>NC_080189.1:97300960-99800960 GCF_030028045.1 Hippopotamus amphibius kiboko
AGGATTTGCTCCTGGCCTCTATTTTCTTCCCCACTATATCCTCTCCTTTGGTGATCTTATAAATTTACATGGCTTTAAATACCATATATAGGATGATAATTCCCAAATATATATCTCATTCAACTATAGTCTTATACATCTCATTGATTACCTGATCATTTCCATTGAAATGTCTCATAAACATGAAAAATGTAACAAAACAGTTTCTTGATTCTCTTTCCTCTTTTCCTAAAAAGTTAATCAGTTAATAATCCTGTTTCTCTACTAATCTTTTTCATCTCAGTGAATTCCTAGACATACCACCCCATTATTTTAATCTGAATCCCTCCTCATTACCACCTATATTCACACAAACACATATATGTAACTTGTCAGTGGCAGATTCTACCACCTTAACTTAAAAATATATCATAAATTTTTCTCTTTAACTCCACTCCCACCAGCTTAGTTATTATCATTTACCATTTAGAATATGGCAATGGCCTCCTAGGAGGTTTCTCTTTTCCCTCTTGCCCCCTTAAATTCATTTTACAGAAAATAATCAAATTGATCTTTAATAATGTGGTCATGTAATATACTTCTGCTACCTAAAATTCTCCAGTGGCATCCATTTTTACTCAGAATAATATCCAGGCTTTTCCCCATCCCTTCAACCTTACCTTATGCTACTTCCCTTTGTTTAGCACATTCCTACATGCAGGCTTTCTAACAGCTGATAAAACACATTGCTTTACAGGTTTTGAAGAAGTATTAAGACCTTGAGTTTTATGTGGGGAGCTTGCAGTTTGGCATATAAAACTAAACTATCCACATGCATTCAATAAATTTTTAATTCATGTAGCATCTCTTGGTGCAGTGAAACAGCATAGCATTTCTGAATCAGCCAGGTGTCTAACCTTTGGAAGTGCAACTTGCTTTTCACAGTAGAATCATGCTTTTAAGTATCAACTCAGGCTCAGATTGACCTCAATTTCTGTGACCAAGCTTGACCTGAAACAGAAGGATTTAACCACCTCCCATTCTTGTGCTGAACCCCATCTCTGCTGCTCATTCAAACAGGTTGCTGTTTCATTTCTGACTGTTTAGCTTAAAATTTTACTTTGGCAAGTCCTGGGCACATCACAGGCACTGAAATATTTATTTTTTAAGTGATAAGATATGGGTTTTGCCCTTAATGAACTCTCATTTTCTAATTCCTCCTCCCTATCCCTCAGCTCTGTGCCTTTTATTCCAAGCTCCCATCCCTATCTGTCCACCCCATTCAGATCCCCAGTCTTATCACTCTTCTTCAGCTGGAATACTGTTCCACTCTGCCTTTTCTGGAATCTGACCGATAAGTAGATATTTCCTACGTGTGAGGGTCTGTGTTGTTTTTTATGTTCTATGTTGTTGTCAGCCCCTCTCCCAGAAACAAGGGCCTCACTCCTAAAGCAGAGCCTCTGATTTTTGACTCAGCTCTGAAACAGCACCCAGTAACTTGATAAATTGCCTGATTCAATTTAATAATGTTATGCCCTTTACTCCTTCACTTTGCCTTTGAACTCCTTCTCTTCTTATTGTTCTGGTATTTTCCACAGTAGTACACAAAAGATGCCATTCTTCATAACTCCTTACCTAGTCCCAAACTACAGCAGAGTAGTGATTATTGGTGGAAGGGTTATGCCAATTTAAATGTTTTATACAAAATGCTGGGTCACAAGAAATTCAAGAGAAATTGAATAGATTGGAAATTACACGTATATAACAAATTAAAGGGTCTATATTCTCTAAGTTTCTCCTAAAGAAACTCTATCTGAGGAGATAAATAGTGTCAGTAACTCGCCAAGGCTTGGGTCCCATCTTTCACAACACTATAAACAATCCAATTTTAGGTGAAGGAGCCAATATTTTAAAGTGGATATATTTATCAGATCTACAAATTAAGACATTTCCTTGAAACTGTAAATGAAATGAGGAGTGCACCCAATCACTTGCTATCTATTTGCTACTCTAAAGTCTCCTCTAGAAAACAGCACGACAAGGTGATGTTTTAGAAAGAAAATGGGGGATCGATTGGTTCTAATCTGGTGTTCAGCATGTTTATGATGGTATTAGCTTCCCATGGCTGTGCTGACAAAGTGCCGCAAACTTGGTGGCTTAGGACAACACACAGTCTCTTACAGATCTGAGGTTCAAAACTGCATTTCACTGGCCATAACTAAGGTGTCAGCAGGACTGCACTCCTCTGGTGGCTCCAGGGGATAATCTGTTTCCTTACAGGGATTAGGATTTTAGGTCTACCCAAAGATGTTTTCAGCCTACCACAATGACCTTTATGTAACCTTTGCATCTCAGTATCTTCTGTAAAATAGGGCTAATCAGGATACTTTTGAGAACTGAAGGAAATGAAAAAAATTACACTTGTCATATCAGAGGCAGTTATAATTCCTAATTTACCTTTGTTATTAGCTTTATGGCTTAATATAAAAACCTCTTCTTGACACTTCATATAACTGCAGTTTTTCAAGAGAAAGTGTTGTTTAAAAAGAAGGAAATAATTTTCCATGTTTGTATGTGATTTGTCTTATTGCTGTTTGAAGTATGCCACTCCTCTGACTTTTTCCAGTTTGATTTTTGGAGTTATTGGAGGCTTTAGCATATTAAAAAAAAAAAAGCTAATTGAATCACTGATTGGCCAGACATAATAACGCAACAGCAAATGCCAGCATATCTCTTAATGTTCCAAAAATCCATTTTTAGTGTATTGATGATCATTTTCTGGACTTTGTCATTGGAATTGCAGACATCCTTCTTCTATCTTACACTTATCAGCCATGTCATCTCTTCCATTATAGGTAGAGTCAGACTTAGTGAAAATAATACTGACAGTCTGAGTAAGTTAAAGGGGAATGTCTCTTTTAAATCAGTTTAAATGATATATTTCAGGGTCTCCAAAAGGTATTAAGACAGCTAAAGCTCTTTCAGAATATCCAAAGTAGCAAAAGCTGTCAAATTGGTGCTGGCATTTGAGAGAGAAGTTGCTTCTTAGTAAGAGGAAGACACTGATTGAGACGTATCAGCTTAATCTTACCAGAGACCTAGACCAGAGTTTGAAACATCAATTTGTATCACAAGTATAGCTAAGGAACTAATCCTCTACTTTTGACCATAAACAACATCAGCTATCCCATGCTGGTGTTTATTTAAGTCATTTTATTATAATACCATATCTTAAAAGAGCCTAGAATAATGGAATTTGAAGATTTTTATTCATAAAACAAGTTTTCATATAAACAGTGTTGATGCTTGAGTAGATGTCTAGATTATATCTTTATATTACCAAATCCCTAGGCATGATATTTATTTATTGTGAAATATATCCTGGGATATTTAATTTCCAGATTTTACATGGTTGGCTACTTTTCATTATTCAAGTCCTGACTCAGATGTCACCTGCTAGGAAAATTACTTCATGAATACCTATTCTAAATTAGTATTTCCTACTCAGTTACTCTCCATAACATCACCCTATTTTACTTTCTGCATAACATTTGTCTCTCTCTGAAATTATCTATTCATTATTGTCTATCTTCTCATAGCATGTAAGTTCCATGAGAACAGAGACCTCTACCTCAAGTGCCTAAAGAGAACCAGGTCCTCTAGGCACTTAATAGTTGCTGAGTAAATGAAAGACCCCAACCAATTTAATGGATGTAAAAACAGTTTTTGGATCTTGGCATTTTATGATTACATGCTGACTGATGTAGTTATCTCTCTAGGATTTGCAAACTCTCTAATGACTTTCGATACTCAAGAGAGTCCCTGGAGCTTAGCAGATTCAGAGAGCGTGAGAGATGATTGTCCTCAAAGGACCCCGGGATGCAATTCAAGTGCTGATTGCAAAGGAGAGTCATAGGGTCTATCATATCTAGAAGCATGATGTAACTGACAATAGCCCTACCTTAGAGAAATGTTTTCAATTGTTGTATTGACACAAGATGGAAGGGAAGGACTACTTGTTTCCTTCTGCAGTCTCCTCTGATAGAATGGGCATCATTTCACTCACACATACGCTGGAGGATAATTGACCTGCAAGGGAATTTCATACATTAAGATGCTCTGTTGTACCTACTTCTAAAGAAGACTATGAGAAGTTCCTAAGTGTTCATTACTAGAATTTAAACCGGTAGCAAGATTACATTTGGTGTCATTTCCTCAATGATTATTTTACTCCCTTCATTACCAGACCATCATGTGAAGTGATCTAGAGGCTAGACCTAAAAGAGGATGCATGCTAGAAATCAAGATTTCTGTTACTGAACCAAACGTGTGTCGGCTTGCCTGTGTGCAGTAAAGCCAATCTGCTGACACCAGGTTTTGGTGAAGGAAAGTGCAGCATTTATTGCAGGAGCCAGACAAGGAGTCCTGGGCAGCTAAGGCTCAAAAACCCAAACTCCCCAATGGATTTCAGGGAAGCATTTTTAAAGGCCAGGTGAAGGAAGAGAGTTGTGGGATATGTGATCAGCTCGTGCACAATGCACAATTCATCGATTGGTTGAGGTGAGTTAACAGGGCAGTGTCGCAGGGGTTAACGTTACAGTCCTCAGGCTACCTGTCTTCCACTCTCAGTACTTATAGTTTTGTAAGGGATAGGTTCACTCAGCTCCAGAAGTAGGCCTTGATTTATATGAAATATTCACCAAATTCCACTTCTTCCCCCAAGTTAGTACATGGAAGAAAAGAGAAATAACATCATTTAAATCCTGAAACAAGGTTCATTGCAAACCATTCCCATCCCTGGATTTTCCAGGTATGTGAGTCATAAACACCTTCTTAGCTTAAGCCATTGGGTGGGTGGGCTCATTTTTACATGCAGCTTAACCATTACCAATTAATAGTCTGCATGTCTTACATGTGATATGACTATCTTTCCCAGGACCAAAGGCAAGGCAATATACAAGTTTAAAATAAATGTATTGGGATTGACATGTACACACTGCTGCATTTAAAATAAAATGCCTTTCCATGAAAATCAATCAATCAATCAATCTATCTATCTATCTATCTATCTATCCGTCTATCTCAGGAGCTTAGAAGATTCTCAGTGAAGTAGAAACTAAGTGTAAATTTCCTTATGTCTGAGATGAAACACAGGGTCCCTCAGTGCCACAAAAAGTTACATGTACCTAATATATCTAAATATGAGAAAAACAAATGTATATACATTAGAAAGATAGATATAATTGATAGGAGGAAAGGGAAAATAGTAAAAAGAATTAGCTAGTTTAAAAAAAAAATCTCACCAAGAATAATAAAGCTGTTACAGAAACATGCATGGCTAATAACAAAGATCAGATAAATTGCACATCTAAAGCCACAGATTTGTGTTTTATTAAAATTTAAAAAAGTCATATGATCATTCGAAGAGATATTTAGAAAGTCACGGGATAAGAACCCTCTGCACTGACCTGCTAGGCTGAGGCCCGTATATTCTGAGGCTAGGAAAGCAAGTCCATGAATGAAGGGAAGGCCTGCTGATCCTCGATTGCAGCCAGGCCCAAGCAAATGGCCTAACACCTCCTAGTACAGTCACATCTGTCTTCCCCTCCATACTGCAAGCTCCTTGTGTCAGAGTGGAACTGTCTATTAAAATGGCTGTATAATCTGCATTTGACATTCCTGAGATATGCTAAATAAATCGGTAATGAAAAAAAAAAAAATTCTGCAATTTCCCAGTAGGACAAAAAAATCATCTAATCAAGGTAGCAACCAAGTATCTTCAAAAATATTTAAATATTTATAATACTTAATTATCTTCTCATGAAACTTTCTACTGTACTTTCTTTTTCCTTTCCATGTGGAAAATTTATAAACTGTATGTTTTCTAAAAGATAAGATGTATGTTTACAAGCAAGTTTTTTACTGGAAGAAGCTAGCCCTTTTACAACTCTCCTTTGGGAAAGAAAGAAACTGAGAGTATTACTGAAATACATTAAAATGTCATCACGTGATTGTGAATGTTTTTTTTTTAAGACACAAAAAGAAAGGTCTTTGGAATTCTGAAGGCAAGATTAAATTGAGCACAGCAGAATTCAGAGTATCCTTTGAACCCCAAGGTTTTTATTCTTAGGATGTAGCCAAGGTAACATACAGAGGTTTCAAAAAAGTAATTTTTCTTAAAATGAAAAAGCAAAATCTTTTGCACCTGCCTGTTAACAACTCAAGCCTCTAGAGTAGACCTAATTCGCTTAGACTCTTTAAACAATTCTCTCAGCCTCGACTTTTAGAAAGGTAGTGTAAAAATTAAGATCAATAGAGAACTATTTCAGTAATCTTAATTTTAATAAAAAATGTTTATTTGTATAGCTCCTTAGGGAGAGCTTTCTTATGCTTTGCGTAATTTGAATTTCTAAATAGCCTCTGTGAGTGTCAGAGGAATGGTCCCCTTTGACCACTTACAGACATGAGTCCTTCACTCGTTTATAGTTTGTAAGTACAAGATTCCATGAACCTTTCAGAGAAGATTCTACAACACAAAGTACCCCCATATGGGACTGTGCATATCGTGAGGAATACCATCTCTTACAGTATCCTCTGTGAAGACAACATGGCATTATCATAGCATTCCATAACAAGGTATATCTACAGCAACAGTGGTATTGTTCAAACAAAACATGTATACCTTATCAGGTATTTCTCCTAAGAGTATTAAAATTTTATTTTATTTTAATACTGCAAGTGATTTAAAAGGCAGACCCTTTAAGGAGTCTCTTTCTGCCATAGTTTAGGATTTACACACATGTACACACAGAAGACAAATTGACTTCAACCTGACTGGTTAAGAAAACAGAGTAACTATAACTACTCATCCAGTCACATACCAACAACTAATTAAACACTTAACTCTTGTGCTTAGTATAAAAAAACCATCAAGGTTTTTTATTAATTCAGATTTTGTAAAGCATAACCTTGCTTAGACCAAAATAAGATGTCCCCCAATATCTTTTAAATTAAGCTAATTGTTTTTTTTTAAGTCAAAGTACAAAAAACTGTTTTTTTTAAATTTTATTTATTTATTTATTATTTTTTGAGGGGTACACCAAGTTCAATCATCTGTTTTTATACACATATCCCCGTATTCCCTCCCTCCCTCGACTCCCCCCCCACCCTCCCCGCCTCAGTCCTCCAAGGCATCTTCCATCCTCAAGTTGGACTCCCTTTGTTATACAACAACTTCCCACTGACTATCTGTTTTAAGTGTATGAACTATTGTATTTGGACAGATAAGTATGTGGAAACAAAGCCACAGTCAAGATAGAGAATACTTCCATCATCCTCAGCAGCATTTCCTCAGCAGTCTGACCCTCCCTCTGCTCCCAGATCCAGACAACCACTGGTCTGCTTTCCACCACTATAGATTAGGTTGCATTTTCTAGAATTTTATATAAATGGAATTATACAATAAGTAGATTTTATGTTTGATTTTCTTAAAAATAATGATTTTGGGATTATCCTTGGTGGTATAGGTATCTGTAGTTTGTTACCTTTTCATTGCTAAGTAGTATTTTAGTGAATGAATATACCATAATTTCTTAGTTCATTTTCCTCTTGAAAATTTAGGTTATTGGGGTTACTATCAATAAAGAAGCTATATACATTCGCAAACAAATATTTTTGTGCACGTATGTTTTTATTTCTCCTGAGTAAATATAGGGGAATCACTGGGGCTTATGGTTGGTGTATGTTTAACTTTAGAAGAAGCTATCAAAACTGTCAGTATATAGTAATCTTAGAATCAAATTTTGTAGGTCCTCTAACATTATTCTTCTTTATAATAACTGTTGTGGTTTTTATAGGTTTTCAAAAAATAAATCACTTTCTTAGAAGCATACTAGGGTATTATAATTTTGGTATTCTGTTGAATCTGTAGATCAATTTGGTGAGATTTGATTGCTTAAAATAGTTAATTCTTCTAATCCATGAACATGGTATTTTTAACATTATCTAGTCTTTTTCAATATTCTTCAGAAATAACTAGCTATATTATAAAGATTTTGCATTTTTCATTAAATTAACTCCCCAAATCTTATGTTTTATGCCATTATAAAGGAAAATTTTATGTTTGTTATATGCTTATTGTATGTTGTCAGATTCAATTTGCTAATTTTTTTTAGCATTTGGGGATCTATGTTCATAAGCAGTCTTGACCCATCATTTTACTTTTCTGTAATATCTTTACAAGTTTGTTATCAGGGTAATTCTGGCTTCATTTCAAAGAGTTTATGCGTGATTGATTTTATTTCTTCTTTGAATGTTTCGTAGACTTAGTAAAAATATCTGATCCTGGTACTTTTCTTCCGGGAAAACTTTTGAGTAAACTTTTGAAATTTTAAACAGATGTACAGATATTTATATATTTTATTTATTTGTGTCAATTTTGCTAAGCTGTAGATTTTCAATTAAGTTGTCCCTTTCATCACTGTTTTTCTATTTGGATATAAAATTGTTCATAACATCATACTATTCTTTTAATGGTCATGGAATCTATAGTGAAAACCTTCTTTAATTCCTCATGTTAGTAATTTGTACTTTTTTTCTTTATTTTGTGTTCACTCTGCCTAGAGTTTTGTCAGATTCATTGATCTCTTTAATAAATATGCTTGTGGTGTTATTAATTTTCTATCTTGTCTTTGTTCTGTGTAACCAATCCTTGCTCTTATCATCAGTATTTACTTCCTTTTACTTAAAAAAAAAAAACCTGTTTACTTTTAGCTATTTTTCTAGCTCATGTAGATGGAAATTTCAACAATGATTTCATTTCTTTATTGTCTTATGTAATCATTAAAAATTTCATATTTCTCTCTAAGCATTACTTTAACTCCCATAAATGTAGATGTATTGTATATTCCTCAGTGTATTTTGAAATATTTTCCACTTTCTCTTGTGACTTCTTTGACCCATGAGAAGTTTAAAATTTTCTTATTTAATTTTGAAACACTTAAGGTTTTCTTGGGTATTTTAGGGTTTTTTAAATATATAATTTGATTCTGTTATATGCATACAATATATACTGTTTAAGTTTGTTTTTAATTCCTTGATGCTTGTTTTTGGCCCAGAATATTAGCAAATATTCTATGTGCACTTGAAAACAGCACAGATGTAGAATATGGTTATTTAAAAAAAAAAAAAATAGATCACTGTAGCTGATAGTATTTTTTCCAGTCATCTATACTTGTACTAACTTATTACCATTGTACATCAGTTGTTGAGAGAACTGTGTTAAATGTATCCTACTGTAGTTGTGTTCCCCTCTCCTAATAATACCAATTTTTGCTTCATATGTCTTGAGGTTCTGTTATTATTAGCATACACAGTATGGATTCTCATGTCTTCCTTATGAACTGACTCTTTTCTCATTATACAATGTACAATTTTATCCCCAAAATACTCTCTGATATTATAAATCAACTATACTTCAATTAAAAATTTAATTTAAAGAGAATAAAATGAGTCATAGGCCCATCAACAACAAAATACTTTGTCTTGAAGACGGTTTCATCTAATATTAATAGAGCATCCTAGACTACTCAAGCTACTGTTTGTACTATTGATCCTCTGTATCCCTGGGTTCCACATCCTGGAATGTGGAGGGCCAGCTGTGTTATGCCATTTTACATAAGGTACTTGAGCATCCTCAGATTTTGGTATCTGTGAGTGTTCTGGAACCTTCCCCCTGAGATTGCGGAGGGATGACTGTATATTATTTCTTTTCATCCATTTCCTCTGAACCCACCAGTATCTTTATAGTGTTTCTTCTCCATAGCATGTAACTGGGCCCTGCTTTCTTCATTCTTACATTCTCTGCCTTCTTTGTGCAGAGAATTATTTTAAATTGAAGTACAGTTGATATACAATATAAGTTCCAGGTATACAACATAGCAATTCACAAGTTTTAAAGGTTATGTTCTATTTATAGTTATTTTAAAAATTGGCTACATTCCTTGTATTGTACTGTATATCCTTGTAGCTTATTTATTTTATACATAGTAGTTTGAATTTCTAAACTCGCTACCCACATCCTGCCCCTTGTGTTACTGGCAACCACTAGTTTGTTCTCTATATTTGTGAATCTATTCTTTTTGTTATATTAAATAGTCTTATTTTTTAGATTACATATATGTGATATATTACAGTATTTGTCTTTATCTGACAAATTTCACTTAGCATAATATCTTTCAAGTGCATCTATGTTGTTTAAAATGGCAATATTTCATTTTTGTTTATGGCTGAGTAGTATTCCCTTGTATATATATTCCACATATTCTTTATCCATTGATCTGTTGATGGACACTCAGGTTGCTTCCATCCGTTGGCAGCTGTAGATAATACTGCTATGAACATTGGGGTGCATATATCTTTTTGAATTAGTGTTTGTTTTTGCATATATCTTTTTGAATTAGTGTTTGGTTTTTTTTTTTTTCCAGATACATAACCAAGAGTACAATCACTGGGTCATAAAATAGTTCTAATTTTAGGTTTTTAAGAAACCAGCATACTGTTTCCCACAATGGCTGCACCAATTTACATTTTCATCAACAGTGAAGGAGCATTCCCTTTTCTCCACATCCTTGCCAACATTTGTTATCTGTGTTCTTTTTGATGGTAGCCGCTCTAACAGGTGTGAGGTGATATCTCATTGTGGTTTTGATTTGCATTTCTCTGATGATTAAAGATGTTGAGCACTTCTTCATATGCCTGTTGGCCATGTGTGTCTTCTTTGGAAAAACATATAATCAGGTCATCTGCCCATTTTTTAATCAGGTTGTTTTCTTTTGTTCTTTGTTTTTTAGCCCTTTATTGGAATATAATTGCTTTACACTCTTGTACCAGTTTTTGAGGGACACCAAAGTGAATCAGCTGTATTTATACATATATTCCCATATCCCCTCCCTCCCGTGACTCCCTCCCACCCTCCCTGTCCTGGCCCCTCTAGGGCATCACCCATCATCGAGTTGATCTCCCTTTGTTGTACAGCAACTTCCCACTAGCTATCTATTTTACAGTTGGTAGTGTATATATGTCTATGCTACTCTCTCACTTTGTCCCAGCTTCCTGTTTGCCCGCCACCTCCCCAACCCTGTGTCCTCAAGTCTGTTCTCTGCATCTGCATCTTTATTCTTGCCCTGTTACTGGGCTCATCAGTACCATTTTTTTAGATTCCACATATATGAGTTAGCATATGGTATTTGTTTTTCTCTTTCTGGCTTACTTCGCTTTGTATGACAGTCTAGGTCTATCCACCTCATTACGTATAGCTCCATTTCATTCCTTTTTATGGCTGAGTAGTATTCCATTGTATATATATGCCACATCTTCTTTATCCATTCATCTGTTGTAGGGCATTTAGGTTGCTTCCATGTCCAGCCTACTGTAAATAGTGCTGCAATGAACATCATGGTACATGTTTCTTTTTGGATTATGGTTTTCTCTGGGTATAAGCCCAGGAGTGGGATTATTGGATCATATGGTAGTTCCATTTTTAGTTTTTTAAGGAACCTTCAAACTGTTTTCCATAATGGCTGTTGATCAGGTTGTTTTTTGATGTTGAGTTGTGTGAGCTGTTTATATATGTTGGATTTTAACCCTTTATTGGTCATATCATTTGCAAATATTTTCTTTCATTCACTAAGTTGTCTTTTCATTTTGTTGATAGTTTCTTTGCTGTGCAAACGTTTTTTGAGTTTAATTAGGTCCAACTTGTTTATTTTTGCTTTTATTTCCTTTGCTTTTGAAACAGATGAAAAAAACATTGCTGTTATTTATGTCAAAGAGTGTTCCACCTATGTTTTCATCTAGGAAATTTTGGTTTCCAATCTTACATTTAGGTCTTTAATCCATTTTGAGTTTATTTTTGTTTATGATGTTAGAGCGTATTATAATTTCACTCTTTTAAGTGTACCTGTCCAGTTTTCCCAGCAACACATATTGAAGAGACTGTCTTTCCTCTATGATGTTTTCTTGCCTCCTCTGTCATAGACTAATTGACCATAAGTACATGGGTTTATTTCTGGTCTCCCTATCCTGCTCCATTGATCTGTGGTGTCTGTTTTTGTGCCCGTACCATAGTGTTTTGATTACTATAGCTTTTTAATATATTCTGAAGTCAAGGAGCATGATTCCTTCAGCTCTGTTCTTCTTTCTCAAGACTGTTTTGGCTGTTCATGTTCTTCTGTGTTTCCATACAGATTTAAAAATCATTTGTTCTAGTTCTGTGAAAAATGCCATTGGTATTTTGATAGGGATTACATTGAATTTGTAAATTGCCTTGGGTACTGTAGTCATTTTAACAGTATTCTTCCAATCCAAGGACATGGTATATCTTTTCCATCTGTTTGTGTTGTCATCAATTTCCTTTGCCATTTTTTTTATAGTTTTTCCAAGCAGATCTTTTACCTCCTTAGATAGATTTATTTCTGGGCATTTTATTCTTTTTGATGCTATGTTAAGTGGTATTGTTTCCTTAATTGCTTTTTCCCATTGTTTGTTGCAAGCGTATAAAAATGCAGCAGATTTCTGCTTATTAATTTTGTATCAAGCAACTCTAATGAATTTATTTATGAGCTCTAGTAGTTTTCTGGGGGCATCTTTAGGATCTTCTATATATAGTATCACATCATCTGCAACCAGTGACAGTTTTAAAACATTTTTCCTTTCCAATTTGGATTCCTTTTCTTTTTCTTGTTTAAGTCCTGTGACTAGAACTTCCGAAACTATGTTGAATAAGTGGCGAGTGTAGGCATCCTTGTCTTGTTTCTGATCTTGAAGGAAATGCCTTCATGTTTCCACTGTTGAGTATTGTATTAGCTGTGGGCTTGTCATACGTGGACTTTATTATGTTGAGGTATATTCCCTCTATGCCCATTTTCTGGGTATTTCATTGCAGACACTAATTTGAATAAAATGACATGGAAAACAATGAAGGCTCATTTAGTTTTTAAGAAAAAAATAAAACCTATGTATTTATTAATAATTATGTTTATCATGATGTGGGTACTTCAGTGGAATTGATTTTATGGGAACTGTTTATCATAACCATTTATGTTAAACTATTTTAATTTTTATAGTTTAGGAGTTAGTTGAAAGAATTCCCTTTTATTCTGGATTGTGTCTACCAGTTAAAAGTGAAATTAAAGCTCTAATATGATATTTACATTATTAAAATCAAATATATACTTATATTCATTGATTATTGATATATAAAAATAGAACAACATCGCCAAGTTTCAGTAAGGACTACAATTATTAGCACTCTTGCCTTCTGCAGCAGTGCTGGGTGTTGGCTGGCTGGACATACTTCTCTATTGTGAATGACCTCCAACTGCATTTAATTTGTGTTGTTCTGACAGCTTTAATCAACCATAAAACATTACTAGCAGAAAATAGACTAAAACCTTCAGATGGTTTGCCTAAGTATTCAATATTGTCATAAATATTAAGCTTTGTTTTTAATGTTCACTCTTCCCCTACATCAACCCCAATTATACTTTTCAAATAAAATTGAGCTACACAATAAAAAAGCTTGGTAGAATATGATTAATTAACATCAATTTCCTCCAACAATGGGATGTTCCTCTTCCAAAAGGGAAAGCAGGTGGGAAATATTCCTGCTGAACAAATTAGGCCAGGGACTCTCTCTCGCTAAATAAAAAGGTATATAAATTTAGCACTCAGTATTCAAATGGAAAATATATACCTGTTGGTATATTGCCTAACCCAGTTGAAATACAAAAGCAATTGTAGTAAAAGATCAGGCAAGAATTCCATTATGCTTCATTTTCATGAAGTCAGGCAGTTAAGTGTGCTTGACAAAGGTATATTTGTGTGGGCTCTATCTCCGCACAGCGGGTAGTCAGCTGTCATGAGCAGCTTAAAGAAATCTGACACACTAAACCACTATGCCCCAGTGAAGACTTGTGGGATCCTTTTCTTTAGCAACTGAACATTGAGAGGCTTCATTTATAGGTAGCAGTGCACACCAGAGACGTTGTCACACTCGCAGCTCTGCAGAGAATAGCAGTCTGAAAGTCTGCTTTTCTGCTAATAGCTCTGATTGTCCGTGATGCTGGGTATGCAGACAGACACCCAAAGGCATACAGAGCCCAGACGTGTTCAGAGTCAGACCCCATAGGCAGACCTGAAACAGAAGCAAGGATACTTGATGCTTCAGTGATTTGAGGGAGGACAGCAGCCACACATCTTTTTGGACCAGGCTGGAGCAAAACCCCTTCAGGGGAATGAGCTTCAGTAAACCCAAACCACTCCTATTATCTTTGTCATAGGCACTGAACACAATGCCAGGCTTAGTAAATTTTTTACTCTTATTGCGTCTCCCCATCACCATTAGTACCATTAATATAGCAGATGTTCCTAATTTCTGAATTGCTTTCAGATATATATAGAAAATGGCTTTATATCTCTGTCTTTCATGTTGATTTGTTTGCTTAGCATAGAGCATTTCACTTTATTTGACTAAAAGTAACTGCAAGGTTATGAAAAAAGAAATTCATAATAGTTGAACTAGATAGAGCTTTGACTACACCAATTAAGGAAAGGCTGACAAAAAAATGAGGGGCTACTTTCAGTGATAGAGATTTTGATGGCAAATGTTGACTAAATCAGAGGCTCTTTTTTTTAACCCTCAACTTAGTTTGTCATTAACAATGGTCAACTAATAGGTTTATGTCTTACATTTCATCAGCTACATAAATAGGAGAGGTATATTTGAATAAAAGTGAAAGACAGATGTTCAGAAATTCATTTTATTCCTTTGTTTTAAACTCCCCTCCAAATATATTTTAAACCAGAATTTCTAGTAAGATGTACATCAGTTGTACTTCTCATCCATTCCCAATCAATTCTCTCAATTTTAAACTCCAGTCTTGTAAAAAATTTTTGAAAGAAAATCCCTAAAAGTCACCTAAAATATTACCTCAAAAATGTTTCTTATAAAAATGTTGGTAGAGTAATTTATAGTATACATTTAATAAATCAATGGATTATAGCAAGTAGTGCAATGCACATAAAATATGAACTATAGATCTCAAATGTTGCTATCCTATATTTTCTGTTTGGTAATCAATAGTTTTCATTTAAAAATATGTCCTGAATATTACCTCATGTCACTAAATAGCTTACAGAATCATCAGTAGCCATTCATTATATTGATATACCTAATTTCATATAACCAGTCAATTAAGCAGAAGTTATATGGAACATTAAAGGGCTAAAAGAACACTTTCAGGAAAAAAAAAAAAGGAGCAAACCTTACCAGAATGATAATAATTGTGATAAACAATACAAGAATTGAGACTTGATCTAGATCCAGATTTTTGTTTCCTGTTTTTGGATCATGAGTTGTTAGAGATTTCCCATTTTGGTCAGGTTGCTTTGAATGACTTCTCTCAATGTTGATTGCAAATTTCTAAATAACACTCTTGTCTATGTTTACAATGTCTGCTTCACTATTAACCTAAAATTATTTAAAGAAAAAGCAGTTCAAGCATTGCTATTTTTGTACCACTGAAAAAAAAATGCAGCATTTTGTTAGTATATAGAAAGTTTTACCTTAGCTCTCAAATGCATCATCCTTTGCTGAATATGAGAGAAGATTAAAAGGAAGAATTGAACCCTAGTTTATTGTACACCCTCAGCCACTTTATTAACATAAGGCCAATAGTAACTCATGTTTTTTCATTATTTATAATAAAATTAAATAGATAGTAAATGTTTAAAGTAGTGTTCTCCATTTGATTCAAGCTGCAGTTTTCATTGGGTAAACTTTTCTAATAATAATTTTTGCTTATTTAATTTTATTTTTTATTCTAAATTGATTTTCTTAAAGACTTCCTTAAATATTTGGGTACTAGATGTGCTCATACCTGCAATAGTCATGTTTTTATCTTTACCTCTCATCAATGGATCTCAAGATGCAGCAGCTATTTCTGGCATTTGCCATCTCTGCTAGACCCACATTTAAGACTGGATTTATATGCTCCCCGACACTTTTGGATCTTTTATATTCTTTGGCTTTCAAGTCCCAGTATGCAGTCATGAAAACTGGAAGAAAAATCATGGGAGAAGTGGAATTGATCTGTAACCCCTTAACCTTTCTTGGAGCAGTGAATCCATAAGGGGACACTGATATACTAAGTTATCATGATATTATTCCTGAGAGACTAATTTCTAATGGTGTTATTTTGAAAGGGATGCAAAATAGCTAAATTTAAACTTGAGTGCCAGCTAAAAATAAATTGAATGTCTTGTGTCTCAGCACCTAAAATGTCCTAATGGGCTTTAAACCACTATCTGCATTATTGAGGGATGACTTCCAATTTTTAAGCCAGATATTTTTCTCATTAAAAAAACCTCTACTAAGAAAATACTATGAAGTTGCATCTAAACCGAAATATTATTGTGGGAATATAAAACCTTTTTTTTGCCGTCATAGTTATCTCTACTCTCAATCTTGACTTTTTATCCTAAAACCAAGACCACTGTCTTGATCATTTTGGCTGATATCCTTCATCCTACAATCCAGAGTCAGTTTGATCAGCACTACACTCTCTAATATAGACTCTTTCTTACCCAAACTATTCCTTAATATCTAATAAGCCTAGCTCTGGATTAAATCTATCATTCATTCCTTGTACAACACTCCTCTTCGCTCCTGCTCCTATTATGCAAAGAAATTGTGGAGACATACAAACTTCTAACTAAATTGGTGATTTTTTTTCCTTCCAGCCATAGCAGATTAGTCTGATTAAGAATAACTCTTTCCCCAAAACTTGAAAATCTGGACAATATGCAAAATAAAAAAAATATATTTTAATAGTATTGAAGTAGGAAAGACTTCAAAGGTCAGGATCCTACCAAGATGAAATGCCCCAAAATGTGAGTAATACATACAATGTTGCATTTCCTCTAAAAAGGTCAGTGCTTTAACCATAACACTACAGACATATTAAATCAAATAATTCCTTACTATGAGGAGTGGGCCTGTGCATTACAAAAAGCTTCACAACATCCGTAGTCTCCGTCCACTAGATGCAAGTCACACCATGGCTGTTGTGACAGCCACATATGTCTCATTGCCAAATGTCCATGGAAAGGGGAGACAAAATTTCTGCCCCTAGTTGAGAATCAGTACTGTAGAGCATTCAGTGAATCAAGAGAAGCATTTGTGAACCTGGACAGAACATTTGGTAGTTTTTAAGGGCTGGGGCACACACTTTGCTCTTCAGGGCATTCAAAAGGAGCTCTAGGTTAAACCCCCAAAGGGCTGCCACACAGCAGTACCAGTGAGCCAGAAATAGTTAAGTCCTAATTTTGGCCCCAAGTTTGAATCACCACAATCCATGTTTGGATTAAAGTTATCTGCCTTGGGCCTAATTGCCTAGAAGAGGCAAAGTTAATTGTTTCTGAAAGAAACGATCAGCCAGGTCCTCAAACTATGTGAACACATTTTCATGCACATATTTGACATTGTTTCGTCAGTGATAAAAAAAGAAAATAATTGACCAAAATCAAGAGGAAGAACAAGTCAATTGAAATAAATTCATGGAATTTATAGGCACTGACTTACTTAGCAGATAAAGATTAAAATAACAGGTATAAAAAATTATGAGGGTGAGTCAAAAATTATCTCTACTCTGGCTATATTAAAACCTCTATAAATTCTATAGACAGAGTGAGGATAATTTTTGACTCACCCTTGTAAATTACAAGATGGGTAATTACAGGACAGAACTGATGATGTGAAAGTAATAGAATGGAATTTATATTCTAGAACTAAAAACTGAAATTAAGGATGTAATGTATGAACTTAAAAGCAGAATAGACACCGTGGAAGAAAGTGTTACTGAACTCAAAGATATGTTAAACAAATAGAAACTGAGGCACAGAGAGATTAAAAAGATAAAAAATTCAGAAAAGAGTAAATGACATACAGTTACAGCAAAAGAGGCATAATTCATGTATAATTGGAGGATGAGAAGCAGAGGAGAGATATTGAGGCAGAAACAAGATTTAAAGATCTCATGACTTAGAATTTTCTAAATTTGATGAAAACATCAACCCATGTATTTAATTTGTTTTTAATTGTGATGAACATACATAGGAAGAAAAATATACCTCGGTATACTGCTGAAAACCAAAGACAAAAAGAAACTTTAAAAGTAAGAAAAAGATATTTAAAAAATGAGGTAATAAAACAGGCAACTAACTTTCCAACTTAAACTGGAGGCTAGAAGGTAATTCAGTGATATTTTCTGCCAACCTTGAACTCTCTATACAGTGAAAATATCCTTCAAAGATAAAGGCAAAAAACTGCATACAATGAAAAAAATTAAAGAACTTATCATCAGCATAATGACACTAAAGGTAATACTTAATGAAGGGTGTTCATTAAGCAGAAGAAAAGTGATACTAGATAAAAGTATAAAAATTCAGGAAGAAACACATAGAGCACACTGGCTAAATGTAGATGAATATCATTGCATACAGAATGATAACTTTGTGGGGTTTAAAATGTATTGGAAATTAAAAATACATGGCATACATACAACAATACAACAGTGTCAAAATTCAACAGTGTTCTAAAAAGTCAGGAAGGAAGTATAAATGTAGTGAGTGTTGCAGTTTCTTTATCTAGGAAATGTAAAAGTTTTCATTCGTATTCCATAAACACATTTTATTCTATAGAGGTACCACTAAAAAATAGTAGCAGACTGTATTGATAGTAAGTTGTTAGAGCAGGAGAATAGAAAAGTAGTAGTTAATCACACACACACACACAAAAAAAAAGGCAAGTAAAGAAGAGAGATATAAATATACACTGAAAAGACAAATGAGAAATAGTCGGTAGATTTATTGTTAAATATATCAATACTCACATTAAATTAAGCTGACCTTGTTTTTAATTTGTTAAAAAATATTTATCTGGCACCTGTCATGTAAACTGTTCTACTGGATCATTGCCTACTGCGGGTATGTATAAATTCTTCAGATAAGCTATGACATAGGCATTGCAGTATACTTTTACTAATCCGCTAAAGAGGTCACATCATGCACACAGGTGTGTTTTTCTCTCCATTTCAAACTAAAGTATTCTTGAAATGTTTACCAGAACTACTTTGAATAATATAAATGACAGCAGTGTTTTATATAACCTGGCATAAAATGACACCAGCCTTGCATAAAACTATGTTTTCCTTCCATCCCTGCTTCTTTCTCAAAATGTTCTGAAGGCTTTATTCTCTCTCAAGTTCATTCACTTGTGTTCCACTTCTCAACTCTATTAATAAGATGTATCCAGCATATTTCTTCTTTCTCTCTATTTTAAATTTATTAAATACCCTAATATGGAAAAGTAATACCAATGTTCAGAACCCACCTCAAACCAATGAAATCAAAATCTCCAGTGCTGATACTAAAACTATGGCATTTTTAATGCTTATCAGCTAAGATGTGGCACAAGGGAGCATTCTGTACTATTAGAAATGTATATTTTCAACGGGGTAATGATTTCGTGGGTCAACACTTTTGTAAATATTTACTAAGATGTATACTCATGTGAATATTCATTTTATTTAAGTTACAGTGCAATAAAAGTTTTTGAAAACCAAAACTTGCCTAGATGATTTTAATGCACAGCTGTACTTAGCAACTGCTAACGTAAAGAGGGAAAAAAGAATATAGTCAAAAAAGATTTGGGCAGTGAATGTAGATAAGAATGGAAAAAGATATAAAGTATATAAAATATATTGTATAATATAGCATTAGTTAGAATTAGGAAATGATTAATTATGAAGTTATGTAGAAAAAAGAAACTTCAGGTAATTAAGAAATAACACAGATTGGGATAAGAAACTGGGATGGGAAGCATAATTTGTGCTTAGAAACTTGCGTCGAGGTGACTGCACTTGAAGTAAGAATAAAGAGTTTAGTTCCCACTGAGTTTCAAGGATCTTAAAAATATACAAATAAATATGCCCTGAAGATAGTTGAAGAGTTAAGAATGGCATTTGAGAGTCAGCGATTAAGTTTGAAAATACAGATTTGGAAGTTTTCAAGTTTCAATTGGATAATTTCCCTCAAATTGTTGGTGTAGCAAGAGATTAGCAGATGTTTTAGGACAAAACCCTGGAGTACTACCAAAATCAATGGCCTGGAAAAGAAGAGGATTGAACCAACGAGGATATGAGCGACATGAAAGGAGAAGAGCATCAGGAAGCTCAGATGCATGGAGCTAAAGATAAAGATAGTTTTAGAGGAAGAAACTAACTGCTTGTGTCGAGAGATCCAAAAGGGAAAAAAAATTAGAAAAGGTCATTGAGTTTTTCCAGAAGAATATCACAGAAAAGTAAGTAGTTTTGTGATATGAAAATGGAAGAGGCCAAAATGCAAAGAAATCATAAGGTAATGAATCTATTGTATAGGGAGAAATTAATTAAAGAAAATTAGGTATTATGCATTTTAGGAAAGAAAATTAATAAAGATGGGAAATAGTGCAGAAAGAGTTGAAAACCAGTGAACTCTTACAGAAATCTTAGGATTATATGCTAAATACATTTGCATCTAATATATAATAAAGCCAACAGTAATTGCTTAATATATATTAATGAATAACTATTATGAATGCTGGACATGAACAGAAAAAACTTATACATACATTTCTATCATAGAGTGGATATGTGGTTTGTGCATTATCAACATTTTATTACTATGCACAAAAATTTTTATTCAGGAAGACAAATTCAGGGAAGAACTTTGGGCAAAGTTGCTAGTATTTTGCAAATAGAGCTTCATTTATTTTTATAAGCTTTCATCAGTAGAGGTACATTGGTCTTTCTTCATAGTCCAATTTCTACTTCTTCTGAGGAGTCAATTCTAGACATTGAATTATATCACTGGGAGCTTTGATGAACTGCCTTTGAAACTATTCATCATAAAGGAATTGTAAGTCTCAGTAACTTTCAAGTAAAGAAGATTTGAAAAGTGGCACAATGTCACAGAACCTTTATCGAAAAAAAAAAAAAAAAGATTTCCCAACTTGGTGAATAACGATGTTAATGTTCAAAGCCCTGCCTTCAAAAAATACCATTTTTAATTTGGTTTTATGAGATTAAGGTATCAGTAAATATTCCTCAAGGAAGTTTAGATAGGTCATATCTTGTTTATGCTGCATCCATAAAAGTCAAGTTTCCAGTGTCCAGAATTAGTCAGTATTTGGGTCTGTTCTGTAGAAGGAAGGGTGTGTGTGTGTGTGTGTGTGTGTGTGTGTGTGTGTGTGTGTGTGTTTTCAAGTCAGTTTGGATTTTTTTTTTTTTAAGGTGTTGTCACTTCTTAACTGAACCAGCTCACTAGTCTGGTTTATGTCCTCAATGATGCATTGACATCAAAGAAAACTAAAATTTAAAGGGGTGATGTCAATTCCCATTTGAAACACAGAATTATATTCCAACTCAGTAGTGCACTATGGTCAACCAACATCTCCAAGTATTCTTAAAATCCTAGATGAGAAAACAAATGGAAATTGACTTACCAAGTTTCTCACAAAAAATTAACACAGCAATATTGTTATTGTTGGTCTTATATTTTTTCTTGGATGGTCGGTTGGTTAGCTTGTTTGTTTTATCCTCATTTGCACTGAAATATAATTGCTATATAACTTGTGTAAGTTCAAGGTGTACAATGCACTCATTTGATAAACTTACGTATTGCAGAATGAATATAACCATAGCAGTAGCTAACACCTCCGTCATGTCACATAATTACCATTGTTTTGTGCTAGAAACATTTAAGATCTACTCTTTTAACAATTTTCAAATATGTAATACAGTATTATTTACTATAATCACCATGCTGTCATTCGATCCCTAGAACTCATTCATCTTATAACTGGAAGTTTGAAACCTTTGACCAACATCTCCCTACTTCTTGCAACCCCCAGCCTTTGAAAAACCATCATTCTGTTGTTTCTAGGAGCTTGGCTTTTTTAGATTCCACATATAAGTGATATCATACAGTATTTGTCTTCCTCTGTCTAATTATCTCACTTAGCATAATGCCCTCAAGGTCCATCCATGTATTAGAAATGACAGCATTTCCTTCTTTCTCATGACTGGATAATATAATATATATTATACATATATATATTCTTTAATCCATTTATCAGTTGATGGACACTTAGGTGGTTTCCAAATCTTGGGTATTGGAATAATGCCACAATTAACATGGAGTGCAGATATCTCTTCAAGATCCTAATTTCAGTTCTTTTGGATATATACCCAAAAGTGGGATCACTAGATCATATGGTAGTTGTGTTTTTAATTTTTTGATGTAACTTCATATCGTTTTCATAGTGGCTGTACCAATTTACATTCCTAAAACCAGTGTATAAGGGTTCCCTTTTCTCCACAGCATTGCTAACAATTGTCATCTCTTATCTTTTTGATAATAGCCATTCTAACAGGTATGAGGTGTTATCTCCTATGGTTTATTTGCATTTCTCTGATGATTAATAATATTGAACACATTTTGTGTACCTATTGGTCGTTTGTGTCTTCTTTGGAAAAATGTCTATTCAGGTCTTCTGCCCATTTTTTAATCAGACTGCATTGTTTTCTTGAGTTGTGTGGGTAATTAATATATTTTTGATATTAACCTTTTATCAGATATATGTGATTTACAAATATTGTTTCCCATGTTGTAGATGCCTGTTTATTTTATTATTTCTTTTGCTGTTCTGAAGCCTTTTAGTTTGATGTTATCCCACTTATTAATTTTAGCTTTTGTTGCTTATGCTTTTGGTATCACATCCAAAACATCCTTGCCAAGATCCATATCAAGGAGCATCTTTCCTATGTTTCCTTCTAGGAGTTTTACAGTTTTAGGTCTTATATTTAAGTATTTAATCCACTTTGAGTTAATATTTATGAGTGGTATAAGATTCCAACTAAACTATTCTGCATATGATTATTCAGTTTTCCCAACACTTTTTTTCAGGGAACAAATATTTATTGATGCAAAATGAATAAAGTGTGTCACTGATGACTTCATAGACATGACATGAACAAACATCAGAACATACCGAACACCAGAAAGTGGAAACCAGACTATTGAACTCTATTCCCAACACTATTTACTGATGAGTGAATTCTTTCCCCTTTGAGTATTCTTGGCACATTTACAAATATTAGTTGATGTATGCAAGGGTTTATTTCTAGGTTCTTAGTTCCTTTCCATAGGTCTATGTGTCTTTTTTTGGGTGTGGGGGGGGGGGTCAGTACCATACTGCTTTGATGACAGTTCCTTTGAAATGCAGTTTTAAATCGGGAAAGGTGCTGCCTCCAGATGTGTTCTTCTTTCACAGAGTTGCTTTGGCTATTCAGGGTCTCTTGTGGTTCCGTACTGATTATAGGATTATTTTTTCTAGTTCTGTGAAAAATGCCACTGAAATTTTGATAGGGATTGCATTGAATCTGTAGATGACTATGGACATTGTAGCATTAATTCTTTTGATCCATGAACACGGATATCTTCCCATTTGTTCTGTCTTCTTTAATTTCTTTCATCAGAGTCTATAGTTTTCAGAGTACAGATCTTTCACCTCTTTAGTTAAATTTATTCCTGAGTGTTTTATTGTTTTTGATGCTATTTTGAAAGAGATTATTTTCGTTATTTCTTTGTCAGATATTTCCTTGTTAGTATATTAAAGCACAACTGATTTCTGCATGTTGACTTTGTATCGTGCAACATCTTTGGATTCTTTGATTAGTTCTAATAGATTTTTGGTGGATTCTTTAGAGTTTCTTAAATAGAAGTATGGTTGATGTACAATATTACGTAAGTTATAGGTGTACAATATAGTGGTTCACAATTTTTAAAGGTTATACGCCTTTAGAGTTATTATAAAATATTGGCTATATTCCCTGTACTGTACAATATATCCTTGTAGTTTATTTTATACCTAATAGTGTTAGGGAATTAAGAGTTACAATTTATCTTGCCCCTCCCTTTCCCTCTCCCTACTGGTAACCACTACTTTGTTCTCTTTATCTGTGAGTCTGTTTCTGTTTTGTTATATTCTTTTCTTTGTTTTATTTTTTAGATTCCATATACAAGTGGTAACATACAGTATTTGTCTTTCTCTGAGTTATTTCACTTACCATGATGCCCTCCAAGCCCATCCATGTTGCTACAAATGGCAAAATTTCATTCTTTTTTATGGCTGAGTAGTATTCCATTGTATATATATCCTGCATTTTCTTTATCCATTTATCTGTTGATGAACACTTAGGTTGCTTCCATGTCTTGGCAGTTGTAAATAATGCTGCTTTAAATATAGGGGTACATGTATCTTTTTGAATTAGCATTTTTGTTTTTTGTGGATATATACCCAAGTGTGGAATTGCTGGGTCATATGGTAGTTCTGCTGTTAGTTTTTTGAGCTTGGTGATGCTGAACTCTTTCAGCTTTTGCTTGTGTGTAAAGCTTTTGATTTCTCCATTAAGTCTGAACAGGCGCCTTGCTGGGTGGAGTCTTCTTGGTTGTAGGCTTTCCCCTTTCATCACTTTACATATATTGTGCAACTCTCTTCTGACCTGAAGGGTTTCAGCAGAAAAATTTTATCACATCATCTTCAAAGTGAGACATTTTTATATCTTGTTTCTGACTGAATGCCTTTAATTTTCTTTTTTCTTGCCTGATTGCTCTGGCTATGACTTCCAGTACTACATTGAATAGAAGTGGTGAGAGTAGGCACCCTTGTCTAACTCCAGATCTTTACCATTAAGTATGATGTTGGCTGTGGGTTTGTGATATATAGCCTTTATTGTGTTGATGTATATTCCTCCTGTACCAAATTTGTTTTGCATTTTTATCTTGAAAGAATTTTGTATTTTATTAAATGCTTTTTCTCCATCTCTTGAGATGATATGACTTTTGTCTTTCATTCTGTTAATGTGTTGTATCACACTTAATGATTTGCATATGTTGAACCATCCATGGATCCCAGGGGTAATACCCACATGATCACAGTATATTATCCTTTTAGTGTGCTGTTGAATTAATTTTGCTAATATTCATCAGGAATATCTGCCTGTGGTGTCCTTATCTGGCTTTCATATCAAGGTTACACTGGCCTTGTAAAATGAATTTGGGACTGTTCCTTTCTCTTCAATTATTAGAAAGAGTTTGATAAGTATTGCCAGTGTTTGGTAGAATTCACCAATGAAGCTGTCTGTTCCTAAACTTTTCTTTGTTGGGAGGTTTTTAATCACTGATTCAATTCTTTTGCTTGTTATTGATCTGTTCAGATTTTTTTATTTCTTCATGATTTAGTCTTGTTAGATTGTATGTTCCTAGGAACTTATTCATTTCTTCTACATTATCCAAATTCTTGGCATATACTTTTTACAGTAGCGGCTTATGATTCTTTATTTTTGTGTGATAATAATTGTAATCTCTCATTTCTGATTTTATTTATTTGAGTCATCTCTTCTTTTTTTCTCTGTTAGTCTAGCTAAGGTTAACCAATTTTATCTAATTGAAAAATCTAATCTTGACTTCCTTAATCTTTTCTAGTGTTTTTCTGGTCTCTACTTTGTTTACTTCTGATCTGTGTTATTGTCTTCCTTCTGATAACTTTGGATTTAGGTTATTCATCTTTTTCTAGCCCTTTGAGCTATACAGTTATGTTGTTTGTTTGAGATCTTTCTTTTTTCTTAAAGTAGACCTTTATCTCTTTAAAAGTCCCTCTTAAAAACTGTTTTTGCAGCATCCATAGATTTTGGTATGTCTTATTTTCTCTTTTCCTTCTTTCTCGAAATTTTTTTTTAATTTTCATTTTGATTTCTTCATTGACCCATGATTTTCCAGAACTGTGTGGTTTAGTTTCCACATATTTGTGAATTTTCCAGCCCTCCTCCTCTTATTGATTCCTTGTTTCATCCTACTTGGTATGATTTCAATCTTCCCAAAGTTGCTAAGACCATTTTTATGACCTATCACATGATCTATCCTGGAGGATGTTGCTGTGCACTTGAGAAGAATGTACGTTCTTCAGCTGTTGCATGGAATGTTCTATATGTGTCTGTTTAAACCACATGACTTCACCATGTCTTTATTAGTGTTTTTAAAAGCCATAGAGGTATTTCTATATAGAAAAAAATATCTAAAAATAAGAAAATCTAGCACTAATCTGGTTCCCATTCACATATAATTCCATTTATATTTTTTAATATCCCCCAGTAATTTTTCTGTGCGTTGGAATCACTTTATTAGATATTTTCATTTGCCCTGTCATCAAAGATGCTTCTAATGCTTATCTATTCACTGGATAATTTTCTATGTTAGGATGTGCCAAAATATATTTAATTCCTTATTTCTGGACTTCATCAAATTTCCACATTTTACTCCCCAAAAATAACCCTGATTCAACTTCCAATTGTAAAAAGTAAAATAAGTACATAATATTCTTAGTTCATTTTACTCAGACAATTCTCCTAAAAATAGAATTAGGTCAGTGAATGTGAACATTAGTAATTCTAATTTTACATATCACTCTTCAGAAATGTTGCATCATTTCCTTGTCTACTTCATTTTAGAGAGGCCTATTTCACTATATCATAGCTGAAATAGAGTGATATCCTTAAAATCTTTTCTACTTTTATTAGCAAAAATATAAGAATATTGAATTTTTTTCATAGTTTTAAAGAAAAATGTTTCCAATATGCATTAGCTATATTTATTTCTTCTCTCATGATTTTCTGGACGTGTCTAACAATAGGTTATCTGATAGTCTTAGTTTTCCAAGTTTTGGGTGTTCTTAATTTTCTGAATTTGAGAATGAGGAAGACTGAATATGGAGAAGTTAGAAAACAGTAGTTTTAAAATGGTAACCCTAGTAGAAAATGAGCAGAATGAGAAATTTAATTGGAAATAAAGGTAAATTTTCATGATGTGAATATTAAATATTAGAAGCACATGTTACCATTTCCTTTTTGGAGTGTTTTTAAAAATAGAAAACAGTTAAGTGATTTTGTCAAGGAGTGGAATAAGTGACTATTCAGGTGTTTCCAACTTCCAGATGTTATCAGTGTATGCAACCACAAAGGCAGTTGGACATTTTTCAATGTTATCAATCTAGGAAAAAAATTGAAAATAAAAAGTTATCTGATGCCATGCCCTTTGTACCCACACCCATAAGATATTTAAGGTATTAGAGAAGTTAATTGATTTGGACACTTCTATGTTCTTTTACTTTCTTAGATTTATTCTATTTAATTATAATTTTACACATTGCATCTTGGGCAAATACTATTTTAATTTTTAAATTTTTTTATTTTTTAAATAATTTTTTGGAGTATAGTTGATTTACAATTTTGTGTCAGTTCCTACTGTACAGCAAAGTGAATCAGTTATATCTCCACTCTTTTTTTAGGCTCTTTTCCAATATAGGTCATTACAGAGTATTGAGTAGAGTTCCCTAGCTATGCAGTAGGTTCTTATGAGTTATCTATTTTATATATAGCAGTGTATAAATGTCCATCCCAGTCTCCCAATTTATTACCCCCCTTCCCCCTTGGTAGTCATAACTTTGTTTTCTAAATCTATGAGTCTATATCTGTTTTATAAATAGGTTCATTTGTACCATTTTTTAGATTCCACATATAAGTAATATCATATGATATTTGTCTTTCTCTGTCTGACTTATTTCACTTAGCATGACAATCTCTAGGTCCATCCATGTCACTGCAAATGGCATTATTTTGTTCTTTTTCATGGCTGGGTAATATTCCATTGTGTGTGTGTGTGTGTCTGTATATACATATATATATATATATATATACCACTATATATGTATATATTACATCTTCTTTATCCATTCCTCCATCAATGAACATTCAGCTTGCTTCTAAAATGATTCCTAGAATGTACTGGTTTCTTTTTTTCACTGTGCTCTGTAATAATGTTCATGCTTCAGAGTGTGTGTTTTCAGCATTCATTATGTATTTATTTTATCTTTTAAGTAAAGGTATGTTCTTGGGGTTTTTTTCCATATATGGGATTATTTACCTCTGTATTATATGACCTTATACTGATGTTCATTTAGTTCTTTACTTTTTTAATATTTTCTACTTTGTGTTAGAATGTCGCTGTTGCCAATGGACATACATTTATTGTTTCTAATCCCACTGATTCCTATCCTTTCCCCACTTTTTTGTATGTAATCAACTAATGATCATGTTTTGGGCACTTGAGAATATTAAAACTATAATATCAGAATCATAAGAGATATATGAAACATAAATTCAAAATATGACAACCGTTCACTCCCTGCCCTGAAGTGTATCCAGCAGAGCTATTTCTCAAGACTTAATTTACCAGATAGTCTTACAGGGAAAATAGTTATTATTTTAGAGGAAATTTAGTCTCTATACCCCAGGCTTTTATAGTTCAGAATCCTCAAACTGAATTCTTAGTAAATAAATATCTCAAAGGAACTACATCAAAACGGAGATCGTCTCCAATATAAGCATTCCTGAAGCACTTTTCATTCATTCAGGCACCACAATCTACTTTGTGAGCAATTATTTAACTTTTCCAATGGAATAGCATTTCTCCCTGTTGAGATTCTGTGCATGAAATTAATAAGCCAATTGAGTTGTATTGAATTACATGTGTTTGGGCAGCACATAGGCTACTCAGTGCTTCTGAAAAATGGACCAGAGTACACTTTATTGTTTTAAACATTTCTAAACAAATGTCCAATCAGATAGGCAACATGAGTGAATAAAACAATGAATGTCATAACTCATATCTAAATCAACAGTCATTAATATTTTGTTGTATTTTTTTCCTCTGTCTCTCTACCTGCGCATGCACACACACACACACAGGTGTACATATGTATGCAGGCTTTATATTTGTGTATTTATATGTGTGTATATATATGTATAAATATAACTTCAAAATAACCTAAAGACATTATGACAGTTTACACCTAAGTATTTCAGAGTGTATGCTGTGAAAATAAGGACATATTCCATCAATCATTCCAATCAAGAATTATTCCTTAAACTTTGTCATTATGGCTTTTTAGTCTGTTAATATAGAAGAGCTCCCAAACTCTTTATTTTCATAACATTGAGTTTTAGTTGACATCAAGGCAGTTATCTTTAGTAATGTCCCACAATCTAGATTTGTCTTGTTGCTTTTGTGTGGGTCATCTAATGTTTCTTTCTATTTCCTATATCAGCATTAAAATAGAATTTAGGTCTGGAGGTTTAATTACATTCCGTATAAATTTTCATTTGTTTTGAAAAATCTATCATTGGTGAATATTTGTGGTACATACTACATATTATCAGTTTGATCCACACTTGTGTTCCTACATTTGATTTCTTTATTAATGTTATGGTCACCTATTCTCTGTTTTAAAGGTAAGATTTTTCACCTGTGGGATGATATTTTGACAGCATACAAATACACAGTTCTTCTTTCCTCAAGAAAAGTTTACCTAATTGTTTTAGCAGTCATCAATAATACTTGAACAAATAAATTCATTTTCCTGAGGATGGAAAAATGATTTCCTAATTCAAACATTTCTTTTGCATTTATTAATTTTATTCTTTTGTAAAGAAATATTTTCTATCATTCACTGGAGATGAATTACAGTTACTCCTATAAAGACATGGTAAATGCTTAATTTTTCATTTAATTCCCCATTTTAAGAGTAATAGCCAGTGTGCAATATTCACATGAATAGTGATAAATGAGTCTTCCTACTCTTTTAAGTTAAATTATATACACACACACACACACACACACACACACACACCGCTCTAACAGATGGCCAAATTGATAACTTATAACAAATTACAAAATACTTTTGATACTTAAGTTGTCCCAAAGTTGAACAGTAGGAACCTCTTTTGTGTCATTTAGATATAACTGTTTTAGTGTTCACCTTCTCTATTTTCTGCACCATAGACACAATAATGCATTTGTACAAGGAGTTATTTTCCTTTTAATAGAGAATGGTATTTCAAATCTATTATACTTTGTGTTGCTTCTGAATAGCATTGTACCTTGGCATTTTCGGTGGACAAAACCATATGCTTAAGTGAAAATATTTATGTAGTAAGTTTCAGTGCACAACATAGTAATACTACTGCTTAAAAAATTACTAAATGACAAGATTTCTCTGCAGTTCTCTTCTGTCCTTAGAATAAGTGTTATTAAGGAAGTGTGGCATAAAGGGACTCTGTTCTTCAGTCTTTTTGGTTGTATTAGCAATTTCACAGAGTTAGATTCAGTTGTTCCAGTTGTGTTCATCTTGAGATGTAGCCTTCTCATCAAGTTTTTTGAATGTGTAAAATACTTGGTTCTAAAAATGCAAAATTATATAAGAATATACTCAGAAAAATTTTGCTTTCAACTCTACACCTATACTCTATTCACCTGTTCCTATAAAGATAAATTTTATTTATATTTAGTTTTCCTTTCAGTACACCTTTTATAAATATCAATAAAATTGACATCTGAAGATGTGTGTACATACATATGTATATTTGTATATTTTCCTAACTTCTTGCACAAAAGATAGAATGCCATCTTCCCTTATCTATACTTTGCTCTTTTAATTTAACAGTGTATGTACAATTATAAGTCCATATAAATATCCTTCATTGTTTTTTATATGCCATAGTACTCCAATGTGTAGAGTTTTAAAAAATTTAAACCATCTCTTAATTTGAACATTTAGCTTATTTTAAATTTTTTACTGTAACCAGTGCTACAATGGATAACATTGGCATCTTTTTTCCCCTTATTATTTGCAGGGGATTATATTTAGGTTGGATCTCTAGAAGTCTAAGTAAAAAATCTATCTTGCATTTTGTGTTGTTAGTTTCCCCCACTAGATCATCTTGCTTGTTTACCAGTAAACTGTGACAATGGTTTTTTTCCCCAGCAAACTTTCAAGACCAATAGAGTTTGTTGTCAACATTTTTTGGGTTTCAGATCAAAAAATGAGAACATTTTTAAATGTGGGTTTTAATGTGAAAAATATTTACTTATGAGAATATTTCTCCTAGGTTTAAGGATAATTTTTTCCTATTTTTCTTGTGTCAACTGTATTTTCATGTTATTCATTTTCCTATCAGAATTCACTTTTCAGAGAAAGAGGGAGAGAGAAAAGGGAGGGAGCAAAGAAGGAAGGGCACAGAAAGAGAGCAAACATAGGGATTAAACTTCATCTAAGATGAAAAGGTGCACCTCTTCTGGTTTTAGGTAGAGGTAGAGGGGTGTGTGTTTGTGTGTGTGTGTTTTCCATGTCCAGGTTTTTTTTTTTTTTAATAGTCAAATTTATTCATCTTTTACCACTTCTGAATTTTTAGACATATTACTTACGCTTCCCATTTCTGATATAACTAATAAATGTTTAGCACTTGCATGGTTTCTTTTAAACTATTTATCTGATCTACTTGGAGTTTATCCTAGGTAAAGTATGAAATATAAGCTAAATGTTAGCTTTTCTTTTAGTGACTATCAAATTGTCTTCAAAATATTGATCAAAAGCTCTTTTCTCCCTGTGACTTAATTTATCATGCACTATACTTCCATAGGTACTTGGGTCCAATTTTACTTTGGTGCCAGTGGTCTTTCTGATTATTCATGTACAAACAGCACATTGCTTTTGTGACAGAAGGTTTTTTTTTCTTTAATTCAATATCTAATAGGACCAATCTTCCTTTACCTTGTTGATCTTTTTTAGGGTTTTCTGGTCTATCCATGTTTGTTATTTTTTTCCATATGAGATTCCTAATGAACGTGTTTATATATAGTGCAAGTCTATTGGTAATTTTATGGGGACCATCGTAAGTTTATGTTGTACGTAGTGTGGATCAGTGTCTTTACAGTGTTTGATTGTTATAGTAAAAAATTGTGCTTCCTTCCATCTTTTTAAAATGACATTTGTTGGGAGATTGGGATTGCCATATATACATATAAGAAGAAAAATACCAAATTGTACACTGTAAATATATGCAGTTTATTGTCCGTTAACTGTATCTCAATAAAAGTTCTTAAAAAATGACATTTGTATCTTTCTGAAGTATTTAAATATTTTCCTTCTATAGGTTTTATACATTTAATCTTAGGTATTATCTTTTGTTTTCTTTAAACAAGATCTTCTCTGTGATTATTGTTTGAATATATGAAGCGTTTTGAATTTCCTAATTTTTAATACTCTGATACCTTATTGAAATATTTGTATTGGTTTTTATTTTTTTTAAACTTCCTCTTGAATTTCCATACATATTATCATAAAAATCAGGAAATTAAGCTCGTTTCTTCTTTTCCAATTCTTTTCCCTCAAATTATTTCCTCTTATTGTTTTGAATAATAACTATAATTCAACCTTAAATTTGGAGATAGAAGAATAGTGGGCCTTTTTCTTATTTTGGTATTATTACTACTCTGTTCCTTCCTAGTATATCAGATGTTGGTTTTGCAACTGAGACATAAATTTTACCAAGGTTAGAAAGTCACCATAATTTTTTAGTGTGTTGGTGTTTTCTTAACAAATAGTGGACTTTTTGAAAGTTTTTATATCTGCAATATAAATTTTATTAATGGATATACTGTATTGAATCATCCTTGAATTTCTAGGATAAATCCTACTTGATCATGATATATTGTTCTTAATGTGCTTTCAGATTCTTCTGATATTATTTTATTCATGATTAAGCACAACCATTCTGTACTTTCCTTTTTTTTAACATGTCTCTTATGCCATTATATCTCTAACATCCTTACAAAATGAATTGACAATCTTAACTGGACGTCCATCATTAATATCATCATTCATATAAATGCTCTGAAGCTTTTCTTGTGCTCCTTAATCTCTGTAACAATTTAAGTGGCATTAGAATTACTTGTTTTTGCATGCTTGGTAGATTTTTCAGTGAAATTCAGTCTAGGTCTTTATGTGGGGTAGCATTTTGAAACCAGTGTTTTGCTCTGCTTTTTTGTGTCATAGTCTTTAAAACAATGGTATATAAATGTTTTATTGATACATTTTTTTGAAATGGAGGTTTTTCACTTCTACTACTGCCTCAGCCAGGAAAGACCATTTTTTAGATGGTACCTCTTCACTACTGCATCCTTCATCAGGTGATGATACCTTGGTTATAGCTTATAGAACTTTAAAACAGAGAGAGTGAAAAACACTCTTTGCTAACTGAGCTTGCTAACTCAGATTTTTTTAAATGTCAGGTATTTTATTTTCCTCTGCTTCTGATATCTGAAAGAAAAGTGATGAATAATTACCAATCTGACAACTATTATGTGTTTTGTCTGTTAATTCATTAAAAACAAACTCAATGGTAGAATTTTCATATTTGTATGCATGTATTTGAATGTTTAATTTTTAAAAAACTTTAAGTGTTAAGAACTTTCTTTCCCCACCTACCTCTGTTGGAAAATTGTCTTGCCCGTGACAACCTGACATGTGATGTGCCTATGGAATTCTAAATCCTTTTCCTGGAATATTTTTATGCACAGCATCCAAAAGCTTTCTATGCATTTTTTTCTTTGCTCAAGGTGTACTTCTGATTGACACATGCCACCTGCTCAAAGCAAAAGTTCTTTGTAATTTCTGAGTTACTCAAGGTCAAAAGGGCATCTCAAAATCAGAGAATATAATATTTTCAAATTTACGAATAATGCTCATTACCCTACAGACTATGAAATCCAACATCATTTTAAAGCACTAGGTATATTATTGATTGTAATGTGAATTCAATTTTTCCCTTAATTATTGTTTTCCCGTAATTATCGATATCAGGGTAGGAATAGTCGTAGGCCTGAGTAATTAAAATAGTGGAGAGTTATTTCGTTCAGGAGTATTGAATGTCTTACACATGATTCAAGAATTAGATTAGAGAAAAATGAGTGGTTTTGAGCCCCAAATTTACTCTTTATCCCTTTTTCTTTTTTATGTATTTCCCATTCATGCAGCAAAAATTTAATAAGTATATGATATCCTTTACTTGGAAATGTGCACATTTATATCTATGTCATTCATGATGTCTTTCTTTATATTGTTGTGGACTTCATGTCCATGAAATAATTCTGGTTCGATTCTAACCTGTTTATTAACAAGGTAGCCTGCTAAAAATGATGAAATGCTTCCAGGTTTCGTGAGTTTAGCTCTTTTCACTTCGCTATTGGAAGCCTAAGTGAAAACAAAGATCAATCTGAAAATGTGTCGAGATACTCAAAATTCTATAAATTGGACATAGTATCTCTCATCATATAACTCTACCTTAAGAAAGCATAAACTCAGATCTTAAGTCTGAAGACGTTCAACATTACTTAATGTAAAATTGGGAATAAACTACTTATCCAATAATAAGGGACTAAGTTAATACTATATTTCTGAATTCCTGTACTATATACCTTCAGTTGTGCAAAGATTGGCAAAGCTAATGATCCCTATTACCACTTGTCAGTCAAGACTTGAAAATCGCAAGCAAAAGCTTGCAGACTCAAAGAAATGCCTCATCTAAACGCCTTGCCCCAACCCTGATAACTGAGTTCCAGCTACATTGATGCTCTTTATGTTTCTTGCAAAGCCATACTTTCGCTACCTTAGACCAATTTCATTCCAGTTACTATCACACCATCCATCTTCATCATCTCTATTACTGTTATCATTACTAGAAATCATCAGATTGATATATCTATTTATCTTTTTTATACTCAAGTATAGTTTTAGTTTCAGGTGTACAGCAGAGTGAGTCATATATATATATATATATATATATATATATATATATATATATATATAATTTTTTTCAGGTTCTTTTCCCTTACAGGTTATTATAGCATATTAAGTATAGGTCCCTGTGCTATACTGTAGGTCCTTGTTGGTTATCTACTGTATATATAGTAATACTTATCTGTTAGTCCCAAACTTCTAATTTATCCCTTCTCTGCTTTTTCACCGTTAACCGTAAGTTTGTTTTCTGTATCTGTAAGTCTGTTTCTGTTTTGTAAATAACTTCACTTGTACCATTTTTTGTGGATTCCACATGTAAGCGATCTCATGTGATATTTGTCTTTCTCCCTCAGAGTTAGTTCACTTAGTATGATCATCTCCTGGTCCATCCGTGTTGCTGCAAATGGCATTATTTTGTTCTTTTTTTGTGGCTGAGTAATATTCCATTGTATCTATGTGCCACATCTTCTTTATCCATTCCTCTGTCAGTGGACATTTAGGTTGCTTGGCTGTTGTAAATAGTGCTGCAGGGAACAGTGGATTGCATAACCTTTCAAACCATGTTTTTCTCCGGATATGTGCCCAGGAGTGGGATTGCTGGGTCATATGGTAGTTCTATATTTAGTTTTTTAAGGAATCTCCATGCTGCTCTCCAACGCAGCTATACCAGTTTACATTCCCACCAGTAGTGTGGGAGGTTTCCTTTTTCTCCACACCGTCTCCAGCATTTATGTGTATTTTTCATTATCTGTCTCCTTCTACTGGAATATAAGCTGCTCAAGCATGAGAGTCTGGCCTGTTTCTTCAGTACCCCATGTTAGCATAAACATATTTCTTGACACATTATAGGCACTCAAAAGTGTTTAATCAATAAATGAGTAAATTAAAATTAGTAATAGGATATGATGAAACTGTTAAAGCACTTGTGATGTTTCAGAAAAAAAAATTAAGAAAATGATTATTCAGCAAAATTTTATCACATACATGTATACAAGCAGAGGGAGATGAACACATTAAAATGTTAAGGGTGAGAACAGAAATATTAAAACTATGAATTTTGCTTTTTTTATTTGCTAAATGTTTTATAATGGGCATTATAAACACAATATCTAAAGCAAACAATAATATGATAGGAAAATCATATGAATGGAGACATTTCTCCCTTTTAACTACTTAATACGTACCCCTTGAATATACTACAGGAACCCTTACAAATTTTAGGAGAAAGAAAATTACATAACATGGAAACCAAGGTGTTCACAAATACTAAAAAAAAAAAAAAGTATCTCTTGATAAAAGTAATAAAGATTAGCAAATGTTTGGTAGTCGATTTGATGTTTAAATATGTTGCAATGTTCAAGATAATGTTGTATGAGCATAAAAAGTTTATTTTCTTTTAATATTTAGAAGATAGAAATTGTTTATATCCCTTTATGAATGAGAAAGTAACTTCATTACAAAATATCAAGTATTATTGCATACCTCTTATGCCATTATGTCTCTAATATCTTTGTAAAATCAAATGACAGTTGGATGTAATTTTCTTGACATGATTGGTTGTAAAATAACGTTGAGTCAGAGATCTAGGAATAAATCACAGTTATCGTTTCTCCTCTCCCAGAGATCTAGCCACTTAAATATTTTGTTTTTCAGTGATATTGTAAGTAGGATTCTGACAAACACCAAAATTTTCCAAAACAATTTTTGCCTAAAATTGACCAATAGCATTTTTCTAATGGATTGTGTAGATAATCAATAGTTTTCCTAAGTGATATCATCCACAAAGTTTTTCAAATGAAATTATGCAGCAATCTAATGTTACACTGACTGAGCAGTTATGGGCTTACTAAATGATTAGTCTCAGTGTAATTTTCAGAAAAAATAATAAGTGCACTCTATTTCAGCTTAGAAATATAATTACACTCTTACTGTGCTCGACTAAGTATCATCAAAGAGAATACAGAATAAGATATGCTAGCAATGACATTACTTTGCTAATGGAATTTTTCCCTATAAAATTATTTGATACTGAGGAGAGTATTTTTACAGTCAATTAAAACTTACATGTTTAAGGAATAATATCTGTTGAATGACCTTAGAGTTACTGCGTTACCTTTACAGTTCTTTTGACTAAATGAAAAAATGCAGAAAATGTTTCATTGGGGAAAGTAAAATTAATTATTTAATATAATAATTCCAAAACCTCTTTTGGTAGAAATTGAAATCTCCAAAATATTTTAAGAAGTAAAGGGGAATGGTTTGAGGCTGTCATTTAATTACCTTCATTGTCTTTAATAAAGAACTCCAGTTTTGTTCAAATCAGCAATATGTTCAAATCAGATAATTGGGACTTTGGAAAGTTGGAAGCATTCATTCCCGATGATTCCTAACTAAGAATTAAGACATGATTAAGGTGAACTAAACAAGGAGGAATATTTTGTCATGTGAATGAGGTGATATACAATGTGTTCAGCAGGATGTGAGCAGCAACTGACCAGTGAATATTTTCCATTGTGTCATAGTTCATCTTTATCTTGCCCTTAATTGAAATGAATTCTTTTAAATTTAATTATATCCATTTTTCTTATATCTTTTTTCAGCTTTACAGAGATATTCACATATAACATATTTAAGTTTAAGCTATACAAAGTGATGATTTGATACAAGTATATATTGCAAAATGATTACCACAATAATGTTAGTTGACACCTCCATTCCCTCATGTTCTTAACCATTGATGGTAGGGAGGAGACAGTGAGGACATTTAACTCTCTTCATTATAGTCACTATGCTTTACATTAGATTCCCAGACCTTCTTGATTTCATGGCAGGGAATTTGTATGCTCTGACCATATTCTCCCCATTTTCCCCACTTCCAGCCCCTGGCAATCACTATTCTACTGCCTATGAGATTGACTTTTATGTTTAGATTCCTCATATAAATGAGAACATACAGTATTTGTCTTTCTCTACCTTACTTATTTCACTTAATATGTAGTGCCCTTAAGGTCCATCCATGTTGTCACAAAAGGCTGCCTTACTTCTTTCTCATGGCTGAATAATATTCCATGATTGGCACTGTAGTGACAATTAGTACTTCTATTATTTTACAATCTTATCACTTGTTTTTAGTGGTTGGAGTAATTAAATTCTGGTGTTTTAGCCATTTTCATGTTTATAATCCAGTATTGTTGTCTATATTTACTATACCACGTGTTAGATCTTTGGGGCTTTTTGTCTTTAATAACATCTATCCTATTCCTCCACACCCTGTGCCCTGGTAGACACAATTTTGTCTCTATTTCTATAAGTTTGATTTTTTTTATATTCCATAAAGGAGTGGTGTCATGTAATTTTAGCCTTTATCTGACTTATCTTACTTGGCATAGTGCTCTCAAGGTGCATTCATGTTGTCACAAATGGCAAGATGTTATACAGACCTTTCACTTCCTGGTTAAAGTTATTCCTAAATAATTTTTTATGCTATTGTAAATATCATTGTTCTTTATCCATTTTTGGATAGTTCATTGTTAGTATATAGAAACACAATTATTCTCATGTTGGATTTTTGTATACTACAAATTACTTAATTTGTGGATTTGTTCTAACAGCTTTCTGGTAGAGTCTTTAGGATTTTCTATACGTAAGATGTTAGCTGCAAACAGACAATTTTAGTTTTTCCTTTCCAGTTTGGATTCTTTTTGTTTGTTTCTTTTTGCCTAATTGCTGTGGTAGGACTTCCAGGACTATGTTAAATAGGAGTAGAGAGTGAGCACCCTAGTCTTGTTCCTGATGATAGTGGAAAAGTTTTCAGTCGTACACAATTGAGCATGTTTGCTGTGGGTTTTCCATGTATGACTTTGGTATGCTGAGCCACAGTCCTTCTATACCCAATTTGTGTAGTGTTTTTATCTTGAAAGGATGTAGACGGTTGTCAAATGTTTTTCTGTATTTATTGAGATGATCGTATGATTTTTACCCTTCATTTTATTAATGTGTGGTATTACATTTAACAATTTGCACGTATCGATCCACCCTTGCATCCCAGGAAAAAGCCACTTGATCATGGTGTATGATCCTTTTAATGTATTGCTGAACTTGGTTTGCTAGTGTTGTTGAGAATTTTTGCATCTGTAGTCATCTCTAAGGATACTGGCCTAATCGTTTTCCTTTCTTGTAGTATCCTAGTCTGACTTTGGTATCAGGGTGAGTGTAGGAATGTTCCCTCCTCTAATATTTTAGGAAGAGATTGAGAAGTATTGGCATTAATTCTTCTTTAAAGGTTTGGTAGAATTCACCAGGGAAACAATATGGTCCTGGGGTTTTCTGTGTTGGAAAGTTTTTGATTACTGTTTAAATCCTTCCACTCAATATTGTTCTCTTCAGATTTTCTATTTCTTCATGATTCAGCCTTGGTAAGTTGTATGTTTCTAGGAGTTTATTTTTTTAGGTTATTCAGTTTATTGGCCTTTAATTGTTCATAGTAGTATGTGGTCCTTGTTTTTCTATGTTATTAATTGTAATGTCTTCTCTTTCATTTCTGACTTGAGTCTTCCCTTATTTTCTTAGTTTGTCTAAGCATTTGTCAACTTTTTTATCTTAAAAAAAAAAACTAGCTTTTAGTTTAATTGATGTGTTCTGTTGTCTTTTTCATCTCTATTTCCTTCATTCCTACCCTGTTTTTGTCGTGTCTTTTACTGACTTTAGTTTTTACTAACTGTGCACTTTGATTGTTTTATCTAGTTCCTTGAGGTATAAATTTAGGTTGAGATGTTTTCTTTTTCTACCGTATGAATTTAACCTCGCTCTTAAAACTGCTTTTGCTGTATCATTTGTTTGATATGTTGTTTCCATTTAAATTTGTTTCAAGATTTTGACTTCTCGTATTTCTTTTTTGACCCATTGGTCATTCAGAAGCATGTTGTTTAATTTCCATGCGTTTGTGAATTTCCTTGTTTTCGTCCCATTATTGATTTTTTTGTTTGATACCATTTTGGTTAGATAAGATACTTGCTATGATTTTAATACTCTTACAGTTGTGAAAGTTTTGTGACTTAAGATATGATACATACTGAAGAATAATCTTTGTGTGCTTGAAAAGAATGTGTATTCTGCTTTGGGATAGAATTTTCTGCATGTGTCTGTTAGGTCCATTTGGTGTAGGCTATAGGACAAGTCCAGTGTTATGTTGTTGATTTTCTTTAAGTATAGTGGTTTTACAATATCATATTACTTTCATATGTACAACATAATTACATATTTTATACATTATATTCCAATTAAAATCACTGCAAAAGAGTAGCTATATTTCCCTTGTGCTGTATATCTTGTATATTTATTTTGTACATAGTATTTGTGTCTCAATCATCTACCCCTATTTTGCCCCTCCATTTTCCCTTTCCACACTGGTAACCACTAGTTTCTTCTCTATATCTTTAAGTTTCTTTCTGTTTCTTGTATTCATTCCATCATTATTTTTAAGATTCCACATACAAGTGATAACATATGATCTTTGTCTGACATATTTTACTAAGCATAATACTCTCCAGGTCCATCCATATTATTGTAAATGGCAGAATTGCTTTTTTATGGCTGAGTAATACTCTACTATTTGTGTATACACACACACACACACCACCTCTTCTCTATCGAGTATACACACACACACACACACATCACCTCTTCTCTCTCTCATCACCTCTATTTGTTGATGAACACTTAGGTTGCTCCCCTAGCTTGGCAATTGTAAGTAATGCTGCTGTGGACATATGGGTGTGTGTATCTTTTTGAATTAGTATTTTCGTTTTCTTTGGGTACATACCCAGGAGTGGATTGCTGGATCATATGGTAGTTCTATTTTTAGTTTCTTGGGGACACTCCATATTATTTTCCATAATGGATGCAAAAAAGTTAAATTCTAACCAGCAGTGTACTAGAGTTCCCTTTTCTCCACATCCTCACCAACACTGATTTTTGGTAGACGTTTTGACAATAGCCATTTTGACAGGTGTGAGGTGATATGGTTTTGATTAGCATTTCTCTGATGATAAGCAATGCCAAGCTTCTTTTCATGTGCCTGTTGGCCATCTGTATTTGTGTTGTAAATATGCCTATTCAGGTCTTCTGCCCATTATTTGAATCAGGTTGTTTATTTGATATTGAGTTGTATGCACTGTTTATATACTTTGGATTTTAACACCTTATCAGTCATATCATTTGCCAGTAGTTTCTGCCTTTCAGGAGACTGTCTTTTCATTCTGTCAGTGGTTTCCTTTGCTGTGCAAAAACTTTTGTTTAACTAGTTCATTTTTTTTTTTTTGCTTTTGTTTCTTTTTCATTAAGTAACTGATGCAAAAAAATTACGTCAGAGTGTTCTGCCCATATTATCATACAGCAGTTTTATGTATTTTGTTCTCACATTTGGATTTTTGATCCATTTTGAGTTTATTTTTGTGTGTGGTGTGAGAAAATATTCTAAGTTCAGTCATTTAGATGTAGCTATTCCATTTTCCCAGCAGCACTAATTGAAGAGACTGTCTCTTCTTCATTGTATATTCTTGCCTCCTTTGTTGTAGATTAATTGACCATAAGTGTGTGGGTTTATTTTGGGGCTGTCTATCCTGTTCAATTCATCTGTATGTTTTTCACAACAGTACCATACTGTTTTGATGACTGTAGCTTTGTACTACACTCTGAAGTCAGGGAGTCTGTTTCCTCCAGTTCTGTCCTTCTCTCTCAAGATTATTTTGGCTATTCAGGGTCTTTTGCATTTCCATACAAATGGTAAAATTTTTTGTTTTAGTTGTGTAAAAAATGTCAATGGTATTTTGATAGGGATTGCATTGAATTTGTAGATTGTTTTGGGTAGTATGGTCGTTTTAATTCTTCCAATCTAAGAACACACTATGTATTTCCATCTATGTTATCTTCACTTTAATTCCTCAGCATCTTATCACAGGACAGGTCTTTATTACAGGACAGGTCTTTTGCTGCCTTAGCTAGGTTTATTCCTAGGTATTCTATTCTTTTTGATGGGATGGTAAATGGGATTGTTTCCTTAATTTCTATTTCTAATAGTTCTTTGTTATTATTTAGAAGTGCAACAGATTTCTGTTTATTAATTTGGTATCCAGCAACTTTCCTGAATTCGTCGATGAACTCTAATAGTTTTCTGGTGGCTTCTTTAGGATTTCTATATATAGCACCATGTCCTCTGCAATCATTGACAGTTTTATTTCTCCTTTCCTAATTGGGATTTCTTTTGTTTACTTTTGTAGGACTTTGAAAAACTATGTTGAATAAAAACAGCAAGAGTGGGCATCCTTGTTTTGTTCTTTAGAGGAAAGGCTTTTCAGCTCTGCATCATTTAGTATGATGTTGAGTTTTATCAAAAACTTTTTCTACATCTATTGAGATGATATGGTTTTTATTCTTCAATTTGTTAATGTGGTGAATTACACTGATTGATTTGCAGATATTGAAAATTTCCTAGCATCCCACTTGATCATGTTTTCATGATCCTTTTCATGCAATGTTGGATTCAGTTTGCTAGTGTCTTGTTGAGAATTTTTGCATCTATGTTCATCAGTGATATCAGACTATAATTTTCCTTTTTTGTGATATCTTTGTCTGGTTTTGGTATCAGAATGAGTTCCGAAGTGGGTTTCTTCCTCTGCCATTTTTTTGAATAGTTTCAGAATGGTAGGCGTTAACTCTTCTCTAATTGTTTAGTAGAATTCACTTGTGAAGCCATCTGGTCCTGAACTGTTATTTGTTGGGAGTTTTTCACTTCTGAATCAATTTCAGTACTGCTAATTGGCCAGTATTTTCCATTTTTTCCTAGATCGGTCTTGGGAGAGTGTACATGTCTAAGAATTTGTCCATTTCTTCTAGGTTGTCCATTTTATTGGCATATATTTGCTTGTAGTAGTCTCTTATGATCCTTTATATTTCTGTGGTGTCTGTTGTAATTTCTCCCTTTTCATTTACAATTTTATTGATTTGAGTCCTCTCCCTTCTTTTCTTGATGGTTCTGGATAAAGGTTTATCAATTTTGTTTGTCTTCTCAAAGAACCACCTTTTAGTTTCATTGATCTTTGCTACGGTCTTCTTTGTCTCTGTTTCATTTATTTCTGCTCTGATCTTTATTTCCTTCCTTCCACTAACTTTGTGGGGTTTTTTGTTCTTTCTCTTGTTGCATTAGGTATAAGGTTAGGTTATTTGAGATTTTTCTTGTTTCCTGAGGTATCAGAAACTGCGAGCTTCCCTAATTGTTGCGTCTTCATTTCCAACTTAGAACTAACCAGAGAAAGTCAAGATGCTTTCCTAACCATTCACGTGGGATGCCCTACCAAATAACCCACCACTGTCTTCCCCATGTGAGCAACCTCGGATCAGGGCTTTCTAATTTTCCACTCTAAAGCTTTTATACTTCTCTAGTTGCCCTTGATTCTCTGCCAAATTCAAGTACTGGTGGCTTACTCCCTTGTTATAGCTCCTCCTCATTACCTTTGGGTAATCTTTGGTTATTTCCGCAGGAGTCATTAGGAAATGCAAATTATCATCAGAAGGCAATACCATGACACACACACTAAAACGATGAAGTTAAATGGCTGACAGTTCCAAGTGTTAGTGCGAATGTAGAGCAATGGTTCTCAGCTGGAGGTAATTTTTGCCCCAGGGGACATTTGTTAATCTCTGGAGACAGTTTTGATTATCACAACTGGCGGATTGGGAGCTACTGGCATCTAGTATAGATAGAGGCTAGGGATACTATTAAACATCTAAAATGCATAGAAAGTTCTCCTAAAACACAGAATTTTTCAGCCCAAAGTGTCAGTAGTGCTGTTGTTGAGAAACTCTGATGTAGAGCCAATGGAACCTTCAAATATATACACTATATGATCCAGCAGCCCCACTTCTAAATATTTACCCAAAAGAAATGAAAATGTTCATGTGTTCACACAAAACTTGTAGGCAAATATTCACAGAAACATTATTTGCAATAATCAATAAACTAGAAAGGACAAAATGATGAATGAATAAACATACTTTGATATCTATACTATGGAATTCTACTCAGCAACAACGGGGACAAAATATTAATATATACACGGCATGGTGAATCTCAGAAACATCACACTAAGTAAAAGGAGTCAACACAAAAGAGTGTGTAGTGTTTGAGCCCATTTATTTGCAATTCTAGATAAGGCAAAACTACAGTGACAAAGGTTAGATCAGTATTTGCCTGGGACCAGGGTCAGGCAAACGCATGGAATGCAAAAGGGGCAGAAACTTTAGAGCCTTCATTTTGGTGATTTAATTACTAAACATCATCAAGAGCAGTTTGAGTGACGTGGTTGGGTCCAAAGTCAGATTTTACTGGGCTTTACATAAATGGGAAGTAAGGAAACAGGCAATAAGGATACACTACATTTTTGAGAAGTCTGAATTGAATGAGGGAGGAAGAGGGAGATTGCATGACAAGAGAAACAAGCACAAAGGCTAAGGAGAGAATGTTCCAATATAGAAGAGATGAGAGTTAAGATGCAGAAGAGAAAGACTGATGGGAAGGAATTAGGTTGAAACTAAATTGGGATGGTTGCCCTTGATCAAGACCCTCAGCCAGACTACAAAAAAGGAAATTTAGATATGGTTGTGTATACCTTTCTAGGTAGGGCAGGAAATTCAGAGAGATGTTAGTTATCTCAATTTTCTCAGTACACTAGGAGGCAAGGAAGTTTGGTTAGCGTGAAGGAGAATGGTGACCTTGAGAAGTAAAATGATCCACAGCTAATAAAGGTCAAAAAAAGGATTGAGCAGTGTTATTGCTGTTTATGAAGTTGCAGACCATGAACTGACAGTGGCTTATGTTTATAAAATTGACTGATACATTTAGAAAGTATAGCCTTGGATGTTAACTAGACTAGTTGTGGTAAAAAAAAAAAAATTCCACAATATATGTAAATATCAAATCATGCTGTACACTTGAAACTAATATTGTATGTTAATTACACTTTTTTTTAATTGAGGTATAGTCTTATAAATTTTATTAGAAGTCAGGAAGTTTAATTTCAGAGTTTTGCTTGGAAGGTGTGGCTGAAGGAGAGAGATGTAAAGGTATCAAGGATTTTAGGGAGAGGATTGTTTCAGATGATCAATTGCGGGATCCAGGACAAGTAGGAGAGAGAGTTAAGGGAGGAACCATTTGTTAGGGTTACTTCTCTCTTAGCAATGCAATTCCTGCTTCTGTAAAGCACATGTATATACACATATCTTAAGCCAAGACAATTTCAAAGAAACACCTTTTTAACCATATGCTAAAGGAGGAAAATCCATACAGACAGGGAACAGACAAAATTGGTTATTTTTTTCAAAGGTTGTCCATCATTGGTAGTTTGGGTATTTTTTCTTAATTTAAATTACCTGTTATATAAATCAAAAAGAGAAATGTTTAAACATTTATATCTAATCCTTAGCCTGATTTCAAAAGTTATAAATAAGAATTTGGGAATACTAGATCCCTTAGATGGCCTTCTGATTTATGCCTAATCCATTGTCCTATCACTGTGACATAATGGTTTTTAGTTTCATAATTATACATATAATTTCATGTTTCACATAAAAAAGTATAAAAAATTTCCCATTCTCAGACATTTTTCTAGTGTTGTTTGTACATCTTAACAATTCAAAAAAACAGCACAAAAAACATTCTGTCAAACCAAGTCTTTACTGCCTTGTGTTTATGTAAAATAAAATGGTATACCTCACTTATTTTTTTAATTATATACAGCGGTTTGTATATTATGGTTTTCAATATATGTGTATCTTTTATATTTAAGATACCTAATCTTTTATATATAAGATACCCAAAATATAAAAATACTGATCACAATAAAGTTACAATTTTGAAATTCTCACATAACAAACCAAAAAAAGCCTCAAAAGACATGCTTCTCATGTTTCAACCTTTAACCATTTCCATGGGCAATTCAGGTAACTCACAATTTACTTCGTACTTGACATTATGAAGCCTGTAAATGAGTTTATCTGGTGTCTGCATATATATGTGCCTGCTTCACACAGAGGAACCACATGTAACAACAATTTACCATGCATACCTTAGAAAGTCATCCAGTGATTTATGGGGGTATGAGAGCCTTTTCTATGATGTGTTTCATTTCAGATATTTTGTGATCCATGATACTGAAACTTCCCAAGTAAAGCTCAAGGTCATTTACAAGAAAGTATTGATTAATTTGGAAAATAAGTAGTTAGAAAAAAATCCTACACCTATACAAGCTAGGTTAAGCACCACGTTTGAAGGCAAGGGAATTGCATTTGTCTGGACTGTAAAACCTAAGTTTAGATAAAGAATCTGGCAATAAAGCTGAAAGGCAGAAGGGATAAAAGGAACAGGGTATTATTAATGCTTATCACTCCTTAGGTCCGTGCAGTTCAATGACACTTTCAAAGGGATGTGCTGATAAAGGGTCTGCCTATTTGACACAGTGTGCCGTGGTTCCAGTAAGCCTCTTGCCGAACAAAGAAAGCTAAGATACTTCTGAAGCTTGAATAGATGAATGACAGCTCTGAACCCAAGTGGCAGATAGTGTTTCCCTCGGGCTTTTGTTGCATATATATGATATATAACAATTCATATATGTATATATATATATATATATATATAGCTAAGAGACTATATCAACTTGCTGTGTTAATAACAAAGTAGTAACCACAATTCCTGCCTTAGTCTCAGAATTTTTTATGAGACCATCTAATAAAGCCCTAAATGTTCAAGAACATAGCACTGTTTTCACTTTATCACAGATCCTAAATTTGCTGGATCTTTCTAAAGCCTATCACTGAAAATGCCACTGCGTGATCAGCAATGAGAAAAATATGCCAGAAAATACAGAATATAAGTATCTATTTACTCTACCAAATAAAACACTTTAAAATGTATAGATACACTCCAGGTAAATGTTAGATCATCATCTCGAATATATATTATCAAGTAGACAAAATATGCAAATAATAGTTTAAAACTGATCGATATTTTACTCATTTTCTTACCTGGTGATCAACTCATTCACATTCCAAATACTAAATGTCCTGTACACAGGCCGAAACCTGCATCTGACAGAATGAGTTCTGAAAATAAGTTAAATGGAAAGTTCTATTTCCTTTATCTTTATAGAAATTGAATATTTTGTTTTATTAAATATAAAAACTACACAGGTTTGCTACCTAGAATAGGGAAGACATTAAAATTATAAATCTTCTATAATAAAAACATAACCATCCATTAATATTGTAATATTTTAATTTTATTCTTTTGTCCTGCAGAGTTATAGTTGAAATTGTTCATAATATTCTGAGACTAATACCTTCTGAGACTTTTTCATTTATGTTTTCACAAACATGAGTCACGAACTTGTGAGAAAAAAAGTCAAGTGCAAATACATACTTTCTTATAGAAAATGTTTATGACGTCATCTCAAAAACCGTGTAGTATTGGGGGAGGTAGAGTACTTTTGAAATTTGCTCTTCAATTTAAAAATACTGAAATTAAGCAGGTACAAGATTCATAGGTATTGAGTATGAGTCCTCTCTCCACAAAACTACAATAAATCCACCTAAGAGGCAACCATTTTTATCTTTCTTTGTTGGTGGTGGTCCCCTTTCGGATATTTTATGTATTTAGATAAAAAGCCCTCTTTCCCTGCCCACCTCACCTTCTTCCTTCTACCCCTTCTCTGTATGTGTGTGGATTGAGTCTAAGTGGTGTATATATGCTTCATAACATTTCCATATTTGTACCTAGGGATCTAAACTCATTATGTTAATAGCTTTAAAGGGCTGTAGGGTATTAAACCGAAATGGATTTACCTTGTTACCTTTGAAATTACTTACGTTGATTTACTTTTTAAAACAGTGGTGTAATATGCATAGGACGCTATAGAAGTGTGCTAGTATTTCCATAGAAAAAATTCCCAGAGGTAGGAGATTCTAACCAAACATACATGCATTTTTAATTCTGTAGCTGCCGCTGAATCGTTTTCCAAACCAGTGGGACAAATGCATATTCTTATCAATAATGCCTTAATGCCCTGTTAACTCATGTTCTGTGCCATACTGGGCATTACCAAAATGTTTGTTTTCAAAATAATAGGTGAAAAAAAATGATCCATCAGTGTTGTTTAGTCTGTATTACCTCCCCGATGAATGACTTTTATCTAGAAAATTATATTTCTATTTTTGTAGGGAGTAAAGTTTTATTTTTAATTTATTCATACTGACATAGAGCGATAGAAGGTAGAGTAATCTCAAGTGTACAGTACAACAGATTACCACAAAGTGAATGTGACATAACAGAACTTTACCAGCATTTCAGAAAAGCCCCAATTTTAACTCTTTGCTACTATCACCTCTCCTCCAAAAGTAACCCCTGTCCTGAATTGTAACAATACACATTTCCTTTGCCGGTTTTTAAACTTTTTACGTAAAGAATCATACAGTTTATATCTTTTTGTGTCCGTGTTCTATTTCTCAAACTTATGTTTGTGAGATTTATTCTTGTTGACTTATTGTGCTTGTTGACTTATTGTGTTATGTTCCTTTTTAAAGTGCTGCATATTATTTGTATAATTATGTTACAATGTATTTATCCATTTGCTGTCAGACATTTGGAATGTTTCCAAAATTTTTTTATGAATAATACCATTATTCATAATTCCATAAATTTTGCTTTTTTTTAAAGCTATACAAACATTTACTTGCTCTTCTTTCTTTTTTTTTTTTTTACAGTATACAATTTGGTATTTTTTTCCTTATTCCATACATTTCTGGTATGTGTGTAGTGATTTTGTATTTTCTTACTAATTTGTATGACTTCGTTACATGTGCTGCATATACACCTATATGGTTTATGGTGCTGTCATTATCTTCCCCCTCTGTAGATCTTAGATTTTTAATTTCTTAAGAACATTTTCTAAGGCATCTTCCATCCTCGAGTTGGACTCCCTTTGTTATACAACAACTTCCCACTGACTATCTGTTTTACAGTTGGTAGTATATATATGTCTGTGCTACTCTCTCGCTTCGTCTCAGCTTCCTTAGAGGACTGGGGCGGGGAGGGTGGGGGGGACTCGAGGAGGGGAGGAGTCAAGGAAGGGAGGGAATACGGGGATATGTGTATAAAAACAGATGATTGAACTTGGTGTACCCCCAAAAAAATAAATTAATAAAATTAATTTAAAAAAAGAACATTTTCATGAACAAATGCTTAATTTTAATTCATCAATCATTTCCTTTATAGTTAGAACGTTCAATCCCAGGTTTAATACCTTTTTCCTTGCACTAAGTTTGTGAAGTTATCTTCCTCTCTTATGTTCTAAAGACTACTGTTTTAATCTTTCATATTTGGGTAATTCGCCTGAACTTGATTTTTGAGTATGGGGAAGTGGGCCAGGTTTCACTTCTTTTTTACATACAGATATCCAAGTGAGAGCACACAACTTCTTAAATTGCTCTTTCCCCATTTCTCTTCAATGCCCTCTTTTTTATATAAATCCAGTGTCTGGGGAGATCCACCAGGACACTGTATATTGGTATTGCTGTATATCCTTGTACCGAAAGCATATTGTTTAAATACTGTACCACCATAATAATTCTTGATGCCTGTTAGAATAAGTCCTTCCATTTTGTTCTTCTTCAAGATTATGTTTGCTCCTTTTGCCCCTTAAGTTTCTTTCACACATTGATTGTATAGAACGATACTGCTTAATTTCCAAATATAGAGATATTTTAGTTATCATTTATTTCTGACTTCTACCTTAATTTCCATGTGACTAGAATACAATCTGTATGTTTATCTGTGTAATTTTTAGAACTTATTCCAGAATTCCTTTTGGCCTAGCGTGTTGTATGAATATGCCAAATGCACTTGAAGAGAATGAATGTTTAGCACTTTGGCAGGAGGGAGTGGAGTTGGGATCCTATTCTATATACTTCAATTACATTAAGTTTATACATGTTTTTCAAAGTTTCTATATCCTTATTTTTTGACTTCCTATTCAAATGTTTATTTAAATAGGTATAATAAAGTCTATGATTTTGGATTTGCTAGTTTCTCCTTTTATTTCTGTTAAATTTTTTATTATCTTTTGAGGGTATGTTATTAGGGACACACACACATTTATAATTGTTATATCTTCCTGGGAATTAGCCCCTTTAATCACTATGAAAGAGCTGTACTCAATTTTCTGTTTAATATTAGTATGATGTATCTTTATCTAAATCCTTTATTTCATATTTCATGTATTTTGTATTTGAGTTGTAATTTCTAGAAAATTTGTAAAAAAATGAAACAGTGCAGATGGTTCCCTTCCCCATCCTCTCATAATGTCAATATCATAAATGGCTATGCTACCCAAGGCAGTCTACAGATTCAATGCACTCTCTGTCAAATTACCAATGGCATTTTTTTCACAGAACATACAAAATATACAAACAGCTCATGCAGCTCAATATCAAAAAAACAAACACCCCAATCAAAATAGTGGGAGGAAGAACTAAACAGACATTTCTCCAAAGAAGACATACAGATGGCCATTAAGCACATGAAAAGATGCTCAACATTGTTAATTATTAGAGAAGTGCAAATCAAAACTGAGGTATCACCTCTCACATGCCAGAATGGCCATCATCAAAAAGCCTACTACAAACAATAAATTCTAGAGAGTTATGTGGAGAAAAAGCAACTTGCCTACACTGTTGGTGGGAACGTAAATTAGTACAGCCACCATGGAGAACAATATGGAGGTTCCTTTAAAAACTAAAAATAGAACTATCATATGATTCAGCAATCCCACTCCTGGGCATGTATCCAAAGGAAACCATACTTAGAAAACATACACAAACCCCAATGTTCATAGTAGCACTGTTTGCAATAGCCAAGACATGGAAGCAACCTAAATGTCCATTTACAGAGGAATGGATACAGAAGATGTGGTACATATATATAATGGAATATTACTCAACCATAAAAAATGAAATGATGCCATTTGCAGCAACGTGGATGGACTTAGAGATGATCATATTAAGTGAAGTAAGGCAGACAGAGAAAGACAAATATCATGATAATCATTTATATGTAGAAGCTATAAAAATGATACAAATGAACTCATTTACAAAACAGAAATAGTCTCATACACTTAAAAAACACACTTATGGTTACCAAAGGGGAAGGTGGAGGGGAGGCAGAAATTATAAGTTTGGGATTAACATACACATACTGCTATATGTAAAGTAGATAATCAACAAGGACCTACTGTATAACACAGGGAACGCTACACTTGCAATAAACTATATGGCAAAAAAATCTGAAAAAGAATGAATATATGTATATGTATAACTGGATCACTTTGCTGTGCACCTGCAACTAACACAACATTGTAAATCAGCTATGTTTCAATATAGAATAAAAATTACCAAAAAGAGAAGTTTTGAGATGCTTTGAAAATGGGAGTTTCAGACCACTGTATTTCTAAATTCATCCTTACTTCCTGAATGTAGTCTTTTTGGAAACCGTCCTAAAGTATGGGTAATAAATCAGGCACCCTCATCCTGAGAGGGTGTTGATCACCAATTTTTTTCACTTTTTTGCCAAAAGGTCTGCTCTGCCCAGTTTCTCAGCCTCCTCTTTGAAACAGGAGCTGTCGCAAGGATCTCTGTGGCACCAAATGCATTTTGCCCTTTTTCAAATGGGACAAACCTGTTTTTTAAGAAAACAGTTTCTTATACCTGTACTTTAAAATACAGAGGCATTATATTCTGTTGTCCTGCTTCTTAATAATTGGTACTTCTTTTGTATATCTTTGCTATTTCTTTCTTCTAAACACTCGTCATTCAAGTTTGAAATGAATGAAAAAGATGCATATGCTCAATTTAAGTCACTTGTTTTATTCTGTATAAAGTTCCAGACTCTCTACTTTGACACCATGTTTAGAAAGTCTCTGCCAAAAAATTTTAATTTTTTTCTGTTGCATCTCTTTCTTATTAAATGTTAGTAATAGCACTTAATGTTGAAAAAGTCTCTCTACCTCATTTTAAGCTCCTTTAAACCACTTTTATTAGTTTTCTTTCTTGACCAAGGAGAATGCATGATTGAATTTACTAAGATATTCAAGATGGATTTAAAACTTGAAACAAATAGATAAAAGAGCTTTAACCTAGAACAATTAAAGCAAGACTGATGAGAGTGAGATGAAATGAAATGCAAAAGGATCTGAAGGGAATCTTTGAGTGTGACATTAAAGCAATTGTTATATAGTTCAAAAGCTGAAAACATACCTATTGATGATTCTTTAATAGACCAATGCTAAATAAGAGCAGTTCATAAGTTTACTTGAAAATAGATATATAACTCATTCTAGATTCCGAAGAAGCTTCTGTCAATCTGCAGGTAGATATACATGTATATGTGTGTGTGTGTATACACACACACAGATATAGATATCTTTCTATCAAATGCCTTTTGTGAGTAAATCACACCTCAGAATTAAAGAGGTGTATGTCTTTTTCTAATTTTCTCCAGCTGGTGGTTTAAATGTAAAGCAGTTAGTCTGATTCCCATAAACTGTAGTCACAAATCAGTCTCATTGCGTTAGTGTAATTATGTTTTGTATAATGCAGAAATTAGAGATTTATGTAAACATGCAATCAAATACATTTCAGGAATCAAGAACATTTTAAAAGGCTGCTTTTCTTCTTATGTTTAAGATACTCAGAAATTATTTCTCTTCTCTCAGTTCAATGTCTTTATGCATAAAATCAGATGCTAGTAATACCTACCTACCTCATGTGGATACTATACGGAGTGTTTAGAATAGATCATGTGGAGTGCTTAATACAGTGGCAAGCTCTTTGTTATTGCTCAGTAAATATTACTTGAATCTGAATATAAATTTCATCTAAATGTCCAATTTACATGTTTCATTTTTTTCTATCAGATACCATTTGAAATAAAATGTCAAGCTGTACTACATATCTAAAGTTTATTTTCAAAATTTCATTAGTATAAACATGAGTGTTTATGTCAGATTGTTAGTATTGTATAAATAGATAAACAGGAAGTAAAACTGGCAGCAAATGACAAATCATAACATGGAAGCAATAAACAGCGCCCAAAAACGATATACAAGATGATCCGTTAGATCGCAGAAAAAAATGTTAGAAATTCTGTTTATAATTTTAAATGATATGTTGAGGCTTTCTTTATGACGTAGACTAAAAGAACCAACACCCAAGTACTAGCGATCCTCCCTCAAAGCCCAACCACAATTCTGATACCCTTGCTGCTACTGCTCATGTCTGAGTTTTGACCAAGGAACAGCACTGCTTGGCCAGTTGCCATTGTTTGCACAAAACACACAAGGACTCAGACATCAGAACGCATACGCTCTAGAGAAAAAAAAAATCTCTAAATTCAAATGAAAAGTGAATGTAACAATAAATTACCTAGTAAGTATCATTTTTGTGTTTTTGGTTTGTTTTTGAAAAAAAGAGTACAGCCTGGTTTCCCAGTCCTTTGACTTTCCAGCTTAAAAATAAGCCACCAAAGGAGATCACAAGTAATTAAATTTATATCATTAAAAGATTAATCAAGTAATCTTTAATTTTTAAATGAACCTGGGTTTTCCATAACTCGTGTTTTATGCCATACTTACTGTTGGTTTACCAATATAGACTTCATATATCTTTCATTTAATATAGAAAAGTTCACAAAGAGCCTATAATATGCATTGGGACGTATTTATTTTTGTTCCTTGATCCTAAGTGTGGAACTTTTTTTAAATAATTTTTATTGGGGTATAGTTGATTTTCAATGTTGTGTTAGTTTCAGGTATACAGCAAAGTGATTCTGTTGTACATATATCCACTGTTTTTTAGATTCCTTTCCTATAGAGGCCATTTACAGGGTATCGAGTAGAGTTCCCTGTGCTATACAGTAAGTTATTAGTTACCTATTTTATATATAGTAGTGTGTATGTGTCGTGTGGAACATTTAAAACATTTTTCCATTTATAGCCCCATTCTATCTTTTAGTTAATCACATCTACTGGTTTTTGGAAATCAGTTAAGAAAGAAAAAAATCTTGAACGCCTTTGTATTTATTCTTTTATTATAGCTTAGTTCCTAAAAATTCTATTCAATCTCTATTTCCAAATATTCCTGACAAAATCCTCACTTAGTTAAAATTATATTGGAAAATAAGGCTTTACACAGTGAGCTTATTTATTTTTCAAAAATAAAATATTATCAAAACTTGAATATATATATTTTTTTATTTTTTTAGGTTTGAAATCATTTAAAGTAACAGGAAGTTGCAAAGATAGCCTACAAAGTTTCCATTAACCTTCACCCCGCATCCCTTATTGGTTACATCTTATTATATAAATAGATTCAAAGGGTCACATACTGCATTAGCAATTGCAAGGACTGAGAATGGTGGGTGGAAGGAGGCGTGTGTGTCTATAAAGAGGTATTATGAGGGACATAATTGTGATAATAAAATAATTCTGTATCTTGATTGCAGCAGCGATTACATGGATTTACACATGTAACTTACTTGAAACTACACGGACGCCTTATACCAATGTCAGTTTCTTGTGTCAGATATTATACTGTAGACATCAAAGATGTAGCCAATAAGGGATAGCATGACTCCTGTCTGCCTTGGCTGATCTAGCTGTTGCTACTCATAAAAGTTGAACTTGACAGGTAGAGAGCCCCCAGCATGTGATGCCATCCTTTGAGGGTGGCTTTGGATTACATAGATCTAGTGTTTTAGTGGAAGGAACAGTGATTCTTCTTGAATCAAATATTCTGGGTATGGGTCTGGGTCTATGTTCAACATTCCTGCACATAGACCTCTATCCAAGGGTATGCACAGTATTTTTGTCCATGAACCTTGTGCACTGCATAAAATCAAAGATAAGGCACCCATTTTAAAGAAAAAGGGGTGCAGCCGATCGTGGGATACACTGTACTATCGCATACTGTACCACCAGCAGCTGCTGGCTTGATAGAGTGATGAGATTGCCTTTTGAAGGTGCAGCTAAAAGAACAAGTTACACAGATTGCCTATGATCTTGGCCATCCTTCTTGATACACCATTCTCCAGCATGCAATACACTCTAAGTAAAAAACCATTATTCAACATATATGATGCTCCCAATAGATAGAACACATGGTTCTGGGAACCAACGTTTGGAAATAGCAGTGTCCTGCTTATAATCATTTCCTATCACTTACTTGAAGAATTTGTGCTTTCTGGCTCTTGTTCCCACAAGGAAAATCACTTCTACCAGAATTTTTGTAAATGTTACATTTTAAGTTTTGCCCATTGCATGGTCATTTGGATCTTATGCAAACAAGAAGTCAAGGAAAAGGGTAACCACTGGACAGGAGTAATTGACCCTGAACATCAGAAGGAGATAGAACTGCTATAATATTTTGGGGCAGGGAGAAATATACTTGGCCAACCAGGTGATCAACTAGGTCCTCCTCTGTCTCTTAAATATTTCCTAACCAATTTTTTGCTTTGGAGAAGATGGAAGATAGTGTCATTTTTTTCTCTTTTAATTAAAAAAAAATTTTTTTTTGCTGGAGTAGTCATAGCATCATCCCTTGTTCTTGATGTTCAGAAAATTCAGGATAGATTCCAATATGGATCAGTTTCTAATGACAGCCTGAAAAGTGCTGGCCGCTTGTTCTAGTTTGCCTGCTGGGAGAACCCAACATCCAAAGTGATATTGAATAGAAGAAGAGTGGAACATGTGGATATGCAATTACCTAGTGTTTATTACTTAAACTGACTTGAAGAGAAGCAGCAGAAAGAAGCCCTCTCCAACAGGCAAGCTCTCAGTGCTTAACTCGTAATTGTCATCTTCCTCGCCCCTCTGGGAGTCTCAGCCGCCCTCTAGGCCTCCGCTGATACATCCCTTCGCCCTGCTGTTTCTTGGGCCCTGGTGTTGCTAGCTTGTCTGGCATTTTCCCCAGTTTTTTAAGTGTGCATTTTACATAAAATGTCCACGGTTTTTCTTGCAGTAGCTGGAAGAATAATGGAAAGAACGTCTATTCCATCTTCCCGAAAGCAAAATACCATATTGATTTTTAATTCTGTTTTAACTGCTCTACAAGGCTCAGTCCTCTAAGTTAGAGGCATGTGTAGTCTTTGGAGCCATTGTGTACCCTCACAATTAACACCCCTTTCCCAATGCAAGGTGAGTCTGAAACGAAGCAGGAACCCGTGGGGCTCCTGGGCACAGAAGCCTTTCTGTGTCCCCCATTTCTTCTTTGTATGGAACAGACTCCAGCCTCTATGACCTTCCCAGAGTCCCAAAGGGCAGGTTCAAACAGTTGCTAATCAGGGAAGGGAGAGGATGCAGAGACAAGAGAGGAGCAGCCAAGAAACAACAGTGCAGTCTTGGGGCAGGGTCCTGGTTCTGCCTCAAGATATACACATAACAATATCTTTGCTCTCTAAAGCCCCCAACAGATGGAAGTTGTAGCATTCTTCATTCCAGACAAGGCCAGATCAAAGGAACCAGAGAAGCTCATCAAAAAGATTATCTGTGACCAGATTAAAGTAATGCAGGCCCTGCACACACCCTGATCTTGAACCATTGCTATAAAACTCCTCACCAAATCCTCCCGGGTTGGGACCCACAGTTTTTGAGGCACAAGGCCACTGTGTCCTCCTTTGCCTGGCAAAGCAATAAAGCTACTCTTTTCCACTTCACCCAAAACTCTGTCTCTGAGATTCAATTCAGCACCAGCTCACAGCTGAGTTTTCAGCATCAAGTCCACTAGTCCTGTTCTCCCAAATCTCCATTTCTCTCTGGAAAAATTCGTCCTGTGATTCTTCATTTCATTGATCTCTTCCACATTCACAGGGAAGTAGGTGGTGAGTTAGAGTGACAGTAACAAAATTTAGGAAGTACTTCTACTCTAGATACAACATAGGCATCAGGCTATTTGAAAAATGTATGTAGGTCTTGGTGATGCAGTTTTGTACAATCAGTTCAGCTAGTTAGCCTCCTGCTATATTTAGAGAAGCAGCAGAAACCTTAGGCATTCATGGGACAGGAATATTGTTTCTACACAAATTTACTTTTATTCCTTAAACCCATTTCTCAAAATTCCGTATTTCCATATTTGGTTTCTGCACATACATAGCACAGATATTTCTAGACTTACTCTAATTTCTGCCTATTGAATCAATATTTTTCTAGAAAGTTCCCTCATATCTTGACATAAAACTTCCATTTTTAAAGAAACTCTGATGATAAAAATTCAAATATCATGCTCTTTTACCTGCAGTTTTTTTGTTTTGGTTTGGTGTTTTGTTTTTTAGTGCATATAGAGAAATCTCTGATTGTGAAAGTATAGACTAAAAGTGTTTCTTAGCAGTGGGCTTTCTTTTTCCTGTGACTTGCCCTTAGTCCCTTACTCCCCACGCCCACCGCACACTGGGGAGCCAGGTCAGACAGTACTGTCATGGTCTCGTACTTGTTTTTATATCCTTGCTGCTAGTCTTTGAACTTTCTACTCCACAGCAATAAAACGGACTCCATCTGTCATGACCGTCTTTCCCGCCGTTCATCTTCACCTCTGGCCCTCAGGCTTTCAAATCTGAGACGGCTCGCATGATTTTCTGGGATTTTATTCTCTTTTCCATTTTGCATTGTTGCTTTATAATTATCCTCATGTCACTTTCATCACCCTGCCCCATCTTCAATCGAAATTACAAAGTTTCATGACCCATATGGTAATGTTGTTGTAACTAATTTCTATTTGCTGAAACTACAGTACTTCACTAAGAAGCCATAAAGTTGCTGGCCCCTTTTTGGATTATGGCTGAGATTAGAGTTTTTAAATTGCTTTATACCAGTCCTCCTAGAAATTTCTTAGTAAGCTATATTTATATAAAATGAAAAATATAAAGCATGAGTTCATATTTTGCCTTCACAGAGCACTGTGTTTAGTCTTTTCTTTTTAGTACATATTATGAGAACTAATACTCTGCTGGAAGTAATTCTACTATGATGAAGTTCATTGTTTCATCTACGTTAAGACAATGTGTAGACAAACGTAAATGGAGAATAGCAAATCTGACTGAACCCTGATAAGCCAAATAGCTAGCCAGTTTTTAATGTATTTTTTTGTGACTATTCATAATTCAACAGAACTCTGCTTAAGCTACTTACTGCTGGACAATTTTTAAGCCAGGGAACAGACTGCAGGATGCCTGCTGCAGAAATATATGCCTTCCTGAGCAGCACATACTATTTTCATTTTGGATTTTCAAGTCTCAAAGGAAGCATCTGCTTAAAGAAGTTCATCATGTATGTGATGAAGATTCTTAGTCACAAATAATACTGGGAAATGTAGTTAGAAGAATCTAGCAAAAGAGACAAAGATATGCAGAAGACTTAAAATGCCAATTGTTACTCTATTGTTTTCTGCTGTCTGATAAGCTTAAACTTTCCAGAGAAGTTTGTACATATATGTAGATTTTACAAATTAATTTGTGTGAGATTCTCATGAGAGAATGCTTAAATATAATAACAGTTAATCAGGCAAGCCCTGGATGGTAAAAAACTGAAGTGACCTTTCTTAGCTACCAGTAGGCAAGCACTTGGGTTGGAGACAGTGGCCTCCTGTATCTGACTGGATCTCTAGAGCATTCAGGTCACGATCTTTCTTGTTCTGGGCAACAGAAATCAATTGCCCAGCCCTGACTATTTTAATTCAAAGTTGCCATCAAATTTGTGTAATGTTTTCAGCTTGCATGGAGGTCTGTGTTTATAGAAATGACTATAATCTGATTGCAATTGTGACACAGACCATCCCAGTCTATATTAAGCACCTGCTTCAAGAGATTTTTTTAATATTTGCATCTATAGCAGGCATGAAATCATAGCAAAATAAAAAATATATATAATTAAAAGAGTTTCATGTTTATATCGTATTCAGAGAAGGAAGGAAAAATATTTAATAGATCAGCCTGCTTAAAAGGAAGAAACAAACAGGAAACCTTCACTCTGAGAATTAGCTATGGAAGTAGAATTTAAAATGAACTCTGATGAAGAGCAGACCAATTATCCTTTAAATTAAATTAGGATTTCAGTACTAATGAACAATAGGCAGACACTAATTTAGATGTTTTCACACCTCAGTTTTCAAAGAGATTGAGAAGAATGCTGAAAGTCTTCAAATCAGTAGAATCAATTCCCCTGCCATCTTCTTCCCTGTCAGTGACAGAAGTATAGATAACAAGATAAGCCCAATTTTATTAGTTTCTGCAGGCACTGTAAAAATATTATGAATATAGAGTGTGCTTTTCTTAAAAACCAGTCACACCTTTTTATAAAATTGTTCCCATGCTTTCCCAGTCAGTCAGAGTCATACCTTTAGGGTGAGACATAGCAAATGCGTTGCAAATATAATCCTTCATTATAGTTTATAACTTCTATCACAACTGACCACATGGCTGAAGTAAATTCTCCCAATGCTGAGCTTTTAATGGAGTTATTATCTGGAAAATTAATTATGATTAATCACTACTACTATGTGATATGCCCTCTCATCCTGAAAAAAAATTTTAAATTTTTTGTAATTTTGTACGTTTTCACTTCTGTGCTTTCTGTGCAAATTTTATTATAACTTCTTTGAGGGAAGTCCATTCTTTCCATCCCCCGCAGCACCAACTAAAATGTCTTAAACAGCTGAATATTAGTTTAATTAAATGCTCTACTTGATCTTTCACCTTGAAAACAATTTTTTAAACATCCATCATAGTATTTTATAATCTTTCTCAGTACCTTTGTAAATAAGTACTTTCTATTATGTGGAATGCAAAACAGAGACAAATCATTAAAAATGGATTGGTAAAAGGTAAATCATAGAACAAAAATCCATCCTCTTTGATATCTATCACAGTTTCCTTATTACCTTTATCAACTGTTACATTCGTTGGTTTTTGTTTTGTTTCTTTTATGTTTATTTTATGGCTTACAGACTATTTACCAAATAGAAAGCTGCACATCCTAAGAAACTGTTTAGCTTACAATATTTGAAAGAATGTGATCGCCCTATATTGACATAAAATATCTTGCAAAACACTACAATAAAGTGTTCCAGGAAAAAAGTGTAAATTTTATGCAATAGATATTTTGATCCGGTGAAGAATGTTTTTTACTGGTACAGTAGTTTACTATGGATATTTTTATTTTAGTTGAATATTTCCCTTAGCAAAGAGTATTGCTACATCGTAAATCAAGACAAGGTCAGTCTTTCCTAGCAGAAAATTAATCCTAGCTTACATAGAAGTCAATAGGAATTGAGAGGATATACTAATATAATGCTAATTCCTCAGTTTTCTCTGCCTGGCTCTAGATTAATTAAAGCCCTGGGATCGCTGCAACTCTGATAGGGCTCCAGTAATCTTATGGTCTCTGAAGGGTAGAATAAAGGACGAGCTAGACCGCCGAAAAGTTATGGCTTAAACTTGCTTTCTCCTTGAAACAAGCCTCAAATTTCAGCATATATGGAACCACAATGCATGAACTCACTGGCAGGACAAAGAGAAACATGTGGTTGAACTATATAAAATCACCACTATTCTACCATTTTGCCCTTTAAAACTTTCATGTTTTGACCTGATATGAAACAGAATGAAAAGATAACCCACAGAATAGCAGAAAATATTTGCAGATGCAGCAATCAACAGGGCATTAATCTCCAAAATATACAAAACAGCTCTTGCAGCTCAATTAAAAAAAAAAAAAAACAACCAAACAACCCAATCAAAAAATGGGTGAAAGATCTAAATAGACATTTCTCCAAAGAAGACATATGGATGGCCAAGAGGCACATGAAAAGATGCTCAGCATCACTACTTATTAGAGATATGCAGATCAAAACTACAATGAGGTAGCACCGCACACCAGTCAGAATGGCCATCATCAAAAAATCTAAAAACAGTAAATGCTGAAGAGGGTGTGGAGAAAAAGGAACCCTCCTACACTGTTGGTAGGAATGTCAATTGGTGCAGCCACTGTGAAGAACAGCATGGAGATTCCTTAAAAAACTAACATATAGTTACCATATGATCTAGCAGTTGCACTCCTGGGCATATATCCAGAGAAAACCGTAATTCGAAAAGATACATGTACCCCAATGTTCAAGTCAATGTTCAGTGACAGGGAAGCGACCTAAATGTCTGTTGATGGATGAATGGATAAAGATGTGGTACATATATACAATGGAATATACAATCAGCCATAAAAAAGAGCGAAATAATGCCATTTGCAGCAACATAGATGGACCTAGAAATTGTCATACTGAGTGCAGTAAGTCAGACAGGAAGACAAATATCATATGATATCGCTTGTATGTGGAATCAAAAAATTGGTACAAATGAACCTAGTTACAAAACAGAAATAGAATCACAGATGTAGAAAACAAACTTTTGGTTACCATGGGGGAAAGGGGTGGGAAGGGATAATTTGGGAGATTGGGATTGACATATACACACTACCATATGTAAAATAGATAACCAATAAGGACCTACTGTACAGCACAGGGAGCTCTACTCAATACTCTGTAATATGAGAATAGAATCTTAAAAAGTGTGGCTATATGTATAGCTGAGTCACTTTGCTGCACAGCAGAAACGAACACAACATTGTAAATTATCTGTACTCCACTAAAAATTAATTCAAAAGGGTTATGGAATCAATGCAAAGTGTAATCTCTCTACAAATAATCAGGAACCTCAGCAGTGATGAAAATTATGTAAATTAATAGATTTAACAGATACAAAAAGTAAAACTTTTCCCAGGATTGGAGCTGCTAAAGAGTGAAAGGAATATACATTTTTACAATACATGATTGTGTTTAAATAGGGTTTGCTCTCATTACATAAAAGCCTTGTAAATGAGTAGTCATCACTGTCAATAGTTTTTGCTTATGGATTTATACTGTGTCTTATTTCTAGAATGATTTCAACAGATTGGATGAGTTTTATGTGAGTCAGTACAAAAAAGGAAACCTTGCATACAACTCAGATTGCAGTGTCCTTGCAATAGCATCCCCTCAGAAGAGAGATCATTTTGCTTATAAGATCTAGAGAGGGGAGAGAGAAAAGATGGCGGCGAAGTAGAGAGACATGGAGTGCATCCCTCTCCACAGATGCATTGGGAATGCACGGAAGGACGCAGTCATTCCCACAGAGAACCAGCTGAACACCAGCAGACGGCCTCGGACACCAGAAAGGGCTGCGGGGAGCCCGACATAGCCGGTAGGGAGGCATCTACGAGGGCTCAAAGAGGGTGAAGCGGCGGAGCTGTGGCAGACGGGAGGGAGTGAGAAACATACGGAGGGTCCGCAGCACAGCTCAGCGTTCCCGGACCGAGACATCGATCCGCGGCTGAACGGAGGGTCCAGGAGCGGGAGTGTGGGAACCGGAGAGCTGGTTCAGGGTGAGAAACATTGTTGCTGGTAGGGTGACGGACCAAGAGGACAGGAGGGAGGAGGTCCGGACCGAGAGGACAGGAGGGAGGAGGTCCGCGGAGAGGAGTGCCCGTCCCTGAGAGCTGCCCGGCCATGATGGCGGCTGGAGGCTGCAGGCTCACGGGCCGGGGGGAGGAGCCACGCGCATAGCCTCTCCCTCTCTTTGGGCATCTCTGCAACAGGCAGTGGAGAGACGCCTGCAGGCCACCTAAGGCGCTCAGGGATAACAAGCACCCTCAGGTGCTCGGGCGGGGCTAGATTAAAACCCCTTGCAACACCAGCAGCAGGGAGACTGCCCAAAAAAAAAAAACAGCAACAACAAAAAAAACCCGAGAGAGGCCCAACTCTAAGACTTTCTGTGTACGCCTGAGCCACCAGCGTCCCTCTGCAACAGGCACCTCCAAGCCTGACTGAAACAATAGTGCGCCACTGCTCACTCACTCCCAGGAGAAGGAGCCACTATTGTACCCTCTCCCTCCCCACACACCGAGGCTTACAGACAAACAATAAAGGAACCTCTGCTGGTCACAGAATAATGCAGAAAAATCCCAAGGCAAGCAGAAGGACACTTACAGCTGAGACACTAAGGAAACAGAAATAGTAGTATCAATACCTATTGAACTGGTCCATTCTAGGATCAGTTCTGGATTTTTTTTTTTTTTTTCTCTTTTTCTCTCTCTTTTTTTTTTTTTTTTTCTTTATTAAATACGATCTTAGCCCTAAGGGAGCTACAAGTTTTATAACATAATTTTTTAATGATATTTTTTATTCTTTTTTTTTTTTGCCTTTTTATATACTTCTATATCTAGCTAAGTTTTTGGTAGTACGGACAATATATCTCTCATACTTTCCTTTCATCCCTATCTTTTATACATTTCTATTCCTTTCTTTTTATTTGCATATTTCCAACCACATTACGCTCTTCTGTTCCCCTTTCTTCCAGCCATTTTAAGTTTATTTTATTTTAACATACTTATAAGCAACACTATCGGTCTGCTCAGACTCCTTGCTCTATTCTCCAGATGACACACTGCCTTGGTATTTAATATTAGGTTTTTGTCTTTATCTTAGTTCTTAGTACAGTTGTCTAATTACATTCTGAGAATCTCCATTCTCTCTGGTGGTACTCTGGCTCTTTTCTATATTTGATCCTAGCTTACAAAATCTCCCTGGATTAATGTTTCTATGTGTAGGGTGTTATTTGTTTGTTTCTTTGCTTTTGTCTCTGATTTGTTCTGTTTCAGTTGTCAATTTCTGTTGGGTTTCTCTTTGAATATCTGATAGCACACTGGGGTTCTGTCAGGTCTTTCTAGAGCCTTATGTCCTAACGGACTCAGTAATTGTGTGTCTTATACATGTATGTGTTTCCTAGACTTAATCTTCATTTAATCCAATACTTGGACATTAGTCTGAGGCTTGGACAGTCTTCTAGAAACACCTCTATCGCCAGGACAAGCAACCCCAAAAGTCTGGACAACCATGAGGAAACAAAGAAACCCCATGCAGGCAAAGGAGCAGGAAAAAAACCCACAAGACCAAATACATGAGGAGGAAATAGGAAAAATGCCTGAAAAAGAATTTAGAGTAATGATAGTAAAAATGATACAAAATCTCGATAACAAAATAGAGAAAGTACAAGAAACAGTTCATAAGAACTCAGAAAAACAAACAGCAATGGATAACAAAATAACTGAAATTAAAAATACTCTAGATGCTCTAACCAGCAGAATGACTGAGGCAGAAGAACGAATAAGTGAGTTGGAAGACAGAATGGGGGAAATAACTGCCACAGAGCAGGAAAAAGATAAAAAAAATAAAAACACTAGAAGACAACCTCAGAGACCTCAGTGATAATATTAAGCGTACCAACATTCGAATTATAGGCATCCCAGAAGAAGAAGAAAACAAGAAAGGGTCTGAGAAAATATTTGAAGAGGTTCTAGTGGAAAACTTCCCCAACATGGGAAAGGAAATAATGAACCAAGTCCAAGAAGCACAGAGAGTCCCATACAGAATAAACCCAAGGAGAAATACACCAAGACACATATTAATCAAACTAATGACAATTCAACACAAAGAAAAAATATTAAAAGCAGCAAGAGAAAAGCAACAAACAACATATAAGGGAAAACCCATCAGGATAACAGCTGACCTTTCTACAGAAACTCTGCAGGCCAGAAGGGAATGGCAGGATATACTGAAAGTCCTGAAAGAGAGAAACCTACAGCCAAGAATACTCTACCCAGCAAGAATCTCATTCAGATTTGAGGGAGAAATCAAAAGCTTTCCAGACAAGCAAAAGTTAAGAGAATTCAGCACCACCAAACCAGCCTTACAACAAGTGCTAAAGGAACTTCTCTAAATAGGAAACACAAGAAAAGGAAAACACCTACAAATACAAACCCAAAACAATTCAGAAAATGGTAATTGGAACACACATGTCAATAATCACTTTAAATGTCAATGGATTAAATGCTCCAACCAAAAGACACAGACTGGCTGAATGGATCCAAAAACAAGACCCTTCTATATGCTGCCTACAAGAAACCCACTTCAGACCAAGGGATACATATAGACTGAAAATAAAGGGATGGAAAAAGATATTCCATGCAAATGGAAGTCAAAAAAAAGCTGGAGTAGCAATACTCATATCAGACAAATTAGACTTGAAAGTAAAGACTATTAAAAGAGACAAGGAAGGACACTACATAATGATCAAAGGATCCATTCAAGAAGAACATATCACAATGGTAAATATCTATGCCCCCAATATAGGAGCACCTCAATACATAAGGCAAAAGCTAACAGCTATAAAAGGGGACATCGACAGTAACACAATAATAGTGGGAGACTTGAACACCCCACTTACATCAATGGACATATCATCCAAACAGAAAATCAATAAAGACACACAAGCTTTAAATGACACATTAGACCATCTTGACTTAATTGATATTTATAGGACATTCCATCCAAAAACGACAGACTACACTTTCTTCTCAAGTGCACATGGAACATTTTCCAGGATAGATCACATCTTGGGTCACAAATCAAACCTCAGCAAATTCAAGAAAATTGAAATCATATCAAGCATCTTCTCAGACCACAATGCCATGAGACTAGATATCAATTACAGGAAAAAAACTGCAAAAAATACAAACACATGGAGGCTAAACAATTCACTCTTAAACAACCAAGGAATCACCACAGAAATCAAAGAGGAAATCAAAAAATATCTAGAAACAAATGACAACGAAAACACAACAACCCAAAACCTATGGGACGCAGCAAAAGCAGTTCTAAGAGGGAAGTTTATAGCAATACAGTCCTACCTTAAGAAACAAGAAAAGGATCGAGTAAACAACCTAACCTTACACCTCAAACAACTAGAGAAAGAAGAACAAAGAAACCCCAAAGTGAGCAGAAGGAAAGAAATCATAAAGATCAGAGCAGAAATAAATGAAAAAGAAAGGAAAGAAACCATAAGAAAAATAAATGAAACTAAAAGCTGGTTCTTTGAGAAGATTAACAAAATTGATAAACCATTAGCCAGACTCATCAAGAAAAAAAGGGAGAAGATGCAAATCAACAGAATTAGAAATGAAAAAGGAGAAGTAACAACAGACACCTCAGAAATACAAAACATCATGAGAGACTACTACAAGCAACTATATGCCAATCAATTGGATAACCTGGAAGAAATGGATACATTCTTAGAAAAATACAATCTTCCAAGACTGAACCAGGAAGAAATAGAAACCATGAACAGACCAATCACAAGTACAGAAATTGAGGCAGTGATTAAAAATCTCCCAACACACAAAAGCCCAGGACCAGATGGATTCACAGGCGAATTCTATCAAACACTTCGAGAAGAGTTAACACCTATCCTTCTCAAACTCTTCCAAAATATTGTAGAAGGCGGAGCACTCCCAAACTCATTCTACGAGGCTACCATCACCCTGATACCAAAACCAGGCAAAGATGTCACAAAAAAAGAAAACTACAGACCAATATCACTGATGAATATAGATGCAAAAATCCTCAACAAAATACTAGCTAACAGACTGCAACAGCACATTAAAAAAATCATACACCACGATCAAGTGGGTTTATCCCTGGGATGCAAGGATTCTTCAATATACGCAAATCAATCAACGTGATACATCATATCAACAAACTGAAGGATAAAAACCATATGTTCATTTCAATAGATGCAGAAAAAGCTTTTGACAAAGTTCAACATCCATTTATGATAAAAGCTCTCCAGAAAATGGGCATAGAAGGAAATTACCTCAACATAATAAAAGCCATATATGAAAAACCAAAAGCCAACATTGTTCTCAATGGAGAAAAACTGGAAGAATTCCCTCTAAGAACAGGAACAAGACAAGGGTGTCCACTCTCACCACTGTTATTCAACATAGTTTTGGAAGTGTTAGCCACAACAATCAGAGAAGAAAAAGAAATTAAAGGAATCCAAATTGGAAAAGAAGAAGTAAAATTGTCACTCTTTGCAGATGACATGATATTATATATAGAAAACCCTAAAGACTCTACCAGAAAACTGCTAGCACTCATTGATGAGTTTAGTAAAGTAGCAGGATACAAAATTAATGCACAGAAATCTCTTGCATTCCTATACACTAACAACGGAAGAGCAGAAAGAGAAATTAAGGAAACTCTCCCATTCACCATTGCAACAAAAAGAATAAAATACCTAGGAATAAACCTGCCTAAGGAGGCAAAAGATCTGTATGCAGAAAACTTTAAGACATTGATGAAAGAAATCAAAGATGACACAAACAGATGGAGGGACATACCATGTTCCTGGATTGGAAGAATCAACATAGTGAAAATGACTGTACTACCCAAAGCAATTTACAGATTCAATGCAATCCTGATCAAATTACCAATGGCATTGTTCACAGAACTAGAACAAGAAATCTTACGATTTGTATGGAAATGCAAAAGACCCCGAATAGCCAAAGCCATCTTGAGAAGGAAAAATGGAGTTGGTGGCATCAGGCTTCCTGACTTCAAACTATACTACAAGGCCATAGTGATCAAGACAGTATGGTACTGGCACAAAAATAGAAAGGAAGATCAATGGAATAGAATAGAGAACTCAGAAGTAAGCCCAAACACATATGGGCACCTTATCTTTGACAAAGGAGGCACGAGTATACAATGGAAAAAAGACAGCCTCTTCAATAAGTGGTGCTGGGAAAATTGGACAGCAACATGTAAAAGAATGAAATTAGAACACTTCCTAACACCATACACAAAAATAAACTCCAAATGGATTAAAGACCTACATGTAAGGCCAGACACTATCAAACTCCTAGAGGAAAACATAGGCAGAACACTCTTTGACATACATCAAAGCAAGATCCTTTTTGACCCACCTCCTAGAATCATGGAAAAAAAATCAAGAATAAACGAATGGGACCTCATGAAACTTAAAAGCTTTTGCACAGCAAAAGAAACCGTAAACAAGACTAAAAGGCAACCCTCAGAATGGGAAAAAATAATTGCCTATGAAACAACGGACAAAGGATTAACCTCCAAAATATACAAGCAGCTCATGCAGCTTCATACCAAAAAAGCAAATAACCCAATCCACAAATGGGCAGAAGACCTAAATAGACATTTCTCCAAAGATGACATACAGATGGCCAACAAACACATGAAAAGATGCTCAACATCACTCATCATCAGAGAAATGCAAGTCAAAGCCACAATGAGGTATCACCTCACACCAATCAGAATGGCCATCATCACAAAGTCTGGAAACAACAAATGTTGGAGAGGGTGTGGAGAAAAGGGAACTCTCCTGCACTGTTGGTGGGAATGTAAGTTGGTACAGCCACTATGGAAAACAATTTGGAGGTTCCTTCAAAAACTACAAATAGAACTACCATATGATCCAGTAATCCCACTCCTGGGCATATACCCAAAGAAAACCATAATCCCAAAAGAAACTTGTACCATAATGTTTATTGCAGCACTATTTACAATAGCCAGGACATGGAAGCAACCTAAATGCCCATCAACAAATGAATGGATACAGAAGATGTGGCATATATATACAATGGAATATTACTCAGCTATAAAAAGGGATGAGATGGAGCTATATGTCATGAGGTGGATAGAATTACAATCTGTCATACAGAGTGAAGTAAGTCAGAAAGAGAAGGACAAATATTGTATGCTAACTCACATATACGGAATCTAAAAATGGTACTGATGATCTCAGTGACAAGAACAAGGAAGCAGATACAGAGAATGGACTGGAGAACTCGAGGTATGGGAGGGGGCGGGGGGTGAAGGGGAAACTGAGAAGAAGCGAGAGAGTAGCACAGACATATATATACCACCAACTGTAAAATAGTCAGTGGGAAGTTGTTGTATAACAAAGGGAGTCCAACTCAAGGATGGAAGATGCCTTAGAGGACTGGGGCAGGGAGGGTGGGGGGGACTCGAGGGGGGAGCGTCAAGGAAGGGAGGGAATATGGGGATATGTGTATAAAAACAGTTGATTGAACCTGGTGTACCCCCAAAAAAATTAAAAAAAAAAAATAAAAAAAAAAAAAATCATACACCATGATCAAGTGGGGTTTATCCCTGGGATGCAAGGATTCTTCAATATACGCAAATCAATCAACGTGATACATCATATCAACAAATTGAAGGATAAAAACCATATGATCATCTCAATAAATGCAGAAAAAGCTTTTGACAAAGTTCAACATCCATTTATGATAAAAGCTCTCCAGAAAATGGGCATAGAAGGAAATTACCTCAACATAATAAAAGCCATATATGAAAAACCAAAAGCCAACATCGTTCTCAATGGGGAAAAACTGGAAGAATTCCCTCTAAGAACAGGAACAAGACAAGGGTGTCCACTCTCACCACTGTTATTCAACATAGTTTTGGAAGTGTTAGCCACAGCAATCAGAGAAGAAAAAGAAATTAAAGGAATCCAAATTGGAAAAGAAGAAGTAAAATTGTCACTCTTTGCAGATGACATGATATTATATATAGAAAACCCTAAAGACTCTACCAGAAAACTGCTAGCACTCATTGATGAGTTTAGTAAAGTAGCAGGATACAAAATTAATGCACACAAATCTCTTGCATTCCTATACACTAACAATGGAAGAGCAGAAAGAGAAGTTAAGGAAACTCTCCCATTCACCATTGCAACAAAAAGAATAAAATTCCTAGGAATAAACCTGCCTAAGGAGGCAAAAGATCTGTATGCAGAAAACTTTAAGACATTGATGAAAGAAATCAAAGATGACACAAACAGATGGAGGGACATACCATGTTCCTGGATTGGAAGAATCAACATCGTGAAAATGACTATACTACCCAAAGCAATTTACAGATTCAATGCAATCCCGATCAAATTACCAATGGCATTTTTCACAGAACTAGAGCAAGAAATCTTATGATTTGTATGGAAATGCAAAAGACCCCGAATAGCCAAAGCCATCTTGAGAAGGAAAAATGGAGTGGGTGGAATCAGGCTTCCTGACTTCAAACTATACTGCAAGTCCATAGTGATCAAGACAGTATGGTATTGGCACAAATATAGAAAGGAAGATCAATGGAATAGAATAGAGAACTCAGAAGTAAGCCCAAACACATATGGGCACCTTATCTTTGACAAAGGAGGCACGAGTATACAATGGAAAAAAGAAAGCCTCTTCAATAAGTGGTGCTGGGAAAATTGGACAGCAACATGTAAAAGAATGAAATTAGAACACTTCCTAACACCATACACAAAAATAAACTCCAAATGGATTAAAGACCTACATGTAAGGCCAGACACTATCAAACTCCTAGAGGAAAACATAGGCAGAACACTCTATGACGTACATCAAAGCAAGATCCTTTTTGACCCACCTCCTAGAATCATGGAAAAAAAATCAAGAATAAACAAATGGGATCTCATGAAACTTAAAAGCTTTTGCACAGTGAAAGAAACCATAAACAAGACTAAAAGGCAACCCTCAGAATGGGAAAAAATAATTGCCTATGAAACAACGGACAAAGGATTAACCTCCAAAATATACAAGCAGCTCATGCAGCTTCATACCAAAAAAGCAAATAACCCAATCCACAAATGGGCAGAAGACCTAAATAGACATTTCTCCAAAGAAGACATACAGATGGCCAACAAACACATGAAAAGATGCTCAACATCACTCATCATCAGAGAAATGCAAGTCAAAGCCACAATGAGGTATCACCTCACACCAATCAGAATGGCCATCATCACAAAGTCTGGAAACAACAAATGTTGGAGAGGGTGTGGAGAAAAGGGAACTCTCCTGCACTGCTGGTGGGACTGTAAGTTGGTACAGCCACTATGGAAAACAATTTGGAGGTTCCTTCAAAAACTACAAATAGAACTACCATATGATCCAGTAATCCCACTCCTGGGCATATACCCAAAGAAAACCATAATCCCAAAAGAAACTTGTACCATAATGTTTATTGCAGCACTATTTACAATAGCCAGGACATGGAAGCAACCTAAATGCCCATCAACAAATGAATGGATACAGAAGATGTGGCATATATATACAATGGAATATTACTCAGCTATAAAAAGGGATGAGAGGGAGCTATATGTAATGAGGTGGATAGAACTACAATCTGTCATACAGAGTGAAGTAAGTCAGAAAGAGAAGGACAAATATTGTATGCTAACTCACATATACGAAATCTAAAGATGGTACTGATGAACTCAGTGACAAGAACAAGGATGCAGATACAGAGAATGGACTGGAGAACTCGGGGTATGGGAGGGGGCGGGGGGTGAGGGGGAAACTCAGACAAGGTGAGAGAGTGGCGCAGACATGTATATACTACCAACTGTAAAATAGTCGGTGGGAGGTTGTTGTATAACAAGGGGAGTCCAACTCGAGGATGGAGGATGCCTTGGGGGACTGGGGCGGGGAGGGTGGGGGGGGCTCGGGTGGGGAGTCAAGGAAGGGAGGGAATGCGGGGATATGTGTATAAAAACAGATGATTAAACCTGGTGTACCCCCAAAAAAATAAAAAAATAAAAATAAATAAATAAATAAAATAAAAATAAAAAAAAAGATCTAGAGAGGGAGGGAGCAATTACGTAAAACTCGGTAAGGCTTATGCAGCTTACTTTTTTATCAAAGGGCATGATAGCCTTTAATTATCAAGATCAGTCAAGACCGTAGAAAGAAATGCAGAGTTGGGAAATGGAAATAAATACATTTTAGTCTAGCCTAGGATACGACCATACTATAACTGGTTGCAACAAGTATAAAATATGTGGTATTCTCCTATTCATTCTTTCAGTCATTTGTGTATTTATTCATTTATTCCACATGTATCTACTGAAGAATTCACACATGACAGGAATTATGCTAGGTGCCGGGATGCCTTCTTCCGTGGAACAGACAATCTATTGGTACTACAGGATTACTTATGAACTCTGTTTTAGAATAAGATACAATATCATCATCCACAGCTTAATTATAAAACAATACATAAGAACCTATTTCTCCTGTTTCACCACTGTGTCCTGAGCAGAAGACACTATCATTTTTTGTACTAAATATTGCAATAACATCCTAATAGCCTCCTATCGTCCTCACAGAACTGCCCAAATATTTTTTTTAAACATAAGCCAAATATTTTCCCTGCTCTGCTCAAAACACTGTAATGTTTTCAAATTTCCAATCTCACTGAGAGTTAAATTTTTTTTTTAACCATAGCTTTACAGTATATGCAATATACCTGCAAGCTTTACCAGGAATAACCCTTACTATTCCTCTGACCTAAATAATTATATCAGTCTCTTCTTGGTTACTCCATCTATTATTCTAGATCCCTTTCTTTTCCTCAAACATGACAGACATGTTCCTGCCTCAGGACCTTTGCACTTATTCTTCCCTCTGCTAGAACATTCTTTTTCCAGGTACACACAAGCCTTAGTTCCTTAGTTCCTGTTGAACTCAAATTCAAAAGTACTTTTTATCAGAGAAGCTTTTCCTGATCGCGTTATACAAAATAGCTCTGATCTCAACTATACACCACTTCGCCCACATTATTAAATGTTGCTTTATGCTTAACACAAGCTAACATGAAAAATACTTGTGTTTTTCAACTTGGAGTTTTAGAAAGATGACAATTAAATATTGATATATGCAACAAATCATGAAGCCACTCATGTTGATATTTAGTTTCTCTCTAGGAGTCTGGTGAGATTCTTTATTCAGCATGAATAAGGAACCGTCACTTTTCCTTTTGTTTCTGGATGCCTGTTTGTCCAGATTCATCTAATCTGCTCCTCTTTTTCATGGCCATTTGTTCCTTGCATTTTACATTTTCATTTTTTATTTTTGTTTCTGGTTACCTTTTACTATTTACAGAAGTGTCTCTTAGTTTTGCATCTGCAATTATTTGAAGCTCACTTTGAGTGCAGTATTTAGCAAGTTCTGTGCCAGTATGCTTTTCCAATATATTATGCAAAACTCTGCTGTTTTCTATCCAACAACAAGAAACATCTGCTACAATATCAGACACTGTCCAAATACTGGAGACACCTAGAATGATATACCCAGCCAGCAATCAAATAGATGGGAATTAAACTCCACCTTTTAAAAGAAAGAGCACCAAAGAATTTGTGGACATATTTTAAAACCACTACACAAATATTTCAAGATATGACTGATCTCAACACTAAGTATGGGAACTTCTGTATGTGGCTATAAATAAATTAAAAACTGCAGGCAGAGAGGGAAAAGAGCTGTCCTGTGTATCTGCCTATTAAAGAAATCTAGAGAATTAATATGCAGTATTCCTACAAAGTAATTTTCCAGCCTCTCTTGCAATAAGGTTAGTCATGTGACTATGCTGACCAATAAAACGTGAATAAAAGCAGTGGGTATATTTCCCATGCCTACGTGAGTAATTATCCATCGTGTCTTCTCTCTTCTCTCTCCCCTGTGTGTCTGGTCGTAAAAAAACTCCAAAATGTCAGCATCACATGATCAAAGAACTTTGGATGCCCAAGTCAACATTTGGAGAAGAACTGCCCAGGAATCCACCTGGCACTGGAACTCACGTTAGTGAAAAAAATATACTTTTATGATGTCAAGCACCTGAGATTTGAGAGTTACAGAAGAATCCATTCACTACAAAGCATCCAGAAATGTGTGTTTTGAAGAGGTGTTCTGTAACCAAACCATAACGTATGTGGCCATGGTCAACAAATGTTGCAAAGGGCTAGCTCATAAATATTTTAGGCTTTGAGGCCTCTATGGTCTCTGTTGTAACTGCTCAACAATTGTATACATAAATCATATCGTATCATAAATGAATGAACGTGTATGTGTCCAAAACACCATTTTACTTATAGCAACAGGCCAGAGGCCGGATTTGACCCACAGGTAGTCATTTGCCGAACCATGGCTTGCAGTGTAGAAAGGAAATTGATGATAAAGGATAGAGCTGCTGTGATCTGTGTTATACAGCAGCAAAACTTCTAGCAAAACTGCTGCTGCCATGATATTAGAGGTGAACCGTGTGCCTAATGGGTCTAGCAAAAGTGATTTTAAAATCCTAGCACTAAGGGTGTGCTTGCTAATACTAAAAAGAGCTCCACAAAAAAGGGGTCATTCAGCAAGTAAAAGTATCAGACATTTGAAGAACTGCAAAAGTTGAATGTTTCCAGACCCTAACAAAGAGATTAAATATGAAATGGCGTTGAGCAAAAAAGAGCTAGCAAAGACCCTCCCTTGCATAAAGTGAATCAAGGATCACAAAAGCAGAGTAAAAGAGTGGCTGCACGTCTGCATCTTTAGGGCCACCGCTGGCTGAAGGAAGGACGAGAGCACCAAAACGCAAAACTGAACTGTCTGGAAGCACATGTTTAGGTGCTTACTGAATTTTAAGGGATCTGTGTTGCCCAGGAAATTATAAGCTCTGAGGGAAAAGCTCTGGGGTGGCTACAGACAACAGAGACTGTGGAGGAAAAATCGCCCTGAGTCTTTTCCCAGAGGACAGGATTAACTGCACTGTTCACCTATGAAAAGTCTATGCAAAACCATACCTTTAATGTTACCTGAAGATGGAGAATGCACACGTACTGTTAAGAAAAAGAGAAAGAGCACCAGATGATCAGTGCCGCAGCCCCAAATGCACCTGTCCGTCCCCATGCACCTCAGTGCTTTGTGGCAAGGAAAGGAAGGAAAAACATTGCAAGAAACATGGAGGAGGGGGACTTCCGTGCTGGCACAGTGGTTGGAAATCTGCCTGCCAATGGGACACAGGTTGGAGCCCTGGTCTGGGAGGATCCCACGTGCCACGGAGCAACTAAGCCTGTGCGCCACAACTACTGAGCCTGTGCTCTACAGCCCGTAAGCCACAACTACTGGGCCTGAGTGCCACAACTACTAAAGCCCTTGCCTGGAGCCCATGCTCCACAACAAGAGAAGCCACCAGAATGAGAAGCCCATGCACCACAATGAAGAGTAGCCCCTGCTTGCCACAACTGGAGAAAGCCCGTGCACAGCAATGAAGACCCAACACAGCCAATTAATTAATTAATCAGAGCCGGAGGGTGAGTTGAAGCAACCAGGCAAAGATGAAATCGACACTAAATTTGAAGATGCTAAGGGGAAAAAGCAAAAAGCGGATCACACTACAAACCTCAGGGAACGGATTGGAAAGTACTTGCTCTTGAAGAGCCAAACGCTATAAGAAGAGACAGGTGCAGGATTTAAAGAGATACACTCCATTTCAGGCATCCAATTTAAAGAGGTAACGCGCTTAATGGGGCAAGTTTCTTAATCAGCAAATGTGACTTTCTGAATTTCACGGAATAATCAAGGGAACAAGATGATAATGTCTGTGCATTAGTGGGGCATTCCCAAACTAGTTCACTAGTTCAGCAACCACGATTTTTAACTGAGCGTTAGTGTCTCTGGGGGAGACAAAATATTTTTTATTTATTTAGATGTGTTTTCTTATCTCATCCAAGATGTGCGCGTGTGTGTGTCTGTGTGTGTGGCGGGGGGGCGGGGGGAATGGGAAGCATGACTTCAAAAAAAAAGAAAACACAGAAGAAGAGGAAAAAAAGAAAGGAAGGAAGGCGCTTTGGTAATTAGGTGGTGAAAGGGAAAACAGCAAGAGAAAGTGGAAAATGCAGAGTTCTGCATGTGGAAAGGCTGTCGGCCTCTCCTCCAACACCAAAACTAAGCAACAAAACAACAAAACACTCCTAAGTTATTGTTCTTTGCTAGATTAACAGAAAATGGTGCCATTAAAATGAAAATCATGTAAAATATCTGGATATCATTCAAAATGTAAACAAGAAAAGCCCACAGAGATCTACTGCAGAAAATCAGTAAAAAATTTACACGCAACTTAAATAAGGCACCCCCCCACCCCCACATATACAAAAATTGCATCAACCCAAGAAAAGTATAAATCTACAGACCGAACAGAATTAAAAATACTGAAACAAGCATTTGAACATATGAAAAGCCTCTCTGGATCAGAAATCAAAAATTAAAAATCAAAATGGATTTTTTAAAACAGCACAAGCTTCACCCAACTTAATTATGACTGGAAAAGTTTCAAAAATGGTTAGCAAGCCTTTTTTTAAAAGTATGAATATATCCATAAAGGGAGAGAGAAGTGAGAGGATACTGTGTAAAGGTTTTTTATTTTTTAATTGAGATGAAATTGACATTTAACATCTCATTAGTTTCAGGCATACAATATAATAATTCAGCACATGCATATATTGTGAAATGATCCCCAGTATTAATCTAGCTAACATCCATCACCACACAGTCAAAATTTTTTTTCATTGTGAGGAGCACTTCTAAGATTTACTCTCTTAGCAGCTTTCAGATACACAATATTATTAACTACAGTCAGCATGCTGTACTTTACATCCCCAGAACTTATTTTATAACTGATAGCTTGTACCTTGTGGTTACCTGCATGTTATATGTTTTGGTAACAGAAATAATGCAACTAAACATTGGGAGAAGGGAGAGGAAAAAAAAAACCACAAAAAACTCATTGTTTATAGCAATAAACAGGTATTTAAGAATGCCACCCCCCCAAAAAAATTGATAAAGCAGATAGTAAAAGGTTAAATAAGAGAAGAGGGAATGAAAGTCACTAGAGGAGATCTAAGTACCAAGATAACCCTTAGACAAACCATTCAGCCTTCTTCAATATCCAGCTTTTATTTATAAAAAAGCAGAGATTGCACATCATGTAAAGAAACATAGCAAATACAACAAAAGGCCCATAATTATAAATTACGATGCAGTTGAATCTAAACCAAAGAGTCCTTCAAAGAAATGTGAATGAGCTTAATCCCTCCAGCACAATATAAGAGAAAAAAATGTTTTCACTTTGGCACATGCATGCACATAAATATGGTCATATATGATCCAGCAATCCCACTCTGGGGCATGTATCTGGACAAAACTATAATTTGAAAAGATACATGCACTCCAGTGTTCATTTCAGCACCATTTAGAGTAGCTAAGACATGGAAACAACCTAAATGTCCATCGACGAATGAATGGATGAAGAAGATGTGGTACATATATACAATGCAATATTAGCCATAAAAAAAGAAAAGAAATAATGCCATTTGTAGCAACATGGATGGAACTATAGAGATTATCACACTGAGCAAAGTAAGTCAAAAAGAGAAAGATAAATACCACATCATATCACTTATATGTGGAATCTAAAATATGACACAAATGAATGTTTCTACAAAACAGAAACAGACTCACAGACATAGAGCACAGACTTGAGGTTTTGGGGGGGTGGGGGCAAGGATGGAGTGAGTGTTTGAGATTAGCAGATACTATCATATATAGACTGGAGAAATAACAAGGTCCTACTTTATAGCGTAGGGAACTGTATTCAATATTCTGTAATAAACCATAGTGGAAAAGAATATGGAAAACTATATATATATATATATAAAACTGAATCACTTTTCTGTACAGCAGAAATTAATACAACATTGTAAACCTACTAAACTTCAATAAAATAAATTTTTAAAAATGAAAATAAAAACATGCTCATAATATTCCCAATGTTGAAAAGGAAACTAGCTCGTAAGATTTGACAGAATGAACTTTATAATGTAAAGGGGTAACCTGTGTATGATCAAAAGTTGCCCTTTTGTTTTCCCACAGAGCATTTTAGTTGCAGTTTCTTAATCAGGAAATGTAACCTCCCTGAGTCTCCCAGAGTAATCAAGGCAGCGGTATGATACTGCAGGTTCATCAGTGGGCTATGCCCAAGCTAGTTCAGCAGCCACTGTTTTCAACTGAGCATTGCTGTCTTTGGGGGGAGACAAAACATTTTTGATTTATTTAGCTGTATTTGCCTGTCTTATCCAAGACTTGTGAGATTCAGTCACCATATGTCCCTTCACCTCTCCTTCTGCACCATGCCCAATCACAAATGTTCTGTTTCTGTTATTTATCTCCCTAACCTAGTTATATATGTCCTTCCATCTGTCATTAAAATAACACAGTTCCTTAGCCTTCTTTTTCAGTGGTGCCTCGGTCACGCTGGTGTTGATATTATAATCGTTCTGGTTTTCTTTATCTAAAGTCTTAGAAAATATGGCCACAATATATTCAACGTTAAAAGGTCGACTAGAACTATCTCCCTACAAAGGACAACGGTTCAACCACAGGCAAAGTCAAAGAACTCCGCTACCATTCCCAGTTGTGGCACACTGAATGTGCACTCTGAAATCACATCATTTGGAAGGATGCAGCAGTGAATAATCACTCTGAATTGTAAATCATGGTTGCCAATATCTGCCGTCAGAGACAGTGACGACGCAGGCGGATAAACGCAGCTGTATCCATTTGACACTAAATAAAGGACTAAGAAGCTCCTCAGAAAGAACATATAAAGATGAAAAAATAAATTTAAAAGTATGTTAGGACTCATGCAATAAAGCCTCAGGGGCTTAGGTTTACTCTACCTTCCTTTTAGAATTAGGGCTACCAGCAGGGAAAATCTAAAATCTCTTTTTCTTTAGTAATTCTGGGAGATTTTGATCATAAAGACATCTGGGCATGTACCTGTTTAACAGAGTGCAGCACAAAAACAGAGTGAGGCATTCTTCTTTTGCATAGAATACAGTGGAGCATAGAAATCCTGCCACATTATACAACTCCAGGGCAATTGAGCAGCTATATGTTGTGGCCTTCCTGAGTCCCACGCGCTAATGATTTAGCACAAATGTAAAACAGTTCAATGGCAGTCAGAGCCCTCAAAAAGAGAGCAGGGTTGATATGGATGGTAGTGCCTGGCAGGGCCTCAAGGTGCCCTTCTAAAACTGGAGTGCCAAGCAGATACCTTGGCTCTAGATTAACCTGTGCACCTATAATGTGGCAATTTACACAGACCCTTCTGATTTTTAGAGGCTCCTGAGATTTAATTGCCAGCATCTTTCCCCCTTCTTGGGCTTAAATTAACTCTCCCTAGCAAAATGTTTCTTCGAGTCAATTCTAATTCCCATGTAAGTGGCAGCGGTGTGCGGAGAGCTGGGCAGAAGATCAGGTTCCTTTTGATGAAAGCCTTAGTGGTACCCTGTAACCTCAGAGGAAATCAGTTGCAAGTCAGTGGTGTGGACCCAAATGTTTAATGAAGCTGTCACTGAGGGCGTCACAGGGATGTGTCAGTCTTTAGCCTGCTGCCACCTTTCCTAGGCACTGCAGATGGTTCTTCTGAATATTTTCTGGACTTAAAGGGGAATAGGTTTTCCAAATGTTAGCTGTTACTTGCAGTTAACCTTGGGTGTGTAAGATTACTGAAGAAAGTTAATTCAATAAGATTATTTTATGTAGTGTCAAGGAGACCTTGAAAATGCAGGTAGTTGAGAGACAAAATCTCTCCTATGTTCTTCATTTAAAATTGTATTCCTCAAGTATGTCCACCTGCATGGCAGAGATCATTTTATTAGCTAGTCTTTATATTTTTATTTAGAAAACTTTGGTAAAATTCCTCATATGTCTCTGAATATATTTGAGTCTCAGATTGTTCCATTCATCTCCCTGTTATTTCACAGCCAAATTCAGTACAATGTATAGAGCCCACTTGAAGGGGTTCATTTCATAAATGTATATTCTAATAAAAACTAACAATCATTAAGTACTCACTAAATGACATTGTTTAAGACCTCCAAATTTATATTGAGTGAATACATTTCTCCCAGACAATTTGGGACATAGGGAAAGAATTTATAGAAAAACAAACAGAAAGGCTGAATGAAGAAAGAGTCAGAGGAGGATCAGGGCTTCTCTGGAGACTGTCAAAACCTTCGTGTACTTCTGTTGCACCAGCCTCATCTTGTGTCACTGCATAAAGCATGTCATCCTCTAGAATTCTAAAGCAAAATATTTAGTGGGTGAGTATCTGAAAAAATCTTGATGTCTTTAACAGTGAAGCCCTCGTGATACCAGTCAGTGTTCGAAGTGTCTGTAATTCACTTGGGCTGGTGATACTAATACACACCACTTCTCGTAAGCAGAAATGAAGGCTCATTAGCTATTCAGACTCAAGTTATCCTGCCTAGGTTTGAATTCTGACTGTACTGGTTAACAGAGAAATACATTAGACTCTCTTTTCCTTCGCTTTCTCAGTTTTAAGTGGGGATAATTGTTGTGCTTACTTTATCAGATAGTTTTTAATATTAAGTTGCTATACCTAAGATACTTCAAACATTACTTGGCACAGAATAAGTTTTATAAAGTATTCGCTTTCTATGATTGACATAATTAAAATACAATAAAATGCTGTATATCATCCCACAAACTAAGAAGGAGAATCAAATTCCTAAAGGTAATTCCAACAGTAATAACTCAACTGATTTATGATAATAATCCCTAAGAGATTTTTTTGTTAAATAAGTGTACAAACAATAAATGCTAGAGAGGGTGTCAAGAAAAGGGAATCCTCCTCTGCTGTCAGTGGGAATGTAAATTGGTACAGCTGCTATGGAGAACAGCATGGAGGTTCCTTTAAAAACTCAAAATAGGTCTAAAAATAGAGCTACCATATGATTCAGCAATCCCACTCCTGGGCATACATTCAGAGAAAGTCATACTTCAAATAGATACATGCACACCAGTTTTCATAGCAGCACTATTTACAGTAGTCAGGCCATGGATGCAACCTACATGTCCATCAACAGATGAATGAATAAAGAAGATGTGGCACATATATACAATGGAATATTACTCAGCCATTTAAAAGAATGAAATAATGCCATTTGCAGCAACATGGATGGACCTAGAGAGGATCATACTAAATGAAGTCAGACAGAGAGAGACAAATATCATATGACATGACTTATATGTGGAATCTAAAAAATGATACAAATGAACTTATTTACAAGACATAAATTCACAGACTTAGAAAATAAACTTATGGTTACCAAAGGGGAAATGTGGGTGTGGGGAATTAACTAGTAGGAGTTTAGGACTGACATATACACACTACTGTATATAAAATAGATAATCAAGAAAGACCTACTGCATAGCACAGGGACATCTACTCAATGCTCTGTCATAACCTGTATGGGAAAAGAATCTGAAAAAGAACAGGTATATATATATGTATAACTAACTCACCTTGCTGTAAACCTGAAACTAACACAGCATTGTAAATCAACGACACTCCATTATAAAATTTCAAAAAAATTAAAAATAAAAAATTTAAAAATTGCAAAATGATGAAAAAATTCAATTATCTAAATAAATGGAAAGCTATTTCACGTTCATGACTAGGAAGAATCAATATTTTTAATATGTCAGCTCTTCCCATTTGATCTATAGGCTCAACACAATCTCAATCAAAATTCCAGCAAGTTATTTCTGGATGTAAACAACCGATTCTGAAGTTTATGTGGAGAGGCAAAAGACCCAAGATAGCCAAAATAATACAGAAAAAGAATATAGTTGGAAGATTGACACTATCCAACTTTAAGATTCACTACAAAGCTACAGTTGTCAAAACAGTGTAGTAATAACAAAAGAACAGACAAACAGGAACCCTCCTACACTGTTGGTGGGAGTGTAAATTGGAATAGCAACTGGAGAACAGTATGCAGGTTCCTTAAAAAACTAAAAATAGAGCTGCTATACAATCCAGCAATCCCACTCCTGGGCACATATCCAGAGAAAAACATGGTTAGAAAGGATACATGCACCCCAATGTTCACTGCAGCACTGCTGACAATAGCTAAGACATGGAAGCAACATAAATGTGCATTGACAGATGAATGGATAAAGATGACGTGGTACATATATACAATGGAATATTACTCAGCCATAAAAACATTAAATAATGCCATTTGCAGCAAGATGGATGAAGAGATTGTCCTAGTGAGTGAAGTAAGGCATACAGAGAAAGACAGATATGATGTAATATCACTTATATGTGGAATCTAAAAAAATGATACAGAGATAGGATTAAGATGGCAGAGTAGGAGGACGTGTGCTCACTCCCTCTTGGAAGAACACCGGAGTTACAACGAAATGCTGAAGAATAATCAACAGAAAGACACTGGAACTCACCAAAAATGACACCCCACATGCAGAGACAAAGGAGAAGCCGCAATGAGATGGTAGGAGGGGCGCAATCACATTAAAATCAAATCCCATAAATGCTGGGTGGGTGACTCACAAACTGGAGAACAGTTATACTGCAGAAGTCCACCCACTAAAGTGAGGGTTCTCAGCCCCACATCAGGCTTCCCAACCTGGGAGTCCAGCAACGGGAGGAGAAATTCCCAGAGAATCAGACTCTGAAAGCCCGCGGGATTTGAGTGCAGGACCTCCACAGGACTGGGGGAAACAGAGACTCCACTCTTGGAGGGCACACAAAAAAATGTGCTCACCAGGACCCAGGGGGAAGGAGCAGTGACCCCATAAGAGACTGAACCGGACCTATCTGCTGGTGTTGGGGGTTGCCTGCAGAGGTGGGGGACAGCTGTGGCTCACCGAGGAGACGGGCACTGGCAGCAGGGGTTCTGGGAAGTGCTCATTGGTGTGAGCCCTTCCAGAGTCCACCATTAGCCCCACCAAAGAGCCTGTAGGCTCCAGTGCTAGGTAGCCTCAGGCCAAACAACCAACACAGGTGTGAACACAGCTGCACCCATTAGCAGACAAGCAGATTAAAGTTTCACTGAGCTCTGCCCACCAAATCGGATTAAAGCCTTACTGAGCTCCGATCACCCAGCCCTACCCACCATCAGTCCCTTCCATCAGGAAGCACACATGAGCCTCCTAGATACCTTCCTCCACAAGAGGGCAGACAGCAGTATCAAGCAGTATCAGCAGTATTTCATCTTGTGGAACTGAAAACCAAAGCCACAGAAAGATAGAGAAAATGAAAAAGCAGAGGACTTTGTACCAGATGAAGGGACAGGATAAAACCCCAGAAAAACAACTAAATGAAGAGGAGATAGGCACCCTTCCAGAAAAAGAATTCAGAATAATGATAGTGAAGATGATCCAGGACTTTGAAAAAAGACTAGATGCAAAGATCAAAAAGTTTACCAAAGACCTAGAAGAATTAAAGAGCAAACAAACAGAGATATGCAACACAATAACTGAAATGAAAAATACACCAGAAGGAACCAATAGCAGATTAACTGAGGCAGAAGGGTGAATAAGTGACCTGGAAGACAGAATGGTGATAATCACTGATGCAGAAAAGAATAAGGAAAAAAGAATGAAAAGAACTGAAGACAGCCTAAGATACCTCTGGGACAATGTTAAATGCACCAAGATTCGCATTATAGGGGTCCCAAAAGGAGAAGAGAGAGAAAGGACCCGAGAAAATATTGGAAGAGATTATAGTTGAAAACTTCCCTAACATGGGAAAGGAAGTAGCTACCCAAGTCCAGGAAGCACAGAGAGTTCCAGATAGGATAAACCCAAGGAGAAACATGCCAAGACATATAGTGGTCAAACTGACGAAAATTAAAGACAGAGAAATGTTATTAAAAGCAACAAGGGAAAAACGACAAATAACATACAAGGGAACTCCCATAAGGGTAACAGCTGATTTCTCAGCAGAAACTCTGCAAGCCAGAAGGGAGTGGCATGATATATTTCAAGTGATGAAAGGGAAGAACCTACAACCAAGAACACTCCACCCAGCAAGGATCTCATTCACGTTCGATGGAGAAATCAAAAGCTTTACAGACAAGCAACAGCTAAGAGAATTCAGCACCACCAAACCAGCCCTACAACAAATGCTAAAGGAACTTCTCTAAGTGGGAAACATAAGAGAAGAAAAAGACTTACAGAAACAACAACAAAACAATTAAGAAAATGGTAATAGGAACATACATATCGATAATTACCTTGAATGTAAATGGACTAAATGCACCAACCAAAAGACATAGACTGGCTGAATGGATACAAAAACAAGACCCATATGTATGCTGTCTCCAAGAGACCCACTTCAGACCTAGGCACACACACAGACTGAAAATGAGGGGATGGAAAAAGATATTCCATGCAAATGAAAATCAAAAGAAAGCTGGAGTAGCAATACTCATATCAGGTAAAATAGACTTTAAAATAAAAAATGTTACAAGAGACAAGAAAGGACATTACATGAAGATCAAGGGATCAATCCAGAAGAGGAGATAACAATTATAAATATATGTGCACCCAATATAGGAGCACCTCAATACATAAGGCAAATGCTAACAACTATGAAAGAGGAAATGCAAGGCAGAAATAGAGACACAGGTATAGAGAACAAACACATGGACACCAAGTGGGGAAAGCGGGGAGGGTTGGGGGTAGAATAAATTGGGAGATTGGGATACCAAATTGTACACTCTAAATATATGCTGTTTATTGTCTGTTAACTGTATCTCAATAAAAGTTCTTAAAAAAATAAAAATTAAAAAAATTTAAAAATGATACAAATGAATTTATTTACAACACAGGAATAGACTCACAGACATAGAAAACAAACTCATGGTTAGCAAAGGGGAAAGGGAGAGGGATAAATTAGGAGTTTGGGATTAAAACATATACACAACTATATATAAAACAGATAACCAACAAGGACCTACTGTATAGCACAGGGAACTATACTCAATATCCTGTAATAACCTATAATGGAAGACAATGTGCAAAAAGTATATATGTATGTATTGTATAACTGAATCGCTTTGCTGTACACTTGAAACTAACACAGCATTGTAAATCAACTATATTTCAATTTAAAAAAATCTAAACTTAGTTTTTAAAAAAGAATGATGCTTGACTGAGGCCAAGAAAAATATTTAATTATGTTAAGAAAATATCTATCCCTATTTATTGAAGTTTTTAAAAATCAAAAATAACGAATTTTTCAAAAATCAGGTGTGTTGAAGTATAATTTTTATACATTAAAAGTCGTATTTTTAGTTGTAGAGCTCAGAGAATTTTGAGAAATATGTACAGTTTGCTAATAACGAACACATTAAAGATATGGAATATTTTCAACACCACAAAAAGTTCTCTTGTGACACTTTATAGTCAATTTCTCCAACATCCCCACCCCCTGGGCAACTAATGATTTGATGTTTTTCCCATGGTTTTGCTTTATCCAGAATAAATGGAATTATGCTGTATATAGCTTATACTTTTGAAATACATTCCTATTATTGTATTTATAAGTATTCTTTTTTTGAAGAGTCCATTGTGTGGTTGTACCACAGTTTGTCCATTCACCAGTTGACAAACATTTGGAATGTTCCCAGATTTCAGCTTGTTATAAATAACCTTCAGATATCTGCGTATAATTATGCTTTCATTTCTTTGAGGTAAATATTTAAGAATGAACAATATAAGTTGTATGGTAAGTGAATGTTTTAACTGTTAGAAATTTCCAAACTGTTTTCTCTAGTGGCTATATCATTTTGCATTCACACTAACAATGTATGAAAATTACAGTTGTGTATTTCTGTCAAACAAAAAAAAAAAAAAAGAGGGAGCAAATAGACAAATAGATAAATGTAATAGAGAACCAAGAAATATACCAACACGAATAGAGTCAGCTTATCTTTAACAAAAGATCAGGCAATTCAATGGAAAAAGGAATGTCTTTTCAACAAATGGTTTTGGAACAACTGGACATTCACATGCCAAAAAATGAATATGACATACACCATACACTTTCCATTAAAAGTAACTCAAAGTAGATCATAGACCTGAATGTAAAACTATAAGAATTCTAGAAGATAAGACTTAGGAGACAATTTGGTTGAGCTTACGCTTAGTGATAAGTTTTAAATACAACACCAAAGCATAATCCATGAAAGAAAAAAATGACAATTTGGACTTTATCAAAATTAAAAACCTCTGCTCTGCAAAGACACTATTAAGAGAATGAAAACACTAACCATAGACTGAAAGAAAATATTTACGAAACGTATCTAAAAACTGACTTGTATCCAAAACATGAAAAATAGACTTAAATCTCAACAATAAGAAAACAAACCAGCCAATTTTAAACAGTGCAAAAGATCTGGACACATACCTAACCAAAGCAGATATAGAAATGACAGATAAACATATAAAAGGATGCTCAATATCCTATACCATTAAGGGACTGCAAATTAAAACAATAATGAGATAACATTAGAATGGCTAAAATCCAAAAACGGACAATACCAAATGCAGACTAGGATATGGAGCACAGGAACCCTCACTTATTGCCAGAGGGAATGCAAAATGGTATGGCATTTTAGAAGACAGTCTGACAGATTCTTAAAAAGCTAAATATAATCTTACCATGCAATCCAGCAATTACATTCTTAGGTATTTTACCAAATAAATGGAAAACTGATGTCCACACAAAAACTTGCACACAAATATTTGAAGTAGCTTTATTTTGGGACTTCCCTGGTGGTGCAGTGGTTAAGACTCCATGCTCCCAATACAGGGGGGCCAGGTCTGATCGCTGGCCATGGAACTAGATCCCAGATACATGCTGCAACTAAGAGTTCATGTGCCACGACTAAGGATCTAGCAAGCCGCAACTAAGGAGCCCACCTGATGAAACTAAGAAGCTGTCAAGCCGCACTAAGGAGGCTGCCAGCCACGACTAACAAGCACACATGCTGCAACTAAGGAGCCAGTGAGCTGCAACTAAGGATCACACCTGCTGCAACTAAGACCCGGTGCAAGCAAAAATAATTAAAATAAAATAAAATATTAAAAAATAAATAAAGTAGCTTTATTTTAATCACCAAAACTTGGAAGCAGTCAAGATGTCCTTCAATGAGTGAATGGGTAAATCAGCCGTAGTACGCTGCAGTTCAAACACTGGAATATTTTCCAACAATAAAAAGGAATGAGCTATCAAGCCATGGAAATATATGGAGAAACATTAAACGCATTTTACTAGATGAAACCAGTTCAAAAAGGCCACAAACAATATAATTCAAACTATATGCCATTCTGGGGCAGGCAAAATTATAGAGGCTGTGCAAAGAGCAGTGTTTGCCAGAGGTCAGAGAGAGAAGAAGAGGGATGAATATATGGAACACAGTGGATTTTTAGGGCATTGAAAGTATTCTGTATGATACTGTAATGATTGATGTGTAACATTTGAGCATTTGTCAAAATCCATAGAATTGCACAACATATATAATGTCAGAAGTGCGTTTCATCCATTCAGAAATTAACTCTGTCAGTTAACTGAAGAAGAAAAATCATATGATTATCTCTATAGACAATTACAAAGCATTGAAAAAATCCAAATCCATTCCTGATAAAATCCCTCAGAAAACTTGAAAGAGAAGGGAACTTCATCAACCTGATAAGGGGCATATACAAAAAATCTACAGCTGACATCATATTTAATTGTGAAAGGCTGAATGCTTTCCCCTAGGTGTCTGCCATCACCATTTTGACAGAACGTTTATTAGAGGTTTCAAAAAGCATCTAGATTGGAAAGGAAGAAGTAAAACTGTCTTTAAACAGATGGCATGATATATAATAAATATGTTTATCAAGGTTGCAAAATACAATACTAATATACATTAATCAGTTGGAGTTCTATACACCAGCAACAATTAGAAGTTGAAAATAATGATCCCATTTATAATAATATCAAGTTATATGAAATACTTATGGATAAATCTGCATAAGTATGGGAAACCTCTACTGAACACTACAAAATACTGCTGCCAGAAATTAAAGTCCTAAATAAATGGAGATACCATTCATATTTTCATGGGTTGGAAGACTGACTGTTATCAAGATGTCAGCTCTCCCAAATTGATCTACAGATTCAATACAATCCTGTTGAATCAAAATCCCAGCAGGTGTTTTTGAAGAAATTAATGAACTTATTTAGTAATCCGTATAGAAATGCAAAGGACCTGGAGTAGCCTAGACAGCTTTTAAATAGAAAAAGTGCAAGGAGTGACACTATGTATGTTAAAGGCTTATATAAAGCTACACAATAAAGATGGCATTGTACTGACATAAATATGGATATAAAAAGCTCAACAGAATAAGAAGAATATAGAAATAGGCCCAACTTATAGGGACAGCTGACCTTCAATAAAGTTGCGATGGCAGTTGATTGGCAAAAGGTAGATTTTTCAACAAATGGTGCTGAAACACTTGGATATACATAAACATAACTTTTTCTCATTTCTTATTCAAAAATTAACACATGTCAGGTAGAACTTCAAACTATAAAACATGTGGAAGAAAACATAAGGTAAAATGTTTGCTTCCATGGGTGAGAGAAAGGTTTCTTAGTTATGACATGAAAGCACAGTCCACAGAAGAACAAATTGATAAATGGAACTTTATCAAAATTATAAGCTTATGCACTTTGAAAGATAGTATTAAAAGAGTAAAGGGACAAGCCACATACTGGGAGAAAATATTTGAGAAGCATATATCTGATGGACTTGTGTTCAGAACATATAAAGGACTCTCAAAGTTCAGTAACAGGAAAACAAACCAGTTTTTAAAATGGGCAAACATTTGAAAATGGAATTCACTACAGGAAGAAAGCTGTACAGCAAATAAGCTCTTGAAAACATGACCCAGATAATTCATTAGAAAATGTAAGTTAAAACTACTTGAATAACACTGCATAGCTATTAGAATGTCTAAAATTTAAAGCTTGACTATATCAAGTGTTATTGAGGATATGGAGAAGTGCAATCTCTCAATATATTTACCGTAAAGTAAATGGTACAACCACTTTGGAAAAGTCTGTTTCCTTAAAATCTAAATGTGCAGGTATCATATCATCCATCCCTTATACTTCTAAGGATACACCCAAGAGAAAAAGTACATGTATGTCCATACAAACGTGGACAGTGATGTTCACAGCAGCTTGCTGTGTAATAGTCAACATCAAAAACAGCCCACACATTCTTGCGATTTGATGACTATCTTTAGTCTTGCATTTGTATTCCTTTTTCTTTTTAGTGTGTATATCTATATAGATTTTTGGTTTGCAGTTACCATGAGGTTCCTATATAGTAGTATATAAAGTGTGTGTGTGTGTGTGTGTGTGTATGATTGTTTTAAGTTATGGATCTCTTAATTTGAAATGATTTTAAAAAACCCTGCATGTGTACTCTCCTCCCCTAATTACTGTTTTTGATATCATATTCTACATCTAACCATTTTGTGTATCCCTTAACTGCTTATTGCAGATATAGATGATTTTACTACTTTTGATTTTTAATCTCCCTGCTAGCTTTGTGTGTGGATGATTTCCTACCTTTACTCTATGCTTACCTTTCCTGGTGAGCTTTTTCATTTCATAATTGTATTCTAGTTATGGCCACATGTTCATCAACAGGGAAACGGATAAACTGTGGTACAGACATACAATGAAATACTACTCAACAATAAAAAGGACTAAATCGTCAATATACGCAGCAACATGGATGCATCTGCGAATTACTGTCATGAGTAAAATAATCCAGACAAAAAAGAATACATGTTTCATTACACAGTTTATGCTGTGTTCTAGATACGCAAACTAGCCTATCATGACAAACTGCAGATCAGTGGTTGTCTGGGGTGGAAGGGGTGGGATAGAGGGATTATAAATTAGTCCAGATACACTTTCCAGATGATGGACTTGTTCACTTCTTGATGTGCTCATAGTTTCATGGGTGTACACACGTCAGAATTTATCAAATGATGCTGTTTAATGTGTTCAATGTGTTGTATGTCAATTTTACTCAATAAAAATTAGGAAAACAAAACATTTTTAAAAAAACAGGTTGAGAGGGAAGTAGAGGAAACGTTCTTTAAAACAGGCGCAGCGTAGCCAAATAATTCTTTTCATACAATACATTATATATAGTCATGGCCATTCCCCATTACTAAGATTCCATCTAATTCTATAAGCATTTATTTTCTACCGTATTGAGTATTCCCTAAGTGTCAGATGCTGTACTAAGAGCTGAGAGTTTAAAGAGGCAGTAGAGTCAATGTGGAGTATTTTAGTACAGTGGTTGAGAGGACTGGATTTACTGCATACTGACCTGGGGTTTCTTCACGATCCATCACCCTTCCGTCCTAAATGATCGTAGGCCGAATACTCAAATTATCTAAGCTTCAGTTTCCTCTAGTGTAAAACAAGATTAAATGGCATAATGTATATCAGGTTCTAACTAATGCATGAGGTATGGTATGTATTCAATAAATTATTACTATTGCCATATTCGTATTGAAATAAAAACAATGCTTTTGAGCATATCATCAAGACTAGAGAAATAAAAGAACAAACTGATTTGCCCAACATTGAAAAGCTTTTAAGAGGCTTATTTCTTCTCACAGAAGCTGTAATAATTTGCCAGTCTAAAAATACACTTTGTGGAAACCTTCTGCCTATTTTTCAGTGGCTACAGAAACCCAAGACTCCTTTAAAGTGTCAGAATGGTACACAGGACACCAACTAGTGTTGTCTCAGTTAGCAAACTGCAATTCAATTATCCACGTGCAAGATGAAGAAAATAAAACTCCAGAACCCATTTCGAAGGCCTTCTGTCAGCTGTAGTAAAGATCACCTGCTGTTTGAAAGTTGCATTCCGCCAAAACAGCTAATATACTTTCAAATGTCTTCTTTCATTTCAACCGGGACATAGAATGTCTCTCCTGGCTGTCTTCAGAGCTTTCTCAACAATATCTAAATTTTGAAACATGAAGTGATTGTTTTCCTGATCATCACCTTTGAGACAGAAGGCGGGCAGCGGAAAGAAAGATATGGAAAAAAAAAAAAAAAAAAAAAACAAGAATAAAATCCCTCTTTAAAGCATGATGTTCATCCTGGAACATCAGCAGGAGGGACAGTTGCTGAGCAGGACTTAGGCTTGGCTGCAGTGCTGATCTCATTCCTCTCTTCTTCAGAACTTCCAGACTGAGTATCTGTTTCCATGGCTGGGAAGAACCAATGCTAAGAGGCAAAGATGTTTTGTGAAAGTAAACGAATCCTGAAAAATGTTTGTGCCAGAGGAGACTCTTTTCAAGCACCTAAGCTCCTTGGAACCAAAGTCTAAGGGTGGTTCAGAAGAGTAGGCAGTAATTTGGTATTTTGAGGCTGGATCACTCCCTGCCTAAATGAGGACTCCCACCTCCCCAGATCACTGTAGAACAGAAACAGCTCCTGGAATTCTATTTGTTAAACTTTTACCACTGGTGAATTCGGCTAGTATACTAGTAAAGGGAATGCATTAACTGGTATTTGAAACTTACAGAGGGAATGATTACAAGTGCAGAGGGACTGGATGGTTATTACTAAACTGCACGGATGCTGTAGAGAGAGATAATGAAATGCTGAAGGCAGTTATTAAGCATTTTAAAACCAAGTATGAAAGCTGGAGGACCTTTGTGGTAGTATACAAAGCCCTCATCCGCTACATCAGGAGTACAGACAAAACATTGTATCCTGGGCAGAAGACCAAGCCCAAGGTATAATAGTCAGAGTGGCTGTGCTTCAGAAGGTTAAATATTCTAGCCAGGTAGGTCTTTTAGGTCAAGATCAGAGTCCTGCTTGGGAAAATGTAGGAGTCTGACATGTGGAATGGAGACATCTGGGAGAAATCCTCTAAGATTTTAGGTACCCCGTACTCCACTGAACCTTCTGAGCCTACAGGGTGACTGACCTCCATTAAGAGCTAGCACTTCCCTCATGCTGGAAAGCATTACAGAGGCTTCTCTCCATCAAGGTGACAGTTTCCCCTTAAGGATCTGCCCCATATTCCTACCTGACTAACTAGGACATAGCTAGGCTCAAGTCATGACATAGACTAACTGAGGACATACCAGGCCTGTTAAGGAAAGAGAGGTTATATATCCCAAAGAAGCCACTAGACCTGTTTTGCATGGACCTGCAGAGCTGGAGGAATATGTATGGGAATCGATTCTAAGAGTGCTTGTTCAAGGGGTCCAGAACAACAACAACAACAACAAAAGTGGGCAGAGGAGGCTTTATAGATTGTTTAAACAAAAATTTCAGGAAATAGTTCCTCATAATATGGAAAAGAAATGAAAAGAAGGTCTGTGCTAAGCAAAGTCGTATTGCCCTGGCAGATGGTGAAAGAAAAAAATTAGAAGGCTCAGATAACTGGGCGTTTGTGAATAAATGTACTCTATGTGTTTAGGACACCCCCCAGATGATTTTATTCCGTAGGAAGACATAAAGCCAAAAGGAATGCTGCTGGAGAGAAACATAAAAAGGGAACTAAAGAGTTAACTGGTAGTTCTTTTCTATAGACAGAAGCTGAAGGTAAGAGAGGCCTTTACAGAACTTGGCTTGCTAATATCAACCACGATCACAGACACTTTAACAGGAGAAGCCAAGTAGCTGAGTTTGAAGGCTATAAGCAAGTGTCTTATTGATAAGGATGCAGTTGCAGCCAAAGAGGCCTGACATCTAGAAAGTTATCAAGTAGACTAACAGAACCATAGCAATTCCAGGGAAAAATGAATGGGCGTCCAGAGAGTACCGCTGAGCTTGTACAGTGATGACGGACAGGCTGAGACCAGTCACTCCCATGAGAAGTCTTGACACTTGACCAAGTTTACAGACCCAAGTCAGTTTTTACACCTAGAACCCTTTGCTAGAACCGAAACACGTTCACGCCTGGAAACCTTTGCATCCCCTTCCAAAAAGAAGGATCCTGCAAAACCACAAGTATACGTGATCATGTTTCCTCAGTCCTTCCCCAAAACTACATATGGCCATTTAGTCAGGTAAGTGTATTTCAGGAAGAACAAAACACCCATATATTTCAAGGAATGTTAGAAACAGGATGTGAGTTGATGTTAATATCCAGATAAGCAAAGTGTCGCCTTGGCCCTGCTGTTACAGTGGAGAGTACCTGGGAATCTGGTGAAAAACAGAATCCTGGCCAAGGCCTGATTTCTGATGGGTGTTCTGAGCCTGTGGACCTACTCATTAAGCTTTCAGCAGTTGAAAAAAACTGCAGTACTTGGTTAAAAATCCAAGTACAGGGATTGACATACTTGGCAATTGATGGAATTCCCACAGTGAGTCCTTGGCATGTGAGGTAAGATCTACTGTAGTGGAAAACACAAGTGGAAGCCTCTGAAATTTCTCTCAGATAGCTATAAAAGTAAATTCAAAGCAGTGTTACATTCTGGACTGGGTGGCAGCAATTAGTGCCACACTTAAGGATTTGAGGATTTTGATAAGATTAATCAATTTCCATTCCTTCTCATTACTGCTATATTCGGACCTCCTTTTAACGTCTTGTTTTTTATGTTTACCGTCTTCTTTTCTGTTTCTCCCCCTTTCTGCCTTTTAGGGCAAAATAGTGTTTTCTCAGTCCCAGATGTTTTGAAAATATAAATTTTATTTCTAATGTTTTAGTGCATATCTTTGCATTTTAACCTGCACACTTATTTTTTTAAAGTCTAAAATCATTCAAGCTATTTTCTCCCTTAACAGAAAGATGTTACCTTCTTTGTTTCACACACTGAATATCCTATTTTATTTTTTCCTTAGTTCTAGCAGTATCTTTTTACAAAACGAGTATTTTTATAGTCAAGAATAAACTAAGTTCACCAAAAAATTGTTACCTCTCACGTTACTCTGATATTTTGTGTATCCTACATCCTCCCTCAGCCCTCATTTTCCTTTTCACTGCAGTATATTTTAAACTAATTCTTTAATAAGATTTTCTCTTTATCCAAATATCACAGTACATCTCTAATTTATTCTTACACTGGAATGATAATTTGCCTGGGCATACGTTTCTAGGTAATTTCTCCTCAAAACTCTGAAAATATTGTTTTACTGCATGCCAGCATCTGTTGTTGCTGAAGAGTATTTTGTTGTCTGTTTAATTCTCATTTGTTTCGTGAGTCATTGTCTGCAGTTCAACTGTGATGTGTCTAGGTTAGATTTGTTTCTGGGTTTTTAATTTTTATCTTACCCAGAACTCTAGGAGATGCGGTAAATTGAATATCTAACCGTCTTTGATATGTGAAAATTCTCAGCTCTTGTCCCTTCAGATACTGTTCTTCCTCACTTCCATAGTTTCTATTTCCAGATCTCTTAGAATCTTGATCTGCTGTAACTCTCATTTACTATTTGTCGCCTTATCAGTGATGTGCACAGGAGTGGATCCATTACTAACATTTTCCTATTTCCTATTTTCTATGTCCCGTCTAGATCTCTTCCTGCCTCTTGAGTTTTTTATTTTAATGAATATATTGGTTTAATTTTGAGATGCTTACTTTGTTCTCTCTCCTACCCACCTTTTCTTGCTTTATTTCTATTTTGCGTCACAATTTTTTCTGTAGATGTTTTGTACACTCTAAACATGATCCTTTTAAATGTTATTAGATTGCTCTATAGAATCAGTTTCATGTAGCGTAAATTTATCTTCTGGTGGATTTTGCTTTACTCGGTATGCCCTTTCTTCATCTCCCTCCCCACCCATGTTAATTCACCAAGTTAAAATCTCTGTGTTATCATCATTAGACCCTTTGTCTTCATGAGGGTTAGAATTGTGGTTTCCAGGGATTTACTCTAAGAAGAAAGGGTTTTTTTTTTTTTTTTCTCCCTTCCTTCTTGCCCTTGCCCCTCATTTTCTGCACATCCTTCTCTGTCTGGTAATTTTGAAATTACATCCAGCACCTCAACCTCCCCAGACTCTAAGTTAAGACGCAGGTCTTAAAATAAGGGTTTAGACTGACTTTTACAAAGTTTGGGTATACAGCACATCCACTAAGGGAACCAGTGTTTGCTTTAAAAGTAGTGTATCTGGGCCCTACAATGTCCCTAGGCCCACACTTGGTACATAAAACCTAAGCTAGCTAGCATTTATAGGACATTAGTTGGGCACGTTGCTTTCCCTTGATGGGGAGGGTGGTGTTATCACTCACGCACTGGTTTCATGAGTGACTCAGGGTTATTTCCTCATCTTGAGTGCTGTTCTTTAGTCCCAGTTACCACTCAGAGGTGAATTCCCAGACACCATTGTCCACTTGCAGACCTGGAGCCAAGTGGGTCTGTAGTTTCACATTTATTCATAAATTTCCTGTATCTTTCCCATTTTTAGTCCAAAGTTCAATTTATAAAATTTTTTAAAAATCACTAAAAACTTTTATTTTTTCTCACTAATAACCCATTTGTAGGGAAAATAAATTCTCATCAAAGTGATATTTTGATTAATTTAAAATAGAAATAACTTTCAATCCAGTTTCTAAGAGAATGATAGTTTTGAGAAAAAGAGCAGACAGAAGACAACTTTGTGAACATTAAGAGAATCTGTCTAGATCTAATAAGTCAAACTAGATAGTCCCCCCCCCCAAAAAAAAAAGAGTAAACAGAGATTAGGAAAACTGACCCTAGCAGCAAAATCTAAGGAATTTGAAAACAAATTCCTGGGACTAAAGATGAGCTAATAGAAGGAGGTCTGATAAAAGCCAATCAGATGTATGGAGTCAAATATATATTTCCCTATAGACAGCAAACAGAATCAGGGGAGGGGGAGGAAGGAAGAGAGGGGAAGGGAAGAATGGAGAGAGGGATGAGAAGAGGTAGAGGTGAAGGGAGGAAGGAAAAAATGAGTGGAGGAGAAAGAGAGGAAGAGACGATGGATAAAAGATGGGAGGGGAATTTAGTGAATAGACAAAAGTCCTTGATTCTAAAGATTGTGAGCTATTAATGCACTATCTCAGTCACTGGGGATTATTTAGCAAAGTGTAAACAGCTCTCTTTCTGAGCCAGTTTCAATGCACGTAAATAGCAGCCTTAACTGAGAACTTGACTTACTGAAGTTCCTTCTGGCTTAGTCGTGCTCCATCATGTCCTAGAGCTAGATGTAGTGCCTCATAGAAGTTCTTTCAACTTCTGCATATTCTAGGCCTGAAAGTTTGGGCTGGTTTTGCTGAGATTCACACTTTAGTATTACTGATCTAAGAGGTTTGTGAGCACAGATAAACCTTTGGATACTGATTTGAACTACACTCTAGGGCTTCCTGGGTTGTCTGCGACTTAATTAGACCTTCCACATAGGTAAAGGGCAATGAGCTGGTGTCCCATCTCCAGCAGATGCCCCGTGCCAGATGCTCAGAGAAGCACACACTCCATTTCCTGTAATGGTGTCTATTGTTCATTTTTATACTGTGGCAAAGCAGCCTTTCCGAGAATACGCCTAGAATTTACAGTGAAAACAAACAGAATGTCAACAAGCAAAGGGCTAACCTCTATTTCAATACTTTTGCTGCATATGCTTTTAATGAATATTCTCTCTACTATTTTAGTGCTCATACTTTAACTTCTACTTAATCATTTTTGGTAATTCTGAATTGGACTTCATGTGCACCCGAAAGATGCCTGGTTATCCACAATATTCAGAGCACTAGATGATACCTGAATAACACGGTCTATTCACCTTAGGGCAGGCTTTGATAAAACGTGAGGTTGAGCACATTGATACTGATATAGCAGAGAAAGCGGGAGGAAAAGAACATTCCTGAGGAGATGTGAAGATTTTGAAGAAAACAAAAATAAACTAATAATAAGTTATATCCATTGTGTTATTTTGCTCAAGGCAGTCTCTTTAAAGCTTCCCACGAGGCCGTTAGAGGGAGGAATTCAAGGAGGACATCCAAACAGGCAGTAAGTCCCACTTACTTAGGATCACTACAGACGTTGCCGTTAAAAAATACCAATGATATCACTGTTTGTTTTCTGATACTACATCTGATCAAAGAATCCATTTGAGAATACTTTTCTAGAATTAGTAGTGAGTCTGCATTCAGAGGCTTCATGGAATTGCAGTCATATTCTTACTTCATATAGAATAAGGTATAATAGAGAGAGCATAGGCTTTAAAGGCAAATAATCCAATTTTTAATCACTTACTAGCTATGTCACCATCTTTTAGCTCCTGTGTGCTACATGGAGATTACAGTAACTGACATACAAAGTCATTGTTAAGTTCAAATGATAAAAATATGCAAAACGTCTAGCACAGAGCTTAGTAGCTGGCTGGTCTTCAATAAAAGTTTCCTGCCCACCACTCCCACCCCAACTATCAAACTTGTCTCTCAAGGATTATTTTTCATAGGGCCCATCCTTTATGTCCCCTCATATGTGATGTATGACAGGTGTCAGCTAATGACATCCTGCCTTTGGATATTTAGATAAAATTACCTCAGTCGTCCCTATCACGTTTTATGTAAAATCCAATGCCCTCTCGAAAACTTCAGCAAATTTCCAAGAGCTTACATTCATGGTTATGTCTAGACACTAGTTTCTGCCCCAGTGGACTCTCAGATTCCTTGCATTTCACCATCTACTGTCTTGTGTTTCTCTCAACTCCGTGTGGATCCCCATACCAAAAAACTTCTTACGCTTGATGTCTACCAAGAAAGCTAATTACATAAGCTATAGAGGTGCATACTGCAGACATGGGAGAACTCAGAACATTACACACCTCTGTTCCTACACTCCCCTTGCCTGTCCAGAGTGGGAAATTTCTTATCCTTTTCCTCAAGGTTCAGCCTCTAATCCCATTGTTTTGCCTTTCCCCCTATTCGTTTCCCTTATTATTCTCATTTGTTTACCCCCATCACTCAATTTGCATTCACCTCAGTGTTTGGGTATCTTTCCCACAGTTTCCCAGCTTGCTTCTTCAGGAGCTTATCATCCACCCTCGATTAACTTAGTAGAAAACATTCAGTTTCTTCACCAAGAGGAACCTGGATCCCTCCTATTAAAATTGCATTATTTTATCACTTTAAGAGTACTGAATACTCTTACTGAGAGTATCATGAATGACAATTCTTTGTACATAAATGATTGAAAATATAATAACGAACTCCCTTTCAACAGGATATCAATATAAGCTTCATTTCTCTGTTTGTTTGTTTTTCTGTTGTTGTTGTATACCTGAACCACTTTTAGCATTCAGGGATTATCTGTTACTTGACATATCACTTTCACATTCTACCCTGAATCTCTGCCCAAGAATAAATAAGCTTATAGTCACAGTCAAAACAAGTCCTTCTACCACAAAATATTCCATACTGGAGAGCTCCAGTGTTGCTCTGACCCCAACTAGACTGCAGCCTTCATGAAAGGAGCAATTTGTTTTATTTACTGCTAAATCCCTGGAATAGCACAGTAGTGATTGGGGCTCTCTAATGCCAACATAACCTAACGGTTGGAGCTGGAGTTATCTGAACATTTGACTGAGATGTGTGTGCAATATGACCTCTTTACTCATATGTCTGGCCGTCAGTGCCCCTTTCTGTGACTTCTATCTTTAGAAGGTATTTAAATTTCTTTTTTGGTAGGTCAGGGCTCCAAGAGATGAAGGCAGTAGATACTAGTCCTCTAAAAGGCTGGGCATGGAACTACCATAATGCTATAGACCAAGTGTTCTCATTCCCCCAGAATTCATTTTAAATCCTAATGCCCAATGTAATGGTATTTGGAGGCAGAGCCTTTGAGAAATGATTAGGTCAGGAACGCATAGACTTTATGAACACGACAGTGCCCTTATGAAAGAGACCCCGGAGAACTCCCTGGAACCTTCCACCATGTGAGGATACAGTGAGAAAAGGGAAAGCTAGGAATCAGGAGGTGGGCTCTCACCAGAACCCGACCTTGCTGGCACCCTGATCTTGGACTTCCTAGCCTCCAGAACTGTGAGCGATAAATGCTGTTCATAAGCCTCTCTGTATATGGCACTTTTGTCACAGCAAGCCCAAATGTGTTAAGATACATAGTGTTTCTTCTGCCATAATCTATTGGTCAGAAAATCAGGGTAGGCTAACCCAGATTAAGGGAAGGAACTACACCCCACTTTTCGTTTGAACATCTTCACCAGCAGCACAAAACTGAGCCCTATTTCATCAATCCCTATAGCGATTGGACTCCATACAAAACCGAATATATACATTATCTCATTCAATGCCCATAACAACTCACAGAGGTTATTATCAGAAAGTTATGGGCAACTGACTGCCATGGTCATGAACGGTGAGTTGTAGGGTATGCTACTAGTCCTTTGCTCTGAGTTTGATGCCCAGACTCTTTATCACCATGACATACAGGCTCTGATTTAGTTCACCACAAGATTCTACTAGGAAGCTTTATTGCCATCCACCCTCCAGTGAATGGCCAGCAACACTGATACACTCATATACTTTGTAAAAGTCCAGATTGTTGTTCTTGCAAACATCAGATTGCAATCCAACCTGCAATTATGCTTTTTAACTTTTTTAGTCCCTTGCTAACTGACTACATGAACCCATGATAGACTGGACATTTATACTTGGTTATGGTTGCTTTTGAAGAGACAATAACTGTATTTTCTGTTTGATTTTAAAATTCACAAATACGTATTGGCTTGATATCGGGTCACAAGCTTGGGACAAAGCTTGAGACATTTGCTTAATCAGGAGGGCATATCATAATTATTGGAAGCTCCTATTGTTCCTTTAATAGCAAACATGCCAACACAACAATCCTGACTTCTACCTGAATCTCTCCAGTCTTAAATGTATGAGAAGTTATATCTGGCACATGAACACTTAAGTACACTAATACAATGGAGAAATATTATAGCTTGCTTGCTTTCATGAAAAGCTTTCAGAGTAATCTAGAGTATCCTGTATACCAAGGCTGTAAAACTAAAAGCATTATTCATTTTTAGCAGTAAGTTTCTTTTTGATATCAAAACATGATTAAATTTTTCCTAATAGAACTTTTCTATTTTACCGAGAAATCGTGAGGAAAAAAAAGACTTCCATACCTGTAGAAGTAAATAATTAAAATGGATGAGAGTAAAATGTGTTTTGTAAAGCAACTTACACCCTGCAATTGTCTGTGTGGGGTGGGGGGGGGTGCTTTATATATCCAGACAAAACTATAATTCAAAAAGATACATGCATCCCAATGTTCATAGCAGCACTATTTACAATAGCCAAGACATGGAAGCAACCTAAGTGTCTGTCAACTGATGAATGGATAAAGATGTGGCATGTATGTGTATATATATATATATATATATATACACACACACACACACAATGGAATATTACTCAGCCATAAAAGAGAGTGAAATAATATCATTTGCAGCAACGTGGATAGACCTAGAGATGATCATACTAAGTGAAGTAATTCACACAGAGAAAGACAAATATCATATATCACTTCTACGTAGACTCTAAAAATTATACAAAACAGAAACAAACTCACAAACAGAGACAGCAAACTTACGGTTACCAAAGAGGAAGGTGGGGGGAGGGATAAATTAGGAGTTTGGGGTTAACATATACTACACACTACTATATATAAAACAGATAATCAACAAGGGCCTACTGTATAGCACAGGGAACTATACTCAATATCTTGTAATAACCTAAAATGAAAAAGAATCTAAAAAAGAATATATATACACACATACATATATATTACTGAATATATATACTGTATATATGTATATATATTATATATATGTATATGTAATATATATGTATATATATTACTGTATATATGTATATATATTACTGAATCACTTTGCTGTATACTTAAAACTAACACAACATTGTAAATCAACTATATTTCAATTAAATTTTTTTGAAAATTGTCCCTAAATTATACATAAAGAAAAGAACATTATATAGATCTGAAGGCAATTTTAAGGACCTTTAAGTTCTTTAATCCTTCCTTCTTGTCTAAAAATTACTCTGACCAACTGATAGTTGGTTGTTGTTTTTTTTTCAACAGATTTTGAGACTAACAACAGCAACAACAGAAAAATCATCACATTCTGAATTTCACATATTCAGTGATATATTTTCCTTTCATTATATAGTTTGTCATTCTGTTAGGCACCCACTGTGATTGAATGATATTATAGATTAGTCTTAACTTCAATCCCCTGTGCATTAGCTTAAAAGGAAATAATTTATTAGTCTCTCATCATCAGGTCCTTACAAGCTGCCCCATGTTTATGTCAGCACATTGTGTTTTAGAAAAGCAGATCCAGCATTTCAAATTTCCCGAGTGTCTGTGAGAAAGAACTCAATGGTGGAGATTACTCAAAGGAGAATGTGAACTTGAAGTTTAAAATTAAAAGCAGCAAGGATTCTTTAATATACACAAATCAATATGATAAACCATATTAACAAAATGAAGGATAAAAACCATATGAGAAGTAGCAGGATACAAAATTAATACACAGAAATCTCTTGCATTCCTATACACTAACAACGGAAGAGCAGAAAGAGAAATTAAGGAAACTCTCCCATTCACCATGGCAACAAAAAGAATAAAATACCTAGGAATAAACCTGCCTAAGGAGGCAAAAGATCTGTATGCAGAAAACTTTAAGACATTGCTGAAAGAAATCAAAGACGACACAAACAGATGGAGGGACATACCATGTTCCTGGATTGGAAGAATCAACATCGTGAAAATGACTGTACTACCCAAAGCAATTTACAGATTCAATGCAATTCTGATCAAATTACCAATGGCAATTTTCACAGAACTAGAACAAGCAATCTTACGATTTGTATGGAAACGCAAAAGACCCCGAATAGCCAAAGCAATCTTGAGAAGGAAAAATGGAGTTGGTGGAATCAGGCTTCCTGACTTCAAACTATACTACAAGGCCATAGTGATCAAGACAGTATGGTACTGGCACAAAAATAGAAAGGAAGACCAATGGAATAGAATAGAGAACTCAGAAGTAAGCCCAAACACATATGGGCACCTTATCTTTGACAAAGGAGGCACGAGTATACAATGGAAAAAAGACAGCCTCTTCAATAAGTGGTGCTGGGAAAATTGGACAGCAACATGTAAAAGAATGAAATTAGAACACTTCCTAACACCATACACAAAAATAAACTCCAAATGGATTAAAGACCTACATGTAAGGCCAGACACTATCAAACTCCTAGAGGAAAACATAGGCAGAACACTCTATGACATCCATCAAAGCAAGATCCTTTTTGACCCACCTCCTAGAATCATGGAAAAAAAATCAAGAATAAACGAATGGGACCTCATGAAACTTCAAAGCTTTTGCACAGTGAAAGAAACCATAAACAAGACTAGAAGGCAACCCTCAGAATGGGAAAAAATAATTGCCTATGAAACAACAGACAAAGGATTAACCTCCAAGATATACAAGCAGCTCATGCAGCTTCATACCAAAAAAGCAAATAACCCAATCCACAAATGGGCGGAAGACCTAAATAGACATTTCCCCAAAGAAGACATACAGATGGCCAACAAACACATGAAAAGATGCTCAACATCACTCATCATCAGAGAAATGCAAGTCAAAGCCACAATGAGGTATCACCTCACACCGATCAGAATGGCCATCATCACAAAATCTGGAAACCACAAATGTTGGAGAGGGTGTGGAGAAGAGGGAACTCTCCTGCACTCTTGGTGGGAATGTAAGTTCGTACAGCCACTATGGAAAACAGTTTGGAAGTTCCTTAAAAAACTACAAATAGAACTACCATATGATCCAGTAATCCCACTCCTGGGCATATACCCAAAGAAAACCATAATCCCAAAAGAAACTTGTACCATAATGTTTATTGCAGCACTATTTACAATAGCCAGGACATGGAAGCAACCTAAATGCCCATCAACAAATGAATGGATAAAGAAGATGTGGCATACATATACAATGGAATATTACTCAGCTATAAAAAGGGATGAGATGGAGCTATATCTAATGAGGTGGCTAGAACTACAGTCTGTCATACAGAGTGAAGTAAGTCAGAAAGAGAAAGACAAATATTGTATGCTAACTCACATATACAGAATCTAAAATTGGTACTGATGAACTCAGTGACAAGAACAAGGATGCAGATGCAGAGAATGGACTGGAGAACTCGAGGATTGGGAGGGGGCGGGGGGTGAAGGGGAAGCTGAGATGAAGCGAGAGAGTAGCACAGACATATATATACTACCAACTGTAAAATAGATAGTCAGTGGGAAGTTGTCGTATAACAAAGGGAGTCCAACTCGAGGATGGAAGATGCCTTAGAGGACTGGGGCGGGGAGGGTGGGGGGGACTCGAGGGAGGGTGGGGGGGGAGTCGAGGGAGGGAGGGAATATGGAGATATGTTTATAAAAACAGATGATTGAACTTGGTGTACCCCCAAAAAATAAATAAATAAATTAAGTTAAATTAAAAAAACATATGATTATCTCAATAGATGCAGAAAAAGCTTTTGACAAAATGCAACACCCATTTATGATAAAAACTCTCCAGAAAATGGGCATAGAAGGAAACCACCTCAACATAATAAAAGCCATATATGACAAACCTACAGCCAACAGCATCCTCAATGGTGAAAAACTGAAAGCATTTCCTCTAAGAACACAAACAAGACAAGGGTGTCCACTCTCGCCACTACTGTTCAACATAGTTTTGGAAGTTTTAACCACAGCAATCAGAGAAGAAAAAGAAATAAAAGGAATCCAAATTGGAAAAGAAGAAGTAAAACTGTCCCTGTTTGCAGATGACATGATACTATACATAGAAAATCCTAAAGATGCCAGCAGAAAACTACTAGAGCTAATCAGTGAATTTAGTAAAGTAGCAGGATACAAAATTAATGTGCAGAAATCTCTTGCATCTCTATATACTAACAACTAAAAATCAAAAAGAGAAATTAAGGAAACACTCCCATTTACCATTGCAACCAAAAGAATAAGATATCTAGGAATAAACCTAGGGAGGCAAAAGACCTGTATGCAGAAAACTATAAGACACTGGTGAAAGAAATCAAAGATGATACAAACAGATGGGGAGATATAGCATGTTCTTGGGTTGGAAGAAACAATATTGTGAAAATGACTATACTATCCAAAGCAATCTACAGATTCAATGCAATCCCTATCAAATTACCAATGGCATTTTCTACAGAACTAGAACAAGGAATTTTATGATTCGTATGGAAATGCAAAAGATCCTGAATAGCCAAAGCAATCTTGAGAAGGAAAGACAGAGCCAGAGGAATCAGACTTCCTGACTTCAGACTGTACTACAAAGCTACAGTAATCAAGACAGTATGGTACTGGCACAAAAACAGAAATATAGATCAATGGAGCAGGATAGAAAGCTCAGAGATAAACCCACACACATATGGTCACCTTATCTTTTACAAAGGAGGCAAGAATGTACAATGGAGAAAAGACAGCCTCTTCAATAAGCAGTCTGGGAAAATTGGACAGCTACATGTAAAAGAATGAAATTAGAACACTTCCTAACATCTTACACAAAAATAAACTCAAAATGGATTAAAGATCTAAATGTAAGGCCAGACACTATAAAACTCTTACAGGAAAACATAGGCAGAACACTATATGACATAAATCATAGCAAGATCCTTTTTGACCCACTTCCTAGAGTAATGGAAATAAAAACAAAAAATAAACAAATGGGACCTAATGAAACTTAAAAGCTTTTGCACAGCAAAAGAAACCATAAACAAGACAAAAAGACAACCCTCAGAATAGGAGAAAATATTTGCCAGTGAAGCAACTGACAAAGAATTAATCTCCAAAATATACAAGCAGCTCATAGAGCTCAATATCAAAAAAACAACACAATCCAAAAACAGGCAGAAGACCTAAATAGACATTTCTCCAAAGAAGACATACAGATGGCTAACAAACACATGAAAAGATGCTCAACATCAATAATCGTTAGAGAAATGCAAGTCAAAGCCACAGTGAGGTATTGCCTCACACGGGTCAGAATGGCCATCATCACAAAATCTAGAAACAATAAATACTGGAGAGGGTGTAGAGAAAAGGGAATGCTCCTGCACTGTTAATGGGAATGGAAATTGATACAGCCACTATGAAGAACAGTATGGAGGTTCCTTAGAAAACTAAAAATAGAACTACCACATGACCCAGCAATCCCACTACTGGGTATATATCCTGAGAAAACCATAACTCAGAAAAATAAATTTACTACAGTGTTCATTGCAGCACTATTTACAATAGCCATGACATGGAAGCAACCTAAATGCCCATCAACAGATGAACAGAGGCACATATGTACAATGGAATATTACTCAGCCATAAAAAGGAATGAAATTGAGTTATTTGTAGTGAGGTGGATGGACCTAGAGTCTGTCATACAGAGTGAAGTAAGTCAGAAAGAGAGAAACAAATACCTTATGCTAACACATATAGATGGAATCTAAAAAAAAACGGTACTGATGAACCTAGTGACAGGACAAGAATAAAGATGCAGACATAGAGAATGGACTTGAGGAAACAGCAGGGGAAGGGAAAGCTAGGATGAAACGAGAGAGTAGCAATGACATATATACACCACCAAATGAAAAAGAGATAGCTAGTGGGAAGCTGCTACAGAGCACAGGGAGATCAATTCGATGCTTAGTGATGACCTAGAGGGGTGGGATAGGGAGGCTCAAGAGGGAGGGGATATGGGGATATATGTATAAATAGAGCTGATTCACTTGGTTGTACACCAGAAACTGGCACAAAAGTATAAAGCAATTATGCCAATAAAGATCTGAGGGAAATTAAAAAAACAATAAAATTAAAAACAAAATGATAAACCATGGCAATGAGTCTTATTTCTGTTTCCTATTCTCCAGTCCCCTTTAGGGACTAGGAAAATGGACTGGGGCCCGGAATTATGATGGTAGCCCAGAGCAGAATCATACAAATGTCTGAAATCTTGGAGTTCATTCCCTGGCCTGTGCCTGGTTGGTTAGGGACTGTGTGTGTGCAGGGGAGGTATCTGAGCGCATGCGTAACCTAACATACACATGTTTCTAGGAAAGGAGAAGCCTGATGCAATCTTTCAATGCTCTTTGAATTCTTTCATTGAAATTTATACTGCTGGAAGTGGTAGAAATTTTGTAAAACTTAGTGTAATATCATATAAAGATTTGAGGATTAGACAAACTTTACGATTTCAGAATAAAAGAAGACTTTTATTCTGGAGAATCAAATTAGCACCAGGAATAACTGCAAACTTTGTAATGAATCTTCTTCAAAATAAAGTTATAATTTTCTATCCACACTTTGTAATCCAGGTAGACTTTGAATAATAATGAGTACTCTCTAAACTCTAAATACAATTCCTAAAATATGGTCTGAAACTTGAGAGTTCGGGCTCCCTTTTTTTCTCTGGTGACTTGACAAGTTCAGTTTCTAAGCCACGTACAAATTATATCCTGAGTCATTCCATGAGTTCATGTGAAGAACAGTCACCAAAGTTGATGAACATGGGACTTGATAAAAACACATTCCTGCTATAAGGAAGAAATAGAAGAGGGGCAGGCGCTTCTTAACTGAATCATTGATTGAAATACCAAAAATAGATAACAGTATATATTGAAACACTGTCACTTCTATTGTAAAAAATACAAATCTCTTTGTCTGGGAGCCCAATAGAAATTGTAATTCGGTAGAGGAAAAACATGCAGACTGCTCTATTGATTTACATGAAGTAAAAGATAATCAATTCCTAATGACCCACTTCAGAACAATTAATGTCTTTCATTCTGAGCTGAATGTAGAGGAGAAAATGAGGACACGGACAAGATAGCAATAAAAAGAAAGAGAAGACGTTGCTAAAAACACCATCCTTCAATTAGTTTCCACCATAGAGGATCATGTAGAACATTGCCAGGAGTGGAGACCAAGGCAGTCAGGATGTGATATATTTGCCTGCAGCTGGGATTGACTGATCTACTCTGTCAAGAATATTCTGCAGTAATTAGATTGAATTTTGATTTAAAGGCGTTTGTTCATATTCATGGTATATTTAGTACACTGGAATGATGAGTTGGTTCTCTGGAGAAAAAAGTGAACTTAGAGAAGACTGTTTACTTGCATTTCTGTTGAGCAATTATCAACCACAATACAGTCAGGCTCTCTCTTCAGTGTTAGGACAACAGTATTTATTCAGTAACATTATAAGACATGATGCTAGAGTTCCTTAACCTTTAGTATGCCTTCAAATGGCACAGAGAAAAGTATTTTTTACTTTATGTAGTGAGAAGGTCTCATACAGTAATTTCATTTACTTCCAAGGGGATTCAAGTTTTTGTATCCAAATATCAAGACCAATAGATTCAAATAATATTTGAGTATGGAAAGTTACCTAAAGAATTTAGCAATATATATATCAAAATATATTTAGGCCCTGGAAAAATATCCCTGTCTACTACTCAATGCAACTCCTTGATGTTCCTCAATACTCTGTATAACTTTGACTTGTAATAAAATATCATTCACGCTTTCATATCTTCATGTAAATTTATTATAAATTTGCATTTGTTAAAATTTAGGAAAAAATTTTAATAAAAATAGTAGTTCAAGCCACTTCAAGATTCAGAAATGCTAAATACTTATTTTATCTGAAGTCTTTGGAATATCCAGCTCTATGCTAATGCTTGGCATTAACATTATAAAACCTTTAGATTTTGAACTAGGCAAAAGTATAGCTAAATAAAAGACAAAATACATAACTGAAGATGCATTATATGATTTTAGAATTGTACTTTTGAATTGCCTGGTATCATAGATTTTTCCAACAATTTATCTGGGATAACAATTATAAAATTTCTTGAGGTATATTAAGTTAATATATGGGGCATAATTGAAATATGAGAAAATTAGATTGTAGTACTGAAAAGGAATCAAGTAGTTGGAGTCCACAGAGACAGATCAGGAATTTCTGAACCACACTGGTGATTAATATATGTAGTTAGGCTTTAACATATTTTGTGTTACTAAATAAATATGAGGAATTTTACAAATGGAAGTCTGAACTTAAATTATATGATTGTGAATGTGTCAAGGGGAATATATGTAGACTAACTTGATGGAAGATTTCTTCACAATGATGATTTAAAACTGGGTTTTACAGTTTGAGCAAGGAATATTTATTTAAACCATGAGGAGAAATATAAAGTCCAAATGTTAAAAAAAAAAAAAAAAGAAATTTGGTTAATTTAGGTTACAGAGCAAATTGCCTAGAAACTCGCTGCTAAATTTAAAGGGAACTTTTATGTTAACCCTTCTACACCTTTGTAAGCCCCCAGCTTTTGAAAGCATGCAGACATCTAAGCTAATAACAAAAGCACAGGTAACTCTTTGTCAATTCATTTTCTTTACAGGAAGTTTTGGACAGAAGCGGGAACATAAATTTTTCACTACAAGTTATTTTAGTTGCTGTAATACAATTCAAAGAGAATCAGAGTCTCAAGACATTATCAAGATATTTAGGTAACAAGGTGTCCTGATGTGGAAATCATAGACCCTTTGCTTTAGGTGAAAAGATGCTATTACCAGTCAGAATAGTCTGGGTGGTACAGTTTGGAACTCTCAGGTACGTAACAGAATTTATTTTATGTCTACCCAAGTGGCTAGGAAAATCATGATTGGCAAAAGCAAGTTATTATCTAAAATATTTGTATCCGGTATAATGAAAATGGTACTGGGTAAAAATAACTCAGTAAGTGAAAGTTCTGGAAGGCATCCTGTACTGCTTACCACATTGGTTGGCATGAAGATCCTTCTCAGTAATCACTTTTCTGAATTACTTTATCCAAATGTTCAAGAAGTACTGCTGTGGTAATATCATCCCTTGAGGTACATTTTCCTACTGCTTTCATATTTTCTGTACTTTCATTTTTTTAGTTTGTTACGTTTTACTAGCCTATAACTTAATCACTTTTGCACATATATTCTATTTTGTCCAGTTTTCATAAGTCTTCAAAAAATGCTCTTATGAAGACCTGCTCATCCCACAGACAAGAAATAACGTTCTATTTTTTTTCGAGACCTAGAATTTCATCTGCATATTAAGACAATGCAAAAATTTCCACTTGCCTATCTTATGACCCAGATATATGATCAGCAGGAGAAAGCAATAGCTATGTTTACAGGCTTTAATTTGGAAATGTAGGAAATGAAGTAAATCATGAGCATGTAAAATAATCACTGATATTTTATTTTGGTATGTAAGTAAAAAGTTGCATTGTTAGCAAAAAACAGAAAAAAAAAAAGAAAAGAAAAGAAAGAAAAGAAACTCTCTGTTGAGGTAAGTTGAGATTCCCAACTGTGTTTTAAAGTGAATCTATTGTACTCTTGTAAACTAATTTTTATTTGTACAAATAAAATGTCTTTATAAAATATTTGTTTTAATTTTAAGAGAATCACATAGTCTTTTATATCACTTGGATTTGTTAGCTAGCTAATGAAATCAGAAATAGTTCATTAAGTTTGGCTTGTAAAACAAGCTTCTTATGACAAAAAAACTGTTTTTAATTTAGGTGTAAGGACCCAATCATTTAAAGCCAATATTCCACAAAGGACATCCCCCCCAATAAATATTTATAGTTTTGGGGTTACAGGGCAAAAGTCATTCAATTACAACAAGTATTTTAATAGTATAGCAAAGCTCTTTGCCCCTGTTAAGTAAATAGGCAGAAATTAAAGTTAGTAATGATTTGATCAAGTACTGGTTTAACTTAAATTTTACAGTAATTTATATAGACACCAATATTCTTTCTTATCTAAATAATGACTGTCTAATAACTAAACCAGAATTGTTAGTGAATTACATAGAACTTCCCCATCAAGTGCCACTGAGATTGATGCCTTCTGATTTCAACTATAATTTTATTTAAGGCCGAATGTAAGATACTGGAAGCTAATGCTCTTAGGCCAGAATTTGAGGCAACAATCTCAGATTTTTACTACTGGTTTAGGAATGTAAATTCAACTTTGAACTCTCCCTTGAAGTCACATGACAATTATCTGATATAGAGAAAAGTAAGCTACATCTCTAGTGGCCACAACATCTTCTCTGTAGGAATCTAAAAGACTTGTATCTGCTGGTTCTGATGAGACAGCAAAGTTCAAGGCGACAGAGGTCAAAAATGAAATTCAACCATCCATACCCCGACGGTAGGGAAAGGGAAAATAGTTAAAGAAACCAAGGTGGGCTTACAGGAACAAGATGTCAAAAGTGAATCACATAGAATGCATAGAGGTGTACGTACCCAGGAACAGGTACAAACACAGGGGACAGCCCCTAAATATAGTCTAGGAAAGCTACTCTGCATCTGTTTCAGTGTTTGAGTCAAATAGACCTTTGTTTCACTCTAGGGTTTTCATTTACTCTAAGCCTTCAGACCTAGATTCCAGGATGATAAAGAAAAGGCATAGTATCTTCTAAGTAACAGCCCTTCTGCTATTGGAGCATAGAAGTATCAGTTCTTCAGTAGTCATGTTAGTTCTAACCATATATCATCAGGTCTTTCCCCAAAATTCAAATGGTAGAGTTGTCCCTTCACTAATCCTTCACAATGCCAGGCATTTATCTTTGTTATATGAATGTTATTATTTGAGGGTTTTTTTTTCAAGCTCTTTATCGAAGTATAACTGCTTTACACTGTTGTGCCAGTTTCTGCTGTACAACCAAGTGAATCAGCTGTATTTATACATATATTCCTATATCCCCTCCCTCCCGTGACTCCTTCTCACCCTCCCTATCTCAGGCCTCTAAGTCATCACCCATCATCAAGTTGATCTCCCTTCCCTGTGTTATGCAGCAGCTTCCAACTAGCTATCTATTTTACATTTGGTGGTGTATATATGTCAGTGCTACTCTCTCACTTCGTCTCAGCTTCTCCTTCTAATGTTTTTTATTTGTCTGTTCGTTTTAATAACACTCAAGCCCAAAATAAACCCAGCACTACAGATCATGACACAGCAGTACATAATACATTGGTACTATCTTAATGTAGCACAATTTTTTAAATTACTGTATCTCAGGTAATATTGCTTTATCTTTTCTGATAGGTTGATTTGGCTGTAGGATTGTATTTCGGTGTCAACCAGTAGAGCACATTTACTGTCTTAATTAGGTATACAGTTGTTTCCTCTGTATAGTTTTGCAGAGTATTTAAATAGTTGGCAAATTCTTTGAGAATATCTTCAATATATCCTACTACCAGGTATGATATTTTTATGTGCCCAGTATGGAGTTTTGGAATAGATGACCGAATGGTCAGTGAAAAATTTAAAGCTAAACTAAAACACACACACACACACACCCCATTACCTTAATATATCACTCTCTTTAATAAGTATATAAAGCATGTAAATAAGTATCTTTTATCTTTTTTAATCCACATATTCACTCTACTCCATGATTCCTTCAAACTTTAATAAAATACGAAAATCAAACAATTTAGTAATAAGCATCTTACCATCAGCACATAACATTTCTCTCCTCAGAATTTACACTAGTTTTTTCAACTGCATCTTCCCATCGTGTTACTGATTTTTTAAAATAAATAGGACCCTGTGATTCAACTACTCATTTGTATTTTTTACAAATTGAAATAAGCAGGATATAGTATCTTTTCAAGGTCATCCAAGTGACTATTGTGAGTTGAAAAGAACAAAAATGTCACTCAACTTGAAATAAAAATTACAGCTCTGAACTGAGAACCAAGGTTAGAATGTTAAATTTTCCTTTCGCTCTGATGTTTGACTTACTCTACACTGGAAAATTAAATGTAAAATAAAAATTCTTATTATCTCTCCAAAAATATTCTAGTTACAAATAATTTCACTTGAATTTCTTGTGATTCTAATATGCACAGTTACCTAGGAGAGACCACAGATGCTGGCAGTGTCAAATCTTACATTTGAACTTCACTTTCATTGTTACCAGCCACATGACCTGTGGCAGGGTCCTTTACTCCCTGACAAAATGCTGTTGGCATTCTTGACCGTAAATGTTTTTAACTAAGATTAAGAACCTATTCCACCCAAAGGTTTTCTTATTTTTGTCAAGCCTGGGTGATCTCATTAACTTTCATTATTTTGACTTTTATCTGTAAGTTGGTAACTCCTAAATAAATATCTTCCAGCAACGCTTTGTCTAAAAACTCCGTCTGCTTGCTTGAGATTTTCATCTTTTGTAGCATAGACAATTCCAATCAACCTGCTCAACCTGAACTCATAATCTTCCTCTCCTGCCTTTTCCCGCTCCTGTATCTTACCTCAGTGGGTGTAGAACTGCTTCCCACTTGATCTACTACTGTCTCGCACGCTCCTTTTTTCTCCTCTGCTTTAGCTACAAGAGTAGTTGTTCATGAGAAGTCCAGCTTGCCGTTCTCTTGCTTAAATGCTTTAGTGAACACCAACAATGTGCAGGTTAGTGTTACGGGATTTGAATTCTAGCTTTCAAGAACTCCATGTGCTAAACCTTGTCTACCTCTCCAGTTGCAGCTTTCACCATTTCTTCACTGCTCTTCTTGCTAATGCTGAATTATTTGCAGCTCTCCACAAATATCAGCATATTTCCAATTATTCTGACTTTCTTCATGTTTCTCTACTCACTGATACTTCCCTACCCCCTCCAGCTAATTGATGTCATCTCCTCAGACGCAGATCACATGTCATCTCCTGCAGAAAACAAAACTCTTGTCTAATTCCCTTTTCTCACCTCCTCTGATTAATATGCAATAAAAACCCAGTAACAATTTCACGGCTACAGATCCGGTTTCTTTTTGAAATTATCTCTGCCTATATCTGTGTTCCCTTATTTGTCTGTGGGTCTTATCATTTGATTCCTAAGCACGTAAGAGGCATTCGGTGAAAATCTGAAAGACCAATGAATAAATATATGACATCTGAGCTAGGTTTTAAAAAGATAGGCAAGATCTTGACTTGTGCAAATGGCAGAAAGGTTGTTCCAGGCAATGGCATACCCTGAGCCCAGGCATGAGGAGGAAGGCAGAGCACATGCAAGTCAGTATAAAGCCAGTCAAAGGGAAAATGGTTCAGATAGTGTGATGCAAAGGCCACTGCCACCTGGCTGTGTCCTCTCTGGGTACTTTAAAGTGTCAGGAGAGCCTGTCCCATCCAGGTAGCCCTCTTCATATAGATAGTGGATTTATTAAGAATTACTGAATTCATACTTTGCCACAAGTACTATATAAAATCCACCAAAGTGTCATTTCATAATCATACAGTAGGAAGAATAGAGCCCTGACTATCTGCAATTCCCACTTGATCAGGTGTTGAGAAAAGTCTTGTTCGTGGATTATTAACATGAGTAATCGTTCATGTTCTAAGAGAACATCTCTGCTCCGGGCTGCCTTGCTCTCTCTCACATTGTGTTCATGCCACATCATTCTGTGCTGAGTGCTTTCACCCTCGCATTGCAGAATTTTTTCAGTCTCTGCTCTAAGGTGACCTTAAGTACTTTTTTTTTTAAATCAAAGTGATGGTTAAGCTAGTTTTGTTCCTCTCTGTTATGCTCTACAAAATATCTGGCCTGTATCACTTGGTACTGTGGACTGATTTCTTTCTATTTGGGGGGACCTGAATTTTTCTGTCTCTAATCTTAGGACATTGTGTTCTCTAGCCATCTGTTTCAGGGTTCTGCCTACACAGCAGAGATGGGGGGGAAAGTTTTATATCCTACTTCTTTTGTTGGGAAGAGTAACTTCCAGATTGAGTGTGAACTAACAGCAGAACCCCTACCACATGGGAATGTGGAGGTCTTGACATTTCAGGTATAACAGAGTGACACCCACCCCTAAATCCATCAGCTCAGTTCATCTCTAATAGACAACCTTATATTCAACATCATGAAACTGAACAGGGAACATTTGTGGTAGCAAAGTAGAATTTATGAAGCTACTACATTTCGAAAGTCAGATGAAGTAAAAAAATCATGGAGAGTTTTATATTTTAATTTTTTTTCAGCTGGTTGCTTTCTTTTATTCAGAATAAGCTTTAGGAGGACATAGAAGGTTTCAGAAATAGTAGGAAGGTTGGGATCTTAGTACCTATTTTTTAACATGAATTTATAAAACCTCTCATGGTTCTTATTCTGGGTTGGTATATCATGTGTTGAAACCCATATGCATATTTGCTTTGTCACCTTTTTGTGATTAGCAGTAGGACTTATTATTGGAGACTTTTTTTAAAATAGATAATACTAAAGGAATCCAAAATTATTTTTGTGAGTATCACTCATTAAAAAAATACTATCATAGGCCTGGTGCTCATTGCTCTTCAGTTTGAAATCGAAGAGAATACTGAAATAGTGCTCTTTGGGGTCTTATTAAATAGTAAATCAGTTCAGCCAAGGCACTTATGATTCAGATTACAAGATTATTTCTCTAGTGATGGATATCAATGTTGAGGTTAACAGTCTGATGATAGAGAATATGTTTTAACGAATCCAAGCAGGTATGAACACTGATCTGTGTATGGTCACATAGCTAAACATTTCAGGATAGACTGAGATTCGTATGTTAGTCTCGGAAAAATCCAGCCTTGTTTGCTTTTTAGCTCTGTCACATCCTCTTGAAATGGACATACGTTGCTTATATCCACTCTTTTGTAGATTTCCTTCCCACTTAGGCCACCGCAGACCATTGAGTAGAGTACCCTATGCTATACACTAGGTTCTCATTAGTTATCTGTTTTATACCTTGTAGTGTATATACGTCAACCCCAGTCTCCCAGTTCGTCCCACGCTTCCCCCCACCTTTGGTAACCATTAGTTTGTTCTCTGCATCTGTGACTCAGAAAATCATGGAGAGTTTTAAATGATAAGTTTTATATAAAGACTGACGAAAAGAACAAATAAAGGTCATTTCATGAAAATAGTAACATCAAGACACTGATATTTCTTCTGATAGAGAATAAGATTTATCTTATTTTTACTTTTATATTGAGACTCCTAAGTGGGATGCAAGTATTGTCAACATGTACATTAGTTTGGTCAAAAACATATCATGTGCTTCAGAATTCCAAACAGATGCTTCTTAAAGGTTAGTTGAAATTTTCCATTAAGAAAAGTGACCTTTTTTTTTTTTTTTTTTTAGAACAACCGAAACTTTATTTTTTCAGGTTGTTTTAATACTAAAAATAAATTGCTCCTGGGCACCCATGCATTTATACAAGAGTGGTATCCACAGTAGTTATTGCTGAAGGACAGCCATACCTGCTGAAAGCATAAAAATTGGCTTGAATTTACCCTTGGAAATTGAAAACTCATAGTGGCATGTGTTATGTCTGATAACAGTGCTACTTGGCAGAACAAATTAGTGATGTTCAATCAACATCAAAAAGGCACATTGGAACGTATCAGACAGGAAGTTATTTTGACACATTGGAAATGTGGTATATATAAAAAAAGATCCATTTGAGTTTCATTTAATTGTATCCAAGTTTGATCTTCTTTAGACAAATGAGACATCTATAATTTTAATGAGGTATCCTTAGCATTTAATTATCAGTTATTTACTGAAATGTTTTGACTATCATGTCACTATTATTTTTTCCATCATTTTTTTCTTTTGTTATTACTGGGTTCTCTGTATGGTGTAGGATTACCTCTATTTCAAAGATAAAGGAAAATGGCCAGTAGGGTCTTAATACTGTAAAGCATTAAATAAATTCTATATGTAAATTGCATTATCCTGATACTAGAAAATTTTCACCTATCTTTGTTCACATTGGTTATTTTGTCATTAGTACGCCTTGCCTTTAAACAATATTAATAGATATTTTCTCACAAATGTTTAAATTACTACATAGAAATGACTAGTTCATAATAGTTTCTTCCTTTTTATTTTTATGTGTAAGACAATTGTGACTTCAAAGTTCTAGATATAAAAACCTCATGACAGTTTGAATACATATATGAGAATGACTTCCATGGGTACTTTCCTTCGAAAAATAGCAATGTACTGAAATACAATGCCAGTTTCAAACTTTTTGTCTTGAAATGTTTAAAGGCTCAATATTAGAGCAGTTGCTCTCCTATATGATTTGTGAAACATACAGTGCTGCCGGATGGACCATAATATCAATAGGAATGGGTTTTTCTGACACTGTGGAAGGTACTGTGATAAGCCACCCAGCCCTTCTCTTCCGGGCTGAAGCGTTCATCCCCCAAATGTAAGGACTTCTGCCTGTTGAAGCAGGAGACTCAGCCTCCTGGCCACAATGTTAAATATCCCTGCAAGACGACAGCTTCACACCTCCACTGGGGTCTGGTGAGGCCTGTGCTGAAGATACAACCCTTTCCAAACTCCCCCTCTGCCCACCTCCATTCCCTGACTCTCTTACAGGAATTGCTGGTATTTCCTAATGTAGCTACTGCATGTAAATGTCTATCTTGGAATCTATTTCCTGGGGAAAAATGACCTATAAAATTAGTGTTGGGATACAGGCACTCATGAGATTTGGGAACCATACCATCCACTGTCCAGATACCATCCGTCACTGGTGGTAGAGAAAACAAAGAGCCTCTGGCACGTGATCTTCTCCACTGGTGAACTGGAATAAGATATCATGGAAGGACATGCCCTGGGGTGTTCACGCTCTCAGATATTCCCAGAGCTTCAGGGAAGTGGCAGTTATAATCACTGTGAAACCAAGTGGCTCTTGCTGCATGCTATTGATACATTAGAGAAAAATATAAAAACAGTCGAGGATGATTAATTACTAACTCAAGGCAGAGTATGAAAGCTAGCAGATCTCCCTGGTAAAACAGAAAAGTTTCTTATCTCCCAGAGGCAGTGAAGCTGAGGATCAGACCCAGAACTTAAGAGTAGAAAAGCTCCCAAGAGGACTGAATTCTCACCTCCAGCACGTCTATCATGCCAAGGACAGATTCATTCCTGGGAAGGAGTTGGAATCTAAGATGAAGTTTGGAAAATCTCTATTTACAGACTAAAAGCCCCCATGCTGCAGAACCCTGTGGGCCTGCAAACGTGGCTCATGGCTCTTTGTTAATGGCTGGTGCTCCTTCTCCTGCCAGAACACAAAGTTAGAATTTATGTGGGGGCATTGTTCATGATGCGATATTTAAATTCCTAGCAAGGACCTTCAGAGACCAATGCTAACATTGTATTAGGATGGCTCTTAGAATCATGGAAAAAGCAATGGCCCGTAGTTAGTGAAATAAAAATGCCAAAAATGCCATGAAAAATGGTGGAAGAGTTCAAAAGGCTCAGAGATTAGACATGCTACAGTAGGTACACTATGCAAAGTCAAAAAAGTCAAAAAACCCACAAGGTAACTATGTTTCATAGAGAAAACATGGAAGACCCTCTGTTTAGCAAAGTGCTAAGAATGTGTTTGTGAGAAGGGCACCAACGTTATTAAGAAGCTCAGCGGTGGCTGTCTTCTCTAGGACAAGCATAACAGTAGGATATGTTGTTACAGAAATGAGCTCCCCAATAGCAGAGGGGATGATATCATCTCCCAAACAGTAAAGGCCATATGGTGTTACTGAACCAGCAGAGACAGAGTTGGAGCAATGATCCTTATAAGCCACAAGGTTGAACTGGCAGTCTGGGTGGCCCGACTCCTAGTGCCTTGGAAATGGTTACTAGAACACAATGTCCCCAGGGAAGGTTAGGGTATCGCACCATCAACACAAACAAAGGAATGAAGAAGGGATGATCAGGAAACTAAGAGTGGCTACCCCAGTGAAACTCACAATCTCTGGCAGAGGGTCTAGGCCTGAGCCAATGTGCAGATCCAGAACCCCTTGACCACAGGACAGGACAGGGCAGGTCCCCAGGAGGAGGGACATTTACTACCGAAAGGGTATGTCGTAAAATTTCCTCTGGCACTTTACCAAAGGAACCGTTGGCCATTTACTACAGTAATTTCACACTGAGGAAAAGGGAATGGGGAGATTTTTTTTTATGACCCTTGTACACAGTGCTTAATTGACAATTACACCGAGATAACTGAAGTCTCAACAGGTTCACTCCCTCTCTCCACCTCTGTTGTAATGAGAGAATGTGGAAGCCAGGCAGTAGCTGTGTCCTGGCCTGGGTCTGGCTTCAGTGTATCTACTAAGTCTACAAATATATTTTATGGTCCTTAAATGTACAACTGGAATGGATGCATAGAGTAGCTGTCAGAATTCCCACGTTGGTTCCATGGTTTGTGAGGCAGGAGCTTTCATAGTGGGGGGAGCCAGTTGGGAAGCTCTGAAACTAACCCCACTTCCAGCCAAGACTAAATTAAGTACCTAGATTGTATCTCAAGATACAAGATACAAACTATCTAAGTATTTAAAGTATCTAAGTATGTAAAAGATAGATAGAGGGCTGACAGTCCCATCATATCCTCATTTACTTTCTGTGCTGGCCCTTGCACGTACCAAACAGGATTGAAGGACAACAATGGGCTATGGCAAACTCCATAAGGTAGTGGCCCCAAATGCAATTCCTGAGCCTGATGTGCTATTTTTGCTAGATCAACAGACCTGAGGTAACGACCATGATTTTGAAGAATATAGTTTTTTTCCTATACCTATCAACATTCACATGGGACTGACTACAGTATATATTTCAAGTTTTCCCCCAGGGTTAGGTGTACCCTTCTGCACGCTGTTGTATTGTCGGAAGAACTCTGCAACATTTAGATCATCTTCAGAATATTACATTAGTCCATACATCAGTGACAACAGGTTAATAAAACAAGATTACTGGTTCATCAGTTTGGTTAATTAAATGAAATGAAAGCATGTTAATCAAACCGAAATACACTTTTGTGCTAAAGATGTTGGAGGCCTTCATAAAGCATACATACTCTACAAGATTAAGTGAAACCTTTGTATGTCCTATGGTCTGGGGCATTGCAGGACATGTCCTTTACAAAGGATGGGATATTGTACCAAATATCCCACAGCTAAGGGAATGAAATCTGGCTGGACTCTTCAGGATCTAGAGGCAAAATTTGGGAGTTTTGCTGCAAATCCAGTAAATGTTTGTACTGGATTACACAAAAGGCTGCCGGCACTGAGTGGGACCAAGGAGAGAACAGAGCCCTACAGCAGGCCCAGTTTTCAGTGCAAGCACGTCTACCTCTTGGACCATATGATCCAACAGACACTACGGTTCTAGAGGTACATTTGGTGGGAAAGGATGCAATGTAGAGAATTCTCCAGCAGTAAAATTACAACATGCACTTCTAGAATCCTTGATCAAGGCCATGCCATCTGCAGCCGAGAGTTAAATGTCATTTGAAAAGTAACCTGCGTTGTCCTTCTGGGCCTTGATGTAAATATGGCAAATGACCATGCAGCCAGAATACCTCATAGTGAGTTGAGTTCTGTCCTAACATAGGGTGGGTCCAACAGTATCCCCTTAGAAGATTAAATGGAACACGTGGGATGGGACATGAGCAGGTACAGCGGGCACAGGGGTCTGTTCACAAACAGTTGAAACAGATTTTGGTCTCTCTTAGCTCCAAACTACAACTATGCCTGGGAGGCGGGCATCCCTGAAAGCTAGGTAATAGAAGCAGGAAGCAAGGGCTTCCGTGGTGGCACAGTGGTTAAGAATCTGCCTGCGAATGTAGGGGACATGGGTTCGATCCCTGGGCCGGGAAGATCCCACATGCCATGGAGCAACTAAGCCCATGCGCTGCAACTACTGAGCCTGTGCTCTACAGCACGTGAGCCACAACTATTATGCCACAACTACTGAAGTCCGTGCACCTAGAGCCCGTGCTGTGCAGCAAGAGAAGCCACCGCAATGAGAAGCCCGCACACCACAACAAAGAGTAGCCCCTGCTTGCTGCAACTAGAGAAAGCCCATGCGCAGCAAGGAAGATCCAACACATAAGTAAGTAAGTAAGTAAATAAGTAAATAAATAAATAGGCAAAAAGCCAAAAAAAGGGTCAACCTGGAATCACAGATACATCACCTCAGTAGGTGAATTTGAAAGAAAAACTGCTAATGCAGTTTATCTTTACCCAGGGACAGCCATTAAAGTCAGCCATGGGTCAGAGCTTTGGAAAGGGTAGATCATCCACTTCATGCTGGGAAGATGGCCTGAAATAAGAATATTTATAATCTCATAGGCAGCTGTGAATGACTTGTCTGTTGGGTCATGGGCATGGAAAGATGAAGGCTGGAAGACCAAGAGATCTGGGGAAAATGCGTACGTATAGATCTATGGGAACTTCTTCGTATTGTATGTTAAAGGCCATTCAAGAGCACCCACCACAGAAATGGCACCAATAACAGACAGAATGACGCAGCCATTTGACATCCAGCCTCTGTCACTGGCCATCCCAGTGCTCTAGACTCATGAACAGTAACACGGGGTCCCATTTGCTAAAGTTGATTTAGCTACCACCAGTACAGAATGTCTACATTTTCAGCAACAGAGATCAAATCTCAAGCCCCAAAATGCAGTGGGGCATTAGTTTAACAATTGGGTATCAAAGAAAAACAAGCCCTTAAATGTGCAGAGTCACCAGTGAAGACACAACCTAGACTATAGCACAGCAGTGCCACTATTGCACCATACTTCCAGGAGATCAACAGGAACATGGTGGCAAGTTGATTACACTGGAAACTTCCCATCCTGGAATAGACAGTGAATCATCTTGAAGGAGGACAATAATTATGTATATATTCCATCACTGGCCATGTCTCCTACCCACAAGGCTTCCATGGGCAGTAACATCTATGTAAAGGTCCATAGAATGTTTGATCCCCTGACATGAGAGCCCATGTAACATCATACGGAATGTTAAAGAACCTCTTCCCAGCAGAGGAAGATTTGCTGTGGGAACATGATCATTGGATAGAGTGGTTCTATCACATACCATACAGAAGCTGCTGGTCTGATAAGACAATTAAATGGATTTTTGAAGGTGCGGCTACCTGCTTAGAAATGATCATCTTGAGCATATAAGGCATCATCGTCCAGGACTCAGAATATACCACAAATCAGTTACAGTTTTATTTCTTTACTAGGTTGAATACGTGGAACCAAGAAGGTGGATGTGAAGAGACGATGGTTTTCAAGAGTCCTGGTTTCCCGTTTTTTGGCAATGAGTGCATCCAGTTCCTGAAATTCTAGGCTTTGCAGTTGTGAATGTCTTATTCTCATAAAAAGTAAACACTTCTCCAAGGGGACTCAGCAAGAGCCCCGTTGAATTGCCAGCTCTCATTCCCCATCTGCACAGTCTTAGCTGAATTACCCTCTGAGGAAGGTCTCTGCATCACCCAAGGTTACACCTTCTTCCAGGGACAGCTGTACCGCAAGTTCCAACAACCTTTCATAAGTTTGGGACATCTCTGAAGGACTATCCAGGATCCAGAGTTTCACTTGTGCCAGGTGAAGCCTCTGCTCCAACTGTGTCACACTTCAACTCCTCCCCCTGCCCAGTCCTGCTCCCCGCACTCCCACACACATGCCAGTCCCACGAGTACCTCTCATCCAACCACTTGCTTAAGAATCGCCATTTTAACATCTACTTCCAGCTGAACCCAGACTATGATGATAGCATTGACTTCAGTCTCATCTTCAAAGACTTGTCCCCAGTTCTTTACCTTTTATTTTTCAGGCCACTTCATACCAAAGTTTCAAGACTTTTTTTTTTTTTTTTTTAATTCTTACTCTTACATTAAAAAAAAATACTTGAAATATTTCTCATACAATCTGGAACTCAATTTTCAGAGTACATTTATATTTTCTAAAAATGAGCATTTCATCAGGAGCAAATATCCGCCTCTGAAGGAAATTACTCCATTCCCCTACCACCTCATCAAAGATAGAACACAGTCTTACTTCTCAGTAGATCTGAGTGTTACAAAGGGAAAACAACCAAAAAACTGCTGTTCAATTTAAAACAAAACCATCTACCTTTTAGCCAAGTCCCGCATGTCATCTCTTGGTCTGCAATTGCATCACTATAAATAGCAGTTTCCTTGTTCCTCTAAAATTGCTACAAAGATTAATGTACAGGTTTTCTTATAATTTTAACAAATGTAGAGGTGGTGAGGCCTTCTTCCCTTTTCAACTGTGAAAAAGGCTTTTGTGAATTATAAAGACTATTTGACGTTTTAACACATCATTAAATCTTTATGTACTTTTAGAACTTCCTGAAAAAAAATCTACTCACTTTTCAAACCCATTCAGGGTATAAGTACTGCTAAAATAAATAGGGTGTTAAAATAAAACTCTAACTAGGCCATTACATCGGTGAGATAAACAGTACTGCCAGGTAAAATTTCTCTTGTTAAATTGGTTTTTATTTCCCAAACCTCTTACTTTTCTTTCTTAAAATTGTCTAGCACTATGAAAATTCACAGATCTCAGGTACCGGTTTTGTTTTTCCTTTCATTTTTCCCCCCAGTTTCAAAAAGATCACTTCCAGAGCAAAGAAGCAATGTTATTCTACTTGGCTCTTAAACCATGTATTTTAAAGTAATTGGGAAAACTAGAATTGGGTCACAAGACAAATTTTTCTCCGTATCTGTTAAAGTGTGCAGATAAGAAATTAGTCAGAATCCAAGGTTCCTCTTGACACATCAATATGTGGTATATGAGCAAGATATACTACAGTAAGGAATCAATTTCACTGCAAACGGTACTTTACAGTATCAATATCTTGAATCAGTCTCTTTCTCCATAACTCAACTTTCTTCCCAATTTGTCCCTAATGTCCCTCGATTCTAGTGATCAGCAAATCCTAAAGTCAGTTACAGAATTCATCTCCCACTTTTTCTCCAATACTGCATATATGATTCCCGCCACAGATGTAACTGCTATGTCATTTTTTAAAAGACATGAAAGTATCTTTTAAAAAGTAACTTGTGTATAGTAGACTAACAATATTGTAATTGGCCTTAACATAAAATCAACATCCAGTACATGCAGGATTGAAGAGAGGAAACATTGTTTAAATTTTAAGAGAAACAAGTTTGTAATTTGTAACATGACATCCAATGAAATAAATTATTTAATGTGTATTTAGGGAAATATAAATACTTTACTTCCTGTTTGTCTTTCCATTGCTCCTCTCTCTTTCTTTCTTTCTGCCTATAGGTGTAATATTTCTTTTAGGACCTCACACATAGCACTACATGAATCCTGTAGAAAGTTTTCAATAGGAAATCAATGAGTAACCGAATTTAAAATTGATTGAATGTAAAATAAGTTACAGCAATAAATCTGTATCAGCAGAAAGGGAAATCTATTTCCCAAACAAGATCAAAGAAGCACACCAACTGCATTATGTGACTTCATTGAAAATTAAAGCTTTTAAGAGGCTCCCAAGTAAGATATAAAAACACACCTAGTAACTTTGGTAGAATTCTTTAGTAACTACAAGATCTTTGAACAAGATAAGGTAAATCTGAAGAAAACTTTTATACTTTTGCTCAAATTATAAATTCCAGTTTAATTATAATTTCACACTAGATAAATAGTATATAATTCTCATATTTAAAACAAAATAAACTGATACTGCAAGATTGTAATTCAAAATATATAGTCCCTGATATTAAGCCTGGCCAACTCACAAGATTCAAAGATTCGACTTCACTCAGATGTCACTGTCCGACAGTCCCTGGAATCGATGGCAGACTGAGTAGAGCTAGTAAAGCGAGAAATGAACAGGCCTGAAGCATTTTAAAATGAAAGTGACAAGTTACACCAAACTGAACACTATAATAGCTTTCTTACAGTGCATGACAGTGGGAAGTTCTTTTACTCAAGACTTAGTGTGGTTGACTAGGAATTTAAAACCCTGGTATGGGTTCATGAGATTAAGGAATTCCACTCGACTTTCAGTTCACTAAGTGAGCAAATCACCTCTCTTCTGCTTGCTCTGTTAACCTCCTTCATAAACTGGTGATAATCTCGTCTCCCCTTGCATCTCAGTAGATGATGTGAGGTTTAGGCGAATTGAGGGGGAAAATATCTTTAAATAATGACAAAATGTTGTAAATTGCCCTAAAGTGAATTTGATCTTCATACATCATTAAGGTATTTGTAGCTCTCTGCCATCTAGTGCAAGCTCCTCCTAACCTGATGTATTATTGTTTATTTTTGCCTGCCTTTTTCTTGATTTATACCTGGTGAGAATTCTGAATAACGTGAGAGACTTCTAACTAAAGACTCAGTCCTCAGTTTCACACAGTTTATCTCCTTCTTCAACACTACCAGGAAAAAAAAAAAAAAAAAAAAAAAGATACCTGGGAACTATTTGTAACTACAGGATCAATCGATTAACTCATTTATTTATCCACCAGGCACTTAATATCTGTCATTCATCAAGCCCTCTTTCAGATGTTATAGACACAAAGATGAATATGGTATAGTGTCTCATACTAAGATCTCACAACCTATAGCCTAAAGATCCCTGAGGGATTGGACTTTTCCTGACTCCTGGGAATAATCTTCACCAACCTCCCACTTAGGACCACTCAGTCTGGGAAACATCAGCTTTAATAAGAGACCTGGGACGATACTTTTTTGTGAAAGCAGTTTTGTCCCCAAATCACAACCCCATTCCATGACTTATGCCTTTTTCCAGTCAAATCCGTATAGCCTCTGCACACTAGAATTCATGTAGTATTCAGTACAATTCTCTAGTGAGGTGTTTAAGAGCTCCCTCTGCATGGCTACGCTATCTGCATTCAAGCCTTGGTTCTTTCATTTACCCGCTGTGTGCACTGAGGCAAGTAGGGAAGAAATCGATGACTCATTTTCCTCATCTGTTAAACAGTGGTGATAACCGTACCTGGGGTGTTGGGAGAGAAATAAATTAATATCTATAAGGCACACAGAATGGCACGGGCGCGTGGTAAGGACGCAGGGACTACTAAGTATCGTCATTGTCATGACTACTGTGTGCCGTGGATAAACTTACAGGTGGTTGGTAGCAAAATGCCTAATACCGAAGGGTCTATTCCCATCAATTTGAATATTCCCTCAACATCCCTTCTGTATGAAAATAGGCCAAGAATGGCTAAGTTGATATTATAGAATGGAACTTCAGAATTAATTGGTTTTCCCTAGGACCCAGAAAATTTGATCTTGGAGCAAAAAGAGATACAGTCTCTAGCACTCTCTCCTGAAATGAATGGTACTTGCACTTACCCAGGGCCAGTGCCTACAGTAGTAATGCCTTTGCATGTAAACTACACAGAGTCAAAATTGCACTCATAAACCTGGTCCACCTCCAGCATGCCTCCACAGGAAGTGGTGACTCTAACCCCTCTGGTTACATAAGCCAGAAACCTTGCATTCAGCCTTTATCTATCCTTAGAACTTCATTTTCCATATCTATCCAATCCATCATGGATCCCATTGGACTTTGTTTTTGACACATCTCTGGATCCCACCCCTGTTTTTTCATTCTCATTCCCAGCCATTGTGATCTTTTACCTGAACTATAGTAAATTATGCCATGGCCACTTCAATTCCTCCATAATTCATTCTCCCCACAGCCACCATAATAATCTACTGAAAACACAAATGTGAATATGTCTCCCCTGTGTAATATTAAAAAAAAAGAAAAGACTTTCATGGTCCCTGGAATGAAATCCAAGATCACTGTCGTGACCTACAAGGCCCTCCAGAACCTGCAGATGAAGTACAACCCAGGTCAAAGAACATCTTCCCGCAGTTCTCTCACAGACGACTTTTTCAATCCCCCAAGCAACTGAGCTTTCATCACTTTCATAATTGTGATTCTCTCCATCTGGGAAGCTCCCTAACCCACACATTGTCCCTATTCTTTTGACCTGCTAATGCCTGTTTATCCCTCACCTGTCCACTCTAGATCACTTTCTCAAAGAGATCAGACTAGGTCAACTCATATTTTAGAAATCAGTCTTCTCCGTCCTGACACTTAGCACTGATATAATTCTGTTATTAGCTGTACAGTTTATTTACAGTAGTGCCCCCCTTACCTGTGTTCCAAGAGCCCCAGTGGATACCTGAAACCATGGAGAGTACCAGAGCCTGTATATGCTATTTCTTATACATACATAGCTATGATTAAATTTAACTTATAAATTAGGTACAACATGAGAATATCGAAATTGTCAGCCAGTATCACTGCACTTTGGGGCCATTATTAGGTAAAATAAAGGTTACTGAAAACACAAGCACTGCAATACCCCCAAACAGCTGAAGTGGTAACTAAGAAGGCTACTGCGTGACTAATGGGAAGAATATGCTGGACAAAGGCATGATTGACATCCCAGGCAGGATGGAAGGGACATTGGAGAGATTTCATCCCACTGCTAAGAATGGCACACAATTTCAAATTTATGAATTATTTCTGGAATTTCCCATTTTCAGACCATAGTTGAGCACGGGTAACTGAAACCGTGGAAAGCGAAACCTCGGATAAGGTGGAAACTACTGGATTAACATGTTTCCCCAAGTTTAATATAAATTCTGTGTTGGAGAGGGGGCTTGTATCTTCTATTCACAGTTGATTGCCATAGAGACTCAATACTGTTCTTGATCCACAAATAGTTAATTCATGAGTTAATTATGACTCCACAGAGTTACCTAAGGCCAATTAACATTTCAGAGAGCTCTGATTTACTAAAATCTAAAATCTTGATTCTTAATTCCACATTTAATTTCAGAATAAGACAGAACCACCCCCAGTACCTAATGTTTCACTGTTCTTTTATTAACAGCAAATTCAGGTCTTGGTACTGGAAGTTTGCCCAACTCTTCACGATAGAACAATGATTAGTACTTTATTCACATGCTAAAAAAATGAACATCGTATTTCATAAAATCAAAGATATAAAAAGTTACCTCCATCTTTGGGAGCTTCAATTTTGCTTGAAATGGAAGGAGCAAATGTACAAACCAGGTTCAAGTCCTTCAACAGTGTGGAGTATAAGAAATTTAAAACTATCCCTTTTTTTTCTAGGAAAATACATGTTTTGGCTATGGAGAGAAATTTGGAATGTATTTCTACCTTAATATGAGAGTGTACCCAAACTCTATATTAAGGCATTCTCTTTGCACCTTACATTTGCCTGTGGCAATTCATCTTGCAGAATGATTTTTCTGCAACAAATCTTTGAGATAATAATAAAATTTACCCCCGTGCCCTTCCAATGATAAATTATTAAAAGCAAATATACCCTTGGTGTATAAATTTCAAAAATCATTAATGAATTAGGCTAAATTATTTTTTTCTTTTTTATTTCAAGAAAAACACTTTTCTGTGTTTTCCACTTATATTTTTTTGCCATTCCTTTTCAGCTTTCTTCAAAGATACTCCTCTTTCCAAAAGCAGCTTAAACTTTTATGTTCGCTTAGGTTCTGACTTGGCAATCCTGGTAACTTTCATTTTTATTTACCAAGTATCTGCTTTCCCTCCTGAAACAGGATTATACTTCTCCACCCCTCCAAAGTTGGAACTGGTGACTTGCTTTGACCATGGAAATATGAGCACAAGTTTTTTTGTTTTTTTTTTTAATGTATTTATTTTATTTATCTATTGGCTGCATTGGGTCTTCATTGCTGCACATGGGCTTTCTCTAGTTGCTGCGAGTGGGGGCTACTCTTCATTGTGGTGTGCAGGCTCCTCATTGTAGTGGCTTTTATTGTGAAGCACAGGCCCTAGGCGCGTGGGCTTCAGCAGTTGCAGCACATGGGCTCAGTAGTTGTGGCTCACGGGCTCCAGAGCACAGACTCAATAGTTGTGGCGCACGGGCTTAGTTGCTCCGTGGCATGTGGAATCTTCCCAGGGCAGGGCTCGAGCCCATGTTCCCTGCATTGGCAGGTGGATTCTTTACCACTGCGTCACCTAGGAAGTCCCTGAGCAGAAGTTTTATGTGTTACAGGCAGCAGTGATAAGGGTCCATCCATGCTTCAACCCATTCTCTTCTCCTTCTGCATGATGATAAATGAGACTCCATATACAAGTTGTTCAGGAGGACTGTATCTCAAAGATTTTTTTTTTTTCCAGTGTCAGACAGTTTAATATGCAAATATTTGTGCCAGGGTTTGTCAGTATTTTCTCCTTTACACTGCAGACTGATCTAAGTTGAGGGCAGTTACTCATTGGGAGTGAAGAACATCATTCATTTTCTCCCTGCTTTTATTTCTTACTTAATCACTATTTCTCAGTTGCCTACCTTATGCCAGCCACTATAATTGAGTCCTCAGTGTGTAATTGGCTTCCCTTTTGTCTTATTCCCCCTCCCTTTTTTTTTTAACTTACATATTTAATTTATTTAGTTAGTTAGTTAGTTGCTTGGTTGCACCAGGTCTTAGGTGCAGCATGCAAGCTCTTGGTTGAGGCATGCATGTGGGCCTGCATTGGGAGTGCAGAATCTTAACCACTGCGCCATGAGGGGTGTCGCCTAACTTACATATTTTATTTATTTTTTTAATTTTATTTATTTATTTATTATTTTTTGGGGGGGTACACCCCAAAGATTCTTTTAAAAGTCAAATCCCACCCGCCATACATGTGTAACAAAAGAAAGAAGTAAACCTTTGTTATTGTGCATCATTGAGGTTTGAGGGTGTGGTACTGTAGCATAACCACAACTACAAGGACTCATAGAGCTATTGTATTTCCTCTCTGTATTCCTACTCTCTAGCTCTGTCATCATAGCTTTAGCTGCCACCTATGTGTTCATTATTTTCCCCCAAGAAATCTTTATCTCCACCAGGAACAATCACCTAATCACCATATGCATTTTCTACATGCCTCCTGAAGAGTTTTATCTGGGTGCTCTCCAGGCAATTGACAAATCACAACCAAAACTAAATGTGTCAGTTTTCTTTCAAAAATGGCATCTCCTTTCCCTTCCTGCAATATTACTCGTCTGTGAGAGTTATCCTCAAGTGCTGTCTCCCTCAACCCCATTCCATATCCAATTGATTGCCAAGTTTTGTCATTTCTGCAGCCCAAATAGAATGTATTCCATTCGCTTCATCCAGTTGCCAAAGTTCTGGGGTAGACCCTCATCATCAATTTCCTACAATTTTAAAACAACCCAGATTGTCTCTGTCCCCAGTGTTGCACTATCTCAATTTATTCTCCAAATTGTCACCAGCATGGTCTTTCTAAAATTCGAATGTCATTTTATCCCTTCACTGCGTGGCATCTACCAGTGGTAGCCCAAGCATTCCGTACAATGTCCAGACCCTTTGCCTAGCATTTGAGATGCCTCACCATCTGGCTCCAACCCACCTTTTTATGTTTACCCACAGGTGCACCCCCCCCACATTCATCTTACCAACTTGCCAAACCTCTTCCAGAGGCAACATGTTCTTTTCAACCTCTGTTACTTTCCATATTTTTGTCTATCAGTGTTGCTTTGTCCCCACCACCTGAATGGCTAACTCTCTTCATCTGTCTGAGCCCAAGTCACAACTCCAGACATCACCAAAAGCAAGAAGCAGATGCAAGTGAGCCCTGTAGACCCTGTTCATTTCATGTATATCATATAAGAAAAATAGATAGAAGGATACAAATAAAACCAAAGGTTAATAGGTCATGAAAACAGACAATGTGCAGGATCTTTAAAAGGAAGGAGGAATTAGAAGTATTAAGTACAGAAATCCAATTGGATAAAAATGAAAAATGTTCTATTGGATTAAGCCATCACCTGGGATGGTAAGTATAGAAGTCAGTTTGCAGTAGGTTAAAAAGTATATGGAAGGTGAGACTTGGAAACACTGAGTGCAAACAATTCTCCTAATAAAGTGTGGAGGCTTCAGGACAGAGAGACATGGTTCAAGGGCTAGAGGAGATAAAACAGGAGAGAAACGTCCTCAGTTTCAGACAACAGAGTAGAGTTTGCAGACACATTAGTTAGAGCTGCTAGAGGGAAATTAGAGTCAAAGGCAGTTCTTTTTAAGGGAGTGGGGTCTCAGACAGTGGAATGTTAGCTAAAAATGGACTTGCTGAGAAACAGATATCGCTTTGCCTGTAGAAGAGGAGGCTTATAGGAGCAGTTTATGTTTAATCATGTCCAGGTTAAAGTGAGAGCAGCACTGCAAAGTAGAAATACCCTACAAGTTTGAAAATTTGGTGGGATGGTAGATAAAAGGTTACAGTTGACCTTTTGTAAATTACATCCATTGATTTCCTGAGAAAACCAAGGCCAAGAAACGATCCGATTGTTCTCAGAGTGATGAAGCAGAATTGGATTTATCACGTTCCAACCTATATTTCAAAACCTTATTTTAAATATAATTTTACCAAGAATCCTTGACAAAATCATTTGACAACATAAAATGAATTGTCTTTAAAAACCTGAATGATATACAAAGTCATATTTGAATGATGTGCAGAGCTGGACAATGTATAAACCATGCAAATAAATACATAAAGAAACAAAGAGCCACAATAAATCCTTGAAAGAAACAGAGTCAGAGGGAGGTACTATGAGGCAACATCCTCTGTTTAAATTTTTATTTTTTGCTGAAAAACAGCCATATTTGGCAGTGTAGATTGAGCTTTCCTTACTGAAGTTCACCTAGTTCCTCTGAAATTCATTTTCCCTTTGCTAAGCTGACCTAACAAATCAGGGTCCCATCCCCAATATGTATAGATGTGTTGAAGATTAGTTAGTTGCTTATAAAGCACCTGGTCACCTTAACAAAAATTATTCTATAGGAATCAATTATTAATCTCTGAACAAACATAGAAAAATAAAATTAAATGCTAGCTATAATATTACTGTGGGGGAATATTATTTCTAAGAGCTCAGGATTGTTTCTAATTAAAACTATCTTTCCTTAAACCAAGTTTCTAGAGATTCTGTGGGTTCCTTTTGCCTAAGAAATATTTGAAACTCTGTGTTAGCAGAACACCTCTGACCTTGGACTCTTAGATTGGAGGATGCTTTGTTACAAGTACTTAGGTTTGGTGTTATAATGTCTTTGAGATATTTTACTGTATTGGATTTCTCTATGGTTTGGAGTTTTTCTTAGAGATGTCATAAAAATTTATGTGGATGGCTGCATAGTCCATTGCTCTTGCACCACATCTGCCTTCACTGTCATTAAAAACTACATGTGTATGTGTTTACAACATCAAAAATCCACATGATATATGAATGTTCAAAGGAATTCCACAATCATAGCTCACAAAAGTCTTATAGCATTTTCTGTTCCCTTTATTCACTGATTTATATTAGAAAAACATACCTGTTTCTGCCATTAGGGGAAAAAAAAAGTTCAACATCTTTTTTTTATGCTCTGATTAATGTTAAGACACTTGAAACTTTGCAAAAAGGCACTTCTGATATTTTAACTTCTAGTTTTCATAGCCCTTTACAAGTTTGATTTTTCCTTTATTCATGCTGCATCACTTTAATTTATCTTGTTACTAAGCGCCAGAAACAGACAGAACAGCTTTGGACTTGCAGGAACCATTTGACCAATTACTAGCTGGCAGAGAGGGGAAGCACTTCCACACAGCTCCCTGGCAGCCTGTGTGAAATGCGTCAGTAGCCTCCATCTAGGATGGTGGGTAAATGCCCACATCAAAAAAAAAAAAAATGCCATTACAATTGATACTAATAAGTCTCAGAGGAATTTAACTTGAATGAGAAAGTTCCAGTTCACTGCCTTTTATCACTTACAGTCACAACACTGTGCTAAATTATTTTTGTTAATATCTTCAGCCAAGCCATCACGCAATGCCTTTAAATCTTTTGTGAAAATTATCATCTAGTTTTTGCAATAAATAATGTGGGTAGAGACCAGATAGCTATTTTAAGATGAGCATTTTAATGGCTAGGTCAACTAAGTACAGCATGTTAAAGATCAGAGAGTCTTTTTTAGACACTGACTCAAGAAAAATAATGGAGAGTATAAAATGGTGAAAAAAAAAGTTATCACCTGGTATAAAAAAAGTAGTAAAACTCAGAAAATCATCCCACATGCAGAACCTACTTGACAATGTTATAGAAAAAACTAAGTTCTAAACCTCTAACTTGCTTTTAAATTTTTCGGCCCAATTAAAACACAACCATGACATATAGACACCTTCCCTGGAAGGCTAATAATTTGGTACCCAAAGCAATATTCCCCAGCCATTTTTACTTGGGATTGAGCACAGTCTAAGGGCTGAGTGGAGGAAAGCCAAAAAACACTGCATATAACAGCTACTTACGAATTTAGAGATTGGAGACAAATGCCTAAATAATTTGTTTAGAACAGGCAAAAAAGTGTTATCTCCCTATATCAAGACCAATTCAAAACAACTACTTAAATAACTTACATAAATTATCACAACAATGCAGTGTATTTTGTATAGTTGAACACAATTCTTGATGATACTTTCCATTTATGTGGCTTCTCTATGTTTGTCTTCTTAGAGAAGCCTTTTCTAACTATCCAATTAAAAGTAGTAGCCCCTCTCAATAGAGAGTTTACTTCATCCTTTACATTAGTTTTAAATCTTTCATTTTCAGAAATGCCGTTATCTGGGTACTTGTGAACTTGGTTACTTTCTGCTTCTCCCCCCCCTTATAATGTCAGTGAACAGGATGTAGACAACATCTCCTTTATTCCTCCCTGCACCCAAGCCCCTAGAACAAGGTTGGCCACACCGAAGATGCTCACACCTTTCCCGAATGAAGGAAAACCGTTGGTACTTTCATATAACGACCACATTCCAGTTAGAATTTTTTAAATGTATGTTTTTCAACTGAATTGAGAAACCTTATTTGATCTCCCCCCCACCACACACACAAAAAATTGTCTTAACAATCATAACACTCGAAAGAGAAAAAATACACAAATTTATCACATTATCACCCCAGTAAAACAGTACTTCTAAGTTTAATCTTTAATGTCTTCAAGTTGACCCATCTCTCTGGGGGACATGACACACAATGTCTGCTTTTTCTATGTATTTGTGGATGTGGGTTAGGGTTGGGGACCATCTGAGAGGCTATCTTCTCCAACACTTAATATTATCTTCGCGTGTTAGACCAGAATCACTGGGGTGAGCATCTTCACTCCAGCACTGACCTAGAACAGCATGTAAGGGAATGAAGACAGTAGTCATTGGTGAAACCTGACCTTGATCTCCTCAGGAGCTAGTCAAGTACATGTCTCCAAATCTGCACTTCTGGTTTCTCTATAGAACTTATCTTAGTGGCTTTTATCAGTTTCAGTGAAACTTAGTATGAGAAGTATTTGTCAAATATACAACTAAAGTCATAAATGTAGTAAGGTCAGAATGAAAGAAAAATAACATGTAGGATGGATATCATTTGTGGCAACTTAACATTTAAATTCCCAAATATAATCAGAAGTTTTACCTTCAGGAAAGCCTCTGGGAAGACCTGGGACTCCTATGCAATCATCCAGCTTCCTAGGGGAAAGGAAAGATGAAAATCAAAGAGGGAAGGGAAAGCTGAAATAGAAGCAGTTGTTAGTCAACTATTGTAGGACCAGTCACAAAGCACACAGGTGGAAACGATTACTGCCTTTGTGAGGGCAATTTCACAGAAGGTCCTGATCCAAAAACCTCCCCATCACCTCAGTACTCCTCATCTGTAGGTTGATATTATTTTCATTTCTATTAGCTTAAGTCTCTGCTCCCTGTTCATAGTAATAGCCACTTGAGGAATTGTGACCTTAATTTGACTGATTAACCTTATTTATGGAAGAGGGAGGAATAAATGAGAAAAACCGGAAGGGTTGAGTATAAAATACAGTGGTTAGTGAGACTTAAAAGACCACTTCATATATTCACAATGTGTTAACTTCTCTCTCCTCTCTCTCCTTTCTCTAAAGCAAACAATGAAGAGAGTGCTAGGGATGCTTTTGGCTTTTTCATTTGTTTTGTTCTCTACAACATGCAGGTCTGTTTTAAAAGGTGATGGATGTAAGAAGTTCACTGCAAATAAAAGTTACAATACAGTTACAGTATGCACAGCCTTCATCCATTTCCAGAGCTTGAAACAAAATGCCACCAAATTTTACCTAACATATTGTTACTTAAAGTAGATAGTTTCTGTCCCCCCGCAAACACACACAGAGTTTTGCTTTCCTTCCAAGATCCAGTGTTGTGTCTAAACTAACCAGTCATGAAAATGTAACTTCATGAATGGCATTTAGCTTGTATCTCTGTAATAACAAAGTATTACCAATGTAGCAAATAAGGATTTGAATTTCTGGGAATCATTTTACAGGGATCCTAGCTATAATGTAATATTTTTAAATAGAGAGTTTGTACAAAGGAAAGAGAGATGGCAGAGACAGATAACATGGAGACACAGAGACAGACACAGAGAGAATGAATCAGGTCCAATCACGAACAGAAGCTCAAAATAGTTTAATTTTTTCCTTTGGTAGCTGTAACCTGCTTCCTATGCTCTCCTGTTTTATTTGTCCTTCCTCTTCCTCCTTTCCCCTCAGCCCAGCAGAAGTGACCTAACTCCTTACCCTCTACAACACACCTTCCATGAAGCATTAAGAGAAAATGGAACTAAGATTTTAGTAGATATTAAAAACTAGGTGTGTTATGTGTGCTATCTTACACAATCCCAAGTTCCTGATTGGGTCATCATACCCATTTCACAGGTAAAGAAGCTGAGGTTTCATAATTTGTTCATTGTTACCCAGCTTGTAATGGAGAGATCTAGATTCAGGTCCTGTTTTATCTGACCTTAAACCTGTGTATTTTCAGCACAGGGCATGGTCTCTCCCTCTGCCCCCTTATCCAGACTTTCAATTGGCCGGCAACTGGACTGCATTAGCTAGTTCCACCAGAGCCTGAATAATGAGTGAGACTTACAATGCTTTCCTTCCAAGGAGTGCACATATTTACCCAGGAGAAAACATCCTCAATTAATGAAGGATTTCCTAAGGTAAAGTTTCTGGGCTAAGCATCACTTTTCTGGGTGAGTGGCATTGGGGCTGAAGGCTCCACTTGCTCCACTCAGCAGGTCATGGCTCTCGAACAGTCAAATATCTCTAGTCCCAAAAGACAACGAGGCATTGTGCTACACAGTATTTTTTTTTTTTCCAGTGATTGTTACTGGCAGGCTTTGAAGCAGTTGCTCTAACATTTGGGAGAACAGTGTTTGCAGAGGGAATTTGGTTCAGTTCTTAATAAATGCATTTGTCATGTTTCTCATTTTCTTTCTGTACCCTTCAAATGCTGTTGCTTCCAAGGCTTGAAAGGAGATAACCTCAGTGTGATGTTGTTATCGTCTCTCTTGTCTCCTGTAGGATATCTAGAGAGAGGGAAGCAACATGAATTCTTGGCAGTAATAGGCTTTTCTAAAGGTATTAATGCCTCACATTCTGGGGCTCTTTGAACTGCTTTCGTCACGCAACAGGGAGTAATAAATTAACCTCACGTTGTAGCTATTTCCTCAACTACAAACGGTGTTAATGCCAGCATCTCACTGGGCAGCTGTCTAGAGTTATCAGCTTCACACACACCAAATAGCGTAAGAGGTAAGGGTCAAGGTCCCAAGCCAAATTTCCTGACCTTGAATCTCTCTCTGTTAACTCGTAGCTTTGTGGAATCCACTCTCACTTTGCTTCCCTTGCTAAGGTTTCTATTGCATAAGAAGGGAATAATTACAGTATCTACCTAATTACTCATATGATTAAATGAGCAATGCATATGAAGTGTGCAAAAGAGTGCCTGAAGCACTCTGTTATTATATGTGAAATATATCTGTAATTCACTTAGCACTTCTGAAACGTGGTATTACTGCGTTGCATCATATGTGGCAAGAAGGGATTCATTGCATCATATTCTTCAGGCTATGAGAAAACAGGATTCACGTGAGACTAGTGGAAGAGCATGTGTTTGGGACGGCATTCAGTCCTCACAGGACAAAGTAGATAAGTGCTTAAAGCAGAGAGAATTAACCAACTGCTTAAGAAAAAAGAAGGCTGGAGCATTGAGGGCAAGATAAGAACTCAAAGTGGCTTCTCAGAACCAGATGATGACAGGTCATGAGACCTTAAAGAAGAAAATCAAACTTAATAATAAAAAATTTCTAAATAGATTAGACATGATGAGTTGCAATGATAAAATACAATAATCTAGAAGCTCTCTGAAAAGCAAGAGTGATTAAGGCAGAAGTTAGCAATTACTACAAAGAAAGACTATTGTTGCACATATAGCTCTGTTTTAAATTGCTTTAACTGCACAAGGCACTGATGGAGTCAAATTTTGAAGGACCAAACTAAACATGGAAAGAGACCCTTTCTCCAGAAATGTTGAGACGTGATCAAATAGAAGTAAAGTTGGTAAAACTCTTACTTTCAGTGAGGAGAGATTCATCCACTGAGGGCCTGGAGAGAGAGGTATGGCAAGTAGAGAAAAGCAGCAGAATAGAATATAGAAAAATTTCAGAGACAAGTTCATCTATTACAAAAGAAGTCTTTCAGTACTACTGCTACCTGCCATCTGCCACCTGCGAATCCCCAGACTCACTGCCATGGGCTGTTACTTGAAATCAGTCGTCCAAACATGCAACCAAATACACGAAGCTGTTAACAAATCTCTAGGTAGAAAGATGAAAATAGGTAAGAGGAGGTAAAAAAAAAAAAAAATGAGGAACATTCCAGAATTGCTGACCACGAGCTAAGTTCCCCATGCCTGCAAGTTTACCCTCTGCCCCAAATACAGTTTCCCATGTGAACTGAACAATTTACTAGATTCTGTTATATCATCAAATGTTCTCTACTAAAAATTTGAGCTATTAAACGTCTACTCCTAAAAATGAAAATACCTCTGGGAATGTGAAGAAACGCCTCTTCAACATTTAGCAGAGAGGAAGTGCATTGGAGAATCAGAGTTCTCATCAAAGCAGGGTGGAGGTGAGAAAAATTCAAGGAGGCATATCAGACCTCAGCATGGGTTCAATGAGAATACAGAGTGACAAAATAGCCCCCATGGGTACACAGAGATGTAGAAGCAGAAAGGGAAATGGAGACGTACTGGTTCTTTGAACCATCCTTGATCCAAGAAAGTAAACTCTTCTTTTGTGCTTTCATTTTAAACTTCATGGCCCCCATAACTTGGGTTAGATTTTTAAATAAATCATTTATTTCAGTTACATTCATTAGCAGTTTTCAGGGTTCTGGACACTGCTTTCACACTTAATTATGGAGACTTTTCTGAGAATGGGTACCCAATATCTAAAGTCACTAGAAAAAAATTATATTTTTTAATTGACAGAAGCTAGAGAAGAGCTTATATATTGCAACTGGGAGGGAGAAAAATGAGCATAGGTTCAGAGTGTAGTGGGTAAATGTTAAAGGTTCAAACTTTTATACAAAGACAAGGACAAAAGGGGTCCCCTCCACCACCACAGCTACAGGAGGTTTGGAAAACCTCAGCCTCGGCTACTCAAGATGCCAGGGAACAGAGTTCAGGGCTGGAAGAACAGCTGGAAATTTGAAGAAATCCTGGCAGCAGGAGAACTGAAAGAATGAGGTCCAAAATCTCAGTATAAACCTTGCCCAAATCCCTGGCTGACATCGAAATTACTCGTGCATGAGGAAGAGCTCATGAAGCATGGAGGGAAATTAGGGAGAGCAGAGGAATCTACCCTTGAAAGACAGATCTGCAGAAGAGAACTGTGAATTTGGTGCTTTTATAACTCAGAACATTCCCCAAAACATAAGGTAGCTAAAATTTAAATGGACTGGCCATACTGTTCCCTGGTGAGACTGTAGCACAACTAGAACCTCATACATTGGTGGAGAAAACGTAAATTTGTCCTGTTACTTTAGAATTTGGCAGCATCAGAAATTGCTATCCAGTTACCATACGACCCAACAATCACATTCACATGTACCTAAGAATGCAAAAACATGTCCACACAAAGATCTGTATGTGACTGTTCACAGCAACTTGATCATGACAGCTCAAAACTGAGAAAAATCCAAATGTCCATCAATACATAAACAGATAAAACCAAATGTGGTCCACATGCATGCGTGTGTGTGTGTACACAGTGGAATACTACTAAGCAATATAAAATGATTGAACCCCTGACACAACATACATCCATCTCCAAATCATTAATCTGAGTTAAAGAAGCCAGATACAATAGAATGTGTGATGTGTTAGCCCTGTTATATGAAATTCTAGAAAATGCAAACTAATCTAAGAGTGACAGAAGGCAGATCAGTCGTTTCCTGGGTTGGGAGAGGCAAATGGCAAAGGGAAATAAGGAAACTTTGGGGAATAATAGACTTGATCTGTGTTCTTAGCGGGTTACTTATTATACAGGTGTATATTTTGTCAAAACTCATCCAACCACTCACTTAAAACAGGGCAGTTTGCTAAATGTAGACTATACCTCACCGAAGTTAAAACGAGTAGGTGGGATAACTTGTTGATTTTGGAGCAATTCAAAAGAAGTTTTTCATAAGCCTTTAAACAATTATTTACATAATCTGGTTCTTTTTTAAAATAGCAAACTCAGCAATACTTATGACTAGAAAACAAAGGGAGCCTGTTCTATTTATGAAACATCTGAATATTTCTTGCTTTTCTCCATTTCTTTTTCACTTGTGTACACAGCATTCTTCCTATCCCTGTTCCTTTTATTCTCTTCTCATACTTCTGACATTTAAAAATGTTTACCACGTGTAAGTTATTTGGACAGTTTAGAAGTTCAATGCATTGAAAAATTGAGTTATTTATAGGAAAGACCTTTTTATAAATGAGTAAAGAAATATTGGGGGAGAGGAAAACGGGAAATATTCTCTTTGCTTATTTCTATTTTGATATTTATAGAAGGTCTTTTGCCTTATCATATAATCCACTGTGACACACTGTTATATTTTTCCTTCTCATAATTTTTCTTGGTATAGCATTGCCCTCGGCTGCAAATCCAAAACATTAACAAATACAATAATCCCACTTAATTCTCCAACCTCCTTTGGAAGGAGGAATGGCCACAGGGCACAGTTTTGGTCAATTAGATCTAAGCAGAGATGACTGAGCAGAGCTTATGAAAAAATGTTAATCAAGGCTGATGCGGTTTGGATATGATATTCATGCTATGCTCTTCCCCTTCTTCATTCCTTTAAATAGAGACACAAAAAGACTCAGAGAAGGCATCCTGCAACCACAGGTTAAAGGATAAGAACAAAAGCATAAGAACAACTCTAAGGTTGATGGAGCAAAACATGAGCCCTGATGGCTCCCTGGAGCTACCAAGTCAACCCTTTATTTTCTAAATCTGAACTTTTTTGTTATGCAAAAACCAAACTACTGTATTTGATTCAGTTGAATTTTACATGCCACTGAACTTATTCCTAAATGATGCATGCAATCTGTCTACAAAATCTCTCTTTACAGGTAAGAGAATGGAGGCAAAGGAAGTTAAAAGGCTTCCTTCACTAAGTTCTCCCTCTACTCTTTTTTCCTTTTTTATCTTCCAGTCTTATTGAGATATAATTGACATACACCATTGTGTAAGTTTAAGAGATACAGAATAATGATCTGAGTCACAGTGATCATGAAATGATTACCACAAGAAGTTCAGTGAACATCTGTCATCCCATATAGATAATAAATTGAAGAAACAGAAAAAAACATTGTTCCTTGTGATGAGAATTCTTAGGATTTACTCTCATATGTAAATATAGAGAAGTGTTAGCTATATATATCATGTTGTATATTACATCCCTAGAACTTATTCTCCCTCTACTTTTAATTAATGACCCAGTTCTGAAATCCAGGTCTTTTGACTCTCCATGCCATAAAAGATTTCCCAATAGATGAAAAGGCCTATAGGAGAGAACTGGTAAAACTAACTTATTTCTCCAAACATACAAGTTTAGGAAAGCAAAAAGAAGCTACTAGGGCTTAACACCTTGAAGTATAGACATTTACATTACAGGCTTTCATTGTGTGTTAAGAGCAGCTAGGATTTGGAGTTGAAAATACATAACAGGGGTTAAAAATACTAAAAATTCAAGTATGTATCTTCCTGAGATAACCCCCCCAATCATAGAGAAATACCTCCAGATATTAATAAATATTATGAATCCACCATAATTAAAACAGTATAGTATTAACATGTGAATAAACAGACTATTCAAAGAGAATTAAGAGGTTAGAACTTAAACATTCTCACAGAAAGAAAAGGGGGGGGTTGGAATATGAGAGGTGATGGATATGTTAATTAACTTGCTGGGATCCTTTTACAGTGAATACATATATTTAATCATTACTCTGTACACTTCAAATAACTTATAATTTGTATTCGATTAAAATGAGTTGGATCCAATTTTGTATGTAAATTTAGTATATAATAATGTAATTCATATTTTTATAGTCATGAAGTAATGAGGATCCATTCCTTATACAATTCAGAAGGATAAATTCCCAAGGGATCAGAAATTGGAATAGTACAAAAAGGAAAATATAGGGCTTCCCTGGTGGTACAGTGGCTAAGAATCTGCCTGCCAATGCAGAGGACACAGGTTCAAGCCCTGTCCCAGGAAGATCCCACATGCTGCAGAGCAACAAAGCCCGTGCACCACAAGTACTGAGCCCATGTACGGCAACTACTGAAGCCCGAGTGCCTAGAGCCCATGATCTAGAAGAGCAGCCACCGCAATGAGAAGCCTGCACACCATGACAAAGAGTAGCCCCCGCTCACCACAACTAGAGAAAGCCCATGAGAAGCACAGACCCAATGCAGCCAAAATTAAAATAATAAATAAATTTATTTTAAAAAAGGAAAATATATAAACATTAGACAAAAACAGGTAAATTATTCTATAACTTTAGCAATGGGAATACGTCCCTAATGACTCAAATCCAGATGCACAAAAGAAAAAGATTGTTAAATTTGAAAACGAGATTATGTAAAGATAAAAATGTTTCATAGCCCAAAAAAAGGCCACCATAGTGGTATATGAAATAAAACACCATAATTACATAATAATAATGTATATCCAACTTATAGACAAAATACTAAAGTCATTAAAATGTACATAGTTCTGGGCTTCCCTGGTGGCACAGTGGTTAAGAATCCACCTGCCAATGCAGCAGACACGGGTTCAATCCCTGGGCCAGGAAGATCTCACATGCAGCACAGCAGCTAAGCCCAAGAGCCACAACTACTGAGCCCATGCACTGCAACTACTGAAGCCCATGTGCTTAGAGCCCGGGCTCCATAACAAGAGAAGCCACCACAATGAGAAGCCCGCTCACCACACCCACGCACAGCAACGAAGACCAACCGCAGCCAAAAATAAATAATGAAATAAATCTTTTTTAAAAATTACATACTTCTAAAAATAAAGTAGTAAGGTGTAAGAATGGATAGTTCACAGATAAGGAAATATAAATATCTCTTAACTGTATGAGAAGAAACAACCTGATTCATCTTAACTGAATGCAAATTGAAAATAAGTTGAGCTTCCATTTCTAACTTACAGATTGGAAAATATGGAAACTTTGACATGATACTTTGTTGACAAGGTTGGGTAAAATAGTCATTCTCAGGTATTGCTAGTAGGGATGCAAAGTAGAAGAATTCTTATGATAAAGAATTTGATGAGGCAACACCTGGCAAAATTATGTAAGCATTTGAAACCAAGGGTTTCATCAGTTTGCTATTAACACATAATGAACTGTCACCTGCCTTCACTGATCAAGCTCTCATTTTTACAAAAAACTTGTGTCCTCCAAATGTCACGTAGCCTAAACAATAAGATGTTTTTGCCAAATTGTCCAGTTCCAGGTCAAGTGGGTTAAGACTGGTTAGGACCACAGGCCCTCCAACTAGCCATGCAAGAGTGTATACTCAGTGAATTTTTGACATCAGAGACCAAAACTCCACCCTAAGAACGAGTTCACACCACCATTTTCTGAACACATGTCCCAGGAAGAAGCCTGTGCAGAAGGACGATTACCTCACCTTTTTCTTATCTCCCTGAACCTTTTCCAGGCTCTCCACGCCTCAGCTTTATTCCATAAATATGCTGAGCCCCTTGCCTTCAGGGAGGCAGATTTGTTCTCCTGTTTTCTCGCTTGAGTGCCTTGTGAATAAACCATTTCCTGCTGCAAACCTTGGCATCTCAGAGTTTGGCTTGCTTTGTGTCCAGCAAACAAACCTGGTTTGGTAACACATTGACCCTTTGACCCAGCAATTCTCCTTTTACTGATCAATCCCAAAAGTATGCTGGCCAAAATTTTTAAGACGCTTATATACAACAAGGATCTGCACACAACAATGGAGGCTGGTTGAATGAACTATGATTTGTCCTCAGGGTGGAGTACTATGCAGCTGTAATACAAACATAAGTAAGGAATACCTGCTTTCCAATTCTAACCTATAAAGACTCTGAATTCACAAAGTTGTATTATTTTATGGCCTTAAGAGGTTTTGTTTTTCACATAGCATTTATTAAAATAAGTTTTAAATACCTAGCTTGCTTGTTAATAAGTTACAAAGATTTCCACATACTAAATCTATTTTGCGTTAGGGGAAAAAATTTAGGATACACATATTTTCCATTCCAATTCTTCAATTTTTTTCTTAAGTATAGAAATAAAAAAAATGAATAAAAGAGGAAAGGGAAGGGAAAAGGAATAGAACAAGGAAAAGAAAGAAGAGACCATGTTGACCTATAGCTCTACAATTTCACCTTACGTTGTTCTGTCCTGAGATACCTAAGCTATGTAAAATTATCTATTTCTAGTAAGACATGGTGATTCTGTGAGAAACATAGTAAGCAAGAGAACAGAAGGTTATAACCCGTTTTATACTTCAGTGATGCATTCTAGTTATTTTCAATAATGCATGTAATTCGAAAGTCTGTATTATGAACTGCTGGGTTGGTCATGAAGATATTGGGACTATTGTCCTTAAAATGGGTGGGGGGGTGGTGTGCAGGCATGTGTGTGCTCGTTTCTAATGGTTACTAGAAATTGACTTTGGAGAGAGGCTAAAAGTCTCTCCATCCACTGAAGTCTAATTAGAGAACAGTTTTCCCAGAATTTATGGTTAAAGAGAAAGCTATATTTAAAATATTAACATGTGTCTCACCTGTAGAAAACTATTTGAAAGTCTCATACTTTTATTATAACACACCCCTGCATAATAAACTCACATTCCCTTCATCCCCTTCCTGTGCTGGAAAGGCCTGTACAAAGTTGTGAGCTTAGCTATAAAACTATTTTGAGTATTACCTGGAGCATCAGGATATTAATTACCTCTTCAGGGTATTAATTACCTCCACATTAATCCATTAATACAAAACCAGGCTAAGATCATGACTATATCATCAAAGGAACATGCTATGGAACAATTAAGCAAATTAACAGTTTGATTAATGGATTTAATGAATAAATTAAGTTAATCAGTGTACCATTAACCAAAAAATAGTCCAAACAGATCATCCATGACTAAATGGTGCCCAAACAGAGGCTAAATTTAGACAATTATACTTAATGTCTAAAGAGAAACACTGAAATATTTAATATTATCAAGCTGTTACTGACACTCATTCTAAACTGGGAAATCTACAGTGTAGAATTCTTGAACTCTGATATGTTTTTCAAAATAGGAACAACAACAACAGAAAAGCAGGTAAGTATATTGATGATATAACCAAAAACACACAACAACAACCCAGCTGGTAGCCTAGAAAAATAAATCAATTACAAGAGTTTGCTAACAAAATACCATTAGACCCCATGTTTTCTGCTGCACTGATGGACCATATGGTGACGAATGTATCCTACGTTGGCAGCAGGAAAATTTTACGGAAAAGAAATTAGATTGACATTTTATTTTTGCACACTGCTAAGTTTAGTTATGAGCTAATTATATGTGAAATATGGTGTGTGTCTGTTGATATACGGGTCTTGATTACATTTTTAAACCGAAGAAATAATTTAAGATATCTTTCCATGCTGCATTCATCCAGCAACTGATGTCCACTGGGAGGAGCAAAAGAGCAGGGCTGGTGGCTGCAGGCTGTCTACAGTGACAAAAGCTCCTTGCAACTTGCTCTTCAATCTTCAGCAAAGCTTCTAGACAAACCTCGACTCCTAGCGTCAGTGTGGAGCCAGCCTGGCTTTGAATAAAGGAAGGACGAAGGTGTCAAGGGATCAGCTAGGTGGTCTTGGCCACAGAATGCAGTACAGTTCTGCCACCTAGTGGTTGCTTTGTCACACGTGACTCAGCAGCATTTACATGCGTGTGCATTCTGATTACATCTGCAAAGAAAACCATGATGCTGGAAATGGCCAGCAAAAGCTTGGCAAATGACTTTCTACCATGTGAGTATAAGATTACCCAGGCTTTAAGAGATAAACACAAATGCTCCTATATTTAGTATACAAGTGAGGCCCTGTGAGATCTGATTTCTCTCTGCCCACCGTCCAGCTTACCCCCAACCACAGACCTTCATAAAGACTAAGTTGTTGTTACCCAAATGCATCATATTCTCTCAGGAACTTCCCTGCTGCATAATTCTCTCACTCACCTTGGCTGCACTGAACATTCCTACATCTTTTAACTTGATAATTATGTCTCCATGAAGCCTGCGCTGACTCCCGGTCACTTTGACACACGGCACTTTGTCATATAACTGATCCCATTCTGACTGCCCTTTCTAGAAGCTGCACACCTGCCTTACTTTCTAGAAGCTAAGTTCTTCAAAGGCAAGGATTTTACCTTTACATCTTTGTATTGTCTCAGCATTTACCATGCCTCTGGCCCATAAATACATGGTTTATTGATGTCTTGATGTGTGATTGATTTGTGTGACCCTTTGTAAGGGGTGTTTAATTCCTAATTTAGCACAATTATCTTACATGAAAATGAAGCAAACATGTATTGAATAACCATTTCCAGGCATGGTCTTCTAATGCTTTATAGACCAGATTTTTCAGTGTTTTCACATGATTCAAGTACAATCATGACAAATCCACAGCAAATGTGGGTCCTTAGCACTACTAAGGATTCCATTCCTTACAAGGCTAGATTTTTTTAAGATTGATTGTAAAAGGAAATCTAAAGAAATTTTAAACATCATTTTAAGTTTCATCCTACCTGAATGCATGAAATGAAAAATAAAACTAGAAAGTATATATATTTGGAAAATGAATTTCCCTGGATTAGTCCTCAATTTGTGAAAAACCTTTAATCTCAAATGTGCAGTATCAATTTTCAGGGTGGTCAGGAAAGTAATTTTGTAAAATTACCACCTTTTACTTAATTTAGCTCACCCCAGCCTATCTTCAAGCCACACCTGCTTGCTTTATCGACCAAAATAAACATTTACTCATTTCTATATTACATAACTCAAATACTTATGGAAGAGTCAGCTTAGATTTTTCTTTCATTATCTACCGAGCTTGCAGCTAAATCCTGGTTGAGAATTTTTATAGTCCAAAGTTATTCTATAGAAGATAAAGTTTGATGCTTGAGGTTGCCATGTGGAGTTTACAAAACTATTGGTTATGAAACAAAATCACCTTTGCATGTAGATGAGACATTTGATATGGAGAAGTATAAACAGTGAAGGCTTAAAGGGCCGTGAAAAATGATGAAGTGTGGCACCCTTTAGCAGGTAAGTGAGTACAATCCATCACCAGAATTTTTTATGTGAGCTTACCTGCCTCATCTCTCATGTCTTGGATGACTGTTCAGCAGATAACTCTGATAAATTTACAATCAACCAAATACCTTCTGTAATGATTTTGTTTAATAAGTTTTTAAAGTAATAAAGAACAGAATGATGTATGTTATTATACAGTGCCATGTATATCACGGTATATATGTAAAATCTGGCTTCCAAATGCTTTTAAGAACATAAAACCCAAGGCAACATCATCCGTTGGAAGGAAATTTATATTCAATATAAATGCTTTGTTGTCTTAAATTTAATCAAAATCAAATCAACCAATATTTTCCCAAATAAGAACCAGCTCTATGTATTGCTCTCTTCATTTGTATCAGAATCATGTCTTATTTTTTATTGTCAGATTTATTCTGAAATATCAAAATTAAGAAAAGCCCAAGTACATCTTACAGACTCAACAAGGCTTTAGCTCTATATAGAGAAGTAGTTTCCAAACCATTATTAATATGTCCTGGGAGCTTTTAAAATACATAGATGCCTTGGTCCCAGTCAAGACCCACAGAAACAGAATCTGAGGTTAAGGCCTAGAATCTCTTTTAAAGGCTTTCCAGGTAATTCCTACCTATCTCACCAGTGTATGAACTGGTGTTTCGGAAGAACTGCTTCTTAGGTGTGCTCCCCGGAGCAGCAGGGATAGCATTACCTGGGAGCTTGTTAGAGATGCAAATTATCAGACCTACTGAATCAAATTCTCTGATGGGCCCAGAAATCTGCATTTTAACAAGCCAGCCCAGGAGATGCTGAATCACACTGAAGGCGATGTTTGAGAATTACCGGTTCCAAAAAATGAGTTAAAAATTCAGGGTTCACTTAATTTAATAAAATTTATCAAATGCTCACTATTTTGAAAACATGTAAGCAAATGAGATCCTTAACCTTACAGGGGGCACAATATAGCCAACTTAATTATGTCTTTGTGATCTTTATGATTTTAAACAAATTATTTACTTGTTAATATCTCCATTTATAACCATTATTTATTTTCTCTAGATTATCATTATAGATCCCATATGCCATGAGTTAAGCTTAAACACACTTTTACTGAAAAGACTTATGTCTCCTAAATAAACAGCTCTCAGAAACCTACAGCCAAGAATACTCTACCCAGCAAGAATCTCATTCAGATTTGAGGAAGAAATCAAAAGCTTTCCAGACAAGCAAAAGTTCAGAGAATTCAGCACCACCAAACCAGCCTTACAACAAGTGCTAAAGGAACTTCTCTAAGCAGGAAACACAAGAAAAGGAAAACATCTACAAATACAAACTCAAAACAATTCAGAAAATGGTCATTGGAACACACATGTCAATAATCACTTTAAATGTAAATGGATTAAATGCTCCAACCAAAAGACACAGACTGGCGGAATGGATACAAAACCAAGACCCTTCTATATGCTGCCTACAAGAAACCCACTTCAGACCAAGGGATACATATAGACTGAAAGTCAAGGGATGGAAAAAGGTATTCCATGCAAATGGAAGTCAAAAGAAAGCTGGAGTAGCAATACTCATATCAGACAAATTAGACTTGAAAGTAAAGACTATTACAAGAGACAAGGAAGGACACTACATAATGATCAAGGGATCCATTCAAGAAGAACATATCACAATGGTAAATATCTATGCCCCCAATATAGGAGCACCTCAATACATAAGGCAAATGCTAACAGCTATAAAAGGGGACATCAACAGTAACACAATAATAGTGGGAGACTTGAACACCCCACTTACATCAATGGACAGATCATCCAAACAGAAAATCAATAAAGACACACAAGCTTTAAATGACACATTAGACCATCTCGACTTCATTGATATTTATAGGACATTCCATCCAAAAACGACAGAGTACACTTTCTTCTCAAGTGCACACGGAACATTTTCCAGGATAGATCACATCTTGGGTCACAAATCAAACCTCAGCAAATTCAAGAAAATTGAAATCATATCAAGCATCTTCTCAGACCACAACGCCATGAGACTAGATATCAATTACAGGAAAAAAACTGCAAAAAATACAAACACATGGAGGCTAAACAATTCACTCTTAAACAACCAAGGAATCACTAAAGAAATCAAAGAGGAAATCAAAAAATATCTAGAAACAAATGACAACGAAAACACAACAACCCAAAACCTATGGGATGCAGCAAAAGCAGTTCTAAGAGGGACGTTTATAGCAATACAGTCCTACCTTAAGAAACAAGAAAATGATCGAATAAACAACCTAACCTTACACCTCAAACAACTAGAGAAAGAAGAACAAAGAAACCCCAAAGTGAGCAGAAGGAAAGAAATCATAAAGATCAGAGCAGAAATAAATGAAAAAGAAAGGAAAGAAACCATAAGAAAAATAAATGAAACTAAAAGCTGGTTCTTTGAGAAGATTAACAAAATTGATAAACCATTAGCCAGACTCATCAAGAAAAAAAGGGAGAAGATGCAAATCAACAGAATTAGAAATGAAAAAGGAGAAGTAACAACAGACACCTCAGAAATACAAAACATCATGAGAGACTACTACAAGCAACTATATGCCAATCAATTGGATAACCTGGAAGAAATGGATACATTCTTAGAAAAACACAATCTTCCAAGACTGAACCAGGAAGAAATAGAAACCATGAACAGACCAATCACAAGTACAGAAATTGAGGCAGTGATTAAAAATCTCCCAACACACAAAAGCCCAGGACCAGATGGGTTCACGGGCAAATTCTATCAAACATTTCGAGAAGAGGTAACACCTATCCTTCTCAAACTCTTCCAAAATATTGCAGAAGGTGGAACACTCCCAAACTCATTCTACGAGGCCACCATCACCCTGATACCAAAACCAGGCAAAGATGTCACAAAAAAAGAAAACTACAGACCAATATCACTGATGAATATAGATGCAAAAATCCTCAACAAAATACTAGCTAACAGACTGCAACAGCACATTAAAAAAATCATCCACCACGATCAAGTGGGGTTTATCCCTGGGATGCAAGGATTCTTCAATATACGCAAATCAATCAACATGATACATCATATCAACAAATTGAAGGATAAAAACCATATGATCATTTCAATAGATGCAGAAAAAGCTTTTGACAAAGTTCAACATCCATTTATGATAAAAGCTCTCCAGAAAATGGGCATAGAAGGAAATTACCTCAACATAATAAAAGCCATATATGAGAAACCAAAAGCCAACATCGTTCTCAATGGGGAAAAACTGGAAGAATTCCCTCTAAGAACAGGAACAAGACAAGGGTGTCCACTCTCACCACTATTATTCAACATAGTTTTGGAAGTTTTAGCCACAGCAATCAGAGAAGAAAAAGAAATTAAAGGAATCCAAATTGGAAAAGAAGAAGTAAAATTGTCACTCTTTGCAGATGACATGATATTATATATAGAAAACCCTAAAGACTCTACCAGAAAACTGCTAGCACTAATTAATGAGTTTAGTAAAGTAGCAGGGTACAAAATTAATGCACACAAATCTCTTGCATTCCTATACACTAACAACGGAAGAGCAGAAAGAGAAATTAAGGAAACTCTCCCATTCACCATGGCAACAAAAAGAATAAAATACCTAGGAATAAACCTGCCTAAGGAGGCAAAAGATCTGTATGCAGAAAACTTTAAGACATTGATGAAAGAAATCAAAGATGACACAAACAGATGGAGGGACAGACAATGTTCCTGGATTGGAAGAATCAACATAGTGAAAATGTCTGTACTACCCAAAGCAATTTACAGATTCAATGCAATCCCGATCAAATTACCAATGGCATTTTTCTCAGAACTAGAACAAGAAATCTTACGATTTGTATGGAAACGCAAAAGACCCCGAATAGCCAAAGCAATCTTGAGAAGGAAAAATGGAGTTGGTGGAATCAGGCTTCCTGACTTCAAACTATACTACAAGGCCATAGTGATCAAGACAGTATGGTACTGGCACAAAAATAGAAAGGACAATCAATGGAATAGAATAGAGAACTCAGAAGTAAGCCCAAACACATATGGGCACCTTATCTTTGACAAAGGAGGCATGAGTATACAATGGAAAAAAGACAGCCTCTTCAATAAGTGGTGCTGGGAAAATTGGACAGCAACATGTCAAAGAATGACATTAGAACACTTCCTAACACCATACACAAAAATAAACTCCAAATGGATTAAAGACCTACATGTAAGGCCAGACACTATCAAACTCCTAGAGGAAAACATAGGCAGAACACTCTATGACATCCATCAAAGCAAGATCCTTTTTGACCCACCTCCTAGAAGCATGGAAATAAAATCAAGAATAAACGAATGGGACCTCATGAAACTTAAAAGCTTTTGCACAGCAAAAGAAACCATAAACAAGACTAAAAGGCAACCCTCAGAATGGGAAAAAATAATTGCCTATGAAACAACGGACAAAGGATTAACCTCCAAAATATACAAGCAGCTCATGCAGCTTCATACCAAAAAAGCAAATAACCCAATCCACAAATGGGCAGAAGACCTAAATAGACATTTCTCCAAAGAAGACATACAGATGGCCAACAAACACATGAAAAGATGCTCAACATCACTCATCATCAGAGAAATGCAAGTCAAAGCCACAATGAGGTATCACCTCACACCAATCAGAATGGCCATCATCATAAAGTCTGGAAACAACAAATGATGGAGAGGCTTTGGAGAAAAGGGAACTCTCCTGCACTGTTGGTGGGACTGTACGTTGGTACAGCCACTATGGAAAACAATTTGGAGGTTCCTTAAAAAACTACAAATAGAACTACCATATGATCCAGTAATCCCACTACTGGGCATATACCCAAAGAAAACCATAATCCCAAAAGAAACTTGTACCATAATGTTTATTGCAGCACTATTTACAATAGCCAGGACATGGAAGCAACCTAAATGCCCATCAACAAATGAATGGATACAGAAGATGTGGCATATATATACAATGGAATATTACTCAGCTATAAAAAGGGATGAGATGGAGCTATATGTAAAGAGGTGGATAGAACTACAATCTGTCATACAGAGTGAAGTAAGTCAGAAAGAGAAGGACAAATATTGTATGCTAACTCACATATACGGAATCTAAAAATGGTACTGATGAACTCAGTGACAAGAATAAGGATGCAGATACAGAGAATGGACTGGAGAACTCGAGGTATGGGAGGGGGCGGGGGGTGAAGGGGAAACTGAGACGAAGCGAGAGAGTAGCACAGACATATATATACTACCAACTGTAAAATAGTCAGTGGGAAGTTGTTGTATAACAAAGGGAGTCCAACTCGAGGATGGAAGATGCCTTAGAGGACTGGGGCAGGGAGGGTGGGGGGGACTCGAGGTGGGGGAGTCAAGGAAGGGAGGGAATACGGGGATATGTGTATAAAAACAGATGATTGAACCTGATGTACCCCCAAAAAAAAAATAAAAAAATAAAATAAAATAAATAATAAATAAATAAACAGCTCTCAGAAATACCCCTTTGTTGAATTTCCAAAGTAGGTTCTTTTTGTGGGAATCACAGAATTTAGAAGAACCAGTAAGGTGATAATTTTGCCTCATTTTATAGACTGAACAAATAAGAAGCAAAATTACACTTTGAAAATTGTTCTAACACTGTGAGATAGACCTCACTGTTATAACAACATAAATGTAGAAGATAAAGTTAAATGACTCTGATAGACACTCATCTAGTAAATATTTGGGCTCAGATTACAAAACCAAATACTATAATTTCCAATAAATTCTTATCTCATGCTCTTTACATTAGATCCTGCTGCCTACACATAGTAGGCACTCAGTATATATTTGTGTAATTGAACTGCAAAGATTGCCTCATTTCCAAGATGAGGGAAAGCAAGTCATTGATTTTCTATTCTATTAACTCACTCTGCAAAGAGGTATCTGAAGAAATAGTACTTGGAATCTTCAGCCATGAGCATCAAGTAGGAAAACCAATTCATCTGCATTGAGGATACTGATTTACAGAGGTTCAGAAATGAAGTAAAATTGGAAAGAATTCAGTATACTGCCTGGACAACATCCAGGGTTACTTGTTTTCCATTATCAAAAGCTTGAACTCGCTATTCCTCAGGCTATAAAACAGTATTAGTGCTACCAGTCTCAAGAGCGCATGTTTTTAAATATCCCATCAACATTTAAAATGAGGCATTTATTTTTCTAGACATCAGATTTCAGCTGAACTATTGATCACTGTGAATTTGTGTGTAATGAGCGTGAATTTGTCCACAACATTCAGAATGCCAGATGTCTCACATTTCTTTATTATTTTTAGTCAAATCAAAACTGAATTCTAGCTGCCAGTCATCATAGTTGACAAAGCCATTATCAATCCATTTTCAAGTCTTGCTCCCCACTCTTGATCAGACGGAGGTTTACACCGTTCAGTTAAACAAAGCCTTTCTGCCCACGCCCACCCATGCTCCTTCCTGTCAGTCACTGGAGCCTTTGGCCCCTGCTCAGGCCTGAGGGATGATGAGAAGACAGCTGCTCTCCATCAGTCCGGTCAGTTCCACGTCACACCATGGAACCTTTTCAAAGACCCCTGAAGTACAGTCTCAACACACACTTTACTCAGGGAGCCACACAGCTATCACTTTCAAAATTCTGTCACTCAGGGATGCGTCAATGATTCCAGAACCAATTCTCAAACGTTCACAAGGCCCCGCCCCTCCTGTCTCCCAATATTCCAGTCTCAGGAATTCCACCTGTTTGTGAAGGGCAACTTTCCCCTCCAAACCTCAAAGAAATCTCTCTCCTCCCTTCCTCCATCTCTCTCTCTCAGCATTCAACCAATTTGCATAATGGACCAATACTTTATACCATCTAAACAAAAGAACACATGGATTAGGTATCTGCCTGATTTCCCCATACACTACATGGAACACTTCTCTCTCTTAGAAATCCCAAAAGACCATTGTTACTTTCCTTGGAGCAAGAAGAGCCCAGGTCTCAAAAATACAATTCTGGCTACTCTGGTGAGTCGATAGCAAATATTACTGTTAATAATCAAACATAAAAAGCCAAATACAATATTTTAATATGACGGTGCATATAAATCTCAATTTCTCACACTGAGTAGCCTAGAAGAATTATAAAAACCTCTAAGGAACTTTTGTTGTTTTTCTAATTAACCTTCAAGACCACCTCAACTTCTTCCTCAGAGAAGCTCATGGAAAGAACAAAGTGGCCTTATAGGAGACTTGTTCATCTTCAAACAGTGACATTTCTTCTCATGAGTAAGGGACACAAAATATATGTATGGGTCCACCCCTGCACCGATGCGCGTGCGCGCACACACACACAATGAAAACTCTGTACCTCACTCATGGACACTTCATATGACAAGGACTCTAAAAGTGGGGGTTGAGGACAGGGGTTCCTTCTGATTTGGATAAACTAGGGAAGCTGAGCATATGCTAGGAAAACTGGAGCCTGACCTTGATAGCTGACTGGCTGTGGAGAAGGAAAAAATTTAAATAAATAAATAAAGCGAACGGAAAAGTCAAGGAACAATGCAAGTGTTCTGACTGCCTTGATATTGCTACCTTTCACTGACTTGGCTTTTTGGATTAAAAAAAGAGAGAGAGAGAGAGAGAAGTCTTACAAAAACTATGGTGAGTTCAGTTTTGAACGCTTGAGCTTTCATGCCTGTGAGGCATGCAAGCTTCCTGGGGACCATTCACATATGGGTTCCCAATAGAAAGATACTTAGGTCTGGGACTCGGGAGAGAGGTCTGAGCATTACAATTTCAGCTTTGTACAAAGACAATTTCCAGCTTCAAGCTTGAGAAACTTTAAATTGCCTTTTGATTTTAATTATTTTAATCACTTTACTGCTTCAGCCTTATCTTCCCTGGCATCCTCTTAATCCTCAGAATTTAAATTCCTGTGTCCTCTTTTCCTGGAGAGAACTACCTTTGGGTACAGCTTCTATTTTGGGGTATGCGGAGGGGATGTGAAAAGGGGGGAGACTTGCTTTCAAAGATTAATGCTGAGAGATTTCCAAGTTTTAAATGAACTCCAGGGGCTCTGAGCCCTTTTAATGGTAAGTAAATTGAAGAAAAAGCACTCTGCATTTTATGGTCTTAATCAGCTTTCCAGGGGTCCAAATATCAGCTTTTTAGTGGAGCTAATAAACAAAAAGCTTTGTTGATCCAATTGATGTCAGTCATCTCGAGCCGTCAAGGATAGTGTCATTTTAATAAGTTGACACTTCCCTCAGTGTTCCTCCCAGTCTTCTTCAGTGAATGAAATCATGACAATCCAATCCGTTATTTAAGCTAAAAAACTTTTACTGTGGCAGTGCCTCAGCTGATATAATTTGGGTCTCTCTACCAAATCATCCCCTTTCCTACAAACCCACCTGCTCCAATTTGGACCTCACTGACAGTAGAAACCCATCTCATGTTTCTGCCTACTGAATCCTTGTTTTTTTGTTGTTTTTAATTTTTATTTTATATCGGCGTATAGTGGATGTACAATGTTGTGTTAGTTTCAGGTGTACAGCAAAAGTGATTTAGTTATACATATATCTATTCTTTTTCAAATTCTTTTCCCATATAAGTTATTACAGCGTATTGAGTAGAGTTCTCTGTGCTACACAGCAAGTCCTTGTTGATTATTTTATACATAATAGTGTGTCCGTGTTAACCTCCTAATTTATTCCTCCCTCCGACATTTGCCCTTTGGTAACCATAAGTTTGTTTTCTAAGTCTGTGAGTCTGTTTCCGTTTTGTAAATAAGTTCATTTGTATCGTTTTTTTAGATTCCACATATAAGTGATATCCTACGATATTAGATATGAATGCTGGCTTTCTGCACAATCTCTGTGCTCCAGCCTCCACCCTACTTACTACCTGGGAAAACAGGCAAATTAGCCTCTCTGAGAATCTGTTTCCTCGATGTAAAAATGGGGGTAGTAATACCTATTTCACGTGATTGTCAGAAATAATTGGTAATATCTATTAAGACACTTTGCATAATGAATGACACATCATAAACATTGAACCATTCTTTTCCTTTTTTTCTCTATTGCGCTTCTCTTCCTTCCTTCCTTCTCCTTTTCACAATTTCCTTCTTTCCTTGACTATTTCTCTATACTTTCTCTCTCCCTTTCTCCCTCCTTCCCCTTCTAATTCTTTCTTTTCAATTATGATAGGTATTTTCATATAACAAAAGCGCATAATATTCGTGGCTTAAATCTTTTGAATTCTTCCCAGTGAAGTAAAGGCAAAATATCCAACTCCTTCAGTCTTGGCTCTCTATGCAACTCTTCTAGAACATGGGGAATGTGGTAATAACAACATCAGTAAAACCATTCTGCACTGTGCAGCTTCTGTACCGTAATTGCAGAGGCAACGACTAGAGATGCTGACTCCCAGTCCTTATAGCAACCATGCAAGGAAGACAGTATTACCATGATTTATAAATAAGGAACCAGAGGGCCATGCAGGTAAATAAGTTGCCCCAAGTGACACAGCCACTGGGCGACAGATGCCAGTTCATTGCAATTCCAATGCCTTTATTTCTACAACCATGCCACTTCCCTGTACCCTCACCAACACACACGTGCTCCAATTCTGCATCTTCGTACATGCCATTCATCATATCTGGAATGTCCTTCAACTCCCTGATCTACATGGAAAACTCCATCGCGTGTTTCTCTGCCAGCTCAAATGTTACTGCTTTTCTGAAGTGTTTTTGATGTTCAAAGGCAGAGACAGCAGCTTAGTGTTCCCTGAGCCCAGAGGACATTCTGAATAACTCTCTATATAAATAACTATTAAAGCACCAGTAAACTGTGAAATCCTCAAGGGCAGAAACTATTGTATTCATCACTGAACCACAGTACCTATCACAGTGCCTCCTATATATTAGCGTTTCAAAAAAGTTTTCAAATTCTTTGCACATTGTCTCATTTCCCCTCTTTCATGGAGCTTTCTGTAACTACCTTATCTCTAAACGTTAGCATGCCCCAGAGCTCAGTCCTTGAACTTCTTTTTTATTGATATACTTGTTTCTTAGATGATTTCAACCAGTCCCTTGACTCTAAATACTACCTAACTGCTGAGGACGCTTGTATTTATTCAATCTGAAATTTATATTCAACTATGAATTTGTCTCCAATTTAATAATCTATCATAATTAAAATGCATAAAACTGAGCTCCCCTGGCTTCCCCACAATCTGTCCCTCCCTCAGTCTTACCATCTACACTAATGGCAACTTCATCCTTCCAAATGTGACAACTGGGGTCATCCTTGACACTTCACTTTCTCTAACACTGTACATCAAATCCATCAGGAAAGGGACTTCCCTGGTGGCGTAGTGGTTAAGATCCGCCTGCCAATGCAGGGGACACGGGTTCGATCCCTGGTTCAGGAAGATTCCACATGCCACAAAGCAACTAAGCCTGTGTGCCACAACTACTGAGCCTGCCCTCTAGAAACCATGAGCTATAACTATTGAGCCCTTGTGCCACAACTACTGAAGCCCATGCTCCTAGAGCCCATGCTCCGCAGCAAGAGAAGCTCCTGCAATGAGAAGCCTACCCAGTGCAAGGAAGAGTAGCCCCCGCTTGCCTCTACTAGAGAAAGCCCATGCACAGCAATAAATATCCAGCAGTCAAAAATAAATAAAAAATAAGAAATAAAAAAATCCATCAGGAAAGCCTATGTAGTTACACCATGAAATAGATCGCTAATGTGACTCTTTAGTCCATCCCAATTGCTCTTGCCTCAGTCCAAGAGTCACTATTATTACACCTGCATTATTACTATAGTCTCTTGATTTTTTCCATATCTGTTCTCCAGAAGTCTGTTCTCCATGTGACAGGTACACTGATCCTTTTAAGCTTTTTTTTAAATAAATTTATTTATTTATTATTTTATTGGCTGTGTTGGGTCTTTTTTTTGCTGTGTGTGGGCTTTCTTTTTAGTTGTGGTGAGTGGGGGCTACTTTTCGTTGTGGTGCACGGGCTCTTCATTGTCGTGGCTTCTCTTGTTGTGGAGCAAGGGCTCTAGGCGTGTGGATTTCAGTAGTTGTGGCTCACGGGCTCTAAAGCGCAGGCTCAATAGTTGTGGCGCACAGGCTTAGTTGCTCTGTGGCATGTGGGATCTTCCTGGAGCAGGGATCAAACCCATGTCCCCTGCATTGGCAGGCGGATTCTCAACCACTGCGCCACCTAGGAAGCCCCTCCTTTTAAGCTTTAAGGCAAATCACCTCTTGGCTTAAAACTCTCTAGTGACTTACTCTCTCATTCAGAAACTAATTCAGAGACTTCAATTACAATGGTCTACTTGTTCCAATAAGATCCACACCCAACCCCCATCTTCCTGATTTCATTTCCTACTCTCCTCTCCATTATCTCCACTCCAGCTTACTTGATGCTGTGGAGACTCACACAGTTTCCCCACCTTAGTGTCCAAGTACTTTCTGCTGCTTTCAGAAGCCCCCTCTTCCCCAAACTCATCTAAAGTCCCTCTCTCATTTTCTTCAGGTCACTGTTCATATGCTGTCCTATCTACCATAGCTCACACCTCCAACTGTTACTCTGTTGGTTTACAAGATTTGTGTGTTCACTTTTGCATGCCACTTATCACCATCTGGCCTAATGTAGGTCTAGTTGATTATTTCTTCACCATCCACTTCCAGACTAAACAGAAGATCCATGGGAGTTAGGACATTTTTGGTTCACTGCTTGATCTCATTGCCTAAAACAGTACCAGACTCAGTTATGCGCAAATATTTTTCATCAAATGAATGAAAGGATAATAATTGCACCAATGATATAATGAATGTGGCCTGCACTAAAACCCTATCTCTCAATTTTTTGCCCAATTTCATTTTTCCATCACTTCACAGTTCCTGTCTCCCATACACTGAAGCATAAATTGCAGTGAAATATCCCAGGAAAGAGAACTGCTTCCTGTGACTTAGCGCTCAGCACTCTGACTCAAACCCCATGATGCTTTAGAATACATGGGCCACTGAACAAATGGATTAAGTCCTATGTGCTGAGCCAAAAATTTAACTGCGAACATTGGCCATTCCCTACACAGGCACTACTGATGGGGGACAGCCTTGAAAAACAGCCAGACTCAGTCCAGACCTCCTGAAATTCTCCCCAGAATAAATGGTAGTGACAAGTAGCAAGCAGGGTGGGGAAGCTGAAGAAGGGATCTGTAGAGAACTTAACAGCGAGCTGCCCTGAAATACACTCTCCCCAAGCCTTCTTTGGATTAAGTTTAGAAAACTAAGAGCAGATTGAGTCTAAACCAAAACCCTTGAGGGACAATTTCAACAGGTTATCAAGCCACTTAAGTGTTCTGGAGTAAAGGCCAGTGAAACCTTTGAAATCTTTTGAACTGAAATGAATTAATCTTCTATTACCTTGTAAGATAATTATGTTAAGCATATTGGGCCAAACTTTATAAAAATAAACACCCCAAAGAAGTAGAAATCTTGGCTCAGGCTCTACTGTGCCAGTATAATTTCACATATCCCCAGATGCTCTTTTATCCAGGGTATTATCTAAGTGATTTATTTGGAGTGTAGCTCTATTTACATACAAACAGGGTATGGTTAAAAAATATTGCCCATATAAGTTTTTTTTTTAATAAGTTAATGTAAATGAAAGATTTCTTATTAAAACTTCATGCCCAAGGGAAATATTGCCTTAAAGTTAAGCTTGCTGTAGAACATTGTAATAACAAAGCTTGTAGCCACAGGAAAACTCTTGGAACAGAAGTGTGCACTTCTCATGCCTAAGTGCCTGAAAATCTAGGACCTTTCAGGTAAAATCAAACGGTTCCATTATTTTCTTCAGGCCCATGCTCTCAATGAATCAAGCCATTAGTATGCTAACTCATATATATGGAATGTAAAAAAAATGGTATTGATGAACCCAGTGACAGGGCAAGAATAAAGATGCAGATGCAGAGAATGGACTTGAGGACATGGGGCGGGGGGGGGGCCGGGTGCAAAGGAGAAGCTGGGACCCAGTGAGAGAGGAGCACTGACATATATACACTACCAGCTGTAAAACAGATAGCTAGAGGGAAGTTGCTGCATAACATAGGGAGAGCAACTCGATGATGGGTGATGACTTAGAAGGCTGAGATAGGGAGGGTGGGAAGGAGTCATGGGAGGGAGGGCATATGGTGATATATGTATAAACACAGCTGATTCACTTTGGTGTACAGCAAAAACTGGCACAACAGTGTAAAGCAATTATATTCCAATAAAGAGCTTAAAAAAAAAAGGGTAGACCACAGATGTCCTTTGAAAAAACAAGAAACTGGCAGGAATCCCTGAACTTTATTTTAGAACTGATATTATTGATTGATTCTTGGTGGCTTCATGTAAGCGTTTATCAGAAAGGAAAGAAGATCAAAATACAGCTGATTTTAACCTTTTCCTTAAAAACAAAAACAAACAAAAAACCTACCTGAATTCAATAAATATGTAAAGATTGCTCATTCTGTAGTCTTGATTGTCCTTTTATCCCATGGGAGAATACAGAGCTATGAGACCCAATTCCTGCCTTTAGGGCCCTTATAAATGGATAGGTCTGAAAGCTATGACTGTGTTACGAAAATCAAGAGATAGTATGTGAGATAAGCAGGAGATGAATGTCAGATGCTTTGGGAATTTAGATATTGGAAAGATCCCATCGAACTGAAGATTCAAGGGAATTCACACACACACAAAAGGTATCAACTGAATTGGACCTTGAAGGCTGAGCTAGGTTTGAGGGATCTTTTAAAGAAAGAAAGAAATCCCGACAGTAACTCAGGGAGAGCCAAGCCCAGGATATGTTTAAGGAATAAAAGACAGTCTATGAAAGAGGCAGCTTTCAAGAGGACCCGCACATCCTAATATTCACACCATCATTTGGTCACTTCGCCTTGAGTATGAGATGGACCTGGTAACTTGCCTCTGAGGAAGAGAGAAAGGCCAAAGTGATAAGGTGTCATTTCTACAGTTAGGTTACAAATGACTTTAACTTCCATCTTTCTGTATTCTTTCTATTGCCTTCTTGGCTTGCAAACTTTGATGAAGCAAGATGCCATATTGGAGAAGCCCAATGTGGGGACCCTACAGCCAACAGGGAGGGAGAAACTGAGGCCCTCTGTCCAATAACCTGGGAGGAACCCAGCTTGGAAGCAGATCCTTCCCCCCCTTGAACCTTGAGATGATTATAACCACGGCGGACACCTTTACTGAAGCTGTGAGAGACATAATTAAGCCACATGCAGCTTTCTACCCCAAGATACTATGAGATAACTGTTGTTTGAAGCCACTACATTTTGGTGTAACTTCTTATGCAGGGATAATTTTTTGCAGTCCAGACTGGCTGTAAATTATTGCATGGAATAATATTATTCACATGGTGCTTTACTATTTTCAAAGTCACTTTCCCATGCATTGTCACTTGACTTTTAACAATCCTTAGTAATCAAAAAAGTAAGTGGAAAACTCGCTTTACAGATAGGAGAAATTGCTCTGGTTTTATGTTTTTACGCTCACTGTCACACAACTAGCTAGTGTTTTCCCTTAGTTCAGTGTTCTTTTCATTACAACACTCAGAGGAACAGAGGGCTGAAATTTTTCAGGATTGAACATATACCAGCATTATAGTCTTTAATGGGGATGAACAGAAATGGCAAACACCTGATCACAAGGGAATTCCGTTCGCTGTTTATCTTTGCCTTCCTCACTTTTAAAATCTGAATGAATTATAAATAAATCTTCTACTGGATTTTATAGCTTTGTTTTGGTGTCTTTGTGCTTCTCCTAAGTCTGTCACCAAAATGTCAAAGCATGATGACATTTCAGTTGATTTTGAACGGCCATTAACTTTTTAAAAATTGAATAGGTCTGATATGCAAACAGGCAGGCTTTCCATATGATACCTAAGATATGTACAGACCTTAATACATTTTCTTGAATTTCTGAAAACTCCTGGATGACCTATGAATAACTCATTTAACGCTTATCTCTCGCAGTATTAACATTTATTTATTTATATTACTGCTAGGAAATTATATACCTCCTCTCATGAAGGAAATACAAAAAACAAAAATGAACCTTTCTTATTAAATCAGTTATTGAAATGAATTCTACTCCAATAGAGTAATACTTTCAATAACACTAAATATTGCTGCATTTCGAAACATTTACACCCCCCAAAACTCTCAGATTTTTATATTTTTAAACATGGACGGGTTTTATATTCTTTACTCTCAGCCCTCGCTATTAGTCTGTCGCTCGTTAGTTTACTGCCACCTATGTTTTTGTTTTTACTGGCACCTTTCATTTCTAATGTCCTACTTTTTCTGTGAAAAAGAAACTCAGAAAATGGCCAATATTTTTCAAAGATGATGTCTCAAATAGGACTAACAGGCTCTACACGAGAGTTTAAGGTAACATGATAGAGGTTATAGGAGCCATCCTGCATGGGTTTGAAGCCCATCATTTAGTAGCTGAGTAATATTAGACCACCCCTGCCCCCCAAAAATCTGTGCTTCTGATAATAACGATTCTGATCTTATGAAGAAGTTATGGGGATTAAGTTAATATTTTGAATGTGAATTGAGTCCCCAACATGGGTTTCCGACATCAGCCTTTGATATAAGGCTTTATAGGTGGTTGCAGTGATCAGCCGTTCCTCTCACCCAGGGCTTTCGTCCGGGCTGCACGTGAGCATCACCTTGTAACTTAAAAATGACCAATGTTTGGACTCTATATTCATTTCCCATTGATGCTGTAACAAATCCCACAAACTCAGCAGCTCAAATAGATATAAATATACTAACTTATAATTTGGGAGGTCAGGAGTCTAAAATGAGTCTCACCGTATGACCCTCTCGATGTCAGAAGGGCTATGTTCCTTTCTACAAGCTCTAGGGGAGAATTCATTTCCTTACCTTCTCTGGCTTCCAGAAACTGCCTGGATTTTCTGGCTGGTGGCCCCTTTCTCTCCTCTCCGAAGCCTGCAACGGCCGAGCCTTTCTCGTACTGCATCACTCTAACACTCACTCCTCAGCATCCTGCCCTGGACTAAAGACCCCTCTGATTACATTGGGCCCACCTGGATATTCCAAAATAATCTAACGTAAGGTCAGCCAATTACCAACATCGATCCCATCTGTTACCTTAATTCCTCTTTGCCAAGTAAGGAATTCACAGGTTCCAGGAATCAGGACCTAAACATCTTTGGGAGGCCATTACTCTACTTACGGCAGGCGCCTACCCTCCAAAGACCCAGAGTTAATTGCTCTTGGCAGGGACATGCTTCACAAACTCACTAAGTGATTCTAATGTCCAGCTTCGCTTAAGAACTCCTGATCTCAATTATTATCAGGGTTCCATGAAACATAATGCCCATAAAATCTTCAATAATGGTAAAATTAGATTTGGAAAGCATTTAATTAAACATGTTAGATGTGAAAGACAGTACGAAGTTCTGTAGTAGAGAAATCTGTTCAACCTTATTTAACCAGCCCCTCAAACTTTTGGGAGTAATATGTTAAGAGTCCAAGGAATTATTTTTCTATGTAAGGCTTTTGGGATTTAATGTTCTAGGGAGGAAAATGAGTGCAATGGTTCTTGTTTTCTTTTCTTTACTCAGATGCTTTTTTAAAAAATTCTTTTACTATTAAGCTATCTGTTGAATCCAGGGTATCTCAAATACTTGAAATCCAAATTCAAGGCAATCTACTCAGTGTTGTATTACCATACACGTCCTTAAGAACCAAATGGTCAATATAATATAATTGAATCACTGTTTGAGGAAAGAGAAAAAGAGATGGCTAGAGAGCCCCCAAAATAGAACTATTTTATTAAATAAAAAACTTGGTTTTCTTGTGCTAATATCTGAGAACTGAATTGTTCACACAAAATCATATGACTTAATGGCATAAACAGAATTAAATCACTCTGTTTTATAGATGTATATTGTAAAGACAGTTGGGGCATATCTAAAAAATCATGAAAACCAGGTCTGTATGTCCTAGAAGACTCACAAATAGATAAACTATTTTTTCTCAAACTTCTCAGCAGAAATCTACCTTCTTGTGTAGCAAGTCAATGTGGAACATATAGTGTTTGGGAAATTTTGTATCCATTGGAAAGAGATTCATGATTAATAATTGAAATAGTTTGCCAGCCACATTCTCATGCTTCAGAATAAGGATAATTTAGGACAAATAAAGAGACTAAAGAGTTTTGAGGGTAAAAGAGCAAGTGGGTGCTTACGAAAGATTCTCCCTTAAGATAAACTAAGTCAGAGGATTATTTCTGGTTATCGAATTAGCTACGTCCCACAGTTGGACTGTCCTCCAAATGCAAACTGGGTTTAGAGCACAGCCAGAGTCAAGGGTCAGTAGTTGGAGATCGGCTGTAAAATTTTAGAGTTCAAGTTACTGTGAATTACTGAGAAAATGTTCAACCCCTGACTGCTGCCTAACTCAAAAAATACTGTTCACTGGGTTTTTTGTTTGTTTGTTTGTTTTGATATTGAGCTGCATGAGCTGTTAGTAAATTTTGGAGATTAATCCCTTGTCAGTCGAATCATTTGCAAATATTTTCTCTCATATATATTGAATACAAACTACTATATTTAAAATAATGAACAAGGACCTACTACATAGCACAGGGAACTCTGCTTAATATTCTGTAACAGACTAAATGGGGAAAGAATTTGGGAAAGGATATACATATATGTGCAACTGAATCACTTTGCTGTACACCTGAAACTAACACAACATTGTTAACCAACTCTACTCCAATATAATAGAAACATTTTTTTTAAATACTGTTCAGGGCTTTTTACCCCTAACATATAGTGACCTACGATGTTCAGTGGTACTGAATCACATATCTCCGGAGCCCAGCCCCTTATATTAAATCCCAAATGCATCTTCTATTGGATATATGACCTTGGATAGGTTATTTAACCTGTATGGCCTTGGATTCTTGATCAGTGAAATGCACAAAGTGATACCTCAATGCTTGGAACTTAGTAAAAGACTCACTAAATGTTAGTTCTTATTTTTAGCTCATTATATTATTATATATATTATGAAGTAATATAATTAAATGCTTAGATAAATTTAAATGTGTTATTTTATAAGTTTTATTAAAAGTACACTTGCAATTTATACAAGAAGTTAAGGAATTAAGTGGAATTTCATTTGAAATACTGCTACATGTGATTTGCATAATTTTTCCACTAATTAATACCACTGATCTGTAGAAATAGAAGCTATTCTTAAAGCTCAGTTCTCATACTTAAGAGAAAAACATGGAGTCCAAAAGAGATTAAGTAACTTTCATATTTTTAAACACATAAAAAGTAGAGGACAAAAAGGCAAAGTTGTAAAGATTTCATGCTCAAATAATTTTGCTCTATTAAGACCTAAAAACTACTTAAAATTCTTGAGGGAAGCTTTTTCGTACTTGTTTCTTCAAATATCTCTTTCAGAAAACATGCATTGAATATCGTGCCGGTCACCAGTCACCACACTAAATGCTGAACAAAAGTTGAACAGTGATAAAAAGGCATGTGGGAATTAATAAGAGATTTTTTTTGAGTGTTAGGATAGAAAAGGCACTTTGACTCCAACATTTTTGTATTACCGATGAGGTCATCAAGTTCTAGAAAATGTTGAAATAACTTGCTTATAATCCCTCAGCCAGCAAAGGACATATTTAAGTTCTGTAACTCCCGGGTTGCCTACCCAGCAAATATTGACCTTCATAGATTTTGAGGCGTAAGGGAAATAAAGTTAACAAATCCTTACATGGAATAACGGAAGAGACGTGCAGTATTGGAAAACTTTTCTTAGCATTAATAAGAAACCCTTTCTGAGCTTTCTCCCAGGATATTGGATTTTTTAAAAGTCTTGAATTTAAAAGGCAGATATTTGATTTTAAAATTTCAACTAGCCATTAGCACTCAAAGGTGGAAACAATGATCAATTAGCAATTAGGGTAGGAAACACATGCCTCTTCATTTTTCTCACCATATCACTCTGCCAACTTATAACCTAGGATTCTTTTTTTTTTTTAATTTTTATCAGGGTGTATTTGATTTACAATGTTATTTGACCTGGGATTCTTGATCTGATCTTTTTCAAACCTGTGCGATTCACCTCACTCTGCTTGAGAATTGTCCTGTTTTCCAGTCTCCCTCTGTTGGACTCGCACCGTATATTGTTCCCTGTGCTGGACTGAGAGCCTCGCCAGGTTCTACGTATTATCCTTCCTCTGACTCCTGCCAGTGCACCCACCTTGTCATACTGAAAAGGCATCGTATTTTTTCCCTTACCTTTGAAAAATGCAGTATGCAAACATACATCTTCACTCACCCACTGAGCACTTCCCCCGGATCCAGCTTTGTGGTATGCATCATCTATTACAGGGTCCCATTTTTCCTCTTCTGCTCTATTGTCATTATTTCTGATTTAGTCTTTCTGTTTCCACACTTGCTGGTATACTGCTGCCACAGAATGTTCTTAAAGCTCAACTCCAATTACACTTGACCCTGGAACAGGACTGAAATGCAAGGGTCCACTTATACGTGGATTTTTTTCAGTATTAGATACTACAGTACTACAGGGTTCCTGGTTGACTGAATCAAGGATGTGGGACCACAGATGTGGAGAAACTGTGGATGTGAAGGACCGACTATAAGTTATACTTGGATTCTTGGCTGTAGGGCCAGCACCTTTCACCTCTGCGTTGTTCAAGGGTCAACTGTATATTATTCCCAGGTAAAAAGTAAAAACACTACACACACACACACACACACACAAGCACACACACTCACACATGAATACAAGTTTCAAAAAAATAGTAAAACAATAAGGTCTGCATTCTAGTTAGCAGTAATGTACTGAAGTCAATTTTCTGGTTTTGACATTACGCTATAGCTCTATATCATGTTGGTTCACAAACACACAGGGCAAGGAGAGACCAAAGAAAGAGGCAGACCCCTCCAGACTGATAGGTGGCAGGTTTAATGAGCAAGGGGGCTTACTTAGGAGGCATGTTTTGGGCAGCTGCAAGACCATTCTCCTTGTGACAGCTCCCACTGTGGGGACAGTAGGCAGAGGGTGCGGGGGGAGGAAGGAGTCTCTGAAAGCCCAGATCCAACTCATAGGTCAACCACTGGTCATATCCTATCACCTCGTCCAACAGATGTCACCATTGGGGGAAACTGAGTGATGGGTACCTGAGACTCTCTCTACTATGTACCTCCTATGAGTCTATAATTACTTCAAAATTTAAAACAAGAAAAGTAAAACCTGTAAATGGATTTCTTCACATTTTCAAAATAAATAGGATACTGTGTATTGTATTTCAGGGTACTCTCTAGAACAGAACCACTTACAACTTCCTAAATATGCTTAGTGTTTACTAAGACATTTTGCCTTGACCTTTCAATGGCTCTGTCTCCCTCATTGGACTTGTCACTTACTCTTTCAAGATGCACCTTTCATGCCACTGCTACCTTCAAGCCTTGCCTGATCCCCCATCAGCTAAAATACAGTCTCTCCCACCCATAAAATCTTGTCCCATCTCCCTTTTGACACTTACAGTATAGATTATTCAATTTGAGGAGTGATTTTCAGCTCCCACAAAATTGTAGACTCTTAGAGGATAGAGTTTGTGTATCATTTATCTTTTAATGGCCAAGACTCTAGTAAATGCTTTGCTCAATATTTATTAACGTGAAATGAAGAATTCTGCTTTCAAAAGGCAAGTGAAAGTGGAGGTAAGTTGTAATCAACTAATAAACCAAAACTTTCACACACCGAGGAGCAAAATAATACATCTTTTAACATAGTGTAACTTTCATGTTTTAGATATCTTTTCTTTAAATACTTTGTATTAGAAAGAGCAGAAAGTGAAGATGCTGCTCAGGTACAGTTGATATGTGCTCAGGAATTAAACTCAAATTTGCTTGGGTTTGCATATGCAACATTCAGGCAAACTCTATGGTGTAAATTGCGAAGAAGTTCCACACCAATTAAAAAGAACTTTGGTTTCACCCTTCCATAAATGAGTTTCTTCTCAATATGAACCTTTCTCTTAGTTTATTTCCCTTTATCGTCTCACTGTGTCTTTCCATAATAAAGGACCCAGCATATAAGTCCCTCCAGAGTCACTGGGGTGTGGTCCCTATCACATAAAGTCTGCGGTGACCTCAATCTGAGGTTTCTATGTCACTGCAAGGTAGTGTTCCAATTGTGAGGCTCAAATAATTATTTGTCCATCACTCAGTGAGACACAGCATTTTTATTTCAGCACCACTTTTGATAAAAAAGTATGGAAGCAAACAATAATATAACAATGTAAGAGGAAGCTCAATTTTTTTTAAAATGTATGCACACCCATTTACTTCATGTGACTCTCTGCATCTAGTTTCCAAATTTGCAAGAACAACTTGTTTTAATCGACTAATAAAGGGAGGTTTTATTCAAACAATGTCTCCTACCTTGAGCTATTTTATTATTTGAGGTGATTAAGCCAGTGACATTCTGGAATGAATTCACATTCAGTGGAGCATTTTGAGGGCCTTTTAAATAACAGTTACTGGGCCAGACACTCAATGGACTTATTTGGTTTTCTAGTCTCTGTGATGAATTTGAATGTGGTAAATATTCCTTCCAACCCCAGTCAGTGTCTCCTTATTCATAAAGAGGTTTTAAAGAATAAACTGGATTTGGTAACATCATCTATGATTTGTACAGCTCATAAGTCCCCTACAAGTATCAACCCAGGATCTTGCCTCACATCAAGAGCAGAGGAAACTGAACTGACTGAAAATTACTTCTTTAGTCAATTAATTACACTTTTTCTGCAACATGTATCAACTGACAATGTACTAAAGGGCAGTGTAATTTTTGCTTACCTACAATTGATCGTCAGCTGAGGTCAAGTCCTTAATTATGGAACTTCTAAAATAAACTCCTCAAATTACAACCTCTTCACCTCCTCCACTGAGCAAGTTCTTCCAAAATTTGCAAAGTCAAAGAGAAGAATATGTTTATCAAGAAGAGTGCCCCGCCAATATGTGTTTTAATAATTATCTTTAGCTCAGAGCCATGGTAACTTTGTCCAATCTAATCTAGAAAGAGCTTGATACAGCTTTTAAATTGGATGAACAATTCTAAAGAAACCAATATTTTGGTGCTGCATCACTTCAGAGAAGCATCAGGAAATCCATTTATTTTAGTTCCATGAGCTCATAAGGAGATAAGCTTACATTAGTTTTAATTGCAGAGATCTATTGTACATGTTCATTTGTACAGTGATAAGAGCTCTCATTAAGGTGGTAGTGATAGAATTTGAGTGTCAGGGGCAAATCTGAAATGTATTTCAAGTTAAGAAATGGTATAACCTGATGATATATAGATGATAAACTAGATATTTACAAGGAAGAAGATATGAGCTAAATTTGATTCCAAATTTTCAGGACTATGAGAATACAGAAAAATGCCATTAAATAATTTGCGGGGTAAGAAGGGGAATGAATGTGGAAAAATATTGGGGTTGAATTATAAATAGAATTCAAAAAAAGACATATAGTATAATTAAGGAATATCCAAATGGGTAGCATCTACAGGCAGTTCAAAATATGTGAGTAAATCTTGGGTGAGTGGTTTGGCTAAATATGATAGGTTTGTGAAGCATTAGTAGAAAGATTACTTGAGTTCTTGAGTGTTGAAGATATTTCAAAAATAGGAAGAACAGATAATAACCATGAATTTCTTTGATCGTCCCCATAGAGAATAGAAGAGCAGGGGAGAAAAGAAATAATGTCAGGGAATATTGTAATGTATAGAAATCTAGAGAAAGGGCCACTTTTATGATTAAGCTCCACTGGGCATTCTTACAATGCATGATCATTACTTGGAATAAGACATATTCTTATAAGGAGATAACTTCTTTGATGAATGAATGTAATAAATAAACCTCCAGATCTCAGTGGCGTTACATAACAGAAGCTTATTCCTTGCTCTCAGGAAGTCCAAAACAGATACTCCTTGATTGGTGGACAGTCTTCCAAGGGGTCCTGCTCCAGAGCCTTTAATCTTATGGCTCCTCTCTCTTCTTGGGCTTCAGAGTCCTGTGCATTTTGTCAAGAATGGGGAAAGAGAATGAACTGTGCGTTGGAGTTTTTATGGGCCAAGCCTGGAAATGGTGTGCCTCGATTTTCTTCACATCCTATTGGCTGGAACTCAGTCACGTGGGCTTATTAATTGCAAGGCTATTTAGAAAATGTAATCTACGTGCTCAGGAAGAGAAGGAATCTGGTTTGGCGAGCAGATAGATAATCTTTGCCACACTTGGTTCCGGGGATATAACTGATTAATAACGCTAATGATGAAGAGATAGGAGCCAGATAAAATTTCAACATTTAATTTATGTTATTCATACGGATGTGGAATTGAATAATTCTTTTTTTTCATCTTTAAACAAAATGTTTACATTCTAGCTATAATCCTACCACTGACTACATCGATTTTAGCAAGTCAACATTTCCCTCATTAGTAGTTATAGTAATACTGCAGGTAAAGTAAATATTTAGTTAAAATTTTTAACATATTTACATATTTAACAGAAATAGAATTTGTTATACTGTGATAAAAATACAAGTTAAGGGAACTAATGTATCGTTCACTCATTCTTTGTTGCAAAACAGACAAAACAAGGAGGAAAGCTAGCAGCACTGCAGAAGTTTCACATCTTTGGATGGTTAGAATTGAGAATAACTAACAAGACAGCTGACCCAGGGGAATCAGGCTTCAGCTAAGGTGAGCAAGCATCACTCCCGGTCATCCTGACAATGAGGTCACCACGCATTATCGTAAGTCTTGCAATGAGATAAATCATATGCAGGTGAAGCAAATAAGTCACTTGAATCAGAGAAACAAGTGTCTTACTTGGAAGAAACCTGAAGGGACGTCTCTTAAGAAGGTGTGAGATAGTGACAGGCAAGAATTTGAATTAAAGAGGGTTAAAATTGAGTATGCATGCTCTCAGCATCTGGGTCCTCAACATATTTATTGTATATCCCATCAATTTGCTTAAAAGTCATATCAAAATGTCAAGAATTTGCAAGCTAACCCTTTCTTACCATTACCCTTCCACTCTTTGCTTAGGAAGGATCTGGTGTGGGAAGTGACAGGTCGCAATGACCAGCTGGGAATTAGAGCAATTGTAAGAGCCTGTGGCTTTGATCAGTGGTTTTCCAGCTTGTCTATACATTGAAATATGGGGGAAAAAATTAATGATTATGCCTTATTCCCGTCCCTACTGAGTCTGGTTTTCTTGATTTAAAAATCTAGATTTTTTAATACAAACCGCTTATACAACTCATTAACAAAAAAAAACAAACAACCCAATCAAAAAATGGACAGAAGACCTAAATAGACATTTCTCCAAAGAAGGCATACAGATGGCCAACAGGCACATGAAAAGATGCTCAACGCTGCTAATTATTAGAGAAATGCAAATCAAAACTAAAATGAGGTACAACCTTACACCAGTTGGAATAGCCATCCTTAAAAAGTCTACAGATAACAAATGCTGGAAAGGGTGTGGAGGAAAGGAAACACTCCTACACTGCTGGGGGAGTGTAAATTGATACAGACACTATGGAGAACAGTATGGAGGTTCTTTAAAAAACTAAAAATAGGCTAGGCCTATGATTCAGCAATCCCACTCCTGGGCACATATCCAGAGAAAACTCTAATTCAAAAAGATACACACACCACAATGTTCATAGCAGCACTATTTACAATAGCCAAGACGTGGAAGCAACCTAAATATCCATTGACAGATGAATGGATAAAGAAGACGTAGTCCATCTATATATACAGTGGAATACTACTCAGCCATAAAGAATGAAATAATGCCTTTTGCAGCTACATGGATGGACCTCGAGATTATCATACTAAGCGAAGTATGTCAGAAAGAGGACAAATACCGTATGATGTCACATATATGCAGACTCTAAAATATGGCACAAATGAACCTATCTACAAAACAGAAACAGACTCACAGACATAAAGAACAGACTTGTGGTTGCCAAGCGGAGGGAGGGAGGGATTCAGAGTTTGGATTTAGCAGATGCAAACTACTATATATGGAAAAATAAACAACTAGGTCCTACTGTATAGCACAAGGAAGCATATTCAGTATCCTGTAATAAACCCTAATGGAAAAGGAAAAAAATAAAGAAAAATCTATATGTATATATATATATATATATTTTTAAAGCTCACTAGGTGATTCTCATATGCAGCCAAGGCTGAGAACCACTGATTTAGATTTTTTTCTCTTTGCCCTCTTCCTACTGCCCAGGAAGTTGGACTCTCTCTGTGAGGAGAGTGAGAATCTAAGGGAGCCAATTAAGAGTCAGCACTGATTATTACTTATTAGCTGGGACTTTAGTATGTTCATCAAATATATTCACTGGTGTTTATGATGTGTGAGGCATTGTTCTAGAGTCTTAGAATACAGAGTGAACAAAACAAAGAAAGGTCCCTTCTCTTGTGAGGCTTACATTATCTAGGAGAGACACAACAGACAAATTCCATGGTATAGTAAAAGATGATAAAGTGCTATATAAAAGCAGAAAAAGTAGAGCAAGGTAAGGGGGATTGAGAGCACTGGGAGAGGTGAAAGAATTACAACTTTAAATCAGGTCATCTGGGAGAACTTTCACCTGCACTTTGCTAGCACTTCTGTGTATTGTTTCGTTCCTTTTTCTCTCACAGTCTTGGGGTATCACGACCTGCATAACGCTTAAAGAGGGAAAACAACCTACATAAAATCACACAGTAACTAGGTTGCTTGTAGAGTCATGAATAAAACTCAGGTTTGTGTGAGCTAGTGCTTTCGTGCACTTCACGTGATCCCTTCTTTCTTTGCAGTCATACCTCTATTTTTCAAAGTAACTCCTCTGATTGTGTTTCTTCCATTTACACATCCTGTACTTCTTCCCGGCTTGTCAATTGGAACTAATGTTCCCAGGAGATTGTCTGCATGGAATATAAGCCTGTCACCCTTGGACAATGACACCAGGTTCCAAAAGAAGAGATGTATGATTTTTCTCCATCTCAGAGTTAGTCCAGATATGCACTGTTGGCAACAACTATCACAAGTTAAAACCACAGTTTCTAATTTGTTGATGTTTAATGGCTGTCTTCTCACTGTAACCTCGTGTGACTGAGTGGCCTCATTTCCTGATACCATCACATTGAGAGTTAGAAGTTCAACGAGAATTTTGGGAGTAGACAAATACTCAGTCCAAAGCAGAGGGGAATATAGCACTTCCTGAAACTGCCAAAATGCCAAGTGGTGATGCTTCCATTCATAAAGATGAGGTGGATATAAAACACAGGTGTGTGTGTGTGTTGGTAAAATTGTATTTTTCCTGTGCAATACTTCAACTCTACTGTCATATGGGATACTAAACTTAATAGGTGTGTATGAAATATCTGGCCTTAAATTTAGGCTTTTTTATCCATTTCCTATTATCTTTATTAAATAACTGACTTTATCAAAAAGATTTCCTTGAGAGTTAAGCAATCTATGTTCCAAGGTAATATTTTAGACATTCAAAGGAACATCCTTTGTGCTATGTTTAGCGTATCTAAAAATAATAATTAAGGAAACCACCAATATGGGAAGTGTGAATAGTCAGTCATGTTCTGTCTTTAAAACATATCTTTGGTATGTTTGTTCTAAAAATTCTTGTCCAAGCCTTTATCTTCTATCACCAAGAAACTTATATAGGTCCCTCCAGATTTTCACTGTTGCTCATAGAATAAAACCCAGAACCCTGTTTGGCCCACAAGGCCTTGAGGGTCTGGCTCCTACTACCTCTTCCCTGTCATCTCAGAGCAGGTCCTGCCTTGATTATTACTCCCCTTCTTTCTTTTCCTTGAAAATACCCAGCCCTTCCCCACCTACAGACGTTGAATGTGTTCTCTCTTCTGCCACATGTCCTCCTCACTGGTTCATTACTAGCATTAAGTGCTCACCTCAAATGTCCTGCCATTTGTAGACATGTGGGTATTTATTAATCTAACGTAGCATCCACAATCCCACCTCTATTACATTATCTGTTGTTTTCAGTCTACCACTTAAGAACCTCTTGTTATCTTGTTTATTTGTTTACGGGGTTATTTTCTGCCTCATCCACTAGAAGATAGGCTCCCTGAGCACACAGACCTGTACGCACAGACATCTATATCCAGAGCATAGAACCTGGTCTTCAATAAACACTCGTCAAACAAAAAAAAATGGTGAGTAAATATCTGGATAATACGTGACAACATTAAGACCTGATGCATTTGATCCACAATGCGTATGAAAGAAAGAGAAAAAGTGAGAAAAAAAACACGCTTGTCTCTGTGTAGGGGTATCACGTGTGTATTTTGAGCAATCTGTAAGACTGAGTGGCCTAGTCTTACACAGGAAGCACAGATACATCATTGGAGGTGATGAATTAATACAGTTGTCTCACTGTGTCATTAAGTCTGTAGTTCCAATCAGTTATACAATGCATTTATGTTTCTTTATATAAAAATTATCTTTATATGTTTTGAGGGATAGCTTGCATGAACTCTGGGGAGAGTCATTAGTATATAGACACATTTCCACTTGTCCATTGTGATCCAATAATAAAAAGCATAAGCCCGTTGATGGATTCTAATAAATGCCAGAGACTGATGAAATGTAGTAACAAAGCATTTAAACATGCAAAGGAGAAAGGACCTTTGACAGCTTTAGGCTGCTTAGAGAACTCAGATTTAAGACATCTAACTATGGAATGCTACGTCCATGACACTGCTTTAGGTAGGCTGAAAAGAAACAAGGGAAGGAGAAAAATGACTCCAGTTTTGCTAAAGTTGGCTTCTGATTCAAATAGTAGACAAGATGAATTTGACATTTCAGGGAATATGATTTGATCAGAGAAGGATTCCCAGGAGGGCAATATAACATTGCAAAGGCGACGTTCACCGCCCCAGCAAAGGTGAAGATTTACCTTAACAAAATAATGATATGAGGGAAAATTAAGAAAGCACATTGCTTGGTTTAATGATACAGAGGGAAATTGTTCGTTTAAAAATCCTGCACACAGAGTATGCTTTTATATATAGAATGGATAAATAGCAAGGTCCTACTGAATACCACAAACTGAAACACTTTGCTGCACAGCAGAAATTAACACAACACTGTAAATCAACTGTACTTCAATTTTTAAAAAATTTTAAACTCTGCAAACAGCTTTTGATGTGGGCTTGCAGATCTTGAGAATGTTTTGATCAGTCAAATATACCAGGAACATATGAGGACACAAACTGAAGATACCGAGACATACTTTCTGCATTTACATTTTCTCCATCTCAAGCACTCCTTATATCTGGAGTCCTTTGTGACTAAACTGAATGAAATCCCCTGGCCTGAGAAGGTTCTCTTTTAAAATTATATTATCCTTATTTTTATAGATTATTTTTTCTCCTGTTCTCAGCCAAGATATTAATATTATTCAATTGCTTCAAAGATATATTGCTTGCAGTTTGCAGACAGTATCGGGTATCACCTCTGGTTAAGCCCTTATGAAAAAGCTGATTTTTCTATAAAAGAGAAAACTTGTGTAGCAGGACAACAAAAGACTTTCACGCTGCATTCTTAAATCTGAATGAAACTGCTGACTTGATAAGGACACTAAAACTGGAATTAGCATTTTGCTCAAACTTTCCTTTCAGCAGTGCTCCAAAGCTATATAATTCACTGCCTCTCATTCATTACTATTCTCAGATAAAAAGAAAGGGAAAAGAAACTCTAATGTACATATTAACATTGGAGTTTTGTGAAAGAAAATGTAACTTTCTCTGGATGAATGATGATGAGATTTTCCATATGGAAATCTCGTGAAGAGTGATGCCTGCCAGAAACTTAGGCAGCCAGACTTTGATTTCTTTAAGGAAAAAAAAAAGGCATCTGGACAAATCTTCCATTCCCAAATTATTACAAATATCGGTGTTATTTCAAATTTGCAAGCATCTAAATCGTCATTTCTACACTTAGGTAATACAGAATCAGGTTTACAATCAGCTAAAAGAAGTAAATACATTTCTTAAAATATCCTTGAGTAAATACTAGAAAATTATTTTAAAATCTTATCAGATATTTTCTGAACCTTATGAAATACTGATTACTAATCGTACTTTTTCAAGACCACAGGAAAGTTGTTTGTGCCATCATCCCACCTCCATCCTTTTCGAGAAACCTTTTCTAGCTGCAGCCACTCCTATATTCAAAATGGCTCGTTCTGTCCACTAAATCATTCTAATATGCTCATTTACCTTAAAGTGCTACTAAGTAACCATGGCTTGGTATTTTTCCCAGAGAAATGGTTCACTTAGACAAAGGGGTATGAGAGAAAGTTTAATCTGAAGAAATAATTCTCAAATGGTAAAGTATTAGGTATTCTCACCAGGGCACACATATTATAGACACACAGCCCTCTACAACCAACATCACAAACCTATCATCTGTTGTGCCCCTGTCCGCATGTGGCCCACTTCTCTGAGACTATGGTCCTCCAATTTTAGCACACAGTCGAAGCACTTGGAGGACTTCTTAAAACACAGATTGCTTAGCATCACCTCCAGAGTTTCTGATTCAGTGTGTATGAGATAGGGACCGAAGACTATTTCCCATTATCTCCAATGCTGCCGGTTGGTGGGCACACTTTGAGAACCATTGATCTAAGTTACTGATCCTCATGCTTGTCTGAAATCACCTAAGGAACTTTTTTTTTTAATGCTTTTTTATTGAAATAAAGTTGATTTACAATGTTCCATTAGTCTCAGGTGACAGCACAGTCATTCAGTTACACATATATATACACAGTAAAACCTTGGATTGCGAGTAACTTGTTCTGCGAGTGTTCCGCAAGACGAGCAAACATTTCTAGTAAATTTTAACTTGATAAACGAGCGATGTCTTGCAATATTAGTAAGTGATGCTGAATGTCACATGATCACAAATGAGCCAATGGAGCTGACCACTGATGACCTGATGGATCTGCACTGCGAGCAACAGCAAGAGGTTATGGAGGAGATCTCGTCTGCAGAGGAGGAGGAGAAAAAGGTGGAGGAATCCCACACTTCAAATGAGATTAGGAAGGTGTGTAAAATGTGGGAAACAGTGCAAAATTTTGTAGAAAATTACCACCCGAATAAGGCTGTAGCAGTGCGAGCGATGAATCTGTTTAATGACAATGCAATGTCACATTTCCGCAAAATCCTCAAAAGGAGGCAAAAGCAAGTGTCATTGGATAGGTTCCTTGTTAAAACTGCACAAAAAGAAAAAGATTCCATTGAGCCAATAGAGAGCAGTGGTTCCGTTAGGGATGGTGAAAGTCGTCCTACACAAAAACCCTCCTCTCTTGTCTCCCTCACACCAGCCACGAAGGTTTTAAAAGGTAAGTGCAGGTTAATTTGTTTATTTTTCTTTATATTTTGTATTTTCTTTATTATTTTGTAATATATTACTGAATTGTAATCATTTTTATATGAATATTTTGGGGTTGTGGAATGAATCATTTGAGTTTCCATTATTTCTTATGGGGAAATTCACTTTGATATACAAGTGCTTTGGATTACAAGCATGTCTCCAGAATGAACTATGCTCGGAAACCAAGGTTTTACTGTATTCTTTTTCAGATTCTTTTCCCTTATAGGTTATGACAGAATATTGAGTAGAGTTCTCTGTGCTATAAGGTAGGTCCTTGTTGGTTATCTGTCTTATATACAGTAGTGTGTATATGTCAATCCCATCTTAATTTATCCTGCCCTCTCTTCTCCTTTGATAAACTTCTATGTCTGTGGATCTATCTCTGTTCTGTAAATAAGTTCTAAAAATACAGGTGCCAGCCACAGAGATTCTGATGTCATGTGCCTGCCCTGTGATTTAGAATCAATCAGCTTTTTAAAAAGATCCCTAGGTGATTCTAATGTGCAGAGAAGTTTTCAATCCACTACTCCAAGTACTTTAATGAGAATAATGCTAATAACATATAATCAGACAATACCGCTCCTATACTCCCAAGCTTAATCTAAAAATATTCAGTGTATGCTCATTCAACACCAATTGTGTGGGCTAGGTACTGCGGGTGCCCTGGCCTGCAATGTCCTATGTGACCTGACCCCAGGAAATCTTTCTGACATCACACCTTAACTCCCTCTGCCCCACCTGCCCACAGCCTCTCGGCTCCAGGCACAAAGGCCTCCTTGTTGCCCCTTCAGTACATCAGTGTACTCCCAGCTCAGGGTCTTTGGACTCACCATCCCTCTTCCAGGAAGACTCTGCCCCTTCCCCTAGTTCTCAGTTCATCACCACTTCAAAGAGGACTTCTAACACCTCTATCTAAAAGAGCCCTGCCTTCCCTCGAATCCACTCCCTTTACCTCCTTACCCTCCTTTATTGGTATTCATAGCACTCAGCATTACTCAAGGTAATAAACATTTACGCATTTATTGTCTGTCTCATTCCACTGAACAGAAAAAAGCAGAATCTATGTTTTGTTCACTGCTACATTCCCAGTGCCTAGAGAGGTGTTTGGCCTATAACAGACATTAAGTAAATATTGTAGAATAGGTGGGGATGCAGTGATAACAAGCTGAGCACGACAAAAAGAATGGGATTCACGGATCTGAAAAGCAAATGGACTTTGAACAATATAAGAACAGCCCATATGGCTAGAAGCACACCAAAAATGGGCAGGAAACCCACCCTGAAATGGTCAGAGAAAACTTCCCAGAGGAAATGATTTCTAAACTGAAAACTGAAAATGAGTAGGCACCTTCCAGAGGGTGGCAGAAAGTCCACAGAGTATGACATATTGATGAATTCAAAGAAGCTTAATAGATAATTCAGCATGGGTCTACTAAATTTCCACCAGGAACAAAATGCAGTTAATTGAGCTATAAAATATACAAAGATGACTCAGATCGAAATCTGAGAGCATGATCCTGGAAGGCAGGGATCAGACTGATGGCTTTTAAACATCTTTGTCTACCCTACTATTACTGTGGCAGGTAATACTGCACACATAGCAGGCTCTCTACTAGCACTTGGATTCAATAAGTACAAATGAAGGAATTGCAACCCATCAGGGTTCAGGGACCTCACTGACATTTCCATAATACCTTGCACACAGAAGGGTCTTGAAAACAATTATTGATCAATGATTTCCTGAGATGAATGATGTTCATCATACTCTACTCAAATTTCAAACTATATGAATCATCCTACATGAATATTAATTAGATGTTATTACTGTTGTATCCATCAAAAGGAAACGATAATTATTTCATTCCATTAAATTTCTCCACAAGCCACCAGGATATGTGACTATGTTTCCAGCTTTAATTTTCTGCTAAATTTCCTTTATGATAATGAATTCAATAAATTATTTGGTGCAAGTTGTTTCTTTGTACTAACCAAAAGACAATTTTGGGGGGGGCTTTTTTTTTTTAAACCTACCAACCTCACAGAATAGTACATCCAGGTTTTGTAATCTTCTTATCCTATTTTTAATCTTGAGATAATTGACAAGTTCTTACATTCTTTTATTGTGACAAAACTTAAAAATGACACTACAGAGAAAAACCACACTGAATACTTCTCTGGTTTTAAAAGTAATTAACTTAGATTTAATATACATTAACTCCAACTCCAAGTATCTTCTGTTAGAATCCTGTAGGTATGAGAAACATGATTCAGGCAACAGGAACAATGTCTAATAAACCCATCACAATTTTGGTTGGCAGACTCACAAGTGCTCCCCAATGATCCCTGACTCCTGAATTCTTTCTATTCTATTATTCCCTCACCTTGACCATGGGCTAGGTTTATCAATTCACTCTGACATATAAAACATGCAAAAATGATGAAATGGCGGAGGTGGAAAAAGATGGTGGCAGGGGAGTAGGACATGGCGATCACCCTCCTCCACACAAATACATCAAAAATACATCTACTTGGGGAGTGGCTCCTGGAGAACACCTTCCAAATGCCAGCAGGAGACCTCACCAACCAAAAAGGCAAGAGAATTTCCACGATCGGGTAGTGCAAAGGAAAGAAGGGGAAAAGAGATACAAAGAATCCTGAGGAGACCAGCCGCCCTGGGAGGGAGCTGTGAGGGGGGAAGTCTCCTACACATGGGGGAGCCCCCTCACTGGCAGGGAAGGACACTGGGAGCCTTGGAGCCCCCAGAAGAGACAGCAATGGCAGGTCTGCCAAGGGCAGAGCAGAGAGATCCCTGCACAGAGGAGTCAGGCAGCACTCCCCAGCCAGAGAAGCTAATCTGCTCACCTGTAGCAGTGGTGGGGGCTGGGCGCCAAGGCTTGGGCTTTGGAGAACAGACACCAGGGAGAGAGCTGGGGCTGGCTGCATGAGAACAGCCTGGGGGGCAGGAGTACCAGCAAGCTAGGAGGGAGTTTGGGGAAAATCCTGGGCCAGACAGAGAGGCAGGGGACATTTGTTTCAGAGTGCTTGGGAGGAGCATCCCTCTCCACGAACTCACAGGCTGTGAAGTGGTGCAACACACAGCTGCTGGACTGAAAAGCCCGCTACCCCATGCCCCCACCCTCCCCGTGCTCTGCTGGGTCCCACTGAATGCCTGCCCACCTGCCTGCTGCTCTGCTCCCCCACCATGCTGCCAGCCCATGGCCTGCTCACCCACAGCCTCCAAGGGTCCTGTGTGTAAGGCAAGTTATTGGCCACACCCTCTCAGCAGCAGTGGAAGCCTACCAACACCAAGGGTCCTGCGATCAGGACCAACTTCCTCGGAGAACGCACAGCACACCTCAGGCTCATGCTGACCTCTGCTGCTGCAAGCACACCCACAGATTTCAGTTAGACTGCCGTATCCCTCCCTACCCCCCAACCTGAAGTTGCAAGTGAGCACCAATCACACTCTTTCACCCCCTCTTTCCTGGGTGGGGAATCGACTCCTGAGAGCAAACCACATGCAAAGTAGGGACCAAAACCAAAACTGATCCCCGAGGACTGCAGGACCAAAGAAGAGAAAGAGAAACAGCTGCAGGAGTAGCAGATTTAATGCCCACAATAGGCTTGAAAGAACCTGCATCTGTGGATCACCTGAATAGACAAGTGTTTCTACAATAGAGACTGTAGACATAAGGGCCAACTGGAGACCGTGGGGACAAATACACACAGGACTAAAACCAGATCACAGTCTGAGCCCTCCACAGTCTTCTCCACAGCAGGTGCAGAGCCTTACCTAGAAGTATTGGAGGACTTCTTGTTATATTTATCTTGTTTCTAGTTTTAGGTATTTGTTAAATTTTTAATATACATATTTGTATGTGGATTTGCTTGTAATTGGTATGGATACTCTTTTATTTCTTCTCTCTCTCTTTTTCTCTTCTCTTTAGTTTCTTTTCCTCTTCTCTTTTTGCAAGTGCAAGTGTGCACATCTCCCTGTGTGATTTTGACTGATTAGAGTTGCTTTTACCACCAGTCTTGAGGATCTGTCTGTCTTTTCCCCTTCTTCCATTTTTTCTTTGCTCTCCTTCTACCTCCTTTTCCTCCATGCCGTGCAGCTTCCAGGGTCCTGGTGCCCCGGCCAGGGGTCAAACCTGGACCTCTCAGACAGCAGAGAGGAATCCAGGACATTGGATCACCAGAGAACTCCTGAGCACATGGAATATTAATCAGCAAGTGCTCCCCCAGAGTTTTCATTCTCAACACCAAGCTCCAAATCCAACCAAAGGCCAGCAAGCTCCAGTGCTTGACACCTCAAGCCAAACAGAACAGAGATAAGAGGAATTTCTACTAGGCAGCATAGGGAAAGGAGACAAAATACTATAAATTAGACAAAATGAGAAAACAAAGAAACACCTTGCAGGCAAAGGAGCAAGAAAAAAACTCACAAGACCAAATAAAAGAAGAAATTGGCAAATTGCCTGAAAAAGAATTCAGAGTAATGATAGTAAACATGATCCAAAATCTTGAAAACAAAATAAAGAAAATACAAGAAACTTTTAACAAGGACCTAGAAGAACTAAAGAGCAAATAGTAATGACAACACAATAACTGAAATTAAAAATACTCTAGATAGTATGAACAGCAGAATAACTAAGGCAGAAGAATGAGTAAGTGACTTGGAAGATAGAATGGTGGAAATAACTGCCACAGAGCAGGAAAAAGAAAAAAGAATAAAAAGAATGGAAGACGGTCTCAGAGACCTCGGGGACAATATTAAGCATAACAACATTTGGATCATAGGAGTCCCAGAAGAAGAAGGAAAAAAAGGAAAGGGTCTGAGAAAATATTTGAGGAGATTATGGTGGAAAACTTCCCCCATGTGGGCAAGGAAATGGTAAACCAAGTCCAAGAAGAGCAGAGGGTCCCATACAGAATAAACCCAAGGAGAAACACACCAAGGCACATATAAATCAAACTAATGAAAATTAAACACAAAGAAAAAATACTAAAAGCAGCAAGAGAAAAGCAACAAATAACATATAAGGGAAAACACATAAGGTTAACAGCTGATCTCTCTGCAGAAACTCTGCAGGCCAGAAGGGAGTAGCAGGAGATAATTAAAGTCTTGAAAGAGAAAAAACTACAGCAAAGAATACTCTACCCAGCAAGAATCTCATTCAGATTAGACAGAGAAATCAAAAGCTTTACAGACAAGCAAAAGTTAAGAGAATTCAGCACCATCAAACCAGCCTTACAACAAGTGTTAAAGGAACTTCACTAAGCACTAAACACAAGACAAGGGAAAGACCTACAAAAACACAGCCAAAACAATTGAGAAAATGGTAATATAATAGGAACATACATGTCAATAATTACATTAAATGTAAATGGATTACATGCTCCAACCAAAAGACACAGACTGGCTGAACAGATACAAAAACAAGACCCTAATCCATGCTGTCTACAAGAAACTCACTTCAGACCTAGGGACACATACAGACTGAAAGTAAGGGGATGGAAAAGATATTCCATGCAAATGGAGGTCAAAAGAAAGCTGGAATAGCAATACTCACATCAGACAAATTAGACCTTAAAGTAACAACTATTACAAGAGACAGGGAAGGACACTACATAATGATCAAGGGATCAATCCAAGAAGAAGGTATAACAATTGTAAATATCTATGCCCCCAACATAGGAGCACCTCAATACATAAGGCAAATGCTAACAGCCATAAAAGGGGAAATTGACAGTAACATAAAAATAGTAGGAGACTTTAACACCCCACTTAAACCAATGGACAGATCATCCAAACATATCATCCAAGCAGAAAATAAATAAGGAAACACAAGCTCTAAATGACACATTAGACCATGTTGACTTAATTGATATTTATAGGACATTCTATTCAAAAACTACAGAATACACTCTCTTCTCATGTGCACACAGAACATTCTCCAGGATAGATCACATCTTGGGGCATAAATCAAGCCTCAGTAAGTTCAAGAAAATTGAAATCATATCAAGCATCTTCTCTGACCACAATGCCATGAGGCTAGATATCAATTAGAGGGAAAAAAAAAAAAAACTGTAAAAATTACAAACACATGGAGGCTAAACAATACACAATTAAACAACCAAGAAGTCACTGGAGAAATCAAACAAGAAATTTAAAAAAACCTAGAAACAAATGACAATGAAAACACAGTGACCCAAAACCTATGGGATGCAGCAAAAGCAGTTCTAAGAGGGAGATTTATAGCAATACAGTCCTACCTTAAGAAACAAGAAAAATAAACAACCTAACCTCACACCTAAAACAATTAGAAAAAGAAGAACAAAGAAAGCCCAAAGTGAGCAGAAGGAAAGAAATCATAAAGATCAGAGCAGAAATAAATAAAAAAGAAATGAAGGAAACAATAGCAAAGATCATTAAAACTAAAAGCTGGTTCTTTGAGAAGATAAATATTAGCCAGACTCATCAGGAAGAAAAGGGAGAAGATGCAAATCAACAGAATTAAAAATGAAAAAGGAGAGGTTACAACTGACACCACAGAAATACAAAAGATCATGAGAGACTACTACAAGCAACTATATGCCAATAAATTGGATAACCTGGAAGAAATGGATAAATTCTTAGAAAAGTGCAATGTTCCAAGACTGAACTAGGAAGAAATAGAAAATATGAACAGACCAATCACAAGTACAGTAATTGAGACTGTGATTAAAAATCTCCCAACAAACAAAAGCCCAGGGCCAGATGGCTTCACGGGCAAATTCTATCAAACATTTAGAGAAGAGATAACACCTATCCTTCTCAAACTCTTCCAAAATATAGCAGAAGGAGGAACACTCCCAAACTCATTCTACAAGGCCTCCATCACCCTGATGCCAAAACCAGAAAAAGATGTCACGAACAAAGAAAATTACACGCGCATATCCCTGATGAATATAGATGCAAAAATCCTCAACAAAATACTAGCTAACAGAATGCAGCAGCACATTAAAAAGATCATACACCATGATCAAGTGGGGTTTATCCCTGGAATGCAAGGATTCTTCAATATACACAAATCAATCAATGTGATACATCATATTAACAAATTGAGGGATAAAATCCATATGATAGTCTCAATAGATGTAGAAAAAGCTTTTGACAAAATTCAACATTGATTTATGATAAAAACTCTCCAGAAAAGTGGGCATAGAAGGAAGTTACCCCAACATCAACATGATAAAAGCCATATATGACAAAGCCACAGCCAACATCATTCTAAATGGTGAAAAACTGAAAGCATTCCCACTAATGACAGGAACAAGACAAAGGTGCCCACTCCCACCACTATTATTCAACATAGTTTTGGAAGTTTTAGCCACAGAAATTAGAGAAGAAAATGAAATAAAAGGAATCCAAATTGGAAAAGAAATAAAATTGTCACCCTTTGCAGATGACATATTATACACAGAAAACCTTAGAGATGCTACCAGAAAACTGCTAGCACTAATCAATGAATTTCATAAAGTAGCAGGATACAAAATTAATACACAGAAATCTCTTGCATTCCTATACACTAACAATGAAAGAACAGAAAGAGAAATTAAGGAAACACTCCCATTTACCACTGCAACAAAAAGAATAAAATACCTAGGAAAAAAACCTGCCTAAGGAGGCAAAAGACCTGTATGCATAAAACTGATGAAAGACACTGATGAAAGAAATCAAAGATGATACAAACAGATGGAGAGGCATACCATGTTCTTGGATTGGAAGAATCAACATTATGAAAATGACTATACTACCCAAAGCAATTTACAGATTCAACACAATCCACATCAAATTACAAATGGCATTTTTCACAGAACTAGAACAAGAAATTTTACGATTTGTATGGAAACATAAAAGACCCCAAATAGCCAAAGTAATCTTAAAAAGGAAAGACAGAGTTGGTGGAATTAGGCTACCTGACTTCAAACTATACTACAAGGCTACAGTGACCAAGACAGTATGGCACAAAAATAGAAATGAAGATCAATGGAACAGAATAGAGAACCCAGAGGTAAACCCACACACATATGGGCACCTTATCTTTGACAATGGAGGCAAGAAAATACAATGGGAAAAAGACAGCCTCTTCAAGAAGTGGTGCTGGGAAAATTGGACAGCTACATATAAAAGAATGAAATTAGAACACTTCCTAACATCATACACAAAAATAAACTCCAAATGGATTAAAGACCTAAATGTAAGGTCAGACACTATAAAACTCTTAGAGGAAAACATAGGCAGAACTCTCTGTGACATAAACCAAAGCAAAATTGTTTTTGACCCTCCACCTAGAAAATAGAAATAAAATCAAGAATAAACAAATGGGAACTAATGAAACTTAAAAGCTTTTGCACAGAGAAAGAAACCATAAACAAGACAAGAAGACAACCCTCAGAATGGGAGAAAATACTTGCCCATGAAGCAACGGACAAAGGATTCATCTCCAAAATATACAAGCAGCTCATGCAGCTTAATACCATAAAAGCAAATAACCCAATCCACAAATGGGCAGAAGACCTAAATAGACATTTCTCCAAAGAAGACATGCAGATGGCCAAAAAACACATGAAATGATGCTCAACATTACTAATCATTAGAGAAATGCAAGTCAAAGCCACAATGAGGTATCACTTCACATTGGTCAGAATGGCCATCATCAAAAAATCTAGAAACTATAAATGCTGGAGAGGGAGCAGACAAAAGGGAAATCTCCTGCACTGTTGGTGGGAATGTAAGTTGGTATAGCCACTATGGAAAACAGTTTGGAGGTTCCTTAAAATACTGAAAATGGAACTACCATATGACCCAGCAATCCCACTCCTGGGCATATACCCTGAGAAAACCATGATCCAAAAAGAAACATGTACCATAATGTTAACTGCAGCACTATTTACAATAGCCAGGACATGGAAGCAACCTAAATGCCCATCAACAGATGAATAGATAAAGAAGATGTGACATATATGTGCAATGGAATATTACTCAGCCATAAAAAAGAATGAAATGGAGCTATATGTAATGAGGTGGATAGACCTAGAGACTGTCATGCAGAGCAAAGTAACCCAGAAAGAGAAAAACAAATGCCGTATGCTAACTCACAAATATGGAATCTAAAAAAAAAAAAAAAAAAAAAAAAATGGTACTGATGAACCCAGTGACAGGGCAAGAATAAAGATACAGATGTAGAGAACAGACTTGAGGACATGGGTAGGGGCAGGGGAACAAAGGGAAGCTGGGATGAAGTGAGAGAGTAGCATTGACGTATATACACTACCAAATGTAAAATACATAGCTAGTGGGAAGTTGCTGCATAACATAGGGAGAGCAACTCGATGATGGGTGATGACTTAGAGGGCCAGGATAGGGAGGTGGAAGGGAGGGGACATGGGGATATATGTATAAATACAGCTGATTTACTTTGGTGTACCTCAAAAATTGGCACAACAGTGTAAAGCAATTATATTCCAATAAAGAGCTTAAAAAAAAAACTGCTTAGTTTCTTTAAGTGCATTTCCAGTAAAAAAAAAAAAAAAAGTGATAAAATGTTACTTCCAAGAAGAGGTTACAAAAAGACTGTGGCTTTCACCTTGGGTGCACTCTTGCTCTATCCCTCTTTTGAGTCACCAGTCGCTCTGTCATGGAGACACTCAGGTAGCCTGTGTAGAGGCCCAGAGGGTGAGCAAGGTGTTGAAGCCCAGCAGTGCCCACAGGAGTGAGCTAGGAAGAGAGATTTGGAGGGAGGCCTGCAGCAGCTCTGTACGTGAGCATGGAGGAGGATTCTACAGCTCCTGCTGAGCACCGAGACGACTTCAGTCCCGGCTAACAGCTTGACTGCAACCTCACGTGACACCCTGAACCAGAGGATTCTGGCTGAACCCCAGCTAGATTCCTAATCCATGGACTCTGTTGAATAACAAATATTTGATGTTTTCAGCTGGTATGTTTTGGAGTAATTAGTAACTAGTTCAATAATGAACTCCAGGAAAGATGCTGCTATTTGATTTCTACCCTCATGTGGTTGCCTCTTAGGCTTCTTCCTCACGGATGCAGGATAGCATCGTGGTTAAGAGCATTGACTCTGAAGCCTAACATCTGAGTGTGAATCATGGCTCTGACTCTTATAAGTAACAACATGTGATAATAGCACCTACTACACAGGCTGTGGTAGTAATTTAATAAGATGATAACTTAAAGTTCCTCATTGATACTTAATGTTCTGTGATTTTAGCTGCATTTATTACCCATTCTTTACCTCCCTCCCTACATTTACATTCTCTATGTCAGTTCTTTTCTCCTCTTTGTTTTATATCCATTTGTTTCATTTTCCCTTGCCTTTAAGCATTCTTTTAAGACATATGTTATTGAACTCCAACTATTTGCTCTTTTATAGACTAGCATTATATAAACAATAGGTGAATGAGCAGAAGGACTTCAACACTTTTATGGCTTATAATTCTCTCCCCTCCTTCTATTGCTTTACTTTCTGCCATTCTTCCTCACCACCACGGCACCCTGTATTTTTGAAGTTACATCGCCTTGGTTACTTTATCATTAGAAATATTTATTGGGCATAGAAATAGTCTGTAGCCAACAGACCTATGCATCTTCCTCACTTAAGGGTTCCTGGCATTGGCTGAATCTCTTTCAGATCACTGAGTCTCAGATAAAATCCATTAATATAACTAAACCAGTGATATATTTTTTAAATCTTTAAAGAAATATTTTATAACTGACTTGAAATATCCCCATTTTAAAAATCTGTTTACTTTCCTGACTTTAGAAGGCCATACGGTTACGTTCAGAAATATAAATCCTATCCTATTAATACCCCCTACATGTCTTTATGGATTTATATCCGTTTTAGCAACTAGCTAAACTTAAAAATATTCTTTTTCACAGAACATTTCAGCAATTTCAGCAAAGTGATATGAGCTCCTGCACAGTGATTCTTCTGCACAAAGTTGAAAAATATTGCAAACTTCAAGCACTTTGAGAGGTGCCATGGCTAAGTGCTTAAGAGTGCCAACCCTGGGAGCCAGACTCCTCACACTCAAATTCTATTCTTGCTTCTTAATAGTACCACCCTGGCAATTTACTTCACCTCTCATGCCTGTGTTTCCTCACCTGTGAAATATAGACAACAAAGGTATCTGCCTGGCAGAGTTTTTATAAAAATTACATGAGCTATTATCTCTAAGTTGCTTAGAATCTAGTACATAGTATATACTGCATGTGTTGATTAAATAAGAATAAAATAAAGAGGTTGAGAGCTCTCTGAGATGGATATTTTTCTTTAAAAACCAACCCATAAAAGAGAAAGGAGAACTTAATAATCTTAAGTGTCCCAGCTCAGAGTCCTATAAAGAGTGACTAATCTGTTCTCAAACACAGCTCACTCTTCCAAGAATATCTCCTTCCAAGAGAAACCTAGCGGGCACTCTAGGACTGCCCAGGAGACAACAATGGTTGAAAAAACTGGACATCTGAATGAATGGTGTGAATAGTCTAGAATCAAACCTACTATGCTCTCATCATATTAATCTGGATACAAGTGGAATTTGGAGGTTTTATAAAGGCAAACTTCACTTTAATTCAGAATTTCCAGTCAGTAATCAAGGATCAGTTGAGCTGAAAGTTTATCTGTGCATTTATTTTATCAATCTGGCATTTATTGAGGACCATTTCTTGGAAGACTAAGATGAATGCTGCTGGCTATAGGAAGCTTACTCTAGAGAAGATCAAGTATCCGTAAAAAAACATTGTGTTGTGTGCTCCTATGAAAACACATAGCAGATAGAATGACAATGTAGTAAAAAGAGGAGGATAATATGATGAGATAAGAGAGATAACCTTCTCAGAAGAAGTTAAAACATAAAGACATAAAAGAAAAGTAAAGGTTGGAGTGATAGCTAAAGGCAGCTAACATGCCAGGCAGAGCAATCAGACTCCACAAAGCATGGACAGGCATGTGAGTATAGCTTGTGTCAGAAATTAAAACAATTTCAGTTTTGCTGTTTGTGGAACGTATGGGAGAAAGTGGTGAAAAAGAACAGACACGTAGGCTGTGGGAGGGCTTCTGTGCCATGGTAAGAAACGGATAGCTCTTCTTATAGGCCGAGAAATGCTCCACAAAGATGGACTGCTGGTCAAACAAGTTTGGGAAGCACTGACTAGCACATCTCCTTGGAGAGGACATTGCATATCAGGGCTCTAAGAGACCACAATGAAAAGAAACCATTTTTCAAACTTAATTGAATAGGCAAATTCAAGTGCAGTTCCATTTTCTGGAAATAAGTGTCCCCAGGAACACAGTTCAGAGATTGGTATTGGAGGCCATGTAAGGTAACTCTGCTTTTGATGTGGATGACAAATTTGAGAAGGAAAAAAAGACAGGCAGGAAATGACTAGAGTACAATTTAAGAATGTCACAATAAAATCTTTAAGGGAGAGAAGCACACTGTCTGCTTAAAGGTAGGGAGTAAGGAGGAGAGAAAGAAGCTTAAAGTGACCCAGAAGCTTTATCATTTAAAATCAGGTAATCGTTGTCTTCCTTTTAGGTGTCAAACACAAAAAATGTTGAGAAAAATTCAAGGTATAAGAGAGAGTGGCACACCCAAAACAGAGGAAATCTCTTAGAGGCATGGTTTCTTCAATGTTAGCCAACTTCGCCTGCTGCGCCATTTCTCCTGTGTCAGTAAAGCCCCACCCCTGCTCGATATCCCATGTTAGTGCCCTTACACCCTTAAGTTTCTTTTCCATTACACTTCTCTCTCCAGAAAAGATTCCTTTCATTTACACTTATGTGTGATGCCTTTTTCTCTTAGATATCTCTAATTTAAGCCTTAGCTCTAACACACATTCAAGGCTTTACTTTTTGGATGTAAAGCACCTCGACCAACAGAAGTATAAAAGCTTAGGGAAAGAGAAAAAGTTAGCATTGCCCTACAAATCACCAGGAACAGATGATGGCCTACTCCTTCTTAAGGATAGCTCTGGACCTTCAAAGGGGATAAAAGCAACAGCCAATCAACTTTCCTCCAAACACCTGAGAAGTACATCTCAGAGTATCATGACCCCAAAATCTCTGAGAATAACCACGAGATGAATATTTCCTGCAGTTAGAGCCAGAATTATTTACATCAGAATAGACAGTGAAGTTTGTTTAAAAGTTGCAGATGCCTAGAATCCATTCCTAGGAATCTCTAGGTTGGATACAAGGCATCTAAATTTTTAACCAATAGCGCTAAATGACTCTTTTTGAATATTAATATTCAAGAACTGTTCACAAAATAAGACATATGGAAAATAGGTAGAAGGCTTAATATAACATATGAGCAAACAACATTTGGTTAATCAGATTTGGGGCTATTTTTGTTGGCAGTGGTAGAGAAACCAGAAAGCAAATGTCATTCTGAACTTGCTTTAGGTAAGTTAATTATAGAGGGATTTACCAGTATCTCTCAGAATGGATTTACAATCAGCTTGGAACATTTTTATTATCTTGATTTAAGAAAGGATTTAATTTAAATCAATCCAGTTTAAAATGGCTAGTCGATTGAATCAAATTTTAACCAAAAAAGAGATTTAATTATTTGACATTACTTCTGTCTGTTGTTCACAAATTTAAAATAGGTGATTGTTTTGTGCAAGCTATAAAACGTAAATTTTAAAATAACTACTTTGGAATACATTCACAACATCAAAAAAACCGAGTAATTTCTTTGTTTGCTATCAGTAAATGAATATGAGACTTTATAAGGTTAACCATGTCCATTATAAATATATAGATTTATTTTTTAATATGAAGAGCAAATTATTTGCATTTTGGATTTTTCCATCAATAAAGAACAGATTAACATATACGTAATATTATTCTGAAAAAGTTTGCAGGCTAAATTTAAGCTTTTCTAGAGACAAATGTTCTCCGTTTATTTTAAATGTTGCAATATGAGTATCTTCCCAGGTGAACATGAAAAATTAAAAATATATTCTTACACCGTTAATTGCCTTCAGCTTATTCTTTTTGTTTATTCTCTAATCAGAAAATTATATTTTACTCGCGCAAAATGCACTTTTGCAATCTAGCATCATTTAGGCAATATTTCTGCTTGCCTAAAAATACAGGTCATTAGTGAACTTATTAAAACATACTAAAACCCAGGCGCCACCACTCATCAATTTTTGAGGAGTAGAGCTGCACTCCTCTGTGTTTTAGAACCTCACTGGCTCTAAAGTCTGGGCAAGGTTGAAACACCTCGTTTACAGAAAAAAAAAAATCAGTTCTAGGTGTGCAGAAGACTCTACTGTTATTAGATTGGCTTCTCACATGCACAGCTTTAATTAATTCAATCAGGCTGTATAGGTGACTCACACCTGTTCACTGGTATTGTGTGTGCCTGTGCATGTGTGTGCGCGTGTCCGTGTGTGTGCGTGTGTGTGTGTGTGTGTGTGTGTGTGTTGAGATGTGTTTGTTTATTCACTTGCTTATTTTCACCATTAGCAAAAATGACAAATTTCTGAATGTTTCACTATTCGCACCCATCTGTCTTAGGCATGGCTGGATGCTGCAAATTCAGATTTCACCTTAACTGTCTGTATTGTTCCTACAACCAAATATTAGAGAAAAAAGAATACCAAGGAGCGCTTGACTTGTACTTAGGTATCCTAAAATTTATCTGAAAAGATTTTTTAATATAATATCTAAAATACTTATAACAATGTCCACTGACAGATGAATGGATAAAGATGTGGTACCTACATAACACAATGGAATATTACCCAGCCATTAAAAAGAATGAAATAACACCATTGTCAGCAATGTGGATGGACCTGGAGATTGTCATACTAAGTGAAGTAAGTCAGATAGAGAAAGACAAATATCATATGATATCACTTACGTGCAGAATCTAAAAAAAAGAAAAAAGATACAAATGAATTTATTTACAAAACAGAAACAGACTCACAGAATTAGAGAACTTACAGTTACTGGGGGGCAAGAATGGAGGGGAGGGATAGATTGAGAGTTTGGGATTGACATGTACATACTGCTGTATTTAAAACAGATAACCAACAAGGACCTGCTGTACAGCACAGGGAACTCTGCTCAACAGTCTGTAATAACCTAAATGGGAAAAGAATTTTAAAAAGGATAGATACATGTATATGTATAACTGAATCACTTTGCTGTACACCTGAAACTAACACATAATTCTTAATCAACTATACTCCCATATAAAATAATTTTAAAAAGTGTAAATTTCCTGAGGAAAATAAAATACCTTAAAACCTGAAGGCATAACATACTTTAATCAAAACTAAGATATAGATCATTTTCAGGCTAGCAAATCTTGGTTTTAATATATCAAATCAAGAATATTTTTAGAACAGTATAAAAAGGCTATTTAATAAAACCATGAGAATATACTCAAAGTATACAAAATGCAAAATTCAGGTTGGAATATGTGTGATATAATCTATTTTAGTGGGAAGAGTGTGCATCTATATATATATGGAAAAGAAAAAGGATATTTTAAAAACGTTAACATTGCTGACTTCTAGGTGATAACTGCAAATGGTCTTATTTTCTGTACTTTCCAAATTTTCCCCCATAAGTATATGCGAAGCCAGAAAATATCCAAACTGACTTTATAAGTTGAAATGATCTATACACATTTTTATATTGGATTTGTTTTCTAAAAATACATGTTATTTTTATTTAAAAATAATATAAAACTAATTTTACCCATACTTTTCTAACCGTTACCTTCTTCAGTTCAAAAGAGGAACGATCTGGCCTCTTTTTACCTTAGGAAAGATTATCTGAGTTGAGTTGATTTGGCTTATGTGTTTTAGTTGGTTAGATTCACACATTTGCAGAACCCAGGAAGGTAAATATGTTCAAGAAGGTGCAGCAAAACATCCACAAGCCAACTTTCATCTGATCTACTCATTTTCTAATTTTTTTGCCTTTTATTCTTCTATGTTCCTTTCATTTTTTAATAGCATGTTAACAAAACAAAAACATTAATTACGGTATTTTACTAAATGCTATTGGGTAAGTGTCTGCAAGGTGCTAAGCTGCTGACATACATGGGATAAAGCGTGCAGCCCTCCTTTCAGAACCGATGCGCCAGACAATAACGAAGCAATTTTTAAATCTCTGGTGATTTCTCTATCTTTAGAGAGTAATATAAAAGATTTGTTGTCCAATAATTATCCTTAATGTAGGACCTCATGATTAAAAAAAAAACTCTGCTTAATCGTATGAAATATGAGCAGCATTTAGAAGAAAAATAGGTCAAGTGAATTGATTTTTGAGAAAGAGCCATAGGTTAATAACTAAGGAGGTTTAAAGGTGAGAAACAGGGCTAAAATTAATGTAAATGACATAGAAGAAATTACTGGATATTGGATGTTCATCGGAGACATCCTGCATAGTTTAGGGCTGATGTAAGCTTTCTCTCCTAAATTTCTCTTTCTCTAATTGCATTTTTCCAAGTTAGTAAGAATAGTAGCTACAGAAAAGGCATTTTCCATCCATTCTCCTGGATAAAAGGTATTTATATACAAATTTTAAAACCTCAGTTGCTCAGAAAATCATGTCCTTAATAACTGTGAATTAATAAAAAACATATTTAGCAAGGCTTTTTAATGGCATGTAATAACCCACATAATATAAAGTTAACTAAAAACAGTGGGTTACAAATTTATTAATAGGATAAAATAGCAATTATTTTAAAATAAGCATATATGTCAAGGAGAACAGACTAGAAATAAATATACCAAAATTAATATTTGTTAATATTTATCTCCAAGTGGAAGACTTAAGAGTGATCTTTAAGTTACTTCTTCATTGCTTCCTATTTCCTAAAATGCTTTTTTCAGAACAGAACTGTTCATTAAAATATAGTAATGCCAAAAACATATATATTAGATATATAAGATATAGCTAAAATAATTTGAAATGAGGAAAATTTAAGCTAATAGCCAAAGACCAATCAAAAAAGACTTATTTAGACATACTAAACTTAAAGCTTAAGAATCAATACTATATAAAAATAAATGATATAATCAATGGGAAACACTAGAATTTAATGGAGACAATTTCCTAATTAATCAACTTTTATATAGACTGTTAGCTACATGATGTGAGGGGGAAAAGCAGAGAGTCTGTGAGATCACAGTCTGAACACAGAAAATGAGAAATTGAGTAAGGTCCACAGGTACTTCTCAAAAAACAGGTGAAGACATACATATTTTTCATTGATTGTCAATGGTTCCAGAATGGAGGCTCTGATCAATGCACTTAGGTAGTCAAATACAGAATTTTAAGGTGAAAAATGAATTAGAAACAAAAAGAATATTTAGATGGAAAGGAGGCACTGGGGGTCGCTTTAGTGCTACCTCCCTCTTTTCTTACATGTCTCCACTTAAACACTTCCTCATAAGGCAACTTCTTGATTCAAAACGTCTTTGTACAGTCTATTAACCCAACTGACTTCTCCCAAGTTATACAAAAAGAGGCTACAAATTTAGCCAAAGCTCTCATCTACAAAACAGGCCTTCAACCCTTGGATAGATGTTATCTTGAGAACAGCCAGACTAATCTTTTTTAAACTTCTCATTTTTTCCCCTGCTCTGACTGGTTGAGTTATTCCATGAAATTTGGCACCAAAGACTAAAGATTGCTTCAGATATGATTTTACCAGAAGGAGAGCTTTCACAGGAATTGTATCCTAGATCCCCATGAAAAATACTATAAGTCACAAATTTTATTAGGACATAATTATCACAGTAAAATTCCCAATGTACTATTAAATATGCATATACACACACACACACACACACACACACACACACACACACTCACTGTGAAAAAAGGAGAGGGAGATAGTTTGCAGGAGTAAGTATTTAGCAATTAGCTAGAGGACGGCTTTCAGAAAGGAAAGAGGGTGATGTAGAATGGTGACAGGTAAGTCTGGTCACTGGACAAAAGCCAAATCAGAGTGCTCTATGTGTCACCTCCAGGGGTGCTGACACTATTCAGAACATAGAGTGAAAATAAAGATTGGTGTATGTAAGCATCACTCTGATGACAAGGAAAATATGGTTTGAATGGTAGCAACAGAAGAGGCAGGAGGATATATTGAGAGACTGTTGCAATCATCTATGGGAAAAATGATGATGTTTTCATCTAAGGCGGTAAACTTGTCAATAGAAGTCAAAATTGAGATATACACAGAATTAGAGTCAAATTTGATGTGGTTGGTGAGGGAGGTAGAGGCATCAAGCATGATGCCAGGCTTCATCTCACCTTTTACTTCCTCGGCATGGCTAGTAAACTTCACATAATTTTGCAATCCTGAGGCAAATGGCATAAGCAACGAGTTTTACTAGTCAATAAAAACCAGTTCTACCAATCCACTGGGAAGTAATATACTAAACAGAGTTAGAAAGCATTTTACTAAAAGTAAAATACCTAGATAAAATATTTATACAAATTATAAAATGCTTATAATAAGCACATTTAAAGGAAAAGACAAACTTATTTTAATTTATACAGCCAGATAAATCCTGAAAGAATCGAAGTGGAAATTGAAAGATGTGATATCATTAACCAAGAGAGTAAATCCACACCATATGGAGGTATCCAACAGGCAGCTGGATATATGGGCCAGGGTTTGGGAAGGAAATCTTGGCTAGAATTTCACTCAGGGTTCTTAAAAATATGTAAATTGGCAGTTGAAGCCACATGATCTTGTAAAATTTGAAGATGGGTAGCTTCCTGTGAAGTCAAATTGGCGCTTCTAATACCTTCCCATCTGCTTCCTCATTGGCATTACTAGCAACTGAGTGTCAGACTTCCATTCCTTAGAGCATCGATGCATTCTGGAGCACACCTACCTTCATGAAAACTTTGTCCACAACGGAATATTCCAAAACATACTTTCTTAGTTCACTTTAATTTTGAAAAAGACTTGTTCACTTTCTTTCAAATTTTCCATTTACTGCCACACCACAGACTTCCTGTGGGCCAGTGTCAAGAATACAGAAAGTTTATATGCTCTTCTAACATTTCTAGCTAGAAAATTGCAATGTTAATTTTCTTGTCTATGATTAAACATAATAAAGACCAGCCTTTTGAAGGTGTCTGCACTCCAATGTCTAGTAACATCTAAGATTATGAGTATAGTGGGCGGTCTGCTATAGTGGTTAAATGTATGGGCTCTGGAGGTATAGTACCTGAGTTCAAATCCCAGCTCTGCTATCTTCAAGCTTTGTCTTCTTGGTCAAGTGACTTGATTCTGTGCTTTAACTTTCCCATCTATAAGGGAGACATAATAATAGTATGTACTTCCAAGTGTTGTCATAAGGAGTATATGAGCTGACACATGGAAGCTACTAAAATAGTGTCTGGTTCCTTGTAAGTGCCACAAAAGTATCAGTTATTTTTTTTATTTGTTGTTATTAGCATTATTTAATCTATCCATCAGTTTTTCATATAGAATTCCTGATATCTGGAAAGACATTATGAAAAGAAATTTAAAATATATAGTTTGGGACTCCCTAGGTGTCACAGTGGTTAAGAATCTGCCTGCCAATGCAGGGGACATGGGTTCGATCCCTGGTCCAGGAAGATCCCACATGCCACAGAGCAACTAAGCCCATGCGCCACAACTACTGAGCCTGCGCTCTAGAGCCTGCGAGCCACAACTACTGAGCCCATGTGCTGCAACTACTGAAGCCTGCATGCCTACAGCCTGTGCTCTGCAACAAGAGAAGTCACTGCAATGAGGAGCCTGCAAACCACAATGAAGAGTAGCCCCCGCTCGCCACAACTACGGAAAGCCTGAGTGCAGCAACAAAGACCCAACACAGCCAATAAATAAAAAAAATAAATAAAAATTTAAAAATCTTGTTAAAAAATAAGTTAAAAAATGAAATATATAGTCTATTAATATTGTCAGCTTCCCATAAGGAGAAAAAAGAATGAGTAAAGAATTTCTATTGTTCTCAATGGAAAACTATGCTCAACTTTGATTCTGTTATGATGCCTGTATATTTGTAATGTTACTCAATAATTTAAAGTTATAATTAATATTTCATGTGTTATAGCTGTGGTCAATCACTAATAATTCCAGCTACATGTAACTTCAGTAAATATTTAATATCTTTAGCCAAAAATGATCAGGGTAGGAAAGAAAATAGCTTTGGCAAGTAGAAGTGCAGTTTTTATGATGTGAAGAACTCTCCATGTATTCAGCAGAATCCACCATTAAATGTAAAAAGGCAATCAGCTCTAAAAGGCAGCCACAGCACCACAGATACGGTTCTGTCAGCATCGTCATTACCAGATATTCATTCGTGGTGGTGTTGACCTGTGCAGAAGCCTCTGCTGCTCACAACACACAACCACCATCTCATCTTTAAAGTCACTGCGGGAAACTCTAGGAGTTGGTCTTCAACCCTACAAGGTTCTTTCAGTGTCTTGAAGACTTGTCTACTACATAAGGATATTTTTTGTTGCAAGTAACAGAAAGCACAACTTACATTGCCTTACGCATGCTTTGGTTCTTGTTACTGAAACATTCACAGGTAGGCATGCTTTGTTACCCTTAAGCTCCATTTCTCTTTCATTTCTCAGCTCCAGTCTCACCTATGAACATTTCATTTTCAACCTGGTAGCAATAGTATCAGATGCCCCCAATTAGACGGCACATCCTCTAGAAGACAGAAAGCTTCTCTTCCCCAACCACAGATCCAAATCTCTGAGCTTCACTCTGTTAGAACCAACTTAAATTACAAGCCCATCCCTGATCAATGACTCTACAAGAGGGATGTGATTTTGCTGAGTGCTTGTGTGGCTACTACAATAGACCAAAGGCAGAATAGATGATAAGGCAGCAACCAACTCATCTGCTTATTTTTTATGTGAGTGATGCCATTTCCACAATTTAACAGAGTTTATTGGTATTATATACCAAACAAGCATTTTAAGTCTGATTTGATTTCAGATTTTAACCAATCACTGCAAATTAAATATCAGTACCCCAGAAATATGTTTTCTTTTTTCTCCACTGATCAATAGAAAGGATCACTTCAACATTGCTATTTTTATGGAGTCAGGTTTGAAATTCCTATTCCTATCAAAAGCATCATTTCCTTGTATTTCCTGCAGCTAAACCACCAACAGTAAGATAAATACAGGGGCATTGTTTTCACAAATGTCATTAAGGCTGCAGCTGAGGCAGCTGTCCAGTTTGACTACAAGCTACTTTAATAGAAATTCTCATATCCAGTACTACGTGGATTAGTACTTGTTCAGATAATGGAAAGTGCTGGTTAAAGGGATACATTAAAAAACAGAATTTAAGATACATTATTTTACTTAATATTTATTTAACTTGACACCCTCAGCCCAGATGAAGCAACCCCATATTATTTAATGATATTAATTATTTTAAGTTATTTACAAGAAGGAGTGTACTTTTCTAGGAGTTTCCCTTCAACATTTTGTCAGAATACTGTTGGTTCATTCAGTTATAAGTCAATATAATGTACAGTCACCTCTATGACTTTGAGTAATCCATGTGCAGCTTTAGGTTCTGAATTCAATTTCATAATTTCTTCATATTTAATTTTATTTTTTCTGTCAATATGTGTAGGCATTCTACATTTTCAATAATTTAATTTGCCAGAACATTTATCAGAAACCCTGTTATGAATCACCTTCCAGAAAATCTTTGCACTCCTTGGCCCCAAATCAGCTAATACTCTACAGTCTTAATTATTCTTTGTAGTTTGGGCTTTATTATAGCACTCTATTATATAAGTCTCTATATATGTATACATATATGTCTCAGGCGATATTTTTCACCTATTATTTATCAAAGGCTAGAGTATGAGTTTAAATCGATAATAATACAATACATAAGTCTTTGTTTAATGAATGCTAATGATTCCATAAGACATATATTCTTGTCTTGTATTTTTTCCAAAACAGGAGAAATTTTGCCTGCATTATCTTTTTAAAATATTCTAGAATTCTTTCATGTTTAGGCTAAATCAAGAACATCATATTTAAGAAGAACATGAAAAGTCTTTACAGCACCTTAAAAGTTTTGTAAGTCGAGCTGTAAAAGTGTGGTATCTAAACAAAATTGGCTTTTCATGTAACTTTTTTTCACGTGTTTCTTTGAATAATGTGCCATCCATCCATACTGATTTTTGTGAGGCGCACTAAACTGGTAAAGATAAAAGATTTATGTTTTAAAAGCTCTAGAATTTGCCGATTTAAAAAATAGCAACTTGAGTATAAGCTACATTGCTGCTGTGATTTCTTCTTTGAATTTCTGACTCTAGATGCTGCGTACTCTGGTTTTGATGCCATTATTTTTGTAAGTAAATGTGACATATTCTCATTTAGATCTGTTTCTCCAATTTTATAGAGTTACTCTCTAATTCAGTTTTCTCTGTTGATAAATGACTAACTTTTCTGCAAGTCTCTGGGCAGCATGCGTATCAGCAGGTAATTTCTCCCAGCTGGTGTTAAACATATGGCGCCCATGATTTTCTTCCTCAGCATCTACACTAAAGCTACCCATATTTTTGGTGCAATGGCAGGACCTTTATGAGTATGGTTAATGAAATTTAAACACTGTCTCTGTTGCATAAGAAGTATCCATCATGGATCAATTATAATTTATAATTTGGATTTGCATTTCTAAAATAGGACAAGAAACTAGCCACTTGTGAACAAACCTATATACAAAATAACTGATTGTTAATGTTTTTAACAATCTCCTCACCCACAAATAATTCAAAAGCATGTTATTTAGCAAAGTACTTTAACATGTCTTTACATAGTTTTTATGCCATCAACTCTCTTTGCCCACTCATCTAGCATAGTTTTCATTATTTATTAAAACAAAAGATCTAAACAGCATGTATACAATTGTCTTGGCAGGCAGGGTCTATGATGTCCTCAATGATCCCGACCTCCTGATATTTACAGGTTGTGTAATTCCTTCCCTTTGAGTGTGGGCTGCCTAGTGACTTGCTTCTGATCAATATAAGGTGGTAAAAGAGACCGGATACCACTTCCATGATGAATTTACATAAAATTGTGACTTCTCTCTTGCTATCAGACTCTATCGCCTTCTTGGCTTACATGCTCTGATGAAAGAAGATGCCATCAATGAAGTCAGGGTGATCTCCAGCTCATTTCAACAGTTCTCAAGGAAGTAAAATTTTCCACAATTCTCAAGGAAGTAAATTTTTCCAAAAACCACCTGAGTTTGCAAGTACATCCTTCCCTGGTTGAGCCTTTACATGCAACTGCAACCCTTGCTAACAACTAAATTTCAGCCTCATGAGAGCCCTTGAAAGAAGAGTCCAGGCTAAGCTATGTCCAGATCTCTGACTCACTGAACCTATAAAATAACAAATGTGTGTTCTTTAAAGTCATTAAGTTTATAGTGTTATGTTATACACCAAAAAAAAATCTAATATACTTGCCATAAATAAGTTTGAGAAGAAGCAAAACTAATTCTGGATAAGTTCAAATAATCATGGCAGAGTAATCAAATGTATTAAAGCACAATCCACTATCATGGTACTTTCGGGGTTTTAAGTCAGTATTATTTTTTATAGAAGGAATGAATAACGCTGGATTCTGGTAAATCAGTGAAATAGAAAGTTTTAAACACTTATAAATTGGTTTCATTCATTCAGCAGTGTATTGAGCACCTATGGACCTATCGATTGACACGATCCTAGAAACTGGCTATATGATGGAAGAAAGACAAGGTCCCTGCTCTCGTGGATCTCACATTCTTGTGCAAGCAGAGTAAAAAGTAAACAAATACACTGAAAAGAATTTCAGAATATAAGTTCTGGGAGAGCAGGGATTTATCCCGTTTTATTGCTACATTATTCTCAGACCCTTCCATAGCGACTGACCCATTGTATGTATTAAAAAAAAATTTGCTGAGTAAATTAATATTTAACAAAATGAAGAAAACCAAGACACTATAGTGTAACAGTGGGACTAGAATAGTTACTTTAGATGGAGGAGCTAGTGGAGGCCTTACTGAGAAGCTGATATTTGAGCTGAGACATGAAATAAGATGAAGTCAGCCTTTTGAAGGTTTAAGGAAAGAGCATTTCAAAGAAACCCGCAAGGGCAAAGACTGAGGATTAAGGGTACAGCCTGTCGCTGGGGACAAATTCACATGTATGCAAAGCAAATCAACCTATCCAACTATTGAACCAACGGCACTGCAAATCAGCTTATTTCCTGAGGAGTCTTTCAGCCAAAGCAGAAAATACCATTAGAATGTTGAAATGTTCCAAGAAAGTATAAATAACTCTTCTTTGCGAGGGTGATAGGAAACATAGTTCTTATTATGAGCTTAATTATCCTCTGATTAAAAAGGTCATTAACATTAAGATTTTGTAAACTGAACATTTATTAAAGATATACATTAATGAAAGTCTGTAATTTTATTGTAGTTAATTCACTTTATCTCCAATGTAGTACACCATCCCCATCCATCACTTCAGCATACTTTTTGTAAGAATCATTTTCTTCATCTTGGAGTCACATGGAAAGAGTAATTTAGCATTGGAGTGGTTTATCATATTAGAAAGCTTCTTAAGTCTCAGAACGATAATTCTAAAAATATTTGCATCTATTGTCTTTCCTCTTATGCAAGTTTAATGAAACTTTCCAAAGAACAATGAAATTTTCAAATGCTTACTTCATCCTGTTGAATTCAGTTCTTCTGGTAATTCAGTTAGTCATCAGATTATATAATGTATTACATATAATAAATATATAAATTAATTTCCCATCTATTTATCTATTCATGACACTACTATCAGAAAATAGTGGGTTGGATTATACCAAATTAGAGTTTAAATTTCAGATGCTTTATCTTACATATTAACTATGTGGTACACTGAAATTATGCTTTGGGAGAATTTGGAGGTACCTCAAAAAATAGCAGATGTCTTCTAGAGCAGCTAACCAGGGTGAGTCACCAAAAAGATAATTAGCAGTATAGATATCTAACACTTTAATGATTATTTCATGTAAATGAGAATGTATAGGAACTACTTTTTGTCTTTATCACAACCATTAGTATTATTTTTACTAGGAAGAGACTTAAAGCAGAGAGCTCGGGAGTTACAAGGCTGGAGCAACCCAGATGGCATCCTCAGTTTCCACTGTAACATTTCCAGATCTGAATCAAAGATGGAGAAGTGAAAATTCCAGCCAAGTGGAACAGGGTGTTAGTTCCTGGCTCAGGAGTCTTCTCCAGCATTTTTCTTCACATAACATTTATCTCAGCACCTTGCTAACCTAAGGGTAAACAATGCTCACTCACCGTGATAGAACCTCTGACCTCTCTCTTTAGGATCGCTACCAATAACTATTTCTAGAGTCCTCGGGGTATGTTTCACGTGTGATCGTGCACACAGTTTGCTATCTTACGATTCCATCATTTTCCTTTTATTTAATCCATATTTTCTGCTAAGATTTACATGCCTCTAGGGTGACTTGGAGGCACCAATTACTCTCTAAGGCTGCCAACGCTATCTTTCTCTGATGTGCTAAAGCCTGTCCGTGAAAATCTGCTTTACCAAAGAGCTTAGAGTAGTATATGGATACGGAAAGTGTAACAGAAGGGTTAGCTGCTGCATCTGCTGTGCAACTACTACTATTTATAGCATCTGAATATTTTGGTTCAGCCTTAAGCTTGGGCAATTAATACCTGTTCTAGGTTTTAGCAGTGGCCCCAAATGGGAGAAATACCTTTCAAGTTTTCACCTCCTTCTCTCACCACCAACAGGCTGCACTCTTAAGTAAGAGTTATAAAGCAGTACTGACTTTGCATTCCTCTCTTTCAGGAAGTATATGCTTCCTTCATGTGTTGACTGTATCTTCCCCTGAGGGTTCAGATGGCAGTTCACTGAAACAATTTTAACAACGACCTGAATGATATATATTGTGCAACATAGTTCAGCATCCCTCTCCTCTAATTCTGAAGGATATTGCACAGATCGAGCTCGTGGCTTCATGACTATTCCCTGAGAGAGGTCTCTGAAAGATCTTTACGTCCTGTTGAAAGAAGTCCTGAGTGGGCCCCATCCCACCATGGCCATGGACGTAATTGGGAGTGCCTAAATTCCAGAGATAATATGTTTATAAAAATCATAATTTAGATTAGTGCTCTATACTATGAGAAACTCAGAATGAGTCTTCTTTTTCCTTTCAGTTCATACTGGAATGAATGCCTCCCCAGTTCTCGAATGCCTACTCCCATTGGCCCACATCTACGGCACTCTGTGAGGACAGCGTTAAGCCCTGCGGTAGATCAACCTCACTCTCACCACTTCCATGACACCATCATATTTTCTAACATACTCTCTGGAACCCACATTTGTCCGGAAAGTAATTCCAATGTATTGCACACGATTTGATTTAGAGCCATGCTGAATAACAGGCTCTTCCTTCTCTAAGTTGCTTGAAAAAGAAATCTGTACCAGAGCAAAGTAAAGGTTCAACTCATAACTCTAAAAGTGGTGACTTAAGTGATCCTGCAAATAAAATTTAGTTATTGGACTACACTCTGTATTTCAGAGAGTTTAGCTTCCACAATTGGTATTTAATAATCTGTTATGATGCTTATCATTTTGTAACCTGAAATCCTGGTCATAAGCTGTGTAAATTCAAAGTTATGCACTGAATTACTTGGATAGGAAATGAATATGAATGTCATTCTTCCCTTGATTGGAGGCTCAGAGAAATCTTAAGTAAGCAGGGCATCTACTTTTCCACCCTGAGGAGGTCTATATGGTAATGTACTGTCCTGATTCTGAAGGTGACACCACTGACCCTTTACAAATGAGTTTTTGCAGTATTTTTCCATTAGCAGTGAGGACTTTTCCCTATTTGATGCCTTTTTTTTTTTATCAGTTATTGATTTACTGGATCAGATCAAAGGTCTCTAAATGGTTAGGTCCGTAGCTTCTGGTTAATATGGATATGGTCGTGTGCCCACTGTCAGACCATCATTACAAAATGGGTCATTTGATTGTGAGCGATGTCATATGAGGACCCACAATGATAAAGTAAACATCCAGAACATCTGAGCCGTCAGATAGTGGTGCCAACAGAGGTCTGAAGGCAAGGAAAACAAACTTATACCCAGAATACATGTCAATCACAAAACGACAAATACCTCCTTCCTCTAAGGTAGAAGGGATGTGATAGAAGCTACTTGCCCCCAGGGGCTGGCTGGTCTCAGTGGCTCAGTACTGGTCTCTGCTGCTGACAGGTCAATCATCAGCTAAAGCAGTCTCTGGATACTCCTATGATGGGGAACTCAGGCTCTGGGCTTCAAAACAAAGTCTCCATTCTGCAACCAAAATCACCCCTTTCATGGTCCTGAAACACAGTCACGGGTGTATTTATGAACAGAGGCTGGACAGATCACCACCTCCAGCAGGTTGTTCAGCGCCCCTTCTGCAGTGAATGCTGTACCACAGGCACTGCTGTGGATACAAAAGTCTGCAAGTGTTGAGCCCCTCCCATGAGCCTGCCCTTCTGCAGAACTCTTGGTCTCAACTGTATCCACCTTTCTCCTTCCAGGCTCCTGACTAGCCAGGCTATTTGTCACAGCTAAAGATTCAACATGTATTTTTACCTCAGACCAATTCTCTCTCCATATCAAGTAAAAGACCAAGTGTATTGCTTAAGGATATTTCCAATGGCCCCAATGTTCATTGCAGCACTATTTACAACAGCCAGGTCATGGAAGCAATCTAAATGTCCAACAACAGATGAATAGATAAAGAAGATGTGGTACATATGTACAATGGAATATTACTCAGCCATAAAAAGAAATGAAATTGGGACATTTGTAGAGACACGGACGGACCTAGAGACTGGCATACAGAGTGAAGTAAGTCAGAAAAAGAAAAACAAATATCGTATATTAACACATATATGTGGAATCTAGAAAAATGGTATAGATCAAGCAGTTTGCAAACAGAAATAGAGACCAGATGTAGAGAACAAACATGTGGACTCCAAGTAGGAAAAGATAGGGGGGGAGGGAGGTGGGATGAATTGGGAGATTGGGATTGCCATAAATACATTACCAATAAGAAAAAAAATATCAAATTGTACACTTTACATATATGCAGCTTGTTGTATGTCAATTATATGTCAATAAAGGTTCTTAAAAAAAGGATATTTCCAAGGGAAGGACTTCCCTTCAACACCGCCCTTAAGGCCACACCTGCTGCCCATCTTTGGCTCACGCCAACTTATCAAGCTAACCCATCTACGAATACCAGCCCCAGGTATTCTCCACATCTATTCTCTGGTCATAAAAACAACCCATCACAAGGTGTGGGCATAAGCAGAACATTGATCCCCTAAAAAATTCATCATGGTAGCCAGTCCTGAAATCTTAGCATGATATATCTCACTTTCTGGAGCATACGTGTTTTAACACAAAATTCAAAACTTTCCACTTCCTGCTCCTCCAGTATTATTAATACGCTGCTCTTAATTTACAATGAATGAAAACGATGCTCTATGGAATGTCTCAATCAGTACTGTCTACCGGAAATATAATGGGAATATATAAAGTTTTTCACCAATCATGTTTAAAAAAAAAAGAAGTAAAATCCATTTTAATTACATATATATTATTTAACCAAAATCCCAAACTGTTATTTGAAAATGTAATCACTATAAAATCTTAATTCGATATTTTATATCATTCTTGGTACTAAGACTTCAAAAGCAGATATGTATTTTACACAAACAGCACATTTTGATTTGCATCATCTGCATTTTAAGTGCCCACTAGCTACATGTGAACCTCCACTTTTGGCCAAGGTGGGATAACAAGGCCCAGAATGACCCTCCTGTCAACCAAAAAACTAGACAAAATATGTGAAGTATTAGTTTTCAAGACACCAGCCATTAGGGATCAAAGGATAGGGATACCTTAGAGATAGGCAATGAGTGAGTTGGCCCTATGATTGCTCCAGCTTACTGTCTTGAGAGAGTTTCCAGGATGCTGCCCTGGGAGAGGAAAGCCAAGAGGAGTTCAAGAGACTCTCTGATTGAGACAGGGACCTGGAGTCCAAGGAGATTAAGGCTGCTACAGGCCTCAAGAAAGAGAACCAGAGAGGAAAAGGCTGTACAAAGAGAGAACACTGGGGATCTTCAGGGGATCAGCACATGTGTATAAGGAAATTAGATAAGCCACGCAAATAATCATGTGAAAGGATTAGCGGAAACATACACTCACACAAATCCAGGAATAGTGTTCATTACCACCAGCATGTTGGGAAATGTCAAGGTTTAATGGGCATCAGGAAGAATTCACAGAAGTGTCTTGTTTCAGTAGGGGTAATAATTAGGTCTAAAATAGACACTGCTGTTGTCCCTCCTAAAAAATCAAAAAGCAAGACACGAAGGGATCAAACTCTTTCCAAGTAACTTAGGTACATCCCAGAACAAAAGTCAGGAATATTGAGAGGACTACAAAAGCACGCAGCAAACAAATGCATAAAATTCACACCATCTGGCCTCCAATCAAAATGACAAGGCTTACAAATAAGAAAGAAAAATGCTCCATCATGAAAAGAAAAAGTAATCAACTGCCAGCAACCCAGAATAGACACAGATCTAAGAATTAGCAGACAAAAACACGAGAGCAGTTATAACTATATTCTGTAAGTTCAAAAATGTAAGTTGAGAGGGACTTCCAGTCTCCGATTCAACAAGCTTGGAAGTTGTCACTCGTCCTTAAAACAAGAAAAAAATGATACCAAGAGAAAATCAATGACTTGTCCTGCACGTTAGAAAACTGAGGTCACAGGACAAACCATCACACTGAAGTCTGAAGAGACAGGTGCATGCAGAGACACACCCGCAATCTACCTACATGGAGAAGAAGATGCTGGAGCCAAACTTGCAGAAACACTTAAATGGTAAGTGTGATGAATTGCTGGAAGCTGAATGAGACTAGTAAGAGACCCAGAAACTGTGTGGGCTGATCCTAGGGAATTCTACATTTTTGTGGACTTTCTCTCCAGGAACTTGACCAAATGTCATTGTGAGGAGTAAACAAAGATCTCCTTGTGGCCATGGTAGGTAGGGGTTGGGGAAGAGTAACCACTGTGAAATACACACAGGTCCTTTTCCACTTCAGAGGCCTTCTCCCCAAGAATAAGAACTTGGCCAAAGCACAATTCTAAAATCTTAATTCCAGGTGGGGGAGGAAGGGGGAAGGGAATTTTGCTCCCCTCCAGCCCTCTACAGCCTTTTAATTTCATCTAAGGGGGTTGGTGGGAAATAAAATTAACACAGATCAGAACACTGCAGCCAAGGAAAGAATTAGATAATTGCAGGGGAAAAAAGCTATACCACTGAAGAAAACAACTGTGAAGACCACAGTCCCAAGACATGAGTCCATCAAAAGACTGAGACTGAGTTGGAAGATTATACATTGCTTCCCATACACATACACCTTATCACCACATCAACAGGCTCCAGCATAAACACAATAAAGTACAGCTGAACCACCTGCAGAATCCAGACTCTGTCTGATGAAGCACACATAAAGAAGCCTGATGTCAAGAGGGGAGGAAAATGACACTTATAGGAATTGAAGCCTCTGGAACCTACAGCTACAACAAACATTAATCACAGCCCTACCCATATTAACAGCAATCCTTAAAGGCCTATTTATTTTCTGTTCTTATTACCCAAGGTTACATGTCTGGTCTTCAACAAAAAATGATAAAGCACATCAAAAGTAAGGGAAAAAAATATTCTCAAGAGACCAAACGACCAGCAGAACCAGACTCAGACATGCCACAGATGTTGTATACTGTATGATTCCAATTGTTTGATAATCTGGGAAAGGCAAAACTCTACAGACGGTGAAAATGTCAGTGGCTGCAGGTGTTCAGGGAGCTGGAGGGAAGGATGAAAGTGGAAAGCACGGGGGAGTTTGAGGCGATGAAACTATTCTGCGTGATATGGTAATGGTGGACATACAGCACCATTCATTTGTCAAAAGTCATAAAATTTTACAGCAAAAGAAGGGAAATTTAAAGTATGAAACATTTTAAATATCAATATATTTAGGAGGTTAAGGGGGTCCCAGGAAACTATACAGGTAGTAACAACACAATCTAATTGTATTACAAAGGTATGAAAATAATGCAACTGAAAGCACAGAAGAAAAAGAATTTGTTGGAAAGTAATTTGAAAATGAGTTGATGAGACTTCCTTGGTGCCACGGTGGTTAAGAATCCACCTGGCAATGCAGGGGACACGGGTTCGAACCCTGGTCCAGGAAGATCCCAATTGCTCGGTGGCATGTAAGCCTATGCGCCACAACTACTGAGCCTGCACCCTAGAGCCCACGAGCCAAAACTACTGAGCCCACGTGCTGCAACTACTGAAGCCCACGCACCTAGAGACCGTGCTCTGCAACAAGAGAAGCCACTGCAATGAGAAGCCCACACACCACAACAAAGAGTAGCCCCCACTCGCCACAACTAGAGAAAAGCCTGCGCACAGCAAGGAAGATCCAACGCAGCCAATAAATAAATAAATAAATAAAATAATATGATAATAATATATAAAAAAGCAAAGAAAATGAGTTGAGACTATAAGAGTAAAGGTGACAGAAACTACATAAGCACTCTAGCTCATAAAATTTTTTACCGTGGGAGTATAGGTTGACAATTCTGAAATTATACACAGATCTGGAGCTGTATAATGAGATCCATGGATAGAGGATGAAGGGAACGAGATCCCTCACTGCTGGAGTTCAAGTTCACATATAAGCAAAGGGAGGAGGCTAGAATGATCCATGTGATAAATGGTTAGACTTAGAGAACTCAATAATAACATGGTTAGCTTAATATAGATACAGCTGTATACATAAATACTTATACGTGTGTATATACATGAGTTGGTAAACACAAATTTTCTTGCTCTGTCAGCTAAGATGTCCTGCAAGCATTACCACCCTATAGCAACAAACACATCTATTGCCTAGACCTTGGTTTCTAATAATATTCTCCTTTAAGAGGAACCAGGACTCCTTGGATAAATGTGTGATTCTAGAACTCAGAGAGGGAATACACAAGATGATCCTGGAGCATCATATAGTGCCAGAGGGTAAGAAAATTATGAATGAAAAACCCACACAGATGGGGATTTGTCAAAGGGGCACAGGAGCTCTTTAACTTAAAGAGTCCCTAATGGTCAAAGCAAAAACCATTTGAGCAACGAAATAAAGAAAATAGTCTTGGATTATAATCCAAAGTATAAAATAAACACCGAGGAGTCTACACTGATATAAATGAATTGATAATAAATAGGAGAAAGTAGACAAGTCACTTTAGAAGAATTCCAGATAATTTATGTAGACATCCCATCTTCAAGGGGAAGAACATAATTCCCTTCTCCTTAAGTGTGGGCTGTGTATAGTGACATATTTCCAAAGACTACAGTGTAGAAACAAGGAAAAAAGTTTAATTTTTCTGAGCAGAAATTTGACCAACCAGCCAGGGGACTGAGATTAATACCAAGAGTGATAGGGCAGGTTAATAGTATGTATTCTTGCTATGTTGTGATGAAAATGATGCTTTACCAGTGTGTTCGGCCTTCCAAAAACCCCCGCCTAACTATGAGAAAAACATCAGACAAACACCAATTGAAGGCCAGTCTATACATATCTGACCAATACTTCTCAAAAAAATGTCAAAAGTCACCAAAAATAAAGACTGTCTGAGAAACTGTTACAATTAAGAGAAGCCTAAGAAGATAAGGCCAGAAAATGTAATGGGATAATCTGGATGGGATCCTGAAACAGAGAAAAGACACCAGGTAAAAAGCAAGGAAATCTTAATAAACTATGAACTTTCGTTAACAATAATGTGATTTAGTAATTGCAATGTATGTGCTGTACTAATACAAGACGTTAATAACAGGGAAACTGAGAGTGGAGTATCGGGAACTCTCTGTACATCTTCACAAGTTTTCTAGAACTCTAAAACTATTTTAAAATAAGAAGTTTATTTAAAATGTGTTAGTGACATGAAAAGATATTTTTAAAAAGACTCAAATTAAACTTCTAGAGTTGAAAACTATAATGTTAAATTAGGGCCCAGATAGACTTTGCCTCGGATGCAAAATTTAAGAGGGTGCCAAAAAGCTCAATATCAAGATAAATGATATTTTAAAGCAATATTCTAAGTCATAATTAATGCCAAAAAATCCGTGACGAACATAATACATAAATTTAAAATAAAGGATTCAAAAAACGCTATGCCAAGCCATATTGGAGCCTGAGGCAAAAGGAAAAATGTGAGCCCATATACATGTTTTATGTATTTCCTTACTTCCAGAACATGAGGGTAATTGAAAAAATATTGAAAAAAATGAAAAGTATGTGTATTAAAACTCACAGCATTATTTAAAGTTTAAATATTCAGGAATTGTATTTATGTCTCAATAAAGTTTATACTTACCAAACAAGTTGCACTCATTCATTTTAACTAATAACTCAAAATTGAAAAGACAACCAAAAAAAACCAGTTTTTAAAAATATTATTGATGAGTTTCCTTTGACTAAATCCAGAAAAAATATAATTCTAATATTCTTTTGGGGATATAAACAAAATGTTTAAAGTTAAAATAGTGTTGTGCATTTGAATATACCTACTTTTCAGTTGCTCAGTATTTTCCCAGGATTGTTGTGGAATAGAAAGTTCAGCAAAAGACTCATACGCGTAGTCGCTGAGTTAGAGAAAAGGAACTAGTATAATTCACCTGGAAAAGGATGGTACTTTCAATCAATGTTATTGGAACAATGGTTATATCAAAGAAAAATCTTGACTCCTTTCTTACACCAGGCATAAATTATTTTTGTTTATAAAAAGACTCTTTTAATGAGTAAAAAGATAAGCTACACCTGGGAGAAAATATTCAGTGCATATATTGAATCAAGGACTCATATCCAGAATATTTAAAGCATTTCTACAAATCAATAGGGAAAAAAAGACCTCAATCGAAAAGTAGGAAAAATACTTGATTAGGCACTTCTTCAAAGAGGATATGCAAATAACAACAACAAAAAAATTACAGAAAATGCAGTTCAAAAGTATTAGTCATCATGAACATACAAATTAACACCACAATGAGATGTCTCTGCATGTATATAGGGAATTCTTTGGAGATTACTTAAATAAGAACCAAAAGTAAAAATCAAAAATATGAAAAAACTAATGGAATAATATTGAGAAAAAATATTGCTTTTTTATTTAATGAAGAGAAAGATTAGTGTAGCTAAAAACTAAGCCATCTGGCAGGTAGCTTAAATGTGAAGTTTGGTTCATAGGAATTAGAAAATGTTAAGAATCTTATAAGATAAAATGAGAATTGGCTAAACTTGTATTAATATTTCGTTACATGATTAATAAAATATTTTAGCTACCTTATAGCTTAAACAGAATTTATACATGTAAATTTTGAAAGAAATTACAGAAAACTTTGTCTATATGTTTTATCCAATATGCTGTAAAAAATTCTGATATTTACAAAATCATTCTAGTTATATTTGAAAGAGGCAGCATCACTAATTTATGACATTTTTAGGAATTAATATTGGGAACTGACAAGTATCAATTATATTTAAACACAGTAAAGGGACACTTTTAGCATTTACCATTTTTTATCATCGTTTTTGCTTTGCTTCAAAGTCAGGCATTTTTGACATTTCCATCAAGGGATGGAAGCGGTAAAGTTGCTAACTGGAATTCTTCATGGCTTCTATCACACCACATATTTCTACCACATATGTGAATTCAGACATACCCTACATGTTTCAATAACATGTTTTTAAAGCCAGGCTTCACACTTAGTAGAAATACATATGGCAGCAAAAGAAAGGTTTAAAAAGCATTTTCTTAGTTTGCTGTTCTTTAGATTTTAAAACACTGGGACAGACATCCATTATCAGGACTTGGGGTAGACGAGGGCTATGCTTACCTTCTGTAAAATGGGAGAGAAACCATTTTGCAGACAAATGCTTTTCAGACAGTTTTAAGATCAATTTTAGGAACAAATGCATATGGAGTTTCAAGATCTGGAAGCTGAAAAATCTGTGCATATAGTCAACCAAAACAGGTTGAGAGATACAGAATTTTATGTCTTGGAAATTCTGTAAAGGTAAGACGAAATGATGGGAGTATTTCACCTGCTAATTGTCTTAGGCTTTGGAAAATCAGAGGTTAAAATAAAGGGAAAAACATCCCACTCGTAAGTTCAAAAACTGATTTCTGCAAATATATGCAAATTCAGGTCCAAAATATTGGAATAATAAGCATCTAAATGTTACTGTTAAACATAGTAAATACATGATTTTTTCAGTTTTGTAAAGACATGAAAAAGGTGACTGAAAATTCACTTTGAATAATATTGCAGTAGATTTTTCAAAGTGTTTTTTAATTATAAAGAGTCTATTTTTTTTTCATTGTTTAAGATGGGTTTAGCACCACCTCTGAGTTGGGCTTAAAAATGGGTTAAAAAAATGATACTACTGATGAACTCAGTGACAAGAACAAGGATGTAGATACAGAGAATGGACTGGAGAACTCGAGGTATGGGGGGGGGGTGAAGGGGAAACTGAGACGAAGCGAGAGAGTAGCACAGACATATATATACTACCAACTGTAAAACAGTCAGTGGGAAGTTGTTGTATAACAAAGGGAGTCCAACTCGAGGATGGAAGATGCCTTAGAGGACTGGGGCGGGGAGGGTGGGGGGGACTCGAGGTGGGGGGGAGCCAAGGAAGGGAGGGAATACGGGGATATGTGTATAAAAACAGATGATTGAACCTGGTGTACCCCCAAAAAATAAAAAAAAAATAAAAAAAAAGATACTTATAATTAGACTGTGGTCCATGTTTTAATATGGCCATTTTTGAGCCAATTCAATTTAATATATTTTCATTAAACATTTCATTTTGAAAAGGGCATATTTTGAATTAGCAAATAAAACGCACTTGATTTTTCTTCCCCTGGTTGAGTCTCTAAATAATAGGTCTGCTTAGTTGAATAGCTATGGCCCAGGAACATAAACTAATATCAATTTGCCTCCAGTAACACTTTCTTGACCTCTTGACCCCAGAGGAGTCTCAAAAACTGCGTCCTGTTATCTGTCTTATGAGAGGGAGAAATAAATTGTTTTTGTTTGTAGGTGGTTTTTCCTCCCACAAGATCTATTGGGTTGTCAAAGGAGTGCCTGTGCTCACATAAGCTCATTGCCCAAAAGTACTAAAATGACAAAATATTTATATCTGGATGCCATAAAGAAACCTCTCCTCCCAGCCCACCTTTTTAATGGTTAAGTATCTAGGGAATAAGATGTTCCGTCAGCCGTAACCTCAGCTAAACATAAGAGATTTTTCAGGATTCCACTCCTTCCTTCTGCTCACTCCGTAAAGGCCCTAGAAGAATTTAGTCCTTTAAGTGCTCACATTTAACCAATCACCTAGAAAAGGAGATATGTCTCTAAATCACTATTATTTTATGGCCCTTTGAAGGCCTATGCATTTCAGCAGTTACAGTCACATCCCTTTAGATCAAAATTACACAGATATATGTCGGAACTATGTTATATATTTCAGGCTTTAAACCTAGGTCTTCCCACTCTTCTTAGCTTCCAGCCCCTCATCTCCCACTCTTATCTCTGATACTCCCCCTACAATAGCACTTACTTATTCATTCATTACCTGAGCATATACTCTGTCCCAAGCCCTTCCTGGATACTGGAGAGATCAATGACTGAAATAAAGAGCTAGAAGAGGATTTAGAGAGATACATAAGAAAATTAAAATTAAAATATACAGTATATTAGAAAATAATATATATTATGGAAATAAAGGATAGGTAGGTTGGGAATACGGATTGCAATTTTAAATATAGTGGTGGTCAGGTTAGGCTTGGTTGAAAAAAAAAGATATTTAAATAAATCTTAAATGGGGTGAGGTAATTACCCCTATGGGAGAAGAATTTACTAAGCAGGGGTAACAGCCAATAGATAAGCCTGAGGCAGGAATAAAGCGAATGTGCTCTAGGAATATAAATAAGGTTCTTAAGCCTGGAGAGAGTAAACAAGAAGATCAACAGGAAGAATAGTAGATGAAATCAGAGACATGAGTCAGATCATGCAGTACCTTAGAGACCGTTGTGAGGAATGTGGCTTTTACTCTGAAACAATGGAAGCTAATAATATTGACATGATCCATCTTAAGTTTTCAAACTGCTATCTTGAAACTAGGATGCCAAAACAGGAACTACTAACAAGAAACTATTGCAGTGATCTAGGGAAGAACTAACAGTGGCTCATAAAAAGTTGTACAACTATTTTAGTAGAGGTGATAAAAGAATGGTCCTAAAATGAAGATACGTTGAAGTAAAAGCCAACATGATTTCCTAACCAAATGGCTGTGCAGTGAGTAAGAAGCAGAAAAGGAAAGGAAGCTTCTATTGACCAACCATTTTTATAAGTGCAGGGAAAGAAAGAGAGAAACAGAGAAACAGGGGCAGAGACAGAGAGATAGAGACAATGAAAAAGGAAGGGAGAAAAAGAAAATCAGATGAAAAAAATTGAACATTAAATTATACATTTTTATTACTGGGTTGTAGGCAGTATAAGTGGAAAGGAAAGATCTGAATTTGTATACTACTTCTTCTAATTATTAGGCAATATTTTTTAACTCCTTGGCCTTCAGTTTACATATCTCTAAAAGTTCTTATCTATTTAATATGATGTTGTTGAGGGAATTTACTAAGATAACATAAAATGCCTAGCATATTTTTTCTTCTATTTTCTTAACTGTTAATATTACTAAACAAATAAACTGAGATTGTTTAAAGAACAAAAAAAGAAAAGTGTGTAACTAGATTCTCCACATCAATAAACCAGCTCAGGAATTCTCAAACATATTTTTTCAGCTGTCATTAAATCTCTATGTACTATATTAGGTTTACAGTCCTTCTATTTTCTCTCCCCATAAAAACTTACCCCAAATTCATCTAAAATGATTATATTTCCTGAGAGAAACGCACTATGAAGCAATTTCACATCAATATGTTCCTATTGACCTGAGATATTTAAAAAATCCTATTCTTTAAATCTTTTAAACAAGCTTAAGGTAAGTTTAATAAAGGTTTGTTTTCCCCAAAAATATTTCATTTCATATTTTAGACCTTATAGTAAATGGTATCTAACTCACAACCACAGCAAAACATAACTTGTCTTTCAGTTTGTTCCCTAGTTACAGATCTAAATTCATATATAAAAGGCCTTGGCAGTTGGAATACTAATAAGCGGCTATTAAATGATTACAGATACTTTTTAGTACATCCTACACAATTTCATCTACCAAATAACAATTCAAATTACTTCATACTCAATGAAAGTTTGGAAATTAGTGAAAGATGGATCAATGGGATTGAGGGTTTGGGGGATGAGGAAGGAACCAGTTATTAAAGAAAGTTCTCCAAGAAGAGAAAAGTTGATGGCAGATGGATACTTTGTTCTATACAAAAAAAAAGAAGAGCTACAGAATGATGAAAATGTATAAAAATATTTTTTAAAGTTCTCATTTAAAAATTCTTGAGAAGATAACTGACTATAGGGAAAAACCACCTCATAATATACTGTGGACTTTATAGCTTATATGGAAATAAAACTATGACAGCAATAGCTCAAAGAAAAGCTGGAAAAATTAGACTATACCGTTATAAGTTTCTTACATTATCTGTGAAGTGGTATAATACTATTCAAAAGTGGAGTGTGGTAAGTTAAAGTTCATACTATTGTCAACTACAACTGGCACTCGCCATTGGCACTTGCCATCTCCCTCTACAAGGGTTAAATCACGTGCTGCTGCAGCTGCTGACTGCCAACACCCCCTGAAAGGAGTTCAGGGTGGAGAGCTGAAATGAGGTCCTCTGTGCTCTGGGAAAAACTGGCAGAACAGGTCTTTAGATAGTTAGATATTTTTAGGAGCCAACTTTATGAGACCAATCCTTATACCTCTTTATATCTAGAAAAACACTAAAATCCTTCATGGTGAAGTCTGCTTCTCGTGACTGGCAGTAATCTGCACTAGACTAGCAGAAACCTTCTGTAAACAATATGTGCTTGATTGCATGTTCTTCTCTTTCACCACTATCACGTATATACTAATCTTCCCCCTTGCCTCTTTGGAACAGTTTCTCAGAGCTATCTGGGATGCTGTCCCCTGGGCTGCAGTCCTCATTTTGCCCCAAATAAAACTGAACTTGCAACTCTCACATTGTGCTTTTTTTTTTTTTAAGTTGACCCTGTAAACCCTAATATAACCACTAAGATGCTTTTTCAAGAGAGAAATACAGCTAATTCTGCAGATAAAACAAAATACTAAAAAAAAATTCTAAAACAAAGAAAAGACAAAAATATGGAAAATGAACATGAGACAAATGGAAAACAACCTGCAAGATTACAGACTTGAACATAACCATATGAATAAGCACATTAAATGTAAGTAGTCTACATTCCAATTACATAAAAGGCAGAAATTTTCAGATTGGGTAAAAAATCAATACCCACAATATCTTGTCTGTAAGAAACCCACTTTAAAAAAAGAGACACAGCTTAAAAATAAAAGAATGGAAAGGGACATACACAAACCCACAAACATAAGAAAGCTGGAGTGGCTGCTTTAATATCAGGAAAAAGGTATATTTCAGAACAAAAATATCACCAGGGATAAAAAGAGGTATTTTATAATCATTATTTTGTATCATTATAAAAGATCAATTGAGAAAATACACAAATTATAAATTTATGTCACTAATAAAGGCATCAAAATATATGAAGCAATGACTTAAAAAATAGGGAAATAGACAAATCCAAAATTTTAAGTTGGAGATGTCCATGTTCCACTCTCAGTAATTGGTAATACAAGTAGACATAAGGTCAGTACTGATATACAAGACTTGGACAAAACTGCCCATCAACCTGACCTAACTTCCACAAAACCGCAGAAGAATACACATTCTTTTCAAGTTTAAATGGAATAGTGATGGAGGTAGATCATTTGTTGGGCCTTAAAATGTCATAATAAATTTTAAATTAATTAAATATTCCAATAATTGAACTAAAGTAGAATTCACTAATAAGTCAAATATCTGGAAATTAAGCCACACACTATTAAATAATATTATTGAGTCTAAGACATCACAGAAGAAAATTAGTTAATGTGTTGAAATGCTTGTTTATGAAAATACATCAACAACATAGCAACACTTGCAGAATACAATTAATACTAGTATCCAGAGACTTCCATGGTGAAGTCTATCAAATGTTTAAGGAGGAAGTCTCAGAAACATAAAGAAACTTAAACCTGATAAAAGATAAAGTGAAAAACTGAATATTTTTCCCTTAAGTTCAAGAAAAAGTAGAAGATACTCCTTCTCAGTACTTCTATTATACATTGCAATGGAAGTCCTAGACAGTGTGCTAAGGCAATAAAAAGAAGTAAAAGACAGGAAGACTGAAAGAAAGATGTAAAATCTCTTTATTCACAGTTCATACCATCATGCATACAGAAAATTCTAAGGAATCTACAAAAAAGTTACTATAACCAGCAAGTGATTTTTTACAAGGTTACAGGCTAGAAGAATGGCAGCCAAAGTTTAAATATATTTCAATATTCTAACAATAAAAAGCTGGAAAATAAAAGTATAAAAAAATATTATAAAAGTATCCAAAAACTGAAAATGTATTACTAAATTTGACAACATTAAGATAGCAATTCTCCCTTGATATATGGGTTCAATGTAATTTTAATCAAACTAATCGGGTTTTTGAGGATTTGAAAAGCAGATTTAAAAATTATGGAAATTAGTATAAAAGAAAAAAAACTAGGAATAGAATATAATGGCATATAAAGGAAAATGGTAAACATTTCCATAACCTAGGTATAATAATCAAGAGAGTGTGTTATTGGTATGAGGATTGTTAGGGAGACAGAAGGTCCAAAAACTGAACTACACATATATAATAAGTTGATTTTCAGCAAGTTCCAAGGTAAGTCAACAGAGAATGGATAGTCTTTTCACTGGAAAATTGAATATCCATATGGGGAAAAGAGGAACCTTGACCTTACTGCACACTACAAGCAAAAATTAATATGAAATGGATCACAGTCCCAAAAATCATAGAAGAAAGACTTGGGTTAGACAATAACCTCTTAGAAAAGGAAAAAAATTCAACCATTAAATTGTTGAAAAATCACACTTTATCAAAATTTACAACTTTTGATCTTTAAAAGTTACCATTAAAATGAAAAATAAAAGCAATCCATAGTCTGAAGGATAATTCTCAGTATTCTCAGTACATACATTCAACAAAGAAATTATACCTAGAATATATTTGAAAAAATCTCTTACAACTCATTAATAAGAAAAACAGGGATTTCTCTGGTGACACAGTGGTTAAGAATCCGCCTGTAAGGGACACGGGTTCGATCCCTGGGCCAGGAAGATCCCACATGTCACTGAGCAACTAAGCCTGTGTGCCGCAACTACTAAGCCTGAGCTCTACAGGCCACGAGGCACAACTATTGAGCCCATGTGCCACCACTATTGAAGCCTGCATGCCTAGAACCTGTGTTCTGCAACAAAAGAAGCCGCCATATATATATATATATATATATATATGATCACGTCGCTTGCAAAAATAGACAATTTTACTTCTTTCTAATTAAGATACCTTTTATTTCTTTTTCTTGCCTAATTGTTGTAAGACTGCCAGTACTGTGTTGAATAGAAATGGTTAGAGTGGATCTTCTCTTGTTCCTGATCTTAGAGGAAAACCTTTCTATTTTTCACCATTAAGTTTGATGTTAGTTGTGTGTCTTTTGTTTTAGTTTAAGGGAAGTTCTACAGTTATCAAATGCTTTTTATATGCAGGGCACTGTGTTTGTGCAAAGGAATCAAAGATTTTAAAAATCTCTCTAACAAGGAACTCAGTCTGGTGGAGGATCAGCTGATGGAGGAGCTTATTAAAGAGATGTTATCACATTCAAAGGTTTTTTTCCCCTCTTCATTAAATATTATAAAATAAGGAGTAACAGAAGAAGCTGAATGTGTTCTATATCTCACACTTAATTGGTTATTTGTTTCAGGAATTCTCCTCTCCTCCATAGCCTTCCTTTCCATTGAGTTAATACAAAATCTTCTTAAACTTTCTCATTATGACCTCCTCCTTCTCATACTCCTTTGTTGTATATCTTCTCAACTATGAGAACATATTTTTCTATAATATCAAAGGAAAACTTAAAAGTGTCTCCTTTCACACTATTATGGGATAAGAACAAGTTTCTTGCATTAGCTTCACCAAAAAATTACATCCTGGATGACTATACATGATCATTTTATAGCAAGTGCTGTCTTAACTCACCAATATGTTGCAATCTCCTTATATAAGAAACTACCTTCTCTTTATTTGCACCATGATGCCTTGTGAATGTTAAGGACATTGTAGATGTGCAATAAATACTTCTTGGTTTATCTGTGAGTTAATAATGCATGTTATAGACTGAATGTTTGTGTGGCCCCAAAATTCATATTTGAAATCCAGTCCCCAATATGATAGTATTTGAAGGTGGGGCTTTTGGGAGGCAATTAGATCATGAGGATGGAGCCCTCATGAATGAGATTAGCACCCTTGTAAGAAGAGGTCAGAGAGCTACTTTGCTCTTTCTACCATGTGAGGATACAATGAGAAGTCATCAGTTGGCAACTCAGAAAGAGCCCTCACCAGAACCTGACCATGCTGGCACCCCTGGTCTCAGACCTCCAGCCCCTACAACTGTGAGAAATAAATTTCTGTTATCATAAGCCACCCAATCTATGGTACTTTCTTACAACAGCCCAAACTGAAACAATGTACTTGGAATTATCTTTAGGAATAATAATCTTTCTTCCTTAGCTCATATTTTAAGCATTACTTTCTCACAGACCTGACCTTAATCTCCAGCTGTTTCATAGAAAATATGATGCCTTTGGGGTAAACAGATTGATTTCAAAGCAAAATTTTCAACTTGCCACTTTTTATTCTGAAAATAGCATTTCTGGCATCTAGGTTTCATCATGTGAGCATCCAGCTTTTGGCTTGGTCTATCAGGTAGTGCAGAGACAACAGATGCAATCTGGGCATGAAAATTAATAAACCTAGATTCTAGCTCCAGTTCCTTGCATCTCACTTTCCTCTTTCATAAAAAGAATGGTAAGCTCATTGTCCTAAGCAATCAACCGGACAAAGTGGGAATTCACAATAACATTTTCTTGTGGCTTAGGGCTACAGGGAATTGTACCATGTCAACAGTACTTTGTATGCATTACTGTCATCTCTGATTTTCAGCACATAATAATGAGTTATCAGTCATGTCTCATCTCAAAGTATATGATGATAGACAATATAGCATAGGTATTTTGACAATTTAAGAAAAAAAAAAAAGCAACTTGACTTTCAGTATGCTTCTAAAATTCCATTAGGCATTCCAGTGCTTGGTATGGACAATAGGACTCATGAGCACATTTTTAAAAATGTCCTCTCTCACTATTTCATTTTTTGACTGCAAAGTTTTGCTACACAAAATGAACCATAGGAAATAAAATAAGTAAATGCTGGTGTCGGCCACTGATTTCCAAATGTTGCTGCACGTATTAATGACCAAAGGATCTTTAAAAATCCTGATGCTTGCCTAGCACCCCAGATATTCTAATTTAATTGGTATGGGGTGTAACTTGGATATTTCAATTTATAAAAAGCTCCTCAGGTGATTCTAATGTGCAGCCCAGTTTAAAAACCACTATCCTAGGCAACTGCCCAATTACACTTGGGTCTTGTTTCTCAATCACTCCTTAGCTGCTGAAATTCTTTTGATGAAGTTTTGCTCCTCTGAATCTTTTTTTTTTTCTTTTTTAACTTTGTGACTACTTATTTTACTTAGAAATTTCAAGTCACTCTTTTTTATGCATTACTTTTCTTACTGCGATATGTAATGCTTTAACATTTGGTTCTAACAGTCCTTACTATGTCTGCTAATTTCAAGTGAACCTTATCATTTTCCCTGAACAAACTAATATTTTCAGTCTTTTGTAAAATTCAGAAGAAAATCTACTCTCTAGTTTTCATCTTTACCCAGAATTATTCTGTTTTATAAACTTTCCTCTTGTATGTACAATGTACAATACGCACAATGTCAGAGAGACACCCCCATGCTGGGTGCGTCACCCAGTTCTATTTTCGACAAGCTGTGCTCTACAAGGCATCAAAGGCAACCTCGTGTGTCCAGCTCCCTTAGGGCATGAACGTTATTCTAATGAATTAATCTCTTCTAAGGTAGTTGTTGGGAAAGCCTCACCTCTGTGCTTTTGCTCACACTGCACATTTTCCTTGGAATAACCTTTCTCATCCTTATGATCTGGTTTTTGGGCTGCTGAACATAGCTCATGTTCCAGGACTCAGCCTGGACATCACATCCACCACTTAATCTGTCCTGAGCCTGCTTTTCCCATGGAAGATTGATCACTCCATCCTTTGGGCACTCTCTGGGCAGCTGATGTTTCTATCATAGACTTTAAAACTTTCTTACACTATTAGTGCAACTGTTGGTTCTCTTTAACTGGCTATAAATCACTCAAAGGTAGGAAACATGCTTTACTTATCTTTTTTTCCCAAGTTCCCATAACTGTACTTGACAATGTAGGTACAAAATAGATAGACATTTATCCAGTGAATTAAATTGATTTATTAATGATAAGAGTATGGGGTTTAGAATCAGATATGAGAGCAAATTCCAATTCTGCTTCTACTAGTATATTTTTGAACAAATGACAGATTTTCTTAGACTAAAATGACCCCATTCAAAAAATGTAACTCATAAGAATTGCCTTTTGGGGATGCCACTTGGATTATATAGAAGGATATTATGTGTGTCAAGTATCTCCTACAGAACATTCTCCCCCAGGTCTCATCTCTGGTAAACTAGTACCAGTGAAATTCAGCATCAATGTCATTTCTCCTCTCCAAAGGCTTTCTACAGATTATAATTTTCACAGAACCATCTCTTCACACTTCAACCAAACTTTGCCTGTCCTAAATATTTTAAGCAACAATTTGACTACACTTTTCATTGTTCTATGATGTTATTAAAGAATATTAAGCTCTGGTTTCTAAATATTGGAAACTAGCATTGTCTCTTATCAAGGTGCACATAATGCAAGGAAAAGCAAGAATGCCAATAAACTGTGCCATTGAATGATGAAGCTGATCCAGTAACTGACAACGGTCAAGGAAATGTTGCTCAAGGGAAGAGTAGCAAAGCAGAACTACATGGCACCTGGGTGTTTGCACCCTCTATTACTAGTCGCTGTCACCATAAATTAGAACTTACAAAACCTAATATCTTTGGGGTGAGAAGAGACTGAGCACTTCTCCTTTTGCCCCCATCTCTCCCTGCCACACCCCTGAATGAAAATAGTTATTACTGCTAGTTCAAACCTCAAATGAATTTGTGGCACTGTTTATCAATTGTTTATTAGTTGGAAACTCATAAAGATTTGACAGTTGTCAATTTGGGGGATGACAATTAAGGAAAAGTGTAGAGAATGCAACCTTAGTTTCTTTACTGAAGAGGAATGAGCAAGAAATGTTGCATTGTCTTACATTTGTTCTAAAGAATATTTCAAAATACCACATAATGTATGTAATAAATATGTTCTTGAAGACATCATAGAAAGTCCATGACTGACAATAAGCTATTTAAAAGTCCCAATCCATTTAAAAACTAAGTGCTCTTTTTCGAAAGCAAATACTTGGTTTCCTTATAGTAAAATCCATCAGTATATGCTGTAATTCTGCTATAATATATAGTAAAATGGCTAAAAATCTGGTCAGTTAAAAAACTTTGGTTTTCATGAAGAAATTCTAACCCTGATCCCCTGGAAAATAGCATATGCTAACTGTCTTTTCCATATTTACTAATTATATTTTAAAAATTTGTACCTTTCACTATTAAGTGTCTCTGTTCACTGTACTTATAATTTAGCCTCTAAGTCTCAACTAATATATGTTGCTTTTGCAAAAAAAGAAAACTTCTTCCACACCCAGAATGTGTTTTGTGTATTTCCTATTTGAGTAACATTGAGTACTTATCCTTATCACAGAACTTATCACGTCATTGCAATAGTTTCTCTGCTTATATGTATCACTGACTAAGCCTCAAGCTCCTCCTTATCTTATTTATTTGAGTGTATATGATTATATATATATGATTTACATATTTTTATTATGTGTATATATACATGCATATATATAATCATAGGGCTCAGTGCACAGCAAATGATCAACTATCATTTGCCAATAAGAAAAAAAAAAAATAAATGGACTCATTGGTGGAGAGATAAAAAATGACAGTGAAATGAACATTTTTGACAAAAGCAGAAATAATTCACTGCCAATAAGCATACACTACATGAACTGTTAAAGGAAGTTCTTCTAGCAAAAGATGGAAATTTAGAGCTACACAAAGGAAAGTAGAGTTTTGGAAAAGGTAAAAATATAAGGATAAGTATAAAACACATTTTTCTTAATTTCTTTAAAAGATAATTGTTGAAAGCCAAAAATTATAACAATACATTGTGTTATATAAAATATGTATGAATATAATGTGTGACAGCAATAGCACAAGTGCTAAAATGGAGTAAATGGGAATATATTGTTATGGTGTTCCTATACTCCATGCGAATGTGTATTTTTGAAGGTAGATTATGATATGTTAAAGATATACGTTGTAAAGGACTCCAGAATTTTAAAAAGGTATAACCAGCATGGTAACTGTAAGGAAAATGTAATCATAGAAAATACCTAATACAAACAAGGCAAAAAATAAGATAATTATAAAAAGAACAGAAATAGTGAAAGCAACTAGCAAGTTGGATGATTTAAATGCAAATATATAATTATATTAAATGCAAATGGTCTAGAAATGCCAATTAAAAGATTATTATGTGAGACTTAAAAAGTAGATCCAACTCTAAGCTGCCTACAAGAAACTTAAATATCAAGAAATAGATAGGTTAAAAGTAAAAAGATGGAAAGGTATAGCATGCAAAAACAAAGAAAGTTTAGGGAAGTTCCCTGGCAGTCCAGGGGTTAAAATCTGGCACTTTCACTGCTGGGGCCTGGGTTCAATCCCTGGTTGGAGAACTAAGGTCCCACAAGCCACATGACGTGGCCAAAAAAAAAGTTGAACTGCCTAAAATGGCTTTATTCATAATTGCCAAAAACTGGAAAAAACCAACAACCTTAATGTCCTTGAAATGGTGAACAGATAAACTGGTACATCCATACAATGAAATATTATTCAGCAATGCTAATAAATGAATTTCTGATTCACACAATAACATGGGTTAATTCCAAATGTGTTACGTAAAGTGAAAGAAGCTGTTCTCAAAAAGCTGCATAACAATGTGTGATTCAGTTATATGACACCATGGCAAAACTATAGGCAACTTAATTCAAATCAGTGGTTGCCAAGTGTTAGTTGTAGGAGGAGGGGTTAATGATGAAGGGGCATGAATATTTTGCCTAATGAAGTTGTCCTGTATCTTACTTATAATAGTAGTAACATGAGTGTATACATTTATCAAGTTCATCAAACTGTACGCTTAAAAAAAGGGTGACTTTTATAATATACAAATTATACCTTAGTAAATCTGACTTCAAAAAGCACATTACACATTAAAGATGTGTTAATAAGCAGGTCAAATATTTTTTCTTCTCTTCATACACATTAAAAAGAGGTATAAATGTCCCTTTGGAAATATGTGTCAGGCAGCTCTGTATTTCAGAACCAGCATCAAAGCTTGAGGGTTTAATGCTATTAATTTTCTCTGATTCAGCTCTAGGCACCCTGGAGGGCACTAAATAAACAGTCCTTGACTAAATGACTGTTCTTTATAGCTCCTGCAGCACAAAGTTTAGAAACCATTGACTGGAGAGTGGAAAAGGGAGGCTGGAAACTATAATTTTTCAGAGGGCAGAAACAAGCCCCTGGAACTACATTCCATGGCTTAACTTTCATGTTTAAGCATTGTCAAAAGGAAATACAGCAAAAGGATCAGTGGACTATGGGTCCCAGCCTCCTTGTTCTATGTCTTATTCTTCTTCATTGACAGCTCACCTCCTCTCTTGTCTCTCCCCTTCCCCACTTCTCTCTCTCTCTCTCCCCCACCCCGTCCCACCACACACACACTCTCTTACACAGGTACTACATACACTGAAACTCTGGGTATTCTTTATTTTCACAGAAGTCCAAATATCTGGAAAAGATTTCTTTGCATTTTGAAACTGATTAACGGATTAGGCTTTAGCTAGTAGGTGTCAATCACACTTGAACTGGAAGAAGTGTTTGTCTACATTACCTTAATCATATATCTATGACCTGCCACTCTCCTAATCACAAAACAGACTACTCCCTCTTGTCTTTAGATTATTGCCAAATATACACTGAATTCTGGAAAGGTGCAAAATGTTTTCTGAATTTTATGGGGTTCACAAAGCTCATTTATTTAGCTATATATCTTATTCCAAAGGATATTACATTTACTTTTATTATGTCACAAAGCCAGTTTGGCCAATCACCCGCTGCCCTAGGAAGCCTATTTGGGAACCATCAAGTATTTCAGTAGGCCAAAACTCATAATAAATCTGGGGACCCAAAATAATAATTTCAGAGATGACCTGCTCACTTTGTGTTAATTATAAAATAAACTGTCAGATCATAAGTAAAGATAAATTGTAAAATTAAAAACCTGCTAGATAATATGGAGAACAGCAGCACATAGGAATCTCAGAAATGTTCTAACTCACACTCCAAGAAGATATAACAATTGTAAATATATTTGCACCCAACATAGGAGCACCAGAATATACAGGGTAAATGCTAACACCTATAAAAGGAGAAAGTGACAGTAATGCAATAATAGTGGGGGACTTTAACACCATACTTTCATCAATAAACAGATCATTTAGACAGAAAATCAATAAGGAAATACAGGCCTTAAATGACACATTAGACCAGATGGATTTAATTGATATTTATAGAGCATTCTATTCTCCAAGATAGATCACAAGCTGGGCCACAAAGCAAGCCCCAGTAAATTTGAGAAAATTAAAATTGTATCAAGCATCTTTTCCAACCACAATGCTATACTATTAGAAACTACAAGAAAAAAGGGTAAAAAACACAAACGTGGAGGGTAAACAATATGCTACTAAATAACTAATGAATCATTGAACAAATCAAAGAGGAAATCAAAAAATACCTACAGACAAAGGAAAATAAAAACACAGCAATCCAAAACCTATGGGATGCAGCAAAAGCAGGCCTAACAGGAAAGTTTATAGCATTACAACCGTACCTCAGGAAACAAGAAAAATCTCAAATAAACAACCTAACCTGACAACTAAAGCAATTAGAGAAAGAAGAAAAAATAAAACCCAAAGTTAGCAGAAGGAAAGGAATCATAAAGACCCGAGCAGAAATAAATGAAATAGAGATGAAGAAAGCAAAAGTAAAGATCGATGAAACTAAAAGTTGGTTCTTTGAAAATATTAACAAAATTTATAAACATTTAGACTCATCAAGAAAAAATGGAGAGAGCTCAAATCAATAAAATTAGAAATAAAAAAGGAGAAGTTACAACTGACACCACAGAAATATAAAGGATCATAGAGACTACTATAAGCAACTACATGCCAATAAAATGGATACACTAGAAGAAACAGATAAATGCTTAGTAAGGTACACTCTCCCAAGACTGAGCCTGGAAGAAATAGAAAATATTAACATGCCAATCACAAGTACACAAACTGAAATTATGATTTAAAAACTCCCAACAAAAAAAAGTCCAGAACCAGGTGGCTTACACAGGCTAATTCTATCAAATATTTAGAGGAGTTAACATCTATTCTTCTGAAACTCTTCCAAAAAATTGCAGAGGAAGGAACACTCCCAAGCTCATTGTACAAGGCCACCATCACCCTAATACTAAAACCAGACAAAGATACCACAAAAAAAGAAAATTACAGGCCAGTATCACTGATGAATATAGACACAAAAACACTCAACAAAATACTAGCACACCAAATCTAACAATATATTAAAAGGACCATAATCCATGATCAAGTGGGATTTATCCCAGGGATACAAGGAGTTTTCAATACCTGAAAATCAATCTGTGTGATATACCACATTAACAAGTTATAGAATTCAAACCATATGATCATCTCAATTGATGCAGGAAAAGCTTTTGAAAAAATTCAACACACATTTATGATAAAAACTCTGCAGAAAGTGGGCACAGAGGGAACCTACCTCAACATAATAAAGGTCATATATGACAAAACCACAGCTAACATCATACTCAATGGTGAAATGAAAGAATTTCTTCTAAGATCAGGAACAAGACAAGGATGTCCATTCTCCCCACTTCTTTCCAACATAGTTTTGGAAATCCTAGCCTGGTTTTGGCAATGAGAGAAGAAAAAGAAATAAAAGTAATCTAAATTGGAAAAGAAGTAAAACTGTCACTGTTTGCAGATCATATGTTATACACAGAAAATGCTAAAGATGCTACCAGAAAACTATTAGAGCTCATCAATGAATTTGGTAAATTTGTATGATACAAAATTAATATGTAGAAATCTGTTACATTTCTACACACTAGCAACTTATGATCAGAAAAAGAAATTAAGGAAACAATCCCATTTACGATCCCACCAAAAAGAATAAAGTACCTAGGAATAAACCTACCCAAAGAGGCAAAATAACTACTCTGAAGAGTATAAGATGCTGATGAAAGAAATCGAAGATGACACAAACAGATGGAGAGAGATACCAAATTCTTGGATTGGAAGAATCAATAATGTCAAAATGACTACACTACCCAAGGCAATCTACAGATTCACTGCAATCCCTATCAAATTACCAATGGCATTTTTTGCAGATCTAGAACAAAAATATCTCAAAATTTGTACGGAGACACAAAAGACCCAAAATAGCCAAAGCAATCTTGAGAAACAAATGGAGCTGGGTCAGGCTCCCTGACTTCAGACTATACTACAAAGCTACAAAGCTACAGTCATCAAAACAGTATGGTCCTGGCACAAAAACAGAAATATAGATCAATGACAGAGGAAAGAAAGCCCAGAAATAAAACCATACACCTATGGTCAATTAATCTATGACAAAGGAGGCAAGAATATACAATGGAGAAAAGACAATTTCTTCAATAGGTGGTGCTGGGAAAACTGGATAGCTACATGTAAAAGAATGAAATTAAAACATTCCCTAACACCATACACAAAAATAAACTCAAAATGGATTAAAGACCTAAATGTAAGGCTGGACCTAAATGTAAGGCTTAACCTAAATGCAAGATCAGACATTATAAAACTCTTCGAGGAATGCATGGGCAGACACTTTGACATAAATTGCAGCAATATCTTTTTGGATCCATTTCCTAGAGTAATTAAAATAAAAACAAAAATAAACAAATGGGACCTAATTAAACTTAAAATCTTCTGCACAGCAAAGGAAACCATAAACAGAATGAAAGTACAACCCATAGAATGGGAAAAAATATTTGCAAATCATGCAACCAACAAGGGATTAATCTCCAAAATTTACAAACAGCTCATGCAGCTCAATATAAAAAAAAAAAAAAAAAAAAACAGCCAAATCAAAAAATGGGCAGAAGATCTAAATAGACATTTCTGCAAATAAAACATACAGACAGCCAAAAAAGCACATGAAAAGATACCCAACATCACTACTACAGAAATGTAAATACAAACTACAATGAAGTATCACTTCACCCCAGCCAGAATGGCCATCATCAAAAAGTCTACAAACAATAACTTCTGGAAAGAGTGGGGAGAAAAGGGAACCCTCCCACACTGTTGGTGGGAATGTAAATTGGTAGAACCACTATGGAGAAGAGTAGGGAGTTTCTTTAAAAATCTAAAAATAGAGCTACCATATGATCCAGCAGTCTCACTCATGGCTATACATCTGGAGAAAACCATAATTTGAAAAGATACATGCACCCCAATGTTCATTATAGCACTATTTACAATAGCCAGGACATGTCAACAACCCAAATGTTCATTGACAAATGAATGGATAAATGTGGTGCATATATACAACAGAATATTATGCAGCCATAAAAAAATGAAATGCCATTTGCAGCAATATGGATGGACCTAGAAATTATCATACTCAGTGAAGTCAGAGAAAGACAAATATATGGTAGGACTTATATATGAGATCTTTAAAAAATGATACAAATGAACTTATTTACAAAACAGAAACAGACAAACAGACATAGAAAACAAACTTATGGTTACCAAAGGGGAAAAATCGGAAAGAGGGATAAATTAGGAGTTTGGGATTAGCATAGACACACTACTATATATAAAATAGATCATCAACAAGGACCTACTGTATAGCACAGGGAATGCTACTCAATATTCTGTAATAATACAAATGGGAAAGGAATTTGAAAAAGAATAGATATATGTATATGTATAACTGAATCACTCTGCTGTACACCTAAAATTAACATAATGTTGGAAATCAACTATTCTCCAATATAAAATAAAAATTTAAAAAATAAATAAATCAGATATACTGGGGAAAAAAGAACCATATACATCGTAATCATATACTTTATACTAAATAATTAACATAAGCATGATTCAGTTTGCTTCTCAAAAACACATCTATAGTTCAGACTTAACTTCTGATCTTCTTTTACTAGTAAATCTTCTTGTCTATGAAAATCTCCAAACTTTTCCAAGAGCTGATATGAACTGAGTTATAGGTTTGCTAGATAAACATTTGCTTATGGGAACCTTTAGAGTTAGTTCTATTTACAAGGAACTGTGTCCTGACTCTGCCTGTTCTGCTGATCTTTTGTTTTCCTCATTATTCCATCCTGTGCTCTTTTCTCTTGGAGATAGTCACCTCCTTAAATTTGGAATTTTAATCCAAATTATAGATTATTCTCAGTCTCTCTGACTGCAATTGGTCAAAATTCCCATTTAACTTCAGTTTCATCACATAATATTTCTAAGAAGTTTTCCTTCTCTAGGTGAAATTTTTGTCCTATAAAATCACATCTCTCTCTCTCCTGCACCTTGAGCTGTTTTTATCTGAGCAGTGCTATAACCCAGGCTGAATGTCTGTCCCACATTCCAGTGAAAGAATTATTTCAAGATGCAGAATAGGATAAAGGGCTTGGGCTTTGAAGTAAACTGCATACTAATTTTGAAAACTGACTCTTCTGGCTGTGTGATTAGCTCAAATCACAAAATATATCTAAATAAGCCCCTCCAAGATTCATTTTTCCTGCAATAGGTATTTATAAAACACCATTTATCATCTGACCCTTGTCAACTTTTTCAGTCCCTTCTGCTCAGCAACCTCACCCCACCCCTTCACCAACTAAGTTCTAATAATAAGTAATGAATATGCATATTTAGGTTTCTAAATATGCCGGCAACTCTCTCAGCTCCTGCTTTTTTTGCATATGCCTTGTTTCATTTGCTTAGAGTACTCTCACCACCACTACTTTAATTCTTACTATAAAATAATGCTCAGAAGTGATTTTGCTATGTAATTAATAAGTTAAATCTAATATCTCATGGCTGAATTAAAAAAGTTTTCTCAGAGGAGAAAAATCTCAAAGGATGAGTATGTCATTGGGCAGACTGAAAAGTGAAATTCACACAGAAAAGCCCAGGCTAAGGAATGGGATAAAAAGGGGAAGGTGAGTAGAAGAGGACAAAATTAAGGAGAAATTCATTGGTACTATGTGTCTTAGGTAAAGTATATTCTTTGAGTGGGATCAATAACAGCCAACAGAGCAATTCCCTTCACCAGAGAGAAGGCATAGGTCAATTATAAAATATATCTTTTGGCTAGATTCCAAGATTCAGAAAATTTCTTCATTGAAGATGCACCTTCCTTTTCCTGCCTTCTTACTGCTGTGTTTCATGCTTCCACTTTTCTTATCCTGCATAACTCTTTGGATTAATGACTCTACTAAAGGGTTGGCCAGGTTTCAGATTGCAGGTTTTTCACAGAAAGATATCTCACAGCCTCAGAACCATGCATTGCTGCCTTTGGTAAAATTCATTCACTTTCTCACTTTGCCTCACTTGAAATTGGCCACAGCAGATACCAACCAGAGGCAGAGGCTCCCTCTTATCAGTGATGAGATGATACCAATGATCCATGTGTGTATCAATTCGCAGTCAAATTTAAGTTAGAAAACAATTCTAGCCAACTTAATTTTTTTAATTTACTAAAATTATTAGCTACCAATCATTAACTGCTAATAAATAATGTGCTAATAATTATTAGCACACTGAATCCAACAGCACATTAAAAAGATCATGACCAAGTTGGATTCATCCCAGGGTCACAAGGATGGTTCAACATATGACAATCAATCAATGTGATACACCACATCAACAAAAGAAAAGACAAAACCCACATGATCATCTCAATAGATGCAGAAAAAGCATTTGATAAAAGTCAACATCTATTCATGATAGAAACTCTTACCAAAGTTGGAAAAGAGGGAACATATACCAACATAATAAAAGCTATTTATGACAAACCCATAGCCAATATGATACTCATCAGTGAAAAGCTGAAAGCCCTCCTGCTAAAATCTGGAACAACACAAGGATGCCCACTCTCACCACTTCTCTTCAACACTGTATTGGAAGTCTAGCCCCAGCAATCAGACAAGAAGAAGAAATTAAAATCATTCGAACTGGTAGGGAAGAACTGATAAACGAATTCAGCAAGGTAGCAGGATACAAGATTGACATACAGAAATCAATTGTATTTCTTTACACTAATAATGAAATATCAGAAAGAAAATGTAAACCAAAAATCCCTTTTAAGTCGCATCAAAAAAATTTAAGAATAACCTCACCAAGGAGCTGAAAGACATATGCTGAGAACTACAAAACATTAATAAAGGAAACGGAAGGTGATTCAAAGAAATGGAAAAATACCTCATGCTTTTGGATTAGAAGAATTAATATTGTTAAAATGACCATACTACACAAAGCAATCTACAGATTTAATGTGAACCCTATCAAATTGCCCATGACAATTTTTCACAGAACTAGAATAAATAATCCTTAAATTTCTATGGAACCATAAAAGATCCAGAATTACCAAAGCAATCCTGAGGAAGAAGAACAAAACAGGAGGCATAACCCACCCAGACTTCAAACAATACTACAAAGCTACCATAATCAAAAGAGTGTGGTGTTGACACAAAAACAGACATATGGATCAATGGAACAAAATAGCCCAGAAATAAACCCACTCACCTATGATCAATTAATCTTCGAATAAGGAGGCAAGAATATACAATGGGCAAAGACAGTCTCTTCAGCAAGTGGTATTGGAAAAGCTGGGCAGCCGCATGTAAATCAATGAAGTTAGAACACACCCTCACACTATATACAAAAATAAACTCAAAATGGCTTAAAGACTTAAATATAAGACATGACACCATAAAACTCCTACAGGAGAACACAGGCAAAACATATATCATACCAATGTTTTTTTAGGACAGTCTCCCAAAGCAATAGAATTAAAAGCAAAAATAAACAAATGGGACCTAATCAAACTTATAAGATCTTGCACAGCAAAGGAAACCATAAAAGAAATGAAAAGACTACCTACAGACTGGGAGAGAATATTTGCAAATTATGAGACTGACAAGGGCTCAATTTCCAAAATATACAAACAGCTCATACAACTCAATAATGAAAAAACAACCCAATCAAAAAATGGGCAGAAGACCTAAATAGACATTTCTCCAAAGAAGACATACAAATGGCCAACAGGCACATGAAAAGATGCTCAACATCACTAATTATTAGAGAAATGCAAATCAAAACTATGAGGTACAACCTCACACTGGTCAGAATGGCCATCATTAAAAAATCTACAAATAGCAAATGCTGGAGAGGGTGTGGAGAAAGGGAACCCTCTTACACTGTTGGTGGGAATGTAAATTGGTGCAACCATTATGGAAAATAATATGGAAGTTCCTCAAAAAACTAAAAATAGAGTTGCCATATGATCCAGCAATCCCACTCCTGGGCATATACCTAGACAAAACTATGATTCAGAAAGATAGATGTACCCATATATTCATAGCAGCACTATTCACAATAGCCAAGACATGGAAACAACTTAAGTGTCCATCAACAGGTAAATGGATAAAGACTTAGTACATATATATGATGGAATACTACTCAGCCATAAAAAAGAATGAAATAATACCATTTTCAACAACGTGGATGGACCTAGCGATTATCAAACTAAGTGAAGTCAGAAAGAGAAAGACAAATACCATATGATACCACTTATTGTGAAATCTAAAATATGACACAATTGAACTTATCTATGAAACAGAAACAGACTCACAGACATAGAGAACAGACTTATGGTTGCCAAGGGGGAGAGAGGGTGGGAGGAGGGAAGTATTGGGAGTTTGGGATTAGCAAATGCAAGCTACATAAGGATGGATAAACACCAAGGTCCTACTGTACAGCACAGGCAACTATATTCCATATCCTGTGATAAACCGTAATGGAAAATAATATGGAAAAGAATGTATATAGGTGCATAAATGAGTCACTTTGCTATACAGCAGAAATTAACACAACATTCTAAATCAATTATACTTCGATAACTTTTTTTTTTTAAATTATTGACTACCAGTGTGTAGCCTACAGAATCAGAAAACCACCAGGACAACTGGGACTTGAGAAGGACAAGAACAAGGACCTCTCTGGAGACTTCACTCAGAAACAGTTTTTAGGAAGGGTATTAAGGGAAAATACCAAATGTCAAAGGAAATATCTTTGAGACTCTGATATCAGAATGACTCAATTCCAAGCTCATTCCATTGGTGAGTTACTTTCACTAGACTCAAAATCCCAGGAGTCAGATTGGCCTAACTTGAATCTCATGTGGGTTCTTGGGCCAGTGGAATGAGGTGTTGGGGCGGGCATGGGAAATCAGCACATGTCATTGACAATTCCATCATAACCCACAAAATGGAGGTAGATAAATTCTTAAAAGAAAGATGGGGTACTGTTACCAGTGACAGAGTAAAGGGCAACACACAGGCAAAATCAAAAAAGTATCTCCTATAATGTTTATGCCTCTTATGGATAAACCTGGCCACAAGCATGCAACAAGTATTAAGGGTATGTTCCTATTGAGTATTTCTCGGTTTCAATAATCTACAAATGACTCTGTGTTTCTGAGCTCTACTTTGTGCTTCAAAGCCACATGTGAAGCCTTAGTCAGGGCCTGAACATACTGCATTTACCAAGTGAGCAACTAGCCCAGCCTCCTATGACGCCCCAACCTTGAAACCTCAGGATGGTACCTGATCATCCTACCTAAACATGTTTAATTATACAAAACTCGCATATATCAAGACGCCAGAAAAAAACTGATTCAACAAGTGACACAGAACTGACTATGTGGAATAGGGCCTGGAGGTGTAGAGCAGCTCTTTCCCTGGTGCCCATACTCAACTACACTGACCTACCAAGGGTGTTCTGTGTTGTTTGTAGGGAAGTTGGAAGTTTGGTAGTTTGCTAAACTTTGTGCAGAAGATTAATGAAAAAATATAATGTAAATTTTTTTTCCAAACTTCTCCTGTGTCAAGGTTGAAGAGACGTTGGTGAGGACCCAGGAAAATATGTGAACTACCTAGAGTCTCACATCAGTATCTTCCTATCTCCCCACCTACCCTGTTTCTATGCCCGATTCTGACTTTGATGAACCCTTATACTCTCAGCTTCCTCTATCTCTTCTAAACGTTAAAACCAGACAGGGTCTACTGTCAGTCATTTGCCCCTTTAATTTCGTTTGAAACTACCAAGGCTTAAATCAAGTTGGAATAAAATGCTTTGTGCTCTGCTGAAGGAATTTAAGGCATCACCAAAAAAGTCTGGGGGTGAGGTGCAGAAAACTTTCTCAGGACCACTGAAATGGTACAGTGTGAGTAGTTAATAATCTCATATTTAAGTTTTAAAGTGTCTTTAAAATAATATTTTTAAGTCTCTGAGTTTCCAAGCTCTCAGGAATTTTCTCAAGCTGCATCCTTCAACCACTAACTTACTGCAAGAGTAAATTTTTCAGGGAACACCAAAATTATGTATTTGGCCAAAAGTCATAATAAAGTGAAAGAAGGGCACGAAGTGATAGCAAATTTTCATGTTTTTAAAATCACCTTTCTTTCAAATCTCAACTGCCCAAACATCCACAGATCTTTGACTCAGCATTTTTCAAGTCTCCTAAGAAATTTCTCTCCTGTAAATTAAATTGTTTATCTGAAAATAGTCCTACATCATTTTAGAAGACCTAATTCTAAAGAAAACTGTAGAGGCCAAGGACAAACAAACAGAATTTTCCAAAAGTTTTTTGTAAATGATTCCTTTAATAATGTATAATTTTATTATTCATGCAATATATGGCCATTGTTAAAAATTAGAAATAAGAAAAATCACCTGTAAAGCAACACATTAATACCCTGTGAACCATCTGGAAATAACTCTTGTTGACACTTTGGTATATAGCCTTTCAGATTTTTCTACACATAATCTGTCTATATTACAAATTCATCATACTGTATATATTATTTGTAATCTATATTATTCATTAAATAATATATCATGCACATCTTCCTGTATCAACAAATACAAATCTATAACATATCCAGGCCCTCTTAGTAATTTGGTGTTTGAAAAACTGTGTGTTAGTATTCATTTACCAATTTCTTATTTTTTGAACATTTTAGTTGTTTTCAAGGTTTTTTTTTCTATTACTATGTATATGATAAACCAGTGAATATTCCTGTATAGGAAACAAATCATCTATTAACTATGCTTGAGTATCAGAATACAGCAATGTTTTATTTATCTGAAAACCACTTAGCAAGTAATCTCAGATATCTGAAAACATTTAAAACTGAACACTAAGTCAAATATTTTCTAAACACATGTTCTTTGATTATGAAAATAATGTTCAGTTCTCTGCTCAGAATCATGTAATTTTATTCAAACCACAATTAGAACTTGTTTGAAAAATAGAAACAGAAAAGAAAATAAATTTATTAGAGGTAATTGCACTAAAAACAAGAGGCAATTTGTTGCCTTTGGGTGTTAAGAAAAACATTCAATAATAATGATGAATACTATAATTTATTTTTTCAATTTATTTTTTATTGAAGTATAGTTGGTTTATTGTAATTTAAGGGCATAATATTCATTGGGTATTTGCTATGTGTTAGGTACTGTTCTGAGTGGTTTATATTCACTATATCATTTAACTCTATGAGACAGGTAATAATATTGTTATCCCTATTCCACAGATGGGGAAATTATACTAAAAGCAGATGAGCACTTGTATTCTTAGGAAACCATGAGTACACACAGTAAACATACCTTGTTAAAGTGATAGGAAACCACTATATATACAATGTACACGCACAGTGCCATGATTTATATATGCAGTTAAAAAGATTAATGATCTAAATCTCCAAACGTACTTAATAAGGGCAGGTGTTATGCAATATATTTAAATATTTCAATCTAAATTATCTTTAATTCAGTATGTAAATGAATGAACTTTGATTTTCTAAAAAAAAAAATGCTCTTGGCTACAGAATGTGCTACTAGCCACATGTAACTCTTGAACAGCTGAAAGGTAGGTAGTACAACTGAGAAAATGAACTTTTAATTTTATATAATCTTAATATAATTAAAATTTTAAAACTGAAAACTGTCTTTGTAGGACTACATCTCATTTTAAGCTTTGTGTAGTACTATAGTTCACACACTGGGAAAGTACATTGTTTCAAATATTACACATAAACACAGCACTGATCTAGTTGGTGTCAATGGATTGATTCAATTTGAATAGTATTTTTCTATGTAGCACTGTAACATTATAGTGTGCTTATCTGAACATTGTGTGCAGGCATCATGAGTTAAAATGATGCCTATGTAAAGTGTATTTGATAATTAAATTGAAATATTCATTATAATTTTAATTCAAATAGAATTAAATGATGGTTATAGTCTAAAAATAACTACAAACATCTTAAAATTTAAAACATAGGTAAAAATCAACTTAATTACAAAACAGAAACAAGCTCACAGACAGAAAACTTATGGTTACCAAAGAGGGGAGAGGGAGAGATAAATTAAGAGTATGGGATTAATAGATACATACCACTGCATATAAAATAAACAATAAGATTTTACTGTATGGCACATGGAACAATATCTTTTAAGAACCTATAATGGAAAAGAATTTGAAGCTGTACACCTGAAACTAACACAGCATTGTAAATCAACTATAGTTTAATAAATAAAATCTCAAATAAATTAAATGTGGGTTTATTATTGATGCATAATTAAGTGAAGATTCAGAAGCTGATGCTATCATGGAAAATTTTAAGATACCTTGCAAGTTTACAATGTGTCCTTGCAATGTGCTCTATGAGAATAGAAATTGTTTATCGTATAAAATAAAGATACTAAGACAACAGTAAGATACTTTTTCAGCAAAAGCATAGGTAATCTGATGAGTCCTCTTAAAAGTAAAAAAAAAAAACCAATTAAATTAGGTCTGAAATCAGAATTAAATGTCAAAAAATTCTAAATATTTTGTAAACAAAATGTGAGCTTAACTTTGGCAATATATAGAATGATTGAATTTGCTGAAAAACAAAGAAATCATCCTTAGATAAGATGGTAAAATAAATTATTTTAGTCATAGAAATCTTGTAAGGAAATTATGACTAAAAAGATATTTTAAAAAATGAAAGGTCTGCAGTTAAGTCACCAAATAATTATGTAGAAAAAAATCAATGAGTTCAAATTTATTTTAATTGTGAGCACTTTTCTTTAGCTTTAGTGGCATTACACACTGTAAGACATACTGCCTGAAAAACATTTTCAGGTGGTTTTGTCTCAAAGGACTTAAAATTTGAAAAAAAGAAAAAAAAGCCAATTCACAGCCTAAAAAGTCTAAGCTGGAAAAATATTGAATCTTTTGCATCTGTCAAAGAGTTATAGCTAAATATTAAAAAGATTGTTTCTATCATGACTGATGGTGTGCAAGCTACAATAAGTTAAAATATGGATTTATTAAAAATTTAAGACAATAAACTGATGTTTCCTGTATTGCTTTGTTTCACCCCATTATGCATATTGAAAATATTTGTGCTCAGTTTTCTAAAGTAGACTCTACAATTTCTGAATACACAAAGAGATGTGTGTGTGTAAATGTGTACAAATGCTACAAATCATTGCCAGTGTGCAGAACTATGAAGAAACTTAGAACATAATGAATTTTATGACTTTTCTTTACCAGTGCTCATTTGTTGAGTTCTGAACAAGTTTACAAAGATTTACTGTTCTGTCAACTCCACTTCAAAATTTCTTCAAATGAAAGAAAAGCTCACCATTCAATTCGCAAAGGGAACAAGTGGCAGTGCAATTAAATTTTCTTGTTGATATCACACTGCACCTGAATGAGCTAAACTTGACATTTCAAGGAAAGGGATAGTTGGTTTATGACCTAGTTGGAGAACTACATTAATTTATGTTGAAATGAAATTTCTTATAGCAGTAATCAATAACAGTATTTGAACATTTTTCTAACGTGAATCAATATGCAAAAAAATTTTCATTATAATTAACAGCAGTATGTAAATTGGCTATCAAAACAACAAGAAAAATTTGATGAATGCTTTGTTGACAATAATAAAGAGGTTTTTTTTATGTATGCAGTAATCTTTTGAAGTTATTAATACTAAGTTAACGTAAAAGTTAGTGAATTTGCTTAATTTGGAAAGATGCCTTTTGATTGTGATTATGTTTTTCTTCAAAGTCAAGTCATTCTAAAGTAATGAATGAGTATTGCCAATGTGGATCTGAATACTGAAGGAAAATGATTTTTTGGTACTTGATTCATTCATTTGATATTTTAAAAATCTGTTTGAACAACTTGAGTAGGTGAATTTATGTTTTCAAATGGAAATTTTATGAAATCTAAATACAGATCATATATTTCCAATGTAAATGTATGGTTTTAACAAGGTGTGCTATAGTGTAAAAATACATTCTCAATTTCAAAGACATTACCCAAAAAACAGGACATGTAAAGTATCTCAATAAATTTATATTGCTTACATATTAAATATTAAAATAACTCTTTGGCATATTCATTTAAATGTTACATTTAAAAAAAATAATTTCACCCATTTCTTTTTACTCTTAATGTGGCTGCTGAAAAATTTAAAATTACATACATTTGACTGCGTTATATTTCTAATGGATAGCCCTGATACACAGTAAATTCTCTCTAATCTCCAGATAAAAAAATGTTTTAAACGCTTCATGTTTTCCAAGAATGCTTTGATTTTAGTGATCTTATTAAATATTCTAGTTATGTAGAAATTTAGAAAAATATAGTAAAACAAAAAAAGAAATTTTTAAATTACCCACAACTGAATTCAGAATTACTGTTAATATTTTGATATAAATATTTTCTGGTCTTTTTCCTAAATCAGTCTCCTTTCTCTCTCTCTCTCTCGTTCCTCGCCACACTGCCAAGAACTGAAAGAGAACACTACATTTTTTCCAAAATTATTTGAGCCAGTAAGAAGAAATAAAAAGTGAATTCAAGCTTGGCCACAAAAAGATTAGAGAAGCTATACCTTTTGAGGATTTAGCCACAAAAAGATTAGAGAAGCTATACCTTTTGAGGATTTAAACTCTCAAATATTCCATTTCTCTGCAAAAGACACTGTCGAGAGAATGAAAAGACAAGCAACAGACTGGGAGAAAATATTTGCAAAAGACACATCTGTTAAAGGACTATTAGCCAAAATATACAAAGAACTTTTGAAACTTAACAATAAGAAAACAACCAACCTGATTCAACATCAGGCCAAAGACCTTAACAGACACCTCACCAAAGATATATGATGGCAAATAAACACACAAAAAAATGTTCCAATCATATGTCATCAGGGAAATGCAGATTAAAACAATGATGAGATATCATTACACACCTACTAGAATGGCCAAAATTCAGAACTCTGACAACAAATGGTAGAGCAACAAGAATACTCATTCATTGTTGGTGGGAAAGCAAAACAGCAGCCACTTGAGAAGGCAGTTTGGCACTTTCTTACAAAGCTAAATATACTCTTACCATACAACCCAGCAATCACACTACCTGATATTTACTCAACAGAGTTGAAAACTTATCTCTACACAGAAACCCGCACACAGATGTTTATAGCAGCTTTTTTCATTATTGCCAAAACATGGAAGCAAGAAAGATGCTCTTCCATAGGTGAATGAATAAATAAACTGATGCATCCAAACAATGTAATATTATCCAGCACTAAAAAGGAATGAGCTATTAAGCCATGAAATGAAATGGCAAAAACTTAAATGCATATTACTAAGTGAAAGAAGCCAGTCTGAAAAGGCCACATACTGTATGATTCCAACTATATTACATGCTGGAAAAGAAAAAACAATGAAGGCAGTAGAAAGATCAATGGTTGCCAGGGACTGGGGGAGGGAGGGATGAATTTGGGAAGCATAGAGGATTTTTAAAGCAGTGAAAATACTCTGTATTATACTATCCATAACAGTAGACGCTCATCATTAAAATTTGTCCAAATCCGTAGAATGTATCACACCAAAAGTGAACCCCAATGGGAACTATGGACTTTGGGTGATTATAATGTGTCAGCGTGGGTTCACCAATTGTAACAAATCTCCCACTCTGATGGGGATGTTGATAATAAGGGAGGCTATGCATGTGTGGGGGTGGGGAAGGGTATATGGGAAATCTCTGTACCTTCCACTCAATTTTGCTGTGAACCTAAAAGAAATTAGTCAATTTTTTTTTAAAAGCACAAGATGTCCTATTCTTCTTCCTCTGAAATTATGTAAGACTTCCTGCTCTGGATTTTTTTTCCCCTCAACTTCCCAAAAGAAATAACATATTTTAGAAGTTGTGAGATGTTGTTCCATTTAAGTGTGCTGAAAGCAATTTATAGAGAAGATATCTAAAGTTAAATGATGTAAACAAACTTGTACAAAGATGGCTCCTTGGAAGAATAATTATTATCTTTAAGTAAATCATAAAAACTAACATAAATATGTCATATTATTTCAGGCAGTTATTTACAAACACAGAGCATTTATTACCATCTTCACTATTATTAGTAATTGGTAGAACACAGTGTCTAAAACTTCTCTATATATAGAGCACAAGCCTATGTGTGCCTTTGCAGCCCTTCCATTTCATTTATTCAAAAAACAATATACACTATCTATTGAAATAATTTCAGATAACTCCTTTAGTTACTGTACAATAATTTTAAAGAGCTGATTATGAAGTATGTTGTATGCATGGTGGCGGTGGTATTATAGTAATCAAAGAGAAGCCTCATAATACTTTTCTGTTTCTTTTAGAAAGACCAGATTAGAAGGTGATCTTTAAGGTGGATTCTTCAAGGTATCTATGTATGACATATATTTCTTCTTTACATACAAGTGTGAAGTTTGCACAAATTGACAATAAGAGCAATGTAATCTCAATCCCACCATGTCAAGTTTTCAACTGGAAATTCAGAAGCTTAAAATAAAGGCTTAACAGGTAACAAACCACATGCATTAACACTTTCCCTACACTGAAGCCAATGCCACAAAGTCCACCAGAACATCAATTTCTAGTTGACAACTGTAACATCACTTAGAAGCAGGCTATTCGTCTTAAAAAATTAGCAACCATCCAGATATATTTTCATTTTGTTCTTCCTCCACTCTGCTCTATAAAAGCAACATACCCCTCAAGGAGATGTATATTTCAGATACAGTGAATATTTCAACACAAAAGTGCATCCTTTCTCTTCCTTCATGGAGCAAGACAGAGTGATGAATTTTACAACTATCTTAACTTTCTCCAAGGGATGCAATTTGTCTCGAATTGAAGCATTTAAAGAATATCTTTCTCACAAGTTTGGTAATCTATCTACAGTAAAAGCTAATAATAGCATGACTGTTGCTATTTTAAATAATGTTCTTTTAACGCTGTAACCAGTAAGAAATAAAACTATTTTCCCCTAAGTGTTTTGTTATTTAAACATGATTAATGTCATGCATTTTATCTGCATATTCCTTGGTGTAGAAGATGCTAATGTTACATTATTTTGAATTAAAAGTTGGTGTTTGTGGCCTTTTCTCTCCATTTACTGCTTGGCTTGTTGCATCAACAAGAAGTGATGAAGTTTAATTACTTTTATGAAAATGAACTTAAAACTATTATTGCATTGCACAAGTTCTAATGGCAATACCACTTTAGAATGAACAACAAAAGTAGACGGAGTGAGTCACAGTACTTACAGCATACAAAGTAACAGAAAGGAATTCTTATTTATTAGAACAACATTAGCCTTTCACGGTACAGAAAATTGATTATGCTTTCCTGATTTGTTTGTTTTCTTCATGCTTTATGGGGCTCTTACACGGCTGCTGCATAATTCTCTAACTCGTTATTTCCCACTAGCAAGAGTATAGCTATTATATTCTTACATGACACAATAGGGTAAGTTAAAATGTAATCAAATTATAGAATGTAAAGCATCTAAACTCCTAGAATACAAATATTTTTATCTAAAGAAAAGTGCCATACGTTAAATTTCAAACAAACAGGAGAAGCAGCCTCATCTGCTCTATTTGTGTGCATGTGATAATTAAGGAGATTGAAGAGGGTGGGGAGATGAAAAGAAATTTGTACAATTTGTTTATGACTTGCAGTAATTTCTTTCTTTCTCAGATAATTTCAAAATTTTGTCTTATTCAATTATTAAAATGTATGACAAAGTTGGGATTACCAATACCCCACAATTTTTACAAGGGATGGAAGACATCTTGCAATGTTTGACATAAAGTACTCAATAGCAGGTACTGAATAAGAGTGAGGGATTGAGAAAGTTAGTCTCTGAACTCAGATAAGCATAGGTATGAAATTTATCTCAAAAATACTAGCTATGTGACCTTAGGCAAGTTACTAAACTGTAGCCAATTTTTTCATAAAATCCCTATAGGATTTTTATAAAGATTAAGAAAGAAAATACATATAAGGAACTTAACACAAAACCTGTTGAATAGTAGATATTCAATACATATATTGTTGTTATTGTTAGTATTAATTAACCCTTTTTTTTAAAGAGTTACTTATTTTTTTAATTTATTTTTGGCTCCATTGGGTCTTTGTTGCTGCACATGGGCTTTCTCTAGCTGTAGTGAGTGGGGGCTACTCTTCTTTGTGGTGTGTGGGCTTCTCATTGCAGTGGCTCCTCTTGTTGTGGAGCACGGGCTCTAGGCAAGTAGGCTTCAGCAGCTGTGGCACGTGGGCTCAGTAGTTGTGGCGCACGGGCTTTATTTGCTCCGTGGCATGTGGTGGAATCTTCCGGACAAGGGCTTGAGCCCGTGTCCCCTGCATTGGCAGGCAGATTCTAAACCACTGCGCCACCAGGGAAGTCCCTAATTAACCCTTAATAAAACTCCGAGTTAAGCAGGCATTCAATCGATGTCAGTTTTAATCATTGTTAGTGTTGCTTGTTATTATGAGTAGTATTATTTCGTCTTCCTTTCAGGCACTGTATAAGCAAAGTACATCCTGCCCACCCATTCCTATCATTGTTCCAAAGAGGATGATATTTCCACTTCAGGACTTATACTGGATTTGGGTTTTTTTTTTAATGTATTTATCATCGAGGGCACCAACTCTATTTCTAGCACATGTGCTAGGTGTAGAGGAAGCATAGAAGAAGAATGAGGTACAGACATTAGTAAGATGCAGCACCGTCTGCCAACGGCAACAACAACAAAAATTAGAACTTTTGCTTCACTCCTTCACAGCATTTAAACTAGCTTGAAAAAGCTTCTGATTGGCCAGTCCTCTTCCACATACTTTCAGAATGAAAACGGCAATAACATAAATGTTTGCCAGCCTCAGCTTAAAGCCAATTTATTTTTGAATAATGTTGAAAAGAACAAAATCCCAGTGGACTCTGCTGTAACAAAATGTAATCTGTTAGCAAACAAGACCTTCCCTAGAATGCATTATCATCTTAGGAATCATCCTACAAGATATAAAATCAAAGAAAAAAAATATCATTTCAAGATAAAAAAAATCTTTGCCCTCCTAAATAAATAGAAAAAGATAACGGCTTTCTTTAGGGAGTACATTTGTAATTCCTTTTTTTTCTTTTTAAGGCACACAGATGTGTGCACTTGATTAAATTTGCTAGGTAATTTATCACCATGAGTATCAATTCAAAACTATTTATATCTGAAATAATTAGACATGATCATTAAGAACACAGAAGGATATAATAAGAACCAAGAAAATGGAGTTGTTGAGATGAAGCTTTCTTGCTATTATTTTCCTTCCCTTATTTTTCTTGACTTACCCAAAAGGATAGACGGTACCTGTTAATAATGGTAAGGAAAGAAAAATGCTGACTGAGCTGTAACAACCCTCAAAGTAAAGGGAGAAGAAAGCAAAGGAAACACGCATAAGCCGGAGAAAATGAGCAAGTGAACAGAGAGGAAAAAAGCAAGTGGGACATTACTAGAAAAATAAAAACAAGGGGGTTGGAAAGAATATCTGAGAAGAGCTGGTACAAGTAAGAAAGACATAGCATAAAAGTAAAAGAGGAATGAAAGAAACTCAGGACGGAAAAAAGGACAGAGCTGAAAATGGGTAACAATTTGAAAAAGTAAAGCAAAAGTGAAGGGAAAGAATGATCACAGCAAACTCCTGCCAGGAGAAGAATGCTAAGCCTCAAAGGACCAAACGCATTTTGAACACACTTTTCTTAAAATGGACAAATGTAAGAACACATTGAAATTACAAATAGTCAAAATTCCTTCAGATAAAAATCAAGGTCATAAAAGGGAAACACTCCAGGGAAGAAAGAGAAGTCTAATTATAGGTCACTGGCACTTCTTAAAAAGTGCTTTCACTGTTTCATGAATGTATGTTGCCAAACCATGGATGGATAAAATGGGGGCTGGGTGTTGTCAAGTGGCTTTTTTGTGAAGTGACACTACAAAAGATAAAAGATGTTCCTGATTTATCAAAAGAGTCAAACCAAATCTTTCTCTCTGGACTCAAGAAAGGGATAACATTAAAAACCATTCAAGTGATAACATGATACAAACAGGATGATACTATGTCTTTGGAAAAGTGAATGATAAAACAGAGAAGGCATCAATTAAATATTGTTTATAGGAGAAAGATGTAAGTTAGGGGGAAAACACTTCAAAATGTATTAGAGAGGCTCTATTAACAGGAGGTAAAGAGCAGTGGTTAAGCATAGTGATTACAAATCAGAAGGCCTAGGTTCAAATTCTGATTCTACCACTTAGTGAGTGATATTTAGCAAGGAGATGACCGTTCTGTGTCTCAGTTTACTCATCTATAAAATGGATTTCACAAAACTGTTGTGAAGGTTAAATACGATATTAAATATAAATCACTGGGCACAGTGCTTAGTACATAGTAAGTACTTAACCATTATTACCGTGTTTGTAATAGATAAAACAGAGCAAATATTTAAAAAGTCTTGGTAACAACTGTAAAACAAATAACTTATTCAGATCGTTAAATGTCTCATTAATTTTGTATTTTTATGTCTTGGTAAATACCCCATTGTTACATAACCATGTTGATGGATTTCCCTTTTTGAGGAAACTTACAATTAGTTCATTTGGGGCTTTTTTTATTTTTTTTGCTTTAAAACATTTACACAATGAACTCTGTGGAGAATATTAATAGGACAAAGACAAGGAATATGAATGAATGACACAGTGGTGACAGAAACAAAGTAAATACTCAAAAATAAAACTCGAGGGTGTGAAACAATACCATGATTATATGCAAAGTTCTTCTGTGTACAGATCACCTCAATAATTCTGTGAATGCTTTTGAAGGAGAAATCGGACTGCTGCCTTTTAATTTCTATTAATAGGTAGAAATGCGTCTTTCTGCTGAAAGACTAGATCTGAGTTAAGAGAAACTTGTTTCAGAACTATAGATTTTAAAATAAGTAAATAAACAAAATGTTTGATTTAAAAATCAAAGTTCTAAATAATTATATAGATGTTGTGGAAAAATTCTGCGGCAGCACAAGGATCCATGACTCTGTGGATAGGCATTTTGTCTGTCTATAGGTCATTCCTCCCACTGTAGAAAAACTTCAAAGTATAATACCAATGTTTGGTAATATAAATGAGTGTCTAAGGTATAAACATAATAGACACTTTAAATTTAATAAGGTATAGGTGATTACTGAACTATCACCAAATATTTTCAGTTCTACTATTTTTCTAGTTTTCAATTTATTAACTTCTGCTCTTTCGAATTTTAATTCCTATTTTAACCTTTTCTTAAACTTATGTTGCTCATTACCTAGTATATTTAATTCAATATTTAATGCAATTTTCAATTTTTCTTTTTTGGTAAGTTTTTAAAACAAAGAATTTACCTCTGGGTACTAGTTTAGTTATAATGCATAGGCGCTAATTCAGAGTGTTTTTTTTTTAATTAATTTCTATAAATTCCAAATTCTTGCTTTAGATTTCATGTATTTTTAAGGGTTTTCATCCTCACTTGATTTTATCAATAGAGAATTCCCATTACATCTACAGAACAGGTACTCTTTTCTATCTTATTCACTGCTTTTATTTCAAAGTAGGACAATGTCATTCACCTGGTAGAAAAATAATTAGTAATTTATTGATTACTTATATTTGATCTTAGTTCCAAGTTAAAAAAATATGTCAAATGATAGACAAACTGAATAAATTCTTTTTCCAGTCATTTAGAAGCCATTAAATAGGACACAGAAGAAAAAGGAGGAGGTGGTGGGCTACAAGGATGAGCAGGAGGAAGAAAAGGGGGAGGGAGGAGAAAGGGGGAAGAAGAGGGAAATAGTAAGCTGGGATTTAGAAGCCTTAAGTTCTAGGCACCATACCAAGTCCATCCTCATTCTCCTTAAATATAAAACAAGGAAGTTCTCCTGCCCATGACATCTAAGATCCTCCTTTATATGTGTGTTATGGTTCAACCCAAGATGATTGATAGGTGGATAGATAATATATGCATCTATAAGCACATATTTACACACACGTGTGTGTATTTTCATCATCAACTGATTAATCCACACAAGGAACAGAAAATTGCAGCGTCTCTGAATTAGAAAGAAAAACACCATCTAATTCGACAACCCAAGTGATGACTAAAGTTCCCAGGCAACAATACCGACCAACAAAGTCATCCACCCTGTCACTAACACCTGTAGAAACAGGGAACACATTATAACCTGAATCAGCTGGTCTGTCTTTGAAATGCTGACTCACCTTTTCTATCCCTTCTTGCTTTACGTTCCAACTGTGCCTAATGGAGTCACACCAAATAAAGCCATTCGTTTTCATCTAAAGTCACTGATGCAACTCCTTCAGTCAGTGTAAGGCTGCAGGATCATGGCTCAAATTCATATAGAGATAAAATAATAACAATAATATTCATAATCATTATTATATGTTACTAGATGAAGTCTCTTTCTGATTCAATGATATTTCCACCAACCTGTTAACTAGTGAAGGACGTCACTGTGAGTTACAGGTCACCTCCTTTCTCCCAAAAAAATCCTAGGCCTCTTCACAGATGCCTGTAGATGGTACTCTGCATCTGCCAGAGAAGTGCACTCTTCAGCTCTCACAAGAGGCTCCCGGCTGGGTGCCAGGCTTCTGAACTCTGAAGTTTCTGGGCCAGAGAGGCGATGGAAGCCACACAGCTGAGGACTGTGGTTAATGCCGGAGGTGGTGCCTCCAATAAAAAGGGCAGCTGCTACTCAGCTGTAACTCGTGATCCCACATGGGAAAGCGTGTCAGAACTTTTGAGAATTTCAAAAGGAAAAAATTTAAGTGAAATCTCCAGATTTCTATATGTTGGCAACTATTTCAAATTTTCAAAGACAACTTATAGACTAAGAAAGGTAAAAAAATATATATATCTGTGGGTTGAATTTGACCCAAGGCTGCCAGTTTAAAGTTTCTGGCTTAGGCTTCAGATAGAGCAGAGATTTTATGTGTGCCCTGCCTGTTAATTCCTCACTGGGGGTGATGAGAGATCAAATTTTAGGGAAAAAAAAGTCTATATTTATATTCAGCAGGTATAACAAATCGTAAAAGAGAGGTATTGAGGATGTTTATGAGGTTTTACTTGCCGTGTTAGAGCTTGCTATTTTAAAGTTATTTATATAAAATAAAAATTAAATTAAAAAAATAAATTTATAACCATAAATAGTGGCGTTCAAAATTTTCAGATGTTGTTACTTTTTGAGATGATGAACTGGTTTGCCAGGGTTGTGTGTTTAACTTAAATAGATCACAATGAAACTAAAAATAATTTTAGACAAAGGAGAATATACCCTAATAATTGTCAGTTTATAACCCCCACCTGTTCCTCCAGCAATTTTTACTTTAAAGACATTACATTGATTTTTAATCCCTTTTCCAAGAGATGGAAATAATCATTCCTACAATCCAGAGCAGGGATCATCACACATTTCCACAAAGGACCTGATAGCAAATGTTTTAGTAAATATTTTAAGCATTACAGACCATATGGTCTCTCTTACAACTATTCCAATATACACTGTAATGTGAAAGCAGCATTAACAATATGTAAATGACTGACATGGCTGTCCTCCAACAATGTTTTATATATTTACTAAAATTTGAATTTTACATAATTTTCATGAGTCACAAAATATTATTCTTTTAATTTTTTCAACCATTTAAAAATATAACAACTATTCTCAGCTCATGGATCATACAAAAACAAGTGTAGTTTGCTGACCTCTGATTTTAGAGCAAATCATTTCCAGTATCAAGATATCTGGAATACCAAATTACTCGTAAATATTTAATAATATTTAAATTATATTGTCAAATTGTTAAGAAAGTGGCTTGATAAATGGAGAATCAGAACAAAGGGAACTGGATTATTTGAAGAAACATTTCATCTAAAAGCACCTCCCGCAAAAAAAGCATATCACATGGAAACTGCTAATTAAATACTCCTTTGCCCCCTTGTGAAATTTTCTTGTGTTACAAATCCACAATCCAGCAGAGAGTTTAACATTTCAGTAGAGATAAATCATACATGTCATTGTTTTGCCAGCTGACTTTGGCCAATCGTCCTTGAAGATATTTCTGATCATCTTATCTCCTACTAACACACTATAGAGGCAGATAATACTGGGGTTGTAAGACCAGTCCTAACATATGGGCAACACAGGTGGGTGCATTAGTAGATATATTTTTTTCTTGATCTTACCCTTTAAAAATATTTCAAGGAAAACTTGAAATAATTTACTAAAAAACACTGATGGGTTTCCTTTTTCAATTTCCTAAGCAAACAGTCATTATCCCTTACTTTCTTTCAGGAATTAAAAACCACACTGCAGATTTATTTTGTACAATTGGTAGAGGTTGTTTATATTACCAAGGCATTATAAAATCATTTATCATACATTCTTCTTGTGTGTGCAGCTCTATCTCATGTACTACACAAAATGTTCCTTTTTGCAAAGGTGCTGCATCCAGAATAAATAAACCTCTGGGAGGAATGTAAGCAAGGCTGAAATTATCTATCAGAATAATGAATGGTATTTTAATCATTTCTGAGTATTTTCCTTTACATATTTCAGATATTACATTTATCCTAAAAATACATAAAACTAAGAATATCAGACCGAAAGATCTTTTGCAAATGTTTCCCAGGCTAATAAAGTCCAGGGCCTGGACTCAGCATTTGGTACTTAGAGTTATTTAACGTCCTCTAGAATACATAAGCTAGAAAGCTAAGCTCACTTTTTTACTCTATAAACAGCAATGGATGGATATCTGTTCTGTTTCAGAAAAAAAAAAAATCCTACAAGCTTTATAGAACTGCACTAATAGTATGGCTTAGTTAGCATTATGTTCTACTGAGATCCCAAAATGGAAGTATGATTATTTCTAAAGCATGGAAAATTTGAGGAAAGATCAATTTTTGTGCTAATTTTTCTTAATGTTGTCAGCTATTTCATTAAAATCCAAGAAGAGTTCATTGCTTTTCTTTCTTGGAGAATTTATTGATTTTATAAAATATTTATAGGTAGGTATCCTCCTAGTAGCTTACTTGCTGATAAATCTCATAAGATTTCATTTCCAGAAGCTAAAGGCCTCAGAAGAAGTCATCAGTATATTTTTGGTGGTGGTGGTGATGGTGGGCTCTGTGTGTGTGTGTGTGTGTGTGTGTGTGTGTGTGTGTGTGTATGTGTGTGTGTGTGTGTATGTTTTGCCTCCATGGCCATTTCTTTAGACATTCAAATTGTATGAAGAGAGATCATACAAAAGGGAGCAATTTTTTTAATAGGGATGTTTATACCCTTTCTATGTACACTTCTTTATACATGTCTATAATTTCCACGCTGTCATTGATCATTACTCCTTAATCAGCTAAAAATATGTAAAGACTGTTAATCATATTATCTAACTCAAACTTAGATACTTTAACCATAAGGAATTCATAGGAAACTTTTGTCAAATGTTGCACTAAAAAACAGGTAATCTATGGTCATGTAATCCCCATGATGTAGTATTCTCATAATTATTTTTAAAAATAGGTTCTCTTTGTCTTCACATTCTTTTATAATTACTTAGATTTGTCATTTAAGTGATATTTTCTAGAATTTCGTCTGAGACCTGGAAGTGACTGGTTTTGTTTTATTTAGTACTTACTGTATCCTGCTATACCTGTGAACACATATTGTTTGAAACAACAAAGAAAAACTGAAGTTAAGTCACACTATAAAGAACTATCATGTACCTAGCTCTTGTCTACTTGCCAACTAGCCTTAAAACAGAATTTTTAGAAATTATTAAACTGAAAATATTCCCCTGGCAAGTGTACTTTATGAATATTAAGTCATTGCAGAAAGCCCTGCAGTAGAAATCAAGAGGAAGATTTTCAGTGCTGGCTCTGACACCAATTAGTTATATTGTCTTCAATAATTCTTTTAAAATCTTTGTTTGTTCATCTTGTAAAATGAATTAACAAGTCCTGTACAATTGATAAACTATTCTGTGTCTTAAAGAAGTTAATACAGGGCTTCCTAGGTGGCACAGTGGTTAAGAATCTGCCTGCCAATGCAGAGGACACAGGTTTAATCTCTGCTCCAGGAAGATCCCACATGCCACAAGGCAACTAAGCCCGGGTGCCACAACTATTGAGCCTGCGCTTTAGAGCCCATGAGCTACAACTATTGAGCTCATGTGCCACAACTACTGAAGCCCATGTGCCTAGAACCCATGCTGCACAGCAAGAGAAGCCAAGACAATGAGGAGCCCATGCACCACAATGAAGAGTAGCCCTGGCTCACCCCACTCACTACAAATAAAGAAAGCCCACGTGCAGCAACAAAGACCCAACACAACCAATAAATAAATAAATAAATTTATTTTTAAAAAAAGTTAATACATATGGAAAGCTTTTGAAATTTATAAAATATTCTAAAATTTTAGTCTATTATTAAATCAATTCCACTTACATTTACTTATGCATTAATCTATTATATTCAAATTTCTATTTCACTTTAGTTATAGAGTTACAAATAATGAATGTGTAACATGGGCAGGATTATTACCATAGGACAAATAAAATCAATCTGATAATTTGGAAAAATCTAGATTTCTTCCACCTGCTTTGCATCCTCAGCATGTGTGTGTGTGTGTGTGTGTGTGTGTGTGTGTGTGTGATCTTTACATTGGGAGATGTACATTGAGAAATTCCAGCTCAAGTATTTACTTAACATCTATTCCTGACTGTGCTGGAGCATGCCCCTCAGGAAAAGGTGCTGGACTGAGGTCATAAAGTATTATGACTCACTTTGTTCACAATATAAACAACTTAATAGCAGCAACCAAAAGCAATTCATTAAGCACTACATGATGTATTGATATTTCCTGGTCATGGGTCTGGCTATTACAGGTTAGACTGTCTTAACCAAAGCATCATTTAGTTGTCTAACACATATAAGTTAGAATATAAGACAATGACAACTACACTGCTAGTGAATCAAAATTCAACCAGGATATTAACATCAAGAATATTAAGGATGCTGGAATAGGATCAAGATGGCGGAGTAGGAGGACGTGTGCTCACTCCCTCTTACAAGAGCACCGGAATTACAACTAACTGCTGAACAGTCATCAATAGAAAGACATTGGAACTCACCAGAAAAGACACCCCACATCCAGAGACAAAGGAGAAGCCTCAATGAGACAGTAGGAGGGGTGCAATCACAATAAAATCAAATCCCATAAATGCTGGGTGGGTGACTCACAAACTGGAGGACAGTTATACTGCAGAAGCGCACCCACTAAAGTGAGGATTCTGAGCCCCACATCAGGCTCCCCAACCTGGGAGTCCAGCAATGGGAGAAGGAATCCCCAGAGAAACAGACTTTGAAAGCCAGCGGGATTTGATTGAAGGACCTCCACAGGACTGGGGGAAACAGAGACTCCACTCTAGGAGGGCACACAAAAAGTAGTGTGCTCACCAGGACCCAGGGGGAAGGAGCAGTGACCCCATAGGAGACTGAACCAGACCTATCCGCTGGTGTTGGGGGGTTGCCTGCAGACGTGGGGGGTGGCTATGGCTCACCAAGGAGATGGGGGCACTGATGTCAGGAGTTCTGGGAAATGCTCATTGGCATGAGCCCTCCCAGAGTCCACCATTAGCCCCACCAAAGAGCCTGTGGGCTCCAGTGCTAGGTGGCCTCAGGCCAAATGACCAACAGGGTGGGAACACAGCCCCACCCATTGGCAGACAAGCAGATTAAAGTCTTACTAAGCTCTGCCCACCCAGCCCTACCCACCATCAGTCCCTCCCATCAGGAAGCACGTACCAGCATCCCAGATAGCTTCCTCCACAAGAGGGCAGACAGCAGTATCAAGCAGCATCAGCAGTATTTCATCTTGTAGAACTGAAAACCACAGCCACAGAAAGACAGAGAAAATGAAAAAGCAGAGGACTTTGTACCAGATGAAGGGACAGGATAAAATCCCCGAAAAACAAATAAATGAAGAGGAAAGAGATAGGCACTCTTACAGAAAAAGAATTCAGAATAATGATGGTGAAGATGATCCAGGACTTTGAAAAAAGACTGGATGTAAAGATCAAAAAGTTTACCAAAGACCTAGAAGAATTAAAGAGCAAGCAAACAGAGATATGCAACACAATAACTGAAATGAAAAATACACTAGAAGGAACCAATAGCAGATTAACTGAGGCAGAATGGCGAATAAGTGACCTGGAAGACAGAATGGTGATAATCACTGATGCAGAAAAGGATAAAGAAAAAAGAATGAAAAGAACTGAAGATAGCCTAAGAGACCTCTGGGACAATATTAAATGCACCAAGATTCACATTATAGGGGTCCCAGAAGGAGAAGAGAGAGAGAAAGGACCCAAGAAAATATTGGAAGAGATTATAGTTGAAAACTTCCCTAACATGGGAAAAGAAATAGCTACCCAAGTCCAGGAAGTGCAGAGAGTTCCAGATAGGATAAACCCAAGGAGAAACACACCAAGACACATAGTAGTCAAACTGACAAAAATTAAAGACAGAGAAATGTTATTAAAAGCAACAAGGGAAAAACAACAAATAACATACAAGGGAATTCCCATAAGGTTAACAGCTGATTTCTCAGCAGAAACTCTACAAGCCAGAAGGGAGTGGCAGGATATATTTCAAGTGATGAAAGGGAAGAACCTACAACCAAGAATACTCTACCCAACAAGAATCTCATTCAGATTCAACAGAGAAATCAAAAGCTTTACAGACAAGCAACAGCTAAGAGAATTCAGCACCACCAAAGCAGCCCTACAACAAATGCTAAAGGAACTTCTCTAAGCAGGAAAGATAAGAGAAGAAAAGGACCTACAAAAACAAAAACAATTAAGAAAATGGTAATAGGAACATACATATCAACAATTACCTTGAATGTAAATGGACTAAATGCACCAACCAAAAGACACAGACTGGCTGAATGGATACAAAAACAAGACCCATATATATGCTGTCTACAAGAGACCCACTTCAGACCTAGGGACACATACATAGTGAAAGTAAAAGGATGGAAAAAGATATTCCATGCAAATGGAAATCAAAAGAAAGCTGGAGTAGCAATACTCATATCAGATAAAATAGACTTTAAAATAAAAAATGTTACAAGAGACAAGAAAGGACATTACATAAAGATCAAAGGATCCATCCAAGAAGAGGAGATAACAATTATAAATATATATGCACCCAATATAGGAGCACCTCAATACATAAGGCAAATGCTAACAACTATGAAAGAGGAAATTGGCAGTAACACAATAATAGTGGGGGACTTTAACACCCCACTTACACCAATGGACAGATCATCCACATAGAAAATTAATAAGGAAACACAAGTTTTACATGACACAATAAATCAGCTTGATTTAATAGATATCCATAGGACATTACATCCAAAAACAGCAGATTACACATTCTTCTCAAGTGCACATGGAACATTCTCCAGGATAGATCACATTTTGGGTCATAAATCAAGGGCTGGTAAATTCAAGAAAATTGAAATTGTATCAAGCATCTTTTCTGACCACAACACTATGAGATTAGAAATCAATTACTGGAAAAAAAACTGTAAAAAACCCAAACACATGGAGGCTAAACAATATGCTACTAAATAACCAAGAGATCACTGAAGAAATCAAAGAGGAAATAAAAAAACACCTAGAGACAAATGACAATGAAAACACAAGGATCCAAAACCTATGCGAAGCAGCAAAGGCAGTTCTAAGAGGGAAGTTTATAGCAATACAATCCTACCTCAAGAAACAAGAAAAATTCCAAATAAACATTCTAACCTTACACCTAAAGAAACTAGAGAAAGAAGAGCAAACAAAACCCAAAGTTAGTAGACAAACTTGGACATTTGTAGAGACATGGATGGACCTAGAAACTGTCCTACAGAGTGAAATGAGTCAGAAAGAGAAAAACAAATATCATATATTAACACATATATGTGGACTATAGGAAAATGGTACAAATCAACCAGTTTGCAAGGCAGAAATAGAGACACAGGTGTAGAGAACAACCATATGGACACCAAGTGTGGAAAGTGGGGAGGGTTGGGGGGAAAAAAAAGAATATTAAGGATGTTGTCATTGAAGGTTACTCATATAACACTGCTCTTGCACTCATTGTTAGTTTGTAGAAGAATAATGATCTGCATATATGTAAAATACTAAAATCTAAGATGAAAAGGCCCCTGAAACAGTAACTGAAACAGGCTTCAGAATTTAAAATACTTCAGTACATTAAACAGTATCCATCAAAGTGTTATTTGTTAATACAGTGCATAATTCCCACTTCCTTTCAAGAACACTCAGTACAAGTAAAATAGATCTTCTCCCATTAAAATATCTGTTAAAATTTCTCTGATCCAGGTTAAAATCCATAATGATTCCAAAAACCCTTTACAAGGTGACCTGCTCATATGGCCTGCTCATATTTGTAATCAAGTCTAAGTTTTATTCAATAGAAAACAAATCTCTTAAATAACACCCTTTGACTAATCTTTAAGTGTCCTAGGTATATCAGCATCAGATATTCATTACCCACTTACTAAGCATACGAGCCTTAGAGCAACTCAGAGAGTAAAATTTGGATGTTATTCTCCAGTAGCATGGACTCCAAGAGGAAGGTAATTCACAAGGCAATTTCCTCTGACTAAGTCCCGACAGGGATACTCAGCAAATATTACTAGCAGTCACTTCACACTTTCTCAACCGTAAAGTAAAAGAGAGAAGAATGTTATCTACTGGAGGGATGTTATTTTATATCTTAACGTGATGAACCTTTACCTGTCTCCGGAGGAATTCATTGGATTATCTGTAACTGTGGCTTTGTTATGACACCTCTCCTCCACTTAGCCCGAGTGACTGGATGGCTGGCTTAGCAGAGATCCAGCTTCCTTGTCTGAGTACCTAGAACACTTACAATAAGTACCACACTGTTGTGTGTGTGTTCAGAAACCAGGGTTCACTGTTCACCATTATTTCCTACGTGTAATTAGCGTTGTTTCAAATGTAAATATCTTAAAAATGAAATCCATGTCTTATGCCTACATACTCCTGGTCTAGCCATGCCCTGAACACATGGAAGCCATGCACTAAATATTTACTAATTGTTTATTGACTGATAAAAGCCAGCTTAGTGTAACTGGCCCAATGATATTTATTTATTTGTTTGTTTGTTTGTTTGTTTATTGGCACACGGGCTTAGTTGCTCTGCGGCATGTGGGATCTTCCTGGAGCAGGGATTGAACCCATGTCCCCTGCATTGGCAGGCGGATTCCTAACCACTGCGCCACCTAGGAAGCCCCAATGATATTTAAATAGTACATTCAGTGGCCTGAGAAAACTATGGAATCCTGCCACAGACTCAATCATATGTAATCATCTTTTATAAATGTTGGTAACTCTGATAAAGATAATGGTACCTTTCTTTTAACCCACTACCAATGTACTAACAATTGAGACATCTGAAAAGTTACTCAAATTATTTCAGGTCTTAATTTATAAATGAACAATTTGTTGATTCAGGAAATTTCATTTTGGTCATATTTTCCTTTTACAATTACAGATCAGTAATATTATAGGAAAACAAAAATGATCAAGATGTGTTTGTATATCACAGTTACTTAAATAATAAACACTAATAGAGAAAATGCAAGAATCAAGCATAATTGTTATGTTATTTTCAAGAGCTCATCAAATTGAGATTATAATTATAGTACTGTTTTAAGACATAAATTTAGCATTCTTAATAAAGATGCAAGTTTTAAACAGTAACAGTTATTACTTACTTTAGATATAAATTTGTATGGTTTCATTAATTTTCTAAGCAATGAAAAATTTATGTCTTTTTAAAGGATCTCTCTCTGTGCCTCTTTTTCTCTCTCTCAATTTAAGAAATAAAAGAGACCTTTGCTATAGGCAAAATCAAAGACTAACACTTAAATCAGATAACATTTAGGGATTTTCATTTGTTTTCAAAATTTCTTCAGGTAGTTTTCTGTTTTATTTATTCTTAAAGAGACAATTTTTGTGTGTATTAACAAAAAGAAGGTAGATACCATAAAATTCCCAATAAACTCTTTTTGATGTTGTCTCTTGCCCCAGGATAGAAGACTATCATGGGCTTGATGGAAGAACCTTACTTCTCTGGGGATGTGTGGCTTTCGGTAGGACACCTTGTTAATGATTACTCTTAGACAAAGGATCTCCTCTGAGAGTTCTTGCCCAGAAAAGAACTGAAATAATACTAGATTGGGGTATCAAGGTATTATCGAAAAAGAAGGGATATAGGGCACTCACAGCCAGAAAACGCCTATAACAGAAACTCAGATCTTTTATGTCTCTACTCCTCAATCACATCTTATTTCTCATTGTTCCATTTCAGTCTAAGACTAGGAAACAGAGCAGCAAAGGGCAGTTTGTCCAACTGCTGTCAACTCAGTTGACTTTTCTTTGAGATGTATACTCAATAATAAATTGTCTCTTCCCTGGGTGAGATATTTTGACCACCATAGTTTTCTTTTATTTATAATGCTTTTTAGTCCAAATGCGTACGTTTCACAATCAGATTATCTATGAACATTAGGAACTTTTTAAATTTTAAGCAAGGAAAAATGAAAGCATCTTGTGAGATATCCCTATGACACAGGCCACTTTCCTCATTAATCCCAATATCAAGATTCAGTCATCACAATGGCATTAAATACACATCACAAATTTTAATGATATTTTAAAGGCAAAGTAAACAAATCAAATATTTAAACAAATCAAATATTATTAATATACCATGTGAAAATCAAATTAATATGAACATATATAACAGGGCAAATGTTCATAGATACAGTTATCCCTGAGTTATAAGTAATCTTATTACCGACAATAAATTTTACATTATTTAGTACTTGGAGTGCTCTGCACTGACTTCTGCATCCTTCTGACATATTTTCTCACATGTATTTAAAATGTACAGCATCCTAACTCTTTTGTATAAAATTATATACAAAAAGCCATAGTCTAGTATATTTTAAGATTACATTGGTAAAGAAATGGTATGGTTAGCCTTTGCTACAGTAAAGGGAAAACAGCATTTATCTCCATGTTACCAAAACAATCATTTGAAAATTGAAAAAGATTTTTAATTTTACTAGCATTTTTAAATGGTTTTTATATGTGAAGTTGCTCAATTTAAAATACCAAGAGGGGGGTGGAGTAAGATGGCAGCATGGGAAGACGCGGATATCACGTCTCTCCACAAATAGAACAGTTACCAGAGGCCAGCGGGGGACCTGAGGCCCAAGCAGACCGCAGGAACCCCGCAGCAACCGGCTTCTGGGATCTTGATACACAAGCCCAGTGTCAGGCCTGCGTTCCTGAGGTGGGAGCTCTGAGGCCAAAACATTGGACTAACAGGGAAATCCAGTTCCCAGGAAATATCTTTTACTGTGAGGTTTCCCAGAGGTTCTCAACTTAACACCAAGACCCAGCAGGAACACAATCCCACCCATCCAAAGTGGGGGGGAAATGAGACAACAAAAAAATATGCCACAGATGAAGGAACAAGGTAAAAATACACAAGACCAAATAAATGAAGAGGAAATAGGCAAATTGCCTGAAAAAGAATTCAGAGTTATGATAGTAAAGATGATCCAAAATCTATAAGAAACAGTTAAAAAGGAATCAGAAGAACTATAGAGCAAACAAACAGTACTAGATAACAAAATAACTGAAATTAAAAATACTCTAGATGGTATAAACAGCAGAATAACTGAGGCAGAAGAACGAATAAGTTAGTTAGAAGATAGAATGGGGAAAATAACTGCCACAGAACATGAAAAAGAAAAAAGAATAAAAAGAATGGAAGACAGTCTCAGAGACCTTGGTGATAACATTAAGCACACCAACATTCGAATCATAGGCATCCCAGAAGAAGAAGAAAAAAAGAAAGCATCTGAGAAAATATTTGAAGGGGTTATAGTGGAAAACTTCCCCAACATGGGAAAGGAAATAATTAATCAAGTCCAAGAAGCACAGAGAGTCCCATACAGAATAAACCCAAGGAGAAATACACCAAGGCACATATTAAACAAACTAACAAAAATTAAACACAAAGAAAAAATATTAAAAGTAGCAAGAGAAAAGCAGCAAATAACATATAAGGGAAAACCCATAAGGATAAAGGCTGATCTTTCTACAGAAACTCTGCAGGCCAGAAGGGAGTGGCAGGATATATTGAAAGTCCTGAGAGAGAAAAACCTACAGCCAAGAAGACTCTACCCAGCAAGGATCTCATTCAGATTCGACGGAGAAATCAAAAGCTTTACAGACAAGCAACAGTTCAGAGAATTCAGCACCACCAAACCAGCCTTACAACAAGTGCTAAAGAAACTTTTCTAAGCGGGAAACACAAGAGAAGGAAAAGATCTACAAAAACAAACCCAAAACAATTAAGAAAATGGTAATAGGAACATACATGTCAATAATCACCTTAAATGTAAATGGATTAAATGCTCCAACCAAAAGACACAGACTGGTTGAATGGATACAAAACCAAGACCCATATATATGCTGTCTACAAGAAACCCACTTCAGACCAAGGGACACATACAGACTGAAAGTAAAAGGATGGAAATAGATATTCCATGAAAATAGAAGCCAAAAGAAAGCTGGAGTAGCAATACTCATATCAGACATATTAGACTTTAAAATAAAGACTATTAAAAGAGACAAGGAAGGACATTACATAATGATCAATGGATCAATCCAAGAAAAAAGTATAACAATTGTAAATATCTATGCACCCAACATAGGAGCACCTCAATGCATAAGGCAAATGCTAACAGCTATAAAAGGAGACATCGACAGTAACACAATAATAGTAGGAGACTTTAACACCCCACTTACATCAATGGACAGATCATCCAAAGAGAAAATAAAGAAGGACACACAAGCTTTAAATGACACATTAGGCCATCTCAACTTAATTGATTTTTATAGGACATTCCATCCAAAAACTAGAGACTACACTTTCTTCTCAAGTGCACACAGAACATTCTCCAGAATAGATCACATCTTGGGTCACAAATCAATCCTAGGTAAACTCAAAAAAATTGAAATCATATCAAGCATTTTCTCTGACCACAATGCCATGAGACTAGATGTCAATTACAGGAAAAAAACTGCAAAAAATACAAACACATGGAGGCTAAACAATACGCTATTAAACAACCAAGAAATCACTAAAGAAATCAAAGAGGAAATCAAAAAATACCTAGAAACAAATGACAATGAAAACACAACGACCCAAAACTTATGGGATGCAGCAAAAGCAGTTCTAAGAGGGAAGTTTATAGCAATACAGTCCTACCTCAAGAAACAAGAAAAATATCAAATAAACAACCAAACCTTACACCTAAAACAACTAGAGAAAGAAGAACAAAAAAACGCCAAAGTGAGCAGAAGGAAAGAAATCATAAAGATCAGATCAGAAATAAATGAAAAAGAAATGAAGGAAACAATAGCAAAGATCAACAAAACTAAAAGCTGGTTCTTTGAGAAGATAAACAAAATTGATAAACCATTAGCCAAACTTATCAGGAAAAAAAGGGAGAAGATGCAAATCAACAGAATTAGAAATGAAAAAGGAGAAGTAACAACGGACACTGCAGAAATACAAAAGATCATGAGAGACTACTACAAGCAACTGTATGCCAATCAATTGGATAACCTGGAAGAAATGGATAAATTCTTAGAAAAATACAATCTTCCAAGACTGAACCAGGAAGAAATAGAACATATGAACAGACCAATCACAAGTACGGAAATTGAAACTGTGATTAAAAATCTCCCAACAAACAAAAGTCCAGGGCCAGATGGCTTCACAGGCGAATTCTATCAAACATTTAGAGAAGAGCTAACACCTATCCTTCTCAAACTCTTCCAAATTACAGCAGAAGGAGGAACACTCCCAAACTCATTCTATGAAGGCACCATCACCCTGATACCAAAACCAGGCAAAGATGTCACAAAAAAAGAAAATTACAGGCCAATGTCACTGATGAATATAGATGCAAAAATCCTCAACAAAATACTAGCTAACAGAATGCAGCAGCACATGAAAAAGATCATACACCATGATCAAGTGGGGTTTATCCCTGGAATGCAAGGATTCTTCAATATATGCAAATCAATCAATGTGATACACCATACTAACAAATTGAAAGATAAAAACCATACGGTAATCTCAATAGACGCAGAAAAAGCTTTTGACAAAATTCAACATCGATTTATGATAAAAATTCTTCAGAAAATGGGCATAGAAGGAAATTACCTCAACATAATAAAAGCCATATATGACAACCCAAGAGCCAACATCATCCTAAATGGTGAAAAACTGAAAGCATTCCCTCTAGGGTCAGGAAGAAGACAGGGGTGTCCACTCTCAGCATTATTATTCAACATAGTTTTGGAAGTGTTAGCCACAGCAATCAGAGAAGAAAATGAAATAAAGGGAATCCAGATTGGAAAAGAAGAAGTAAAATTGTCACTCTTCACAGATGACATGATATTATACATAGAAAACCCTAAAGACTCTACCAGAAAACTGCTAGCACTAATTGATGAATTTAGTAAAGTAGCAGGATACAAAATAAATGCACAGAAATCTCTTGCATTCCTATACACTAACAATGAAAGAACAGAAAGAGAAATTAAGGAAATGCTCCCATTTACCATTGCAACAAAAAGAATAAAATACCTAGGAATAAATCTGCCTAAGGAGGCAAAAGACCTGTATTCAGAAAACTATAAGACACTGATGAAAGAAATCAAAGATGACACAAACAGATGGAGGGACATACCATGTTCTTGGATTGGAAGAATCAATATTGTGAAAATGACTACCTTGCCCAAAGCAATTTACAGATTCAATGCAATCCCGATCAAATTACCAATGGCATTTTTCACAGAACTAGAACAAGAAATCTTACGATTTGTATGGAAATGCAAAAGACCCCGAAAAGCCAAAGCAATCTTGAGAAGGGAAGCTGGAGTTGGTGGAATTAGGCTTCCTGACTTCAAACTATACTACAAGGCCATAATGATCAAGACAGTATGGTACTAGCACAAAAATAGAAAGGTAGATAAATGGAACAGAATAGAGAACTCAGAGATAAACCCAAGCACATATGGGCACCTTATCTTTGACAATGGAGGCAAGAATATACAATGGAAAAAAGACAGCCTCTTCAAGAAGTGGTGCTGGGAAAATTGGACAGCTACATGTAAAAGAATGAAATTAGAACACTTCCTAACACCATACACAAAAATAAACTCAAAATGGATTAAAGACCTAAACATAAGGCCAGACACTATAAAACTACTCGATGAAAACATAGGCAGAACACTCTATGACATACATCAAAGTAAGATCCTTTTTGACCCACCTCCTAGAGTAATGGAAATAAAATCAAGAATAAACAAATGGGACCTAATGAAACTTAAAAGCTTTTGCACAGTGAAAGAATCCATAAACAAGACAAGAAGACAACCCTCAGAATGGAAGAAAATACTTGCCAACGAAGCAACGGACAAAGGATTAACCTCCAAAATATACAAGCAGCTCATACAGCTTAATACCAAAAAAGCAAATAACCCAATCCACAAATGGGCAGAAGACCTCAATAGCCATTTCTCCAAAGAAGACATACAGAAGGCCAACAAACACATGAAAAGATGCTCAACATCACTAATTATTAGAGAAATGCAGGTCAAAGCCACAATGAGGTATCACCTCACACCGGTCAGAATGGCCATCATCACAAAATCTAGAGACAATAAATGTTGGAGAGGGTGTGGAGAAAAGGGAACTCTCCTGCACTGTTGGTGGGAATGTAAGCTGGTACAGCCACTATGGAAAACCGTTTGGAGGTTCCTTAAAAAACTAAAATTAGAACTACCATATGACCCAGTAATCCCACTACTGGGCATATACCCAGAGAAAACCATGATCCAAAAAGAAACAAGTAGCATAATGTTCATTGCTGCACTATTTACAATAGCCAGGACATGGAAACAACCTAGATGCCCATCAACAGATGAAAGGATAAAGAAGATGTGGCACATATGCACAATGGAATATTACTCAGCCATAAAAAGGAATGAAATTGAACTATATGTCATGAGGTGGATAGACCTACAGTCTGTCATACAGAGTGAAGTCAGCCAGAAAGAGAAAAACAAATACTGTATGCTAACACATATATATGGAATCTGAAGAAATGGTACTGATGAAACCAGTGACAGGCAAGAGTGGAGATACAGAAGTAGAGAATGGACTTGAGGACACGGGGCTGGGGTGAGGGGCAAAGGGGAAGTTGGGACTAGGTGAGAGAGTAGCATAGACATATTTTCACTACCAGCTGTAAAATAGATAGCTAGTGCGAAGTTGCTATATAACAAAAGGAGATCAACTTCATGGGAGATGCCTTGCAAGGCCAGGATGGGGAGGGTGGGGGTGAGTCGCGGGAGGGAGGGTATATGGGGATATGTGTGTAGATGCAGCTGATTCACTTTGGTGTACCTCAGAGACAGGTACAAGAGTGTAAAGCAAATATATTCCAATAAAGAGTTAAAAAATAAAATAAAATAAAATAAAATAAAATAAAATAAAATAAAATAAAATTAAAATAAAATAAAATAAAATAAAATACCAAGATATTGGTAACATTGGATAGGATATCATGTACTTGTTATGGTTTCAGAATGGCTCCACTTAGCATGTATATTAGCTACATGCAAATGGAAATTCTATACTAGCTCTATTTCTAAAGGAAGGATGAAAGACACTTTCAAACACCTCTCTCTTCCTGGCTCTATAATAGGCTTCCACTTAAATGATCTAATTTAAACTTCATAATGACTCTACCCTAATACACTGAAATAATTATCCACATTTTTCAGATTAGGAGACAATATTTAGAGAGACCAGGCTATTTCCTTGTGATAATATTTATTATAGGTCTTGATTTGTTATTTATATGCTAATACTCCAACAAATTTCATTTATCTCACAAGAATGCATACGTATGATAAGCTAAAATAAATTTACAGCAAGTGAGGTTGAAGTATAGTAAAACTAAATGAAGTTATATATTCCAGATCCTCAAATTAGGATACACTTTTATCCAAGCCTTCAAGCAGGCAAGATTTAAAATACAGTCATTTACATGATATATAGTATCTACAAGTTAAAAATAAGCAATTGCTTAGAAAAGGCAGATCTAATCAGAGACTAATGAGAAATTACCTTATTTTTGTAATCTCCTGGCATGATCATCATCAACTGGGGAATTTCCCAAAACTACTTCTTACAACCCATTTAGTCTTATGATATTATACTGTCCTGGAACAAAGAATGGATATTTCATCAGCAATCTTAGTTGATGGAGAAAGAAGAGACTTTTCCTTTAGGAGAATCCTATATATACGCTGAAAATAATGTTTCTGAAAAATATTTACTGCCATAGGTAATGGTCACAATTGTTAAGTGGGAGAAATATATATATATATTTCTCAACAAAATGCTAGAGTGGGAGAATATAAAATGTATACTCTCCTACACTCATTATATTTAAGGTTTCCTATAAATTCCTTTCCAGATCTACCATAAATGCTTCTAATTTGCTCCTACTAGAAATCGAAGTAATGTCATTAAATAAGTAATTAGATCACACCTGTGTCCACCTGCAAGGGCTAAGTAACATTTGAATAGTATAGCAAATTATGAAAATATATTAAGGTAAGATAAGCATGCTTAACAATTATTTTTCAAATATAAGTCTTCTGTACTTTTTATTTCGCCGAGAATGAGTTGGTAATTAACCTATTGTCAGAAGAGCTAAATTCCAATTTACATAGTTCTCCATGACCCTAAAATGCACAAAAGCACAGCCCTTCTTAAGATAATGCATGCATGCATAGGTAAAAATAGAAATTAACATGTCATATGGGACATACCCTTCTTCCATTCATTGCCACTTGCCTGACAGGTCAACTAGCTTCAGGCCAAAATAATTCATTTCAGGTCACCAGGCTAACAATTTCCAGGTTACAGTTCTCTAGTAAAAAGAATTCTAACACATTCCAGAAAATAGAATACTACCTTCAAAACATTTTGGAAACCTGCAAAGTATAAACCAGACTTTTCATTAGTGCTATAAAACTTAATGACACTTCCACTTATAATTGCCTTTTTTTTTCTATATTCAGGATTACATTTTCTGGCATCTATGTCTTTCTCAACTTTTATGCCTTTATCACAACTCATTAGGCAGGGAAAAGAGGAGATATGAAACACAAATTAAATGGTTTTATTATTGGTCCTTTAGGCAAAAAAGACAACTCTACTCCCTAGAGAATTATCTCGACTCCAAAGGTCAGTAGGAATTCTTTAGTTGTTTTCTATTCTACAATATACTTAATATTTCCTACTGTCCTTGATAATTCTTCCTTGCATAAATATTACGGGACTTCAGCCTCATTATACAGTCATGGCAGAAAAGGTGGCAAACAAAAAAAACACAAAGGAAAAAAATTACCACTGCTAAAATTTGATGTATGTCATTTTTTTTCTAGCAGGTAAAAAATATGTATTTTGAAAATCATCTGACACTAATCATTTTTTAGCATTTCTCCAACTCTAGCAATATATTCTACAATCCAGATTTTAGTAGCCAAATATTATTTCATCATATGGATGTATTGTTATTTATTTATTTCCATTTTTTACTATTAAAAATAAAGCTACAGTGTGCACCCTTGTGAATACGTCTTTACACACAACTGAATTTTCTCATCAATTCCAAGAATTTTATTAAGTCAAAGTATGAAACATTTTTTTTGATTGCCAAAAGACACTTCTAGATAGTTCTATCATTCTCTACTCAGTATGGCAGTATGAGAGCGTCCTTTTTCAAGAAGTCCACCAAACAACAGCTTTTTCTTTACTTTTGCCAGTTTCATTGATAAATATTGCTTCTCATGAAGTCATTTTCAGAAAGTGAAAACTTGTAAGAATTAATCTCCACCACAAGAAACACTAAAAGAATTTCTATAGGCTAAAGGACAAGGATATCAGAGAGAAACTTGGTTTTACAAGAAGGAATGAAGACCACCAGAAGAAAATAACATCAGTCAGTAAATATTAGGGGCCATTGAAATTATTATTCCTGTACTTACATTTTTTGTGGTCTCAAAGACATTTAGTCATTTAAAGTAAAAATAATAAAAAAAATGGATTTTATAGAATATTTAGAAGTAAAGTAAATGACAATTGAAAATACATTGTTATAAATTTCTTGAATTGGTCCTTAGGTAACAGAATTTTTAGTGCTGTATGAGAGGAGAGGCTAGTAATAGAATTTTTAATGTACACTGTAATAAATTATATATGAATATTTTATAATTTAAAGAAATACCCCCAAATAAATACAAAAGAGAGTAACTAAAATGCAAAAAGATGAGATAAAGTGGAATACTAAAAATACATTTATATACCTCCAAAAAAACACAAAAAGGAAAGAACTGGAGGACAATGAATGGAAGAAAACAAACAAAAAATTAAATACCAACATGAAATTCAACCATGTCAATACTTATATTTTACAAACAAAATACCTCCCTTGAAACACAGGCTATTAAGTAGGAACTGAAAGACTCAACCATGGTTACTTATGAAAAATAAATATACTTTAAGCGTAAAAGTATGACAAATTTGCAAGTTAAAATATTTTTTAAAAGATTTACCATACAAGCATTGATCAAAAGAAACCCGTTACAGCCATACCAATGTCCAACAAAAAGACCTGAAGATGGATAGTATTACCAGGAAATTTAAAAATATATTCAATGGGATGACAATAAAAGTACATCAGCTCAGCTAATTCATCCTTGAAGAAAATGTCGTTTTCTTCTCCAATCTTTAAAATTGTGGTGAAATACACACAAAATGTACCATCTTAATCATTTCAACTGTACAGCTCAGTGGTATCAAATATATTCATGACGTGCAACCACCACCGCTAGCCATCTCTTCTCATTTTGTAAAACTGAGAACTCCCCATTCTCCCTTCCGCCCTGCCTCTGGCAAACACCAATCTGCTTTCTGTCTCTGGGATTTTGACTACTTATATAAGTGGAATCATACAGTATTTGTCTTTTTGTGACCAGCTTATTTTACTCACATGATGTCCTTAAGGTTCATCTATATTGTAGCATATGTCAGGAAATGCCTTTCTTTTTAAGCCTGAATAATACTCAGTTGTATGCACATTTTATTCATGCATTCATCCAGCAATAGATACTTGGGTTGCATCCATGTTTCAGTTATTGTGAACAACAGCTGCTATGAATATCTTTGAGACCCTGCTTTCAGTTCTTCATATTCCTCTTATTTATTTTACTTCTTGCCTAATTGCTCTAGCCAGAATTTTAAGTACTATGTGGACTGGAAGTGGCAAAAGCCAGCATCCTTGCCTTGCTCCTCATCTTAAAGGGCAAGTTTTCAGTTTTTCACTATTGAGTATGATAGTCATTGTGGGTTTTTCTTTTTCTTTTTTTTTTTGCAGCCAAAAATAAACTTATTTAAAAAAAAAAGAAGAAATAGACAAAATAAATCTAAAATTGATATGCAAATAAGAAAAGAGATGGAATAGCCAAACACACGTGTTTTTTTTTTTAACAGGAATAGAAAAGAGTTTTATTTGAGCCAAAGTGAGGACTGGAGCCCAGAAGACAGCCTCTCAGATAACTCTGAGGAACTGCTCCAGAGAAGCATGGTTTTCAGCACAGGTTTGTGTCCTCTCAGAACAAAGAACATCAAATGAATCACGGATACTTTCCTTCAAGGTCTCAAAAAAAAAGCAAGTCAGCACATACACAGCGGGTCAGTATGGCCTTGGCACCTGGGAAGGGAGTCTCGTCATGGAAGGGGTAGCAGCCTTGGATTCCCAGGAAGGGAGACATCTCATCGTTATTTTTCACATGAACATTCTTTACTTCTGGTCAATGTTCCCTTTTCTTTTATTTATTTATTTTATTTATTTTTTTTGAGGTACATCAAGTTCAATCATCTGTATTTATACACATATTCCCGTATTCCCTCCCTCCCTCGACTCCCCCCCACCCTCCCCATCCCAGTCCTCTAAGGCATCTTCCATCCTCGAGTTGAACTCCCTTTGTTATACAGCAACTTCCCACTAGCTATCTATTTTACAGTTGGTAGTATATATATGTCTATGCTACTCTCTCACTTCGTCTCAGCTTCCCCTTCACCCCCTGCCCCGCCAAACCTCGAGGTCTCCAGTCCATTCTCTGCATCTGCATCCTTGTTCTTGTCTTGTCACTGAGTTCATCAGTACCATTTTTAGATTCCGTATATATGAGTTAGCATACAATATTTGTCTTTCTCTTTCTGACTTACTTCACTCTGTATGACAGACTCTAGGTCTATCCACCTCATTACATATAGCCCCATCTCATTCCTTTTTATAGCTGAGTAATATTCCATTGTATATATATGCCACATCTTCTTTACCCATTCATTTGTTGATGGGCATTTACGTTGCTTCCATGTCCTGGCTATTGTAAATAGTGCTGCAATAACCATTATGGTACATATTTCTTTTCGGATTATGGTTTTCTTTGGGTATATGCCCAGTAGTGGGATTACTGGATCATATGGTAGTTCTAATTTTAGTTTTTTAAGGAACCTCCAAACGGTTTTCCATAGTGGCTGTACCAACTTACATTCCCACCAACAGTGCAGGAGAGTTCCCTTTTCTCCATCATTGTGGGTTTTTCATACATGACTTTTGTTATGTTGTGGTGGTCTCTGTCTATTCCTCATTTGTTGAGTGTTTTTTATCATGAAAGGGTATTGAATTTTGTCATGTGCTTCTTCTTTATCAATTAAAATGATCATGTGGAGTGTTTTTTCCTTCATTTTGTCACTGTGTTACATTACATTGATCAATTTTCATATATTGAATCATCTTTGCATTCAGGAATAAATTCTACTTGGTCATTTTGTATAATCCTTTAATATGCTGTTGAATGTTGTTTGCTATTTTTTTCTTTGAAGATTTTTGCATCAGTGTTCATAAGGGATATTGGTCTCTAGTTTTCTTGTAGTGCCTTTGTCTGGCTTTGGTATCAGGGTAACGTTCTTCAATAAATCTCTAGTTAAATACATTTTCATGTAAGTAATGCAGTAGAATATTTGTAGTTATTAGAAAAACAAGGTTGACCTTTCCTTTTAGCCAAGAGGGAGTAAGAGTGACCAGATCTACCCTACCTGAAACACCTTAAAAAAAATAGGCAAATGCATGAAACAAAGGCTTTCAAAACATCAGACAGTAGGCAATGAAGACAGTGAGATGAGCTTTATGATTGCTCCAGCTTACTGGCAAGTGGAAGTTTGCATGCAGCGATTCAGGGAGGAAAATCCCAGGCAGTGTCCCTAATGGGAGATGAGCTGAGTGTCGAAGGATGCTAGAGTCTGCAAATCAGAATAATGGAGGGGAGAGAGGCACAGAGAGAGAGAGCCCCAAAGATGTGCAGAGAATCCCTCAAGTAACTCATTAAACTACTATTCAGTGCATGAGGGTGGGAAAACTACCCATATCTGTGAGGAGGAGTAGGGAGTCACCTGAAAGGATTACAGGAAACAGTGCTTGGAGCTCCCAAATGGCTGGGAATAATGCCTGTTCACAACTAGGGTAGAAAACCTCCAATGCACAGAGCATAATAGTACAAGGGTCTTGCTTCTGCAGTGTGGAAAAATTAATTCTAGACTTTTAAAGCAAGACAGAAAGAGATCAACCTGTTTACCTGTAACTGTACTCCAGAATAAAGCCCAAGAATATTTTTAGAAATACAAAAATACCCCAAAAGGTAAATTATGCAAGGCGGGGCATCCAATGAAAAATCCCCAGACATGTAAGGAAGCAGGAAAACACAACCAATAATAGAGAAAATAATACAAAATATTCCAAAAGGTGGTATATGGTGGAATACATTGATAACTATTTTAGAAAATTCTTTGGCAGCTTCTTGAAAATGTATACATTCACCTACCACATGACCTAGGTACACTACTTCCAGGTGCTTAATCAAGAGGAGTGAAAAAAAGCACATGGCCGCACAAAAACTGAACCAAATGTTCACAGCTGCTTCATCATTAACAGCCCCAAACTGGAAATAACCCAAATGTCCATCAGCAGATGAATGGATAAACAAATTGTGGTATATCCATATAATGGAATATTACTTGTCAATAAAAAGGAATGCCTCATTGATAAGCATATCTACATTTAAGAATATTAAAGTAATTATACTGAGTGAAAAAACCAGACCATGAAAAAGCCAGACCAAAACAAGCCAGACTATATGATTCCATTTATATAACGTTCTAGAAAAGGGTAAATGAATCTGTAGTGAACAAAAGCAACTCAGTGGCTGCCTGCAGGTGTTGATTATGAAGAGGTATAGAAGGGAAGGATCACAAAATGAAATAATGAAACTTTTCAGTGAATGATATGTTCAGTTTCTTGACTGTAGTGATACTTTCACAGGAAGACACATATATTACATCTTACCAAACTGCTTACTTCAGATATGTACAATGTATTATATGCCAGTTATACCTCAATAAAGCTGTCAGAAACCAAAAGAAGGTCCATAGGTACTAATATGAAAAATGTTTACTATACATCAATTTTTTTAAGTCTGTGAAACAATATGTATTTAACATCCTGATTTTGTACCAAAAATAGATACATGTACATGTTTGTATAAATCTAGAAAATATCTGGAAATAAAGGTTTAAGCTCATAGCAGGGCACACAAGGGAAGTAAAGAAGGATTCAGGAATAGCAGTGGACTTTTTGCTTTATACATATCGCATTTTTACACCAAGGAAACTATTAATTTGACATTTAATTTACATAAATAAATGGCCTTAGAGAATTTAAGACTGTCTCATAAATGTTTTAACTCATTCCTTCTCATTCCTCATTTGAATTTCAACAAGTACAACGATTATTTTTTATTCCAAGGTTTGTAGTAATCAGGGGTGTAAGTAGTAAGGGGTGTAGGTGATAACCCTATGACAATAGGGTTATTGTTTAATTTTTCCAGTTTAGTCTTGTAGTGTTGGCTACACTATATTCCTTAGATTGAAGAAATCTTCTAAACATGAGGTAAATAAAAACAAAAGTAAAAATATCATAAACTAAACCTGCCTAGATATATAGCTTTTCATTTCAACTAGTAGTAAATTAAAATCTTGGTTAAATATTTAGACCCTGGTATATATACAGATGGATTCTCTGTGTGAGTGAAATCTGAAATAAACAGAAAGAAATAGCTAAAAGATCCAAAGTTGCAAATTTAAGGCTCAGAAATCTGGCTGCCTCTAGGGTATAATTGCATTTCTTTCCAGGGAACCTCACACCTTGAATTAATGAGAACATTTGGATATTGTTTTTTTACTTTTATCTCCATTTGATATGTAACAGACCAAAAAAGAAGGAACTACAAAAAATGGTTCTATGACTCTTCACCAAAAACAATCCTGGGCTCACCTTTTTAGTATATAGGTCAACTTAAGGACACAACAGATTCCTTATATATCGAAAAAGACAATATTTCAAAAGGCTTACAGACTGACAATGTTATATAATTCTTATAAATTAATAATGAGTTTTAAGTGCCAAAACACCTATAAGTAATAAAAGAAACCTATGATTTCTGCCTAGATTTCTGCCTAAAGAAGTCATTTTTCATTTAGAATAATTTTGCAAAGTAGTCGATTGCCAACTTAACCAATGAGTTGTAACGAATAGGTTTTGCTTTAAAAGTTCATTTGCAAATCTTACTTTTTGGAAATTGGAATACATTATTTTCTTTGCTTAAAAATAATACTACACTTAGCTCTAACCAGGCCTCTAAAGCCTATTTAATGCCGAATGTAATACACATAGCATATTCTACAAGTACTAAAGAAGAGAAACAACATTTTAAATACTGATTTTTCATAAATAAATGACAGAGTTTTAACCTGGAACTTGAGAAATGCATCCCCTGCTATAGTGGTAGCTAGCACCTCCCACTTCCTACATATCCTCTCCCTAATACTAAGTAGACTCTGCAGATAAAACTATGAAATGTCTTTATCTGGTTGATTACCTTTATCTCCCAATAGAATGTAAGCTCCAGGTGGGCAGGGAACATACTAAAGAGTTCTCAACAACAACAAAAAAGGTGGGGATGAGGGGGACTATGTGCAATCAATATTATGACTAACAGTTTGAGCAGGAAATGATGATAAAAAAGATACAAAGTAAATGAAAATTAGAAACTCCAGGAACAAGAAGCTATATAGAAGCCATAGTTCAATTATAAGGTAATGACTTCAAATTAGATTAAGTGAGCTTTAAGAAAAATAGAATGTACTCCAATACAAAGACAAAATGATTAACAAGCTGAAAGATAACAAGGAAACAGTAATGAAGACATATGTCTCCACAAGAAAAAAAAAAAAAAAAGGAATCAGAAACTCCAGGAGATAAAAACTGTTAAGAAGACTGCTTTCAGCATCTCATGCAAACTACAATACCGCATGGTTTTCAGCAATGGGTAGAATTCAAAAGGGAAAAATACATTTCAATTTGATATTAGGCATAGGGATCTACCTTTGGAATTCAGAAAACAGGATATAAAATTTAGCAAATTAATTTTCTCTTCCCTGAACAAAATTTGCACAACCGTAATCAAATTTCTATGAATCATCAACTTTTAGAATTAACCTATAGAAAAAAAATCATGTCTAAAAAATAAAAAGACTCTGCTTTAACAATGTAGAACTAAAGACATGTCTGACAAAAGTTAGTAGATAGGAAAGGGGAAATTATGAGGTCAAAATATCGGGAGCACTAACCACATGTATATAAACCCACATATAAACCGCACAGTAACCACAACCAAAAAAATCTATAATAGATACACACTCAAAAAAGAGAAAGGAAGCCAAACATAACACTTAGGATAGTCATCAAATCTCAAGGGAAGTAAACAAAAGACGCTAAGCGAAATAAGTCAGGGAGAGACAAACACCACATGATTACACTTACATGTGGAATCTAAAAAACAAACAAATGAACAAATATAACAAAACAGAAACAGAGTTATAGATACAGGGAACAAACGGCTGGTTGCCAGGTGGGGGAAGAAAGAAATAGGTGAGGGAGATTAAGTGATATAAACTTCTAGTTGTAAAATAATCACAGGTATGAAATATATAAAAGCAGTCAAAATGTACAAACTTAAAATCATAAAATAAATATGTACTGGGGATGTAATGTATAACGTGATAAATATAATTAACGTTGCTGTGAGTTACATACAAAAGTAGTTAAGAGAGTAAATCCTCAGAGTTCTCATTACAAGAAAAAGATTTTTTTCTATTTCTTTTATAATATTTTGTATCTATATGTGATGATGGATGTTCACTAAACTTACTGTGGTAATGACCTCATGATGTACACACATCAAATCATGCTGGGACTTCCCTTGCGGTGCAGTGGTTAAGAATCCGCCTGCCAATGCAGGGAACATGGGTCCGAGCCCTGGTCCGGGAACATCCCACATTCCACAGAGCAACTATGCCTGTGTGCCACAACTACTGAGCCTGGGCTCGAGCCACAACTATTGAGCCCATATGCCACAACGATTGAGCCTATGTGCTGCAACTACTGAAGCCCACACACCTACAGCCCGTGCTCCACAACAAGAGAAGCCACCACAATGAGAAGTCAGCGCACCACAAGGAAAAGTAGCCCCTGCTCGCCGCAACTAAAGAAAGCCCACGTGCAGATTGTGCAGCAAGGAAGACCCAATGCAGAAAATCAATCAATTTTTTAAAAATGAGATATTATTTTTAAAAAATCATTATGCTACACCTTAAGTTTATACAGTGCTGTATCTCAACAAAACTGGAAGAAAAAATTTTTAATTAAAAAATATTTTTGAAAAGATAGGAGCACTAATAGTCATAAAATGTAAAGAGCCAAGAGATAATGCCTACTGTTGAAAGATTAATATATATACATCTATATTATAATCTTCATATTATAGTGTTAGAAATTTCATAAAGAAAGAAACTAGAAAATGATGGAATAACTACATTGGGGAGTTGGTAGGTAGAAAATGATAGAAGTGAATTAATCCTCTTCTACCATCATAGAAAAGAATCATTTCTAGAATTGATAAATCAAGAAAGAGCAGTATAAACAACTGTCTCAATATACTGGGGGTCCCCCAAACAAGGAAACAATGATAAGAGGTTGCCCTGCTTGGCATTTGATGTTTCTGTGCCATTTTGTTTTTTAACCATTTGCAAACAATATTTTTAGGAATATTTTATGTGATAAAAAAAGAGATCAGTAGACCATGTACATCCTCAGTAACACACGCAGCAGGCTTAGTATGAGTTCTGCGCAGGACAGTATGAGCCAAACTGTGGTTGGCAATTCCAGGAAAACATATTTCTTTAGGTGCGGAGAATCACAGAGGCAGGGAGAGTAAAACCCATTGTCTTCTGTCCAGTCATATCCAGAGAATCCAGTCCCCACTGATGAGCTGAGCCCCTTTGACAGTATCTACCTATCAATTTCGGGATAGACACCTCATCAAACTTTAAAGCCACAAGTAGTTGTTCGAACCTCTGAAGTTCAGCCTCTCCCAGTCCCCGCCATGGAAGCATTCTCTCTAGTGAACTCTTTCTCTATCAGTGTAATCTTAGCAGTTCTGTAGGGACTTTCAACTATGAAAATCAGACTTCCTTCAGAGATGAAATAAACAATGCATTGTCTAGATTTTCTAAAATTACTTTCAGCCTTCACAGATATTATTTTTTTTAAAGAAACTATATGTATGTTAGGTAATTAGAAATATTAAAGACGAAGAAAAGCAAGGTAAGGGATAACGTGTTGATGTGTTAGATAGCATGTCTGGGGACTTTATGATAAAGGATGAAGGAAGTGAAGCACTTGGTCATGGATGATCTGGAGAGAAAGGGAATAACAGGGGCAGAGGCCCTGTAGCTAGAGATGTCTGGTGGGCTCAGTTGAGCTGCAATAGAGTGGTGGTGAGGGGCAGTAATTAGAGACCAGGTGTGAGACATAATTTGGGGGCTAGTGTGACTGGAGAGGTAGGAACAGATCATATCGAGTCTTGCTGGACAGAATTAAGACTTAGGGTTTTACTCCAATGAAAGGAGAAACATTGGAGATATTGAGCAGAAGATTAACATGATGTGATCACTTGGGCCACTCGGTTGACATTATCTGAAAATGTGCAAAAGCAGAAGCAGGGAGACTAGTGGTGATGAGAAGTGGACAGATTCTGGTTTGACTCTGAAGGTAGGATGATACAGGAGAAAGAGAGGCATTAAGTGTTAAATCAAAGTTTTCAGAATAAAAACTGGAAGAATAGAGTTGCCATTTACTAAGATACAGAAGACTCAGAGAAGAAGAGTTCTTGGAGGGGCCTGTCAGGAGTTCAGAAATATCTACTAAAACAATTCTTTCTAGATAAAAAGACAGCACATCTATGTTTTCACCATAGTAAAAATTTGAGTGAATCCAAATATTCTTCTCTTTTTTAGGTAAATAGAAACATGATCGTTTTGAGGTTTCTAATGTTACTAAAAGTATCCATTTTAGAGTTGTTTACTAGACTCAACTCTAGAGTCTGCCTCTCCTGTCCCAAATCCGTATTGCAAGAAAATCGACCTGGAACACAGCAATTAGGCATGCAAATGTACAGCCTATTTATTTTGGTCCTGGGAAAATATCATTAATCAAATTTATGAATGCAATGAGATCACTTCTTCCATGTTTATTAAAAGTCATTATGAAAATGTTATCTCTAGGCTCAGCTGACAGTTTTCAACTTAATGTGGCTTTTAATCAATGGCAACAAAATCAATTATGTCACCATTGGCACCTTAAGGAAGGTAAATTACTACCAGTCAGAAAGTGTTTTCCTTTGGATTTATATCCTCACACATATAATTTTTTTTTTAAAAAGAAACTATAACCACAAAAAAGAGAGCAGAATCATGTTTTCCAGAGAGGTAGCACTCTGTAATGGAAAGGGCCCTTATTTAGGAGAAAAAAAAGCAGTCTGAGTTCCACAGTCTGCTATACACCAGCAGTGTGACCTTTAAAAATTCCCCTGATTGTATTTAGCAGCAGGTTCTCATTCTTCCAAATACCTTCTTAAAGCTTTACTATACAATATAAACGTAATGTGGTATTCATCGTAAGTTACATGTAAGTGTTTTTATAAGTATAGGTAATTATGTTTTTATCACAGTACCTATTCATTTATTGACTCATTCAAATATTAATGCTTGCTTAGTGCCAGTCAAACTTTGAAGTAAAGATCTTCATTTGCGTGGGAAATATACAGGTACGTGTTCAAGGCAGGTGAAGGATGGGTGGGTGGATGAGTGGAAAGATAGATGAATTAATCAAACGATAGTGTGGATGAAACTACTTCATAAAGTTTAAAGTGCTATTCCAATGCTGATGTTGACTATTCAGGTAAAGTATCCCCTGCCCCTATAATATACTTTTCTTTCTCCACAATAATGAGAGAGAATAGATTTTAGACTTTAAAGGTGTCTTGACAATGCATTAATTAAATTAATCTCAAGCCACACTGCCACCTTTTGAGGAAAGTTGATATGCTTTCCTATTCCCCATCCCAGATTATATCCAGCCACTGTATTCAGAACTTTCCATCCGAGAATATACAATACGATTAAATGACAACATTAAGATTCTCCAAAGCTAAACTAGAAATAAAGATATGTCCCAACCTAAATATAACTCTCATTAAAATTTCTTAGGAAAAAATTACAGTTAAAAAACAAACAGAAATCCTCTTGTAATTCACAGGCAACAGAAATTAACCCCTATTGGCCTTATGAGTTAAATCCCTAAGAAATTAGTAGTCCAAAATCAATCCTTCTCAATTTCTCATTCCACTCAACCTCAACAAGGTGAATTCTCAACACTGGGGAGAAACAGCCTTTAGAGGCCACAAACTTGGTAATTCTTTTGAATACTCGAGACTGAATATATTTATCACTGTCTCTCATGAGATGCCCTTTGAAAGGGTCTAAAAAAGTTAATAGGACATACAATATTATCACAGTATTTGTCCCAGATCCATGAAATTTAGGGAAAAAATTACTCATCTCCAAAAATTATCACACTCAATATTATGCTTCTAAATTCAATACTCAATAATGCCAAATATCACAGTAGAGCATCACTGGTATTGAGAGAAGGAAGGTGGATAGAGAGAATTTTGGTGTCAGTCTGGTCAAAATACCAGTCAGCTTATGAGAGATGTTCAGAATCCACAACCTGTGAGATTAAACTCAATTCCACCTGTGAGATTAAACTCAATTCCACCAACAGGGTAATGGTAGCAGTAAGTCTATCAGGGGAAAATCATCCAACTATACCATCCCCATCCTCAAGTTGCTTTTTCTGTATGTTTATTTTTGAAATGTTTGGAAAATTGCAATATCAGCCAGCTCAGTCATTTGAAGCTCTTTTCCTACTATTCAATATACTTGAACACTCTTAATATTCATTTCTCCTGTGAGTTCTGTGTTTCTCACAACCCAGTGCTGAATCATCAGCAATGTTTAAAGACACAACTTCCATCATGACTTGCAATGGATATTTTCATTCTTATGCCTCATTAGCTATTACTACTGTCTCTTCTTATAGAAAACTTAGGTTTTAAATCTGCCTCTTTATCCATTCATCTGTTGATGGGCATTTAGGTTGCTTCCATGTCCTGGCTATTGTAAATAGTGCTGCAAGGAACATTGTGGTACATGCTTCTTTTTGGATTATAGTTTTCTCAGGGTATATGCCCAGTAGTGAGATTGCTGGGTCATATGGTAGTTCTATTTTTAGTTTTTTTTAAGGAACCTCCATACTGTTTTCCATAATGACTGTACCAATTCACATTCCCACCAACAGTGCAGATCAACTCGATTATCAGTGATGACTTAGAGGGGTGAGATAGGGAGGCTGGGAAGGAGTCGCGGGGGGGGGGGATATATGTATAAATACAGCTGATTCACTTTGTTGTACAGCAGGAACTGGCACAACAGTGTAAAGCATTTACACTCCAATAAAGAGCTTAAAAAAATCTGCCTCTTAAAAAAGCGTTCTTTTTCTTCCCCACAGTTGACTCAAATACATAATCATCATCAACAGACTTTTGAGTTAAATTTGCTGTTGATAACTGTGCCCTGCTCTTGGCAGCCAGTGAGGACCAGCAGTGCTGCTCAAAACACTGTCACTTACCTCACACCTGTTAGAATGGCTATTAGCAAAAAGACAAGAAATAACAAGTGTTGGCAAGGTTGTGGAAAACAAGGAACCCTTGGACAATATAAACTGGTGCAGCCACTATAAAAAACACTATGAAAGTTCCTTAAAAAATTAAAAATAGAACTACCGGATGATCCATCAATTCCACTTCTGGGTGTTTATCTGAAGGAAATGAAAACACTAATTTGAAAAGATGTACGCATCTTAAGGATCATTACAGCATTATTTACAATAGCCAAGATATGGAAACAACCTAAATGTCCATCAATGGTTAAAGAAGATATGGTTACATATACAACAGAATGCTATTCAGCCATAAAAAGAAACTAGAATCTTGCCATTTGTGACAATTGGATGGAACTTGAGGGCATTATGCGAAGTCAGCTGAGAAAGAGAAAGACAAATGCCATACGATCTCACTTATATGTGGAATCTAAAAGTAAATCAAACAAAAACATCAAGTTCATAAATACAAAGAAGTGTTTGCCAGAGGGTATGGGGAGGGGGTTGAGGATGGATGAAATGGGTGAAAAGGGTCAAAAGGTAAAAACTTCCATTATAAAATAAATAAATCACGGGGATATAACGTATAGCATGATGACTAGAGTTAATAATACTGTACTGCATCCCTATCAAATTACCAATGACATTTTTCACAAAACTAGAACAAGAAATTCTACAATTTGTATGGAAATACAAAAGACCCCAAATAGCCAAAGCAATCTTGAGAAGGAAAGATGGAAGTTGAGGAATCAGGCTCCCTGACTTCAGATTATACTACAAGGCTACAGTGATGAAGACAGTATGGTACTGGCACAAGAGCAGAAATATAGATCAATGGAACAGGATAGAGAGCCCAGAGATAAACTATGGTCAGCTAATCTATGACAAAGGAGGCAACAATATACAATGGAGAAAAGACAGCCTCTTCAATAAGTGGTTCTGGGAAACCTGGACAGCTACATGCAAAAGAATGAAATTAGAACAATCCCTAACACCATACACAAAAATAAACTCAGAATGGATTAAAGATCTAAGTGTAAGGCCAGGCACTATAAAACTCTTACAGGAAAACATAGGCAGAACACTCTCTGACATAAATCAAAGCAAGATCCTTCTTGACCCACCTCCTGGAATAATGGAAATAAAAACAGAAATAAACAAATGGGACCTAATGAAACTTAAAAGCTTTTGCACAGCAAAGGAAACCATAAATAAGATGAAAAGACAACCCTTAGAATGGGAGAAAATAATCGCCAACAAAGCAACTGACAAAGGATTAATCTCCAAAATATACAAGCAGCTCATGCAAAAAACAAACAACCCAATCAAAAAACAGGCAGAAGCCCTAAATAGGCATTTCTCCAAAGAAGACATACAGATGGCTAACAAACACATGAAAAGATATCTCTAATCATTAGAGAAATGCAAATCAAAACCACAATGAGTTATCACCTCATACCGGTCAGAATGGCCATCATCAAAAAATCTAGAAACCATAAATGCTAGAGAAGGTGTAGAGAAAAGGGAACCCTCCTGCACTGTTGGTAGGAATGTAAATTGGTACCACCACTATGGATAAACAGTATGGAGGTTCTTTATAAATTAAAAATAGAACTACCATATGACCCAACAATACCACCACTGGGCATATACCTTGAGAAAACCATAATTCAAAAAGATACATGTACCACAATGTTCACTGCAGCACTATTTACAATAGCCAGGACATGGAAGTAACATAAATGCCCATCAAAAGATGAACAGATAAAGAAGATGTGATACATATATACAATGGAATATTACTCAGCCATTAAAAGGAATGAAATTGAGTTATTTGTAGTGAGGTGGATGGACCTAAGATTTGTCATACAGAGCGAAGTAAGTCAGAAAGAGAAAAACAAATATCATATGCTAACGCACATATATGGAATCTAAAATAATGATACTGATGAACCCAGTGGCAAGGCAAGAATAAAGACACTGATGTAGAGAACAGACTTGAGGTCACAGTGGGGTGGGAAGGGGAAGCTGGGATGAAGTGAGAGAGTAGCACTGACATGTATACACTACCAAATGTAAAATAGATAGCTAGTGGGAAGCTGCTGCATAACACAGGGAGATCAACTCAATGATGGATGATGACCTAGAGAGGTGGGATAGGGAAGGTGGGAGGGAGACTGAAGAGGGAGGGGATATGGGGATATATGTATAAATACAGCTGATTCACTCTGTTGTACAGCAGAAATTGGCACAACAGTGTAAAGCAATTATACTCCAATGAACATTTGAAAAAATAATACTATATTGCACATTTCAAAGTTGCTAAGAGAATAAATCTTAAAAGTCCTCATCATAAGAAAAAAAATTTTTTTAACTATGTACCGTGACAGATGATAACAAAAATGTTTGTGGTGATCATTTCACAGGGTATATGAATATAGAATCATTATGTTGTACACCTAACATTAATATAATGTTATATATCAATTATATCTCAATAAGAAACAACACTGCCATTCCCAGCATTTCCCATTGCAATTGCCTGCAAGTGCCCAAAGACTCATCTGACATTCTAACAATTCGAGTTTTTTTTAAATAAACAGTATTACTCTAGAATAGTTTTAGATTTAAAGAAAAGTTGCAAAGATAGTAGAGTTCCCATATACCCACAGCCAGTTTCCTCTATTATTAACATCTTTTTTTTTTTTTCAAACAATTCCCAGACCTTTTCTGGCCCTGAGCTCTCGGTGCCTTCATCATCCTCCCTAAAGTTGGATTTTCCTGGCAGATGCTGAGTCTCAACCTCAGCTCTGGCTGTTCTTACATCATTTGTGCTTGTGCACGCACAGAGGCTGCGCATGTTTACAACATGTTAGAAGCAGGTAGAGATTCGCATGCTGAGCCGTGAATGAGATTAGAACACTCTCTAACACCATACACAAAAATACACTTGAAATGGATTAAAGACTTAAATGTAAAACTGGGACACTGTAAAACTCTGAGGAAAACATAAAGGAGAACACTCTCTGACATAAATCACAGCAAGATCCTTTTTGACCCACCTCCTAGAGTAATGGAAATAAAATCGAAAATAAACAAATGGGACCTAATGAAACTTAAAAGCCTTTGCACAGCAAAGGAAACCATAAACAAGATGAAAAGACAACCCTCAGAATGGGAGAAAATAATCTCCAAAAAAGCAGCCGACAAAGGAGTAATCTCCAAAATATATAAGCAGCTCATGCAACAATATCATAAAAACAAATAACCCAATCCAAAAATGGGCAGAAGCCCTAAATAGACATTTCTCCAAAGAAGACATACAGTTGGCCGACAAACACATAAAAAGATGTTCAATGTCACTAATCATTATAGAAATGCAAGTCAAAGCCACAATGAGGTATCACCTCACACCGGTCAGAATGGCCATCATCAAAAAGTCTACAAACAATAAATGGTTGAGAGGGTGGGAATGTAAATTGGTGCAGCCACTATCGAGACCAGTATGGAGGTTCCTTAAAAAACTAAAAATAGAGCTGTCATATGATCCAGCAGTCCTACTTCTGGACATACGTCTGGAGAAAACCATAATTTTAAAAGATACATGCACCTCAGTGTTCATTGCAGAACTATTTACAGTAGTCAGGACATGGAAGCAACCTAAATGCCCATCAACAGATGAATGGATAAAGAAGATGTGGTACATATATACAATGGAATATTACTCAGCCATAAAAAGAATGAAATAATGCCATTTACAGCAACATGGATAGACCTAGAGATTACCATACTAAGAGAAGAGAGAGAGAAAGACAAATATCATATGATATCACTTACAAGTGGAATCTAGAAAATGATACAAATGAATTTATTTACAAAACAGAAATAGATTCACAGACTCAGAAAACAAACTTAAAGTTATCAAAGGGGAAGGCAAGGGGTAGAGAGAAATTGGGAGTTTGGGACTGACATATACACACTACTATATATAAAATAGACAATCAACAAAGACCTACTATACAGCATAGGGAACTCTACTGAATATTCTGCAATAACCTATATGGGAAAATAATCTGAAAAAGAATAGATATATGTATGTGTATAACTAAATCCCTTTGCTGTACACCTGAAACTAACACAACATTGTAATTCAACTATACTCTAATATAAAATACATTTTTAAAAAATCTTACATTAGTATGGTACATTTGTCACAAATAATTAAACCAATATTAATATATTATCTAAAGTCCTTCTTTATTCAGATGTCTTTAGTTTTTACCTAATGTCCTTTTTCTAGTCCATGCTCCCATACCACATTAAACTTAGTCTCATGTGTCCTTAGGTTGCTCTTGGCTGTGACAATTTCTGATTTCCTTGTTTTTGACAACCTTGGCTGTTCTAAGAGAACTGGTAACAATTCAACTATTACTTGAGTTGGCTTCTTTCTTTCTCTATTTGATGTACTAGAAGAGTTTGCTGAGTTTGACTTCTCTCCATTGACTTTCCATGGGTTTTTCTAGTTCAGAAGCTTGTTTTTCTAACTTACTTCTCTAGATTTTCTCTTCTAGAGCCTCCTATAGTAAGAGAGATAAAATCAGCGAGTCTGGGTCTATCCAAAGTATTTTGTCCATTTTCTCTTCTTTTGTTGGGTGATCCTCACCATTAGAACATTTCTCTTTAGACTGACATATAGTCAAAGCCCCAATCTACTATTGTTCTATCTGTCTCATCTTTGTTCATATAGAAGATGAATTTCATAAATCTCAAGCATGTTCCCTCAGGACAAAGGGAACACCTGACTTCGCCTTGTAATAATTCACTGACTAATGGTTTGAATATTTTGCTCTCATATTCCTAAGTTCCTCCTCATAAATGTGTCCAAATTTCCTTGTAACCAAATGACATAGTCATCCCAGTCTTCCAGGTATATTGATGTAAGTATTCTTACAAGGAATTCTCTGTCTTCGGCTTTAAGAAGTTTTTCTCCAAAGTCATTTGAATCCTAGTTGCTTCCAGCACAGTTACTTAATCCTGCTACTCTCTTTCTGTCAGAATTTTTTGAGTCCCAGTCATCTTTAGTAACAACTAAACCAATATCTCTCTTTTATCTTCTTTAGAGCAATTAGGCTGAGGTTCAATTCTTTCCCTTTTATATCTGACTCTCCTGGCCTTTAAGATCTCATTTTCCCCTTCACATTTGTCTAGTCTGAGCTAAAATATCAACTTTTCTAATAAGCAACTCTCTTTCTCCAGCTCACTAAGCCAGGCTTCCTTTATTTTGTTTTTAGCTAATCATTCCAGTTGGTTTTTAATTGGTTGAAAAAACTTAATTTTTCTGGAGTTAAAAGGTACAACTTTTAATTGCCTTCTTAGACAGTGGGTGTGCGACAACTTTCAGCTCTATGGTTATCTTATTCCAAGAGGATAACATATCCTGTTCATAAAAAGAGCTTCCATTCATCTTTAGTTATTCATTCATAAAAATCTACCACACTTTCCTGGGAAAACCCATAGTTTGGGTCTGTGAAATTGGGATCCACAGTGAAAGTTTATTCAGCTAACAAGTCTCAAGTCACCTTGAGACCACATAGTTTATTCCTGCTATACTTTTATTTCTTGACCTTGAAAGCAGGTGACATGACATAGAGATGAGTAGAAAGTGGGTCAGCTGGTCTAGCACTGCCCACAACAGCCCTGGTACAAACAGCACATGCTAGAACCTCACCAGTGTTCTTAGAACACGCAAAATTCAGATGCCTTGCAGTTTTAAAGCAACAAATGTTGTTACTCCTTTCAAGGTCAAAAAGGACTAAACTTCACTCCACCTGCAATACCAGGCCAAGCTGTGCTTCTGAATCTCAAGATCTTACTGTCACAGTCTTACCTAAAGGCATCTATATCCAGGAAGCCTGAAGTCACCTGTGCAGCCCGGGTGCATCTAAGGCACAGGTGCTTGTAGTCTTGCCTGAATAAAAACTGTCACTTTCCCAGGACAAAGTTATTATATGCTTCGGTGACCCATCAAAGTTAAAATCCCACCTGGCCAATTTACTAAAGCCTGAGGCCTAATGCCACCCACCCAGGGGGCATGACTTAAAAGCCAATAATAAAATTATATATATAAAAAAAAAAACAGCCATATGGCATGCTATAGAGAGTTACCACCTGCCAAAGTCAAAAAACCATGACTCCCACCTCTACTACTGCTTGGTAAACCAAAATCCTCTTGGATCGTTTAGGGTTTTGCTTTGGTAACATACCTCTATCTCCACAATTCTCTTTCTTCCCAACTTCTACTTCTTACCTATTGTCAATGCGCAAGATTCAGAGGTTGCATATTTAATGCATAACACTCTTCTCCACTTACTGAAGTTCAGAACGAACTGAGAGCTGATCAAAAGGTTAGGAGGATAGAGATGCCCCCTTTATTACTGAGGAAACTGTGGGGATAGTAACTTATACACACAACGACAGTGAATTCCTAATACTGCACCCCATAGTCAGGCTATCTACCATATGTTAAGGAGAAAAACAGAATATCATAGTTCATCTAATAAAAAAGTTAGATTTGCAAGCTGTGCTATTATTGTATGCACCACTAAGAAAAAAATGAGCCCTGCCTGTCATTTAAACTAGGACCTACCGTTAGTCATAAGATACATGTTTATCCAGAGATGCTAAGCTATTTTAAAAATGTGTCTTAGCGTAGAGAACAGACTTGGGGTTGCCAGGGGGGGGGCAGGGTTGGGGAGGTATGGACTGGAGTTTGGGATTAGCAGGTGCAAACTATTATGTATAGGATGCATAAACAACAAGGTCCTACTGTAGAGCACAGGGAACTGTATCCAATACCCTGTGATAAACCACAAGGGAAAAGAATATGAAAATATATATACATATATATGTATATGTATGTATAACTGAATCACTTTGCTGCACAGCAGAAACTAACACAACATTGTAAAACAACTATACTTTAATAAAATTAATTTTTTTTAAAAATATCTTAGAATTGAAGAAATACGAAACAGGATCTCAGCAAGCCGGCAGATCCCACACAAAGTAAAGGGAAGTAATTAGGCTGCATGAGTCCTTTTCATTCTCCCCTGCATGTGAATATGATTGACTCCTCCTCTGAGGAGCAGCAAGAGAGGGCAGAGAAGCCAGGCAGAGCTCTCCTCCTTCTTAAAGCCTTTGGAAATACGAAACAAGGAGAAAAGAGATGCCCTATGCCCTCACTCAACCAAAAATTAATGTTCTGTTTCAAAGAATGCAGTAGTACAAAAGTTGATGCCAAAAGTAATCTCAAAAACTTTTCATATGGAAAAACAAAACCCGAAAAAAAACTGTCCTTCACAGAAGAAAAGTTCTAAAGGAAAAAAAAAATCTAAGTATGAAGTTAATATTTATTTTTAAGCATTGGAAACAATATTACTACGTGGCAATTTCAAGAGAATAATTAGAGCCTAGTAAATACTTTGGAGCTAGTATTTGCAATTTTCAAGCATTGAACCAGCATTTTAAAACTATCAATGGAAATAGTGGTAGAACTTGACTTTATCAGAACACCACAATTTCACGTTTGGTTTAATAAGTTTAATCAGTCTCGACTGTTTGTTTATCTGAACGGTCTCATGGTAACTTTCTTTTCAAATCAGAGATATTACAATCTTAGTTTCTATAGCAAGAACAGATCGCTGATTTTCGACTTTCAGTTGACTAAAAGCATGCTAGCTCAGCATTACGGATAAAGGGACATTCAAGAGCCTGGTGAAAATGACCACCAAAAGCAAATAAATAACCAAATGATGGAGCCTGAAGACCTCAGAGGTATCATATAAGAGCAATATTGCGTGGTTGTCAAGGGCATCATCTCTGGAGTCAGACAGACTTGAGCTCTAACATTAACCCCTCTACTCACTAAGTGGACAAACCTCTTAAGCTCACTTCACTTCAGTTTCTTCAGCTACACAAAGAAATAATAATCCCTCCCTCTTACAATTGCTGTATGAATTAGAAGGCAATGTATGTAAACCACTAGCACATTGCCTAACCCATAGGAAATGGTCAAAAAAATAGAAATACTTTATTTTTACTGTGGGAAAATACACAATACAGATACAGCTCACATACAAGATGAATACTGTTTTCCAGTGTGGTAGCTATTAATGCAGTTCAACAGGTGTTTTGGGTCCTCTGCCTTCTGGACACTGCATAGAACTGCATCTCTACCCTTATGGTTTCTGGGATTACTTCTGCCCAATAAGCTGTAAGTAGAATTCATGTGTGTCCCTTCCTGGTCAGTGTATTTAAATATTGATGTGGGACCCTCGAGATCTTTTTTTCCCTTTGCCACAACTGGCAATGTTCCCTATGGTGAGTGGCTGTCCCACCAGCCTGGGTCCCAGAGCAAGGACAACATGAAACAGAGCTCCTAGATAGCCAACTCTCAATTAACACGTACAATGAGTGTTGTCTTAAACCAGCAAGACTTGGGGATTGCTACTATCGCTGCAGAGTTTAGTCAGTCCTGAAAAACACACCTAATTAATCGCACCTCTAAGAATCACGTGTTTATAATTACACTATCATAATATCAACTTTTACATGTCCTATATCATCTTTCTATGGTTATCATCCAGCAGGTTTTGGCAGTTTTGTTGAACTTCATTCATTCAACAAATATGTTCCAGACACTGTGCTATGTTCCAGGCAGAGTACACCAAACAAGGAGACATGGTACCTTTCCTCGTAGTTTGTTATGACCTTGACTGGTCCTGGGGGAAGGAGGAGACCACAGATATTAACCAAAACATTCTCTTAAAATTTTGGCTTGATTATTTAATTTTTAATTATATAGAGATCTATTATCACATACTCCCACTCATTACAGTCACAATAGGTTTATAATCTTATTAATTTCCAAAGTATCTCTCAGTCCTGCTATCACTCCTTAAAGCTAAAAACTTACCTGGGAGAGGAAATCATTATCTGGTTAAGCCCTTAGTAGGGACGGTTTATTTGATAACACTTTTTATACATGGCAAAGCTACTAAAGATGAAAGCTCTGTGAAAGAGAGAAACGCAGCAGAACTGTGAAGGGGAATGAAAGTTCGGTATATAAGGAACAACCTAAATGTAGGGTACCCATAAGCACAGGGTGGTTTGTGGTGAAATGGGTGAAGAGGAAAGCATCATTCAGTGAATAAGGAGTAATGAAAGGCTGAGTAGGATCTTAGACTACGTACTGGATTAAAAATCTATTAGCTTGATTGAAGTTCTGGCTTTACTACCCATTTGCTATATGACCTAGAATAAGTCACTCAACTTTTCTCAACCTTAGATTCCTCATCTGGAAAATATGGACAGTAGTTTAAAAAAAAAAAAAACTCAAAGAGTTTAAATCTAGGTGAAATCTAGATGTGAAAGCATTTTGAAAACCCAAAAGCTCTAGTCAAAGGAAAAAGGTTAATATTTGGGAGTTTGGGATTAGCAGAGGCAAACTATTATATATAGACTGGATAAACAATAAGGTCCTACTGTAGAGCACAGGGAACTACATGCAATATCCTGTAATAAACCATAATGGAAAAGAATATGAAAAGGAATATATATGCGTGTGTATATATAATAGATATATATAACTGAATCACTTTGCTATATAGCAGAAACTAACACAACATTGTAAATCAGTGAGATTCACAAAGTCACCCCTACTATTTCTGCAGGAAAGAAAGGGAGGTCAACAGTTTCTATTCTATGATAAAGTGACAAGGCTCTTGAATATTTTACCCTGTCTGAATGTTTTACTTTCTAGGTCAACATGTACTATATCGTGCTAGGGATACAAGGGCACTCCTAGAATAGCCACTCCTACTCACCTGCATTCCAATAGTTCATTCCAACATTCATTATTAGAGGATTCAATATTTGGAATATTGAAATATTCAATAGTTCCTTCCAATACTCACCCGCATTCCAATAGTTCTCCAGTGGAAGAAAACAGAATTGAGTTACAGCAAACAACAGAATTCAAAATAACTTGAGATACACCTTTTAGAATGACAACCAGCTGGAACATCATCGTGGGTTCTGGGCAGAAAAAAAAAAAAAGCTTGAGAAACACTCAATCAGCTGACTTCTTGATAAGCCAAGAAGGAAGCTGTTCTTATTCATCTATTCTTTAATCTAGGCATGTTCCTGGAACATCAGTTTAGGAAATCGTACTCTTAGGGTGTAGATGGGCAAAAGCAACTTTATTATTGGAGCAATATTCCAAGGAACAAAAGTAATTCATTTAAGGCAGAGAAAGGGATTTGCACTTTCTTCCCTTAAGCACCACCACTTCTCACTACATTCTAATCATTGCAACTAATAAGAGCATTATTAATTCTACAACTTTTAGAATCAAAATAATTATGTTTTAGGAAAAATAATGAATCTATGAAAGTAAAGAATTGTGACGAACATGTAATTTTAATAAACGTTTCCTCCAGAACTTTAATCCAACCTTTCTTTTCAGTCTGAGACGGTCTAATTTAAACAATATGGATTTTATTTATAGATGCTACTACTAATTTGACAGTACACCTAATTGAAATGTCACGCCCTCAGTGACTGAGTCTCTACTACCAAACTAAACCAGGGGATAAAAACAGCTGCCCAATTAAGGTTCTGACTCAATAATTTCAGCAAAATATGTTTTGCCTGAGAAAACACTTTCCCAAAATCTTGAATTAACTTTATTAAATTCTGGACTAGAAATGACAGCAAATCTTAACATCTTACATTGACATTTGTGTGGTATCTCCACCTCAAATCTGTCTTCTCTTAAGGTGTCCTCACACTAGATCAGACAAAAAAAAAAGTTCTTATCATTCAGGACCATGATTTTCCTTATGGAAAAGATATCCTTAGTTGGTCCATTGACTTTCACATTAAAAAAAGAATTTGCTTATAACCTGGAGAAGTTATAAAATATTGTTCAAACATATAAAAGGTTAAAGGAAGAAATACAGAGATAGGGGAAGAAAGTTTTTGTTTGTCTGCTTTTGTTTTTAATGAGAAGAATATTTCCAAAGTAGCAAGGTAAAATAAATTTAAAAGCAGAATATTGTGGATCAGAGTAAAATAACCGAAATATGATACTGAGAGCTTGTGACATCTCGTGTGACCACAAGGGCTATGGATGGAATATTCCTAAAAATAAAGCTTATATTGATTGAAAGCATTTTTCTGGCTATAAGCTCCCAAACACCCAGAGCTATATTGAACTAACCTATCCTCACACCAGCATATAGCACATTGTCTGGCACGGAGCAGGCCCTCAATAAATATTTCTTATTGAATGAATCCCCAGAACAGAACCACTAGAGATATATCTCAGTGCACAACATTCACGCTTTAGGAGTCAACACTTAACATGGATTTTTTTTTTTGCATACTTAAAATGCATTTAATATTTACTGAACATTCTCCCAAATAGCTCTAAGGGCATCATTTTTTGGAATTTGTACATATACTTAGCAATACAAAGAGTTTCCATTGCAATTTAGGATTTTCTTTAAAATGAAACATACTTTTAGGTCCTAGGAATCTTAAATCATCCATATTGTTTTCAGATAAAGAATGAGCCAGGTATTAAGATAATTAATAACAGGAACTACAGTTGACCTTGGCCCAAGAAAGTCACTTGGACACAGCCTATAAAAGACCAAAGAGTGAATTCCCTCAATAGGTAACTACAAAAATTTACCCATCCATAGAAGATCTATTCATGTCCCCCAATTTCAAGTCAAAAATTAGACTTGAATGATTGGGAGTCTGAGATTAGCAGAGGCAAACTGTTATATATAGGATGGCTAAATAAGGCCCTACTGTATAGCACAGGGAACTATATACAATAGCCTTCGATAAACCATAATGAAAAAGAATATGAAAAAGAATATATATATATATTATATATATATATATAAAAAACTGATGTACGGTGGAAATTAATACAACATTATAAATCAACTATATTTCAATAAAATTTTAAAAAGTTAGACTATGGGCTGGAATACTATCTCCAGCATAGAAATGGTTTGAAGGGGAAGCAGTGAGATTATTCCCTGAGTCAGACACTGTTGGCTGGCTGACCCAAGTACCAATTCCATTCACCCTCTTTCTTGACGCCTTATGCTAAACCAGCTGGAGAAGTGAATTACACATTTTTCCAACCTAATATGTAACGAGGGGCAGTCATATGAAAAGGTCTGGGCAGTTAGACACAAATGGTAATATCACTATGTGGCTTTGAGAAAGATCGTGCATCCTAGATACCCAGGGTAAATACAACTACCCCATTGATCCTGCTTAGGCTTGTCTCCTGGGTAAATGATGTGATCGCTGGAGCAGCAATCTTGCAACATGAAGGAAAAGACAGAAACGCTGGCTCTGACAACACTGAGCCACTTAAGCAATACCAAAACTGCCCATTTCCACAGTCTCAACATGTGAAAACAAACAAACTAGAAAAGCACTATTTGTTTCATGCATTGTTTGTTGGGCAATGTATTAACTGCAGCCAAAAAGCATTTCTAACTGATATGCTCCCCGTTCTCACACATATGTATTTCAAAGTTTAGCCTTGAGGTGGAGAATTTGTGGAACAGTAGGGTCTTGCTGTTGGTCATTATTTTCAAAGGCCATGAGCTCAGGATTTTTCTCTTGATTAATATATAGTGGCCACTTCCACTAGGTCACTCTTCTTCCTAAAGGACCCCTCTTATATATTCCATAAGCTATTTTTAATGATTTGTTGACATTTCTGTTCAGAAGTGAAATCTTCAAGGGCAGGGCCCCTACCTTCCATCTTTGGTATCCTAGGCACTTGGTATAGTGTTTGGCCCATGATAGTTTCCAATCAATGTTACTTGATTACATACATACATATACACGCAACTAATTGGATTCTGCTCTGAACTGAATGGCTGACTTAGGAATGACCCACTCAGTGTATCATCACTTCCACTTACAGGAGAAAAAGTAAGCCCAGTTCACATGCTTTTCCTTCTTCTAAAAAGGAAGCATTTAGCACTTGTGCTCTGCATCATTTATTGAGATTGGAGTCGTGAGTTCAGAGTGAAAGCAGTGATTCTAACCACACAAAATATGTACAAATTAACTCCTCCAAGCAGTGGCTATGCCAAGAGGCTTTCATTAACCTATGAAGCTCAAAACCTTCATCAGATCCCACTATCCTTGCTCACCCCCAAAAAAATTATTTTTAAAAATAACCTAACACTAAAAACAAGTTTCTTACCTTGAAAATACAGAATTAAGACAAAACCCTTAGGAAGGTCTTCCAACCATTTAATCTTTTATTGATCAGATGCCTATTAAGCTTTATAACATGTGAGGAAGTTTTAGGAATTTGAGACAGGTAAGTGATTGCACAAACATCCACTCTCCTCATAAAGGGGGTGAACCAAACTAACAATCAACGAACCAGATTAATGATTCTAAACTTTTCTTAGGTAGAAATTTGGGAATACATGCTATATCCAGGACTCAGTTTACTCAACTATAAAAGTCAATGTGACCTTTTAATCTTTAAAGGTTAATTCATTCATTCAACAAATGTCTGCTAAGCAAGTCTTCTCCAAGCCCCCACCCTCCGCATACTCATCATTTCCATAAGTACTAGCATATAATGGCAAACATACAGCCGTAGCAAAACTTCCAGTTTCATAGGAAAGACAAACAAGTATTTCAATGTCTTGTCATGAGTATTTTCAAAGAATCTACTATTTTTAATATTTACTTCTTTAGTTTTTAAATTGATTTTATTTTTATTAATATTTATTCTAATAATTAAAATTTAAAATCTTCCAAAGAAGCTGCTTGTGGGTGATGGGTATTTTAATATTTGAACTTTCAAATTTAGAATCTTAATTCAGCTGTTAACTATACAACATGCAGGACAAAAACGAAACAAGTAGTAAATAACCAAGGATTATTTCTTTTCTTTTTCCGTGTGAAAAGCAGGAGAAAATGCGAAAGAATCCAAAGTACTGATCGGATCATTTACATACCTAAAAAGTGAGTTTTATAAAGCACCAAGGAAATGATTTTATTCTTTTCTTACCACTGCCCTTGCATTTCCTGCCTGTGGAACTTTTTCTTCTCCATCCCCTTGGCTGTAATTGAAAGCCAGTACTTTGACTTTTAGATTGTTCCCAGATAAAAATTCCTTCCTTCACTTTAGTACCAAAAAACAAAACAAAACAAAAAAAACAAAACCAAAAAACCCACTAAACTCACATAGAATTAGATTCTAGGTAGAGTAATGATCAAAATTCCAATGTCCATCTGAGTTACAGTTTCTCCCCTCCCTTAGCCTTAGACAGTACCAGAAGCAGGAGGCCAGCCTGCAGTGGCACCTGGCAGACTCTCTTCTCTGCTCAGCCACCTCTGCAACCTCAGTCTCCCTCCCCCTCAATCAAGAGATGAGTCCAACAGGTCAGAGACAGAAGATGTGGCAAGACAAGAAAGTCCTATTTGACCAGCGCTCATTTAGCATTGCTTTTTCCTGGGTTTAGTAAGTGTTCAAAGTTGTCTTTTTCTAATCCCATTTTAATCAGTTCTTTGAAGACCCTTGAGCTCTGGGGGGATTTCTCATTGCAGAATGTGACCTGATTCTGCTGAGGCTTTCATGACGGGACACTTATTACCCTACTTCAAGCCCTTGGCTGTCTGTACGTCACCTTCGGATTTCGCCCAACCCCTTGTATGTGAATTAGGAAAAGGTGCTTCCTCCAGATTGATGAATTGCAGAAAGCACCCTCCCACCAGGTTGATGGAGCCCTGCACAAAAAGCACCAGGCAACTAGGTGCCTTGGTGCAGAGCACGACCTCACAATTACAGTGCCGCCGCTCCGTGGCCTCCACAGACTGCCTAAGGGACATTCAAAGTTTCTCCACCAAGCCCTTCTGCTTAGGATCTAAGTAAACACATCTCCTGCTCTGTGTGCTCACTCCCCCCACGCACAGAGCATAGAAAACCCAGCCCTTCTACCTGTCATAGTTGGCAGTGCAGTTGCCTGCCAAGTTCAGCTTTCTTTTCTTTCAGCCCTCTGGGAGACAGATCTGCACTCAGCCTCTTGCATTTTACATTTTTCTGCTGTGAATTAAAAAGCAATCTATTACATCACCCTAATTCCAGGGGAACACAGTAACGGTTTCCCTGAAGCATCAGCACCCCTTACTAGAGCTGAAGTGAGGAGACAGTACGTAACCTCCCCCCGACAAACGTCCTCTACCTGCATATCTAGAGCACACCCAAAACTTGCTAGACTCCAATTTCCTATCTCTCTCAGCTTCTTGGACTTTAACTCTTTTGTAATCCACATGGTTTGAAGATACTTCATCCAAATCCAGCACAGGGCATCTAGTAACTCTTGCTTTGGAACATGGGGTAGTTGGCACTCCTTGCCTTGGAGCCTCAATCAAAATTAAGACGAGGGTATTTTCATTTTTATACTGCGTAACAGTAATTAAAATCAGAATTTACAGAAGATCCAAGGAGAAACATTTTGAAATAAGTTGGGAAATAGGGGATATTTAGAAGCAAATTAAATATAAATTTTAATATTTTAAATATGTGTATTATGTAGTTACAGAGACGTGTATTAAGCCTCCAGAAGTGATCAGTCCTATTCTGGAAAAAGAGTTACACAGAGGAATTTAACCGTCACATGGAGACCAGCAAGGGAAGGCTGAGGCAAGAGATATTGGCCTGATGATTAGCGGGTTTAGGTAGCCATATAACTTAATGCCCAAATCTGACACTTTGGGGACACAAAGTGAGCACTGTGAACATACCAACCCAATACATGTAAACCAGAACTGTTCCAGATAAACTGGACACCCCATATACCAAACAAAATAATTGCACAGGACAGCCTGTAGAAACCGACAATGAAATTGATTTCTAAATTGAGCCAATCAATGGACATTCACTCCAAGAGGGACGTTAATGAGAGTGAACCCTGGATCAGAATGGGGACATGGAAGGCACTTTATTTGCAATTAATGATAACAGCACATCAACCCTCAATGTTCTGAATGAAAGATGGTATCCTTTATGGGCCATATTCAAAAGGCATTATACCAGAAGTCAAGACATTAGCTGTAAAGGAACCTAAGGAGAAATATCATGATTAATCATTCAAATAAATATAGATGGATTAGTAAAAATTAATTGAACTAATAAAAAATATAAACTAGAAAGAGTGGTCTAAGATGTCCAAACGTGTGTTCGACTTGAAAAAATTTGATAAAGATAAACATGCTATACTAAGATACTTAAAACAGGGGACTAGTATTGCTTAGAACTAGAGAGTCCAGCTAGAATACTCAGGGGAGGGTGAGGGAAAGGGAGAGATTTCATTTCCCAGGTGGCTTGCCATTTAGCTAGAAGTTGTACTTCAGTTCCATCCCTCGAAGCTTTTAAAAGGAACTTGGAAACTTACACATATACATGCACATACATACACACATACATCAAATAAACATTAAAAGTTAAAGCTATGTTCCCAGTCAGTGATGAATTTAAGTTAAATAACGAAGGAAGAATTAAAGTACGAGACTAACTGCCTTCAATTAAACATTATACATGGCTCAACAATTAAGATACCATTGTTTAACTACAAACAAGAGACGAATAGTAGTAACTAGTTGCACGCAGCTTACATGGTACTTACTAATCCTCAAAATAATTCTGAGGGATGAGAAATTATTATTCACATTTCACAAATGATGCAACGTGATATTGTGAGGTTAAGAAACTTGTCCGAGGTCACAAAGCTAGGAAGTGGTGGCAATTAGAGATTCAAATTCAGGGAGAGTGCTTCAATCAGGCTGAAAAGCCCTTACACTCATCAATTCTTTGTGCATGTGTGGGAGAGAAAAAATGGAAAGCGTCCCATAAGGGCAGATCTGGTAACAGACTGATAATTTGCTTCAGTATTTCAGTCTCTACACATCACCAACCTTAGTGTGTTAAACAGCCTAGTTACAGCCTATGGCAATGCGATTCAGCATATACATCAGTGCTTTCTTTTGTGCCAACACAGCTACTTTTCTTTTTCAATGAGATTAAAAAATCAGATCTCTTCTCTCAATTTCAGCTGACGCTGACAAATTCCTGAAAAGGTAAAAAGGTATCTTCTGGAACATTCTGGAAAAAAAAAAGAAAAGAAAAGCTGCCAACATGGCTCCGTGTACATCCAAAACCCTTGCAGTGTATACATCTTTATCACCTCCATCGTTGTGTCATTGCTTCTTGATGTACAGTTGTCTATTGGAAAGACATTGTGAAAATTCTCTCTTATGAAAGTGGAATGTGTTTGAGGTGAGATAACAGTAATGAAATACAAAGGAAGAGATTTTGCTTCTATTTGGGCACTTCTATTGCATTTCAGAAAGAATGGTGTTGGAAGGGGAACTTCTAGCATTTTTAGAGTTCCACTATTTAATAACGTTTTAATTGTTAATATATTCAAGTTTCTAGTTTTAGTGACATTCGCAATGGAATATACAAACACACGTCTTCTAAATATCCTTGGCTCTCTAAAATAATCAGTGGTAAATTTGTTTCTGTAGTTTAAATGTTCTGGCTGGGTTACAAAAGCAGGCAGTTGTTTAAGTTAACATTAAATATTAAAAAATAAATATTAAAGCATTAAGTTTAATTGTCTCTGGCTACATATAACTCAGTCCTTGGTTAACACAAAGTTAGTACATCAGGGTGGAAAAATTAATGACACTGAAGTTTCCATTTTGAAATTAAACACAACATATTTCTAAACATAGAAAGATGCCTGGAATTTTACCTTTAGGATTTTATCTGAAGCTCGGAGCCTATTAAAGCTATTGCCCTGTGCCTTTTTCTCTTTTGTGCCTACGTCACCGATTTAAGGTTTTTATTTATTTAATTTTAAGAAGAAAGAAGAGGTTCTGTAGAGAGCATTGTGTCTGCTAACCACAAGTAGGACTAGAAAAGGATTAATGTGGGGGGTGGGGAGGGTCGCTGCAAGCGGGAAGTGTGGCAACATCGGATGACAAGAAAGAAGATTATACAGCACTCCCCGCTAATCTTATTCCACCCAAGAAATTTGGGAGAATGCGAAAAAGCAGCAGCCCAGCATTCTTGAAGGGGCGTGGCTTCCCTCCTGGGGCCGTCCAATCGAATTCCTTCAGAGGGAGCTATCCCGAGAAGATTGATGAGGGTTGCTAGGAAACAGGAGCGTCCCCCTCCCGCCTGACCCAGAGATTGTTCTGCACAAGCCTTCTCCAGGGGCTCGCAATGTGCAGTTGAGCAGCGTGTGGGGCAGAGCTGCACATCGGCCTCCCAGGCTCTCTCCCTCTCTTTCTCCTCCAGCATGCGGTCCTCCGGATGCACGGGGACCACGGGAGAGTTCTTCCAGGGCTGACAGTGCCGGTTCTCCTGCAGGCCAAGCGCTCTAGCAGAGCTTCAAAGTTAGAGCCGCTGACCTCCCTGCCGCCCCACTCCCCTTCACCCAACCCCTCCGAAATTCACCAATCTTTGCAGGCACTGCCTAAGGATTTCAAACAGAGAGGTGAAGCAGCCAGCAAAACAGCCCTGTCTTTTTGTATAATAATCCTCTCGTCTAGGTACCCTGGCTCACTGAAGACTCTGCAGTTACACCCCTATTAAGGGAAGGAGGAAGGGGGAGGAAGAGGGAAAGGGAGAACGAGAGGGAGGAAAGGAGAATGAGAAAATGAGGAGAGAATGCCAGAAGGTCCGTGCCTCTGCCCAGAGTCCCAATTAGATGCAAAGGTTTCAGCCCGGCCAAGGTGAAGGAAAGTTGCTTCCAAGCCTGGGAAGTGGGTTTGCCAGGAAAGAAAAGGAGAGGCACTCAGCTGGGAACTGCTCCCCTCCCCTCCTCGGAAGACCACTGGGTCCCCTCTTTTCCCAACCTCCTCCCTCTCTTCTCCTCCCACCCTCCCTTTTCCCACTCCCCACTGACTCGGAAGCGTGGATGCTTTGCCACCGGGCAGTGGTCCAGCACGCAGCCTGGAGGGGGCGGGGGCAGGGGGGCACTGTGACAGGAAGCGGCGCGCACAAGTTGGCCATTTCGGGGGCAAAATAAGTTCTCCCTTGGATTGGGAAAGGACAAAGCCAGCAAGCTACCTCTTTTGTGTCGGATGAGGAGGACCAACCATGAGCCAGAGCCCGGGTGCAGGCTCGGCCGCCACTGCTGCCACCGCGGTCAGCTCCAGTCCCTGCCAGGAGTTGTCGGTGCGAGGTAAGGGGCCCAGAGGAGGACATGTCCCTCTGGAGGGCGCCCAGCGAGGGCGCGGAGGCTCGGGTGCCGCGTGGGGCCGGCTCATACGGGAAAGTTGAGGCAGAGCCCGGACCGGTCCCTACTGTTCTGCCGGGGGTGGAGAGGATGGGGGGCAGAGGCAAGATGGGTGTGCATGAGTGAGAGTTGGTGTGTGTGCGCGCTTGTCTATGGCTCCGGAAGGGAGGCAGATTTCAGGGCACAGATCTGAAGCCAGGCAGCCCAGGGTTGGAGAGGTGGAGGGACTAACTAGCGCTCGCAGACCCCCAGAGAGACCAGTCTCATCAGCCAACCACCTCCAGCGCTGCCCTGGGCTCAGGATACGTTTCTATTCGGGGACTCCTTAAGCTTTGTGCACTAGAAACCGTGCGATGACTGGCTGCCACACAGGCGGTTTCATGTGGGTGTGGAGGTTGCCAGGCGAGGTGGGCAGCGGTCAGCGGAACCTGGTCCTCGTCGCAGCTGGGAGACGCTCTGCGGCCAGAGGCAGCCAGAGGTTCGCTCTCCTGCGAGCACGCTTGGCAAGGATCCCTAACTGATGCCCTTTGCTCCTTTTGGCTTGAGCGAAAAATCGAAAAGCCAGGCTGGGAGCATATCTCTTCATCGATCCCTTTCCATTTTCTTATCTGACAGTGAGATAACTCAGAGAGGGCGGGAGATTCGCGATCCAGAAATAGACTAGGTAATATACCCAATAAGCTTGTTTCTTAAGGATTTCATTTAGATTTTCTTCTAGTTCCTTCCCCGGATTAGCAAACGTAGACGATTCCCAAAGGTGTAGCACTTACATGTAGCTATCTTAAGGGGACATGCCCCTGCCTTTTACGTATTTTAAAGCATTGTAAATTTTAATAACCAACAATAAAACTGTACACTTCTAATGATCTGTGCTCAAGTGCTCAGCTAATTTGCTATTAAAATTATTGGTACTGTTACTTGAACAGTGATATGTTTGACATACACAGAGAGATAGTTACATATCAGTATATTCAAAGTTGGTATTGTGTGAGTTAAGGATTTCAGCAGTAGTTCACTACTTTGTTTCTCTGCTTAAATTTATCTGTGCTACATGATATTAGAACTGTTCATTAGAGTTATGTTGTGTTTCTTTGGGGGAAAAAAAGCATCAATTTGTAGAGAAATATTCATTTACCAAAATTTAAGTCTGCTTTGGTTTATCTGATCACATATTAAGGCTGCTACCTGAACTCTAATTGTTCATGTAAAAATATGTAATATAGGCATGGCAAAAATATTTAGACTGCCCATACCCTAAACTCTGGTAGATTACACACTTCTTACCAAAGATGTTTAGGATACTCTATTAGTTAATGCTTCTGTAGTGCTTTGCACATTTTCCTCAAAACAGCTCAACAGAATTTGAATAGTTTTTGGAAGTTTATTATACACCACACTTTAATAAAGTGATCTGTTCCCTTCCATCACGTCAGTGTCTGGTATTTACAAAGATTTCTCACACCTGTAGGTTTTAGCTGTTCACCCTTTCAAGTTCTGATCACCCAGCAGGAGTACATGGGTATTTTGAATAGACCTGCCCTAAGGCTGTCTTGATTTCTGTTCAGAGTAACACAGGTGCACAGGATGAAAACTGAGGGGAAGTCTTGAAATTTATATTTTCACAAATAAGACAATGAAGGTTTCAGAGCATCTATATCCATTGGGCTAAAAAGAATGATAAATGGTAAAAAATACCTTTTAGAAATGATAAGCCCTTCCCCCCCAAAAAAAACCCTACTTAAAAAATCTCTTGTTCTATGAGCTAGATTCACGCCAATGAAATGTGAAACTCAACTTGTAGAAAAGTATGCCAACACAAGGAATAGATTAAATTTGGAGACAGGGAGAGAGAGCCACCTCTCAATTTAACTGAATGATATTTTTTAGACTTCAGAAATACCTAATCAATACATTGAGAAAAGGTATGGAAGGCTATATAAACAGAAAATATATAAATAATGAAAATATATTTTAATGTCTTTTTTAAAAGTTGCAGTGTACACATGAAAAGAAATGAGCATAAGTCAGATGATTTACCCTCACAATTACCAAACATCAAAATGAGCCCACCTCTGATTTTATGTCACTGCAATTAAAATTGGAAAGTTGAACAAATGCAAAGATAGCAAAAACATGCAGTGATCTTTATTTTTTATTAAATTTAAACTAATATTTTTATTGAATGAAAGAACTAGGATAATTGTCAAAAGGTCACCTGTCTCAATATTCTACTTCACGACAGCTGGTCAACCCGAACCACACAAGAGCAAGGACAGTCTTATTTTGAAATATTCCCAGCAATCACATTTTTACAACTTCCCTGGGTAATTTTTTCTCTTTCTCATTTTATGTCAAACTCTTTTTATCAAATTAAACCATTTTCTCTTTCTTGTCCATTCTAATAGATATCAGTCACAAAATGGTACATGATTTTTTTCTCCAGGGTAGTAGCTCCCTCCTGCCAAAATATAGCCCATTATCTTGGGGATGAAATGTTTCAATCTGTTGTCCTGTACTCAACGTGGTCCCAAGATACCATTAAACAAAAGAAAATTAATACCTAATCTCCATTGAAAGCTGGGACAGTAGGCGTTTATGCACATTGGAATATAGCCAGAGTTCCAGGGTAAGACTTGTTTTCTCCAGGGTTTACTCCCCAAAGAAGTAGTAATGTTTACTCACAGTCATCTCATTTTGCTATTTTACACTGAGTTTAGTGTGCATTTTCATCTCTTCTGAGATTCTGCTAAATGCATCCAATTCTGTAGTACATGAATGTGTTGAAATTGCTCCCAAGAAGTAGCATAAAATTGTAGGAGATTATCCACCAAGACTGAACACATAAAATGAGTACAATCATATTCATCATGGAGAAGGTAGAAACTATTCAGTCATCCCCCCCCTTCTTCTTCTAATGTAGGCTTGGTCCCCATAGCACACCATAGTTTGAAGTACTTCAGTCTAGTCTGATTTTAAATGGCTCAAGGAATGGCTTCTTCTAGCACCTTTGAAAGACTGTTTCACAGTCTGATAGTTCTCCCTATCAAAAACTTTGTTGTGATATTCAATCTAATTTTCCCCTGGTCCCATGTGATCTTGTTGCTTATTCCTTATCATAACCCCTCTGGACCAGTTCATTCTCTTGCCTGATCTACAGTCTTCATCCACCCTTTATACAGGACTTGTAAAACACAAAGCCTTATACAGTTACAGGGGAGAACACAAAGGTGATAGTTTTACATCTGGACATCTTTTCTAAATATTTAAGACACATCTTTCAGGTCATTCATATGTATGTGTATGATTACATATCCCCAATCATTTATTTTAGTAATGTCAATGTGAGGAAATTTTTCATCTCTGACATTTATGACCTATGTGAATATTGAGATGATCCCTTCTAAGTAATGTTCTATGCGGCTGCACATTTATGAGACATTTTCATTGCAAATTTGATGTCAACAGAACCCTGTCAATGCCCACACTACAAGGGACTTCTGTGACATGCTGGTCTGATGCTCCAGCGAGCCCCAGAAGCTGTTGTCATGTAAATTCCACTATTGAAATGAAAGTGATTTCCATAATTAATAGAATGTGCTAGGAATATAACAGTGTATATATTGATAATTAAATGCATACATAAACATGATATAGCAATTCTGTTAGAATACAGTAGCCCCTTCATACTAAAACAATCTGAAAAGCCAGCAGAATTAAGCTTGAATTTATCACTGTGCTGTATCATGGAAAGTAAGCTCAAATCATGCATACATCAATATGGAATCTATTTAGATTTCTATGGAGGTACCATATGTGAAGGTTACTTGAAAAAATAGAAAAGCCTGAAATAACCACAAGAGAGAAACAGGTTTTCACTTTGTTCACTTAAAATCTGGTTCCAAGACATCCTTGTGTAGGATTCTTTAAGAGTCTTGAGCAAATATCTTGGTAGACTCACCATCCCACTCAAATGTCTCTTCAAGTCCCAAGTGTTGAAAGGCGAGTTCTGCTAGACAGTAGAGGAGTAAATGAGAGAAATCAGGAAATAAGTTCCTAGGTTACACTTGGCAAGTCCAGAAAAACAGAGGACAAAGAGTAAGGTGAATCAGCAGTTAAAAACACAATGTAGTGCCATCTTCTTTACTGTTTGGTGAGCATTAAGATTATAGGTAGAAACGTTCATGTGAACTGTTAAGGAAACAAAAAGCAGAAGTGGCATCCCAAAACTGAATATAGCTTTAGAGGAATAAAATTAGATTGCATGGAATAAATAACTTTTAAACCAGTATTCTCTCTTCTGAAGGCCCAAAGTGTCTTTATAGTGCCATTCATCACATAGTGGTGAGTACCCTCAAAATGATTTTCCTTAGAAACAAAGGGGAAATCAATTCTCTCAGTATAGGAAAAGTAGGCCACTAATATACTTGTGACTTCTCCCTGGGAAAGAGGCATTCTGAGAAGTCTGAGTCGACACAGAATATATTATGTCCTCACCAAATGAGTAATCTTTTTATTGAGCTGGAAAGTGTACACTGAACTTTTAGGAACAGAACAGAGGAAAAGATCTTGAAAACATTCAAATAGAATCTATACAAGCATAGACTAAAACATCATGTTTGGAAATAAAACTATATAGAGAGAGGTATCTCTACAGAAAGCTCACATTTTTATTCCTTACTGGAATTCACCTCACTGTCATTGCCTTTGTACAAGATTGCCTTTGCCACCCCCACCGCACCCCCCACACACACACACACACACACGAGCAAATTTGGAAGAGTACAGCTATGCACCAGAGAGAAAATTTCAAAACCGTGATACTAGACACATAGTTTGAAAAAAATTACAACATATATACATAGCATGGGAGCAGTATTAAGAGTACAGCATTTTGACTAGATTACCCTAAAAAGAGATTACATTAAAGAAAAGATAGCTAGGGGCTTCCCTCGTGGCGCAGTGGTTAAGAATCCACCTGCCAATGCAGGGGACACGGGTTCAAGCCCTGGTCCAGGAAGATCCCACATGCCACAAAGCAACGAAGCCCATATGCCACAACTACTGAGCCTGCACTCTAGAGCCCATGAGCCACAACTATTGAGCCCATGCGTCGCAACTACTGAAGACCGCGAGCCTAGAGCCTGTGCTCTGCAACAAGAGAAGCCACCGCAATGAGGAGCCCGCACACCACAATGAAGAGTAGCCCCCACTCTCTGCAGCTACAGAAACCCTGTGTGCAGCAATGAAGACCCAATGCAGCCAATAAATAAAAAATCAATTAATTAATTAATTAATCTAAAAAAAAGAAAAGAAAAGGTAGCTAGCAGGGAAGCAATCAGTGAGGAAGTATTATTAAGCACCTAGTATAAGCAAAACAAGATTTAGGACATACAAATGGAGACACAAAAATATTAACCACACACAAAATCTCATAAACATATAAAGTTGAAGGTATTCCAAAAACCGAACTTGAAACTCTAGAGTAGAGAAGAGGTTATGGAATTATCAACTGAACAAAAAAGTCTGTTCCTTCATTTAAAAGATGTATTTAGATTTAAGATTCCAGATATTCCAGTCCTCTATGGAGACACTGTGCCAGATATTATAAGGCAACAAAACTGTCATGATGTCATAATAATAGATAATTATTGACCAACTGCCATGTTCTGAGAACTCTGCTGAAACACCGCATTGTCCGATTTAATACTCACAAGAACCCTGTGAGGTAGATACTATGATCCCCATATAATAGAAGAGGAAATGGAGGCCCAAAGATACATTTCCTGCTGCTCAGATAGCTAAGGCAAGAACTAGAATTCAAAACTTACTTTCTTATCCCAAATCCTATTTGGTTTACTATCTAGCTACATTGCCTCCCAACTTATCTTTTATGGGGGACTTCATTTCATTCACCATATATTTCCTGAGCTCCAAGTAGAGGGACATATTTTGGTTAAAAGAGAGACAGACAGACAGACAGACACAAACAGACAGACAGACATGGTGAGAGAAATGGAACCCAGAACAGAATTCAACAGGCTCAGCCTCTCTCTGCCCCCAGAGAGACACAATCTCTTCTAAGGGGCAAAGTGATGCCCTAAGAAGAAATAAACTAAGAAATTATTTACAGTTAACTAGAATTAAGGGGGGAAAATGAGAATCAGAAAAGTCTATGAAGATTTACTAAAAAGCTGAGAAGTAAACATTAGGTATGAAAATGTGAGAGAAATATATTTCCTAGAGCCTGATTTCAGTGAACATTGCAACCTGCAAAACTAAATCCAGGTGGCATGAATATAGTCTCACACACAGCCAGCCAGGAGGTAAATTGCATTTCTGCTTGCTAAGGCTAAAATGATGATATTTCTGTCTTTATAATCTAACTACTTCCCACCAAGAAAATGAGCTGGTAAAAATGTTTTGTAGACTAGTACAAATTTGAAATTTCTTTACCCAGTTGAAATAGTCATTCATCTGCATCTAAGAAACTCTCAGCATTTCACACATTTGGGCATTTACTCATAATATAGACAACAGCTTGGAAAAAGGGAGGGCTCAAGAGTGTCACATTTTAAACTCACTAAGAACAAGAGACACAAAGCGACATGCTGGAGATTCCAAAGGCTCAGTCGTAGGGCAAGTCTGGGAAAACCAACAGACCTCCTGATTCTCTGACCTGGGTGCTTTCCCATAGGCAGGAAACCTGCTGTCTGGGTTGCATGAATTTATATTGCATTTCAGACAACCAAAGAGCTGAAACAGGAGTCTTTACTTGAAAGTCTTTCTCTGATTTGGGATTTGTACTAGAGTATTTTATGGACATAAAACACAAATGGATATCACAGTTCTGTCCCTCCATCTGGTGGAGGCTGTTTCTTTTGATTGTTAATAATACATAGCAGACAGATTATTAGTAATATTTTGTATTTTGCTTAACAGTTTCAATGAACCATGTGTTGGTGACTATAACATAATAGAGACTGCTTTCACAAAATATGTCGAAATACATGCCAGTTTGGGAGATGCCACTACAAGGTCAGAAACAGTTGGAGTCTGTGTCTGTCTCAAGGAGAAAATGAGATCTGGAGAATATAATTAATCGTTTCTATTTTGAAGCATCTTATTTTTCCTAAAAAAGCAAAGACCCTCTACATGCTGATGCATTAATCCCAGTGATTTCTGTCAAGTCCAGATATACTGGTGGCCAGACCATACCTCACTTCAGAATTAATAAGGAATCAAGTCATGGGACTTAGATCCTAACACACTTCCTCCATGGACTTTACTCAAGGCCTGCCCTTCGGAAAGATGCTTTAAAGAATGTTAAATCCCCAACTGTCTCCAAAAGGATTTCTTCCAGTATCTGCCTTGGTCCCTTAAGTTCTCTGAATTTTACCTAAAGTATCTCATCCAAGAAATACAAACGACTATATATTTATAGGTCCATGTAGTTCACCAACCTTCCAATACATTGGATTTAAAGGTTCCTTTTTTTCAGAAAAGCTAACTTCTTATAGTTTGGTGGGGAGTAGCAGAAAGAACAATTATAATTTTTACCTATTTCACAATTTTGCCTAAGTAAAGCCCCTCGACGGCTAAGATTTCCTGAACAAACATGATGCAGAAATTTGAGAGGAAAACAATCTTTCCTACAGTTATTGAACAAATGATCCCCTGCTAGGAGAGTCACTGAGGTGTTATAGAGTACTGACGCTCTCCACTTTTTTTCCTTCTAAAATTCTAAATGTGTGTTTATTGCTATGTGGTGTAGGTAGGGAATCTGACGATTTTAAGTATGGTCCTCAGAGGGAAAGGGTTGGGGTGTATGAAGTAGGAGAGAAAGAACCCTTAGGGACAGACTCAGAGCAGTTCCCCTCACCCCTCCCTTTCCACCCTCACACCTGGTACACAAACAACAATCATCTGTTTACCTCGCTCGAAATAGTGTTTATCAAATTACTGCCCAGAAGAGCCTACATCAGAATCACCTTGAAGTCTACTTGAAATGAAGACTACTGGGACAGATGCCTTCCAGACTAATGTCCCTTAGGCTGCGGTTCAGGGGTGCATGTATTAAATTTGCTTCCAGGTTACTCTTACACACACTGAAGTTTGAGAAACACTACTGTTTGAGTCAGCTCCGGCCGCTATAATCAAGTCCACAGACTGGATGGCTTTAAACAACAGACATTGACTTCCCACTTATGGAAAGCGGGAAGCCCAAGATCAAGGTGCCAGCAGATTGGGATCCTGGTAAGAGCCCGATTCCTCAAGGACCACCTTCTCACTGTGTCCTCACATGGTGAAGAAAGGGAGCGAGCTCTGGTCTCTCTTCCTCTTCTTACACAGATACTAATCCCATCCTGGGAGCCTCCATCCTCATGACCTCACCTAAACCTAGTTAATTCCCAAAGGTCCCATCCCCAAATATCAACACATTGGGGTTAAGGCTTCAACATATGAATTTGGTGGGGAAGAGGGAGGAACATTCAGTCCATAACCACTGGACACTAGAATGATGCTCAGAGAACACCCAGTGAATCACTGTACAAAAGTACTCCCCACAGCAAGTCCTGAGTCTGAGACTTAATTAATTAATTAATTAAGCTCAGCTAATAAGGTACAGTCTGCATGAGTTCTGTGAAAAGATTCATTTTCTGGAAACCTCATACTGTTTTCAATGCAAAGGAATTTTTTCTTCTATTATCTATAGGAAATTCCACTAAGATATGCAAATACACACAATACCTATCTTTTGGATATTCTTATTAGGAAACTTTCTCATTTTTTCTCTTTTATCCTACACTTTGTAATAGCAATACTGAGATGTTGGAAAGGGAAGTTACTGGTGTTAGAAGGTGATCATCAAGGAAAACATTATTTCTATTTCTGAGACCAGAAATGCTTCTAGTTTGGTAACTGCATACTTAAAACTCAAATTGTCTTTGGAACTAGATCCTTGTGAACTAGGAGATGTGGGGAAACATTGTTTTGTCATAGTCCTCCCCTTTGCCCTCCAGATCTGCAGAGCAGGAGAAAAAAAAAAAAAAAACGAACAAAACAAAACTTCATTTGGCGACTTCTTTCTTATACATTCTCCCCTCAGCTTCTACTTCATTCAAGTGAATGGTTGCTTAGCTGAACTTGGCAATCCTCACAAATACTGCCAAAGATAGTTTCCTAAGCAGCGTTCAGAGCCACATGGGAAAAATGCTGGAGAGGGGAAGGAGGGCCGGGCGGCAGGGGGTGGGGACGCTTAGGCTGGACCACCAGCTTTACTTCCTAGGGGGTCTAGACCAACTCTTTGTTCACTTGCTTTCCACTCTTGACAGATTTCCAGAAGAGAAAAGCAAGAAAAAATAGACCACACCCCTCCCCACTCTCCCAACTGTTAAAAAACACGAGTTTTTTAAACACAGACTGTCACAGGTATGAAAATGTCAAACTGCTGAAAGCTACAGTGTGTCCCCTGCAGAGCCTGGCTCCCTCACCTTCTGTGATGCTTACAGTGCTTACACCTGATCATGGCATTTCCATGGGACTCTTGCACTGATACAATACATCCAGCAAAAGCTAAAAACCCATCACTAGCCCAGATTTCCAGATTCTAGAGGGGACACCATCATTTCCCCAGAAAAATGGTTCCAAGACTTGGAATTGCCTATGAGATTTCCCTTCTGTTTGATCCTCTGTTAGTTCATCTCTCATAATTCATCTGTACACTGTGTTCTTTTCTCTCCTACTACTGCTAAAGCCCTAGCCCAGGTAACCAGCACTTGCCTCTCTATCTTCTCTAACAGGTTATCCCCTCCAATCTCTCCCTCTTCATGTGTGATTTACTTACCAGATATTTAATCTGTGCCTACTACGTGTCCACTCTTTATTCTAGAGATGGTACAGCAGTGAATGACCGAAAAAACAAAATTTAGAAATAATTGTGTTCTCATTCAGCTTCTACTAAATAGTGAGAATCATACAATAAAGAAGGGACCTAAGGTGCTATGGACAAAATATAATGATGTGATGTAAGAAAAAGGGGGAAGTTGGAAAAGGCAACATTACCACCAGATCTTGATGAATAACTGACTTTGCCATTTCATTCCTCATTTTAAGAGGCATTGAAGATAAACTCATTACTTAAAAAGGAAGTTAGAGCTTCCTAGCTTGGCCATCAAGATCGTTTATAAGCAGGCTCCTAATGTATACTTCCAGCCTTTCTTCCTTAATACGAGTCTCTCCTTTACCCAGATTTTCTGATCCTGCACGAAAGAGAACTTTGAGTACCTTTGTAAGTCACAACTTCATTTAGAATGTGCTTTCTTCTTCCTTTCTACAAGCCTAAATTTTAAGACCAATTTCAAATCTCACCTCATCTGAATTCATACTAATGATATCTTTTTTTTTTTTTTTTTTTTTTTACCAGACCAAGTCCAACCTCCTTTGTTAAGCAGTCATGAATCACAAACTGATTTAAAAGCCTCACCTCCGTGGTCCCAAAGTCCCACCCACCCAGCTAAAGTGGTCTCAGCTCTGGGGCACTCCCACATTGAGTCCAGAGGTACAGAATTCTCTTCAGTCTGTTTCCTCTTCAGATCTGTGACGAGAACTCTCTAGTATCCATCCTAATGATATCTTCATGCGTCCTATGCAGGCAATTTTTTCCAAAGTATTCATGTGACCTTCATCATCTGGGGGCTTGAATAGTGAAATGTTGTTTTGTCCTGAGTCACAGGTAGGTAGAACAGTAGTTCGTAGAATAAAATTAGAAGGCAAATTTATTTTTATTTCACATTGCCCTTTTAAAATGCATTCAATAAGTTATATGACACTCTGATGTAATAAAACAATAAACCTAATTGCAAAGGAGTCACCATTTGCTAATTTAGTATGCCTGGACCAATATAAAGCGTAAAATTTTGAACTTTAGAGTTGAACCTCCTCTCTGTCCCCAGCAAGAGCCTATTTCAGGTCAGAAGTTGAGAAAGAAAGCACCAGTGCTCCTAAGGTTCTCTTCTACCCTTTCTTTTTGCTCTTACCAAATCAAGTTCTGACTCTTCCAAAGATGGAGGGTGAAGGTTGGGCATAGGAAATAAGTTCTTATCTAAGAGGCTTCACAGTCTCTGGGCCCCCAGATTTTTAAGGCTTACTCTCTCTTTGATAGAGTGGGGGGAGGAGGCAGGAGGAGATTTCTTTTTCTGTCACTGGGAGTCTCTCGCCTCAGTTTTCTTTACACAAATTTTCTTCTGTCTGACCACACCCCCTCAGCTCTGCTCTTTTAACAGTCCACCTCACACAGATTCTCACTTTTGCCCCTCCAGTCCTTTCTCATGGGCTGGAACTCCCTCTCTCTGTCTCTCCTCCTCCCCTTCTCTCTCATAGCCTTCATTCCACAAAAAACACTCACACGTTGTCACAGAAACAATGCTGAGCATGTGGACCAGTCCCAAAGCAACAACATTTCTTTACTGCTCTACTGCCAAAGCATCAAAGCATCTTGCCCTCCTCTCATCCTTCGTGTTTCCCAGCCTGGACTCAGACCTAGCCCATGTTGTGATGCTATGTACTTTGGCACACATATCAGCACATCTGATATGCTCCCTTGTGAACACACTTTGAGCAAAGTATCTTGGTATCACTATGCAAATAAGTGTTTATGGGATGCATGAGTTTGGTAATACAGTCTAAGTTAAAAAGATTATAACTTTTTTATAACCCAGAAAAATATTTTTTATGGGGCTACCTGTATGAAGACTTACAGAAATCAATGCCTATGAAATAATTTAAGATGTGGAACATCTACCTGTTTCCCCGCCAAGAATTAGCTCCTAAAGGACAAAGATCTTGTCTGTTTTTTCAGCAGCCTATAACAATGAATGGAACATATAATAATAGTTAACCCATATTTAATAAATGAAGGAATCCTACTTTAAGTTTTACATTTACTCACTGGGTACCTTCCATGCTGAAATAGTAACATTAATTTCTCCCCTTCATATCTCATACTTTAAAAATAAGAACTGCTGTTAAAATATTAATTTCATCCATAAATTATACCATTTCCCTAAAGGCACTTTGGATCCCAAACAAAATAATGCCATATAAAAATTTTAAATTTTGGCATGAAAAGTGACATCGGTTGAATTAAATACATCCCTATTGAATGTCCACTACTTTCAAGGTACTGAGGAAGATACAGCGAAGAAAAAGTTACCGTGTCTTTCTAAGAATTTATAATCTTATTAGAGAGATGGGATAGGCATGTATGGAACTAAAGTAACAGGAAAATTCATGAGCTCACCCATGAGATCCTTGAGTAAGTAATAATACTGGTGGTTGGCATACCTGTAGAAAGTATCATGTAAAAAAAAGCAGCTTCTGTTCTGGACCTTGAAAAATGGTTAGATTTCAGAAAATGGAGAGAGCCATTCAAGACCTATGCAAGGGTAGACAGATGGCGTGGGGGAGCTCTTAGGGGATCCGTGTGTGAGCTGGCTGAGTTAAAGAGAAGGGTGTATGCAGGTCAGGGGAAGGGAAAGCTCTGAGAGCAGATGGAATGATGGCTAACATTTCTCTTGTAAGCCAAGGGAAACCTTGGAAAGCATTTGAGCAAGGGAATATTAAAGCACAATGTGAAGATAGATATGAGGAAATAAAGGTTTGGGAGTCAGGGAGATGAGTTGGCTCGTTATGCCAACAGTTCACGTGAGAGGTAATGATAGCCTAAACTAGGGCAGCGGCAATGGGAATAGAAAACACAGAATGAATCTAACAGACACAAAGATGGATAGGGCTTGGTAGGTAAGGATCAGCTGTTGGGTGAAAAACACCAGGCGGAACAATTAAGCTAATCATCTTTTTCCTTCTACAATAGAAAGGGGCGTGCAATATCAAACCCCTGGTTTAACAAAGGGCAGAAGAGGGTGGGTTTAAATGCTATTTTGGGGGAACTTGGGTGGAAAGAAAATGTAATATTCAAAGTACTGACTATTTAAAAACAAGACTTAGAAATGAAATCAATATTTTCTACATCGTTAGGATTTGGTAGCATTTATCCACAGAGAGTAGGTTAAGCCACCATGGTCTCTCACCAGCCTCTTTTGACTTGTGTCTTCCCCCTCTAAATCCATCCACCAGGCTAGAGCTGGAAATATCTTAATACAAATCTGCTTGAAACTCTCCAAAGATTTTCCACTGCTCTGAGGATAATCAAAACACGCTTTACCTGGCCGACTACAATCTGCATCTCTCTCCAGCTTTGCATCCTGTCCCTTTCAACTCACACCTCTTCTTTTCATCAAACTCAACGGCTTGAATGCTTTGCCCTCTCTCTCTCCCCCCAGGCCTTCCCGTAGCTGGGCAACTTCCCAGGGCCTGGGCACACTCCATTTGAAGTTTCAGGGCTTCATTAGAATTCTATACCACGTCTGACCACCTACAGTAGGTTAGTTCTTGCTGCCACACACTCCCAAACTCCCTCTACCTCTCTTTATCATGCTTAATGATAATTGTCTATTTCCCCACTGGGGTCTGTAAGTGTTAAAAAGACAGAGACCATGCCTGCTTATTCACAGCTCTATCTCTGTTACCCAGCAGAGCAAATTGCACATAGTAGAAGATCAATAAATATTTATTGAATCAATGGAGTAGAGGTTTAATTAAATCACTCTGGGGCTCATTTTCCTCATTTTAAAAATCAGATATTGATCTTTAAAATTCCTTTTAGTCATATAGTTCCTAGAAGTATGCTTTGTCAATAAAGAGGACGGAATTCAGCATCCCAAGTCAGAATCAGTATCCTACTACACTCAAAAAATCAGTGGGTCCTATTTATAAATTTATATTTTAATTGCTGTTTAGGAAAATCAATGAAGAGATAGACTGGGAGTTTGGGGTTAGTAGATGCAAACTATTACATATAGAATGGATGGACAACAAGGTCCTTACTGTATAGCACAGGGAACTATATTCAACGTCCTGGGATAAACCATAATGGAGAAGAATATAAAAAAGAATATGTGTATATACACACACACACATGCATACATAATTAACATAACATTGTAAATTAACTACACTTCAATTAAAAAATAAATAGCAAAATCATTAATAACAATGCTGATGATATATCTCCCTATTCCTCAACCTGTCTTCATTCTGCAAGCATTTTGCCTCTTCACTTTAAACAGTAAGATCTGAGTAACAAGGAGATAGAGAAAACCATAAAAACTGAGAGTTGAGTAAACTTCCCAAGTAAGTCACCTTCCAGGCTGATTTCCTCTTCCTCCGAATTCTCATAAATGGAAACACATTTCAGACATTTTCATAAAAAAGGATGCAGAAATCTCATTCAGTAATACTAATTCCCACCAGCTCCAGTGAATAACACCTCAAGGTGTTCCATTTAATGCAATCTCTGTCACAATGCATCTCAAAAATAGAAGAAATGTGGCTCACACACAAATTCTCCACAGCATTTTTAGGAGAATTAGAAGCAGACTGTGAATAACAATAACTTTTATTGAATGCTTACTATATTCTAGGTACTGCTTATTTGCTTTAGTTATATTAACTCATTTAATCCTCATAAGAGCCATATGAGGTAGGTACTATTATTATTCCTATTTTACAGAGGAGGAAACTGAGGCACTAAAACAAGTTTACATAGTAAGAGTATAGCTAGGAATTCGACCCAGCAATTTTAGCTCATGAATTTGATCCATTTGACTATACTGCTTCTCTAGTGAAATCATCCCCAAACTAAAATGTATAATATGGAAAAAACATTTGGAATAGCTGTCTTATATTCCTTGATTTGAAAAACAATACCAAACCTGGTGACATTCTAAGCTCTCTGTAGAAAATAAAAATCAGTAGTATAGTCAGCTATTGGCCGAATTTGCTAATACTATTAGCAGAATATGTTTAACTGTTTCTGTTTATTATTTCCACCTAAAGCCTTCTAATTCCAATACCTTGAGAGTCAGCTAAAACTAAAAGATCCACTTCTAAAGGCTTATTGCTTTACAAATAATTTGTTCTTCTGATTTCTAGAATTTGCCCACTCCTTGAGAAGGCAGAGTGACAATGCTTTTTTAACCTTTTCATTAGCAAGAGACAATTTAAAGAATAAAGAAAAGAGAAATCACTTCTCTTATTTTCTGGAGAAAGAAAAAGATTTCAGATTCTTTTGTGTACAACAAAAAATCATTGGGTGAAACCAGTGGTCAGGAAAAGGAAATTGTCCTACTTTATCTCTTTTGCTGCCCATCCAGCTCTCAGAGTAGGTATCTTTACATGTATCGAATCCTTGAATTGATTTATTAAGCTGAGTTTACAAGTTAAAGAGGAAGAGGTCCTGAGGAGATAATTACAGGAATAGAAATCAAGAGAGACAACTTTGAAAGAATAGTAATTTTGCTTCTTGCAACTGACCTTAAATCCCTAGGAGAACAGAACAGCTTAAAGCAACCTTTTCTCTCTATTCAGAAGTCATCGTGAATTAATTGTGCTGTTTAGCTGAACTTTGCTTTTCCTTGTATCCTAGGAGAAGATCTCTGACAGACTGGGAATTTTTGCTTGTTTGTAATGTAAACTTGATATCTAGAGGTGGTTCTTCACACCGGGTGGGCCCTAATTCCCAAAACAAACAAAGAGGAAAAGCTGAACAAAATAATCCATTAACAAAAGGGAAAAAGGAAATAGAACGCTTGAAAAAAATCTTTATTTTGAATATTTGATTTTAAATAATGCCTGAGAACAATCCTGGTGACATCAGGAATCTGACGACAAACTCCAAACTTGCTCATCAGTGAAGATGTATAAGGCTTGTGGTTTACGTGGCTTCATCGGTTGCTTCGATTATAAAAGCACTTAGTGAAAATTTTATCTATTTTTGGTATATCAACTAGTCCGTGCAGGTCTAGCAAAGAGGAGGTTTGAGCATTTGCTGATAAATGGCAACACTGCTAAGCACTAACTTTGATAGTAAAAATTAGAACGTTAGAATGAGAGCATTAGAATTCTAACTTCCTCAACTTGGATATTACCATGCACGCACATACCATTTCACTTAGTTAAGATTAACTTATGATACTAATTCTGTAGCTTCCTTCACTTAATCGTGACATTTTTATTCTTCCGTTCAACAGCTGTTTATTAAGCACATATACTGAATTTGCACTAGGTTAGGCACTGGTAAGCAAAAACAAACAACAACAAAAAATGGTCCCTGCCCTCAAACATCTTTATTAACAATTAAAAACTCTACATTTTTAAGATTTTTTAAAAAATATGTGACATCATAATCCATCTAATATTTCAAGCAAAAATGAGTCAATAAAGCCTATCGGGACTGGATCTGCTTCCTTGGGCTTCCCTGAAACAATGCCAGAGGCTTAAGAGTCACCCCAAACAAAGTGCTTTTCCTGTTTTCTTAGTACCAAGATTTGCTTAATGCTTTTAACAAGAAAAACGTGTTGCGATGTACAATACAAAGATGACAACTGAGGGAATGCTTTGCAGGTTGAGTCCTTAACATCTTGGCGCATGGAAAACTGCCTCCAGTTACTTTAACTGGCACATCGATCTATTCTCCCCAGAAACTTGGACTAGGCACCTTCTGCACATGTCTGTCCCTGCAACAGGTGCTGGGGATCTGAACATTTGACCTTCTGGTCCTATCTGTGGAACTTATAGAAAATAAGCCATGCGGATAATGTTTAACTTATTAACAACTATATGCTCAGCACTTTAAAAAATTTGAGAGGTACTCAGTGGAATATAGACTCAAAGAACCATATTTTCTAATGTTCTTATCCTGAGGTTAAAAAGGATTTGGTCTAATTAAGGAGGCACAGTATTCTTTGACAATTAAAAAAAAAAAGAATCTGAATCAAATGGCCCTGGAAAATGTACAGGGACCAATTTGAATTTCACAAAATAAAAAGCATTTTTGCTGCTAATGTTGTTCTAAAATTAACTGCAAGATGTGTTTTTTAAATGACTTATCAAAAATTATTAAACCAAATCAATAAGTCAACTGAGGCTGGAAAACCACATTAGCTAGTAAATTGATTTACTATCTGTTATAATTGCTCCATAAAGCAAAATAGGCACTTTCTTTTCACAGTTTAATGTTTCTATAATTGTGATATAGTTCAATTTATGTGCACACCTTAATAATTTTTTTCAAAAGTTGTTTTAAATTCATGGTAAATCTTATAATGAATGGTATCAGAGTTAAGGAAATATATTAGTTGCAAGCACGCTAACTGCCTATCTTATAAACTATATGTTCTATAATAATTGCAAATATCTGAATCAAATTTACTTTTAAATGCTTCATGTTTTGCTACTAATGGAATGATAAACTCTTTCCTTTCATATACTTTCAAAATCCAAAATCACTTGCTTTGAAACACCTCATTACCAGAATCAGAAATTATCTCTCAATACCTCCATTATCTCTGCTTGACAATAAGAATGGTGTCTTATTAATCTCTATACATTTCTTGTAGGGAAAGCCATAACCTGGTCCTTTGTATATCACTGGAGTCTATAATAATGCCTTAAAAATAGTAAATGATTGTTGAATGAATAAGTGATATGCTGGAGGAAGAAATGTAAGAATAAAGACCCTGGATACAATGAGCCCTCAATAAACATGTGTTGAATTATAATGAGTTGCTTATGTTGACTGCCAGGGTATATTGCCATAACTCAGTGATAAAGTTTTAAGATCTTTCTGTAGTTTTTGCTTTTGTACCATAAAGAGAAAATTAATAAATGCTAATGATTTAAATTTTTATTTTAATAATTTCATGTATAGCTAAAGGGTATGTATTTAAGAGTCTTGGTATTTCAGTCCTTTGCTTAAATATTCCTGTCACATACCCAACAATTCTTATGATACTGTCTGTTAAAGAATGTCTCCTGAGTAACCTTTATCTTAAAGATGAATTTCTGAAGATATAAACTTCTTATGAAATACAACCTTCTCAGTGATTACTTTCTGCACATATTCTAATATTAGATTATTTTTTAACGTATCCTTGCCTTTATACTTTATCATCAGCACATCTAACCCCCAAAAGCCATGAGAGTCAAACCTAGACCTTTGTCTTTAAACTGAATTTCTCCATTCAGACTCTTTACTGGAGTCTCCCATTTTTGTTGTCATTTTTTTTGTTGTCGTTGTTTTTACCCTGTTGAGTCAAAAACTGGCTCAAATTTTGGGCTAGTATGAAGAAATATATTTTAATACTTCATATAAATTCATTTAATAACGAATGAAAATTAAACAGTATTTTTTTCCCCAAATGCCCAAAGACCTCTCACTAGAAATTCAAAATGCATTGTAAACTACTTATTATCTGGTAGCAGAGACCATTTCACCAACAATACCACTTGGAGTAATAAATGTATATAGGGAAAAATAGAGGATCTCAGACCAAGTCCTAGAAACTGCTATTTACAGGTCACATAAAAAAGGACCAAAGATACACTGAAGTAGTGGTCACTGAGGTAAGAGGCCAGCCAGAGAAAGCTGTGTTCATGAAAACAAAGAGAAGAAGGTTTTCCTAGAAGAGAGCAGTGGTAAACCATCCTGATGTGGCTTGGGAGGGCAAGGTAGCTGAGAAAATGTATGGGACCAGTGCTTTCGCATCTTGATCCTCAAAACGATTGAGATTAATGTGTTTAGCATCCTAAAAGCGTTAGAAGTTAGTGTGGAGTAGGGAGAAAGAAAACTGTTTGGAGAAGACTGAGTTGAAAATTGGATTTGAGGAAGTAGAAAAAGTGATTATTCCTCATTTGTGTAGTTTTGCAGTAATGGTGGGCAAGGAAATGAAATGGTAGCTGGAGGGGAATATGGGTCTAAAAGAAAATCTGTAGCTCTTCAAGGTATACAATATATTGTGTGATTACAATATCTCAGTACTGTTTTCAGATTTACTGAATTATATGACATAATTCCTTGAAGAAGAGATTGAAGTAGCATTGGGGCCAGATCAAAAGACTTTATAAATATTGTTAAGAATTTTGTATATAAGATTTTAGGCTTAGAGTCAGGGTAAGCCAATTAAGTTCAGGCCATGTGGCATGTTTTATCTAGTGGGGGAGAGAGAGCTCAATCAAACATCTCAAAGAAACACAAAACTGCAACTGCAAATCATTCTAAAAATAAGAGAGATACAATGCCTGCAGTGGGAACATATGATAAGAGCGGTTAATATCACAGAAGTCAGACGCCCATGAAAAAATTGACAAGGGAGGATGAGTAAGGGAAGAGGAGAGGAAATCAGACTGTAATCAGTAGGCTGAGCAGGGTCCCAGATCCCGTGAAAATGAGAGCACGGCTTCTATGGAGAACTGAAAGGTCAAGGTGACTAAAACACTGAGAACAGGGAGCAGCGCTGGTAGCAGCGCTGTCCTTATCCTAAGAACAGTGGGAAACCATCCAAGTACTTAAAGCAGAAGTGGGGTCATTCAATCTTTTATTTTGATTGATTGATTGATTGATTGGCTGCATTGTGTCTTCGTTGCTGCACTCGGGCTTTCTCTAATTGTGGCAAGCAGGGGCTACTCTTGGTTGCAGTGCATGGGCTTCTCATTGCGGTGGCTTCTCTTGTTTTGGAGCACAGGCTCTAGGTGCACTGGGCTCAATAGTTGTTGTTCACGGGCTCTAGAGCACAGGCTCAGTAGTTGTGGCTCATGGGCTTAGCTGCTCCGCAGCATGTGGGATCTTCCGAGACAAGGGTTCGAACTTGTGTGCCCTGCCTTGGCAGGTGGATTCCTAACCACTGCGCCACCAGGGAAGTCCCATTCTTTTATTTTTAAAAAAGCCCTCACTGGAACCTGGAGAATGGATGAATGGAACGAGGCCTGAGGGGTCAGAATGGAGACAGGTGGACCCGTTAGGGGACTTTTGTAACTGTGCAGAACACAGAAGATGGTAGCTTGGGCAAAGTTGGCAGATGTTGAAATGATAAGAAGTAGATGATTTCGAGAAAACTTTTAGTCGTTAAAAAGTGAAAGGATGGTGATATATGGGTTATGGATATTAGATATCATCTTGGTGTTTATACAGTTGTTCAGACATTCACAATGAATCAAGCAGTCAATCAATAAGTGCCCACTATGACAACAATCTATCATTCCTTTTACGGAAGGCTTGAAATTATTTATGCATTAGAAATAGAGATCGGATTCTAGACGTTGTTTATCTCAATTGTTTTTGACACACTAAAAAGAAACAAGCCATTGTTGATGAATATCCATTGTGTCCTAGGGATCTGGGGACAAACAGTGCATTCAGAAGCTACACGAGGCTCATCCAAAAGCGATGACAAAATCATCTCTACCCAGCACAGCCTGCACAACCGTGCAAGCAGATGAAAGTTGCAGTTGGCTGAGAAGCCCAGCAAGGGTGAATCACCAACACAACTGCAAGATTCAACAACATACTTGCCTCCTCCTGACACAGGGGAACTACTAAACCCCAAGTCACACACATCATAAATTCCACTCTTAATGACTGAGGGGCAGTGACAGCATTAACCTTTGGGAGGCCTGGCCAGCATCATACAAACACCAGTGAGAGAGACTGATTTTAAAATATTACAAAGATAAGCTTTCACGTTTCTCTCCCTCAACTCTCTGGGAAAGATGGCTAGGACCTCACAATAAGTCTAACGAGTCTTACAGCGCAAGAATTTTATTCTCAGTATCACTATTGATTATGGTAGCTGCGAAAGTCTGCTTAGAAGGACACATTTTTCATTAGTCAAACTATTACCTGATATATGAGGAAATCAATTTTTTTAGTTCTGTTTTCTTCCACTGTTACCACACTGAATATATTTAAAAGAGAAAACACAGTGAGGAAGACAAGCTCCACACTTGATGCTGGGAGAACCTGCTATGAATACCGATTCTATCATTTGTAAATTGTGCTATCCTGAAAGATATACTGAATCTCTCCAAACCTCAATCTACTGTCTACCTCACAAGCTTGTTCAGATCAAGAAAGGTAACAAGTATAAAAATACCTTATAGGGTCTGGCACTTAGTAGGTGCTCATAAAATGTTAGCTGAATCTTACCGAGGCTGAATCACCTCTGCCCCTAGAGTAATATCCACTCACATAAGATTCTTATTCTTCATCCCCACAGTAACAGGACCCCACAATCTGTCTAATTCAACTCTGTTTCTATAACCCTGTTTGGATATTAATTAAAATAGACTCATTCATCAAATGATTTCCATTTATCTTGTTGGAATTTTCCATGTAGATCCCACTATGAATTTTATAGTCTCCTCTAAAAACCATATGTTCTATTTCTTCTGTTTATGAAGATTGTATGTGTGATCTAAGTTTAAGAAAATGAAGATTTCATATCAATTGTCATTTGGTGGAGGAAGCAAAATAAGGCAGACTATTTCCTGGCTTCTTTCAGGCTGAACTGCTGTAGCTTTAATAACTTCTGCACTGCAGTGATTATGAAACTAACGCGTATTTTTAAATGTTAACTCAGAGTGTCAGACATTTACTTATATTCGGCAAAATCTTAGGAAGAACAAGTTTGAGGACTACACAATAACGTGGGCTGTTAGACATATTTTCTGTTATTCACATTTTGTGAAGACTCTTTAGCCTCTAATCATTTTTATCGAAATTATACTGTAATCTTTACTTTCTGAGAGGCGCGAAGTCAGAAATAAGAACTTGATGCTAATGTTAATTACAGGAGCGAGTTGAAATGTATTTTAACAAAAGCGTGAGCTATTGAAAGTCAAATCATTCCTTAGGGATATGAAGCTTCACTTAATAGGCAGAGGAATCTAGGATAAAATTTGGGGAATTAATAACCCATTTTCTAGAGAGAAAGAAGCTTGCATCTCACAAGCACAACGATCTGATTAGCTTCTCTTTTCTCGACACGAACTCCAGCAAATGTCTTATTCATGGAGGCAAATGGAATGTGCTTCAAGAAATCATACAGCAACTTTACAGCCAAAAACATGACTCTGTTCCCAAAACATCACCTCTCAGCTTAACACAACTACCCTTGAGAAAATTAAAATAATTTTACAACTAATACGTATAAGCATCAATATGTTTGTGGTTTTCTTTCTTCTTCTTTCTTGTTTTTCCCATCTCAAACCTGAGCAATGCTAACTGAGGGTTTTTATATTTAGAAGTGACTATCCCTCGCTGGAAGACAGAACTTGATCTTTTGGAGCTAATTTTGTTTCCTTTCTTATTCACGTTCCCCAAATAGCCCTTCAAGTTTCAGAACCCCTTTTGTCTAATGAATTGTAGTATCCAAACCAGCTATTGTGGGTTTTTTAATGAGAAAATTAGCTTATTCATGAAGCACATCTTACTAAAAAGCTAAGATGAAGGCACTGGTGAGCTGAATGATATTTTATCAAGGCCAATTAGGAAACGAATTTAGACCTGCAACCCCCCTGACGAGCACACTCTTACCTACTCTCATTACTTCTGTTTATTCCATATGGATACCTGTTCCTGGCAAGCGATCTGCTTAGTGAATTTCTTGCCAAAATTCACACCAGATATTTTGTTGTATAACTTAACTGCCCAGAATAAAGCTTTGACGCTAAGGCTGTCATGGGAGACAATGAAATAATACGAGTAGGAACATTTATATAAAGCATATTTCTTTCCGGAAGTTTGATCTCTTTTTGAGCTCAGTACCTCTGACAGGAAGGAGGCAGCAGGAAGCAACTTATCAAATCAAAGACTTGTGGCTCTTCTCTAGTGCAAATGTCAAAATCCCTCAAACTGTTTTGTGAAATGACTGATGTTCCACAAATCCCAGGTAACTAACAAGGCAGTACTTTCACATCTGACCTGAATAGTAGAGTTGCCTGACTGGCCCAGATTGTTGCAGAATGAAGGGCAGAGGATAGTGGATGATTCAGCTAGGTTCCTAAAGCAGAGAGGGGGGAAACCCTGTGTTTTGAGATATATGATATCAAGTAGTAAGTACTTTGCTTTCAGTTAAGAAAAACCAGTGCACATCACAGTAAGAATCCTAATTTATCCTTTAGTATTGTCCTTAGCCTGCTGTGCTACCTACATTTTTCTGATTTCATCAGGTAGGGGAAGGTTATTTCGATAGACACTTAGCAAAGCTTTAACTCATCAAGTCACTAATGTAACCTATTTTTCAATAGAGCAACCGCTTAACAATTCAGCCACTTTTGGGGAGAGTGGAGGTCCAGGCTGCTTTATTCTGCGCTCTGAGGATGCTCCCTGGAGTAGGGATAGCAGAAGCAAAACTGAGTACACTCAAAGCAATGGGCTACCCATCACTCATGTACCTTGGCCCCAGTCTTTATATCAAAGTCACCTCTGCCTAAACCCAAACCTCCAGGAAACTTTCAGCTCCTCAAGTACTCTGTTCCTGAGAACAGAAAGGTATGAAGTCTGCTGTAACAAGCGGCATTGCTTTTTGATTGCAAGCTACAAAAATTACCCACCAAACCTTCCTGTAACTTTCACCCAATCAATAAACAGCAGGCTCTCTAAGTAGACACTGAAGGGAGCCAAACTGATGGCTTGGAGGGAAATTCTGGTAACTAATCAGAGTCTTTCTTTCCCCGTTTGTTTTTTTTTTTCATTCATACCTCCCCACTTCCCCCCACCCCCATTCCCCCAATCCTCCAAGTCTGACCCTATTCAGTAAAAAAATAATTTGTCTGGCTTATACATACAAATTAAAGGCAAGAGATTTCATTAGATTCTTCTCTCACGTCTGCCTGCCATATTGTTGTTGATCTGTTTTTGCATGTCTTGGTTATTTCAATTGTCCACCATGCTAATAACAGGAACGTGTTACAATATGCTGCTTCAAATATTCTCCTGGCAAGTTTTTTCCCTGCTACTGCTTCCTTAGGATTCTCCTGGTTTCCAAAAATAACAACTGAAAGGACAAAATATGATTAATTTTTTTTTATTATATAGGCCATCAGTGATGAACAAATCTAGGTAATCAGCAAGCTTGTTTTTATACAAAAGTATACACACCTTCACTCACATGCAGGCTAAGTTTTAACTATCGGGGAAATAATGGAAATAATTCTCCTTTCATTCACGCTGGCTTTAAAGTGGTTTAAATTAATTCCAATCACCCTTTCCCCACCCCATTGGATGGGTTTAACACCCTTTGATGGTGTTGTTTGGGCTTTTCTCTCACATGCTAATGAGGCATTCACTTTAGTTGCTGCAACTTCATATAATCCCTAGGCAATTCTCACACCAGCTAATGACCTCTTCTTTAGAGAGCAGTAAATCTTGGAGGAGAGGAGGAAGACAGGGAAGTGAATTACTGACCTACCCTGAAAATATATTCTGAAAATAGATTTGCTCTGGGAGGATAACTGTTGCTGAAGAAGAGACTCTTTCCTACCTGCCACGTACACAGTGTCCACTCTGTACTCAGAGCAAACCACTGTGGACTTTCTGCAGCCTGGTTAATCACCAAGTGGTGATGTCAGAAAAAGAAGGAAGCCTGTCTCCTGGGAGCCTTGCCTCATCCAATTGGATATTCCTTGAACATGAATTTTATAAATGCCACTGCTAGTGCTTGCTTCTTCACAGTCATGGGTGAAAAGCCTTGATTAAGCTGGGTAAAAAGGTGAAATACGGAAAAAAGCTCATCTTTCTAGCCCAGGGAAATACGTGTATTCTCCATGGCATCTCCTGAGGCTCTCAAGACCTTTAATAGCATCCATACCTTCCTCAAGCAACTTTTGGGAAATCCCTAGGTGGACGCTATCCTCCCCAGTGGAGATACTGAAGCCCAAACTGAAGATGATGAAGCAGTGGTTTCCATATTAGCTGCACGCTAACATCACCTTCAAAAGCTCTCCATGTCCACCCCCACCCCCCAAGGCTGATTAAATCAGGAAACCTCTGGGGTTGGGGGCCAGGCATCAATATTATTTAATGCGTGATTCCAATGAACAGCCAAGGTTGAGAAACATATTACAAACCAGGGAAAGAAGAAGTATAGACCACAGAGAGCACAGAGACACAACAGCTGGCTCCGCTGCTGAGAGCACCTCTGCTTAACACTGTCCATGTCACATCTCTCTTTTGTAGGAACACGTCTACTGGCTCTAGAGTGAGAAAATCCTCACACTTGGCTACCCTTCTCTACACAGTTCTGTTTTCCAGTGTTTCCTTGTGCCCCATAAGTGGATCTTTACAGGACTTAGCCATGAGTGACTGTCATCAGTGTGCCACAATCCTTATTTTGTCTTCCAAAAGGGCAACTATAACTAGTAGTAAATTGCACAGGAAAACATTTGTTAAACAATAATTGAAATTTCTTAATTATCATCCATGTTTTCCCTTATATCTTCTCCATCTAGATTGGTTCCTTCTCTTCCATCCATAAATATGCCCATTTTTGAAAATTATTTCAAAAATTCTTCCTGAGACTGTATATTCCTTTGACTCCTTGCTCTCCTTTTACCTTTATGATTAAACACAATATAAGAGCAGAGTTACTTAGTCTCTCCATTTACTATCTCCACGTAGTCTAACAATGTATTACTCCTTAGCTCTCTGTCATCTGGTTTCTGTCCCCACCACTCTACTGAATGATGTCTTGCTAATCCTAGTTACTAACGATGAACTCTAATCCAATGATCACCAAATCCAACAACTTCTTCTCAGTTCTAAGGCTCCTGAAACACTCTGTAGCACTAGTTACTTTAAAGCATCTTTTAAAGCATCCTCATCACCCTGGTTTGTTTTCTATTGCTGAGTCACCGTCCCCCAATTGTGTCCCCTTCACCTAAGTACTTTACCAAGTTCTTTCCCCCATACTCTTTTCTTTTGGTACCAAGAAATCTGAAGCTAAGGTCTACAAAATTTAGTATTTATGTGTTCGCACATTTTTCTGGCAAGATGCATGGCTTTCACCATATTCTCCAAGGATTTCGTAACTCAAATGGAGTAAAGAACTCATAATAAACTCACTCAGTCGGGAATCTTATCAACTCCTGTGGTTTCAACTATCAACTTCTAAGCTGATGATTTCTGGTGCTGTACTTCTCATCTCCCTTCCAAACTTCAGGTTTACATTTCCAAATGTCTGTCAGGCTATTCTACAGGAGGTACAGGTAGCCCCTCAAAATAATCACGCCCTACCTCATCAACCAGCACCTCCTCATGGCTTTCTTATGTCTTTTAATGGAAGTCTCATGTTTCCACATGTCCAGTTATTGGCCTTGGAAACCTAAAAGAAGTTCTTAAGTCAAAAAATCCACTTGGTTCTATTCCAAGGTTCTACTCCTCTTTCCCACCTCTTCAGTCACCATCCTGTTTCAGGACGTTATTTCCATTTAAGTATCATAGCACTAGAGTCTCTAACTTGTCAGATTTTCCAGCTTAGTTCATCCCATGCTCCCCATCCTACACCCAACTTTCAAATCAATTTTCCTAAACTTCCACTCCGATTATGGTTTTCCCCTGCTTAAAGCTTTCAGTGGCTCCCAGTTTCCTACTGAGTTATTCATGCCTTCAAGCTCCTTCACTGGGTGGTCCTCATTTACATTTCCATGCTCATCTTCTAATTCCTTTCAGCACTTGACAACTCCCCATTCTCAAAAGACAGTCTGTATTTCCATTGCTCATATTATGCTCAGGACAAAATATACAGTCTCCCATCACTTTCTTCAAAAATCCTACTCATCCTTCAAGGTTTATCTCAAATGCAGCCTTCATGAAATATGTTCAAACCTCTGAGTAAAATATAAAATATCTTTCTTTTATTTTTTGGCCAAAAAAGAAAAAAAATCTAAAACCCACTTAAATCTAATGTCATCCAATCCAAGATAAGTTTTTTTTAATCCCTCAGCTTCCTACATGCTCCTTTCCACGTGTTTCTGCAACCATTTTTAGTAGCACTTCCTTCCTTCCTTGTATGGTAGTTATGTATTCTCAAGAATAAATCCTTCACCAGCTTTTCAATACTCAAGGGTAAATAACTTTTTTTTCATCTCTCTATCCCCTGAAGTTAGCACACTATCAAGCACATAGTAGGGTGAACAATTAATCCATACCTCTCAATTATGTGATTTTAGCAACTGTCCTGCCTATATTTTTGTTACTAATAAAATTAATATTCAGAGTCCCCTAATTTCTCCACTCTATGCTCTCACATGTTATTTGAGAGTTAATTTCTCCACTCTATGCTCTCACATGTTATTTGAGAGTAGACTCTATCTTCTCACCACATTCTCAAAAATATCTGCTGAAATGAACTGAATAACTTGGGTTATGTGAGAAAACTTAGGATGTGCCAACATTGGGAATTGCTTTAACCTAAAGGTCTCAGTACTACTTTCAATCCTTTCAACTTTCTCACTTTCTGGTTCCCATGTCAATTGCTTATTGTAGGGGAGGAAAAAACTTTCCCTCTATTCTTCTAGGATTTGAGATGAGACAACCCCCACATAATAAAAAGACAGATTAACAGGAGAAAAACAGACATAAGTTTAATAACACATATACCCCTTCTATACACAGGAGATACCCAGGAAAACCGAGTAACTCCCTGAAATGGCCCAAGCCACCACCTTAAATACTATCAATAGTCAAAAAATGAAAGAAGATGTTACAGGGGACTAGTTACAGGAGATTACGAGGAAAAGCACAGTCAACATGGGTAAGGTTGTTATGCAGATTGAAATTAGTTGCCTTCCCCATTGATAAGAGTTTCTAGAGATTTAGAATCATCCTTCTCTTCCTTTATAAATAGAGATTTCCCTTATAAATGTAAATGTTTCTTATAAGAAGATAGCTTCTATTCCGTTTTCCAAACTTCTCCCATGTCTTCCATTTCTTAAAAATAACCTACTCAAAATAATCAATACAACAAAGAAGCACTTCTGGGGGTGGTATATTTTGTTCCCCTTCACTCATCAACTTCCTGAAAATTCCAATCCTTGATTCATTTCTCTCAGTTTATTAGCCCTGTGTGAACCCTACTAGTTTCCTTCTTTACTCAATCTGAATTTTTATGGTTAATCATCTCAACCATTCTCCTGCTGGCACCCTTGATTCCTTTACGTCGTCATCCATTTACTGATCTCACCACAAAAAAAAAAAAAAAAAAAAAAGCCCAAGGGACATCCAGGCATGTGGAACTACTGGAAACCAACAAACCAACCAGCAAAAAATCAACACTAATCTTTATTAAACAAGTTTGACTTAAATAGGAAGAAGCCTTAATTTTTCCACTGCTGCCACACATCTTGGGATTTTTGTCATTATTGTTTTTGTTTTGATTTAATTTGCTTGCTTTTTCCCCACCCCTGGATAAAACCTCAGCCAGGTTGCACAGATCTTTTAATCAATGTTAGGTAATAAAATATCTAGTCCATTCTAAAGAGCATCCCATTCAGTCCAGTCCATGTGAAATCAACTAGGCAAATATAAAGCTTCTTCCTTCCTCCTCTCAGGACTGTTGACACACGAGTGTGTGGCAGTGGCAGTGTCTTTCCTCCAGATGCCACCTCATCCCAAATGGTTGTTTGGAACAGGGTTCCTTTTAAGGAGACCATGGGTGGGCTCCCTGGTTGGGGAACACATGTAGTAAATGGGAAATATGAGGGTGAGTCAAAAATTATCCGCATTCAGGCTGTAGAATTTATTTTAATTAACTTTTAGAAAAGATAAATACATCATTTTTCGACATAATCTCCTCGTTTTTTTCTTTTTTTCCTTTTTTGTTTTTTAAAATAAATTTATTTATTGACTGTGTTGGGTCTTCATTGCTGCAGACGGGCTTTCTCTAGTTGCAGAGAGCGGGGGCTACTCTTCGTTGTGGTGTGTGGCTTCTAGGCACGTGGCTTCAGTAGTTGCGGCACACAGGCTCAACAGTTGTGGTTCGAGTTGTGGTGCACGGGCTTAGTTGCTCTGTGGCATGTGGGATCTTCCTGGAGCAGGGATCAGAACTGTGTCCCCTGCATTGGCAGGCAGATTCTTAACCACTGTGCCACCTAGGAAGTCCCAATCTCCTTGCTGTTCAATACACTTTGTCCGTCTGTCAACAAGGTTTCATCTTCCCTCATTAAAACATGTTTTAGGCTAAGTGGCAAGCCATGAATGCACCGCTGTCTTCACTTCTTCATCAGAAGTGAATCTTCGTCCTCACAGGGCTGCTTTCAGGGGACCAAACAGGTGAAAGTCCCATGAAGCAAGATCAGGACTAAAGGGAAGATGCTTTAACACCTCAAAATGAAGTTTTTGCAGAGTGTCGACAGTGTGGGCAGAAGTATGTGGACATGCACACCCTTAGACCACAAAAAACGAATCACTGCACTCTGCCCTTCTTTCGTGCAAATTGTAAGTGGGGCATCCATTTTTGCTTGCATCTCAGTTACAGATGAACTGATGTAACACATTCACACCTGCACAGCAGTGACTGCGGAGACAGTAGCCTTGAAAGGAAAGCGCTGATAAGATAGTTCAGCCAACAGAAGTTTTAATATAACCAGAGTGTGGAAAATTTTTGACTCACCAGCATACAACTTTATCCCAGGAACAGTGGAAATACAACTAGCTCTTAAAGCATACCATTGTCTTCTTGTTTTGTCAGCTCCAGCCAGGCCCTTAACTTTTGTCCATGTCCCCTAAGATGTAGAGGACTCAGGTCAAGCTTTCTAGGTAGTTTTCTCAAATGCCTTTTTTTCCCTTGGCCTATAACATGCAGAAGCACCCGACCTCTCTCTATGGGTATAGTGAGAGTGGTCAACACACTGACACCCTACACTACTCTCTAAAAGAGGACCTCTTCCTCCATAGATCAATAGTGATGTCTCTCTTATACTCAAGAAAGATGATGCACTGAGGGTTACAAAACCAATTTCACAATTTTTCAGCATGTCTTGCATAGATAAGCTGTTATCTATAATATTGTTATCAGCTTTAGGACTGAAGCTAAAGTGAAACAGCTCTATATATTGTCCTATTTCCCTACTGGGATCACTTACTTCAAAGAAATGTTCTCCAAACCTCAGCTGAGTACTCAGCACCATCTATCCATTCCTTTAATTGCTCTCGCTCGTCTTGTTCTTCTTTTTTGCTCTAGAGTTATTCTCTTCTCTTCTCTATTCAGCTGTTATCACCTTTCCTCACAGCAGATGATTTTGCCTCCTACTTCATCTAGAAAACTTGTACCATCAAGGGTGATTCCTTCAATTGTCCGTCCATCTCAAGATGTACCTAAAGCATACCTTGTCTTTTTCAACCCAGTGTCAGAGGGTGAGGTTTCCTTTCTAATGTCTAAAACCAAACCATCCACCTGTTGGTTCCTCTGACTATCTCTTCTCATTTCCTTTATGCCTTCCTACCATGCCTTTTCTATGCCATCTGCTTTCAGGTTGATTCTTCAGACAATGGCTTTTCTCACCATATACACCTCTCTTTTGTAAAAAATTATATTGAAGTATAATTGATTTACAATGTGTTAATTTCTGATGTACAGCAAAGTGATTCAGTTATACATATATATTCTTTATCATATCCTTTTTTTCATGGTTTGTCACAGGATATTGAATATAGTTCCCTGTGCTATACAGTAGGACCTTGCTGTTTTATACACCTTTCTTAAATGATCACATTTGTGTTTATTATTTCAACTACTGTGCCTATGCTGATGATTCCTAAATCCCTATTTCTTCATTGAGAGACCTGTACTGGACATCCCACCTGTACATCTCATAGACATCTCAAACTCATTGCCGAAAACTCAATCCACTCTCTCTCCAAAAATATGTTCCTTCTCTGGTGCCTCAGAACCACCATCCACTTGGTCCCACAAGCAAGAAATATACGAATCAGTCATGACTCCTCTCCTCCTTCTATCTTCACTTCCCTCTATTTAAGCATCCTGTAAGTCCAAGGGATTTTTAATTCCTAATATTTTTATATCTTTTCCCTCCTAGCCATCTTTACCACCCCTAAACTATAACTTTATTATTTCTAACCTAGTCAACTACAACAGCCTCCTAACTTGTCTACCTGCATTGAAGTTCTGTTCCCCTCAAAAGCCAGTGTATTCATCTATTGCTGTAGAACATGTTACATGAAAATGCAGCCACTTGAAACAACACGCACTTATCATCTCACACAGTTTCTGAAGGTCAGGAATTCAGGAGCAGCTTAACTGTGTGGTTTTTGTTCAGGGTCTCTCCAGACGTCGCACTCATTGCCACGTGAAAGTTTCACGAGGGCTGAAGATCCACTTCCAAGATGGTCTTCTCACATGGTTACTGGCAGCAAGCCTCAGTTCCTTACCATGTGGGCCTCTCCTGAGGCTTCCTAAGTACCCTCACATTAAGGCAGCCCTCTTTTCTAGAGCCAGTGAATGTACTACAACCGCAACTCTATCAAATCTATCACCTCACCTACTGGAAATCTAAAAGATGCCTCCATCACTCACAGGCTGCAAAGTTTCTTTACACAGCTTCCAAGACTCTCAAGGATCGGAACCCTAAGTATATCTACAACGTCAGTCCCCATCACTCTTTTTTTAGATAGTATCTTCCAAAAACACTATATTGATTTTTAGTTCCCTAAACACCATGTTTTATCTTGACCCAAAGATTCTTCTCAGGCTATAGTTTCTGCATAGAATTTCCTGCCCTCTGTAACAGGCCAAATTATATTTATTTGGACCCAACTCATCCATCAGCTACTCTAGGACGCCTTCTTGGAAATATGACTCCCACCCCCCAGGTTCAGGACTCACCTTACTCCCCTATCATTATCATTGCAAAAATTGTTTCCTATTATAATAACTGAGGCATATTCTCTTTATATAAATAGAATGTAAGCTTGCTGAGGGCATCATATTACTTCTCTTGTGTCCCTTTGTAAATTAGGCTAACATTAGTTGCTCTAATAGTTTCTAAAATCTCATTGTGTATCTCTGTTTTGATGACATACTTCATTCGCAAGGCTTCCTGAAGAACAAGAGTACAATCAAGGTGTGCTGGCCTTTGCTGAATAGATTAATCACCCTTCCTGGAAAGATACTAGCTTCTTCAAGTAGGATTTACAGACGTGGGCCAGCCTCTGTAGAGCACCAGACGTGGTGAACCATGCTCAGTTACAAGTCTTTAAGCAAAACACCACATCCCTGATTCCAGAATGTTTTGTGTCTGCCTGATTTGGCAGCCTTAAGACAACCAGAAGGTGAAACTCAAGTAATCCTAGGCCGGGAACCAAAAAAACAAATCCAAGTGTACTGAGAGCTAATATCCTACCAGGGGCCCTAGCAAAGTAGTACTAACAACAGACAGACAGACTTGGGCTTAACGTGTCCCGGGTGGGTAGCAAATGGGGTGAGGAATGAAGACAAACTATGGTGATCAATGTTCTGAAACCATTAGCAGAAAGAAGTATCCTCTAAATAGAATAATGATTATATTGATTCCTTGTCAAGTTTGGTTTCCCCATTTTCTGGCTAGACACCTAAATCTCAAGAAAAAACGAGGAAACCAAGATTCTTCTTGCTGAAGGAAGCATTGTATTTATTTCAAACTTTTCCGTAGATTTAGATGTCTCAGAATTTTTTCCTCTGAAATATATTCAAGGGATAAAAATCCCCAAAATAATTCATAATATATACTTTTTTAAATATTGAGATTTACATTCTATTTAATTTAAAAATGATCTTTTTTCTGCTAATTCTTTTAATTATTAGAAATACATGAGAGAGAAGTATTAAAAAACAGAAACAGCAATATATAAGGTCTCAAATATTAAAAGGAGGACATGACTGCATTAAGTACGGTATTGTTCCATTAGGAGGAAAAAAAAAAAACTCTTAAGCCTTAGGCTTTTTTTTTTCTTTCAAGCTAAAGCTCTCAACAGAAGCTATATGAATTTCATCAATATGTTTATGTAATTCCAAGCCAAGAAATTCTGTAAAGATTACCAAAGTATCTGATGTAGCTTCTGGCAAGGGATAAAGTACATCTCACAAGGACCTTGAAAAAAAATGTCTGTTAGAAGAGTTGCTGATCTGATCAAGAAGATTTTGGCTTAAAATATGAAGAGGAGAAAAATATCCCAATAAGAGACGGAATAGCGTAGAAAACGATATATATAACACAGAGAAACTGATATCAAGGAGGAAAATACCAAGTAAGACTTACCAAAAAAGCAGCAGGATGTGGGAAATATGAAAAACACATCTTCAAATCAATATCCCAAGGCAGAGAGAATAAATCTAACAAACATAATACATTTTATTTTGAGACAGTTAAAATCTCACAGGTATATCAGGTATATTTTAATTTCAATAGTGTCACTAATGATGAGAATATGTAAATTAAAAGATATACCTTGTTAGAAAAAATTTAAATGGGTCAGAGATTAGCTTCTCTTTTGAGAAGATGCAGACAACCACTAAAAATCACAGACATAATGGTGAAAAAGCAGCAAAATTTACTTGGGTAAACACAGAAGAAAAGAGGCAGAAATGTTATTGGATGTTGGGCAAAAATGTAGGCAATAGATTTAGAGGAAGCACATGAACAAAGCTTTTCTAATAAATCCTTGTACAAAAGTGGGATAAAGTAATGACAAAGAGACAATGTTTAACTATCTGTTCATCTGCTGGAAATCTCTTTTGGTCAAAATCAGAATATCTAATATAGGCATGCCTTGATTTTGGTCACTCCTGGCTTTTCTCCAGTCTAGACCTTCGCAACAGTAGGCATCAAAACCTTCAACTGGCATGCCCAGACTCTTACAGTCCCTAAGCCAATCTTAATTAGGGAAGAGCATATATATTAAATTCAGATCCACCAGTAGCTCTAAGCCCAGTGTTGACCACTGGCTGGAGCCCTAGGTATCTTGCCTGATTACTATCCTTGAGTCTTCTCCGACCCATCCTGCATTTCCTCATTTATATGACTTGACTGTCACTTAATTGTCAATTACCATTAAAGGCCCTAGTTGGGACAAGATTCCTGGCTTAAGCACTAAGGCAGTGGGCACCTTGACACCTTATAAAACTGTATCTCTTAGGAGGAAGAGTCCTAGATCCCTATGTTTCTAGCTGCCAGCCAATGCCCTGCTTAAAACTGAGAGACCAGTCATATTAGTCTCCTTAGCATTGTGTGGGGACCCTATTCCCCTCAGTTGACCACACCACGCTTTGTAGTTCCAGATTCCTCTCTTGCCCCACTGGCCTTCTGTTGAGGTCAAGCACATTTTGTCACCCAGCCTGTACAAGACATGTCCCTTGCTATTAATTTGCTCTTTTAGGAGACCACAGAAAAATAACATATTTATCTGAAAACAAGGGTATCATAAGAGAAAATTGCTAAGATCTTTATCAACACTAACACTTTATTATTCTGTAATTTTAAATTTGGCTGAGAAGGAAGAACTCACTGGGGAATTGATGCGTGACTCTGGAGAAGGTAAATATGTCAACTAGCCAGATAAATGAACTCTAATCTAGGAAAGAATATTTCTGAAATTTCAGAGAAATAGCAGAAGACTTTTAGATGAAAAAAATGTCTCACTAGGAATGAAAAAATCTAAAATTAAATGATGACTGTACAATTTTAAATAAGCTCATAAGAAAAAATAAAAATCACTGAAATAAATTATTGTTGCTGGGCAGAGAACTGTCCAATATCATGAGAGTTTTAAAGCACAAGAATATTCAACCCAATTTTATTTGTAAGAGCAAAATATTACAAGAGCTTACATTTCCCAAAAAGGAGACTGGTAAGTGAATTTTAACGTATATAACAAAATATTCTGAGACAATTAAAATGATGTTGTACGTAAATAATTGCATGCTATGGAAAAAATGGGGGAAATCTTACAGATTAAAAAGGCAGGATAGAAATATGCATATGGCCCTAACTAAAGAATGTATATGCATAAAAAGTGAAGTATTTAAAATATGAATCTGTTATTTCTAAGTGGTAGAACTGCAGTTGGTTTTTATTTTTTTATTTTATTCTTTACACTGGTCTCTGGTTCTCAAAATTTCTTCAGTAAAGATTTCTTTTATAAACAGGAAAAAAAAAGCATTTTAAATGTCATGAACAAAATGTGGAAAAAGGAGCCCCCCAACTACAAATGGAATACAAAAGAATGGTACAAACCTTTAAAAAGCAGTCTTAGGAATGCAAAAGCAATAACTCAGGCTTATGAATAATGCTAACAGAGATGAAAAGCACTTTAAAAGTTACGTTTAAAACAAGAAGAAAAGAATGAACTCCAGCCATTCCTCCAAGCAGAGCAGGTCATGTTAACGTTTCTTTTTCTCTGTCAAAGCAAATCATCACAGTAAAGGACAGCACATGTCTGCGGCGGGGGTGGGGTTGGAGGAGGATTCCAGGGCAGCTACGAACATTGTCAGGAAGCACCTAACTCGGTTAAATGATTTCATGTCTCCAAGCTCAAGAAATTTTACTGTCTGGAAAGAATTTACAGATATAATCATGACATCCCAGACATCGTCTCAGAAATCACAGCAACTAGGAGAGGTGAGAAAAATCTGGAAATGGACAAAAATATATCCATTTATCCAACAAGGACATAAAGAGATGTGTTATGAAAACCATACGTAGCGATCTTAATGTTGTTCTGAGAATAGACCTTTAAGGAGCGTTTGATCCCTTAGAAGGGGAGTCAGAATATTTGCAGTGTGAGGCAAATGTAGTTAAATGTAAAACGTAGTTAGTGAAAAGAATATGGAATGATTCCTAAACTCCTTTCTAATTCTGAAACTCCATGGTAAACAATGGTTTTCCTGATTTCACATGGCATTTGGAAATCTCTTATTACCACTAAAGGCAAGATGGAAGAACGCAGACTAGAGAATTACAAGTTAGAAGAACATATTAATGGCTGGCTGGAAAAACGCCACACATCATGTTGACTAATACGCCGTGTAGCCCTGGATTCATCCCCTCTCTGCAGTGACTTGCCATGGGACGCTAGGCTCTTGGCTAACCATTTTATATGATCAGAATGATAAATACATAGATGACTGGCATATAATACCTATAGAGATTAATTTGTAGAAGGAAATATGTTTAAGTAAATGAATTAATTTGGATTCTCAAAGATAATTATGTGACAAAGCTAACAGAATATACACACATACACGTACATATTTTGATTAAATATAAAGAGCTGTGCCTTTTTAAAAAATAGGTTTGGAAAATACAGGATGAAAGAACTTCATTGGTAGCATTTCCCACAGAAAAGGAAAAGCAGAATTATTTCAGTTATCTGCATGGTCAAACTAACCGAAAGTATGATCCAGTTGGTGGGTGATCACATCAAGCTGACCAGAGGAAGGAAGGAAGGAAGGAGGGGAAAGTGACAAGAAATGGGCCAAATCCTACTTCACCCACATGGGCAAATGGACACAGTGAACAGCCAATATTTTTAAACAGAAGATACAGATCTTTACTGTTTACAGTAAACTAGGAAAAAACAGAAAGAAGTAGTTGTCCACCCCCCACTTCCCTGCCCTTCCCTCTACTCTCCCTCACCCATCGCTTCCATCAGAAACTGGATCTTCTCTTTGGGTTGTCTTTCCCGTGGCTCACACCTTACTAATTTATGACTCCCAAAACCTACCCAGAGAAGTTCCTATCTATTTATTCAAGTGACTTATTTTGCTAAGGAAGACAAAGTTACCTAAAACTAAGAATCAAACTCTTTTGGTGGCTAGATCAGGTTAACCACTGTAGACATCTTCCTCTCTAACTTATTTACTCAAAGGCATACATTTAAACCAAAATGTATTCAATGTGAACTTTCTTTCTTTTACAGGGTAAGATAATCACAGGGTAAGATAATCACAATACAGTATTTTTTAAAAATCAAAAAAAAAAAATTTTAAATAGACTTCTCTAATGGAAACTGAATGTACAGAACAAGGAAGGCAGTGGTCCCCCAGCACCTGCCGCGTCCCACTGCTCAGCTAGTATTCTGAGCAGATCCACTTGCTACATTTTGAAAGGCGTATGAGATTCTAGAAAAAAGTCATCATGATGATTAAGCACATTGGAACCACAAAGCATGAGGATTGCTGAAGAAGCTGTGGTCATTTTGGAAGAAAATATCTGGGAGGAATATCATAATTGGCCTAACACATTTTAAGACTCGTGTGTTTGCTATTAGCTTTATTCAGAAGATCTACAGAAGGATGAATAGTATTAATGAACAAAACATATGGGAAAGTTGTAAAGAACAATCTTCAGACAATATGTCCTATTTTAATAAATACGAAACACAAACCTCCAAGATTTAGTCCTAAAAGTATAAATTGTCGGCTGATAAGACAACGAACACAGCAGCACTGCCTCTATTCTCCTGAATTTCACCTTCCCCTAAAGGTTCTTTTCTACTTCTTTCCAGCCGCCTCACTCTGCAGCCTTCAGGCCGTCTCCTCCCAATTTAATACATCCTACTTTAATACACAGTATTGGACAAAATCCTTTTCCCTTAGTATCATTTAGACAGGTTAAAGCTTTTAATAAGACAGTTAAATACTAAATGGTTACAGAGGAAAAATGATCACAGAGAGTATAAGAGTGTAAGATCTGTATAAGTAAGAAGCCCAAGGTTCTGGGCTCATGCAGCTGGCCTATTCTCAGAGCTCCCAGACACGCCTCCCCCCTGCCCCGCCCCAGACATGCTCTGAGGAGTTAGCTACACTTGAGCCACCAAGGACAAAAATAATTCATAGGTCTCTCTCTTTGACCTCTCACAATTTCTAAGTCCTTGCCCACCTATATGTAGCAGGCACTAATGTACCATTGCCCTTGGCAGTCTAGATCCAGAGAAACAAAGCACTCTCTCCTCTCCACCTAAGGTCTCTCTTCCTATTTTCCAGTGCAATTCACAACGCAGGTCCCATATTCAACTATATCTTCAGGCAGCACAATTAGCATAGCATTTGTATAGCAGGAATAGCACACCCACACAGTAAACAGGATGTGTTCTCCTCACAATATCTTCCATCAATTAGAGCTGTACTGAAATCATACAGCAAACTCCCCTTTATAGAAAGCTTTTTAGCACAAGTTATAGGACCCACAATTCATTTATATCAGAGTGAATCTCCACACTGGCCAAGAGAACTAAGCCACCTAGATTAATTCTAATATCCTGTCAGTTTTCAGAAACGAAGATGAAAAGACACGATATCTCATTTGCATTTCCTTTTTCTCTGGATATTTTGTACGCCATGTCACATTCATGGAATTACATAGAAAGAATACAGCATTAACGTGTCCTAGCATCAATTAATAATGAATACGCTCGTTTTTTATGTGTCTACATTATCTACCGATGGCTCCATTTTTATTTTAGGAAAGTTTGTGGTGGCCGGGGGGTAGAGTCGGGTGGGGAATTCATGCCAACAGCAGCTGGCAAGCGTGAATGAAGAGAGTAATGGCCCAACATTTAACATATGCCCGAGGAAATACTATAAATTCTCTGGTAGACATTTGAATTCTGGGGTAGTATCTTTCCTCTGGGTTTTCCTGGTTTGAACCCTATCTTCTCTTTATACTCTTCTATTCTATCACCATGATTTCAACGAGCATAGAAACACTGACAAAGACAAACTAAATGCAGAACTAGCCCTGCGTTTCAAAGAATAAATAAACCATTTGAAAGCATAAGCTTAGGTTGTATTTGTGAGAAAAAGAGTCTTGTCATAAGTAGATGGTGTGTAATATTCACATCCCTGTGTCAGAAGTGAAGAATCACAGGTCATGAGAAAGAAAGCTATGCAGATCAGTGACACCCCTCAGATTGACAGTCTACACCAGCAAGCCCATAGCCTCAGTGGTTAGTTCATTAATTCTAAACTGGGAGTCCAGTATCTTTGAAAGAAAAACAACTTAAGGATTTTTTTAATAACTAGACTGAGTGGTTATACAGGTCTCACACTTAACTAGAGAGTTTGCCGAGCAGAGAGTATAACATCACCATATAGATACATAGGTAAATACACACATACATGTGTCTATGTGTACCTATACATGTATATGATATCTGTTTATCTATATATCTATATATCTATAGATATCCCATATACATCAGTATCTGGTGTCACAAAAAAGCAAAAATATAACAGAACTGAAATATAATGCATGCCATAAACATGAATATATAGCATTTGCATTTTACATGAAAGCCATTACAATATTAAATAATCCACAGCTTGTAGGGGTTGCAAGTCTATGTACCCAATAAGATAAAATAAATTACAAAGAAAATAATGACCGTTGGATTCAAGTTAGTGCATACTTAAGAGAAATTCTGCTTATTATTTTTGGTTTTGGATTGTGTTTTAGTTTATACTTGCATTATTTTTTGGTTTTGGGAGAATTCTGGTGGAAACAGTGATGAGGGTGAGGAAATCAAGGACCTACTGTCAGGAAGTAGAAAATCCCACAGCACATCCAGGAACTGAACCGAGTTCAATTTTCACATGAAAAGAGGTGAATTCTTTATCCTCTGACTACATTTTTGGTTACCCATCAAGCATTCTTTATCATTCCTTTAACCACTGTTTACTGAGCTCTTACAATGTGCCAGAGAATGAGATGGTCCAGAGATGGAAGGCAAGGTTCCTTCTCTCAAAATACTTAGAGTAAGAGAGAGAAAGAGGATAAAGTACAACAGAGGCTCCAGTATGGTAAGAACTATGATAGAGGTAAGCACAGAGTGCTAGTCCGGCAAACAGGAGAGACAGCTAACCAACACTGGAGGAAATGTCATGAAGGCTTCCTGGAGGATGTGACTATTAAGCTTATTTTTGAAGGCTGAGTTGGCCAAATAGAGACGAAAGTCAACATTCCAGGTTGAGGAGGAGCTACTGTGCTGAAGAACAGAGAGTGCAATTCAGCAAGGAGCGGACTTTGGTCTGAAGCAGGGTCAAGCAAGAGATAAAGTGGAGAAAAGGAGTTTGTTCGTACTTCCTGTGCTGAGTGGTTTAATTCTTATCCACTGAAAAGTCAAGATGTTAAAGGAGGTGGCATTTAAAAAATCATTCTGGGTAGCAGCTTGGAAACACGGATTACAAGGGGGCAAGCCTGATGTCAGGGAGACTCTGAAGTAATCTACATGAGAAATGATGGGGTTTGAACTGACAATGGCCACGGAGATCTACGAGAGCCAAGAGATTAAAGAAATAGTCCTCAGCTGTGAAGGAACTTCATGCCCAAGTAGATGGAAATTAGCAGTGAGAGGAGAAGAGAAAGGGGGTCAAGAGAACTGGGTGCCTGTGTTGTCTTGCCAAAACATTCACTGAGATGAAAAGTGTAGGAAGAATTGAAGATCTGGAGGAAGGGAAGGTAACAAGTTTGCTTTGAGGCATGTTGACATCCCAGTGTCTCAGGGACACACAGATGGGGATGGATGCCAGGCAGTTGTACAAACCAATCTGGAGCTTAGAAGAGATATCTATTGATTTGGGGGGCATCGGCATAAGGGGTGTCACTGATTGCATGGATTCTTCAACAGGTGCTGTGTGAGAGGTAGGTGCCAGGAGACTGAAAAAGGAGGACACAGCCTCCTGCCTTAGGAGAGTCGAAAGAAATGGGAAGACAGCCATCTTTAGCAAAGATAAAGACCTGCTGTGGTGCAGGGATTGTGCCAGACGCTGTAGGGATTCACCTGAAGAGTAAGAGTCTCTGCTTTAGAGGCCACCGAGAAAGCATGTGCCTATTTAATCATAGTACAGGATAGAAAGTGATAGATACCTTTAAAAAAAGATTCAGATAAGTGCTCAGGAGCTCTGAAGAGGTAACAGCCATGTCCTTTTCAAACACAGAAGTGATACTACAGTGGCTTTTATATGAACACACGGTCATGGTTTTTAGTTTATATGGTATTCTTCAGATCTTTACTTAACCACTCTTTTTTTTTTTTTTTTGGAAATATTCTTCCATTATCATAGCTGGAAGTAATCTCTCCCTCCTTTGAAGACCTAAATACTGCATCTCAATTATGATATGTACCACATTCTCTTTACTATGGGATTTGTTGTTTTCTTATCTCTTTTACAGGACAGTAAATGTCTTTGTGGTCCCAAACTCTGTCTTATCCTCCTTAGGACTGCTCTCCCCTTCCCCAATTCCTGGACCGGCCCCCCACAGCATGATAGTCTTGTTCCTGGAGTCACTCAGTTTTGGACTCAAAGTCCATTCCGGCCGCTAGTTCGGCTATTAGCTTCTTGACAATTCACAAAAGATTAATGTCCACTAAGCCACGGTTTTCTCAACCGAACGTGGGAATAAAAATTCCACAGAGGGCTATTGTGAGTATTAAATGTGATCATGTTTCTAAAACTACCCAGGAAATTATTTGGCACATGGTAAATATTCAGTAACAGTTAGTTCTCTTTTGATGTGCAGTGCATAACAAATAAATGCTTGCAGAGTGAATGGATATATGAACGAATGAATGATCACACGGACACCAGTTTCCTTTTATAATAGTTTTCTGAATCCTTTTTAATTCTTGAAACATTTACAATCTATCACAGCTAGGCTTTCTCCGCATCCATAAGTTTCTTCTTCTCCATCAAAATTTTATTTAAAATTCCTAGAAAATTTGCCTCTAGCTACACTCTTTCTCCTTAGCAACATCTGAAAAGCCTACCGTGAAGTGGACTGATTTCTTTTAGTAAAGTTTCTAACTAGTATGAAAATCGGAACTATGGTAATTGTGCTTAACCTAATCCATTATTAATACTATCCTATTCTTCAAGGATTCAAGTTAATTGAGATTTTGCTGAATATTCATATTCCTGGGCAAAAGAGCTAAGAAGCCAGGGAGCCAGGTTTTAAATCTGACCTGTGCCACTTCCTGACATTGGGCAATTTATTAAGCTTCTCTGGCCTCAGTTTCCGCATCTGTTAAATGCCAACAATCTACATCAGAGAGGTGCTCCAGGGATTAAATGAGTACTTGGCACAAAGTAAGCCTAACACAAATGTTACCATTTATCTCCTGTGCATTTATTCAGACTTTGCTACTCTGTGTTTTCTTTTATATTCAAAGTTACAGCTAGGTGCATTCTCTCATTATTCGAAACACCTCAGTTTCCTTCTACCTGCAGTATGTCTCCCAGCCTTAATTAATAAACTGCACAAAACAAAATTGAAAGTGGCTTAAGGTTTACTGAATTATCTGAAGATTTCTTCAAGTACCCAATTAAAGCCGCAGACAGTTAGTATGACATACATTGTTTCCTCAAAAGTGTTCTTAAATAACACTTGGAGAACATCCTACACACTTTTTTCTTGTTTTCTTGCTGTTATTTCATATTACCAGGAAAGATTATAGAGCTCAGTTTCTAATCAGAAGTAAAATAAGACGATGGAGATAAAGCATTATCCGTCAGAAAAAGCACGCCCTGGTGTTCTTTGTAAGGGCCGGAAACAAGCTCTGGTGCTCTCTGCCCTCTGCCTTCCCCCCTCCCTCTATGTATATCCGACAGATCTAGATGCACAACCCACCATATCAACTGGACTAATCAATTATCCTTTCTCAGTTAAGTAAAGTCTTCGTTACTTTATAAAATTGAGAATAACTACTTCAAAGACTGCTGTGAGGATTAAATGAGCAAATACAGTTCAATCCCTGAGCACCATACCTGGCAAATAATGAATGCTTAATATATGTAGCTTAAAAATAATAACCCTCAATTTCAATACTGAACGAGATAGATTAGTTATGCCAGACTAACCCTCACACTATAAACAATTAAAATCCTGAACAAAATATAAAAAACAACTGTTCGCAGTCCCAGAAAAGCAACTAAAGCAAAAGTAAAGCGGAGGGCTATGACCCTAAAAGAAGCGCCTTCCTTCATGTGGGTGTTTTCCCTATAGATTCTCCCAGGTTGCAATGGCAGCGGATAAAGCTCAGTCGGAAGGAGGGGTCTTGCTTCACTGAAGAGACAAAAGTCAGAGTGCAGGGCTGCCGGAGAAGTTGGAGGTTAAGGGGCAAAATCCAAGACAGAAGGGAGCCCAGAAGGAGGGCCCAAAATATGGTTACAAATTTTTCTCTAGTGATACATGGGGAAGGACTTCAAGAAACCCAACACAAAGCAACAGTTGGAGCAGGAAGGCAGAGCAGATACCCTAGAGATGTCTCGTGCTGGAAAAAGCAGGTTAGCGAGGTCAAGCCCCTCCAAATTAGAGGAGCTGGGTTAATAGAGCAAGCTTTGCACTGGGACCCTCACCTAAGTGTGGGGCGAATAAGGTACATTTCAGCCCTAACAGAGACCAAAGGCAGGCATCTAAGAGATTAACCCACGGCCACTGCATCTGACTGGCCAAAGAAACTCGATACTTAACTTGATGTCTATAAAGTTCAGGGTTTATTCAAAAGCTACAAGGCTTGCTAAAAACAGAATAAAATCACCAGAAGCCAAAAGAAACTGAAAGAATAGAAATAGATGTCCAGGTGTTTCAGATATTAGTTATCTAATGGGGATTTTAAAATAGTCATGATTAATATATTCAAGTAAATAAAGAGATGGATGGAAAATTTCAGCAGAAATCTGAAATCCCTAAGGGTCAAACTGCAATTCCACAACTGAAAATATAAAAATTGAAATCAAGAATTCAGCATATGGTTTGAATAACAGATTAGAAATAGCAGAATAAATAATTTAGTGAACTTAATACATGACAATAAAAAGTGCCCAAATTAATGCCTATAAAAGAAAAAAGGCTAGAAAACATAAGGAAAAAAATAAGAGAAATACAGGATTCAGTGAAAAGGTCCAGCATCATGTCATCAGAGTACTTGGAGGAGAAGAGACATAATAATAAACTTAAATATTTGGAAAGTACTGCCCAGGAACTTTCCAAAATTAATTAAAAATGTCTAACTTCTTATATTTCAGATTTAAAAAAAACTGTACAAACACTAAGTAGGGTAAAAATGAATAAAGCCACACTTAGGCATATTGTAGTAACACTTAAAAATTAAAGCAAAGAGAATATTAAAAAGGACTGGGGTGGGGAGGGTCGGGGGGACTCGAGGTGGGGGGAGTCAAGGAAGGGAGGGAATACGGGGATATGTGTATAAAAACAGATGATTGAACTTGGTGTACCCCCAAAAAAATAATAAAAAAAAATTTTTTTAATATATATATATATATACTTCAAAAAAAAAAGTATAGACAAAAATTAACACTGACATCTGACTCTCCAATAGAAAAATGTAGGAACAAGACAACAATGGACTCACATATTTAAAGTGCTGACAGAGAAAACACTGCAAATCTAGAATCTGCACCTCTCAAAATTATTTTTCAAACAATGAAGACTAAACAGCAATATTTTTAGAAAAATAAAAACAGGTTTTTCTCAGGCAGATCTGCACTGTAAGAAATACTAACAGGACTTCTGAGACTAAAGGAAAATGATCTCAGGGAAACAGAACTTCAGGAAGCAGTGCAAAAGAAAGGATGTATTTATGGGTAAAAATAAATCCATATTGACTATTAAAACAAAAATATATACAGTTCACACTTGAACAACATGACTTTGAACTGTTAAAGTCCACTTATCAATAGATTTTTTTGCAATAAATAAACACTACAATACTACACGATCCAGGGTTGGTTGAAATTTCAGAGCAACAGATATGGAGGGCAAACTATAAAGCTATACACGGATTTTCAACAGCATAGGGGGGTTGTTGCCCCAATCCACGAGTTGTTCAAGGGTCAACTGAAATGTCTTGTGGAATCTACAAAATACAGATGTAACATGTTCAGGAAGTAGTAAAAGCATGTTGTAATCAATAATGTAACCACTAAAAGAGTAATGAAGGATGTAAAAGTTAAAATCTTAAAGGAATTTAAAAATGGAATAATAATGAAGAATGATGGATTCATGAATATAAATGAAGCCACAAAACAGAAGTGAAAAAAAGGATAAAAGACCAATAGTATAAATAGTATGGATAGGGACTTCCCTGGTGGCACAGTCCTTAAGAATCCACCTGCCAATACAGGGGACACGGGTTCAATTCCTGGCCTAGGGAGATCCCGCATGCCGTGGAGCAACTAAGCCCCTGCGCCGCAACTAATGAGCCAGCGCTCTAGAGCCCACGAGCCACCACTACTGAGCCCATGAGCCACGACTACTGAAGGCCTCACGCCTAGAGTCTGCACTCCGCAACAAGGGAAGCCACTGCACTGAGAAGCCTGCTCACCGTAACGAAGAGTAGCCCCTGCTCACTGCAAGTAGAGAAATCCCGCACATAAAAATAAATTAATATAAATAAATAAATAGTATAGACTACAGCATGGTCCACTTAAAGGAGTTGTTAGTAGTTATATTTAATGTAAATGGACTCAACTTTCCAATTAAAATACAAAATTCGGCATACTAGATAAAAAACAAAATGCAGGCATATTCTATTTATAAAAGAAACTTTAAATGCATGGACACATTTGAAAATAAAAGCACAAAAGTAAAAGGGTGAAAATAGATATACCATGTAAATATTAACCAAAAGAAAAATGATATGACTATATTAATATTAGACATAGATCTTAACTAGAATAATAAGATACAAAGATGCAAGCTTCAGTGCAGTAACAGGGTCAAGTCCATAGGAAACTATAGAATCAAAAATTTGTAAATACTTAACAGCATAAATTTCAAAGTATGTAAGGCAAAAGCTGACAGAACTAAAGAAGTAATATACAAATGCATAATCATAGAGGCAACTTTAACAGACTTATTTCAGTAGCTAATAAAAACATCAGACAAAAAAATCAGTTAAGCATAGAGAGGTTTAGAACATTATTAACTAAACTGATCTAATTTGGTTTATAGAACACTACACCCAACAACTATAGAATGAATATATATGTATATGTATATGTAATATATGTATATATAAATATACACATAATATATATGACATATATATCATATATATATAATAGCTTTTTTAATTTAAAATGAGAATCTTGTCTTTTATGTTTACAAAGTGTTAAATAAAAAGAAAGTTCTAAGGCAGTGTTTCCAAGAATCTGGTGTCCCAAGATATGGTCTTGATCAATGAATTCTGTTTATGTATTTATTCAAAACCTTGAATTCTTAGGATTTAATTGAGTCATCTCTATTGTCTTCATCCCAACAGGCACACATTTCAGCTACAACATATGGAAAGTTACAACTCATCTTCTGAGATTTTAAAAAAGAGGGGAGAGGGAGAGCCAATAAATAGATAATTCATTTATACTAAAATTAGTCCCATTTCAGATAAATGTTATCCTATTATAAGATTGAATACACTAATCAAATGTAGCAGAAAAATTATTTACAAATAGTAGGAGCCTAAGGATAAATTTATAATGGAAAAAGGAATAAGTTATTTCTTTTTTTCCTCAAGAAAATTGTTGCTTGCCACATAACTTTAACTTTGAGAGATCTGGACCAAAATAACTCTGCTGGTGTAGCATAATGTTAATATTTTACATTTATTTAGAGAAAAAGTTTCTGACAAATATTTTTGTATTCTACAGTCTTAAGATATAAGATACCAGTCAAAATGAGTCAATGAATGGCAACAAGGTATAACTTTTGAAATAAAAAGGAAGATTCTGATTTTTAAAAAGTAGCAGTGAGAATTCACTCACATGGAGGTCTCTTGATGGATCTTACAATAGATATTAGAAAATCTGAAGCTTAAACTTATTCAGCTTTTTCTGAGATGTCTACCACTATTAGTTTTTTGGTTTTGGTTTTGGTTTTGGTTTCAGTTTTCGTTTTGGTTTTGGTTTTGGAATATAGTTGATTTACAAGGTTGTGTTAGTTTCAGGTATACAGCAAGGTGAATCAGTTATACATATACACATATCCACTCTTTTTTTTAGATTCATTTCCCACGTAGGCCATTACAGAGCACTGAGTAGAGTTCCCTGTGCTATACAGTAGGTTCTCAGTAGTTAGCTATTTTACATATAGTACTGTGTATATGTCAATCCAAATCTCCCAATTTATCCCTCCCCAACCGTTACCCCCAGTAATAATAAGTTTGTTTTCTACATTTCTGACTCTACTTCTGTTTTGTAAATAAGTTCATTTTGTACCTTTTTTCAGATGCCACATATAAGTGATATCATATGGTATTTGTCTTTCTCTGTCTGACTTAACTTCACTCAGTATGACAATCTCTAGGTCCATCCGTGCTGCTGCAAATGGCATTGTTTTGTTCTTTTTTATGGCTGAGTAATAGTCCATTGTATATATGTACCACATCTTCTTTATCCATTCATCTGTTGATGGGCATTTAGGTTGCTTCCATGTCCTGGCTATTGTAAATAGTGCTGGAATGAACATTGGGCTGCATGTATCTTTTCAAAGTATGGTTTTCTCCAGGTATATGCCTAAGAGTGGGATTGCTGGGTCATATGGTAATTCTATTTTTCGATGTTTTTTTTTTATAAATTTATTTATTTATTTATTTTATTGGCTGTGTTGGGTCTTTTTTGCTGTACATGGCCTTTCTTTTTAGTTGTGGTGAGTGGGGGCTACTCTGTTGTGGTGGGCAGGCTCCTCATTGCTGTGGCTTCTCTTGTTGCGGAGCACGGGCTCCAGGTGCGTGGGCTTCAGTAGTTGCAGCTCATGGGCTCAATAGTTGTGGCTCACGGGCTCTAAAGTGCAGGCTCAATAGTTGTGGCGCACAGGCTTAGTTGCTCTGCGGCATGTGGGATCTTCCTGGAGCAGGGATCAAACCCATGTCCCCTGCATTGGCAGGCAGATTCTCAACCAGTGCACCACCTAGTAAGCCCTCTATTTTTCAATTTTTAAGGAACTTCCATACTGTTATCCATAGTGGCTGTATCAATTTACATTCCCAGCAGCAGTGCAGGAGGGTTCCCGTTTCTCCACACCCTCTCCAGCATTTATTGTTTGTAGATTTTTTGATGATGGTCATTCTGACCGGTGTGAGGTGATACCTCATTGTGGTTTTGATTTGCATTTCTCTAATAATTAGTGATGTCAAGCATCTTTTCATGTGCTTTTTGGCCATCCATACGTCTTCTTTGGAGAAATGACTGTTTAGGTCTTCCTCCCATGTTTTGATTGGGTTGTTTGTTTTCTTGATATTGAGCTGGATGAACTTCATATATATTTTGGAGATTAATCCTTTGTCTGTTGATTCATTTGCAAATATTTTCTCCCATTCTGAGGGTTGTCTTTTTGTTTTGTTTATGGTTTCCTTTGCTATGCAAAAGGTTTAAGTTTAGTTTTTTTAATAAAAGCCCTTACATTTTTGCTCATAAATAAGTTTCTTAAACATCTGACAGACTATACCTTATAAATTCATCACCCTTTCATTTAACGATTATCCACTAAATGGATTCCATGTTCTAGGATTGAGCTAAGTGCTGGGGATAATATAGTGAACCAGAAAGATTTTATGAATAGAGAACAAAAATAACAATAAATTAGGGAAGTACACAAAGGAGAAAAACAAGTTTGTGAGACATAAGCTAACACCAGAAGGCAAGGGACCTGTTTTACATGGAGGGTCACAAGAGCCATCACTCAGGCACTGACATCTGAACAAGGAGAGTGGACACTGTCCTAGGCAGAGGGATCAGGCCTCCCTTGAGTCAGAAAAGAAATTAGAGAGCCAAGGGAATTCCCTGGAGCTCCAGTGGTTAGGGCTCTGCGCTCTCACTGCCGAGGGCCCAGGTTCGATCCCTGGTTGGAGAACTATGATCCCACAAGCCACACCACACGGCCAAAAGTTTAAATAAAATAAATAAAAATAAATACAAATTAAAAAAAGAAGAAGGAAAGAAAAAATTTTTTAGGGAGTCAAGAAACTGAAAGAAGGCTTGTGGGACTGCAGCATGTGGAGTGAGGGGAAGAACAGACTAGAGTGAGTCTTCACCAGGAAAATTAAACAAAGTAGACAGATTCAAAATACAGATTTTGTGGGTAGACTCAATCAACCTTGCTGATATACTACAAACAGTGGGGGAGGAAAAGGGAGAGAACAAGGATGAACTCATCAATGTCTGCCTTGAGCATCCATGCATAATGGTAACATTTACTGGGCTTAAGAAGGCTGGATGTGGGGGAAGAAAGGGAAAGGACAGCTTTGGGGAGTGGGGATCAAGAGCCTTATGGTGAATGTGATAAATTTTAGTGAAAAATATTGACTATAAGAACCAGAAGGCTTGGGTGAGAAGCTTGAAGAGTGGAATTTGCAAGTATAAAATGAGAGATCATTCCAAGGATTTCAGAAGACTTGACCCCATTCCTTCCCTTAGGTATGTGATTTGCCTTTTTGTGATACACAGAAGGCTTTTGTTGGCTATCAGAAATTTTTCAAAGAACAGGATAGGTTGTTAAATCTCTTTCAGGAGTAGAGTCCACCTTTATTCCAGAGAAGAGTTTAAACATTAAGGAAAAGGAGGAAAACATGGCTATAAGAATATGCCTGAAATATTTACACCATTTTTATTTAAATGTATAAAGGATGTGGGCAGAATACACACATTCAAAGAACTGCATCTGGTTATAAGCCAACTTTATTTGCATACCGGCTTATATCTGAATGGAGATTTTCTTCTTTCCTCATGGACAAAAGGAGAAAACAACTTTCCATGAAATTCTAACATGTTGAAGTTATTATAAAGAAGAAACTTCCCAGGGGAGGCAGTTTTGGCCTGACATGACTTCCATCTGCAGTATTCCCATATTGTTTGATGGTTACTGTCTTTTCTTGTCTTTAAAACTTTAAGTATTTTAGTATTTTCATTTCCTTTCCCATCTGAGAGCTCTGAAACAAAAGCCAGGAAAGAAATGAACATCAAAAACAGGACAAATTCCTTCAAAAATCCTTTACTCTCAAAAATTGATCAGCTAGAGGTAAGGAAGAAAGTCAAATGCTAACTCAAAAACCACCCTAACATGTAAGTTTCCTTAAATGCAAAAATTCTTGTCATTTTCCTGGATTATGTGTATATTTTAAACAGTGTTTCATGCTGGGGTTTATTATGTGAGTTTTGTTTGTTTGTTTTTATATCTATTTTGCCAAGTTTCTTAATGTGTAATTTTCGTGGATCTAAGTAGCAGTTATTTATATCTCTACTATAATAAACTACTGATTCATATAATATTAACTATTATCTTAATTGAGTGTTTACTATGTACTGGAACACTGTTCGACAGTATTTCATACAGTTTTCTTTAATTCTTATAACTATGCTATGAAGTAGGTATTATTATTACTAATTCCACTTTATAGACAGAGATAAACAGCTATTAAATCACTTGCTCAAGATTAAATTATATATCTAATAAACACCTGGCTCCTTATTGTGGCTGTTTAATTAGACTTCAAACACAATGTATTTAGGACACTAAATATAATTTTATCATTGGCCTATGAAAAGATAGGAAGGTGAACGTATCATGTAAATCGTTATTCTAAATCATATGTAGCCAAATTGAATTGTCTTTTTTATGTTCCACTGATTAAGATTGTAAAGCATTCTCCCAATTGCAGAAAGGTTCTCTCATTCATATATTATATACATATGTATATATTCATCAAATTATCACGAACTTGCTATGTATTGGAGGCACTTAGCATCCTTCAGTAAACAAAAGGGACAAAGATCCCTACATTCAGGTATCTTACATTCTAATGCAGGAAGGTGAATAATAAACATACTACCTATCTTAACTGAAAATTAAAATAAGGTGACACGTGCCGTGGAAACAGAAAAAACAAAAGGCCGGAGGAAAGCTGATGGAAAGCCATCAGTATTGCTAGGGTAGAGGGAGGGTTGGTTGCAGTTTAAACAGGGTGGTCAGGATCAGCCTCACTGAGTTAGTCAAGAGCAATTATCAGCAAAGTTCTCTCCAAATAATAATACATAATAATTTGTCTAAAAGTGCTTTCAGTTTTCAACACTACTGTTTGTTTCATTGGATAAATTAAACATATATTGAAATAGGACGGAAACGGTTATCTCATTAAGAAAATACGGTTCTGTAAGTTTAAGGAACCAATGCTTTCTTTTTAAAGCAATTTTTTTTTTGTCCGTTGAGTAATGCACTGTAACATTACAGAGCAAAAATTTCTTAAAGTCAGAAGGAGCTTTAGTTCATGAAATAGCTTGACCCTACTAATGCTTGAATCTGAACTTTCTAATTTTAGGGGAACTGGAGTGTTTTTACCAATTCCATGGGAAATTATGCCAAATATTGTATGTGTGTATACACATGCACACACATTTAAACATCAGATGGAGAGAATACATGTGTTCCTCTATGTATAAAGAACATGTACATAATTATGAATATTTGTTTAAAAAAACACAGATTTGCCTAATTATTGCAAAAATAGAGACATTGACCTTGGCACCAAAAGGAAATTTACCAAAGACCCATAGTGTATCAAATTAACATATTACATGGACCTCTTAATTTTCTCTGAAAATTCTGCTCTTCCTCTACCACCATTTCCCAGTCCTCTAAACAAACATCTTAGATTCCTCTTTCTTTATCACACCTCATATCCGTTCAGCATGTCTTGTCTGTTCCTCCAAATCAAATGTAAAATCCAATCACTCGCTTCTCACCAGCTCCACCACCACTCTGCAGCACCCTTCCCATTTGCCTTCCTGCTTCCACTCTTAACAACTCTCCCCAACACACTCACACATTCGTTCTCCATTCAGCAGCCAATGTGAGCTTTATGAGCATGTCAATATGTAATTTTCCAAAAGCTAAAACCATCACACTCATATAAACATAGAATCAACACACACCAAAGATTTTTAACCAATTAATGACAAAGCCAGGAGTTTGAAGCTAGCTCACAAAATAGTTGGAGAAATACGGTATATGGGAAAAGTGTGTTGAAATAAGTTTGCTGATTTAGAGATAAAACTGGTTAATGTCCTACAGGCAACGAAGCTATAACCTTCGGGGTTATTTTTTTCTACCTGTCAGAAATCACTTGCGTCTCTAATGGACAAATATCTCCAGGTTCACACATAATGTCACAGTGTCTAGGCCCTAAATAAAAGTAGAAAGAATGTCAAACAAAGATATGTTCCCCTAGAGAATTAAATAATCCTTGAAAGGGCCTACTTCACATCGCTCCTGTATAATAATCAAAACACTCAAAGCCATCCTTTGGCCTTGTTTTCAAGTTTGAGATAATTTTCTTTTATGCTTAGCAAGCATAAATCAGATTCTATCCTAAAACTTTTCTTCCTAGAATAAAATACAAATTTCCTACCATGGACTGCAGAGTCTACATATAATGGCCCTTTGCATCTTTTCTATTCTCCTCAATCATTATAATCCTGCCACACTGATCTTGCTCCTCCTCAAACACGCCTTCTTCAGTCCTTTACCCTTCCTTTTCTCTCTGTCTACTGCTCTTACACCACATCTAGTGATGGCTTGCATCTTTGCATCATTTAATTCTCTGCTCAAATGCCCAAGTGTGCAAGTGCATACACACACGCACGCACACACAAACCACACCCGCCATATCTTTCCATCGCATCACTTTCATGCTTCTTCATAGAGCTCACCCTGGTATGATGTAATAGTATTACTTAATATTTCTACTTGTTTATTGTCAATATCCTTTTATAGAATATTAAGGAATTTTTGCCTCTTTTACCCTTCCAGGTATCTCTAGTACTTTTAATAGTGCCTGGTACGTAATAGGCACTCAATAAATATTTTTTAAATTAATGGTTGAAGTCACACAGACACTAAATAGCATTGCCTCAAAAAGAAAATGCTGCTTTCTTAAAACATGGTTTCTTGTTTCGTAAGAGACAACAAAATTAAAAAGTAATTCCCCAGCAAGCAGCAGTAAAGCAATGCCACATCCGTGATCAGGACAAGGGAGGGCACATTGGGTCAGGACATGGAGAGTGAACAGATGCACTATGAAATGGCAGCAAATGCAGGCAGCTCACAGAGGCTGAGAACATGAGCAAATCCAGGCAGGTGGGCTTTTGTCATCAGAAAGGACTGTCTGGTAATTGACTGGTGCTGGGTAACATAGAGGCGTGGACATGGATTAAGGACAATTTGGGGGACAGACCACTATCATTCATTGAGAGCTTGCTCTGTAGGAGGCACTGTACCAGCACTTTGGCTATGTTATCTCACTTAATCTTCAACAACACCCTTGAGGTGAGTAATATAATACCTGCTTTTAAATGAGAAGACCAAGGCTCCCGGAAGTAAAAGTTGCGTATGACGAGTAAGTGGCACAGCCTGTGTTAGGACATGGATGGGTTTGAAATTCATGCACTTTATACTGATCTTTGCTGCTCCCCACAACCACATCCCACCCCAACTGAAACACAGCAGGAGGTAGGTCCTCAAGCAGCACATTTTTTATATTTTTTTATTAAAGTATAGTTGATGTACAATATTATGTAAGTTAGATGTGTACAATATAGTGATTCACAATTTTTAAAGGTTATACTCCATTTACAGTTATAATCAAACATAGGTTATACTCCCTATGTTGTACAATGTACCCTTGCAGCTTACTGATTGTATACATAGTAGTTTGTACCTCTTAATCCCCCTCCCCCATCTTGCTCCTCCCCTCTTCCCTCTCCGCACTGGTAATCACAAGTTTGTTCCCCCTATCTGTGAGTCTGTTTCTTTTTTGTTATATTCACTAGTTTGTTTTATTTTTTAGACTCCACATATAACTGATAGCAAACAGCATGTATCTTTCTCTGTCTGATGTATTTTACGGAGCATAATGCCCTCCAAGTCCATCCATTTGCTGCAAATGGTGAAATTTCATTCTTTTTATGGCTGACTAGTATTCCATTGTATATATATACCACATCTTCTTTTCTTTTGATATTTTATTTGAAAAATTTTTAATTTTTATACAATTTTTAAAGGCTACTTTCCATTTAGAGTTATTACAAAATATTGGCTATATTCCTCATGTTGTGCAATACAACCTTGAGTCTATCTTATACCCAGTAGTTTGTACCTCCCACTCTGCCACACCTATATTGCCCCACCCCCCACAATTGGTAACCACTAGTTTGTTCTCTATTTCTGGGAGTCTGCTTCCTTTTTGTTGTATTTGTTAATTTGTATTTGTTAGTTTTTAGTCTACATATAAGTGATATAATACAATATTTGTCTTTGTCTGACTTATTTCAGTTAGCATAATGCCTGTCTACCCATGTTGCTGCAAATGGCAAAATTCTGTGTTTTTTTTTAATGGCTGAGTAATATTCCATTGTATACATATACTTCACCTTCTTTATCCATTCATCTGTCGATGGACATTTAGGTTGCTTCCATATCTTAGATATTGTAAATAATGCTGCTATGAACATTGGGATGCATGTATCTTTTTAAATTACTGCTTTCATTTTTTTTTGGATATATACCCAGGAGTGGAATTGCTGGGCCATATGGTAGTTCTATTTGTAGTTTTTTGAGAAACCTCCATACTGTTTTCCACAGGGGCTACACCAATTTACACTCCCACCAGCAGTGTAGGAAAGTTCCCTTTTCTCCGTTCTTGCCAACATTTGTTATTTTTGTTCTTTTTGATGATAGCCATTCTGACAGGTGTGAGGTGATATCTCATTATGGTTTTAATTTGTATTTCCCTGAGAATTAGTGATGTTGAGCATCTTTTCACATGTCTATTGGCCCTCTGCATGTCCTCTTTGGAAAACTGTCTATTCAGGTGTCCTGCCAATTTTTTGATCAAGTTGTTTTTTTAATGTTAGGTTGTTTGAGCTGTTTATATATTTCAAGTATTAACCCCTTATTGGTCATATCATTTGCAATATTTTCTCCCATTTCATAGATTGTCTTGTTTTGTCAGTGGTTTCCATTACTGTGCAAAAGCTTTTAAGATTAACTAGGCCCTGTTTGTTTATTTTTGCTTTTACTTCCTTTGCTTTAGGAGACAGATCCAAAAGCTAATGCTATGATTTATGTTGAAGAGTGTTCTGCCTATGTCTTCTTCCAGGTCTTACATTTAGGACTTTAAGCCATTTTGAGTTTATTTTTGTATGGTGTTAGAGAATGTTCTAATTTAATTCTTTAACTTGCAGTTGTCGTTTTCCCAGCAACACTTATTGAAGAGACTGTCTTTTGTCCATTGTATATTTTTGCCTTCTTCATCACAGATTAATTGACCATAAGTGCATGAGATTATTTCTAGGCTTTCTAATCTGTTCCATTGATCTATGTGTCTGGTTTTGTGCCAGTACCACACTGTTTTGATGACTGTAGCTTTGTAGTATAGTGTGAAGTCAGGGAGCATGATTCCTCCAACTCCACTCTTCTTTCTTAGGATTGTTTTGGCTATTCAGGGTCTTTTGTGTTTCCATCCAAATTTTAAAATTATTTGTTCTAGTTCTGTAAAAAATGCTGTTGGTATTTTGATAGGGATTTCATTGAATCTATAGATTGCCTAGGGTAACATGATCATTTCAGCAATATTAATTCTTCTAACCCAGGAACACAGTGTATCTTTCCATCTGTTTCTGTCTTTTTAATTTCTTTGACCGGTGTCTTATAGTTTTCCAAGTATAGGTCTTTTACCTCCTTAGGTGTGTTTATTCCTAGGTATTTTAATCTTTTAGAAGCAATGATAAGTGGGATTGTTTCCTTAATTTCTCTTTCTGATAGTTCATTGTTAGTGTATAGAAATGCAACAAAGTTTTTTGAATTAATTTTGTTCCTGCAACTTTACAGAATTCATTGATGAGCTCTAGTGGTTTTCTGGTGGCATCTTTAGGGTTTTCTATGTATAGTATCATGTTCATCAAGCAGGGATGCTTTAAGATGAGGATGTCTACCTGCAGACTGCAGAAACACAGACCATGGACTAGGGTTCAGTAAGAAAACTCAGTGAAACCTTGTGCTTGAAAGAAACAGGGCAGGATTATAGCTACCAAACTCAACAGGGCCAGAAAAAAGAGGTCAACTCTTATTAAAATAAGAAGACAGGATCCTAAAATTCTAATGAGAAGAAAGGGCTTGAGCACAATGAACAGAAGAGCTCATCAACAGAAACCAATACATGATGTTAGAGCAGAACCTTCTTAGGTTAACATGCAACTGCTTTTAGAATTCCTGAAATCCCTCACAACCATAGCCAAGAATGGTCCCTAGAGCATCTTGTGGCATGACCCCATTGGTAGCATACAAATGATCTCAGAACACAAAGGGGGCCTAGGAAAAGAGCTGGACTATTATAAAAATTCACTTCATTGCATTGACTATTTTTTGAGCACCTTCTCTTTACAGCATAATATGCTGGACCTGGCAGCACCAAGAAATAAAAACTGTCTCCTCTGTGTCTTTTAACCACAGCTGAGCTTTGAACTTGAAGAGCATGTCATTTAATAACCACATTGCCTATTTTCAAGTCATTACACTGGAAGTGAAAGATAATCTCCCTTTCACTACAGCTCTACTGTTTCACATAGGTAGTTCTGTATTAAGTTCATCAATCACTTCCACACTATGAAGAGGTTTTCATTAACACTCAGTCATAGAAGACAACTGAATGATAATAAAGGTTGTTAAACCAATGTAGATTGTGGAGGGGAGAAGTTAACTCTTGGTTTAGATTGAGAGCAGTTATTTTCCTCACCTAGACGTATGCAGTTTTGCACATAAGAATGGGATTTATCTCCAACAGCTACCCAAATAATTCTCTCAGAAATAAACAATAAACTCATGCTTGAAAATCCGGCCCTCTGCATAAAATTCTCTGTTTTTGTACCAACTTCAACAATCACAATGAGAAACAAAAGCGAGATTAGTTTTACCTTCCCTCATTTGTTTCAAAAGAAAAAAAAAAAGACAATGCGTGAAATGGAAGAATTACATTAAAAAAGTATTCAATACTGATGCATGGTACATTTATTTTTTTTAATTGATTTCATTTAAGAAGTAACTTTGTTATTTCACTACAAAAGTTAGGTCATTCTTCTGGTTCCGCCGTTTTCCTGAGGAAAATTGCTAATCCCCAAACAGTGCTTGTTGTTTGTTGAGCTAAACAATGACTGGTCACCTACAGATTCGAGGGAAATAACTGGTGTCTAAACTTCCTCGTGTATTATGTTTGTTCACAGGCTACTTTCATGTTAATTCTTTTCAGAGCACTTATGTTGGGTAATGAAAGAAGATCAAGTGTTCCCTTTCATGGCTACAAAGTTAATTACTGCAATCAGAGAGTATTTGCAATAGTGGTTTGTAGCAATGCCTTCAAGTCCTTAAAGGTATCCATTTGCTTGATTCCTGGACAAATCACCTAAAATAATGGAGTCCATAAATGTACTTCAATTACCTTGCTGATTTATTTATCCCTTTTTCCCCCAACTGAAGTTCATTGAACTGTAGACAGGAAAGACAATGAACTTGGTGGTAGATTAAAAATAGAGAAGTTGTCATGGAAAATGAACTCTTTCCTTTCTCCTATAAATAGATGAAAGATTTTGGAAAGGTGCTCATTATAAAGAGAATATAATTTGATAGCTGGATGAGCAGATTTTCTTTCAATTCTGAAAATTAAAATTACATAAGGCCTGGAATTAAAATCTTTCTATTCTGCTCCGTTCTGAATATATTTCTTATGTTTAATATGGTAACATCATGCTACATTCTGAAAAGGGTACAAAAGACACACAACATAAGACCAGACTCTGCCCTCAAGTAACACAGGTAATTTTTAACTTTTACAATTAAAAACAATAAAATGAAGTATGACTACTAGATATAACTGCAGTAAAGACAATAAAATTCTGAATTTGTAGCACATATACAAAAGCGATTTAGAGAAAGGTCCCCAAAGAGGGCATGAGACAAAGATACCTAGGTACTAGCCCTGCTCTTACTGATGTAGCAACTTAATCTGCATCAAATGAATTGAGTCATTCACTCTGTGACGGCAACGCATTAAAGGGGGAAAGCTGAGCTCTGGCTTCAAGTGATAAATTGTCATTTACTCGCTTTGATACTGTAAGCAAGTTACTTAAGGCTTCTAAACTTTAGTTTCCTCATCAGAAAAATGAGAGTAATAATGCCTACCTCAAATAATTATAGAGTGGATTAAAGGAGATAATATAGACAACGTGCCAGCTTTATTAGGTGATCAAAAAAGACAGTCCTCTCCCCCCAGAGCATACGATATCTGAATCTAAGGCAGGGACCATTAAGGGAACCATGGCACCTTTTCAAGTTGTAGAAAAGCAGCAATGAAAGCCCTAAGAGAAAACTGACACCACCCGTAATGAATAAAGCTTTTCATATAAAAATAGAAAAGTATGTACCACTTTAACTTCCATATAAAGAGCAAACAGACCTGTTGGAGTAGGAGTTTGCTCTGCTGTCAGTCAAAGCTGATTAACTAATTCTTTCTATATACACTTGCAGCTCTTCTGCTTAAATGGCAAGTTACCTCCTGGCCCTCTGTTGCTTCTTTGCACCTAAGTGCTCAGTCTGTCTGAGGTAGGCTGAATAATCCCCTGCCCCACCTATACACACAGAAGATGTCCACAGCTTAATCCCCACAAGCAGTGAGTGTAACTGTACATGGCAAAAGGAACTTCGCAGATATGATGAAATTAAGAATCTGCGATGGGGAGATTATCCTAGATTATTCAAGTGGACCCAATGCAATTACAAGGGCCCTTATAATAAGGAGTCAGGAAGGTCAGAGGGAGGAGAAAACCATGTGAAAACTGTAACAGATTGGAGTGGTGAGGCCACAAACCAAGGAATGCCTCTAAAAGCTGGAAGAGACAGGTAATAAATTTTCCCCTGGAGTCTCCAGGAAAGAACCCTGCTAACACCGTGATTTTAGTCCCATGACACTCATTTCAAATTTCTGACCTCCAAAACTGTACGACATCTGAAGCCACCAAATGTGGTCACCTGATAGTGGCAATAGGAAACCAGTACCCCATCAATGCATCTCTATGCTGTGGACAGCTCATCTGTTTTATAAAATTGAAGTGCATCCTTTACTTTTGGCTCTTGTATATTAGTAACAACAACAACAGCAGATGGCATTTGTAGAGCTCCTGAATTGTGCTAGACACTGAGTTAGACATCTTACCTACACTGTGCTCTAAAGGAGCCTCTATTAAACCCATTTTACAGATGAGACAATGAAGACCAGGATTCTAGCCCAGGACTACCTCATGCCAAAGCCCATCATTTTAACCACTGTGATGTTATGGATTTCTTCCCACTATTCCATCTTCTCTCCTTTACTCTTAGATCTCCATCCTATAGGTGGAAATCGGGGAGAAAATGCCTATTTCTTGTATTTCTCTAAAGGGAGATTTTTAAAGAATGAAGACCTTGACCTATCATCATGTGTAAACAATGATACTATTTTGAAGGAAATATACACCTAGAGAAAGAGAAATAAGGGAGGAGAGAAGAGAAATGGATAGGGAGGGAAGAGGAGAGAAACGTGTTGAAACTCTATCCCCAAATAAATGCCAATGTCTACTCATATGCAGGGGTTTTTTAAGCTAAGAACATCTTGAATAGGTGAAGAGAAGTAAAGATACACATAGTGTAGGATTAAACATAAAGAATAAAAAAGATAAAAATAGACATAGTTTGTAGGCAGAACTAATGGAAAGACCAGCCTGACTCACGTAGCAAATTTAAATTAGGACAGGATAGAAAGTTTGGCACAAGTAAGTTGAGGTCCGTTTTCTAAGACGCTTAGCTGCCAAGAGGAGTGGAGACCTGATTTGTCAGAGGATGGAAAGCCTTTGTTCATTCCTGAGTGGGGGGCAGCGGTGAGCAAATGAGAGGAGGTTTTTGTAATACAGTTTTTAAAGGTTACTGTCCATTTACGGTTCTTACAAAATATTGGCTCTATCCCCATGTTATACAATACATCCTGGAGCCCATCTTACACCCAGTAGTTTGTACCCCCGACGCCCTCACCCCTATACTGCCCTGCCCCCCTCCCACTGGTAACCACTAGTTCATTGTCTGTATCTGTGAGGCTGCTTCTTTTATGTTATATCCGTTAGCTTGTATTTTTTAGATTCTACGTATAAGCGCCAGCATACAGTATTTTTCTCTGTCTAAGCTATTTCACTTAGCATAATGTGGGAGGGGTTTGTTTTATAACCTTTGCCTTTTTTCCACATGATCTTCCTAAAAATGTAAGAGCCGAATTAAAATTAAAATTAAGATAATTTTTAAATGCTTAAAGTAATTTAATAACTATTCCTGATTTTAAGTTCATAATTTAGAGATAATAAACAGTACTTAAATTTTAAATGATTTCTCTGCTAAAAAACAGAAATCCTTTGCAGGTATACTTTCACAGACAGTACACAATGTATCACGATATTTATTCAGCTTTGAGAGGCAATAACTCCCCCTGTGAAATTATAAAGCTCTGTTAAAGCAGACAACAGAGCTCAACTCCAATGTAGAAAATGTTTGGGGACAGAAAAGCAATGGACCTGACCGGAACTCTGCTGACTACTTTATGTATGTATCTCATTAATCCTCAAAAAACGACAGGGGAACTTATTGTCTCCAGTTTACAGCTGAAGAATCCAAAGCTCCGAGGATTTAAGTAACTTGACCACTCTTATAGACATTAATAGCAAAACTGAGTCTGAGCTCAGAATGTGTCTATTCCATGGCAGAGACAAACTGAAACAGACATTTTAGTTATAATTCTCTCTTCTCCACTCATTTCCTATAATAACAAACATTTTGATAACTTTGTAAAAACAATTGAACTAGGGGATTTACTGATTTACAGAGGTTTCCATGGTTCTTCCTTTCTGGAGTATTAACACATTTCTGTGACAAAGAACTATTGTGTGTCTACCACAATCTACTGTTAACAGTTTGAGAGCAAAGGGTCCCTCGAAGCATCCTTTCAGAGAAAACTTAGAAATAAGTCCCCTCCCCTGCCATAGCTCTTCTACCTGTCATCGAAATTCCTTCCCTTAAACTTCTTAATTTTTTTTAAATTTAAAAATACCTGGAACCCCACACTACCGCATATAAAATAAACAAGGATTTACTGTATAGCACAGGGAACTATATACAATATCTTGTAATAGAATATAATGGAAAAGAATCAAAAAAAATATAGATATATACATCTACATATATATGTAACCAAATGAATCACTTTGCTCTACACCTGACACTACCACAATATTATAAATCAACTATACTTCAGTTACAAAAAATACCTAGAACCCTAAAGCACAAATGCACATTTTTCAAGTCCAATTTTCTATTCAAACACTGGGGAAAAAAATGGTGAATGCCTGCTGAAGTGTTAATTAATAACTGATTAAGACTCTTGCAAAGCGGAAGAGCCCTTGAGCACACTCCTCCAGAACAGGGCCTCGGTGGCTGTATTTACGGCTTCCTTGTTTCCTGTGTCCTAAGACAGTTCCATTTCACATTCTCTCCTGTCTTCCTTGTTAAAGCACATGTCTTGTGATTCAGAAAACTTGGCCCCCCTAAAGGTATGTTTCTTTAGTAGGAAGCTGTTCAAAATTATGTAAATGTGTTGAGGGCATTACGCAGAGAGGGGTCACTAATGAATTCTCCACAAGTCTCTGAAGATCTTAAATCACATACACAAAGCCAGAGATTTTAAAGTCAAAAATGAAAGTTTAACCACAAAAGAGAAATGCAGGGGGAAAAGGCAACAGACTGCTTCAGGAAAGTGACCCTTGAGGTGTGATCTGCTTATTAATTAGGAGAGTCTGAGATTCAGAAAGAGAAAATTCACTCAAATCACATCAGCTACCTTAATAAACTCAGTGGAATCTTCTCTCAATCCACTTGATTAGCAGAGGCCGAAACCTACCAGCTTCTACAAGATGATTAGAAACAACATGTATTCATCTAATATCTTCAATTCTCTGCCCCTTAAGTGGGAATGATCATTCCCCCAGAACCTGACTCTGGATGGCTCTTAGGCTGTTTATTCTGGTGGTTTAATAACTGAGCAACTAGCACTCTTAACGGCAACTCCTAAAACACAATTCCCCTCCCTAATGTCATCGTGTCTCCCAGGGAATGACAAAGCATACTGAAAGGAGATATCAAATGCAATACCAGGCACGAGAAACAAGGAGGTGTGTTTGTTTTAAATATTTATTTATTTATTTTGTTTATTTTTTTAATTTATTTTTTTCCCATTTTCTTATGTTTTTTTTTTTAAGAACTTTTATTGAGATACAGTTAACAGACAATAAACTGCATATATTTAGAGTGTACAATTTGGTATCCCAATCTCCCAATTCATTCCCCTCCAACCCTCCCCGTTTTCCCCACTTGGTGTCCATATGTTTGTTCTCTACATCTGGGTCTCTATTTCTGCCTTGCAAACCAGTTGATTTGTACCATTTTTCTATATTCCGCATATATGTGTTAATACTCGATATTTATTTTTCTCTTTCTGACTCACTTCACTCTGTATGACAGTCTCTAGGTCCATCCATGTCTCTACAAATGTCCCAGTTTCATTGCTTTTTACAGCTGAGTAATATTCCATTGTATATATGTACCATATCTTTTTTATCCATTCGTCTGTTTATGGACATTTAGGTTGCTTCCATGTCCTGGCTATTGTAAATAGTGCCAAGCAGGTGTTTTTAAAAGCACAGAGTACCTACAGCTGGTGGTATTAGAAGGAATCTGCATTTTCTTTTCGTTTTCCTTTGTTTTCCAAATTTTGAAAATGCCTTACATATTGAATCAGGAAAAAAAGTTATTTTTTAACATAAAAGTAAATTATAGATTCTATCCCATGCTGAAATAGAAAGCCAACAGATCTCACTACAAAGTCCAGTTCGGCCAAAATTGAACAAAATGGTTTTGGAGGTACGTGGCCAAGGGACAACTTTAGTGTCGAGAAAAAGGTCTGTGTCATGAGATGAGGAGAATCAGCATTTCCCAAAGGGTAAAGGGGGTAAAAAATCACACAGATCCTTATTAACATCATCATTGTTTGGGCACAAGAAAAGCTTGATCTGATCCAACGTTACTTTATCACGTTTGAGAGTCCTTGGTGAACGTCTATGCTGCCAAGAGATCCAGCTGATGGGTAGCTGAGAGTGCAGGCTTCACAGCACGTTGTTATGAACTTGGTGAATGTACCACACTCCAGAGACCAGCTGTGTCCTGCAGATATTTCCCATGCATTGAGGACAAGTCCATCTGTAAGTGGGGTTCCCATTAACCATGCTCGTGAAACTGACATGTAAGAGTCTGTTGTCATTTTATTAGTTTGCAAAAGCAAACAATGGTCTTAGAGACCTGAAAACCTAATTCTGCCCAGCTAGCCCAACTGCTGCTTTGAGACAGACCTAATCAGGGAGCCAGTTCATAATCAGAAAACAACTTTAAGTAGCATGAATTCAAAACTAAGAGAGGTAACTAACTGAAAGTATTCATTAAAAGGCGGGTTTGCAGTGGCTCTGCAGAGCTCCTTCAGTTTCTGTGGAAATGGTTAAATGGGAGGTTTCTGTTCTTATCTTTAATTGTGAAATGAAACTAGAGCCAACAATCTTATTTTCAAATCTTGGGAGAGGCCTCACGTCAGTTCCCAACTACTAAACCCAACTTTAATTTTTCACTCTAATTTGCACTGTGTTTTAATTAACAACCCTGAAGCTGCTGTGGAAAGTGTTTTCTACCTTTCTCAGCCTGAGCAAAAATTGCCTCACACTATTTGGTGAAGCCAGACAGTCATCTTATTTATGTCCCAATATCCTGACACAACGCAATCAAGGAAGCTAGAAACTGGAGCACTATGCAACACTGGGATCGTTTTCCTGATGCTTTGCAGAGGACACTGGGCATTTCTATAATAATGTAATGTGACTGGGGTCACTCAAAAGAAATTATTGTTTCTACTGTCATATGTCCTTCTTGGTGGCTGGGGTAAGAAATAAACACCAATGTTCTGAGATACATGAATTCAAAAGCATTCAGTTTACTTGGTAGCATCACTGCCATTAATTTATCCTCTACTAATTTAGAACACTGTATATGATTTAACCTGAGATTAACTGAACTTAAATGCAATAAAACAACATTTAAATTTAAGTATTCCATACTTATGAATTTCTGTAATCCCAGACACAATCCAATTTCGTAAAGTTTTACTACGATTCAAATCATAAATACATTCTCTTATACAGAATTCAACTGGAAAACACGGGTTTTCATTAATACTGTTTCTCATAACAACCTGAGGCCCATAAGAAACTAAATATGATTAGATAAACAATGACCACGTTACATGCATTTTATTATATTCTTATTTGTTGAATGTCATACATGGTAACTATGGACTAAAATATTATAATAACCAGAACAACAATTTTCTTATCTATTGCATAAGGGAAATTTTACAGTAACAGAGAAGTGATTCAGAAGAATGAATTTAAGGGCCTCAGAACTCAGAATCCAGAGACTAAAGTTAAACGCTAAATTCTGTTGTATAAAATAAGACAAATTCTGATTGGTAGAGACACTGAGAATGAAAAAATGTAGGAAATCTCCTTTCCCGTGGTCCTCAAGTTTAAAGCAGTTTCTGTCTGGTTTTATTGAATACTATTGCGAAGACTGTTTCTCCTTTATTTTCTATGTGATATGCTTCCTTTGTTTTTATTTTACTTTATTTTTTTAATTGAAGTATAACTGACTTACAATATTACATTCATTTGAAATGTACAAAATAGTGATTGTCTATTTTTGTTCGTTACAAAATGATCACCACTCGAGTCTAGATACCATCTGGCACCACACAGCGTTATTACAACATTATTGACCATATTCCCCGTTCTGTATATACATCCCCGTGATTTATTTTATAACTGTAAGATTGTACACTAAGTCCCCTGCATATGATCCTTTGAGTTGCAGACTTTCAAAGATGCAAATATGCTTCTGTATGCCAGCTGTGGTACGATACTACTGGAATTTTCAAGGGACTATACTATAAGATTAAAAATGCTTTATTTTTTGTGTGTTTTTTATGTACTATTTGTGTGAAAAGTATTATAAACCTATTACAGTACAGTCCTATACAGCTGATTGTGTTAGTTGAGTACCTAGGCTAACATTTTTGGATTTATGAACAAATTGGACTTATGAACACACTCTTGGAATGGAATTCGTTCGTATGTCGGGGACTTACTGTACCTCTTAATCTCCCTCAACTATTTCCCTCAACCCCTTGTACCCCTCCCCTCTGGCAACCATCAGTTTGTTCTCTGTATCTATGAGACTGTTTCTGCTTTACGATTGTCCATTTGTTTTGTGTTTTAGGCTCCCCACATAAGTGAAATCAAACAGCATTTGTTTTTCTCTAACTTGTTTCACTTAACATAATACTCTCTAGGTCCATACGTGTTGTCACAAAGTGCAAGCTTTCATTTTTTCATGGCTAATATTCCATTATATATATATATACACACACACACACACATAAATATATACGAAACTATGTCTTTATGCATTCATCCACTGCTGGACACTGAGGTTGTTTCCATATCTTGGCTACTGTAAATAATGCTGCAGTGATTATTAGTATGCAAAAATCTTTGCAAATTAGTGTTGGTGTCGTCTGCAGAAAAATATCCAGAAGTGGAATTTCTAAATCTTATGGTAGTTCTATTTTTAATTTTTTGAGGAGCCTCCAGGTCCTTTTCCTTAGTGGCTGCAAACAATTCACATTCTCACCAACAATGCCCTGGCCAACACTTGTTACTTGTTGTCTTTCAAGTAAGAGCCATTCTGACAGGTAGGAGGTGATATTTCATTGTGGTTTTGATTTGCATTTTCCTGCTTATTAGTGATATTAAACATCATTGCATGAGTCTGATGACCATCTGTATGTCTTCCTTAGAAAAATGTCTCTGTAGGTTCTCTGCCCGTTTTTAATCTAAGTTTTTCTGCTGAGTTGTATGGCATTTTATTTTTAATCTCTTCATTGGAATATAATTGCTTTACACTCTTCTAGCAGTTTTTCAGGTACACCAAAGTGAATCAGCTGTATACATATATCCCCATATCCCCTCCCTCCTGCGACTCGCTCCCACCCTCCCTGTCCTGGCCCTCTAAGGCATCACCCCACCCATGATCGAGTTGATCTCCCTTTGTTATACAGCAATTTCCCACTAGCTATCTATTTTACAGCTGGTAATGTATATATGTCTATGTTACTCCCTCGCTTCGTCCCAGCTTCCACTTTGCTCCCCACCCCCAAACCCCATGTCCTCCAATCCATTCTTGGGATCTGCAACCTTATTCTTGCCCTGTCACTGGATTCATCAGTACCATTTTTTTAGATTCCATATATATGAGTTAGCATACAGTATTTGTTTTTCTCTTTCTGGCTTACTTCACTGTGTATGACAGTATCTAGGTCTACCCACCTCATTGCATATAGCTCCATTTCATTCCTTTTTATGGCTGAGTAATATTCCATTGTATATATGTGCCACATCTTCTTTATCCATTCATCTGTTGATGGGCACTTAGGTTGCTTCCATGTCCTGGCTATTGTAAATAGTGCTGCAGTGAACATTATGGTACATGTTTCTTTTTGGATTATGGTTTTCTCTGGGTATATGCCCAGGAATGGGATTACTGGATCATATGGTAGTTCTATTTGTAGTTTTTGAAGGAACCTCCAAATTGTTTTCCATAGTGGCTGCACCAACTTACATTCCCACCAACACTGCAGGAGAGTTCCCTTTTCTCCACACCCTCTCCAACATTTGTTGTTTCTAGATTTTTTCATGCTGGCCATTCTGACCAGTGAGGGGTGATACCTCATTGTGGCTTTGACTTGCATTTCTCTACTGATTAGTGATGTTGAGCATCTTGTCACGTGTTTGTTAGCCATCTGCATGTCTTCTTTGGAGAAATGTCTATTTAGGTCTTCTGCCCAATTGTGGATTGGGTTATTTGCTTTTTTGGTATTAAGCTGCATGAGCTGCTTCTATATTTTGGAGATTAATGCTTTGCCTATTGCTTCATTGGCAAGTATTTTCTCCCATTCTGAGGGTTGTCTTCTTGTCTTGTTTATGGTTTCTTTCGCTGTGCAAAAGCTTTTAAGTTTCATGAGGTCCCATTTCTTTATTCTTGATTTTATTTCCATGATTCTAGGAGGTGGGTCAAAAAGGATCCTACCTTGATGGATGTCATAGAGTGTTCTGCCTATGTTTTTCTCTAGGAGTTTTATAGTGTCTGGCCTTACATGTAGGTCTTTAATCCATTTGGAGTTTATTTTTGTATATAGTGTTAGGAAGTGTTCTAATGTCATTCTTTTACATGTTGCTGTCCAATTTTCCCAGCACCACTTATTGAAGAGGCTGTCTTTTTTCCATTGTATATTCTTGCCTCCTTTGTCAAAGATAAGGTGCCCATATGTGTTTGGGTTTACCTCTGGGTTCTCTATTCTGTTCCATTGATCTTCCTTTCTATTTTTGTGCCAGTACCATACTGTCTTGATCACTGTGGCCTTGTAATATAGTTTGAAGTCAGGAAGCATAATTCCACCAATTCTGTCTTTCTCAAGATTGCTGTGGCTATTTGGGGTCTTTTGCATTTCCATACAAATCGTAAGCTTTCTTGTTCTAGTTCTGTGAAAAATGCCGTTGGTAATTTAATAGGGATTGCATTGAATCTGTAAATTGCTTTGGGTAGTACAGTCATTTTCACGATGTTGATTCTTCCAATCCAGGAACATGGTATGTCCCTCCATCTGTTTGTGTCGTCTTTGATTTCTTTCATCAATGTCTTAAAGTTTTCTGCATACAGATCTTTTGCCTCCTTAGGCAGGTTTATTCCTAGGTATTTTATTCTTTTTGTTGCAATGGTGAATGGGAGAGTTTCCTTCATTTCTCTTTCTGCTCTTCCGTTGTTAGTGTATAGGAATGCAAGAGATTTCTGTGCATTAACTTTGTATCCTGCTACTTTACTAAACTCATCAATTAGTGCTAGCAGTTTTCTGGTAGTCTTTAGGGTTTTCTATATATAATATCATGTCATCTGCAAAGAGTGACAATTTTACTTCTTCTTTTCCAGTTTGGATTCCTTTGATTTCTTTTTCTTCTCTGATTGCTGTGGCTAAAACTTCCAAAACTATGTTGAATAATAATGGTGAGAGTGGACACACTTGTCTTGCTCCTGTTCTAAGAGGGAATGCTTCCAATTTTTCCCCATTGAGAACGATGTTGGCTTTTGGTTTCTCATATATGGCTTTTATTATGTTGAGGTAATTTCCTTCTATGCCCATTTTCTGGAGAGCTTTGATCATAAATGGATGTTGAACTTTGTCAAAAACTTTTTCTGCATCTATTGAGATTATCATATGGTTTTTACCCTTCAATTTGTTGATATGATGTATCACATTGATTGATTTGCATATATTGAAGAATCCTTGCATCCCAGGGATAAACCCCACTTGATCATGGTGTATGATCTTTTTCATGTGCTGTTGGATTCTGTTAGCTAGTATTTTGTTGAGGATTTTTCCATCTATATTCATCAGTGATATTGGCCTGTAATTTTCTTTTTTTGTGACATCTTTGCCTGGTTTTGGTATCAGGGTGATGGTGGCCTCGTAGAATGAGTTTGGGCATGTTCCGCCTTCTGCAATATTGTGGAAGAGTTTGAGAAGGAGAGGTGTTAGCTCTTCTTGAAATGTTTGATAGAATTCGCCTGTGAACCCATCTGGTCCTGGGCTTTTGTGTGTTGGGAGATTTTTAATCACTGCCTCAATTTCCGTACTTGTGATTGGTCTGTTCATGGTTTCTATTTCTTCCTGGTTCAGTCTTGGAAGATTGTATTTTTCTAAGAATGTATCCATTTCTTCCAGGTTATCCAATTGATTGGCATATAGTTGCCTGTAGTAGTCTCTCATGATCTTTTGTATTTCTGAGGTGTCCATTGTTACTTCTCCTTTTTCATTTCTAATTCTGTTGATTTGCATCTTCTCCTTTTTTTTCTTGATGAGTCTGGCTAATGGTTTATCAATTTTGTTAATCTTCTCAAAGAACCAGCTTTTAGTTTTATTAATTTTTGCTATGGCTTCCTTCCTTTCTTTTTCATTTACTTCTGATCTGATCTTTATGATTTCTTTCCTTCTGCTCACTTTGGGGTTTCTTTGTTCTTCTTTTTCTAATTGTTTTAGGTGTAAGGTTAGGTTGTTTATTTGATAATTTTCTTGTTTCTTAAGGTAGGACTGTATTGCTATAAACGTCCCTCTTAGAACTGCTTTTGCTGCATCCCATAGGTTATGGGTTGTTGTGTTTTCATTGTCATTTGTTTCCAGATATTTTTTGATTTCCTCTTTGATTTCTTTAGTGATTTCTTGGTTGTTTAAGAGTGAATTGTTTAGCCTCCATGTGTTTGTATTTTTTGCAGTTTTTTTCCTGCAATTGATATCTAGTCTCATGGCGTTGTGGTCTGAGAAGATGCTTGATATGATTTCAATTTTCTTGAATTTGCTGAGGTTTGATTTGTGACCCAAGATGTGATCTATCCTGGAAAATGTTCCGTGTGCACTTGAGAAGAAGGTGTATTCTGTCGTTTTTGGATGGAATGTCCTATAAATATCAATTAAGTCAAGATGGTCTAATGTGTCATTTAAAGCTTGTGTGTGTTTATTTCTTTTCTGTTTCAATGATCTGGAATTTCTGTGCTTGTGATTGGTCTGTTCATATTTTCTATTTCTTCCTGGTTCAGTCTTGGAAGATTGCACTTTTCTAAGATTTTATCCATTTCTTCCAGGTTATCTAATTTATTGGCATATAGTTGCTTGTAGTAGTCTCTCATGATCTTTTATATTTCTGTGGTGTCTGTTGTTACTTCTTTTTCATTTCTAATTCTGTTGATTTGCATCTTTTTCCCTTTTTTTCTTGATGAGTCTGGCTAATGGTTTATCAATTTTGTTTATCTTCTCAAAGAACCAGCTTTTACTTTTACTGGTCTTTGCTATTGTTTCCTTCCTTTCTTTTTCATTTATTTCTGCTCTGATCTGTATGATTTCTTTCCTTCTGCTCACTTTGGGGTTTTTACTGTTGTTCTTCTTCTTTCTCTAGTTGTTTTAGGGGCAAGGTTAGGTTGTTTATTCGAAATTTTTCTTGTTTCTTGAGGTAGGACTGTATTGCTATAAACTTCCCTTAGAACTGCTTTTGCTGCATCCCACAGGTTTTTGATTCTTGTTTTTTCATTGTCATTTGTTTCTAGATATTTTCTGATTTCCTCTGTGATTTCTTCAGTGATTTCTTGGTGGTTTAATAGCATATTGCTTAGCCTCCATGTGTTTGTATTCTTTACAGTTTTTTTCAGGTAATTGATATCTAGCCTCATGGCATTGTGGTCAGAGAAGATGCTTGATATGATTTCAGTTTTCTTGAATTTACCAAGGCTTGATTTTTGGCCCAAGATGTGATCTATCCTGGAAAATGTTCCATGTGCACTTGAGAAGAAAGTGTATTCTGTCATTTTTGGATGGAATGTCTTATAAATATCATTTAAGTCAAGATGGTCTAATGTCTCATTTGAAGCTTGTGTGTCCTTATTTATTTTCTGTTTGGATGGTCTGTCCATTGATGTAAGTAGGGCGCTAAAGTCTCCTACTATTATTGTGTTACTTTCAATTTCCCCTTTTATGGCTGTTAGCATTTGCCTTATGTATTGAGGTGCTCCTATGTTGGGGGCATAGATATTTACAATTGTTTTATGTCCTTCCTGGATTGATCCCTTGATCATTATGTAGTGTCCTTCCTTGTCTCTTGTAATAGTCTTTAAAGTCTAATTTGTCTGATATGAGTATTGCTACTCCAGTTTTGACTTCCATTTGCATGCAATATCTTTTTCCATCCCTTTACTTTCAGTCTATATGTGTCCCTTGGTCTGAAGTGGGTTTCTTGTAGACAGCATATAGAAGGGTCTTATTTTTGTATCCATTCAACCAGTCTGTGTCTTTTGGTTGGAGCATTTAATCCATTTATATTTAAGGTGATTATTGACATGTATGTTCCTATTACCATTTTCTTTATTGTTTGGGGTTTGTTTTTGTAGGTCTTTTCCTTCTCTTGTGTTTCCTACTTAGAGAAGTTCCTTTAGCAATTGTTGTAAGGCTGGTTTGGTGGTGCTGAATTCTCTTAACTTTTGCTTGTCTGGAAAGCTTTTGATTTCTCCATCAAATCTGAATGAGATTCTTGCTGGGTACAGTATTCTTGGCTGTAGGTTTCTCTCTTTCAGGACTTTCAGTATATCCTGCCATTCCCTTCTGGCCTGCAGAGTTTCTGCAGAAAGGTCAGCTGTTATCCTTATGGGTTTTCCCTTATATATTATTTGTTGCTTTTCTCTTGCTGCTTTTAATATTTTTTCTTTGTGTTTAATTGTTGTTAGTTTGATTAATATGTGCCTTGGTGTATTTCTCCTTGGGTTTATTCTGTATGGGACTCTCTGCACTTCTTGGACTTGATTAATTATTTCCTTTTCCATGTTGGGGAAGTTTTCCACTATAACCTCTTCAAATATTTTCTCAGACCCTTTCTTTTTTTCTTCTTCTTCTGGGATGCCTATGGTTTAAGTGTTGGTACACTTAATGTTGTCACCAAGGTCTCTGAGACTCTTTTCCATTCTTTTTATTCTTTTTTCTTTTTCCTGCTCTGTAGCAGTTATTTTCCTCATTCTATCTTCCAAGTCACTTACTCATTCTTCTGCCTCAGTTATTCTGCTGTTTATACCATCTAGAGTACTTTTAATTTCAGTTATTTTGTTGTCCATTACTGTTTATTTGCTCTTTAGTTCTTCTGAGTCCTTATTAACTATATCTTATATTTTCTGTATTTTGTTATTGCAATTTTGGATCATCTTTACTATCATTACTCTGAATTCTTTTTCAGGCAATTTGCCTATTTCCCCTTCATTTATTTGGTCTTGTGGGGTTTTTTCCTGCTCCTTTGCCTGCATGGTGTTTCTTTGCTTTCTCATTTTGTCTATTTAATATGATTGCTGTCTCCTTTCCCTATGCTGCCTAGTAGTAATTCCTCTTGTTTCTGCTCTCTGCCCCCTATGGTGGGATTTGTCCAGTGTCTTGAGTAGGCTTCCTGGTGGGGGGTCTGGTGCCTGCTTTCTGGTGTGTGGCTCTGTGTCTTTTCTCTCTTATGAGCAGGGCCATGTCAGGTGGGATGTTTTAGGATATCTGTGAGGTTAATATGGCTTTAGGTAGTCTGTGTGCTAATGGGTGGGTTTGTGTTCCTGTCTTGTTTGTAGTTCGGTGTGAGTTGTCCAGCACTGGCAGTTGCAGACAGTCAGACAAAGCCAGGTCTTAGACTCTGATACAGGGCTCTGTGAGAGTACTCTGCAGTTAATCTTCCCTGTGGCTGAGGACTCTCTAGTAGTCTAGCATCCTGGCTTCAGTGCTCCCTCCCCAGATCCTCCTACTTGACTTCTGATGGAGTAGTCCAGACTTTAGAGGTTTCTTGTCCCAGCAATAAAGGCATTTAAAAAAGACTGTTCAAGCCCCAGACTAATGGCAGACTGTTGAGTCAAACAAATACTAAATCAAAGAAACACATACATGTACAAGGCACACAAATACTGAGTCCAATAGAACATAAGGCACTAGAAAGACCTGACACAAGAACCCTGGTATGCAATCAGACAATCAAAGAGAAAACCAACAGAAATTCAAAACCAAAAAAAAAACAAAACAAAACCAAAAACCAAAAACCACACACACAAACACAAATCCATGGAAATTTTGAAAGCTACGATCAAATATAATAAAGAGCAAGTGGGACTTCCTACATGGCGCAGTGGGTAAGAACCTGCCTGCCAATGCAGGGGACATGGGTTTGATCCCTGCCCCAGGAAGATACCACATGTTGCAGAGCACCTAAGCCCGTGTGCCACAACTATTGAGCCTGAGCTCTAGAACCCATGAGCCACAACTATTGAGCCCATGTGCCACAACTACTGAAGCCCACGTGCCTAGAGCCTGTGCTCTGCAACAAGAGAGGCCACTACAGTGAGAAGCCTGTGCACCACAATGAAGAGTAGCCCCCACTCGCCACAACTAGAGGAAGCCCGTGTGCAGCAATGAAGACCCAACACAGCCAATAAATAAATAAATAAATAAATAAATAAATAAATAAATTTATATTAAAAAAAAGAGCAAGTGTACCACCAGACAGACTGAAGATTCCCAAAACAAAATCAGACAATTATAATCATAACTAAGATAAAGACAAAACCCAAAGCAGTGTGTCATCTGGAGAATAAAGCAAGGAAACAGAGCAGACTGATAACATTGATTATAAGTGTATTAAGATAAAATAAACTAAAAAAGGATAGAAGACAGGGCAACAGAAGAGCACAGTGTGACTGCAAATATGAAAAGAAAAAGAAAAAAATAAAAATGCATAAAAGAGAAGAAAAGAAGGTAGGAGAGAGAAAGTCAGCATTACAAAAAACTTAGAAACAGAAATACATAAAAAGGCTAAAATTAAAAATAGAAGAAAAAATATAATAAAAAAAAAGCATGTTATAAAACATGTAGATCCTTAGGACTAAGATTGTAATTAATTAAAAAAAAAAACACCTAGAATTGACCCCAGACTGGACCAGAGAGAGAGATTTATATTTATCTTATATATATAAATATACATAAAAATATATAGTCCATCTTATCTAGTGTTTCAAGCCAGTGTTTCTTTATGGATTTTGTGTGTAGATGATCTGTCCCTTGATGTAAGTGGAATGTTAAAAGTCCCCTATTATTGCGATACTGTCAATTTCTTTTATGTTTGTTATATTCGCATATGAACTTAGGTGCTCCTATGTTGGGTACGTGTATATTTACAATTCTTATATCTTCTTCCTAGATAATCCATTCATCATTATGTAATGTCTTTCTTTGTCTCTTATTAAGTCTTTGTTTTAACGTCTATCTTGTCTAATAAAGTATTGCTACCTTGCCTTCCTCTTCGTTTCCATTTGCATGGAATACATTTTTCCTTCCTGTCACTTTCAGTCCTTGTGTGTCTTGAGATCTGAAGTGAGTCTCTTGAAGGCAGCATATGTATGAGTCTTGTTTTTGCATCCATTCACTCACTCTATGTCTTTTGATTGGAAGCGTTTAGTTCATTTACATTTAAAGTAAGTATTGATAGGTATGTGCTTATTGCATTTTGTTAACTGTTTTCTAGCAGTTTTTTACTTCTTTTTTTATTCCTTTCCTCTTTTGCTTTCTTCCCTTGTGATTTGCTATCTTTAGTGTTATGTTTTGATTCTTCATTTTTGCGTGTGTATTTATATAGACTTTTGGTTTGTGGTTACCATGAGATTCATATATAGCAACTTATTTTTATAGATTGATTATATATGATTATTTTAAGTTGATGATGTTTTAAGTTCAAACACTTCTAACAACTTTGCATTTTATTCCCACTGCTATGTTTAATGTTTTTGTCATCATATTTTACATGTTTTTGTTTTGTGTTTCCCTTAACTATTTATTGTGGATATAGATGATTTATTATTTTTGTCTTTTAACCTTTTACTAGCTTTATATGTGATCTACGACCTTTACTATATATTTACCTTTACAAATGACATTTTTCCTTTCATAATTTTCATATTTCTAGTTCTTGTCTTTTATTTCTGCTTACAGAAGTCCTTTTAACATTTCTTTTAAAGCTGGGTTAGTGGTGTTGAATTCTGTAAGCTTTTGCTTGTCTGTAAAACTCTTTATCTCTCCTTCAAATTTGAATGATAGCATTGCCAGGTAGATGAGCCTTTTTTTTTTAATTTATTTTTATTTTTGGCTACTTTGGGTCTCAGTTGCAGCATGCGGGATCCTTCATTGCAGTTTGCGGGCTCTTTGATGTGGCATACGGGCTTCTCTCTAGTTGTGGCACGTGGGTTTTCTCTCTCTAATTGTGGCTCACAGGCTCCAGAGCACATGAGCTCTGTAGTTGCAGCACATGGACTCTCTAGTTGAGGCACGCAGGCTCACTTGCCCCACAGCATGTGGAATCTTGGTTTCCTGACCAGGGATCAAACCCACATTCCCTGAATTGGAAGGCAGATTACCACTGGACCACCAGGGAAGTCCCCAGGTAGGGTAGTCTTGATTGTACTTTCATTCATTTTGAATACATCGTGCCTTTCCTGCTGGCCTGCAAAGTTCCTCATGAAAAGTTAGCTGATAGTCTTATGGGAGTTCCCTTGTATGTAGCTAGTTGCTTTTCTCTTGCTGCTCTTAAGATTCTCTATCTTTATTTTCTGACATTTTAATTATAATGTGTCTTGGTGTGGACCTCTTTGGGTTCATCATGTTTTGGACCTTCTGCACCTTCTGAACCTGGATGTCTGTTTTTATTCCCAGTTTAGGGAAGTTTTCAGCTATTATGTCTTTAAATATGTTCTCTGCCCCTTTCTCTGTCTCTTCTCCTTTTGGAAGCCCTATAATGTGAATATTAGTACACTTGATGTCACAGAGGTCTCTTCAACTCTTAAAACTCCTCATTTTTTTAAAATTATTTTTTCTTTTTTTAGTTCAGCTTGGGTATTTTCCACTGCTCTGTTTTCTAGCTCATTGATCCATTCCTCTGTATCATCTAACATACTGTTGATTCCATCGAGTGCTTTTTTAAATTTCAGTTGTATTCTTCTTCTCTGTTTGGTTCTTCTGTGTATTTTCTAGCTCTTTGTTAAACTTCTCACTGTGTTCATCCATTCTTCTACAGAGTTTGTTGAGAATCTTTATGATCTTTATCTTGAACTCTTTATCAGATAGACTGCTTACCTCTATTTCACTTGGTTCTTCTTCTGGGGTTTTATCATCTTCCTTCACTTGGAACATATTCCTCTGTCCTCCCCCTCGGCCTAATTCTGTGTTTATTTATTAAGTAGCTTGGTTCCATTTACTGACCTTGGAGAAGTGACCTAATGTAGTATATGTCCTATGGGTCCCAGCAGCACACTATCCTCTGGTCCAGAGCTACATTCTCTAAGGGTGCTTCCTATATGGGCTTCTGTTATAGCAAGCCCAACCACTGTGGGCATACTGGTAGGTGGGCCTGGCCCCCAACCTAATCGGCTGCCAGACCTTATCGTGTGTGGTGGCTGCTGGCCTACTGGTGGGTGGGGCTAGGTTCAAGTCTGGCAGGCTGAGCGGCCTAGGGGCCACTGGGGCTGGTGTCAGCCCTTTAGTAGTTGGAGCCAGGTCCTGGTATAGCTGTCTGTGTGGCCTGGGTGGGGCTCAGTACTGATGCCAGCCTGTGGCGGGGGGGGGGGCAGGTCTCAGGGCAGCTGGCTGCAGGAAACAGCAGAGGGGAGGCCCAGTGCTGGCTGGTGCCCACCAACCGGTGGGCAGGGCCAGGTCCCGTTGTTAATAGGCTAGAGGGAGGACTCAAAAATGACACTTACCAACCCCAGGGTTCTCATGGTAGACTGGTAGAAAGAGATCTCCAAAATGGCTGCTGCCAGTTTCTATGTCCCCAGGGGTGCCGAGACCAGCTCGGCGACTCGAGGTGAGTGACGGGTGCCCCAAGCTTGAAGAAGACACAGACACAGACTGAAGAGAAAAGTGGGACGGGGGGCTCAAGACCTCTCGGATCAAGAGCCCTGCTGACTCATCCCAGGTTGCTTTTATTGAGTTCGTGGGCTAACATTCTCAGGTTACACTCATAAACAATCAAAGGCCTCACATGACTGAGGCAATTATCTTTGTTTACTTCCTGGGTCTGAGTTGAGCAGGTGTGGATTTGAGCTGGGGGTGGAGAGCAAAACAGCCCTGGGGGCAGGAGACCTCTCTCAGATATTAGGGGTCTGTGCCCCACCGGTGTTGGCCCCTCTGCAACTGTGCCTGTCTTAGGTTGTTCCTCCCTTGAGGAATCTTACCCGTCTCTGACTAACCAGTCATCCTCCAGGGCCAAACAGGGTGATATAAGGAAGGCTCTATGCACCACCCCTGTTGGCCCCTCTGCGGCTGTGCCTGTCTTAGGTTGTTCCTCCTCTGAGGAATCTTACCCGTCTTTGGCTAACCAGCCATCCTTCAGGGCCAAAACAGGGTGATATTAGTCTCCACGCCCCGCACCCTCAGCTCCTCCACTGCTCAAGCAGGACATTCTGAATCCCATCGCTCGGCCCACATACTTAACATTTTCAAGGTTTCAGAAAGGTTCCCGAATGTCTTCCCACACAGGGGGAGTCCCAGTTGCCCCCTGACACTCTGGGAGGGTCTCTGAGATCACCAAGTGTGTCTTACCAGGCCCTTGTCAATTACTGCCTCTGGGTTGGAACTCAGAGCATATGAGACTTTGCGTGTGCCCTTTAAGGGTGGTGTCTCCATTTCCTATAGCCATCATGCTCTCCCATTAAGCAACTACACTGGTCTTCAAAGCCAGATTTTCTGGGGGTTCATCTTTCTGGTGTAGGACCTCCAGGATGGGGAGCCTGATGTGGGGCTCAGACCCCTCGCTCCTTGGGGAGAACCTCTGCTATTGTGATTATCCTCTTGTTTATGGTTTGCCCATCTGGTGGGGTTATATCTTGACTATCCCGTGTGTCCACCCCACCTACCAATCTCATTGTGGTTTCTTCTTTATATCTTTAGCTGTGGAAAGCCTTTTCTGCTAGTCTTCAGTTCATTCTCATCAGAAGCTACTCTGTAAAGTGTTGTAATTTTGGTGTACCCATGGCAGGAAGTAAGCTCAGGGTCTTCCTACTCTGCTGCCTTGGCCACATCTCTCTTTCATTTTGTTTTTAAGTTAGATTGAAATAACTTATTTCAAATCACCCATAATTTGCCCAACTACTTTATCTTCTTATACTGTTTGCTAAACCCAATTTAATTCAAAGTGGAAAAGATATCCAACCGTAATTACTCAGACTTATTCTCTGACCTTTAAATTTTGGACCCAACAGGAAAATTCTTATGAGAAACAATAATCTATACATCTATAAATTTTACATAATTTCCAAGAATAGCCATTTGTTTTACGGGTATATTTGCTGATACTGAGGCTAAGGTCAGCTTCCCTAAATTAAAAAGAACAGTGCATTTTACACAGAATTGACACAATCTCACATTTGTACAGATTTTCCTTTTCATATATCACATTGAATCTCCACAACAGTACTGCGAGGTCAACATAATAAAGTCAATCCCTGCTTCATTATTCTGAGAACACTGAGAAACAGAGTCAGAGCCTTTTCCAAGGTCACACAGCCAGGAAATATCTGACAGAGCCAGAGCTAGACCTAGGTCTTGCAGAAAAGCCCTCTTCACATTTCTTATTCTCATGAAGTCTCATGAAAATACTAAGCCTATCTGAGTGAAATAATTGAGGCCATATAACAACAGAAGAAGAAAAAGAGACAAATTCCTAGATTATCTGGGAAATTTTCTCAATCCTTTACTTCACTCCTTGGGTGGGACATTTACAGCCCCAAGGATGGTTAAGCATTGATCAAACTGGCTGGCATCAAACCTGCAGTGCTTGTGGGATCCATTCTTCTGGGGACAGAGCACAAGGTGCCCAGGTGGAAAAGGACTATTAAGTCAGGTTTGTATCGTACAAGTAACTGCATATCTCTGCTAGATGCCCTCACCAAGCAAGCTTTCAATGTTTATTTACAAACACAGAGAACATAGGGTTATCATGTTTTCAAGAGTTTAAGATTCTTAAATAGGGCTTATGGGTGTAGGATTCGTATTCCAAGGTTATGATAAAGATCAGAACCATGAGCTGAAGCTCAGTTTTAAACTCCCTAAAGAACTCAATTATTCTCCTTTTGCCAATATTCCTTACAAAACCCAGCCCCCTCTAGGATGTACATCAAAGACCGGGCAATAATGAACGGAATGATTTCTATCTTCATCTTACTCTATTTTTTTTTTAATCTTTCTTTTTCCGCCTCTCTTAAGAAAGCATTTTGGCCCTGGTTAACACTTGGGTACCTGGCAGTTCTATTACCTGAATGCACTTCCCTAAAACAAAAGAAATAACACTATGCCAGGTTCAACAGTGAGTCTATGTATCAAAAAGTAGCTGGCAGTTGTGACACTAGAGTTACTCTTTTGGAGGAAAAATCAGACAGCACAAACATAAAAGAGAACCTCCTAGGAGATGATTTCCCACAAGCTGTATAAACTTTCTTTAGCTAAACAAATAATCCCAGAAATGAACTTTTGTTTTCCTATTTTGGGGACACATCGTAATGATTACCTGTGGTTTTTCTCACTGGTAACCTTGACAATGAGACAAAATATGTTTTTCATTTTCCCCAGCTGAATGTCTTCTAAAGATATTTTTGGAATCTGAGCTTTTCCCTTGTGAATGATTTTATAAAATTTAATATCGATTGCATAATCATCAGATCTGACTTTATGTTAAAGCACAGATCCTCAAGCTATGCCCAAGAAATTCCACCTTGAGACAGGCAAAGCCTTTGTTTGTTAAGGACCACTTTCACAATATCCCACTCAACAACATATCTTAATACTCCACTGCCTCAAAAAGTTGGGAGAACCTGCCCTGTATTAAGTTGCCATGTGCAAGTTTCATGAGATTTCAACATATTCCGAGGATTTTCTCTGGGATAACACTCTTGAAATTGAACTTCAGATAATGGAGCAAAGAGATGGAGTAGGCAGAAGAGAAAGAACTGTAACAGTGTGTTGGAAGAAGTAGCTTGCCTCCACAAGTCATAGAAGCAAATAAGAAGACATGAGTGTCCATGTAAGACCTTGCCCCTCCACGCACATGGATGTGTAGCTGGGAAAGGTCCAGCCATGGGGGAGACCCAGGTTTAATCAGTTAGCAGAAGTTTGCTCAGCGTGGCTCAGTCATCGTCCTACAAAGATGATTTCCCAGTGCCTCACCTCTTCCCACTTTTTTTCACCTGCCTCTTCTGCAATTTCTGTTCTTCTCTCACACATGAAGTTTCTGAGTAGTCTTACCTCTAACTATGACTTTAATTTGGAATAGGGAACCACTTATCCCTTAAAGATAAAATGATGGTTTAATCAAAGCCTCATTTGAGAACAAGACCTTCTGCCTGCTTCATGCCTCTGCTACAGGAGTGAAATGTCGTTTGGGGCTTACGGAACGCCCATATCCTGTGTTACAATTGCAAGGAATACGAGGAGAGAAATTTCCACCCTGTTCTCTAGGAATGTGCATTCATTTGTTCTTCCCCATTCAACTTTGATTAAACTTTGACTCAGCCAAGTGGAATGATTCATCAGTAAACATATTAAAAGTTGATGGCGGAGTCAGAGAATCACAGTTCCATTGAATGTGTTCCACTGAAACACAACCCCTTTAACTGAAGCAGGCAAATAAAACAGTAAAATGTGTTTGTACATTTTTAAAAGGTCCTTTCTAGTCTCAACCTGCCCTAGAGGATGTAAGTCATACATGTTCTAAGACCTTTAAAATAAAGCTTTGAGATTTTATAACCTCCCATCCCTAAAGTTTACCTGACTTGCCTCTATTGACAAAGTTGTTTAATCCCATTACTGTCTCTCTTATTGTTGGTCTTAAGCCATGTTTCTACCTCAGGTGATGGTTACAGATACTCTGTATTCCTTAGCCTATTAATTCTGACCCTGCTCAGATTTCACATGGCAGCCTCATTTCAACTGTATAACCAATTTTCATAGTCTCTATGCATAAAAAGTCCTAGTGTTTTTCTCATTTCTTCAAGGGTATTAAGACACATTTTTAAAACTAAGTACCTTTTTTATAGATATAGGTAAGAATAGTAGAATAAATTATTCTTAAGTTTTTATTAGGTCTTCTGGGGGCTGACTAGGTAAGTATTGTTATAATTAATTTGTAAGAGTACATTCGTAATTGCCAATGATGCCAACACTGATACTGTTTCATTAACACCTCAACAGTTCTTTAAAGATTCAGAACATCATATTGGGTCACAAAAAGAAATCATCCCTTCCAATGTGTTTTTCCCATGAGCCAGAACACATTTAAGTTCTTCCTTTATAACTCTAAATGTAGGTGGCAGTCTTTAAATACTGTTCACAAACATACCACAGGGTAACATCAAACATTTGGAAGTTTGCAGTACAGAAAAGAAAAGAATGGTGATTTACTTAATTTTAATCAGTCTAAGATTAATTTCATGAATTTTACACCTAAAGCCTTCTGATTGCCATAGCTCTTACTGTGAATAAATTTTGCTCTTGAAAACTGATAATTAATTCTTCCACCTTGGAAGACTGAAAAGCCTAGACTTCTGAATACATTTACATGGAAATTAACATTCTTTTCTACTGGTTCTTTGAAATTTCTTTAGAAATTACCTTTCCTCATTCAGTTCTGACTGTATCAAACATCCATTAATACACTTTCCCTTTCTCTATATTCTCAAAGGCTTGGGGTTTAGAGAAACCTCAAGTGTGCAGAAGTCTGGAAACTAAGGACAAGTCAACCAACATTAACTATGAACTAATTCCTTACATCTTGAAAATAGTGTTGAATACATCGTTAGATGCCTACGTGAGCTTAGCCTGTTTCCTACATCTGCAGTTCCTTCCTCCATAAATGCAGCAGAATGTTTCTGAAAGCAAAAAAAAAGAGATTTAATAAGGGAGCTGATGGGTAACAAGCTTATATTTTGATATGCATATGGAGTCTGGAAGGCAGTGCTAACATATCAGTGAATGTTAGAAAACCATTCGCAATTAGATACTCCAGCTACCACTTTCTTCATTCCTTCCTTCTTCCTTCTTTCTTTTAAATTGCTTTGCCTTTTTCTTTCAATGTCATTTATTTTTCAATCTTTGGCCCATTTATTTTCCCATTAAAGTGAAACACAAATAATGGGTTTCATTACATCTCAGACAAGAGAAGTGCTGGTCAATTGGCACCAACATATAGGTTCCCTCATTGGAGAACTCAAAGTCATCTTCATTTCCCATCTTTGAGACAGATTCTTAACAAAGGATAAGCTATTTGAAAATCAAACGGTCATTTTTCTGAAAGAGGGAGCTAAGGCTGAACTGGCAGCATGGTCTAAGTCATCTCTACACTGAGAAGTAAGGAAGAAGACAAAGGTCTAGAAGTTTAAAAAAAAAAATCTTAAAAAAAAAAAAAGACATTTTGACCCCACATCCAAATACATATACTATCAAATCTGGCGATAAAAAGGACACCAGGGTCTTTTCCTTTGTTTTGTGTACATCTTTTTGAGAAGTTCCTGTTTGGACAAAATGTTGAAAACAAAAGAAAAAGAGAAAAAAATATGAAATAAATAGAAATCATTTTGTCAAGTTTCTAATTTTTCTTTTTTAGGCCCCCTAACAATTTTGTACCACCAGGCGTACAGGCATGAATGTCATCTGATAGATCTTATCTCTCTCCTTTGGAAAAACTTGTGTCTAAACCATGAATTTCTATGCTGTTTTTCAAGATCACAAGGCAAGATTCTACTGATGAAGTTTATTAAAATATAAAACTGGAAGATGAGACTATGAAAGACTAAAGCCAACACAAAAGTGGCAAAGTACCAGAAATGCTGCATTGGACTTCAGCCCATCTGAAGGAAATCTACTCAGGATGATAAAACTTACCCTTTGCTCACACAGATCTATGGACCATTTGAACCAAAAATTATAGGTTATATTTCTAATTCTAAGGATCAAGTGAAAATTACTAAGAGACATAATTTACATTGAAATGTTAGACCATTTTCAATTCTGACACTTTTACATTTTGGAATATTTTTTATCCTTCAAGATGAAGGCACAGCATAGTGCTAGAAATATTCCTTCAAATTGAAAGTGAACAGAGAGCCTCCTTTTTCCTAACTCATTGTTGATGCCATCAACAAAATATCTAGAATTTCCTCTGCCATTTGTAAGCTATCATTTGAGATGCAAAGAAGAGTTTAGCAGAGTCTATGGTCTCAAGAAGTTTATGATCTAAAAGAACAGAGAGGATGGACACGTCATAGGCCACACGTGTTGCATGACCATTACAGATGCTAAGAGTTTAGAGGAGGGGAGATCATTTCTAGCTGGTTTTGGTCAAAGAAGGCTTTATGGAAGGGCTTATGGGAGGCATTATGCTATTTTCAAATGATGAAATGGCAGATGACACAAATCAAACTGATGACACTGATGCAAAACATAGTCCAAGAAGTGCAGGGGTCACATAGGTGCTGATGGACCTGGTAGTCAACTGCCCAGTAGGTACATGACAGAGAGATGAGAGGTTACTCTTGGACTCCAGGGACATGCTCTTGAACTAGGGACACTGACCACAGACCAACATGAAGGAGAGGGGCTGGTTTCTTAAGTTATCTTCTTTAATTTTCAAACAGCAACATTGGAGGAAAATCCTTCTGTAAGTCACAATTTCACCACCTTAACAAAACAAGTAGTTTCATTACTTTGTATTCCCTTCCAGGGAATTGTCCATATGGCTGAATATTTTTACCTAGAAGTTGTCATACAATGTTGCACTCAGACTTTTTTCACTCAACATTCTAACATCGAACATATCTTTGCTGCTTTTAAAAATCTTCTTTGAGGAAATACACTTCCCTAGAAGACAGAATTAGACTTGCAACAGCCACTCAGGAGATTAAAAGCAGACACTGAAAAGAATTTTGTCTGTGAGAGAAGCTAAAAACAGAAATCATTTCTTGATGAGTTTTTATAAATACACTTCTCGGGAAGGTCCTTAAGCATATGCCACCCGTTCCACATCTTGAATTTTCCAGAGCAACATGGGTAACAAATATTTTCTTCTACTGTCTTTCTCCCCTCTCCACCTCCTCCAACCCCCTCACCTTCGGGGCACTCGGACTTGTCAGATTTATCTTGATTTGATTCCGTATTTTTAGCAAATTGTCTCAAATCCAAGTATTCCCTCAGTTACTTCAGTGTGCACTCAGGCAACTTGCTTAACCTCTGTAAGCCTTAGCTTCTTTCTCTGTAAAATGAGGGTAATAGTCATTCGTCCTCAGACGATTGGCATGATAAATCAAGGAGGGATTCCATGAGAGGCAGCGTGTCTCGTGGTTAACAGCACAGACTCTGAAACCATCCTGTCTGGATTCAAAATTGTGTTCTATTCCTTGCTATGGGACCTTAAGCAGGCTACCAAATATCTTGCCTCAGTTTCCCCATCAGTACAATGGGAATGATAATGTCTGCCTCTGTGTACTCCTATTTGGCTTATTATGAGAAACAAAGGCGTAAAGCAGCTTGGAATTGTGCCTGAGACACGCAAGGGCAGGGTACATTTTCATCATTACTTTGTAAAATGGTTGGCATACTATTTAGATCATGGGAAACAGCCAACAAGTGGTAATTATAGCTATTACTCTCTAGTATGTAAGCAGAATACTTTTATCCTCTCTGGGAATCATCATTTGTTTTTACTCACTAATCCCAAGGGACATGAACTTGGTTAACCTAACCAAACAATGATATAATATTTACCAAGTGCCAGGCACGGTTATAAGCACTTTACAAATAGTATCTCATTTAATTTTCACAAGTCTTCTATGAAACAGGTACTGCTGTTTCGTCCACTTGACAAATGAGAAGAGTGAAGCCCGTATGTCACTGAGAGACTCCACAGCAATGAACCCAACCCAGAGCTAGTAGCTGATAGAGCTGGGATTCTAACCCTGGCTTTCTGCCTCTAGAACCTATGCCCTTAACCATGGTATTATGTCACTTCCAAGAAAGGAAAACGTTCAACCCATAGGCCCTTTTCTCATGCAATCCTCTGGGCCGCATGCCAAGCACCGTAAGCCCCAGCTTGACATTGAAAATCTATGGAAATAAGGTCTGTGAACATTCAGGCTCCATGCCCAGTGGCCTCTCTGGTTTGTATGGCCAGGCTCCTCCAAGCCCCCTCCCCGCGGTGGCCACACACAGAAGCCTAACAGTTCAGGAGACGTCTGGGGAATTCCAAAAACAGAAGGCAGATGAGAAGCAGCCAGGAGTTTCATCCGTGAACGTCTTCACACAAGGCTCTACATGCTGATTGAGGGCATGTTGCCCTCCATTGAGAAGAGACCAGCTCCTGCTGGCAGGAAGCTCAGCGTTGACAACCGCCGCTGAAAGGGAGGCAGAGAGTCTGCCAGCTGGGATAGACACCTGGCAGAGGATCAGAGGGACGCCCCACCAACCCATCCAACCCAGAGCTGGATTTAAACACATTTCCCCTCAGTACTATGCAAGAGCTTGCCCAGTCCACTACTGGAAGAATAGAGCTAAAGAAATTCATCCAGAAGCAAATCAGTTTCGCGGTAAAAAGGGCGTACCTCCTAACGATGCATCATTAGGGAGTTCTCCTTGACCAGAACATGACTGAGGCTGGCCAGAGTTTACTTTGAGCAAATCTTTAGAGTTTAAAATATTGATCATCTTGGTTTAAAGGCTTTGTCTCCATATAAGCAGAGTACAGGAGAGTACTTTGACAATTTAAGAGATACCGCAAATCGCAATCCTTCCCTTTCTCTCTCTCATATACACACACATTACTATTAAAAAACAAATGTCTTAGCAACATGGATGGACCTAAAGATTATCATACTAAAGTGAGTGTAGGACTTCCCTGGTGGTGCAGTGGTTAAGAATCCGCCTGCCAATGCAGGGGACACGGGTTCGAGCCCTGGTCCAAGAAGATCCCACATGCTGCAGAGCAACTAAGCCCATGCGCCACAGCTACTGAGCCTGTGCTCTGGAGCCCATGAGCTATAACTATTGAGCCCACGTGCCACAACTACTGAAGCCCACGCGCCTAGAGCCCGTGCGCAGCAACAAGGGAAACCACTGCAATGAGAAGCCTGTGCACCTCAATGAAGAGTAGCCCCCGCTCACCCAAACTAGAAGAAGCACGCACACAGCAATGAAGACCCAAAGCATCCAATAAATAAATAATTTTCTTTAAAAAAAGTGAAGTAAACCAGACAAAGATAACTATCATATGATATCACTTGTACATGGAAACTTAAAAAAAAAAAGAGAGAGATACAAATGAACTTATTTCCAAAACAGAAAGAGACTACAGACATAGAAATTTATGGTTACCAAAGGGGAAAGGGGGATGGGAGGAGGGCTAAATTAGGAGGTTGGGATTAACATATACACACTAGTGTATACAAAATAATCAATAAGGACCTACTATATAGCTTAGGGAACTATACTCAGTGTTTTGTAATAACCTAAAAGGCAAGAGAATCTGAAGAAGAATATATACATACATATATATATATACATGCACCTATATATATACACACATATATAACTGAATCACAGTGCTGTACACTTGAAACTAGCATGATATTGTAAATCAACTATGCTTCAATTTCAAAAAAGAAAAAAGGAAAATAAATGTCTTAATTTTAACTTTTTAAAAAAATTACAGAAGTTATTTTGCTTCCGTGTCTGAATGATCATCTTAGTGATATATTCAAGGTCTCATCTTTCATTTGTAGTCCACGCAATGCCAAGCTTAGATTTCCCACGCGCTGATTTTTGTGCATTTAGAGTTTGCCCCTGCACTCCCAATTCCAGACACTGGGTCCTAATTCCCGTCGCCCTTTGCATGCTGAACTTTCTCAACTACTCCAGTTCTCCGCCTTCCTCCCAATCCCTGTGACTGCAGTGAGTACCCCGACTCCGCTCACCCTGCCTAACCCAGCTGCCCCAGACACCCGTGCTCCCCACTCCTCAGAATCCACTACTTCCCAGTTCCCGTCTCTCAGAGCATCTCATCACAGATCCCACAAGAGTCTTTGCTCCTAGGCCCTCAGCCTGGTGACCCATGTGAATTGTATTTTCTGGCATACCTAACCATGCCTCCCATTTAACCACCAGCTTCATGTGCCCTTTAATTTCAACATTCCCTTAACCTCAGGAGAGAAAGACCCCTTCTATAAGGCCACAGCCCTGGTGAACCTTCACAGGTGGGCCAAACGGAGTCACCTTTCCTCCCATTCCCCATGACGAAGAACAACACCTCGTCCTCTGTAACCAGCTCAGACCTATCGGTTAGGCAAGTCTTCAGTTTACCTGAGGGGTCACTTTAGACTTTGAAATGGTATCATGTTAGTAGATATCAGAGTAAAATAAGTTCTACAGACTTGGAAATGCTGAGATTTAAAAAATTAGGATATGTATCTGAGTTTTACCATAAAAGTCTATTCGTTGAAAAATTCATACCAAAAAGGATATTCTAACACTACGTGGAGATGGGCAGACAAGGGTGGAATGGGAGCATGGGAAAAGGGTGAATTATCTTTGGATGGCTTCCGGAAGACAGCATTTGCCCTCCATGGGGTTAATTGCATAGATAAGCAATGGAAATAACCTATTTGAGGAACCAACAGCATAGAGTATCTTGGTACTAAAAAATGGAACTAGCGTTTCATATTATCCTGCAATTAAAAATGAGCATTTTCTTCTATCTCAAAGCCACTTTTGAGTCTGGCCTTGTACTCATAGCTGTACAATAACCGAGAGACCATTTGTTCATAATAAGAACAGGCTGGGAAGATAGCTTCTATCTTCTTTTATTATCCGGGCAATTAAATTCACTTATAGTTTCATAATGCTAATGCAACCAATTAAAAATGTAAGTCATATAGGGCACTTATTTTATTCTTTGAATTCCCCAGCTATAGGCTGGTAGGAGCTCTGGGAAGTGCGGCCTCAGGGCAAATGCTGCCTATAGTTCAGAACGCAGTAGTAGGGGGGCTTGGTCAATTACCTTCCCTGGGTTTGGAAGTCCGCAAGGTGCATCCTCATTGCTGCCACAGAAATTAATTCATCAGTTCAACATCTGGACATTTTCTATGTACTAAGAGCTACGTGGCTGGAAGTTGTGGGAGATACAAAGATGGCTAAGACCAACTTCTGCAATGCAGGCCCAAGTAACTCAAACACGAGGCAGACTTTATTTTGTGCCAGATGAGGCAAAGTCAAAGGCGGTCTACAGCCCGAGTGTGGCCGGGATACTAAGGCAGGCCCATTCCTGGGAGACGTGGAACTCCTCTGACAGCCAACGTTGACTCAAGGGCCCCCAGACAGCCTTGCTGAGCCCTCTTACATCACACAGGGGTCAAGGGCACATCCTCCCAATGGTTTTTCTTTCCCTCCTTCACTGTGGGTCAAACTGGTGTCAATCCCCACACCCTCTCAAGCATTTATTATTTGTAGACGTTTTGATGATGGCCTTTCTGACTCCAACCAGCAAGGACCTACTATATAGCACAGGGAAATATACTTAATATTTTATAATAACCTATAAGGGAAAAGAATCTGAAAAGATATATATATATAATATGTAATATATATAACTGAATCATTGTGCTGTATACCTGAAATTAAACTAATATGATACTGTTAGTCAACTATACTTCAATTTTTTTTAAATATGAAAAAGAAAAAAAAACTGGTATCAGTCTGATGAATCCCCCAGCTTTATCCAGCTAACTCCCTGTTTTTCTCACACAGATACTTCGCCTAATAAAGTTCTTGTACATTTAATCCCATCTTGGCCTTTGCCTCTCAGAGGACCAGGGCTATCAATTTCCCATCTGACATAACCACACTTCTTCCCTGAGCTTTCCTTTTGAAACTCTGTGCTGTGGAAACCTTGCCTCAGTGGCTACTTTAACAAGCAGTTCAAATAACAGCAACAACCCTTGTTAACCCTTTGGTGTACAAGCATTCTGCCGATAACCACAGGAGGAAGATGTGACAATTATTCCTATCTTTCAAGATGAGAAAAAGAGGCTTAAAGAGTTATGTAACTTGTCTATAAAGTCACCCGGTTAGTAAAACATAGCGCCGGGAATTCCACCCAGAAGATCTATGTGCAGGGTGTACCCTCTTCACCACTCCATGGTGCGGCAAAGTAATTAACCTCCTCAATCAAATACATTTATATGAGTTTGCAATCTTTGCATCTACTCGGAAGTTTACCAAGTTTCAATTTACTGTTTGCGCAGCTCTTCTCAAAGTGGCCCCAAACGGTCTAGGATGAGCGTGGACACTTGCACGTAGCTATGATGCAGGAATACATTCTTGCTGCTGCAGACATTCCTGAGTTTTTCTTTGAGCATATATATTTTGAGAGACTACCATGTGGCAGGCATTGGGCTATGATAATAGCTGTTCTCTCTTTAAGCAAGTGAAATTTTTAAAAAGAAGAGCCCTGCCTAAGCTAAGGTTGCACTCCTAAAGGATTCCAAACTCTCAAATAGCATTTTACCACCTGATTGTCACAAAAACGATTCTTGGGTCCAAATTTTCCTCTCCTGGCCCCATTCCTAGAACTTTTTCTTGATTTAAAATCATTCCCTTTAATGAGTTTTCCTCTGCTAGGACCCTGATGACTATTGTATTGGTCAGAAATAGGTACAGAACAGAAGGTTCAAGCATTTCTCCAGCCTCCAGCAGATGCTGGACAATGCTTGACAGTCACCTACATGAGGACATGGAGGGGGTCAACATCAAGGTCACATGTGAATGGGAACAGCTGCTGTTGCAGTCTCAAACACCAGGTACCATCTCTTGGTTACCCTGATTACACACTGCACTGTAAGAAAATAATCTTTGAGGAAGCAGTAGAGTATAGCAGAAAGATGGGCTTCAACATCAGACAGACTTGGGTTCGCATCCTACTCTACCACTAACTGGCTCAGACCATAGGTACATCACTTAACCTTTCAGAACCTCCGTTTCCTTATCTGATCTTTGTGAGAACTAAATGAGGCATGATAAGCGGGTGCTCACTGAATGTTTCCTACTATCACTACTAGGCCACCTCCCCTACCAGGCTGTCAGCTTCTCTCAGACCCACTTCCAGGTCGTATAGCCTCAGCACATAACACAGTGCCCAGCACAAGACAGGTGTTTAGTAATTGTTTACGGAAGGAAGGAAGGAATGGTTTGTAATCTAGACAGTGGACTCTCCAGATGGAAGTCCCCATGGCAACCTCCCAGACCAAATCTATCTTCATCCATGATTCGTAAAAGCCGTTCTAATGACTCTTGGGCCCAATTCCAAGATTCTGGCTTACTCTAAAAGGCCAATGCACATAAGTTTAGAATACAAGGAGAAAATTTTGATTGGTCGCCTTGCAATGGCATTTAAGCATGAAAGGTCTGAAGATTAGGGGTGAGATGGGTGTGACAATGGAAAAGCCAGGGCGGTTATAAGGGAAAGAGAAAATACATGAGAGCAATGGTAATTTCATCTTTAAAAGGGGTTCATTCAAAGTATAGATTTAATAAATTATAATAGTGAGCAGTTACACAGCAATTTTCATCTTCAAAGCTCTGAATCAACTGTTAGCAAATTCTCTTTCCACGCAAATGAAGGACACTGATACCATTTGACAACTGGATATGTGGAGATAAAGACCCTCAAATACATTTCCAATGTCACACAAGAAATTCAGTAATGGTCAAGATGAGCATCCAGACTTATGTTCATGGCACTGGACCTTCTTTGATCATAAGATGTAAAGATCAATTCAATAGTGGGATATAAGAAAGAGAAGAGGAAGAAAGAGGAGGAAAGAGATGAGAGAAGAGATAAATAGAATAGAGAACATTTACTGAACATTTACTTCCATTCCTAAGTATATTACATGCATTATTTCATGTAATATGAAACCAAACCCTTGGTTTGGATATTACCGTGAGAAAACTCAGGGTGAGAAATGCTAAGCAGTTTGTCCAAATCAAACAGTACATGAAAAAGTTGAGATTCAAACCCAGTTTGGTCTGACTCTAGAGCCCAGGATTTCCCCCACATCCTTGTCTGCAAAATGTCCACAAGATCATGAGGCATCTAATACCAGGCAGAAGTCAGCATGTGTGCGGGCACCTGCACATGTGAGTCAAATGAGATCGTGGAAGGGAAATGCTCTGTGTGATAACCCGGTTGGCCTCTGTTCCAGATGTTGTATGCAAAAATAGTTTGTTTGTTCATTTGCCTAATATTAGACTTACAGTTTACATAAAGCATTTAGGAAAAACAATCTCCAATTCTCCTGTTGGAAGAGTTGGAGCTATCCCAGCCAGGAAAACTGAAATATTTAGTTTCACCTTTAGTATCCTCACCATTGTTGAAGAGATCAATGATTATTCCAGATTTATAGATCAAAGATTGATTTTTTCCAGTGTGGGTAGATGTCAGGACATAGAACCCTGGAGTTGAACGACGTGGGTTCAAATTCTGGTTCCCCCACTTACTTAACTGTGTATCCTTGGGCTGGTTATAGTTATTTCCTGCCTCAGTTTTCTCATCTGTGAAATGGAGCATAATAGTACTACGGATGTCAGAAGGTAACAATGAAGATTCAAAGTGTCAACACGTGTTCAAATACACAGCAAGTGCAAAATAAAAATTAGCTATTAGTCTTATCACTAAGTGTATCACTTGCTTAGTTTTTAAGTCTGGTTCTCTCATTACTGGACTACATTAACGTCCCACAACATCTTACTATCCACCACATAACAGACAGGATTCATTTTAGTTTTGATCAAAAAGAGATGTCGTTGTCAAAGAAATGAACTTGATTGCTTTTAAACACCATGTCCCCGCAGTGAAATACACCAAACTGTTCCCTCTTACTTCCATTCAAGTATGTGTGAGCACTGACTTTTATTTCAATTTATAATGGCATTTACAACCTCCAAACTGATAGATACAGACAGATAGCAGAATAATGATCGGCAAACGGCTATCATTTGCTCTTGTTTTATTCTTCTGTCCATTTTTCTTCATCAATCTCTTCTTACAAAGGAGAACTTTTGCCTTCTATCATGGATATAAATTTATGAAACTATTATCAAGGTATTTTGAAGCAGTTCGTGTTCACTTAAAATAATATGAACAATAAAAAAAGCATCAGGTTTTCTAGAAATGTAGGGGTAGTGGTGCATGGCTAGTCATTTTTAAATGCCTCACCTTCTAAAAACAAACTGGAGCAATGGGAAATCCTTCAAGTTACTTAAAGACACAGAATAAATGAGTTTGTCAAGGTTTACTAAACTCCAGGGGGGGAAGGATGGCCACAGAGGAAAGGGCTTTTGAAATATTAAAGAACAGGTAAAACTCTGAAGCACTTTTGATTTCCAAAACACAAAGGGAATATTCAGAACAGGAAGAAAACATCAAAAAATCATTGTAAAGCAGTGCACATACCACCTTCCCAGTCAGTGACAGTAAGGAGAAAATATAGGATCAGCTTCTTTACAGAAAAAACACCTCACTAAGGGTATTTTATTGATGTGCATTCACTTGCTAGAGACCTCTTAATTCTCCCGGGTTCCTGAAACTGTCAGAAATTCTACAAGTGTGAATAGTGTTGTATAAGCAAAATGAATGTCTTCATTTGCTGAGTGCGATATTTTAGGCTTTACATATGCCTTATTAGCAGGATTTTTAAAAATAAAAATGAAAATGTAAATCTGCTACCATTTACATTCTTCAGCCTACCTGACCTTAAGTCATTATTTCAATCTGGCATTTATCTTGGGGTTGTAAAGCCAGCATTCTCATCCGTGCATGAATTCCACATCACAGTTTATCTTGACTAACCACCACCTAAGATTTGAATGTAATGACCTAGTCAATTAAATAAACACTGGAAAACAAGCAGAGTACTGTTTGCTTTCAGATTTATTACAATCTGACCCTTTGAATAAGAATGATACATGGGGTGGGTGTGGGAGGGGTGTGTGCATGTGTGAGAAAGAGGGGGAAGGGGGGGATTAAAAGGATGCTTCTGCATCTCTTTGGTAAATTTAAGACATCATTTCTACTAGAAATAGTTCTTTTGTTTCCAAACACTTGAGACTAATTGCTGGTTTTCCAGAGAGGACGGGGTATTATTTTCCCACCACACTGGCGCTGAATATCATTGTCCTGACATTCTCCAAGAACCACCACCCACCTCTTGTAAAGGCAGTCTCCCTAGTGGGAGAGATGGTGTAGAGAAAAGAGCACAGAACTAGAAATCAGGACCCCTGGGGACCAGTAGCATAAATGCTATTAATTAGTTTGTGGCCAAGGGCAACTCACTTAACCCCTCAAGGCCTTGACGTCCTCTGTTAAACACAGGAAGCTGGAATAACGATCCGTGACGAAACCTTACAATTCTCAACTTCTTTGGTTTGTCCGGACTGTTGTGTGGACAGAAAAGCTGAGGCCCTCCTATGTTCTCTAAATGAGACCAGAACTGAGCCACCACTGCTTTTGAGCCCTGAACGGCACTGGTTGGCTGGAGGTGGAGTCAGAAGCATTTCTGAATTCATGTGGAAGGGGTCAATGTCAAGAGCGGAATACTCAGCACGTTGAATCTGACATGCCGGTGAGGCTCCAAAACGAGGTTGCTCTTGAACTCATGGTGACAACAGCTTTCATCAGAAGATGAATAGAAGCTGGGCTAGAGGTAACAAGTCAAGTCATTGGAGTGAATGAGAGTGAACTTGAAGAGTGAAAATGGAAAACGCACGTGCACGCGCGCACACACACACACACACACACAGAAAGAATATGAAAAATAAGAGAAAGTTAGAGAGACAATAGTCTGGGTGCCTTGGCCATGCACTGAGATGTGTATGACAGAGCCTAGCCCCTCTTTCTGAACGATACATCCCCTCCTCAATTTGTATTCTCAGTGTCACAGAGTCACGACACAGCCAAACACAGTGGCAAATCAAGTATGAACTAGCACAGTGCACCACAGTGTATATCACAAGTATTCAATACTGAAAATAGCACGTCCACACAGGAGGATGTGTGTGAAAGTATTCATTCATTTATCCATCCATCCATCCATCCAACAAGTATTCATTGAGCATCTGCTCTGTGGCAAGCACTTTAAAATAACCTAAGTGAGCTAAACTCTGCCTCTTAGCACCTACCTTGTGGTTGAGAGAATCAGACCAGCAATAAAATAAACGAGTCCTGTGTGCTATGAGAGGAATTAGAAAGGTTTCAGGAACAGAGAGGGGGCCGATTGAAGTAGTTTGGTCAAGGCTTTGGATGTCTCAGGCCCCAAGGGGAAACTGATGGTCTACCGTACCAGCTGTTGGGGTCCCTGCTGTGCACCTTGCTGATGTACTCCCATGCATGCTCCCTGGCTATATAGACAACTGTCCTCCAAGAATCCCCATTGCTCAGGACCAAATCAGTAGCAAATCAATCCACTGAGCAGAAGAAGAGTTCAGAGGAGTTATACAGGAGCATAGTATTTAACAGATGAAAGCTTCCAGCATCCCAGCCTTCATGCTGTTTTGTTGATGAGTTTTTAATTTCTTCCTCATGGCCTCTTGGATGAAATACCAAGTAAGGGAAAAATCTAGGAGGCATTCATTTGACCCCTAAAAACCTGGAAATTTCTATCCTTCCCTGACAGATAAAAAAGCAATCTGATCAAATAATACCTACATACTTCTTCATAACACATATTTTCCTCTATAAAGGATAGCTTTTCATTTCATAATAATTTTATCATTGCTCTGGGATTCCCGTGTGGTAATTCAAATCTTAAACTTAGGCCACTGGATTAAACCTAAAATGAAGCATGACAATATAAACATACTTGAGTTTGAGTACAACACAGCTATAGCATAAGTTTTAAGAGGAACCATAAAAATCTCTCCCCATTAATGGACCAAAAGGTGAAATGTCTAATAGATGTTTATTTCAGCCATTCTTGTAATGACCTTGTCATTTCCTGAAGACTTCTGTTAAAGTGGATGTACTTGTTACCTTGTCAAGGAGATGACACCTGGAATAGATGCATTTTGAGGTGAAGGAGAAAGGTTGGACCAATCCTGGGAGACACTCTATGGAAAGAAGAGATGCAGCTGGTCAGTATCACAGAGGAAGTCAGGAGCTGCCACACCCACCACAGTGTGAGTTCATTGAGAACCTTGGGGATGGGACACCACTGGGAGGCATGGAAGACCCCAGAGAAACATGGACTTCTGGAAAGTTAGAGTTGCCAAAGACCTTAAAATTCAGCAAGTCAAGACTCCTCCTTGTGGAGAGCTTGGTCTGGGAGAAAAGGGCCTGGAACATAGAAACTGAAAGTTGGAAGAGACCTTTGCAATGCCACAATCTTGGACATCAGTGTATCCTACTCGAATTTGGTCCTAAGAATCCTCAGAGCTACTTGTGAAAAATACCAACTCATAGCTCCTTCCCCTCCCCATCTCCAGAGATTTTGATTCATTGTATCTTGAATTATCCTCAGAGAGTTCTATTTTTAAAAAATGATTTTTATTACTAGCAAATGTGAGAAAGGTTCCTCTTGATGATGTACAAAGTCTGTCTATTAGATCCTTTATTCACCAGGTAGCTCTGCATGAACTATTATGGCCAAGACTTATCGCTACCTAGTTAATAAATTCACTGCTTTTTTCTCAAAGGCACTGCCAAGCACGTGATACACGTCAGGGACTGTACGTGAGGCTATCAGGATGGCTAAGGTGCAATCCTCCCCCTCCCAGGAACCAGCCTCTGGGCAGGCTCTAACTTGTCCACGATGCTGGGAAAATGACCTGGGAACACAATACCCCAAGTCTGAGTTACCCAGAACAGGAGGCTCACATTGTACTTTGGTGCATGCTGCCTACATTGGGAGGTGCTCTTTGTTAGTCTTAATATGCTAGTTCTAAAGGTCACAGAGCTCATTCATTAGAGCCAGGACTTCTAGTCTGAATTCAATATATTTCTACTACACTGCTATTTACCCATTTAAAAAAATTACCTAGAGTTTAGCTTTTTTAGTGCAGTCCTAATAGCCCCAAATAACAAAACCACTAATACTACCCACACCATGAAATTTGATTTTGTACCTGATACAAATTACTTCTTGCAACAGCAATAAAACCTCACAGGTAATACAGAAATTCTGTTTGTTGAATGAATCCCAAAGAGGTCATCTTTCCATTATTCTCAATATAGGCAGGACTCTATGCCCTATAATATCACCTGTTAGGTCCTACATTACTAAAAAAAAAAAAAAAAAAAATTAAGTAACATGAGGAATATGGTTCAGATGATAGTTATAATGATAATTAAAAGGAATGACAATGACACCTGTGAGAAAAGGTAGAAGAAATTGGAACTGGCAAGTCTAGAGAAGAGCAGGCTGCAGAGTGATGCTATCCTTCCAGTACATGGGACAATACCGCACACAGAATGGTGGCTGGCTGAGCCCCACGGGTACTGACAGCAGGGGAAAAAAAAGAGTTGGTCTAAGCACTTGTTCCTTTCTCAGAGCTAACCTTAAAAGGGAGTTGAATGGATGCTAAGAAAAGTTGCTAAACATAGGATCTTATTACCAAAACAGACCAAGAATAGTCACTCACTACAGGACTTTTCACTAAAAGTTTTTTATATTAAAAAAAAATTAAAATTAAAAAACCTAAATACACATTTGTATCTCATTGTGAGGATGTAGGTTGGTGGAGTGCCTGGGGCCACAGGGCTGTACTTTGAGGGAGGTTGAAGGTGTTGTTTGGACACTTGATAACGGTGATAACCAAATGTCGTCTAATTAAGCAAAGAAGATACTGAGGACTCGGGATTTTGCTCCCTGCCCCTCCCCCCACCCCTGTAGTCTTTACCTTGTTCCCCAGCTGCGACCTCACACCCACGCGAATCTTGGGCCGCGTAGACTGTACTGAGCTACACCGGTTTGTTGAACCCTCCTGGCTGATGCATACTACAAGATTTGTGTCCAAGACAGTGTATGTGGTAACAAATGGATTTTAAATCACACATGTTTACAATTACAGATCAGCACTGCAGGTCATTAATTATATATGAGGTACCTCTAAGGAGAAAATGCACTTTTTTCCAGACTTCCTCCAAGAGGTGCTTCGGTCACCATTTCACAGGAATGGATAGATCGTGTGTATGAACTAAGGGTATCGGAAGTTACAGAGATAAATAGATTAAATAGATCCTTCTGACCCTGCTTGAAAACAAAATAGCAGAACGGTTGTTAATTCCCTCTACAAATCCTGAGTCTATCAAACTGCTTCCTTCCTGAGAGACTGCTCACCAGCACTGACAGAATGGGAAAGAGTTAGGAAATCATTTTCCAGGCAAAGCACTAATAGCTGAATTTAGCTTTCATTAGCACAGAATGCAACCGCCAGGTTTCAGAGCTCATCATCTATCTCTATAGCTTCCAAAAAGATTTACTTGAAGACACAATCTCCACGTTGTAAAATCATCTTCCTGGGAGCTCTTTAAGTTTCTTCACATTGGAAAACTCAGGGGCAAGGAGCCCAACTCTCTCCTTGGTGAGAAGCTATCCCAAGTGAGAACTAAAATCAGTTGAATCACTGTTCCTCAAATTCTAATGTGCATTTCAAACACCTAGGGATATTGTTAAAAATGCAGATTTTGATTCAGTAGGCCTGTGATGGGGCCTAAGAGTCTGTTTCTCGCGAGATGCTAGTTAACGTCTCTGCTGCCGATTCACAGAACACGCTCTTGAGTGGCCAGATTACTCGAAAAAGCCAATTCAATTTAGCATTCAGTTAATGAGTGCTAGTTTCCTGCCAAACACTGTGTTGGGTGTGGTCTTCCATAGTTGCATCCTAGAAGACTGTGCTTTTGTTTAAAGAATTTAGTTCAGTTTGTGTGATGGCATCCACAGTGTTTCCAAACTTCCCCATGGACAAAAAAAAAAAAAATCTCCTGAGGCATCTGTTTTAAGATACTCAGTAGAATTAAGGTGGAGCCAGAATACTAGCATTTACCAGGTGATTCTATCATTTGACTGGAAACACTTCTTCACACCAAAGGTTACAGGCATTGGACTTGACTAGACCTTGATGTGAACCCTAGTTCTTCCACTTAATTGCTATAACTTCGGCTGAGTTTCTTCACTTCTCTCCATCTTACTTTTCTTATCTAAAACACTGATAATAAGACTATTCTTTAAGGATTGGTTGGAGGATTAAGTGAAATAATGTGTATAAAACCTACACACAGTGCCTGACACAGAGTAGGTGTATCAGTTACTATGGCTGTGTAACAAATCACCCCCAGCTTAGTGGCATAAAACAACCACCATTACACAAAGCTGTGGATTCTGTGCATCAGGGATTTAGAATGGGCACCACAGCATCAGGGTACTCAGATTTTTGACGTGGTACCTCAGAGCTCCAAGCACGAAGTTAAGAGAGAGCCAGGCAGAAGCTATTTCTCCTTTCCTGGGCTAGCCTTAAAGGTCATGCAAGTCACTTCTACCGCATACTATTAATTACAACAAGCTGTCCCATTGTCAAGGGCAGGACAATCAGACTCCACCATCAATGAGAGTAGCAAATCTCATTGTAGATGAACATGCAGTACAGTTATCTTTGGAAAATAAAATCTGCCACGTAGGCAAACAATAAGTATCTCTCTCCTTCTTGTGGGCTAGAAACCTATCAAACAGTTGTACTATTGTGACATCTGCGACTCTATCATTGGAGGGGCAAAAACTCAGTCTTGGATCCTCCAGAGATCATTGTTTAAGCACATCTATGTCTAACTGCATCTATGTCTACCTCTTAGTCTAAGAATGTCCCTGGCAGCTCGCAGCTCACAAGCACAACTGAGTATATTCAGAGAGGCCCTTACCCCTAAGGGTGGAAACTGATCATCTCCTTCAACCACAGGACCTCGTAGATCATGACAGAGCTTTTCCCAAATATAGGGCCATTCTTCCTCATGGGCTGCACCCAGACTCCTTGATGGCAAGTGTCTATCCCTGATCAGCCTCCAGCTTCTAGACTGGGGTTACACTGCAGAGTGTGGTTCAGAGTTGGTACTCCATCCTGTTGTAAGAATCCAATCCATTCTTTGTGTTTTCACACTACTTCCTGTCCTCTCCAGATTCTTTACTGAATCTAGTTCATCAGATCCTTCCCTCCGTATTTCACCCAGTTGGACACTTAGCAGTCTATTCTGGTTATCCAGAGCAACATAAAACCTAACTCTGAAAGCACCACTTTCCACTCTCCTTCCTTATGTCAAGCAAGTTACTTTTCAAGTACACAATTAAACATGAAAGCACTAAGAGACCTTTTAAAGGCAAATCGCAGAATTCCTGCTCCAGTTCACGGTTTACATTCTCTGCACCGCTCAAATGGCAATCTATTGCATTTTGATACAGTCATTTTCTCTTGTACCACTTTTCTTCATGGAACTGGTCAATACTGATTATTCTGGAGTCCTAACTATGTGTCAGGGGCTAGATCTGAGTACTGAGAATAAGGAACAAAGCTGAAAGGACAATGAAGTGTGCATTTTGAAGTTGCATCCAGGATTGAGGCAAGGGAAGCAGAGACCTGAGTGGGAATGAAATTTAAGTGGTAAACAAGATCTCAAGACCCAGCCACAGATAAAACCTATAGATTAGGAGAGACTCCAAAATGAATAAAACAGAGTCCTCTTTTCTAGGGAAATTAAATAACATATGCATGAGGAAGGCAAGTGCAAGATAATTATAACACAAGGCAGCAGGTGATGTAGCACAAGAAAGACACAAACAGATTCACAGGAAATTTTAATGGAAGGCATGTCATTTTAACCAAATGAGACGATCTCTGAGGAGAAAAGCTCTCTGGAAGGACATACAAAGTCTGTTACTATCTGGTCCCTAGATGTAACTCCTTCCCTAGTATCCCCCACCTCCATTCACATGTGCTCCATCCCCTTCTCCATCTAATTCTGAAATCCCATCAGTCCTTGAAGACATCCTTCAGGCATCTCTTTCTCAGAAGAAGGTGTTAGTTACTGGTCCTCCGTGCTCCCCTCAGCATATTATACATAAAGCTATAAAGCTGTCACAGCACATATGACAGTTCCTTTGCATTTATCTGTATTTACCTATCTTCCTCATCAGCCAGTGATGTTCTCGAGGCAAGAAGCTACTCTTTTCCTCCTTGCACTTGTATGTTTAGTATAATGCTTGACACCTTTTAACACTGACCAAATGGACGTTGAATATATAAATGAGAGTCTGAAGTCAGGCCAAAAGTCTGATCAAAGTGAAAAACATTTTAAGAAAAAAGATGATGAGATGTTACTGTTTTTCATTTCACATAGGTGTATATATATGAGCGTAAGTGTACGTGAACTGAACTAGGAGTCTACAGACTTTGCCCTGTAGACCAAATCTGGCCCACCCCCTGATTTTATGCAGAAAATTTCACTGGGACACAGCTGCACCTATTTGTTTCTGTATTATCCACAGCTGCTTTCATGCCCACTGCAGAGCAAAGCGGATGTAACAGAAAACACATGATTCGCAAAACCGAGAAGATATACTACCTGACCCTTTATAGAAAAAGCTGGCCAATCCATGATGTGTAATGTTCAAAATAATAAAATATAAGTTCTCAAAATGGCATGTTATATCTTGGAGACAATTTATATTGGTTCCAAAAAACCCCATTTTCCTATGAATATCCTTCCATGTACTTTCTAACTACTCTCTATTACCCTGTTCCTACCCAGACCCTGTTCCACACCTGCCAGCTCGATTGTTTAGTCAGTTTCTCACGGTAGCCACTGTACAAAGAATGTAGACTCTGCTCTCTAGGGACTTAGAATTGAGACACAGAAAATTAACTAGTAGGAGAGTCAGCAGTCCCTCTGCCTCCCGCAGACCACACAGACTATCAAGGAGAGAGTGTAGGCAACAGGGAGGCAGCTCCCATGGAATACTGATAAAAACAGTAACAAATTTGCAGAAACATGGATAGAGCTAGAGATTATCATACTAAGTGAAGTCAGCCAGAGAAAAACATCATATGATATCACATGTGGAATCTAAAAAAATGACACAAATCAACTTATTTACAAAACAGAAATAGATTCACAGACAGAAAACAAACTTATGGTTATCAAAGGGGAAAATGGGGGAGGATACATTAGGAGTCTGAGATTAACAGATACTACCATATATAAAATAAACAACAAGTACCTACTATATAGCACAGGGAACTATATTCAGTATCTTGTAATAATCTATAATGGAAAAGAATCCAAAACAGAATATATATATATATATATATGTGATACATATATACAACTTAATCACTTTGCTGTACACCTGAAATTAACACATTGTAAATCAACTATACTTCAAACTTTTTTTAATTAAAAAAAATTTTTTTTAAGCCAGGTCCTTGAAATTATAATGGGCCCTTAAAAATAGGCCAGAAAAACAATTCATGAAAGTCAAATATATTTAGACTACTCATAGTTTTGGCCATCATTTTTCCAATCTACTTGCAGCAAGTGTGCACAAACTTGACTGTCTTGAGAACTTGGGAACCAACGGCATTCAGAGACTTATCCCCTTCTTCCCCAGGCAGTGGGGCTGAGCAAGCACATCAACGAATTAAACTCACCCAATCAGCTCTCAGGTCTGAGGTCTTCCAGAGCCCTGGCTCCAGCATCCTGCCCTCCGACTGAGCTGCCAGCCCTTCACATCATCTTCTCCCCTCCTCCCAGCAGGCTTCCGTTGGTCCTATCACTTGTGAGTATGCAGGTGTGACTTTCCCCATATGTTTACTGTCCTTCATTTGCCACACACAGAGCAGAGCATCTATGTCCACATCTGTTCCATTGGTCAGGATTTTGTCATTTAGCTAATGAGTAGGCAATGAAACTGCTAAAGTACCTGCAATTAAGTCCAAGCTTCCCACAGTGAAACGCAGTGGTGGAGATACGCAATTATTATCACAGGTTTATAGTGATACACAGAGTCCAAAGAAACTTAATTCCTTCATTTCCAGAGGAGGTTTTTTGCTAGATTATATTTTCCTAGTACAAAAATAGCACCTTCCAAGATAAGGAGTTTACAGTTGTCACAGTCAATTTATCCCCCATGAAAGTAGCTCCCTTTTATCTGCCCTGATTCTATCTTCATAGAGTGAGTCGGATGCAGTCACCCCAAATTACTTCCAGTTAGCTTCCTGTTGTGAAATCATTTTTAAGCAGATTTTTTAGTTTAAGGAGGCTGATGGCCCTTATAAGTAGCGAGGCATAATAGTGAAGAGTTTCTGTTCTGAAACTGCACTGCCTGGGTTCAAATCCCAGCTCTACTGACTTTGAGCAAAACCATCTCTTCCCACCTGTATATCTCAGTTTCTTCACCTGTAAAATGATGATAGGGCTTACCACCAGCAGATGTCAGCAGGATGAAGTGAGTTAACATAGCTAATCCAACATCCTTAGAATAATGCCTGCCATAAAATGTGTGCAATAGCATTATTTCTCACTCTACATTCATCTCTATATTTTTAGAGACTATCCCTGTGTTACATATTGTTCAGCACAAAAGTGACCCTATCCTTAGTGGCAGAAAATGATTTTGAACAATATGTTGCTTTATGCTTCTGACTCCAAACACACTCTTTTCTGTCATGGAGAAAAGCTAAGATTTCTAAAGCATTAACTTTTTTTTGGTATAAATTTATTATTTATTGGCTGCCTTGGGTCTTCATTGCTGTGCACAGGCTTTCTCTAGTTTCGACGAGCAGGGGCTACTCTTCGTTGCGGTGCATGGGCTTCTCATTGCGGTGGCTTCTCTTGTTGTGGAGCACAGGCTCTAGGTGCGTGGGCTTCAGTAGTTGCAGCATGCAGGCTCAGTCGTTGTGGCTCATGGGCTTAGTTGCTCCATGGCATGTGGGATCTTCCCGGCCCAAGGATCGAACCCGTGTCCCCTGCACTGGCAGGCAGATTCTTAACCACTGCACCACCAGGGAAGTCCTAAAGTGTTAACTTTACCCTTTTTCCTTAGCAATGGAACCATTCACTTATGGCTCATATCTTGGTTGTAATTTAAAGGAAAACTTATTTCATATATACACATATAAAATTATATATATATATAACTTTTCCAACAGAATCTGAGCAAGGTATTTGTATATGTTACTGTAGAACAACGTAAATAATTCCACAAGCCACGTGGAAAAAACTCTGTCCCATCATAATTCTCTCATTGCCTAGATCATTTACGATCACGTGCATTCTTTCAATAACCCAGAATATCTAAATTACTATTAAAAAATCATGTGTCTGGTTGCCATTATGGAAAGCTATTAAAAGATGTGATATTCCTCTCACTGGAAAGGAATGGCCCAGTATTCCTGTCTCCTAGCAGCTCATTTTTGTAGATCATAATTGTTACTCCACTTATTTTGTGCACATTCATAAGGAAAAGTAGCTTTTTGGAAATTACACCGTGTCTTTCCCCTTAACTTTAGAAACCATCTAATTTCTGCCAAATTTGCAAAAAGGACAGAACTTTGAAGCTTTCCTGAACCTTCAAATGTATATACATATGAAGAAACACACTCCAAAAGTAACTTCCAAATAACTAAGAAACAAGTATTGGTCAAACCAACTTTCTTCCAACCATTTTAGACTCCTAGATCTTAAAAATGTGCCACTTTACAAGGTGGCCAACACTCCTTGCTTTTACTATTTCATCACTTATTCTCTAAACCTTAGCATTCTATCTTCCAGTGGAGCTACTGTATAGAAAAGAAAAAACCATCTGACAGTCATTTATGGCATCCTAATTGCCAAATACCAAATACTCATAAAATAGCCCTTTCTCTGCCCTCATCTTCACCGAATCCACTAAGACAACTTGATAGAGTCAGTCATCACCAGATCCTGACAAACTTACTTCTGTGATGACACTTTTCTGAACGTTCCTGCTGTCTCCCAGCCCAACTGTGCTTTCTACACATTCCTTCAAATGCAGGCATTCCTTAATTTCCATCTTTGACTGCCACCCTGTACAATGCCATTGCTCTCGATGAGCTCAACTAATGCCATGGTTGCAATTATTACCTCCACAAGCTTGACTCCCAACCTCTCCAGAACTATAGCCCAGCTTTCCAGCTATCTCTTGTATACTACTGATGAAATACTGGCTGTCCAAATTCCCAAACCTAAGTCATCACGTCATCTTCTCTTCCCCGACATTAGCTCCTCCTCCTAACTTTCCACTTTCTGGTTGTAATTCCATCTCTCTTTTAGTCACCTGAGTTTGAATCCTAGGAATCATCTTTGATTTTTCTCTCTCTCTCTACTCCCTACATAAAATCAATTTCCAAATTCTTTTTATCCTTGCCATGAAGTGACCCACAGTTACAACCCTTTCATTCCAGTTTCTAACACCATCACCACCATTAACTCCCTCCTGAACTTCTGAACCGAATTCCCTACAGGCTCCCCACCCCAGCATCTCTCCACACTCATCTACGAGGTACACGGGCACATCCTTCCTGGCTCCTGGCTTCCACGCTGTTATTCCAACACAAGAAAACCTTACCAGCAGCTAACAGACACTATGGATAAGTTTATTTTCTATGTGAGTCTGTTCCTGGTTTCTATTACAGATTTATTGGTACTATTTTTTAGATTCCACATACAAGCGAAATCACATGATGTTTGTCTTTCTCTGACTTCCTTCACTTACTATGAAAATCTCTAGATCCATCCATGTTGCTGCAAATTGCAGTATCTTATTCTTTTTTATGGCTGAGAAATATATGCATGTGTGTGTGTGTATATGTATAAAACATGACACATCTTCTTAAACCAGTCATCTTCTGATAGGCATTTAGGTTGTTTCCATGTCTTGGCTATTGTAAATAGTCCTGCTATAAACATTAGGGTGCATGTATCTGAAAGATTAAATTTTAAGATGTCTATTATATTCTGTGTGGACAATCTTTCCATTATTTAAAATATATATACAGAGAGCCTTCCATATATAAGATATATTAGGAGGCACAAGAATGTAATTGATAAGGTCCCTGACCATAAGGAGTCTACAAGTTAGCAGGGAAGGAACAAAATGAGTACTAGGTGTCTTAACAACAGAAATATCAAATTCCTATGTCAGGACTCAAGTACACTGAAGTATGAGGCAGATCCAAGCTAAAGGAGAAGAAAAATCTAAGGCATATCAGAATGCGGATTGGGGAAATGAACGTGGCTACAGAGGCCGTAGTTCATGTCCAAAGCGCATGGCAAGTTCAGGTGTGGTTCAAGCAGTAGATGTTAATTCAGAGACTACACCTCAACAGATATGGCATATTAATAATGATACTAAGGGGACTTCCCTGGCGGTCCAGTGGTCAAGACGCCATGCTTCCACTGCAGTGGGCGTGGGTTCAATCCCTGGTCAGGGAACTTAAGATCCTACATGCCACGCAGTGCGGCCAAGAAGAAGAGGAAGGTGATAAAGAATAATGACAGCTAGTATTTTTGAGCACTCACTGCATGGCAGGCAATGTCCCAAAGATCAACTAAGTTCATCCTCCCAACAGTCCTATGAAGTAACTGTTACTACTATGCCAATTTCACATGAGGAAAGTAAGGCTTAAAAAGATTCAATACCTTTTCAGTGGTCACTCAGGCAGCAGGAGGAGTCAATGGTGGCTGGAGACTAGGAATTAAGTGCCTCTTAAAGAAAGGTGGAAGATCATCCTGGGTAACCATTCATTTCACAGAATACAGAAAGAGCTGAAGTAACATCCAGCACCGCGTTTGCAAAAGCAGGGAGCTAGTGTGATCTTGGTAAGTTCCATGGACTCTGACAATAGCACTGGGATCCAGACTCAGGAGGAAACTGAAATGCTAGGCAGCAAAACTGAGGCAGGAAAGTATATAAACAGAGATTCTACAGGGAATGAAGGGATGGGGGGACAGTGAAGTCTGAAACTTAGAAGCTCATTCTCTAAACCACTGGATTCTCAGTCTATGGAAAAAAGACTGAGCTAAAATCTAGAAAACAGTCAACTTGAGGCTCTTGTCATTCTTCCTTCTGGAAGTGCTAGGCAGACCTAGGCCTACAGATGGGAAGCACCTGTCACTCAAAGGGATGGACCAAAGTGCACACACATTGGGATGTAAAAGGGCCTCATGGATGAGAGTTGAGTTGGGTATTCAAGAAATAGAAGGACTTATAAAGACTGGGCAAAGAGATTTCTAATGAAGCAAAGATGCAGCAGGGAAATAGGGAGTGTTTTGCTGAGTCCAAGTGTTTATTTAGGGAAGTAGCCAAAGAAAGTGGAGAAAAAAAGGATGCCAGGTTGGGAACTCCATACAGCATCTGGTAGGATAAACAGTGCCATATATAGTTTTGAGATAGTCAAGAGTCTATTTCTTCTACCTCTAACTACTAATTGTTCAAGAATGATAAAAGGCTAGGGTAAACATCAGTTCAGCATGAATTATACAGCAAGCCTCTTTCTAAGGCCTTTGATCCCTCCATCACCTCCATGGCTCACTGATTTGAGCCATTTCATTACTGGATTAGGTCCTTGTCAGGGAGAGGTTCTGGGCAGATAGGAGACAACATTAAATTCATTGGTTCTGCTGCTGGTTAACAATTCTGCCACTTGAAACGAGGGGTTAAAATGAAATTTGGAGATTACTTCTGGATTCGGTTTCTCTCCCCTATTTCTCCCCATCAATAACATGGAATTAGTCCTAAGCCTTAAATCTCTTCACAGACATGTTAGGGTTAGATAGCTCCAATATTTCTTTGCAAAGAAAAAGAATCTCATATGCCCATAAATGTCACACAGGAAATCTCTCTGCAGGCAGCTTCATTCCAGAACAACTTCCTTTAAGGACGCAAATGTCCTTCACCGACAAAGGTACACACAGAGGTGTATTTCCATCCACGACTAGTTTGGGATACCTCTTAAAATTCTTCCCATCCTCCTCTTCTCCCTTTCTCCTCCATGTTTTCCTCATGATCATTTTTACTTGTATTTCCATCCTCCTCCCCCACCCCTCCTCCATCCCTGCATCTTCCTCTATCAACACATACACTGGCTCAAATGCAGCCACAGTTCTCTTATACACACACTCAAATGTACTTCCTTCCACTCTACTTACAGAGAACAATATGTGACTATTGTAAAAGCTGCTCTCAAATTTACAGTGTGTGAACATTTGTCATTATTACTCTTAGTAATAGTCTCACACATTTTGTTAAAATGACTGGAGGAGAAGGAATAAAAGGAGCAGAGGGGATAGCGTTTCTCTATTTGCATATGAAACGGGATCATAGTTTCAGTGTGCTAGTGAAGCTTCATCTACAAGAGACCACAGGGGTCTGAAGAGAAATTGTGTTGGAATGGGAAAAAGTGACCATACGTGGTTGATGACAACATGGTCTCCCTGCTGTTACCCTGCCTCCTTCTCAGCCTTCATCCTCACTTAAGAGCAGATCCGCCTGGCTCTCCATCACCGCACTCCCTAGTGCAAGAAAATTCTCTATGCAAAGCATTAGTTCTTATAAACATCACACTATTAGGAATTTTATAAGTCAGACAAAATAATATCCCAGTGGTTAGCATTACACTCTAAGATGTTTCATCTGCCTTCCAAATGACAGTGACTTCTTATTCTTCAATATTGTTTGTCTGCTTCCTTATCTGCACTGTTAAATATTTGCTAATATGCATGCAAACAGTTACTAATGCTGGAATTATCTTGACCTGTAGCAAATCCTTTGAATATACCTTATTTCTTCTATTTTTCAGTGCCTAACTTGCAAGCACTTATTTGGCCTCACATCAGTCTGCAAAGTGGGCATTTTAAGATTTTTTTTTTTTTTGATGTGGACCATTTTTAGTCTTTACTGAATTTGTTACAATATTGCGTCTGTTTTATATTTTGGTTCTTTGGCTGTGAGGCATATGGGATCTTAGCTCCCCAACCAGGGATGGAATCCGTACCCCCTGCATTGGAAGGTGAAGTCTTAACCACTGGACCACCAAGGAAGTCCCCAAAGTAGGGATTATTAACCAAAACTCACAAATAATAAAACCAGGTCACAGAGTTACTATGTTCCTAGTTCATCCAACTAGTAAGCACTGGAATGTAAGATTCCAATAAAGCTGTCTATCAATTTGTTTTAAGACACCACACTGCCTTTCGCAATTAAAAAGAAATCTGGTAATGGGACTAAGCAATTATTATTTTAGTGTAAAGACTCCGAGGTGTACATTACTATTTTATATAAATAATAGCTATAATGCCCTACAGAGCACTTTCCAATTCCGTAAAACACTCTCATAAGCCCTATGTCCATCCTCAAAGCATCTCAGGAGAGAAGCAGCACAGGAATTGATCACACTTTACAGACAAGAAAACTGAGTTTGAGAGAAAAGGAGGTTTGCCCGAGGCTACGTGGTCATTAAGCAGTGGAAGCACAAGGAACCCGCAGGTCTTCCCAGCTTGCTTTTCCCACTGTGTTTATAGCAGCTGTGAGCTGAATTAAGTTTCAAATTCTGTCCAAACTGTCCTAACTGATATGATATAGTATGATATGATGTGATGATATATAATACAGAAGCACACTTAGTACTGAAGAGCACAAGGATGAGGGAGAAAGCTGACAGATTCATGCTTTCTTATGGATTTTTTTTTAATTAATTAATTCGCTGCATTGGGTCTTCATTGCTGCACACAGGCTTTCGGTAGTTGCGGCAAGCAGAGGCTACTCTTCATTGTGGTGTGTAGGCTCCTCATTGCAGTGGCTTCTCTTGTTGCAGAGCACAGGCTCTAGGCACGGGCTTCAGTAGTTGCAGAACATGGGCTCAATAGCTGTGGTGTACGGGCTTAGTTGCTCTGCGACACGTGGGATCTTCCCAGAGTAGGGATCAAACCCATGTCCCCTGCATTGGCAGGCAGATTCTTAACCACTGTGCCACCTAGGAAGCCCCTCTTATGGATTCTTATGAGAGGTGCATGAAGATCCTTGTGGGCTGGCAGATAGGCAATGGTGGAAGAGATTCAAGCTGCTCTCCAGGAACCACGTGCTTATTCCTTCTTCCCGCGAGCAGGTGGTGAACCTTAACTCATTCAAAGACGGGAAGAAGGCAGCTCCAAATCAGTCTGACTGGCCACCTTGCGAAAGTTTGTGAGACATTAGTTTGATGTAATAAACAAATCCCAAAAGGGATAATGTCCCAACACGAAAGGGAGTTTCTATTTTGATCAAGTAAATTCCACTTGAGTATTTCTGATGGACGGGTAGCAGTCCTCCAGGCATGATCAAAAGAGACCCAGGTACATTTCATGTATGGCTTCCAAGGTCCTGTGCTTGCCTTCAGTTCAGCCGAGAAGGAAAAAGAATGTGGAGACTATCCCATGAGGACGTTTACAGAAACCATATCCCACTCATCTTCCATTGGTTGAATTCAGTCACAGGAGGGTGGGATGTATTATTGTGTTGTGCACCCAAGGAAAGGAGGAACTACATTTGGTGAATAACTAGCATGCCTTCCCAGAACTCTACCAAAACTTGCCTGTGTGTGTTTCTTTCAAACTGAATCCATACCTAATGAAACCTTCCTATCAGGCTCATCAGAAAAGTTGTACTTATTTTTACTCTTGTGACAGAAGTCCTGAATACTCTTATTACGGTCTGTACAGAACAGAAACCATCCAATTCCACTTCAAAAATGATAGTTGCTGTGGTTCTTTCATAAATAGCCACATTCACCTGCTAGAGCAGATTTTAGTTCAACGTGGAAACAGAAATAAGCCTAGCCTTGGGCTCAAGAGGATGGACTTAGGAAACAGAAAGTTCCAGATCTGAATACTGACCGTGCCTTTTCTTGGTGAGAGCTAATGTTTAATAAGTGCTAAGGACCACACCAGTTCTTAGCACTTCACAGGTACTATCACAATTAACTTTCACAGCAGCACTTTAAAAGTGGGTTTTGTGGATGCTGAAACAAGTTTAGGGTTTGTTTCACTTGCCCAAGGACGCAAGAGAGTATACAACTGGGCTCAGACCAAGAGCCTGAGGTTCCAATCCTGTGTTCCTCTCGCCCCTCCTGAACCTCTCTGAATACTGGCTCCTGCACTTGTGAAACAGGACTGATACCTACTTCACAGGTTTCCTGCAAATAGTAAATGAGCAAGTATGTAACCCAATGCCAGGCACGTGATGAAAGGATTGATTTGTTACAATTATTATTAAGAACAGTAAATAACTGCTCTCTCTACATGAGCTTCACTCTACCCTAGTTTACTTTGTGCATCTTCAAACTATATATCTGAGAAGAATCTAATAAAAATATTCTTTATGACATCCATTTGGCACACAGAGATCTCCAGAAATTTACCAAGGGCTAGATTTGCTAGTAGTTAATAAGGGTTCACACAGCCTTGGCAGGGGCAGGACATGATACAAAACAAATATGATCTTTAAAACAGCTGTGGAAGAAAAGAGGATGACATATATTGGTAAATTCATAATGAAACAGTCAGCATTGTCCGATCCATCAATCTATAAGCTGGCAGACCAGAAGAGAAGGATAAATACTCTCATTATGATTTCACACCTCACTTAGTTCTATATGAAATCTATGGTACACATTTTCCCCACCATTTAGATGCTCCTTTGTCAAATTTGACACAAGAACATTTCCCAGCCTTAGAAGTTCCGCTCTGCTGGGAGTATTTTGCGGGCAGCAGTGTGGCAGAGCTGTTAGCAACCCTGGTTGAATGGCAAGGAGCTAAGGGCAGGAAGAAGCCATATATTTCTTTCTTAAGGATGCTCAGTGCCCCACACAGGGACAGACAGAGAATAGAGATGTGGAAACTAGTGATGGAGTGATTTCCCACTGACTATGTATACAGTCATTCCCCCTCCTCGGCTGACTCCCCTGCTCCCAGAAAGAACAGAAAATGAAACCAACCTGGGAGATGCCAGATCTCCCTATTTTTCATTCAGCAAGTAAGATGCATGGATGCTTTCGGGCTACGTCAAGGAGAACAGAGTGCCATGTTCACGGCACTGGGAGGAAGCCAGTCTGACTAGCGCAGAGGTCACTGTTTGGAATGTGAGCTACAAAGCTGAATTCATGTGAGCATCAGGTAATGACAGAACTTGAAAATCACATATAAAGCCAGACACTCTGCTCTTCAATTCATTATCTCACTTAACTTTATTTCATCTTCACAACTTTCCTGTGAAGCAGATGATCTTGTCATTATTTCATAGACGGATGATCAGAGAAGTTAAACGACTTGTCCAAGATCACATTCTTCACAAGTGTCAAAGCATAACTCTTTTTTCTTCTGAATCTAGTCTCCTGATGCAGTAGGCATTGGGTTATGTTGGAAGGTTTTTGAATTTGCCAACTCAATTCTTTATAATTGCATGATCCGTGGTACTAAAAGTAGCCTAGAACATGAAGTACTTCCTCAGAGTTACAGAATGTACCTACAATTTAAATCATATCACCATTTCGTGACTCCACATTTACCAGATGGTGGAGTTGTAAGTTAAGGGCAGGGGGGGCACACCTGGGCCTTTTCCTTCTGAGATGCCTTTTCAGCATCTTTGCCTACCTCTTATTCTTAAGTTCCTCTTGCTACCCATACACCATGTAGTTGGATCTCCCAGGAACCTCTGTTCTCCCTGGTCCTCTCACATCTTTCCTGAACACTTCACATAATAAATCATACACCTGCCATCAATTCAAGTTTGTACCAACAGACCAAAACAACAAGCCCAGAAGAGCTAGTTCTGATAAAAACTGAAAGCCAACAATGACAAAGGTCAATAAACTGAAAACAAAGAATAGAAAGGCTTTGGTAAATCATCACTTCCTAGTGAAATCAGACCCATGCTACCCACAAACGTCTGCCACAAGTTAAGGACCATAACGAAAGAGCTGGAAAGTGGCTAAGCTTAATGAGCAGCAGCCTGTAGTTTTTGAACCATTGGGATTCGATACTTCCCTTGACAAGATGCGCTGCTGACTGTACCCGACCACAGACATGGAAGAATCAATATTCCCAGGTCTCTGAGTACGAGCTACCTGTGGCCCATTCAGCCAAAGGCATCACTCAAACTTGAGAAAACAGCTTAGAGCTGACACCCAGCGGTCTTTAGCTAAAAGAAAAATCATAAATCATGCATAATTCTGTCTCTAGGGGGCAAAAAAAAGAAAAAGAATTCCTAAATTGATTGAAAGTATAGTTAACCCTTAATCAATATAAAGGTTAATCCATGTATAATTTATAGGCTGCCCTCCACCTCCACAGTTCCTCCACATTAGAGGATTCAGCCAACCATAGACCATGTAGTACCATAGTATTTACTACGGAAAAATATCCACATATGCATGGACCCACAAAGTTCAAACCCATGGTTTTCAAGGGCCAACTGTATATATACATACACACACACACACACACACACACCAACTTGCCACATTTGGATGGAATTAGAAAGTAGAAGGGTCTTAACTTTACCTGAAGGGAATGAACTAAACCAGTGATTCTCAAAGAGCTGTCCCAGACCAGCAAGCATCCACCTCAGCTACAAGCTTGGTGAGAATACATGTTCCTGAGCCCACAAGCCAGATCTCCTTAAATAGACGATCTGTGGGCGGGGTCTGGCAATTTGTGGTTCAAGGAGACCTCCAGGTGTTTCTGATCATGCTCAATTTGGTAACTATTGAACTAAGACAGCCTACCTGCACCTTTTGAACTTTAACTAAAGTAAAATCAGAGCCAAAAGCACACACAGAGAACAGGAAAAGTAGCTTCATTACCTAGGGTACAATAGTAAAATGATTAAGTCCTTTCCACCAGTTTCGTGTTCTTTGAGAACTTACTTATTTTCATTTCTTTCTTCAGTTTCCTCACCTCTAAAATGGAAATAATAATATCATTTAGTTCACCAGGAAATTGTGAGGAGTCAACAAAATAATGTTTGGAGTCATTAAAATGTGCCTGACACACCAGTGAACATTCAAAAATATTAGCTATTATTATAAAGTTCAAATGAACACCAAAAGCAGAACATCCAAACCTCAAGATAATGTCCACAAGGATAATCAAATTTAAGCAAACCAAACATGAATGAGAAAATTTACAGATCAGGAGGAAAAAGCAACCAAATATAAATAAGGAAGACTAGTACACCAACTATAAGTGAAAAACTGTACAAACTGGGGGAAAAAAAAGAGAAAATTTCCCAATTGTGAAGTGAGGAACAGCTGGAGAGGTAGTTAATGAGATCTGCTAACCATTCCATTAGTCCAGCTTCTATTTTGAGGAGGAAAAAGTAAATGTAACCTGCCCTGCCTTAGAGTAACTTGCTCTGGGGGTAACTCATGTTCTCTTAACCTGGAAAATCAAGACTGAGGAGCAGAAGATGCGATAAAATATCATACTGTGTTGGTTCAAAATGGCCACCAAATCCATTTAAAAAGCAAGACATTTTTTTTAATAAATTTATTTATTTAATTGGCTGCATTGGGTCTTCATTGCTGCGTGCGGGCTTTCTCTAGTTGCAGAGAGTGGGGGCTACTCTTCGTTGCAGTGCATGGGCTTCTCATTGCAGTGGCTTCTCTTGTTGGAGAGCATGGGCTCTAGGCATGCAAGCTTCAGTAGTTGTGGTGCACGGGTTTAGTTGCTCCACGGCATGTGGGATCTTCCCGGCCCAGTAATCAAACCCGTGTCCCCTGCCTTGGCAGGCAGATTCTTAACCACTGCGCCACCAGGGAAGTCCTAAAAAGCAAGAATTTTTGGCAAAAGAAAACTTTCCAAACAGCAAGCTTTGTTGCCAGTGAAAAACATAAAAGAAGACCTAAACGGAATTTAAAAAACGAAAACAGAAACAAAAACCTCTGCCTATCCAAAGTCAAGTTTCAGAGGAAAGTTTGTAACCTGAAACCCAACTGAGTTTTTTTTTAAGTTCGCAAGGGAATTTCAAGAAATAATTCAAGATTCAAAAGTGAAATTATGGCAGAAGAAAGCTAGAGTTGATTTCAGTGAAGCGAAACACTTAAAAATTCTTAGGTTATTTCAAAAATCAATCTTCTAACTGGCTGAAGACTTGGAAAAGCAGAAAGAAGCCCTTTGCAAGGACTTCCAGCTCATTGACTTCAGTCATCCAGAACCTGCCCTGATTGATCTGTCATCTTCCTCCCAGGGCGATGGAAATGATTTTCACTTCATCCATTCGTCCCCGTGGTATTTGTTCTATTCTTTAGCACATTGTAAGCATGTCAACTGCAGAGGTAGACAGCAACCTGTTCAGTTCATGTCTAATTCAACCTTTGCAGGCAGATGAAGGCAGAAATATACACTATATGTGTGGATTGACCTTGGCAGTCACTCAAAGAGAAAACAGTTATCTCCATCCCCAATTTTCCCCCTCCTGCTGTGTTTTCCAGAGCCCTTTCCTCCCAGACCTTGTGAAATCATAGAAACATTTCGAGCATTTAAAAAAATAAAGTGTGTGTTAGAGGGCAGAGATAAATGTGTTACAGAGTTACTCAGAAGAAGAAGTGGTACAGGAAGTAAGTTAATATCTGTAGCCAACTACAGTTGAGTTATCCACAAAGAAAAGTGTTTTTACAAATGAGCCAGGGTTGAGTTCTAGTCTCAGCTCTGCTCATTCGCTTTGCTACCTAAAACAAGTTAATCCTGCCTCTGGGCCTATTTCTGCATCATTAAGGTCAGAAGAGTAAACTGTATCAGTGGTTTCCAAATCTGGATACTCATCAGAAGGCTTTAACTATATTTCTCATCTTCTTCAACAGAATCACAAGAAATAAAGGCCAGGATATCTATTTTCCAAACATTCAGCTCTGGAATGGTTTGACTAGATGATCATTAAGGACCATTTTTGCTTTCCATATTGTGTGCCCAGCATTGATTTGTCCTCCAAGTAAAGAACAGAGAAGAAATGCCTTTACCATCAAGAAACGTTAAGTATAAATGGGAAGCTGTTTTCCCAAGTTGTTTCGCTTCTTTACTGCTGAACAGCAAACCACCAAAAACATAATGGCTTAAGATGATGACTATTTTTTCTCGTGAAGCTGCCATTTTGCCAGAGCTTGGGGGAGACAACCCGCCTCTCCTCCACTTGTCCTATCTGGGGCAGCTCGAGACTGGGGGCTGGAATATTCTTGCTCACGCATGCCTGGTGGTGGAGCCTGGATGTTTGCTGGGACGCATGCGAGGTACTGCCAGCTGGAACCCTCACATATGGCCTCTCCCTGTGTGCTCAGCTTCGTCACAGCAAGGTGTCCTGGCTCTAAAGGCGAGCATCCCAAGAGAGAGAAAGCAGCAGGAGCTGGCAGCCTTGTCACTTTTTGCACCCTGAGGTCACGAGGACACACAGCAGCGGGCACTTCCACCTCCTTCTATTCGTGAGGAAGTCACAGAGCCCTACCCAGGTTTAAAGGGATGGAAAATAGATTTCGCCTCTTGAGAGAGTAGCAAGTTTCTGGAAGAGCATGTAGGACCAGAAATATTGTTGGAAATTACAACCTGCCATACCAATGAATAAAACAGAAGATATGTGATGGAGAAGAGTGGAGGATGGTAAGAAATTGGACTGGAAAGGCACAGGTTATAAGAGTATAAAAGAATTTGAAGGTCAGGAAGAAGAGTTTGGATGTGCTTAGGCAGGAAATGGAACCATTGAAGGGCTTTGAGCAAAGATTTCTTTGAGCGAAGGATTCTTCCTGAATTGCACTCCCACGAAAGATAGATATTGTATATAAGCATGAGCTTTGCAAAGCACTCTAGGGAAAGGGTGTTACAGGCCTGGAGAACTGAGCCCTATTTCTTCTCTGTGACCTCTCTCCATTTCTACAGCTGTGAATTTAAAAAGGAGAATGGGAGCACTTTGGGGTATCTACCACATGCCAGACATCCCGAATGTATCATCTTGTTTAAACATCACAAGAACAACCAGAGGTCAATATTATTACCCCCCTTTCCAGATGAGGAGACTGAAGTTCAGAAGTAAACAGCTTGCCCAAAGTCAAAGAGCTTAGAATGCACAGAGTCACGAATAAAACAAAAGTCTGACTACAAAGCGTAGACTTTCTCACTATGTCATGCCAGATGGCCTCAACATTTTGAAGATGGAAATTACAAAACATTATATGTTTCATGCAAAAAGATAAATAATGTAGCAGTTTCTCTCTATGTATGTTCTAATGTCAGGAAGTGGAAAATGAAAGCAACAAAGATTCAAATAATAGTTTCTGCTTTGGGCTTGGAATAAGAACTTTTTTGAGAAGAAAACGGAAAGGCAGGAGCTATATTCCAAGTTACCATGGTATGTAAGATGTACGAGGGTGAATCAAAAATTATCCGCACTCCAGTTATATTAAGACTTCTATAAATTCTACTGCCAAAGTGGGGATAATTTTGGACTCCCCCTTGTATATCCTCACCTCCATCATCCACAGAGATACAAAAGCATATCCTCTGAAGAATCAAAAGAAAACTGCAATCAAGTAGAGAGAATTTGTAGAGATTGCATGAGCATGCATTGTTCCCTTCCACTAAAAACAGTGTCCACATCTCATATTCTTTTCCCTTTTGAAATCGCATTATTTTTCTTATCCTGAGATTTAATCTGCAGCCCTGAGCACACCATCTTCCTGTGACCAGGGACAAATCAGAAGGTTGATAATGCTTGGTTTTATTTTTTTGTTTCTTGTTAACTGTTATTTATTTATTTTTTTTTAAAAATTTTTGGCTGCATTGGGTCTTTGTTGCTGTGCATGGGCTTTCTCGCTGTGCGTGGGCTTTCTCTAGTTGTGGCGAGCGGGGGCTACTCTTCGTTGTGGTGCACAGGCTTCTCATGGCAGTGGCTTCTCTTGTTGCAGAGCACGGGCTCTAGGTGCTCGGGCTTCAGTAGTTGTGGCACGTGGGCTCAACAGTTGTGGCTCACGGGCTCTAGAGCACAGGCTCAGTAGTTGCGGCACACGGGCTTAGTTGCTCCGTGGCATGTGGGATTTTCCCTGACCAGGGATGGAACCCATGTCCCCTGCATTGGCAGGCAGATTCTTAACCACTGCGCCACCAGGGAAGCCTGACAATGCTTGTTTTTAGAACTTTTATAGCAACTGTTCACCCCGAAGTACTTAAAATGTCTGCTATTGATTGAAAAAAAGTTTGCAATATTATTCTTGTCCATGGAATTTATATTATAATAAGAGACTCATGGGTATAAAGAATAAATCTCATAGTAGAAATTGCAGGCTTAGTAAGAGACTGAGCACCAGGATCTCTGTGAATGAGAAGGGGGTGTTCAGTGCCTCTTCCAAATCCATCATATATACACTAAAGCACTAATCAATTTCAAGTCTGACCCAAACCACTTTCATATATAATTCCTCAAGAAGGGAGCTGGCTGAAACAATGACAGGGAGATGTTCCACTGTAAGGTGGGTTTTTTTTTTTCTTTTTTTATAATTTGCAGAGCACATCCATGAGCGTTACCTCATTTAAGTTTACAAACAACACTGGAAAGTGTTCTTAGCATTATCTCGCCAATGAGAAAACTGAGACACCAAGAGTTGCTTCAAATCACGTTCAAGAACACTAAAACTTTTCTTCAAGGAGGGCTACAGCAGACATGTGGAGTCAAAAGCTCTTGCCCTCTGTAGCAGCCTAATGTCACAGTGTGTCTCTCGCACACAGTCCGGGCCCCTGAAAAAACTGCAGGGAGCTATGCTGTTGATTCTCTTCTGCAATGGGGAACATGAAGAGTTTCCCACCGCTAGGTCCCAACAAAAGGAAATAGTACCCATAGGGGCGTGAGGCTCAGAAGGAGTCGCAAAGATTCCCCAACAGACCACTTGCTGACAGTTTCCACTAGGGCATCGGAGAAGTTTCCAACCTCCAGTTCCCGTAGCAACGCGGGGGTGCGGAGGAGCGCCACCATCTCAGAGGTAAGAGTTAAACGCCCACATTCCGGTGCACAAAAAGATGAATGAGAAGTTGAATGTACCACGGTGGAACTTTCGAGAACTCCAGCATGGCGATCAAATCAAGCTCAGAGAGAGATCCTCTCCCGTACAGAATGGGATGTGCCTTACAAAAGATACCCGAAAGTCTCCCTTAGAAGCGTATGTACGGTGACCGGTAGAAGCAGAAATGGGCTCTGCTTTATTCTTCACACCCAGGCCCTTGGACTCCTAGCCAACTGCTCGCGTCAGTTCCCTTTGCTGTGGCCAAATCTGGGTATCCTGGCTGTCTCGCCATTTCATGGCCCCTTGTGATAAGTGGCTGATTTATGTGGAGAAGAAAAGCCAGGCTTTCTCATTTGCATATCTTACCTCATGGAAATTTCCTTTCCATCTCATAACTCTCCCAGTGCTGGCATTTGGGTCATTTTCTTCTCCAGTTGGCTTTGTCAGACAGCAGCAAACTGCCTGGGCGTTCGGCCACAGCAGAGGGGCAGGCAATGCTTGACTGAGATAAAGTGTATTTGACTTGGCAGGTGTGCCCAAAGGCCCCAAGGGCAGTGGGAGGTGTGCTTTATCTAATTATTCACAGCCGTGCTACTGGGGGAGAATGGGGCATTGGCCCAAGGATTGAGAGAGAGGCCTCTCTTATTTTTATCACTGGCCTACCTTGGAGAAGGCAGGCTTACGATTAGAATACCACCCTCCAAACCTGGCAACCTGCACACCAAAAAATCTGACTGAACAGTCAGGAAGGTGAAAACAATATACTCAGACATCTTCCTCAGACACCTGCAGATACCTTGGATCTAGGACTGGCTGCCACCTCACTCAGTGACCTTGGAGAAGTCACATGGCCTCGCCCTGCCTCCAATTCCAACAGGACAGGAATGCCTTCCTACAGAGCTGCTCACCAAGAACTTAGCAGACTGAGAAACTGGATTTTTGGAGTGAGAATTTTGTGGACAAAATGTGCTATGTCATACTTATAGTAAAAGTGTACTTACCCATTTTATTTTTACATTCATGGCTAGGAGGAATTTTTTAAAAAGGGGTCATATTTCCAATGTTTCTAAATGAAATCTATAGTTTGACAAAAGCACAGGAACTTTTGTGTAAAGTTGAAGACAAAATATCCACCTAAGTGAGCTCACTGAGGACAAAGACTATATTTGTCCCATCTACCTCTGTATCTTGAGTACCTAGCATGTAAGTGCACTGATTGATATCAGTTGAAATAGTGATGGAGAGGACCAAATTGAACTACATGGATATGCCTAGTCTTATACTTAAAACAAAGTAGGCCCTCAAGTTTTTTTTTTTCTTTTTTTCTCCCTTCCTTTTCTTCCAATGTTGCTAAAAATACAAAGCTTCTTCTAGGTAGGCAGCAAACATTAAATATCTTTCAATAATATTGAGTTCCTGAGCATACTTCCCTAATGTTTTCCTCATCTGGCTCTCTAATCTTTATTTTAAGAATAATTTGCTTGTGCTCCATCCTTTTTCTAAGGACATTTTATAAACTTGGAAAAAAAATCAAACCAGTCAACATCAAAACATTGTCTAGTAAAAATATTGGGCATTTTAAAAAGAAAAGGGAAGGGATTCAGGCAAACAGACTAAATCACTTATAAGGATAAAAAAAAAAAAAGATTGACATTACACTTTACAATAGCAATGGTTTACCAGAAGACAATTGAGTAATATATCTCAGTTGCTCAAGAAAAGAAAATGTGAGCCAAGTATTTTATATCCATTCAAACTGAACTTTAAGTATAAACATCTCACACACACACACACAAATATTGTGAACGTGTAAAAATAGGATAAATATTGTTCCTATCAGCACTTCCTGAGAACTCTTCTAGAAAATGAGATTTTCTAGAATCTGGAGAGGCACTGGCAAAAAGAATGTTGTTGAGCATTGAATATATATTTATCTGTAGAAATGATTTTTGTTTAATTTTTGTATGATAATTTCATAAATTGCTACTTTACTAAATTCTCTTTGTTTAGAGTAGTTTTTCCATTGATTCCTTTGGGAATCAAGCTACCATCTGCAAATAGACAGTTTACTTATTCATTTCAATTCTTGTACCTCTGTGTTTTTGTTCCATCCTTCTTAATAGGAGGGTGGACAAATGAGAGAATGGCAAGATGGGTCTAATGTAGCCCTACACTGGGACATCAGACCAAATACATGACTAGCAGAGGGTCAGCCGTGTACAGAAAAAGATATATTTTTGAATGACTTCCGTAGAATTCTAGGCTGTATTTGAGAGGAGAGATAAGTGTCGTTAAATAGATAGACCTCCAGAATTCCAGAAATATTTGTCAACCTTGAATTTTGGACGGAAAACAAAGTGTGCAAATAGGAGAATACTGTAGAGATCTCAGCTCAACTCTTTGGTTGTACAGACTGGAAAACGAAAGCCCAGATACTGCCCAAGGCCACATAACTCATCAGAGTCCAGCCATGGCCTTCCTCATATTTGTTTCACCTTCTAAGCCAGGATGAACCCCTAGCCGGGTGCATGTGCTAACACCAAAAGTCACAGGCCTTATATCACTTTACTCAAAAGGAATATTGGACAGAGACCCAGTGGTACTTTTAGTGATTCTTGGGTAAAGCAGACCATTTGGAATCAGCTTCTTTGAATAAGAGGGTTGACAAATGTCAAACAACTCTGGCCTGACAAAACTGGAATGAGCCAAGTATCTCATACGGGCTTCAGATTCTAGAGTCAACTCTGCACTAATTTTGCAAATCAAGTAGAACAAAGACCACCAACTCATTTTGATGAAGACGCCATGCTCAGAGGACTTTTGAAGTCATTAACTGAATTCTGGTCTTGGCTCTGATTTCTAATGATTTAGTAATGCAGACAAGACTGCTCACTGCTCCGGGTCCTCAGAGGAGCTGGAGGAGACGTTTTGTGAGTTCACTTCCACATGTAAGGGTCCATGATTCCATTACACATCCAATTGCCCTGAGAGAAATTTCAGCAGACACCCTTGAGCCATGTGGTGAAAAGTTAGCTACCACATCAGCTTAACTAAGTTTCACTCCACTCAACAAAACAATGTTTTATCCAGAAAATGTGCTCTCCTTTACAGCTTCTAAACCCTCACTAATATGTCTCAAAACAGAAATGATAATGGACCCTCTAATATCTTAGGGGTCAAAAAGGATTTTAAAGCCATTATTTTAGGAGAAAATTGACAGGGGATTTTTTTTAATATATATTTTAGGTCATATTTTCTATGAGCTCATTTTATTTCCTAAAAAGGCTTTTACATGGGCAATTGTGATATTTAATATCTTTAATCTTCTACACTAATCAAAACCTCTTGTTCTTTATAGGTTCAGTGTGTTCTCTGAGCTCCTGTTCATTTGTCTACACATTAGGTACTGAAGAGGTTTAGCCTAAATCACATTCAACAGAGTCCAGGTATAATCTCTGCAAAAGTACACAAAGAGAGAAATGCAAACCTCCAGCAGGGACTTCTCTGGTGGTCCAGTGGGTAAGACTCTGTGCTCCCAATCAAGGGGGCCCGGGTTCGATCCCTGGTCGGGGAGCTAGAGCCCATGTGCCACAACTAAGACCCATCACAGCCAAAATAAATAAACAAAGAACACCTCAGGCAGACTCTGTTGGAGCATCGTGGTACCATCAGCAATTGTTGCCAATTCCACTAACCCCTTTCTTGCTTCATCAGCCCACCCCGGCAAACATCCTAAATGGCCAGGATCTAAAATATCAACACAGGGAGAGTAACTCTCATCAACCGCCTTTATTCATGATTTCTTCAAGACCGTATCACAGTCTGATGAACACGGAGTTGTTCAATGTGGTCGTTCTAAAAGCAGCTAATAGCAGGATGTAATTGGAAGCAGCTTCGGCTCACTTACAGAACCCTTGCTCTGTTAATTGTGATTTCACAGCCCACTAAGCAGCGCAGCCTGGGGCGAACATTTCTGGGAGGAAAGTCAGCATTCTTTCAGTCCATTCTGCCCACTGTTGTTTTTCCTGTCGCCCTGTGGTTAACGTCACCTTTTTCAAAAGCTCAGTAGTCGGAAGTAGTTGCCTTCCTCAAGGCAATGTCCTTTTTTTTTCCCTACCTGGCAGCAGACAGCCTGTGGATACACCTATTATTTTGCTTTTTGCTTTTGTCTTAGCCTTTCACATTTCACCATTGTTCTCAGAGCAGCCGCATATGGCCAATACACACCTTCCGTGTCCCACAGCTGGCTGTCATCCATCCCTGCGGCTAAACAATGGAAGACCTCTGTCTGCCTTGGCTCACCCACGCTAGCATCCCTGATGCTTTCTTGAACAAACGGCCCCCTCAGGAAGGGACAGTATTGTCTAAAATATCAGCAGGAATTCCAAATCATTTGGGGGAAACAGTGTGTTCCCTCCACAGAAATAGGCACCACACATGAACTAGATTTCATCCAGGGCAAGAGCCATCAAATAAGTTTTCAGTCGAGACCCTAAAATAGGGATCCCCTTACCCCATGGGACTCAGATCCTTCATATGAAACATTGAGAAGATCAAGGGTCAGCGTGGACTATTTCTAAGGCTTTCCTATTGAGAAATTTTATCATCTACAAATACTCACATTTTAGAAACAGGAACACGAATTGTGAGGCCGAGGACACTGGCTTTTCAGAGGAAGGAGCAGTGAAGCTAGTGCATTAAGAGGTGTACCATGAAATTTTTCATACAATTAGGCTACTATCCTATAGCTCACTGGTTGTCATAGAATCAACTCAAAACCCCCAAAGGAACCCTTATCTTCTTTTTACTCATCCATGTCAAAGACAACGTCATTGTTCTTGACTCTCATATGTCAAGCCTTCACAGCTCAAATAAAGTATTCCAGGGGAGTATTAGAGGGCAATTTTGTTTCAATCAACACAGAAGCATCATTGAACACACTCAGATGCTAGCAAGCGATTTCATATAAAGTCCACACAATGTCAGTAATATTTAAGGAAACCTGTACACTCATTCTTTGTTCAGTTTTAACTAAAGGTGCTATTTCTCATCAATGAAATCAGAGCTCGGTTTCTAATTTTAACTACACTACAAGTTATTTTTAAGAATTTTTATTGAGATATAATTGACATATAATAAACTGCATATATTTAAAGTGTACAATTTGATATTTTTTTCTTATTAGTAATGTATATATGGCAATCCCAATCTCCCGATTCATCCCACCCCATACCCCCCTCCCCCGCTTTCCCCCCTTGGTGTCCATATGTTTATTCTCTACATCTGACTACACTACAAGTTTTTGACCTAATGAAGAAATAAAGTTTTTGAACAAATCTGCTTTCCCTAGAAATTCAGTTTTCCTCTGGGTATCATGTAAAATACCATCCTTTGGGTAGCATCTGTGTGTCCCACCACAGAGCTTATAAAGTGGCAGCCCTCCCATTGGAAAATGGATCACTAGCAGGCTGTGAAGGGGATGCTTGGGTAGCTCAGCATCCCCACCACTGGGATAATTTTGCAGGAATTGCAAACAGGAATTGCAGTTCAGGGCTTTTGAAACTCCCCAAGGTTATTACTCGATACATTCGCTCAACAGCAAGGTGGAAATGTCTCGTGCTAAGCCACAAGTTAAAGAAACATCTGGACAGTGGATGGACTTGGCTCCAAAAATGGCCCTGGTGAGAAGGCTAAATGGGTGCCAGGCGCAGAAACAAACCCATGTCCGAAGTTTCCCTCGCTAGTTAGGATCATTTCCAAGAGTCATGGCCTAGAGGAAAGGGTCTCCTGAAACTAAACTGGAACCCGTACAGACTTGAGACAAAATGTTTTTGAGGCAATAATACTTTAGGAATCTAAGTGAAGCAAACACAAACGTGTTCAAAGAAAGAGAAGCACCAGAAAGACACTCAAGCCACTTGAAGGTGTCTTATAGGTCAGGCTCTTCTTATCTGTTCCCTGGGATGTTTGGACACAATTCTCAAAGGCAGGGAGTAATAACAGGAAGGCCAAAGAACTGGGATTCAGACAGATCTGCTCCGCCGCTCAGTGACTGAGGAGTCCTGAGCAAGAAGTGCTGAAGTCTGCCCCTAAGCCAGCTTTATTCATCTATTTATGACAGAAATCTTGGGAAGAGTAAAGGAGCACAACATACAAATAAGCTCCAAAAATGTTAATTACTTTTTTCCATTCAGGAATGAAGGAGCTAGTGAAAAAGAGAACTGCAATCTATTGTAAAGTGTGAAAGAAAGGAGAAAATAGCCATTTATAGCCAACAAATAGTTTTGGCACCAGGCAACACAACATCCAGTGCAAGGAAAGACCATCCTAACCTATACAGATCTGCTGGTTCTCCTCCGTTTAGCTATGATAACTGGTTTGTTCAAAGCTTGCCAGGAAGAGTGTCCAACAGTTTCCTTTATGACCAATAGCAGGCTTTTGCAATACAGACTAGGACCAAACATGTGACACAGGTTCCCTCTACAATAATACAACGGGGACAAATCAAATGATGGAGATGTCACTAGCGCCACTAGCTAACCAACTGAATTAACTTGTCCAGGCTAGAAAAATATACTGAGTTAAGAATGACAACAGAAAGCATCAAACGTTATGTTGATGTTCCCTAGGAGCTAAAGAAAATGGGCTAAAAGAGAAAAGAAGTGAATGGGTAAAGTGATTGAAACTGCTGATGCTAAGACTAAATTTAGACTAACAAGCGATGTCTGAATCTGTTCAAGAGACCACAGGTAAAGAATACAGATTTAGAGCAGTATGTTGAATAGACTGAAGTGGAGAGAAGAGAGGTGTGTGAAATCCAACTAGACGGCGGCTGTAGCAGTCAGCGACAAAGATCCACAGAAGGCTGATGTCAACTAACAGTAGCAACAAAGAAAAGAAAGCCAAGTTTGGAACTACTGTGATCAAAACAGCAATCAGGATGCGGTGAAGGCTTGAGCATAGAGAAAATAACGTGTACCTAAAAGACGGGATGAGAAGGATAATTAAAGTCAACTTTCTAGGGCTTCCCTGGTGGTGCAGTGGTTAAGAATCTGCCTGCCAATGCAGGGGACACGGGTTCTAGCCTTGGGCTGGGAAGATCCCACATGCCAAGGAGCAACTAAGTCCGTGCGCCACAACTACCAAGGCTGTGCTCTAGAGCCTGAGAGCCACAACTACTGAGTCCACATACCACAACTATTGAAGCCCACACACCTAGAGCCCATGCTCCGCAACAAGAGAAGCCACCACAATGAGAAGCCCGAGCATTGCAACGAAGGATAGCCCCAACTCGCCACAACTAGAGAAAGCCCACACACAGCTATGGAAGACCCAATGCAGCCCAAAAATAAAATAAATAATAAAATAAATAAATAAATAAACTTTCTATATGCTTACTTGTGACCTTTTTAAATATGAAAGCCCCTTGTAACCAAAAATATGAAGCATAAGAAAGATAATAGAAGCAAATGCCTGGATATATTCTCAGGACTGCTACTTACTGACACTTTGATCTTGGGCCATGAGTTGGTTTCTGGGGGCATCAGTTTTCCAGTTGTCTAAAACAGCATCAGGCATCACAGAAGACAGGATGATCAGACTCAAAAGATGCAGCCCTTGGAACTCCACCAGATGGTTTCCTCATCCTACCTTGAAATGGTAATCTACCCCAACCTGTGTGGGAGAAGAAAAGAATTATGGCGATGAGGGTAGGAGTCTTTGGGTCCTCATCGGGTTTGACACAGTGGAGTTCTCTGCCAAAATCCATTTGGTTTACAAGCCATATTTAGCTTTTGATGGTTATCATGGTCCCAAGAAACCCTATTTTTCCTGTATTTACGCAGGATGCTGTCCCACTCATCCTGGTATCCTTAGAACCTACCAGGGGGCCTGGCATGTGATAGACACAGTAAGTGATTTATTTAAAATCATTAAGCAGAATTTCTTGAACACTGGAACATAAGAAAGCCAAAGATTAATTCCATTTGCTTTTCAGAACTCAAACTATGAAAGCCTCTGTTGCCTCACTTCACAATAAGCCTGAAGTTCAGCTCCTCTAATTGGAGCTCGCTGTTCACCTTTCTGGTCCCATCCAGCCTGAGCCGTTAAGCTGCAGGTACCAGCTGTCAGATTGTATATGTCAATTACACTCGGATTCCTGGTTTTTGCTTAAATACAGGAAGGAAAACCAAGTGCTTGGCTTCCTTCTGTAATGAGAAGGGGGACTCTTGCTGCACCGCGCACACTCACTCGCAATAAACTAAGGCACCTCCTTTTCCACCAGGGCCTCTCACCAGGCATTAAGGGATTCTCTCATCAGGGCTGGAGCTGTCAATAAGCCCATAGTTGTAAGTTTATGTCAATACCCCTGTGACCAATTTGTCATAAAATAATTTTTAAAAATGAACAGCTGTGTTCACCATTTTTTCACTTTTAGCCTTGCTTTTTCTTTTTAAATTTTCATCGAACTGTGACATACATACACTTCATCCGTGGTAACTGTGTATCCATTATAATTGTGCAGTTTGATGATTTTTAACAAAGAGAACACTCCCCATGAAACAAGAACCCGGATCCATAAACAGAAAGTTACCAGCACTCAAGAAGCGCTGGCATGCTTCTTCCAGTCGCTAACTCCCCATGTTCCGAGTGAGATCCACCCTCACTTCCAGCACGATAGATGACTTTAGCTTGGTTTGGGCTTTTACAGAAGCAGATTTGTAACATGTGCACTCTTTTGTGTCTCACCCTCCCTTTACCGCCTGGGGAAATGGGATGTTACCTTTGTGTAACGTCAAGCGTCATCATTTCTTGCTGGTAACTTGGGTGGTATACGTGGAAAGGAAAGGAAACCTTGAGGCTGTGTTACAGGAAGACTTCATGTTAAACTTGGTCTTTTCTAAAACACAGATTAAGATCGTCGGAACCAGTTTAAGAGTTCAAGCTACCCAAGAGACATATGAGTCCTGCCAGTTGAAAATCTATGACTCAAGCTACAGCTGAGTGTTGGCAGCGTCCCACATTTGAACGTGTACTAAGTCAGAGGGATAAATTCTCCCTGAAAGGCAGGCAGGAACTGGCTAAGGGGGCAGAAGTCAGTGCGGACTTGTTAGCACAGACACAGTAGTTGCCGTGGAATTTAAAGGCTGATCATTATTACAGCCACGAGGGCCCAAACCCTCTGTAGCGGAGGCCCCTAATGCTTTGGAATCATGAAAATTAAGACAGCTTCAGGGACTTCCCTGGTGGTGCAGCGGTTAAGAATCTGCCTGCCAGTGCAGGGGACATGGCTTCAAGCCGTGTTCCAGGAAGATCCCACATGCCGAGGAGCAACTAAGCCCGTGCAACACAACTACTGAGCCTGCGCTCTGGAGCCTGTGAGGCACAACTACTGAGCCCACGTGCCGCCAGTACAGAAGCCCGCGCACCTAGAACCCGTGCACCGCAACGAAGAGTAGCCCTCGCCTGAGCACAGCAACGAAGACCCAACATAGCCAATTAATTAATTAATTTAAAAAAGACAATTTCACTGGCAGAATCTAAGTAACGACCTGCTTTTGGCATATGAGTCAGTTAATGTCCTAGTCCGAAGTGACCCAGAGTAAGAGAGGCCCAGCCCCTCCCAATAAAACTCAACATGACAGGAGGGAATCCAGGGAGCAGGGATGGAAACAGATTTTTTGGAAGAAGCAGAACAAATTAATCAGCTGTGAGCACCTTGCATCTTTTTCTTAGGTGATCACGTTCCAACTTCCCCAGGCATTTTATGGTCCTTAGCACACATACACACTGAACTCACTGGACATCTTAGAAGTTAGAGCCCACCTTGCATCACTCAGGCAGCCAGCACAGCCAGCAATTCCACAAGGTGATATCACTCCTAAACACCAGCCAGGAGAAAGACAGGATGCCAGAGGATTACCACCAGGTGGTCTCTTCGCTAAAGGAGGAAATAGACTAGATAGTTAAAGGTATCCAATCAACAGTGGCTTTGAACTAGAGGTGGTTATATGAAGAGCCCAGAATACACCCCAAATTCACTGGAGCCATTGACAAATTGTCCACACTACTATCGTTCTAATAGTCTCTAACAGTTATTGAGCTAATGTTACATACTAATTATTTCATATAATCCTAAAAACAACCCCACGAGATAGGTACTAATTTTGTCTCCATTTTACACATATGCACAATGAGGCAGAGAGGTGGTCATATGTCACGGCCAGGAAGTAGATCCAGACATTTGTTTGACTACAGAAACCACACTGTGAAACAGTGGCGTTCAAGCTTTTTTTTTTTTTTTTTAACCATGACCCAGTAGGAAATTATTTTACACTGTAACCCAGAACATACACTCATACACACATAAATACACACCAAAAAGCTTTAGAAAATATTTGCCCTTACTCTATGCCTTAGATCAATGTTTTGATATTTACTAATATGTTTGAAACTTTTCTATTTCCTTTTAAGATGCTCATTACAATCCACTCACCTATTTCATGACACTTGTGATCTGCAGTTAGAAAAGCACTGACTAAAGCATCATGCTGTATTGCTTCCCAGGCTCTTCTTATTTGATTCTCTAGGCATGGATTTTACGACCACAGTGTTAAATTTACCACCAGTGGTGTGCTGGTAAATGTTCAACAACTAGATCTTCGGGACTTGTGAAGGAACTGGTTATTAATGTTTGCTGCTTTTTGCACTGTAAATACTCCCACCATGGCCAATTCAAAGCTATCAATGTGGCACCACTGAACACGGACTTGGGAAGAAATAAGGATGATTGGCTCTTGAGAGTTCATACCAACCAACAAAAGCCCACCAAAACATTTTCCCAAAATTTTCAACAAGAGGAACAGAAAATATGTTTTAAAGTCATGTCAGTGATCAGATGAGTTGGAGGTGATTTGTCAATGACATTTACTTTCCTGTTTCATGGCAACTAGTCTAAACCCACAATCTCACAGTGTCTAACATATATACAAGTTCTTTCTATTTGAGTATGGGGTTCATAAGTGTTGTAACTTGAAGAATAATTAGGCCATGCTACTTCATTAACTGTACACTGAGGTATCTAAAATTCCATGATTAAAAATATTTCTCTTTTTTTAAGCCAGTGTTTTGGCCCATTTAAAACTTTGACCATCCCTAAACAGGTAACAAACTAACTTGCATTAATGTGCTTAAAACCGATAGCTTAGTATATTAGATGATTTTATTTGTGATAAGTAAGAGAATTGAGAAAATGGGAATTCTGATGAGTATGAAGCAGTGGATGACTTTGGAGTAGCTGCATTTCTAGGAAACCCATCATAAGTAGGGTAACACAATGGAAACCATCACAAATCCTCGTACCATCTGAGAGTCAGGATAGCATCAGGCATCTATGGAAGGGCATAACTGAGTATGAGGAAAGTTACAGGATTAAATAAAATAATCTATTTAGAACATGAATTATAGTTTCCGGCACAGAATAGCTGCTTGATAAACTATATTAACTTTAAGGGAGGAGATAGGAAAACAAGAGAGGTTCTATTCAGAAATCATTTAACGATATCTGAAGTAACATAAAACAGATTTCAAACTGACATAAGCAAAGAGGAATTTATTATCTCACATAACTGGGAAATCTTAGCTGGATTAGATAGCACATACAATACTGTCAGGTCTCACTCTTTCTCTGTCTCTTGGCTTTGCATCTCAGGCAGGCTCTTTCCTCATGGTGGTAAGATGGCTGCCAGCGGCTCTGGGCTTACATCCATTCTTCTAAGTTACTCTGACAGAAAGAGGATGCTTTTCTCCTGGTGGTTCTAGAAAATGTTCTCACATTAACCCTGGTTGGAAATAATTTGGTCACAGGCTCATTCTGGAGTGAAATGCTGTGGTCAGGGACATACCACACTCTGGTTAGTTATGTGTATCATAAGCTACCTATAAAGCCAGGAGTGGATTCACCTTGCTTTATGAACATCAGTGTTGGTTCCCAAAGGAAAACTGTGGTATATGGTTTCCAGAAAACTTGGAAATGGGTGCTAATCCACTAAACTACAAGGGAAAATTGTTTTGTTCCAGCTGCTGAGAATTCTGTTTAAAACGGAAACATTTCCCAAATTTCCAACATCTTCTTCAGCAAGTCAGTTCAGGGGTGATATGCAAAAAGTTTAACAGCTAGTATCAAGTTAAGAAAATGAAACATCAACCATACCCCTTGGAACTGGAACCTGAAGACCCGACTCTGCCAGAATTGAACACTTTTTGAGTTGGGCCAAGAAGAATTGAGGGAGGCAGTAGAGATAGGTCAGAGGAGGAACCAGAGCAGTCAGGGAAGCGGAGGAATATTCAAAGGACTTGGTACATTGACTATTCACCACCTGGATGAAAGTGTTTCAATATTTTAACTAGTACAACTACACTAGTGTGTATCAGTGGGGTTCCAACCTTGCCTGAATCTATTTGCAGCTACATCATAAAGAAGAATGTGCTGTCGGCTATGACCCATCTTACATTCAGAAGCATGGCCTCTGAATTAGGAGATGGTTCTTTCACCAGAACTCCAGAAGGTGCAACAAGGTTTTCGGCTAACAAGATCTAAGATAAATGCAAACGTATATACACAGGGAGGAAGTAAAATCAGACTATAAAATAAACCAAATAATAGTGGGATTCATCTTTTCTCACCATTTTTTAATTTGTGACAAATACAATTTTCATGAACACATCCTAACAATAATGAATAGTTAGATTTACAGATATTCTTCTTTATTAAACCACATATTTACCATTTCGAGTGCACTTCATTCTTCCCTGTAGATTCGATCTTCCTTCTGGAGCCATTTCCTCTTCTTCTGAAGTAATTCCTTTAGCATATCTCTGCTGTAAGCCTGCTGGCAGTGAAATCTCTCAGTCTTAGTTGCCTGAAAAAAAAGTTGTTATTTTACTTTCATTCTTGAAGTATATTTGAACTGAAAGTTGAGTTTTGGGATCCTTGACCAGTTTTTCCCCAGAACTTTAAAGATTCCATTATGTTACGGCCACCACTGTTTCTGATGAAAGGGATCCCTCATTCATATTGTTACCCACAAATTGTGCTGTTTTACTCTGTTTTCAAAGTTTTCCCTTTATTTTTAATTTTATCAATTTCACAATGACTGGCCTACATAGGTTTCATTTGTATTTATTCTGCTTAGGGTTGGCTGAGCTTATTAGTTTTTACGATCTTACGTTTATCACCAAATTAAGGGAATTTTCAGCCATAATTTCCTCAAGTATTTTTTTTTCCTTCTTCTTTCTCCCCTACTTATGAAACTCAGATTATACCTGTGTTAGACCACTTACTACTCAAATGAACTCTGAAGCTTTAGTTAATTTTTTTCAGTGTTTTTCCTATTAGGTCAGGTCAGATAATTACTTTTCATCTATCTTCAAGTTGACTGACAATTTTGCCATCTCCAATCTGTTGTGCTTCCCAATATATACCCAGTAAAGTTTTTATTTTAGATATTTATTAGATAAATATTTATTTTGGATATTTACTTCTGTGTTCTAAACTTTCTGCAGTTTTCTTCTTGGTTTCAATTCTCTGCTGAGATTCTTCATATACTCATTCATTTTTCTAAGTCTTTGAACAATTTTATCTTTATAATAGACTGTTTAAAGTCCTTATCTGCTAATTTTAGAATATGGATTATTTGGGGACCTATTACTAATGAATGCTTTCTCTCTTTACTTCAGGTCCCATTTTCCTGTTTTTTTTTGTTTGTTTAATAAATTTATTTCTTTGTTGGCTGCGTTGGGTCTTTGTTGCCCGCTTGCAGTGGCTTCTCTTGTTTTGGAACATGGGCTCTAGGCATGCAGGCTTCAGTAGTTGTGGTATGTGGGCTCAGTAGTTGGAGCTCATGGGCTCTAGAGCTCAGGCTCAGGCTTAGTTGCTCCATGGCATGTGGGATCTTCCCGGACCAGGGATGGAACCCGTGTGCCCTGCATTGGCAGGCGGATTTTTAACCACTGAGCCACAAGGGAAGTCCCTCCTGTTTTCTTATATGTCAAGAAATTTTTGGTTGTATACTGTGGAATTATATTGTAGGCAGGCTCAAGTATGTCATCTTCCTCTAAGAGTTTTCAGTTTTGCCTTAGCAGGTACTTAAATAACTGTGGGTCATTTTAGTTTTGTTAAGTTTGGTTTTATTCTTTGTTAAAGCAGGTGTATTTTGGATGTAATCTTAGGACATGCACCTTATTCCAGAGCTTGATCCTTACTCATGGAGGGTAACCTTCCTGGGAATTTAATTGAAATACAATAATGCCCAGGGTGGTCTCTCTACTCCAACTGGGCTGGAACTCCAATATCTCTCTGTATGCATGACCTCTGATACTGACATTTCCTCTCAACACTGTTGCAGGAAAACGATCTCTGCCAGGCCTCACTGAGTCTCACCCTGTTTATAACCAGGTTAAACCTTGCACAACTCAGATCTTACACTCACCATTTCCATGCAGCTTTCTGCCCCACAAACTGCAACCACTTCAGAAGCCAAGAAGAACTCTAGTCTCTGCCTCTGGAGGTCAACAAGGCTGCCACTGCACCATGTCAGAGAAGTATTCCCATACAGAATGTTGGGGAATTCATAGGATAATAATGGCACTTCTCTCGTGTGTTTCTTTCTCTTGAAGATCATAGTTTGCCTTGTATGTTTTGTCCAGTTTTATAGCTAGTTTCAGCAGGAGAGCAAGTTTAATACCAATTACTATGACATGGCCAGAAGCAGAAGCTAGCTACAGATATTCTAAAGAGTTTATTTAGCACAAGGCAAAGATAATGCTGTTTCAAATATTTTACCATTTATATACTGAGGAGAATTTGATAGATGGGAGTGATATTTTTGTGGAAACATGTATGACATGCATTCTCTTTTGTAAGACTTCATTGGAAAATAATGATAAAGGTCTTCTTAAATCCCAATTCTGTATTTACTTTTCACTTTTTTTTTTTTTTTTGAGAAATTTGCATTACTTTCTCTCTCTACTCAGGAAGCAATAAGAGTTAATTCATTGTGCAAAACACTTTGACATTATTCAAGAGGAAGGATAGTACACACACAGGACATTACTAATATCCAGTGGATGGACTGTATTCTCAATAGGTAAAAAATGTTCTCCTGTAAGTAATATTCCTCCATTTCTTCCCCTTCAACTATTTTCTCCAGAGCTAGTAGGGAAGATTTTGACAAACCCAGCTTCTAGTAGAAAAGGACAAAGGTACACTGCAGAGAGTTTTGGGGAGGCTCCAATTCCAAGGCTTGGTAATGAGGTTAGGAAACTTGAGGATAAAAAAACAACTGAAATAGCAACACACACACACACACACACACACACACACACGAAAATAATGTACCCTTTGATAGTTACAAAACTAAAGATTTATTTAGAAGGAAATAATGAATCTTTAATATAATATATATTGAATGACCAACGTAACTTAACATTGTTTAAGTAAATTACCAGCAATTACCCTAAGGACCAAAGTTTAGCACAACTGCCAGTGTTTTCCTACTTCATAAAGACACTTTCCTCTAAATGCAGAAGATAAAGGAAATTGGAGAGCTGATGTTTTGCGAGGTGGGGAAGGTTGTCCAAGGCCATTAGTGAAGTGGGCATGTCTCCTTTTGGCATCATCAACATCAGCATCTCTTTCTGGCTCCATCATCCCAATTAGCAGTGTCCCCCTCTTCACTGTAGTCATGTAGGATTCCTGGGCTTCTTTTATTTTCTCTATGAATAAAACAGGTTCATAGGAAAGGGTCTGATCAATTTGTTCCCACTACTCAACTTAAGTTTTTGGTTATGTGCAATGTTTTATTTATGGTGGAATTTCAAGCTTCCTCAAACTAGAGAAATTTGAGAGAAAGCACAACCTTCCTCCCTAACTTCAAATCTTAACACGCAGGCCTGGCCTCTACTCTTTCGCCGTGTCATTCATGCTTTCATGGAACATAACCTGTTATTTGCTGTGTTCCTTTCCATTCCTCCTCATCACTCTCAGATGGACAATGTACTTCCTAATCTTTCGAATCTCTCCAAGTGCTCTCAACTTTTCCAATTTTACTTTATTTTTTTTCCTTAAAAATCAGCAATTTAAAGGAAAGATCAGAGCTACTGAGGCCAAATTTCTCTAGTGTCAAAGTTGAATCTTGACCTATGATAACATCATTTTGAAAAAAAAAAAAGGATCTTTTCAGCTAGCTTCTTTATTCTCTGAATGGAATTTCCAAATCGTTTTTCAATCTTCTGACCACTCTCTCAAAAACTTAGATGCTATTTGGAATTTATCACTTCTCAACAATGTACATGAGGCGCAATGGAAAATACAACATTGTCTAAGGCACTGACCTTGATATCCAGTAGCTTACAATCTAATGAGGAAAGAAGAACACTTTCCAATTGTTAAATTTCAATTCTAAACTACTTAAATAAATATAAAACAAAGTATGATCATCATAATAAGCATAGCACAAACTATAAGGGTATAGTTTTAGCACATGGAATTAGACCACCTTACAGCTGGAGTCATACAGAAGGCTTACAAGCAGTAGAAATTTTAAGCTAAATCTGCTAAGAATGATTAGATTTTAAATAGTCATTTTCTCATAATAATTTCTTAAAGGCTTCTCGAAAAAAGTACCTTTGTTGCCTAACAAGAATAAAAGAAGTAGAATTGGTCAGTGATACATCCTGCTATTAAAAACGCCAGCCTCTGTTTACCCCGTTGAAAATGGTAGTTGTCTAAAAACAAAGACCATGTCTCTTGCCTCCTATAATTCTGGCAACTGAAAACTTTATAATCAAATGAATAGCCAAATTGCACATGCTAGCACTAACCTTACATTTTTTCCAGATCGGTTGAGTGCGCGGGCTTTGAGCACATTCACAAGCCCTTCAGCAACTCAAGGGTTTATTTCTAGAAAAGAGTGAACATGATTTCTGGCATTATATCTCCCCTGAATAAACTACTTATTCACTGAGTCAAACTGGATTTCATTTTTGACTTTAAGTCCCTGGGCAAAGTCAACAGAGGAAGGAAGATATATATTAGCATATGCAGAATATAGAAATGCTTCCTGCCCACATCTTTCAGGGGTTATATTCACAGCAAACCCCTAAGATTCTATGAATGCATCAATTAATAAAACATCGGTGAGCAGGTTGCCTACGGAGAGGGCTACACATGCTTGTTTGTGGTTGACACGTCACTCATCATCCCTGAATGGAGAACTTTCCAGGGCAGAGCTGCAACTCTCTGGCTGCATGTGAATATGGCAGCAGTAGGGAGTCTGTTTATCTGGGGAATGTGCTGCTGGCTGATTTATAATGAAAGGGACCTGAAAAGAAGTAGTGGATGCTCTTTCCCACAATCCAATAAGCTGTTACACAGAGATAAACAGTTGCATTGACTTAAGCAGCGTTTGTCTATTTTTCAACGCTAAATTTTAATTTCCTGTTCTTTCCATTTCTTAGGGCTTAATTTTAAATAATGCTAAGTGTTTTAAAATTATGCCTGGCCCTACAGTCTTAATCATTTCAAATTCTGCTTTAAGGAAAAGGTAAATAAGAAAATATTAAGACAGTGTGTTTAAACATTAATTGATTTTTAACTGGTAATTCTCTAAGACTACATTAAGTGCTACTTAAAGCCCCCATCAGAGGGCTTAAAGGAAAACTGTTTTACATGACATCGTGGTTAATCAATTTGTTTTTAAGTTCTGTACACCTAATTCTTTAAATGTATATAATATAAGTAATATGTCACGAATCGCTTTTGTAATCAAGCACTTCATAACAATTACCATGTTAAAGGTAACTGTAAACTTATTGTGAAGATTTTCACAATTGGTGGAGATAGTAGAAACAGAAATGAGTACTTTTCCATCACTCTCTATATAAAAATATCCAAACATTTGAATTATTTGACAGCAGGTATAATGTTCATTTGTTTACAATTAAAGTTTCTATCATGGGTATCCCGTTCATGGCCCAGCACATACAAAGTAGATGTTCAATAAATATTTGATGAGTGGAATGCGTCTCTGAAGCTTTGAAATAGGATAATAGGCATGTTCTTAATTTAGTATTCTCCCAACCAAAAACTTAAGTAAATGTAGGTCAATGTGAGGCCACATCTTCCTTGGCTTCAGACAGACCCGCCTCAGCTACAAATTCCAAATTCAAAGGCAGAATTTTCTCTTGCGTGTATACAAAGTACTACCTGCTGGAAGTCCTAGCATCAAAGAGCGTAATAGAAGATCATTTGGGATGATTCGGTAGGTAATAAAATAAAACGGCTGATTTCTCTACTTTAATTCCCACTTTCTATGCCACAAATAAAATAGTAGAGAGTTACTTGCAAACATAATTATCATGGATGTCTAGATTCCTTCAAGAAATATTTATTGAATATCTTCTGGATTGTAGATACTATGCCAGGCCCTGGAAACACAAAGATAAATAAAACACAACCCCTGCTTGTGAAACAGATAGACTGACACCTACTACTACTTTCAGTGTGATGTGATGTTTCATTCCAAGTCTTCTTTGGCTAAGCACATTCTCTTAAGAGGGAATTAAGCTTTCCATAAACTGTAAGGTTATCTTCACTCTCCGTGTAGTCAATTTTCCTTCATATTCAAGAGATATCTACATTTTTTACAGATAGATGCTTAAGACTGTGTCTATGATCTTCTTTTAATTAACTATTCTCTTTTATTAGGCACATAAAACAATTATTTTATACAGCCAATTTCAGCTACTTTATCATTAGCGATAATGATTGCTGTGTCTTTTACCTTCCATGGCAGTTTTGCTTTCAAGGGAATTGCACAGAAAGATCAAAGAGAGACCAGAAATTGATATGAAACAAAAAAATTCCACTATGGTATCAACCTCTTTAAAAATTACCCTTATTAGCTTTTCTGGTGCCTGGTGGCAGGTCTCCCAGAGAGGCTCTGGGTTAACACTGGGCATTCCAATCCCTGCCCGTCAGGGCTGAGGTTCACACCTAAGTAAACAAAACCAAACCCCGATGACTTGTGTGTCTCAAGAAAACAGCCCATCATTTGCCCCATGCAAAAGGAAGAGAAAGCACGTGGAAAGCCAGCTTTTCAAGGGCACTGCTAACAGGAGAAGGGAGAAACGTCAAAAATGTTGAAGTAAACACTCACTGAACTAGTTCCTGTCTGCATATTTTTGTTGAGTTTTGGTTTTTCCTTAAAAATCTTAAAAATCCTAAATGTTGTGCCATTTCATTTATCCCTAATGAGCAAAGAAACAAATATGAATTGTAATAGGAATTGCAAATATTTCTTGAACTTAGCTAGAGCAGGAAGTAAGTAATTTGACTGGGGAAGGAAGATAGGAAAAAATTCTTGGCCTTTCCTGGTACTGACTGTAAAGTCTTCAATGCGATGTGGGTGTTTACCTGACAAATGGTATAGAAGGGCATTCCCAGCAAGGGGACCAACGTGAGCAGAAGTGAGGGGTCCTCACCATCCAAGGCATCCTCTGAAGTGAACATAGTTTAAATAGCTGAAGCATAAGGTTTGAAGACAGAGATGAGATGCCACTGATGGACATGGTGAACAGTAAGACTTGAGAGCTCACCAGGTTCAAAATCATGGAGCATTCCAAGATCAAGACCATTCTTCAACCTAGAGGCAAGGGGAGGTCAGTATAGATTAACAGAAGATGGGCGCTCTGAACAACTAAGATTATACACTAGACAGAGCACCTCCTCCAATGGGACACAATTCAGATGTTAACATTTCCTAGTACATCAGAGAACACACTGCTGCTGGGCATTTCAGACATCCTGATGGGGCCAAAGAACAGCCAGGAGAGACCCCTCCTCCATAAAACCTCACCAATACACAATCACGCACTAAAGCGGGAGAGCAAACGGGCACACTCGACCACACACGAGAGCACGCAGCCGTGCGCTGTCAGGAGACTGCTCCAGGAGTCCCCGCCCTACCATCTCTCACCCGAGTCTCACTATAATAAGCTGACCTCATCTAGGGGCCAGGCGGGTGGGCACACAGAATGAGTGTGCTGACTGGTGTTCACTCGAGTGCCAGGGAGCCAGGTGTCAAGAGTACACCACCAGGTCCACTGGTTCATGTGCGCATGGAACCAGATAGACAGCGCCACACCAGGAGTCTAGAAAGTTCCCTGGGAAGACCCCAGCCTACTGTCGAAACGTGATCCCACTGCAGGGCTTTGCCTGGTTCCTAAGAGATGCGTGTGTTCTAGCCTATCATGTAAAGAGAAGCTTGATTTATGGAACTGTCCTAAGCACCAATGTACCGTGCAAACCCCAGCACGCATGCTCACCACGCTCCCTGAAATGCGAAGGCCATGTCAGGAGCTGCCTAACCCCAGCTAGAGGAGGCAGACATCACACCTTCTCCGACATCGATGTTACCTCTGTGTTACAGGTTATACAATAATAAATTGTAAAATTTTGCACTTGAGGAAGATTATCTTTTCCTAATTCATAAAAAAGGTGCTCTGTGGGCTCTCTTCAGCTCCGTAGGAATCTACTGCTATGGTCCTGCTAGGGATAACAAGAGCCTTGCATCAATGGGTTAAAAAAAAAAAGGAGGTGGCTTTGAAAGATGTTAAGCAGGTAGGCTCTACAGAATTTTGTGTCTGATGGGAAGAAAATAGGAAAGGTGGAAATGAGAAGGGCTCGTCTGTGCAAGTTTCTGGCTGAAGAGCCTGGGTACAGAGAAGAACCATTCACAGAGAAAAGGGGGAGTTTATAACATGTAGACCCTGTGGTGTCAGAGGGATGTGTGGATTGAGCTGTTTAGCGGGCAGTTAACCTAGGAGTCAGTGACGTGGTCGCTGAAACTGTGAACGCTAGCTGAGGTAGCCCAGGAGTCAGGGGGAGGGGTATTCAATATTGGAATTTGAGATGTAGTCAGACATGAAGCATGAGAACAGAAACCTAGGAAGCTGGAACAGGTAGAAAAGCGTTAAGATTTCTAATGAAGGTCAAGTAAAATGAGTTAATGGAATTAGAAACTAGGAGATCAGTAGTAGCTTTCTCCAAAGCCATTTTGTTAGAGCCGTGGGAGAAAGAACCTTGATTGCAGTGACGGAGCGTATCTGCAGAGATACGAAGTGGAGACAATACGGCGGACAATTTTTACAATGCTTGTGAAAAGGTCAGCTACGGAGGGAGGACGGGGCTGTGGCAGCAGAGATGCAGACGCAGGGACAGAGTTACCACTGTGTTTCGTTTTATTTTGTTTTATTTCCAAATGGAAAGGGAAAAGTGGACACAAAAAGAGCTGTTTATAGTTGGAAGACAAGGAATAAGACTCATAACAGTGTTGCTGCCCTACCGATAGCAAAGTAAATGACTCAGAAGAGAGAGCACTGAACTTAGCATTAGAAAAACCAGGGTCTGAACACTGTCTCCCTTCTAAGTACACTTTGTCAGGTCACCTTATCTCTTTAGTCCTCAGTGTCCATTTCTGGTAGGTGGGACCACTAAGAGCTACATCACAGCAGGTGGTAAGGACTGGGGGAGAATACCTGTTGGGAGCATGCCTGGTACAGTGGTCCATATGTGCTTAGCAGATGGTAACTGGAGTCATTATGCCATCAAAGATCTGAATGGGGACCACGAATGTAATCACTGCTGCTTTCTTTATTGTTGTTGTTCATTTAATTTTTATCTCTTTAGGAATTTGGTGACAGCCTCTGTTAGTCTGTTCCTCCTTTACATGAAGGACAGACCAAAGATCCAGTTTGGAAATGAGAGAGGAGGACTAGCAGCCAGCACTGGCTCCACCCATTGATATCTCCCAGAGGTACAGATACGGGATTCATGAAGATGTTGACGAGACTCCAAGTTCTTACCTTAGCTTTGTTTTCCAAGGGATTTTTACTTTCTTTCGGGGACCATAACTTTCTGAGGAGGGAGATTAAAATAGAAGGTGACCTCGTTTTAGGGGGCCTATTTCCTATTAATGAAAAAGGCACTGGAATGGAAGAATGTGGGCGAATCAACGAAGATCGAGGGATCCAACGCCTGGAGGCCATGTTGTTTGCCATCGATGAAATTAACAAAGACAATTACCTGCTCCCAGGAGTGAAGCTGGGTGTTCACATTTTGGATACATGCTCAAGGGATACCTATGCATTAGAGCAATCGCTGGAATTTGTCAGGGCATCTTTGACTAAAGTGGATGAAGCCGAGTATATGTGTCCTGATGGTTCCTATGCCATTCAAGAAAATCTCCCACTGCTCATTGCAGGGGTCATCGGCGGCTCTTACAGCAGTGTTTCCATACAGGTAAGACTGGCGGTGCTATTGATAAAACACTGTATCTCTTTGGTTTTATGTCTTGGGAGAACAAAAGGAGAATATCCTAACAGCTTCAGCAATGGATGATATTAACCATGCAATTGTTCATTGCTATGGGTCTTTGATAACATAGGTTTGCAGATAGAACAGTACTTTAGCAATGAAAATTGTTTAGAGATATATCAGGTAGCTACTGCAGCATAACAAGCTACCCCAAAATTCAGTGACTGAAAACAACAAGGACTGATTATTATAGCTTATAAGTCTGAAGACGGGCTGGAGTGAGCTGGTGAAGGCTATGTTCAGCTGCGGGTAGCTCTGCTCCAAGTTTGTTCCTCATCCTTCACCTGCAATCAGTGAGCTAGCCCAGGCATGTGTTTCTCAGAGTGACAACAGAGATGTAAGAGAATGCACATTTAACTGCACAGCTTCTGCATGCCTCACAGCTGTGACCATCACAGCAGCCAAAGCAACTCACAGGCTCAGCCCGGAAGCAAGGAGCAGGGAAATATGGGCCACCCCCAATAAACATTCTGCTAAGTCACATCACAAAGGATGTGGACACATGGCAGAGTCATGATTTGAAATCATCAATACAGTCAAGCACAAGAAGGTACAAAACCACTGAGCTCTATTTTTTTCCACACTAATTTTTGCCCGAGCATTGTTTTATTCAGAGATAAATTATAAACAATTTCTCATGGTATAAACCTGAAAATGTATGCAGAGAAGCCAGTTAATTACTACCTAAGGGGGGAGAAATAGAGGGAACAATTTAGCACATAACTTAAACTAGGCAAAAAGCTGATAATTGGTTCTCGTAATTTTGTTAGGGAGAGAAGGAACACATTAGTCAAACTCTTGCAATGCTCACAGGGTCACAGAATTGGAGATGAGAGATCATTCTGCTCAAACTTCTCCTTTTCCCAAGCCCCGGAAATACTGGTTTCATGAAAATGCCCTCTAGTAGGTAGCACGTGAACTAGAACGCAGATCTTTTGTACTTTGGGGCTCTTTCAACTGTCCTATGTGATTTCTATATGTTACTTGAAGTTCAATATTTTTCCCGGTGAATGTGGCAGCAATAAAAGTCCATACGAGAAGAGTCATATACTTTGCCTCCTACCAAATGGCTAGAATCAAAGCCCCGAGCAAGAAAAGAAGTCATATGACACTCATGTTGTCTGTGTATGTCGCCAACCATTTAAATTGGTTCTATTTGCATTGGAATAACCTTATTTCTACATCAGAGATTTGTGGCACTGAAAATTCTACGTGCAATTCTGTGCTGTTCTAAATGACTATTGCAAATTTCTTTCCTTCTACAGCGCACACATTCATATTATGAGTAATTAGGATAATTGGTTTTTCATAAACACCCTTTAACTTCATTAGATGGATAGAAAATACTGCACATCTCAAAGCATATCATGTTAATTTTGCCACTGTTTCTATACTTGGATCAGGAAAGACAGAATATGCTATTTGAGAAGAAAGAACTAAAATAGACATATACAAATATTGTATTGTATTTATAAATATATATAAATATATACTTGTAATATAAATATATATTTATTTAATACGTAAATATAAAATATAAAATATTTATAATATTATATTATATTATAAATATATGTTTAATATATAAATATTAAAAATATATACTTATTTTAAAAATATATTTATTTATATAATATAAATATATATTTATTAAATATAAATATATATGTATATGTTTATTTGTCATACTTCAATAATAATTTCACTAGATGAGTGCCAAACATTTTATAAATATTTATATTACACTCAATATTACCAGTAGTAAAGAATTACAGATATGTCTTTCTGAACTTTGTTTCTCCCAATGCAGTAAATAGCACTCCACAGCAGATGTATAAATATCTATTTATCCAAAATAATTAACAAACTATGCTAGGCAAATAAATTTTTAATTAATTTTACTTATTTATTACCTATAAACCCCTCAAAAGAGAACAGGTTGTCTTATAAAAATGTAGGTTATTAAAACCCTGCATTTGTTCACAGGGGAAAAAGCCACTTCTTAATCATCAAAGGACCTGGCTTATTATTTCCCTTATCTGGTCCATGTCACTGTAAAGTCACAAATGCTGATATGCCTTTTGTCTCCACAATATAATAAAGAAACCAAAACTAGCATGCTATACTGAAAGGATGTAGATTTTGGCATCAGCAAGATGGGGGTTGAATTCCAACTCCACTATTTACCAGCTTACCTGTAAAATAAGGAAAACCATCCACTTTAAAAAGTTGTTGATGCCTTAGAGGGCCAGGACAGGGAGGCTGGGAGGGAGTCGTGGGAGGGAGGGGATATGGGGATATATATATAAATACAGCTGATTCACTTTGGTGTACCTCAAAAGCTGGTACAAAAGTGTAAAGAAATTCTATTCCAATAAAGAGCTTTAAAAAAAACAGTTGTTGAGAGGATAAATTGAGAGAATCCATGGGAAATGTCTTACCCAAAAACTAAGAGAGTCAATAAATGGTAACTATTACGTCCCTAAATCATAGGAAAAATCAGTGGAAGAGCCACATCTAACACCAATTCCCGGCCAAGCAGCCCCATGAAATTGCGGCTGGTCTCCCATCAGTTAATCTGTATAAAGCTCCCTGTGTGTGTCCCGCACTGTTGTGGGGGTTAGAGAGACCACTAGTCATAGAGAACACAGCCGTGACCTCGAGGAATATGAATTCTGGCTGTGGGTACAGTACTATTATGAAACAACAGTGACGACAATTCAGAACACATTCGTGGGGCTCACAAGGTAAGAAATGACCTTTAGGAAGGTTTTGAGGATGACATAGCATGAAAGTTGCACTAGAGAAAAGCTAATTAGGCCACAGTGTGAATGAGAGTCTGGATCTGAGGAAAACGATCAGAAAGATATGGCAGAGGTCTGAAGACAAGAGGACAAAGACCTTGACAGGAGGAAGGGGATGAGCCGGAGAAGAAAGGAGAGAGAGGGCTTCACTCCCGCTCCGTGGTCCTCAGGTGCTCAGGCTCTGATGAGACCGCACGCTGGTCCCCTCAGCCAAAGCAAGCGGGGAGGTGGAGACATCTGTCTACACACTGATCTCTGGGCAGTCCTCCGAGGGACCCTTCGCCACAGGGCCTTGCTTTCAGCTAAGCATCATAAATGAAAAGAGGTCATAGGGGCTCTTATATAGCTGAGAATTTAAGTGTGTTATCCTTGTGAAACATATCTGTCTTTAAATAAGAATTCTAAAAAAAAACCAAAAAACAGTCAACAGCAATCCAAAGCAATAAATTCCTAATGGTGACTTTAAGACACTCTTGTACACTGATGAGAGAAATATTTTAGAAGGGAGGAGTTTTCTGGGTGCCCCTCACACTCACTTTTGCTCCTGGACTGATTCTGATCCTCTACCCTGGTGCCTGGTAACCGTGGTGACAGCATGTACCCGGTAGCCACAAAGATCCATGCCTGTCAATCACCTCTGCCATCCACTTTTAACTACTTTTGACTTCCTGAATATTTACTGCCAAGTGTCTGTGCTGGAACTGAGCTGGGGGAAGAAAAGACGGTTAAACTGTAGCAAGCATCTACTAGTACAAATCCACCACACAATTTCAAAGATTCCACTCATCTAATTGTCACATCCAGTCCCAAACCACAGCACAAGAGTTTTCAGTCACAAAATTGCCTCTTGAGAGACAATTATTAAGAATGATAAACTTTGCACATCTTCTCTTTTGTGGTTGGGTCAGTTTAGACGTTATCATCTCCCCATCAGGCCTGAATAAGTTTATTCATGGGATTGCTTCAGAAGGTACTTTTCTCTCCAATTTCCTCTTCTCTCATTAATTTGCTACTAAAGAAGAATTCTCCTAGAAGTCAGCAGAGGAGATACCCTCTGCTGTATTGGTTCATACAGTAGGAATTGTCTGCAGATAGTGAAAACTACATGAAAGGAGAAATTCTTAATGATTTGCTGAGTTAATCTGTATTGCCACTGATGAAAACCTGGATATTCTCCCAACACTCTTATTAAGTAAGACAAACCACTCTGTGGTGGTCCCTTTCCTAGAGCAACAGAATTGATTTTTTAATTTGGTAATCAATGAAAGCTAACATCAAAATCCTTTGTTAGCAAATATACATGGGGTCTGTTCACCCCCTCTGGTGAATAAGCTCGTTTTCAAAGCATTTTCAAGACTTTATTCTGCTCTCCTCTATAAGCCAGCAATCCACCCACTTGGGGAAAAATAGTATTTGTTCAAGAAGAGAATCAGGTTGGTTGCCTTTAGCGAGGCAATTGTCTACATGGTACTATTTTGAAGCAGTGTTTATGCTTGTGCTTTTTCAAACAGACTGTAGTTAGAGCATCTAACATGTTCAGTCAAAAAAAAATGTCTCTTGAAATGTTCCCCAAATGTTCCTCACTCTCTTCAGAGAATGTACGTTTCCTCAGTCTGTCTTACCTTCGTCGGGGCAAAGTTCTGCTGGAACAGGATAGGCATAAACTGACCCAGTTATCCTTGCATCCCTCAGTGTTAAACTGACCTCAGAGACAAATGGATATTTGGGTTAAATAGCTCATAAAAAGGGCAGAAGAGAGCCTTGAAAGGGTCTTACTACCTCTTTCCCATGCCTGCTACAGTCCAGACTTTTTTCGGAATTTTTAGCAATAGCCACATCCCAGGAACTCCCTGACCCAGGGAGGCAGTGATTATATCGTTTATCATAACACGGATTTGTTCATGCCATGCATTGCTCACATCATGTCTCTGAGAAGACTAATTCAAACCAAATCCCTTGCAGTAAGTTTCCCAGATTTTATCTAGATGGGGCACGAAGAGTAGCCTATAAAGAAAGACACTAACGACTCTATTATTCCTCCCCGACCTGATTCCACGGTGTGAAAGTGGACCAGCACTGGTCAAATTGTATTAAGCACTGCCCTCACTCAATGATTCACTCCTCCTTTAAATTCAAATGCTATGGGGAAGAATCACACATGATTCTTGTTCTTACTACAGGAGCATCAGAAAAATAGTTGAAGGACTTGGGATTACAAAAGGCTTCATATGGTTAGCTGTGTCCAAGTATCAGATAGACTACAGAATGGAAAATAATGCTTTTTCTGTGGATAAATGAATTTAACCTGGAGCAGAGTTTCTCAACATTGTCACTGTTGGGCTGGATACTTCTGCTGCGTGGAGCTGCCCTGTGCATCGCAGGATGTTTAACAGCCCTTCCCCACTGGACTACATGTCAACAGCACCCTAAGCTGTGACATCCCAAAATGTTTCCATACACTGCCAAATTACAAAGTTATCCCCCTTTCTCACTGACAATCACTGATTTACAGCAGGGCATATTTAGGGCCAACATAAGGAAGAGTTATTAGAAAAGATATGATAGTCCTGAAGGAGGAGGGTGTAAGGAAATGAGTCCTCACTCACTGGAGTTAGTTATTCAAACAAAAGCCTGCCTATAATGGAGGAGACCAAAGCAACATATTAGTAGCTGAACTATGTTGCATTTAAGGGCATTTCTTAATTTTATAATTACATGTTGCTCAAGCAAAATACTCTACTAGGATGAGTGATTATAAAGGAAGTATTTAAAACATGAAGCAAAATAAACTATAGACTCTCTTTCCATCAGGATCAATTTGAAGAAGTCCAATCAGTTATTACTTCACTTGATTATGGTAGTATTTGTGTGAATTTGCTGAATCGAGCATCTTGATTATATACTAATTACAACTAGGGCACTTACAAAATCATTTTCATCAGAAAATAAGAGTTCATTAAGCATATATATATTTTAGGTGCTTCTTCACCAAGAGCACTGCTGTGTAGATTCTAGGGAACGTGAAGCAGAGAGCATGCAAAATAAAATTTATAAATATTATTACAAAACAGAAACAGACTCACAGACATAGAAAACAAAATTAGGGTTACCAAAGGGGAAAGGGAAGGCAGGAGGAATAAATTAGGAGTTTGAGATTAACAGGGACACACTACTATATATAAAATAGATAAACAACAAGGATCTACTGCACAGCACAGGGAACAATATTAATATCTTGTAATAACCTAAAGGGAAAAGAATCTGAAAAAGAAGATCACTTTGCTGTATATCTGAAACATTGTAAATCAACTATACTTCAATTTAAAAAGGTGTATAAATAGTAGACATCTTATGAGCCCCCGAGGCAATCTTTAAACAAATGAGGAAATATTAAATCCATCCATAAAACAGGTACAAGTATAAGACTTGAGAATCGGTTGAGAACATAAATACTTTGAGACCAGAGACGATGATAAAATGAGCAGAAAGGAACAGAGGTGAACAAGAAAAAGACTTTTTAGATCCGTGTGAACAGAAAGCCTGCCTTTGAAGTGCCCCTGGAAAGTTGCTTTCTCGTAGCCTAACGATGTATACTATCTGCTCATTCTTTCATAAAGAGGAGAACATAGTGTTCCTTCCACCTGGAATGCATTGTCCCTTAGCTGTTTGTAGGCTTTGCCAAATCCTTCTCTCCTTCAGTTCTCAGCCTAAACCCTATCCCTTTGGAGAAGTGTTTCCCAAGCACCCACTACCTAAGCACACACCTCCATTACTAGTGTATTAACTATAATTATTCCTTTGCATATCTATTTTCCCACCTAACTATAAGCTACTTGAGTTTGGGAACCTCATCTTCTGTCTTTGTATTGAGGGCACCGAAAACAATGCCTCTACCAGGCTGAGAGTAAATGCTTTTTGAATGAATTGAAAGAATTAACAGAATGATAACCCACTGCAGGTCCAGAAGGCTGGAAATCCCTAAATGACCTACCTATTCTAGATCAGTCTGGAAGATCATAAATGAAAAATCAGCATTTTCCTACAACAGAAAACTGTGTTTGATCCCAAAGACAGATGATGTAGCAAAGTGCGTTTGTGGGATAAAAGTCCCCCTACCCTCCCACCTCCACTATCTACACACATGCCACAAAAGGTACCTTGATTTGAGAGCAGCTCTAAGGGTTCCACTCCATTCGTCCTTAGACCAACTATTCCCAGAGACAGCTGCCCAAGACTCAACACAGCTGGGCACCCAGGGCCATTCCAGATTATGTTAGAGCCCCGTTCTCCCTCTAATCAAGCTCTCTGCAGTCTCTCCACATAGAGGATACGCAGTGTCCTGGGCGCTAACACAAAAGAAAAGGAAACATCATCCTGTCCTTAAGATAAACAGTGACAGCATTAGAAGTCCACTTACCAATCTACCTTTAGTGTCTCTATCACTAGAAAAGTAAAAATGATCATTGCATTTAATAAGTTTAATATTGCAAATACAATAATCATAGCATGGATACAACTATATATTTTTACTGTGCCTTCTTAAAATATTTCAGCTCAGTGATTACCACTCTGGATGCAGACTAACTAGGCTATATTTCATCCTTCGTTACCTCTTTCTTCCTGTCTAAGACTGAGATATTAATAGCACCTTAGGTTATTGCATGAATTAAATGAGAACATACATGAAAAAGTTTAAAAATAGTTTCACACATAATGAGAATTAAACATTTTAGATTTTAGTAGATATTATCTGTTAGCCTTTTGGTTTTTTTTTAACTTTTAGCATCTCCAGTGCAAGAGAATAGTTCCAAGAGGAATTGAGGCTCATGAAGGTCAAGTACCAAGTTCAAGTTTCTACCACTTTACAAGTAGTGGAATCAACATTAAAATCCAGATAGCCTGTCTCCCACATGGCTATCCTGATCACCCCCTCACATAATCTAAGCTTCAGAAAAACCCGACTCAACAGTTATCTCAGATAGAATCTTTTTATTTATTTCCTTCCCAGACTTCATTCTAAAGCAATCTCACAAAGCTGATGTTTTCAAAACTCTCTCCATGGCTCTGGCTTCCCCTCCTCCAAAAAAGAGTGATGCTGTTCAAGGACTTTATCACAGGGCGGGAGGCAACAGCAAGAACACTTCAAAACTGCTTCTGTTAACATTGTTTCATGGTAGAAGTTTCTCGCCAGAGATAATTATCTAAGATGCACTATTTCTTTTCCTTTGCTTTGGAGTTAATTTATTCCTTAATTAATTCTCCTTCTGTCATGTGTTTATTTGGAAACTACTCGTGAAAAACAAGAGGTTACCATCAGGACCACTGTCCACAGGGCAAAAGAATGGCCCGTGGCTGAGAACCAGCTTCTGTGGTGGTCACATGTCTATGATGGAGGTCGTGAGATGAAAGTCAAGGGACACAGGCATTCCTGAAAGATTAATGAGTGTTTTACAATGTGATCATAGATTAATAGGTAAGCTCAACCACGTAGGACTGCTGACACTTTCAGTTAAAGCTAAATTGTGATTTTACTTTAACGTCACAAAGTTCTCTTTCCAAATCACCATTAAATGTGTGCCTTTTTAATGGATTGATATGTACAGAGCTCAGTATTTCAATATGGAAAGAGCCAACACTTAGTAGTTTATAATAACGAGAGTCCATTGATTTAATGTAGCAGAAGTGCTTTTACTGGCCTAAGAAAAACGCGGTTGAAAACTTACAGCGTATTTTTCCAATTAGTGGACACTGAAAATTTAAGAATAGTGTTCCAGAAACACCTGCAGTTAAACTCCAAGCAAACGTTGCTACTCCAGGAGGTGTAGCAGTGGGACTTTGAGCGCTAAAATTGTGGTGTCGCTATTTTTGACATCACCACCTGGTATATTATGGAAATCCCTCTGTTTCTAGTGACAAAGACTTGATTCACGCCAGCTCCTTGACTTTACATTCCCGTAGAGGGAACTGCAACACAGGGGAAAATACAGTAAAAACAATGCCTTCAAAAATTATATTCCAAATGTAGACCAGGTTTCTTGCCAAGTGGTCAGAATGACAAAGCATCTTGAGACGTTCGCCATCACTTAATGGGGTCAATTTGCAAGGCACGCCTCGTAGGGACGAGCTGGTCCCTCCCAGGCACTGCGCCTCCAATTTGGGGAGCTGCCATTAGGTTCACAACGAGGCCTCAGAGAATACAAACCAGGCAATTAAGCTCTCCCAGTGTGGAAAACAGATGTGATGGAACACACAATCTACAATTTGTTCAGAATTTCTCCACAAAAAAGTAACTTCCCATCGAAATAAAACTGCACGTGCGTTAAACACATATTACCTATGCTGACACAGTAGTTTTAAGGAATATCACTTATATGAGATTTAAAGAAATGTGACAATAAATGCAGGTTCATCCAGTGAATTTCAACTGTTATCAAAGTTTACTTATCTGACTCTCAGTTTTTATTTCTACCTTGAAGAAAGTCTTCATGTTCTTTTTTATGAGTTGCTTCCAGGAATTTAAAAGTTCTTTAGCCTTTTTTTAGTCTCCAATGATGAAAATTATTTATGACCTGCTTCTTTCCAAGAAGAATTCAAGGTGACCTGTAATGATACAAACAGGAGAACAAATTAAGACACAAGTACATGAGTAATTACTACCAACCAAATAAATGCTTTTAAGTGAACTCAAATTTCATTTAAACCTCCAATCTTGATCTTTCTATTATTAACTTATTCACTGTTTGGGGGATTTCAAGGTCCCCGGCCTTCAAAAACTCACAGCCCAAATCAGAATGAGTATGTTGTCCATTTGATTACCCTTCCCTGACTTTTCCTTTTCAAGTTGGATGTCATCCACTGTGGCCTTTTTAGAACGTAAATTTGGTCATGTCATTCCCTTAATTAAAATTTTTTCATGTCTTTTTATCTCAAAGTATAAAATTCAAACTCTTTAGCATAGAGTATAAAAAACTTAGCAGTGCAGCCACAGTCCTTCTATCTTTCCTCACCCTATTAATCCCCCCAGGGCACTGGGTACCCTGATAACACTGAACCACCAGATACTCTTAAAGCAAATGTGCATTTGTCCATCTCTGTCTTTGTGCGCTTCTTTCTGCCTGAAAACCTCCTTTCCCTTCCTCTGCCTGGGAGACATTCACTAGGTCTTCAAGATCAAGTCCAAATGTTACCTCTACATGGGAGCCTGCCAGGACTCACCTGAACTTGCTCCTTCACCTCTGTTTTTGTATAAGTATGTGTACATTTATCTCAAAATTTTATCCCTGGTATGTTTCTTTGTCCCCAGGAGACCACAACTTCCTAGAAGATAGTAGGGGTACATTATCATCTTAGGACGATCTAAATTTGAGAACAGTGCCTTGTATAATAGACCTCAATTGCAGTTTGCTGAAAGAATGACTGCTGGATCAGTCATTCTCATCACCTCTCCCACTTTTGGAACATTTACTACCTGCCAGCCAGTGAGTTAAGTGCTTCACAGGTGTTATCACTTAATCCTATCACTTCATACACCAGAGACTACTTATTTCCTTTTTACAGATGAGGAAACAGAAGCTTAAGGAATTAAAATAATTTGCCTAAGTTCATGCCGCTAGTGAGAGAAGGGGCTGGTATTCCAGTGTTGGCCTGTTCAATTCTTCTTCTTTTTTTTTAATCAATTACTTTATTTATTTATTTATTTATTTATTTATTTTATTGGCTGTGTTGGGTCTTTTTTGCTGTGCGCGGGCTTTCTTTTAGTTGCGGTGAGTGGGGACTACTCTTCTTTGTGGGGCGCAGGCTCCTCATTGTTGTGGCTTCTCTTGTTGTGAAGCATGGACTCTAGGCACGTGGGCTTCAGTAGTTGCAGCACATGGGCTCAATAGTTGTGGCGCACGGGCTTAGTTGCTCCACGGCATGTGGGATCTTCCTGGAGCAGGGATCGAACCCGTGTCCCCTGCATTGGCAGGCGGATTCTTAACCACTGCACCACCTAGGAAGCCCGGCCTGTTCAATTCTAATCCTATGGACTAAATGGCTATCCTGCTTGCTTTTATACCTGACAGCTCTGTTGAAGTAATGAACAGTTAACAGGAAAAACATAGTTCTATTTGCTACAAATAATATGGTATATGGTCCTTATTGCAAAGGACCTCAGAAATAAATAATAATCTTTTTTTTTTAATTAAGCTACAGCCCTTAGCTCTTCCTGGGCATACCCAATAGCTTTTGGGCTTTGGTTAACAGTCAAAAAGGATAGTGCCTTTTTTATTAATAGGACTAAATTTATCATATTATGTTATACAAGTGACTTCGGGGGCCACAGAAAAATATGGATTCGTTCAACTTGTGGCTCTGTTACACCCTCAAGAGGCACTGTCAAAAATCAATATCCAAGGCACTAAAGGATGTGTTTTTAATAGGTCTGTTGGTGTCAAGTCATCCTTGCAGTCATCCTTCTGCAGGTGTCAGTCACTGGCAAACACTAATGCCCACTGGACCAGACATGCCATAGACCTTCTCATCTTATTGTCAGGGACTGCAACTCAAGCCAATCCAACTCCATGATTTCTCTTGAAAATTAATTCACAGGGGATAAAAAGCAAAGAGCAGACACAGGTTAATTCAGTGAGCAAAATACCATCTTTTCCTCTTCTAAGTACTTGCTAAGTCTAGTTGGAAACAAAGTCATTCCTGAGATGGTGCCTTGTTAGAAAGGGTGCAAGACAGACCCTTGTCGAATGTGGGTTTCTCACGATGAGAAACCTGACATGTCTGATGATGCTGGTCTCCTGGAGAAACGTGACTCAAGGGATCATATGTGGTCTACATAGCATTTCAGCCTCAGTGATGAGCGATGAGGATGCCAAAATGGCTAACCTGCTCTTCACAAATTTCTTAGTTACAAAGGAAGAAAATGAAAGTGTCTGACTCTCTGGGTTGCAAACCACAGGTGTTGAGTGCAAAGATTTCAGGAGAGGGAGGGATAGAAATCAGGGTTACTGCAAGCCATTTATGAAGGCTTCTGCCATGATTAAGGAGTCCTTTGTCTGGATCATCCCTGCAAAATCGTCAGGACTGAGTCATGCCATTAATGGAAATGGCAGTATAAACCTTTGACTAGAGTGTTTTTTGTGCTCATAGTATGTAAGAATCAGTGACTTTTGCAGATTACACTGAGAAAAATTGCATTTGCTACCCTCTATTACATGTTTTCCTAAATGCAGATTAATCTCTGACCTTCAAACAGGGGTTCCAGTCAACTCTTCTCATGCAAAACATTCCCAGATGTGCTGCAGGTAGTGTGGTCCAAAAAAAAAAGTGACTAATCCTTTCTGCAATAACAATATGATTGGCATCCTTTATAGGCAAATAACTCATGTGATGGGAACAGCTTGAATTCCTCAGGCAGTTTCTCAACTACATACCACCTCCAGTTCCAGTTTAAAATCCAAGCCAGTCTGGGATTTTACACAGCTAATAGTGCAGCTTGATCAATCTGAATAGGAGGGTCACCGAGGTCTCTTCCTGTCACAACTTTTAGAACTGCCTTTATGTAATAACATGGGTTATAAGGTAGCAGATGGTTTAAAGCACAGCATTCCTCCAGGCTTATATATAATCACTTAATTAAAAGAATGAAACAAAGCATTCAGCACTGCATGTGTGATAAAACAATTAAAGGTGTAGGCTTATTCTTGGAAAACAGCCCCAAAGCGATATGGGAGCAGCACTGAATGCAAAGGCAAACCCATGGAGGGTATTATCAAGTCTCCTAATTCCCAGGACAACAGCAACGGCTTATTTTTCAAATGTATACAGTTCAGCTTTGCAGATAGCACTTTTCTTGGAAAGTAATCATTTGATGCCTCTTTACCATCTGGAATTCTTGTAGCTAAGCACAGGCTTCCATAAAAACCAGCTATTGTTGTCCCTTTTAATACATTAGCACAGTCTCAGAAGACAATAACAGTGAAAGTTCTGAAAAGAATACTCATCACAGACAATCACTTTAGTGGGAAACTCTTTTCTACAGGACTCTAGACGTTCATACGCCTTTTTTGTCTTCTGTTGAAAAAAAAATGTTTGGCATTGTGCCACCACAGAAGGCACAAAGCTCATGTTTAAAATGGGTACATCATGGATGTCCTGAATGGGAAGAGTGACCACAGGATGCAGGGGCTCATAGATGACTCTGAAATTTCCAATTCATACTCCCTTTCTTCACAACTTCAAAGAATAGACTACCCGAGCTCTTTCTCATAGCTTTTATTCTTTTTTCCCACAATTAGAGCATCACTGAAATGAAGCATGATACCTGGAATTGTAAAGAGTCCCCATGACTTGCTAAAAAATGTCAGGAAGAGTAAAACTCCCAAATAAATTGCTCTTTAACTCAAAGTTTCCAACAGTGAATAAGGATAGTTTGGATGCCTACAGTAGCATCACTTCATAATTGACTATTGATTATGGGAAAGACATTCCCAAGAAAGAATAAGAACTGGGCAACTGATGTGCGTGCTGAATGTTTGGCTGCTTATGTATCTTGTAGATAAAGCATTTGTTTCCAGAAAAATCTTACCTAATCAGACCTTAGTATGGATTCATTTGATGAAGTCTTCCCTTAGGTTTATATGATTCCTACTTTAGGTTTATGTGGTTTGAGGACTAAGGTTCCATGGTAAGTCCCTTAGTTTGTCTTCCTTAAGACACAAAGGTACCTTTGTAGCCCAAAGGAAATTGGTGCAGTGGCCAGATCCTGTTGGCATGATATTGACTTTCTTTTTCGTATACTCCTACTTACGTATACAGAGATAATTTGGAGAAATTGGTTTTAATGGTATGAAAACCTTTGCTTCCACTACCTCAAGGTCTAAGCCAGTTGTCTATGTGTCATCTCATTTTGGTGCAAACTTGACAATGATTAGTGAAGGATCCACGCTGCACAGAATATTGTCTACAGGTAGTGATTGAGAGGAGCTTTTACATTGCTTGCTGGTACAGAGCTTGTTTGTGGAGGTGAGTTCCCACAGAAACCTATCCTTGCAATTAGAAAAGTCCCCTGGAAAAGCAGAAAGCTCTCAACTCATTTACTTAACAAGGAACATGGAGCACCTCTCTACTCTGCTAGGCATCAAGGAGACAAAGATTAACAATGTCCATCCCTGTCCTTCAGAGTTTTCACTCCACTGGAGGAGTCAGTGAATGATCTAGAAGTCACCCATCATATACTCTGATTAGTGTCACGAGGGAAATACATAAAGAAGTCACAGAGTCTCAGAAGATGGGCACGCACCTCGGACAATCAAGGAAGGTTTCTCAGAGAAGGGGTGCTTGAAAGGATTCACTGAGCAAGCAAGGGGGGAGGTTCATTCTGAGCACAAGGAACCACAAGTGCAAAGGAGTGCAGATGTGAGGACACAGCACATGGGAGAAATGATCTAGAGTTGAGGTCATTTGGAGGGGAAAATAATGGCAAAATTGTAGCAGACGTGCAACAGTAGGTACCATTGGTTTGTTGGTTTGTTGGACAACTATTGCCAGTGAAGCCCATCCTAAATACTCCTGCTTACAACTGCTAAAATAGGACAAAGACAAAAATACTCACTTCAGACCATAGCATCTGCTGGAAAATATGATAGTAGCTGGCCAAGTCCAGCATCTTAAGCATTTCTCCTCGAGTCGAAAAAAAGTCACACATTTGTGACTTGAGAGGTTACAATGGAAACATTGCACAACCTAGTCTGGGATAAATTCAAACCACCCAGAAAGGTATCCACTGATACCTCAAGGTGTTTGAACATTGAACATAAAACTATAGCACATGCTACATGCAGAAAGGGCTTCTGCGAAACCTGTATGCGGCCTCTCAGACCCTGGGAAACAACAGGCTCTAACATAAGGTCTTGGTGTTTCTCACATAAATCATAAAGCCAGACCTGATCAGCACATTTATAGCTTGAAGCTTTCAAACTGCCGGCTGAAATGTCCTCTGGTTTCTTAGACAACTGTTCTTATCTCTGTAGATGGCCAGTCAGTAAACAAACATCTAAGGAGTCATCTCAAAGTGTAGACGAACAAATAAAAAAGTACACTTTTGATAATAAGGAAGGATTGCTCTTGGTCCTCCAATCAAGGAGTTAGTGATTCAGAAATGAAAAATATAGACATATTATAACTTGAAATATATCGTTGCTACCCTGTAATGAGAGGAATTCCATATGGCAGAGGTTAAGAGCTTGAGCAACAGAATGAATTGAAAAAGTGTGGGAAGTTAAGCATAGTGTCAGATGCCTGGGATCAAACCCTGTCTCTGTCACCTATGGGCTCTTCAGCAGGATCCCTATGTGCTCTGTGCCTCAGTTCTTCAATCTGTAAAATGGGATAATGGTAGTATCAGCCTCATAAGATTGTTGTGAGGATTAAAGCAATAACACATCTATAACAGTGGATCTCAGGTTGAATCTAAAGAGAGCAAACCACTTAAGAATCCCTCTTTGACTTTAGCCACCCTCAGATTTCTGATGGATTTTTGCAACATTCAACTTTACATGTGTATCGTCATTTTTTTCCAAGTTTTTTTATTCTTTCTTCACTTGTGTAATTTTAACTTAAATCCAGAAACATACATCTCTCCCTATGTAATATCACCTTATTGACAGAGAAGGAGACTAGATCTTTAGAAGAATCAAGAAACTGGGCTCTCATCTTGATTTTTCATTTATTGCTTGTGTAAATTTTGGAAATTCACTTCACTCTGTGAGCTTCAGTTTCCTCACCTATAAAGCAAAAGGCTTAGATTATCTTCATGGCTTCTTCTAACTCTAAAATGTAATGATCTTATAGCTTATTTACATTTTTTTCCAAAGTCATTGATAAAAATTTAATCTCGATTGACCACCTCATACAGACTTTCTTCCAAGCTGTTGTCTTTTAGTATATTTAACTTTTTCATTCAACGCCTGTCACTTTCTCTTTTTCACAGGAGTCCTAATAATGTCACCAATACCTTGCTAAAGTCACAGTCCATGGCTACAACTCCTCCCTAAATGGTTCAACTAATGTTGAAAAGACTCTAGTGAAACTCATTCTTAGTGAATCCATGCTGACTCCTTGTAATTCTCTTGTTCATTTCTAAGTGTCTGCATGCTCTCTGTGGGAAACTCTATTTTAGCAAATTACCAAAATATATTATGGTTATTGATTTTATATTTATTCCTGATTTATAGTTCCTGAATTTGCCCTTACTCCTCCCTTTTTACCTTCTGACAGTCCTCCCATTATTGATTTCTCCAAAATTATTAATAATGAGTATCTGATTTATTTTTTAAGATTTATTTTATTATTTATTTATTTATTTTTATTTTTGGCTGCATTAGGTCTTTGTTGCTGCGGTCCGGGATTTCTCTAGTTGTAGCAAGCCGAAGCTACTCTTCATTGCGGTGTTCCGGTTTCTCATTGCAGTGGCTTCTCTTGTTGCAGAGCATGGGCTCTAGGCGTGCAGGCTTCAGTAGTTGTGGCATGTGGGCTCAGTAGTTGTGGCACACGGGCTTAGTTGCTCCATAGCATGTGGGATCTTCCTGGACCAGGGCTTGATCGAACCCGTGTCCCCTGCATTGGCAGGCAGATTCTTAAGCACTGCACCACCAGGGAAGCCCATGATTATCTAATTTAATCTGTGATTTCTTCCAGAACTCAGAACTGGAGGCAAACTTCATTGATTATGGGCTTCTCTGTTGGTCTTCTCTCCTACTTGGGTGTGAGAGAATTTTTTCATGTATTTGTATCACCATTTTCAGATAAGGAAACATTCTCATTCAGAAGTATCAGGAAACAAGAAGGACTGGGCAGTGTCTTTCCTTCACTCATTTGGAACCAACTCTCCCATCCATTGATTCTACCTCTTCTCACCACAACTTCTGCTAAAATATAATTTTAAACAACAACAAAAATCACTGCACTTTCAAATTCTGTCCTTTTGTCTCCGTAATTCCCACAGGTTCCTGCCAATATTTTATGTTGTCCGGGAGGATGCCCAAGGACCCAACTCACCTACAGCTTTCATCCTTCTCACTAAGTTCTTTCAACATTCATATGCCCCAGTGCAGCCCAGCAACCCAGTGGCCTCTTCGGAGATTTTGTCTCTTCTGTCTTATTGAGACTATTATTTACTGTCCAAATTATTTTTTAAGTCTTCCTATTGCCCTTAAGCTCTATAGCTTTTTATCAGAGTATCGAACCCTGAGAAGTATAGCTCTACTTTTAAAGTGGTTTTTCCTCAAGGATAAAACTAGATTCTGTTTCTCATTCCTCCACTCCTACTAACACTGTAACTGGGTAACTTTCTTCCAAAAGTTCACATTATTTTCCATCCTAAAATGATCTGTTATTTTTAAAAATGATGTCCAATGTGGGAGTCCCCTTATTTCTTCATGTTTTCACAGAAGAAACCATATGGCCAGCAAAGCAAGTCAGGAACATTTCAGATGCCCAGTTTTTAGGCAAACGAGCAGGAAACATCCAGCTGGCTATCCACCAATCCTCGTTTTAAGTTTTATATTAAAAAGAAAGTTTCTAAGAGTGATTACGTGGTCCATGGAGTAAACCACAACACTGCTCCAGTTCCTCCCTCTCATTCTTCCTACCTGGGTGTCTCTCTGTGCTTCACACCTCAGATCCACAGTCACACAGGAGACAGCAGACAGGACAGCCATGGTCCTTAAGGTCAAAACACCTGCTTCTAAATCTTGATTTTGCCCCCACTTTCTAATCGTATGATAATGAACAAGTTTCTTCATCTAGCAGAACTCAATCTCTGCATGTCTAAAATGGAGAAAACGATATTCATCATAAAAAGCAGTTGTGCCTATCAAAGGAGAAAATATACATAGAAATGCCCAGACCCTTAGCACTGGTTTTACAACAGAATAAATACATTTTGAAAATGCACAAACCAAACTAAGAACACTATTCTTCTCTAGAAAGCCAGTTGGGGTGGTTGAGGGAGGGAAAGGAAGGGAGATTTATAATTTGCTGATTGCTGTGTTGTTTACTTTTTACATAAAGCATTTTTACTCTTATAATCTAAGGAAACTAGTTTTAAAATGAACTGTTCACCATGGCAAAAGGACTTCAGTACTTTGTTCTGTCATTCATTTGCATTACACGTGTCTCTTCTTTTTTTTTAATTGGCGTATGATTGCTTTACAATGTTGTTAGTTTCTGCTGTACAGTGAAGTGAATCAGCTATGTGTATACATATATCCCGTCCCTCTTGGGCCTCCCCCCACCCATCCCCCCCATCTAGGTCATCACAGCACACCGAGCTGAGCTCCCTGTGCTATACAGCAGGTTCCCACTAGCTATCTATTTCACACGTGGTAGCGTATTTAATTACATGTGTTTCTAATGTAACTCTGAACATCATAATTTTGACTATATGATTGCTCTGGGCTATTAAGTATAGGTAATACAACTGAGATTATCCTTAGTTCTTTATTTGTGTTCCATTCTCATGTTTAGCTCACTAAACGTGCCTCCTTTTTCTAAAGTAGGCTGTAGTTTCCTCATTAAACATACACACATAACTATTCTTTTTTATTATTGAAGTAGAGTTGATTTACAAAGTTGTGTGAGTTTCAAATGTATAGCAAAGTGATTCAGACATATATGTGTATATATACTCTTCTTCAGATTCCTTTCCATTATAGGTTATTATAAGATATTGAATATAGTTCTCTGTGCTGTACAGTAGGTCCTTATTGTTTATCTATTTTATATGCAGTAGTGTGTATATCAGATAACTACTCTTAAAATGATGGCATTAGTTGCAGTTTTACTCTAACCCACCACCTTCCTGCACATGCTACTGCTCACTGTGCTCCTTCCCAGCCCCGAGATCCTTCTCCATGTTGCCACATTGCCGTATGCCTAGTTCACTCTCTTGCACAGTCTGCCTTGTTTGTACATTGTCCTCAGACATGCTGGAGAGGTAGACAGGAAGTCACAGGATCCTAGCTGTCAAAAGATAAGAACTTTTTCCTTCAGCAGCTTCTCATTACTCATGTCCCTCCTGGAGAAGAACGTTTCTGCACTTCAGGAACCATTCACTGTGGCTCCTCACTGCCAGAAAATGATGTCTCTGGGCATTTTTTAAGGTCCTTTCATTCTCTGCCTGCCTGAGGGTTTCAGGTCCTGATGAACAGATCTTGAAGATTAGAAAACTGTATCATCCAGAAGAGACGGCCTCTCCAATGTCACCCAGAAACTCCATAATCAAGCCAAGCCCGTGCACAGACAGGGCTCTTATCACCTGTCTGCCACAGTGGTACTTACATCCAAAAGAAGCCAGGTACTCAGTACAGAAGTGATGACAGTACTGGCTCAGTGCTATCTCAATCAGGCTGAGTAAACAAGCAACGCTGCCATGTTCAAATGAATCAGTAGAGGTCACTTTGTTCAGGGTCTCTAGGCTGGAGAAAAGAAAATAATAAATGGCATACCAGCCTTCATCCACCACTCACCCATCTACTCACCTCCATTCCTCCAAATTCACTCACATCCTAGGATATATATTTTAAAAATTCTTTACCAAATGCAAAAAAGATCTGGATCCTAAGCTTGCATTAAATTGCGTACTAAATGCCAGAATTTCTTGCTGTTCTATTTGTAGTTAAGTGAGAGGTACCAGGATTTGAAAGGACATAGGAAACATTTTTGATAGCTCTGGGCTCCATCAAGTGTTGATTTTAATAGCAGGCCCGATCTCTAAGAAGATGCTGCGTGGCTGTGTATGACTCTGGCTGTTGGTTTCCGTTGCCAGATGAAATGATGCTTAATCAGGACTCAGCTGTCAGTTGCTGGATGTTACTTGTGCTCTTTGCTCACCGCTGGCTACTTCAAGCTGTGCTTCCTGCATGTCAAATAGAAACCTGAAACCCCAGATTCCAGAAGGGAAATTTCAAAGTACTCATAGAGTATATTGCAATAGTCAACATTGTTTCCAATTAAAGTCCACTTAGTATATTAGGTAACTAAAGTCAGTGTGCAGACAGAAATGTTCAGAATATGTGAGGTAGCCGGCAAACATAAAAACAAACTTATTATTAATAAGTTTGTGTATATATTTTAAAATGTATAAATTTCACAAATACTCCATGCACAAAATGCTCCTTGATATGCGTGTCACTTTCCTTTCTTATTCTGTAATAAATAAAAACAGTGAAATATCATTGATAGGTAAATTATAAGAAATTTACATTATTTGGAATAAGTAAACATTTTAAAGCAAATGGTTCTCTTTTTGACAAGGTCCTCAATACTTCCTTATTTGCTTTTCAGTCAAAAATGTCATAAGAACAGCATTTGTATGCTTGGACTCTGTACAGTTCAAGCAGAAACAAAACATTAAAAACGCAAAGAAAATGTTGGTCTTCAGAAGTTTAGAAAGGCGTATGCCAACAATTTGGGTGGACCAAAAAGAATGGATTTTTTTTTTTTTTTGGCTTAACCTAGATAATAAATGTCTAATTTGGACTGTCCATGTGGCATACAGTTCCTAAATTAAACTCTTTCAGAGACTGCCTTTTTAGCAAAAGAGGGGGAAGTGAGAATTAGACAACACCCAGGCTCCTTCTATACAACCACAGCCAAGTTGCTAAAAATCGAATTTGGCCAATTCAGTGTAGTTCATTGTTAGCCTGAGTTATAAGGAGACCCCAGAAACTTAAAACGGCCCCATTGAGGACACCTGAACAGGACTGATCCTGGTCCAGGGTCTATTATAAAGTCTAGGAGAGAAAGAAGAGTGATTTCTCTTTGTCTTTTCCCAGCACCTGAATTACCTGCTTGGAACCTACTCCCTAATACACCAGATACAGTATGCAGGGAAGTATCAGGCAAAGCGTCCACAAAAGCTTAGCGATCTAGAGGTGAAAAGGGAGCTGGGGAAAGGCTTGGTATGTTTCCTCTTTCATGCACTGTCAATCACCTCCGCGTTTCTAAAAATGGTACCTCCCCTGTCTCCCTCTCCCAGGTGGCCAACCTGCTGAGGCTCTTCCAGATCCCACAGATAAGCTACGCGTCCACCAGCGCCAAACTCAGCGATAAATCACGCTATGATTACTTTGCCAGGACCGTGCCTCCCGACTTCTACCAGGCCAAAGCCATGGCCGAGATCTTGCGTTTCTTCAACTGGACCTACGTGTCCACCGTGGCCTCCGAGGGCGACTACGGGGAGACGGGGATCGAGGCCTTCGAGCAGGAAGCCCGCCTGCGCAACATCTGCATCGCCACGGCCGAGAAGGTGGGTCGCTCCAACATCCGCAAGTCCTACGACAGCGTGATCCGCGAGCTGCTGCAGAAGCCCAACGCGCGCGTCGTGGTTCTTTTCATGCGCAGCGATGACTCGCGCGAGCTCATCGCCGCCGCCAGCCGCGCCAACACCTCCTTCACCTGGGTGGCCAGCGACGGCTGGGGCGCGCAGGAGAGCATCGTCAAGGGCAGCGAGCACGTGGCCTACGGCGCCATCACCCTGGAGCTGGCCTCCCAGCGCATCCGCCCGTTCGATCGCTACTTCCAGAGCCTCAACCCCTACAACAACCACCGCAACCCCTGGTTCCGGGACTTCTGGGAGCAGAAGTTCCAGTGCAGCCTCCAGAACAAGCACAACCACCGGCGCCCTTGCGACAAACACCTGGCCATCGACAGCAGCAACTACGAGCAAGAATCCAAGATCATGTTCGTGGTGAACGCCGTGTACGCCATGGCCCACGCCCTGCACAAAATGCAGCGCACCCTCTGTCCCAACACCACCAAGCTCTGCGACGCCATGAAGATCCTGGACGGGAAGAAGTTGTACAAGGATTACTTGCTGAAAATCAACTTCACAGGTAAGCAAGGAACCTTTCATCATCTTCTATGATGCACACAGTGACATCAAAGAGGAATCAAATACCTCTGCCCCCGACCCAGAAATCTTTGTTTCAGAGCCACAGAAGGGGTTCACACTGTGAAATATTCCGAGATGCAATATAATGGCTTTTTGATGTTCTTACTTATTTTTGAGTGAGTATCTTGGCTGGTACACCACATGAAATTGAAAGGCCCCCTAGGCTGGACTGATCTGGGGTAGCTGCCTAGATGCAGGCTATGCTACATTTGTTCTTTCTTGTGATTAGCTGTAGGATATGACACGTGTGATGTGGGCATTTAATCTTCTTTAGCAGAATTGGCAGCTCTCTAAGGAACGCGAACTTCGAAGCTTTCCTTCTGGGTGATTTGAGCAAGTCTCATAACTTTCACGGGGGGGGGGGGGGGGGGGTCACTCTTTTCCCAGAGCCCAGTTAGGGTGAGAAAGGGGAAGATACTCAGAGCGTGGTGATTCCAGGCATTTGAGTTTATGTCTTCTGCTGTACAGCAACATTTCCATGTCAGTATTGAGTTGTGGATTTTCTCAAATCGTGTTATGAAATGAAACTGTTTTCCTGGGAGCTTGACTTTAAGCAAATGGAAGACTGATGAAAGTCCTTCTGATACAGAAGTGAACATCCAAAGGTGTATATAAAGTGGCTTTTGCTGCTCTTTCATTTATTTATAAATATGTTGTCAACATTTCTCAATATAGTACTGTGTTTTAATGTACTACTAACAGATAAAAAGCACGAAATCTTTAGGCTCACCTTCTCTTCTGCAGTGCATCGGATATCAGTGCATTAAGGTACTAGTTCTGGGGGTTTTAGCTTAAACCTAATCATAAAATGGTAAGTAATATTATTGGGCACCAAAGATTTGATGCCAAAAATATTACAATGATAAAACACTTTCATTTGTCTAAATTGCTAATCATCTCTCTTGCCACTGGGACATCATTCTAGTCTGCAGTCTGTTTCAATTGATTTATCATCCAAGACATGAAAGTTTGTATGCTGAAATCATACTATCATCAGAGAAAGTGGCAGTTCTCACATCTCCCTTATAGATAATCACTCCGAAGTCAAATGGCCTGAAAAATCACCGGTAGTACTGAGAGAAAAACCCATAACAACTTTCACCTAGTCCAGAACTCTAACCCCTAAACTAGCCTTGAAAACAAACACAAAAATTATCAGCCACATTTTTGTACATCCTTTCTATTTATCTCAAAATCCCAGATCAGTTCATATTGACATCTCCAGAGTATAAGAATGGACCATAAACTCAGTCAGAAAGAATATCTTTACTTTAAACATAAGTGAATGCTAGGTATCTATAAATAGCATCTACAATGCACTTAGCTCTTAAAGATGAGTGAGACAAACACCCTCCTCCCCTTCCAGACTACCCTTGGGTTAATCATTTATCTTTAGCAGCACAAGTATTAATTAACTCTGTTATTCTAGTTCATTACTCCTTAGTATGCAAATATACAGATATATCCACTCATCAACAGCTAACAGAAAGAAAACTCTTGGATTTCAGAGAGCTTTGCAAGGTGTTTTTTGTAACCAAAATATTTTCCTTCATTTCACTGACTTTTTTTTTTATTGGAATATAATTGCTTTACACTCTTGTACCAGTTTTTAAGGTACACCAAGGTCAGTCATCTGTATTTATACACATATCCCCGTATCCCCTCCCTCCTTCGTCTCCCCCCCCCCACCCCGTCCCAGTCCTCCAAGGCATCATCCATCACCAAGCTGAACTCCCTTTGTTATACAGCAGCTTCCCACTGGCTATCTAGTTTACAGTTGGTAGTATATATATATGTCTATACTACTCTCTCACTTCGTCTCAGCTTCCCCTTCACCCCCTGCCCCTCCAAACCTCGAGATCTCCAGTCCATTCTCTGCATCTGCGTCACTGACGGAGTCTTAAATGGCAAAGAAAAGTGAAGAAATAAGGCCATTATTTGGATAAATAAAACAACGGGATCTTCTTTTTGTCTGCCTTGTTCAATTACTGAATTTGATTCTACAATTTAGTTTGGCTGTGCAGACCTGACCACAAAGTGCTATTTTTGCCTTCTCAATTTGTTCAACATTACCAGTCATTCTCCATCTCTGAAGAGAATAGAAGGGTGAAAAACAGATTCCAGCTACAGAAAAGAGAGGGAATGTAGACCAGCCACCAGGTACATATGCACAGCAGTGAGACTTGGACAAGAAAATGCCTTACTATGGGAGGATACTAAGATGCTGAATTAGCTAAATATGTACATTGAATAATAAGGTGAACCTAGTTAGCTGCTGAAAAGCAGGTTTGTTTTACATTTTTTTTCTGAAATAGTATCTCTAATTTTCTAACTTGGCTATTGAGACATTGGACTAGGCACAATAGTGAACACTTAGCAAACACTACACAATCTTCACTCAGATCAAAAAAGTCCTCTTCCAGCCATCTGCTTGTACTCAGTGCATTTACTCCAAAATTCTTCTGACAGACAGTTGTAACCAATCCCCTTAGATCTCTAGCCCTTTCAGGATGGAAGAGCTAAGCCTCCCGAGAATACTCCTCTGTTCCTTAGTACATTCCTACTAGCTAGTTCCAGCAATGGCCACCATCAGTATTCCTTGAAATTAACCCGATGTGAATATTCCTTTTGTAAAAGAGATTTGACAGAACTATACTTCGCTAAAGATTCTTCGAAACAGTAAATTCTCCTGGCGTAAGATCTCATGACTATCTACCTCTCTAGACTCACCTCCTGCCACACACCCAGCAATCACCCTTCCTTCCATGAAGACTACATGCAGTTCACCAAGCACATCATACCTTTTATTTTTGCCTTTGTGCCCTCTGTTTATGATGTTTCTTCCACCTAGAACACTCTCACCACAGCCCCTTCTGCCCTATCTAGCCCCTTCACTTATTCCATCTCAACTGCTGCTACCCTGGTCCAAGCCAGCAACACCTCAAGCCTACATTTCTAGAATAGCCTCCACACTGACTTACTTTTGCCCACCTCCAGCCCGGCCACAACACAACAGCCAGGACACCCTTTTATAGTGTAAGTCAGAGCAAGTTACTTCTCTGCTCGAAACCTCTGAGGGAGTTCCCCCATGTCACTCACAGTCAAGTAAAAGTCCTTCCAGTGTCCTACAAGGTCCTACCTGATCTGCCCCCCTTCATCTCCTGCTGCTCCCCTGTCATCACCTTTTACTCTTCCTCTTGCTCACCTCACTCCAGCCACCCTTGTTTCCAAACTTAGGGCCTTTCCACCCCCAGTTCTCTCTGCCTGTAATGCCCTTTCCCCAGACATCCTATCAAGCTCTACTTAAACACTAACTTCTTATTGAGACCCACCTGGCAGTCCTTCTTCCTCTTCTTTTTTTTTTAATATATTTATTTATCTATTTTATTGGCTGCATTGGGTCTTTGTTACTGCACACAGGCTTCCTCTAGTTGTGCCAAGCGGGGGGCTACTCTTCGTTGCAGTGCACGGGCTTCTCATTGTGGTGGCTTCTCTCTTTTTTTTTAAAATAAATTTATTTATTTAATTTTTGGCTGCCTTGGGTCTTCGTTGCTGTGCGTGGGCTTTCTGCAGTTGTGGCGAGCAGGGGCTACTCTTTGTTGTGGTGTGCGGGCTTCTCACTGCGGTGGCTTCACGTGTTGCAGAGCACGGGCTCTAGGCACGCGGGCTTCAGGAGTTGTGGCACATGGATTTAGTTGCTCCACGGCATGTGGGATCTTCCCAGACCAGGGATCAAACCTGTGTCCCCTGCACTGGCAGGAGGATTCTTAAGGATTCTTAATCACTGCACCACCAGGGAAGTCCCAGCAATACTTCTTAAGATTGCAATGCACCGCCCCCAACCCCCACTGCATATGCCCCTATTTCCCTTTAAGCTGCTCTACTGTATTTTTAACTCCATGATTTTTTTCACCTTCTCTCATACCACATTGCTTAACATTTTCATGTTTATTCTTTATTGTTTGATCTGCACTCTTGAATGTAAACTCCATGAAAACAGAAATTATTATCAGCTTTATTCACTCATGTAGCCCAAGCATAATAGGCATTCAGCAAATATTTGTTGATTATAAATAGCACTTAACACCCAAATTCATATTTCCTTCTCTATCTCCATTACTAGATTGTGAGCCTTTTTCAACACAGAGAGCATATGTTTCATCTCTGATCTCAAATACCCAACACATTTTCTAGTATAGAGTTGCACATTATATCAGTGTTTACTGAAGGAGTCTGGAATGAGAAAAATAATAGATTTATAATATGATTCTTTTTGTGAAAATTAAATGTGTATGTCTTTTTCATTAACAAATGAATTTCAAAAAAGAAAGGTAAATGACTTCTAGAATGGCTGGCTTTTTTTCTTTTTTTTAACCTAAGCACTGTCCATTAGTTATATTCTCTCTTTGTGTTTGAGACACATTTAAAACCAAAGAGCATTAGCACCAGATCTCTTATTCATCCCTGTTTAATAGATGAAGCCCCAAAACTGAAAGTGATCTGCCCAAGATCACCACCTGGTTAGGAGCAGGGAAGATTGAAATCCAGGTCCCCAGAATTCCGTGCTGCTTTTATACGTACACAGGAACTCTGGGAAGTTGAGGGCTTTGATCCCAAACATCGAACACAGTTTCTGACACACCCTCACTATTAATGGAATGTTTATTAAAGGAATGAAAGGTGATCAGTCAGGAAGTTCGAAATATGTTTCTTCTTGTGCTCCTTTCTATTATCCCTTTAATGCTCCTGGGCCACTTTCTCATAAAACACCCAAACTTTGGAAGCTGAGCCTTAGACTCTAAACCTTAGGATATTAAAAACTAAAAAAAAAAAAAAAAAAAAAAAGCTTCAAAGCATTTTTTATTAATAAAATCTTTCCACCTGAAAGAGCCATGTCATCTTGAATTCTAAAATAAATATTTAAATGAGAATTATGTTTGGTGGCATGAGACTTTTCCAAATTATTTTGAATAAAATTCCATGCACTCAGCATGTAAAAGGAAAGCTTAAACTGTCCAAGGCAGTTAAAAACAGAGAAAACAGAGAGGGCTATTAAACATTTAAAGAAATGCAATGTCACTGTCATTTTGTGTGTTCATAGTACAGTATATTCCCTCTCACTTTTTATTCCGCGATGAGTTCCAGAAAATGGGATAGACTAAAATCATAGAGTTACAAAAGGCCTTCCTCAAAGATGAACTTGCTTCTACTCCTCACTTGACAGAGGTGAAAATTCAGGATGTCAGCGTTACGATCTTCACTTACTGAAGTACATAAAAGTGAACTCAACTGTCAGGGTGACGTGGTAAACCAGAGTACACCCAATTGGGAAGAAAAAAGAAAGCACTCCCACTTACTGTGCAGACTGCCAGAGGTGCTCCAAGACACAGCCAGCAAGGAGGATGCATTATCTTTGAAATAACACTCATACCATTCCTTTGTGTGATTTGCAGGCCTGGGCTAAAATGTTTGAGAATGGAAAACTTGAGAATTTTACACAGTAGGAAATTTATCCATGATCACATAATAAATAGGGGACAGCACTATGGAGAACAGCATGGAGGTTCCTTGCAAAACTAAAAATAGTGTTACCATATGACCCAGCAATCCCACTCCTGGGCATATACCCAGAGAACACCATAATTCAAAAAGACACATGCATGCCAATGTTCATTGCAGCTCTATTTACAATAGCCAGGACATGGAAGCAACCTAAATGTCCATCAACAGATGAATGGATAAAAAAATGTGGTACATATATACAGTGGAATATTACTCAGCTGTAAAAAGCAATGAAACTGGGACATTTGTAGAGACATGGATGGACATAGAGACTGTCATACAGAGTGAAGTGAGTCAGAAAGAGAAAAACCAATATCGTATATTAACACATATATGCGGACTATAGAAAAATGGTGCAAATCAACCAGTTTGCGAGGCAGAAATAGAGACCCAGATGTAGAGAACAAACATATGGACACCAAGTGGGGAAAGTGGGCAGGGTTGGGGGGGAATGAATTGGGAGATTGGGATATATACATTACTAAGAAGAAAAGAAATACCAAACTGCACACTCTAAATATATGCAGTTTACTGTCTGTTAACTGTATCTCAATAAAAGTTCTTTAAAAAATAAATAAATAAGTAAATAAATAAATAAATAAATAAATGAATGAATGAATGAATAAAGGACAGAGCAAACCATCAAGGTCCTGATATGGCCATTGATTTCAAAGATAAGTTGATACTTTATGTTGGGACCTGGGGACCCAATAGGGAACAAGATAGACAGAGTCCCAGCTTCATGGAGCTCACACCAGCAGCCAGACCCCAGAACAAACTCAAAGTATAGAAGCAGAATTTGTGGACCTGCATAAAAAAGAATGAAATAACACCATTTGCAAAAACATGAATGGACCTAGAGATTGTCCTACTAAGTGAAGTCAGAGAGAGAAGACAAATACACTATCACTAATATGTGGAATCTAAAAAATGATACAAATGTACTTATTTACAAAACAGAAATAGACTCACAGACTTAGAAAACAAACTTATGGTTACCAAAAGGGCAAAGCGGGGTAGAGGGATAAATTAGGAGGTTGAAATGAACATATACACACTACTATAGGTAAAACAAATAATCACCAGGACCTACTGTATAACACAGGGACTTCTACTCAATATTCTGTAATAACCTATAAGGGAAAAGAATCTGAAAAATAATAGGTACCTGTATATGTATAACTGCATCACTTTTCTGTACACCTGAAACTAACACAACATTGTAAATCAGCAGTACTCTAATATAAAATAAAAATTTTTAAAAAGAATTTATGGGGCTGAAATATCAGGGTCTTGCCTTAAGTTTTGCGTTCTATTTTGGTTTTGAGTTTGTTTTGGATTGGAAAATCATTGCATATCTTATGCCCAGAATAAATCTAAATTCACTGAACAAATCTTACTCCCCAGGCTTGAATTACAAGTGAAGAGAGCAGCTCCTTGTTACTGCCGGATCCGGTACTCATAATGTGGCTAGATAGTAGGACACGCAGCGGTGACAGGATTTTTGTTCATTTGTTTGTTAGTTGCTTTTTGTTTTTTTTTCTTTTCTCTCTCTCTCTCCCTCACTTTTTGCACACTTATCTCCTGGTACCAGCAAAGAGACAGACTACTAAGATCAGAGGCCTGGAGCCTCATGGAGATGGTCTCGCTTTGTTTGTATGTTTACAATTCTGCACACCTGAAAGAGGGGCAGAGGCAGAAAACAGGAGGTCCAGGCTCACTGCCCCATTCACCTGTGTGTCTGACTCATCCCATAGGTAGAAGGTTCACTCCTGGTTGGAGCTGTAATCACAGAGCCCAGGCCAGGAAGGGCAGATTTTTCTGGGACACTGCACTCTAAGGAATCTGTGTGAGCTGGCCCCAACCCAGCAAGGCTCTCCTCTTGAAAAGTCCAGGGCCATCCAAGGCACAGCGAGGAAGCCAAAATGGTAATGGCCACATCTTTAGATGAATGGGCTTTGAAGTTCCTGAAAGAGAAAACTGCTCTTGATCTCGCTTCCTCCCCTGGAACGTTTGTAGTTCCCACAAAAGCACAGAAACTTGTTCCAGCTCCGCTGATCAAAAGCATTTGCAAAAACGTAAAGATAAATATCCTGCACTTCCCCCGCCTTTCTCACTGGTCAACTTCCTGGGGTCACCAGAATAAGATCTAAACCCCCAAAGGACACCACGCCTGTGGTTACTTATTAGTTTTTGCATCGTGCATCTCTGCTTCGGTAGCCCAGAAGCCTGAGAAATGATTCTCATTTTAAGGTCGCACAGTAGAGAACAGGAGCCTCTAGAAAACCTAATGTTCCACATTGGCCTGAGCTTTCTGCTACGGCTGCTCGTTTTTACAATCCTATGGTTGCTATTGTTATTACTATGATTATTATTTCATAATCCTTAATGTCTCTTGATCCATTTGAAGAGCCATCCTGTCTACGGAGCAGAAAAACGTCATCATCCCCAATAAAGTGCGAAAGGAATGGATTCTGCCACTTTGCTAATTAGAAAAAAAAGTACAATGAATGTGCTGTTTCCTCCGTGTGTCCAGACTTTGGGACGCTGAGGTATATTTACAAGAAAATCACCAGTAAAGGTGTCTAGAGACTACAGAAAATATTCAGAGCATTTTTTTAAAAAAATATAACTAACATATTCTTCAAAAATAAGTTTAGCCTGCATTCCTGACTTTGGGGACACCCAGTCTTATCCCACAATAACCTAGTCTTCTAAATGTTTCTAATCTCTGGAAATATTATCACAGTTGAGTTGAAAACACACGTTTTTCCACTTCTATATATATATTTCTGCTAATATTCATCCCCAACACAACACTAGAAAGCCAACATAGAGAAAGTAAGTATTTTCGGTGGGTTCAGAAAAACATTCCTGACCTGGATGGCAATCATATATGGAAATAGAAGGCTGTTCTCTAAAGAATTTTAAAAGATTAGATTGTCCTCTAATGGAGCAGTCGATTATGGGAAGTGCCCCAGAGCTGAGATTAGTAAACAGTCCTAGAAACCTAGCAAAGCACAGATTTTGAAGATAAAAGAAGCTGATGTTGCACAGTGAGAAGTAGGCTCTGAGGAGGATGGCTAAGGAACTCAAGGACTGGTCACTCTTCTGACCGCCCTCTTGCTTTATTTTTTTAACTTTTTATTTTATATTGGAGTATAGGGGATTAGCAATGCTGTGAGAATTTCAGATGTACAACAAAGTGATTCAGTTACACACATACATGTATGTATTCTTTTTCAAATTATTTTCCCATTTAGGTTGTTACAGAACATTGAGCAGAGCTCCCTGTGCTATACAGTAGGTCCTGGTTGGTTACCTATTTTAAATATAGCAGTGTGTACACGTCAGTCCCAAACTCCCTAACTATCCCTCCCCCCGCCCACCTTCCCCCATGGTAACCATAAGTTTATTCTCTAAGTCTGTGAATCTGTTTCTGTTTGTAAATCTGTTCATTTGCATCATTTCTTTTTAGATTCTGCATATAAGCAATATCATACAATATTAATCTTTCTCTGACTTCACTTAGTATGATAATCTCCAGGTAGGTCCATCCATGTTGCTGCAAATGGCATTATTTCATTCTTCTTAATGGCTGAGTACTACTCCCTTGTACATATGTACCACATCGTCTTTATCCATTCCTCTGTCGATGGACATTTAGGTTGCTCCCTGTCCTGGCTATTGTAAACAGCGCTGCAGTGAACTTTGGGGTGCATGTACCCTTTCGAACCATGTTTTTCTCTGGATATATACCCAGGAGTGGGATTGCAGGATTGTATGGTAGTCTCTTTTCAGTTTTGTAAGGAACTTCCATGCTGTTCTCCACAGTGGCTCTACCATTGATATTCCCACCAACAGTGTGGGAGGGTGACCTCCCTCTTACTTTAAACATTTAACAAATGGTCACGTTATCTTTAGTCACTATATGTGACATCACCAGGCAAGATACATAGTCATCCTTCACATTCTTCCCAAAATACCTCGCATTGTACCTGAGGTAACGCAGACACTCCACTTGGGTATGTTTCATTCCAAAACTATGATAGTTAAAGGATTCATTTCACCATCTAAGATAAATTAGAATTTTATAAGGTGGCAGAGTCCCCAGAAGTTATAGCACTAAATAACATTTCAGGGTATTCAAATATTTAATTCTATCCAAAAACTATAAACAATTTTACTGGCACCAAGTTGACCCTATATTAAATTTGCAACATAACACCTCAAATACAAATTTATGTTCATCCAGAAACTAAGCCACAGACCCAAGTATGATCAGATATTCTAAGACTGGCCATTAATATTTTTCTATATGGTTTAAAAAAAATGTCCAGCTTATTGTGACGTAATTGACATACCACATTTTCTACGTGTAAAGTGTGCTACGTGTTGATTTGACACACTTAATATATTATAAAGTCATTACCATCATAGCCTTAGCTAACACGTCCATCCCACCACAAAATTACCATTACTTTTCTGTGGTGAGAACATTTAAGAACTATTCTCTTTGCAACTTTCAAGTACGTGATACAGTATTATTGGCTATAATCACCACGCTGTACATTAGATCTCCCAAAATTATTCATCTTATAAGTTTGTGCTCTTTGACAAATGTAATTGCTATATTAAAAAATAGTATAGGGACTTCTTCCCCAGTGGCACAGTGGTTAAGTACCCACCTGCCAATGCAGGGGACATGGCTTCCCTCCCTGGTCCTGGTCCGGGAAGATCCCACTTGTCGCAGAACAACGAAGCCCGTGCACCACAACTACTAAGCCTGCACTCTAGAGCCCATGAGCCACAGCTACTGAAGCCTGCGCGCTTAAAGCCCATGCTCTGCAGCAAGAGAAGCCACTGCAATAGAAGCCCTTGCACCGCAATTAAGAGTAGCCCCCACTCACCGCAACTAGAGAAAGCCCGCGTGCAGCAGCAAAGACCCAACACAGCCATAAATAAATAAATAAATAAATAAATAAACAAATAAATTTTTTTTAAAGTAGTATAATTTTGAAACTTTTCAGAGAATCTTTGGTTTTCAGGATGAATTAGTGTCAGGTACGGCAAAGGATGAAAAAAATGAGTAGGCCCTCAAGGAGCTTCGTAACTAGTAAAGGCAGTAGGAGAGTATAACTTGCACCATACAGCATTTTATCTTTGGCATCTTAAGAGAGGAACAGGTAGCATAGTGTGTAGGTACAAAGGAAAAGCTAACAGTGAGCAGGAGTTCAGAAAAGGCTTCCTAAAAGATGTAACACGGGATATGACCAAGGTGGTGTTAGACGTGGAGAGGGAGAAGATTTTCCAGGTGAAGCGGTCATTCCATATCGGCATATTAATAACTTTGTAAATGTGACCTTTCTGTTTAACTTGCATTAAATTCAGACCTCTTTTGGAAACTAAACAGTCAAGTATTGATCTGATTTTTTAGATTAAATCTGAAATGTGCCTTTTCAGTCTCCCTCTATAAAAATGCGTAAAATGTTCCCAAATCACACTGCGATCATTATCCTATTTTCTTAACCCTGAACTTCAGCTAAAACCAATAAAGTTCTAATCTGAAGAAGGGATGAAAAGAAAAAGAAATCAGAATTTATTGATTGCTACCTGCCTGACAATAGCCATTTTATATTTCATTCATTAATTCTCACAAAAATCCTGTCAGCTAAGTAGATATCATTTCCCCAAGTTGAAAGACGTAAATGAGACCCAAAGGAGTGAAATCACTTTCTCAAATTTGCAAAGCTAAGTAGCCTCCAGAGCCAGCCTAAGGCTGTTTCCTAATCACACACTATTTTCCACTGTTGCTTCCTAAGGAGAAAAAAGTAAGTTTGTACTGAGAAAAAGGAGGCAGCCCCATTGTCATCTGGCTCAGCTTACTGTGCGCAGTTGCAGTAATAATAAAAATTGCTCCAAAATGTTCATTATCCAAAAAGGAATTTGTTAACTCTTTCATTAATTGCCATAATGGTATCTTCAATAAAGAATGACTCTTAACTGAGGTCTCTGATTATATACGTCACTCCTTCCTCTGAGGGCATCAGATTGCACTAGATCAATATTTCTGATATCATACTGTTATTTCCGAGAATCAATAGTAAATTGCAAAAAAGAGGTCACTGTGTCTGAAATGCTGTTTAAGACTGCATTTTTCTTCCCTGTCACCCTATTCTCTTATTCTAATTATAAACCTTCATGCTTAATTAAAAGTAAATTGATAAAAGAAAAGGGGCAAATACTCGGTCTGAAACCCTTTCAGAATTTTCAACCAAGACCATAATAATTTTGTGGGTTTGTTTGTTTGATGTATTTTAATGTTTTTCCTGTTATGTTCTTGTTGTTGGGTAGTGGTGGGTGGTTGTTTTGTAGCACATATCAGAAATCAGATTTTCTTTCTTAAAAATTTTAAAATACCATTGTACTTTCATAAATTACATTTTATTTTTTTATAAAATTATTTATTTATGTATTTATTTATTTATTGGCTGCATTGGGTCTTCATTGCTGCACACAGGCTTTCTCTAGTTGCCAAGAGCAGGGGCTACTCTTCATTGTGGTGTGCAGGCTCCTCACTGTAGTGGCTTCTCTTGTTGCAGAGTACAGGCTCTAGGGACATGGGCTTCAGTAGTTGTGGCACACGGGCTCCATAGTTGTGGTTGACAAGCTTTAGAGCACAGGCTCAATAGTTGTGGTGCACGGGCATAGTTGCTCTGTGGCATGTCGGATCTTCCTGGGGCAGGGATCGAACCCATGAACCCTGCATTGGCAGGCAGATTCTTAACCACTGCGCCACCTAGGAAGTCACCAACATTTTATTTTTAAGAATTTTTCTATCACAGAATTTTATAGGCTATCCGATCACCAATAATCACACGGTAGCACTATACCAGCTTCTTGGAGTACTTAAAAAATCTTCTCTGTCCCTAAAATATTATAATCTAATAAAACCGTAGTCCTTGGTTATCTCAATTGTAATAGAAGTAGAAAAACAGAATATTTATCATGTCTCAGTCAGCAAAAAGCAAGCTTTTAGATAACGCAGTTATTTATATCTTCCTCATTTTTATTCATTAAGAACTCAGCGCCAACTCCAGAAATATTTTAAACAAAAAAACAAACAAACAAACAAAAAAATATATATATAAGTGATTCTAAAAGAAAAGCAACACTGCCAACTTCCAGAGATGGGTTCCTTCACTGCTTTTGACTATCTAAATTCTCCCTATGAATATATCCTATGCATAATCCCTCTTTCATTCAGTTCCTCCCTTTTCAATACAGAAATGTATTAAGTTCTTTTTCTGCCTTTTGTCTTGCAAGGATCTTTTGCTGTTGAATTAATCCAGCAGCTAAAGAGTATAAAAAATAAATGAAGGGAAAGTCTGCTTCGTTTTACTTCTCTTCAGAACTTTATATCATGATTTTATTTAAAATGTTGTAGCAATATTTAGAAGTAAGAAAATAAGATGTAGCTATCCCAGTTTTCACCCCTTTTGCTGGTCTCTTCAGTTTAAAATTAGTCATCCAAACCACTAGCCCAGGGAGTGAATGAATTAATACAATTCCATGGGTACCCAGGCTCATCCCTTTTCACCACGTCTTAAGCCACAGTACGGCAAGGAGTTTACTTTCTTGTCCCTCATGTTTGATGGGCTATCACAAGAGTTCAGTCAGTCAAGAAGCCAGAAATGAAGACTTTGCCAAGAATTCAGAATTCTAGGAGTTAAGCAACGAAACCTAACAAAAGCCTTAGCCTTGTAGAACTCATGTTTCGTAAATAAGCTAGCACATATATAGCATGTCACATGGAGGAAAATGAAGGAAGGTGAGGGGACTATGGAGTCCCAGGTGTGGGGGGTGGGGGAGTTACTGTTTTATATGAGGTGGTCAGCAGAATCTTCATGTGTGACCTGGAAGCAAGGGAGCAAGCCATGTGGACACACGGGGGACAGCATTCCCAGGAGGAGAGTAACAAAGCCTGAGGTGAGAGCCTGCTTGAAGTATTCAAAGGAGGCAAAGAAGCCAGTGTGTCTGGATGCAGTTAGCACGGAAGACAGAGAGGAGGTGAGGTCAGAGAGGTGGTGGCGTCCAGATTCTGGAGGCTCTTTTAAGGATTTTTGGCTTTTACTCTGAGCTAGATTAGAAGCCATCGGGAGGCACTGACAGAGAAGTGACAGAAGAAACCATGGCCAAGATTTAGACGAGGGCACATTTTAAAATTACAGTTCCCCATCAGAAAAGCTAATAAAGAAACTTAAAGAGGTCTGTCAAGGTTGGCATCCTAACACATATCTTCTATAAATTCTGAAGATTCTAAGACTTTTTTAAAATTTATTTATTTATTTATTGGCTGTGTTGGGTCTTCATTGCTGCACGTGGGCTTTCCCTAGTTGTGGTGAGCGGGGGCTACTCCCCATTGTGGTGCGCAGGCTCCTCATTGTGGTGGCTTCTCTTGTTGTGGAGCACGGGCTCCAGGCACATGGGCTTCAGTAGCTGTGGCACACGGGCTCAGTAGTTGTGGCTCACGGGCTCTAGAGCACAGGCTCAATAGTTGTGGCGCATGGGCTTAGTTGCTCCGTGGCATGTGGGATCTTCCTGGGGCAGGGACCAAACCTGTGTCCCCTGCATTGGCAGGCAGATTCTTAACCACTGCACCACCTAGGAAGTCCCCTTTAAGATATTTTAATTTCACAAGAGTGAACCTTTTGTTAAAATCTCCCAAGTACTCAACTAGAACCAGAATCAGTTCTATTGTACATTACCAATGAAGCACAGATGAATTTACTTTTCATATTAAGTTGTGATTTTTATACTCCAGACTCAAAACTAGACAAAAGTGCTTATTACCCAGATAAATAATGTGTTTCTACAGAAACTCGTACTCTCTCCATCCAGACTTCCTACCATACAATTGTCGATCATATCTACAAAAAGAAAAAAAATCACAGAGTGATGTTTGCTTAGCCCTGAATGTCTTGGTGATAATAGGATATTCTTTTCTCTGTAAACCTATCTTCCCTACAGCACAAAGGCCCTACTCCAACTGTATGATTTCAGGCAACCCTCAAATTGTTCTGGCCTCTTGCACTTCCTACGCATAATACCAATAGTAAGGTGGCCTACTTCTGTCCCCATAGTATTTATTATTAATGATAGGACCATCATAAAATGTTATGGGCTGCATTGATCAAAGTATTAAGTCATTTATACTATAATTATTGAAGCATCTTTCTTATGTCAAACACTGGAAAGCGGACAAAGAAAAAGATGTCATTACTACCGTTGAACAACCACTAAGCACCTGCAAGAGGCAAGCATACATCTTGAAACATAACATGAGGCAGGATGCAGTAAAGGCTGTAAGTATTAAGGCCATAAAATCACCCGTTTGGTAGTTTACACTTTAAAAACATACTTGTATATGGAGTATCTCATTTGATTTTTATACCATTTGCAAATGAACTGTGCTTATTAAACACAGTTGAAGGTAATACAGATTTCAACGGGGGACTGACAAAAGGGCAGGAGTAGCTCCAGAAAGGCCTGTCAAGAGGAATTTGAAGAATAAGACATTTTAAAATTGGGTACACATTTGCACAAGTGTAATATGTGAGACACCTTAAAAATCTGCAAACTAGAGCCATTGCCTTCTCCCCAAGGATGGAATCTCTTGCTCTTTGGTTTGTGATGACCTTGGATTTTCTATTCTGGGGAAAACTGCTTAGACGTGGCCTGCAATGGTTTACTCAGTCTCATTCCTTCTCAAAAGGTCAAGATACTAGAAACTTGTGCTCAATATTTCTTAAGAAAGAAAATATTTATACTCATTTATGACTGTGGTGATCAGTAACATTCAAGAACTTAGCAAGCCCAAACTTTGCTTTCAAGAATAACATGGGTATAAAGTGAAATTTCAAAAGTAACATTCTGCTAGAAATTTATAAATACTTACTGCTTTTATTATGAAGAAAAACATTGTTGATGTATCCTCTGTCATCAAGAGTTTCATATTCTGGTTCTGCTTCACTGAGAATGACAGGGTAATCTTGCTTGGTTCCTCCAAGTTGGAAACAACTTCACATAATGTATTGACTGAAAATATTCCCTCTGTGAGTTTGGAAATGTCTTCTTTCCTGAAGCCAACTTTTGCTTAATGACTTTGTCATAGAAGGGAACCCTAATTGAAGGCTAACTGCATATAACCAAGTATTGTGATATAAATGAAATATGCTGAACAGAGAGAATCAGGAGATGTGAGGTCTGCCCATAGTTGTAACATTAACTAGCCCTGGGGTCTTTTTTTTTAATAAATTTATTTATGTTATTTATTTTTTATTTTTGGCCATATTGGGTCTTCATTGCTGTGCGTGGGCTTTCTCTAGTTGTGGCGAGTGGGGGCTACTCTTTGTTGTGGCATGCAGGCTTCTCATTGCGGTGGCTTCTCTTCTAGAGCACAGGCTCCAGGCGTGCAGCTTCAGTAGTTGCACCACATGGGCTCAGTAGTTGTGGTGCACGGACTTAGCTGCTTCGAGGCACGTGGGATCTTCCCGGACCAGGGCTCAAACCTGTGTCCCCTGCATTGGCAGGCGGATTCTTAACCACTGCGCCACCAGGGAAGCCCAGCCCTGGGGTCTTGAAACAAGTTATTCAAGCTCTTTGGTCATACATTTATGTCATACATCCAATAAAAGAATCATTTTGAAAAGAACCTTCTTTTTTTAAAGAAAATTTTAATTAAAACCCTCATTTCTCTCCCTCACCCTCTCTCTCTCACACGCAAACGCATACACACACACATCACATACAAATACACTCATTAGAGTAAGTTCTCATCTTCTGTCACAAAATCACCACAGAAGAGTTTCTTTACTTTATCTTTTAGCACCACTGAAACAAGGGATCATTTTCCCCACTTCATCAAAATTTCATCTAGTCAATACTGTTTCTTGTCCTGTGGGAGCATCTTTAATCGACACTGGCCAGTATGTCAGTTTTCCTGTTTGTTTGGAGTTCGTAATAAAATTGCCCGGAACATCTATTTTCGTGTGAATTTCACCATCAGGGAAACATCAGGTAAGAGGTAGAGAAGGGGGAGTAGGAATTGACAGCAACTCATTTCAACCATAACTTGTTGTTTATAGCACGTGAGGTGCCATCTGATTGCTTTCTAAGCCATCGTTAGAGTAAAAGTTCATGATAAGGTGCAACCGTAAATTTACTGAAAAGCTGGGGAAAAAAATTAGCTTTATGTCTTTTCAAATTTTTTTCAGATTCCTAATATAAAGAATCAACTTTTGAACTTTAAGACATTTTTAGCTTGTCCTAAAAGAACCAATAAAAGCAACTAAATCATTCTGTAAACCATTTTTGTTTCTCTATCCTAGGTATTTGATTTTCCCTTCCTGTATTGTCCCCACTTTCCAGGAAGTGGCATCTCTACTGAGGAGTAGAGACAGATTCAGCAGTTTGGATGATACTCTTTTACCTACCTGATAACTTCATGGCAAATATGCCCCAAACTATGAACTATGTTCCTTTTTAAAAAAAATAATTTTATTTATTTATTGGCTTCGTTAGGTCTTCATTGCTGCGAGCAGGCTTTATCTATTTGCGGTGAGCAGGGGCTACTCTTTGTTGCAGTGCACAGGCTTCTCATTGTGGTGGCTTTTCTTGCTGTGGAGCACGGGCTCTAGGCACACGGGCTGTAGTAGTTGTGGCTCATGGGCCCAATAGTTGTGGCTCACGGGCTCTAGAGCATAGGCTCAGTAGCTGTGGTGCACAGGCTTAGTTGCTCCGAGGCACGTGGGATCTTTCTGGACCAGGGATCGAACCCATGTCCCCTGCATTGGCAGGCGGATTCTTAACCACTGCACCACCAGGGAAGTCCCTGAACTATATTTTTGATGCTACCTCACATCCATCTAACCCCACACACTAAGAGGCTTCCACAGAACTCGCATTGAGCAGATTCTTTTTAGCAAAATGGGAAGGAAACTTTGAGATCACTTAGTCAAAGTTTTCAAGCTCTTTTAAAAAATTAACCTAAGTATTTCTTAAACAGTATTATAGTAAGAAATATAATATTGAAGACATAAATGTGGAGTCACTTTGATTGAATTCAGGAGGTGTTGGGAACCCTGACATCATCCGATAGCCTGCTTCCTGTCTCTTCCTTCTCCTCAGTTCATTATACTAATTTGCTGGATGAGGAAACCAGAGACATATTTCAATCAATATAATAGAAAGTTTGTATAATAAATATATAGTATTCTATTGATACATTATATAACATAGGACATATATAATAGAAGCTTCCCTACTTACAGATTTTAAACTTCTTAGTTTTTATTTAGATTAGAAAAGTTATGATCTGGAATAAAAATTCTACCCAATCTACCACCATCAAATGAGGGCATGAGCAGTTGTATGTGGCCATCATGTCCGCAACCATTGTACTTTGTTACTTTGAAGCGTTTTTATGAAAAGCATTTACTCCATTTTGAAAGGTTAAAAGTAGCAAGAATGTTACAAGTGCTAGTAAGGAGATATATTTGATTATAAGAGAAAAGGGATGTGAGATCACTTTTTTTAAGTGTTGAGAAAAGTGGCCAGTTTTGCAACCCACACATGAGATCAGGCATCGCTGATCAAGGTCTACTGATCCTCACCGGCAGCATGACTCAAAACACGGGGAAGCCCACGCCCTTGTGCTGATGCAGTTTGTTCATCAAGAGACCAGGAGAAGCAACCAACCAAAGAGGGGAACCTTTGGACTGTGGGGCTCCAGAATCCGTCATTTACCTCTGATGCCTGTTAACCTTGTGATGATTCAAAAAGATGTTAGAATTCCGATGAAGGACTGAAAACTGACGCTTCATAAAAGCGTTGCTGTTGAAACTTTTGTTCCAAGCCACAGATGGTTCATTGGTTTCAAAGTCCATGTGAATCTAAACAAAATCAAAGTGAGCATTCGAGTTGTGAAAGAGAATATAGCTGCTGAGAAAATCCTCACACATCCGCAGCGAACATCGAGGGTGATCCCATCCCAGCAGATTTTTGATGTAGAAAAATTGGTCTATTTGGGAAGAACATAATATGCCCACTTTACCACGTCATTATGTTTAGTAAAAATGATCAGACTGTAGGTATAAACTCCCCTCAATCACTTTGGACTTAGGACCAAAGGGATTTATGGACAGCTTTTGGGAGTCTATTTCATTCATATTATAGAAAACCGGTTTGCTCCGTACAATGAACAAATAAGATTCTGAGTAACACTAAAACCGCATTCTTATCTTGAATGATTTGGTCTACCTGGAAGGCACTATCCTTAAATTTTTATTTTCCTTTGGATATACAATTTGGTTGACAGAATGAAGTCTAATCACAGTGGCCCTTGTTATTATCAGAACTTCTTGAGCTTTTTCTTGAGTTCTGAGATTATTTTCATTTTTCCCCTAATTTAAAAGTACAACATAAAAATAAATTGTATTGTCTCAAGTCATAAAATCTATACTCATCTACTAAATGTGCAACATTCTCCCCATAAAGCTAATTAACTAGATAAAAGGTCCATATCAGGCTTGAAGCAGTTCCTGTCTCTAAGGGCCTAACTCAGAAATTAATTATGTTTCTGAGAGTCTCTGAAAACACTTTTCCAGCTTCCTGGGTCTTTAGAAATGAAACATCTTGGGCATCATCCAAAATATCTTAATCTCTCAATCTGCTTATAGTCCAGTCAAGTTCCTCCAAGGAAACAGAGCTAAATGTGAGTCCTTTATAGCCTCATCATTTAATCAGTTACTTACCTCAGGGTTCAGATAACACCAACTGAATTCTTAATCAACCTCATTTTTCAAGCATTGTTACCATTCGTGGCCATTCATTTGGGGTCAGCTTAGCATACTGGCTTGGTTGAAATCAAAGATATTAATAAAGCATGAGTTAAGCACTGAAAGTGTAGAACAAATACACAGATGTGCTGTTATTTAATAGGCCACATCTTGGTCCCTATTAAAGTTCCAGATGTAAGGTAGGAATGTGTATGTCCTAGTGGCCAGGACTCTTTGGCAGCACTGCCTGTCATACCATCATGTTAATGTCATTCTTTTGTTGAGGAAAATGCTTTGGCAATTCAAGACCTCCCAAGAGATATGGCACTTATTATCTAGAACCCTAGTTGTGTGTAATTTGCTGAGGGCAAGATCCTAAAGGAATGTACGTGGAGAGGGGATCTAAAGGAATTGGTACCCAGGAGGGAGGAAAAAGGCCAGGGTCACCTTCACCTTCCCCACGGAATCGTTTCCCCTGGCCCTCTTCTTTGGGCTTCCCCCGCAAATCCAGACCAGACGGCTTTTTAAAGCTCCTCCGGGGAAAGTAGACTATAAACCATCTAAGTATAATCAAAAGATGTGCACAGATGACACTGATTCTTTATAAAGCCCATGCATGCCTAGGAGTCAGCACCTCAAATTATATGGCTGCATCACTGTCAGTTTGAATGTATTCACCCCCCATATTCTCTCCAGATTTGAAAAGCTTTCAAGTTATTCTTAAACAAACAAGAGTAATATAAACTTCAAAAAAAACAACTAGCAGAGGATGGGGTAGATAATATCTGAAGACATGCACCTTCTTGAAGATATAAAGTTACCCTCCAAAGACTACTTGAAATGAAACCTTCTTGCCTTTCCCTTGGAATTTTGTAGTGTCATCCTAACAAAGCTGAAGAGGATTGGAATTTTTAATTACAGGCTCCCTTGCTATGTTTACCAAACAGCTAGTAGCCCTGAGGGTGGAGTTAGGCTGTTTAAAGTCATGTTTTAATCTCCTTTGTAATTGCAATTTGATTGCTGGTGTAAATTACCTAGTAGACTGCCACCTTCAGCGCCAGCCATTGCCCAGAGTGCATAATTTTGAATTAAAAGGCTGATATCCATCCAAAAGTTTCCCAGAATGTTTCATGGGCTCAGTGAATTATGCATTAAACAGAATTCTTTAAAAAGAAGGCAAGAGGTTCCTTTGATGTCAGCTGGGGTTTTTCATCATATTATGGACTATTAATTTCTAGACTCTTTTAGAGGTAGTTTCTTGAAATCTCTGTTCAATTTAGGACTTATTACTGATCTTTCTCTAACCTTTATATTTTATTTTAACAGCATCATATATCACCCTGATTATGGCAGGTTCTGGCAGAAACCTGGTGGTTAATTTCCTTGAGGGGGGTGGAGGGAGGGGGGAGAAAAGGATAATTTGCTGCAAACACACCATCTGCTGGACAAAACGTGTCTATACTTTTAGGAACTTGACTGCACGTTAGGAAAATGCTTTAGAAGCCTTGTAGAGGATAAGATAGATTAGGGACCTGGGATGTATATGGGGAATCGTCTGTGGGACATCTCTCAGTTATGTTCAAATGCCAATGGCCTCCTCTGATGATTTTTTAACACCCCATAAGAGATAACTATTGGTTAGCATGTTTGCTTTTGAGCTATGTTCCCTATTCAAATGTAAGATTACAGGTTGTAATAAGCAAAAAATTGATTCTGAGAAAATAAACAGGACCTCCCTTATGCAAAAGGATATAAGGACAGTCAAGTTTCCATCATCACGTGCAAGTACAGATTCTGGGAAAATTATTTATATTTTATGCAATTCCATATTACTATTCCCTCTCTCTCTCTCTCTTTTAACTTTTTTCTGTCCACGAAGCACTTTGAAATTTGTCAAGGGCTACACTTTTCTACACCCTTATATGCTGGGTGAATACAGACTTTATCATTCAACACAGATACTTCTGAGAGTGAAAGAGAGCACTGTGAATAATTACAGCAGAACAACATGGGACTGTCTGGGGCTAATTCAGAATGAAATGTCTCTGTGTCATAGGCAACCCAATCTCCTCACAAACAGAAACCAACTCTCATTCTCTATCTACTGCCAACTCATGCTAGAGAAGAACAAAAATTAAAAGTTGAAAGGATCCAGCGCAGTGAAAAGATTCCAGACCGGGGCAGTGAGGAGAAAACGTTGGGTTTTCATCACAAATTGGTTCAGTATTGAAATGATTCCATTCTGTTTTTCATGCATGAATTCATCCATGGCTAGATACTATAGGAAAGCTCGGATAAAGTTTAGAGAAGGCAGCATTTGAAGTGAGGATTGGAAGAGAAGCAGGGTTTGGGGAGTAGGCACTGCAGCAAAGACAGCAGCTTTCAATAAGTAACTAGGCAACTCAAGAAAAGTATAGTGCTTCCTCATCACATTGTTAATATTGCTTTTCCTCAAACATTTCTTCACGCTTACTAAGTCTCAAGCACTCTTGGACACACTGATGGATAAAACAGACATCGATTCCTACCTGCAAGAATGCACAGCCTGGTAAGCAGTAGGATCTGAGTGTCTGTATTTCAGAGGCTATTTCTGAATTAGAGATAAATTTGGGAATCATCGGCGTATTTAAACAGACAGGAAAGAGATAAGATAGCTTGGGGAAAAAATGTAGAGGAAAGAGGAAAAGGCACAGAACTGAACCTGACTTACCCTAATATTTAGAAATAGGATGAAGAAATTCTCAAAGGAACAACAACAACACAAAAAACTAGCTGGTAGGGTAACAATAAAACAAAAAGAAAAAATATCTCATTCTTCTCTCCAATTTGGGAACGTAGGTAGAGCTCAGAAGAAATGAAGCTTGTCAAGGTGTAGATCAGATGTAGTTTTAAGCTTCCTCATTATCCAATAATTATCAAATAATTTTAAAATTATGAACACTTTTCTCCAAGGAACTCTGATGTTCTCCGTGTCCCTTCTAATGTATCTCCCTAGGATTGTTATTAAATTATAAAATGATAGGTTATTGAAAATTAAGCAAAAACACTATTACCATCTATGCTATATTCAGTTTTAGATTTCCTGTGGGGAAATACTCAGTTCTACCTTTTCACTTTCAATGAGGCAAATCAAAGCAGAGCTACAATTCCAATTTTATTTATGAATATAAAATTAACTCAAAATATAGCTCAGTCATTCTCCCCAACTCCCTCCTGTATGGTGTACTCTGTCGTGCTGTCCATCATATTTTAATGAATCGTATTCAATGAGCTGTTTGGGGCCTGCTTCTGATTGCTTTTTATGTTAACTTTTACAGAAAATTTAAAGTATAACTTGGGCTGGAGGTCAGTGAAAGGAACAGCAGCTATTTCCCAGATTTCCTGAGCCTCATCAGAGTTCAGCTGTTGTCTTTTGAGGCTTCGGTGTTCATTTATGCACTCAGTAAATATTTAATAAGCATCCCAGTACGTTAGGCCCTGGACCTACACATTGAGGCTAGAAAGGTGTCAGTGTCTACCCTCAAGAAAGTTCTAATCTTTTGGAGAATACACATGAGTAAAGAGGTGACTATGATACAGTGAGATAAGTCTACCCTACTTTGGACACAATTAACCTTTCACTTCTTTATTCATTCCTCTTTAGGCTTCTACGGCTTCTATTCCTTTTCACAACACTATTCTTCTATGACTTAAACGATTCCATACCCTTTGTCTTTCTCCTTCCTCCTCGGCCCTTCTCTCTCAGTCTCCTTGGCAGGCTTCCTCTCCTCATCCTGTTGTGTCTAACCTCTAAATGTTGGCATGCTCAAAGCCTCCATCTAACCAATCCTCTCTGCATAGCTATCTCATCAAGTCCCTGACATTGAACATTATCCATGTAATGATGATTCTCAAATGAATTTTCTCCATCCCAGACCTTTCTGCTGGCGTACAGAATTGTATATTTAATGACTTCTTTGCCATCTCATCTTGGATAGCCAAAAATATCTCAAGTTTGGCATATCCAACCCAAAGCTCTTTACTTTCCTCTCTTCCCTGCACCGAAACACACACACACACACACCCATGCACGCACGCACACACAACCACTCCTTTATCAGTTTCAGTTAATGGTACCATCATCTGTATATTTAAATAAAATTTTAGAGTAAATCCAAGATTGACTCTCTTTTCCTCATTCCCAATGTTCAGTTCATGAGTGCCACTTCGAAAGATATTTCCTAAATCTGACCACTTCTTACTGTCTGAACTCCTCTTCCAAGCCATCCACCTTCATCTCTTGCTTTGATCCCTGAAACGGGAGCGTAATAGATTTTCGTCTCCATTCTTAGGCTCTTAGAGTTTATTCTCCACAGAGTAGCCAGAGTGAGCTGTTAAAAATGTAAACCTGATCAGAATATCCTCTGAACACTTTTCATTAATGATAGAATAAAATCTAAATACATTACCAGACCACATAAGCCCCTCTAGGATCCAGTCCCCTGCCCACCACACCAGCTTCATATCTGGCACCAGTGTCTTTTTAATCGCTGTGCATGAACAACACTGGCTTTCTTTTGTCCATCAAACACTCCAAGTGTGTTCCAACCTTAGAAACTGTACTTTCTGCTCCTTCAATCTAGAATATTCTTGCTCCAGAGCCTCGAATGCCTGACTCCTTCCTGTCTTCGAGCTCAACTCAAATATGACTTCCCTGAAGAATCCTCCCAACCGTCATGACCCATCATTCTCTACTCCATTACCTTCCTTGACTTTTTTGTCGTAGCACTTACTGGTCCCAATTTGAAGTAATAGTATGTGTATCTTTGTTTGTTTGTAACCCACTAGGATAATCTCCATGGAGGCAAGGATGGTAGGCATGTTGTTCACACCTTTAGCCTTAGCATCTGCAAGGTGCTAGATAAATACATGAGTCAACTGAAGTTAGAATCAAATACTGTGGGGATACAAAGGAGTGTCACATAGTCTAATGGGGGAGGCGGCAAAAAATAATGCATGTCTTGAGACACAAATAAGGATTTGTGAGAGGCAGTCAGGTAAAGGAAATTACATGTGCAAAGGAACAAAGGCAAGAACATGGAACTTTCAGGGAATGGAAAATGATCTGGTACTCATGGATCACAGAGCTCGAGAAGGATGGTCTGGGACAGACAGAAGTGGCGGGAACACATGTGGGGTAGAAGGAAGGAGGGAGAGGGAATAGTTAAGCATCTGTTAGAGAAGTAAAAGGATCACACTGTCAAAGGCACTGAGTCTCCTGTTGAGGAGTTTGAACTATTTTTCGTGAAGACAAAAGCCCATTGAAAGGTTTTGATCAAGAGGGGACATAGCAAATGTGGTTTTAGGAAGCTTGTTCCCGTCGCAGTGTGGAGGATGGATGGGGGTGGCGAAGTGGGGCGGTAGTCTCAGCTAAAGTGTGGGAAGTCACTTACTAGGCTGAGACGTCTCCTCTGGAAGTCCATAAATGTATCACCGTGAGCTGCTTTAGTAAATGGAATAGGAATGAAACCGGCCTCACAGGGTTGCTACTAGAAGTCAAAGAATTAATGTATGTGAATCAGGGAGGATGGAGAGAATTCAGGGTCTTCTAAAGTTTCTCAACCTCCCACTTCACCCTAATTAAAAAGATGCAATTTTTTAATTGCCCACAATTAAAACTCACAAATAGGGTCTCAAAAGTTGTTAATCAGTGAGATGCTCAAAGCAAGAATGCGAAGTCTATCCAGAAGACACTCATATCACAAAAGCAACTATCTGGTCTGCAGCCTCGAGCCAGAAAGGGAATTTGGATCTACTGAAGTAGACTGTGCACAGACACAGACACACACCCACACATGACCTGTCTCCTTAGACATGATCTCATATTGCAGACCAGGGTAGGGTATTTCTTCTAGTCTGGAACACTGCTTTCCATGGTGACAGCGGAAAAATTAATTTCTTCTCAAATGACCCACTTACAGAAATTTTCAAGTCACACTGTGAAGGTGTTTGCTTACTCTACCTAAAAGACCAGCCCTGGGACTTCCCTGGTGGTCCAGTGGTTAAAAATCCGCCTGCCAATGCAGGGGACACGGGTTCGATCCCTGGTCCTGAAAGATCCCACATGCCTCGGAACAACTAAGCCTGTGCACCACAGCTGCTGAGCCTACGCTCTAGAGCCCATGAGCCACACCTATTGAGCCCATGAGCCACAACTACTGCAGCCTGTGTGCCTAGAGCCCACGCTCCACAACAAGAGAAGCCACCACGATGAGAAACCCGTGCACTGCAATGAAGAGTAGCCCCTGCTCACCGCAACTAGAGAAGGCCCACACGTAGCAACAAAGACCCAACACAGCCAAAAATAAATAAAATAAATATTAAAAAAAAAAAAAAAAGACCAGCCCTGGTTGTCATTCTTAATCATTCATTTAACAGTTACTGAAATGCTCGCTACGTGTCTCTTACTGTGCTAAGTAGTAAGGATGAATGGTTTCTGCCTTCAAGACAACTAAATCAGTATGTGAAAATCACGGTAGATGAACTCAGTGTTTATGGAAACACCATGAACAAATACATAAAGTGGACGGGAGAACATAGACCACAGTTCAAAACACAAGCACTGGAGTCATACAGACCGGGGTTTGGTTCTGAGATGTTCGCATACTAGTCTCGTGATTCAACCTCTTTCACACTCAGTTCCCTCATGTGTAAATGTCAATAAGGACCCGCTTTATTGGGTTAAATTAAATGAGATGATGTATGGAAAGCATGAGAGTGAATACATAGCGCTTCTCAAATAGATGCATATGCAACAGTAATATGCACTGCTTATCCTATCATGGAACAGTAATCCTTAATCACGTAACAGTAATCCTTCCATGATTGTAAGAAGGAACTGTTGAGAAGGTGCTAGAAAAAGGGTATTTATTATTCAATAAAAGAAGGTGCATAGGTGCCAAATGCCTCGATGTCTAGCAGAAGCCTGCAGCCTTAGTCACTTCCCAGCAGCACCTAAAATTCCAGAAACTAAATTAGCAATAAGAGAGGACGGTCTGATCTCGCTCTGCCGCGTGATGAGGGTCAGCTTCCTGGACACGCAGGTGTATGCTTTTGACTGTAAGCGTCTCTTCTGGGCACCAAATCGCTATCTCATTGACCAGACCTCTGATGGGAACTGGGCAAAGAAGGTTTAAGGCAGCCCCCAGCTATCACATGACCCCAAAACATCTGTCTCCAGCTTCACTGTTGTGAGATGTATCCGTCTGTATCCCTGCTGAGGTTGCTCCAGTAGCTCCGATACCCCACAGGAAAGAAGACTTCACTTTCTCTGGCAGTTATCACAGCCGGAGATACTTCATGCCATTTGCTGAGTTCACAGGATGAAAATAAAAAAGACAGTAATAGCTGTCATTGTTTGTGTGTCTTTATGCATGTGTGGGAAGCAGTAAGTCTAAGGGGAAAAAAATAGTTTTCTATCTTTCCCTTTTATTCCTGCAACAAAGTTTTTGCAAATTTCTTCTCTCTCAAATCATACATTATCCAGAGAAGCTTTGAAAAAAAAAAGACTTTACATTCATTCCAATTGCTACCTTAAAAATGTCATTGCTTACTGCTTGTGCTTCAAATGAGTTACTATATAGTACATTTAAGGACAATCATGCATCCGAAAGCCAACAAAAGAAATGCTCCCAGAACAATTTGGAAGCTGTTTGAAGAAAAGTACTGAAAACTGACCACTGTAGCAGCAGCAATCAGAGATGGAGGGGCTGAGCTGAAGCTATTATCAGGCTGCCCAGCAGGCCCAGGGCCACAGACACATCACAATGGCTATGATCAGCAACCCAAAAACGAACTCGCCTCCAGACTGCAATTTCTGCAGTGCAATTACGCAGAGGCATTTGATCAAAGATGTTTAATGTTCTAGCCCATGAATGCCAAAATCACAAATCATCACCACCTCCTTCCAGAGCTGTCTGTCATTACTTCTGATGTGGAACACACTCACTACAGTGAAAACAGTCAAAACCAAAACAGATTTAAAAACAACACAAAGAAAAAACAACACACACACACATGCACCCCCTTCCCACTCCACACTCCACAGAAGGTACTCTGAAATCAAAGTAAAATGGGGTTTGCCAAATTCTAGGTTAAACCTGGAGATGAGAGAGAGTCCCCACTGCCCCTGAATATATTCTTCCCACGCTTCCAAAAATTATCTGTTCCCAGATGACCATATTCGACCCCATTAACTAGAACAAAGTTTTCATTTTCTACAGTACGATTGCAGTCTTACAAAATGAACCTATGTGCAAACTCTTACAGTGACAAATTCATACTCCAGTCTCTATAACCAATAATCACACCCTTTTCTGGGGGCAAGTTTTGAGGTGGAGAAGGTTTCTGGCTCATAACACATGGAAAGGGTGTATATGTTGTGGAAAACAAAACTGGGTAGTCACAATTTAAACATCCAATGGCAATGCCTAGAAATAACTCTGAGTGGGGCCCATCCCGATGGGAACAGACCAGACCTGCATTTAGGGAATGGCAAGGTGCTCTCTGATTTCCATCTGGATCTCAGCCCTGGCGCTTGCGTGGAGAGGCGAGGAGGTGTTACCTTATGTCTAAGTCATTATTTTAAAATAGGTAACAGAAACGAATGAAAACCTTACATTGGATTTTTCCAAATAATTCATTAGATAGTACATATTGAGTACCTTATACAAGCAGATAAGCTACTTCACTTGCAAACATTTTTCAGTATTCAGATGAAAGCTTTGAAGTATTAACCCTGCATAAACCAGGTTTCTTCAGTGGTGTGACCATATTTATAGCACCATAATAATATACTATAATAATATATGCTGTTACCACATATGTTTATAAGAATTTTATCAATTTATCTGCTGATGTTTGGGGCGGTCCCTTGCTTTCTGCCTCATAGCATTCATCGTTTCTTTCCTTTTCTGGTCCCTTTATCCATTCCTCCAAAACAGATTTTTTTAAATGCTAGGTACAAAGATTATAACAATAAGAAAATCTCTGCTATCAAAAATTTTATAGGTTCTCCAAAAGAAAAGAACAGGGATAAGAAAACAGAACCAGAACAAAGTCTCCAAAGCAAATACTTCCAGCCTTCCGGGCTCTTTCCCCTTCAACATCTCCCAAAGCCTGCCTGCTGGCAAAAAATCCCTAGAGGTGCAGAGAAACAAAGTCACGGGTTCCTTCTTCCTCATGTGCATTGCCAGAATTATGTCCTGCCGATGAGGTCCAACATCTCTTCACCACTTCCAGCGTACGTGTGTGTGTGTGTGTGTGTGTGTGTGTATGTATGTGTTGACACCCAATTCTAGCAGAGGTTGTCAGGCAAGGTTTTGGGAGGGGGTGGGATTCAGTTAATTCACAAGAAATTTGCAAAAGTGGAAAAGAGAACAGTATTACAGATAACATACTCCATGGTAACAAGCTAAATAAAGAGCAAAGATTTTTAACTAGAAAGAAATAGATTATGTTGTAAACACGTAGACAGTTTTAGTCTACTGTAGGTCAATGAGGTCTACAATCTAAAGAACTATGGTTCTTTGACAAAATAATGCCATTTTTAGCAACACAGATGCAACTAGAGATTACCATACTAAGTGAAGTAAGTCAGAAAGAGAAAGACAAATGCTGTATGATATCACTTACATGTGAAATCTAAAATATGGCACACACGAACCTATCTGCAAAACAAAAACAGACTCAGACACAGAGATCAGACTTGTGATTGCCAAGGACGGAGAGGAGGAGGAAGAGGGATGGACTGAGAGTGTGGGGTTGGTAGATGCAAACTATTACATTTAGAACAGATAAACAACAAGGTCCTACTGTACAGCACGGGGAACTATATCCAATCTCCTGGGACAAACCATAATGGAAAAGAATATTTTAGAAAAGAACATATATTTGTGTAAACCTGAGTCACTTTGCTATACAGCAGAGATTGGCAGAACATTGTAAATCAACTACACTTAAAAATTAAGAAAAAAAAAAAAGCTATGGTTCTTAGATTAGCTATGGTTCATTTAATAATTATTGAAACAGACTTAAGCCATTTAACCAAGGTTCAGAGAACCAGCTGGCTGACAACACAGTGGTGATACAATGGTGGACACTGATTCACTCATTCATTTGCTCATTTAGCAAACATTTACTGACTACCTACCTGAGAGCAGACACTAATAATCAAGCCTAGAGTCACGGAGCCTGTCTGTACGCGAGACACTGTGCTAAGCACTCTCGATGCCATGCTCCCAGGAATCCTGTGGGTCACTGAAACCCACGGGTAAGTGAAATAACCAGTAAGTGATGAAACCGAGATTCCAACGGAGGCAGGCAGGCTCCAGGGGGAGAATGATGCATGACGCAGCCCCCGTCCTCGTGAGGCTCTCAGTCTAGACGGGGGCCCCAGAGCAAACACACGGCTTATGGAAGCTGAATCAGTCTCTGCTAGAGGTGTACACACGGGCCCCGGAACACCAGAGGAGCATTCACGTATGGTCCCGCATCGCTTGTTCACCTGCATTCTCCACCCACACACTTCCTTCATTTACTCCCTCTCTCCTCACCTTGAAAAGAAAATCAAATCTTAAAATCTAAAATTTTCTTTCTAACTCGTAGGATTTTTTCCCCTCTCCCTTGATATGTGTGGAGGTAATTACACCTAGCTTAAAACAACTGTTTTTCAAGCATCTATTCTGTATGAGGCATTGTTTGTGGGGTGGAAGTTCAGATACATCATCACGTATGTATTTGAACTGCAGCTCCCGCCTATTTCTCTGTAAAGGCCCAGGGCTACCTGGTGTTTCTGTGTTTTAAGAGATGAAAAAATCTACACTTTTCTCTCAATATTTTAATAAAGGATGCTAATTCAGGTGTTTTGAAAATACAGTAAAGGACAAATACAATGTATTTCTCAGGCTGATCTTACCCTGTAGATCTCAGGTTACAATTTCTGTTTGAAAGATACTGAAGTTTGGTTTCTGCCATTAAGGAGCTCAAAACATAGCAATAAGATAGTAATGGAAGAGAGAGACAGAAAAAAATTGATATGTGAGAGAAAGATGATAAGTGCCACACAAAAGGAACATTATAGGCAGGCTCAGAGAGAGGAATTACACTTTCAGCAAAGGGCAGCTGATGCAATATTTGTGCTGGCCTTGAAGGATGTGAGCAATTTTATGGACATTTACAGGAAAGAAAGGGTGTTTGAAGCACAGGGAAGGGTACGAGTTAAGCGTCACAGGTGGAAAAGTGCAGCCTACATCATGGCAAAGTGGAAGAGGGCTGTTAGGCTTTCTTGTGGGTTATGAAGAGATAAAGTGAAGGATACAAATGGTGAGGCAGACTGGATCTGACAGGACTGTGGAATTCATTGTGATACTTTATTCTGCAGGATGTAGTTCCAAGGGTACCCCAATACACAAGATGGTAGGCATCCTTCAATAAAGTAAATAAAATAAAGTTTGGTAGTCCAAAACTTGGGGAAAGGCTACAGACCATATCAAGCTCTGGATGATTCTCAAAACAGATTCACAAATTAGATGCTCCAAGAACTAACATTGGCTTTGTTAATCCAGCCTTTTATTCAATCACAGAACTTTTTTTTAGAATATTTATTTTTACCCTAAAAAGAACAACAACAACAAAAATTCAGTTGCTTCGTGCAACAGGAAAGCCATTTAGGCCTTCATGCAATGGAGTGATGGCTTCCCAGTGGTTGTGGTGCCTTAAAGACATTGTAAGAGGAGTGTGAACCAGGAAGAAGGGGAGGGAGTGGTGTAGAAAATCATCTAGGAGGCGATCACAATAGTCTACGGTAACAATAATGGTTTCCTATTCTGTAGCGCTCCCTGTGCACCAGACATCACATGAGGTGCTGTTCACATTGCTCGTGTTGTAACGAGAGCCAGATGTAGGGTAAAAGCAGCAGTCCCTATCCAGTTTCAGGGAGAAGATGGACCAGCCTGTATGCACCAGCTCCCCTCCCATCCTCTCAGCTTCCTCTATAATTTTTCCCTGTCTTTTCCCCCTAGCACAGGTGCATGTGCCCTGTAACTTCAGTTTGAAAGAAAACAAATATTTGACATTTGAATGCTGCCATTAAACCATTTTTTTCCAATAATTGAGATTCATTCCCCTCTCTTTACTGCTCTCTGCCGTTTCTTTAAGATGTGTCATAAGCTAGAACTAACAGGGAAAATAGGTTGTTAACTACGCCGAATCCTACTTTCTCCTTTTCTCCTCCTGGGTAAGGATCAATAGCAAAGAGGAAACAGATTTCAATTTTTGCTAATAAATGAGCAAGTGCTTGATCTCCCTCCCAGCCCCCTCTCCCTGCAAGACTGCTCTGATACTATGGCTAGAATACTAGGCAAAGGCCAGAAGCAGAGAAAAGGCTTTGGTTTCCCACAACCCCTCTCTAAATGGCTAGATCTTTGCAGCAGAGTCTGAGCCTACTTATCCAAATGTCCATTTGCGTGAGGAGTGAATATCAGGACTTCCTTCCCCCTCTCATGCAGGGGGAACAGAGAGCCTGGAGGAGGGTCAGAGCTGCTAGGCAAATGCCACTGTGTCTTCGTAGCCCAGAGACTAGAAGTGCAAATGTGGGCATGAAGATGGCCCAGGCTGGCCCAGGCTCATCTCTCCATCAGTTGACCACGGGAGGTAGAAGAGTACCTACCTGTCTCTCTTAGTCACTGTGATTCTGCCCATTAGGGAAAGACAGCCCATGAATGTCAGACTCTGCCAATCATATCCACAGATTCTCATTTGTAGAAGAGAAAGACAAGATGGAAAAGGATGGAAACTAAGGAGCAGAAATTCCCCTTTCTTAAGGCTGAGGCTAAAACATGATCTGGGAACAAAAGCATTCGTTTTTCCCCAAAGGATATTATTTTAGGAAAGCTGGACAAAACCTTCTGCCCCAAAATTCTTTCTCCATTAAGATCTCAGATTCTAACATCAATAATGTATCCATGATGGCTTTTCACATTGTCCTCTGATTATGATCTCTTTCGATACGAATAGCCTTGAAAGGGGTAACCTAAACAGCAACTAGTGCAATACTTTGATGGGAATTGGTTTTGCCTAGGGCTACATGGGAAGCTGGAGTATTGGGAACAAGAAGGCATGCTGAGAAAAAAAAAAAAAAGAGGAAGAGAAAAAGGAAACGAAGAGCCCCAAGCACAATTGTGTCACCTGCATAATTACACACCTGCTTGAATGCTATCAGCAAATACTATCACGTTCCCTCCATTGATTTCAAAGGACTTTGGGTAAAGTCCTGGATGTTAGCAATGCCCCATCCCCTGGCTTTTCAGTAAAAATATCATCTGGAAGTGTGGGAATTTATGCAGGAAAATTATATATATATAATGATTTTATAATAAATAAGATGAACTTGGTGATAGAATCCTAACATATCCCTTAAGCATAGCAATTATACATTATATATAAGTGTATATTAATATTATATAACATATGCTATAGATACTATATAAGTATTTGTTATCTAATTATATAATTGATAATTACATATCAATATATTATATAATTATAAGGGATATGTTAGAGTTCTATCAGCAAGTTAATTTAATCTATTGATACTTTATTAATTTAACATAATTGGAGGAAGAGTAGAATACTCATCTGAATTAAAATGATTTCTGAGGTTGATTGATTTCTAGGAATATTTTTTAAGAAGGAACAAAATAACTAGATTTATGATACCCTTTGCACCCGTATTTTTAGAATAATTCAAAATAGAATTATGGCACAAAATAGAAATTATGGGGTGAAAATGTAAAGCAATTACTTTCAATTTTGTCACCTTAATGATTTCCAGCAGAACAGAAACACTTTCAGGGAGATGTGGGTTTGGAATTTTTAACAGTGTGTGAAAGTGCTTGATGCCCTGACAAGGTCACTTAAAATACGGGAGTTCAGTGATGCAGCCCCTCTCAGTGAAGACAGAGACCGGCTATGCTACAGTGGCTTAGGAAAAACATGACAATGTGACAATAGACCTGCATGCTGGGAGGAGAAGTAATTTATTTTCCTTGTATTCTCTTTGCAAGATACCACACAGAGAGTCAAATGCATGCCCAGGCATGCATAAGGCAAGAGACGAGAAATTAATTTACTTCCCACATAGAACTTGCAGTTACTGCATGCTAAGCTGTTGTGCTTATCTTTGGAAGTTCATCCTCAAAGGCCGAATAAAATTTCTACTGTTTGGCTTTTTATATGAAGTAGTATATTGTTTGCTTAAACATGGAAAGCTCATTTTATCAAGTATCTTTGCAACCGTAATTATGTGCTTCAAAATATTAGCTCTGCTACTATTTTTCAAATGAGTTTTTTTATAGTTTGCACTGCTGACTTACTACCACCTCTCTGAAAGGGATTTTCTCAGCTGTTTTCACCTTCTGTCTGTATCACGTTCACTCTCCTGCAGCATTTAGAACTGGAGCCCAGCAGGCAAAGTGATTTAAGGGCAGGACAATGAGAAACGGATGCCTTCTTTTTTTTACAAAGTCATGGACGTGTACTTGTATCCAACTTTGTTTTGGGGGAAGCATTCTTTTAATCTATGTGCTCTACTCCGTGACATAGTCACCTTTAAAAACATAAGGACAGATTGCAGGATTCACAATTTCTTTTCACAACATTGAAAAGCTTTGGTGAGTGTTGCAAAAGTCACAGTGTTCTTGGGTGCTTAGGTTAGTGCATGAGACATCACATTAAAGAGGGAGAAAATTCCCACAGAGACCCCACTTCCCACTCCCTCCACAACAGCTCTTCTTGCTGTGAGTCTGCTCTAAAAGGGTCTGTGACACCTACCCCTGCAACATACAAGACATTGCTGCTTTCCTACGAGGTGACTGACAGCAAGGAGACACCCAGCCAGGCTGACTGCTTTTTCAAAAGAGAGAAAAGGAAAACCACGCAGATCTGTATGAAATGGGGTCTGTGGTAGAGGTGAGAGGAAGGTGGGGACCGCGGTCAGAGAAGCTGTTGACAAACGTGGAAAGGAGAGGACTTTGAAGGAGAATACTGAAAGGACTTTGTAAGCTGGAAATGACAGTAGGAGGGGAAAAAAAAGACCAATTGTAACTTTCATATTACAACACCAATAAAGAATTTAAAAGCGGTTTGAGATTTTCATAATATTTCTAAAAATCCAAACAGGTGTTGCCCTAGACCAGGGTTTCTCAGTCTTGGCACTGTTGACGTTTGGGGCTGGATGATTGTTTGTCGTGAGGGTGTGTTCTGTGCCTTGTGGACCGGTCAGCAGCATCCCAGGCCTCTACCCAGCAGGTGACAGTAGGAGCCCCCACCCTGAGTCATAACTACCAAAATACTTCCAGACATGGCCAAGTATTTCCTGGGGGGCAAAATCACCCCTGGCTGAGAGTCACTGGGTTTTAGCTGCATAATAACACAGTAAACTATCAAAATACAAGTGCAGACCCATTTCCTAAGCTTGATGTTTCATCGGTCTCTGGGATGGCTCAGTCACTGGCATGTGTTTGAAGTTCCCAAAATGATGCTATTCTGTCTAATAAGTCTAATCCTCAGTTGAGGGAGCAATCAGTGAGTGCCTACTGTGTGCCCAGCATTGCCTTAGATGAGGAGAGTACAAAGGACTGAGACACTGTCCTTAGCCTCTAGAGGCTTAGGATCTAGTGAAGAGATGTACACACAGTGGATACTTTTCCAAGATGTTCTCAATTTCCTTAAAGTTAGATGTTCAGGACGCTGTGTCAGCACAGAGGAAGAGCTGGTAGCCTAATGGCACAATGTTTGAGATATCACTACCTTTCCACCAGAACTGCTGAAATTCAAAAGCAGCAACATTCAGGAATTAAAGCAACTGGAAGTCATATATATAGCGGTTTCACTACTGTATACATGTACATACATATGTACACTTGTACACACATACACACGCACACAGCAGAAATGCACACGTGTATTGGAATGGTCATGGCAGCACGCAGGAGATGCTGTCAGTGCGTCTCCCAAATCCCCTTAGCACTCTGTTCTCGTACACGTCAAGCGCTTCCTAGCATCAATAGAAGCATCTGTGACTCTCTGCCAGGGAGCTTTCTCTGGCCACAGGGCCATGCTCTGCCTGTACCCAGAGCAGCTGAAAGGGCCTGAAGTCACTATCCCTGGAGCAGTCATCAACCAATGGCAAACAAGAGCTGTCCCATGCCAGCTAGTGAGTGGCCGTAGTATTCTGTCCAGCCTGCATCCTATGCTCTCTCCCAAAGGACCCCAGGGAGGATGAGGCCCACTGTTGCTCATCCACACACTCTGTATTGGACTTATTCCTGTTTGTGTCTTATTTCTCCATGTCCCTATAAACTCCCAAATCAACTATTGGAACGCAAATCCAGTCTTAAGGTTTGCTTCTGGGATAACCCAGGTAAAGACGCGGCATTGTTCATATAAGCTAAAGACTTAAAAAAAAAAAGTCATGTCCCTCAACAGAAGCATGGCTAAATAACTGTGACACATTCATATAATAAAATACTATGCATTGACAAAAGTAAACCAACTACAGCTTCTTTACACTACTTGAATCAATCTCACCAAACTTAACTTTGAGCAAAAGATACGAGAAATAAAATAATCCATACTTTGTAACTACTACATTAACATAACGGTTAATATCAGGCAACACTTGTCCATGGCGTTGAAAGGTATGAAGGTGGTTGCCTTTGGGAAGAAGAAAGGGTAGACAGGAGCAAGGGGACTGGCAGTGTTGCATTTCCTCACATCCATAATGCTACCTGGGAGTGTTCACTTTGTGATAATTCTCTTATTTGTACCCTTTTCCTGTATGTGTATTTCAATTAGGTGTTTTTAAAAATCTCATCATGGGGCAATGGGAGAAAAGCAGCGGAGTATATAATGGAGATCAGGACTTGGGGAAGAGAGGGTAGAAGAAGAGGAGGTCGTTACACTGGTTCACATTAAAGAGGGTCCCTATCCCTAACCAAAGATTCAGGAGCCATCGTGAACCTTCCAGCTAAAATAAAAAAAATAAGCAAAGGCAGGCGCGCAGCCTGCTCCCTGAATTGAGGCTGAGGGAGACTGGAATCTCACTAATTTCCACTGCTATTTTCCCTGCGCCTTGCCTCCATACTCTCCTTTCTTAGTCTAAGAGTAGATTGTTCCTTTCTGAGCTGCCTTGAGGGCTAAAAATTTCCTCCATAATATGCAGAAGCTAGGTAGGGAAACCAGCAAAATCAGTCATGAGGCATCAGAAGTGTTAGCTGTGCTAACTTTTCAGGAGAACTGAAGAGAGGTCTTTACCAAAGTCTTAACACCCTAAAAAATGCAATGTTCTTTCAACAGCTCTTCTAGAATACTCACTTTCACTTGCACCTTAGGTACTTACCAAGCATTTGGCATGTTGAGACAGCACCTCAGACATCTAGACGGCGCTTTACCCCAGCAGCTACTCTCAGTTGGTAAATAACCGTGGAAATGCTTCAGCAATTGTGTTCCTAATCGGTAGGTAAATGAATTACAGACAGCCAAGGATTCACTTTTATTCTTTCCTGTTTTCCTGCCGCATGATGTTTGTAAAAGATTCTGTTGGCTCTAGCCAAAGGATTTTGATTTCTTCAACCCTTGGCCCCCTACGGGGTCTTTCAAAAGAAAAGCCATTTCTGTCTTCTCATCTATGTCTGTATTCCAGTGCATCAAAGTAGTTCATGGAAATTTCAGCGACAGCCTGGTTGTAAAATTGGAGCCACGTTGCTGCTGGTAGCTTTTGCAATCTTCATTAGTATTTATGGATGTGAACCCAGGCAGCGGCAGTTATATTCCCATGACCGAGAGCCTGTTAAAAGCCACCTTACTGTCCTACCTTAATTGGACTTCCGTCTGAGAGGAAAAAATAACTGATTTAATTTTCTCCTGCCATTGACCTATGATACTTGTAAGGCGTAGACTTGCCTTATCTCTTCGAAATGGGCCCTAGGAGGGCTAGCACCTTGGTATGAAACTTCTCGAATAAATCCATTTGAAACTGGGGTCAGAACTAATTGGATGGTGAGCTAAACTGAGAAGTCATTCTCCTGCCTCAAGGTCAGATCAGGTTCCTTCTGAAAAACAAGGACCTGATTTTGAGGCCGTACAGCCGTGAAGGAGATCTTGGAGAAGGTTCTAAGTCTTTGTGGAAAAACAAAACAAAACTCCACCATCTTTCCAGTTCTTCCCCCCACCCCTTTAGTGTGGGTTTTTTCGTGCTGTTACAACCACAACAAAGGTGATTTATTTTTCCGTGTTGAGTGATGCTTGCTCCCTTGGCGACGTTCACCTTCCCCAGGAGTTCCTCACTCTTAAGAACTGTACAGCTCATCTCCTGAGAACCATGCTTCCAGTTCACTGGACTTGAACTGCTTCCCAGGTGAGTCATTTGACTTACCGGCAACTCTAAGTGCCTCAGGAAGGCGACAGGATCAGTACTTTCACCCTGCTCTGTCACTTGAAGTCACTCCAGCAGCACCTGAGAAAGAGCCTGGTTCTCCTACCTGCCTCCCAGGTCGGTCGTGTTTGGATCAGCATTCAGGTCCAGGATGTTTCTCCCGTTGTGAAATATTTGGCAGACGTGGTTCACCTTTTTCTTCTAGGTTCTCCTTTCATTCTTTTTCCTTCTAGGATGGACAGAGCAGCCCTTTATTCCAAACTACAGATCAGGACCCCTCTGCCAACAATGGATTTTTGTTTGAAATTTGTGATGTGTTCATTTGAAACACTTTAATGTGCTTTCTGGATTTAAATGATTTAGACACTAGACCACACTTTGTTAGATTTAACGAGACAAATTTAGTAAGAGGAAAATTTGCATTAAAAAACAAAACTCGGGGGTGGGGGGGCAGAGTTCTTGAGGTGCTAGCCTACTGTGTTCCCCCTTGCCTGGCAAAGACATAAAGCTACTCTTTCTCCTCCATAAAAAAACAAAACAAAAAACATTCCATCAAAGGACTGTTTGTTCACTACCCACTTATCAGGCACTTGTGATAATACTTGCAATAGTATCATTTTCCTATTTATTTACTTTGCAAGCTGACCTGGCTCAATTATTCTTTGTACTTTTTTTAACTTTATCATTTATTTTTATCAAAAGTACATAATTTTCACATGACTTTGACAAGCTTATAAGAAAGAGCAATAGTCTCTTGTCACCCTTTCCCAGGCCAAGTCCATTCAGTTATTTGACTCTTTTGATAATGTCCTCCATTTTCTCTCTCTTTCTAAAACATCTGTTGACTGACTGTTGAAATTCCACAGAATGGTCTCAAGTTTTTGCTTTACTTTCTGCTTTTCATCTCAGCATTTTTGTCCAACTTTGAGTTTCCTCAAATTTAACTTTCAATTTTTATGCTGAATTTCTATTTCAGCTTTCATTTCCAAACATTCATTCTTGTTCTCTGAATGTTGCTTTTTAAGACTAGATGGTACCTATCTTATACATGCAGCATCTTTTCTTATCTCCCTAAGCTCATTATTGCTTTCAAGCTTTTGTCCTTGGCTCCCTGCATTGTCTCTATTCACTCCAAGTTTTCTTTTCTTGTTGTTTCAGTCTTTCTCTTTCTGGTTGGAAGTTTACTCAAATATCTGGTGATCCTTGATTGTAAATGTATGCTTTCCTTTTTTATCATTATATTTTTGAATAGGTGATAAACTCATATGCTTCAAAACGCAAAAAATATATAAAAGAATTTGGTAAAAATTTCCCTCCCATCTTTGCTATCCATGCATCTGCTCGCTTCCCATCTCTTGCATTGGTAACCACCATCCCTGGGCATCCTTCCAGAGTGCCTTTATGCATCGAAGAGAAAAAAGAATAGATTCTTCTCTTTTCTCCATGTGCATAAAAAATCGCATATTAAATGTTACATTTACTGCATTATACTTTGTTTTACAGATAATCATGTGACTTTTAGATTTTTTGTATAGCTTCAAAATACGTGCGACATAGAACACATCTTCATTTCTCTTCAGAGCTGTGTAGTGTTCCTTGTCTTCGGGTACTCTGGGTCTATTTATGGATATCTCACACAGCTCCACTGGTTTTCTCCTTGTATTCATGACTCAACATCACACTGTTTTAATGACTGAGGCATTAGAATATATATTAATATCTGGCAGTGCTAGTGCTCCCTCATTACTCTTCTTTTTCCTGCCTGTTCTTAATTAATTATTTTTCCAATTAATTATTTTTCCACATGAACTTGGGGATCAAATTGTTTCTTTTTTTTAAGAAGTTGGAATTTTTATGGAAATTTATTATTTATATAATATTACCATCATCATCGTTATTATTCTTAAAATCAACCAAGGGAGGATCAAATACTATCCAAGAATGTGGAATGTCTTTTCATGGATTCTACCATTCTTTTGTGTCTTTCGTTAGCGTTCATAAAGGTCTTTCACTTATTTTAAATTTTTCCTGAGTTGTTTTGAATTGTTTTTGATGCCATTTAAGTGGAGTGTTTTCTTACTGATTGTAATTTGTATATATAAACTATTTTTTCCAATATATCTTAGTAAATCTCTTAGTAATTCATTGTATCAACAGAAGCAATTGATCATCACTACATTCCCAGTCCCCAGATGGGACAGTCAGAGAAGTCAATCTTACAGCATTAGTCCCCTAGGATGATAAGATTAATTAATACACTGGATTTGTGTTTGGAATAGTATACCCTCAAATTTTAATTTTTGAATATTTTTATTATGAAATACTAAACCATACAAAGAATATATTTCATTCAGTGCAATTTATGAAGCACAACAAGCAAATAATCACCCATGAAAAACATTCCATCCAAACAAGAAGAGAATATAATGAATCCGTATCCACCTTTGTGCTCCTCCTCATCCCATTCCTTTCCATGCCACCACTCCATCCCATATGCACTGGCCTGAATTTTGTCATCCTCCTTCTCTTATTTTAAAAAAATGTATCGCTTCTGTATGTATTCCCAAATGATATGTTTAGTTTTGTTTATCTTAGAACTTAGTGTTCTTTACCTTAGAACTTTGTGAAAGTGGAAATAGATTGTCTTTTCACACATTATTGTTTCTAAAATACATTTATCTGTTTTCCTATAACGATTGTTACTTTAATTTTACAACACTATGATATGGTTAATAACCCACAAAATAATTTGTGATTGCTGTTGGAAACTGGAGTTGATTCCAGTTTTTTTTTCCCACTTACAAACAGTACTACTAACATTCATCTCCCTGTTCCTGGTACATATGCGTAAGAACTGTACAATGTGACAAAACATTAACAATTCGTTAATTCTAGGTGATTCCATTGCTATTTTCATGCCCATTATACTTTTCTCTCATCATTTCTGTAGGTTTGAAATTTTTCAAAATAAAAAGGTCAGAAGGTAGTTGACCCAGCAATCCCACTCCTGAGTATACATCCAAAAAAGCCTAAAACACTAATTTGAAAAGATGCATGCACCCCCAGTGTTCATAGCAGCATTACTTACAATAACCAAGACATGGAAACAACCTTAGTGTATGTCAACAGATGAATGGATAAAGAAGCTGTGGTGTATGTATACGTATGTATGTATGTATGTGTGTGTGTACACGCACACATACACACACACACAATGGAATACTACACAGCCATTAAAAAGAATGAAATTTTGCCATTTGCAGCAACATGGATGCACTTGGAGGGCATTATGCTCAATGAAATAAGTCAGACAGAGAAAGACAAATACTGTATGATATCACTTATATGTGGAACCTTTAAAAATACTACAAACTAGTGAATATAACATAAAAGAAGCAGACTCACAGAGAAAACAAACTAGTGGTTACCAGTGGGGGGGGGGAGTGGCAAAATAGGGGTGGGGGAGTGGAAGGTACAAATTATTGGGTATGAGACAGTCTCAAGGAGGTATTGGCACAACATGAGGAATATAGCCAATATTTTGTAATAACTGTAAATGGAAAGTAACCTTTAAAAGTTGTATAAAAATTAAAAATTAAAACCTAAAATAAAAAATAAAATTGCCACTAACCAAAAGAAAAGGTAGGGAGGAAAAAAAAACTGATGAAAGTCTACCTATATTCGGCCCCACTGATTGAAAACAGCCTAATGAAAAATAATGGCTATAAAAGACCCAATTTCATTCCTTTTTATGGCTGAGTAATATTCCATTGTATATATGTGCCACATCTTCTTTATCCATTCATCTGTCGATGGACATTTAGGTTGCTTCCATGTCCTGGCTATTGTAAATAGTGCTGCAGTGAACATTGGAGTGCATGTGTCTTTTTGAATTATGGTGTTCTCAAGGTATTGGGTCATTTGTAGAGATGTGGATGGACCTAGAGTCTGTTATACAGAGTGAAGTAAGTCAGAAAGAGAAAAACAAATATCATATAGTAAAACATATTATGGAATCTAGAAAAATGGTAAAGATGGTCTTATTTGCAAAGCAGAAAGAAAGACACAGACACAGAGAACAAATGTACAGATACCAAGGGGGAAAGGGAGTGGGATGAATTGGGACATTAGGATTGACATATACACACTACCGTGTGTAAAATGGCTAGAGGGAACCTGCTGTGTAGCACAGGGAGCTCAGCTCGGTGCTCTGTGATGACCTAGATGGGTGGGATGTGAGGTGGGCAGTGCGAGAGAGGTCCAAGAGCAAGGCAATATGTGTATACATGTAGCTGATTCACTTCACTGTACGGCAGAAACTAACACAACATTTCAAGCAGTTATATGCCAACTGAAAAAAGAAATAGTGCCTACATTATGTAAAAGCCAGAACTAAAGTCCTTATTTAGGACCATTAAGAAACTTTTTAATGCTCTGTATATTCAAACAATTAAGAAAAAATGGGAATTGAAATATTACTACCAGATTTTCATGAGTAGGAATCAATATCAGCATTCTTATGTTACATCAAGCAAAGTTGGTTTATTCTATGCTTAAAAAAGATGCATTAAAAATTTTAGGAATTCCTTTTACATGTTACAAATAAGTAAAATGTTGACTATTTTAAAACATTTTACAAGTGTTAAGAACCTAGATGTATTATTAGTTTTGTTATTGCCAACTAGGTTACCAGTCTGTTCCAATATTCATCTGATATTAGATGATTTCTGAAAAAGATTTATAAAAGGAATGTTTTACATCTTTAGTGTTTATATTATTAGCTCACATGCCAACAATCTTATCAGTAACCCTCTCTGGCATAGATCACACAAAACAATCAGTTTTATCACCTGTCAAATCTATTATTTTGAAGAAACTTTACGCTCAAGAATAGCTGTGAAAATAGTGAAATATTTAAAGTTATAAAACATTTATTTTATAAATATTTTCCAGTATGCTCTAATAACATCCACTGAACATTAGTGGAGATTGATTGTGTAATTAAGAGTAAAACCATTAATAATACCTCTAAGGTTCTCATACTTGATGTCAACTGTGTTAAAATATTCAACATTTTATTTATTTGTAATGTGAAAGAAGTCTCTAAAATTTTTTATGAATTTTTCTAAGCATGGACTAAATAAATTTAGTTTTATATGACCTAAGAATTCTGATATTGACTCCTGCTTCTGAAAATAGAGCAAAAATGTTTCAACTCCTGTGTTAATGTGTTCTAACATATTAAAACATAGTCTAAAGCTGTAGTAGTTGCAAAAAAGATCATACTGCCGTGGAAAGAGACCAAGATAAACAACAAATAACAGAGAGAATTGAATTATCCTGCAATTTAATATCTGGCAGATGTTATAAGCCAGTAGAAAATGATCAATTTATTTAGTATTTTTACATTTATTTATAATTTGTATTTATAGAATAATTTGCTGAATAGGAAACAGAGTTAAAAAGGTTAATTTGCCTAAGGACATACAAGTGTTGTATTAAAAGGCAGAGATGAGAATCACGCATAATCCACCTAAATCCAAAATCATGCACTCAGCTACTACTTCATCCTGTCTCACAATGAACTTGAAGCCAGTCCACAACCACAGTAGAGACACACACAGACATAGGCGATGATGGGTCTGAGGAATGTGGCAGAAAGCTGGGTGAAGTTTAGGAAAGTCAAATGTAGGTGAGATAACAAGATCACTAAAAGAAAATAAATCATAATAAGTGAGGAATAAATGTTGCATATTGAACTACATTTGCTAACAGACTTTATATGTGGTATGACATTACTGGAAACACCAAGCCTGACACTCTAAGGGAACCTCTGTGCCCTACGTAGGCAAGAGCTATTTGGTAAAGTGTGAGGTTTTCTTTCACCAAAGACCCAAGCAACTTGTTGAGGAAACTTTTTCCTCCATAAAATAACTAGACCCAAGAAGAGTAAGATGTGTCCCACTGGCTGGAACAATATGAGCCCCAGAGAAGGTGGAACAGAGCTCAGGGAGGAGGCAACAAAGACAGCAAATACCTGCAGAGTAAGAGACGGCAGTGTTCTTGAAATTCCACTTTCTCCTGCATAGCTGTAGCTGGGCACATCAGCTAAGCCACACTTCCCAGCTGCTCTTGAAGTTAAGTGTGACCCTGTGACTAATTTCTAGTCAATAAATGTGAATAAATGCATGTGCCACTTCCAGGTTTATACTTTTAGGAAGCAGGTGTACCTGCTCATACTCTCCTTCTCCTTCCATTGGAAGGATGCTGATGAGAAGGAGGTCTTAGGAATTGGTACAGCTTCAAGATGGACGGAACCTGGGTTCCTGAATCACTGTGTGGAGGAGACATACCCACCGGCCAAGACCATAGCCTTCCGCATGAGGGAGAAATAAACTTCCATTGTGTTTGAACCCTTAAACCATTTGGGGTCTATTTACCAACACAGGCAAGCCTACCCTGATTAATAAAGTTTTTGTCTATGCATCACAGAGACCTCAGCCACATTCTTCTACACTTAAGGAAAGACCTTTTTGTCAGCAGTGTGAAATAGTAGGTACAGAGTAGACCAGAGAAGGTGGCATAAAAATGGTGATAAGAGTGGCAGCAGATGTTGGCAAGAGAGACATGATGAGCAGCAGCTGAAAAAGAGGAACCAGCGATGCTTAGAGAGCTGCTGCTCTTAGGCACTGGCTATGAGAAAGGGACAGGGTTGAGGGCTACCCATCCTGTACAGTTAGGAACAAACTTTAAAGCAATTACCTAGCTTCTACATACTGTAGGTGCCTTCAGAATGTTCAGGTTGTATATATGTGATAGGAGTATGCAAATACGTAGTTAGAATGAATATCTTCCAAAACATGAAAAAACTACAGTTGAAGGATTATGGATGAGCGTTCTTTGTTTTTCTTCCTTCTGAATCATTTAAGTGCTTAAAAGAAGCACACCATTCATTTATAATGAAAAAAATTTTTTCTTGACTTTGAAGGAGAAAGATTCCTCCTTTTAAGTATATAGTTTCATGAAAATATTTAATTTCTATATATAAGTACATAATAGGGATGAGATGTGAAGTTTTGTCCAATTCCTATTGTGGAATCTTTCGAGAAGTGAATATTTATATACTACATAGAATATGACTACACGTTCACCAGATCCCCTGTTACATAATCGGCTCCTTTGAAGGCAGACACTCTATTGTACTCAAGATTATCACTGGCACTTGGCACTCAGGAGGCACTCAGGAATGTTAAGTGAATGAATTTATGAATGCGTGGGTACTCCAGTAGCTTTTAATATGTAAATTCAATGGTAATTGATAAAGCATCTCAGCCTTGGAATCCTTGTTCACTTATTTCAGTTTCACTAAGTGTATGATATAAAGTCACTGACTGATCACACTTAAGACACCTAAACAGTGTTTTTTTGTTTTTTTTTTTCTTTTACTTTATATGTCACAGCTCCATTCAACCCAAATATAGGTGCAGATAGCATTGTCAAGTTTGACACTTTTGGAGATGGAATGGGACGATACAACGTGTTCAACTTCCAGTACGTGGGTGGCAAGTACTCCTACTTGAAGGTTGGTCACTGGGCAGAAACCTTATCACTGGATGTGGACTCTATCCACTGGTCCCGGAACGCCATCCCCACTTCCCAGTGCAGCGACCCCTGTGCACCCAATGAAATGAAGAATATGCAACCAGGAGATGTCTGCTGCTGGATATGCATCCCCTGCGAGCCCTACGAATACCTGGTTGACGAGTTTACCTGTATGGATTGCGGCCTTGGCCAGTGGCCCACTGCAGACCTATCTAGCTGCTTTGACCTTCCTGAGGACTACATCAAGTGGCAGGATGCCTGGGCCATTGGTCCGGTCACCATTGCCTGCCTGGGTTTTATGTGTACCTGCATGGTTGTGACTGTTTTTATCAAGCACAACAACACACCCCTCGTCAAAGCATCTGGCCGGGAGCTCTGCTACATCTTGTTGTTTGGGGTTGGCCTGTCCTACTGCATGACATTCTTCTTCATCTCCAAGCCGTCACCAGTCATCTGTGCATTACGCCGCCTAGGGCTGGGGACCTCCTTCGCTGTCTGTTACTCAGCTCTGCTGACCAAGACAAACTGCATTGCCCGCATCTTTGATGGGGTAAAGAATGGCGCTCAGAGGCCAAAATTTATCAGCCCGAGTTCTCAGGTTTTCATCTGCCTGGGTCTCATACTGGTGCAAATTGTGGTAGTGTCTGTTTGGCTTATCCTGGAGACTCCGGGCACCCGGCGGTACACCCTTCCAGAGAAGCGGGAAACAGTCATCTTAAAATGCAATGTCAAAGATTCCAGCATGTTGATCTCACTTACCTACGATGTGGTCCTGGTCATCTTATGCACTGTGTATGCCTTCAAAACGCGGAAGTGCCCAGAAAACTTCAACGAAGCCAAGTTCATTGGTTTTACCATGTACACCACGTGCATCATCTGGTTGGCCTTCCTCCCTATATTTTATGTGACATCAAGTGACTACAGAGTAAGTCTTGGAATGGTTTCTTCTTTTCCTTCTTCTTGTACCCTGCTACTGTTTTGTTATGTAGAATTTAAGATAGACTCCTTTCATCTCAGCAGTTAGGTAGCTAAATTATAAATGCCGTGATGAACCACCATATTGTGTATGCAAATTAACCCCATAAGTTTTAAAAGCATTTACTTAGTGCCTACTACGTAGAAAGCATTGTGCTAGGTACAGAGAGGAAGAAAAATGTAAATGGCATGGGCGTTCAAGCAATTTATAATCTAGTGGGAGAAAAGTATAACACACACACACACACACACACACACACACACACACACACACACCCCCTTAAAACTTTTAATTAAATTTAGAAAGTGAAGGACAAGAGAATAAGACTCACACCACTGGGAGCCTAATGAGAATACTTTAAATTAGACACAAGAGGACCTTACTACCACAGATGGATCTGTAAATGAAAGCAGACTTGCAACATTAAGCCAGGATCAGTTTAGAGATCTAAAAATTTTCACTCGAGCTTCAAATACGCATCATTATTTCTCTAAAAGAGGTTAAAATACAATATTTATTTGTCGTGCTTTTTCTACAACTTTAGTTCCTGTAGACGTGGTGTATATATGTAATCCTTGAGTTTGTGAAAAGTCTTACTGTCTATATCAAGGTAACCTAATTAAGTCATTATTCATATAGTCTTCAATAATATTTAGTTCAAATTTCTGGGCTTCAATGTAATTACCATCTCCTCTGAAAGAAATAGTTCATCATTCCGTCAGTATCTCTCAAATTGTTGAAACCATCCATCAGTTGCTCTCTCATTTAGAAATGTGATTTTAGTATCTTCCGGTGAGTGAGTATAAGAATTTTTTCCTCCTGAGGCAATTGGTTTTTATTCTCTGTATTTCTTAGGTTGTTATAAAGTTTTCCAGAGGCATTGTGGATTCCTTGTTACACCATGATTTCACAAATTAAACAGCCTCTGTAGGCTGGAATAGTCCCCAAATCTTCTGTTTATCAGCAATTCCTATGTGACCAAACTCTTGAATATTGTAGCTCAAAAAAAAAAAAAAAAAAAAAAAAAGACAAAGCTATTTACAACAAGGGATCAAGAGATTGGCAAAGCTTAATGTGTCTAGTCTGTTAAATCACCCATAACCATGTGACTGAAACCCATGGACCACCTTAAAGGAGAAGCAAGAAAAGTAAAGAATATGCATTCAATGTTAGGGTAGCAGTCATGCTTTCTACAACTACCTATAAAAATTTTTGAAAATCTGTCAAAAGAGAAAACATCAGAACTAAATCAGCAAAATCAAAGATCAGATTATATGCACCACAGCAGAGTCTGTATCTTTCGAGTATGGGGATTAAATGGAGAACTGCAGTTAATGTGTTTTAATGCCACCATTTCTATCTTTTGTGTTTCTGTACACATCCCCCTTCTATAGATCTGTAAGGATTTTTTTTTTTCCAGTTCTTAGGACCATCCTTGGCAGACAGGACTTGGGGGATTGGGACTGCAAAATAGTTACATTGTTAATTATTTTATCCTTGACATATGATTTGAAATGATTCATTCTCAAAAAAAGCTAATGAAAAAAAAAATAAAGCAAAAGATATTACTGAGAATAAAATTCAATTTTATTGAATGAACTAGCATTTATTTCTAAAACTGACTTTTTTTCCTGTAACATGATAGCAATATCATGATTAAGTGAAATTAGCTGAAGATACCAGAAGTTTCACCACATGGCAGAAGTTATAAGGAAAATGCAGCAGAGGTTGTAGAGTTGAGTGTTTTAAGGCCTATGCTAATTAAGGCAACAAATCCCACAGAGATCATCTGAGGTCTCACTTATCCTTGCAAAAAATGCCAACTAACTTTACAAAAGAAATGAGACAGTAGGCCAGAGCCTCCAACACAGAGGTTTTCATATTGGACTGCACAGTCAATCAACTGGATAGCTTTGAAAAAAGTGTTGATACCTGGGGCACAGCCTCCGAGATTCTGATTTAATTGGCCTGATCTGTGGCCTAGACATCAGGATGTTTCAAAGCTCCCCAAGTGACTCTCATTTGCAGCCAGGATTGCAAATCGCTGCTCTAATGGATCACATGCTCTTCTTGTGCCAAAGATATCTTCAGTTTGGCCTGCACTGTTTAGAAATTCTTCGAAGTATTTGTCAAAGTTAGAAAATTGAGAAATTTTATATAACTATCCAGATTCTTGGCTTCTCTTAGCAAAATAAAACATGTGGACCCAATTCCTACATGCAGCGACTTGCTGATTGAGTACTGTTTGGGGCTCAAGACAGACCACTCTCACTCCTGTTGCCCACCGCTCCCACCAGCCCCAGAATTCTTACACCTGGCACCCTTCACGTGTCAATCCACATGGACCTATATAAGTATTTGAGCTCCGGACCCTTGTTTTAGATCAAGATTTAACATTTCCCAGAAGGACACCATGTGGCTCAGATAGAATCAGCAGCATTAGAAAAGCACCCCCTGATCTCAAGGCAGCTGAAAGAAATTTGGGTATCAGTCAAAGTTTATGCCTCAGTACTTTGCCACCCATTGGGAATTATAAATAAATATAAAGCACCATTCCACTCTTCAAAAAGTTTATATCCCAGCTGGGAAAAAAAAAAAAAAAAACAAGCGTGAAAGAATTCAAGATTAACACAGAAGAGTTTATAATTAAATTGGTGATAGAAACTCTTATAGGCCTGCTTGTTTCAAAAAAAGAGTTGGGTCAGTAAGAGCTCAGTCTTTCCAGGAATCTCCTTAAAGAGGCGGGATTTCACCCCGTACCTTGGTAGGGAAGTACAAGTACAGTAGATAGAGAATATAGGGGCTACAGGGAATATTCTTGAGGCAAAATAGAAATGAGCCAAGAAGAATGCAGTAATATGGATTGTACTCAAATGGAAGACAGGTTAGGGGAAGTCTAGTGAGAAACTAATGAGAACTGGCAACTTGGTCAGATTATACCCAGTATTTCATTTAAATCATGTTTAAGGGCTTTGTGGTCTCATGATTTTTTAATATTTCTTCTTTTCTTTTAGTTAGTTGCTTGCCTGGGCAAAAAAGTGACATGATTAAGGTAAGAGGGAAAGAAAGGAACTAACCACTCTTCCTGATCAACTTCCAAGACCTTACTCTGCTAAGCGCTTTGCATACATGAGCTCCCTTATTCTCAATAGCACCCTAGAAAGCAAATTTCATTATCCATTGGAAAGATGAGTAAATAGACTCAAAGATAATTAACTTCCCAGGTGGCACAGTTAAGAAATAGTAGGACACTTTTTTGGATCCAAATCCTTGCCTTTCATACTACACCACACACTCATCTATCCTTGACATGAAGAGTGGATTTATAGAAGTCAGGCCTAGAGCAAGCAAGACTAATCAACGCTATAAGAGTCATCAAGACGAGCAAGCAAAAGCCTGGGTAAGAATCCAAAAATTCAAAGGATCTTTAAGAAATATCCAGCCCATCTCCTTCTGTATCACAACAAAACCATCCCAAATAGTGTAAGAATCAAACACTGAGTCATCAGGGATTCAATACATAGTTTAAATGGTGTAAATAAAAACTAGGTCATGTTTGGGTGGAAAGTTTGCCATAAAAAATTAAAATGGGTAATTACTGAGTGTTTTGTTCATTCATGTCTTCCAAAAGTATTTGAGCATTTATTATGGGCCTTGGAGATACATCAGCATAGACAAGCCCCTCCTCTTTTATAACTTACAATCTAGAGGGGAATGAGAGGAGGACAGAGACGGAGAGTAAATAAAGAACACACGAAAATTCAGGATAATTCATGCAGTAGTGAATGCTGTGATGAAAGAGATAGGGCTTATGCTACTTCAGTGCTTCCCAAACTTTAAGGTGCATCCACCTGGGAATCTTGCTAAAATTTTTGATTCAGTGAGAAGAGATAAGAGCCAAGACTCTGGATTTCTAGCAAGCTCCCAGATGATGGACATGCTGCTAGACAAAGGACCGTACTCTAGGTATCAAGATGCTGGATTCTTCTTGGAGTTGGTGCAGACAAAGCACTTTACCTAGGCAGAGACTTGGAGGAGACTTTAGAATTCTTACAAGGTTTAAGTACTTGCAAAGAAATTTCAATTTTCCCATGTCGATTATTTTGAAGATTTAAAGAAATGTATCACATCTTATTCTTTCAAAACATGTTTGCCACCCCTACTAGTGCCTATTTCATAGTATTCTACCAAAAGATGGGAAGAAGCCAACCAGGGGAATTCTACACACTAGGAAGAAGAAACAGCAAGCATAAACACCCCTAGGCAAAAATGTCTTAGAAAAGAAAGGTGTATCTGGCTATAGTTTAATGAGTAGATAGAAGAGTGATTTTATATGAGAAGTAGGCAGAGGGTCAGATGACATAGGACTTTATAAGCCATTACAAAAAGTTCAGATTTGGTCCTATATGGGGAAAGAAACCACTGAAATACTTTTAAGCAGAACAGTTTAATGATATCACATTTTATTATAAAAAAATTAAGCTACTAAAAATACGACAGAAAGGCAAAAGCAGGGATTTAGGAGAGCAGCTAGGTGGCTGCAGTAGGTGTCTGAGTCAGAGCTGATGGTGGCCAAAGCCAAGGGTAGGATGTCAGCGATGGAGACAGAACCTGTCAAGAACCGTGAAGGGTTTTTAATCCATCCTGCAGTCTAACAGGTTAGCCTGCCACAGTTTCAGGGATGCTGACAGAAGACATGAGACTCCTGATTCAGAGACAAAGGACTTTATCACTCACAGCCGCCACTGTAGCCAGAATGTAAGCATTTATGTAGGTTCCCCACATCCCAATTTCCAGTAGGCAACACAAAGTGGGCCAGGTGACACCTGCATAAGCAGTCATGGAAAGATCAGTATTACTGATTTTCCTTTTCGCCTTCACTTTGAATATATCACAGCCCAGCACTGTTACCAGTCTTATCCTTATTTAAAAGGTTGGTATTGTGTGAACACATAGGTTTTAGCATGAATTTTTATTTTTAAAAGAAAATTGCAATAAAATATTATTTGTCTTGATTACTGAGCTTTGGGTTCCTCCTTAAAAGTGTATCTCAAGCAAGTACCTCACTTGCCTCATTCTGGTCTCAGGCCTGCCTCCTCCCTAACAAGTCCGGGTAGGATGGTGATTTGGTGGTTTGTAACCAATAGAGCATAAAAACTTGAGTTCTTCCCTCTCCAAAGTTTCCCCGCATACTGGGTCTGGTGTGTATGGATGGCAGCCACCCTTTAGGATGGGGAAACATTGGTCCTATCCTGCCTTCCTTCTTAAGGCAGCTACAGTCAGGGTGGAGAGTAGGGGAGGAATCAGGCAGCATAGACATCTCTATGCTAGGAAGGAAGGCACATTTGCTCTGTGTTTCAAGCATGTAGCAGCTACGCATGGCTCAACCAAAGGAAGATCCAATGTTTCTGAGCACCCAAAACCCTGAGTTGAATGCCAAGATCATCATTATTCTCACTGTTCATTTCAACTTTGGGGAACCCTTGACTCAGAGCGAGGTATTGCCTGGCTGTCTGCCTGGGGCACATGGTTTGTGTATTTCAGTTCACTCCGCACTGACTCGCACAGACAGCAGCAACTTTTTTAAAGGAGTCCATCTTAATCCAGGGCATCTGCTGTCTCATCACGATAACATCTCTTAGTGTCTTCCCTGGTTTTAGCATAAGGGCTCGACAAGTTTTCCAGCGCTGCAGCTGACTGCAAGAATTTATCCAGACTTCCTCGAGTCACTTCCCCATTCTTTGGTGCAGCCCTTTTGTCAGCATTTTAAACCCAATCCAGGTCAGGAAGAGCCCAAATACTAGTCAGTGCCTCATCTATGGTTTTTCAGAGCATGATTCTGTTTCAGGGAAATCTCACAGAGAGGACCAAATCTTTTCTGTAGCCAGGACCCACTGTAAAAAAACTGAGACCTTTGTCATCTCAGAACGGGTCTAAGGTTGGCATGAGAGACGACAGCAAGGGATGAGCCCTAAGAGGACCAAGCTGTTGCCATTCTTCCTTCACAAGCACTAAGCACCCGCTTGCCTCACCTCCCAAGGGAGCCAGCCAGCGTTCAAACAATTCACCTGGTATCTGCTTCTCTGAAGGTCATGGTCCTTGTAGGTGCTTGTCTCTGCAGCTTTCACGTGAAACAGAGTGGAACTTTCTGCCCACCGAGGACCGGAATTAGAATAGGGAGGAAATCCGTGCCACCCCCCTCCCCCCAGAGGCGAGTGAGCAACAATTTCAGCACAGGTTCAGCCGCGGTATCTGAATCTACTTCCGGTTACTCAGCCTGTGACCCCGCCTCCCCAAATCCTCTTGGTTAATGGCAATAAAGCCGAGCAGTAATGCGTGGTTGGCCGTACAATTTGGGCAGCCTGTTTGCTGTGGATTCCCAGGACTCCTCTCAAGTCCTGTTTATCAGCCCACGTGGCCCTCATTCTTCCTCTCTGAGAAAGCCTCTCCGATGTCACTGTCACAACTGTCAAAGACCACAGAGTGAGATTTTACTCGACTTACTCTAACTTAACACGTTAGCCTGCCACAGTTGTATTGATGCTGACGAAAAGGACTTTATGACTCAAAGCAACAGCAGTAGCCAGAGTTCGACAGTGGCTCTGGTCCCCCACTTCCCGCAGGCTGGGCAGAGGGGACCGTGAGCACCGCACAGTCAGTGGTGGCATTACAGGGAGGGACAGTGAGATGGGGGAACCCGAATCTTTTCTGAAGAGTGATATGCTGGTCCTTTGTTCCACAGGCGCTACCTCTGTCATCTAAGGCTCTTTGCTATAAAAATACCCTTGAAAGGGAAGTCCAGAGCCACTACCTGAAAGATACATAGAAGCCCAGGGGCCATAGAGGATTATCTTCCAAAAGAACCAACCGAACTTGCTATTGCATTGGATGTGTGGGTGTAAGGGAAATGCCATATTAAGGATGACTCTCAGGTTTTTGGCTTGCATGAGTGGGTGGCATCTGGTGTCACTTAAATAGAGATACTTGGAGGAAAGGATCAAGCTCTGCATATATATTCATTTGGATTTGCCTATTACACATCTACAACAAGATGGCAGTTAAATGTATAGGTCTGGAAGCCCAGAAGAAAAGTTGGAACTAGTCCTACATATATGAATGTCATCCACATAGAGGTCCTTAAGCCACAGAACTTGGTGAGATGGCAAAGTGAAGAGTGTCCAAAACTGAGTTCTGAGACACCCCAGCACTCAGAGTTCAAGTAGAAGAGAAAAAAGTCAGCCAAGGTAACAGACAAGGAACTGCCCAGTGAGGGAAGGATGTATCCAGGAAGTGACGAACCATGTCAGTGTTGCTAGGAGCTTGCAGAAGATGAAAACAGAGCAGCGTGGACTGAAAATGTTCAAAGACGCAGAACAAATAATTATAGATAAATACAGACTCTTTATAGTGTGACTTATAGAGGGAACTGGGCAACTGAAACTATGAGGCTGATACTTGGGCTTTGAAAAAAAATTAAAAGGTATCAAATTTAAAACAGATATATTGAAAAATATGCAGCATAAACTATGACCAAAAAGCACCTTTACTTCTGCCTCCCATTGTCCCTTTAGTAGTTAATGAGACTAGTCACCTCCCAACCCTGGATGGAAATTCCAGTGGACACAACCGAACACTGAGCGTTCACCATGTGAGACACCATCCTAGGGCCGGGGACACAGCAACAAATGAAAACGCTCATGACCTTCGGAGGCCCATGAATTTGTGTGCCCTTAGGTGACATAAGGTCCTACAATCATTTTCAATGGAAAAAAGTCTTGATTAGGAAATTCAGCTGCCTTGTCCTATGTAGTTATCAAACCATATCATGACTTAACATTCAACCTCATTTTCTCCTGAGGTCTGGCCTGCCTTGCAGCTGCAGTGGTTGGCTTCCCCTTTCTCCCAGCTCTCACTCCTCAGTCCACCAGTTGCTGTTTCCCTCTCAGCCCTGGTTAGGGAGTAGTAAGGAAGAAGTAGGATGGTTCTTACATAGCAGGATGGCCTTATGATCTCTACATCCGCAGTGGCTAAAGACACATCCTTGGGATAACCTGGAAGATGATTAAAGGGTGTTTCCATGTGATCATCTGAAATGTCCTGTGGGCCTTTTTCTCCTGCAGGTCCTTGAGGGAGTCGGCTGGCAATTTGCTACTCTGCGTTGTCACAGTCAGGTCTAGGACATCCAGTTACTCCCCTCCAGCTGCCTTCTGAGAAGGACTGCGGGCCCCTCCACGTGGGCCCTAGACAGCCCACGAGGACTCATCTTGTCCAGCCTACCACTCACATGGCCTTTGCTTTGATAAAGTTTTAGAGTAAAGGACTATTGACATTAGCAAGTCTCCTTGCTCTGCTACGAAAGTAGCTAGCCATTTCATACCTTCTAGATTTTCAAGACAGAAATCAGGCTCCCTGCCCGAGCATCCTCCCCCTCCCCACCCCCCCGAAAAAAACTCAAACCCTCTGTGAACGGCCACACTGACACCTTCCTCTCTAGGCTTTAAGTGAGAGGATGGACACCATCCCCCTAAGGGGTGGAGGGTATGGAATTCACAGCACAGCTTTGTGTAAGATCTCCTCACAGAAGCTTCCCTTCTCCACTCCTTGTAATGTCTTAAAGTATGTGAGGAGTTTCAAAGTTATAGAAATGTTTTTAGGAAAGGTTTTCTTGAAAATGTGCACATTTGAACTTGTCTCACCCTCACTGGGATGCAGGAAGAGCACCATTATAATATCGTATTATACACATATGTAAAAAATACAAATTATGTCAGGAATGGACTTGCTATAAATAACGGTTATGATTTATCAAGGCTTTTCCATCATGGAATTAGATAGTAGACTTTTCTGAGAAGTTGACAAAAGAGAAAAGAGCCTGAAACTGGAGACCAAGTTGGAGAGCACCGGCATGCCTAGGGGAGGGAGAGCTTTAAGATGGTGAGAGGAGATTTCCTTTCAGCAATTAAAGTAAAACCAGAGTCTGAAGAATTATGATACAAGCGTAACCTGATTTTTTAAAGATAAAAAACAGAAAGAAGTCTTCCAAAGTTATGTGGCTCTTCCAGTCAACTGTTCAGTCTTCAGCTTCCCTTGATTACAGAAGAAGGTCAGACGCTTTAGGGTGTGAGAAATTATTGCTATCTGGTAATAGCATTGCCTGGGGAAAAAAGGAAAAAAAAAAACTCTAAAATGACTCTAGGATTTACCGTAGTTACCCTGACTAGAAACTGATAGAAGAAATAATTAATTTCCATTTTTTATATTGAAAGTGATTAAAAATGTAGAATCTAATTTGGGATTTTCCAGAAAATCTCTGTGAGCTGAAGCCAGGATAAATGAGGAGATCAGAGAAGATGAAGAGTGGGGGTAAAGGAATGAAAACAGATGATAAAACCTAGTTCTGAGGTTTGCTTTCAGGGGAGGCAAAGAGGGAGAAAGGGAAAATTCTGTCAAGAATGGGTGCCTGGAGAACAGACGACTGAACAGTGAGTCCCTGATGGATCAAAATTCCAGAGATACACTAGTGAAATAATTAAAAGAGAAAGTACCCCCACAAGAAAGTTAATAGTGTCCCCTAATGTTGAGTAGGGAAACCAAGAGCTGATAGGCAATGCTCCCAGCAAGAAAGAGAGACAGAAATATGAAACAGGACCGAATTTGTTCATAATATAGTAAACCTTAAACAAGCCAGGTTGACTGACTCAAACCAGTGGCCATCTGGTCACTTCATCATCGAGTACTGATATTTTACTATTTAAGATTCTGACTTCAGTGGCTCTGCAGAAATGTCTTTATACAAATGTAAAGAAGAAAACAAACAAAGCAGGAATATCCATGTGAAGTCTTGGCAAGCCTTCCGGAACACCCAACACAGAGAGTGTTTGCTTACGAATCCTAAGCAATGTTTCCACGTGAATCCCTAACAGAAGATCCAATAGAACTGCTGTATGGGTTTGACTAGAATAAGAACAGAAGTGTGGATGATTTGGGTTTTTTCAGTTTGCTCTTTTTCCAGTGCTTTCTTGAGTTGGCCACTGTATTGACTTTATAGTCAAGACACTTAACTAGGCAACCTTTTCTTACAGGTGCAGACAACGACCATGTGCATCTCAGTCAGCCTGAGCGGCTTCGTGGTCCTGGGCTGTTTGTTTGCGCCCAAGGTGCATATCATCCTGTTTCAACCCCAGAAGAATGTGGTCACACACAGACTGCATCTGAACAGGTTCAGTGTCAGTGGAACTGGGACCACATATTCTCAGTGTAAGTATGGAATGTGACACGGACCCCTTCGTGCATAGCATTGTAGCAGGGAGCAGACTGGGACGGGAAGCAGTGGACACAGAAACAGACACCATGTGTCCATCCCCATCACCGATCTCAATTCAATTTTAGTAAATGCTGGTTCGACCCCTGTGGACCCAGTACCGTGCTGCTGGGTGCTAAGGATGCTGTGATAGATCAAGTCTCTGTTTCGGTCTAGCAGGGACGATGGACACTAAGTCCATACCTACAAGGGGGATTTTTGACCACATTGTGGAGAGGGGAACCAAGCTTCTGGTCCTGACTCTGCAACTAGGTCAACAGGCAAGCTTGAGCACGTCACTTTACTGTTTCCTTCCTCAGTTGGCCTAGAAGTTGGACTAGATTGGTGCCCTGTAAAGTATGTTCTGTGTCACATAGATGCTGAAGGTGCTTCATAAAAATTAAAAGAGGAAGATCATCAAATAAGACAGAACATGCTACATCCTAAATACCCACTTGGAGGTTCAAAGCACCTCCTTTGACGTGAACGTCATAAAGGTTTTAAGAACCTCTGCAGCAGGGAAACCTGTTTCACTTTGTTATTTACAGTTTCTTAAAAGTATTTGACCGCAGTAGAACCAACTCACATCCCATGGAATACACTTTGGAAAATGCTGGAATACATCTTCCTCCTATTTCAAAGACACAATGTTTTTTCAGCTTGATAACCAGCTGAGAAGGCAGTGTGAACTAAAAGATACCAGGATAACTCCCAGCCAGAATTCTCTCTCCTCCTGGCCTGCAAATATCTGAAACACTATCCTTAGAGCATCATTTAATTCTTTAGAGTCATCTAAAGCACAAATGTACCTAAAGGGGACAACCTGTTAAGCCATTTTCAGCTAATCTGGTGGTGCTGTGAAGTCAGAGAAATTCACTGACAGAAGGATAAGGGGGAAGTGGGAGGCGGGAGAAGAGGGGAGGGGTGGGGGGAGGAGGGCTGGAAGTGACAGAGACAAATGACTACTTCACAATTTTGCCCCAAGCCGATTAGAAAGGAAACTTCAAAATAGCTCAGCATCACAGAGTGAGCAACTGCATTAGTGCCCCAGTTTCTCCAACAAAGTACCAAATTTTATAGGGCAGCCCTTTCCGTAGCAAACAACGGGAAGACTGACGGCTGACAGCACGTGTTCAGTGATGCGCTGTGTATACCCCTCCTCGGTCTCAGCTGCTACGGAGATGGAGACCTTATTGTATTTTCAGTTAAATCTCCAGGTGTCATGATGGCTGAGTCCCAGGACCTGGTAAAACTTGTAAATAATTTTCCTTGGACCTTAAAGAAACCTGCTTATTTCTTGAGCAAACCAATCTCTTTTTCAGCAGTCAAACTATAAAAGCCAGCTAGTCCAGACCAGAAAGAACTGGCATATAACTAATAATAATAACTAATAAAAACAATAATACTACAGCTAGGAGGAACTATTATTTATTGTTTCCTTCGTGCTGGGCATCGTGCTCAATACTTCAAACGTGTGCACGTGTGATATACTTTATTTAACACGTACAGCTCTTTGAGATAAAGAAACCTACCCAAGGTCGCACATATTGCAAGTGGCAGAACCAGAACTTGAGTCGGTTTCTCTGATTTCAAAGGCGGGGCTCCAAACCACTGTACTGTGCTACTTTATCCAGAAAACAAGCTGGGAAACTTCCCATGAACTAGGTACTTAGTAGGCTTTCCAGGGAGAACAAAAGGAAGGTTACCCTAGGCTGTGCAGCATGAGTTACCTCTGGGCAAAAGAGTCTTGTTGATAGCTCAGAGTTCTTGGTTGTTTTAATTAAAACAATTTAGCAAAGTCCCTAAGTCTTCCATAAACATTTTTCAAATCTCATACATCCAAACCTCAGTAATTTAGAAACAGTGGCATTTTCTAATGCATATACTAGGAATTAATAAATTCCTGAAGAGGTAATGAGGGCACTTTACCCAAACAAGTCTCTCAGAATTTCAGAAATGTCCACTGACACAAAAACAATGTACCGCAAATGCCATGGACCTGCTAAAGCTGTCACACAGTATCTAATCTGCTAGAGCCCAACTAATACCTCAAGGTAGGCGTCTAGCCAGCCCAACATTTTAGGACTATTTTGTTACTCAATGAAATTTAATTTTTTTCTTTTAAAAAGTCTAAATTTAGACCCCATTTTCCTCTAATTAATCCAAATTAATTAAGTGGCATTAAAGTAACAAAGTGAAGTATTTACGTGGTATCGCTAAGCATTTCAAAGTACATAAGTAACAAATTCATTCATTTTTATTTGTAATTCTTTATCTTTTATTCAGTAGTTTTGTATTTGTGGGCTCATTGTATCCTATGAGTACCAGATATTACAAATTCTATTTTATAGGTGAGAAAATAGAGAAGTTACTTCTCAAGGATATACAAGGATTTAAGAGTTGACCCTGGATTTCCTGACTTGTAATTAATATCCTTCCCATTTTAAGAAATTGGAAACATTGTCATGAAATTCATTCAATCATTACATGCTTGAATGCTTTCTATACACCAGAAATTTCTAAGCACCTGTGTACACAGTGGTGAACAGGACAGAATCCCTGGTCTCAGCAAGCTTAGGGTCTAGGGCAGTGTTTTTCATACTGTAGAATGTAATCAATTAATGGGCCATGAAATTTGCTTAGTATGTTTAACCAGCATTTGTTTAAAGAAAATAGAATAAAGTATCTCAGAGTGCATCATATGTAACAGGGTAAGTAGTATTTCACGAAGTTTGCTCAAGTTTCTGTGTGGGTACCAGGTTCAGGTAAAACATTTATTTCTTTGAATTGCAACGAAAGAAATGTGAAAGACACTTGTCTACGGGATCTAATTCTATGTATAAATGAGTTTTTCACTCACTATGATGAAAATTTAAGCAACTGGTTGAATCTCAGTGCCTCTTTCTCCCATTATAGATTCAGCTCAATTAATATCCATTTCCCTTCTAAATACTGGGAACTATGTTGTTTAAATAATCAAGAAAAATCCTTAAACTGCTCTGACTTCATTATGTAAAGCATATGTTTTTCTTAGGTTGTCCATAATTTATGTTCTTCTGGTAAGTATTTGCAGGCATTTTATCCCATTGGGTTATTGTTACCAGAATTGTTGCTGGTTTTCTGACTTTCTCCCTCCAGAGGTAAAAACAAAAACCCCATGTATGGATTAGAGTAAGCCACTACAGCTACGGAGTTACCCCACCCCACCCCCACCGCCACACACACACACACACACACACACACACACACACACACACACACACACACACACAGTTATCTATTCCCACATAACAAACTTCTCCCAAATTTAGTGGCTTAAAAAAAAATCCCTTTTATTATGTCTCTTGATTTTGTGGGTCAGGAATTCAGGCAGGGCTCGACTGGGGTCCTTCTGTGGTGTCAGCTGAGCCTGAGCGGATCTGCAGGGTCCACAGTGATTTCACTCTTACACATGGCTCCTTGGTGGGACACTTCTCCACGTGGGACCCAGAGAGCATTACAGAGCCCACCCAGATTCAAGGGGGGGGAGGTGGACTCCACCTCTCAGAGAATTTGTGGCCATTTTTATTATGCTGCACTCTCCAAGTCCTAAATCCATCCGGTACTGCACTCTTAGCAGGGGTTAAGTGACAGGACACACAACCTTATGCAATACCAAGAAGTCACCTTGACTGGAAGGTGTGACCATATTAATTCACAGTTAATTCTCTAACAAGAGGGTAGCAGCGATACCACATCACTTTGGAGTCTAAGTGAGCTCCCTGACAGCAACTAAGATGGTTGATAGCAGAAAGAGTATCAGTTATTGGGTTTTAAAAGATGAGCAGTTGCTCCAAAAAGAAAAGCATGGCCAAATTCAGGAGCAGGCATGGAAGAAAGAACATGGTTAAGGACATCTTGGAAAACCCACATTTGAGAAAGGTTTACATATTGCTATATGCAAAAGAGAAAAAATTTTAGTTGCATCTTATTAACTATATACAGTGAGAGTCAGAATAATACAAATAAAGGAAACAGTAACTTTCCTCCTCTAAGTGTATCCATAGGCCAGGTGTTCCCAATATTTGTGTATTAAAAGCAAACAAAAACAAACAAACAAAAAACCTCTTTGAAATGGAGATTCTCAGGCCCCACCTTTTTTATCATGGGGTCTTGGTAAAGGCCAGAAACCTGGTCAGTAACAGATACTCCAGCAGGTTTAACAGAGATGGTCCAAGGAAAACATTTTGAGAACCTTGGCCCAAATCGTCCTGTCTGCTTCATCCACTGCTATCAGTGCAGAGCAGGGAGCTCCACTTAGATGACCTCGAAGAGGAAAGAGGCCCTTGGTTCAGAAAAGGAGAGATGCTTTGAAGTCCCATCCTTTGCCTGACGATGCCAACCACCACATCCCAGGACAGTCACTTCCCCCATCACCATCCCGAACCCTCCAGAGAAGGCATGTCTCCCATAGAAGCACCTGGCCACTCAAAAGACATTTACTGAAGATGGGAACACACCTTCCAAGAGCAGAACTCAGAGACCCTGAAATCCTAAGCTCGTACTTGTAATGCTGCTCCCACACCCACACACATAAGCAAACATCCTTTGTACTTGGAAGAGAGAAAGAAAAAGAAGAAAAAAAGAGGTCATTCATGGTTTTGTTCAGCTTTAGAAGCAAAGGAGCTTCCCAGGGCTCATTCCCAAAGCCAGGCAATCAAGAACGTACGCTGAGAATCTTAGCATCTGCAAATTCAATGACTTTTTTTAAATTAAAAGCCTTCCCTTCAGCGCTACACCCGACAGCATCTTGTGCTAGCAGCGTGGGTGTGGAATGTAAGGGAAGGGCATCATTTTGAGGGAGACAAGCTGGATGTACACGTGAGGTTGAGCAACATAAGCTGCTATAGCCCCTGTGCAGGTCAGAATGTTGTTGACACTGAAATGGGTTTGCCTCAGCATAGACTGGGGACAGAAGAGAGAAATGGAGTGTGCCCAATAGTCTTCAGAGCTATTATGTACCCAGCCGTGGTCCTACGGGGCTGTGCGTTTCTCTTATTCATGGTGATCATTCAGATGCGTGTATGTCATTATCATTAAGATCAGCTAAGAGGCTTCTGCTAATTAATGATGCCCAGATTTGGGTCCCAGAGGAGCCGTGGGCATATGGAGATTGGTTTTCTTTGCCAAAACCTTATTCAGAAAGTCACCTGTCTAGGTGGTCATGTGTGAACTGCTCAATGAATAGAATTCTTCTTTACTACTAAGCATTTGCACATTATAAAAATAAAGCAGTAGTCTAAAAAGATCAAGGGAACAGTTTTCTAGAGTTCCAGTATAATTTGTCACAGGGTTTCAGCAACAGAAATCAAGTACATGAGGACCAGGTTTTGTACTTACCAATGGCCAAGCTTTGAAGAGACCCCAGTTAGCCAGGGCAAGCCATTGTTCAACTCTGAATAGGACTTTATAAAAGAAAAAAAAAAATAGCACATAATGCCACGTTTCTTCTCTACAGAGCTCGTCCAGAAAAACAGCATAATATACCTGTGCTTTACAGTTCAGGGAGTCCCATGATGACTGGCCAGCAAATTAGGAAGTTATTTAGCAACCCGGATTGAAGTGAAGGTCTTCTTCGCCACAGGCATAAGTATATTATAAACATAAATCCTCTCTGACCAATGTAGGAAGAGCCTAGAGTTTTCAGTACATTAAGCCATTTGCTTCCAGGCAGAATACACCTAGTGCATCCAAATCAGATAGATGTCAATCCATTTTCCCTTAAGAAAGCGAAGTCCTAGCACTTCTGAGAACCTCATTCTATTCCCTTTCATTCCCTCATTGAGGATGGGATGATAGAGTCTCCACCTATAATAGGTAACCCTACATACATTAGGGAATTGATGTTTAATATCTCTGCTTTTATTTGGCATTTCCATTTATTTGTCTCACAACCACTCTAAAGCAACCCTTAAATCATTTTCTCTTTGCCTCTACTATTTTGCTAGGTTTTCCCTGAGCAGCCATAGCCCACCTTCTTTACTACAGAGACTGGAGCTGGAAGGCATGCTAAGGATTGTTAATTCTAACAAACACATTTTTAGATGAGAAAACCAGGGTCCCATCTATTAGGTACTTTAAGGAATTTGATAACTGAAGTCATAGATGAAACTCTCAAAAGCTGCTCTGCGGCTCCTCTGGCCTCTCTGGATTTTCTGCCCTAGCTCAGTTGCAAAATTCATCTCAAGAGACTATTCTGACAGTCAGAATCTTAGCATCTGCACATGCAATGATTTTTTTTTTAAGTTAAAAGCTCTCTCTTAAGCACCACACATGACAGCATCTTGTTCTGCCAGCATGGGTGCAGACTTGTGTTCCTCTCAAAAGCCCATACCAGGAAGTTCAACAGCATCAATCATGTCTCTTTGAGCCCCCGGTAATCCCTACATGCAGTCTGCCCACAGACAAGGTGTGGTACTCTATTCCAAAGGGGCTACCCACCAGGTTTCTTAGAAAATGTGATTTGATGAAGACAAAGGAATGTAGTTAGTGGTGACCTTCTAAAGGTTTATGCCAGAGATATAATTTCTCTCATTTACATAGATTTTTAAAGTATCACTTGCTTGAATTAAATTACATTGTATAGTTTCTCTTCTGTACTGTACATTAGAGCAGAATGTAAACGCAATAGCTCAAAGACTTCCTAAACCAGAGAGTTTAGTATTGTTTGAGAGAGAATTATAGTCATGTGCATTTCCACGTAACCCCAAATTTATTAATGCCTTTGGGAACAGGGTACCATGCTCAGAACTATGTATATATGTCAGCAAAAAAGAAAATAAGCATGTAATCAAATACTGCCCATACATTGATCCCAGATGGTCAGTACCTTAAAACAAAGCAAAGGGTCTAAAATCAATTTCTCATATCCTATTTTTCCAACTTCCTTTTCATTTTTAGTGAAATTCTCTGGAGACCATCCATAAATGGAGATATCTCTGTGCCTATAGCAGGAAAATGTGCACTCATATGACAAAAAAAAAAAAAAATTAACACGTCTATCTTATCTGGAGTAATTTCAGAGGTTTTGGGAGTGGAACCACTAACCAAGTAAATGTGACCAATTTGATGGATAACTCATTCTTTCATTGAAGAAACTTTTCTGCCCAGCTCAGCTCTAGGCACTGGAGATGTGGTAATGAACAAAACAGACAAAATCTACACTCATGGTGCTTGCATTCTAATCAGGCAAGAGGGGGCACAGACAGACAAACCAATGCTGCTTTATAATACCTCAGGTGTGGATAAGTGATGTGGAGGAAATAATATGGGACGTGGGCAAATCAGGCAGCCTGGGGATAGAGAGTTACTGTTTTTATAGAGTGGGAGGAAGTGATAAGGTCACACTGAGCAGAGACATGAAGGAAACGAAAGAAGGGAACCATGCCGATATCTGGGGGAAAGACATCCCGCGCAGAGGGGACAGCAAATGCAAAGGTCCAGAGTTGGAAGAACATCGAAGAGGCCACTGAGGCCAGAGGGAAATGAATAAAGGTGAAAGTGAAAGGAGACGAGGACACAGATGGAGAAGATCTTGTAGGACTTTGGAAGTCATTGTAAGGACTTTTACTTTTCTGTTGCAAGAACTGGGAAAACGCTCGAGGGGTTTCATCAGAGGTGTGGCAAAACTTGACTTTAAAAGCATCGTTTTGGCTGTGTGGGCAGAATCTAAGACAGGGAGCAGGCAGAGACCTCCTTTAGGGGGCTACTGCCTAGCCCAGACGATGGTGACTTAAATCAGGGTGGTAGCAATGGAAGCTAATACAGTGTGCAGATGCTGTGGATAACGGGAAGGTGAGGCTACCAGCATCAGCTCCACTAGAAAGCAGGACTAAGGATGCAGGTTATCTTATTAGCGTTTCACACTTTCAGCTTTGGGCTTGGATGCCTAGATGTGGTAGCACTTACAGCTCCCAGGAGTTGTTTCAGCCTCGGGGTGATTGAGTTTCTGACCCGCACCTGAAAACACATTTGGGTAGAAAAGAGGAGACCCAAGAATGCTGAGCAACTACGAGGAGGTGAGAAGAATGAAAAATAGGTAGACTAGTATCCAAAAAATCTTGAGTCCTTTTCTTTACAAATTACGTATTGTGCATCCAACTTTGGTACCTCTTGGGGGAGGGAAGAGAGAATAAAAGACCACGATTGGAAAGCAAGCGTGACAGCAGGGTGTGGCAACCCTGGACTGAGGTATGAAGTTGAAGACCAAGTGGAATTTCTGTTGGTGAGGTAATTAACTTGTAGCATGGGCTATAAAAAGATACACTCCGTATTTTCTCCTCCCGTGAATCTTGTCTCATAAGAAATGAATCACTGAATGAAGATGTCTTTGCTGCCATAAGTCCTAACTCCACACCTGGAAACTAAATCTTGTGTTGATAGATTTTTAGCCAACATCATAATGAATATGATTTCCTCTTCAAACTACTGGTAATAGTTGAAGACAGTTTCTTTGGTTATAAAAGGGGAAACCACCCCACCCCCACTCCCCAGGGAATCTAGCCCACTTTTATTAATAATGGATTCTCTGTCTTCCAGTGAGAAATCTCTGATGTAGCAAGGCTACCAAACGAGTGGCTTGTGTAACATCTGCCCAGACAACATTATCAGCACATGCACTGCTTCTGAAATGGGACCAAGGGGCCCTAGCACAAGTAAATTAAGGTGATGAGTTGAAAAAAGGTTCAATGACAAAGCAGGAGGACAAGGCAGCAGCTAGCGGATGGAGGTTTTATTCCATGACCATAGCATTAAAATATCTAAACAAACAGACATGCTGGGAGACATTATTTGGGGTCACCAGGAGCAAGGAAATGGAACAGATGGGAACAGACTGGAATGTCTGTTCTGTTCAAATGTTTGTTTTATTTTTTTCCAAGTCTGATTTATTACACAGTTAGGGTAACACACTGATTCTCAGGAACCAAGTCTCAGCCACTAAATTGACTAACGGACTTGGCATCCATAAGAATCTATTAAATAAATATGTTTAGCATTGATTGAGGGCCCAGTTACTTGGGAAAAAATTGGGTCATTTTCTCCAAAGCCTGGCCACTCTCTGCATTACTGGTACAAGAAAGATGGATTTCACGGTGCTAGACAAAGCTGCCACTTGGCTGCATTGATTTCTAAAGCTTCACCAAGTTTGTGAAGTAAAACGTGCCTTTTGATGGATAAGAATGGTTCTTCTGTGGTCAGCTGTGCAACTTATTAGGTCTTTTTCAGCAATTCTCAGTTTTCACTTTAGCAAAAAGTACCACCTTAGCCTAAAGTAACAGCTGCTCCTCACCCCCTACTCCCAGGAAAGCCTAAAAGAAGCCTGCACACTTCTTATTTCTGACAGAAAGGACAATGGCAGAAACCTGCCTAGCCCCACTTAAGAACACAGGCTAAACTTATGCCATTAAAAATTTCACAAGAATTTCATTAGAATCATAGAAAAGCTCATCACAAGCACACACACGAAAGTGACAGTAACTTGCCTCTTCCACATATTTTACTACCTTGGGGAATAACAGATGGGCTGATACAGGAGGCATATGTAAAATATTTATGAAAGGCAGAGTAATTGGGATGGTAAACTCATAAAACAGTAATCTCCTCTGCTATATTCAGCAGCATGTATAGAATATTTTTTACATAATAAAAAAATGCACCGGCTAAAGTGACAGATGAAACAGTAAAAGAGAAGCAGAAAAATACAAGTTACAATTCCCTTCGATACACTAAAACGTGTTTAGGGGAAAAAAAATAACTGCAGAGTCTTGTGGGCTTTTTGCTGTTGTTATTCCTTATAAGAAGACCTTGAATTTGCATTACCATCCTCTCAAAGAGTTTAGACATTCTAACATAGGGTGTTCCCTTCAATGTCCCCACAAAGCAAGTAGATGATTCCAGGTGATTCTGTAACCTTCCATAATGATGTCCACGGGGTGTTTAGGAGAAGATTATGTGACACTAACAGCTTGAGGATTTTCCATGTGGCTACCTTTGCAGCCCATGTACTTCAAAATATACCCAGTTTTTAAGAAATTAGAATGCAGTGAACGAGCAAATCAGAAGTGCACAATTAAGAATAGGTGGCACAGTGGTCAAGAATCCTCCTGCCAATGCAGCGGACACGGGTTCGATCCCTGCTCCAGGAAGATCCCACATGCCACAGAGCAGCTAAGCCCGTGCATCACAAAAAAAAAAAAAAGAATAGAATTACATCAAATTACAGAATGGAATAGGGAACATCAGAGCAGGTTTCTGATACCATCTTTAAAAAGGCAGGTGCAAGGAAGGGAGGGAATACGGGGATATGTGTATAAAAACAGATGATTGAACTTGGTGTACCCCCCAAAAAATAAATAAATAAATAAAATTAAAAAAAATAATAATATAAGAAAGAAAAAAAAAGGCAGGTGGACAGGGGATTAGACTCATCAAGGTGGAGAGCAAGGAGCACGGACACTCTAATCCCTGGTCCTCCTCGACGTACCCCCGTGACACACCATTCCTCTTCAATATCTGAAAATGAAAAACCTGTACAGAAATCATAAAACTTGATCCTGGAAGAGATGTAGACCTTAGTCAGAATGTCAAAGGCAGCATGCCCGCTCTGGGATGCTCCCAGCCCCAGCCAGGTCTTTGCAGGCGTGGATAACAGTCGATGCCACCACATGGCTTGAGAAGCAGAAGGGCCAACCTGCTCCAAAACGAGGCTGCCCACGGGCCTCACCTTTGCCGGTCATTTCTTCTGGATAATAGATTCTTTCCTTCCTGAAACTGCCACTGGTTTGCCTTTCAAAAAATGGTTGCCCCGTTTTCTGAAAGGCAACCATGCATACAATCATTCAGAAAATATTTATAAAGTGTCTATTCCGTGACCAGCAATAGGGATAAAATAATGAAAAAGACAAGCAGAGCCCCAGCACACTTTCTAGTCAAGTTTATAAGACATACGACACTGCACAAAAAAAAAAAAAAAAAAGGCAAGGAAAAAAAATCAGCTTTAAAATTGGGTAACGTGGCAGAGAGTAACTGGTTGGTTACTTTGGTCTAGGTGGCCTGATGACAGCCTTTTTTCAGAGGGTGACATTTCAGATGTGGATGACACGAAGGAGCCAGATATGTGATTAAGAGAGGGAGGCACAATCCTGGCAGAGGCAACGGCTATTACAAAAGGCTAGAAATTGAGAAACAGATACTCTGTGTTTGAGAACAAAAGCAAAAAACTGTGGGGGGGCAGGCACAGAATTCGTTGAATTCAGAAGGATAGGCATGGTCTGAATCGTGCTAAGATTTATAAACCAGGGTAAGGAGAGCACAAAGAAAAGCCACAGGAGGTAGGTAGGTAGGCGACTTGCATTTAAAAATACTCTAGTAGGAAGGAGTCGCAGGAGGGAGGGGATGTGGGGATATATGTACAAATACAGCTGATTCCCTTTGGTGCACAGCAGAAACTGGCACACCAGTGTAAAGCAATTATATTCCAATAAAGAGCTTAAAAAATAAAAATAAGTAGAAATAAAGAAAAAAAATACTCTGGCTTCTGTATAAAGAAAGCATTGCAAGGAAGCAAGAGTGGACACAGATAGCCGTGGTGCAGCTATTCCAGTGGCCAAGAGGGAGTTAATGCTGGCCTGGACTGGGGTGCTAGATGCAGAGACAGAAGTAGTTGGAGGTGGAGACAGAGTTGATTGGACCTGAGCATGGGTTTGACATGGGAGGAGAGATAAAAAAGAAAAGAAGCGTAAATGTGAGGCTTTTGGTTTTGATAACTGGCCAGAGGGTGAGACCATTCACTGAGGAAGGGAAGACTAAACGGGACAGGTTAGGAAATCAAAAGTTATGTTTTGGCCACTTGACTTTGAAATGTCTATTAAACAGCCACACGGAGATGCCAAGTAGACAGCTGGATACAAGGAAGCTGGAGAGAAAGCACATACTGAATGGCCAGGAGCACTCTCCCAGGTTTCCAAGGAACTGTGGTCTGGACGTCATTTCACCTTGTCCCTTCTCTTGCCTTACCTAGTTTTCATGACGCGAGAATTAGATAAAGTATGTGAAGAAGCTTTGCAAAGGATAAATTAACGCCCTCGCATTTGGCATTCCTTTCACGGTCACCTTCCATCAAGCATTTATCTGGCACTCACTGTGTCTTCACTGTACAACTTTCAGGAAGTGTAGATCATGCCATCCCTGTCCCCCAAGGTATTGCAGCTTTTAGTGGGCTCACAGAGTAAAGAAAATTGAACCTCATTCTAAAAATGATAAAAGGAAAAAAATCTCCGAAAGAGTTAGCGTGTCACGACTCCCCTGTAACCTTGGGCAGCTACACAGGCTCGACTTCCTAATTGTCTCATACATCTAGACAAGCAGCCAGTGCAAAATTGGGAGCTTGGAGTTTCCCCAGTGGGGAGTCTGCTGAAAGACTTCAGGACCCAAGCATGGGGACTGTTCCCCCACTGAATGCCACAAAGTATCAGATTTCATAATTAGTTTCTCATTCGTGTTTAGGGAAATTTCTATGAAAAATGCAATTTCATGCATTTCACCGGGCAAGAACCTTTCCACCATGATAGGGAACACGAACATGAACACTTGAGCACGAAATTAGTTTATCTAATTATTAACCAAGAGCTATGCCTTTAAAGAATGGGACAGCTGACTGGGCAGCTTGACCTGGGCTGTGGTCAGGCAGCCAAGAGGATCAGCTCCTCCCGGGCAGAACATGTCCAGTGGGACAGGTCAAGGGATAGGATGTCAACAGCTCCAGAAGGTAATGGGAGGCCACTGTGAATGGATTCTCTTGGCCATGTAGTTTCACCCCACAGAGGATGGGGCTCCTTGCTTTTGTTCTCATTCGGTAAAAGGAGAAAGCTTTCAGGGTGAAACAGGTATAACATAACTGTCCCTAGATTGCTCACAAAAACAAAACTTTTGTTCAAAACAAGTTCAGAGCTAAAAGTTTTATCTAGGAGAACGATGAGTCTTAAAACGAATGGATACCCATATGATACTCACACGCTGACACTGTCACCACTATTGTCATTAACAAGAGCATCATCCCTTTGGAATCACTTCCTGTCTGCAAAGCGTTATGAAATTGAAGTTCTCAGCACCCCAGCCCGCATTAGAATTTTCACTGAGGTTATCCATTGAACAATGAAAATATGTCAAACCATTCTCTAAGGCACTGGAGTTCACAGATGACTCGTGGCACTACGTAGAGACATCCCTGCTCAGAGAGAACAAAATTAATTAAGGCATTGAAAATAGTAATTAATTTAACAGGCAAAGGAAATTGCAGTGAGCTTTCAATTTTGCACACGGTATTTTAACCAGTTTAGAGACTGCCAAACCTAATATTAAACCCACAAGTGGTTTCTTTCAACAGTGATTATCCTTATCAACTCTCTCTGAGAGGTATGACATTAGTGCAGGTAAGTTCCAGGATACAAACTAATTTTGAGCAGAGCACAGTTATAAAGGTGACCTACTATAGCATTAAATCACCTAGCATTTTCCAAAGCCAAGTTAAAATGATTTTTTCACTTAACTTTAACTAGTATCTAGGATTATCCATGCCAGTAGCTCCATGGCCCCCCTGACTCATGTGGAATTTTCTGTCCCACTCTGTTTTCCAGCCTCTGCAAGCATGTACATGCCGACGGTGTGCAACGGACGGGAAGTCCTCGACTCTACCACCTCATCTCTGTGATTGTGAATTGCAGTTCTCGTGTTTTTAGGCTGTTAGATGAAAGTGTTTTTAGGCTGTTAGACAAAAGTGTTTTTAGGCTGTTAGATGAAAGTGCTCATGTGAAGCTCCGGAATGTGGAAACAGAGCAAAAGAACACCCCTAGTACCTTTTTTTAGAAACAGTACAATAAATTATTTTTAAGGACTGTACAGTATATAGTGATGTGCTAGAACTTTTTAGACTGATTTTAGTGTCCCTATTATTAACGATTCCCCAGAACGTGGAAATAACCATTGTTTACAGAGCTGAGCATTGGTGACAGGGTCTGACAGGGTCAGTCTATTAGAAAAAACGGTGGCAATATTAGGTAACTTTTTTTCCTATGAAGTTTTTTGTAGGTCCTTGTTGTAACTAACTTAGGGTGAGTTTCTATGTTGTATATTAAAGTTACATTATGTGTAACAGATTGTTTTTCTCAGCACAAAGTAAAAAGCATCTGTATTAATGTAAAGATATTGATAATAAAACCTTCAAGGTTTTCCAGCATGGTGGATGATAACTTGTTCTTTATTGATGATTCCAGGTAATTTGAGTATGTTGACTTTAGACCACTTCTACCTTTTGATGTTGGAAGAAAGTATCTAACCATGCTTCTCTTTACATCTAGAAATACCGAACACAAATTGTTACCCTACGAGAGAGTTGTGAGAAGATCTAGGCTTCTTCACAGATCACATGATCAGAATTTGACAGATGACCACATAAATATCAGGCAGTTACAGTGGCCAGACCATAAGTACCCATGTTGGTTTCTTTAAGCTGCATCTCTACAGCAGCCCAGAATTTGCCCAGATAGGGCTGAGGCAAGGAGAGGCTTCCTCCATCTCTGCACCCCTCTGAATGCAGAGGCTGACCTGCCAAGGGAGGTGTGATAGCTCTCATTTCCCAAAACAACCTTAATTACTAGCAAGGAGCCTGGGAAAGCATCTTGTTATTCCGTTGGAAAATCACTCTCGGGGTTCATAGCCAAATGAAGCAACAAAAATGCAGGATATCTTCTTTCCCAATGCTTTTCTTCTCTTTTTTTTAATTTGTTTATTTATTATTATTGGCTGCATTGGGTCTTCGTTGCTGTGCAGGCTTTCTCTAGTTGTGGCAAGCGGGGCTTCTCTTCGTTGCGGTGTGCGGGCTTCTTATTCCAGTGGCTTCTCTTGTTGCTGAGCATGGGCTCTAGGCGTGCGTGCTTCAATAGTTGCATCACGTGGGCTCAATAGTTGTGGCTCGTGGGCCCTAGAGCACAGGCTCAGTGGTTGTGGCACGCGAGCTTAGTTGCTCCACGGCATGTGGGATCTTCCTGGCCAAGGGATCAAACCAGTGTCCCCTGCATTGGCAGGTGGATTCTTAACCACTGCGCCACCAGGGAAGTCCCCCCAATGCTTTTCCAAAGTCCCAAGAACAATGCTTAGGCATACAGGCTCATCACTAAATCTTAATATTTTACTAACCTAAATAAAGGAGCAAACAGGGAAAGCATGGATAAGCTAAAACTGGCTCATTCTTACCAATACTGTCCTGCTCCTCCTGGCAAACCCTTGAGTCATAAATCATTTCTTCATGTAGAAAAATTTACTGAGAACCTAACTATCTGCTAGGTCCTGCACCAGATAGCATGGACAGAGAATGTATTCATTTCCTGTAACTCGTATGACAACTTAACATGAACTGGGTGGCTTAAAACAGCGGAAATTGATTCTCGGTGTCAGCAAGACTGCACACTCTTAGCTGTAGGGGCGAATCCGCTCCATTCCTCTTCTAGTTTCTGGTGGCTGTCAGCTTCCTGACATCACATCACTCTAATCTCTGCATCCATCTTCATGTCGCCTTGTCCTCTGGGTGTCTCTTACGAGGCAACATGTCATTGGATATAGGACCCACCTGGATATTGCAGGATGATCTCATCTCAAGATCCTTAATTACATCTACAAGGTCCTTTTTTGAAAGGAAGTAACATTAGGAAGTGTCCCTATCTTTTATGAGGCTGCTCTTCAACCCACGACAGAGAAAACGATGCTTAACATGTAGTTCTTGCCTTTAAGAAGCAGCGAGAATGGAAAATAAGCTAATGAGGGAACTGCAACTGAGGAAGACAGTGAGAGGAAGGCAGACAAGGCTATGAGGGACCCAGAGGCTCAATAACCAGGGCCTGGTTAATCAAGACTAGTACTATTTTTAAAATACCCAGAAATAATGAGCAGGTACATAAAAGCCAACAGGACCGGCCTTGAAGGAAATAAAGTGAGAAGTCCTACATCAGAAATTCTCTTCTTCCTTCTGGATGCATCTGAATCAGCGCCCTCATCAATGTGTCCAAAACTCACCAGATGCTCCAAGACAACAGTGCAAACAGTCTCTAAACTCTCGTATTCAAAGAAGAACCTGGATGGGGGGGTGGGGGGAGGCAGACTGAGTAACAGATTCAACAGCACTAGATGGCAAAAAAGAACTCTGCTGTGACTGAAACTGGCAGGAGTGCTAGATCAGTGTGCTCAGAATGAGCATCTGCTCAAGATCAAGGCCGAGGCAAAGCTGATGGGAGAGAGAATAAACTCATTCCACTGATGGGATGTGACAGGCTGAGGAAGGCAATATCAGTTGGGTTGTTCAGAGACACAGCTGATGCCTGAAACAATCAAACTGATCATGGATCTTTTTAAACAAGACAGCGAGGCTGTGGGTGCATCCTGAGTGGGTGTTTCTGAGAGCCGGGTTTTGATCTATGGCCGCTATATTTCACTCCCGGCCTTTACACTGAGAGTGCATCCACTGACAGCTCTCATCACCTTTTTCTTCCCTGCCATGAACCATGTTTCCTATTCAAAAGTGCATCCCCTAACACGTGATCCCTAGAAGTAATTTTTTAAAGAACATTCAGCATATGTATGGAAAATAGCAGCTATAAAATCTGTTTTACGTGAGCCATTTCAAACAAATAGGTTTTGGATTGATTTTTTTTTTTTAACTCCAGTAACAACATTTCATTCTCTCAGAATATAAAACTGGCTGAGCGGATCCACCTTTGCAAAAACGTCCTGAATTTAAGGAACGCAAGCAGAATGATCTATCCCACTCATAAGAAAAACATACCAGAACCTAATGATACGGTTGATTACTGTTGGATTCCTGAGTGTTTACAGTCTCTGAAATGCTGTGTCCTGTCTAGTTTAAACATTAATAGATTCTCTTGCCCACTAGGGTTTTTCATGGTAAAATAAAAAGGTCCCATTTTCACACTGAGGCAAGCTGGTGTGCAGACCACACAGAGGACAGATAAAGAGAGAGGCTGAGAAAGGAGGTATCTCAGCCAGTGCATCTGTACAGTCTCCAACCCCACACTTCCTCTCAGCTAGCCCCCCACTTTACCCATGTATCTACTGTGATCGTTTTGGGTACCACAGCTCTTCAGCAAAGGGCTGTAAATACAGAGAAACCAAGAAAAGTGAGGTGCTAGGAAAATGGAACATAAGTAGGGATTATAACCTTCACAGCCCTAAAAAGGCCCAAACCCATGAAGAAGGCAATTATTACTCCTGTTCTGCCACAGAAAGCTTACATTTGCATAACTCCCACTGGTTGGACTCATTCATTTAACCCAAGCAATGGTGATCTGAAATCAGCCATCTGAGATAAAAGAAATATTACTCCCCTCCAAACCAAATTCCCCCAGTAACCACAAGCTATTTCAGACAGGGCTTTTCATCCAAGAGTCATTATTAACACAATGCGGAAAATTTCAGCAAATGAAAAGCCTAAATGGGACCTTTTGTTCAAGGCACATAGAGGTCTGTTTCTTGAACCACCATCGTTAAAGGAATCGGAAGTGTCTTTTGCAGCGCAGTCAGTCTTAAAACAGGATTTGGTAAATGTGTGTGGATTGAGGTGTGGGCGGCCTAAACACACCTCAGTGAATGGGCCCCCCAGTGCTGCCAGGGGACCCTCTCCAGGGCTGGAGCTCAGGAATCAAAGCCGACACTATATGCGCCAATATACACTACTTCTACAGAGTTACTTGAAATAAATCTGTATATAAAATTGAATATTATCTCCAAATCCAGTTACCTTAGCAACAAATGTTATAGAAACCACACGAAAAGGCTTTTAAATCAATCATGCTGGTTGATTTTGAACAGATTCGCTTAACTGTATCATTTCCTAATCAATACCCACAATCAAGTCCCAGAACTATAAAAGGAGCTCAGAAGAGTATCCGGCTTTGTCTTTGGTGGGTGATTAAATCATGAAGGGAGGGTGATGTGTTATTTTTTCTTGACCACCTCCAGAGACTTCAGAAACTCTGAAGGTGTAAACTCCTAAAGGGCAAAGAATCTGCACAAACAGATTCTTCCAAACAGTTTTGCTTGTGGGTTGTAGTGATTGAAACCAGTGGTCAGTAAACCACGGCTCACAGGTCAAATCTTAGCCCAGCATCTGTTTTTATAAAACCTGTGAGCTAAGAGGTTTTAAAAATCTGTAGAGCTAACATTTTTAGATAGTCGGGGGGGGGGGGGGAATCAAAAGAAAAGTAACATTACATGACAAGTAAAATCTAAATGAAACGCAAATTTCCATGCACATAAAGTTTTAGTAGAATGCAGCCACACCCATTTGTTTATATATTGTCCGTGGCTGCTTTCATGTTACAAGGGCAGAGCTGAAGGGTTGCAACAGAGACCACATGATCTGCAAAGCTGAAAATATTTACTATCTGACCCTTTCCAGAAAAAGTTTGCTGGCCTCTGATCTAGATAATTGCAACAGTACCCTCAATTAATATCAACTGCAATAGTACTATCAATTAATTTTCAATTATTCGTCCCCATCTTTTACTTCATTCATTCATGACCCTAAAATGAACTCATCTGAAAATGTCAAACCAATCTAAAATCCAGCAAGAGTGTAATCTCTGGCCAGTTACTGTGAAGGTGAACTCCATTTTAGCATCCAAGGAATAAGTCGGGTGTTGGGATCTTTTTTTAAGTTTACTCCCCTTGAGTCCTTTCCTTTAGGGTGACCTTAATGTAGGACTTGGGCATGTAAACTTGAGATGATGTTCCTGGTCACTAGAAAATAGATGTGAGGATATGTAAGTCATCTGAAGAAGGTCTACTCTATGTATCTTTAGTGTAAGAAGGTAAATGTGAGCAACACACGGAATTTAAACTTGCCTATAACATCATCTGCCTGACCCAATTCCCAGGAAATTTACTTTTGTGAGAAAGAGAGAAATGATCTGCACATGAGCCTCCCGTCGGGAATGACCATGAAATCACAGGAAGCAGCTCTACTAGAGATAACAGATGACAATTGACCAGATTTGTCTTGAAGAACTAGAGTCAATGGATGACCCACCACCTGGGAACCTTAAGACTCCAGATGGGAAATGGCTAGACCCAAGCAATTCTTCCATATAACCATGTAAATCACCTTATCTCTCCTTGGGAAGAAATAATGACAAAAATCTACACAAAAATACTATGAAACATTTTTAATCCTGAAAAGGACTTGATTACTAGTAACCAAAGAGGGGGAAAGCCAACAAGAAAAAAATTCAATCTTTTAAATCAAGTGAGCACATACGAAATTGCTCATCATTGTTAAAAGACATGATATAATTTATCCACAGAAGACACAGTCTCATTCAGCGGAAAAATTGATTTAAATACGTTCTGACAGAGTGCTAAGAGATAGTATAGGGCGACAGCTAACTTAACAGACTATTTAAGTTTAAAAACAGCCTTTTAGAAAAAACAACAAATAACTTCTACCACTTAGAGAGGAAAAGAAATAACAAATGTCAATTAAAAGTCATAGAAACGTGATGAAGTTGTTGATGCCTTTTCACATTCCACTGAGCTTTGCAAAGGCAAGACATAAAATTAAAGTGAGTTTTATAGCCAGGATTGGTCTGAATATTTCTCCTAATATTCCTTCTGTCATACTTCTTCAGCTCTTTGAATAAAATGACAACCCACTGGGATCCAGAGGAAAAAGTCAGCTCTTTCCAAAGATGGGACTGAGCTGCCAAAATCTATTTAATATCTAAAATTAGAAATAAAATAAATCCTTCAATACCATCTATATTTTCAGAGAGTTCATTAAAATTTAAGGCATTTTTGACATGTCAGAGATTTTAGTCCAGTGACAGAAGAAAGAAGCTACCTGGGAGCAAACCCCAATTATCTCTATGGTTTGGAACATATATGTTGAGTGCAGCAAAGATAAAGAGAGAGGTGACAGGTGACTATGCAGAAACTTCCTGACTGTCCAGTCTGTACAACTTTGCCAGGGTTCCTCTGAAAGGGTGCATTTCAGGCATATTTTCATTCTTCTGTTTAAACTTTGATCAAGATGGGGAAGGGCTCTTCAGCACTGTTGGCAGGCTAAAAATGAGCAATGCCAACATAATTTCTTTATTATAATAAAATTTAAGAAATTAAACGTGAAAAAGATTTATGTAAAGCAATGCCCTCTGTGAATTTCACAACAAGCAATAAAACAATGGCAACCTCACCTCTACTCATGTATCCAACAGGAGTGATGTACACAAAACAAACATTCATTCAACAATAACAGAATGGTCCACTGTTCTACCCACCAGGCTATTAAATTCAATTATTTATTTTTCTCTCCTTTGCCACAAGACTAAGGACAACCTGCTGAATAAAAAGTTACAAGTCATACCTCATTGACAGACGTGGGGCAAAACACTCAACAAACCCTGCCCCTATGCCCTGCCTCTCTCAGCCAATCAGCGTCTTTTGAAAAATCTGGATTAAAACCTAGAAAGATCACTGTTTATTGGGAACAAACCAGAGCACCTTAGATTTATAAATGGTCAGGAACTCCCCACTTTCCCCGTTCTAAAACAATTAAGTTTTACCCAAAATTGGTCAAATCCAGCTTCATTAAAACTCCTTTCAACAAATAATATTCAAGTCATGCTAATACCAGTATAACCTGTCCATTATAGGAAATATCACAATTATCTGGATCATTTTTGAGTAAGAGCAACAACACTCATTTCATAACTGCTGACGGTACAACCACATTCTTATTATCAATACAATTATACTCAATTTTCTAAACTTGAATTGCTGCCTTACAAACTTAAAAAGGAAACTTCCATGGAATTCATAATCCTTAAAGTCTTCAGCAGCAAAATAAGCACATAACCTTTGATGCTTGACACAGGGCAAATGTCCCACTGCCATTTTCTGGAGACCATGAAATTATCCCAATACCTCTGTACTTCTACACAAGCCATCCCACTTTCTTCTCACGATTTTGCCAGTGATTTGATAAACAAGCTTTCCTACTCATTCTAAATCATACTTCGATCATTACATACATTTTTTCAAGCCATTTGATTTTTATAATACTGTCAGCTTGTTTGTATTCGTGGAAAGTCTAGGCTTCTCCTTTTTTTTTTTTTTTTTTTTTTTTTTCAAGAATCCCATTTGCAGTCAAGCCCTTCCTACCAGTTCCAACAAGGATGGAATTTCAAAGGCGATTACAAGTTTAGATAACCCAAGCGCATGCTGACTCTTCATTAACAATTACTGCTTACTTAGGCTTCTGAAATCAAGAAGGATACCCTACGGAAAAATGAAAAATCTATCGTCTTTCTTTGTTCACCATTTTTAATAGAAAACATGTTTTAAGGTCTGTCAGGAAAATAAATAATGGGAAAAAATAACTGTACCTTAAAAAATTTTTCAAATCTTCCCCAAAATATAAACAAAGACAAGACATAAACAATGCATATGCTCACATCAGCCCTCCAGACACACTTTTTATACAGAATTTATAAAGAAGAAGCGTTACCCATTAATCATACGGCATGCATCAGCAGTGCACTGGTGGGCTTAATCTTGGTTTTGAGTTATGTGTATATACAGATAAATCTCTTCCTGAGTTGAACTTCATCTTCAGTTGAGACTCAAACCATTTGCTTTCTTATTTTTGGCAAGACACTTGACCATGTGATAAGGCAATCTAACATTTCAACCTCCTTCCCTTCTCAGTGGCACGGCCCTCCTCTGTGACATCACCGCTGTGCCAGGTACGAGGACAGGCTCTAAACTATGCTCCTGGAAAACTAGAGCGCGGGTTTCTTTGTTCATTAGTCTGAAGGCTACAGCACTGTCTTTTCATATATTTGGAGATCTTGAGGATTTCAGTTGAACAGATTCAAAATGGTCTTCTTTTTCCTATGGGGAAAAAAAAATATTAAGACAAAATCAACTCACTAAAAATTCCAGTAAGATTTTAGGATCGTACGTGTCCAGAAAGTAAGTTCTGAAGGCATTTTCATCTATGTACCTGCCACTTGAAATTAGGATTTTACATTGAATGGAGGGTGGCAGATATAAAACAGAGAGCATGCCTACCCTGAAGGAGCTTTTTTTAAAAACTTTTTATTTTATCCTGGAGTATAGTTGATTAACAATGTTGCATTAGTTTCAGGTGTACAGTGATTCAGTTATACATATACATGTATCTGTTCTTTTTCAGATTCTTTTCCTATTTAGATCATTACATAATATTGAGCAGAGTTCCATGTGCTACACAGTAGGTCCTTGTTGGTTATTTTAAATATAGAAGTGTGTACATGTCAATCCCAAACAGATGTCCAGGAGAAAAGATACACAATCCAAAATAGAAGCAAACACATGCCTGCAATAAATACCAAAAGATGCGGCTGTGATTCTTGTGTAGAAACCACTGAGACCCTTCCAAGGGGAATATCTGATCTGGGTGCTAAACTAGATGACCTATCCATGCAAATTGTAGACAGTAAACTAAATATTCTCAAGATAACATGGGGTCAATAATAAGGAAAAAAGGAGAGCAGAAATAAAGAGAACATCAATACGACATAAGATCATTTGGATTCACCGATCTGTTTTAGTAAAATCTTTGGGGATCACGCCTACTAAAGATACTAAAAACAAGTCATCTCAGATAGTAAATCAAAAATTTAATGAAAATATATCATTGCTGGCATTTGTTATATAATACATTCAAAATGTAGCCTATTAAGATAAATTATTCTTCTTTATTGGGGAAAAAGAGAAATAAAAGGTGAGATTTCTCCCAATGTTTTCATTGTTAGACAGTGCTTTCTGGAGGCTTCTGGAATAGGGTGGGGGGACTATGCTGTTGAAAAACAGAAAGAGGAAGAGAACCAGGATTATTTTTAAAATAAAGGAAATAAGAGGCAGATCAGTCCTGGGCGCACACTAATGTGTGTCTAAAGTAGAGGAGTGAAATGAGAAACTAACATGAAATAGACATTGAGAAACTGTCAGGAAGAATGAGGTTGCTGTTGTGTCTTCTTACATGTGAGTGGAGAAGTCTAAGACTTCAGATCAACTTCAGGGCCATGTGGTCGGGATTATAGAAAAAAATCATGGCATGAACACCAGCCTATCCCATTCCTGTGCCTCTGCTGAGATGACCAGCCCCTGGGAGGGCTGCCTGCAGATCGCAGGGCCCTAACCCACTGGCTCTGGGAGGACCTGCCTGAAGTCTCACATTCACCTGCCTTTATTTTCTAGGAATAACCATCAATAATCCAAATATTTATTAAGCACCAATGTGTTGCAGGAACAGGACTAGACTTTAAGGGACACGAAATGTCTGCCTCAAGGAGCTCACAGTGTATTACAGGAAAGACGGTTAGAGTATTAGCTGTGAACTAGAAGGGCAACCTGAGATTTTCATGGCCTTGCCTTGAGAAGATTTGATTCAACTTGCTCCTCAGGAAGGGGAGGCAGAGACCTGTTGCTTAACCTCGAGGTAATATTTCAAGTAAAACACTGAAAACCCTTTATACAGTCACATTAGTGTCATAGAGCTTTCGTTACCGTGTCCTCTGTGTTCACATGGGATTTTGCTCCTATGGCTGATATGGTGGGATATATACGTGTGTGTGTGTGTACTTCCTGATGGGACTTCCTGATGACAGGAACTGTATCTTGTTCACTTTTTCATTTCCATAACATAACCCAAGGCCTAGCACATGATTGGCTATCCGTCAATGGTTGTGAAAATGTATTGAAACACCAAGTAGAAGGAAAAAGCCTGATTGGAACTCAGAAGACGTGGTTTCTGATCCTTGTCTCACACTCTCTTGAACAAATAAGTGAACCTCTCTAGGTCTCAGTTAACTCATACATCATTAAGATGCCGTACAAAATGATCTGTTTAAGCTCTAAGTTCAAGAATCTATTCAAAATCCAACTTATCCCAGAAGCTTCTCCTTAGCTTGTCACTACCCCCCTAACTGTACTCCCTTCTCTTCTGCACCCTACTCAATACTCTTGCCATACAGGATGATCGTGGGGTGTGTGTGTGTGCGTGCGTGTGTGTTTGATATGCACGTCTTCCATCAATAAGCTAGTCTCTGAGATAAACTGTGTCTAACATGACATATCACCAAAACCCAGTGGAGTGTCTAACACACAGCACCCCATAAATTACTGTGGAGTGAACAAATGAAAACAAAGGAAAATAATGAACTGAAGATATCTTTGTTAAGAAAAGTCAAAGTAAATCTATAAATAAAACCCCACAAATCCAGTGCATAAGGAAAGACCAAAGAAGGTATGGCCTTTAGAACATGACTAAGGATATATAAGACAAAGTAAACCTTACTTGACACAGTAGTTAAGAAATTTATAAAATGTTTTGCTCCATGAAGTCATACATAACATCTGTTAAAGTGCGAAACAAAATAAAATTTGTACAACTGTGCTCACAGCAGCTTTACTCACAGTCAAACGCTGGAAATAGCACCAGGATCTATCAACAGGAAAACAGACGAACAAAGGTGGCAAGTCCATACAACAGAATCCTCCTCTTCCACAGAGAGGAAACTACTATAGATTAACACAAGGTGGGTGAATCTCAGAAAGATTTTTCTGAGCAGAAGAAAACACACAAAATACTACACACTGTGTTGTTATGATTATGTGACGTTCTGAAACAGGCAAAACTATAGTTTTAAAAGATCGTCACAATAGCTTCCTTTGGGGGATGGGTATACACAAAAGGACAAGAGTTTACTTCCAGATGTCAGGCGAATGTTCTATATCCTGTTAGGATTTGGGGTTACAGAGGTATATTTATTGCTCAAATTTCATCAAATCGTGTACTTGTGATATACACAATTCACTCTATGTAAACATTTTACCCTCAAAAAAACTTGAAATATTGAATTTTCTCATCGATTATACATAAACTGAAGTATTTAGAGGTCAAACGTATTGAAGTCTGAAACTTACTTTGAAACACATCAAAAAAAGGAGCTGGACCAATAAATGGATAGAGGGATGGAGAGAGATGTAATGAAGAGTGAAATTTAGGTGGAGGAGGGCTTCCCTGGTGCTGCAGTGGTTAAGAATCCACCTGCCAATGCAGGGGACACGGGTTCGAGCCCTGCTCCGGGAAGATCCTACATGCCGCGGAGTAACTAAGCCCGTGCACCACAACTGTTGAGCCTGCGCTTTAGAGCCCGTGAGCCACAACAACTGAGCCCACGCGGAGCAACTATTGAAGCCCACGCATCTAGAGCCCATGCTCAGCAACAAGAGAAGCCACAGCAATGAGGAGCCCGCACCACTCAAAGAAGAGTAGCCCCCGCTCACCACAACTAGAGAAAGCCCGTGTGCAGCAACGAAGACCCAACATAGTCAATAAATAAATAACTAAATTTATTTAAAAAAAAAATTTAGGTGGTGGATACATTGGCTGTACTGCTGCACAATCCTTTCAACTTCTCTGTAATATTTCAAATTTTCATTTAAAAAAATGAAAAAAAAATTTATCATATTGACTAAAATTGCTATTCAAAGCAAAATGTGGCACACTGAATCTTCTCAGAGAGAAAAGCTCTACTCTCCTTGTTTCCTGTGATTGTTTCCAAGGATCTTTTCAAGCTTTCACTTCTCTGGCTATAAAATAACAATAGAAGAAGTACTGTAATAGGAGGAAACACTTTAAAGTTTATGTAGCGCTTGCAACGCCCACTAATTGTTTTAGATTCAGCTCAGAGGTGACTTTCCCTTAAACATCTTCCCTCGCACCTAAAGGCTTCCTGCATTATAAGATACCACCCTTACAAACAGGGAATCACAAGATCACACCAGGTGAGAAGTCTAAGTCAGCTGGTGATGGGAGGTAGTTTTTGATGGGTCTCCTGTGTTTCTGCATGTCTTATGAGAAGACACTGATAGTCCTTTATTCTAGGTGATTTTCCAAAGATGTTTCTGTAACAGCCTTGGATGATACAGATGAAGTCTCCTTCTAGAACAAAGAAAACATCTGCTTACAGCCCCGAAAGCTACAGATATTGTCCTTCCCTGTAGAGCAAATGGCAGACATATGTCCTGCCCATTATAAAAGACTCGTGTTCTCCAAACCAGTTCCTCTACTATAACATAACCCACTCTGTATACAGGCATCACTTAGTCCACTTCATTCTGTGGGAAATGAGGCTTGAGCAGCCAATGCTAACGCTATGAGTAATTAGCTGTGTTTTGTCTTGGACCCAGAAGACACATTCTGTCCTCCAAAGTGTCTGTGAAACTATCGCGGACTAATTTGTTGGCCAGTAAGTAGAGTGCGATTTCATTACCATCAGAGTTCTTCACTGTTTTGCCGATGAGAATAGAAATTAACAAAGACATTTCTAGAAGAAAGCTTCACACACTGGTTAACAAGATTTAAGAAAAGTCCCTGAGAATCGGGAAAAACGTGTTGACCACACTGAATGGTAAACAAGGCGATAAAACAGTCCTCCACTCTCTTGCCTGGAAATGAAGAGGAACTGGGGAGCTGGTTGCAGGCTGAGTACTGGGAAGTGGGTTCAAAGAGTTCACAGTTCAACGGACTGGATGGTGTTAATTCTCCTCTGGGGAGGAAGATGGCCTCCCAGTCAGGCTCAGGGGTGCCTCATAGGAGCCACTAGCACTAAAATTCATCCCAACAGGAGAAGAAGGTTTCACCCCCTTTCAAACAACAGTGACAGAAACATGCACCTACGCTAAGCATTAAAGAGACAGTGGAAGCCACTTATGGGCAGAAACCAGGTGAAGTGTTAGAACTCTGGCTGGGTCACTTTGGAGAGGATGTGGCAGGACTCGATGATCGTTAAGAATGGAAACAGCCTGGCCATCCTAGGACTTACCACCGCTTGCACTCTACCCTGCCAACTGCACATCCACCCAAAGATGCGGTAAAAGGCTTCAGAGCTTTTGCAGTGGGTCCTCGCCACGGTTACAGAGGCACAGCCTCCTCTGGGGGCTCTCCCTGAGACAAATTACCATAGGAAAGCTCAGTGAGAAAGTGACTAGTACTGGGGCTCTTGCTGCCCCAGATGGGTTTATAAGGTGGAAGATGGTCACTGGAGACGCAGAAACGGACCCCAAGACATCTAGATAAGCTGATATGGCCAGCCCCACCCTGGAAATGTCCCTTATCCTTTATATTTAAACCGAGAATTAACTTAAATATGACAGTGGAGCAAGAAAAGAGGTGAATTCCTTTTTAAAAAGGCTCCCATATGTGAGTCAAGCCCAAAGCAACAAAAGAACATAAGACCTACAGCCTTCAGCACAATCTGGCTGTGACTTCTGAGTCAAAAGATCCCCAAAGCTGAAACAGATGATGTCTGGAATGATAACCCTGACGTTCAACATAGGACCTTTTTTTTTAAAGCTCTTTACTGGAGTATAATTGCTTTACGCTATCATGCCAGTTTCTGCTGTACAACAAAGTGAATCAGCTGAATTTATACATGTATCCCCATATCCCCTCCCTCCCGTGGCTCCTTCCCACCCTCCATACCCCACCTCTAAGTCATCACCCATCATGGAGTTGATCTCCCTGTGCTACGCAGCAACTTCCCACTAGCCATCTATTTTACATTTGGTAGCGTATATATGTCAATGCTATTCTCTCACTGCGTCCCAGCTTCCCCTTCACCCCCCCACCCCCCGCCCCATGTCCTCAAGTCCGTTCTCTGCATCTGCAACTGTATTCTTGCCCTGTCATTGGGTTCATAAGTACCATTTTTCTCAGATTCCATATATTTGAGTTAGCACACAGTATTTGTTTTTCTCTTTCTGGCTTACTTCACTCTAAATGACAGTCTCTAGGTCCATCCACCTCACAACAAATAACTCAATTTCATTCCTTTTTATGTCTGAGTAATATTCCATTGTATATATCAACATAGGATTTTTTTTTAAGCTCTTTATTGGAATATAATTGCTTTACACTCTTGTACCAGCTTTTGAGGTACACCAAAGTCAATCAGCTGTATTTATACACATATCCCAATATCCCCTCCCTCCCTCGACTACCCCCACCCTCCCTGTCCTGGCCCTCTAAGGCATCACCCAATATCAAGTTAATCTCCCTTTGTTATACAGCAACTTCCCACTGGCTATCTGTTTTACAGTTGGTAGTATATATATGTCTATGCTACTCTCTCACTTCGTCTCAGCTTCCCCTTCACCCCCCACCCCACCAAACCTCGAGTTCTCCAATCCATTCTCTGCATCTGCGTCCTTGTTCTTGTCTTGTCACTAAGTTCATCAGTACCATTTTTAGATTCCGTATATGTGAGTTAGCATACAATATTTGTTTTTCTCTTTCTGGCTTACTTCACTCTGTATGACAGACTCAAGTTCTATCCACCTCATTACACATAGCTCCATCTCATTCCTTTTTATAGCTGAGTAATATTCCATTGTATATATATGCCACATCTTCTTTATCCACTCATTTGTTGATGGGCATTTAGGTTGCTTCCTTGTCCTGGCTATTGTAAATAGTGCTGCAATAAACATTACGGTACATGTTTCTTTTTGGATTATGGTTTTCTCTGGGTATATGCCCAGGAGTGGGATTACTGGATCATATGGTAGTTCCATTTTTAGTTTTTTAAGGAACCTCCAAACTGTTTTCCATAGTGACTGTACCAACTTACATTCCCACCAACAGTGCAGGAGAGTTCCCTTTTCTCCACACCCTCTCCAACGTTTATTGTTTCCAGATTTTTTGACAACATAGGACTTTGAATAGACCAAAAACACTGGCAGTTTGGTTGGCTTGTGAGCAGCTGCTGTGCTGCTGGAAAACAACAGCAAACGCAAAGCCTTGCTGCTGTCACAGAGGCTCCCCTCCCCATCTACAGTGACTTTGCTGCTTTAAGGAAAAAGATGATTAGGGGAAAGACCAAGTTTTCCTGTCACCAAGAGGGACTGAAGGCCATAGAAACCCACCTGAGGCTGTAGGGAGCCATGGGAAAGGGAGGGACTCAAATATTTATGACTCTGTTGTAGTCACTGAAGTCAGTATGCTACCTGAATGTGTAAGAGGAGAAGGGCATGAAAATTCATCTAAGGGGGTTCAAGCTAGGTTTGCAGTGGGAGAGGAAAGATAACGTGACCATGTGAGAAGGGTTCTGCATGCCCATTCAAGATGCCGTTGTTGCTTTACATCTGAATCTATAGTAGGAATTGATGGTACATGCTCGGACTTCCTCATCTCATAGGCACCAAGGACAATCTCCTGGTCAAGAGCAGCCACATGAAAAGAAGGTCTACTCGGATACTTACCCCAAGGGTTGCCAACTTCTCTGCCATGTGCAACAAATGTGTGAGTCAGAATTGCACACAGCTTCTCTACCTTCTGATAACTAAAGTTGTCACTATACAAATAACGTCCTGCTGGCGTCAAGTCAGAGGCCTCAGTTTCAACCGCCTTGCCTGTGTCATCAAACCTCCCAGCAGAGATGGCTGATAAACCCTCACAAAATTCAGGGAGTTTCTAACTAAGGAAGGCTTCTTGAGACTAGGTGGACAGACAGGCAATGCTTTATCTATCCTCCGTCAAGGAAAATCAGCCCAGCACCTTACTGGACTCTTTGCGGTTGGAGACAGTAAGGTCTCACTGGAGTATTCTACTTGCTCTGTTAGGACTTCCCTGGTGGCACAGTGGACAAGACTCCACGCTCCCAATGCAGGCGGCCCAGGTTTAATCCCCGGTCAGGGAACTAGATCCCACATGCATGCTGCAACTAAGACCCAGTGCAACCAAATAAATAAATAAAATGTTAAAAAAAGAAATCAGTGAAATATACTTGCTCTGTTATATCAGCTAATCCACAAAGTAGTATCTTTTGAATTAGGCCCAGACTAACAGGCTAAAGTATAAACTGTCCAGCAAGCTGAGGTATGCTCTCTAGCTTTGTGGCCCCACAGCCCTAATGACCACTTTGTGAGACAATTCTCTGCGATTAACGATTTTGCCAATTGGCGACTCTGGCGATGGGAGGCAGCCTTCCCCTAGAGGCATCCTCTGGGGTTTTAGACTCAACCTTGACACGGACACCATGTACACACAGCCCTTTTGAAAAGCAGCTGTTAGCCTGTTACTGAGCTCTTGTCCACACTGAATGCCATGACCACACACACTTCGGAACTCTCTAGCCTGATCGTCCTACTCGTGGTGGATCAACACGGTGGAAAGGGTCTAGTAAGTCTCACTTGTCAGATATGAATGGTACGTTCAGGATGTACGCAGTTGGTCTGGCCCAGCAACATCTCAGCCTCACATGAAAATACGGCCACATAGTCTTTGAGGGAAAGTTTATTCCCTGCTCTTCTGCCCAAAATGAAGCCACCGGCTCCACGGGGTCCTTGGTTCATTGAAGTTCCGCTATACGTCTGGGCCTGCTTCACGGATGTTTTGGTGGCGTTGAAACCCAATGGTGTCCGCCACCCACTGCAGCTGTCCAATCTCAGCACAAGTGCACATAACTGAAAACCAAAGAGACTGCTCAGCTCAGTGGCCAGAACCTAAAGCCATTTTCATAGCCATGGCCAATACTTCTTCTGATAAACCTTGTTACATTGCTACTGACTCTTGAGCTATTGCCAAGAGTGAAGAGCTATTGTCAATAATTGTCCATTTGGAAAACCACTGACTCTTTACCTCTCTTTGAAGCAACAAAATCTGGAAACAAATCTTAGCTGTTGATCAAACCATCTGGGTCACTTACGTAGATGCCCATCCTCTGAAGAGACCAAACAGCATTAAGCACCTGATAGAGACTGCACCAGACAGATTGCCACAAATGCTACACGGCATCTGAATCCTGTCCAACACGGCAATAAATCTGCGTTCATAGACGGCACAAAGTCAAGGATGCTATCTTTCTGATGCAGAGGGTACCAAGCATGCAAGACTTGGGAGTTATACCAAAAGCTGACCAGTATTTCCCTGGCAATTGATTAAATCAGACCTGTAATCACCTCTTGGGGCTACTGGAGATGCCTCATCACTGTGGACACCTGTTCAGGATACGGTGTTACTGTTCTAGTCGGATTGGCCAACTCCAGTCACACCACAGTAGCCCCTGAAAAACATCTGTTTCATGTTTGTGGCCCTATGGACCATTTGCAGCCTAACAGTGGTGCCCCCGCCCCCTCCTTTTTTTTTAATCACAAAAGCTATCAGAAAAGTGGACGGGGAGCAGAGGTATTCAGTGGACTTTCCACACTTCCTACCATTGAAAGGGATCACTGATCACTGGAATAGCCTTCTCAAAAATGGACTCAAAAAGACTTCTGCCGCTGTCTCCCTTACCTCCTCCTGGTCCACACATCTTGGTAAGGCAGTTCAGATACTAAATATGGCTATTTCCAGAAAGGGATTAAGAGATTATCTCCTCTTGGCTGCTTCATGGATAATTACTGGTAAAAATATATAATAAGTAAGAATATATAAACACAACTTCCATAAGATTATATATATATATGAAAATCCAGGATTCTGCCCTGACCACTCCTGCCATGATGTGTCCTTATTTACCCCAACAGCAACCCCCAGGATGTCTGGTGGTAGCCCTGCCCAAAGGGAGCCTACGAGATTCAAATACAATTCTGGTTTAGCCACCTGTATTGTTTTATTAGATTGTCACGATTCTAGATCAAAAGGATAATAACTATTTGGTTGACTACAGAGCTCATCAAGACCTCCTGCCATAGCCCACACGGACAAAGGCAGAAAACACACTAGGTCTCCACGAGTGTTTTTAAAAGCCCTTGACCTTCTTGCATCTGAACGCACAAGTGCAAAACTCCAGTAGGAGGTGAGTAGAAATAAGGTGGAGCTTTATCTCCTGAAATGGGACAAACTGATTTGATCAACAGTGCCGTCTGATAATAAGGCACCTGGGAAGGAAACACCTTAGACTCTAAGAGGTACAAAGGCTGGAGAGATATTAATAATTATTTGTTTTTCAAAGTCACCTTGTCACCTTCCTATAAGGAAAATGCCTTAGTGTTCCTCTCTTAAACTGTTCTAAGTGCCTTAAATTTAACAGTCTATTGGGTCTACCAAATCCACCAGATGCTCTAACCACAATTTGGTTGCCATTCCCCCTTAAACTTACAGAAAAGTCTATCAGAAACAGCAGGGATGGTGACAGCTTCTGCCCCAAAATAACAATAACCAACCTCTCCATTCCCATTGCCAGCACTCAGTCATTCCATGCAGTAGACAAACACCACCCAGTCTGCGGCATGGACAAAGAGGAAAGCTGGACCAACTGCCCTCTAGCAGTCTCTCCAAACACAAAAAAGAGACACAACTGTTTGAGGTGAATCGGGAATGCTAAGGTTTAAAGCCAGCAAGGAGGTCACAGGTACCATCCGCCAGGGCTGCCTGACTAAATAGGTCCTACTTGGTGTCCCTAACAATTGTAAGTAATACTTCTTTCCAGAGGCACCATGTGTACCTCCAGGACTGCACTTCTTGTGTAGAACCTGGCATTAACTTCTTTCCTAAAAACAATGTGTACTTGTACACTAGGAGTGGTCGTAATTCAACTGTCTATGGAAACATCCATAATAGATCATGTAGCCCTTAGACAACTGCAAGGATGTTTTTGAAATCAGACTGCCTTTGGTTACTCAGAGGAGGTTCCTGGAGGGATAACTGACTTGTCATTCACACTCACCCTATCAGTAGTTATTCAGTTAGAAAAGAGGAACATAAAAAAGAATGAAAAAACGTCATTTGCAGCAACATGGGTGGGCCTAAAGATTATCACACTGAGCAAAGTCAGTCAGAAGGAGAAAGACAGGGACTTCCTGGGTGGCGCAGTGGTTGAGAATCCACCTGCCAATGCAGGGGACACAGGTTCGATCCCTGCCCCAGGAAGATCCCACATGCCGCAGGGCAACTAAGCCTGGGTGCCACAACTATTGAGCCTGTGTGCCACAACTACTAAAGCCCGCACACCTGGAGCCCATGCTCCGCAACGAGAAGCCACCACAATGAAGAGAAGACCCCGCTCGCCACAGCTAGAGAAAACCCGTGTGCAGCAATGAAAACCCAATGCAGCCAATAAATACATAAATACATAAATAATTTGTTTTAAAAAAATAAAGAAAAAGATAAATACCATATGACATCACTTATATATGGAATCTAAAACATGAACCTATCTATGGAACAGAAACAGACCGAAAGACATAGAGAACAGACGTGTGGTTGCCAAGGGGAATGGGGGAGGGATGCATTGGGAGTTTGGGATTAGCAGCTGCAAACTATTACATATAGAATGTAACAAATATCCTGTAATAAACCACAATGGAAAAGAATGTGAAAAAGAATATACATATTATGACTGAATCACTTTGCTGTACAGCAGAAATTACTGCTGTACAATATTGTAAACCAACGTACAACATTGTAAACCAACTATACTTCAATAAAATTAAAAAAAAAAAAAAAAAAAAGATGGTACGAAATTTGTCTCTGACTCCAACTGAAGTAATAAATGACACCACTTCAGCCTCTGCAGGCATTCAGGTCAACATCAATCCACTGTCCATACATTGTTATGGACAATATAACTGCCCTATACTTCCTCCCTGAGGGCCAAGACAAGGTCTGCGCAGTCACTAAAATACTCTGTTGTGGGACTTCCCTGGCTGTCCAGTGGTTAAGACTCCAGGACCCCGATGCAAGGGGCCCAGGTTCGATCTCCGGTCAGGGAACTAGATCCTGCATGCTGCAACTAAAAGATCCCACGTGCCGCAACTAAGACTCGGTGCAGCCAAATAAAAATAAATAAATATTTAAAACACTCTGTTGTGCCTGGATTGTCTTGTTGGATTGCCATCATCCTAGATCAAAAGGATGACCACCTGGCTGAGGACACTGCTCATCAAGTTCCCCTTCCACGGCCCAGGGAAACACAAGTGTGAGATATACTGAGCCCTTGTAAATTTCTAAAATTGCCCTTAACCCTCTTCCATCTGAATCTTACGGAGGAAAGATCTCAGTGCCAGTAGAAATGTCTCAGCCTGAGTGGAAAGGTCAATACAGAGACCTAAAAAGAAAGCCACCCAGCTTTCTATGGTGGACACTGATGATTTATGGGGTTTGTCCAGCTAGTTGGGCCTGGGACCCTGATATGATGGAGGTTGATAATATAGGTTGTCTCATCTGGCTGTTTGATGTCTTGTTGGTGGTAGCTTTTTTTTTTAAGTGCCATAAGAAGCAAATTGACCAGATGTGATTCCAGCTTCAGCCAGTCAGATTAATCTCAGTGGTCAGTGGAGTGGTGTACTAATGGGACAACTTGCCCAAAAGCAAGATGGTGTAGGAAGGAGGTTTGGATTTTGATGGGAGACAATTCTCTATGGTTCTCTTGCATTTCTGCATATCTTATGAGCGAGTGCAACACTGATTTCCCTTTGCTCAAGATTACCTTTTCAAAGGTCTTTGTATAGAAAGCAGCCTTTGAAGATAAAGATACTGTCTCCTTTCAGGGCAAAGGGAGAGCTTGCTTACAGTCTAAGAAATAGTGTTTCCTTCCGGCCTGCTGCTTGTCCAGTACAATAACACTAACATCTCCCTTTGGAACGAAGGGCATAGATGCTTGCTGCCCACTCTAAAAGATTCAGGTTCCCAAAGCGTAAGGTTCCTTTCCCATAATGCAGCCCACTGTGCATACAAGAGCCATCTGTTTCTGTTCACATAGCCCTGTAGGAAGTGGGGCTCTGGAACTGGTATAAAAGCTGATGTAGGTTTGGCTAGTTCTTCTGCTGTGAACATTAAACTGTCCTTTGTCTCCAATCAGAAATCCCATGTCTTCTAAACTATCCCTGAAACCGTGGCAGGCTCACGTGTTAGACTGCAAGTAGGTTAAACTCTCAGTTTTTGATAATCAATGTACTTTCATCATCCCATAGCAATAGCAGCCTCCCTAAACCACCATATTAAGAAAAATCAAATAACCAATAGTAAAAGGGGAATAGGGCTTATTCATTTTACTTTTGAATGATCCCCTAAGATATATCTGTGTGCCTACATTAGGAAATGGTGACTAAAACACTCTCAATAATTGTAATATTTTGCCACATGTCCTTCCTGCTGAAAATCCTTTGAAATGCATTTTCTTTCCAGTTTCATTCTGTTTTTAATCCTGCACAGGTAAACTGGTAATGTTTCATGTTTTAAGTCAATGTGTATCAATAAAATGTGTTTACAAATAATATTTAAGGCTTCGTGTTATCTGTCTGGATACAGTAATCATTTCAAAGCTGACAAACATGATGGTATCTGATAAAGGAGTAACAACATTTTATATAATTTATTTTCTCTATAGGAAACAATCATCATAAAATACAAAATATAAATAAATATGAGATCTTTTATTTACCTAAAATTTTTGTTTTTAATACTATAATACATTATCTTTGTGCAAATTCAAATATTACAAAACTATATTAACTGTTATTCACTGAACTGTATTAATTGTATTAATACAGAACTCTCAAAAAGCAGCTACCATTAGTAGTTTCCTACTCAAGTACTAACACAAATGTATATTTAATAGAAATGTGATAGTCTATGTGTTCCTTGGACCCACTGACATTTCAGTACACATAGACAGCTCAGCTTTAATAGCTCCAGAGTTGCACAGCATCCCACTACTTTGATATATGGAAATTTCTTATCTAACTCCTTAATGATGGTGTTTAAGGTTGTTTCTACTTGGTTAACCAGTAAAAACAACGCTGCAGTGATTATTCTTGCATTTACATCCTTCTGTATTTATAAATATTTCTACTGGATAAATACTCACACAGATAACAGACATGCTGAATGACAGGGTCTGCACGAATGCTACTGCTGGGTTAGTATGGCCCCTTATTCATAAGTGCACTGTAATACCAGGTTAAAATTCTGCTCTCACCTTTGTTGCCAAGGATTTGAGTTTTCCCAGTAGCGACTGTTTATTGGAATATACAACTTCCTCTTCGTTATCTTCTCCTTCCATGATCGCACAGCTGTCTGCAGCTGGGAGCTCACACTCTTTTGAGTTAGTTGTCATTACTAATTTGGAATATTTGTACTCCAGCCTAAGTAGTGGCAAATAAATAAAGTGACTGTTTAACATAAATTAATACTTATTCGGGGTGGGCATACACCAGCTAATTAAAGTGTCTTGGAGTATAGTTGCTCCACCAACAAATTTCCTCCACCCATAGCCATAGCACTATTTGTTCTAATTAATCTACCATCTACACACAAATCTTTTCCAGAATTTCAGAGAATCAGTGCAATATAGTTAACTCTGTCACTTATTTTACATTGACTACAGTGTTCCATTATAACAGACTTCTAAAAAAACAAAGAGAAAATCTGAGATCTGAATGCATTTTCTTCATTTATAAATATCTGGAAACTAATTCACTATGCAGTTTTCAAAAGTTCAGTTCATAAGGATGAGAATATTACACAGGCAAGTGAATCACTCTTGACTACTTCTATCACTCATCACTTTCTACTCCCCACCTCAGATATTACAGCTGTCCCTAGATAATGCAATAGAGAACTTTCACAGCCCCACTGACATGTAAATCATTTTAAAAGAGCCAAATTATATAATTATCAACATGCAACGGGAAGTTAGACTCAATACTCAACTTCAGATTCCTGAAGTCCTAAAGGAATTTAAAGGTGATATTTGCCTATACACTTAGTCTGTTTCTTTGCAAATATCTACCCACAAGAAATCGAAAAAGAAAAGGTGGAGCAAGAAGGCAACATGTTGTCATGAGAAGAAAAACAGACACACAGAGAAAATCTGCCTTTCTTTCTGAGCTCTGCTCCCACGTACTTGAGTAGCCAGGAGCCTCTTGTTTTTCTTTGTCTTATAAAAACAATGAGTCTAAATCAATTATCTCAAATGTTCTCTGGTCTCTCTGTTATCAAAATAACAATCATTTCCATTTGCTTTCTTAAACACCTTTCCTATGACTCCTTTACTGGGAGAAATTTCTTGTGTCTCTGAGAGAAACTGATGACTATAATGATTCAGTCTGAAATTTTCACACCAAGAGAGATTCTTCGGTTCCTATACGGAAGTTACTTACTTCTGATTCTTTTTCCAGAAGTAGCAAGTTAGAGCCACCAGCAAAACGGCTGTAAAAGCTCCCACACCTGCTCCCACTTTTAGCCAAAAGTCAACTGTTTCGCAGGTTGACAACTTTTTCTCAGGCAAAGAAATTCCTTTAATGCACCACTTAGGTTCATTCCACACATATAAGGTTTCCTTTAAAAAACACACACACACAGATGACATAAAAAATGAGATTCAGAAGGAGAAGGGTTTTGCTAACCCTTTATTCACAGTAGGCAGAGAGGATTATTTGGCTTTCATCTAACTGAAGCTCCAAAAAGAGAGGAAAGAGATATAGAAGAGCGAGAATAAGGAAATGATGGATGAAAATGCAACAAAACCATGAACTGTCAGATCAGAACGCTTGCTTCATGCTGGGGAGGCTGAATAAAAATGACTCGGTCTGGATCTATCATTTGAGCTGTTTTTTTTTTTTTTTTTTCAAATTTCTGATAAGCCCTGACTTCTTAAATCATGGTTTTAAATGAAAGCTTAGGTTGTTTAATATAACTAACTGGAACGGGTTTCACGCACTCATCATGCAGGTCCATTTCGCCGAAAAGCCTCTTCCTTGAGTGAAAGAGCAGACCCTGAACCCAGGACATGCAGGTACAGCGTGACTGGCAGACTCTGGTGTGGGGTTAGGAACACAGACGGCACCCCTTTCCTCGGCCAAAATAAGGAGGGTGTTACTCTGGGTCATCACTACCCACCTGAGGGACTTCCTCTCATCCTCCCAAAGTAGATGACTCAGTTTTGTTAGGCAATGTTTTTCAAACTGCTCACTGCAATCAACTAGTAAATAATAAAATCAACATACTGGGTCTCAACCAGCAATTTTTAAAAAAACAAACAGATCAAATAAGACAGATCAGAAACAAAAACCAGAGTACAGTGCATGGTTCCTTATAGATTTCAACATACACGATGACCAGTAGCAATTTGCATGATGATTATACATTAAATGACACAAGGTATTACATTTTTTGCTCCTTGTGCCTCCTTAAATTTCCTGGTGAATGATGGTCACCTTATCAACACCCTAACAGAAGCCTAACACCATAATGTTGAATTTCACATACATACACACACACTTTTACAGTTGGTCCCAAAGTGAAAGATGTGCAGGAGAATCCTACTTACTTTGAGGAAAACTTTCAACCAAGTTTTGGATAAGAACTTTTTAGAAAGGACATTAGTAATTGAAAAAAAATTTAGTGTAACATTTTCATTAAACTTAGCGTGAACAAATTACTTTTTAAATGGCTCACATGATTTTTATAAGAAAGATGAGGAAGGAGGAGGCACGAGCAAGCTGAACTGCTGCCTCTCTAACATGCAAATAATGACAATAAAGAGAGAAATGTTAACTCCAGTCAGCAAACACTAACTTCATCTGAAGGGTGTTCCAACAAGAAAAAAAGACTGTGAAAAAGTTTATATGGTTGTATCACTTGCACGACACCCAATGCAAATGGTAAGCTTTAATGTCCGATGACATTTGTCCTCTAAACAAACCACCAAAACTTCATAACTAAAAAGATACATACTGGGAAACCTAGAATTTTTAAATTTTTGATAAGCGCCTCGAATTGTTAAAGAAAAATACAAGCGGGGCTTCCCTGGTGGCTCAGAGGCGAAGAATCCGCCCGCCAATGCAGGGGGATACCGGTTTGAGCCCTGCTCCAGGAAGATCCCACATGCAGCAGAGCAACTAAGCCCGCAAGCCACAACTACGGAAGCCCACATGCCTAGAGCCCGTGCTCCACAACAAGAAAAGACAACGCGATGAGGAGCTCTCACACCACAGTGAAGAGGAGCCCCACCCGCTGCAACTAGAGAAAGCCCGCGTGCAGCAACAAAGACTCAACACAGCCAAAAATAAATACATACATAAATAAATTAAAAAAAAAGAAAAAGAAAATCAAGCTGTTGGCAGAATTTCTTAGTCATTCTATAACTTATCCATTCTATGAATTTCTTGGTTGTTCTATTAAGTAGAAAGCTTTATCCCTTCATTAGGTCATGTCTTTGGCAAATAAGAAAATGGCTGATACTGCCGCTGAAAAATTTATTCGTCCAGCACGTAGGGATATTTTGTGAACAGGGTGAGATAAATTTGATGATAAATTTTAAAACTTACCTCTCAGTGATAACACAGTATCTCTTCAAATCTCTACTACTGTATAACATTTAGAAGTAGTGCTTAATACGTACTTAGAACCTGGTATAGATTTTTGAGATCCAATTTGATAACAGCATTTTTATCACAAGTCATGTAGCTCTTTTAGATTATATCAGCTGTACGTGGAGGACTTGCAGTGTATAAATTTAACTTCCTGTGCTTCTGGATTACATGTCTTTATAGAATTGAAAAAGCAGACTCTCAGTCAATATAAAGTGAAAAATTGTAAAGAATGGAGCAGGCAATAGGACAGAAACACAGTAGAATTATTAAAGCAATTAAAAGATACCCATCACAATATTTTGCAATCATTTTTTTCCATTATAAGGCTTTGGCAGCCAAGAAATCCACCCTTGTTCTCCGACATAATGGAAAATGCTGTGAAAGTTGTCAGTTGTATTGAAAGCTCACCAAAGAGCAGACTTTTTGAAATACAATTATCCAGAGATTGGAGGTGAACATACCCACTTATTGCATCAAACCCATTTGTTTGTTATTGCAACGGAACACCCTAAGGAAGGATTTTCATCTCATTCTAGTTGAAGGTCGATCTCATTTGGCAAATATTTTCAAAATTGACATCTAAGTATAATGGAAGGGTATATTTAACTGATTTTGGTATTTCTCAAATTAAATTTGGAACTATGGGGGGGGGGAATTATATACCTCAATATGTCAAACACAACAAAGGGTTCCAAAAGGTATTATTCTTAAGGAAAAAATAGGCATTTAAAAAGCATCACCTCTCAACTATCTGTTCCTAACATTCTTACAAGATGTTGAACAGAGGGTTTTCAGTGAAGACGGTTTGAATGAGATAAAATTAGAGAAACTGTTGCCACTGCACAGTCTTACACTTCTAACCACTACCTTCCGGAAGAGGACTATTAAATATTAAAGAATGTTTGGATAAAAGGTCATTTAGCTTTTCAAAACTCCTGAGTTAAACTTGGTGGCCAAAGAAGGGAATGCACCTTTTATTTTTTATTTATTCTTAAAAAAAAAAAAAAGGATTATAAGACTGTATGTGTATCTTAATTTTAGGGAAAAGATAAAGACATTTTCACTGTGAAGCATAAAGATGTATCATTATTATTAGGAGGATTTAGAAGGAAACCATTTTTTTATGAGGCTGGAATTTTTATCCTTGACCCACTTAAAAATGTTGAAAAGAAACTGGCTCGACCGTGCCCTAGATGTGTGAGCAATGCTGCGTCTGTGTGCTCTGAACCAGGAAGAGCTGTCCACAGGTATGCACACTCACTGAATTAAACACTTCCTAATTTTCGGTTTAGTTTGCCTATTTGGAGACTTCTCTATTTTGTATTAAAGTATTAATTAAAATATTTCATATTGTTACACTTATACTTTATCACAAAATAGGAAAACAAGTATTGTTCCATAAAACAGTTTTATTTTTAGGCATATCTATGTGTCTGAGTTTGTGTCTGCGTACTAGGCTTGATGTACAATGTATTTCTTACTACAGGTTCACTGTCTTTCAAGTATGAAAAATGTCATTGTAGAGAATAGTTCTCAATGTATTTTTTTATTCTTAGAGGTGGACACTACTGCTTCCAAATATGCTGAATATATGGCTTTCGATGAGGGCATTCAGATTTCTTCTCTCACTTCAACCCTCCAACATGCCAACAACCAGCTCTTTAAGACCTTCCTGGAAAGAACAGCTCCCCTCTTCAGTCCCCTTACACAGTGAGCACCCTAGCATGTTCCATGCTGACCCGAAAGTCAGTCCTATCCCATCTACCTTCTAGATCTCGGAAGCTCCATTGGAATCTCTGATCCTCTGATGCCCATTCTCCACTAGGGTCCCCACCACTGGCACTGATTTATCCTCTCATCTGTGCTTCTTCAATGTCATTTCAATGGAATTTGGAGAGAGTGAGGTGGTAAGTCATTTTGAAAAAGGTAAAGTTTACATTTTTATATGGTACTAGTCAAAGCTGGTGCAGTGAAGTGGGTGCTCTCAAATACTATTAGTACAAGAGCAAATTGATGCAACCAAAGCAATTGAGTAATATGTATCAAGAACCCTAAAAATGTCCACCTCCTCAAATCCAATTAATCTCTTTCCAGTTATAAACTCTAAGGAAATAATCAAAGGTCTAACAAAGATGTTCATTACAGAGTTATTTACAAAAAGGTAGTTTTCAATTTTTTTCTTAAATGTCCAACAAGGGAATTTTTAAATTCCGAATTGCATATATAACAGAATATTTGTCAATAACTAAAAGTCATGTATTTAAAAAAAAATAATAATGACAAGGGAAATATATTAAATGCATAAAAGAAACAAAAAATACAGAGAATAGAATCCCAACTTTACTTTAAAAAACAAGTAAGTGAACAAAGGATTGCAGAGAAAATATAGAGTAGGATCTTGATTCACACATATGTGTGGCGGGGTGCACATGAGACTTACTCTTCATATATGCTTCTTGTGAAGAGTCAGTTATATCATCCTCATCTTAATTATAACTGCGTTATATAAACCATATCTTGGTTTAATTATATCATTTCCTTTTAATCTGGGTAAATATCTATAGTCCACAATTCCCTTGCTGTAATTCATTTTCCCCAATTCCAGTACACATCTTCAGCTACCTCAGCATATGGGAGTCTAGGTATCAAACTTGGTTTTAAATGCATATTAATATCTCATTAAGTTAACTATAAGCTTTAGCCATGCTACTGAATCTAAGTTTCTATGGTGTAAGCAATGCTGGACTAAACAATTATATTCTCAGTGATACAGTTCTGCTTAGATAGGTTTTCCCCTTACCTGAAATCCCCTCTTACAGGCACCCTCAATCTCATGGAAGTCATGCTCTGTGCACAGAGGGCAAGCTTCAGCACTCTCCCACAGGAAATAGAACGTACATCCATCACAGGTACCTGCTGGGCACTTGCTGAAATAAAACATGAAAAACAATAAAATCAACAGCTTTTGTAACACATTCAACTGAGTCAAATCAACATTTGACTGCATACCTGGAAGTGATGTGTGGATGCTGAGAAAATACATGAAAAATAATCTAAAGGAGACAAAGCCACAGGATACCACTTTGCACTTACCAGGACGTCTTGAATCAAAACAACAGATAATAACAAGTGTTGTGAGGATGTGGGGAAATTAGAACCTTCACACACTGCTGATGGGAATATAAAATGGTGCAGCGTTGGAAGAATCTGGTGGTTCCTCACACCATTAAACACAATTATCATATAACCCAGCAATTCCGCTCCTAGGTAAATACCCACATGAAATGAAAATACTATGCACACGCAAAAACTTGTACATGAATGTTCATAACAGCATTATTCACAATATTGCTGGAAACAACCCAAATGTCCATCAGCAGATGAATGGATGAACAAAATGTGGTATACCCATACAATGAAATATTACTCAGCCATAAAAAGGAATGTAGTGCTTATACATGCCCCAACTTGGATAAACTTCAAAAATATTATGCTTAGTGACTGAAGCCAATCAAAACTTTCACATATTATAGGATGTTATTCAGATCAAAGTCCATGATAGGGAACTCTATATAAACATTTGCAAGTAGGTTAGTGTTTACTTAGGGTTAGGAAGGGGACTAACCTAAAGGGAGGTAATAGCTAAAGGCTATGGGATTTCTTTGTGAAGTGATGAAAAAGTTCTAGACTTGGCTGTGGTGATGGTTGCATACATCTGAATATGCAATAACCATCTAACTTTAAATGAGTGAATGCTTTAGATGAGTGAATTGTAATGGTATGTGAATTATATCTCTATAAAGCTTTTTTTTTTTTTAATTTAAAGGAGAAACATGCACAGATAATGACAAAAAAAAAAAAAAAAACCCCAACTCCAGGGAAGTTTCTTAATGAAAATGATGCCTAAGCCAAGTCTAGAATATTCTAGATAGGAGTTAGAATAGAAGGGAAGAAAGCAAGGGAATTCCTGTCAGAGGGATGGAACAGTAGATGAATTGGAGGGAAATTACAAGCAGGTCATGGTCCCCGGAGCTTCAAGAGCAAGGCAGTGACTGAGCACTGGGCATACAGGCACCAGGTGGTAAAGGGAGGCTGCGATTTCTGTTGAAGATAATGATACGTAGGTGAGGTGCTTCGGGGAACAGAATGACACATATAAGCACAGTCCACGGGGTTGGGGGGGTGGAGACATACAATCAAAATTGTCTACAGTGAAAAAAACCACCATCAGGTCCACACACAGCTCAGTCATGCAAATGATTTTGCAATCCTGGGTTTCTTTGGCCTGAGGATGACTTCCTTCAACAAGAGGTTACCCTCAGCACGCAGCAGTGATGGATGGGGCTTAGACACAGGCGCAGGATGGCACTGAACCAACCACCAGGCAGGGCCTGCATGGAGACTTTGAAACTCTACTTGCTGGTGGGTAGGCCTTTCAGGTCAACTTGTCTCTTTCATTTTAGGGACTGAGAAAGACAGCAGGGCTCAAAAATTAACCTGCTGTTACTGGGTACAGAATCTTTACTGATTGAAGCAAGAAGCTATTTGGAAAAGTTCTGCTGGAAATGACTATTTTGTTCATGAATTCATTAAAACAGAGGACTATTGTTTCCTTAGTTTGTCTCCTGAATGTGCCCTAAGTCAAGCTGTGTAAATACAGGGCATTGCCCTGAAAACCTCCTTCGATCTCAGCTGGTGCAGAATACAGGTGCCCTGAAACAACAAAGAGCAAAATGATAGACACACAGTGATAGAGAGAATCCAAAAAACACCCCTTTTTAAGTTTTAATCTCGAATGCCTTTCTGATAACACACTATCCAAAACTTTAATTTTCAGTCTACCAGAAAGGTAAAATTTCATACTATTAGTTAATTAAATATATTCTAAGGTACCCTAATAAAAACACTGAAACAAATTTACATGCCTGAAAATTGATGCATTTTTACACATCTATCTTTCCAGAGTGTCTGTGTACTGCAGACTACGTGGACATGGCTGGGAGGTAAACAAAAAGCAACGTTCTGTATAACATGCTTCAGAAACAGAGGCCCAGATTGTCAGAGCTAAGAACAATGCTGAGTAGTGACCCTCCGGAAAAAATGACTTGACTCTCTTATCTGCCTAAATTTTTCTGTTTGTAAAAAGGGAGTAAGAAATATATTCAGACTAAGAAATAAAGAGAGATTTTTTTTTAAAGGAAAGTACGGTAGTGAAAACCATGCCACTTAAAAAATTATTTCTACTCTCTACCTTCCAGATCAGTAAAAGCAATTCAAAATTGTTCCTATGAAAAAAATTTCGGTAACCAATTAGAAAAATTCTTCAAGAACACAATTGCTATTTGCCTAACAATGCTTTGCAGCTTTCAAAATAATCACACTTTTCTGATCACTTATCAAAAATTACCAATAGGCTTTCCGGCTCAAATCTTTCCTCCCTGAATCATTCTATTTTTATCTCTCCAACACAGAAAAACTTCAAAAGGAGAAAAACTGTTCATGTTGAGAAAATGAAAGAGTAAGTCTACTAAAGTTTGAGAAAAAAAGAACTCAACAAATCAAAAAAAAAAAGGAGAAAATTAATCAAACTTGCAAAAAGCTCTAGAGAGAAGACTTGGGTTAAAATTCTAACTGGACTTTCAAATAATTGTGTGTTTTTCCATAAGTGATTCAACCTCCCTCCCTACCATGTGATTTTTATCATTTGTCAAAGGCAGAACATCTGCTATACTGCATTAATAGGGTGGTTATAAAGGATAAAATGAAGGAATAATTTGGTAAAGTTTAAAGCACTGCAAAATATAAAAAAGATTATTAACAATGCACATCACTTTCTAAAGAACCAGTAGAGCCAAAGACACACATACAAAAAATCAAGACACTGATATAATTTATAAAGCTGCCATTGGGTGTCAAAATACTACAACGATTCAATGCCTTTCCTTGGCAGACTTCACTTTTGAAAAGAAACTCAGGTTAAAAGCGGTTGAGTTTAGAATCAATTCTTTCATTCTTTTAACTCAATGAATCATTTAAAATGTGGAACATCCAAATTTGATTCCTTGTTATAAACCTAATTTTCACCATTTGAATCAGGCCTTCCCTGGGAACTAACAAGCATGTGGGAAGCAGTAATAATGTCAATAGCATTCACATATATAAATGAAAATAGAAAAAAAGATAGAAGAAAAAAAGTAGTAAGACAGATAAACACTGTGTTGCCAGATATGTGAAACACCTTTCCCCTTGATGACCTGTTCAGCCCCATCTTTTCCTTCCAACCAGCTTTTTACAGGTGTCTCTAATTGTGCTTCTATATAACTTTTGCTCTACGTGATCACCGTAGAAACCAATAGAGTATATAAAAGAATGAAATTAGCATACTCCTTAACACCATCCACAAAAATAAACTCAAAATGGATTAAGGAACTAAATGTAAGGCCAGACACTATACAACTCCTAGAGGAAAACATAGGAAGAACACTCTTTGACATAAATAACAGCAAGATCTTTTTTGAGCCACCTCCTAGAGTAATGGAAATAAAAACAAAAATAAATAAGTGGGACCTAATGAAACTTCAAAGCTTCTGCACAACAAAGGAAACTATAAGACCAAAGGACAACCCTCAGAATGGGAGAAAATATTTGCAAATGAATCAACAGACAAAGGATTCATCTCCAAAATATCTAAACAGTTCATCCAGCTCAATATCAAGAAAACAACCCAATTCAAAAATGGGCAGAAGACCTAAATAGGTATTTCTCCAAAGAAGACATACAGATGGCCAAGAGGCACATGTAAAGCTGCTCAACATCACTAATTATTAGAGAAATGCAAATCAAAACTACAATGAGATCACCTCACACCAGTTAGAATGGGCATCATCAGAAAATCTACAAACAGTAAATGCTGGAGAGGGTGTGGAGAAAAGGGAACACTCTTGCACTGTTGGTGGGAATGTAAATTGATACAGCCACTATGGAGAACAGTATGGAGGTTCCTTGCAAAACTAAAAATAGAACTACCATATGACCCAGCAATCCCACTCCTGGGCATATACCCAGCGAACACCATAATTCAAAAAGACACATGTACCACAATGTTCACTGCAGCACTATTTACAACAGCCAGATCATGAAAGCAACCTAAATTTCTATCAACAGATGAATGGATAAAGAAGATGTGGTACATATATACAATGGAATATTACTCAGCCGTAAAAAGGAATGAAATTGGGACATTTGTAGAGACATGGATGGACCTAGAGACTGTTATACAGAGTGAAGCGAGTCAGAAAGAGAAAAACAAATATTGTATATTAACACATATACATGGAATATAGAAAAATGGTACAAATCAACCAGTTTGCAAGGCAGAAATAGAGACACAGATGTAGAGAACAAACATATGGACACCAAGTGGGGAAACTGGCGGGGCTGGGACTGGAACTGCCATATATACATTACTAATAAGAAAAAAAATATCAAATTGTACACTTTAAATATATGCAGTTTCTTGTATGTCAACTGTAACTCAATAAAAGTTCTTAAAGAAAAAAATTAAAAAATAAATCCAGTTTCAACAACAACAGAAAAAGAAACCAATGAGTACGTGTTTAAGGAAACAAGACAAAGTTTGTACAGGCTGGCATCCTCTAGCACAGGCAATGCTCTCTGACCTCCCGGTGACTCCTTTCAGCTTTGGAATCTCAGGAAGCTCAAGACTTTCTCTGCTAAGGCGCCTTGTCATTGGCAGAAACCCTTTTTGTAAAGAGTCCATAAAACACCATTGCAACTTACTCTAATTTTGTTTGCCCTGAGGCTGAAGAGCATCAATCACTTATGATGGAGTTTGAACACAAGCTATTTTGACCTAGAAGTCTTAGATCTATAACATTTTACCAGTCTCCTGCAAAAATCTCCCTTTCTAAAGGTTCTGCCGTGGGTTAACTACTGAAAGCCAGCATCTGATGGAGACATGGACAAATATACTTATTAACACTCCCTAGTTCCTTTTATCTACAGACTCTGTATCTTCTGAAGTGAAATTAAAATCATCCTTATATCAAACTTGATCCCAAAACTTCATGACTGTTCCATGATATTTTTACCCCATATCTTAAGATTATTCATTAGTGTTTGAATTGTATAATTTTAACAATTCTCTATTAGAGATTTGCCATTTCTTTTTTCCAGGTAGAACAAGTTAATTTTATTTGTGGATGAAGAAAAAAAAAATAGGGAAACTGATACATGGTAGATTCTATCCTCAATCTTGAGATTCAACATTTTAGGATACATCTGGATGTTGGTTACTTTTCATAAACTTTTTTTATTGATGAATCATCAGTTTACAATACTGCATTAGTTTCAAGTGTACAACATGGTGATTCGATATTTTTACAGGTTATACTCCATTTAAAGTTATTATTAAATATTGGCTATACTTCCTGTGTTGTACAGTATATCCTTGTCGCTTATTTATTTTATACATAGTAGTTTGCATCTCTTAATCCCTCTACCCCTATCTTGCCCCTCCCCACTTCCCTTTCTCCACTGGTAACCACTAGTTTGTTCTCTATACCTGTGAGTCTGTTTCTTTTTTGTTATATTCACTAGTTTGTTTTATTTTTAAATTTGAGATATGTGATATCATACAGTATTTGACTTTCTCTGACTTATTTCACTAAGCATAATACCCTGCAGCTCCATCCATGTCGTTGCGAATGGCAAGGTTTTATTCTGTTTTATGGCTGAGTAGTATTCCATTGTGTGTGTGTTTGTGTGTGTGTGTGTACACACCACAATATATATACCACATCTCCTTTATCTGTTCATTTGTTGATAGATATTTAGGTTGCATAGCATACTTGGCTACTGTAAATAATTCTGCCATTAAAAACATAAGGGTGTATATATCTTTTTGAATTAGCATTTTTATTTTCTTCAGATACATACCCAGGAGTGGAACTGCTGGGTCATATGGTAGTTCTATTTTTAGTTTTTTGAAGAATCTCCATAATGTTTTCCACAGTGGCTGCCCCAATTTACATTCCCACCAACAGCGTCTTAGGGTCCCCTTTTCTCCATCCTTGCCAACATTTGCTACTTGTGATCTTTTTGGATGACGGCCACTCTGACCGGTGTGAGGTGATAATCTCACAGTTTTGATTTGCATTTCTCAAATAATTAGCAATGTTGAGCACCTTTCCCTGTGCTTGTTGGCCATCTGTATGCCTTTTTTGGAAAAAAAAAAAATGTCTATACAGGTCTTTTGTCAACTTTTAAATTGTTGTGTTTTTTTTAAATACTGAGTTGTATGAGCTGTTTATATACGTGTGGGATTAACCCCTTACCACGCAGGTCACTTGCAAACATTTTCTCCCAGTCAGTAGGCTATCCTTCATTCTGCTGATGGTTTCCTTGGCTGGGTCAGACCCCAGGGCTGGGGTGTTCACAGGGTGGCTCAAACCGCTCACTCCTCAGGGAGGATCTCCAAGCCTGTGACGTCCTCCTCTTCTCCTGTGTCCCCTCCTAGCGGCGTGGTCCTGACCTGATTGCTTGTCTTCCCTTCCTACTCAACTCCACGTGGATCTTTCTTTACAGCCCTGGGTGTGGATGAGTCCTTCTGCCAGTCTCCAGTTTGTCTGCCGTGAGAACTGCCCCGTATGCAGATGTATTTTTGATACGCTCATGGGGGGAGGTGAGTGCGCGTCCTCCTACTCCTCCATCGTGATCTCCTCCTCCTCCCATTTCTTGATCATAACAGATTTTAGTTGTTTTCACTTATGATCACAGTGCTTTCATATGCCTCCCTACTTTTTAATGTTCTAAGAACATGTCTGGCTTTAATCTTTTTGAGTTCTATTGCCTTTTTAATTTAACTTATATGAGCTTATTCAAATACATATTATCTGTCCATCAATGATGCAGAGAAAAGAAGTAAACAAATAATTCATCTAGCCAACCATTATTCTCTGGCTTTTAATAACTTAAAATGGATAGACCACTGTTTGGGCTTTAATAGTCCTTCCCCAAATACCAACAAAAACACTACAGCATCCAACAGATGACTTTAAGAGACTCTAAATCAGAGCCTGTGGAAGAAACCCCTGGCATGTCCAACCTCTGAACACTATCGGGACAGAACTGTGAAGCATCCCTTTGGTGAGGTAATCTCCTCAGAAGCTACACTTAAAATGGAAATGAATTTGGATTTTGAAGGAGGTTTTCACAAAACGATTTTGGACTTCTTTATCAACTACCCAAGTAGTTAAATATGGTCATTAAATTGTAAGAGAGAGAGGATGATGATTTTCCTCTAACTCAGAACATTAATAGAGACGACGCTGTTTGAGGAAAGATGAGTCATTAAAAAGGAGGCAGCAATAATTTGCAGATCAGTTGAGTTGTCCTCCCTGATAAATGTGTTATTTGCCTCTGTTTTGTGTGCTTCTTTGCAAATCTCTGCCTATAAGAAATGGCAAGGAATGACAAGAAGAAAGCACAATGGCATGAAAAGAACAACAGACACAGTCAAGAAATCACTCCATCCTGACTGCGCCACTCTATAGCTACGCACCCTGGGTCCTCGGTGTTTCCTACTGCGTCGAGTAAATGGGTTTGACTGAAGGATCTCTAATGTGCTATGACAGCTCCATTACCAGAGTAAATATGGTTCCCTCTGCCTGTGTTCTAATCCGGCTTTTTAAAAACCTTTTCAAACCTTTTTAAATCTTGTTGTTAAAACTAACAGTAATTTCTCATGTTCTTGAAAGAACGCTTGGGACGTAGTGGTTAGGTCTAAATTTTCCTAATGAAAGGAGAATCATCGATTCCTCTAACCATGTAGGCTCATGATTAGGGGTTTGGAAAGCCTTTTAGGCAGAAGCTGGAGAGGCATCTATTTAGAGATATTACTGGTCGATTGTGTTCACAATTTATTCTTTGGCCAAGGTACAAACTGCACTAGATAATCTCAAAAGTCCACTCCGACTCTGATTTCATCTACCACAGACATCATGCTGTTAAGTTTTTATCGAAAATGTCTCACACCCTCCAGACACTTTGTGGAATTAGAAACCAACTGCATTTGCCAGACCAAACAGACAGGCTGGAGTTTCCAACTGCAGATTAGTAAGCGGCCCAGAATATTTGCTGCTTCTTCTGTATTGCATGTGAGATGCACAGAGAACACACAGTTCCCCTTTCCTCCTGCCCTTTCCCTTGCTATGAAGACATTCTCATTTTTCACAGGGCTGGGGGTCTTGTGACATTTTCCCTGGTCACCAAGACACAGAGCACTGGCCAACAGTACAACTGCTAAAGTCGCCCTTGCCTGCTTTGCCAAGATTCTTGGCCAAGAGAGAATTTCAGGGGATAGCATCCTTTCCGAACTGCCAAGGTCTCCCTATAGTGACTTCTTGGTCAGCATATGAGACTTCGTAAGGCAATTGCCTGGTTAGCACCTTTCTTTCTCTCCTGGAGAATTTAAAGCTCAAAAAAAAAAAAATGCAAATTAAGTCCTTTTCAAAAGTAACCTAAGCAAATTTGACTCTGTTAACATTTCTTTACTGTTCGTAGGAAATCTTTATTCAGCCCTAGGCTTAAAAAAAAAAAAAATTTTAATGATTTCCGGACAAGCTGCTGTTTCTCATGTTCTGATCCCAGAGCTCCCCCTTGTGCCCTGACAGGAAATCAATTCAGGAAAGAACAAAAGGCCAACACGTTTAGGTTGTGGGGTTCAAGCATTCCCTAGAGCAGTGGTCCTCAAACTTCAGTGTACAGCATAATTATAAAGAGTTTTATCAAAATATGGGTGAAGGAATCCACCCTGATTAGACCACGACCTTTTAACTTAGCTTTTCGGAAAACTAAAATACAAAACAAAATGTGAGAATCTGTCTCAGAAAAAAAAACAAAAAACCAAATCTCCAAAATGGGGGTTAAGACCAATGGTTCTCAAATTTTCATATGTATCAGAACTATCTTGTGTTTTTATAAATATCTCTGTGCCGAACACTCAGAAATCTTTTAGGTTTCAGGGAAGGCCTAGAAATCAGTTTTAAAATAGACACCCCAAGGTATTCTGCTACGTGTGATCTTGGGAAGTCCTTGCAAAGACAGTCAAGTAGAAACAAACTGCTTGAGGTCAAAGGAGAAACAACTCTTCCTCTCCTCACAAGGAAAAAATTAGTTCCTAGATGCCATCATTTAACATCATGAGACTATTATTTTCTTATTATGTTAAAACATCAGAATCCTCCTTGGGAGAATGAGATTGATACATTTTCTAAGGGACAGAGCTAGTCTTTAGTAACATTATCTGCTTAAGTCATAGAGGATCCTGCAGGAGGCTTCAGATGTCATCCAGGTGGACTCCTAGAGGCTAGACTCAGAGAAGTGAGTAGCTAGGTCCAAGAAAAGACCTCGGAAGCGCTACAGTAAATAAAACAAGCCTCTGAGCTCAAAGTGATATGGTGGGATAGCAGAGCATAGTGAAAGAATCTCGGGATACATCTTCTCACAAAGAAAGTGTGCTTTGCAGCCTCAGCTCCAACATGGACACTGGCACAGGGATCCCCCACCACACGATGCCCTTGAGCACCAGGCTCTCTCTGTGCCTTTCACTGATGTCTATTACCTTTTATTATATACCATGCTCATCACATTCTTCTCTCACCTTGAAAAGGTGAGGAGAAAAATTAATTCATACATCTACGAGAACCAGAGTAACAGAGTTGGTAAGAGGTGACTGCTCGTATGCCTTTATGCCCAGAAATGAGCCCAAAATACTATGCTATCACTGTAATTACTTTTAAGATACCCAAGTAACTGAAGCAGTACTTAGACCTCTGATTTCCAATTCTGATGTAACATATGCAGGATAGCTTAAAATCTCACAAAAGTTACGGTGAAACTACCAAAAACAAAATTAAGTCAATCATTTTTTTAAATATCAATTTTTGCTAGCTTAACGGAGAAAAATCTGCAAATCAAATTATAATCCAAAGGTACCTTAACCATAAAAAGAATTGAAATAAATAATCTACATACTAAACAATGAATAACTATAAAAAATAAAAATCAAGAGACATTTAAGCTCCACTCATACCATGAAAGCAGTCTTTAAGTGTACAGTTTTAAGTCCATGAAATTGCTTATTTTCTCCTACTGTCCTCACCCAAAGTGGCTGCATTAATCAGATCCAGACTGTGGACAGCTGTTGCCTCAATGCCAATCAGTTAAATGAATTATGTTATGTATCATATAGGTCAGATTCTACCTTGGTGATTTCACCACCAGTGATCAGAAAACTGAAGAGTTGGAAATGCATCTAACCTGACCCTCATCCCCTTATAGAGAAAGAAACTATGAAGTACAGGTTAGACTGCTTCATCTAGAATCTAGATTCGAGATCACCCAGATAATTCATTGCTGGTGAAGAACTGTAATCCAGGAAAGTTCCTAATCCAGCTCTCAAGAAAGTAGAGGCTAGATAGTAAGACTCAATCCAAGGATACAAACAATATAGTTATATATTACTTAAATAATTTTCAAGACAATTAGGAGAATATGTCATTGAGGAGACTGGGAAATGTTGAGACTGGCAAGGGCCTATACCTCTTACCAGGCACACAGCACATCGGGACAACAAAAATCTAAAGACTCTTTGTTTGCTTTCTGCTTTACATCCATATTTTAAAATAGTAAGATTCTGGAGAGTTTCTCTTCCTATAAATACCAACATGGAAGAATCACATAGAAATAAAACTACCTGGGGACGGAAATGGCTCCAGCTCCCGGTTTAGCAGGATTACACCTCATTTTCACAGCAGTTGATCGGCCATGAACACAAGAGGTTGTAGTTGTAGAAGACCTAGTGGAAGGCAAGTGTCATTTCGCAAAACAGATGTGACACACATTTCAAAGACAAAAATATCCTGTGTATAATTGCTCCTATGCTCTATGAATAAATGAAAAAAAATGCATCAAAATTCACTAGTTTAGAATTTTAATACATATTGAGTTCATTTACTTTCACTGCCTATGAAAAGCTGACTGCTCCCCAGGTAAAGTGATACGCTATCAAAGGATTTAGTAAGGCTATTTTAATTATAACCAAACTTAGAATCAAAAGAATTTTTTAAGGGATTAGAGGTCATAGTGATTTAGGCTGATATTTTGATGTGTGAATTACAAATAATTACTGCCTAGACAATGAAGTAGAGTCTCTTTATGGCCTAATTTAGAAGATTATATATATGAGAAAAATTACATAATGCTTTTTAAATATCCACGTTTCCTATTTTTTAACTAAGTCTTTCTTTCGTTAAGAACCAATTACTGATCATCTATTAAGTATATGCTACTATGCTAGGCACGCTAAAGGGAGATCCTTAATGATTAAGAAAATAGTCAAGAGAGGCAGCATGTTCACTTACTTATAAAAGAAATGCACATCTGGTATTTGACTTGGTGAAACTGGGAACATATCTTCTTTTATATTAATATTTTGCAATGTGGTTTCCACTGTCACTCCTAGATGGCAATAAAAAAGAAACTATTAAGCAATATGGGAAAATTGGATTTATTTAGTCTCTGTATATCTGAATAGAAAATACCTTTACTTTGATGCTGTCATTTTACCAGAAATATCATATTAAATTAATGCATTCTTGGTAAGAAAAATAAACTTTACGAATTTTCCAACATAAGAAATAAAAGATGCTACTCTCTAGTTTTGCAGTTTTGCTTAAGTCACTTTACTCCCCTGATTCTTATGTCTTGAATTTGTAAAATGCATGCCATAATTTAGATGATCTCCACAGTCCCTTCTTGTTCTAACATTTCAACAATCTACTATTATAATCCTCAGTCTCTTGCGAGCTGTGTCAATTGAGCTGGGCAACTTTGCTAATGCAGCTTTTCATTCATTCACAGTCGGTATAGACACATTCGACAAAACAAAAAATTTTTGTGCCCTAATAAGTTCCAGAAAATAACTCCAAAATTTGTTTAATCTAAAAGTAAGGCGGGCTTCCTAGGTGGCGCAGTGGTTGAGAATCCACCTGCCAATGCAGAGGACACGGGTTCAATCCCTGCTCCAGGAAAATCCCACATGCCACGGAGCAACTAAGCCCCGAGCACCACAACTATTGAGCCTGCGCTTTAGAGCCCGTGAGCCACAACTATTGAGCCCATGTGCTGCAACTACTGAAGCCCACGTGCCTAGAGCCCATGCTCCGCAACAAGGGAAGCCACAGCAATGAGGAGCCTGTGCACCACAACGAAGAGTAGCCTCCACTCAACACAACTTAAAAGAAAGCCCACGCACAGCAAAAAAGACCCAACACAGCCAATAAAATAAATAAATAAATAAATTTTTTAAAAAATAGAATAACTTTAAAAATAAAAATAAAAAAATAAAAAATAAAAGTAAGGTATTCCTCACCCATCCACCCCAGGCAAAAGGATAGCAGAGCCAAAATGCAAGCGATGACATCAACTTTTGTTCTAACAGAGTTCTCATGCTGAGCACAAACTCAGCAGCTGTCCCTGGTGCTGAAAATTACAGCTAATTCCTCCGGCGTCTATAACAACGGTTCTCAAATTCGGCTGCAGATTACAATCATCTAAGAAGCTTGTTAAATGGTTAGATTATCATAGGCCTTGTTAGATCCCTAAACCCTACACCAGAGATTTTAATGAACTTGATCCTTAAGAATTACTAATTAGGGAACTGAATTATTCTTAAAGCTTCCCTAAACTTTCTAAATCAGGGAGCCAGGAGGGGCAGATGGGGACTAAAACTCAGCACATTCACTCTTTCTGTGTCACCCAGTTACTTCCAGTATGAGAAAAGATGATGGAAACTGGTGGCAGATATTATGATTTAGATTGATATTGTGTTTGTTTACTCTTCTTCTTTTGTTCACAGTTTTGGGGGTTATTATTATTTTGCCTCATAAACTCCTAGAGAATCTGATGAAAGGCACAGACTCACAGAAAACAACATATCACACGAGTTAATACATAGATTCAGAAGTTTCCTGCATTCACTGAGACTGATCAAAAGATCTCACTTGTAGGGTCTTTTTAACCATGTTATAAGGTGATGACTTAGAATTACCTATGGGTTTTAATCACCTACGATAAGCACCAATGCAATGACAAGTTATCAGTACCACAATTCTAGAACAAATGCATGCATGCATATATGAACCAAATTAAACTTACCTAAAAATGTATCTGCCAGAATGATGGATTGCGATGATAAGGCTGCCCGGAAACCCTTACTTTCAGAAGGAATAATAGTTGACTGGCAGACAAACGCTCCTACCAAATTCGTGTAATCATCCGACCCTGCCACCATTTCCTTTACTGTAAAGTCTGTTATATTGTTGGTACAGAGAGCCAACTTCTTCCCCTAGGAAAACAAAGTCAGAAAGAGGTTTTACTGAAGGTCAGTCGCTAAACTGGATCTCAGCTAGCAGAGCTTTGGCTCTCTCCTCACCACAATTCTGATTTAATTGATCTGGTGTGGGGCCCAGGCAGCAGTACTTTTTAAAAGCTCTCGAGACAATTCCAATGTCCAACCAGGGTGGAGAGTCACTGAAGCTATAATGAATACAGTAATTCAAGGCTGCACTGCTCCCCCAACTACAAGCACCATTTGTGCTGGATGAAAGTCATCTTACTTAAGGAAGTAAAAGTTATCTAAGAAATCTTTAATTCTTAGGACAATGCATAGAAAGAGGCCGGAAAACTGCTGGTGAGGGTTTTAATGCCAAGAAAAAAGACCTGCTCTTCCTTCTCCTGTACAAGCCTGTGTGTGGCAGAAATGTAGTGTCAAGGCTGAAAAAGAAAACATAAAAGCCTAGGACAACATCTAAATTCTGAACAGTTGGTCACTACAAGTGTCTTTATTCACCTATTCAGACTCAATGACGTGGATCTGCTCAGGTACACAGAATGTTGAAGGGATACAGGAGCTCACTTTTTTAATCATTTGGAGGATAGTGGGAAGATATAATCTATAAAATGGTTAGACTCTTATTTTTTTAATATAGTATCTTTAAATATACCACAGTCCCACTGCAAAGAATTATAGCTTACTCTACAATTTCTATAAAGAAATGTATAATGAAAAACAGAGACTATTTTATTGGTCTCAGATGTAGCGTATAAGAAGACAGATTTTTCTTTCTTAGTGCAGCTAACAATCCTAACCTATATAAGGTCTCCCTCCACCAAGCCTGCTCACCACATTACAGGCGCAACACGCTTTTACTAAGCTGAAATGAAATTCTTGAAGTCAAAAAAGAAAAACAAGGAAAAAGAGCAAAGGGAAACTACTGAGGAAAAGAAGAGGAAAACAACAGTAAAAGGAAAGGAATGAAAATAAAAAGGAAAGAGAGAAGGAAGACAGAAGAGAGAAGATGAAAGCAAAGACAGTGGTCATACAGGAAAGAGATTGAGAAGAAGCGTGATATATAGTGGAATTAACCTTATTCACTGCTTCATGCAGCATTTAACACAACAGGTATTTAATATATTTTTATTTATTGAGTGAACTGAGTGACTAATCGATCAAGTGAGTGTGCTAGATCACCCCATGTAAAATTGGGACAGGACAAATGTCATATCGTGAAAAATGTATACACCTTTTTGTGTGAAAACTTCCGTAGTCATGAGATCTCTTTTTATTTCCTTTGTATAAAGTTTGGCACAGCACCTCATAATGAAGACCATTAGAGATATAGGAGTTAATATGGAAAGAGACATGGAGGAAATGCCTTAGTATATTTTCACCTTTGCTAATGGTGAATACATCTACGGACATCCCAACCCCAACCTTCTATGCCCACAAAAATATTGGACACATAGTCCTGTAACTCTCCCATTACCAGTACCAACTAACGTTCTGCTTCTTCCCAAAGAAAATAAAAGCCCATTATGTATTAGCAGAGGCTGCCTCATCAACTGACACTCGTCCCCTGCTTACTTCCTTCTTATTTTTGGACAGACTTCCTCTGCAAAGTCCTTTCTTTTCAAAACACAAACTTGACCATATAAGCAACAGTAAAACTTTCTCAAACCTTAACTTCCTGCCTAAAAAACAGGCGAGACTGACAAGCCTGACCCACTTTTATAAAAATGAAAGATCCTCAAAGCCCTTACTCCGTAGCTCCAAGCTTTGGGGGTTCGACTGACTGGGTAAGTGCTTTGATGGACTGAGCACCAGACCAGGTTGCCCCTGGTGGAGAAAACTGCCAACACGCTAGGAAGCAACAGAGGATTAAAGCTGTCAGAGCTCAGTTTCTGACCTTTGGTTGTTAGTTTCTATAGAGATTTTATTGGTCCATCAACACAGGAAATAACTCAGTCAGAGCTGAAACATAGTTCCACCTCACCTTGCCAGCCAGAACTCACCTCATGCCCACATAAACTGATATTGAAGAAATGGAAGTATTTTGTTCCTTTGGAGGTAAAGCTGGGACCATTCATTAAGGAGCCCACACTGCTGAGGTTGCTGAAGTCATAGCGCAAACTCTGATTTTCTTTTTCATGGGAGAAAAAGCAGTCACTGTAGCAAACTGAGTGGTCCTTTGATTAAACATTAAGAAATGTAAAAAAACACAAAACAAAACAAAGAAAAACAATATGGCAGGAAAGAAAGCATTAGCTGCTATGAAAAAATGTGTTTCCAAACGTTCTAGGTTTAAAAACTATTTCAGTAATTTTGTCGTAGTTATGGTATATTTTACCACACTAACATAGAAAATTTCTGAACTCTAGATTTCTCGAGGAAAAGTTCAGAAAAGTTAGAATTTTTTAAAAGAGTAAAGTTATTCTAAGATTAGTTTCTTATCAAAAGGTATTCTAATAAATAGCCAAAATGTCCTGTTATGCCAGTTTTTTTTTCTTTCGCTCAGAATATAACATCAATCTTTACCCTTGAAATGTTATAAGATATTCTTGCTGTTCTCCATATACGCCTATAGCCTACCTATAGAGGGGCAGCCTACTTGCTCTACCTTAATGAAATACACAAGAAATCAGTTTTAATACTTTTGGAAAGCACTCTTATCTGAATGCTCTTCTTAATATTTTATGTCGCCAGTAATTAGCACTTTCGTGGCACATATTAAGTGCTCAGTAGGTGTAAGATGAGGTAAAATAAGGAAGGGAATGAAAAAGCCATTTATAAATGTTAATAGTAACTTCACAGCTCCTGGAGAAACATGAAGAGGAAGCTTTGAGTTTGTCTATTAACATACGCTTTCCTGGGGACAAATGAAATACAGACCCACTCACCTGAGTGCTTCTACTCCCAGGCCCACATGGAATACAAGCCTCCTTGCCATAGACCTGATGTATGGACAGGTAGGTGTCAGGCGGACACTCCTTGCACTGGTTGGTTTCTTTCTCAATGTAGTGGCCTGGGGGGCAGGGGACACACGATGAGCCCGACTGTTCAGAACCGAGGGCACAGGCATGGCACGAGGATGCCACCCCGTCAACTGCGTTAGTGGCAGTGATAGAATAAATCTTCACCATGTCATTGATGAACCGTCTATTCTGAAAAGAGAGCAGACAGTCATGACTTCTGCCTTGGCACCGAGTTGCCCTGGATAAAACAAATCAGATTGTTTTATGTGCGTATCACCAAAATAACTAAGTAAAGTAATCCAGCCAGTGGATTCATAATATCCCTTTTTGGTACTTTAAAAAAAATATATTAAATATTAACACTAGAAGATAATTTCCACAATAATGCAGTTCCAGGAATGTTGCCACAACCATCATGAAATTATGTCATAATTGGTACAAATTCAGGCATAGGTATAGACGTGATGTCTGGCAGAACAAATATGATTTAACAAGAGAGCAACCTTATCTCCCATCACTGTTTATTCAGACATAAGCCTACATGTCATGACGATAAGATGTCTGCAGTGTGGCTCGGTGGGAAAGACGTGGACCAGGGGTTAAAAAGTCCTCATCCAAACACTAACTGTGTGATACTGATGCAATCACATCACTTCTTTGGGCTTCTTCTCTCCCTCTCTAGCACTTTCCTTAACTAACATAGTCTGATTTCTACTGGATGCACGATAGAGAGTAAAAACCTGGGTCTTACTATACTTTTCCTTCTTGTGACACTGAGTCAGTTAGGGTCTGGTTTTCATCACGCAGTAAGCACCACTGTATCAGTAGAGAGCAGCTTCTTCATGCTTTCTGTCTGGGGCAAAGACAAAAGGGAGGCAAGGAGGCCTTCCATAGCATGTTCACGCCCCACACAGTGGGAATCTGAACACTCATATAAAGAACAAGCGGAGGCAGGATGTCCCTGATGGCGCAGTGGTTAAGAATCCGCCTGCCAATGCAGGGGACACAGGTTTGATCCCTGCTCCAGGAAGATCCCACATGCCGCAGAGCAACTAAGCCCATGTGCCACAACTATTGAGCCTGTGTGCCGCAACTACGGAAGCCTGTGTGCCTAGAGCCTGTGCTCTGCAACAAGAGAAGCCACTGCAATGAGGAGCCTGTGCACCACAATGAAGAGTAACCCCCACTCGCCACAACTAGAGAAAGCCCGTGTGCAGCAATGAAGACCCAACACAGCCAATAAATAAATTTATTTATTAAAAAAAAAAATAAGAACAAGTGGAGGCAAGTGGAATCTGGGGAAAGGGTTCCCCAGTGAAAGCCTCAAGAGAAAAAAGAAAATGCTCTACACGTGCCACCACAGTGTTCAGGCAGCTTCCTCTTAAACAGTGATTTACCTTGTTCTCACCCTGGGAAGGTCACAGCAATGGAGATCTACAAAAATATCTTGCCATATAATGGAAATTACTTAGGGGAGGATTAAGGTCTATTCCAGCAGGGAAAGTAAAAGAGAATAGTTCTGTGTGATAACCCAACAGTGAGTACAGACACTCTCCAGGCTGTAAAAGGAGAGTCATTACTGTATTATAGAATGTAACACTGTGCTACACCATTTCATTACTGTAATGAAATAATAAACCAACCCCAGCTAATAGCTCTTGGACAAACGTCAGATCATTCAGACGAAGAGGAAGAAAGCCACCAGCCTTCCCAAAGTCTCCAAAAGCTTTCAAAGAAAGTTTTTAAATAACGACAAAATCAGATTTTTCTTTCTCTTAACCTTTTATCAACTATATCTGTTCAAAGTATACAACAATTCAAAGATACATTGTGTTATTCCATTTCATACCTTCTTGCTCTCAAAACATAAACCCCCAAAAATACCATTTTTATACCAATCTACTCCATAACCAAACGACTGAGTCCACATTAGTAAAAAGCTAAGTCTTTTCCCCCATGAGATTTGAGTGATCACTTTGTACATATCTCCATCTCCACAAGAAGAAGCATCTTTGTGTATTTTTTTTTTAAAACACTTGGAACTCACATCTTGACCTTGATTGGTCCTCTGGAATGCCCATGTAAATGTAAATGTGGCATTCTTGAAGATGACATGGGTGTAAGCTTGTTTTTCCTTGGTTCCACCCCATGATTCCACCACATTGGTACTTTTTCTATTAATATCCTAAAAGTACAGAAAAAGTATAGAAAAAATATATACAAAAAAGCTCAAAGTCAGTATTAACTATACATTTTTATATACCACAATCATATGTTTGTATTTACAGTAACCCTACAGAGTTTATGAATGTTCATCTGCAGAGCACGTAACCCTAAAACTCTCAGAAACTTCCCTTCAAGTCTACACAAGCACTCACTAGCTTAGGAATCACCGTGTATCAACCACATTGTCAACATAACCTGAAAGAGGTCTCAAATAATAGTATGTTTAAGGAATTTTTCTTTGGGGGGAGAGGGGTGTATGAGTGTGACTCTAGCTTAGGAAATATACGTAGAAAGGGAAACATAATTCCTCAAAGTTCTGACAATAAACTTCTTGGATTCTCATAAAATGACAAGGTTTTCTTTCCACCTTTTTTTCCTTGAGGGATTCTGATAGGCGGCTCTTACACGAGAATTCTAAGTTCTCTTTGAATTATGCTTGCAATTTCCAGTGCAGATTAACTAGAACGGTATTTTATGTCCACGCAATCTTTTTTTTACTTATATTTGAATTCTAAAAAGATTACTTTGTGTAACATTTTATTTCTGATTTCCTTAGCTAAATTCAATATTTAGATTATATAAATGTGTGACATTCCAACCAATATCATGATATTAACATGGTCAGAAAACAAATATAATAAGTAAAGCAAATAATGTAATACACATCTAATGTATCTGAAATGAAAAACCAAGACTAACTCTGAATTTTCTAATTAGTCTTCCCTGCAGAAACCCTAACAGACGACTTAAGAATTTGGACAGGCTTCTGTTAGCTATCCAAGATGTTGATAACACAGTGGTATGAGCGCAAGACATGTCTCTTTCTATGATGTAAACACTGATGACAAGCATGTTATAAAATAACCAGATATGCTGTGAAGATGTGTGTCTTGAGTTCACACCACAGATAGGAACAACAGAGGATGTTGTCATACGTTACAGAAGTCCCCACAATACCAAACAACCAATCAGTCACACAGGCACTTCCTAAAAAGAGCTCGTAATATACAGACAGTGCTTTCTTAAACACTTTCTGGATGTTTATTCCAATAATAAGTGCAATATACTACATTACTGAAAATCATACCACCTTAACTTTGTAAAACACTACATGATTTTGAAAGCATTTTGATACGTAGGTGATGATATCTCAAAAACTCCCATGCAGACATCAAATTACAGAGTAAAGAAAACTAACAGATCCTGCTATGAGTTAAAAACTCTTAAGATTGATTAACCAAAATAAATATCTATGATCCCTACCCTCGGAAATGCTTGATCAACTGAGAAAGGCAAATACATGAGTACATTCACATAATTAAAACAGGGTTTTGGGAGCACACTGGAGAGAGTGGTTAACTTTACTTAAAGGAATAAGAGAAAGCTTGCCAGAAAAGGTGAGGTTTGAGCTGCCTTCGAAGTATAAATGGGAGTTCACTAGACAAAAGAGCCAAAGGAAGAAAGTCATTCTAGCTTAGAGTGTGCCAAGGCACGAGAAATGAAAAAGTACAGGGTGTTCTGCTAACAAATTCAGGGTGTCTAAAGAGGGCTGAGTAGTAACAGCAGTTTGGTACCAGAGGCTGGGCAGAGTACAAAAAGCCATAGAGTTGCCACGCTAAGGGAAGTTTAAGTGTTTCCACAGGCTATTGGTTCTCAAACCACAGTGCATATCAGAACCAACCTCAAGACTTGCTAAAATACAGAACACTGGGCCCCATCACCAGAGTTTCTCATTAAGACTAGGATGGGGCTCAGGCGTCTGCATTTCTAATAAGTTCCCAGGTGATGCTGGTCCAGGAAGCACACTCTGAGACCCACCGCCACAGGCAATAAAAAGCCACTAAGGGTGAGGGGGTGGATGTGTTGTGGCTGCTTCTGCTATTGTTTCTATGTTTACAAAGATAATTTTGACAGCAGCATGGATGAGAGGATGGAGGTAAGAGGAATTGGATGGGAAACTACTGTCGAGGGGATAAGAGTTGAGAGGTAATAGGAGTCTGAACTTCAGTGATGGCCCTCAGTAACAAGGGGAACTAACAGATTCAAGAGATAAGGAGGGAGAGCTGAGAGAACTGAAGACTTCCTGGTTATTTGTGGTGTAATAGATGGATGTGCTGAAGATTAGTCATCTTCTTTTACTACCACAAAGTCCTTTTTTTCCCAGAATAAAATAGTCTGCCTTCATTTAAGCTAATTATAATCATGAATACTTAAATTTCCATATATCTTGTCTATCATGGAGGAAATTGTTAATGGACTGTTAACTAGCTACTAAGGGATTGTTGGAAAAAAGCAGAAACAAATCATGCCTATGAAGTCACTGCTTAATTATAACACTGAAGTCTTGGCCAACAACTTTCTCATAACCACATGCAGTCGTAGTAAATTTTGCATTGCTACCTTTCTCATGATAAGAGTTGAGCTTTATAGGACATTGAGAGGAAAAAATGGACAAAATTAAGACATCTACACGGTAAAGTCCGTTGTCTACATTTACTAATTTAACAAGGGAGAGTTTTCTTTCTTCCCAATTGCTCTCCATCTCCATTATTCTGTGCCCTCACTTATAAATACATGCTTTTCCCTCCTGATGGTTTGAACTGCTGAATGGTTACTAGGGGAGAATTTTCCCTCGCTGGTGACATTTTTTTGAAGGAATGTGCTACAGGACTAACATTTCCTGGCTTCTGTCTGTCACCCAGGCCCCATCACTCAGTTCTCTCCACGCGGAATGAACGCTTTTCTTTGTGGACGTCACTGCACAGTTCTTAGTGACTTCTTTAGACATTTTTTAATGTTTCTGGAAGATCCTAAACATAGGAAGAACAATGGGATTCTTATTGCAATTTGTGTAAATAAGTTCACACTTGAAAGAGAATGCGAAGCCTAGAAATCCACCTCTGAAAGCCCCTCTTCCACTTACCACCATGAAATACAGAACACAGTCGGCCGAACACAGGGTCTCAAAAACAAATGTTATTCTTCCCAGTTCAGAACCCATGGCTCCGGTCATCGATGTCGGTGGTCTGTTTAACAGATTAAAATTACAGTATTTACAGCATGTTCTAAATACAATCTGGAAAAAAATTAAGTCACTTTTTCATTAAGCTGACAGCCACGCTCTTTTCTCTCTCTCGTCTACTGCTGCATGGAGTCTACATAACCACAGTAATACGCTCCAGTCTCCTGCTGTAAATGCTGCCACCCAGCCTACAGCAAGAAAAAGACTCCTACTAGGAAACTGAACATGGGGGACTAGAGCAAAATGGGATTCAACATACTACTTTACAGACAGAACTGCGAGAAAAACAAATAAACCAAAAGATTCTTCTTGCAAACAACTTAGACTAAGAAATCTGAATTAAGCATCCAAGAATCATGGGTTGTGTAACATTTGGATAGAATATTTTTTTTAATGTTCAGTTTCATCTAAGTAATATACAATTAACAGAGTTTCTCAATCACTGATTCTATATAGATATTCTTAAATATAATACATTATCCTACATAGCTTGTTATGTGCTAAGTATAGCACAATACTGATTCATAAAGGCAGCCCTACTTCATCTATTTCTACAGGGAAACAGGCATGAGGATTCTTACAGAAGGGAATCAGAATTGGTTTTCCTTACTTAAATCCTGGGATATGCAAGTTTAAGATCAGGTAATCATTATCGGAACCTCCGGCCCCACTCTGGATATGATCTCCAGCCACCTCCCAACCTAGAAATGATAAAGCTTATCAGTAAAAATTCCATCAATAATTTCCAACAATCTTTCTATATAAGGCCACAAAAAAAGAATTCCCGATTTTAAAATTTCAGTTGCAAACTGCATGCAGAGGCAGACTCCTAGATGCCAATAAAGATGTTGCATATGATTCTCCAGGAAGAATCAACTAATGCTTATTTCTGCATCGAAGTTATTGAATGGTAAAATTAACAACAGTTTTCTCAATGAGGCATGATTTTTTAAAACTAGAACAGATGGTCCTTATCTATTTTAATATACTAAGATGCAAACGTCTTCATCGTCAGGTAACCAATGGGAAACAGAAACTTCAAATGACTTAATGAAGATGTGGGGTCTGGAGCTCCTTCTTAGAGTTGGTTGTACTGTCATTCCCTAATTTAACCCCTGTTCTGCATTCCTTCACTGAACTGGCATTGAGTGCCATGAACCGTGACACATGTTAGGGACAGAAAGACAAGACTGGGTCCACCCTCCCTGTGGAATCGGTAGCATATGTGCGACACAGCTAACCACTGTCAACAGTAGGGGGTAACAGAGACGCACAAAGAAGGGGACGCGAGGTCTGTCCTCTGCAGAGAAACCAGCAGCAGACCATGGGCTGAAACAGCCACAATCAAATGAGGAGAGGGGATGCAGCCCCACACACCCCCCAGCAAGGTTATTAATCAACGGCCATGCTTCACATTGACGCGTCTACCTCCACGAGAAAATGTCAACATCTGCTACTTCAATAGGTATCAGAGAGAAACTAGGAAAGAGATTCATGTCAGTGCTGTACTGGGGATGTGGCAATTTTTGAAATGTTATCATCAGCCGTTTAGAGAAAAGTGATATGTTGAATATACATAAATCAAGCTAGTTCTAAAAACGGTATATACTAGCCTACTTGAGTATGAGAGAAATGCCAATCGTTCTGCTATCTAAAGGTTCATTCGGGTGAAAAGAGAGAGAAGCAGCCCTCACTTCGTGATGCTGAGAGTGGAACAGCCACAACACAGCCTGACCCAGTGGGACACCAGGCCCTGGACTGCAGTGTAAGTCATGTGAAAGGTGTGTAAACTTAGAGACTGAAAACTTGTGGTGGGGGTCACAGGGAGAGGGATATTCCCACGTGGAGGAGCTCCACACCAAGACAGGGAGGATTTACGAATGTTTCTCTAAGATCACGTGCTAGTGTTCAGCTGTCGTGAGGAGGGACGGAATAGCACAGAAGGCCAAAGAAAAGAAAGGAGTACAAAACATGGATGATAACCATGTAGGTTTGGAGGGGGCTGACATCCTTGTGAGAGGAAACAAACAGCTCTCATGTTTGAACATTGCCTGTTGCTACAGGTTTTATCATATCCCCTCCTAAAAAACATATGTTGAAGGTCTCATAAATGGATTTTATTTGGAAATAGCATCTTGGTAGATATAATCAAGTTAAGATGAGGGCATTAGGGTGAGCTTTAACCCAATATGACCTGTGCCCTCATGAGAAGAGGGAAATTTAGACACAGACACACAGGGAGAACACCGTGTAAAGACACAGAGACACACAGGCATGAGGAGAAGATGGTCATATGAAGATGGAGGCAGACTGAAGTTATGCAGCCACAAGCCAGGGAATGCCTGGAGCTTCTAGAATTTAGAAGAAGCAAGGAAGGGTCTTCCCACAGAGCCTTCAGAAGGAGCACAGCCCTGCCCAGGGGCCCTGCCAATACCTGGGTTTCGGACTCCTAGTCTCTAGAACTGTGAGAGTGTACATTTCTGTTGTTTCAAATTCCCCAGTTTGTGATGCACTGCTGCAGCAACTTTGTATTTGCTTTTTCCCCTCAGAATGAATTCCACACTTTCCATGTTTCTATACACGATTCCTATTTTAAGATTTATTTTTATGTTTTTAGAAATCATATTTATATTTATTATAAGATTTTGAAAGCTACAGAAAAATTTAAAGCTGAAAACTAAAATTATTTATCATCCAGATAAAACTAGTGTTAACATTCTGAGGTGTTTCTTTTCACTATCTTTTTGATGCATACATGTTTTCACATAACTAAGATTTTATGGTTGATAGCATTTTGTTTCATAGTTTTGTAAATTAACATGATTGCATAAGCATTTTTATGTATAAATGCTTCACCAGCATGCTAATGACTGAATAGTTTACCATGTACACAGATATAATTAATTCCCATAATTAGTAACTCACTCCCACTACAGGACTTCCCTCCTGTTGACCACATATCCAATGTAACCAATTGGATTGTTTTACCTTTAGCTAGTATAAGTGACACGATAACAAACATATTTTTGGTAAAGCTTTTCTGTATTTTTCTAGAAAAGAATCACAGTAAAGGACCTACTAGGTCAAATAAATATATTTTTAAACCAATATTCTGTGCCATTATTCTGATTTTGAAAGCAATGTGTATCCACAAGGAATATTTATTAAATACAGTAAACTACATGAAAAAATAAATGAAGTAATTCAGACTTCTCATAAATCTCCTACCCCCAAGTGATAAACTCAACATTTCAGCATATTTCTTTTCACTCTTTTTCTAGTGCATGATTTTCTTAAAAATATACCTTAGGTTTTATTGTATAATCTATTTTATTTTCTGCTTTCTTCATTTGGTATTATCTTCTCATTTTTCTAATAATCATTATATCAAAAACATTTCCCCATTAAAAATCCTTTCTACATCTGTGTTAAAGAGTTATTAACAACATGGTGTATGATTATATCATAATTGTATTTAATCATACCCCATTGTTTAAAACTGTTTTCTCGTACTTTTTTTTGTTTTCTCGCATTTTTGACTCTCATGAATAACACTAAAATTAACATATTTGTGCATAATTTCTTTTTTTACATCACAGTGTTTCCTGGGGACAAATCCCTAGGACTGGAATTATTGGGTTGGAGAATGAGACCATTCAAAATTCTTGAAACACTGCCAAATTGTTTTCCATATGGCTGTCGTTTTTAATGATTACATAACATTTCATCCAATTAGTATAGTGTAACTTTTGTAAACATGATCATATTGCTGGAATTTAGATTATTTCCATTTTTGGAATTATAGGTAATGCTCAATGAAAAGCTTCATGAATAAACACGAATTTGTTTCCAATTCTGAATTCCTCTTAGGTGAAACTCCAGCACATGAAGATGTACTTCTACATACCCGTTCCACTGCTGTGGTGAGTTCAGGTTGAGACTACAAAAGAACCTCAAAGTACTCCAAGCCACACAGTCAAGCTGCTCGGAGCTCATCCACTTGAAGTCCATGATGGAGTGATGATCTCGTGAGAAAGGCTGCCCTGGGCCTCCTGCTTCGACCCGCATTATTTTGAGTGCTACTCTCCTCAAGGTTGGTTACTGAACCACCAGTCACAAACACACACATCACCTTTTATCTTTGTATTTTTCACATTATTATTTGCTATTCCAGTATCACATACTAACACTGCAGTGATGTATACTTTTTAAATTAATAATTGAACATTTCTTAAATCAGCAAAAATTTAAATTATAGTCTCTAAGTGAATGAGTAAGCAAGTGGCTAAGTACTGTCATGAGAGTTAGACTGAGTCACTTCTTTAAAAGATTAAAGTTTCAAATAACCTTTACTAGTAAGTGAATACACACACACACACACACACACACACACACACACACGTATTGCTGCTTTCATCAATACATTCCCATTCTTATTTTTCCAATGTCTTAAACTTCTTCAACTTAGAAATCAACCATAGGATCTTGTGGGAACATAAACCCTTATGGTCAGATAATAACTATTGTTATTTCTTCTTCTCCTTTAGGATAAATTCCCAGAAACGGGATTTTCAGTCAATAGACAGTACTATTTCATAATGTTCATTATATATAAAGGCTTTCTTTCATGCATGTGTTTAACCAAAATTATTCAAGGACCTATGATTTGTCAACCTGAGTACTTACGTGTACACCTCACTCCCTACACCCCAAGCCTGTTTATACTGGATAGGCGCTGACTTAAAACAGATGTGACTAAAAAGCATTCTTTTTTACAATGATCAATTACGGTACTAAGAAAAAGTGAACTGATTTAAAAAATGCCAATGAGCTTACAAAAGTAAAGGGCACATTTTGGTGTAAAACCCTAGTCTCTACAACACCTATTTCTAGTGTCAAGTTTAAAAATACATACATAGATACTGTCATTCATTCAACCAAAAAATATTGCAGAATAAGTAAGTGTTAGGTTTACCACGCACTAAAATGTAAGAACAAATAAAATTCAACAACCGTCCTAGAGAACTCTGCCATGTTTCCAAGTTTTCAGTGAGATTCACGTGTTTGTAGACACGGTCATAGACTTCATAGGCAAGAGGAGTTAGAGATGATTTAACCCCAGACCTTGCCTCGGTGCTGGGCCAGAAAACCAACCCAGGCAGAAATGCTCTCACCCAGCGGTTCATATACACTATGACCCTTCCGAGTGGCAAACAACATAAATTTCATCGCCTCCCTTGGTGATCTATCCTGGTATTTAGAACAACCACAAGTGGTGATCCTCAATAGCTACTTCAAAACTGACTCCAAAAAAATACAAACTAGTTTATATTCTTATAGGACAGTCATGTGGTTATGACACCGTATTTACTATGTTTATGTGAGGTCCAGGAAGACAGGCCAGTAGCCAAATGATAAGACTGAAGTTCCTCACAGCCATACTTAGCGTGTTTTTGCACAGGTGAGTCCAAGAGTCTCTACCACCAAAATACACTGAGAAGGCTGATTCAGAACTCACCATTCATTCCGTCACACTTTGAATTCCCAACATTGAAGCAGGAGGTTTTCATGTTGCCAGGAAGGACATTCCACCATTTATATTCAAACCCAAGTGCAGGCTCTGTTCCTGCCGGACACGGTCTACATTCTACAGGAGACAGGTGTGGCAGAGAACTACAATTAAACTACATCTGGATAACTTCCTCTTCCTCTGTTCCAAACACTACTAAACTTTCATTAGCACAGAGTAGGTGGAAAGGAGAGAAAGTAAACCACCAATTCCCTTTGGAATTAACAGCTTTTTCGAGAGCAATCTGGAAGGAAAAATAATTCTGGATATAGTATACACATATATACTTGATTAACATGAAAAAGGAAAAGAACACAAAATCTTTTAAGATAACTTTTCCTGTCATTTCTGGAAGTAATTGCTGATACTGACTTACCTTCCACAAGAAGGGTAATTCTGAAACAAGTTCTCTTATATGTGATCTTAGAATCAGTTTCCTCCAGCTCATAAACAAGAAAATATTCCACCCTTCCTATTAGTTACTAAACTTGACAGATTATTATACTGTTTAATTATGGACTGATTACTTGAAATTCAAAATATTGGCTCTACTGAAAAGTGACGATGGGAGCTGAGTGATATGGAAAGAGTCAGATTTATAAATAAACCTAATATAAATTAACACCTACAATATGGAAATAAAAAGGTCTTTTACAATCATTTTTTTTAATTTAACCAAGACACGTTGCATTATCACATCAGTAAAAGAAGGAGTAGACAGAGAAAATGTTTATTGAGCAAGCATTTCCTGGTACCAAAGTACTACAGGAGACATGTTTAAATAACCTGCTCAATGATGACAAGCTAGATATTATTGTCTGCAATTTTACAAATGAGAAAACTGAATTCAAATTAGTGGATAAATCACACTGTTGGTAGTCTCCTGCAAGCAGATTTGAACCCAAGTCAATTCAACTCTCAAGTCCTTTTTATGCTCTCAAAGGCTCTGAATATTAAGTACACAGCATGGCTATATTCAAGTAAGATACATGCAACAAAATGCATTGTAATCTTTAGTAAAATTAAAACAAATTCTGTAATCACTTTATTATTGTTTGGTAAGTACTAAATTTTTTCCAAATGTACACTTTGAAACAATCTACTTAGGGACGATTTTAATTGCTATCTGATCAAAATAATCAATTTTTGCTATTATTATAGCACAAAATGTGATTATTCCAGTTGAAATAGAGGCTATATTTTACACTTGCATCAATATCTGTGCACACACTGGGGAAAGAGCACTTATCCTTAATCACTTAAATTGGTGGAATTTTCTTATAAATATCCAAAGCATCATCCCATTAAGAGGGTGTGTGTTACACAAAATGCCATTAAGAAGCTACCCTTATGCTATGCTGAATAAGCCACTGCAATCTCACAATTCCCTTATATTTCTTAACTCTTCTTCAGCCCGTGAGATAAGAAAATTATGTGTTTTAAAGAATTTTCCATAAAAACAATTCAGGACAATGTCGATGTGGTTCAATAAGTTTATTTCACTAAAGGTCCCATTCTTGGATCAGATGATCACACATACCCTTTGTTCCATCCGAAAACATTCCAGGAGAGCAGGGATGGCAAGAGGAGGAACCATTGTTATAAAATCCAGGGTTGCAAGGCGGACAATCCTTCTTCTCACCAGAAGGGGGCAACCTAATAGCATCTGTGAGATCCTCCCGGCAGATTTTGGGTTCTATCCACTTGTACATTACCTGTGTCTAGAGGGAAGGCAAAAAAAAAAAAAAAAGCTTGCAGGTCATATAACATGCTTTATTTGCTTTAAACTTCCAATAACAAAAATGTTAAATTGACAACCTAGGTAAAGTCCAAATGGTGATAGACTAGAAAGGCCCGCAGAAGAGAATTTAAAACTTTAGTAACAAAATGAGACAAAAAAGAAAAAAAACACTTTAGTAGGGAAATAACCATTACCTCCAAACGGTTTCACACTAAGCTGCAGGAGGCCTTACCTCGTACACAGCATGGCCTTCATCAGGAAATTTCTCTTTAAAATATACAGAACACGATGCAGCTCTTACTCTTCTAGCTACTTGTTCACTTTATCCCATAACTGCCCTAAGTTTCTCTGCAGACTCCCTTTCTCATGTTGAGACCCTCACTACTTTCTTCCCTCCCTCTATGCACAACACACGTCATCATGCTTTGCACATAAAGATCACAAAACAAAAAGGCTATTTTTTAAAAAGAATATCTCCAGCTTCACATTTCAGTCCTGTTACTTCATAAACACCGGTAGGTGCTCTCTGAGTCTTTTCCAATAACCTGATACTAGACTACAGGAGCTGTAGCTAAAATATTCCCTCCTGAGGTCTCTAGGCCCTGTCACCTATGCTCCAGACAACAGGATTAAGATTGCTCTGCCTTCATGGAGGGTAATCTTTCAAACCTTTCTTCTCTCTCACACAAACACATACCCACAAACAGAACAAAATACAACTAAGTGGCTACAAACCCAGAAAACTGTGATTATAAAATTGTCTTTTGGAACCAGAAACATTAAGTAGGTTAGCCATTTCAAAACAAAATTTATGGGGAGAGAAAAGATGGCAGCGAAGTAGAGGGACGTGGAATGCATCCCTCTCCACAGATGCACCAAAAGACGCAATAATTCCCACAGAGAACCAGCTGGACACCAGCAGACAGCCTCGGACACCAGAAAGGACCGCAAGGAGCCCGACATAACCGGTAGGGAGGCATCTACGACAGCTCAAAGAGGGTGAAGCTGCGGAGCTGTGGCAGACGGGAGGGAGTGAGAAACACACGGAGGGTCCGCACCGCAGCTCAGCGTTCCTGGACCAAGACGTCGATGCACAGCTGAACAGAGGGCCCGGGAGTGGGAGCGTGGGAACCGGAGAGCTGGTTCAGGGTGAGAAACATTGTTGCCAGTAAGGTGACAGACCGAGAGGACAGGAGGGAAGAGGTCCGCGGTGAGGAGTGCCTGCCCCTAAGAGCTGCCCGGCCATGATGGCAGCTGGATGCTGCAGCCTCACGGGCGGGGAGGAGCTGCGCGCATAGCCTCTCTCTCTCTTTCAGCGCCTCTGCAACAGGCAGTGGAGAGATGCCCTGTGGGCCACCTAAGGCGCTCAGGGATAACAAGTACCCTCAGGCCCTCAGGCGGAGCTAGATTAAAACCCCTTGGAACTCTGGCAGCAGGGAGGCTGCCGAGAAAAAAAAACAAACAAAGAAAACCCCGAGAGAGGCCCAACTCTGAGACTTTCTGTTTACACCTGAGCCACCGGAGTCCCTCTGCAACAGGCACCTCCAAGCCCGACTGCAACAACAGTGCACCACTGCTCACTCACTCCCAGGGGAAGGAGCCACTATTGTACCCTCTCCCTCCCCACACACCGACACTTACAGACGAACAATAAAGGAAGCTCTGCTGGCCACAGAATAATGCAAAAAAACCCAAGGCAAGTAGAAGGACACTTACAGCTGAGACTCTAAGGAAACAGAAATATTAGTATCAATCCTATTTGAACTGGTCCATTCTGGGATCAGTTCTGGATTTTTTTTTTCTCTCCTTTTTTTATTTTAGTATTATTATTTTTTTCCTTTAATAATTACGATCTTAGTCCTAAGGGATCTACAAGTTTTACAACATATTTTTTTAATTCTATTTTTTTTCTATTTTTTTTTTTTTTTTTGCCTTTTTATATACTTCTATTCCTAGCTAAGATTTTGGTAGTACGGACAATATATCTCTCATACCTTCCTTTCATCTCTATGTTTTATACATTCCTATTCCTTTCTTTTTATTTGCATATTTCCAGTGACACTACGCTCTTCTGTCCCCCTTTCTTCCATCCATTTTTAGTTTATTTTATCTTAACATACTTATAAGCAACACTATCAATCTGCTCAGACTCCTTGCTCTATTCTCCAGATGACACACTGCCTTGGTATTTAATATTAGATTTTGCCTTTATCTTAGCTCTTAGTACAATTGTCTAATTTCATTTTGAGAATCTCCATTCTGTCTGGTGGTACTCTAGCTTTTTTTTTATATTTGATCCTAGCTTACAAAATCTCCCTGGATTACTGTTTATATGTGTAAGGTGTTATTTGTTTGTTTGTTTTTCCTTTCGTTTCTGTTTTGTTCTGTTTTGGCTTTGAATTTCTGTTGGGTTTCTCTTTGAATATCTGATAGCATACTGGGGTTCTTCTGTCAGGTCTTTCCAGAGACTTATTTCCTAATGGACTCAGTAAGTGTGTGTCTTATACATGTATGTGTTTCCTAGACTTACTATTTGTTTAACCCAACACTCGGACATTAGTCTGGGGCTTGGACAGTCTTCTATAAACACCTCTATCGCCAGGACAAGCAACCCCAAAAGTCTGGACTACCATGAGGAAACAAAGAAACACCATGCAGGCAAAGGAGCAGGGAAAAAACCCACAAGACCAAATAAATGAAGAGGAAATAGGAAAAATGCCTGAAAAAGAATTCAGAGTAATGATAGTAAAAATGATACAAAATCTCGATAACAAAATAGAGAAAGTACAAGAAACAGTTCATAAAGACTTAGAAAAACAAATAGCAACGGATAACAAAATAACTGAAATTAAAAATACTCTAGATGCTATAACCAGCAGAATGACTGAGGCAGAAGAACAAATAAGTGAGTTGGAAGATAAATGGGGGAAATAACTGCCACAGAGCAGGAAAAAGAAAAAAGAATAAAAAGAATAGAAGACAGTCTCAGAGACCTCAGTGATAACATTAAGCGTACCAACATTCGAATTATAGGCATCCCAGAAGAAGAAGAAAACAAGAAAGGGTCTGAGAAAATATCTGAAGAGGTTATAGTGGAAAACTTCCCCAACATGGGAAAGGAATTAATTAACCAAGTCCAAGAAGCACAGAGAATCCCATACAGAATAATCCCAAGGAGAAATACTCCAAGGCACATATTAATCAAACTAATGACAATTAAACACAAAGAAAAAATATTAAAAGCAGCACGAGAACAGCAACAAATAACATATAAAGGAAAACTCATAAGGATAACAGCTGACCTCTCTACAGAAACTCTGCAGGCCAGAAGGGAATGGTAGGATATACTGAAAGTCCTGAAAGAGAGAAACCTACAGCCAAGAAGACTCTACCAGCAAGAATCTCATTCAGATTCAATGGAGAAATCAAAAGCTTTACAGACAAGCAAAAGTTAAGAGAATTCAGCACCACCAAACCAGCCTTACAACAAGTGCTAAAGAAACTTCTCTAAGTAGGAAACACAAGAAAAGGAAAACACCTACAAATACAAACCCAAAACAATTAAGAAAATGGTAATTGGAACACACACGTCAGTAATCACTTTAAATGTAAATGGATTAAATGCTCCAACCAAAAGACACAGACTGGCTGAATGGACACAAAAACAAGACCCTTCTATATGCTGCCTGCAAGAAACCCACTTCAGACCAAGGGATACATATAGACTGAAAGTAAAGTGATGGAAAAAGATATCCCACGCAAATGGAAGTCAAAAGAAAGCTGGAGTAGCAATACTCATATCAGACAAATTAGACTTGAAAGTAAAGACTATTAAAAGAGACAAGGAAGGATACTACATAATGATCAAGGGATCCATCCAAGAAGAACATATCACAATGGTAAATATCTATGCCCCCAACATAGGAGCACCTCAATACATAAGGCAAATGCTAACAGCCATAAAAGGGGACATCGACAGTAACACAATAATAGTGGGAGACTTGAACACCCCACTTACATCAATGGACAGATCATCCAAACAGAAAATAAATAAAGACACACAAGCTTTAAATGACACATTAGACCATCTCAATTTAATTGATATTTATAGGACATTCCATCCAAAAACGACAGAATACACTTTCTTCTCAAGTGCACATGGAACATTTTCCAGGATAGATCACATCTTGGGTCACAAATCAAACCTCCGCAAATTCAAGAAAATTGAAATCATATCAAGCATCTTCTCAGACCACATGCCATGAGACTAGATCTCAATTACAGGGAAAAAAACTGCAAAAAATACAAACACATGGAGGCTAAACAATTCACTCTTAAACAACCAAGAAATCATTAAAGAAATCAGAGAAGAAATCAAAAAATATCTAGAAACAAACGACAATGAAAACACAACAACCCAAAACCTATGGGACGCAGCAAAAGCAGTTCTAAGAGGGAAGTTTATAGCAATACAGTCCTACCTTAAGAAACAAGAAAATTATCAAATAAACAACCTAAACTTACACCTAAAACAAATAGAAAAAGAAGAACAAAGAAACCCCAAAGGGAGCAGAAGGAAAGAAATCATAAAGATCAGAGCAGAAATAAATGAAAAAGAAAGGAAGGAAGAAATAGCAAAAATTAATAAAACTAAAAGCTGGTTCTTTGAGAAGATAAACAAAATTGATAAACCATTAGCCAGACTCATCAGGAAAAAAAGGGAGAAGATGCAAATCAACAGAATTAGAAATGAAAAAGGAGAAGTAACAATGGACACCTCAGAAATACAAAACATCATGAGAGACTACTACAAGCAACTATATGCCAATATATTGGATAACCTAGAAGAAATGGATAAATTCTTAGAAAAACACAATCTTCCAAGACTGAACCAGGAAGAAATAGAAACCATGAACAGACCAATCACAAATACGGAAATTGAGGCAGTGATTAAAAATCTCCCAACAAACAAAAGCCCTGGGCCAGATGGATTCACAGGTGAATTCTATCAAACATTTAGAGAAGAGCTAACACCTATCCTTCTCAAACTCTTCCAAAATACTGAAGAAGGAGAAACACTCCCAAACTCATTCTACGAGGCCACCATCATGCTGATACCAAAACCAGGCACAGATGTCACAAAAAAGGAAAATTACAGACCAGTATCACTGATGAATACAGATGCAAAAATCCTCAACAAAATACTAGCTAACAGACTCCAACAGCACATTAAAAAAAGTCATACACCATGATCAAGTGGGGTTTATCCCCGGGATGCAAGGATTCTTCAATATACACAAATCAATCAATGTGATACATCATATCAACAAACTGAAGGATAAAAACCATATGATAATCTCAATAGATGCAGAAAAAGCTTTTGACAAAATTTAACATCCATATATGATAAAAGCTCTCCAGAAAATGGGCATAGAAGGAAATTACCTCAACATAATAAAAGCCATATATGAGAAACCAAAAGCCAACATTGTTCTCAATGGGGAAAAACTGAAAGAATTCCCTCTTAGAACAGGAACAAGACAAGGGTGTCCACTCTCACCACTATTATTCAACATAGTTTTGGAAGTTTTAGCCACAGCAATCAGAGAAGAAAAAGAAATCAAAGGAATCCAAATTGGAAAAGAAGAAGTAAAATTGTCACTCTTTGCAGATGACATGATATTATATATAGAAAACCCTAAAGACTACCAGAAAACTGCTAGCACTCATTGATGAGTTTAGTAAAGTAGCAGGATACAAAATTAATGCACAGAAATCTCTTGCATTCCTATACACGAACAACGGAAGAGCAGAAAGAGAAATTAAGGAAACTCTCCCATTCACCATGGCAACAAAAAGAATAAAATACCTAGGAATAAACCTGCCTAAGGAGGCAAAAGACCTGTATGCAGAAAACTTTAAGACATTGATGAAAGAAATCAAAGATGACACAAACAGATGGAGGGACATACCATGTTCCTGGATTGGAAGAATCAACATCGTGAAAATGACTGTATTACCCAAAGCAATTTACAGATTCAACACAATCCCTATCAAATTACCAATGATATTTTTCACAGAACTAGAACAAGAAATCTTACGATTTGTATGGAAACACAAAAGACCCCGAATAGCCAAAGCAATCTTGAGAAGGAAAAATGGAGTGGGTGGAATCAGGCTTCCTGACTTCAAACTATACTACAAGGCCATAGTGATCAAGACAGTATGGTACTGGCACAAAAATAGAAAGGAAGATCAATGGAATAGAATAGAGAACTCAGAAGTAAGCCCAAACACATATGGGCACCTTATCTTTGACAAAGGAGGCACGAGTATACAATGGAAAAAAGACAGCCTCTTCAATAAGTGGTGCTGGGAAAATTGGACAGCAACGTGGAAAAGAATGAAATTAGAACACTTCCTAACACCATACACAAAAATAAACTCCAAATGGATTAAAGACCTATATGTAAGGCCAGACACTATAAAACTCCTAGAGGAAAACATAGGCAGAACACTCTATGACATCCATCAAAGCAAGATCCTTTTGGACCCACCTCCTAAAATCATGGAAATAAAATCAAGAATAAACAAATGGGACCTCATGAAACTTAAAAACTTTTGCACAGCAAAAGAAACCATAAACAAGACAAGAAGGCAACCCTCAGAATGGGAAAAAATAATTGCCAATGAAACAACGGACAAAGGATTAACCTCCAAAATATACAAGCAGCTCATGCAGCTTCATACCAAAAAAGCAAATAACCCAATTCACAAATGGGCAGAAGACCTAAATAGACATTTCTCCAAAGAAGACATACAGATGGCCAACAAACACATGAAAAGATGCTCAACATCACTCATCATCAGAGAAATGCAAGTCAAAGCCACAATGAGGTATCACCTCACACCGATCAGAATGGCCATCATCACAAAATCTGGAAACAACAAATGTTGGAGAGGGTGTGGAGAAAAGGGAACTCTCTTGCACTGTTGGTGGGAATGTAAGTTGGTACAGCCACTATGGAAAACAGTTTGGAGGTTCCTTAAAAACTACAAATAGAACTACCATATGATCCAGTAATCCCACTACTGGGCATATACCCAAAGAAAACCATAATCCTAAAAGAAACATGTACCATAATGTTTATAGCAGCACTATTTACAATAGCCAGGACATGGAAGCAACCTAAATGCCCATCAACAAATGAATGGATAAAGAAGATGTGGCATATATACACAATGGAATATTACTCAGCTATAAAAAGGGATGAGATGGAGCTATATGTAATGAGGTGGATAGACCTAGAGTCTGTCACACAGAGTGAAGTAAGTCAGAAAGAGAAAGACAAATATTGCACGCTAACTCATATATACGGAATCTAAAAATGGTACTGATGAACTCAGTGACAAGACAAGAACAAGAACGCAGATACAAAGAATGGACTGGAGAACTCGAGGTTTGGGGGGGCGGGGGGTGAAGGGGAAGCTGAGACGAAGTGAGAGAGTAGCATAGACATATATATACTACCAGCTGTAAAATAGATAGCCAGTGGGAAGTTGCTGTATAAAAAGGGAGTTCAACTCGAGGATGGATGATGCCTTAGAGGACTGGGACAGGGAGGGTGGGGGGGAGTTGAGGGAGGGAGGGAATATGGGAATATGTGTATAAATACAAGTGACTGAACTTGGTGTACCTCAAAAAATAATAAATAAATAAATTTTAAAAAAATTTATAAGCCCAGGGGGAAAAAAGGGTGCACTAAATGCAAAGAGAAAAATCAATTCTTTCATAACTTAATATCGTTTTTAAAAAGTGACTAAAAGTTTCCTCCATTAGACGTGTGATCAGCTGAAAGAATTGTTTCTCCTTTAAAACAACTTCTGCAACAATAAGTCTAATATTGAAGCAGGAGATCCCAAATGAAAGACAATTCTCTATAGCTATTTCCAGTTAATAATAAATCATCTATAGTAAGGCCTTGAGGCCACTCAATTTTATTCTCCAATATTTCCTTATGGAAGAATAAATTACCTTACCTGATGATGGCTGCTTAAGAACATGGTTTAAAAAGTAGATGTCTCAACAGAATTATAAATAACATTTTTTTTCTTTTTACAACTCTCTCTTTGTGCCTTTATGGCCTACATCATGATACAACTTAACCAGCCACATCACCCATCTGCCTCTCTCACCATCTGCAAAATGACAGCTGTTCCTGCAGGAGTTTCCTAAACAGCTGAAAAAATTAATTAGATCTTGCATCTAATGGGGACTCTCAATTCCTCTGAGAAAGGCAATATAAAATTCAGAGAATCTAGGCAAATAAAACATCATTACATCTGGGGGATTGTCTTTTTTAAATCCTGTGGTTTAACAAGTTTCCAATGATGGTCAATTCACAAATGTGCTGATTTATTCTGACCTGAATTAAAATTGCCATGAGTTATGTGTGAGCTACTGCACTGTTGGGAAGAGCTGGCCCCCACGTGGAAGTGGGTGCGGTGCTGAGGCTGAGCACTTCGGGCTTATCCTGGGGGCACCGTGGAGCTCAGCTATATTATGCACAAGTTTATACATCAGGAAACTTCAGATAAGAGCTGTTAAACATGCCCCACAGTCATACACAGCTAGTAAATGGTAAAGGAGCACCAGCCAGGGAGCGTCAGTTTGGTGAGGATTAAAAATAATAAAATATGCAAATACATTTTTGACAAATCGGCTAACCATGTGGTTTTTAATCCGAGCACAACAGACGTTTAAAAATTAGGAAATGCGCACCACCTTTAAACATTTAGAAGTCACATTTCAAACACTCTGTAGCAAAACTTTTGTTTGCAAAGCCTCTTGCTTCACACGGCAGATTGAGTCTATGCCTCTCTAATGGGGACAGATGCTCTCGAGTCTGGCTGGCTGGGGAAATAATTAATATTAATGATATTTAGCACCAGATGGCTCACAGCACAGGTGAAAAACCAACAATCAACTCATTCTTTGGCAAGTTGAGGTAAAATTATGAAATGCTTTATGTAACCAAAACCCTAATAGAGCAAAACTTAGCAGATTGCCATTAAGATAACAGGAGAGCTACAGTCTCCAAGTATATTTACACCAAGCATGAGTAAAACGCATTTTAAAGAAATGCATCGGAGGTATCAACTGGAAGCTGGTTTTCACATAAAAATAAAATTCAAAACTGGGAAGACTCAAGTTGACACAGATTTTGAGTCTAGGTTTGTCCATGGTTGCCAGCGTTCTTCCTTTGAAAGTCTCTGCACAAATGCACTAAGGCTTTGTAGCCTGGCTGAGCTCATCTAAGCTAAGATACCTGTGCTTCCAAAGGGTTTGCTGATGGCCACTCCAACCTAACAGCCCTGTGCACCGGGATGTTCTAATTCAGATGTTCCCAGCCAGCCAGGCTATCGCCTGCCTCTCTGCCTGTCCCACACCTTGATCCTCTCCAGTTGCAAACCACCGGGCACTCATCATTTGTCTCTCCTGGAATTACCACACCATTCTGCCAAGCTGTGTCTGACTCCTCCTTCAAAGCCAGCCTCAACATCCACATCCGCTCTAAGCACATCCTCAGCCCATCCTTCTACGTAGCGGCATTCACTTGGTTCCTTTTCTATGAGGCCTCTGCTGCTTTCTGTTTTCCCTTAGGGTTTCCTCCTCTTCCTTTTTGGGTTTTTTGGTAGTGTTTTGGTTTTTTTTTTTTTGGCTGTGTTGGGCTTTCTCTAGTTGTGGCAAGTGGCAAGCAGGGGCTACTCTTCATTGCGGTGCGCACACTTCCCATTGTGGTGGCTTCTCTTGTTGGAGAGCAAGGGCTCTAGACACACGGGCTTCAGTAATGGCAGCTCGCAGGCTCAGCAGTCGTGGCGCACGGGCTTAGTTGCTCTGCTGCATGTGGGATCTTCATGGACCAGGGATCGAACCCATGTCCCCTGCATAGGCAGGTGGATTCTTACCCACTGCACCACCAGGAAAGTCCCCTTGTCCCTTTTCAAAATGCTTCAAAGTCTGGGTCCTCTTCTTCCATTATGTGGAAGACACCATGGCGGGGGGGGACCTCTAGCCAGGGCTTTAGTCAAGAAACTGTTCTAAAATTAAATACAATAAAAAACACTGAATTGACACTGTAAGTGGATGAGTTATATGGTATCAGAATCACATCTCAATAAAGCTTGCTTTTAAGAAAAGATTTTAAAGAAGACTGGTGAAATTTTTATTTTCAATTCAGAAAACCCTAGTCACTGAGAAATGTCATGTTGTTTTCCCATCATCCTATTTAAGAAACACAGACTCCAAGTACATTCTACTTGCTTAAATCATATAGGAAGAAACGCTGGTCTAAAACCCATATCCCTTAATACCCTGTTTTTTAATGTCCCCTACATCTTACTTCTGCTTTATAACTCAGAAGGACTGTGTCACAGACATTGGGCATTTGAAATAATTTGTAATACTGAAGTTAATTAAAGGGCAAAGAAAGTACTAGATAATATGATAAAAAACACTAGCAAACCATTGATGATTCAACAGTTTCCTAGACTCAGAGATGAAGACGTTCCATGGTTGGCTGTCTCCTCTCAAGAAGGCTCCCTTCTAAAACATCCTTCCCTACCAGGCACTCTAGTCTTGCCAGGAAGTTTCCATTTTAACAAAACATGCCGTTCCAGAACTGGGCAGCTCCAGTTGTCAGAACATCATTGCAAACACGTGGAATTTATCTTCTTTAATTTGCTTGATAAACCCAAATTTTGCCTTATGGGATAACACAGGAAGGTCTATTTCTTTTTTTCTAAGACTTCACTTCAAACGCTTAAATTTACGATTTGGGAAATTCTTATCAAGTATCTACTACGTGTAGAAGAAAGCACTGTAGGAAAATTAAACACTAATAAGACAAATTATTTGCTCTAAAGGAGATTATAGTTTAATAAGACCGGTTCACAAACTGCTATGATCTCAAAAGGAAAATATACAAAGAGGATACAAAAGCATCAGATTTGGAAACAGAGCTGGGTTAGAATTCCAGCCTTAAGACACAGCTATGAGTAGCTATGACCTTAGGGAAATTACTTAACCTCATTAAGCCTCAGCTTCCTCATTTGCAAACTGGGTATACTAACGTCTAATTACACAGCTGTTGAAAAAAAGAATGGGAGGCAATGTTTGAATTCACACACACACACGTACACACACAAACACACACACATTCCAAAGAGCAAGCGTGCAGATAAATGTGTAAAGGATCGTGCCTCTGCTAGTAATACCGTCACTGCTATTATTATCCCCATCATGATCATTGCCAAGAGAAACACGAAATGTCAAGGTTATTCAAAGGAAAGAGACCAAATCTCTGGGACACTAGGAAACATCAGAAAGATGATCAAAATTCCTCCATCCGATGCTGTCTTGCTTCCAACCTGAAAAAATATTCCCAGCAACGTCAACCATATTTCATATGAAATAGTTTCATACCCTGGCCTCTCTTCTCTAGATTCTTTCCATTTTGTCAAAGTTTCCTCAAGCCTCTACCGAGGACAGAACCCAACACTCTAAAGGTGTTAATCATACGTTCATCTACCAATTCTCTCATTCATTAATTTATTCAAAAGATGTTTCACTACCTTCTGCATTGCAGGTATTCTACTAGGTCTAGAGATTTTTTTTTTTTTTTTAATGATTAAGAACATGTTTCTGTCTACAGGAAGCAGAGACTCTGGGGAAGGAAACAGTCTTTACAAGTATTTGCAATAAAGTGATCTCATACCAAAACATTAGCAAAATATGATCACCATGTAAGTATCAAGAGAGGTGGATACAAAATTATGTGGGAATTCCCAGTATTGCAAGACAATCTTGCCAGATGGACCTTATTTAAGAGTGGACGTGTTCTGTGAACCTGTACAGAATGACTCTCGTTTTACTGTTTTAACAGACACCATCTATCTCTCTTTAGGAACTGACCTGTGTGATGTTGAAAGGAACTGGGTGTTATATGGTCTGGCCTCCCCAGCCATAGGAATTAGCAGATGAACTAAGCTGTCCAACCAGAGTACCTCACGCTACAGGACAGAATGGCTGGTCTGAGACGGCTTGTGATTCAAGCGCAGCCAATCAGAGTCTTTTGGACATGCAGCCCTCCAATGATCAAACACTGTGAGGGGGATAGTGGATGGGTGGAGATGTCAGGGGGTATCTGGCACCACAGCAAAGAACCCTCCTGAGAAGGAAATCAAACCGAGCTCAGAATACCAGTGAGACGAGCAAGAGAAAGGCTTCATAAAACTGGTTGCTCTGTTTTGCCTTCCCAGTCCCATGCGTCAAGAGACTCCTGCCCTGCCTCCCCCCACTCCAATTCTGAAAAGTATTTTTTTAATTCAGTAAATTAATTTTATCATTATCCCCAAGCACAGAAGCAAACCTGACACCGTGCTCTGCCACCATTAAATGGAAACGCGTATCACGTGTACCACAGTGGTAAGGACAGGAGGCATCAATTTTCATCATGAGATTAAACAGATCCAAAAAAGTTAGCCTGCCTAGCTTTGGTTCTCAAGATAAATAAAACCACAAGCCTTTTCTGTAAGTTGCTGACAACGTTACAAAACCACCTTATCCCCCCGACTTCTGCAAGCAGAAATGAGACAACGTTTGTTCACATGATGAACAAGAGACTTGTCAGGAGTTTGGGATTAACATATACAAACTACTACATATAAAATAGACAATAAACAAGGACCAACTGTATAGCACAGGGAACTCACTCAACATTCTGTAATAACTTATATAAGAAAAAAACCTGAAAAAGAATAGATATATGTATATGTATAACTGATTCACTTTGCTGTACAGCAGAAATTAACACACTATTGTAAACGAACTGTACTCCAATATATAATCGAAAAGTTAAGAGAAAAACAAGGAATGCCTACTCTATTCCCCTCCTGCCTCAAAAACCCAGGCTGGTTCACATCCCTGGAGACCGAGCAGCCTTGGGTCCAAGGCTGGACAGTCATGGGGCTGAGGGAGCTGGGAAGGATATGCCACTAAAGGAACTCCCTTTGGACCTCTAGTGCCTGGTCCCCTCTCGATGGGTGACAATCTCCACATCCAGGTGGACCCTCCCACAGCTAAACCAAGCCTAGGGCACACACACACACAAAAATGGGGGACCCGCTGGCCCAGAAAGCTTTCAAAAGCCACCCGGATCCCCAGCTCCTGGTGCTGGGGCTCCCACTCCAGCCTCCTTCCTTATACTCCCTGCCCCCATGGACGAAAGCAGCCCTGCACATCATTTGCAGGGGTCGGGATTTGTCCGGGGGTGTAGTGTAAGGGGGAAGATGTAAAGACAGACAAGCCCTTCAGTGTCTGTTCTCCCACACTCCACACTCCTTTAAAACCATGGAACAGGGCGGCGCCGCCTATCTCTGGCAGCAGGCGGTGGTTTAAAGGAGGTGGCGGGAAGCCGGTGTTCGAATTCGTCACTTTCATGGTCGCTTGGATTTTTCACAATTAAAATTAGCAGAGCAAAATAAGCCAAGATGTCTGTTGATCCGATGACCTATGAGGCCCAGTTCTTTGGCTTCACACCGCAAACTTGCATGCTGAGGATCTACATCGCATTTCAAGACTACCTGTTTGAAGTGATGCAGGCTGTTGAACAGGTTATTCTAAAGAAGCTGGATGGCATCCCAGACTGCGCAATTAGTCCAGTCCAGATTCGTAAGTGCACGGAAAAGTTTCTCTGCTTCATGAAGGAACGTTTTGATAACCTTTTTGGCAAAATGGAGCAGCTGTTTTTACAGTTGATTTTGCGTATTCCCCCAAACATCTTGCTTCCGGAAGATAAATCTCAGGAGATGCAACCTTATAGTGAGGAAGAACTCCAGATTCTCCAAAAAGAAATTGAACAGTTACAGGAGAAGTATAAGACTGAATTACGCACTAAACAGGCCCTTCTTGCAGAATTAGAAGAGCAAAAAATTGTCCAGGCCAAACTCAGACATTGTCTTTGTTTGATGAGCTTGAAAACGTTGGCAGAGACCATGGGACTAGTGATTTTAGGGAGAGCTTGGTCTTCCTGGTCCAGAACTCCAGAAAACTACAGAATATTAGAGACAATGTGGAAAAGGAAGGCAAAAGACTGAAAATATCTTAATTTCTAAATAGTAAAAGGAATTTATCAGAAGGTGGAATAGTCAGGGATTTGTATCAGTGACTCTTCTTATCCTAGTAACCTGTATATTTTGCTGGGGGTGGGGTTCTTTGTTGATTCTTTCTTGTATACCACATCCTCCTCTTTTTTGGTCACTCTCCTGAAGCCTCTGTGCACTACCTTGAACTAATCTTTGAAGCATCTGTGCTTAGAGGCCTCTAACGGGTGGGAAGGGATTCTTGGTTCAATAACGACCCATTTGGGGTCATGACCGAAGAAATAAAGCTGTCCCTGGCCATTCAAAGATATTTGTAGAAGTTGTGCCTTGGTCATGAGTCCTTTGTAACCTTGATCCTTTTGACTTACGGTTTGGATGAGACCAAATGAGAAAAAGGTTAAGTGGGCGTCTTCTTTATTAACCAGCCACCTCGCTGTGCAACAGCCAACAGAGACTACTAGTTCTTGCCCAGTAACTTTTTTTACACGAGGAAGTTAATAACTAGTTGAAGAAAGCAAGTAGCAGAAAAAAACAACCATGACCTTTAGAAAGAAGAAAGAAGTTGTTTTGTTTCTAAAATAAATCCTTTCCTTGATCAAGGCCTTGGTAATGTTAAAGAATTTACTGTCTTGGAGCCCAGCAGTGGAAGACATTCGACGAAAAGGAAGCAGATCTCATTGGCATAGAAAAGGAAGCCTGGGGGCCCAAAGGGTTTACTTAAATTAGAGTATTCAAAGCAGCCCCCCTGCCAAAAAAAAAAAAGAAAGAAAGAAAAGAAAAGGAAGAAGCCTGGAACATACCCAATAGCAAAGTTTATATGAACTGACTATTAGGTATTTATATCATTTTTTTTTTCATACTTCAGTTAGTTTTGGAATCTGCCTTGTACCTAATATTTAACTTATTTATTCACACTCGTAAGCATCAATTATTTAGAACTCTCAGTGATCAATTTTAGCTGTGTCTTGTGCTTACATTCAGTGGAGTCTAATATTTCCTTTTGTAACTAATCCATGTAAAATGTTAGATCACCCAAGGAAAGGGGAGAAATAGCAATAGTTGCTCTTAAGGTATAATTTACCTTCCATGTCTTCCTAAAGAACAGGATTTGGAGTTTCTCCTTTATGCAGAAGTATAACTTAGGGTATTAATATTTGCAGTTAAATATTCAGTATAGGAAGCCTGTGTTTACCTGGAATATGTTTATTATCAAAGAATCCTTTTTTCCAATCCTATACATTAAATATATTTTTTAAAACTTTGAAAAAAAAAAAAAACCATGGAACAGGATTTTCCCAAGCCTCTGGTTACCCCACTAACCCTATTTAGGAAGGAAGGAATGCTGCCGCCTTGTGGCTGTTATCCATAACTAAAACTTCCAAACCAGAGCTTAAGGGCACTTCCCATTCACGAGGCCTCTGAGGCTATAAATGATACTTGCCTTCAACAAACGTCTTGGAGTAAGTACTGCAAAGAGAATTCAAAAAGGCCAGATTTTCAAGAAGACAACCTCAAAAGGTAAATTTCCCACACCCTGATTTAAAACAGAAAAAAGAAAGCACATGGATAGATGCTCAAAGTCGCACACCGCTACACACATGCTAATTAAAACAACAAGGAATTATCACTTGACAACTGTCACATGGCCACCATTAAAAACTCAACATACAAATATTGCTGGAGAGGATGTAAAGAAACAGGAACATTCCCGAGCTTTGATGTAATTCTAAATTGGTAACAGCCACTCTGCTGGACAGTATGAAGATTCCTTAAGAAACTAAACATAGAGCTACCCTATCATCTGGTCAATCCACTCCTGGGAGTCTAACCGGAGAAGAGCATGCTTTGAAAACACACATGTACCCAGAACTTCAACACAGCACTATTCACAGAAGCTGGGACCTGACAGGAAACAAAACGTCCGTGGACAGATGGATAAAGAAGATGTGGTACAAATATCGAAAGAAATATTACTTGGCCATAAAAACAAATGAAATGATGCCACACGCAGCAACATCAAAGCACTTGGAGATGATCTAACGAACTAAAGTAAGTCAGGTAGAGAAAGACAACATATAACATCGCTGATAGGTGGAAACTAAAAATGGATACAAATGAACTCTCTTTTCCAAAAACAAACAGACGCACAGATTTAGAAAACAAACCTATGGTGAGTAAAGGGGAAAGGTGGGTGCCGGGACAAATTAAAAGGTTGGGATTATCACATACACACTAACCTATATATCAATTAGAGAATCCACAAGAACCTACTGTAAACCACAGGAAAATCTACTAACACAGCAATAACCGACAGGAGAAAAGCATCTCAATGGTACTAGATGGACATCTATATGTAACTGTATCAAGCTGCAGTACACCTAAAATGAAAAACAAAACATTGTAAAACACCTATACTCCCATATAGTCTAAAAATTAAGTTAAGAGAAAAAAGAGAAAGAAAAAAAAAAAGGAATGCCTGCTACATTTCCCTCCTGACTCAGAAACCTGGTCTGGTTCACATCCCTGGAGACTGAGCGGCCTTGGATCCAAGGCTGGACTGTCATGGGGCTGAGGGAGCTGGGAAGGATGTGCCAGTAAATGAGCTCCCTTTGGACCTGTACTGTGCCTGGTCGCCTGTGGATGGGTGACAATCTGCAGTACCAGGCGGGACTCCAACAGCTAAATCAAGCCTAGTGCACCCAAAGTAAGGTGGACCCTCTGCCCAAAGAAGCGTTGAAAAGTCACCTGGTCTCCAGTCTCCTGCTGCTGGGGTTCCCAGCTCCAGCCTCCTTCCTTAGATCCCTGCACCCACGGACAAAAGCGGCCTCTACACATCCTTTACAAGGGCTGAGATTTGCCCCAGGGATGTAGTGTGAGGGGGAAGAACTCAAGAGACCTAAGACCCTGGGTGTCTGTTCTGCCACACTACACCCTCATCTACCACCCCGAAACAGGACTTTCACCAAACCTCTGCTTAATCCACTAACCCGAATTCGGCAGGAAAAAATGCTGCTGCCTTGTGGCCGGAACTACAACTTTAAAACCGGTGCTCATGGCCACTTTACATTCACAAAGCCTGTGGCGCTCTAAATGATACCTGCCCTCAACAAACATCCTGGGGTTAGGTAGCTGAGACCTGCCAAGTTTAAAAGGTAAATTTCACACGCCCTGATTTAAAAAAAAAAATTCCAAAGCACAGGGAAAGATGCTCACCGTTGCTTTAGAGTAGGCAAATGCAAATCAAAGCAACAAGGAGGGATTACTTGGCAAGAGTCAGAATGGCCATCATTCAAAGTTCTCCAAACAAAAATTGCTGGAGGGGAGGTGGAGAAAAGGGAACTTTCGCACGATAAACTGGTAACAGCCACTCTGGAGAACAGAATGGAGGTTCCTTAAGGAACTGAAAGGACAGCTACCCTATGATCCAGCCATCCCACTCCTGGGCGTCCATCTGGAGTAAAGCATGACTTGAAAAGACATGTGCACTCCAACCTTCACTGCAGCACCACTGACACTAGCCAGGACCTACCAGGACCCAAAATGTCCATGCGTGGATGGATAAAGAAGATGTGGTACAGATATCAAAGGAAATATTACTTGGCTATAAAAACAATGAAATAATGCCACGTGCAGTAACATCAATGCACTTGGGGATGATCATACGAACTAAGTCAGGTAGAGAAAGACAAATACCAGATGATATTGCCGATACGTGGAAACTGAAAACGGGTACAAATGAACTCCCTTTCCCAAACACAAACAGACGCACAGATTTAGAAAACAAACCTATGGTGAGTAAAGGGGAAAGGTGGGTACCGGGACAAATTAAAAGGTCGGGATTACCACACACACACTAACCTATATATCAATTAGATAATCCACAAGAACCTACTGTAAACCACAGGAAAATCTACTCAACACAGCAATAACCAATAGCAGAAAAGCATCTCAACCGTACTAGATGCACATCTACATGTAACTGAATCAAGCTGCGGTACACCTAAAATGCACAAACACAATATTGTAAATCACTTACACTTCCATATAATCTAAAAATGAAGTTAAGAGGGGACAAAAATAGGAATGGCTGCTACATTTCCCTCCTACCTCAGAAACCTGGTCTGGTTCACATCCCTGGAGACTGAGCGGCCTTGGATCCAAGACTGGACTGTCATGGGGCTGAGGGAGCTGGGAAGGATGTGCCAGTAAATGAACTCCCTTTGGACCCGTAGTGCCTGGTCCCCTGTGGATGGGTGACAAACTCCACTACCAGGCGGGACTCCGACAGCTAAAGCAAGCTTAGTGCACCCAAAGCAAGGTGGACCCTCTGCGCAGAGGAGTGCTGAAAAGTCACCTGGTCTCCAGTCTCCTGCTGCTGGGGTTCCCAGCTCCAGCCTCCTTCCTTAGATCCCTGCACCCAGGGACGAAAGCAGCCTCTGCACATCGTTTGCAGGGCTTGGGATTTGCCCAGGGGCTGTAGTGTGAGGGGGAAGAAGTCCAGAGACACAAGCCATTGGGTGTCTCTTCTCCCACACTCCACTCTCATTGCCATTTGCAGCAACATGAATGGACTTCAATATTTTCATACTAAGTGAAGTCAGACAGAGAAAGACAAATATCATATGACATCACTTTCATGTGGAATCTTAAAAAATGGTAAAAATGAACTTATTTACAAAACAGAACTAGAGTCACAGATGTAGAAAACCAAGTTATGGTTATCAAAGGGAAAAGGGGGGAGGGATAAATTGGGAGCGTGTGGTTAATATACACACGCTACTATACGTAAAATAGACAACCGACAAGGGCCTTCTGAGTAGCACGGGGAACTCTGCTCAGTATTCCATAGTAACCTAAATCAGAAAATAATTTGAAAAAGAATAGATACGTTTATATGTATAACTGAATCACTTTTATGCACACCTGAAACTAACACCACATTTTAAATCAACTATACTGCAATATAAAACAATTTTTTAAAAAAAAAAAAGACAGCTTAAATGAAAATCCAATTTTCAATTTTTGTATTCTTGGAAGGTTTTCCCCCTTTAAATATTTGCTGTATTTTTTAATTGGTTAGTTGGGTCTTCTAAAGCTCGTATTTTCTTGGAAATCTTTTTGGCAAGTTAATGTCTTCTCCTTTCTCAATACTTTTATATCTGAGACTGCCTTTGACACAGATAAATTCTGATTTTACTAATTTGAGCTCATTCTTCAAGCACCCTGAGATCTTTCTGATCCAACTTTATTAATTTACAGCTTGATACACTTCCCTCTAATGTTTTCACGCAAGTTAAGGATTTTTCAATAAAATGATGAAAATAAGTCATCTGAATTAATATTCTTCTCAATACGAGTTAGGATATGTAGAAATACTTTGTTAAATTTATCTTCCGATGGCAAATCTATGATACCAACTACACTCCTAGTTCATATCCACTACACTCCTAGTTGCTATTGTTTATAAAATCCAACGTTTTACATATAGTTCTTGAACTAGCCATATATCCACTTAACCATATCATGTGGTCCACAGTTTTCTGTCTTCCCCGTAGGGAGATGTTACCCATAGGGAGAAGCCCTATCAAATATCTTGTTAATATTAAAAGGTGCCCTGTCTTGAAGAACGCTTGCCCATTATCACTGGTCAACATTCTTTCGGGCTCAAAACTCAGGCACTGACTCTACACGTGTGCTTGTATGTGGCTATATGGGTGTACCTCATACATATGTAAAAAGTGGGCTCTCAGCAACCTTAGGAAACAAAACATACATCAAATTGTCAAGTTAACTCACTCCTCTGAAAGCGCACCTACTCTAGCAATAGCCTGTGGCATTAGTGGCATCCAATCACCTCCCCGCTCACACCACATTTTGGTCACATTCAGGCTCCCTCCGACCTCAGGTCTTCAGCATCCTCTCCCTCCTGCAGAAATGCTCTCCTCCCACCCCTTGCCCAGATTTTACACAGCTCTGAAGCCTGCCCTGATTCGGTCAGAGCCCCTGATTCAGTCAGACTTCCCTGCTGTAGCACTAATAACAATTGAAATAATTCGTTTTCTTTGACAGACGACCTCTTCCCTTAAAATGTAGACAAGTAGTTCTTTAATTGCTGAGATCTTGGACCAGCAGAATCAGAATTACCTGGGAACTTCTTAGAAATGTACATTCTCAGGCCCTGCCCCAGACCTACTGAAACAGCAAATCTGAGACGGGAACCTCCAGGTGAGTCTGATGCTCGCTAAAGCTGAGCAAGAACGGCTGGCTCTACCATCTACGGAGACACATATTTTCTGCTGCTGCCTATCCTTGCGTGGCTCTGCCCTCATCTCTCAGCACTCTGCATATAACCAGTGCTCAGTAAATATTCACTGAATAAATGAGCAAACGAGGGACTTCCCTGTTGGTGCAGTGGTTAAACATCCGCCTGCCAGTGCAGGGACACGGGTTCAATCTCTGGTCTGGGAAGATCCCACATGCTGCAGAGGAACTAAGCCCGTGCGCCACAACTGGTGAGCCTGTGCTCTAGAGCCCGCGAGCCACAACTACTGAGCCTGAGTGCCATAACTGCTGAAGCCCACATGCCCAGAGCCTGTGCTCTGCAACAAGAGAAGCCACTGCAATGAGAAGCCCATGCATCGCAACAAAGAGGAGCCCCCACTCACTGCAACTAAAGAAAGCCCTCGCAGCAACGAAGACCCAACGCAGCCAATACTAAATAAATAAATAAATAAATAAATAAATTTTTTTTAGAAATGAGTGAATGAGTAGGCAGTCCACATTTTTCATGATGTGAATGAGAGTCTCTCAATTAGGATTAGAATGGTCCTGGTTAGCAATTAAAATTTTCCTTAAAAATGTCCCCTACAGGCAGGAAGCAATCAAATAATGAAGCTTCAAAAACTTGAACATTTCTGTGTCGTATAAATTATAACGTTCAAGGTCTGTATACCTCAAGAGCCACTTCCCTTGATGATCCTCTCCAAACAAGGGGAAACTGAGATCCAAAAGAGTATGACAGGACAAGAAGAGCCAAAACACACTCATTGAACAACCTGGGAAACATCACTAAGCCACCGGCAAATCACCAGGCTACTTCAAAGAAGAATAAAATACCTCTTAAAAAAGATGAAACCAGGACAAATGAAAATCTTGGAACAAACAAAATTAGAAAAAAATTCAACTTCACAAGTGTAATCGACACTTCTTCACTGTATCTGTCATCCAGTTACGTTCCCACTGCATTTTGTTCACTTCTGAAGCTAGAAACATTTCTCTTGAATTAAGTCTTAAATCAGTTTTTAAAGAATAGCTGATATAAAATAGATAACTAACAAGGACCTACTGTGCAGCACAGGAAACTCTACTCAGTACTCTGTAATGACCTACAGGGGAAAAGAATCTAAAAAAGAGTGGAAAAAAAAAAAAGAGTAGATATATGCGTATGAATAACTGATTCACTTTGCTATACAGCAGAAACTAACACAATATCACAAATCAACTATACACCAATAAAAACTAAAAAAAAAAAAGAATCACTGAGTTTATGGAGTGCTGGTACACTGTTTTGTTCTATATCGAGAACAAGTTCAGAGTTTACCCAAACACGACAAAAAGAGCATAATTTGTGTATATGGATACCCAACATGCCTGTGGGTATACACATGTGCACACACGTGTGTCTATGCATTCTGTGCATCCTACATTTTATACATGGCTTTACTTCCTCAAGCCCAGGTCAACGAGATTTTGTCACTGTATCCACTGACATAATAAAAATTACTCACTGACATCATAGAGATATGACTTGAATGTTTTCATTCCAGCAAAAACGAGATCTATTTGTATATTAGATCTCATTCATTTAAGCTTCAGTAATGCTGAATTAACATTACATAAACTAAATTTAATTTGCCTTACTCGTTAATAAGAAAAGTTTAGCGAAGAAAAGTTTAGCTAAAGAAACATGATTCCAAGTTATTTCAACCCACCTTAATGGCTCTCTACATACATTTTCCAGATAGAAATAGGCCTTACTTGGCCATGACAGTAGGACATTCAAGATCTTATTTCCTAACTCCCTGTCACTTAAAAGCTGTTAGAGTTACTGTTCTTATTAAAAGTAAAAGATGTGCTTCTAATCATTGAAATTTTCCACGAATTTAAAATAGCCTTCCTTTGACTTATTCTGAGTTAGTAAGTACTTGCTGGACTGTAAATACAAGAATATATTTGGTCTTAAGTATTCAAAAATAAATTCTTTTTTTAAAAGACTAAAGGACCAAGGAAGGGTAAGATTAACAATTATATAAATATAAAAATTATAGATTAGAACCTAAGGATATAAAATTAAGAAAAGAAAGTCATACTGACATTTATGTATATTTTCCAAACTAAGCCAAGAAATTAAATGTCATTATTTCCAAGATGCAAAAACACACAAAGAATGCTGCATCACAGCCACCTTAATCCCAGTTTCTCCCACTGACACAGGCTGGTAAGACTAACTTTTTAATTAAGACAATGGCAGATCAGCCGCAGAGTTCATGTGTGCATGTTTCCTCTGGCTAAGTGCCATTTATATGGTAATTACTTTGTATTTTCTAAATGCAATTACAGAGTAATCTGCCATAAACGAATCAGCCTCTGGCTGCATGGCTTTTATTGACCAAACCTACTGAGTAACCAAACAGTTAAAGAGAATTTACACAGTATTTCCATTCTGTGAGTCACAGAACACATTTTAAGGCTGTGCTTCTCCTGATATTATTATTTCTGAAAAAAATATAACTGTTAAAAATAGCAGTAACTGAGCACTCACTGTGTGCCGGGCACCATGCTAGGTAGGAACCTTACATTCAGTATCTCATGTATTCTCATAGCAGCCTTATGAAGTAGGTACTGATACTATTCCCATTCTACAGAGGAAAAAACTGAGACTTGGAGCAAATAACTTGTCCGTAGCACTAACAAGCAACAGATGTGAAAATCAAAGCCAGGAAGGTGGGCTTCAGAGTCTAAAGTCTTAAATTTCCTCTGTGCTACTTACACATGTATGCTATAAATCTGCTCATTTAATTCTCTCATGAACGAATTCGAGTCTGCTCAAAGTGGGAAAAGGGGTGGATGAGTGTGGGATGGAGCAGACTGAACGTGGCCTGTACCTTTCCTTCCTCATCACATGGAGTATGGATCTGGAAATAGTCTTTGGTGGTACAGGGAGGGCGCTCCATACACTCACTGGATCCTTCTTCTGCAACATATAAACGCATTTCAGAAATGAGTCATTTACGTTGTGACTCTAAGAAAAGGCAAACATGAAAACAAATATACAAAAAAAAAAAATAGCCAAGCGAAAAGCAAAAATAACCTCAGCAGAGGAATTTAGGTAGAACTAGCTAGGCCTAAAGAAATAAAGGCCTGCATCTTTACTTTCCCTAGAGCAATAAACGTTTCCATGATACACAAGGAACATATCATAGTTTTTCCAAGAAGACTTCTTCCATTATCACAGAATGCTGTAAATTTAGAATAAATTAAAAGTTTCTAAGTACATCTCCACGCCCATGAACCATCTAAAAGTACAATATGGACTTTTTTACACAAGTGTAAGCATTTTGAAAACGGTTACCTGCGGGGGGAGGTGGTGGTATAGGAAACATTACAAAGAGAAAAGTCCTGCAGAAAGGGGTAATTATAAGCCCTACTGTGGTAACTGAAGTCCCACCCAGTATGGCTTCAGTCCAGCACTTTGGTTTCTGGCCCACTGTTTCCACCTCATTGTAAGTGTGATTTCTGGCTTATGACTCTATATTCTCAACGAACCTGAATTTAGAAAGAAAAGAACAAAGCCTACGAACTGGAGACTCATCTTACCTGAAAACTGGGAGTCCTCGTCACACCTGATGCATTCTTTCGCTCCTTTCTCAGAATAGGTGTTTCTGGGACACACTTGGCAGATGAACGAACCTGGTTTGTCGCTGAAGGTGCCAGGCTTGCATGGAAAGCACTCAGATGTGTACGCCACCCCTGCGTGGGAAAGGGAAACGGAGCGTGGGAGGGAGGACTCCGCAGCAGCAAGGAAATCAGTGCGTCCTTGCTGCCTCTACCAGAAGTGAGGACAAATATTAACCGTAAACTCAGCCCGGGTCTTTTACATCCCATTAATTCAACACCAAAAACGTATTCACTGTGTGCAAGGAACTAGGCTGTATACTGAATTGAATACATAAGTAGAGCAAACACGTCAACAAGAGATTCAGATTTGATAGAGGTATATAAGCCTCAGCTGTCAAAAGACAACTCCACTAGTCAGCAGTGGGATAAACTCCAAGGTCCCCTCCGATTCTGTACAATTCTCTCATCTTTGTGGCTACCCATTCCCTTTTCCTCCAGTGCTGACTACATCATAGACAAGACCTAAGGGACCCTGGGAAAGGCTCGCCCTTTCTTCTGGCTTGTAATTCCAGCCTTCGCCAGCAGATGTCCCTATAACTAATGAGTTAGCATCACAGGAACAACTACACTTAAAACATACTAAAATGTAAGCCAAACTTTAATAGAGAATCACTACTTTAATTAAATGTAGCCCTAATTGAGAATGAACCATGACAGGGCTTACTGGCTACTGTCCTGAGCCAGAAAATGCACAGCTGGTTCAGAGAGGCAAAAGGTATAGGAGACAGTCAGGCTGAGATATTTTATTTCACTGCTATTTTTACCGATATATTGACGACCTGAATACGCACTTTGTCAGCACAATAGAGGCTTCCCGAATGAACAGTAGGATCTTATTAATAAAGGTCATTTTCTTTTATTTTAAGATACTACAACTGTCATTATGTATACTTTTTCCACACAGATTAAATAATTCAGTTTAGGGTTACAGAAAAAAAAAAAATCCCAATTTTCTCAGAAACCATGGTCTCTAGGTCTATATGATGCCTAACATATTCATTTCTGTCCTATATCCGGGTGAGCTAGCAAAACCAACAATGTAATCAATATTTTAACTAACTATAAAATGTGACAGCTGACTAGTAGAGCAGACTGCTGTAAAATACCTTCAATTGTGATATTTTTTACCAACACTGGCTTGACTGCCTTGGAACCCATAAGGATGCCTGTAGTTCTCCAGTACAGGATGTTTGTGCCTGACTTCAGCATTACCTGTAAAGAGAACACAAGATACTCAGGTCAGATAAACTATGCTACTTCCAACCGTATCTAAAAGCTAATCCATTATATACTTTCCAATTCATTATAATGAAACACCATTTTTTGGAACCCACAAATTAAAATCTACTGTTAACTGAGACCTAAGCTCTGCTTCAATTCACATTTTCTAAAAAAAAAGAAAAATTGTTTGCCAATGCCAAAAATATAGCAATGAAGGAGGAAAAGAAAATTCTTCAATCATGAAAAAAGATAAAATGATTTTCAAATCATTTGCATTATATTTAAAAGGAACTCATTTTAGAGACTGAAAGGCACTTAGCCCAATTACATATTGATTGGCTGCCACTATTCATAAGTAGATCACTGGGCTCCAAAAAGATAACAGAATGAGTTTCCTTCCTTTTAAAATTATTTAGCAAGCAACACTGCAACAGCAACAAGAGAAAAACAGGACTGTTCTTATAGAATAACCTGACTTAACTCTATGACTCCAGAACTTAAATGATTCTATGTCTAATATCTGCTTCCTTTGCCACCAGAATATTTTTACATTTATAAATCAAACTACTTTTCTGATCAATTTCATGCTGATTCAGTCAAGGAAACTAATGTTAAGGGTGCCTTGCTTTCTCATTTGCCGCCCTTCTTCTTTTATGCAGTCTCTTGCTGGCCAAATTCAAGCCGTATAAAATTAAAACATATCTGACTATTTCACCCTGCCAGAGACTCAGAGAAGTAGTGCGTTAAGTACTTTCCTTTTGTGTGAAGTCTCTGTAAGTGAAGAAAGCATATTTGTTGCCAAGGGTTTCTTGTACCTTCAAAGCCCAGCGGACTGAACGCTTAGGTGAATGGATCTTAAGTGGTACTAATATCACTTTCAGGCATACAGATCAAAAAATTATCTGAACGGGGACATTATATTAATCACTCAAGGATGAGGTACCTGCTATAACACAAAGGCAAGGATGGGTGGTCACACTGACATAGAGCTCAATCTACACTGCAGGCACCACCCCTGGCCCTCCCCATGTATCACCTCACTTCACTCTGTAAGATTGGTCCCGTTCCTCATACGAACGATCAGAGTCAAAGAGACAAAGTCAATTGCCTAAAGAAACACAACTACTATAAACCAGAGTTAGATTTTAAATCCATGTCTCACTCCAAAGGGACAGTGTCTCAAATAAGAGCAGATTCAGAGACTGTGTTACCTGATAATTGCCTTCAAGCACTTAGAGTTGTCCTTAAAGAAATAAGTAGTTAGTTTACCAGACACAACCAGAAAGGGTAGAACTTTGAACCATGGGTGACAGATAGAAAGCAGGTTTCAGCTCCAGACAGGGAAGAATTCTGTGACACACAGCGCTGTCCAACAATGGGGTCAGCACAGTCCCCAACAAGACAGGCTTGAAAATCACTTGTTGGGGAGACTGCAGAGAAAGCCAGATGAAAGAAACGCAAGGATGCTTCCAATGCCAAGAGTCACGGATTCTCCTTCCTGTGATTGCCACGTGTGTAAACTTACATATGCAGAGGTTCTGTGCCTTAGTTTCGGGTAGACGTACTTCCTGTTAATGCCCTTTTGAAAAGGAGGAGAGTTGAAGTGTGATGGGAAACAGAAGGGAGAGACAGCTAAGGAGAGAAAGGCAGGAAAATAATACTAGAGAGAGCCTGAGTCCATGAAACTTAGGGGCAATTTCTCCCCTAACTAGAAATTTCTGCATTAAAAAACAATTTTGATTTTTTTTCCTTAACATAAACTTAAAAAAAAAAAAGATTGGGAAAAGGAAGGAGGAGAATGGGGTGGGTGGGAGAGGAGAAGGAGAGAGAGAGACTTACAGAGTGAGAGCTCCATTCTCCGTTGTCTGTGAGTTTTACCCACTTGTCAGCAGTGGTGTCCATCTCCTGGCACTGGTCATTCTGAATCTGTGGAGTAAACACAAGGGCCCCAGTAAAGCTTCTTGAATGATGGCTTTAATTAAATTTGTTACTCAGCACAGCACAGGCTGCAAGAGCTTCTTTCAATGCGTACAAAACAATGGCCATGAGTAACTGTCAACAAGCAAACACACCAAGACCTCTGGGGCCTACGTGACAACTGCATATGAGTTAGTCGTTCTAAGTAAACCATCCTCACTAGTGTAACAAAAAGACTAGCCTATTAAGAAGTCAGGGCAAGCAGCAGCATGGAAGGCAGAGGAGAGAGGTAACACTGAAAACTCACATAAAGCAGAAAAAGCCACTCCAAAAATGTAAAAGCTTGCATTCACCATGCAGGCCCAATAGTATAAAAATAAAGTTTATTTTTATAAGGTTTGGAGCTGTTAAAATATTAAATTAATAAATAAATGAAATCTGCTTTGTTTTCATTTCCCTGGGACTTAACTCAAATGTGTACAGGTAAGTGGCTACAGCCAAAGTCAAAGCCTCCAGTTGGTATTTGGAGACAAATGATAATGATATTCTACGCCAGTTCCAAAGAACAGAGCTAATATCTTTAGCACCAAACACTTTGTGCTTTTCAGACAATTCTTCCAACATACCTAGGGGTTGGGACATACTTTTCCAGGCCTGTGAAGAATGCACAGACATCAAAAATTAGGCCATCTTTACAGTCTTGTGTAACAGTCAGCAGCAGAGTAGGATTAAAATGACATCTCATCAACTATACTTCTGCCAAAATGGCTATTTCTCTCTTCTCTAAATCATTTTTCCACTTCATTCATCCCCTGGACTAAAGTCACAAACAGCATTAAAATCTTCTCCCTAAGAGTTATTTCCTAAAGACTTACTAACTAGGAAACAGGTCCTTGTACCAGCCAAATACCAGAGAATACTGGTACTGCTACTGAGGATATTTGCTTTAACTGAATTTCGATGTCATATTTATAAGTATAATGACAATTCTAATGCAAATGTTAAGGCATTTTTAAACAGATAAGAACCCTGAATATACCTTTGGTGGTCAGTGTTTAGCTAAACTGAGAGCTTTTTTTCCAGCAGATATCAAACATCAGGCGTTATTGTGGCATTCTACTGGCATTCTGGAGATCTGAGTTCTCCTGTTATTCTAAAAGTAACTAGTAAAGGTATAACCTTCGTCCAATCACTTATTCTCTCCAGATTTCAGTTTCATCATTTGAAAAAAAAAAAAAAAAGTGTGTGTGGAGGGGAGAGCTGAAGGAAACTCCCAGACTCCTAAAATTAAATACTTTACTGCTTTCAATTATGTAATGTTCACAGGTGCACCTGCATCTTTCAGTCTGCAGACATTTCCTTTCCACTAACTATTAGTGGGATGGCCGTAAGGTGTTGACCCTCTAAGGCAATAAATTGCAACCTGTGAAGCTGAAACATCAATAAAAGAAGGAACATGAACTCACCATCCCTTCTCAGTCCGCAACCAGAAGAACAAAGTCATAGTTGAGAGGAAGTAATGAAACTTCATGCCTTAAGAGTATCTTTACTAACAACTCTCAAAGGACTTAACGGACAACACAAAACTAAATGCTTATTCTAACAATTACGCAATTACCTTGCTTCTTAACTTTATTTTAGTAATATTGCAAAAATGTCCCATGGAATAGGGAATCATTCACTCTGAGAAGTGTCTTACAAACAAAGTGTAGCTTAAAAAGCCCATCTGTTTGAATATTGCTAAACATCTTAAACTCATCAAAGGATATTAGAGCTAAGAGGCTCCTTAAAAGGTCTTGTCTGCAATCCACTTTACAAAAAGGAATGCTGAGGGCTAGAAAGTTAATTTAACTGTCCAATAACACGCAACTAGCAACTGTAGAGTTGGGACCTGAGCCAGAATCTCTTACTTTAAATCTAAGGCTCATACCTTCATGGAAAATATCTCTTCCTAGCAAACTTTTGATTTAGAAATTTCCACTATCAAGAGCAATATAAATTTGTTTTAGCATTATCAGTACATTTATTCCTGAAATCTGGACCACAGAAACATTTTACAAGATATTTTCCCAGGTACTTGCACAATGCACACTTTTTTTTTTTTTTTCTGGTTTACAAAGTTAATCTGAACAACTTTCTCTCAAGCATCTTGAGTCACTGCCACAACAAATATTTGCGAGATTAGATACAGATTATATAAAATAGTTAAATAATTTTCTTGGTAACAGCCTATTCTGTTAGGCTATTATTTTTCCTGTATTCTGTAATGTTATTTAATCTCTTGCCAGAGACGTCAACTGTCTCATCTCATTGATTCCTTTAGATTGTACAGGATCAGAAACACATAGCCACTTCTAATTGCCCATGAATACACTTAAATAACTCAAATATTTGAAATTGCAAAGAGAAAAAAAGCCTTTTAAACAAAAACTAAAACTGGTGAAAACCTGTTTTTAAACAAAGCAGCATCTGTAGCTATAAAAAAAATTTAAATGAATCTAGGGAAAACATTTGTCACACAAAAAGTTTCAAACAAATGGTCACCTAATAATCATATCCAAAAGGAAAACAAGCCCAATGTTACTCTACAAGGTGAGAGCTCAAAGTTAAAGAAACAATATTAATCAGAAAATATTATAGAAAAAAATAACATTTCTTTTTGTACGGAAAGCTTCAGTTAACACAAAAAACCAAGGATGCATACAATGGAATGGGAACAAATGATTAAGAGAAATTTTACATGAATGTTCTTTAAAAAGTGAATTCTAGAATATAAAAGGCCTTACAAAGAACTCAAAGAAGATGTTGTTGTCCACATACTGGTACTCAAAGAAGACATAACCCGACTTCTTGAGGTGCACAGCATAGATCAAAGATACCGTGCAGTCATCACGATTGGACTCTATGTAATTTCCACGAGGGACCCAAGAAGAGCTGCAGAAACAAAACCATTTCATGTGAGCATTCAGAAACCTCTTCTGTTCACAAATTCTGTAACTGAGATTTAAAAGTTGAGGGACTTCCCTGGCGGTCCAGCAGCTAAGACTCCACATTTCCACTGCAGGGGGCACGAGATCGATCCCTGATTGGGGAACTAAGATCCCACATGCCGTGTGGTGTGGCCACAAAAAAATAATAATAAATAAAAATAAACTACAATTGTTGCTAAAAAGTTATTTTTAAAAATAAATAAATAAAAGTGGTTCCATCAACAAAGCACGGCAGAGGAGTCTGAAGCTCAACTGGAACTCAAAGGCCAACACCACTGCTGGAAAGAGGTTCATTTCTTGTGGCATATGACTTCCTAAATCATGGTAAGGTTATGCAATCAATTGGCTATGCAACTGCTATTTTTCACCAAAAATTTGATCACTAAAGAGATGATGAGTAATTCCAGCAGTCTTAGATGGAGTTATTCTCTCAAACAACATCTAAAGTTTGCTTTATAAACACACTTGGCAGGGGAATGCAGGGGTTCCTTGATTACGAGAGAAGAAATCATCCTAGAAAAAATCCATTTAAAGTGAACCTAAATAAAATATATAGATCACAGTGTCATAGTACACAGTAGGGGTAAAAGTTTGATCAGAATTTTTATCTAAAAAGTAAAATGAAAAATTAAAAAAATACACTAGTGAACAAAAGTTGGGTTGTGAATCTAACCACGAGCTAATTCTTAGATTAATCAATAATGAGTCATGTGCCAACTTTGGGGGGAAAAAAAATTTCCAACCAAACTGTACAACAGCACAGCTTAATATCCTTCTCTTCAAATTTAACTTTCTATTCTGGATTATAAGAGTGAGATTTTGGCAAATTCTTTTCTGTTTATTAACAGGAAAAAAAAATATTGAGTGGAAGACTGCGACTTCCACATCCCAACATGACTCACTAATTGGTATTGGATGTGCCCTTTCCTTTAACCATCTAGTAAGCTAAACAAAACACATGTTCAGGCATTGACCATAGGCAGCGCAGGACTCAGATTCTTGACAGCAGGAAAACACATGAGACAAAGCCCACACTGACCCTGACTTCATTCTTCAGCACATTTTCCAGACTATGGCACTGGGAGATCGCACCAAGTAGAGTACAGTAGCCTCGCTGAGCGGAGGAGCAGGGGTGAGTGTGTGGGGCAGCTGAAACAACTGGAATTTACAGGCCTGAGAAGCAGAGAAAACAGGGGCTCCAGAAGTCCACATGGAGTTTCTCTGTAGGTCCAGGCTCGGGGCTGGATTGCACAGGCCTACCAGAGAACAGCCATGGCAAAGCTAAGACATCATCAGAGAAGTCACTTTTATGGGAGTCACTGAAGCTCCAGGCCAGTGAGAGAGAAGAAGAGTTAGTAACCACATCGGGCATTCATCTGAGACGCCAGAATTGCCACACTTTAGGACTAAGGGTCATGCCCTAGAGTAGGTATCAGCAAACATTTTCATAAGGGGCCAGAGAGTCGATAATTTTGGCTTTATGAACCATCTGGTCTCTCCCGTAATACTTAAATAGGCCACTGTAGCTCAAAAGCAACCATAGACAATATATAAATAAATGAGTGCAGCTGTATTCCAATATAACTTTACTTACAAAAACCAGGGGAGGGCCCACAGCCCACAATGTGCCAACTCCTGCCCTAGAGTAAAGACCATGACCTAGAGCTAAGGGTGAGTCCCATACAGGGCCACCCTAAAGAAAAATTTTAAACCAGACCTGAGGAGATCAAGGCATTCTTCCAGTAAATAAACTGGCTTCCAGAACAAAATCCAACACCTTTTAAATCAAAGAAAAAATAACCCACTTTCCCTGCATTCTAACATCTGTGATGCCCAAGATATAATAAAAATTTACTAGAAATGAAAAGAAGTGGGAAAGTAAAACCCTTAATTGAGAAAAAAGATAATCAAAAGAAACAGACAAGTATTTAAGATAGCTCTTAAAAATATAATCAACAGGGCTTCCTAGGTGGTGCAGTGGTTAAGAATCCGCCTGCCAATGCAGGGGACATGGGTTCGATCCCTGCTCCAGGAAGATCCCACATGCCGCAGAGCAACTAAGCCCATGCGCCACAACTATTGAGCCTGTGCTTTAGAGCCCATGAGCCACAACTATTGAGCCCATGTGCTGCAACTACTGAAGCCCACGTGCCTGGAGCCCGTGCTCTGCAACAAGAGAGACCACAGCAATGAGGAGCCCGCGCACCACAACGAAGAGTAGCCCCCACTCACTGCAACTGAAAAGAAAGCCTGTGCACAGCCAAAAAAAGACCCAACACAGCCAATTAAATAAATAAATAAATAAATTTAAAAGCATATATATATATATAGTCAACAACATCAAATAAAAGATGAATACAGTGAGTGAAGGAATGAGGACTCTCAACTATTATAAGGGAAATAAGAACCATTCTTGAAAGTAAATGGAAATTCTAGAACTGAAAACTATAGCACATGAAACTTAAAATTCAACAGATGAGCTTAAGATCAAGTTTGAGACTGCAAAAGAATTAGTTAATGACAAAGCAATAGAAACTATGTAATCTGAAGTTTAAGAGAAAAATATTGGGAGAAAAATAGAGGCTCAGTGAATTTTGGACTACACCAAGTGGCCTAACATACATGGAATTGGAGTCATAGGAAGAAAAGAGGGAGCAAAAGGGGCAGAAAAACATTACTGGTGAAATAATGGTTAAAATAATTCCCAAATTTGGTGACAATATCAACTTACAAATCCAAGAAGCTCAGTCAACTTCAAGAAGAGTAATAAACACAAAAAAAAACCAATGTTGGGCACATCACAGTCAAACTGTTGAATAACAAAGATATAGAGAACACTTTATAAGTAGTCAGGGAAGTAAAAACACACTACATAGATGGGAACTAACCATACAAAATGCAGCTAATTTTTTTTTTATCACAAACAAGGGAGAGGTTGAGAGGTAATAGAACATCTTTAAAGCACAGAAAGAGAAAAGTAAAAGCCCAGAGTCACACGTACAACAAAATATTCTTCCAGACGGAGGCTACAATAAAGATATTTTTAGATTAAAAAAAAAAAGCTGAGAGAATTTGTGAGCAGCAGACCTGCATTACAAGAAATGCTAAAGAAAATTTTACAGGATGACAAAAATAATACTGGATAAACATGCCAACCTATATACAGGAGGAAAGAGCACCAATGGTAAATATGTAGATGAACATATTTTGATCTCACGTTCTTTAAAAAACAACTGATTCCTAATAACACATTTCATTGTATTATAGAGTTTATAATGTGTTCCTAAATATAATAGATAATCATAGCACAAAGATGAAGGTGTAAATGGGACTACACTGGTGTAAAACTTTACATATTATATAAAACTTACATACTATATAAAAGTACAATAATAACGTTAATAACACTTTAAGAACAGATATTGTAATTTGTGGCCTTTGCAAGATATCTGAAGACATAAAAACACTAATCATAACAGAAAATATTGAGAAATGGTACTTCTTCAAATGGTAAACTTTTGTTTACCAAAGGACACTACTGAGAAAATGAAAAAGCAAAAGCTACAGACAGAAGGAAACATTACACACATACACATATGTATGTGATGCACATGTGTATATGTGTATATTCTATGTTAAATATTATATAAATATATTCATGACAAGATCTCATGTCTAGCATACACAAAGAACTCCTACAGTTCAATAATAAAGTGATTGCCCAAAAATAGCAAATGGGTAAAACATTTTGACACAACACACATACACACGCAAACACACAAAACACACGGACAACAGACATATGAAGAGCGCTCAACACCTTTATACAGAAGGGAAATGCAAATAGAAACCATGAGGAGATATTACTTCTCATACATAACACTTAGAAAGACTAAAATAAAACAAGACTTGACAATACAAATGTTGGTAAATACGTACAACAACTAGAATTCAAATGCACTGCTGGACTCTATGCTACAACCATTTTGAAAAGCTCTTTGTCAATTTCTTCTAAAGTTCAATGAACATCTTCCATATGACCCAAGCAATGAAAAAGAAGTAAAAAGAACACAAGATTGGGTGGATGGAAAAAAGGAAGGAAGGACAAAGGGAGGGAGGGAGGATGGCTGAAATTAACACTGAGAAAATTATACTTAATACACTGAAAATTTTCTGCTTATCATCCAATCTCTTTAATGAATAAACAATTCCAAGCAGAAAAAGAAGCGATGTCAATACCTCCTGCCCACCAAAACAAAGAGCTGAGGTCTCATGACATCCTACTTGCACCCTCCTCTAAGGAACTCTTTTATTTTAAAAAATTAAATTAAATTATACGCACACACACATTTCCCGCATTATACAAAAGTATAGTGTTCCTGTGAAACCTTTCGTAAGCTGAAATGGCGTAAAGCAAAGAAGCAGTTACCTTAGGACACATCTTGCCAATGGATTTACAAAATAAATCAAGATAAAGCATAGATCCCACAGACATAATTCAAAGTTACGGCAGCTTGATGCTGAGATGCTGCATGTAGTTCCAGGAAAGAGCTTGGTGGTGCCATGCTCACTCGCCACCCAGGGTGCACACTGCTGCTGTCACAGCCCTACTTGCTGCAAAACCAATGCTGAACAGTACTTTTGCTTTTTGCTCTTTTTTTTTTTTTCTAAAAGCGAAAATCCTCTTCAGATTTCTTCTGGTTAGCAAGAACAGGTAGGTACTAATATAGGTCTTTCATAAAAGCGAAATGATACAAAGCAAACTTTGGAAAAGCAGGGGATACGTGTGTGTGTGTGTGTGTGTGTGTGTGTGTGTGTACTTATGTAAGTTTACATCAGGGTCTGAACTGCATAGGTCCACCTATATGCAGATTATTGTCACTAAATTATTGTCACTAAATACACACTGCAGTACTACTTGATCCATGGTCCGCTGAATCCGCCAGGTGCCGAAGGGTGGATACAAAAAGCCAACCGTTAAGTTGTAAGTGGATTCTCAACTCAAAGGAAGACGGGCACCCCTAACCCCACCTTATTCATGGGTCACCAGCATACGTGTGTGTGTGCATATATACCTACATATATACATACACATTTCATACAGAGTTAGAATTATTATCTGTGGTAATTCTATTAATGTTACCTAACGTCACAATCCTATGTGATGAAATGACCCTTATCAGAAAAGTAAAAACATCACTCGGCACAGAGAGAGACAGCTATATAAAGCAAGGGGAATGGAGGGGAGGAAGGAGGGAGGGAGGAGCAAACACATCTGCTCTCACAGCTAAATAATTCCCCAGCATCTTTAGCTCATGGTAAAAATTTTGAGCCTTGAGAAACCATCCATGTCAGAAGGTTGCCCGAGGCTTAAAGTTAATTCTTCCTAAACATGGCCATGTGCAAGGGAATGCTACATAGCCAATAAAGGAAAACAGGAAGGGTAACGGCCCAAAGATAAACATTTTGTGTTTTTTCAAAACAATTTAACATTCCTCCAATGTTGTCACAGGCAAAGCTAATAATCTCCTATTAAAAAGGTGGAAATTGAGTCGAGGGAGGGCGGGAATACGGGGATATGTGTATGAAAACAGATGACTGAACTTGGTGTACCCCAAAAATTATATAATAAATAAATAAATAAAATGGGAAAAAAAAGGTGGAAATTAAGTTGATGAGGAAATTGAAACGTCCATGCTTGTAATTGCTTACTCTCTTCTATCTTGCAAAGGCCTGCTCCCCACTCTCAGTTAAACAGTAAAATGAATTACTAAGAGTGATCAGATAAGGGAAGAATGTCTCGCTCTCAGGCACCCACCCCAAGCCTTTGAGACCCTTTGCGCATAGACTTGTTAAGTGACCATTAACTTCAACCTGCAACCAATGTGAGAATGCAAATTGGGACCTTAGTCCTGATAGGAATGGAATGTCCGGCTCCTACAAGTTCCTTTTAGGACCCCCTACTATGTGGGTAACCCATGGCAACTCCCGCGCTTTGTAACTGCCCGTGACCCATAGTGATTTGTAGCCAATCAGTTTGTACCAATTATAGCTGTATGTTTTAACCTATATAAGGAGAAGACTCCCCTGAAACGGGGCCCCAGAATTTTGGAGCATTAGCTCGTCTGGGTCTGCCGGCTTAATAAACCTGAGTCCTCCAACTCTCCGAGTGTTGTGCTTGGTTTCTCGTGGGATCAGTTTTTTTTCTGCAACAAAGTGAAGGTGCTTTCCACTTCAGGTGTTTAATCCACTCTGTAACTGGAGATAATTATATTGAAATGAAGATTATACATTTTTCCTTTCAGAGGAAAAGAAAAAAAAATTGAAATTATTCATTAAAATTACAGAAGCGTTTGTGGAAACACCACTGACTTTAATGTAGTTATAAATGTATTATTAGAAAATTAATTTGTTTTCCCAATAGCTTTATTGCATTTTTTTGCATACAGTATCTATTATGTCCTAAGAGCAACTATTTAACCTCCTGAAAATTCAGCTACATTATTCATAAGGACTGTTAAAAAAAATGTGACTATTTGCAGTTACTTTGTCTATAACCTCAATCACTACCAAGATTCTCCTCAACGTCTTTCTGGAAAAGAGCAACTACACCCTTCTCAAGGCTCCTTTGGATTCTTACTTGTTACAGCCATCTGGCCTGCTGTCCGAAGGGCCGACCACAGTGTCCATGAATGTTGCAACGTTGGAAAATCCAGCTGGCAATTCGTCCCATTCATCAAATTTGATGCCACTGCCCAAGGAGTACGTGCCTTCACCGCACTTACTGCACACCTGGTTCTTCATTTCTAGATACTCCCCAGAAGCACAGGAGAAAGCTGGAAGGCAGAAGAATGTATACTCCATTAGTCATCACATCCCCCATCAATTTCCTGCCCTTCATACTGTCAGCAGCATTATTTTTATAAAGCTCTGATTATGTCACACCCTAATGAAAGCTTTCCAGTCTCCCTCACCACTACATGCACTTCACAGTCTGGCCCCGACCTATTTTTCCAGGCTCTTCCCTTGACCCGTTATCTTCCAACCATAACAAAATTCTTATCACTCCCAGAATATTTCATCCTCTTTCTTGCCACTGTGGTCTTTCTTTGGAGATGCTGACCAACACACCTGCTCACCTGGAAAACTCCCGTTCCTAAGTCAAAAACAACCCTCTTCATAACAGAAGATGGGGCCCTGCCCCACCAGGCAGTCCACTGTGCCTCCCTCTGTGCTCCTACAACACTCTTCTCATAATACCCCCCTTAAAGATAGACAGACAGATAGACAGATATCACTTATCAATTGATGTGAGACTTCGAGCTTCCAGAAAATAGGGATCATCATTATTTTTGAATTCCTAATTATACCTGGCAAATACTAAGTGCACATAAAAGGCTGATGCCGTGAGTGACACAAACATGAAGCACGAGAGGCTAGTGCTTCACGTGCTAAACTAGCATCTCCGCCACGAGTCCACGTTTTCACTATCCACGACTCCACCGCGTCATTTCCACAACCTCCATCTTTTTACTGATGTCAAGCTCTGTGCTAAATTCTCAGAACTGGAACCAGAAACAGTAGCCACAGGTAATGTGAAGAACAGCTGACACAGTTACAGAAAGATAGCAATTCTGCTGCTAAGTTATTATTCATTCAGCAAATGCAAATCTATGTCTCCCGAGTGTGTGGCTCCGTGCTCAGAGCAGTATTAGTGAGTCAAGCGTAGCAAAGAGCTTTCTAATCCTTTAATCAGGATATTAAAGAAACAAGAACAAAATAAGACCTCTAAATTATCCGATGAAGAAAAACAAATCTCCCAGCAGAGAGCTCAGCAGCAAAACCTCACATTCAGGTAGATTGCCCTTTTAGAATATATTTGGAAACATAACAAGAAATAAAAACAAGCTAATTTTGAAAAAACTAAAGAATTAGAGCTAAAACCCACACTCATCTACTTACTTATCCACTGAATAAATGTTTTTCTTCAAAAAAGCGTAAGATGCTACACAATGAACTTCTAACCCCCAAATCAACATCCCCAAATTAGTAGAACATCAGAAAATAAGAACAGGTTAGGCAAAAAGTATTGCATGCTGGCTATGAGGTTAAAACTATCTTGGGGTCAAGTTGTACCACTTCCTAAATCTGTGACCTTGAGTGAGGTAATCACCTCTCTGGGCCTCAGTTTCGATCTCTGAAAAATAAAATAATAATTATAGTGCTTCCTGATAGAGCTATACTGAGAAACTAAAAAATAGTATGAAGTGGTTAGCACAGTGCCTCACCTTTAATAAATGCTCACAACATGTGACTATGATAAGTACAACTGCCAAGAGAGAAACACAGTTAGGGAAAAAATTTCATTTTACTTCCTATGGTTTATAGGTCTTCTAGGAAACTGACATACAATATCATAAACCAGGAGCCCACATTACATTAAATCAAGGGTCAGCACGCCAGAGCTCACAGCCCAAATCCAGCCTGCTGCCTGCTTTTGTAAATAAAGTTGTATCGAAACACAGTCACCACCATTCATTTATACATTGTCTATAGCTCCTTTCATACCACAGTGGCAGAGGTGAACAGCTGTGAGAGAGACTGCACTGCCCCCCAAGCTGAAAATATTTACTTTCTGATAAAACAAAGTATCTTCGAAGACAGTTTAGTCTAGTGTCCAAAACTGATTTTTTTAACCTAATTAGTAAGAAGTAATTTTTAACGATAGGTTGTGAAAAGGGACCCTAGAACCTAAAAAGGAGTTGATTGTGTTCTTTCAGGGAGTGTTCATTGCCCTCTAAAGTCATCAAGAATACCCCCAACTCTTTCAGAGGTACTTCCCTGTGTAAGGTCAGAAGGAAAACTGAGAGAGAACGTCAACAGTGAGTGTACTAAGTATAACACTGTCAATTCTTTTTACTCACAGTAGTTATGCAAAGTTACCGTGAAAACTGGCAAATAATGAACCATCGCTCCTGGGGAAAATACAGGGTTAGGCACCTGTGATTCTCTAGTCACAATATCTTCATCAACAAATCAATACAGAATCTTGTTTTACGTGTTTTTCGGCTGAAAAACATCTTACTTAGAATGCATTGTTGATTCATTAACGTTAAACTTATGGCCAAGGGCACTTAATACTTATACTTGAACCAGGCTTATTTAACACATGAATTTTCTCCAAATGGCAAAGGACAGACTTCTTGCACTTAAGATCACTAGTCAGCACTTCAGCACTATTTTAAACAGTAAAATCACCAATAAAAAGCACAAAAATATGAAAAACATGGCAAATAGACTGTGAAAATAACATTGTTGGCAGGATGCAAGATGAAATAAGAAGACAGCGTCCCCTTCTTCAACCTCAGCTGGGACCACATGGTCAAGTGACTCATTTTTACTGCTCTGTACATATCTGTAAATGACAGTGAAAGTATTACATGGACGGATTTGAGAGTTACAAATACAATTTTTAAGGTAGGTAAATTTACAAGTATGGAATCCACAAATAATCAGGATTGATGCATTTTAACAGGCCTGTGAAGGAGGAAGATATTACACCCATTTGCCAGAAGCGGAAATTGAGGCACAGTACATGTAAATAACCTGACTGGAAAGTTATCCAGTTAACAAGTGGCAAAGATGATATTCAAATCTAGCTCTCTGAGTCCAAAGCTCATGTCCCAAGAAAATTCAATTCAAGCAATAATTATTATAATCAATGCAAAAAGGGCAAGTAATTTCAAATGAACGCATTAATATATTTCACACCTTTCTTCATTTGCTGTCTTGAACTGTTAAACAATATTCATGTGCATTATAAAGCAATAATAATTTCCTACCCTCAGCTTTCTTATGAAATTTTTAATATATTATAGCTGAAACACACACATTTATGAAATATTTTAGCAAGTTACTAACTTCCATAAGCCTCAATGTCCATGCCTATAAAAGGAAAATAGTAATAACATCTCCAGGAGTTTTGGGAGTAAATGAGATATTCCATAGAAAACATCTACCAGCGTGCCTGACAAAGTACATAATAATTGTTAGCTATAATTATTAATAATATAATTCCAGGGGTCTGGGACAATAAGAATTCTGCCACTGGACTGATGATTTTACATCTCTTTAGAATAATTACATGGTCAAAGTTAGTCAAATAGGTATAGGGCCTTTAGTAATACAGAGGAGCTAAAGAATCTATAGCTATTTTTTTTTTATTTTATTTATTTATTTATTTATTTATTGGCTATGTTGGGTCTTCACTGCTGCACACGGGCTTTCTCTAGTTGTAGCGAGCAGGGGCTACTCTTCATTGTGGTGCACGGGCTTCTCATTGTGGTGACTTCTCTTGTTGCAGAGCACGGGCTCTAGGCACGTGGACTCAATAGTTGTGGCTCACGGGCTCTAGAGCTCAGGATCAGTAGTTGTGGCACATGGACTTCGCTGCTTCGCAGCATGTGGGATCTTCCGGGCCCAGGGATCGAACCCGTGTCCCCTGCATTGGCAGGCAGACTCTTAACCACTGCGCCACCAGGGAAGTCCCAGCTTTTTGTATTTTAATTATTTCATCCTCCTCAATCTCTTTTCCCACCCTAGAAGCCAGCTCTAGAGCCACATATCAAAGAATAGGAAGAGCCACAATTTACTCTGTGAGATGATGTCAACACAGCCCTGCCAACCTCTTCAGGCAAGCACCAGCGAGGACCAGCTTTTCCTTCTCTTATATCTTCTCTCCTAACCACATCTACTTTCTACTTTAACATTGCTTTCTTGGCCTTTGGTTTTTAGTTGAATTAGAAGGATTTTTACAGTCTCAAGGACTATACTCTTCATTCAAATTTATTTACAGTACAACATAAGACTTTTTTAAATTAAAATATGATTGATTTACAATGTTGTGTCAGTTTCAGGTGTACAGCAAAGTGATTCAGTCATACACATATATATTCTTTTTCATATTCTTTTCCATTATGGTTTATTATAGGACATTGAATATAGTTCCCTGTGCTATACAGTAGGACCTTGCTGGTTATCTATTTTATATATAGTAATTTGTATCTGCTAATCCCAAACTCCTAATTTATTCCTTCCTCACCCCCTTTTCCCCTTTGGTAACCATAAATTTGTTTTCTACGTCTGTGAGTCTGTTTCTGTTTTATAAATAAGTTCATTTGTGTCATATTTTAGATTCGATATATAAGTGATATCATATGGTATTTGTCTTTCTCTTTCTGACTTACTTCACTTAGTATGATAATCTCTCAGTCCATCCATGTAGCTGCAAATAGCATTACTTCATTATTTTTTATGGCTGAGTAGTATTCCATTGTACATTTGCACCACATCTTCCTTATCCATTCATCTGTCCGTGGACATTTAGGTGTCTCCCATGTCTTGGCTATTGTAAGCAGTGCTGCAATGAACACTGAGGTGCATGTATCTTTTAAAATTATAGTTTTCTCCAGACATATGCCCAGAAGTAGGACTGCTGGGTCACATGGCAACTCTATTTTCAGTTTTTTAAGGAACCTCCATACTGTTCTCCATATTGGCTGTGCCAATTTACATTCCCACCAACAATGTAGGAGGGTTCCCTTTTCTTCACACCCTCTCCATCATTTATTGTTTGTAGACTTTTTAATGATGGCCATTCTGACTGGTGTGAGTTGGTACCTCATTGTAGTTTTGATCTGCATGTCTCTAACAATTAGCAATGCTGAACATCTTTTCACATACCTAGTGGCCATCTGTATGTCTTCTTTAGGGAAATGTCTATTTAGGTCTTCTGCCCATTCTTTCATTGGGTTCTTTGGTTTTTTTGTTATTAAGATGTATAAGCTATTTGTATATTTTGGAAATAAACCCCTGTCAGTTGCATCATTTGCAAATATTTTCTCCCAGCCCATAGGTTGTCTTTTCATTTTGTTTATGGTTTTCTTTGCTGTGCAAAAGCTTATACATTTGATTAGGTCCCATTTGTTTATTTTTGCTTTTATTTCTATTGCTTTGGGAGACTGACCTAAGAAAACATTGCTACAATTTATGTCAGAGAATGTTTTGCCTATGTTCTCTTCTAGGAGTTTTATGGTGTCATGTCTTATATTTAAGTCTTTAAGCCATTCTGAGTTCATTTTTGTGTATGATATGAGAGTGTGTTCTAATTTCATTGATTTATATAAGACTCTTTCAACAAAAACTGGATGATAGACAATTATTATACACAACTGTTTCCATTCTTGTGAATGTGTTTGACTACATATCATTTAAACGACTAGTCATTTCTAAAATAGATATTATTTTTCTTCAACAACCTTGAAATCCTAGTGTAAATGAATGCGAGACAAAGCAAACTCCAAAGTTCTGATTCGAGAACAAAAAAGATTTTATTTGAGTAAGGTCACACACCACTTAACAGTGGGCTCAGCCTGGGATTTCATACTTTACCTAAGCACCCAGTGGAAGAGTGACGTTAAAAACCCAGCTTCCTTACATAGACACAATAGAATACTACTCAGCCATAAAAAGAAGAAATTTTGCCATTGGCAGAAACATGGATGGACTCGGAGGGCATTATGTTAAGTGAAGTAAGTCAGACAGAGAAAGACAGATACTGTACAATATCACTTATATGCAGAATCTAAAAATACAGCAAACTAGTGAACAAAACAAAAAAGAAGCAGACTCACAGACACAGAGAACAAACCAGGGGTTACCAGTGAGTAGAGGGCAAAGGGGAAGGGGAAACAGGGTTAGGAGATAATTTTTTTTTAAAGGGTTATTATAAAATTACACCAAATAACATGTGTGAAAATTTAGAAAATTATAAATCACTATAGAATTTAAAGAATTTTTCATCCAATAAAGTACATTTTTTAAAAATCCCAACCTCTTAAAGTCTAACTGTAACCAAGAAGTCATGTGCTAAACTCAGTGTTCTTTTTCTCAGCTTTATGCTTCTTTTCTGACACCTATTTCTGCTACTATAAAGATGGAAATATGCAGATGTGAAAAATCGGGTATGGAAAAAAACATTTATATCCATCTGTCACCAACCAGCAAATGGCCGGGCAATTTATTTAACCCTCCTTGCCTCCATTCATTCACATTCCAAGGAGGACACAACTTTCCTCTCCTCCCTCCCAGGACTGTTCGTGGTCCTATGAGAGACTGAAAGTCACTCCGAGAATAAAATACGACATGAAAATTTAAAGGTTTACTATCATCATGCAACCACCCTGTATAATGTACCAAATAATGGTTTCTGAATTGAGTCTTTTATATGCTGACTATCACCTCTGATTTACACCTAACAATAAAGAACATCTATTTTTAATCTTCTCACCACAAGGGCATCTTAGTTTTGCGTTTCTTCCTTCAGCGACTTCGTACTTTAGATGATGGCTATCAATTACATTTATTCACAAGTCATCCATTTTTGCTATTTTAATTCAAATCAAAATGAAACAAATTAAAATTTGTTTTCTAAACAGTAAACAGCAATAAGCAGCAATAAAAGAATTTTCAATTTACTTGTTCAATGAGATGCTGATGATATAGGGAGCCTATACACTGTCATTACAGGTAAGCATGTGGGAATCATACCATATTATTTCACTCAATAGATATTTGTTGAATATCTAGTATTTAGCAGGTAAACACTAGGCACCAAGGGTATTTTGGTGAATATGATGGAAAGACTCCCTACTCTCATGGAGCGTCTAGTCTAGTCTAGACTTACCTTCCTCAAAATAGACTGAATTTACATTTCACTAAGCTAAATGCACTGTAAAAACTATCTTATCTGTTAACCTAAGTTAATAGCTAAATAACAAATAATTACATATATTTATATGGGAATGATTAATTAAATCAATTCCAGAATTAAGATGAGCCAATACGTCTATTTTCTTCAACTGTCTCACTTCATTTACATAACATAAATAAAACAAGGTTAAAGCTGTAGGCATTGTCATTACTGACTATACAAGAAGAACACTGCTCCAACTATTACTATTACTCATGGCCATTAAGGAAGTACAAACAGTGAAAGTAATGCACATATTGCAGGTCTCAAAAATGATAAATTTTACCTTCATCAAACATTTAGCCAATCAATTATCCTTATCAAATAATTACAGCTTCAACTGCCTGCCAGGTTTATAATTCTTCCCACAGAAAACAAAAAGTAAGAAATGGCATCTAAAAGAAGCCGAATATCAGATTCAACCCAGGAAATCTCGGCAGCTCTTCCTTCCTCAGCGCCAGTGACAAGGAGAATGCTCAGAGATTTTCTTTTTTAAGTTCTTTTTTGTGAAATTCTTAGAGAAGAAAAATAATTTCTCTCATTTTACAAAAATGAAAGTGAGATGGGAAGACTCCAAAACAATACATTAAAAGAGGCCATTTCTTATGATCCAACAATCCCACTCCTGGGAATATATGCAGACAAAACTATAATTCAAAATGATACAGGCACCCTATGTTCATAGCAGCACTGTTCACAACAGCCAAAACATTGAAACAACCTAAATATCCATCGACAGACAAATGGATAAAGAAGATGTGGTACATATACACATGGAATGCTACTCAGCCATAAAAAAGAATGAAATAATGCCATCTGCAACAACATGGATGCAACTAGAGATGATCAAACCAAGTGAAGTAAGTCAGAAAGAGAAAGACAAAAACCATATGATATCACTTGTATGTGGAATTTAAAATATGGCACAAATGAACCTATCTACAAAACAGACTCACAGACATAGAGAACAGATTTGTGGTTGCCAAGGGGGGTGCATGGGAGGGAGAAGAATGGACTGGGAGTTTGGGATTGGTAGATGCAAACTGTTACATTTAGAATGGATAAACAACAAGGTCCTACTGTATACCACAAGGAATTATAGTCAATATCCTGTGATAAACTATAGTGGAAAAGAATATTAAAAAAGAACATATATATGTGTGTATGTGTGTGCATGTGTGTGTGTGTATAACTGAGCCACTTTGCTGTACAGCAGAGATTGGCACAACGTTGTAAATCAATTATACTTCAATAAAAATTTTAAAAAAAGAAAAGGAGGCCATTTCTTGCTGATGTTCTTATTCACATGAAGGCATTTTTTTCCCTTGGCCGAAGGGAATCTTTGTTCTCTTTCCCTGAGATTTTATTTATCATAAGTGTGTTTTTCTTGTGAAAATCCACAAGGCAGCAATGCAGGCTGGTTGTGAGTACATCACCTGTCTGCCACGTTCAAGGTACGGCTGGAGAAGAATAACAGAAGGTAACACTATGCAAATTCTAACAGCAGCAGACATTGCACTGTTCCTATGAGGAGTAAATATTCACGAGCATTGAGGAGATATATTAGTACTCCACCCTAATTCACAAGTGATGGAATATGAGGCATAATGTGATAATAGAACGAATGAATTATATTATGTAATAACACTTAAAACTATCAGAATGACCAAAAAGGACTTTTGAGATCACATGGTACAAACCCTCCCAATATAGATGCCAAGTTTCCTCAGCTGTGTGACCTGCAGCATCTTAGTTCAACTTTTCTACAGTCACCACAGGCAGACTCAGCCAAAAGATTTTATTATGGCTAAGCTGAGAAAAACCCACTGTTCGTATTTGAAGTAAAGAAGAATAGCATTAGAAAAACATACCTCTGCCCTAGAAGTCAAAAGACATGAGTTCTCGCTCCAGCAGGGCTGCCTTGCCACGTGGAATAGCACACGAGCTGCTGGGCAAAGTCTGAAGTGGTGCAGTGATCAGAACCAAATTCTTAAAGCCTGATCCCACCAATAACCATCTTTAACTTTCCATTAAGACTTGGGGATGAAGATGGAGGCCACAGAGATGTGTCTGTATGTTCAGATTTGTGAAATTGTTGACAGAGAAAGGAGAAAAAGTAATTTTCACCTCTCATTTTATAAAAATGAAAGGGAGACAGGAGACATACAAAGGAGTACATTAATACAAACCGCTTCTGGCTAATGTGCTCTAATTCACTGCTCTGTGAAAAGAATATTCAGTCAAAGGGTTGCCTCTCCATCTCTGAAAACAAATTCTCACCTCTAACATTCTTTCCAGTGAACCGGTCCTCACAGAGCCCTACCAGCTAGGATAGTATGACCGTCACTGAGCTTCGCAGGGAAGACTGATTAGCCAGAATATCTGCTTCCCTCCCCAGCCCACTCCCCCAAAAAAATCACCAGCTCCTGGGAGGAAAACTCATCGACATAACACCACAGATAACATCCCCATTAAATTCGCGGAGCCTAGATTAAAATTTCCCACCTTTTTTACAAGCAAAAGCTAACTAAGGTAGTTTCCATCTTTAAAAAAAAGAAAAACACACAGATTATTTTATTACGGCTTTTTGACTTCAATGTTAGATGGGCAAGGAGACAAACTCCAGTTCATTGAGCACAGGATGACACAAGGTTTATGGGAAAAAAATCTAACAGCAAAGGTCAGGGGAAGGAAAATGTTAAGAGTATTTGATGAGGTCACCAAAGGGGGCAGAGCAATGCATCTGTGAAATCAGTTTTCTCAGCTTCCAATTATGTCCCAACACTTTGGTTCTTATCATCCTGAACTTCTCCTCTTCTTTAGAAAGCATCGGTCACCCTGTACTTCCTGATAGTTTCCCTGCCCTTGATTTTGCCGTTTTGAGGGCTGAGTTCTCTCATCTCCTTATGAAACACTTTTTTTCAAAGACGCTCCCTCAACCAGAGCTCCCATCAAACACTACAATTGATGTAAAGTCTGTTTTTGATCTGTTATCTTAATCTCATGCATTCCTGCCTCTCACCTACCACTCGCTCATTGCTGAGCAGATTTAACTCCCACACTTCCAACCTGGAATTTGATACATCAACATCCCAAACTAAGCCTACTGACGACAAAATGTCTCTGTCCTTTCACATGCAGAATAAAGTTTTACCAATCTGATAAGATCTCTGTGTTTCACCTATAGTGATGAAACACTGAAGGCAGTCTCTAATTTGATGACACCAAGGTAATTCGATCAACAAATATCCCAGTGTTTGAAGCTGTCTTTGGGTCCGGGAGAGGATAGCTCCTCTCCTCTTGGGGAGAGTGAAACAGGACTCTATTCTAAATTAAGAATTTCTGTAGTTGGAAAAATACCGATATTTTTCTAATACATGTTAAATAATGAACGTACACTACATGTATCAAGCATGAACAGTTTCCTAGGCACAGAAAAAAACAAAAACAAAAATGCTAAGCAACTCGTATTTGAGGATATAACTACAAATGTGCCTTAAATTCAGAACATTATTCCCTTACCTTTCAGGTCAGTAACCAATGAAAATAACCCACCAAGTAATATATCTGAGCCTTTAGATGTCATCTTTTAAAAAATCCATTTACCCATAGGAGATTTGCATCCCATTTCTATCAACAGGGAAATGGAAGGCATACAATGCCTCAAGAAGGGGACTAACACTTGTTCAGCAAACGAGTTGAAACCAGGTTTTAAACGCCAGTTCTGCCTTTGACCTACCTGTGGGAGGTAATCCAAGCACCTACTTCACAAGGTTGGTGGGATGACTGGATTTGACTGAATACATGTAAAGCATTTACAATTGTGCCTGACATACAGCAAGTAAAGACTGGCTATTACAATTTTTATTATTTTCACTGTTATCTTATGATATAATTATGATTCCAGGCACTACCTATTATATTTATCATTTCATTTAAGCCCCTCAAACATCTGCGAATAGCTGCCTCCAGGTTAAAGTCCTTGGTATAACACACTGCAGCTGATGAGATTTACCAGAATCTCTGTCCCTGCTCACTTCTTCCCTGGGCGCCATCCTCACAGACCCCCCCAGAGTCCCCAGGAGAACCCAGCGCTGCTTCGGAGCCGCACCTCTGCCCATGTTTCCTCTGCCTCAAACGCCACTCTGCTTCACCGAGTTCATGAACACCTTCCTTCAGGGTGCGCCTCAGAGATCCTCAGAAAATTAACACACACGGCCCATTAAGCACGGCATTTAATCCCTTTCTCAACTCTAAGTCAGGACACAGTTTTTCACATGAACCTGCCAGGGGTCGGATAACTTTCCAAGGTTATTCAGTCTGCGTTTCAAACTCACACCTTCTTCCCTGTGAGGTCCTCTTGACTCCCTCTGAGCAAAAGTCATCCCTCCCTCCTGGTTAAGATCATCCTAGGTATTTATATCTATCGTGCGCTTTGCCCCTATATTAGAAATAATTTATTTACCCACCTGCTCCTTTATTAGAATGAAAACTCCTGGAAAAAAAAGGAAGCTCTTGTTCATTTATTTTTGGATCCCTATTGTCAAGAATATAGGAAATACTCAACAAATGTTTAGTGAATCAATTAAAACCCAATAAATAGCAGACTACATATTTTGCTCAAAACATACAAGTCTGTTGCAGACCTGGGGTGATGACAGCTGACCATGAACTGTGGGGGGCCTGGGACTGGACACCCATGTGGTAATGCTCCCACTGAGCTTTACAGAGCAAAGAAATCATGTGAAATTAGTTAAATCATAGCATAAGTCACAATATATAAAAATTTACTAAATTAGCCTGCCATGTGTGTTTAAGTCTGTGTTTCTCCAAAAACATTATCTGCAAAAATTAGCCAAAAGGGTACAACCACACATGGAATAAAAGAGTCCTATAATCAAACACACTTGGGAAACTCTGGGTAAAACAGAATGCAGTTAACACGCAGTAAGTGTTCTATAAATAATTACGATGTTTCTCAGAGACTTTATTATGAAAATATACACTGCATCCCTCCACCGAGGGGATGCAGCATTCACCGTTTTTTAAAAGTATTGGTATTTCATGACAAAAAAACCTAGACATGCTTTTTTGGTTTACATGGAATACTTCTTGGGATGAGTATTCCGCAGAACAGACTGCCAGCAGGATATGCAATCACCATTCAACACCAACGTACTCAATTTGCCCAAAGGCACTGGCTGCCGTACCAGTAACAACTGCACACTACTGAAAGAGGCTGTGTATTGAATCCCGGGCAAGAGCCTACATTTCACAGAGCCACAATCCCCCCAAAATGGATTTTTAACTATCCCACCCAGGAAGCTAAAGCCAACTCTCTTTCTATGAGAATCCTTCCTCTCTTTCAACTCCAAACTGGAATCAAAACCTGTTGACTCAAACTGTCACTTCTGCTTATTCCTTAAGGCCCATGAAATGTAGGTTATGACAATAAATCTGAGAGACACAACGAAAAAAGGAAAACAACTGTATTCTAGGGTCTTTGTCTAATCTGAATATAGCATTTTTTAATCTAAGAACCAAATATTAGTTTATATAAATACTGAAATGCAAGATTAAACAATGCTCACAAAACTGTAACTTGATGCTAACATACCAAGTGGCATTACAAATACCTTAAATAGGCATCCCCAATTAGAAAAGGATGTGTTAAAGTTGTACTTGACATCATGGGCTGAGAGGTATGTGAAGAAGTAAGCAATAGAAGATACACACTCCCCAAAGGAAGAGATATCCTATTATTTTTATTTCCCTTCAGTGCTCTAGACTTCTCTGAAAATATATAAGGCAATAGGTGAAGGAATTCTCTCCTCACTCCTAGTAGCCAGGCTTTTATTTCTAAGATTTGGTTTGAAACAACAAGTCCCTTTCTGCTATGTGGTTGGTGAGAGAGTGAGAAGAGTGTGAAGAAAGAGAGCGAGAAGGTACCCCACTCAGGCTACCATTCCAAAATGACTACTGTTTTTGATAATCTAAGAAAGTCAAGAGGACATCCAGAGAGTCAAGGGAAGATTTTTAAAACTCTTCTGCAAGAGGGAAGTGACCCAATGGTGGAGAAGGGATGGAGTCCAGACAGGGGTTCTATCCCCTCATTCTGGGAAGAGGCAGTGAGTGCTGTCTTCAAGAATGACATGCTACCTGCGAGCTGTGTCTGAGTGATGCCAACACTTCCAACAGTGGGTGATGCCCACAGACACAAGACTTGGCACCAGGGCCTGGAAGGAGCAGCAAAGTTCCCTGGAGCTCAGCCTGGAGCCAGCAGAGAGAAGGAAAGAGAGGAAGCCATCTCAGTGGCCTACCCACTGCAGCACCACCTAAGACCCCGAGGTCTCCACACCAGAGGGGACAGGAGGACAATGAGAAGCTGTGTCAGTTAATAACCAGAAGTCTCTCCATCCCATTTCCTGAGCACTGCAAGCCTCAAGCTCACATACAGTCCAGGGATCCAGCACAACAAAAACTGATGCCTGACTTCTCATTAATTTCACTCAGAGCCTTGCAGCCAGATTTTATGTGATTTTTTTTAAAATAAACATATAATACAGCTTGCCCATCAATGTTATTTTAAAAAATATACAACTGCTACATGAACAATCCTGTTATCCCTTTCCGAAGGAAAGGCCTCCTCTACTGCTTCTTTCTGAAGATCTACCCAATTACATCTTGAAGAATCTATAGGAATTTCAACTGAGGCCACAGTCGGGGTTTTGCTTCACTGAGAAACATTAGAATCTGGGGTAATCATGTCCGACACCACGACTGCCCTCAATATTTTTCACGTACTTAAAGATGTCACGTTCCACTTTTTTATTTTATTTTATGTGGCCCAACTTTTAGGCCATACCATCACGATGTAACTGCTGAGTCTAGTGTCTGTGGGTATCACCCTCCACCCCAGGTTTGGGCATCACTCAGGCACAGCCTGCAAGTAGCATGCCACCTCTGAACCCCAACACGTTTATCCTCTTTTATCCTTGAAGCACAAGTATCTAATATCTTCCTTTGAAGATGGCCGGCAGCAGAGCTTCCACCACCCCCGACCCCACGAGGGCCCTGGAAGCTCCTCCAGGCTGACATCGTCAAGTGGCGATCTAACACAGCGGGTAAGAGACAGGCTCTGGAATCATACATGTCTGTATTTGAACCCCAGATCTGCCACATCCTGGCTACAGGACCCGACCTGCAGTAACTTCTTTTACCCCTTGAACTCTGAGTTTCCTCATCGGTAAAGTGGAAATACTGAAATTAGCTATCTGAGAGGGTTGTCGTGAGGATACAACAGAAAATGATGCAAAGCTCCAAGCACAATGTTTAGCATATAATTCGTATGTGAGAAATGGCCACTATTATTAGCAGTAGAGAATCTAAGCCCCTGAAGGAATGTTCAGTTATTACCATAACTGCCTTCAGCAGTGCTTTAATGACTAGCCATACGTGAGCACCATGTTTAAAGCTAGGAATTAACCGAGCTGCTAAGGGACTTAGCTCTATTAAGTTTCTCGTGAGTTTCAAAATAACTTGCCTTTACCATGCAAAGAAAAAGTCACAATCAGAGGCCAGACTAGCAACTTCCAGAGCAGATATAAGTACAGGATACAAAAATACATGGAAGTTCAGATTTCAGACAAACTACCAAGATAAAACATGCCCCAGCTATCACATAAATAGTATCATCTTAGGGGATCAATTTTAAAGTAAGTACTATCATCGTTCAACGTGATAAAGAGCTAAGAGCAGGTTTACGAGACCGTTTTTAGAGCAGTTCAAGCTGGCACGTCAAATTCATAACATTATCTGTGGGAGACTATAGTAAATAATGAGCAAAAACATCCCTGGCAACATTCAAATAGAAATAATTCCTATTGAGACATCAATTCTGAAACAGATGTTTGAACCCTTGGCCCACATAATCAGTGGTGTGCCGGCAAGTTTTGAACAACCAGCTCTCAAGAGGCACCTGACCTGTAGAGTTTGCCAATTCCCCTGGTGTAAATACTCCACCATGGCCCATTTCAAGGGGACAATCAGTCCTCAAAAGCCAGTACCAGCTAACAGCAGCGGGCCACTTAGATACAGAGTCGTATTCAAAATGGTTACACATGCCACATCAATAGGGTTGTTTACAAGGGAACCAAGGAGTTACCCCACAAGTAAAAGGTAAATATAAATAAATGATAAACACATTTTCTAGGAGGGTGACAGAAGCAAATTTGCAATGAGCTAATTCCACAGGCAGTCCTCAGGCTGTTTCCCTATTAACTGCAATCCTCCCTCACTGAGAGCTGGTCCTCTCTCTGCACAGATGGCCGCATGTACCCCAGCCTTGGATCATCTTCTTCTCCACTGACCCCTCTATCCTCTTAGGATTCTTGCTAGACCCAAGTCTTTCCCTGGTTACCTGAGTTCTTAGGTTCTCTCTGTATTCACTTAATATCATTCACCAAGAAATAATGGCTTTCCTCCCTAATTTTCCTCCTAAGACTTGCTGTCTTCCTGTCTCTCTTTTATCAGTAAACCCACACCCAGGCTAAAACTCCTCCAGCCGGGAATAGAGATACAGTTTCTCTATGAAGAGGAGGGAATTAACTATCCCTTTAATTAATTTGCTTATCTGCTCTTTCATGTGGGAACAAAAGAGCTCAGCTGTGAGGAATCCCATTTGGAAAACTGTAGGAAAATCAAAATAATGCCTCTCTGTCTTATTCCAGCTTTGAACTCTAGGATACCCCAAGATGACTTCACAGCAGGAATTTGTGACTCACCAAATTCAAAGATTTTAAAAAGTAGAGTTTATAAATGAAAATAAACTTCGTGACATATTTCTCTGTTAATTGAAAATGTTTCACTTCAAACCTGCTTAACTGCTAAAAGACAGGCTGCTGAATGTTAGCCATCAGTTCCCCAGTCTCTCTGTATGGTACACCAAAGAGTCAATTTTCATACTTCTACGGCAAAAAACAAAAAAAGAAATCCATTTACAGATGAAAGAGTGTGTATGTGTGTTGGTGAGGAAAGCACAACAATGCGACTATCCTTAATACCACTGAACTGTACACTGAAAAATTAAAATGGTACATTTTATGTAATGTGTTTAACAATAGCATGTATACCAAATGTTAATATGTGTATCAAAAACCTTTGAAAAGTCTTTTAAAATGTAAAAAAAAAAAAAGAAATCTATTAAATAGAAATTCGGCCACTCTGCCCTTTAGAGTTTCAAGTCAGACAGTAAACCAGATTTTTTTAAACAAATAAATAATAACACCCTTTAAATATTGCCTGTGTCTTGATACAGACCAGACACGATGCCAGTGAGTGTTGAGAAAGGATGCTTTTGCTCTGCTAGACAGTAATGTTCCTTTTTCCCAAGGTCTCTTACACGCGTTACAATTAACTTCTCGGGCTCATATGAAGGGCTTATGGTTTCATCAGGAAAACAAAAGGTCAAAAAGTCAAAACGTACTGCATTCTTTGCCTCTCACTGGGTCAGGCAGGCCAGAGCAGTCCACTGCAGAATTCGGAATGGCAACTCTCCACCTGGAGCCACTGCTATCACATTCTGTATATTCAAAGTGGTAATCTTTCTGCAAATAATCACAAAGACAAGCCTTTGTTAGAGCCAGTTTTAATGGGACAATTGTGCTTTCTCCATCATCCCCAAACACGCCTGGAAGCCAGATTCCAAACTGTTCTCTCTGGCTGATCCTCATTCTTCCCCCACTCCATCCATAGCAAGCAGTTTTTTGATCAAAAATGTATCATGCCAGGCACTGAGCTGGCGCTGAGGATCTGACGAGGGGCCGCGAGAGCCACGCGCTCACAGCGTGACCAGCGAACTGTCGTCTCCCCCATCTCAAAAGGCAACAGCACACGTCCCTAATTTCTGCAGGCTTCTTAAGCGCTAAAGAATTGATAGATGTGAATATAAGGGCAAAATAACCCTAGGAAATTGAAAGCTGTCACTGTCCCAAGTGTTTCAAAGAAAGAAATAAGAGAACCGCTCCCACTGACCTAATTTCTCACTCTGTTTAAAATTTAACAGAAGGTATAATAATTAATCATCCAAATACTAACTAAAAGACTACCAGTTTTTAAAGCAGCTCTCCCAGGCTCAATATACCCCCATCACAGCAGGCTGCCTTCAATCACAGACTGTAAAATAGACCATTTATTACAGTCGCCAAATAAGACCAACCCACTTGTCTCTGGCCTTTGACTGCTCTGAAATCTATCTTCACGTTGACCTCCCCAGCTCAGCGTACATTACACCCGTGAGAGGACTAAGCTGAGAGGAACGAGGACAAAATGTCATTGGAGCATTTCAAGAATGAGAGAAGTTATAAATCTACCCCTAAATATTTTCAGTTCAGCATCTCAGAAGCTGCCAGTCTGCTTAGTCTACACTGTTTGCCTCCTTTACTGTATCAATGAGAGGAGTGGATGGAAATATTGTCACATAACCATCAGGACACCAGGTGTGGGAGGTAGGGAAGTTTGTGTGTGTATATGTGATGTGTGTGTGTCTGTGATGTGTGTGTGTGTATGTGGTGTGTGCGTATACACATGGAAAGAATACCAGTTAAGAGGTGGGTTCTGGAATCAGGTCTGCGTTTGAATTGACATCCCATTCCTCCACATACAATCAATGTGCTGTACTGGACAAGCCACTTTACCTCTCAAAGCATCCACTTTTTCACTGGTAAAATTCGAATAATAGTATTTCCTGTCTTGTGTGGCTCCTGTGGCAGTTACATGAGATAATGTCTGTAAAATGTTTGGCACATTATGCTACACTGAGTCGGCACTTGTCAGTGGCAGAATTATTACCCTTCTTAAAGGCAATGTGGGTGCAGAGGATGACACAGAGGAAGGAACTAGCAGTAACAGCGTGAGGCACGAACTACCTGAGTCTCTCTTTCCCCTGCTTCAATTTCTGCACAGGCTTATGATAAAACGAGAAGGGACTGAGAGTTAGAGAAGGTGTGACCACCAGGCTGGAAGCAAAGGGCTTTATGCTGCATGCAGACTGGCTCCCCAGAAATAAGATTTAGTGTATCTCCTCAGGCCGTCATCTCTGCATAGGAATTTTTCCACTCAAATTTTTTTACCGAGTTTGGTAGCAGATGATTTGAGATTAAGTTATTTGACAAGCGCCGATTTCAAACACGTTTTACTGCCCGTTAAGGGTAAACCTACATATGAAAAAAAAATCAATAAAAGCTGCCAAAACAGGAAAGGCTTTCCAGAGGGAAGGATGGGGGGAGGAAGGGAAGGAAGAAAAGGGGAGAGCGAGGGAGGAAAACATAATAAAGTTCACTAAATTTGACAACATATAAATGTTAAACACTGTACATCAAACGCTGTCATAAACAAAAGTAAAAGGTAAACAACAAAACAAACTGGTGAAGAAACACACAGCAAAGGTTAATTAACTTAAGAATACTGGGTATCTGGGACTTCCCTTGTGGCGCAGTAGTTGAGAGTCTGCCTGCCAATGCAGGGGACATGGGTTTGATCCCTGGGCCAGGAAGATCCCACATGCCACAGAGCAACTAAGTCCGTGCACCACAACTATGGAGCCTGCGCTCTAGAGCCCACAAGCCACAACTACTTAGCCCACATGCCGCAACTACTGAAGCCCACGCACCTAGAGACGGTGCTCCACAACAAGAGAAGCCACCACAATGAGAAGCCCATGCACCAGAAAGAAGAGCAGCCCCCGTTGGCCACAACTAGAGAAAGCCCACACGCAGCAACGAAGACCCAGTGCAGCCAATGAATAAAATTAATTTTTTTAAAAAAAGAATACTGGGTTTCTGAGTTCTGCAAGTGAATGGTGGTGATGGTTGTACAACAATATGAAGGTACTCTGTGCCACTGAACTGGACACTTAAAATAATTAAGATGCTAAATTTGAGTTACATTTTACCATGATTTTAAAGATTAAAAATATAAAATAAAATAAAAAAGAATACTGGGTTTCTAAAACTCAGTAAGGAAAAGGACAAATAACTATTGGAAAAATGGTCAAAGAACACATGCAATCCGTTAAAGAACACAAATAGCCAAGAAGAATATGAAAAAAAGTTGAACCTTGTCAAAGAAATACATATAATGATTTTCAACAAATTGGCATCACATTTAAAATATTTTTTTAAACTCTCTAAGGTAAAATGCAATAAAATGAGCACTTGTGTGCTTCCAATGAGAGAATAAAGTGGTGCAGGCTTTCTGGAGAGAAACAGTCAATATGTACCACAAGCTTTAACATGTTCAAAAATTTGACCCCCAAATCCCACTTCTAGCATCTAATCTAAGGGGGAAATGTTTCATGTGTTCAGTGATTTATGTACAAAATTGCTAGTGATAACTTTGCTATAGGTTGAGGGAGCATAATAGCTGAGTATTGCAGAATCTTACATTCACTTTATCTGGTATTTTTCACATGCATTTATATCCTTAAACACTCATAATAATTATGTGGATTAGGAAAAACAGGTAATATTATTCCCATTGTTCAAATGAAACTCAGATTGAGTGAGTGATTTACTCAGAGATACCCAGCCAGTAAGCAGCATAGCTGAGAGCAGCCTTTTGTTTACTGACCCCAGTTTATACAACACCATTGTGCTTAAAATAGAAGGCTACTGCTATAAAACAGAAGGAGTGGTCAAAGTTTCGTATGTAAAATCCTGATGGTTACAGAAGTCTAATGGTAATCATAAAGATGTCTCACACGAACAGAATACAAGAGTACACAGATAAGCAGAGGCCATTCGATTGCCTTCTCTTTCTGTATCAATTTTCTACAGTGGCTGCAACAAACTGCCATGCACTTAGCCACTGAAGACAACAGACATTTATCCTTTCACAGTTCTGGAGGCAAAACATCCAAAATCTATATCACTGGGCCAAAAATCAAGATTTTGACCAAGCTGCACTCCCTTTGCAAGTTCTGGGGCGAATCCACTCCCAGCCTCTTCTGGTTTCTGGTGGCGTCTGCCATGCATTGGCTTGTGGCTGTGTCACTTCAACTTCTGCCTCTGTGGTCACGCTGCCTTCTTTCTCTTCTGCCTGATGACTGTATTTAGGGCCCATCCAGATAACCCCCCACCTCAAGATTCTTATTCACATCTTCAAAGCCTTTTTTGTTTTTTTTTGTTTCTTGGTCATATTCATGGGTTGCAGGGATTAGGACACAGGCTTAGTTGGGAGGAGAGAAGGGGTGGGGGCTAGTATTCAGCCTACCACATCTCCTATTGCAGAATAGCCTAAGCCAGCCATGCAGTTGCAGAAGGGTTTTCTTGTCCCTCTGGTTCTCAGTTAATTGTATTAAGAATTCTTGGGACTTCCTAGGTGGCGCAGTGGGTAAGAATCCGCCTGCCAATGCAGGGGACACAGGTTCGAGCCCTGCTCTAGGAAGGTACCATATGCCACGGAGCAACTAAGCCCGTGCGCCACAACTATTGAGCCTGCGCTCTAGAGCCCGTGAGCCACAACTATTGAGCCCATGCGCCACAACTACTGAAGCCCACACGCCTAGAGCTCCTGCTCTGCAACAAGAGAGGCCACCGCAATGAGAAGCCCACGCACCACAATGAAGAGTAGCCCCCGCTCGCCACAACTAGAGAAAGCCCATGTGCAGCAATGAAGACCCAACACAGCCAATAAAATAAAGTAATTAATTAATTAATTATTTTGAAAAAAGAATTCTTTCCTATTTACATATCCCACTGAGATCCCGGCCCCCATACGTAAAATTCAGGTAATTTGCTATCATCCTTGCAAAATAATGATGCTGAGAAGTCTGGCATGAATTTCAAATAAAGCAAGGCCTCTGAATAAAATGGGGAAGCGCAAGAAAACTGTCTGCCACCACTGCCTTTGTGTTATTCAGGTTGCCAGTTACGAGATGAGAACAGCAGTAAGTACATGGAAAAAGTAGGTTGTGTTTTCTGGCTGCAGTGGTAGATGTCATATGCCAGTTAATTTTCCTATGATTCTTTATTCTACCTGCCTCCTCTAGAATACCCTTGAAATCTAAAGAGCCACAGCTATTGTTAAGTTACAAAATTCTTAAGACTCCAGTAGGAAGCTATAATGTGTTTATTTATAATTTAAAAACACCGAAATGCAAACCTACTTCACACAGAGGGCATCACTTGGGGTCAGGAAGTTAGACTGTAGCCCCTGCCAGATGGGTTTTAATTTTTAAATTATTTAATAGGCTATTTCATCTGGGCCAGAAACAATTTTTTTTCATCTATTTTGGAAGTCAAACCTCATAGCAGAGGTTTAAGAAATAGTGTGATGGAGTAAAATTACTAAAGATACAATATATGCCCCCAAAATATTCTGAATGGTATTCAAGGTATTGAATAAAGGGAACTATAGCACATGTATTTTCAGATTTGTAAGTAACACCCTATAACTCTGGCCACAGACTGAAGTAAACGTTGAGCTAAACTGATCCCTTGGAAATGGGAATTTTCTGGGTGTCAAAGAGCAATTAAAAAGAAAAGGTAGGGCTTCCCTGGTGGCGCAGTGGTTAAGAATCCACCTCCCAACGCAGGGGACGTGGATTTGAGCCCTGGGCCAGGAAGATCCCACATGCTGTGGAGCAACTAAGCCCATGTGCCACAACTACTGAACCTGAGCTCTACAGCCTGTGAGCCACAACTATGGAGCCCACATACCACAACTAATGAAACCCACGTGCCTAGAGCCCATGCTTCACAACAGGAGAAGCCACTGCAATGCAAAGCCCACGCACCACAACAAAGACCCAACACAGCCAAAAGTAAATAATAAAATAAATCTTAAAATAAAAAAAAGAAAGAAAAGGTAAAGTTCTTCTAACACAAACATAAAATTAATACACGTCAAAGATTTTATTTAAGTCATTAACTAACGAGGCAATCTGGACGTAAGCCACTGCCATCAGTTCAATGGAGAATTCAAAGAATACACACAAGCAGGCAATCAGGAAAATGAAACGAATTAACTAAAAGACGCAGAACTGGGAAATATCCTGAAGTAATAATCAACTGCATTCCAAAGTATAAAGTGCACTTTCATTTCTATGCACAAGAATTCTTTGTATTACTATCAATTTCCTATGTCTCAGTGTTGTAAATTAGTCCAAAGACAGAGAAAGATGCCGGCCCCTACAGAAACTGATCACTCAGAAAGGTGCGCTACACAGCCATCCTTCCTGCCTCTTTCAACGTTTCATCATTTTTCCTGACAAGAGGGAAAATTCCTGACAATTTTTCCAACATTACAGGGCTCCTGACACTTTATCACCACACCTAATGATGTGAGTCAGAGCACACTCTAAACAACAGAACATCCACGCGCAAGCCACACTCTCCAAATTATAAACTGGAGGAAGGGCTTGGCCTGACCCCACTCAGGAGAGGGCAGTTATTTAGACATGTCTGCAAATCACAAAACGCTGGGGAGTGAAAACACTGCCCCGAATAACAAAAAAGATGGGATTCCCTGAACCTTACTCTGTAGATATGTGGAAACCAAGGAAACAACCCAAAAACGAATGGAGCATGAAATTACTCCTGATCAGTGTGGACACAAAATTGTGGCTCGCTATCTGCAAGAACGAAGTCGCCAGCCACTGTCTTTGCTGACCCTCAGTGCCCCCTGAAAGGCGTTCAGGGCGGAGATCAGGAAGGAGGCTCTCTGTGCTCTGGGAAAAAACTGGAGGAACGGGCCTTCAGTTAGTTAGACGCTTTCGCAAGATTTTATAAGCCCAATTTCTTGCATCTTCTCTTACCTGGAAGAGCACTAAACTCATTAATAGAGACATCTGCTCCTGGGGACTAGCCGCAACCTTCTGCCAAGATGTGTGCTGACTGCCCACAGCCCCTTCACCAAAATCACATGCACACTGCCCTCTCCTCTTAGCTCTTCGGAGCAGTCCCTCAGAGCTCTCTGAGACGCTGTCTCCCAGGCTACAGTCCTCATTTTGCCCCAAACAAAACTTAACTCCCAACTCTCACATCGTGCATTTTTTTTTCAGTCGACATCAGCAAACACTTAAGGGACGATTATCCCTCAATACAAATCGTGATCTCACACACACACACAGACACACAGAAACACACACACACTCTCTCTCACTTACTCACAAGTACAGGCACAAACTCTCAAATTGTGTTATCTTACATCTAAACAGAAAACGTCAGGATTCACCCAAATAAATATTAGATGTCCACAGTACCCCCTACAAAAGACTCTCTCCTTGACCAATCGTTAGTTAGGCTCCTCTGAACGCTCTTCCCAATGAAGCCTTGACCTCTCGACTTCCGTGTCCATCTTTGCATCACCCAATTTTATCAAGAATCCCGTCAAGTCATTAGCTAGACTCCCCCCTTACCCCTGATGTTTCCTCTTCGTCATTTTCATCCACCAACGCTCACCCTGCTCCTTGACTATAAATCCCCACTAGTTCATGCCACGTTGGAAACTGAGCCCAGCTCTGTACTGAGGTCTCCTTTCCCCTATTGCAATAATTCCTGAATGAAATCTGTTTTTACCACTTTAACTACTGACCAGCTCTGGTTTTCTCTGACACCCCCTAACACAAAAGTCATTTATATGACAAAAGCCTCACAGTGCTCAAGGAAACCTGGGGTATTATCTCCCAAACATGATGACAGTTGCTAGAGTTTAACTACACATAGGCCAGACAATGCTTCAAATAAATCTCACATATAAAAATAATATGCATGTATGTATATATATGTCTTGACATTATCTTGACAATATACATATATTATTTTATATATTGACATTAACATACATCATTTGTCATGATTTACACCTGTATCAATATATATAATTTTTATATATCAACATTAATATTAATATATATAATTCTTTCCTACATGGCACTTAGTTATGAAATAAGTACTATGGTCTAAACGCTATGGGAGAGATTTAAAATAAATACAGCACATAGTCCCTGTACTCAATAAGCTTATGATTTTGTTGGAGCAGATATGACAGACACCACACACACACGTACACACTACTTAATTTTATAAGAAAGCGTAAAGATCGAGGGCTCCAAAGGAGAACGGTGGCATCACAACAGTGTGCAAGTAAAAACTATATCTGGTAAAAATCATCAATAAAAATCCCTCAACTCTCGCATCAAGTAAAATGTGTACCACTTCGCAACAAACTCATCACAGCCAATTTTCCCTTAAGCCCTCATCAGATAGCCATTTCTTAGCAACCAAATGGCTTGCATTTTTAGGGGCCATTTTTCTAGAAAAACAGGGTAACATGTGCATCATGTGACCTCATTATACCATGATTTCAGAGTCAGAAGAAATTTCTGTGATCTTGAACCACCTGAAAAGGCTTTGAGGAGAAAGCCCTGAAAGACAGGGGTTTAAAACTACCTTGCTGCTTACCTGTTCCTTCATAACTAGCTAGTTTAATAGGGTGTGATAAACATTGAGGCCAGGCTGAAGATAATATGCCTAAAGATACGCAGTGAAATACATCAGCCTAAGACAGATGGGTAGATGGGTGAGTGAGTAAATGAACTAATGAAAGAACAAACAAGTGAACCAAGCTGCCTGGTCTTCAGTACGATGAGATGTGTTCACGTTAGTGAGACTTCAATGAGAATATCAGCTCCCTGACTCTCCCTGCCCACCCTCTGCCATCAATTAAGAGTTGACCATGGTTAATTATAATGATCCAGCAGAAGAGCACAAATTCAAGTTTACAGAGTCAAAAGCAGTAGAGGCAGAAGAAGAAAAAGTGCTGATACCGAAGAGAACATACACAGAGGGAAGGGATCAAAAAAAAAAGCAAATATAATTCATTTTCTTCATCTAAGGCTCCTTCTCTTTGAGTATTTTTATGAGGAATGTTGACAACAGCATAGCCTTGTATTTGATGAGCCTGCAACTCTTCTGGGAGCAAGGCCCTCAAATTTAAGTGCTCAGCAAAGTGTGTGGCACGCTTATTTGAGAGAGCAAGACAGCAGAAAGGAGAAAGGGAGAACATGAGACTGTAGTGCTTGGCACAAAAATCCCAACTCCAACTCCAATGGGTGAGGGCACACACCCTACTACGTGGGAGGGTGAAAACCAGATGAATACTCAGTGCAGACACACATGAGACATAATAAAAACTTCCTTGGCCTATATTATCAAGTACATGAGCACACAGCACTGTGCAGAAACATTTATATTCAGATTTTTCTTTTATAAAAGGAACATGAAGTCAGTTACCATGGGAACCTAAGGCTAAGTAAAGCAATATGTATCTGATCTATTTATGACACATCCTCTTCTCTGCGTTTGCAGACATGACTGCTTTTTAGAAATTATTTTGAAAACGTTCATGTTTCAAACCTGAGTTCAATGTCTGTCTTTGTAAACAAGGCCTTATAGGTACTCGACTCATTTGGTCGTTCAATACACATTCACGGCACGTCTCCCCCATGCCACTGTGTAGATGCTGGGGATACCATGGGGAATAAAGCAGTCAAGTCCCTGCTCGTGTGGGGCTTACATTTTAGCATGAATAGAAGTGCCCAAGTCGATGGGCATTCAGGTTGCTTCCATGTCTTGGCTATTTTAGATAGTGCTGCAATGAACATTGGGGTACATGTGTCTTTTCCAATTATGGTTTTCTCTGGATATATGCCCAGGAGTGGGATTGGTGGAACATACAGCAGCTTTGTTTTTAGTTTTTTAAGGACATGGAAGCAACCTAAATGCCCCTTGACAGAGGAGTGGATAAAGAAGATGTGGTACATGTATACAATGGAATATTACTCAGCCATAAAAAAGAACAAATTAATGCCACTTGTAGTGACAGAAGTGGACCTAGAGATTATTATACTGAGTGAAGTAAGTCAGAGAAAGACAAATATCATATGATATTGCTATGTGGAATCTAAAAAAAGGGTACAAATGAATCTATTTACAAATAGAGGCACAGATGTAGAAAACAAACTTATGATTACCAAGGGGTAAATGGGGGGAGGGGAGGGATAAACTGAGAGATTGGGATTGACATATACACACTACTATATATAAAATAGATAACTAATAAGGACCCACTGTATAGCACAGGGAACTCTACTCAATACTCTGTAATGACTTATATGGGAATAGAATCTAAAAATGAGTGACTACATGCTTATATATAACCGATTCACTTTGCTGTACAGCAGAAACTAGCCCAACAGTGTAAATCAACTATACTCCAATAAAAATTATTTAAAAAAAAAAAAAAAGAAGAAGAAGTGTCCAGGGTTTCTTGGAAGGACTCAGCTTAGACCATTTTCCTTCTCTGGCTCTCAGTTCAAGCTGATAAAGATGTACGTCAGCTAGTCCCTGTCTCCCCTCTGTCAGTGCCAAACCTCAGACCCTGAGCAACTCAGGTTCCTTCTAAGCTATGCTTGTAGTCTTGCAGCCCATTTCTCATATTTTCACTGTTCTGGATAAAGGAGAACCAACCACTTCCTGCACTGTCGTATGCCGTCAGGAAAAGTTGCAAAGAATGAACATTTTTTTAAATTTTATTTATTTATTTTTTATTTATTGGCTGCCTTGGGTCTTCGTTGCTGTGCATGGGCTTTCTGTAGTTGCAGAGAGGGGGGCTACTCTTCACAGCGGTGCGCGGGCTTCTTATTGCGGTGGCTTCTCTTGTTGCAGAGCATGGGCTCTAGGCGCACAGGCTTCAGTAGTTGCAGCACGTGGGCTCAGTAGTTGCGGCACACGGGCTTAGTTGCTCTGCGGCATGTGGGATCTTCCCGGCCCAGGGCTCGAACCCATGTCCCCTGCTGCACTACCAGGGAAGCCCAAGAATGAATACTCTAAAACAAGTCTACCCAAAAGGAAATGAAGGAAACTTCAATTTTCTCAAGAAGCCTGTAGCTAGACAATCTCTACTATCTATATTAGAAACATTAGTTTAAAAAATCCTCATAGAAGATGCTGAGGAAAATGTTATGTCCTTGTATTTAAAAATCTTTAAACACATGCCATTATTATTTTATTATCTAATTACACTTAAACTTGCTGAGCTAAATATGTTTTACCCTACTTCCCAAAAACCTGTAATACAAATGGAATTTCTCAAGGAAGCAGAGTGTAAAGAAATAAAAATATTATAAATGACAAAACTAGGGACCAGAAGTGAAAAGGACAAGAAATGCAGGTGTCTGTCATTTGTTTGGAAGATGGGAAGCATAGGTGCTCTCTAGCAGACTTATCAAAACAAAAAAGTTCCAGGCTGCACATCCAGACGGTAACAAGAAGCAGACTGATGTGAAACACAGAAAGATTCAGAACTGAAGGCACCAAATATCTCAGGAAGCAAAGTCAACAAACGGAAAGATTGAAAACCTATTTGAGAACGTCGACGCCTCCATTCCCTTCCCCTCATGACAAGGGGAGAAGAATGATTTCCTCTGGAAAAGCTGGACTAAAGTGGTTACAGATTCAGGGACGTCAAGTGCAACAAATGGCAGAAAAGGCATCTTACCAAAAACAGGGGACTGTGCACCCCTGCATATTGGATAAGAAGACCCTCCTCAGGCCCCCGTCCCAAGCAACACTGAAACCCGAGCCCAGCACCACTGTCCTTCCAACGGAACCTCCTCCCCCAAACTGGCAGCCACCTTCCTGCTCCCCTAAAGGTGCCCTTGGTGCATGTTACACCTCAGGACCCTCGCCCCTCTCCTGTCAGCTGATTTTCACATCTGCTGACCCTAGAAATGAGATTTGCCGGAACATACCTTTACCCACAATTATCATTATGGTTCTTAATAAAAATACTAACAACATTTGCAGATTTCTGTAAGCTTCCCAAAATAATTTTCATAACATTACCCTACGTGAATCAGTCTGAAGCATAACCCTACATACTAGGCAAGTCTCCAATCTCCACCCTCGTGGCCACTGCCCTATTTCAGTCACCATCTTCTGCTGCCTGAATGACGACCAGCAACCTAACTGGCATCCTGCTTTTGCTCTCGTGCACAGCCACGACACTCTGCAGCCAGTTCTCATTACGTCATCCCTGCTCAAAACCCTGCAACAACTTCGAATTAGCCTGAGGACAAAGTCCATAATCTTAGCAAAGCATAAAGGGCCTTTCTTCATTCATTTTCTGTCTGCTTCTCCAAGTTTCATTTCTCAACCTTCTGCATATAGGAAACATTGAAACAATGGAATTAAGTATGCTATATTCTTCCTTCCCTCCAGGCCCTAAATAGGATGCATATTCAGCCTGCAAGCCTCTCTCTCTGCTCAGACCCTGTAACTGCACAAAGAAATCTCTATAATCACCAAGCACCGTGTAGCAGGTTTTCGTTCAGGCCCATGCCTCACATTTGCAGGACCAAGGGACAACAGCATAAACTGAGATGCCTCTTCATCTTCTATACTCACCCCACACCTTCAGCAGCCTCCCCCCAGCCAGCACATCCAAGCTCTGACAGTGCCCTTCCCACAACAACAGTCTACAGTCAGGAGGATGGAAAAGCCCTTGAATGCCCTTGAAGCAGACCTGGGCCTTTTTTTAGCATGTAATTCCAACGTCATGTTAGCCAGAGTATGGTATAACAGGGCAGGGAAAGAAGGAAACACGACATCTAGGGGGGCACTTCTCCTTGGCACACAGATTACAAGGCAGTGGGAGGAACACAGCCTGAGGAAGACCAGAGGGGGGCCCCCTGAAGCAGACACCAAGGGAGAGGCCCCTCGTGCCTAGTCTGAAGGTGGTACTGATCTCTCTTACATAACAAGATCCAAAGAAAAGAGCAGCAGGAAAGATACCTACCATTTTGTAAGATGGAATTTTCAGGAAGGGAAGGAAAATCAGCCTACTTCTAGAAGGGTTCTCGGGTGGAGGTAATTTTTTTATTCTTTTTTCCCTTTTTTTTGGCCTCATCCAAATTAAAACTGTAAAATGGTATATAAAAGTCAAATATGCCAAAAGGGAAAAAAAAAAAACAAATCCTGGAAATTGATTTCTATGTCTAATAACATGGTTGTGAGCTCAACTGTATATAACATAAAATCTTCTACATTGGTCAGGCTGAAACTGAAAAGGTGAGTTTGCTTCTGCAAAATTTCAGCAACTACTTACCATCTAACAAGCACCAAGAGAAACTGCATCAAAAGTTTCAGAATGTATTAAACATAACCCATGACACATCAATTCCACTTCCACTTCTGAGCATATAACCCAAGGAAACCATCATAGGTTTGCATCATAGCATTATTTAAAATAGTAAAAGCTCGAAAACACTCTAAATGTGCAACAATAAGGGACGGGTTAATAAATTCATGTGCCCCCATGATGGGATTTTATATAGTCCATTCTAAAATGATAACGCCATCGCTATATTTAATGATAAAATTATGACATTTAACTATAATATAAAGGTTATATAAAACACTATGTCTGAACTTTTGGGTGTGGGTATGTATATAATAATACATGGGAAAATGAGCGTAGGTATGTATACCAAAAGACTGATAGAGTGAACTGAGTGTAGAACATAGTGATATTTTAAAAAATTGAAATGTAGTTAATTTACAATGTTGCGTTAGTTTCCGGTGTACAGCAAAATGATTCGTTATACATCTATATATACACATTCTTTTCCATTATGGCTTATTGCAGGATATTTAATGTAGTTCCCTGTGCTATACAGTAGGACCTTGTTGTTTTAGAATATAGTGATTTTTATTTTCTCTTTTGTGATTCTGTATTTTTTCATTTTTCTACAGTTAAAAATGTACTACTTCCCCTAAGGGTAGTTGCCTTGCCAAGACAGAAAAAAAAAAATAGGTTCCTGTTTCTCCTGACTTTAAAATAGGTACCTGACGGGACATGCAAAAATTCAAAGGACACCATTGAAGGATATTCCATTATCATGCATTAGTTGCTCAGTCTAGATTATTCTCTCCGATGGGTGTCAATCACTAGCAAGGCTTTAAGGGCAAAGGTCACAAGACATAGGTTATAAGTTCTATAGAAGGTAGCATGGAAAAGAAGTCCCTGAGCTGAAGTACCACACAAGCAGGCAGACAGGAGGATGTGAAGTGGATACAAAGTGGATAAGGAAGCGTGGGAAGAGTTGGATGCCAGCAAAGAGAACAAGACAGTGAAGGAACTCCGACCACACCATGTGCAGATCTCACAGTTTAGCTCAGGAAAGGGAGAAAAACTCCACATTTGAATTCAGCTAAGCCACTGGCAGAGTTCAGAGAGGATAGATTTATAAAATACAACTTAATCTCAAAAGCTAATTCTTGTCAGTGCTGCCACTTGAAATTGAGCTTTACTTGTAAAGAGTCTACAGAAATAGCACAGGTGATAAGAGGCTCTGAGAATTTAGACATCCAAATCATGCTTTTGCTTGCAAATTGTGTGAGTTAAATAAAAATAAGCTAGTTATTTAAGTTCTTTTGCACTCAACTGACCCTATAAGATCCTCCCAAATTAACAGAATTTTTTTAAATAGTATAATTCTAATACCTATTGTCATAATTATACTCCTAGAAAACAAATTTTAAAAATCTGTTAAAAGATTTTCCTTCTTTTTAAGAACTTTTATTGAGATATAATTGACGTACAATAAACTGCATATATTTAAAGTGTACAATTTGATATTTTTTCTTATGAGTAATGTATGTATGGCAATCCCAATCTCCCAATTCATCCCACCCCAACCACCCCTCCCACCCCACCCCCGCTTTCCCCCCTTGGTGTCCATATGTTCATTCCCTACATCTGTGTCTCTGTTAAAAAGATTTTATTTTTAAATCAGAAAAAGTAGATGCCCATTGTTCTGTCTGGCTAGCATCCTTTTTCCATTTCTTCCGGTAGCAGCGTGCCTCCTGTCCTCATCACGCTTTGAGGACTTCTTCCAAGATTCCAGGCAGCTCTAATTAGGCAGCCCATCACAGGACTCTGAGCCCTGCCAGGCCCTGCTATGGGCATGTTACCTGGCCAGTTTTAATGAACTATTCACGGGTGCCAGCCAGGATGGAGAGCACCTACCATAGGTTCTTTTCCCCACTCTGCACAAAATGCGAAAAGCAAGACTCTGCAAAATTAATAATAGCAAGTGATCTGGGGAAGACTGTCAAAAGTTGAATAACAGCTAGTACAATGGCAGTGAGTTTGCTGGTTCCTTTTCTTCCTTTATCTCCCGGCTTTGAGCTGAAGGTGGGCCCAATCAGGGAACTGACTGGTAGGTATGGATGACAAAAATCTCCAAGAGAAATCCCATCTTTCTGGCCAGAAAAGGGATCCCTGTTAGCTGGATAAGGGAGGTGGGGATTGGGGCAGGGAGGGAGTTAGGGGAGGAGGACTCAGGACGTGTGCTTCTTTTTTTTCCCCTTTTTTTCTCTGCCAGCCCTGCCCAAGGCCTGCACCACTTATAGAACAACACTGATGCCACCACAGTGACACAGGTACCTAATACCCAAAGAGAAAACCTGTCTCTCTGGATAAAGGACCTGGAACAAGGACCTCCTGCCGTGCAAAGAGTTGGAAAGAAAATCCTTGTTATCCTTTCTCCCATCTTTTTCTTGCCACTTCTTCCCAGGCAAGTAAATTGAAGAGAAGCACAGAGGCTAAAACTATGCAGTAATCCATTTTTCTGGCCAGATGAAATATAGAAAGGAGTCTCTCAGAAAATATCCCAGAGTGATGGAGAAGAGGACCTCCTAGCCGTGTGCATGAATCAATCACACCATTCCCAGGCCCACCCTCAAGCCGGGTGTGTGTGGGATATAATTGAAAAAATACAGCAAAGTCACAGAGAACTCAACTACAGTATAAACCACCTCTTCAACTCAAGTCAGGAGCAGACAACTGGTCCTGTCCGCCCCCCACCCCCACCCCCCGTCTCCCAAAATAGCAAAAGCTTTGAAAACTGAATTAACACTGGAACCACCACACACAGAAAGTGATCTGTGATCTGAACCTAACCAGGTCAGCTGCCTGCTAAAACAAACAGACAAACAAAAATTTCTATAGAAGATTTTAAAAGGACCCAGTTTCATGACAAATTTAAAATTCAGACTATAACCCAAAATTACTTGATATATCAAGAACCAAGAAAAATCTGACCCGTGCTCAAGAGAAAAACAACATTATGATAACCCCAAATGCACAGATATTAGAATTATCAAAGCAAGAATTTAAAGCAGCTATGATAATTATCTTCCATGAGATATTTATTTTCAAAATTTACATATCATTTATATTACCAAGGTTTTATTATGCAGGTAATAACAATAACTTACCATAGAAAAATTTAGAAAATATAGATCAGGATGGCTTTCCTCAATTTTCTTGTCTACCTATAATAAAATTGTAGTATCTTCTCTCCTTATTTGGTAGGACTGTGAGCATAAGAACACTAACGAGATCACTACAAAATATGAGATGATTATTCATACACAAGATATAGTAATACTTAGGTTTAGCTCTTACTGAATTATATTTCAGGCCACCCACTACACCAGGCACTAGAAAATAAGGACTGGAACCACTTTAGCTCATTGCAGCTGACAAAGATGTTGCACACATATTTTGTGATTTGATCCTCACGGTAACAATGTGAGGGAGGTAGTACCACATTTCCTCAATTCTAAAATGCAAATCTGAAGACCTCTGAAATCTACATCAAAAGACACTTGTCACCAGCTCTGCACAATGACATAACTGGCACAGCCTGCGCCCGTGCAAACTGAACAATAGGTCAACTATCCATTCATGTGCTTATCACTTCAGTGGAGTTGCCTGTATCCCAGGAGTTGGATTTTATCTTTATTCGTTGCTTACAAGGTCCAAACAAAAAAATTACACAATGATGTGGCACAGAAGCCAGAAGTGAGTAAGTGCCACAGACCACCTCACCTCCAAGAGGGAATGTAATCAGGCAGCAGTGGCCCATCCCCTAAGAACAGACCACAGACGTACAAAAGCTAGAACAGAAGCCCTCAAGCATCCTGAAGGATGGTCACTGAGATATTAACTGCCAAACCCTTCTGAAGAACTCCAAAGAGACAGTGTTTAATTGCAAATGACAAAACCAGAAATGTAACCTAGTAGAAAGAAAGAAGCTTTTAAGGATATTTATAAAACAGAGCTCAAATCACATTAGGAAATACAAAATTTTTTTAAAACAGAAACAATAGGAAATGGGAGACCACAGTCCAGCCTTAACTATGTAACACCCTAAGAACTAAGTATATACATTAGCAGATTCCTAAACCCAGCTGAGCCAGGGCATAGGCCAGCAAAACAGAAGAGCCTGATGTGATTAAAGCCAGAGCCTGGCGAGAATGCAAGAGAGTGGGTAGAACAATAGAAGAGGAAGATTAGGCAGAGACCAACTCATGCAGGGCAAGACAGAGGTTATGTCAGGTCAAGCCAATACAGTCCAGGATCTTGAGCACAGGTTTAGAAAAGAAAAACATCACGCCATCTCAGGGGCTCTGACAGCAGTAATTCACAAGCATCTAGATATTTCAGGTGAAGGCAGAGGCTCAGTCTTTGACAGAGATATTAAAGAAGAATGACACATAATTAAGTGGATAAATTTATACTATTGTTGATTGGGGGGAAAATATCGTACATTTAACACACTGGAGATTTCTCCAAGCCTCCAAAAATGTTAGTAAAACTCTGGTGCCTTTTAAAATAAATGGTGCTTTAGAATGGAGGAAATAGGGTATTGTGAGAAATTTGAGACAAGATTTCTGAGATCCAGCAGCACACGCAAGGCAGAGCCAAGAGTCAAAAACAGCACAAGTAAAATTGTCTTCACTAGATCGCAGCTCCTAACATGAGCAATTTACTTACTAATATGTATAATGGGTACGTCCCTCTGTTATTATTGGCTTTTAGTCCTGAGCACTTCCTTTCTCTGTTGGATCCTCACCCCTGCTCAGTGGTCTTTCTGTACTTCTCCCCTAATCAGCTCACTTTCCTTTTCTCCTCACAGCAATTCTCAATTTAATACTAATATTTTCAAGCCATGTACTAAAGCTCAGTCCCTTCACTCTCAACAGATAAGCTTGCATCCAACCTCAAAAAGAGCAGAAAAGCCCTCCAGGCACGAATTTCCCCAACTGTCTCTCCAGTGCATACACAAACTTACTTAACCTGCTTGCCTCCTTCCCTTGGGTCTCCTGGAACAATGTATCCTTCCCATTTTACAAAACAAGTACCTCTGACTGTTCTTCAAGCCTCATCCTCTCCTCAAATATGTTTCATTCATTATTCTGACTCTCTCCTCAACACATAAATTATTCATGTCTCTCCCATTATTTAAAAAAAAAAAATCTCCACTGACCCTGAGTGTGGGTGATTCATCATTCACTCCTCAAATCCATTCTCCACCCTCATTTGCCCAGAGCCAGGCCCTGAGAGGCTGACCTCCCTAGACTCCATCACTCAAACGCCTCTGTCCTCTGGATTCTGGCTATCTTTGCCCAACGGGAGGCACCAGCAAGAGATAAGAGGGAAGTACTATCTCCCTTCCTCTTTCTGCAGCCACACGGAGCTTCCCTAACACCACTGCCTCCCTCTCGCTGCCCCGTCAGGTCTGTGAGTGCTACCAGCTTCCTGATGGGTTCCTGCTAGTCCCTGGTGCCTCTGTGGTTGTTTCTCTTAAAATCAGTCCACACCTCCATACAAAGTTTCTTCATTAAACACTATTCAGTTGAATGTTTCGTGTGAGCTGTTTTCCTGCTGGGACTCTGACTGCTACATCTCATGACCTCCTCCAGCTCCTTTCCATGTCTTCCCGGCCATGCTTCCTAAAAGAGTGGGCTAAGCGCACCATCTCCCGTTACTGTCTATCAAGTAGCGTATCCAAGACCCTTTGCAACCTGGCCTTACCTTCCAGCTCTATCTCCCACCATCTGCCATGAGACCATGTACTCCAGCAAATGGCCCTAGAGCTGCTTCTGCCTCGTACAGGATTCTCTCCACCTGGGATGTCCCTCTCTGCTTTGGATACCTGGTGAACCCCTCGTCATTGTCCTAGCCTCAACTCAGGAAGCTCCTCCTTCTGGGAATCCTTCCCTTACTTACCCACCCTCCGCCAGCCAGAATCCTGTATACAACTCTTTCACTCATCACATTGTATCATTGTGATGTACCTTGTAATCCCACCAAACGATTATCTCCCTCAGACCAGAATGACTGCAAAGTCCCCAGAAAACAGAGTTTGAGGAAAATGCTTAGGTGATAATGCTTTATTGAGAAGTGCAGCTCCAGGGAAAGAGGAGTGAGGCAGGAAAGGAAAGGAAGGCAAACAAGAGAGTGGATCACCAAGCTGGCTATGGCTTTCCTACTAACTGATTGCTCACATTGGCAGAAAGGCTTCCGAGAGGCAGTATGAAGCTATTGGATCTCCAAACAGCCAGTCCAGAAGCAGGAAGAAAGAAGAGTGTATCCACTGACTCCTCTCATTGATCAAAGTTCGGCCACATGGGATGTTAACTCCCCACCACTCGCAGACTGCTTGTGTGTGAGTGCCAAGCCGGTCCCACTGTGTCCCCAGAGAAATACATATTAACTAACTTATTAGAAAAGGAAGAATTTATATCTTTGCCCAACTGATATAGCTCAACTGAGTAGTCTAAATCTCTCGATGGATAAGTCCATTAAGGCATGAATATCATAAATGGTAGTACCTGCGGCTTACGCTGAGGTTTATGAGTGAAATTAACTCTCTAAGAACTACAAGGCCAGAATCCGAAATGCTGCAAATAAGTCTGACTTTTGTATAGTTCCTTCCCTTTCAGAGTGAAGTCTAATACCCAAAGTGAAGATGTGTTATTTATCAATCAATGTTTCTCCGTTATCTGGGACGGACCACCCACATCGTGCAGGACTGTCTCATTCATCTGACCCAAATTAATCTGACAGTTTAAAAATGAGAAATGTGGTCATTTGACTGAAACTGTTATTTCTAATAGTAATATAATGTTATAGAACTAGTAATAGAAAATGGATCTACCATCGGATCCAAATTCTACACTACATTAATAAATAGCAACGAAGCAAACGTTCATTCTTAAAATCATAGTAACCATTCTCTAAAGCAGTGCAACTCTCCAATATTACAATAATGTTCATCTTTATATGTCCCCACTCGCTCTACTTTTAGACCACTCACTACTACCTAAGTCAGCCCCAAATTATGGCACCTAGATTAAAGAGCAAAAAGAACTTCCCCAGTCCCTTTTCTGATGAAAAGGAAACTGAATCATCTGTGATCATAGTTACCCAGACACAGCCTGAAACTAAGCAAATGAGGTAGGGTTAACAATTAGCCATTTCAACAATAAGGCAGAAGAATCAGCCTGTGTCCACGCTCAGGTCTGTCAAAGTCCTTGCTAATCACGAGTGAAAATCTGGGTCCAGGCCACATTCATACCTTTTGCTTAACCCAGCCCCCTACGGCTGGAAGGCATCTTGCAATGTCACTTAATCCATCTCCTTCCCTGCAGGCAAGATGATAACAGAGTTTCCTTCCAAATTTCCAGAACCACCTTCAGAACTGGAAGAGTTAAGTCTTTTCCTCCTAATGTCTCCATGCCAAAAAGAGCTGGACAGGCAGTAATTCCCCAAAGGTGCGTGGCTAGGTTCCAGAGAGCCACTACTGGAGAACCCAAATCTCATCCAAATGCACTCAAACGGGTATTCAAAATTCTTTTCTAGTATCACATCATTGAATTACATACTGCTTTAACAAAGGCTGTACAATCTTTCAACAATGGCCTATTTTGACGCACATAGTTGAGTATTTGACTCAGAGGTGATTCTATGGAAACCACCACCCTCTCAAAAGTTAAATTTAAAAGTGAAGGTCTCCCTTAACACTTGTAACATGTTTCTACCTAAAGGTTTGTTTGGGTTGCCTTGGCACTAAATTTTAAGGTTTGTGTTAAGAGAAATCAGATATTTACAACTATGTTCATGGTTACAATAATTTATCTTTCTACCAAGAGGCAGAATTATGCAGCTGATAAGCATTCAGGACTCTGAAACTAGACACAATTTGATTAATGGGGACGTTGCTTAACTCCTTGTCATGTGTGCAGTAGGGGTTATAGTAGCATCTTCTTCACAGAATTGTTCTGAAAATTAAGTGAGTTGATATGTGAAAGTATTTAGGATAGTGCCTGCGTCACAGTAACCACTGCTGGAAGTATTACTATAAAAACAGTTTAAGCATGGTTTTCAAAAAGCATGTCTGCACCGAAATCATGATGACATATTCTTGCTATAAGTCTATGTTCATGTCTCCCTTGCTCTAGAGAATCTAAGCAACCCAAGGGAAAGAATGATGCCATCTCTATTTTTATAAATCTTAGAGTCTATCATTGAGCCTAAAACTGCACACAACGGAGCCACAGTACACGTTGTGTTGCGTGAAAAAATGAACCAAAATATTTCCCACTTATCCAAAAACAAAATTCTCTCCAAAGTTTAAGGAAAACAAAGAGAAAGCCTAGTTGAGTAAACTGACTTTTCTCTCATGCATACTGACAATTTATGTAGAAAATGACCCAATTTAACGCAGAGCGGTATAAAATCATAAATAAGTAAATTAAAATCGCAAAGGCCCTTCATAAATAGCGCAACGTTCTCATGCAATTAAAACAAGCTGAGGCAGGGAACTCTGCTCGGTATTCTGTAATAACCTACATGGGAAAAGAATTTGAAAAAAGAATAGGTACATGTATATGTGTATAACGGAATCACCCTGCTGTACACCTGAAACTAACACAACACTGGTAATCAACTCTACTCCAACATAAAATAAAAATTAAAAAAATTTTAAGAAGCAAGCTGAACACATGAAGGCTCACCAATCACCTATTTTTGTGAAAGTTTCATAATTAGTGAACCACCAGACTGTAGATATTTTTTAACTGTGTGCGCTTAATCAATGTTGGCTTTCTTTCCCTTTTAAATTATGCAGGCTCTATGTTCGGGGTCCAAATATCTTTTTGTTTAGCCATAATGAAGAGAGTAAAAGAGCACAGGCAAACACGTGCCTATGTAGAGATGGGAGATTTCTTGCTTGGCGGCTTCTGGCTACCTTGGCTCATGGTTCGGGACCGTCTGAGGCAGACGGGCTGGCGGGGAGCTGGCACGGTGAGGTTCAGTGGCTACCGGCTGATATTTTTTTTTCAAAGTCTTCCAGACAAATGCAAATGTAAACAAGCACACTAGGATACACAGCTCATTTTAAAAGTAACATCTGCACATACTTTTTGTCCGTTAAAGAAAAGAAACTGCTGTACTATCGCCAACGTTACTTCCTAGCACTTAGGCAGAAGTGACTGGAAAGATACTCCTGAAGCAGAGGTGATTTTGTTTTTAGCCCACACTACATCCCCACGTGGCAGCTCAGACCATCATTCATGCTTACTGTTTGTGTCTGGATTCTTGGCTTCAAGTTTGAAGTGGAATGCCCTGAGTTCTGCTCTCTAAACCGAGGAGCAGAAAATTTACAAATCTGACATGTAAAGAAAATAGTACCTCCTTATAATTGTAGAACATGATCATAAGCCCCCCAAAACTTGATTCTATCTTGGATAAAATTACAAGAGAAACTATAGGTCCAGAGAGTATTTTAAGAGATGTCACATGAGCAAAGAATCTTACAAATCTTAGTTCCTTGAGGATTCAAAATATTGAGTTAGCTGTTACTCTTCTCGGGGGATAAAAGAGAGGTTAGAGATTATTTCTTTTCCCTGGACCACCAGAGCACACTGAACAAACAACAAAGTTAGAGAACCAGTTAAGTGAGTTAAAGATCTCGTTTCAATTTAAATCTATATAGTCTGTGACCTCATCATAAAATATTCCTTTCTTCGGTGCTTGCAGAGAAGAAATAAGGTCCCCTTCTACTAACTACAAAAAATTAATATCCTGAAATATAACCTTTTAACTACACAGCATATTATAGCCAGAAAGCTTGGAAGCCCTGTCTGTGGAAGGAAACAATGCTTGTTCCTTTCATCTACAGGATATAGTCATCATTTACAAAAAAAATGGAATGTATTCATCTGAGCTGTAAATAAACTCCCCAGCACTGTGTGAGCCACATATGTAATGACAGATTTATTTATAAATGTGTCATATTTAGATCTGCCATATATCATAATAGAAGGCCATGAACACTACATGTAAGATGGGGGTGAAGCACCACCAGAAGTCCCAAGGGCTGCAAAGTGCCCACACATAGTTGGCACAGAGCAAACACGTGGCAAGTGACTGTATCCAGTGATTCAGAGTGATGACTCATTTCATAGTGGAAGAAACAAGAGGTCCATGCTATTAAATAACTATGTTACTGAATAGCTGGTCAGTGACAGAACCAGGGCAAACTATCCAAGGCACCATACTTACAGCACACCACACAGCCTCTCTAGGAAAATAGCTTCTCACCTCTAGACCTCCTTATCACTAGCGATTACCATCGCAGGTGTGGTCTGTGAGAAAATTTTACAGTCTTCTTTCAAAACACATGCATGATGTTCCTGATTGTAAATGTAATTACAAAATTATCACTGACAGTTGGGAAAATGTGCCCCAGCTCTGTTATACCAGGGTTGGTTCTATTAGGTAAAATCAAGTAAGAAATAAGCAGTACAGAGCAGCTTTGGGGGTTCCATGACATCGGGAGGCTCCTTCTATCTTTCTGCTTCATCCCTCTTGACTTCCATCCTCAGCCTCACCTCATGACCCAAGACGGCTGCTGATGCTCCTGCCATTATACTCATATGACAGTCAGCAAGACAAAAAGAACTGAAGAGAAAGAGGAGAGAATGTGTGCCCTCCCCTTTTAAAAAGCCTTCCCCAAAATCCTATCTGACACATGTTTATATTTCATTTGCCAAAACTTGGTCCATAGCCACAAGCTGCAAAGAAGCCTAGGAAAGTGTCTTTTAACTAAGCATGCTGCCCAGGTTTCTGTCCGTAAAGATGGGAAGATAATAAATATTGGAAGGGAAATATCTCATATGCTTTCACCAATGTGTAAATAAAAAGCGTGTCATCAAGAAAGGAAAGGAAAGCAAACTATTGCTACAACAGAAAGCTGACTAATATATTTATATCAGTATATATAAAACTATATATAAAACTATATATATAACTATATAGAAAACTATATATATAACTATATATAGAAAACTATATATATAACTATATATACAAAACTAAACATATAACTATATATAGAAAACTATATATATAACTATATATACAAAACTATATATATATAACTATATATACAAAACTATATATATATAACCATATATACAAAACTATATATATATAACCATATATACAAAACTATATATATATAACTATATATATAGTTCCTAATGAAAGATATTTCTAAAATCTAGTGTTCCTAGAATTAGTTCAAGGATCTCCAGTTAGGAAGAAATCCAAATAAAATGGAAATTTACCATAAGCTTATCCTAAAGAAATTATTCCCCAAGCTAAATTCACGTGAAAAAATTAGGAGAAGCAATTTCAACTAAGCCCTCATAAAAGCTCTTTGTCTCTCCCAACACAGACTGTCTAATCACATTAAATGAAAAAGGTGAAATTCTTCCTATTTACGCTGCTATGGGAACAGAACTTTATTATTCTAGTGTGAAGTTTGTCTAATGTCTTCACTGATGTTTTGATCCAAAATAATTTCAGAATATTCAACTTTGGAAATCCTACATCCATTTGAAAACAGCACCTGAAATCTTTTTAATTTTTATACAGTTTTTAAAGGCTACTTGCCACTTACAGTTATTACAAACTATTGGCTATGTTCCCCGTGTTGTACAATACATCCTTGAGCCTACCTTAGAGCCAACGTTTGTACCTCTCACTATCCCATCCCTATGTTACCCCTCCTTCCCTCTGGTAACCACTCGTTTGTTGTCTATATCTGTGAGTCTGCTTCTTTTATGTGATAATCACTAGTTTGTTACATTTTTTAGATTCCACACATAAGCGTTACCATAAAGTATTTTAATCTCTCTACCTGAAATCCTTTCAATTAAAGAATGTCATGATCCTCTATCATCTTAAAAATGCCACAACGGTAAAAAAAACTACAGTGATTCCTCGAGAGCAGAAATGAACCCTATGAAATGAACAACCCAGAACCTACATTCACTTCAACTGCCACACAGTACCCCTCCCGTGCAGTGAGCCCTGGGAATGTAACAGCGAATGAGACATGGCCCTTCCTCTAGAGCAAATGGAAGAATTCAAGAGATGATGAGTTAGGTCAACACAATACCATAACTACTGAGGGTAGAACTTCAAAAGAGGGAAGGAGATCATCCACCTTGGTGATTAAAATGAGAGGAGTCGTACAAATATTTGGAGAACAGCTAATTAGTTCTAACGATGATAAGCCTCATTTTAATATGTGTATTTTTATATTAAATGAGAACTAGACTGTTGTCTCTCATTTTCTTTCACAAATCATGATTGTTTACAAAAGCAATCATGGATCTCAGGTCATGATGGATAGAGTCCAAACCATCATCTCAACTTCGCCATAATCTATCCCTCAATGCCTCCTCAAAATCCAGCTTTTAAACAACCCCAACATTCCAGCCAAACTGGTCTGATTACTAACCTCTAAAGGTACTGCGTGCTCATCTGCCCCCTCTATTATGAACTCACCTCGCATATACGTGTGCGCGTGAGCGCACACACACACACACACACACACACACTCCGTTCAGCTGAATTCTTCTCTTTTTACAAACCCACTTCACACTCTTCTCAGTGGAACCTATTCCAAATCAAAATCTCTCTTGGATCTCCTTTAGCTTTCTCATCTGCACCACTGATGTGATTCCTCAGATTTCCTGTCGTACTATAAATCTTAGATTCCTGGCCAAATGTTAATCTCTTGTGAAAGCAAGGATTAAGTTTTATATTTCTTCGAATCATCTGAGCCTAGAGTAACAGATGTTCAGCGAGTTCTGAATTCATAGTATTGGTAATTTTTCAATCATATCCCTTTAACCTAAACACAGAGGGAAGGCTGGGAGAATAACCCCAGAAATGAGATGCCCACTTGGGAAATGAGGAAACCACATTAGACTTTCCTTTCTTCCAAACACACAGAGAGTTGCAATGATAAGCATAAAGCATGCTCTTGAATTAAGAGGTATAACAATGAGTAAATCAAAGTCACTTGTCAGGTGTTTTGAAATTCCAAGATAAAAGCTGTCAAATTAAAATAAGATCCTCATCAATCATCTTAGATGCTTAAATGATGTAGTAAAGCATGAATAAAATGTACATCCCCGAGGAAAAGCTCCACTAACACATATACTTTTTAATAATTGAACTGGTTAAACAATCCTTGCCTAAAATAGGATGAAATCTCCTTTTAGGGTTTCCTAATACCTTACAACAAGAAAGCCATTTCTAAGGAATCTCTCCAGTCACTGAGCTTGAGTGGTGGAAGGGGCCGGTGGTCAAGGGTGCAAGGCAGTTTCACTAGCAATACAGAAAAAAATAAAATAAAAAACTGATTGGTGGGGCTTCCCTGGTGGCACAATGGTTAAGAATCCACTTCCCAATGCAGGGGGCACGGGTTCAAGCCCTGGGTCGGGAAGATCCCACATGCCGCAGAGCAACTAAAGCTCGTGCACCACAACTACTGAGCCTGCGCTCTAGAGCCCACGAGCCACAACTACTGAGCCCATGTGCTGCAACTACTGAAGCCTGTGCACCTAAAGCCCATGCTCCTCAACAAGAGAAGCCACCACAATGAGAAGCCTGCGCACCACAACGAAGAGTAGCCCCCACTTGCCACAACTAGAGAAAGCCCATGCGAGCAACAAAGACCCAATGTAGCCAAAAATAAAATAAATAAAAAAATAATAACTCTTCAAAAAAAAAAACTGATTGGTATCTCAGGAATTGAATGGGAGAATGTTGGTAAGAGAAAGTTGACTTTTCAGTTGGTACTAAAAAGATATCTGAGTTTTATAGACATACTAAGCAGTCAGTCCATAAATCAACATCTCCATGACCAAAGTAAAACACTTCCTGGGCCCACCTAATTCACTCATTCATTCATTCATCCTTTCATTCACTCATTCCAGCATATTACGTACTAATATATCTATCAGAATACCTTGGGCTACAAGTAACAGAAAACACCTTCTCAAACTGGTTTTAACAAAAAAGCTGAATTTTGCATATAACATGAAGTCACCAAGATAGAAGACTTTTCAAAGCGGACTTCAATGGCTCAAGGATGTCCTCAAAGACTCGGGTTCGAACTGCAGTTGGCCCTTGAACAATGCAGGGATGAGGGGGGCTTACCCCCAATGCAGTTGAAAGTCATGTATAACTTTTGACTCCCAAACACTTAACTACCAATAACCTACTGAAGCCTTACCGATAACACCAACAGTTCATTAACACATATTTGGTAGATTATATGCATTCTTACAGTAAAGTAGGCTAGAGAAAAGAAACCATCAGTAAGAAAATCATAAGAAAGAGGAACACTATACTGTAGTTATCCATACATTGTCTGTTACACGGTTTACAAGATGAATCATCTCTCAGAACCTATACCAATATTGTCTCATAGGATACAAAACACTGCCGTTGTCATACATCTTACTAACACCAGACGTCAAAAATGAAAAATGTGAAAAAAATTCATATTTATTTACAGGAATAGCAGTTCATATTTGATTCTGAAGAAGCAGTAATACGATTACTTTATGGTAGCCTAGTGTCATGGGTAGCATTGCTTCCAGGGAGCCTGTCCTATACACTAATAGTAAATTGCTATAAAATTTTCATGGTATAGAGTATCAGTCATATTCATAACACAGTATTAGAAACAGTTACTTTTTTTAAGAAATCCACTTACCTGCGATAATAGGTATTTTCTCCAATTATGAGAGAGAGGCATACCGTATGGTAATGTAATTCTTTGAAAGCAAAGTTTTAAAACAGTAAGAAAACACATTATGAATTTTCTATTAAATATCATTCATCTTATGCCTATGTAAAGACAGACCAGTATCTACATATGCTTTATGCATTCATAACTTTTTCTTAATTTTTTCAACATTTCTAGGCTATGTGATTCATCTGCCAGTTTTTTCAAACAGTCGCAAATCTTCAAAACATTTTCCGATATATTTATTGAAAAAAAAATCTGCATGTAAGTGTAACTGTGCAGTTCAAACCATGTTGCTCAAGGGTCAACTGTATTCTTCCTTTCTGTCAGGGTTGGCTTCATCCTTAAAGTGGCCACAAGATGGTTATAGCAGTTCCAGGCAGCGCCTTCACACAACACAACATCCAGAAACAGAATAAAGAATCATCTCTTTCAATTTTTCTCTCTTACGGCTGCAGAAACTGTCCCTCATTCCTCACTGGCCAGGACAGGAGCGCACGCCCACTTTCAATCACTAGCAAGGGAAAGAGCTCAACAATTGGCTTAGACCGTTCGTCAGCAAACTATTTATCTCTGCCATTGTAGCCGGAATAGACAACACATGAGTAAAAGTTCCATGTTCCAGCCATATTTACAAAAACTGATGGAGGGCTGGATTTGGATTCATGTAATTGGCTGACTCCACGTTTATACTAACAGAAAGTACTCCTGAAGTTGTGTATATAGGTATTTCCCCAGAAGCACATGGCACACTTATAAACAAAACTGAGGTGAAAGGAAGGAAGATGCGAGGGAGCGAATGGGTGCAGCAACCAACGGAGCTGCTACAACCTGCTTTGTGCTCCATCCTAAGGCCAGGCTGCCTGATGACCTTCTGTGATTTCTTTCCTTTTTTCAAGGACTATAATAAAACAATGAAGTGACTTTCCTCCCACAGTTGGGAATGGGGGCAAGGGAAAGAGCATAAAATAGAGTCAAGGAAAAGAATGTAACTAGCAAATAAAGCTGAAAGACAGGAGAGGAGTCATAAAAGAAATTCTCCCCATGAGTCTACTATTGTGGATTAATTCATTTTTGCACAATTATTAACTATGTATTTATCACTAGTTAAAAATTTATTGAGCACTTACGAAAGTGCTAAGAGATGCCAAAGGCTTTACATTATTTACCTAATCTAATTTTCACAACCGTTCCCAGAAGTAGATTCCCCATGTTACAGAAGATGACATATAAGCAACATAGTCACAATGATAGTGTAGGGAAACCAGGCTATGTGCCTCCCTGAGCCAAACCTTCAACTGCAGTGAAACCAACCACTGAGTTGATGCAGGGAACTGAAGAAGACAACAGACAAGATCCTCGCCTTTTGGAAACTCATGTTCTAGTTAAAAAGACAAATCAACAAGTAAAATAACAGATTATTAAGGTTATGATAAAAACTGCAAATAAATAGGGTGCCCTGCTTTAGACGGGGTGCTCCCTGAAGGTGGAATTTATGACCTGAAGGATGAGATGCAGCCAAGGATGGGGAGGAGGAGCTCATCACAGAGAAAAGAGCATTCCTAGCAGAGGGACCAGCAGCTACAAAAGCCCAGAGGAAGAAGAGGGGTGGGACATGTAAGGAACACAAAGAAAGCCAATCTGACCACAATTTTGAAGAACCAGGAAAGAGCAGCACGAAATGAGAAGTAGAGAAGCCACAAGAAAGGGTCTTGCAGACAATCAAGTGGACTTTGCATTTTGTTCTCAGTGCAATGGGAAGTCATTATAGAGTTTGAGGTAAGATAATTTGAAATCTGTTACGTTTCTTAAAGAGCACGCTGGCTGCTGTGCAGAGGATGGAAGTGGAGGTAGGAAAGCAGGGGCACCAGTGAGGGGGCTGGTGCAGTTCTTCAGGCAAGAGAGGAAAGTAGTGTGACCTAGGTTAGTAAATTCCAGATATATTCTGACTTTTTTTAAAATTGAGATAGAATTCATACACCACAACATTCACCAATTTAAAGTGTACAATTAGGTAGTTTTCAGTACACTCACAAGGTTGTATAACCACCATCATTACAGAATTAAAGAACATTTTCACCACACTTCCCAAGAAAAGAAACCCCATGCCCCTTACAAGTCACTCCCTGTTCATCCTCTTCTTATTCCTGGCAAACACTAAGTGTATTAGTCAGGGTTCCCCAGAGAATAGAACCAATAGGATGGATGGATGGATGGATGGATGGATGGATGGATGGATGGATGGATGGATGGATAGATAGATAGATAGATAGATAGATAGATAGATAGATACTAGATAGACAGATAATAAGAAATTGGCTTGCACAATTATGGAGGCCAACAAATCTCAAGACGTGCAGTTGTCAAGCTGGAAACCCAGAAGGGCTTGTGGTTCAGTTCCAGTCAGAAGACCAGTAGGCTTGAGAACCAGAAAGAGCTGATGATTCAGCTGGAGTTCAAAGACAGGAAAAAAACTCATGTCCCATATCAAGGCAATCTGATCAAGTCCCAGAACAAGAACTCTGGCCTGCAAGGCATTTCCTCTTACTCACAGGAGAGTCAGCATTTTTGTTCTAGGCAGACTTTCAGCTGATTGGACAGAGACCACCCAAATTAGCGAGGGGAATCTGCTTTTCAATCTGCACTGATTCAAATGTTAATTTCATCCATAAACACCCTCAAAGACTCACCCAGAATAATGTTTGAGTAAAAGTCTGGGCACTCCATAACCCAGTCAGGTTAACCATCACACTAATCTACTTTCTCCTAGATATAATCTGAATGTATTGAGAGAACTGACAAGACCCAGAGACCAGCTCAGAAGTTTTGACTATCTCCTGAAACAATTTTAAGTATGATATTAACCACATTCATATTCAAGTAAATTCACCAATTTAGCTATATTCAGCATTTAATTTCATAATGCTTTTAAAAACCATTTATATACTTTACAAATTTCTCTCTCTGAGCCTGTTACTCGTTTTTCCAAGGAATGAGCTATTCCTATAATTAAATCAATACACAGACGGGAAAAAACAAAACTTGGATTTTTCTGCACACCTCATGCTTTATATGGGGTGTTCAAGCGTTTAGCATAAAGCATCTGGAGGGGAGGGTACTGGATAAATTTTTCAAAAAGTGTTGTCCAATGAAAGTAGCTAGAAAGTAACCTAAATACGCTGTTTCCCTGAGTAGGCGGTATTCATATATAAATTTAGATAAGAGCAGATGACCATCGCGAAGAGAAGCCACTGTAGTCCCTGAGGGACTTATCATATTAGCATTTGATTTCAACTAAGGAAGAAGAGATCAGAAGCTGCCAGTCTCCCCTTCTGCTCATCTTTATGCTCAAATTAACTATTCCGCTGTCTCCCACAAGGAACTGCCAGACTTAAATGGTTCCAGGAATGATTTGAATGTTCAAGATTAAAAACTCCAACCCTACTTATCCACCTATATCTCCATACATTTAGAAAATTTAGGCAGAAGTGGTTCGACTGGCATGAGAAGACATGGAATCATCAACACCCTCACTTAACAGCCTGTGAAGCTGATGGGCTTTCGTGTCAAGTTGAAAAATTCATATCCCTCCAAAACTGGCCACAATCCTTGATCTGACTCAAGAAGTATCCTGAGTGTCCCTTCTGACCATGGTCACTTGACCAAGGTTATCTCTGGGTTCATTCTAGATCATACGTGGGCCCAACTCCCTAAAAGGTCATAGAAGCAGCTCTCAATCAAGTGTTCATCTAGTCAGTTGCACCACACAAAGTGATTTGCTCTAGAAACTCTCACCCTAATAGCTTGGGTACTGAATCATTTGTTTATGAAAAAGCCTTTAGTATGGATTTAAATAGGAAACACTTGGTATGTGATTAACATCTCCCGGCAAATCAGAGAGCGGCCAGACCCACTCTCTAGGAGCTGACACAATTAAACAGCACTACACAACGGTGGACAAATGGAAGACTAGATTTGCATTAATGGAAGGTCTAAAACATACATACACATAATTGACAAAAGTATACTGTTCCGTTATACATGTGGCATTGTACTTGAGGATATAAAAGAACTATAAGTGCAAACCCTACCTTCAAGAGATGATCGCATGAAAAATTCTGAATTCATCAAGAAGGTATTCTGTTAAATGATGATAATATAAGAACACTCAAATTTGTCTTATTCTATTATCACACAATTTGTACACATCCTGCCTTTAGTTCATAAAGCACCTTAACATCCATTAGCTCACAATGATCTGTACTCTGAGTCTCAAAAACTGGCGGATGAGGAAGCATTACCTGCACTTCTACAAAGGAGAAACTGAGGCTCACAGAAGTCGAGCAGTTGTGCCTAACGTCTGGTGGATACTGGTGGTTGAACTACAATACAAATCCAGGGCTTCCTACCTCTGGATAGAACCCAGGGTTTCCCAACAGTGGCACTTCGGATATTTGGGGCCAGATAGTTCTTTGTTGTTGGGAGCTGCCTGGTGAACTTCAGGGTTTCAGCAGCACGCTCACCTCTACCCACCAAATACCAGTAGCAAAGCTTCCCTTCATCAAGTCATGACAATCAAAAACATCTCAGAAATGGCCAAATGATTCCCAGGGGCCAAGTTCACACACCCACCACTGACAGCTACTCTTCTAGTCTACTTTCTAGGGTTCTATTCAGGTTAACAGAAACTATATTTATAGTATATGACAATTCTAAATCATTGGATCAATAATTTTTCATAAGCCAAATGTAAAATATGTATATATAACAACCATATATATATATTTATGTTACATATATGTTCTATAACAACCTATTTTACCAAATATTTTTGAGTATTCCACAGCTTCCTGATATGTTTTTTTTCCAAAGAACCAAAAGCAACAATAATGCCTCATAATCAACAGGAATGTCAAGCTACAGGTGTAGGAAAGTGACAGCTAATAGAGAGTGAGGGTTCATGGAGAGTTCTGGAGCATTATGGTTTAAACAAACATTTTTCTCTTAAAGATATTTGCACGTTAATGAGGTTAACAAAATATAAAAGTACCAAACTAGCACTCCCAGTCCCATTCCCTCTCTTCCTAATTCTGATGTTACCCATATTTGACAGTTATGGAACAGAGATAAAAAGAGACACCTAATAAATTACCCCGCTTCTATCAGCCAAAGGGGAAAAAAAACAGCTGACAAAGCCCCTCCTTTGGCACCAGTACCCTTTCCCTGGCATTGCCCGGTGTGGCCACTTAAGAACATAAAGCAGGTAATCCTACTTGATTTACGCAGGGTATTCAGTACTTTGATATTCTAGCATTTTCTGGAAACAGAGTTTGTTTTAATCACTATGTCATGTGCTTTGCTGCGCTATAGGAATAAAGAAACCTCCCTAACAAAAGACCTAGAAGAGAAACAGTTAAAATGAAAAATGGATACCCCATCAGTAAACTTTCTAGGGTAACTCTTACATAATTTTAGGAAATGATATATTCTATCAATTACCAGCTTGAGTATTCAATGATGAAAATCAATGGAGTGTATAAAGTGCAAAGTAAAGAATACAGATGATTTGAAATGAGAGCCTGAAGAAGAAAATTAGGTCAGTTCCCACCATCGTGTGTGCTGGGGTGCCTCTCTGCTCTGGTCATCAGATTTTGCGAAGCTTCTGAAGACAGCGTAGCCAGCTTTATCAACAACACCTACTAAAGCCCAGGGCCCCCCCCCCCCCGCCATGGAGGACAGAGCCATAACAAGCTCTGTCTGCAAAAACAATATTCATATAGTTTCGGCACCATGTTTCTCCTGTTTTAAGAGGCTGAATCTAGATGACACTGAACAGATTCTGTCCCCCCATGTGAACTCCTGTGGTTGAGAATAATTTCATGGCCTAAAACACCGAGGATAAACTCTTTGCATTTTCAGGACAAAGATCCATGCCCATGATATGATCCTCCTTGACACTGCATTTGTTTTCGGGAACAGACCGATTTCATGTCTAAAGGTCAACACCTAGCAAAGATGATGCAGGAATAAACACAGTGCCATATGGAACTTCCTGAATTTGACTGAAAAACACATCCACAAGAGCCAGATGACCCTCACAGAAAACACATTACTGTCCATATGCAAGACAACAATGCCGTGCGAACCATCAAAAGCTCCAGGGGACACTGGGTGCCCACCGCTGCAGATGGCCACGTCACCCCTTGTGAAACTGTCCTGGTGAATACCTGTCTCATCAAAGGTGGAGCTCCACCCAGGACACTGCACGTTTTTAAAAAAGGGACAGAAACAGAGGCATGTCTGTGGGGTTTTTTTAATTTTTATTTTCTATTGGAGTATAGTTGCTTTACAATATTGTGTTAGTTTCAGGTGTACAGCAAAGTGATTCAGTTATACATATACATATAGCCAGTCTTCTTCAGATTCTTTTCCCATATAGGTTATTACAGAATACTGAGTAGAGGTCCGTGTGCTATACAGTAGGTCCTTGTTGACTATCTGTTGTATTTTATATATAGTACTGTGTATATGTTAATCCCAAACTCCTAATTTATACCCCCGCCCCAAAAGGGAGGCATTTGTAGAGGAAGCTGTGAGGTCAACGTGGCACATCTGGGTAAGTGCAGACTTCAGAGGTGACCACTTAGGAAAAGCCCCTCCTCGCCCCCACACCAGAGTCTGAAGCTTGGTTTTCCAAGCCAGGGAGCGAAAGCTCCTGAGCCCCTGTCCCAGTCAACAAGGTCTCCTGTAAATTCAATTCACGCCAGAGATGCCTGAAGGAGTCTAGAAAAAAAAGGGCGGCCTGGATTCACGCGCTGGCCCAGACTCAGCATCTGACTCAGCCCTGCAGCACGCCCGACCTCCTGGGGCTCCTGAGCCAGCCGTCTCCCGTCGTCATTCCTCTGCCTCTGCTATTAACCTAATAACCAAGTGCCGACCGCCTTCTACACAGTGTACAGAATATAAAAGACGGAATGAACCCTACTCGTCGACAGCTTCACATCACAAGCTTCCGCCCGGCTAACGTAAAAACCTAGGAAAAGCGCTATCATGTCAACGTTTTCAATCAAGAGAACAAGACGTCATCCACCGACCCACGTCAGAAAGGAGTTGCACTGCTGAATATCCGGCCAAGTTCACAACAGCAGCTGACCTAGAACAGCAGCACGTGCTGGAGAGGAGAATGGGAGCAGCACAACGGAGTGAGGAGGTCACATCTCAGTCCTGTCTCTTACTAGACGGGTGACCTTGCCTTCCCTGAGCTTCATCCAGAAAAGATTCTTTATCAGAAATATTGTCGCTCAGCCCTGGGGGAGGATTAAATGACACAATGTGTACCCGGGATAATAGTGCCTTGTGTATTTGTGTATTGTTTTCCTCCCCATAAATGAGGCTCTCTGGAAACCACACTGCTAAGAGATGACAAAAAGGAAATCTTGGTCCAACTGGAAGAAGGAAGCCCACCGCATCAGGCTCCCAAATTACAGTGAGGAGAAAAGGAGGTTGGGCAGACAAATGGTGAGACAGGTGTATCTAACACCCCCTCGGTGAAGCTGCAGTCCCAGACGGGGAACATGTGTCATTAGACAGATTGAGGAGACTCCAGTATGCAAAACTAAGCAGCTTTATTTTCCATGCACATCTGAACTTCATGGAGTAAACTGCGAACACCAGAGCTACAAGTCAAGGCGGATCTATTCCAGCAGATTAGGCGGAAGAGTCTCAACCCAGTGCTGTGTTTTCTTCATGAAATGTTACCAATCCCGAAGTCAAGGATCCCATCCGGCTGGGCAAAGGTCAAACCAGCTTTCCAATTAGGAACATCTCAGTCCAATCAATGCTTCCAGTCACTTCTAGTCTCAAACTTAGTCCACTCCAGTGCAAACCCAGGGTGCCCAGCCTTCTAATTGCACCTGTGCACAGGTACTAGTTCCCACCGTGATGGGGCAGGACCAGCCTGCTCTCCCCTCCCTGCCCCACGTGCCAGCTCTATTGAGGATGGCAAGGAGAAAGCAAAGGAGTAGGGTCAGCTTGTGCAGCAGTGGTCCCCATTATGTTGACCACTGCCACTTCTTCATTCTGTGCCAGTGACAAGTAGCTTGCCATCAGCGTGGCCTCTCCCCCTAGACGAATGCTAAATCCTGAAGCCTTCTACCACCAAGCATTCTTGATGTAGGAAAAGCGTGCCATCAGGCATTGTTCTCTCCACAAAAGTACACAAGATGCTGCGAGGGTAATTTTTGCATCTCCTCTCGACCCCAGCAGTGATGAGAATAACACTCGCTCATCAGGTGTGTGCATCCTCACCTAGGTGGGGGTACCAGAGAAGCCCGACAATGCCTCCCGCTCAGCTAACTGCTCCATCCTTAACGCAGAGGTCCTGAGGAAATCATAGCCCCACTACCCTCCAGTTTGCGGGGATGTTGTAAAGCTCTGGCCTAGGGGGCTAGATGCCTCCACCCTCTCCACACCTACGTGCCCCATCCTCCAGCTCTTCACAGCAGGACAGCATGGGGCACTTCTGTGAGCTGCCAGCCAAGAAGAATGCCAGGTAAGACGTGAACCACCCTCCTTCAAAACCTCCGGTGCTACACGCTGGACTAGATGCTCTCTCTGGCTTTGTGGCTTGGTGTCGGAGAGGGAAACGTGACGAATGAGCCTCCCACGAGGACAGAAAGAGAGAATTACTACATGGCAACCTCATTCTCTCCAGAGGCTTCCTATTCCTGTGTAGGGGAGTGAATAGGGAATTATGGAAGTTCTACCGGTCTGCCCTCTCTTAGCAGGCTCTGCTTTGTGGGGCTGGTGGTAACACAGGCCTTTCTCTGATCTAAAATATATGGGGTGCATCTCCTTACACTCTCAACTGCGAGCTGACTCGAGAACAGAAGGGAACCAGGAAGGGCATCTCTTCGTGTTATTACAGACCACACTGTGACACCCTTAACATCAGGGGTTAGAAACGTAGGTGCTCACCTCCAGCCTTAGCGTGCGGTGAAAAAGGTGGGGCAGTCAGCCGACCTCTCAGAGGCTGGGTTTATGCTCCTCAAAAGAGAATAACACCATCTGCCCGGCAAGCTGCACAGGGTGACATAGACTAATGAAGGCACTTTGAAAACTATGCAAATAGAGAAACACCAACCTGATTATTTTCAAAGAAGGGTACGGAAGAAGTGAGGTGTTGGGAGGTGCTGCCCTACGTTTTCACAAAGGCAAAGACAGACTAATAATGCTGCAGGGGCCAGCTGAACCCACCCTCCTCCCAAGGGCACACATGCACGGTACCAGCCTTGGTACCTGGGTACTGGTACCTTGGGTCCTGGATTTCTGACTTTATGGTTTATAAAACTCCAGAACCTCAGCATTCACTGAGGATTCCAGACTTAGAGCTCAAAAGTGCCTGAAAGCTCTTTGTGGTTCAAATGCCTTGTTTTAAAATTAAGGAAAAGATGAAAACTCTAATATATATATATAATCTAATATCTATATTAGAGTTTATATATATATATATCTCCAGAGAAGACAGAAATGCTAATTCGAAAAGATACATGTACCCCAGTGTTCACAGCAGCACTATTTACAATAACCAAAACAGGGAAGCAACCTAAGTGCCCATCAACAGATGAATGGAAAGAGAAGACATGGTACATATATGCAGTGGAATACTATTCAGCCATAAAAAAAGAATAAAATGATGCCATTTGCAGCAACGTGGATGGACCTAGAGATTATCATACTAAATGAAGTCAAAGACAAATAGCATATGATATCACTGATATATGGAACTTAAAAACTGATACAAATTAATTTATTTACAAGCCAGAAACAGACTCACAGACATAGGAAACAAACTTACAGTTACCAAAGCAGAAAGTGGGGGGGGAGGGATAAATTGGGAATTTGGGATTAACAGATACACACTACTAAATATATAATAGATAAAACAACAAGACCTACTGTATAGCACAGGGAATTATAGTCAATATCTTGTGATAATCTATAATGGAAAAGAATGTGAAAAAAATATATATATGTGTGTGTGTGTAACTAATCACTTTGCTGTACACCTGAAACTAACACAACATTGTAAATCAACTATACTTTAATTTTTTAAAAAAATGAAGGAGCTGGAGCTCTGAGAATAAAGCCTTCTCTCCAAATGCGAGCCGTGCTCTGCTGGAGTAAAGAGCCGATTTTTCTCCGAAGCTGGGAAAGGTACAACACAAAGGAACCACGTGAAATAACCCAGAAAGCGGCCTCTGCCTGTTTGGCGGGGTCAGACAGGAATAACGGTGCTGAGAACGTGCACGTCGCTCGGCAGCTGTGACAGTTGAACGTGGCTCTAAGGAAGCAGGCACCTCCCAGCTTCTCATTTTGCTATAGAGGTTCTTATAAAGCCATCTTAAGAACTAAGTGTGAGGCCATGGCTGTGGCATGAGCTCACTAATTGAAATGTATTAACAGCATTGAGTCCGATCATCCTTTCAAAAGGGAGAGAGCCCAACCAGGCCTCCAGCAGCAGAGACGATAATGAAGCAAAACTGTTTCTCACAGATAAATAACGGACATGACAACAGATGCCCCTCTTTCCTGGCTGGGTGGGGACAACACAGGAAGAATGCGCTTGTTTCCAAAATGAATGCACAACAGCTGCGGGCTAAAGATCAGCCCCCATTGAAACATCAGAGCAGAGAACAGACCTGGCCTCAGTGCCCCAGGATGAAAGAAAAATCAATGTTTCCACACACGTTACTTATTTCATTATGTACTTGCACTTTGCCTTACAGAAGAAGCTGATACAAATTCAATACATGTCCACATTCCAAACACAATGCAGCTGCCTTGTCAGCTGAGGGGTTTCACCACAAATGCTAAGCATCTTTGACAGGCCGACGTACACAAGATGCTGCAGAAAGCAACTCTTCCTGGGAGCCCTGAGCCTGCCTGCCCTGTCATTTGCCATTATTCTTGCTCAGATGCAGTAGATTTGAGATAACAACAGTCACCCAACACATTTGTCCCTAACACACACTGTCAAGGTCGCATGCGGATGGCTACTGGCCGCCCATCCTCAGCTGCAGGCCTGATTACGGACAGCGCGTTCTCACCATGAAAGCCACAGGACATACTGATGGGAGAGGAAGCCCTAAAACCGCTATGCATGAAAGGTCTAAAACAGAAAAAGTGAGATAATTTCAAGTACTTTCCTCCAAAGAATAAATATTAGGCTACAAAATTGCATAACCTTGCAAAAATGAATCCTACACAGTAAGCCGTATGGAGAGCTGTGTTTGCTCTTTGCGACAGCCCAGAGCGACGAGTAATGAGATCTCTAAGGCAGATTTCTAATTCTTCCGAAGAGCTAGGGGGATGTATGTGCATATTTTATGGGCTGAGTGCAGGTACCCATTATGGCAAATTTCAGTTCTGTCTATGCTCTAACATGTTTCCAAAGGGTTATGAAATGTGATAAATGGCATAAAAGTCAATTGCCATTCATCCTACAAGCCCACAGTGAGGCAGCTTACAATAGGAGCTCAAGACATATACGCTAATGAACAAAAACCAAAGGTGGGGGGGGCGTGCAGGTGAAATGCATGCCAATTGCTTTTACTTTTTAAAAATTTATTTACTATAAGCATCATGGCATATAATGCTTCGATAAAAGTGAGATTGATTTATTATGTCATTAAAGTCTTCATTTCCCAAGCAAGGTGAGAAAGAAACTAAGGTAGGAGATACATGGGCTCCAGGCTAGGCATTTACAACTGGCCTGGTCACACCTCTGGGATGAGCAAAAGATGAGCTCCAGGCTGGACATCCATTACCAGCTCCCTGTTTACATTTCCTAACGCAAGAGACAACTGGGCTCTGGATTACATACTTATGATCAGACTCCTGTCTATATTTAGAGATCTGCACCTCGATATAAGAAACAGCAACAGAAATAAGGTAAATAACTGGACATTTGGACACTTTTATGGCAGGGAAAGAGAGGGGCCAAACCCTATTAAGAGATCAAGAGGTCATACACTCCCCATCTTTGGGACAAGGGAGACACTACGCATGCATAAAAGCCTTCGTGGGGTCCAAAAGGCAGGGGATGCCAGACCATAATTAGCCTTGCTATCTCCCTCCCATAGGCCTTTGCAACAGGATCCATCTTAATTGAGGGGTGTGTGCGCACCCAGGGGAGGGTCCAGAGGCAAATTAACCTTGCAGTCAAAACGATATGATTGGCCAAGAAGCAGACAAAGACCCGGAAGACTACCCCTTTATAAAGAATTTAAACTCCCCAAAGGCGCGACTCTGGGGACTCTCTCCCTGAGCTCACCCGTGCGCCTTTCCGCATGTGCTTTGCTTTTCCAACAAATTTTTTACTTTTCTCTTTACCTTCTGCCTCCTCACCTGAATTCATTCTTGCCAAGGCAGGCAAGAACTAGGGACCCAGGCCCTAGCCACTGGCCCCTGTGGTCCGGTGGTTGGGACTCCTGGTCTGGGAACTAAGAATTAAGATCTTGCTTCCGGCTACTGCTCCCTGCTGCTTGCTGCAAGCTGCCACTTACGGCTGCCTGCGTCCGAAATCAAGACTACCAGGAATCCTTTCATATCTGCAAAAGGACAATGTTGAGAGAAACAAATGGTACACATGTTAGACCCCAGTGACAGAGGTCACTCCAGGGCAAAACACACGCCAACTTATCCTGGCCTTTGATGAAGAGGGTGGTCAAATCACAACCACCTGTCCCTATAGGTGAAAGCTGAGTAAAAGTTTTTATGAATGCCACTTATAAAGTAACAGCTCAATGAAAATCAAAGCCATGTTTGTAATTTAAATTATTACAGAGGCAACTGATTGCCCAAAAACAGTGCCAAAGTAATTAAATGGGGGGAAAAGTCTTTTCAAATGATGGTGCTGGACAACAGAACACTCATACGGAAAAATAAACAAACCTCAACCCCTGTGGTTAAAGCCATATAAAAAAAATTAATTCAAGATGGATCATAAACCTAAATGTTAAAGTTAAAAACTGTTTTCTTTTAGAAGAAAACAGAACATCCTCATGGTAGGTAAAGATTTCTTTGGCAAGATACAGAATGCGACGATTCAAAAAGAAGGAAGAAAGGTAAATTAGACTTCATTGAAATTTAAAATTCCTGAGAGCTCCTATAACTCAATAATGAAAACAACTAATTTTAAAATCAGCCCCAGACTTCCACAGAAACGTCATAAAGATGTACAAATGACCAATAGGCATACAAAAAAAATTTTTTCATCATTGGTCACTAGGAAAATGCAGATTAAAATCACAATGAAGTACTACTACTCATCCACTAGAAAAGCTACAATTAAATAGACCAAAAACCCAGAATGTTGACAAGGTTATGAAGCAAATGGAACACTCAGATCTGGCAGATGGAAGTGAAAAATTGTACAACCATTTTGGAATAAGTGTTTTGCAGTTTGACAGTTTAATAAACACCTGTCCAATGGTTCAGCCATTCTATTCCTGAGATTTTACTCCAAAAGCATAAAAGCAAAATGTCTACCAAAAAGAAAGACTTGTACAAAAATGCTCATAGCCACTTACTTTATTCACAATAGCTAAAATCTAGAACCAACCCAAATGTCCATCAACAGAAGAATGGATAAACAAATTGTGGTACCATTACACCAGGGAATACTGCTTAGCAATAAAAGAAACTGCTGATATATACAACAATGTGGATGAATCCCAAAAACGTGATGCTAAGTGAGAGAATCCAGACACACAAAAGAAATATGTACTATATAATGGCATTTATATAAAGTTCTAGAACTTTAACTACAGTTAAAATAGTCAGAAAAGTTGTTGCCTCCTAGCAGCAGTGTTGAAGAGAGGATTAACTGGAAAGGAATGCAAGAGAGCTTTTTGAGTGATGGAAATATCCTCTGTCTTGCTAGAGGTATGTGTTATATGATATGCACATTTGTCAAAACTTAAATTGTACACTTAGGATTTCTGCACTTGATTGTATATACCTTGTACCTCAAAGAAGTAAACAAATACTGAACTCTAGTTAGTAGATTTGCTTTTCACAGTGGCATGGGCTAGCGATTCAGAAATACGTTCTGTGTATTCTAGACTTGAGCAATTGAATATAAACACTGGTATATATACTGAAATGAGTATATATACTGAAATGAGTATATATACAGAATACAAATGAGTAGGTACACCGAAACCAGGTTTCTCACTATTGGAAAAGGGAGTTCCAAATGCAGAAAGGAGTAAAATACGGATGTACTCTGTGTCGTTTGATTGCAGTTGAAGTTACAAGCAGAAACTTGTAGTTTTTAATATGAACAGATAAGTGGAGAAATAAATAGGATATATATGTGCATGTATACACACAAACACATATTTTCTAGCTTTGTCTACTAAGAAGATCTAGAGAGGAAAAAAAAAAGGCAGAACAAACATGCTTGGCTCCCAGATCTCAGTTTCTAAATACCATCCTCCATTAAAGGAATCAGGATTCTTTGGAGAAATGGCTAATTCAAGGGCTGAAGCTGAAAAAGTATACAATAAGCCTAGAACACCTTGTGTTACACTAAGGAAATGTTTAAAAAAATAAATGAAGCCAGAAAAAGTGACACAGCAGCTAGCTTGCAGGGGTTTTAATTGGCTGAATCTGGGTCTATATGTGAATGAAAATAATCAAAATTACCAACTAAAGAATCCATCCATCCATAAATAAATACATAAATAAAGGCTTTTTAATTGCAGTATAATTGACATATACATTAAATTAGTTTCAGGTATACAACATAATGATTTGACATATTCTTATATATGCAGAATGATCACCACGATAAACCTAGTTAACAGCCATTACCACAGAACAAAATTTTTGTGATGAGAACTTTTAAGATTTATTCTCTGAGCAACTTTCAAAGGCAATACAGTATTATTAACTGTAGTCACCATGCTGTGTACTACACGCCCATGACTTATTTATAACTGGAAGTTTGTACATTTAGCCACCTTTACCAATTTTGCCCACCCATCCACCTCCTCTCTCTGGCAACCACCAATCTATTTTCTGTGTTGATGAGCTTTTTTTTTTTCTTTAAGATTCCACATATAAGTGAAATTATATGGCATTTATCTTTTTCTGACTTATCTCACTTAACATAATGCCCTCAAGGTCTATCCATGTTGTCTCAAATGGCAAGAGTTCTTTCTTTTCTGAGGCTGAATAATATTTTGTTGTTTTTATATACCACATCTTCTTTACCCATTCATTGATGGACAATTAGGCTGTTTCCACATCTTGGTTACTGCAAAGAATACTGCAGTGAACATAAATTTGCGAGTTAGTGTTTTTGTTTTCTTTAGATAAATATTCAGAAGTGGAATTAGTGGACCCTATAGTAGCTCTATTTTTAATTTTTTGAGGCACCTCCATACTGTTTTGCATAGTGGCTGCACCAATTTACATTCCCACCAGCAGCGCACGAGGGTTCCCTATTTCTCCACATCCTTGCCAACACTTATTTCTTGTCTTTTTGATAACAGCTCCTCTGACAGGTGTGAGGTGACCTCTCATTGTGGGTTTGATTTGCATTTCTCTGATGACTGATGGTGATGATTGATAGTGATGTTGAGCATCTTTTCAGGTACCTGTTGGCCATCTACATGTCTTCTTTAGGAAAATGTCTATTCAGTTCCTCTGCCCATTTTTAATCACATTGTTTTTTTGATATTGAGTTTTATGAGTTCTTTATACATTTTGCATATTAATCTCTTATCAGATATACAATTTGCAAATATTTTCTCTCACTCAGTAGGTTGCCATTTCATTTTTTGATGGTTTCCTTTATTATGCAGAAGCTTTTTCGTGTGATGTAGTCCCACTTATTTATTTTTGCTTTTGTTACCTTTGCTTTTAGTGTCAGACCCAAAAGTATCATTCAAGACTGTTGACAAAGAACTTACCACCTATGTTTTCTTCTAGTTTCATGGCCTTTGGTCTTAACATTCAAGTCTTTTATCCATTTTCAGTGAACTTTTGTGTATGGGGTAAGATGGTGGTCTAGTTCCTTTCTTTTGCATGTGGCTGCCTAGCTTTCCCACCACCATTTATTGAAGAGACTGTCCTTTCTTCACTGTGCACTCTTGGCTCCAATAAAGGCCTTCTTATCCATAGAAGGTCAACTAATAGGTACAGAAAGAATAATGAAGTTAGAAAAAGATTAACGGTTGCTAAAATACAAAGATAAAAGTGTTTTTTTTAATTGAGGTATAGTCAATTTACAATATTATATTAGTTTCAGGTGTACAGCAAAATGATCCAAAATATTTATACATTATGCTCCATTTAAAGTCATTATAAAACACTGGCTATATTCCCTGTGATTTATAATAATATATCCTCATGGCTTATTAATGTTATACATAGCACTTTGTACCTAGTAGGTAAAAGTTCAGTGAGAACCAGAATATTTATAGAGCCTAAATGTATCAACCACAAATTACTGATTCCAAAGGGGAAACAGTTATTTTAGAGTTGAGGGTCCTGGCTGACTTAATGAAATGATCAAAGTTTACATCATCAATACTGGGGCAAAATGATATCACTTATTCCCTGATATGATGCACTGGGAAGGACATAATATTACATGTGCTATTTGGGTCCAAAATATATAACCTCAATTTAATCATGAAGAAACATCACACAAACCCAAATTAAGGGACACTCTACAAAATAACAGGTCTGTACTCTTCAGATATGTCATAATCAATAAAGACAAGACTGAGGAACTGTTCCAGATAGAAGAAGGCTAAAGAAGGCTAAAGAGACATGACAGAAAAGGCAATCTGGAATGCAAGGCTATACAGTAGATTGGGGGGAAATAGCTATTAAGGTCATTCTTGAAACTGATGAAATTTGATTATGGACTGTAGATTAGATAGGAATAAAGGGTCAATGTAAAATAGACTTTCTTGATCATTATACTATGGTTGTGTCAGAGAAGGATCTTATTCTTGGGAAAGGGACACAGTGTCTCCAAGTTCAAACAGAGAGAAAGAATAAAGCAGTTGGAACAAAACGTAAACAATTAGTGAATCTGGATAAAGGGTATATAAGAGTTCCTTGTAATAACCTTTCCATTTTTAAGTTGAAAATAATAGAAGTAATCAGAGAAACATGAGTAAGCCATATAAAAGCTATTTAACAAAGAGAAAACGATCAATATATACAGCAAGCAGTAGTGCACTGAATTAAGGATAATTGGGAGGAAAACAAACATACAGAACTCAGTGATTCATGAATTCAAAAGAGATTCGCATTCCTAATTTTTGTTAAGCATTATTGGGTTAAAAAAAAAAAGACTTATATGAACATTTATCTTCATTACAGGAAAAATAAGACTAACACACAAGATGAATTGTCATAATTACTACAATAAATGTACACGTGTAACCAGGATGCAGAAAGAGTATTTCCCCCAGCTAGAGAGATCCCAGGGTGGCTTCACCGAGGAAGGAGAGGTTCGATCTACAGACATGATTTCGACATACAGAATAGAAGCAGGGAACAAAGCATAAAAATGTTCCACACAGAAGGAACACCGTGGAGAAATGCACGGCGGAGCAAAGGTGGGCTTTACTGCATGAACTGTGAGGTGACAATTTGGCTTGGAGTAGAGAGTATGAGCAGGAGTGACAGCAGAAAAGACTAGGGAAAAAAAAGCGTGGAAATAGATCATATAGGAGTTTGGAACGCCAGAGGGGTCTGAATCTAATTTTACAGTCAGTGGAGTACCCCAGTGTCTGGGGGAAAAGGAATGATGGGGAAGGAATGGCTATTTCATGCAGAAAGTCAGGCAAGAGGCCAACCTAACAGTTCAGGAAAGGTCTGGACCAAGAGAAGGCAAAGAAAGAGAGTGGTGTCCCTAAATCTTTCTCTGGTCTTCACCTCCAGCCATAAAAAGCCTCCAGGTAACCACCAGCTGTCAAGTAAGCTAATAGCATAAAGTGTGCTCACAACGCGTTGTAAGTTCATCTTTAAAGCAGCCTATTAACAGTCCCCACACTAGAATGAGGATATTTGTACAGATTTATTAGCTCTTCTATTTTTCTCCAGTCAGCCTAGGAAAGCTTTAAAGAACATCCTTTAACATTCCAGTGTATAAAACTCTTTTTATAAACACTACCTTTGAAGTCTCTTTTCAAGTAAACTCATTTTTTTAAAAAAAGAAGAAAAGCCTAAAATCAAAGCATTTCATTTCTGCAAGTCCTTTTTTCTAGATTCAGAAATAAAATCTATGCCTGTGGCTATTGTCAAACATCACAGTAAAATTTACATTTAGTATTTCCTACATATCATCATTCCACAGCTAATTTTAATTCTTATAAACAAATACTGTCTTCCCAAGGGGGGAGGGAAACGGTGGAATTAAAGGCAAGATTCTTGATACTACCTGCCCCCCGCCACCAATACTTTTGCCAACTTGCAACTGGAAATCTTTGAAATTAGGATTCAAGTAGGATTCTGCTGATTTTACAGATATAAATGGAGTAAAATAAAGCTCCAACGTAGGGACTAGAAACATATTATGAGAAACACTATCTACAACTTCTACCTGTGCTCACATCAGCATAGAGAAGGCCCAGCACACTCTCACTTTTGTTTGGGAAAAGTTAAACAATATATTGTTATACATTTCTATTGAAAGCCACCAAGAACTTTTAAAATTAGAATTCACTAAGAAATTTGCCTGTTTTTAGGAGATGACAGGAGAGATGAACCTTAGCGTACAAGAGAAGAGAGCCTCATTCTGCTACCGCCTTTATTATTTCTCTAGGGATATTACCACACAATTTACGCAGCTCATAAATGGGTGCTATTATAGCTTGTAAATATCAAACCAATGAGAACTATATAATACTGCCACTCTGTAAAGTTTTCAAACAAAAGAAAGCATGAAGAGTTATAGAGATTTACATTCATCTTATTACATTCCATAATTTGGTAACCCACAGCATCCCACCCACGATTATGGACTATCTATCTTTATTTCTCTTAACTTCTGGCCGTAAAACTAGTACAGAAATCAGGTGACGGTAGGTAAGAGCACAGACTTTGAGTAACACCAATCTAGGCATGACTCCGCAGCTTGCCATTTGCCAGTTATGCAAGCAACTGTGCAACTGTGCAAGTTACTTGGCCTCTTGGAATTTGTTTCTGCATCTGTAGAAATCAAAATTATAAGTAGTAATAAAAATCATTCTTTCTAGTAAGATAAATTATAATTGCAGTTGGATTTAGTACTTGGGTGGATGTGAAATGTCTGAAAGATAAATTAAATAATGTATGTGAAAATAAGATGCTCCAGAGAAGCCCTGCATGGCTGTGCAGTTTGAACACCATATAAACACACTCTCCTGAGAGGGACGAGTGGGGTCTTAAACCCCAGCCTGCGCTGCCTTGATAAAGTCATGTGATCTGGTGAAGGCTGTGCCCACAGAGAAGGCACCTCCTCCTCCTCCGTCTCCTTTTAATTCACACAAAGCTTCAGTATTAGGTTACCTGTGGTCCCAAATATGCATTCAACGGTACCTATTATTCTTCTTTTTTATTTTGCCAGTACAGCTTTTATTGTTCAACTTTTTTTTTTTAATACATCTTTATTGGAGTGTAATTGCTTTACAATGTTGTGCTAGTTTCTGCTGTACAACAAAGTGAATCAGCTGTATGTATACATATATCCCTATATCTCCTCCCTCTTGAGCCTCCCTCCCACCTTCCCTATCCCACCCCTCTAGGTCTTCACAAGGCAGAGCAGGAATAAAGATACAGACGTAGGGAACACACTAGAGAACACGGGGGTCGGAGTGGGAATGGGGAGGCTGGGACGTAGTGAGAGAGTAGCACTGACATATAGACATACACTACCAAATGTAAAATAGATAGCTAGTGGGAAGCTGCTGCGTATCTATTATTCTTAAACATCAAAAAGCCATGGGTAGGACCAGAAGAACTCAGAAAGCTTTCATTCTCAAGAATATCTTTGAGTCTGTAACTGCAATATTTTATTAATGAAGAAATAAATCTAAACTTTCTATTTTAACAGATGGAGTTAACTAGGACTCCTAAAAAAATTAAGAGAATGAATATTCCTGGGTGAGGGTTAAGGGTCAGCAGTGGAAAGGGAACAATAACCAAATCAAGTTATTAAATCAAAGAAAGAAAGCAGGAAAATGTGACTGTTTTAAAGATCCCCCTCCTTTGAGCAGATAAAACAAAACAAAACAAAAAGCCAGAAAAAGTCACATAAGGCAAATAAGGATCAACTCAGACCTCAGTGCTGAGTCTAACATTGTACCTGTTCTAACTCGATGACATTTCAAAGAACACTGGCCCTGCATAGAGAAAAACAAAACAGGCACCCAAGATGATCAGTTGCAAGAAATTAAACTACCAATTATTTTGTACCAAGTCATTTGTGCCTAATATAATTAATCAAATCCAAAACAAATCCCATAGAACAAATGAAAAATCCAAAGACATCCTTATCAAAATGTTGAGAAGAAATGAAAAAATCAAAGTAGCCAAGGCAAAAATAGAGACACAGATGTACAGAACAAACATGAACAGCAAGTGGGGAAAGCGGGGAGGCTGGCGGGGAATGAATTGGGAGATTGGGATTGCCATATATATATTACTAATGAGAAAAAACATATAAAATTGTACACTTTAAATATATGCAGTTTACTGTATGTCAACTGTATCGCAATAAAAGTTCTTAAAAAAAAAGTAGCTCTCTGAGAAGAAACTCACAACGAGCACTGTAATGATCACTAAACCAACATTATTTCTGAGTCAGAAGATACTGTATTTCCCTCTACAATCAGAAAGTAGATGAACCTTTTCTTTTTTTCACTACACACATCTTTTTCATCCATCACATTGTACCAAACGTTAAATTCACCAGCAAATATTAGAGACTGATTTCCTTTGCTACCTAAAAGTCCTTACACATGCTCTATTTATTGTCTATTAAAAACTATATATTAGTAGGACTTCCCTGGTGGTACAGTGGTTAAGAATCCACCTGCCAATGCAAGGGACACGGAATTCGAGCCCTGGGCCGGGAAGATCCCACATGCCACGGAGCAACTAAGCCTGTGCGCCACAACTACTGAGCCTGTGCTCTAGAGCCCACAAGCCACAACTAATGAGGCTGCATGCTGCAACTACTGAAGCCCGCGTGCGTAGAGCCTGTGCTCGGCAACAAGAGAAGCCACCACACTGAGAAGATCGTGCACAACAACGAAGAGTAGCTCCCCCCTTCGCCACAAATAGAGAAAGCCGGCACACAGCAATGAAGACCCAACACAGCCAAAAATAAATAAAATAAATAATAAACAAATCTTTAAAAACAAAACTATATATTAGTATATTGAATATGGATGCAATTATGAGACATTACATTAAAATTAGGTATTTATAACTTTGCATTGTCCAAGTTCATATGAGTAAAATGTTACTTTTATAATAAAGGCTTTAGAAATTTAAAAATACTGCCACAAAACAAGTTTGCAAATAAACCATGTGCTTAATGATACACCAAGCAAAATAACAAAGGGCAGAACACTTCCTGGACTGAATCCACCTCTGTACACCTGAAAATAGTATCCAGCTTTTTAAAATGCATAATACTTCTCAACACTCTGGTAATATTCAATTCTTCTTGACTGCCAGTAACAAGTTTCAAAAGAATTCATACTTGAAAACAAGGATTCCTGAAATTTATTTCAAACTCCTTTTAGCGGATTCTCAATACATTTTTTCCAGTTTCAGTGAGCTCTCAAAATTGCCAGTTGGCTTAACTTTAGCACATAAAATATATGGTCTCATATTATCCAGCTTTTACTAATTTGGTGTCTTGGGAGTTTTCACAGAAGCGCATGGCAACACCTATAATGAGAAGTGTGGTCGGTGGGTCACTAGAGAGTTGATCATTGAATAAGCATATTCTTACCTTCTCCTCAACAGAACAACATTACACATATATTTATAAGAAGGGAGGGAAGATGAGAGACAAAAATAAGAAATAGAGCCAATACCTTGTAAACATCTAGCATATAACATCTATACCAGTTATATATCATATACTCTCCAACAGAAATATAAGCTACAAATGTTAGTCACATACATAATTTTAAGTTCCCTAGTAGCCTGATTTAAAAAGTAAAAAGAACAACACAAAACAAATGGAAAGATATACCGTGCTCATAGATTGGGAGAATTAATTTTGCTAAAACAACATACTACCCAAGGCAATCTACAGATTCAATGAAATCTCTATCAAAATACCAATGGCATTTTTCACAGAACTACAGCAAATAATTCTAAATTGTGTGTGGAAACATAACAGAGCCCAAATAGCCAAAACAATCTTGAAAAAGAAGAATGAAGCTGGAGGTACGACACTCCCTGATTTCACACTATACTGCAATACAAAGCTGCAGTCATCATAACAGGATGCTCCTGGCACAAAAACGGACACATAAATCAATGGAACAGAATAGAGAGTCTAGGAATGAATCCACACTTACATGCGCAATTCACCTACAACAAAGGAGGCAAGCATATACAATGGGGAAAAGACAGCCCCTTCAAGAGAAGATGTAGGGGGGCGGGGGGTGAAGGGGAAACTGAGACGAAGCGAGAGAGTAGCACAGACATATATATACTACCAACTGTAAAATAGTCAGTGGGAAGTTATTGTATAACAAAGGGAGTCCAACTTGAGGATGGAAGATGCCTTAGAGGACTGGGGTGGAGAGGGTGGGGGGGACTCGAGGCGGGGGGGAGTCAAGGAAGGGAGGGAATATGGGGATATGTGTATAAAAACAGATGATTGAACCTGGTGTACCCCCAAAAAATAAAAAATAAAAAAAAATTTAAAAATAAAAAAAGAGAGAAGATGTAGGGAAAACTGGACAGCCACATGTAAAAGAATCAAATTGGACTACTTTCTCATGACATATACAAAACTAAATTCAAAATGGATTAAAGACTTAAATATAAGACCTGAAACCATAAAACTTCTAGAAGAAAACATAGGCAGTATGCTCTTTGAGTATCAGTCTTGGCAATCATTTTTTTGATGTATCTCCTCAGGCAAGGAAAACAAAAGCAAAAATTAAAAAATGGGACTACATCAAACTAAAAGGCTTTTGCACAGTGAAGAAAAAACTATAAACAAAACAATAAGGCCACCTACTGAATGGGAGAAGACATTTGCAAATGATATATCTGCTAAGGTGTTAACATCCAAAATATACCAAAAATTCATACAATTCAGCATCAAAAAAACAAAGAACCCAATTTAAAAATTGGCAGAGGACCGGAATAGACATTTTTCCGAAAAAGACATACAGATGGCCAATAGATGCACAAAAAGATGCTCAAATCACTAATTATCAGGGAAATGCAAATCAAAACCACAATGAGAGATCACCTTGCACCTGTCAGAATATTTATTATCAAGAAGACAACAAATAACAAGTGTGGCTGAGAATGTGGAGAAGAGGGAGCCCTCGTGCACTGTTGGTGGGAATGTAAATTGGTGCAGCCACTATGGAAAACAGTATGGAGCTTCCTCAAAAAATTAAAAATAGAACTACCATACAATCCAGCAATTCCATTCCTGGTATTTGTCCAAAGTAAATGAAAACACTAATTTGAAAAGATATAGGCACATCTATGTTCACTGCAGTACTATTCACAATAGTGAAGAAAGATAAGAAAGTAGCCTACGTGCCCATCGCCAGATGAATGGATAAAGGAGATATGATATATAGACACACATAATGGAATATTACTCAGCCATAAAAAGAAGTAACTCTTGCCATTTGCAACAGCATGAATGGATCTAGAGAGTATTATGCTAAATGAAATGTCAGACTGAGAAAGACAAATACCATATGATTTCACTTATATGTGGAATATTAAACATAAAACAAATGAAAAAACATGACAAAACAGAAACAGAGTCACAGATACAGAGAACAACAGGTGGATGCCAGAGGGGAGGGAGGTGGAATGATAAACAAACAGGTGAGGGGCAGTAAGAAGCATAAACATCCAGTTACAAAATAAGTAACTTACAAGGATGTTCTTTAAAAGGATGAAAGGTAAAAAGAAACAGTTAAAATTAATTACAATAATATATTTTACCCTAATATCATTTAAACATGTAATCATATAAAAATACTAATGGAAAACTACATTCTTGTATTTGTGCTGTATTTTACACTGATAGCACGTCTCAGTTTGGACTACCCACATTTCCAGTGGTCAACAGCAACATGTGGCCAGTGGCTACAGTATTAAACAGTACAGAGCTACACTTTCTACATGTAATCAGTTAGCGTCTGTTCAATTATATCATGCCTCTCTATCCCGAGCTACTGATCATTTTTGCATTTAGAACATGAATAACACTCTGAACACAAACTGCACTGCAACAAAAATATGATGGGAGCTAAATCTAACATAGACAAAGATTAAAAGAACATTCCAACTGGAATGAACAAAGAAAAACAAAAGTCATATCTGAAATGGGTCTGTTGGCAGAAGGTAGCATTAAATCTGCAACTGTTCACAGAAGAGAAGAAAATTCACACAGCCTGGCACTGCTAAATAGACCAGGGAGTGAGGCACTAGACTAAAACCCAAGAAACTTAATGACTGGAAAATCCTCTAGAAAATGGACCACAAAAAAAAAAAAAAAAAAAAAAATTTAAAGCTGGCCTGAAAAGGAAGGATTTAAATCACAAAATTTTGCAAATATGGTAAAGATGCCATTGAATAGGGCACAAAGAAGTGTTTGGTCATCTAAGGGCTGCCTTTAACCTTTCTAGAGGCTTCGGAAGGTGGGTGCTAACTTCACACTCTCCCTCTACGGCACTCCAGAGCACTAGCATCTCTTAAAGGGAGGCTCAGACACAGGTCTGCTGCCCCAGTTTTTACATATGGTGTCCAGCCTTGGTGCCCACTGCACAGGGAATGCTCCTTGATGGCCTGGCTCTGTGGCCAGGGGCTTACATTCCTAGGTCCCGTAGGACTGCAACAATCAGATAGACAGGCTACCAGCCCCAGAGCACTGCACAGACAGCGGACTGAAACACACCTCCAACCTTTCCGTGAAAGAGGCCTATTTCCTTGTTTTGGAGCCTCAGATTAAGGCGCAGGCTTCAGGTTTGGAATGCATCTAGAGGCCAAGATGTGCTCTCAGGGAACACAGGCCAGGGGATGCCATCTTTCCCTCTCTCTCTACTTTGCCACAGCTCGCTGGTACTTCCCGAAAAAAAGAGCTTCTACACTTGTCTGGAGACCCAGTTTTTGCAACTGTCCCACCGGGGACTCCTGCAGATCACCCGAGCTGGAGGCCAGCGGGAATTATGATTGTGGTCCCATGGGTCTGGATACCTTTGTAAAAGCTGCTGCCTGAGGGTCTGGCTTCCAATCAACCTGAAACTAGGTGCCAACTGAGATCCCTCCCTTGGACGTCTGACAGGGCTTGGCACACCCTCACCCACTGGGAGCTATTAACAGTAAATCAAGTTGCTTGGACGATCACAGAGGTACGAGAGACAACCAGGAGCTAGGGCCAGGCCGAACAATAAGTTTCAGCTCCTCCATAAGGCCACTCCTCCAAGGCTGGGAGAGGCAGCTGTTTCACCTAAGGCACAGAAACAAACATGGAGAATCAAGAAGTGTCTGGCAAACTTCCTCATCAGCTCTGCTATTACTCTACACTGCGCAGCTTGTGTTCCCAGACCTGAGCATCTAGTCTTATACAATGAAGATAATGTTTCTATAAGCAGGAATGTATGCAAAAATGACCAAGACTCTGCTTTCTATCAGAGTTTTTATACAATCACCAAAAGAAAAGACCAGAGCTCAAGATATTAACCCAAGCTTGAGTGATCACCCGCACCAATCTAATGGCAAAAACTGGCATTCTAAATCATCGCCTACACCTTGGAAAACAGTGTTAACAAAGCAAAAGGCTCTGAGTCAGAAGGGAAGTAGCTGTCACAAAGGTAATGTACTAAAGCCTCTCTCTCACTCTCACACCCATGTTTATTGAGTTTAAATCATATCTACAAACTATTCTGACTCATTCACTGAGCATGGTTTTCTACGTCCTCCTAAAATCTCCAGGTTTTCCCTAGGTTATAGCAGACAGCAGATTAAGAGCAGCAAGAAAGGGAAGGAGGGGGTTAGCTACCTAAAGCTGCAACACTGAGAAGTACCAGCTGGGATGGAGTGAAGGAGGAGCAGGTGATAAAAAAAGACAAGGATAAACTAGGCGTACAGAGTGGGAGAAGCAATGACAGACTCTCAATAAATGTTGGATTAACTTCACGAACATCTTCATAATGATAAGCCCACACATCAAGATAAATTTAAATTAAGTTCAATTTTATTTTATTTTTTAAAAAGTTCTACCAAAAAGAGCTACAGCAGATTCTCATTATTTGCAGATTCCTTACTTGCACGTTCTCCTACTCACTAACATGTGTTTGTAAACCCAAAATCAATACTCATGGCACTTTGGCCCTTATTCACAGACATGGACAAGGTGGCAAAAATTTGAATCACCCAACACACATCTTCCCAGTTGAGGTCAAACAAGATGATGCTCTGTCTTCCTGTTTCGGCTCTCACACTGTCAACAAGTGTCCTTTTCATAGTATACGTTGTGCCAAGTTTTTTGCAATTTTGGCTTTATGTGCGTAATTTTGCCCTTTAAAGTGCACCCCCACCATGGTGCTGAAAATGCTGGCTAGTGTTCCTAGAAGCTTGCAGTGTGCCTTATGGAGCAGAAACGTGTTAGATAAGCTTCAGGCATGAGTTGTAGTGTTATTAGCCATGAAGTCAATACTAATGAGTTAACAATATATATTAAACAACATATCTTTAAGCAGAAACACAGATAAAACATGGCGGAGAGAGGGCAGGTTTAGGCTGCATGTGTGGCTGGACAGTTTCCTGTGACCACCATGGAATGTGCCACACAACCTGAGCCACACAACCACTCCAGCCACATGTGCTTCACCCTGTGGCAGTGGCTGCCACAGCTGCAGTGAGAGTTCAGCTGTGAGACACAGAGGCGGCTCAGACTCAAAGCAGAATCTGGGCAGGCAGCCGTTACTGGTGTTTACACAGGAACATGAGAAGCACTACCGATCTCTGTCTGCAGCCAGGCCACGACAGCCTGCACCCCAACCAAGCCCGCATCAGCCCTTCTTGCCCTGCTGCCCTCTGGGTCAAGAGTGCTGGTGCTGGAAGGGAGGAGAGCACAAGTTTGAAGGGAGTGGAGCCAGCTCAGACCAACCCTCAGGACTTCTGCTCCAGCAACCTGGGACCCGACCCTACCTTACATTGGGCAGTGATGGCCACTGAGCGGAGGGGAAGCCGTGACTCACACATGGCTCCAGCCCCTGCTCCTCCATTTCCAGCCCCACCTCCTACCATGGTGACAGCTGCCAGCACACCCTGAGGAAAGACGTGACTTGTGTTCATGTGAATCCAGGTCTCCCACCAAAGGCACTGGGTACATTCAGATGATAGAGAGACACTCCCGCTTAAGGACACCCCTGCAAAACCACAATAGGTGGTTTAACTCTTTCACCTAATTTCATAGAGACAGAGAAAGGTTAGCAAAATGAGAAGACAGAGGAATTTGTCTCAACTGAAAAAGCAAGAGAAAAGCCCTGAAAAGACAACTAATGAGACAGAAATTAACAATTACCAGATAAAGAGTTCAAAGCATTAGTCATAAAAATGCTAAAAGAATTAAGAAAAATAGATGAACACAATGAGAATTTTAACAAAGAACTAGAAAATATAAAAAAAAAGAACCAGTCAGAACTGAGGAATACAATAACAAATGAAAAACACACTAGAAGGAATTAACAGCTGATGAGGTAATACAGAAGAATGCATAAGTGATCTGGAAGATAGACTAATGGAAATCACCCAATCAGAACAGCGAAAAGAAAAATAAATTTTAAAAAAATGACAACAATTTAAGAGTATCTCTACAACAATATTAAGTGCACCAACATTCACATTATAGGACTCCCAGAAGGAGAAGAGAGAGAGAAGAGGGTCAAAAATGTGTTTGATGAAATTATGGTTGAAAATTTCCCAAATCTGAAAAATGAAACAGATATTCAGGTACAGTAAGCACAGAGGGTCCCAAACAAGATGAACTCAGACCCACACCAAGAAACATCATAATCAAAATAGCAAATGTTAAAGATAAAGAGAGAATTCTAAAGGCAGCAAGAGAAAAACAAAGAGTCATATACAAGGGAACCCCCATAAGGCTATCAGCTGATTTCTCTGCAGAAACTTTGCAGGCCAGATGAGAGTGGCATAATATATTCAAAGTGCTGAAAGGGAAAAACCTGCTACTAGGACACTGTACCCAGAAAGATTCTCATTTAGAATTGAAGAAATTAAAACAACTTCTAAGACAAGCAAAAACTAAAAGTTTATGCAAACTAAAGCTACCCTAAAAGAAATTTTAAAGGGTCGTCCCTAAGTGGAAAAGAAAAGGCTACAACAAGAAGTAATAATCTATAGGAAAGGAAAAACCCTACTAGTAAAGGCAAATAGAGTAAAGGCTAAGGATCAACAGCTTAAATAATCCAGTAAGAAGATCAAAAGGCAAAAAATTGTAAAATAAACTCTAAGTATAATAATCAGTAAATCATGAAGATATAAAATGTGACATCAAAACACAAAAAGTAAGGGAGGGGAATAAAATATGTAGATCTTTTAGGATGTGTCTGAATTTAAAAGACTACCTATTTAAAACCAGTAGATATAGTTATAGATCAACATATGTGAATCTCATGGTAATCACAAATCAAAACCCTACAAAAGATACACAAAAAATAGAAAGGAATACAAGCATACCACTAAATAAAATCATCAAACCACAAGGGAAGAAACTAAAAGAAAAAAACTACAGAGAACTACAAAATGACCAAAAAACAAGTAACAAAATGGCAATGAGTACATACATATCAATAATCACTTTGAATAAAAATTCAAATTGTACACTTTAAATATATGCAGTTCATTGTTTGTCAAAAAAAGAAAAAACATAATAATCACTTTGAATGTCAATGGACTAAAAGTTCCAATGAAAAGACATTGAATAAAAAAACAAAACCCATCTACATGCTACTTAACAAGGGCTTACTTCAGATCTAAAAACACACACAGACTGAAAGTGAGAGGATAGAGAAAGGTATTTCATGGAAATGCAAACTACAAAAAAGCTGGAGTAGCAATATCCATATCAGAAAAAGTAGACTTTAAAACAAAGTAACAAAATTCACAGATGGACATTATATAATGTTAAAGTGATTAGTACAAAAAGGGACATAACATTTGTTAACATATATGCACCTAATTTAGGAGCACCTAAATATAATAAAAGCAAATATTAACATACATAAAGTGAGAAATTAACAATAATACAATAATAGTAAGGGACTTTTACAACCAACTTACATCAATGGACAGATCATCCAGACAGAAAAAAAGTGTTCTTAAATGACATATTAGACCAGTTGGACTTAACAAATAACTACAAGACATTCTATCTCAAAACAGGAGACTACACATTCTTTTCAAGTGCACATGGAACATTCTCCAGGACAGATCACATGCTAGGTCACAAAATATGTCTCAACAAATTTAAGAAGATAGAAATTACATCAAGCATTTTTTCCAACCACAATAAGAAACTAGAAATTAATTACAGGAAGAAAAATGGGAAACTAAACAATGTACTACTAAAAAACCAATGGGTCAATGAAGAAATCAAAGAGGAAATCAGAAAATAGCTCAAGACAAATGTAAATGGAAACACAACTTTCCAAAATCTATGTGAGGCAACAAAAGCAGTTCTAAGAGTGAAGTTACTAAGATACAGGCCTTCCTTAAGAAAGTAGAAAAATCTCAAATAAACAACATAACCTACCATCTAAAGGAATTATAAAAAGAACAATGCCCAAAGTCAGCAGAAGGAAGGAAATAATTGAGATCAGAGGGGAAATAAATAAAATAGAGACAAAAAAAATAGAAAAGATAAATAAAACCAAGAGCTGCTTTTCTTTGAAAAGATAATAATGATAAACCTTAGCCAGGTTCATCAAGAAGAAAAGAGAGAAGACCCAAATAAACAAAGTAAGAAATGAAAAGGAGAAATAACAACTGATAACACAGAGATAAAAAAAAAAAACCATAAAAGAATTCAACAGTTACACGCCAACAAACTGGATTACCCACGAGAAATGGACAAATTTCTAGAAACATACAACCTTCCAAAACTGAACCAGGGAGAAACAGACAACCTGGAAAGACCATCACCAGTAGTGAAATTAAATTTGTAATCAACAACAACAAAAAAACCCTCCCAGCAAACAAAAGTGCAGGGCCAGACAGCATCACTGGGGAGTTCTACCAAACATATAAAGAAGAGCTAACATCTATCCTTCTCAAACTATTCCAAAAACTTGCAGATGATGGAACACTCTGAAATTCATTCTGTGAGGTCACCATTACCTTGATACCAAAACCAAAGACACTTAAAAAAACTAATTATAGGCCAATATTTCTGGTGACTATAAATGTAAAAATGTAAAAATCCTCAACAAAATATTAGTAAATCAAATTTAACAATATAAAAAGGGATCATACACAAATTAATCAATATGATACACCATATTAACAAAGGCAAAGATAAAAATCATATGATCATTTCAATAGATGCAGATAAAGCACATGACAAAATTCAACATCCATTCATGATAAAAACTCTCGTCAAAGTTAGTATAGAGAAAACATATCTCAACATAATAAATCCCATCTATGACAAATCCACAGCTAACATCATACTCAACAGTGAAAAGCTGAAAGCATTTCCTATTAAATCAGGAACAGGACAAGGATGCCTACTCTCGCCACTTCTATTTAATATAGCATTGGAAGCCCTTGTCACAGTAACCAGACAAGAAAAAAGAAATAAAAGCTATCCAATTTTTTTTCCAAAGGGAAAAATGTCACTATTTGCAGATCACTTGATACTTTATATAAAAAACCCTAAAGTGTCCACCCTTAAACTATTAGAATCAATAAATTAATTCAGTAAAGTTGCAGAACACAAGACTAATATTTGGAAATCTGTTGCTTTTCTACACATCAATAATGAACTGTCAGAAAGAGAAAGCAAGAAAATCAATCCTTTTTAAAACTGCATCAAAAAAGAATAAAATACCTAGGAATAAACTTCCCAAGGAAGTGAAATACCTATATTCTGAAAACTATGAAACACTGATTAAAGAATTTGAAAATGGAAAGATATGTCATGTTCTTGGAACGGAAGAATTAATAATGTTAAAATATCCATACTACCCAAATCAATCTACAGATTTATTGCAATCCCTATCAAAATACCCATGACAATTTTCACAAAACTAAAACAAATAATCCTAAAATTCATAGGGAACCACAAAAGACCCCGAATTGTCAAAGTAATTTTGAGAAAAAAAGAACAAGCTGGAGGTATTATGCTCCCTGACTTCAGACTATATTGCAAATCTACAGTAATCAAAACAGCGTGGTACTGGTACAAAAACAGACACAGATCAATGGAATAGAATAGAGAGCCCAGAAATAAACCCACAAACTTACGGTCAATTAATCTATGACAAAGGAGGCAAGAATATACAATGGAGAAAAGACAATCTCTTCAATATGTGGTGCTGGGAAAACTGGACAGCTATAGGCAAAGAATGAGATTCGAACATTTACTCACACCATATACAAAAATAAACTCAAAATGGATGAAAGACTCAAACGTAAAGCCTGAAACCATAAAACTGCTAGAAAAGACCACAGGGAGAACACTCTTTGACAGTAGCAATCGTAGTAACATTTTTTTGGATCTGTCTCCTAAGGTGAAAGAAATAAAAGCAAAAGTAAACAACTGGGACCTTATTAAACTTAAAAGCTTTGGCACAGCAAAGGAAACCATCAATAAAACAAACAGACAACTTACTGAATGGGAGAAAAAAATTGCAAATAATATGATCAATAAGGGGTTAAGATCCAAAATATATAAACAGGTCATATTGTACAATCCACTATTAAAAAAACAAACAACTCGATTAAAAAATGGGCAGAAGGCTGAGTAGACATTTTTTCAAAGAAGATTTACAGATGCTCAATTGGTTGTGAACTGCTACACTTTAAAGATCACTGGACACAAATAGGATATCTGCTTTAGAATTTCTCTGACACTAATTTTAAACCCAGCTCTTTCCTACTCTCTGCCTAAATTTTTCCCAACAAACATGAACTACTCAATTCCTCACTAGTAAAAACTGTAAGTTCTGTTTTGAAAGGCCACCCATTTAAAATCACTCAAAAATGAAAATATTTTTCTAATATCAATCAAAACCCCTTTATTTCATATTTCATATTGAGTTCTTTACACAACAGGTTTTCTTAAAGCAGGCTGTTTGTCCATTGACAGGCTGCAGCGGCCAATTTCTTAATTAAAGCATTGGACATAACAGCAGCAATTTCCGTTCCTGGCAACAAAGCTCTCCCTAAAGGTTGATTACCATCATACTCTCAAGTCTTTCCTAAATTAGTGGTATCTGTGCTTGATGATTCACTGTGCACCTGAAACCTGAGACAAAGAAATCTAAACCCACAAAAGCAAACAGGTAGAAAATTCTTTAACCTTCAAAAGGCGGAGAGAGAGTCAGCATTTATCAATGATTTTGATAATAATGACACTGTTCAGTATTCTAGGGTTTGTGTGTATAGGAATACTTTAGCCCCAAACTATATTTTTGTTTTTGGAATAAGATTGCTTAATCACTGATAAAATTATGAAGTCCTAAGAAAGTTTTAAGACCTGTAAGGAAGGGGACACAAGATAGCCAGAAATCACAGAAAACAGTGAGGCAATGCCAAAATAACTTACAGTTCATGTTTCAATCGCTTTTGTCAGTTACATAAGAATTGACCCTATTGAGTTACTGGCCACAACATATCACATGACTATCCTGAGCTGCAGAACCTCTCCCCTCTCTACCCCCATTATGTCGACATGCAACTGCACACGGTGGGCTCGTCATGGCCATGGGAAAGGAGAAGGTAGAAGTTGAGAACAAGGTGAGCAATCACCTGCAAACAATAACACCAACAATAAAAACTTTTCTAAATGTCAAAGAGGCAGACCAGGCCTGGTCAGAAGAATGGGAACCTCCATTTCAAAAACCTGCCCGCGAAAAGTAACCAAAACCAAAAAACAACAAAAAAACAACAACAAAAAAACCTCAACTTTCCAACAAGTATACAGATAGAAAGAAAATCTTCTAGAACTCCTAATCCCACTAACCCCCCTTCACATTTGTTTTCCACGGGAGGGAAAACAAATTAGAGTGGAAGATGAATTGTCAGAAAGAGAGCCGTAGAAAGAGAAACAATGTCTTTACAATGAAGAGAAATTTTTATTTCATTTCATGTGTTAAATTTGAAAACACACCTGGTGTCGATGTCTACATTCCTGACAATCTCATTTCTCAAAAAATATATATATATAAGATTCAGAAATTGGATACAATCGGATACATTCCATTTGGCGGAGTTTGTCCTAAGGAAACATAGAAAAGACAGAGCTACAACAATGTTTATTATATAACTACAATACCAAGACATAAAAAACATTCTAAATGACTGACAATGGGGAACGGCTGCAATATATTCTGACGCATCCACACAGTGGTACTCCGTGCACTCATCACAAACTGTGTACATCTACCCCTGATCCAGCAATATGGTTCATGATGTAATCAAGTGCAACATGATTCCATTTGTATAAAATGCACGAATGACTGCACATATATGGAACGGATATACACAAAAGTATTAACAGTAATCATCTCAGCATGTTTGGCTTGCTTGTATTTCCGGATCTCTTTCACAATAAACATGTATATTTGTATACAAAGAAAAAAAGAGAAAGATCATTCAGAAGTTAAATACAAAAAGGAGCAGATAGAGACTAAATTACTTGTCATTAACACCCTCAGCCGGCAGTAAACAGATGCTCCATTTCACACCACCGGAAAAGCCACTTCCCATTCTGACATTTAACACAAGAAAAATACTAAATGCTTACCTAGGTTACCATCGATTCATACAATTTGTTTCCCTAAGATGTAAGAATATTTTACCCACATGTAATACAGACAGATCAATCATGACGTCCAAGAAATGAGGTGTTCTAGTTAAACGATCTTCAAAGGGTAAGAACAGTTTGCTTCAGAAATGAAATCAGTTCAATTTCCTGTAAAGATAACGTATGAAGAACAAAATTCAATCTGTCTTTGATGAGTGAGGATATGAGTACCTCAAAAGTCAACGCAAGCTGTAAGACTCCAGACACAGAGAAACTATGGAGAAAAGATTAAGTGATATTGTTCTGACTGGAATACGTGCCACGGAAATGGGTTTCCTGAATAAATCCCAGATGTTCCCTTGTTTTCCAGCAATCTCTGTCTGTCTCTAAAGCATAACACAGAAGATCGTAGGTGGATGGTTCAAGAAGCTCTCCGTTAAGGGCAGTTTTTTTCTAAGTTATTGGAGAAAGTTTGTATATAGCAAAATAAATACTGAGATAAGAAGTATTTGTGGACAATATGTAAGTTCTAAGCCACGTTCATACAAGACAATATAGGGTTTTCGTTCACTATCAAAACCATATGCCAGGGGCTTCCCCAGTGGTGCAGTGGTTGGGAATCCGCCTGCCAATGCAGGGAACACAAGTTTGAGCCCTGGTCCAGGAAGATCCCACATGCCAAGGAGCAACTAAGCCCCTGCACCACAATTACAGAGTCTGCACCCTAGAGCCCGTGAGCCACAACTATTGAGCCCACGTGCCACAACTACTGAAGCCCATGTGCTTAGAGCCCATGCTCCGCAACAAGAGAAGCCACCGCAATGAGGAGCCCACGTACCACAACGAAGAGTAGCCCCCGCTCACCTCAACTAGAGAAAGCCCGTGCGCAGCAACAAAGACCCAATGCAGCCAACAAATAAAGTTTTTAAAAAATATATATATACACCAATCACTTAAGCAAGACTTGGAAAAACATTTGAGCAAGGCAGAAACCAAAAAAAGCAAAGAATGATAGATTTCACTACATAAAGACTTCTAAGTCCCCTGTGACCAAAATACCACAGGCAAAAATGAGAAGACAAATAGCAAACTAGACAAAAACATGTGTAACAGATTGTCAAGACTTATACCTTCATTATATATTTTTAAAATTCTAGTTATTAAGACAAATTCACTTAAGGCCATGAAGTAGGCATTCAAAAAAGAACAAAAACAGTAAATATGGTAAAATGTTCTATATGAATAGAAATTTAAAATATAATATAAATAGATACTGTTCTTGTTAAATGGACAATGATTATGAATTTTTTTAATGAGCAAAAAAAGAGGAAACAGACACTTGAATATTGCTGATAGGAATGTAAATCAGCCTCACATTTCTGGAGGGAAATTTGTCAATGTGCGTCAAAAGCCTTAAAAATACTTACTCTGACAAAACAGTTCTATTCCTAGGATTTTACCCTTAGAAAAGTAACTAAGCACTTTTGACAAAAATAAAGGGATATTCATGAGCACGTTTACCTAAAATAGGGATCAAAAGCTAAGCTTTTATCACAATAGAGATTGGCAAAAAAAATTCCATTTATTAAACATCACGATGTACCAGAATACTTGTAGACATCAGAAAATATTTTGAAATACTGGATGGTAAATACTGCCATAAAACAGAATATATAGTATGATTCCCAATTTTTCTTTTTCAAGAAAGTTATTGTTTTGCACGCTTGTGTTTTTATATACACATGCATATACATACGCATTAAAGAAAATACTGAAAGGACTTATACCAAAATGTAAAGTGGGATTATTTGCATTTCCGTATTTTCTAAATTTTCTATAATAAATAAACCACTGTTGACAGAGGAAGCTATTTTTTATAAAAATAAACAATTCATAGCAGCACTATTTACAATCCCCAAAGTGTTCAAACAACCCAGGCATCCGTTGGTGGGTGAACGGAGAAACAATTTGTGACACATACACAAAATGGAATATTAGTCAGCCATACAAAGGAATGAAGTACCAACACACGCTACACGCGGATGAACCCCCAAAACATTATGCTAAGTCAAAGAAGCTACACACAAAGGTCACGTACTATATGATTCCATTTATATGAAATATTCAGAATAAACAGATTCACAGAAACATAATGCAGGTTGGTGGTTGCCGGGGCTGCAGGGAAGGGGACAACGGGGAGAAACTGACGGATGGGCACAGGGTGTTACGTGGGGATGACAAATATTTCGGAACTAGATAGAGGTGGTGGTTGCACGACATTGCCAATACACTGAATGCCACTGACTGTTCACTTTAAAACCGTTAATTTTACGTTATGTAAATGTCACCTCAATAATTATTTTTAAAATTTAAAAAATAGTAAAGGAAAAAAAGTAAACACCTAATCATCATATTCCTCTTTAAAGTTTACCAAATCGTTTCAATCACTTAACACTCTTAAGAGACCATTTCCTCAACCAGTGGATTCCAGGTATGCTAGTTTGTCTGTCTGTCCATCAGTCTCTCACCCACTCACTATTTTTATTACACAAATATTAATAGCTAACATAAATATGGCACTTACGCTGAACAGGTCTAAAGAGTCCACATACATTAAGTATACTGCATCAACACAGCAGCTGTATGAGATAGATATTATTATTAGTGTTATTTACTGTTACCTCTACAGATGACAAAGAGAGGCACAGGGAAATATGATGACTTGCTCAAGTGACAGCTAGTAAGTAACAGGATTGGGATTTAAACCCAACCAGACTGGCTGCAGAATCCTATGCTCTCAAGCACTTCAACTGATAGGTTCTACTTCCTCTCAAAGAATCCATGGGTCTTGTAAGAAAAATAAGAAATAGAGGTAAGTGTGTAAAGTAGGGGGTAAACTATCCATAACCTTTCCACGCAGGAATAATCACTGTAAATCTGTTGCACATTTTCCCAAATCAATACATCTATATAGTTACACCAAAGCCTGTATAACATACTTTTTAATCTGCATAACATATTATAAACCTTTTCCATGTAAATATAATAATTACACTGCTATCTCATCACATCTAATGTTCCCATGGCATTGCATTTAATAGAAGAAACAAATCTATTTAACCAGCCACCTGTTAAATGTTTGGGTTGTTTTTGAATAATGCTGAGATGAACATCATCATTTAGTTAACCAATTTACTTAAGGTCATTATAGGAGTAGATACAAAATACTTGGTGAGAATATGTATTTATCCACACATCATCATTTAGTTAACCAATTTACTTAAGGTCATTATAGGAGTAGATACAAAATACTTGGTGAGAATATGTATTAAAGATCTAGACAAATGTTTCCCAACTGTTTATAGAAAGTATTTAATAGTTTATACTCTCATTTGTAGATTGTCAGTCACTTCTCTTGTCACACTTCTTTTTCAGAATTTTCACAGCCTATTTCAAAGATATATTCTGTCTTACGAACCAGAAGATCGTTTTATTCCCTACTCTAGCTCTCCAGCAGACACACACTTTCAGTGGCAGGAAACTATCTTTGGATCTTGGAGGAGTCTTTTAAAAGCAAATATTGTATGCTAACTCATATATATGGAATCTAAAAAAAAAAAAAGGATACTGATGAACCCAGTTATAGGACAAGAATAAGGATGCAGATGCAGAGAATGGACTGGAGGACACGGGGTTGGGGGGCCGGGCGGCAAAGGGGAAGCTGGGATGAAGTGAGAGAGTAGCACAGACATATTTACAGTACCAACTGTAAAATAGATAGCTAGTGGGAAGTTGCTCTATAACAAAGGGAGATCAACTCAATAATGGGTGATGCCTTAGAGGGCCAGGACGGGGAGGGTGGGGGGGAATCGCGGGCGGGGGGTGGGGGGGGGGATATGAGGCTATGTGTATAAATACAGCTGATTGACTTTGGTGTACCTCATAAACTGGTACAAGAGTGTAAAGCAATTATAGTCCAATAAAGAGCTTTAAAAAAAGGTATCATAAAGCAATTGGAAAGTATCAAAATGAAAATAACAATGTGGTAAATAATAAATTAGTTTATATTTTGTGCATTTATTGATTGTTCAGAAGTTGCTGGGAAGTGTGATGGGCAAGCCAGATCTAACTGACCTGAACTGAAGAATTTGCTGTTGCTGATTCATGATTAGCAAGTTTTTCTACAAGGAAATTTAAAAAAAGTATTGAGTTAAAAAAAAAAATCATAGATCAATTTGTGGAGCATAGACATCTTTACAATGTTGAGCCTTTTTGGCTAAAAGTATGGTATATCTCTATTCAGGAGTAATTCTTACAGAACATGCCCATGTGGCATGATCATTTTCAATGAGAAAACAAGGTCTCAGTAGTTGAAGTAAGGCCATAGGTCAGTGAGTAAACTAAGGAGAATCAAAATAAAAAGCAAATTTCACCCAAGCCTGCCTCACATCACTAAGCTGTGGCTCTTTTCCCGCAGAAAAAAATCCTAGGCTAACTGTTTTGTATGTAATTTACCACTGAGATTGAGTCCTCCTGATTCTAGATCATCCTATAAGCCAAGGCAGAATTACAGAAGGCTGAGATCTTCTAAGGCCCCAAAATCTTTTCTCGAGGAATGTTAAGTATCTCATGCTCAATGTCTAAACTCGATTGACTTAGATGACTAAATGAAAATTACAGAACCAGTTAAAATGAAAATGATGGAACCAGTCATCTGCTGGTAAAAACACGCCAACACATGCCTGGGTCTGGGTTAAACAAAAGTAGCACAGGCTGGATTCACCAAGCTTTCTTGTTAACTATTTGTAAACAAGGCTGATTTTCTAGAAACTTCCAAGCGACACCTCTCTGCCTGGTATGACCATACTGGACATGAAAAAATTCCACATTCAGTCAAAGATATCCAACAAGAAGCAAAGATATAATCCCTGTTTCCCTAGAAATACAAAATTAGACAAAAGAAAGCCATAAAATGTTGAGTTTGGAAAAGCCTTTACATATTATCTAAACCAATCTCTTTCTTTTCCAAATGAGATCAAGTTCAAGAGAGAGCAAGCTCCCCAAGGTCACATAGCCAATGAGCAGGAAGAGAAGTCCCATAACTGGGTCTCTTGACTCCCTTTACACTTTACAACGTGCAGATCCAACTGGACATTAGCTCTCTATTAACTGATTTCCAAAAAATAACTGCAATAAGTATAAAGCCTTTCTTTTGAATAATTAAAATTGGACTGTATGCTCTTTACGTTGTTGTAAATTAAGGCCGACTCTGTAAACAGTGCTTAAGAAACCCTAAGCCTTGATCATTAAATAATGTTAATAAACTAAAAACATTTTGTTTCACACAAAATCAAATTTGAGTGCAACTTTTCAAAACTCCTCAATAGTCTTAAAATATACATTAGACATATAACTCATTTTTCAAGGAGCCAATTAATTCACTGACAAAAATCATCAGTTGGAAATTGCCAAAAACTGTAGGAACAAAGGTGTACATTTCTGGCAGGGCAGCCTCGGAAAGAGAAAATGCAGCAGCTGGCACAAAGGAAAACCTTAAACAAACATGTTCTCCTGTTGTATTTGCTTAAATAAACCAGCCTACCAAAACATGAAATCAAGACCTACGCATATATCTGCTTCCATATGCTCTCTGTATTTCATCAGTACAGTCACTGAGAAAGCACTGAGAAAAAGATGTCTTTCTAGAGTCACTGAACGAGAGAAAGTAGAGGGAGAAGCTGGAAGGGCTGTGATTTTGTGAATGCAGAAGCACATCAAATTCAGATTTCACTGAGCTGTGGTCATAATGAGGTAAACCATCAGGCCAGAACAAGGATGCAGCCTAACAAATCTTCTGCTATAATAAGGTCAGTACTTGAACTACTGCCAGGCGTCATCTGTGGCAAACCTGCTGAGGAGAGGCTTGCTGCTATTTTACACTAGAGAAGAAACAGCTTTCTCATTCAGAGTTGGTTTTTTTTTTATCTTTAAATTTAAACAATATGAAAAAAGTTGTAAGTATTTAAACCAACTGTACAATGTTAAAAAATCAAGGCTGCCTCCAAGAGATTCATTCAGTGGCTATTTTAGGGCACTGCCAAAAATTAGGTTTCCAAGCCAAAAAGGAACTCGAAAAATATCAAAATAAGTATCCCACTTAGCGCTAATCTCCGCCACAGATCTGTCTCCGTTTTAAAGTATTGTGTTCCGCCTTAGTACTATAAGGAAGTAATACGCCCCCCAAAAATATTTGTTATCCCTCAATTAAATTTACACTTCTCCCTTCCCTAGTTGCACTAAGAATTTAGAGCTAATGGACCCATGTACTGACAACTGCAATCATTAGTTACCAACTGTATTTTAACAGCTTCCAGATGAAATCCATATAGACACAGACTGTTTTATAAGGCTATCTTAATGGCATATATCCAACTAAAGCCTGATGCTAGAAGAGAAGGAACTCTTCAGAGAGAACAGGGTAGCCAGGAACTTGCTGGAAACCTTTCATTAGGTCATACACCTAGATACACAAATAGAGACAACTTATATGATGCTTTTTTATAGTGCAACACAAACAAAACTTCTTAAAATAAATGACAATTTCTCTGTATAAGGGTGATATATCATGGGGTCAGCTGTTGGCCTTTATTTAGAGCTAGGCTGTGCTGCATCTTGATTAGACCAGGGAGACGATACATAGAGTTAAGGTAGGTATTTTGGACTTCCCTGGTGGTGCAGGGGTTACTCTGGGCCGGGAAGATACCACATGCCGCGGAGCAACTAAGGCCGTGTGCCACAACTAATGAGCCCATGCTCCACAACTACTGAAGCCCGCATGCCTAGAGCCCGTGCTCCGCAACAAGAGAAGCCACCAAAATGAGAAGCCCACACACCGCAATGAAGAGTAGCCCCTGCTCCCCGCGACTAGAGAAAGCCCGCGGGCAGCAACAAAGACCCAACACAGTCAATAAATAAAAAATAAACAAATAAATAAATTTATAAGGTAGGTGTTTTCCTAGAGAAGGCACCATGACTTATCTCTTCTCCCCAAGGTAGACAAGGTTTCACCTGCTAACTTACTTGTTCTACTACTTTAAACATGAGAATAAGTGAGGAGTCTGAGAAAAGTCTGACCTCATGTTCACATAAAGTACTAAAAAAGCACCTCTATAACTCATTTTATATTTCTTTTCAAAAGGGTGAGTCATAGAAGGTCAATTTAGCATGTGTTCATTTTATATACATCAGGAAATCCACCTTCCTGGCCCCAGTCCTCTAAGTGACACCTCTAAGTGACATCCTGTTACCAGGATGACTAGATTAAGTAGCCAATAAATATGCCTAAATACCACCTGGTAAAAAAATGCTAAATATTATTCGATTAAAACTTCAGAAATGAGCCTATGTGATAGCAAAGGTGTTACGCTCCCCCACCCCAAATTTTTACAAGTCCTAACCCAAGTAAGAATGTGAGCTTATTTGGAGATAGAATCTCTACAGAAATAAATTAAAATGAGGCCATTAGGGTGGGCCTACCTCCAATATGACAGATGTCCTAACAAAGAGAAGAAATTTGAGCACAGAGAGAGGCAAAGAGAGAAGACAGATGTGAATGGACATATGGAGAAGATGACCATCTACAAGCCAAGAAGAGAGGCGTGGTATAGATCCTTCCCAAGAAGGAACCAATCCTGCCAACATCTTGACTTGGGAATCCCAGCCTCCAACACTGTGAGACGATCAACTGTGATTCTTTAAGCTGGCCAGCGTGTGGTGCTTTCTGATGGCAGCCCTAGAACACTAATACAGAAAGATATCTGCAAGGTAGAGAGGAAGGACGGTCAGGTGACATTAAAAAGAATCTCAAGTTGAAGAGGATAGAAAAATAAAGGTATGTTTCACCTTAATTCTTAAAAAATAAATAAAAAATAAAACCAGAGTCACTAATCGTGGAACAAAATCTTGCCGTTGGAAGAAGTTTAAGTGCAGTCCATTCAGCATTACTCTGGGCAAGCAATCCTCTGTTGCCCTTCCAGCTCCTGCCACTTTTCTCTGCTCGCCTTAACAGTAAAGCTCCTCGAAAGAACTGCCTCCTCTCACTGCGTCTGCCTCCTTTCTTCTCACATCTCCAGAACCCACTCCAGTCAATCTGGATGACTGAGTGCTTCTACCACTCAATCAAAACTGCTCTTTCAAGATCACTGATGACCTCCACTTTGCAAAATCCAAGCGTCCGTTCTCAACATTCCTCTCACCAGAGGCGACAACGGTGTATGATTCAGTCCATCCCTCTCCCCTCCTTCAGCGCTTTCCTCATGTGGCCCCCGGGACACCGCTCTCCTCCACCTGCTCTCTGAACTCTTCGGACGTGCTCCAGGGCTTGGTCCTTGACCTCTTCTTTCTCTTAACTAAAGTCACTTCCTAGGAGATCTTAGTAAAGCCTATCGAATACATAAAAATATATTTTGTACACAAAACATACAGAGAATCCAAACTGCTTTCCATCACTCCACCCCGTCACCCTAATCTAAGCTGCTATAATGCCTCGAGTGATCGTTGTAATAACCTAACTCATCTGTTCTCACCCATGTCCCCAGCATCTAGTTTCCACATAGCAGCCAGGTTGATCTTTTTACACATGATCGTATCACTTCTTGTAACACCCGTGGAGGGTTTTGAGCACAGAATAAAGAGCGAAGTCTTTAACAGGCCCTCAAAGGTGCCATGTCATGTGTCACACCCCATCCAGCTGTGTCCTCTGTGTTTGCAGCTCCTGTCCTGTCCCCCTCATTCATTCCACTTCAGCCACAGGGGTCACTCTCCTTTGAACGTGGCAAGAGGACACGCATCTCACCATCTCTGCCCTCTCTGCTCCATGTGCCTGGAAGCCCTTTCCCCACCTGTCCACATGCTTGATCCCTCTCTTCATTCAGGCACTGTTTAAATGCCACAGCATCAAAACCCCTTTCCTGACCTCTTAGACACCTCCTCTGTCCCCTCACCTCCTTTATTTTTCCTCTTAGACTTACCACCACCTGTCATATATTTGTGTCGTGTCTATTTTCTACCATTTTATAAACTCCAGAAGAGCAGAAACTCTGTTTTTCGTTCACTGATGAAGTTCAGAGAGGGGCTGGATAAATATTTGTTCAAAGAATAAATGAACATCACATGGCCGGCCACAGAGTAGGTGTTAAATAAACAGCACTTTGGAAAATAACCATTAGACAAGTGATTCTTAACGACCGCTGTACACTGGAATCTGTTTCCTGGACCCTGTCCTCAGCTATTGCTAAATTAGAAACAAATTATCAGTCTGTGATTCCTACATGCAGCCAGGTTGAGAACCACTACATTAGATTATAAGCTTCTTACAGGATTTCTTTTTTCATCCTTGTACCTCTGGCACATTGGTTGGCAAAATGATTAATAATGTTGATTAAATGAATGAATCCATGAGAAACGGTCATTTATAGTCTTTGCTTGTTTACTTCTATGGATGAAGAGCTAACTAGTTTATAAAATCCTTTCCATTGCTACACATCTTTAAAGGTTACAATTCTTCCTTAATCTGAAGAAAGATGTTCCTTACTATAACCTCCACTCATTAGCCCCAGGTCTGCTGTTTGAAATACACTTGAAGTCCATTCTCTGAAGGTAGCTGGCCATATATTTTAAAACAATCATAATGAGCCTTTTCACAGGGCTTCTTCTTTAGTCAGGACAAATCAAAGCAAAAGTAGAAATGGTTACACTCCAGATTCATTCTGCTGGGTCACAAATAAGGACATTTACTCCAGGCTTTGAGTGATAATTGAAGGATAACTACTGGGAAGAGGAATTGGCTTTTCAGACATGGCCATGAGCAAAGCAACCAAGGATGGAAGTGCATAATACTCTCTGCAAATTGGGAATTGTGATTAGATCACAGAATAAGTAAGAAGGGTGAGACAGAAGGGAGTAAAAGGCAGAAAGAGAAAGCTAGAAAGGGCACCTAAGGCCATCTGATGAAGAGCCTTGTATACCATCTTAAAATAACTTATTTTATGACTAACTGGATCCACCTGGAGTTCAGAGATGAGAAGAGGACCAATGAAATCAAGTCAACCACTATCGACGAATAAAAGATGAAAGCAAGGGACTTCCCTGGTGGTCCAGCGGTTGAGACTTCGCGCTTCCACAGCAAGGGGCACAGGTTCGATCCCTGGTTCGGGAACTAAGGTCCCACATGCCTCATGGTGTGGCCAAAAAATAAATTAAAATTAAAATTAAAAAATGAAAGCAAGAAGAAAAATGAGTTTCGAGTAGAGGGGAAGGTAATGAATTTGGTTTGGGATGTATTTAATTTGAAGGACTCCAGGATATCCTACTAGAGGCATCTTTCAAGGAGTTGTCAACATGCTTTTGGAACTTGATGGAGAATCAGGCGCTGGAGGTTGGACTTCAGAGTCATTTAAACAAAGGTTGTACGTAAGGCAAGCAGTCAGATGAAAAATATGAACAATGGTTCTCCACACAGGGATTGGGGTGATTTTTCTTTTTCTTTCTTTTTTTTTTTTTTTGGCTTGTTTGAAATACTCAAATTGTTTGTAATACGTATTACTCCTATATAAAGAAAAATAAGAATTAATAGAGGAAAATGTGGATAAGATCATTCAGAGAGGATGTGTACAAACGCAAAGAGAAGATCAAAAGCAAAAACCTGGGAAAACCAGCATTTACAAAGAAGTAACAGAAGAGTAGCTAGCTAAAGAAATAATGATATAAGACTGAGTGATGCAAGATTTCAGCATCTCAGGAGGTGACAGGAGCATCCTGAAAACAGAGCCAAATGCTGCAGAGACACAGAGTAGGGTGAGGATTAAAGAAACCCTTGGTGATTAGGAGATGATTATACAACAAAATAAAAGCCAGACCACAGCGATCTGAAGAGAGACTAGGACATTACAGAAATAAAGAGTCTGATTTTAAAGGCAAGGTCAGAAACAAGTCATAACTGAAAAAGAAGGTCAGGCTAAGGACTAGCCTACCTCTATGTATGTCCCCCGTGGAAACTACAAAACCCGCAGTCAAGGAAGTCAAGTGAGTTACATTCATTCTCTCTGTCCTACCAAAATCATCACCTACCGCTACAGAGGAAATAACCCTAAATGGGACGGGCCAGCCAGTCTCACAATCATAGTTCATGTCATGTTTTGTCTTTCTGGAGAAAAAGGAAAAAGGCCATAGTTTTCAGAGCCACTATTAGTCTAAAAGAATTCTTCCCTTATTCTAAACACAAACATGTGAGTCAACCAAATTCCCATCACCTCCCACAAAAAAAGGAAAAATACAGCTAAACCTATCTATCTTGCCAGATTTATGCTCATAGAAATATAATTTCAAGGATTGCTATTGACTCTGTTGACCTAGTCAGGAGCTCGGATGTCCCTTGTTGAAAATAACTAACGAGGGCTTCCCTGGTGGTGCGGTGGTTAAGAATCTGCCTGCCAGTGCAGGGGACACAGGTTCGAGCCCTGGGCCGGGAAGATCCCACATGCCACGGAGCCACTAAGCCCATGAGCCACAACTACTGAAGCCCTTGCGCCTCGAGTCCAGGCTTCGCAACAAGAGAAGCCACTGCAATGAGAAGCCCTCACACCACAACAAAGAGTAGCCCCTGCTCTCCACAACTAGAGAAGGCTCTGGCGCAGCAACAAGGACCCAATAATGAAATAAATAAATAAATAATAAAATAAATCTTTAAAAAAAAAAGAAAAAAAATAACTAGCTAAATAAATAAAATTTCAACTAATATTTAGTATATTTCATTGTCTTTCCAAATGTCCTTCCAAAGACTGTTCTCATTATCCAGAGAGTCCATAAATGTTCATCACCATGAATGGGGAAAAAAAAGTCCTCATTTTAGCCTCTGAATGAGTGGTGCGAGGTCCACCTTTCTCACCCGCACCCTGAGACACGCGTTTGTTAATTGATAACGAAATGATCCACAGGCAGACAGGAAGGCAAGTGGAAGCAGTTCCCACAAGTTTATCTAACTGACTGACTAAATGATTAGCTCCTCCAAAAAATCAAGGTTTGTCTGAAATAGCACTGAACACTGAGTAAAACAGAAAACAAAATTAACTCCCAGAATATCTCAGGACACCGAAAGTGCCTTAGTGCTTACATTTACATTTTAGGCTGGCTGCTGCTGCACTTTATAAACAACCTATTTGGAGTACTCACTAATGAGTTCTTGATATTCATAGATTACATTATCCTACTGGAGCTGCAGAATATCAAGTCCTGTGATTAGAACTATGTCATGTTAAAAATAGATGGGCATGTGTGGTAGAGCCATACAAAGGAATGCTACCCAGCAATAAAAAGGAACAAGCTACTGACACACACCATGGTGTGAATCAATCTCAAAATCATATGCTAAGTGAAAAAAGCCAGCCACCACCCTCCCAAAAAAAAGAGTGCAAGCTATATAATTCCCTTTATATAAAATCTAGAAAATGCAAGTGAATCTGTAGTGACAGAAAGCAAATCAGTGGCTGCCTGGGGACAGGGTAGAGGAAGGGTTGGATTAAAAAAGGGAAACAACAAAAAGAAACATGTACCGTGATGTTTATTGCAGCACTATTTACAATAGCCAGGACATGGAAGCAACCTAAATGCCCATCAACAGATGAATGGATAAAGAAGATGTGGCACATATATACAATGGAATATTACTCAGCCATAAAAAGGAATGAGATGGAGCTATATGTAATGAGGTGGATAGACCTACAGTCTGTCATACAGAGTGAAGTAAGCCAGAAAGAGAAAAACAAATATTGTATGCTAACTCATATATATGGAATCTTAAAAAAAAAAAAAGGTACTGATGAACCCAGTGACAAGACAAGAATAAGGATGCAGATGCAGAGAATGGACTGGAGGATACAGGGTTGGGGGGGTGGGGGGACGAAGGGGAAGCTGGGACGAAGTGAGAGAGTAGCATAGACATATATATACTACCAACTGTAAAGTAGATAGTTAGTGGGAAGTTGCTGTATAACACAGGGAGATCAACTCGATGATGGGTGATGCCTTAGAGGGCCGGGACAAGGAGGGTGGAGGGTAGTCGCGGGAGGGAGGGGATATGGGGCTATGTGTATAAATACAGCTGATTGACTTTGGTGTACCTCATAAGCTGGTACAAGAATGTAAAGCAATTATATTCCAATAAAGAGCTAAAAAAAAAAAAGGGAAACAAGAAGCCTTTGGGGGTATTGGAAATGGCTATCTTGATTGTAGTGATGGTTTCGTGAGTGTGTATATATGTCAAAACTAACCAAACTGTATACTTCAAATATATGTTATTTAGTGTACTTCAATTAATCTTCAATAGTTTAAAAAAAGATTGAGGCAATTGTTCAATATTCCCATAAAATATCTGAAGAACAGTGTGAAGCAGTAACATTGACATTTGCACAATAAAGACTAATAACAGATGCTTATTTTCAAATGCATGAATATGTCTAAACACTTAGAACAATGTCTGACCCATATAACTGTGATACAAGTCTTCAAAGAAAGAGGAATAAGGAATAAGAAAACGAAAACATTAAAATAGTTGTGGTAAAATGACAGAAGCATGGTCCATTGATTTTTATTCTCAATTGTCTTTGGTATATACTGTTTTTACAACAGATTCTGGCCTTTTCTTTTTGAAGTTTTACAGGTCTCTAGTTTAAGATGTCACTGGACTAACATCCCTCACCCCCAAATACTTCTTCATCTCATTCTCAGGACCACACAGATAAAGATAGAGGCAAAACATGCCCTAAGTCCAGTGCCTATCATATGCTGCTTACTGTGGAAAAACTACGGACAGCTCTGTTACTTTAAAATTCTAAAAACATTCTCCTAATCAAGAATCTAGTAGAGATAGAATGATATCCCCTCAGTTAATCCGCATAGTTTGGGAAGAAAGTTTGCCTGACAGCATAAGTTGGACTGGGGAACTGCACAGACACCTCATCCTGGAGGCAAGAGAACCAGTGGCCACCCATACGGCTTCGTGTGGGTAAAAACTAGTGGTACAGGGAGCTCCCCCAGTTAAGACATGCAAAACTAACATCTGCCTTGGAGGAGATGGTGGATTTTTTTTTAAGAACTTTTACTGAGATAATTTGACATACAATAAGCTGCATATATTTAAAGTGTACAATTTGATATTTTTTTATTAGTAATGTATATATGGCAATCCCACTCTCCCAATTCATTCCCCTCCATGTCCCCCTGCTTTCCCCACTTGGTGTCCATATGTTTGTTCTCTACATCTGTGTCTCTATTTCCGCCTTGCAAACCAGTTGATGTGTACCATTTTTCTATATTCTGTGTATATGTGTTAACATACGATATTTGTTTTCCTCTTTCTGACTCACTTCACTCTGTATAACAGTCTCTAGGTGAGACGGTGGATTTTCAAAACACAGGAAAAGAGGATACTACCTTGAGATAAAGGAATAATCTGAAAATGATAGACTAAAGGAGAAAAAAATTATAAATAGCGGCTCAGTGCACTTTTATAACATTCAATACATAGCCTGTGGGAAGCAGCTGTAGAGAGCTATACGTACGTATAGACCAGTTCTGCGTAGGCAGAGTGGGAGTCAGTGGCATTCCGTGGGGTTCAATGAGGTCTCTGGAGATAAATACATCCCAGCCTCATGGCTCCCAAGCTTTGTCATCTTCTGCAAGTTGTTAATTGCCTTTCACCTTCATCTCTAAAAGCATGGATGGCTGTGAGGATCACTGCTAATAAAGGTAAAGTGTTTTACACGTTTAATTACTCCATAAATGGCACTGTTACGAAGAAAATCAAAGATAATTAACTGACAAAATATTAGAATTAACAAGGCTGCTCTGTAAGAGACTAAATACAGTTAATTTCAAAACACAATGGCTTTTCAACATATCAGGGAAAAACCAAAAGGTAAAATGGTAGGGGAAACTGCCACAAAAAACAGTAACACAAAATAGGTATACAAAGACTGTGCTGGTGAAAAATACAGAATGCTTCAAACACGGAAGCAGACTCTACCTTCAAATATGAAGGTAATACTGTAAAGATGACATTTTTGCCCCAAATGAGAATTTTTTTTAATATTTCAAAATTATTCTAAAGTTGAACTGAAAGACTAAATGGAGTGAGAACAGCTGAGAAATCTTGGAAAGAAAAGCAAAAGTATTGCATAAAATCATATTATAAAACTCCACGAGCAATCCTGGTACAAAAAAAATCAATAAAGTAGCCCAAAAGAAATCAAATAAATGTTTGTGTGTTTATATAATATGCCATATGTTATACATAAAACAATAGATTATGAAGAATATATGTGTGTGGTACATATATATACACCACATGCACAATAGATGGTATAGAAAATAAATCAGTGGAGAAAGGATGGATTATGGATTGTTTAAATACTATTTGTGAAACCAGCTATTCAGAAAATAAAGTCAAAGGTTTACCTGACAACAAGCACTGAATAAAATTCTAGATGAATTAAAATGTGGGAATAAGTTCATAGCATAGTGTTAAATGCAAAACAAAAAAAAAAGATTATCGAACAGTATGTACAGAATATTCCCATTTTGTCAACACACATGTAAATTCATAATGAACTATATGCAAAGACATCTGATATATGTGATAGAGGCAGTAGAGCCAGATGGTTAAGAGGGTAGACACTCTGTGTGTGGGGGGGGGGGGGAGGCGGGGTTGGGGGGACAGCCAGGGCTCACAGTAATTTAACCATGAGGGAAAAATTAGGACAGAGCTCATTAGAGTCTGGAGGAAGGGTGAGTTCACACATGAAATGCCTTCAAATTATACCTGGCTATTGTTCTTTTTATATGTGACTCCTATTACAAATGCTAAGCTACTCAGAGTGGTGTGCTTATTTGGTGGGATTAAGGGTGGTTTTATTACTTCACTTTTCTAAAATGCACACATATTGCTTTTCATTTAAAAAAGGTCAAATGTGAAAAGTAAAACCATAAAAAAATGTTAGAGCAAGTGATTGTTAGCATTTGTCTGCTCTTTAGCTAGGGAAGCACTTCAAGCATACCAAGTTCAGATCTACCTAAGCATCTTCTGATTTTATTGGCTCAAGTTATGTGCTAGCATGCATTATTGATACCCCCAAGAATTATCATATAGAAGGCTGTGGTAAACTTACATTTCAAATGGTCAATTCCTCCCGTTCTCAATTTTAGGATGTTAGATTAAACATCAAAGGGCATTGCTTTATGCTTACAATGTAGCAATCCTAGAATACAATGCTAAGAATGATAAAGAAAGAATGTATCCAAAGATTAAATCACCAAGGACAAAGATTTATCTTCTCACCTATTACAGTAGGAATGTGTGTACATTCACTGAACTGCCCCTTAAATCTACCACAATAATATAGGCACCAGTGCAGTAAACCAGAACCCCTGGTCCCCAAACATGTGACCCAGGACAGCAGTCTGCCCCAACAAAACAGGAACCCTGCAACTAACTTTCAGGGTTCAAAGTAGCAGCACATGGCTCTACAGATATAAGGCATCTTGCATGAACTAAATTCTGCATTCTTCCATCTGTCATCCACTAACCCTAACCTTGTCCTCTAAATGAGCCTTAGACCAATGGCTCTCAAGCATGACTGCACTGACTGTTATTTGAAGCTCACTATTATGGTCCCCTTATGTCTTCTTCAAGCTAAACAGCCTCAGTTCCTTTGATCAGTCCTTAAGGATTTGGAGATACTCTCCAAATAGTTCATCTTCCTAATTCACACCTTAAACCAACATCTCCCTATTTCAATGTCCCTTTTCAAATATTGCACCTAAGTTGTATTACGGACCTGTCAAATGCCCACTTTCTATGAGCCAAGCACTCTGCTCCTATTAATAGAACCTGGGAACCCTGCTGCCAGCCCATCATTGCTTTTAGTAGCCACATGACATCTGGCTTCCAGATTACTTTTAAACAAGAATTCCTCATCTTATGCTCAAACATCTAAATTTCAGAACCAAAAAGGACAGCCTACATTTAAAACAATTATGTTTGCCCACTATTCTAGCCTTTTGCAATCATTTGAATCCCAATTCTGCTTTCCAACTCATTAGGCATCTTTCCCAGCTTTCTGACTTTACAAAATTTGGTTAAGCCTTCTCAGAACCAAACTACTGATTCAATAATACAAGTAGAACAGTAACAGGACAGAGACTAGATACTAAGACCAATGGTATTACATTGGAAACCTTCCTCCAGCTTAACAGCAAGTCCTTATAACCTCAGAGTACATTTGTTCAAATATCTAAGACTCTGTCTAGTTATACCATCATTTAGCATATATTTCTGCATCTTGTCCACAAGGATATGATATTTCAAATGCCTAGCCAAATATCAAGAATCACGTGTCTGTATCATACTGCAGATTTACTGTTCACCTACCCCTTCAACCGTCAGCCAGTTTCTGCACTATCCCTCTCTCCTGGTCATGCTTTTTCAGTCTCCTTCTCAACCGCTTCTTGCTATTTGCCTCTTAACTGCTGGTGTTTCCCTGAACCCTGTCCTCAACACATGGTGCTCACAGGTGACCTCATCAACACCACCGGCTTCAATTACCTCTTATGTGCCCCTGGATCCCAAATCGCCTCTTCATTGCACTCCCGAACATCCAACCGTCTCTGGGAGAGCACTGCTTGGATGTCCCGTGGGCACTGTAAACTGAGGATGCCAGTAATGAACTCATCCTCTTTCTTCCAGCAGCCTCATTCACCTCCTAAATTTTCAATCTCAATGAAAGGCAGAGTGTCTACCAAGTAGCCCAAGGCAAAACCCCTACAAGTCGTGGCAGACTGAAATTAATCACTCAGCTGTCATATCCATCTCCTAACCTCCCCCTTCCTTCTATCATTTGCTTAGCTCTGACATATTTTTCCTCCCCATGGAAGAGGCTGTAACAGTCTCCTAACTGATCTTCCTGCCTCCAATATGACCCCCTTTTATATCCTTCCACTCACAAACAGAACAATCTAAACAGATTATTCTAAGTCAACAGCTCCAAAAAGCATTTCTCACAAAACCCTCAGTCTTTGCCTTCCTCATAACCTACTCATCTCTTGCCACTGCCACCCCTGTGCCTTCACTCTAGCCCGTGAAATCGTCATATGATTTAATTCCTCTGTGCAGTCACACGACCTATTTTCTTTCACTGAGATAGGCTGGCCTTTGTGCATCCTGTAAAGCACTTCTAGAAATTGTTCAAAACAGCGCAAATAGCACCTTCTCTGAGACCAGGGCTCCTTCGTGTGATTTAGTGTCTCTTCTCTGTGCTTCTATAAAACTCTGTGCATAACTCCACCACAGTGCTTAACCCATCTCTACTATAATCACAGACTTCCATATTATTAGTTCACCTGCGAGAGAAATACATGATCTGAACTCATTAAATGCCACTGAAAAAGAAGTAGCAGAGAATGATGTAGGGCTGTCTTGAAATTTCAAAAGCACACTCTTAGAACAAAGACTGTCAATCCAAACTCGAGAATTCTTGGTCACTTTGCAGTTGCTTCAGGATTTTTCTCAGCCAATCACGTGAAAAACTTCATATATTGTAGGAATTTCATAAGGCACTATGTATCAAACATCAGATTTTTCAGTTAAAAGTTATTCCTGTATTTTATGTTAAGGGAAGTACTTCCATAGACATTCTTATTGTCTAAATAATTAATTGCTTTCTCTGGGTTTTTGTATCATCTCAAAGCATGTAGACAGGAAAAAAAATGTAGGGAAACACATTTTCAATGTACTGTATATATTTTTTCCTTACTATATGAAGAGCTGCATATATATAAGAAAAACAGTAAGTGAAAACACCTCAACAGAAGTTCCACAAAAAGTGAAATACAAAGAGCTAAGTCACATAAAAAATACTGACCCTTAATAGTGATTAAAGAAATGTAAATTACACAAGCGAGATAGCATTTCCACCATCAAATTAATATTAATAAATAACAATTTTTCACAGACAGAGTAAACAAACTTATTGTTACCAAAGGGGAAAGAGGAAGGGAGGGATAAACTAGAAAGTTAGGATTAACATACACACACTACTATATGTAAAACAGATAACCAACAAGGACCAACAGTATAGCACAGGGAACTGTACTCAATATTTTGTAATAACTTACAAGGGAAAAGAATCTGAAAAAGTATATATGTATGTGTGTGTGTATATATACACACACACATACATATATGACTGAATTGCTGTGCTATATACCTGAAACTAACACATTTTAAATCAACTATATTTCAATTAAAAATAAATAACACTTTTCACTGCTGGCTAGGGTATAGTTCATATTCTTCAACCTAAGACTTCTGTTGCAATTTTATCTTCAATAATCAGAAATTCAGACAATGGTTTCTGTTGTTGCTTATGATAACATTTTTATACTTTGAAGAATTAAAAACAATCAAAATTAAATTTACTCAGTTATTCAACACAGTGCCAGGCACCATTTGAGGTGCTAAGGATATGGTAGTTTATTTTAAAAAAGATATCGGAAGAAAGGGAGGGAGGTTAGGATTGCCTTGTCTTTATGGAACTTACAGTTTACTGAGAGCGGACTCATAAAAACAAAGTAAATAATTAAAATATATATTATGATGGATGCTGAAAAATGCTATGGAGAAGAATAAAAGCATGAAATGGAGATGAGAGGAGGAGGCTGCAAGTTCAAGTAGGTGGCCAGGGAAGGCCTTACTGAGAAGATGACAACTGAGGAGAAACCTAAAGAACATGAGGGAGAAAGGCAGGCAGATACATGAGAAGAGAGCTGCAGACAGAGAAAAGAACCAGGGCAGAAGCCCTGACAAAGAGCTTCCATAACACGTTCTGGAAAGAGCAAGGAGACCAGGGAAGCTGAAGCAGAGCAAGGAATCAGAGGAGTAGTAAGATGACATCAAAGGCATAATGGAGGCCGGATCATGTGGGAAGCCACCAGCAGAGCTTCGGTCCTGAACCAAGCCTTAGAAGAGCTCGGAGCAAAAGATAACAGCTTTTGCCTTATGTTTTAATGTGACCTCTTGACTGCTCTGCTGAGATCAAAGTGGAGATCAGGACGAGAAGTTATAGCCATAATCCAGACAAGATACCATGGTGGTGTGGCCCAGAAGGTACAGCCCAAGGGGTGAGAAGTTCTGACTCTGGCTATTTTGAAGCAGAGACAAGAGAGTTCGTGAATAGACTGGATATAAGATGTGGGAGAAAAAGAAGTCAGGGGAGACTCCAGAGTTAGAGGCCTGAGTAACTCAGGGAAGAGCACACAGAAGTGGGCTTGGGGCAACGGCAGGAGCTCGGTTTCGGATGTGCCAGCTTTGAGGTACTTATCCCAGCTGATTCATCGAGGCTGTGCTTGTCAGAAAGCCACAGGATGGTCCACGCAGGAGATGTAAATTCGAGAGTGGTCCACATGCAGATGGTGTTTAAAACCAAGAGACTGGATGATGTCATCAAGGGTGAGGAATGAGGATGACAGAAAAGACGGGAGCGTTAAGGACTGAGGTGGGGAAGCCTCCACGTAAAGAAATCAGGGAGACAGGCGGAACGGGCAGACAGAAGGATCACGGTGGAATAAGAGAAAAACCAGGAGAGCGTGGTGGGTCCGGTGTTCTAATAAGGCAGGGAAAGGTGAGGAATGACATCTGGACTTAGCAAAGAGGAGGTCATTGTTGACCTAGAAAAGAGCATTTTCATTGAAAGGCAGAAGTGAATGGCTCATAAGTAAACAATGGCAGATGGTCAAATGATGCTATATTTTGCAATATATCACATTTTAAGATATTTTATAAATATTACACAAACACAAAGAAACATTAATGTCAGGAAATGTTTTCAATAAGAGGAAAAGATATAACTTCTACATAAAATATGCACTCACTCACGGTTTTTAAAAAGGAAAAAGAAAATATATAGGTAGGAACTGTGTTAAAACATTAATACTAGATATTCCTAAGTGGAAGAATTAGAACTGATATTTTGTCTTTTATACCTTGTTCCTCTAAAATTTTCACAATGTACAACTTCCATCATTAGAAAAAATATGCCTATAAAGTGCTTTTGTCAGTAAACAAATTTTCCTACCCACATCCCAGTCCTTTCACAACTCAATCCATCCCCTTAGAAATACTGTTCTTAGCTTGCACAAGAATAATACTATATGACACTGCATTAAAATTTACAAAGCATTTTTGAATACATCACCTTGATCCTCACAGCAACTCAAGTGGGGATAAAGCGGAAGTTACTATCTCCATCTGCGGACACAGAAAGACTCAGAGGTTGATTTGCTCAAGGCCACACAACCTGGTGGCAGAGCTCAGATTGGAATAAGTTCTTCAATTACCTTTGATACTACTTCTTCTATAATACAGAGATGTTTTGCAGCTGGAGCAAAATGTAACGAACAGTCCTCCCCCATAAGTAACAAACACTGGAAAACATTTACCAAGAAAGCTAACCATACCCTCTTTATAGTACCATGTTTTTCTACTCTAATGTCTGTCTCAGAGAGAGGTACTTCATCATTTCCATGCTCACTTCTTCTCTCAGGCTGCAGAAGCAGGGGGACCATATCCTCTACATCCCGTGCTATTGCCAACATCTTGCCTCGTACCTGGTGTACAGAAGATAGCTGAGAAGTACTTGCCGATGCACTTCATGGCGGCGGGTGGAGCTCAAGCTCCAATTGATGGCATTATTTTAGGAGTTTCTAACATGCCTTGCAGAAGCTGGAAGTCAGCAAGGGTTACAGTTGAAGGAGTTTTAGCAACAAAACAGGTTGCTGGGTTTCAGGCAACTACACTGTATCCCTCACTTTGTATCTAGGGCAGTGATCTCCAACTTCAGCACACCTTGTAATCCCCTGGAGAGCTGGTTGTGACAGACTGCTAGGCCTCAGTCCCAGAGTTTCTGATTCAGGAGGGTGTGTACAGGGCCCAAGAACTTGCATTTCTAACAAATGCCTGGGGAATGCTGACAGTCCTGGTGTTAGGATCACACTTGGAGAACCGCTGACAAAGGGAAAAGAACCTCATCTAAGTGAAGTTTTGAATAAGATAAACAGTATCCTGAACTCCAGAGCTCTAAATTGACTTGAGAATAAACGTCCATATACTCTGATCAGTGGGCTTTCCTTTCAGAGTCTTAAATCTGGTACAATTAAGGGACAGTGTCAAATAGGATTAAGTGTATTATCAAGATCAATTCCTTTTTATAGTCGAAAAAAGTGGAAGCCACTCACTCAAGGCAGTGATTCGTGCTCCCAGAGAAGAGGATCTGTGCCTCACTCATTTTTCTCATTTTTAAAACCCCTCAAATGCCTTAAACAAAAAGACGGTTAATCACTGTTTGCTGAATAGGATGAAGTCCCTGCCCTAATGAGTCCACTGTGCTGGGTGGGGAGCAGGACAGGTGTTCAGAGCCTCTGGTGAGGCAAATGGCAGCTCTGAGTGACTTAGGAAAGAGCACTGCCTCTGGACACATGATTCAGAAAAAGGTCCTCCTTCCTCGGGATGGATGCAGACCTGTGCCAGGATGGCTGGCTGCGCACCCTGAGCACTGGACGGATTCCAGCTCTTCCATGGCCCCCCCAGCTGGGTACAACTCACCCGGCCATACAGGCTGCGCCTGCCTGTGCAAAGCCTGTGTAGGATGGTGTACATATGACCAAGAGCAGACCATGGGCTGGGCCTGGAATCCAGAGAAGAGAAAAGGACATCTATCTTCGCTACTCCAGGAAGAGTTAGAGGAGGTTACAGCAACTGATCTAGGCCAAAAGGCGTCCTGTGGATGAGGTGCTAAAACCAACACCCACAACCTCCTACGCATGGTTTGGGTCTTAGCTTAAACATCGTTTCCTTGGGAATCCCACCCACCGCAACCAGACTAAAAAGGCTACACACGCCCACTGCACATAGTTCCCATCACAGAACTTATGACAAATGTAATTACCTGATACGTGGTGGTGTTTTCTGCCCACATGAGGTTATAAAGCTCAATATGGGGAAGGACCATACATTTTTTTAAGCTCTTTATTGGAATATAATTGATTTATACTGTTGTGCCAGTTTTTGAGGTACCCCAAAGTGAATCAGCTGTATTTATACATAGATCCCCTCCCTCCCACGACTCCCTTCCACCCTCCCTATCCCAGCCCTCTAAGGCATCACCCATCATCGAGCTGATCTCCCTGTGTTATACAGCAGCTTCCCACTAGCTGTCTCTTTTACATTTGGTAGTGTGTATATACGTCAATGCTACTCTCTCACTTTGTCCCAGCTTTCCCTTCACCCCCCTCACCCCGTGTCCTCAAGTCCGTTCTCCACAGCTGCATCTTTATTCTTGCTGTGGAAGGACCACACATTTTTATTCAACACTTTACTGCTAGTACCTGGTACATGACTACATAATAAATGTGTTTAATGTTGAAATATTACATAGAACTTCAATGAAGAAAGGCAAAAAGGGGACAAGAACTATCCATGGTTGCTCTGGGGGAAAAGAAAAGGCCACCGAAATTTAACTGGTGTTTTCTGACAAGCAAGAATTATTCTAAGATCCAAGGCACTGCTGAAGAATACACTCTGATAGGAAAACGTGCCACGCTATACTATGCTCTGCTATTTCCATCCCTTGCGCTAAAATATGACACTTCACAGATCTGTCAACTCTTGGTTTTACATTATAAATATTGATGGTGTGAATACTTGCTCACATTTGCCTAAAACATGAGAAATAGTTCTGAGCAAAGGAACTTGAAATGGAAAATTCACCTTCACAAGCATAACAGGCCAGATTAATTATGTTAACGGCTTGAAAACAGAGGCCAAGTCCTAACTTCTTCAGCAACAGTGTGGCTTTAGAATCTCCAATCCCTTAACCCACAGTCCATGACCTTTAGAGACTTCCTGCAGAAAGGGTAAAGGTTATTTCTCAGTTATTCCGTTCAAAGTCTAAAACAGAAGATATGATCATTTACAAGTCTTCTGACTCATGTGGACATGGAAGACCCAATTTCTTAGCAGATCTTGGAAGGCTATAAAATAAAATTCTACTCTATCTCACCTCCCCATTAATATCTCTCCCCCCACCCCCTCTACTCCACAGGAACCACTCAGACATTGAGCACCAGTGAGCTAACTGTCAAATTCAATCTTCTCTTTTCAGGTCTCATCTTATTTGGATTTCTTTGGACCACTGACACCATAACCAGCCCCTTTCTTCATCAAAGGCGTTTCTCCCCTCCCCTGTAACGCTGCACTGCTGTGTTTCCCTGAAACTCACCATTCCTCACACATCTCCTTTGTGTGCTGCTCGGTCTCCACCCTCTTTAATGTTGGTAAAACCCAAGTTCTATGTTTCATCCTTTGTTCTCACTCCCTGGGTGATCCTATCCAATCCGGCAGTGCCATCCATGCCTTTCCTTCAAGCGATTCCCGTATCTTCACACCAGCCCAGACCACGGCCATGAGCCACAGGGCCTGCTACCTAACTGCCTCCTGAACTCTCTGAAGGTCAGCTCTCCAGAGCCAAGCTCCTTGTTTTCCTCAAGCTCCTCCTCATGGAGGCTGGAGGCACCATCCTCTAGACAAGGCAGAACCTTCCATTCCCTCACCCTCCACATCCACCCACTGCCAATTCTCTCTTCTGACATCTTCCCTCTTTTCCAACTTCACCGCTACTCTTCAACTGAGGTTCTGTCATCCTTTACCTGGGCTCTTACAACGGCTCCTGGCAGGTCCCACCTCTTTCTGTTTCCCACTCCTCTCATGGGACCTCCATACTGTTTCCAAGCTAGAGTATATTCTATTACTCCTGATTTTTAAATCCTTCTGATGCTCCACATCACCTACCAAATGAAGACCAGCTTCTCAGCATGACAGAAGGTCCCCGATGATCAGGCCTCTGCCTGCCTCTCAGGCTCATCTCTCATTAAGCCCCTCACAGCATGCGGCCCTCCAGTTATACCCAGTTACAGCATGACTGTTCTGTGCTTCGGCCATTTTCAACCTACACTCTACATCAGAAATCTTTCCCCCCGGACTTCCCTGGTGGTGCAGTGATTAAGAATCCACCTTCCAATGCAAGGGACACGGGTTCGAGCCCTGGTCCAGGATATCCCACATGCCACGGAGCAACTAAGCCCGTGCATCACAGCTACTGAGCCTGTGCTCTAAAGCCCACAAGCCGCAGCTATTGAGCCCTCGAGCCACAACTACTAAAGCCCACGCGCCTATAGCCCGTGCTCCACAATGAGAGAAGCCACGGCAATAAGAAGTCCACGCACCGCAACAAAGAGCAGCACCCACTCGCCACAACTAGAGGAAGCCTGCGCCTAGCAACGAAGACCCAACACAGCCAATCAATCAATAAATACATTTATTTAAAAAAAAAAAAGACATCTTTCCCCCAAACTAGGCCAACCTCACATCTGACCATTGACTGCTTGGCAAATTCCTACCCATCTTTCCAGGCTCTCACTTCCTCTACAGGGCCATTTCTGATCCTCCACCACTAGATTTACGGCCCTTTCTTCTTCCATGGCACCAAATCACTTTGCCACAATTGTTAGTTTACATGTCTGGCTCATCATCAACCAATTAAATTTTATTTCTTTAATACTGTAATTTCACATCAGCTGACATTTTGCCTGGCACGTATTTTAAGCTCAGTAACTGTGGAATAAAAACTGTTGGCAAAAAATCATCACTCAATCAAGATTCAGAGAGACCAACAGAATCACATTATGTAGGACTGTACACCGGTCGACTAAGAATCAAGCTAGTTTGTGATTTAATTTTCCAAATTTAAATAATGCATACATAACCCACTTAGTTCTTTTTCTGCACTTCCCTCTCGTGCACTCTATCTTCTAATACCTTACTCCAACTCTGAATCATCTGTTGGCTTTTATCCTTTTTTTCCTCTGGCAGCCCCATTAAGTCCTCTTACTCAGTGAGTCAAAAATTCCATTGCATTCAGCTCTTGGGTAAGCCTATCCTCTGAACCTCTGAAGTCTCACTGTAGACCCTTCCTAAAACATCAGGATCCAGGTCTACTAATCTAGCAGGCATCAACTCTCAGTTCCCCCATAAAAAGTCTGAAGAAAATTAATTCTGTACTTTCTGGTATGATTGGATATAGTCCTCTTTTTTTTTTTTTTAAACACCATTTATCAAAGTCACATCCTATTGTCCTTCAACTGCTGGCACATTGACTGTACTTTTATTGCTGTCTCTCCTTCCTGTTTGGTTCATGTGATTGGATCCCTAGCTGAGCATTCCAAAGCAATCACTTTTCTCCCCTTTTCGGCTCCATAATCCAACGACTTTGACAAAGGAAGCTGTATTATATTTGAGTTTCACCCCAGAGTCCAAACCTCTGCAAAGAACCTAAGTGAAACTTTACCCACATCCCAGCTGTCTTGTGGACAGGCCTCTTTTCTGAACTCAGGCAATCAGAACTAGATTCCTCCCAGGCCAATTTTCTCTGCACCTCGTCCTTCCCCTTTCGCTGCTTTTCGCCAAAAACCAGGCAAGGAAAATGGAGAGTCTCTGTAACTTAAACATGACTCCTTTTATAAAAATACTGATAAATGAAACTACTGGCAGCAATGAGGCTTAGAATTACCTGCAGGTTTTCCCTTCAACATCCTCTCCTGCTATTAGCTTAGTTTCCAGCCTCAGACCCCTTAGTTTCATGGCTCTCACTGTCCTCCCCACCATATGGTGCTGTCCCTTACATGGGGCATTCATGTCCTTTTCCTGTTAATAAAGAGTGGAGGGACTTCCCTGGTGGCACAGTGGGTAAGAATCTGCCTGCCAATGCAGGGGACACAGGTTCGATCCCTAGTCTGGGAAGATCCCACATGCCGTGCAGCAACTAAGCCCATGCACCACAACGACTGAGCCTGCGCTCTAGAGCCCGAGAGCCACAACTACTGAAGCCAGTGCACCTAGAGCCCGTGCTCCACAACAAGAGCAGCCACTGCAATGAAGAGTAGGTCCTGCTCACCACTAGAGAAAGCCCGTGCTGCACAGCAACAAAGACCCAAAGCAGCTAATAAATAAATAAATAATTAAAAAATAAATAAAAAATAAAGAGTGGAAAGGAGTAAACAGGCAGGAGTGGGCACCAAATAGTTACTTTGACTACATCGTTGTTCACAGGCATTTGGCCCATATTTCCATAGCTGTATCTCAGAGGAAGGCCCCTCCCTACCCGTAGGCACAAGCAGATCCTGACCCTCAACACCTGAAAAACACCTGCCCTCCTCACATTCCTCTTAAAAACCAAGTCAGAAACAATGATCAATTCTATAAATTAGCTCAGCAGGTTAGACCAGAAGCCAAGGAGCAGATTCAGCCCCTTGGCCCCTCCTATGTCCAAAGGAACCTCTACCTCCCAATCGTCTTCCCACCACGTGCCAGTCATCAGGAAGAATATAACTGGATCTGTGCGTCACCTTTCCAAAAATACAACTAGCCACAGGCAGGCTCAGGAGCTTCCTGCTATATATTTTAATATTTCCATAAATTCAAACTTGAAACTTCAAGAAATTGAGTCGCATGCAATTTCTAAAGTCAGTGCAATTAACTGAACACAGTCTTCCTGAACCTTCCATCATTCCCGTGCCTCTGGTTTCAATATTTCTGTCTTAGGTTGCAGACGCTTACTCCATTCTGTCTGGGTGTACATGAGTAGGACGTGCTCCCCTAAAGATCAGTCTAGCTGTAGTGGCCAAGCATCGCTCCAACTGGCCCTGACTTTCACCTGTTTCAAGTAGAGTCTCCATTACTAAGAGTTAATTTTACAGGAATCTTAAGACTTTTCACTTCAGAAAAAAAAACAGGTTTTGCATATTTGGACGGGGGGCTGGAGGCAACGTGTTAAGTTCGTCCTGTTACAACTGTTCAACCTGAAGATGCCCAGGAAGCAGCTTTCTGTGGAAGCCTGGAAGAATGGGCTATTCCCAGGTGATAAGAGAAGACAGATTAAACAACTAATTATACTAATAAACTCTGAAATTAAACACAGCTGTTCACTGAGTTCCTGCCCTGATTTCCCCAATTATAACACTACTGTGTGCTCGCACACATGCCTTTGATCTGACTCTCTTTCATGTCAGTCTGTCCTGGGCCTGAGACTATGGGAGAGGAAGGTGAAATTCATGGATGATGGATGATGTCTAGAATGCAGATATCCTATATTTCAAGCCTGAGTAAAATTCAAAAGTGACACCAAGGAACAAGGTCTGGTCCTGCTTCCCAGAGGGGCTATTAGCTAACCTAGTTTTACTACGTTAAATTAAAATGACCCATCACCCTGATTCCTAGCAATCTTCCTAACAGTAACCACTCCTCATATCCTCCCCAACACAAGCACTCAAAGTAGGTCAGAAACGTTGCTTTCTTCCCCTCATTGATTTTCATTAAGAGGATGCACTTTCTGGAACACTAAAGGGAAAGATAAACACCCAATACAAGTGCCAATGACACCCCCTATAAATTTTTGGCATTGTTAAGTCCAGTTCCCCTAAAAGCAGGAGAAAAATTCTCATCACCCATAATTTATCTTTCTTGGCTCTATATCAACAGTAATCTCAAACTTTAAAACACACAGTAGCAATGCTTCAGCGAGGTGATGAATGTCTCCCAAAAGGAGCAGATTCACTCTCTTTTCTAATTTCCTAAATCACCAACCCACCTCTTCCCTAAGTACACACTTTTTTTCTTCCTGATTCACATCCATGTTTTGCCAGAAGAATGCCAAGTGACACCACACACTGGCTTAGCAAGTCCCCGGGGCCTTATCAGGAAGCTAAGTGCCGGGGAGGAGGAAGAAGGGGTTTGTAGATACTGGAGTGGAGAAAGGGGGAGAGGGAGGGGGATGCCCTCGGCGGCAGTATCTGGCTCTCTGGAAAAGCTGCGAAGGGAGGGGTCTCCAAATGCCACTGGTCGGGCTTCCCCAATCCCCTGCCCTTGCTGAAAGCTCTCCCTCGGCCCCAGGTCCTCAAGCCTGGCACTCCAAGAGGGCGCCGCAAAGTCCTTCAGAGCCCTCAAAACACAGGAGCGCGAAAAGCATCCCCCAAAAGCCAGCAAAGCCACACACCCTCTCCCGGCCAGCTTCCCGGGGCGGGCAACTTCATCCCTGCAAACAAACGAAAAGCCCGGTCCTCCAAGGAAGGAAAGAGGTGATGGCACAGAGCACTAAACAGGCACGACCCTCACCCCGCATCTCCCGCCCCCTCCTCCCCCCTCCCCCTCAAACTCCAGGTAAAACACCAGGTGCGGCTCACCTCCAGGCAAGGAGGAAGCGGGCGGCCGGAGGAGGAGGGTAGGTCCCCAGCCCAGGCCGCCTGACAGCCGGCGAGCGCCCAGCAGCAGAGCCAGGCAGGGCTCCAGGGCGGCGAGAGCCCGGAGCAGGGAACCCCGGCCTGCCGCCCCCGGCCCCTCCCCCGTGCCGACCCCGGGCGGAGGCGCAGCATCTCTGTCCGGCTGCGGTCGGCCCGCCGGCCGGCGAGAAGACAGCCTCCCCGGGTGGGGCGCGCTCAGCTCCCGGGCCGCGAGGGCTGCGCGCTCGGCTCGCCGCGCGCTCGCGCCCTGCCCGTCCGCCCGCTGTCAGCTCGGCTGCGCTCGCGGCCCGGGCGGCCGGCGCCCGTGCTCCCGTCACGCCGGAGGGAGGGACCGCGGGGCGCGGGGGCGGGACGCGGGGCGGGGACGCAGGAGCCCGGGAGCAGGTGGCGCGGGCGGGGGCTGCGGCCCAGGCCGGCGGCTCCCGGGGAGAGGCGCGGCCGCCGGGGGTGGGAGCATCATGACGCGAGAGAGGCCGGGATGCCCTTGTGGTGTCTCCTGTCCCCAGTCCCCTTGGCCCACCAGGCGGGGCTCTTCGGGGGGGCGGCGGGGGTCGCCAGAGTAAAATCCAGGACATCAGGACCTTGTTTTCCGGCGGCAGGTCTTTAAAATCTCGCTACTTCCAGCGTCACGCACAAACACACACAGATGCGCCCCAGGAGCATCTCTTCGTAAGGATCCAAGCTAGCTGGCGTCACATCGCATATTGGAGTGATTAGGATTTGCATGAAATGGCGGGGAAGAAAGGGGGAATGAAATTTAGGTGCAGTTTGTGACAGTTTTCTCATCTATTTTATGAAAATAATGACAATACCTAACCCATAAGGTTGTTATGAGGATTAAATAAATCGATGCACGTAAAGCACTTGAAAAGTGCCTGGCAAGGAGTAGATGTGGTTCGTATTGAAAGTAGTAGTAACAGTAATTATTGCTACAGTTGGTGTTACTTCCTGAGGATAACATGTAACCTTGGGCAAATAAGCCCTTTTGTTTCTGGAGGAAGCGGGTTCTCCATGTGTAGAATCACTGGGGTGGTCTTCATTTTTTCTTTCATTCAAAAATATACTGATCCGAGTGGTGGGCACCAAGTGGTGAGCAAGGTGAACATTACGCCTTGGTCAGTGTCCGAGATGTCGAGGGTCCCTTCATCTAAAATTCTGCCAATGGATGAGTTATCCTGTAGCTCAAAGGGAGCACGCAAATTTCTGATAATTGAGCACTTAGAGAAATCTACCTGGCAGACCAAACCTGAATTTGTCTGCGGCACTGTTTCTAATGTCCTTTTAATAAACATTTCCACATGAAATGTGAAAGTTCTTTTCTCTCTCTCCCTCTCTCAATCTCTCTCTCTCCCCTCTGTCTCCTGTGTTCTGATTATAACAATAATGCATATTTACTGTAAACATTTTGGAAAATATCAAAGACTATCAGGAAGAATATAAAAATCACTAGGGATCCCACCACCCTGAGATGACACTATTAGTGGTATTGGCATGTTGAGGAACTCCCTTCCTGGTGTTATTGTGTGTGTACTGCAAAACCAGGATTACAATTTGTAACCTGCTTTTATTTTTTCCTTAACATTAATATTTTATCAAGTCATTAAAGTCTCAGACAGCACAACTTAAGTAACCATATAATATATTCTATTGTTTGGATTATATGTAATCTACTTTTGGATACTAGGCACTGTTTCTCAAGTAGTTGATGTTATTACTAATTCTAGAATGAATGCCCTAGTGAATAATCTGTGCATATATCTTTTAATTTTCAGCGATGCCTTTCTAGTATTTAAATCATTGGATTACACAGCATGTGCATTTTTTCACTTTCTGATGAATACTGCACAAATTCCTTAAAAAAATTTTTATATCCGTTGTTACCAGCCATTTATGAGTACTTATTTCACAGCATTCTAGAGTATAATACTTCAGATATTTGCCATTTTGGCAGAAGAGAAAAATGCTAGTGTATTAATACTTTTTAAATGTGTAGCATTTTTATAATTAGTAATGTTACTGAACTTGGGTTCAGCTGCTCTCTGCTCAAAAGCCAATACTGGAGAGGCAAGTGTTGGTAGAAAGGAAAAGCTGCTTTAATCAGAAGGAGAGACAAGGCAGAGAGATAAACAATCTGGAGAGAAAGGTGGACTTGTGTCCCAGAACCAACTCCCCAGACTCTGCCATGAGAGTTTTTAAAAGGAAAAAGAGGGAAAGAATCTCAGTGAGTCACAAAGGCACAAGGTTAGGTTCTGCATCATTCTCTGCTGCGTGCAGCCTGGCTGACTCCTCCTTATCTTTCTTCAGACATTATCTTGCCTGTGTGTTCTGCCGACAGGATTATAAAGGGGGCTGTTGAGGGGTAGAGACATGGTCATTCTTTGACTGCTTAATTCTTCATTCTTACTTCTTTTAATCTAGGAAAAGAGTCAACAGGTTAGGCAAGGCACGGTGTGCATTCAATAGAACATAAGTCAGGAGTAAAGTTAAGTTGCCTAGTGATCTCATTTCTATAATAAGGTTCTTTTAGGGTTAGAGAGGAACAGGAATGGGCAAACAGGAAAGGGGCAAAAGAGCGGCTTTCAGTAACACTGAATAATTTTTCATATATATTTCCTGGCTATATATTTCCTTCTCTTGTTAGTGTGTGTGAATTTTTCACTGGCACTCTTTGACCATTTTTCTGTTGAAGTTCAATCCTTTTTATTGATTTCTAAGTATTCTTTGCAAGTTCTATATGCTACACCTTTGCTTACCATATATGTCACAACTACTCTTCTCAAGCTTGTCATCTTCCTTTTAATTTTGTTTCTGGTGACCTTTTCTGCAGAAGATTGTCATTTTTATGTACTCAACTATTTCCTTTTGCGATTTCTTCCTTTGTTCTATGCTTAGAGGTACTGTACCTCTGCAAGATCAAATAGATGGTACATTTTCTTACTTTGTTATTACTTTCTTTATATACTTTTGTTATTTAATCCATCCAGAATTTGAGTCAAATTACATTATTACATTGTCATCTAAGTGAAACCTAACAAAACGGCTAATGGATTGAAAACAATTTCTTTCCTTGTAAAAACAAAGGTCATCCCACTCAACCTAGGTTAAATGACAATTACAGATTTTCCTAAATAGGACAATTTGCCACTGTCAATAAATGATTTTCTCATAGGATTCTCACCTAGAGAAAACATGTTGACCTTAAGTAATTAAAACCAGCATACAGACTGACAGAGAAAGGAAAATTCCAAGAAAACTCTGTGGTTCCTTTGTACCTGTTTATTTTAGAATGTAACATCAGCTTTTTCAAATAGTTTCTGATTATCTGACCAATAGCTTTACTCTTAAAAGTCTAATTTTATTAAGTACTTTAATAGAAAATTCCCAGTGGAATTTTTGGGGAGGGGTTCAACTATGAAGTTTTAAAAAGTTTAAAGTCACTAAATGGTCATCAATTTTCCACTTTATTTTGTGCCATGTGTACCTGAAAATTGAACCAAACTTTGTTAACAATCAACTTTAAGCAGATTTTGGTAAAAAATAACCCCAACCTTTTAAACATTGCCTAAGCACACGAAGGTTATAAAAAACAAAATCTGAATGAATCTAAGTAGCAAATTTTTTAAGTCAATTTTAACCTGTCAAAAAAAAAAAAAAAAAACGGAAAGTGTTTTCTGTATCCAATTAGCAAGAGACAATAATTTTGGAAAATGTATGTTATGGGTTATACACTCAAGAGAACAGGTATTTCTGGAGAGCAATTTGACAATATGTATTAAGTGTCTTTAATATATCTACCCTTAATTTAGTAATTTTTATTTCCAGGACTCTCATTTAAGAAACTGATTAAGTAAGGAGCACAAAGTTTCTCTATAAGAATACTCACTATTGTCTAACACAGTTTAAAATGAAGTAGTCTAAGTGCCCCAAAATAGGAGAATGTCTAAATGAATTTTGCTACTTCACAGGGTAGGATTATATAGACATTGAAAATCATGTTTCCCAGAGAATATGAAATGACTTGAGGAAATGGGATCATTTAATGTTAATATAAATCTTAATAGATAGTATATTCCCAAGTATAGTGTGTGTCAGGGGAAAGGAGGGGACTGAAGTATGCTTTATGGAAGGAATGTGTCCACAAGAAAATAAATCTGTTAGCAGTGATAATCTTTTAATGGTGACATATAGACATTTTTTTCTTTCATTTTTACAGATATTTTCAATTTTTCCATAATTATCACTATTATATATTATTTTTATACTCATTATTAATTACTTTATAAAGATTTCTGTCCTTTAATGCTAATCAATCCTGCCTGAAAAAATCATCAAAGATGTATACCAAGGTACTTCCCTGGTGGCCCAGTGGTTAAGAATTTGCCTGCCAATGCAGGGGACATGGGTTCAAGCCCTGGTCCAGGAAGATCCCACATGCCGCAGACTGACTAACCCCATGTGTCAGAACTACTGAGCCTGTGCTCTAGAGCCTGCAAGCCACAGCTATGGAGCCCACGTGCTGCCACTACTGAAACCCGCGCACCTAGAGCCTGTGTTCCACAACGGGAGAAGCCACCGCAATGAGAAGCCTGCACACTGCAACAAAGAGTAGCCCATGCTCACTGCAACTAGAGAAAGCCGAAGCGCAGCAACGAAGACCCAACTCAGCCAATAAATAAATAAATAAATTTATTTTTTAAAAAAAGATGTATACAAAAATGTAAGAACAAAAAGTTTTCACCAGTGTTATTGGTAAAAGAAAATAAATGAAACCTTAATATCTAATACTAGGGAAACAGTTACATAAATACTGATATTTAATGGTATATTATCCCAACCCAAAGAATTTCTAAGAAAAGTATCTGACAGAGGGATAAGCTTTCATGAAAATGCTTTCAATTAAATGGGAAAAATCATGATATAAAATTTATACAATAGATACACTCAATATAATAAAGGTATAAAACATGGACAGAGTATATGAACCAATTTCAGGACAGGGATTGCCTAGAGGAAAGGACTGGAGAGTCGGATTGGGGAGGAGTATAAAAAGGACTTCACTTGCATCTCTAATACTTTATTTCTGAAAAGAAAGAAGGATGAAAGGGAGGTGCTCTTATTATCCCCATTTTAAAGATGAGAAAATAAAGGCACAAGTTGCTCAGCAAGATACTGTGCCAGTTTTCAGACATAGGCAGTCTGATTCTAGGACTCACCCATTTAGGAGGTTGTTTTCTCACCTTCTGTATTTCTCTATATTTTTGAAATATTTAAAAATGTAAACTATTATACAGAATAGGATCTTAACTAGGTTTTAAAATTGGTATTAAAAAGACTGAAAAATTAAACCAAATGATTAATAATAGGTGTTTTCTTGGTAACATGCCTATGGGTGATTTGTTTTTCTATTTCTTTTTACTTTTCCATATTTCCAAATGTTTTACAGAAAATACATATTCAGTTTTCTAAACAAGAAAGCTGGGGTATATTTTTTTAAAAAGTATGATACTTAAGCTATTTTATCATATTCTATATATTACACATCAATTTGGTCATCATATTTTAAATAACTGTGGGAGAAGAATGAGGAATTGGTGAGGATAAATGGAGAGGATTCTAAAAGCAACAAGAAAGATGATTCAAAAAATGGAAAATAAGTCATATGTAGAAAAGTTAAATTAGGGTAACGATTTACTGTCTCTAAGTCCATGAAAGCCCTTCACCAGTGAGATGTCTCCTTTGCTCTCCATGTCCTTCAGGGATCAAATAATAGTGTGGAGTCAGACAAACTTGCTTTGGAAATTGAAACTCCACTACTTACTGGCTGTATGATTTGGGGAACCTTGCCTAATCTTCCTTGGCTTCAGTTTCCTCATCTGTAAATTAGAGCTAAAAGATACCTGACACTGTAGGCTTGGTGTGCAATGAGTTAATATACATAATGAGTTAGTGTACCCAAAGCATCACCGTGCTCATTGGTATATTTGCAGCTCTTTATAAATGTTCCCTTCTTAAACTATTTACACAGTAGTTCTCCACTGCAGTCCCAAAACCCCCAGGAAGAGGTGGGGGAGGGGTGCCTCCAATGTCTTCTCAGGAGATTAGGAGTTTTCTCTGATAGTTTTTGTATTTTGTATTTGCATTTTGTTGATAATCAGGAAAAATTGTGTATATGTGTATATATATATATATATATATATACACATATATATATTCACATATATAGTTTGATTACTTGCATGTCAGTCTTCAACATGAAATGTTAGTACCTCTGTTTGCACTTGACTTTATGATCCCAAAGGCACCTTACTCCCTGCAAGCTAGCCACACTGGCCTCTTTGCTGTTCCTTCAACCTACCAGACATGCTGCTACCTCGAAGTCTTTGTGTTTGTTCCCTCTGCCCAGAACACTCCTGCTTCTTTGGGTCTTTACTCAAGTATCATTTTACCAGTAAGCACTAGCCACCTTTTCTAAAACCCCTGTCATTCCCTCTCTCCCTTCCTGGCTTTACTTTTCTCCCGAGCGCTATCATCATGCTGCCTAGTTTACTTCTTGTCTGTTTCTCCTTACTAAAATGGAAACTCCATGAAAACAGAGTTTGTGTTTGCTTTTAATGGCTATATTTTCAGTCTAGTACATAGGCATTCACTAAATACGTGTTGCATGCATTGATGCATTATGTAATCACCATAAATGAGAGCAATTAATTTTTATTGTTAATACAAAATATCTCAGACACACAGCAATTAATTTAATAGGTTCTAAAAATTATCCAAAGATCAATTTGGGGGGAATCCCCAAATTCTCAATTTCAGACACAAAGGATCAGTCACAGATATTAGAATCCACTTTATCAGTTTAAGGAGAAAGGAATTTATTATGCAGTATGGAGTACCTTGCAGAACTTCTTGGAGGGCCAGTAAACAAAGCTTGGATCTATGCAGCCAGGTAAAACACAGCTTGGAGGGATACCCTACCACTCACAAAACTACCGTAGTGGAAATTCCCCTGCAGCCTTCATACCACTCAGCGCATGTGACACCAAGGACTAAACATACAAACCTCTGTGCCTACTAGAGCAGAAGAGCCAAATGCCCCTGATGCCACGTCAGCCAGAAGAATTAATCTACGCTTATGCAGCTGCCATCTCATGTTGTTCAATTACTCCTTCTGAGTCTTGTATGAGTACATTTCCTTGGCAAACCTAGTTTTAATGTAGAATCTAGCTACAAGGGAATCTTGAAAATGTTCTGCCTGTCTCACCTCTTTGGTTCAGAAAGGCACGCTAAAAGTGGGACAGTTTGCAGAGAAGTGCAATTCTGCCGCTGTCCACCCTCCTGCTACTCAACATGCATGAACGCACTTATTCCTGCATTAAAGCTTCCATCTCTGCGTGATATTCGTTTCTCTTCTACCTCAGAGACAAGCCCATTGTGATATCCCAAAATCTATCAGATGAGTTATAAAATTAACTATCACCAATCCACCATATATTAAAAACTAGGGGATTACTATTCAGCAATAAAAAGGAATGAACTATTGATATACCTTATAACTTGGATGAATCTCATCGGCATTATGCTAAGGGAAAGAAACCAGTCCTAAAATCATACACACTGTATGATTCCACTTATATGACATTGTCAAAAAGACTAAACTATCATGACAGAAATCAAATCAGTGTTTGTTGGGGGGTGAGGGGTGGCTGTAGGGAAGTGTGACTATGAAAGGATAACTCAAGGGAAATTTTGGAAGGGGCATTGAAATTGTTCTGTATCTTGACTGTGATGGTGGTCATACAAATCAATACATGCATTAAAAGTCATAGAGCTGTGCACCAAAAAAGTCAATTTTCCTGTATGCTAATTTAAAAACTATTTTTTCAAACAGTACAATTCAACGAATACTACAGTTATCAGCCACTAAAGTTGACAACCAAGTTTTATAGATATTAAATATTTATTAATTTTGAAAAAGGGAAACAAAAGAAGAAAAGATTAATCTATTATTATATACAGAGAAGAATAAGGGAAAAAATATGAGCAGGGACAATCATTTTCATTTCTGCAGTTGCTTCAGAGATTATCTTTGGTATTGATAACCATCTTCCGCCCAGTTCCATTTGTGCTCAGACAGCACCTCCACTGGTCGTGGTTCTTTGGCTGGTGGGCTACACCAAAGCTTAATTCCTGAGTGGTCGGAACCTTGGTGATGCTGGGTATATGAGGTTGCTGCAGTCTGCCATTAGCTTTTGGCACTGGATATTACAATACCAGGAGCATTCAGAGGAGTCCCTGAGCTCCATCTTAGAAACTTATAGTAAACCACTACAGTAAACTTCTTTTTCTTCCTTGTCCATTGGCAGGAGGAGCCCAAAAAAAGCCACATGGCAGTCTCAACGTCCCAACTTTCAGTTCAATTGTCTCCCCTGGTAGAATATTTATCCAGCGAATACTAAGACCTTCAAACTATCAGGACTTGGACCTGGGAAGGAAAATTTTGTGCTTTGGTCATTCAGTGTAATAATGAGAAATACCACCCACACTTAACTCCTCGAATTATGGACCAATGTGTCCTGGTTTGGGGAGAAAGAGCATCATATATTAGTCACTAATTCAGAGAATATATTTTATACTGGATATAAGGATACCACCCTAACGTCAAAATGCGTTATTACCCAACTGACACAGTAAATCAGCTCCTTGGACCATCCTGCTATGCCATAAGCCAGGTGCTTTTGGGTGAAGGTTTTATGGAAATGCCAGTGAACCCCCAGAGCACTGGTCTTAATCATGTTGCTGTGAAATGATTTTCTTGATTAAAAACAATATTCTGTAAGAAAACATGACATCATAAGGCATGATGTAAATAAGACATTAAGGCAACAGAGTCAGCATAATGGCCCAGGAAAACCAACCGTAACCAGATTGTGTTTATTCCAGTGAGGACACAACACTGTTCATTCCACAATGGAAGGACCTAGTATAATCAACCAGCAGGTAGGCTGGCCCTCTCGTTATGCTATACAATATCGAGAGCTCCCTATTGGCCTCTATGGCTCGCTGATTGGCATTTAGCCACAGTGGGAGAGCCAGGTGAGCCTCAGAGAGGGGCAATAAGTTTTTTATTGAGGCATATGCAGTCATCATCACTGCCATGATGGACCATTGTTTACGAGCTCATTGACACAATAAGGTCACTAGGGAAAGAAATCGACCAACATCAACAGTGAGTCATCTGGTTTACCTGGCTATTGACCATGTGGTGAAAATTCACCTGGGACAGTAATATTCCCACATGCTAGGCCCATTTCAAGAGATTCATTCACATAACTCTTCCCCAATCCTCCTCACCAGCAAGCCTCATATCCTGTTCTTTCCAACTCCTTCACCACGTGGCCAAATCTTTAGCTACTACCCGTGAGCTGGTGTAGAACTGACATCACGCCACCTTCCTGGTAAAGTTCACCATAAGGTTGTTGGAGGTGAAGGAGGAGTTCCCTTAACTTTCCTTCAGAGCCACTCATGATTTACTTCTTTCCTTTCTTTCTTTCTCTTTCTTTCTTCCTTTCTTTCTTTCTTTCTTCCTGGCTGCATTGGGTCTTTGTTGCTGCGTGTAGGCTTCCTCCATTTGCCACTAGTGAGGCCTACTCTTCATTGAAGCGCTTGGGCTTCTCATTGTGGTGTTTCTCTTGTTGCGGAGCATGGGCTCTAGGTGCGAAGGCTTCAGTAGCTGTGGCGCAAGGGCTTCAGTAGTTGTGGCTCGCAGGCTCTAGAGCACAGGCTCAGTAGTTGTGGCACACAGGCTCAGTTGCTCCGAAGCATGTGGGATCCTCCCGGACCAGGGCTCGAACCCGTGTCCCCAGCATTGGCAGGCAGATTCTTAACCACTGCACCACCAGGGAAGTCCCCATGATTTATTTCGTAATCAATACAAAAGCAGAGGACTGGTCCTTGAGCTTATCAACATAATTCTAAGGCCAGGAGAATTAAACTAAGTGAACTAAAAATCAAAGGAAAATTAAACCACTCGGAAGCAGTGAAATATGCTGAGTGAGAAACTAAATATCAATATAATTTTTTCCTATGACATACATTGTTCCAAGAATCCTCTGCAAGAACAAGCTTGTCTGTGAACCATACACTCAGTATCTGCCTGCCTATCGGCTAACATTGATCTTAGTTGGAACCGGAGCATTTCTAGCAGCTAAAGCTGAGCCATCAGAAATCCTATGACCTGACAATTCTTTAATCATTTTATCCACTTCCCTATTTTAAAAGAAACACAAGTATGATTGGCACGCACAGATTCTGCAAATCCATTTACCCAGATACCTCAGATAAGAGCAGGGAAAGAAAAATTTTAGCCCTTAAAGGTCAGGGATATACAATTCTTATTTTGTGTGAGAGGCTTCAGTCACATCATTTGGAAGAAAAGACTGGGTGACTGGATGCAGATTTTTTTTAAGGTTTTAAATGTTAAGCACTGTAAGGACGTCAACAGCTGAACCTCAGGAAAGGACTGGCCTTTAAAGATCAATGAGCCAAATCCCATCTCAAATCCCTGAATCCTCTCAGCAACTCTCCCTCAAGTGACTTTTCAGACTTAAAAAAAATACTTCAGTGACTGAGAGATCACTACCTTTCCAAGGCAGCCATGCTACAGCAAGAAAGCCTTTCTTCAGGAGAGCAAAATATCTGTCTCATTGTCACAGTTCTAACTCTGGGGCCCAAACAAGGGCCAGCCCCACTCCTCTTTCAATAACGACCCTACCTATAGCTTCTTCTATCATAATCGTCTCCTCTCCAGAATAAATGTCCCCAGTTTCTTCCATCATTTTTCACATGATTTGATTTTACATTCACCTCAGCTTTCCAATATTCCTCTTGAAAGTATACATTTAGGGCTTCCCTGGTGGCGTGGTGGATTAAGAATCAGCCTGCCAATGCAGGGGACACGGGTTCAATCCCTGGTCTGGGAAGATCCCACATGCCGCGGAGCAGCGAAGCCCGTGCACCACAACTAGTGAGCCTGCGCTCTAGAGCCCATGAACCAAAGCTACTGAACCCCACTTGCCTAGAGCCCGTGCTTCGCAACAAGAGAAGCCACCGCAACGAGAAACCCTTGCACGGCAACAAAGAGTAGTCCCCCCCTCACCGCAACTAGAGAATCCCGTGCCCAGCAACGAAGTCCCAATGCAGCCAAAACTAAATACATAAATAATAAAATGAATCTTAAAAAAAAAGTATACATTGAAATTGAAGTAGTCGCATAGATTTAGTCTACAATAGAGTAGAAGTATAATTTCGCATATTCTAGAGAGGCTGTAGTTTTATTTTCCCAGTTTCATGTCCGGGTGGATTTTCTGAACACTAGTGTTCTCTGTAATTGCTAGCATTCCCCAGGAGCTCAGGCCATGCCTAGCACTTCGAAGAGGGCCTCCCGTGCATCATCTCATTTAATCCTCCTGACGACCACCTGTGACGTGCATACTATCTTATCCCCATTTTCAAATGAGGAAAATGAGGCTGAGAAAGAATAAGTACCTTATCCAGGTACCCTACAAGTGGCAGAATTTGGATCCTATCCCAGGATTTCTGGAAAAGTAGTAGCACCTATTGAACACGTAGTGGTGCCAGTACTGTGCTGAGCTCTCACGTCAAAATGTTAGGTCACTAGTATTCTTATTCCCATTTTACACATAGGGAAACTGAGGCTTAGGGGGCATAACGAAATGGTTACAAAGGATGAACTAGGTTATCCGAACAAGTTCACTTTATATACCCAGATTCAGGATTTTTATTTACCCCTTATAAAATTAATCTTACTGGATTCAGTCCATTACTTTACTCTGTCAAAATTTTTTCGAGATGCTGATTTGATCCAAAGTATTTTTATCCTTGCTCCATTTTTACAACTGCAAGTCTTATAGGAAAGTTTTCCATGTGTTCAAGTTACCAACAACTCACACTACATGAAAGGAGACCTAGGAAAGAGTCACACACAAGCCACTGGAAACCTCTCTCCAGATGCCATCAACGCGCTCACCAGACCGTACCAGCCAGTCATTCAACCTTTAATACACTATCTAATCTAGACCATATTTCTCCATTTTGTCCACAAGAACACAATTTGTTAAGTGTCCTACTGAAATACAGATTTGTCATCCCAGCTCAAACTTAACCACCCTATCAAAAGAGAACATCAGTGTGAAGTAATTTAGAGATAGTAAATCTATCTTGAATCTTAGTGATTACAGTGTGTTTCTAAGTATTTGTTACGTTTTCAGAAATGAAACATTAAATTAAATATATTTGAAGTTGCTTTCATGCTCATGATACTGTATTTTTATTCGTGTAGTTAGAGATGGCACTTTCTCCATCATCAAAATCATGTTTGCGTTCCAGCGTCTCCGCACTCAGTCTTCCAAGTTGATTTTTGGCTCTTGTGAGTTGATTTTTATAATCCATGCTTGTGATCTTGACCCGTTGGGCATCTTTAAGATTGGCAGCATAATTTTAAGGTTTTGTTTGCATTTTGTATTTCATTAAGCTGATAGTTTTACTTTTTCCTTAATTGAATTACCCATCAACTGTAAGTAAATTACCTTCTCCTGAAAGTCATCCAGAAGCATTTGAAAAATAGATGCTTGGCACCTGAGTAATAATCCTTTAAGACCACGAATCTGTTAAACAATCTTTCCTGGCTTTGAAATGCCGTAATATATTCAGAGGATTTGGCAGTTTTCTGCTACCTCTGATTTCATTGCTTGGCATTTAATAGTGCTTCTTTGCATAAAATAATGTTTCCTTTCAGTTCTGTGTTACAACGTTATCTCGATTTAAAGCAACATTATAGATTCAAACTTAAGTTAATTGAGGCATCTGAATGCTACCACATATGACTAACGTTATTCACAAAGATAATGACCACTAAGAAGCATAGGAATCGGGGCATGTTGCTTTTGACACTACTTTTTAGGAAACACCCAGATTTCAAGTATGACAAAATGTGAAAAATATGTAACTCTGATGATTGAAGAAAAACAAGTTATGCTAATTACTGTTTATGTTACAAATTGTGCCCATATGTCAAAGCAGTACAAAAGTGAGAATTTTCAACAGTATTTTCCTGCCCTCCATTCCCCATCTACAACCTATAACAGAAGATAAAGATGTTTGATTAGGAGATAACAAAGGTCAGACATCTGTCTAATATTACGAAATGCTTTGTTCAAGATACTTTGTATTTTTCAACTGATTACCAAATTTCCTCACACATTTTTGTAAATCTGGTGTCCTGTTCCAATTAGTTTTCTTTTAAATGTATCTGTAGAGCTATTACCCCTTTGAGAGATACAAAAGGTCACTTTCCTTTTCTAAAATAGAATTATTCAACAGAGCTTAATAAGTGCATTGCTAATGTAATTCTTACTATACCTCTGAGAGAAAATGCTCCTTGAGATAGATTCGGACCAAGTTTCATTTGTAATGTTAATGTATTTTGCCTGCGAAAGCCTCAGCTGTGTCACTTTCCCACATGCTGGCCAGATCCTAATGAGATTTTGGTACTAGAGTGAAGAAAGACACACATTCTCATTTTTCATCTCAGTTCAGAAATAAAAATTACATTAGCCATTTGTAGTATGCCTATTAGTGTTCCTTTGATAATTTTCTGATCCTCAGCATTTATAAAGTAGACCTTGAATTTCGATACTACAAATCCTGATCAACATTTAATGATTCTTTTTCTTATTAATAAAATGGGGTGGCCTAAGAAATTCATAGAGATGCTCTGTTAAACTAATATCATAACCTAAAAAATAAGATAAAATCACCAAAACTGTTTGAGCAGGAACCAGCCCAGTTTTTCCTCTTTAAAATGAGGGGGGAGATTTATTTCTAAATATTGTGTCCTCAGGGTTAGGACTCAGGTGTGAATTTTACTCACGGAAGGAAAAACCAAGATGTGGTTTCAAACTTATTCAGAAAACAAAACTTTTTCTAAACAACGGAAGAAAGTGATGATATAAACCACATCAAGTCATCATCAGCAATGAAGATTATTCATATCAGACCCCCTGAATGAAACACCAACATTTCTACGTCTCACACTCCCATACTTCGTCCCATTCTCATTTACCCCTGTTTACAATTGCTAGCGTTTAGCTCACTTTTGATTCTACATTTAGCCTCCCATAAATGACACATTTTAAACTATAAAATTGAGAGGTTTATGTATCTGTGAATAACTCTTAGTCCACCTACTAATTTAAGCTCAAATTGCATGGCTTAGAATTCAGAGCCCTACTTGCTCTGGCCTAGGCCTAACTTTCCATTCTTGTCATTAACCGTTTCCTTAAAACCGCTTAGGATCCAGCCAAATATACAGTTATCTCAAGCCATTCCATGATTTTTTTTATCTGTACACCTTTGTCCACTCTCTTTGGTCATTTATCTGGAATGAACACCCACGCATCTCCCTCTGTCTATCCTATCAATTAAGCTAAAAGATCACTTTTTAAATAACGATTTGATTTCGTTGCCCAGTCAGGTATGAGCGTTTAGTTTATACTATCTTTACTGAACTTATTATTCATACCTGTAAATGACCTTTGAAATCCCGGGACCTTTCAATATACTTACTGGCATCTTCTGTAGTGTAACGCAGCACCTCACATTACAGAGTGCCCAGCAGACATGTGTAAGAGAGTGAATAAATGAAAAAATATCTAGTCAATCATCTTATATTTACACTATCTATTATTCGGAGAAGATCCCCCGCATTCTTCTCATGCCAGTCTAAACTTATCACAGGATAAATTATTTTCAGAGATGAAAAAAGTCCATTTTCAGTAATGTGACACATGACACCGTGACCAACCCTCCCACTGAAAACAATTAATATAATAAAAAATATTTTTAAATACACCTTGTATTGGCAAGAAAGCAAAGACCCTCAGGAACCAAAAAGTATGTAAATACAGGAATCCAGAGAGGTAAGCTGAGCTTTGAATCCGGCTTTCACTTTGAGGACATTTGCCCATGAAGGTGAACTTGAGTTTCTGTATGCACAGGTAACAAGGAGATAAATCCTGGGAGCTACCTGACCGAGATGAGGAATCTGATAGGAGATGCCTTAATAAATCAGGTACCCCAGAGTCCTGAACCCTCAAGGTATACATGAACTGGAAATAAATCCAGAGGACAGCAAGGAAAATGGTTTATTATAAAATGTGTCATGGGGTAGAAGGAAACACTAAATCGCCCCTTGGAATTCCTACCCACAAGCTGACCCTCACATGAGCTTGTAGCCCAATCTCATGCTACATGGGCACATCCAGAAAAATCCTCAGGGAAGAAAATTTAATTTAAAGTGTTTTTTTGTTGGTAGAGTTTCCCAATATTTGGCAGGAGCAAAGGCAAATAGTCACTGGAGGTATAAATTACAAATATATGGCTTAAAAAAATTCGAATAGATAAAATTCCCAAACATACGAACTCAGAGTTTAAAAACTCACAAAATGCATCAGGAAACAAGCCACCTGAAGTCAGAGGTAATAGAAACAACAGACAGCAAAGTTGTATATGTAAAGATTTCAGATACTGGAATTAGAAGGCAAAAAATAAATATTAAACTTACTTATTTTAGAGGCAAGAATATACAATGGAAAAAAGACAGCCTCTTCAATAAGTGGTGCTGGGAAAATTGGATAACAATATGTAAAAGAATGACATTAGAACACTTCCTAACACCATACACAAAAATAAACTCCAAATGGATTAAAGACCTATATGTAAGGCCAGACACTATAAAACTCCTAGAGGAAAACTTAGGCAGAACATTCTATGACATACATCAAAGCAACATCCTTTTGGACCCACCTCCTAGAATCATGGAAATCAAATCAAGAATAAACAAATGGGACCTCATGAAACTTAAAAGCTTTTGCACAGAGAAAGAAACCATAAACAAGACTAGAAGGCAACCCTCAGAATGGGAAAAAATAGTTGCTTATGAAACAACGGACAAAGGATTAACCCCCAAAATATACAAGCAGCTCATGCAGCTTAATACCGAAAAAGCAAATAACCCAATCCACAAATGGGCAGAAGACCTAAATAGACATTTCTCCAAAGAAGACATACAGATGGCCAGCAAACACATGAAAAGATGCTCAACATCACTCATCATCAGAGAAATGCAAGTCAAAGCCACAATGAGGTATCACCTCACACCAGTCAGAATGGCCATCATGAAAAAATCTAGAAACAACAAATGTTGGAGAGGGTGTGGAGAAAAGGGAACTCTCCTGCACTGTTGGTGGGACTGTAAGTTGGTACAGCTACTATGGAAAACAGTTTGGAGGTTCCTTAAAAAACTACAAATAGAACTACCATATGATCCAGTAATCCCACTCCTGGGCATATACCCAAAGAAAACCATAATTCAAAAAGAAACATGTACCGTAATGTTTATTGTAGCACTATTTACAATAGCCAGGACATGGAAGCAACCTAAATGCCCATCAACAAATGAATGGATAAAGAAGATGTGGCACATATATACAATGGAATATTACTCAGCCATAAAAAGGAATGAAATGGAGCTATATGTAATGAGGTGGATAGACTTAGAGTCTGTCATACAGAGTGAAGTAAGTCAGAAAGAGAAAAACAAATATTGTATGCTAACTCATATATACGGAATCTAAAAAAAAAAAAAAGAAAAAGTACTGATGAACCCAGTGACAAGACAAGAATAAGGATGAAGATGCAGAGAATGGACTGGAGGACATGGGGTTGCAGGGGCAGGGGCCAAAGGGGAAGCTGAGATGAAGTGAGAGAGTAGCATAGACATATATACACTACCAACTGTAAAACAGATAGCCAGTGGGAAGTTGCTGTATAACAAAGGGAGATCAACTCAATAATGGGTGATGCCTTAGAGGGCTGGAAGGGGGAGGGTGGGGGGGAGTCACGGGAGCGAGGTGATATGGGATATGTGTATAAATACAGCTGGTTGACTTTGGTGTACCTCATAAGCTGGTACAAGAGTGCGAAGCAATTATATTCCAATAAAGAGCTTAATAAAAAATAAAATAAAATAAAATAAAATAAAATAAAATAAATACATAAATAATAGCAGTGAAAAAAATAAACTTTCCTATTTTAAAAATTAAAAGGCCCCTGAAAATATAAGAGAAAAGTAAGAGAATGTGTTTTAAAAAGACAAAACTGGTTTTAGAGAGAGACAAAGAAGGAAGGGTAAAGGAAGAGAAGGAGAGAGGAAGGGAAAGAGGAAGAAAGAAAGGAAAGAAGGAGAGGAGAGAAGGAAAGAAAGAAGAGGGGTGAGAACTACATACAACATTTAGAAATTAAAACTATTAAAATTGGAATAAAAAACTCAATAGACTCTCCTTTTGCATTCTATTTCCCTTTCTCGAGGTCCAGCCCAATAATTCAACCTTGATTTTTTTTTTTTTTTTGTAATTAGCAAACTCTCTTTACCTAACAAAAAAGTATCTACAAAAACAACTACCACTAAATATCATACTTAATGATAAAAACATTCCTTTTGTGATCAGGACAATGACAAGAATACCCAGGTTTTTTCAGCTTTGTACTGGAGTTTCTAGCCAATACCAAAAGGGAATAAAAGGAAATAAACAATAGAAAGAATAGAAGGGAAGAAATTAAAGTATCTTTACTTTTAAGAGATATGAGTGTTATGAAAATCCAACAGGACTATAGATAATTTCTAGAGTAAGAAGAGTTTAGTGAATTTTCAGGGTAAAAATCTAACACATTTTACACACCAATAACACAGAGTTGAAAAATATTTTTTAAACTAAAATAAAATTGTATGGAATATTAGAAATACTTAAAAATATGCAAAATCATTATGGACAGAAATATAAAACTGTATTGAAAAAATTAAAGAAGACCTAAATAAATCAAGAATTATACCATGCTCATGAACTAAAAGACTAATATCATATAGATGACAGCTTTGTAATTGTTATATAAATTCAATACAGTGCCAATAAAAATCCCATCAGATGTGCGTGTGTGTACAAACTAACATGTTGAGTCTAAAATTTATAGTGAGTCTTAAGGATCAAAAAATTGTCAAGACACTATTCAATTGAGGGAGGGAAAAAAAGTTTGGAGACCTTGCCTTACTAGATATTCAAATTTTTTAAAAAGTTATAGAAATTTAAATCAGGTGGTGTTTACACAGATTGACAATTAGAGAAATGAAGTAGAAAAAAAAGCTTAGAAATAAACTCATACAGTTATCAGTTGATATATGACCAAGGTGGTTTTAAAAATTCATGGGAGACAAATGGACTTTTCAAGATGGTACTGGGATAACTGAATAAGGGGGAAAAAGTGATATTGTATCCTTACCTGATACAATAAACACTCAATTTCATTTGGATTAAATAACTATATGTGACTGTTAAAAATATAATTAAAATACAATATAGGAAAATATTTTCATGAGCTCACAGCACAGAAAAATTTCTTAAATAAAAAGTGCAACATAAAAGAAATGATTGATAGAGTTAACTACATAAAAATTACGAACTTCTGTTTTCGAAAGATACCATATAAAGATTAAAAACAAACAAAAAGATACAAACAGAAGAAGATATCCTGGGAGAAGGATTTGTATCTAGAATATATAAAGAATTCCTATGAAACAGTAAGAATGCAGAATCCAACAAAGTTTATTAAAAGTATCCCTCCAACAGATTTAACCCAACTATATACAAAAACTTCCTAAATCTCTACCTTGATGACCTCTAGCTATGTCAATTTTAATAAATTTAACATTGAAATAACGTTTTTCCTAAAACCAGAGTCATCCAAGCTCAAAACCTGTAGTCACACTTAACATTTACCTTACTTTGCTTTCCATATTCAGTTATTTATCAAATATAGTCAGTTATTTTTCTGCAAGTTTTCTCACCCTTTTGTCCTTTCCACTGCCATGTCACCATCACGATTCAGAACCTCATTTTCTTGAACTTGTGGTAAACTCCTAACTGGTCTCCTTGCCTCAAAGTTCTCTTTTACACTTTTCCTGCTTGCTGCTCAGGAGATTTAGATTAATCCACCTAAACCACACTTTATTTTTCAATGAAAACACATTTAATCATAACCATACAATATAATGTTATTGAATCTGATCTAAGAATAGGGCTTTTTGATTATACAAGTCACGAAACCCGATATATGACAGTGTTAGCACCCCAGTTTGGTGGAGAATGTAGGGATTCTAACTGGTTGACCATATAGAAAAAAATAAATTATATTCCTAAAGCACACCATATATATCAAGAAAATCGTGTATTGAAAAATAAAACGTTTTTGAAGAAGATATAAGGGATTATCTCTACAACCTTAGAATAGAAAAGTTTTCTTAACTAAGACACAATAAGTACAAATTAGACAAGAAACAATGATAAACTTGACTATATTAAAAATTTAATACTTGTGTTTACCCGAAAAAATCTATTTAACAAATGAAAAACATAAATCATAAATTGAAAGGAAAGATTTGCATCACAAACTACTATCAAGTGATTAGTATCCAGAAGATATGTTTAAAAAAAACAACATATGTTCAAATCAATGATCAAAAGACAACCCAACAGAAAATAGGCAAAGATCCTAGAAAGTAACAGAAAGTAGAAACAAGAATCACTGAAAAACATAAGAAACAGTGTTTAATCTCATTAGTTCTTGAGGTATACAAATTAAAACTACACTGAGCTGCCAGATTAGCAAGAGTTAAAAAGTGACAATAAGAAGTGTGAAAGGTGGTTGTGGAACAAATAAAACTTTTACATGGCTGTTCAGAGTGTAAACTGGTACAACACCCTGGAAAAACACTATGACATTATCTGATAGAGTTGATGCAACTTTATTATCTAATAAAGTTGGCCCAGCAATTATACTCCTAAGAATATATATCCCCAGGCTTCCTAGGTGGCGCAATGGTTGAGAATGCGCCTACCAATGCAGGGCACATGGGTTCAATCCCTGCTCCAGGAAGATCCCACATGCCGCGGAGCAACTAAGCCAGTGTGCCACAACTACTGAGCCTGCGCTTTAGAGCCCGTGAGCCACAACTATTGAGCCCATATGCTGCAACTACTGAAGCCCACACGCCTAGACCCCGTGCTCTGCATCAAGAGAAGCCACGGCAATGAGAAGCCCGCGCAGCACAACGAAGAGTAGCCCCCACTCACCGCAACTAAAAAGAAAGCCCCTGCTCAGCAAAAAAGACACAACGCAGCCAATTAAATAAATAAATAAATAAATAAATTTGTTTAAAAAAAAAAGAATATATATCCCCTACAGCGACACTTGCATACATGCACCAGGATACTTGTAAAAGAATGTTCATACCAGCATTTACTTGCTACAGAAAAACCTGGAAACAACCCAAATGTCTGTTAACAATACAAAGGATAAACAAATTGTGGTGTATACGTGCAATGGAATTTCACATACAACAGTAAAAATTAAAGAACTACACCTACACGAAACAACATCGATGACTCCCAGTAACATAATGTTAAACAAAAAAGCAAGCTATGGAAAATGCCTATAATATGATTCCATTCATAGAAAGCATAAAAGCGTGTACTACCTACATGGATTTTTTTCGTTTCTCAATTCAATTTTTTTCATTTATCAATTGTTGGTTCTTCACAATCTGAAGGCAAGCAATGTATTTTACTAAACTTTGAAAATAATGTTACCATATATTACTTTCCTGGGAGTCAACCGAAGAGCGTCCATCAATCCTTTTCCAGAAAGTGATGAGACATAAATCATAAAGGAGGAGAAGGGGAATGAGAGCATGAATGGTAGAGTGAGAGGTACACATACTTTCTGTGACCAAAATCAATACATTTCAACATTTCATCCTTCTTTGTCTTATCTTTCCTGCGGAGTTCCAGTAAGCAATCTCTTATTCTGCCTTACATGGCTTCGTAAAATGTGCAAAATATCAACCAAAGATTATAATAATCAGTTATATTCATGTCACCATTACAATGCACAGCAAAAAAAAAAAAGTCCAAAGACTTAATTTCCAGTTCCAGTTCCGCAATTAGTTAGTCATGTGTCCTTCATCATGTCATATAACTTCACTGGGCTTCAGTTTTCTCTTCTGTTAAAACAGGGGGAATCATGCCTGCCTCAGAGCATCTTCATGAGAATTAAAACAGTGACCTTACTTTTTTAAAAAAAAGCACCTTATGGTTCCCAACATATAATAGGCATTCAACAAAGCACATCATTGTGCTATCGAACATCTGAGTCGTTTATAAATATGAATGGGGGCAAGGGTGGGGGGTGAGCAACGCTGGACCTCAGAAGGTAAGCAGCTGCATAATTTGCTTTCATTCCATAATTACAAGGTCACCAAGTCTTTTGCAAATATATTTATGTCTGTTGCAACAGAGAGGAGGTCATGGTAATTCTAACTTATGCTTTCTTTTCTTTAGCTATTAACGTCACTACATAATCAATAATTATGCTCATTCCTTTCCCCCCTTATTTTATATAACAGCCCTTGCTAATTTGATGACAATCGTCATGTCTTGTCTCTTGTGTCCTGTTCTTTTATCTAGTTTTCTCATGACCCAGATCTCAAGTCCCAGCCTCATCCTCCTTTAAGATGCCACTGACTGCCTCACTTGTAGTACCTTTTTTTTTTATGCTTATGAAAAGAATTAACCTGTTATACGCACGTTCCTATGACTGCTTAGGCCCACCGTCTTCAGTTATTGAACATGGAGGACTGTCTGCAATCACTACCTGCGGTCGGGGCATCTAAAATTTGAACCCAGGGACTTCCTAGGTGGCACAGTAGTTGAGAATCCGCCTGCCAATGCAGGGGACACAAGTTCGATCCCTGCTCCGGGAGGATCCCACATGCCGCAGAGCAACTAAGCCTGTGTGCCACAACTACTGAGCCTGCGCTCTAGAGCCCGTGAGCCACAACTATTGAGCCCATGTGCCACAACTACTGAAGCCCATGTGCCTGGAGCCCGTGCTCCACAAACAAGAGAAGCCACCACAATGAGAAGCCCACGCACCACAGTGAAAAGTAGCCACCGCTTGCTGCAACTAGAGAAAGCCCATGTACAACATCGAAGACCCAACACAGCCAATATATAAATTATGAAATAAAAATAAATTTATTAAAAAAAAAATAAAATAAAATAAAATTTGAACCCAAAAAAAAAAAATTTGAACTCAGAATCCATGTTTTCGGATACATATACCATAATTTGTACACTATTTCTAGGGGTTAAATGTGCCCCTATTTCTAAACAACTAACTCACAATGGGGCTTTGGACTCAACCTATTACTAAATGATTTACTTGAACAGAATGAGTCAAAAAGACTTCTTGCCTTAATCCATTCTCTATATCCAAGCATATGAACTTTTGACACTTTTACTTTCAATGGTGCCTAAGCCAATAAATATTGTTGACTGACAATTTCTTATTAAAGAATATGACAGAGACAATAGGAGGGTCACATTGCCCCACCATTTGCATCTAGGTCAGCCCATGTAACTAATTTCAGCCAATGAAATATGGGTGGTCATATACCTCACTTTCTGGACTGACCCCTATAACATCCCATGTGGTCCTCAACCCTCTTTGCTAGTTAACTGGCCAAATGGAGGCCACACACTGAAGAAATCTGGAGGCGCTGCTGGAAAGCAGAACCACCAGATGAAATGGATCTAGATCCCTGACTCAACACTGGGGAAGAGAACCCCTAGGAGAACCATCTGACCTGCTTTGGTCTGTAACATGAATAAGAAATAAAACTTGTTTGCATTACGTCATTGAAACTTGGGCGTTGTTTGCTACAGCAATTAATTACCCTGACCGACAGCATGAATCACCTTACTACCTGTCAGTGCACCTGTCAAAATAAAACAACAAGCAAAGCTGTGAAATATTCCTGAAAGGGATTTTGAGAATTCAGGTAAATGCAGTCTTTAGACTGTGACTGTCCTGGTCAAGACCATGTCTGTATGTGACAAGCACCATGCAATTGTGATCTTCCTAAATTTTAAATAGGAAAGATATACAAATGTAAAATCAATAGATAATTTGGGAAATATTTGGCAGATACCAAACAAAACTATTTTATTCATAATAATGCCTAATTTCTGGTAGTTTCAAAGCTCTTATAACCATAGTCAAGCCTTTAAGATTCTGAGCATGGTTTCTTCCATCATGTAGAAAGAATACCCCTTCTGCCTTTAAGGCTGAGCTGGGAATCTTGATGCTTATGGTTTAGCATGTGTGTGTTGAGAGACAATTCCCCATTTATCTTTTGTGTTTCTTCCTATCTGCCTCTGTAAGCAGAGGTGCTGATAGCCTTTTACTCTGGACTATCACTTCTAGGATGGTTGTGTAGAGGGCAGTCTTGAAAGATAGAGATAGTATGTCCCTCTGAAGCACAAGGTAGGTTTGTTTGCTGTCCCGTAAAATGAAAATAATGTCTCCCTCTGGTTCAAAGTTTGGGCAGGTTCAGGCTTTCCTAAGCTTGAGTTTCTCAGCTGTGACATAAACCTTGTGTGTGTATAGCACCCATCTAGGGCCATCAGCCTTCCTCCTTGGGACTTAGGGGACCTGGAGAACGTACACTCACATGAAGCTCGTGCTGCCTGCTGTGCCATGAGGGGTAAAGCCTCTAGCCTCCAACTCAGGAGTCCCCAGTCTTCCGCCAGCATCCATGAAACTGACAAGCTAACTTGCTAGCCAGAGTAAAATCTCAGACCCCTTGCCATCCTTGACCACATGGTGTAGGAGAAGTCCACCCCAGAGAGGAGTAGGACAGAGAAATCCCACACCTCTCCGTCCAGAGAAAGTATAAGAAATACAAACGACAAGGAATTAGAGAAATAACATCCAGTGACTATGCCCCCTCCCTTCCCTCCCAGGGTGGAATGCCCAGACAGAGTGGGGGAATGGAGACCCAGTAGAAGTATCCAGGTTGGTAAGGGGGATCTTCCCAAGAATATCAATTGGGAGTCAGGAGAGGCTAATGGCAGGCTTACCCAGGGTAGCAGAGGCTCTGGTATGACGCCCCGTTCCTCCCTTCTCCAAAGCGAAGACACTCATTTCCCTGTCTGGTGGGGGTACTGATGTCTGACCGTTTACAGCTAAATGTGTCTCAGGGCACTGCTCTCAGCTGAAGACAGTCCCATTGCCCAAGGGAACCCCCCCTTTGGGGGGCGGGAGAGCAGCTCTCACCCAGTGACTGGCCAGTACGGAGTACACGTGCCTTGCTTAATTCAAGACAACTTTCTGGTTCATTCCAGGTTCAGATCGTCTCCATAGGACTGGCTGTGCCTTTGCTACATTCCTTCACACTGTTGTCATCCGCTCCTCCCTTAAGTACAGATCCTGGGAACCCTCCTCAGTAAACTTTTGCATGCAAATCTGTACCTCAGTCTATCTCCTGGTAATCTTATCTGCAGCACCCAGGCATAGCGTAGAAGACTTTCTGCCCCTAGGTGGAGTGCCACGTACAGCCTCATCTGGCATGATGCAGAAGCAATGATGGTGCTCTGGGGATGGACAGATGAGCCTGAAGCAGCATTCATGTCCTCCTATAGCCCACACAAAGGATACAGGGGGCCCAGAGGTTCCTGCCTGTCCTGATAAAGGAGCATAAGATTCTGAGAGATGGAGGACACGCAAAAGCCTGGAGTTGGATTGTGAGGCCACAACATGTGGAGATTTCAACTCAGAAATACATGTCTAGGACCAGGGTATATACCAGCAGAGAATCTTGATGACCACACAGGCCCAAGTGCATTTCAATGCATACTAGTCTAGGAAGGAAAGCAGAACAGCCACTCCACAGCAGAGACCAGCTAAAACCCAGAGGCCCCTGTACCCTGCTACGATCATAGCCTATGATCATAGCCGATGGTCACATAGCCTCATCCCCAAATACACCCAGATACCATTTTGGAAAGGTATAGAAGGAGGGGAAATAAATTTTAAATCTATGAATCTGAGTCACTAAGAAGAAAATACTTAAAAGAAAATATTGTTAACTGGCAAATTTAAGATTTACATCTCATCCCTTTCTCCCCCACTTCTACTATCCGAAGACATAGGAAACTTCAAGCCTTCGTTTTATTGGTTCACTGTACAGTTGGCCCTCGGACACACAGGTTTGAAATGCACAGGTCCACTCATATATGGATTTTTTTTCCACAGTGAATACTACAGTAGTACACGATCCAAGGTTGGTTGAGTCTGCAGATGTAGAACAAGTGGATACGGAGGGCAGACTGTAAGCAGATTTTGGAGTGGGTGAAGGGTCGGTGCTCCAACCCCTGTGTTGTACAGGGTCAACTGTGTTAGTAAACTTGCAACCACTGGTAAATATAGATCTATAGCAATTCCACTAAAAAAATTCTAGTTTTCATATCCTAATGTTTGTGAATGATAGCATAGCTACAAAGGACTAGAAGCTACACTGGGTGGTTTGAAAGTCCTCTAATGCGAGATTATGAATTTTAAATTGACCATCAACTCCTTGAAAATGGGAACTGAGCGCCACTTATCTTTGAATCCCCCCAGTGACTAGCAAAGCAGGTGATGAATAAACGTTTGAATATAATTTACTATCAGCGTATTACGGATCATTTTGGAACCTATAGCTCCACTCCGTGTCTTTCAGTCTTTGGATTTTCAAAACCTTTTGATAATGTGAAAATATCCTCAGGAAGGTCATTTCTTTAGCTCCTATTACAAAATATTTTATCAGGATTAACCTAAGACTGAGAATAAGAGAAGAGAGCAGAGTTCTGAGAAAGAAGAAATAAAACTGGAAGGAAAAAATTTGACAGGTCAGAAAAATTGCATCACCATTTTGCCTTGGGCCAGCCCTGAAAAAGAGCTTGCAAGAATAGTAATTTTACTCCTGTAAGGTATTTGACACTACAACAGCTGAAGTGGTAAACTAATAGGACTGAGAAATAGCAAAAGGAAAACAGTATCTCCCCAATGATTCCGTCCCATTTCAGACATTATCCACTCCTTTGAGCTGAAGTGTTTGTGGTTGGTAGAATAATGAACCCCACTGGAAAGATGTCCATGTCCTAATCCCTAGAACCTGAGAACAGGTTGCCTTACATCCCAAAAGGGACTTTGCGGCTGTGATGAAGTTAAGGATCTTGACCTGGGAGATTATCCTGGATTAACCAGGGTGGCCCCCATGTAATCATAAGGGACCTTAAACGTGGGAGACACAGAAATGTCAGTGTCAGAGTGATGCACTGTGCAAAAGACCAGACAGGCCATTACTGGCTTTGAAGATGGAAGGAGATGTGGGAGACCCTAGATACTAGAAAACGCAAGAAATCATATGCTCCCCTAGGGCCTCCAGAAAAGAACACAGTCCTGCCAGTACATTGATTTTAGTCTAGTGAGAACTGTTTTGGACTCCTGGCCTCCAGAACTGTAAGAGAATAGATTTGCGTCATTTTAAGCCACTAAATTTGAGGTAAGAGGACTTCCCTGGCAGTCCAGTGGTTGAGACTCTGCACTTCCAATGCAGGGGACGTGGGTTTGATCCCTGGTCGGGGAACTAAGATCCCACATGCCATGTTGAGCAGCAAAATAAAAAAAGAAAAGAGATAATTCATTTCAGCAGCTATACTAAGAGACCAATCTAGTTTTCACTGAAGATTCTTTTAAAATGTAAACATCATCTTGGGGAAGAAAGGCAAGGCTGACATAAGAATCAGATCATTATTCGGCCAGTGTCATTTGTTTAATCACTGGAGAAAAGGTGTGTGAAACAGGTCTTCAGACGGAGACATGATCCTTTGTTCCTTCCTCAGGAAGCGTTCCAACACAACGTCTCTCCAGAAGACACAGCTCACTCCGAAGCCACAGCGGATTTTCACACGGGAGATGAGGCTAGACAAGGGCACCCGGTGACTGAGGCACTGAAATGGAGAAGGATCCTAGGGGCTTTATACGTTTCCCTTTTCCTAAGAGATTTTCTAAGTGTGAATGGTGAAAAAGGATCACAGCGGTAAATATTCAGGCTGCTGGGAGAATGAAAAAAAATCAATCATCTCAAAACAACTTCATCTCCAGGGTGACTTCAGTAATTTAGGAAATAACGGTCTTTCTTAGATATGAATATGTTTCTTGATTTTTGGAAAATACGTGCAATCTTACATTTCACAAGAAAAAAAAAGAGGCAAGTGACAACTAATTGTTTATTGACTAAATATTCTATAAATATTACATTTGAAGCTAAGCTAGAAACAGACAATAATGAGGCCTCATTCTTTTCTTTCTATTCGTTGAGCATTTTTCAATTATAATTAATGCTGAGAAAGAAACCAAATTAACAATGGTTGTCTTTAGGTGGTTGGTCTAGAGAGATATTTTTTTTTCTTTCTACTTTTTTATATTTTTCCAATTTTACACTTTTAAACTTGACAAATTAACAGGCTTTAAAAAATTAGTGAGGAAAGATTTTGTGTTTTGGTTTTTAATGTAGTGAATGTCAACTATTGTAAAAATAAAGTCACCTCTAAATCATCAGGAGGCAACTTGGCATCAGGGATCTGTAAAAGTTCTCTGTAGTAATTATAATCCTTAAAATATGCTGTGAATAGGGAGACCAAGTAGCCCACCTTCTTTAGGAGAAAGTCATTCTGCTCTGTCTCCTGAGAAATTTGTGCCATCTTTCCTAGTGACAGAGAAATCATAGATTATTTAAATCTACAAATAATCTACCAACATGAAAACAATATTATTGAATTTATACTGACAAAAGAGGGGTAATCACGAAGAACTTCAGCTTTCCCTGCAGTGTTTTCATTTTTGGAGCAGGGGTGGGCAAACTTTTTCCATAAAGGGCCAGAGAGTAAACATTTCAGGCTTTGCAGGTCATAAGGTTTCTGCTGCAACTGCTCAACTCTGCCTTTGTAGCCTGCAAGCAGCATAAACATGCATGCAGCAGAGTGACTGTAATGGATTGCAATTTTTGTTTTTGCATGTTATGGGATTGTCTCATGATTTTCTACCCATGAGTCAAATGTGAGAGAGAAAACAAGTATACATGAATATAAATGTGTAAAATCAAAGTGGCCTTGAGTCTTAAAGTACACACCAAAACAATCTGATGAATTTTGGCCTAAGCAAAGTTTAATAAAGGCATCTCAGGCCAGAAATCAATGGATACAGGTTCTTGTTCTACATCTACTCCCAATAAGCTTAAATTTGGGGGGGCCCTCCGTGTTTTCCTGTGTACAGTGTGTGAAAGCACTCTGATTCCCTCATCCCTAGCCTCCAGAGAACAGCCATCACAGTCACACAGTTAATTTGATGGATGCTGGAGCTCCTCCCACTAATATATTTCTCAATGGCTTCGTGAAAGGAGGACTCGCTGGGCCTTCTCTAACATTACAGTGGAGGGAGTGGGGCAGTGTGAGACTGCATAGGACTAATCCACTCCAAAATTCCCACCTCCCTAAAACTTTGAATTCTTTCCTCAACATCAGGCCTAGAAATTCTGGCATCTCAAACTCAATAAATGTAGGCAACCACTGAGTCCAAGCTTCATTCAATCAACCAAGCAAACTGTTACAGCCACTTCCAGCTGCTTGAACTGATACATTAAATTCAGACTCTCTGTGAACACATATCAATAAACTTAGCCTAATCCAATGTTATAGTGCATCTACCTTAATCTAACAACCAGAAAATCCATTCCCATGTAAATTCACCAAGTTTCTGCCGATATATAATAGCAAATTTTGCAATTCCTTTGAGCATAGCTATGTAAGCAGCTTTTGGCAGGAAAGAGCCCTTTGCAGGAAAGAGCTCTCTGCAGAAGGCCCCTTTGTCCTGGCACTAACCTTAAACCAGGCGCCCCCATGCTACACATCTCCAGCCCTAGCACACCTTTCAAATCTTTTGATCATATATGCCTAACTTGTTGGTTCTTTCCATAGATCAAAGAAGTAGAAATGAAGAATAAGTAATTAACAGATGACCATGTCTCTTCCCTAGCTTCCGCTTCAGTAATCTCGTGAATAAACCATGTCAACAAGATAGCATCTAAAGAAAAATCACAAGAAATTGACAAGCCTGCACACAGTGAGGGATGGCCATGACTCTGACCCACTAGCTACATGATTAACTGAGATTACTTCCCTTTTTCCCTTTAAAAGCGTTCATGGCTGAACAGAATCTTTGGAGACAGTTTTTTGGGGACACTGAGTCCACTGTCTCCTTGGGTTGCCAGCACTCTGATTAAAAGCAACTTTCCTTTCTACTAACATTTGCCTCACTCTTGGGTATTGATTTTTGAGCACCGAGCAGCCAGATCGGAGTTCAGTAACAGTTACAGTCTCCTGGTACTCATACCTTGTACTTGTTCTGACTTGAGTTGTAGAGGTCGTGAGAGATGGTGCTGATTGGTCTTGACAAGGCTAGGCATCCTTTTTTATTGCAACCACCTTAGGTGAAGTTACTGCAGGACCTTGAAGAAAGGGAAAGCCAGTTTCTTCAGTTACAGCAGAAGGCACAGGAGGTTCAGAAAAACTCAGGGGTTCCAGATGCTCAGCTTCATCTGAATTCACAGACGAAGCCACCCCATTCCAGGTCCCGCTCCTTCCCAATCAAAGTCTTAACTTTCAAGTAAGAGACTGGCAGTTTATAAAGCAACTTGTATTGTAAGTTCGCAACCTCTACAGTTAAATTATGGCCTGATCTTCAGCAAAGTCAGCTCAGTGGCTACCAAACGTAAAAGATTCCTCTAGGGATGCTATAAACTCTCTGATTCTCCAACAGTGTCTTTAGTTGAGAGTTAAGAAGTCTGAATTTGTCATTTTCTCTCAGTAAGCTCATCAGTTCAATCAAGAAGCTACCCTACCTTCTAGATTTTATAGTTTTCACTACAATCAAAAAGATACGTATGACAGCCACTTGGTCTCCGAGACATTTGCTTCAGTGAAAACTTCATCATAATCAACCACAGGAGATCATTTACTTAATCATGATACCAGTGCGTGTCATGGAATATTGACAACTCATGTTTTATTGCCAAGGCATTAAGAAGTAATTCAAGGCCAAGGACATAACTGAACCAACTCCAGAATTCCATCTTTTAGGATATGTTTCCTGGGACCATTTCTTTCTTTTTTTTTTTTTAAGAACTGTTATTGAGATACAGTTAACAGACAATAAACTGCATATATTTAGAGTGTACAATTTGGTATCCCAATCTTCCAGTTCATTCCCCCCCAATTCTCCCTGCTTTCCCCACTTGGTGTCCATATGTTTGTTCTCTACACCTGGGTCTCTATTTATGCCTTGCAAACTGGTTGATTTGTACCATTTTTCTATATTCCACATATATGTTAATATTTGTTTTTCTCTTTCTGACTCACTTCACTCTGTGTGACAGTCTCTAGGTCCATCCATGTCTCTACAGATGTCCCAGTTCCATTGCTTTTTGCAGCTGAGTAATATTCCATTGTATATATGTACCACATCTTTTTTCTCCATTCATCTGTTGATGGACGTTTAGGTTGCTTCCATGTCCTGGCTATTGTAAATAGTGCTGCAATGAACATTGGAGTGCATGTGTCTTTCTGAATTATGGTGTTCTCTGGGTATATGCCCAGGAGTGGGATTGCTGGGTCATACAGTAACTCTATTTTTAGTTTCGCAAGGAACCTGCATACTATTCTCCATAGTGGCTGTATCAATTTACATTCCCACCAACAGTGCAAAAACGTTCACCTGGGACCATTTCTGTTACTACATATTGGGATCTTGTCAGGAAAAAACAGACATCACAGTAAATATTTCAAGAAGGAATTAAATATTATACAAGGAATTGGTTACACAGGTGCTGGTGGGCTGAAAGGGCAAAGACACTGAAATACTGAGGTAACCCAGAGATAATAAGTGTAGCCACCACCGTTCAGGCCAGGGAAATATAAAGGAGAGTTTAGATCATCAGAGCCTAGAAGCTCAGAGGAGGGAGATCTGGCTGCTCCAGGCACCTCTAAGCAGATAAAGGAGCAAAATACCCACATAAGCTGAAGCCTGGAACAAAATGCCCATACAGGTGCCTTACTAATGGAATAACAAGTCAACAGGATGAAAATCCCTTCTCTCCTCCTCCTCACTTCCAATTGCTTTGAAAGACCCACTCCTCAAGGAAACTGGCAGGCAAGGGGTTCTGGGAAATGTAGTTTGCAAAGCCCCAGCTACATCGTCACAGAGCGGAGTAGAATGGGTTAAATGTGGAGTGAAATGACAATAGCTAACTAAGGAATACTGCCATCTCCCACGGGTAGACTCATATTAATGAATTCAGGAGACTGAAGCATGAAAAACCAAATGGCCACTTAGTATTACACAAGTTTTTAAATTGCCACACAGCTAGAAGGCATGAAGCCAATAGGACCCGCACATTCTCTCTCTTTAGAGGCAGACTTTCATGAGCGTAAACAAAAGAAGTTTTGACCCTCAGTTCCAATTCAGCCTTTACACTTAGAGCTTTAGATTTTGGTAAATACTAATACCTTCTATGATGCCGGCGTCAAAATTCTGATTCATCTTCTCATTTTTAAGTAGTCCATCCAGAACATCACCTGAGCCTTTGCCTGCTAAAATCAGGGAAATGAAATCTACCGCTTCTTCAGTTCTTCAGGTTCCTGTATTTAACAGGAGAAAAAATTAATTTCTCGAATTATGTGGTGTGACCAATCAGGACTCTCTGTGGCTACAAATGACAGAAGCCTAACTCAAAGTGGCTTACGCAAAAAGTAGAATTCATTAGCTCATGCAAATCTGTTGATATGTGCCTACCAGGTACATCTGTATTCAGTTATCCAGGTGGGGAAAAGCTCTTCCTCAATGTTCTGGCCTGTTGTCACCTTTAGGTGCCTGCTCTTGATGCTTAATAGTCTGCCTGTGACCATATAAAAAGGATCTACCACCTCCTGTGCTCCATGTACCTCCTTTTTCACCTATGCTCAAGCAAAATACACTTGTGAACACCCACAGGGCTTAAGAGCACTGCATTATCTACGTATAACTTACATAACTCCATTATCTGCGGTTCCTACACATCTCCATGTCCACATCTGAGGATTCAACCAATCTCAGATGGAATAGTACTGCAGCATTTACTACTGAAAAAAATCCACCTAGTGGAATCAGGTTTCCTGACTTCAAACTATACTACAAGGCCATAGTGATCAAGACAGCATGGTACTGGCACAAAAATAGAAAGGAAGATCAATGGAATAGAATAGAGAACTCAGAAGTAAGCCCAAACACATATGGGCACCTTATCTTTGACAAAGGAGGCACGAATATACAATGGAAAAAAGACAGCCTCTTCAATAAGTGGTGCTGGGAAAATTGGATAGCAACATGTCAAAGAATGAAATTAGAACACTTCCTAACACCGTACACAAAAATGAACTCCAAATGGATTAAAGACCTACATGTAAGGCCAGACACTATAAAACTCCTAGAGGAAAACATAGGCAGAACACTCTATGACATACATCAAAGCAACATCCTTTTGGACCCACCTCCTAGAATCATGGAAATCAAATCAAGAATAAACAAATGGGACCTCATGAAACTTAAAAGCTTTTGCACAGAGAAAGAAACCATAAACATGACTAAAAGGCAACCCTCAGAATGGGAAAAAATAGTTGCTTATGAAACAACAGACAAAGGATTAACCTCCAAAATATACAAGCAGCTCATGAAGCTTCATACCAAAAAAGCAAATAACCCAATCCACAAATGGGCAGAAGACCTAAATAGACGTTTCTCCAAAGAAGACATACAGATGGCCAGCAAACACATGAAAAGATGCTCAACATCACTCATCATCAGAGAAATGCAAGTCAAAGCCACAATGAGGTATCACCTCACACCAATCAGAATGGCCATCATCACAAAGTCTGGAAACAACAAATGTTGGAGAGGGTGTGGAGAAAAGGGAACTCTCCTGCACTGTTGGTGGGAATGTAAGTTGGTACAGCCACTATGGAAAACAGTTTGGAGGTTCTTTAAAAAACTACAAATAGAACTACCATATGATCCAGTAATCCCACTCCTGGGCATATACCCAAAGAAAACCATAATCTGAAAAGAAACATGTACCATCATGTTTATTGCAGCACTCTTTACAATAGCCAGGACATGGAAGCAACCTAAATGCCCATCAACAAATGAGTGGATAAAGAAGATATGGCATATATATATACACAATGGAATATTACTCAGCTATAAAAAGGGATGAAATGGAGCTATACGTAATGAGGTGGATAGACTTAGAGTCTGTCATACAGAGTGAAGTGAGTCAGAAAGAGAAAGACAAATATTGTATGCTAACTCACATATACGGAATCTAAAAATGGTACTGATGAACTCAGTGACAAGAACAAGGACGCAGATGCAGAGAATGGACTGGAGAACTCGAGGTTTGGGAGGGGGCGGGGGGTGAAGGGGAAGCTGAGACAAAGCGAGAGAGTAGCACAGACATATATATACTACCAACTGTAAAATAGATAGCCAGTGGGAAGTTGGTGTATAACAAAGGGAGTTCAACTCGAGGATGGAAGATGCCTTAGAGGACTGGGACGGGGAGGTTGGGGGGGGACTCAAGGGACGGTGGGAGGGAAGTCGAGGGAGGGAGGGAATACGGGGATATGTGTATAAAAACAGATAATTGAACTTGGTGTACCCCCCCAAAAAATAATAAATTAATTAAATTAAAAAAAATTATATACATAACAGACATAAGACAAGAAAAAAAATCCACCTATAAGAGGACCCACAAAGACCTGAATAGAATAAAAACGCTGGCCTCCCAAGGAAGAGGGGTTGTTCCAACAGACTAAACGCGGACGTCATCTGCAGCACTGGCTCTCCTGGGTCTTGGGTGTGCAGCCCATGCTGCAGATGTTTGGACTTGCCAGCCTCCATAACTACATGAGCCAAATCCTTATAATAAACGTCTGTTCACGCATATACAGAATATATACGCATCCTATTGGTTCTGCTTCTCTGGAGAACCCTGATTAATACAATATCTAAGTTAGGAAATAGATTCTTCCTGGTAAAAGGTTTCAGAGAACCACTCAGTAATGACCACCATCTTAATGCCACTCCAATGCCTCCCCTTACATGGCTGAGAGCACCCTGGTCTGCACTAAATGTCTACACAGATCTCATTTCTTCAGAGACTTTCTACTTCGAAAGCATAGAAAACTGGAGACTAATAGATTGATTGATGCTTGCTGATTCTTACAATTTAATTCAGTTCCTATGTGTAAACTCCTGCCATTCTACCTTATTTAATGCTGATTAAACTTTAGACTTACAATGTTGGTTATTCAAAATCAAAATATTCTTCAGATCCCTTCATTGTTATTCTCAGTGCAATTTAGATTTTTCCAGCTGTGCTCTAATCCGTTTCTCAATTGTTACAGAATATGTTATAATGCCTTGCATATAATAGGCAAAAAACATTTATTGGTTCACTTCCTTCAATCCCATGTAAGAAAACCTCTCTATTTGTCTTGTCATTTGATGTGTATATATTTCCAGTAGAGAAATCCTGAGATGACACAAAAAAAACCAAAACAAACTGGTTCTTATTATCCTTCAGTGACTTTCGGATTAGCTTATTTCCAGCTTTAAGGTCCAAAGGCACTATTTGTTGGAGGGTAATTGACTTTAGAAAATATACCAATACCTCTAAAGTTAACACATAGGGAAGTTTGTCTCATTCGTTCGTTCACCGAATATGTGCTAAACTCACAGGTCTGGGCAGCACACCAGGCTAAATGCTGAAAAGATACCACTAAAGACCAGCCCACAACCCCTTATCTACAATTTGGAAGTCCTCAAAACTGCAATTTGCTCCTGAAATTTTGTGCCAAAATTCATTTGGCTGCAAAACTAGATCTCAGCTAACATAAGGCTATTTATGGTCTTTACTGTTTCCACTCAACTTGAATGTTTACGTATGTCGCTGACAAAATATTTATGTATTTGACTGCAAGGTAAAGATCCAGACCCACCAAGGGTATTTCATCTTCATGATTTATGCACCCTTTTACCTTTTCAAAAGGTCGAGGGGAAAGTCTGATTCTGAAACATTTCTGACTCCAAGCATTTCAAATAGGGATTGCAAATCTGTTCCCAAAGAATTTATACACCTGTGCACATTACAATCACCTGACCAGCTTACTGAAGCATGTCAGTGTTCAGTGTTCACTCAAGAGCTTGTAAAACAGAAGTGCTGGGGATGGCATCAGTATTTCTTTAAAATCCCCAGGTGACTCTAAGATACATCCACGTTCGAGAACCACTGTAAATGACATATAGAATGACAGGATACTGATCAGGTGACTTTGGGGGTGCCTGCCAGAGTTCAGAATCCCATCCTTTAAGGGGTATGCTGAAAAAGTGCAGAATATTGAGACAAGAGTGACCAGGAGCATAGGTGTGGACATTATGACATAAGAAATCACTATATCAGAAAATAACTCAAGTAACTGAAAATATTAGACGGAGAAGAAAAGACTTAAGCAAAGTATATGTACGATCAGCCTATAGAATTTGATTTTGTCTGCACAGCTCCAAAAGATAAGTCAAATTCTAATTCAATAAATATTTATCAACCACTCTCTTAGTGCTAAGATCTATGCCAGAGACTTTCCTATATGTCCTCATTTAATTACTTTAATTCTCAGTTAATGCTAATCTTACCATAAAATGAAGTAGGTATCAGCCCTCTTTTACAAGTGAGGAAACTGAAGCCCAACAGAAGTAGAGCATTTTGCCCAAGATCACAAAACAATCAGTGAGTGCAGTCAAGATTCAAAACTAGTTTTTCCAGGACCTGCATTTACTGTTCTTTCCAAAGCTCCCTCCAAGAGTGAAAGACACAAGAATGCAGATTTGAAGGCTTTTAATAAGAAAAAACTTTTCTAGCATGTAACTGGGAACAGCATGTTCAGTCATGGTGTATAGTTAGTTCTCCATTATTGGAGGTAATCAAATAGAAGCTTAGTGGCTATTTAGCAAGAATACTGTAGAAGGGTTTCCATGTCAGATAACACATTGGATGACAAATTTTGAGACTCTCCCAACTCTAAAACCCTTAAATCTATGACTTTAAATACACGAGTAGAATGTTTAAATAACAAAGCAAGCCAGCTTACAACTAGGACCCAAACATACAAATGATATAGGAGTTTCACAAACAGGCGAGGGCTCTGTGAACTGTCTGCCCAGAAATGACTTCCTGGAGGTGACTTAAAGAATGGTTTGGGGGCTTCCTAGGTGGTGCAGTGGTTAAGAATCCGCCTGACAATGCAGAGGTCACGGGTTCGATCCCAGCTCCAGGAAGATCCCACATGCCGCAGAGCAACTAAGCCCGTGTGCCAAAAAAAAAAAAGAATGGTTTGGGTGTGCGCAGGGCATTTCATGAGGAAAGAACAGCACACACAGGGGCAAGGAGGCAAGGAGATGTGTTTGGGAGACAAGGATTATTTCAGCCCATCTTGGGTAGAAAGCTCATGTAGGGAGGTAAGATTGAGTAACAAGATTAGAAAAATAGAATTGGCTAGAGGGCTCTTAAGACATTTTGCTTTGTTTTGTTTTTTTTTTCCCTCCTAACGATGGACAGTCTTTAGAATGTTTTTTCCCAAGGGATCATATGAATAATATATCTTTTTTAAAAAGACAAGAACAGTAAATAGGAGACGGCTGCAATCATACATGGCCCAAAAGAGGATTAGAAAGAAAAGCACAGGAAGAATCATCAGAACTTTTGCATGGACTTTAAATTGATTAAAAATGTACTTGTAAAAAGGAAACTGTGACTGTACTAAAAGAAAATTTAGGTAAACTCTTTTATAGTCCTGAGGTGGAGAAGGATTTTCAAAGCATGATTCCAAAATAAGAAATAAAGGAAAATACTGGCATTTTTGATTACATAAAACAACATTTTTGGTTGGGTAAAATACAGCATAAGTTAAAAGACAACCGATAAACTGGAAAAAATATTAGCAATATGTATATAACATTACTAGGACTTAATATCCAGACAATATCCTTAATAAAAGTGTTTAAAAAACCACTTTGAAAGAGATGAACAATCCAAGAGAGAGAATATATAAAGTACATGAATAGGCAATTCACATAATAAGTGGAATATTCAAAACATCGAATGAGATCTAGGAGAAAGAGGCGCTTCCATAAACCAATGGTAAAAGCAAAATTTTGTTAATTTAGCAATAAGAATAAAATAATAAATTCTGTACATTTCCAGCCCAATAACTTTACTTCTAATGATTTAGCCTAAAGAAATTATCAGATAAGTGTACATGTATACAGATATTCACTGTGGTGTTTGTATATAGTAGTAAAAAGTAGATAGATACAAGCTTAATGTTCTATAAGAGGATATTGGTTAAAAACGTGAAGCTACATCCATTTATTTGGATACTATGAAACCATTAAAAATTATTTTGTACACATAGATTTATTAACATGAAAAGAGGTACACAATTCACAAAGCAATTAACAAGTTAAGCAAACTACCAAAAAACATATATAGTATAATTCCATTTATGAAAATATATTTGCAAGCACAAATGTATAGCGTCTGGAAGAATGCACATTACAATATTGAGAAAAGGTATCTCTGGATGATGAGATTACTGATATCTTTTACTCTCTTCTCTACACGTGCTAAAATATATGAAATCTCATATCTCAATGACTTCTTTAATATTTATTTTACAAAACCACAATAAGGCCATTTTTACTCAGGAGATAAGGGAAAGAATTAGCCTGACTTAACAACTGGATATGGGTGACAAGAAAGACTGCAGAATTAATAATGGTGCTGAAGTCTTTGCCCACAGTTGATGTGAGAATAACACTGGAACTGAAGAAAGAGTGACAGCAAGGGAATAACTCTGGAGTTGAGAAACTGAGTTTCATGTTCATCTTTGTGTTTGAGATGACATGAAAGACAAGCAGAACTATCTAGCAAGCACTCTTTCTTCATTTCTCTGGTCAAAACAACAAAAAGATAAATGTGGGAATCACACGGGGTTCAGTCTACCCAGTGTTGAAATTAGGGTCCTATCCTCAGTGGATGGTTTTGAGGCAGGGCAAGGACTAGGGTGGGGCAAGTGAGATGTAAAATTTAAGGGATGCCAAAAATCTCAGAGATCAAGATACATAATATTTTATGCAGTATTTTAGAACATCAAAAGTACACAAAAAAGGGCTTCCCTGGTGGCGCAGTGGTTAAGCATCCGCCTGACAATGCAGGGACACGGGTTTGAGCCCTGGTCCCAGAAGATCCCACATGCTAAGGAGCGACTAAACCCATGCGCCACAACTACTGAGCCTGTGCTCTAGAGCCCGTCCACCACAACTACGGAAGCCCAAGTGCCTAGAGCCTGTGCTCCACAACAAGAGAAGCCACTGCAATAAGAAGTCTGTGCACTGCAATGAAGAATAGCCCCTGCTCGCTGCAACTAGAGAAAGCCCGTGCATAGCAACAAAGACCCAATGCAGCCAATAAATAAAAAATTAATTTTTTTAAAGTATACAAAAAATCCACAACGAACAAAATATCGAAAGTTTAAATAAAGATATGATCAATATTACTAATTTTTTCATTCCTTTTGCCCCAGGCTCCAACATGCTCAGCACAAAGCTACCACTGATCCCACCCTTATTTAAATGTTTGATATTTTATCTGCCATTGATTTTTTGCATTAATTTCAATTTTTTTTAAATATGGCATGAAGACCTTATCTATAGTCATTACTGAAGGGTATTTTTTGGTGCCCCTGAAGTATTGTGCCTGAGGCAAGTGCTTCATTTGCTTCGCCCTGGTCCCAGCCCTGTTTAAGGGAAATGGGGATACTTCTACCTATGTGTATAGTTTACTAGGGCTGTCAGAACAAAGTACCACAAAGTGCCTGGATGAGATGAAATTTATTGGATCGCAACTCTGGAGGCTGTAATAAGTCTAAGATCAAGGTGTTGCCAGGCTTGGTTCCTTCTGAAGGCTGTGCTACAGGATCCGTGCCATGCCTCTCTCCTAGCTTCTGGTGATTTGCTGGACTCTTTGATTTATAGACATACGACCTCAGTACCTGCTTTCATGACTTCATGGTGTTCTCCCTGTGCCCATGGCTGTCTCCACATTTTCCCTCTTGTAAGGACACTGGTCATATAGGATTAGGGGCCCACCCTACTCCAATACGACCTCCTCTTATTTTAATTAGTTACATCTGTAATCACCCTATTTCCGAATAAAGTCACATTCTGAGGTATCGGGGATTTAGGACTTCAGCACATGAATTTAGGAGGGGGGGACACAATCCAACCTAAGACACCATGTTTAGTACATTCTCCCGTTGCTTTAGTCGTGTCCTTTAGAAGCCTCGACACAGTTAATCGCAGAATCTCTGCACTGCACGCAGAAATGAGCAGGATTGACTTACAGCCTCTGGCTTCCTTTGACTACAAAATGCTATGACTATTTTGACTATTAATTCTGTGTCCATTGGGAAGCAAATATCTCATAGGCTGGAGAATATGCTTGTGCCTCAGTATCACCTACTCACCAGTCCATTATTTTGGGCTCTTACAACTCAGGCTCAGAACAGAAGGAAGCAGAGTTGAAAAGCCAGTGAGGAGCATGACCCCGGGAGCTGTGGGAAATCCTAGGGGGTAACCCCGTGTTGCCTCCAGTCACACACTCATCCTCCACTCCCTTAGCTCACATCCAGTCTTGAAGAAAAAATGGTAGCATCGCGATTTGCACTTTTACTTTTGCCTTACATCATTGAAGTAACGATGAGTAGCCTTAGTTGAGTGCTTTTACAGACATGACAACCCTCATGAAAACTCTAAGAAGTAATACAGATGTGGAAACTGAGGCTTAGAGTTTACACAGCTAGTAAGTGGCAGACCGGGGATTTATACCCAGATCTCTCTAACATCAGAGCCCTGACACAAGAAACTTTCTTGCATGCTGGATACAGATTTCTGATGCAACTCTAGGGCTCTGTCAGAAAAGAGTAAAGCGTGTCTGACCAGGGTCAGACACAGAGGATGACCCTCCAAACAAACCTCACTTCCACCCTTTTCTGCCGCTCACAGAGGCTGCCCACGTGCTGACCTCCCAATTACCCAGAGTATAAATTTGGAGCCCTTTGTAGAGGCACTTCTGTGGAGTCAGTAGCTTTTTAACAGATGCTTAACAAAACATGATCTTAATAGGAAACTAGTATATGTTCCATGGCCAGTGCGATCATAGTTTCCATAAAGGTCAAGGCAGTGAAGCCCTGGCCACAGTCTCACACAAACTCTATTTGAACAACAGGGGTTTCACTCTGAGCCAATAATGGTGAAGTTGCTCAACTGCATTTTCATAAAATCTATAATCTGTATGCGTTTCTTCTCTTCCCTCATCAGGATCTTTGCATAAATGTTTTTTCATAAAGAGAGTCAGCAAGGATGGTAGATAAATGAGTAGAACTGACAAATGTTTTTCACCTAATACGATTTAACGTTTTTTTGTTTTTTTTTAATTTATTTATTTTATTGGCTGTGTTGGGTCTTTTTCGCTGTGCGCGGGCTTTCTTTAGTTGTGGTGAGTGGGGGCTACTCTTCGTTGTGCTGCTCGGGCTCCTCATTGCCGTGGCTTCTCTTGTCGTGGAGCACGGGCTCTAGGTGCGTGGGCTTCAGTAGTTGCAGTGCACGGGCTTAGTTGCTCTGTAGCATGTGGGATCTTCCTGGAGCAGAGATCGAACCTGTGTCCCCTGCATTGGCAGAGGGATTCTTAACCACTGCGCCACCTAGGAAGTCCCTAATTTAACGTTTTAATGAAGCCACTTAACGATAGGCAACAGATAGCACAACTTGTGTCTCTGTAACCCAGGATAATTAATTCAATGGGTAAACAAGCAGAGTATTAAATAATGTTGGCCCAAGGGAAAAAGAGGAATGGGAGAAAAACATGCAAAGCTTGAGACATCTCAAGCCATGCTGTGGTATCATTCACTTTTTGAGGGGATTTGCAGGAAGGAACAACAACAAAATTAAGAGGGAATAATCAATGGGCCTATCTCCTTGTTATTTGTTTTTTGTATTGTCATCCTTTCATGACAACATAAAATTAGACATGGTAACCCTCATGGAATTTTGTTCTATGTATTAGAGGATATTCTATGCTTACTCAATTACCTTTACCACAGTGATCTTTATCAAGCTTTGTCATCACTGACATCTTAACGTTGTCATCTTCATAAATTGTCTGCAAATTCTCTAGAAAGCATTATCCTGGAATGTTCAGGATACGAGAATGAAATATCCCATCTTAAAGTAACCTTCTGTCCCAACGCTGTTGCCTCCTTGATGAGTTTTACAATACCTGCTCTCCCCTCCCATTATACCACCATCTCTCTTTAGTTTTAGTCAAAGCATAAGAACGCTGTGATGTAGGTTTGAAATCATTTTACCACTGTCTGCAGTGATTTCCCAGTGCCTGACGTACTCTTTAACCTTCAAGAGAGACACAATTTGTCTTTCAAATCTTTTAGTCAAAAATAGTTTTAGAGTCATTTTGGAGCTTTGAAATAGAGCCTAGAACCAAAAATTAAGTATGAAAATATGACTTTGATGTAAAACTTTATTCCCATAGAGAAGATATTTATTCACTATGTACTGTGCTCATGGCTACTCACGACATTATTTCTGATGGGATCTCTGAAACCAGACTCAAGAAATAGCCTCTTTCTTGGAAGAGTAGATCCATCCTTGTACTACATGCTCTAGGCTCTCCTTGTTACAAGAGGGTCACATAACTCAATCTACTCCTGTTTCCTGTAATTTTCACCTCTTTACTCCCTTCCTTCTAGGATTAAAGAGCTGCAACTGTCCATTTCTAAGGTGAAACATTCTCAGTAATAGAGTACAAATGTATCTAGCTTTAAAAGAAAAAAAAAATGATAAAATAAAATGGAAACATACAAAATAGAATAATTCATCACAGAGCCCTAATTATGACTTGACTGCTTATAAAATTACATTTACAAACTTATAAAATTATGTTTACAAACAATTTTTCAGTTATTATTGGAAGGAATATATCTATAATTATGGGAGTAAAGTTCTGGACCTTCAGACCTCACTACTGCCCCATCAGCAGTAAGCAAAGTAATAAGGGACCTATAAATCATTAACATTAATAATAGGTTCTTGAGAAAAAATTATACCCATTCTTCCTGTTTTGAAGGGAAAACACTACATTATCATTTAATAGGTAAGTAGCTTTTTTATTATAACATCTTGGTGAAATCATGGCAATTTTCTCAAACAGAAAATGAACAAATGCCTCTAGTCTCCACTAACGGACACAGCCCTTTCTCCCTAAGTATCAGGTCCTTTCAGGGTCTTCTGAATACCTGTGAAAACAGACAAGAGTCCAACAGACAGAATCTTTGAAACTATTATGCAATTCAGTCCACTGGCATCATGGGAACAATGCTCAAGCCTGGCTCAAAGGCAAACATTCCTGCAAGCGTTCATTTATAGATTAAGAACCTGTCCACATTTCATTACATCCTCAGAGTTCAATACTGCACTAATTACCACTAAAACCTCCCATAGTAAACACCGCGATATAAGAAGATGGGTGAGAAAAAAGTCTGACACTGTGATTTTCATCTGCAATTCTGAAATACTGTCCTGTGTGGGGAGCGAGGGGGTCTCGTTCAGTGACCTCATCTTCTTTCCGAGGTGTTCTGGCAGCTCACGGAACCTTAGCCATTAGCACTGGAAAAAGGCCCAAGATAGATCGGAATACTCCTGACATCATATCACCAAGGATGTTATATACTTAGATCTATACATGGACTTCCCAAGATCTAGTTAAAGAAAAAGATACATATAGTATACAGATACATATATATTTAATATAATATACATATATATGTATATGTTATGTATATAATGTGAATATAGTACATCAAAACAATTCAGAAAGACAAAAGGGTGAGGAACACAGACCAAGGTGGGTTCAAAATATTCCCTATCTTCAGACTTCTGTTCCTTAAACTGAGTTCTAGCATTTCTACTTGGAAAAAAAAATCTTTTTAAACTTAATCCAGATATAGAAGAGAAAATACATCTGCCACTCCAACCACCTTATACCAACCCCTATCTTCTCCCCAAGGAAAGAGGAATTGCTAAACCAGATAAGGCTCAAAATACTCATCTGGCCACCCTTAAACGCATAAGTATTCATTATGCATTTAAATTCATAAGGGGCACACAGATGCTCTTTTGGGCTTCTTTCTTCTTGGGGTCGGCTGTGTAAATAGACCTGGAATTGTCACCAAGGAAAGGCAGGTCCTTCCAGGTCTTAGGGAACTGGTTATTGCTTCTCACTATGGTAACTTGTGGCTTCCCGGAGGGTGGTGACTTGTCAAGATATAGTTTGGGGTTGGGAGCAACAGGTGGGAGGAAGCTTAGGCTTCCATGAATACTTTAAAACAGAGACTGATAAACTGGAATGTGTTCAGAGGTCCACAGAGGCACAAACGTCACCCTTTGGGAAACACCAGCCTAGGCTATTGTGGATCAGGTAAATGACTGTGGGCCACCTGTCCTCCGCCTTGTCCTCTCCTCTTGTTGAAAGATGAATTGTAAATCAAGGAAGCAACCATGGGATGGGGCAGGAGTTGGTTCTGCTGGCTAATCAGACCTGAGTCTCACATACAAACACTCGGTCTATAAAAGGGCATCTTATTCCCACCCACAAACTCAGCTGGAGGAGCCGCCTCTCCTGGCTTCCTGGCACCATCCTCAGCCCACAGCCCTTTTAAAAATTCTTTTTGCTCTCGGTGTTCCTTCTGACCTGATAGCACTAGATGAACAAGACTGGTGGAGCAGAAGAGGAGACAGACAGACAGACAGCAGGATCCACCCCAGGCCCTGCACCCTCGTCCCACCCCAAGGACTGCCCACTTCCTAGAACTAATTAGAAAAAGTAAAATCAATAATGCATTAGCCAGCCTTTTGAAATTTCTCATGGGTCAGCAGACATGGGCCCTGGTGAATTTTACACTTGAGAAATTAACCAATTTTTTATTTTATTTCAAAAGTCAGAGTAATCAGGAAAGTACTTTTTCCTTTTCAAGGAAATTCATTTAAAAATTGGCATCTCACGTATAATAATATCACTTACAGTAAATCTGGAGCTACAGTAAAAAAGAACTTTTCTCCCTAATCATCCTATCAGTCTTTGAACATCCTTAGGTATTCATTTTAATTCATAATATCTCCCTCCCACCAGCAATAATAGTCACATAATATGGTGATTCTGATACAATGTTAAGTATGTACGTATCTGAAATATTAAAATTTTAAAAAGTGAGAGATAAAAGTACTCCAAGATATAGTATGATTATATTCATTGCTGCTTTTTTGAAATGGTAAACTCCTGGAATCAACCTGAATATCCATCAATGGGGGTCTAGATAAATGAATCACAGTACATCCACGAAATAGTATTACATTCTGCCCTTTGCATTTTTATTTTTAACTAAATTTTATATCCTGGAGATCTTTAAACCATTAAAAAAAAAGAACTAGGTAGATCTGTGTGTGTTTTTCTGGGAAAATCTCCAAGACACATAATTAATTTTTTTTAATGATAACATGATCCCATTGTTGTAAATTTCTTAGAGAGTGTATGTGTGTTTGTGTGTGTGTGTGTGTCTGTATCTGTTCCTTTGTATAAAAGGCATATTCATTCATTCAACAAATATGTATTATGCCCTGTTATATACCAGGCACTGGTGTCTTTTTTTTTTTCTTTCGAGATATTGCGGAAACACAGAGGAACAAGACAAAGTCCTTACTCTTATGCTGCTTCAATGTGGATGGAGGAGAAAGGCAGTAAGCAAGTAAACAAATAAATAAGATACTTTCAGATAGTGGTCAACACTGTAAAGAAAATAAAACAGACTAATGGAAGAGCTGCATAGGACAGTCTGAGGTAACACCTGAAAACCAGACTAGATTGGGGGAGTCTTTCAGACAGAAAAAGCATCTGATGCAAGACCCTCAGACAGCACAAAGTCAATGAGGTGAAAGAGTTAAAGGAGATGGTAGAAATAGTGGAAGAAACAGGCAGGGCCAGATCAAGAAGAGTCTTTTAGCTCATGTAAAGGAGTTTATATCTTATTCTATATGCAGTGGAAAACTAACAAAACTGGGATTGGCTGATAAGGGAGATGACCCAAAATGACTTACATTTTAAAATATGTCTTAAAAAGTGCATAAACACTCCCCATGCCGGTCCCTAAGATGCATTAGAAACATCTCATATTGAGGGAGAAATTTTTTCTCCATTGTTTTTTTCAACTGTGTGCAAATAATATTTGAAATGTTTAATGAAAAAAAATGGGTTAATAATGTAAGGTGGCAAACCAATGCTGAGAATGTTTTCTTGTTTCTTTGTTTAATGTGGAATACTTTTTTCTAAGCATACCTGTCTGTAGTGTCATCAATCTTCACCAGACTGTGAGCAAGAATAATGTCAGATTAACATCGACCAAGATCTCCAAGCTTCTCAACTCCCCACCAATTCAGGCAAAAATTACTTTTTAAGTTCTCCCTCTCTCCCAGACAATTCAAACCAATTACTCAACCTCTCTGAATCCTAGCTTGGGCTTCTATAAAGAGAGAAATGATATCTACCTCAGATATAATGAGTTGATGCAGGAAGAACTCAAAGTTAGGTGCATATTGGAACTACCCAGAAAGTTAGTACAGGATATAGAGGCTCACTGAAATAGAGTAAGACCTGAACATCTGCATTTTATTCAAAGTTTCCAGGTGATTCTGATACACACTCAAGCTTGAGAACAAGCAAGTAAAGATATTGCCTAATCTACTGCAATTCCTGGCATAGCAAGCTCTAATAAAAAAGTATTTCGACTTCCCTGGTGGTGCAGTGGTTAAGAATCCACCTGCCAATGCAGGTGACACGGGTTCGATCCCTAGTCCAGGAAGATCCCACATGCTGCAGAGCAACTAAGCCCGTAAGCCACAACTACTGGGCCCACATGCCACAATTGCTGAAGACTGTGCCTAGAGACCGTGCTCCACAACAAGACAAGCCACCACAATGAGAAGCCCACACACAGCAACAAAGAGTAGCTCCCGCTCCCCGCAATTAGAGAAAAGCCTGAGAGCAGCACGGAAGACCCAACGCAGCCAAACAAAAACAAAACAAAACAAAACAAAGGTGTTTGTTCCTCACCCTTCCTTGTTCTGCCTGAACTACAGAGTAGCTGCTTTCCTTTCTATTATCTGCCTCGCCAACTCTTCAGTGAAATTAACAAAACGAAAATTGAGTGAGAAAATTTAAGATCCTGCACAAGTAATAAAAAAGTCATGTGTGCAAATATAATGTATTAGGTGCCCTACAATTACAGCCATTTTTTTCCCAGCCATTTTTAAAATTTGCATATGCATGAGATGGGTGGGAACAGTGTGAGACCCGGTCCTCTTAATGAGAGGAAGCTGATGGTACTGGATTTGCCCCCAGCCTCAATGTGCCTCCCCAACATAGGATAGGGATGCACTTTCATCCAGACTTTTCCACACTGTTGGCAGTGTCTTCGGACACCACAGGCTGACTTAGCCTCCCCGGAAGTCAAGGCCAGGCACCAACAAGGCTGCTGCTGTGCTCACCACAAAGGAGCCACCGCAGTTCCTCTGTTCCACCCAGATCTGGAAGTACCCCTTGAGGCTCTGGCTCTTCCCACCACCGCAGCTCAGAAGAGCTGCATGAACTCTGAGTCTCCCAGTGGAGGGGCCAGATAAACCCAACTCAAGAGTTTGGAGGAGGTTACATCTTCTGAGAGATGAGACACAGAAAGGAGCCAGCAGATAAACACCTGCTCTTCTGGGTCCTCCCCCTACTCTCCTATACCCGTCGCACCCCCGTTCCCCAACCCCCACCCCCATGTCGGATCGATGGTTCCATGAATCAGCCCCTAATGCCATCCTCAAGCCCCCAGATAAACAACAACTAGAAGTGAGATGTTAAAACCAGGCAGTTGACTTCACTTCTCATCATGAAATATTGTGGCCAAGGAGGATCCCCTATTCCCACCTCAGGAAGAAACAGAGGCATGAATGGAAGGACACAGGGATGTCCCAGAAAAGAGAAACAAGGTCTGCTAGATTGGCGGCAACTTCCTTGACACCACAGAGTCTTTGCCATTTCTGCCCATCGGGGTTTCAATGTTTGCTGTGGACCAGGGACAGGTGGATGCTTAACTCTGTCCCTTTTCAAAAGGAAGCTTATTTTGCAATTTTTCCTACTATTGTTTAATTATTGCATATGTCTGCATTGAAAACCGATAACTTGTATTTAAGTTTTTACATCATTTGATGCTGGGGAAACAGGAGGAGACAAGATGGAAAGGAATAAACATTACCGAGAGACTTTGGACTTCAAGGAAGAGAGTGAGAGGGTTGTTTAAACGAGAAGAAAAATGTGACACTGGGTACCAAAGAGGTGGACTGTGAAAATTCATTTCTACTAGCATGATGAGTGTACTCTTGTGTTTTTGTTGTTGTTGTTGTTGTTTTAGCATTTGCTAGTCTGGGAGGTATAAAGCAATATATCAATGTTAATTTAGCTTGCATTTTTATGACTACTAGCACATTAGAGCATCTTTTAATATATTTATTGGCTGTTTGGATTTGCTCTTGTGAATTGCATATTCATATCCCATGTTTATTTTTCTATTGAGTTGTTTGTCTTCTTTGTCAAATTGCAAGAGCTCTCTGTATATTACAGTTATTAACCCTTGCTAAATCCATCATCTGCTTCACAAATATTTGTTCCAAATTCTCTGCAGGCATTGCTTATAGTTTATCTTGCCTAAAAATGTTTAGTATTTATATGCTCAGATATATCAATTTTTAAAAATAGATGCTAGAAAAAAATTTATTGTAAATTTTTAAAAAACTAGATGCTAGGCTTATTATTATTAATATTATTATTAGCATCATCATCATCATCTTTCTCTCCCCATAGACTGTAAATGCTGTCTCTTAGATTTTTTCTAAAATTCTTAATTTTTATAGTTAAGTCTTTTAACTGGAATTGACTTTTGGATATGCGAAACATAGGAATCCAATTTTATTTTCTTATAGATGGACGACTAGTTGTGCCAGCACCAATTGTTAAATAAACCTTTTCTCCCTGAATTAAAATACGCTTGTCATATGTTAAATTTTAATGTTTCCTGCTCTATGTGTGAATGAACAATTTGTCTAGTCCCATGCCAGTTTCATATTACTCAGGTTGTAATGACTTTATACTATGTTCTGATAACTGGGAAGTCCCCCTCAATATGCTTTTAGATACGATTCTTGACATTTTTAAGGTCTTTCTTCCAACTGAACTTTCCAGTTATTGTGTCCAGTTCCACAAAACAAATCCAAGTTGGTATCCTAATTGGAATTGTATGAAATGTATAAACTGATTTGGGAATGATTAGCTTTTTATAATTAAATCTTCTCATTCAAGAACATGCTATGCCTCGCAATTTGTTCAGACCTTGATTTTATGTTGAAAATGTGACAGTTTTTTTTCATGTAGAGACACCATTTGTTTTGTTAGTACTGGGGGTAAGTCAGTTGCACTAATAGCATCATAGAGGCTGACTACCTTCCCCCACGCCATGTAAGTTGCTTTGGCCAAAAGAAGGGGGCAGAAGTGACAGAATGCTAGTTTCAAGCCTAGGTCTCAATATGTCTTGCGTATTTCTGCTTGTTCTCATGTACCTTTCCCATACCCATGGAAGGCGCTTCCTGTGTAGCCACTGCCCCTTCAACCTAGAAACAGACCCTAGAGCAAAGCCATTCAGCCAAGCCCAGCCAAGAATTATGAGTGAAAATACCTGCCAGGATGGGCTATGCCAAGATTCTATTTGCCATTCCATTGTGCTGTTGGGAAGAATGTAATTCCTCACTATCTCTGCTGTACAGATGACTCATACTATGCACATCAAACACAACCAACCCTGGCATTTTGACCAAGCAGATTGGACCAGATATTCCTGCCTATGCTAAAAGCACACATGGTAAGCTGAACATTAGAAAGAGCTAATCCTTTGAAAAGCTTAGAATAAAACTCCGCCCAATAAGGATGCCCTGTATCAAATGGTAACATATCAACACACTTCATTCCTCTTGTTAAGGATGAAGTAATAGGTACACAGAAGTGGGTCACAATTTCTCCACTACTCCACGTAGCTTGCTAGTTTTGGAAGTGCTGGCTATTCTCTTAGGTTTGGCGTGTGAATGTCATCAAATCTCTACTTTCTAACCTTTTATTTTCCAACAACAAAAATAATAGCTGGTACATTTTAGTGTTTACCATGAGCCACAACAATTATACCAAACATATTCAGTATTTCTTAATATTTATGTCATTTTGTTAAATCTTAATAAATTAATCTATGAGGTAGTTATTATTATTGTTCTCTTTTTACAAGTGAGGACACTGAGGTTTAGAGAGGTAAAATAACTAGTTCACTGTCATGTAGCTTGGAAGTAGAGGAACTGGACTACAAATCCAGATCTGTCTGGCTCCCAGGATGGTCTTACATGCTTCTATAGCAGTGGTCCTCAAAGTGTGGTCCCCAGACCAGTACATCAGCATCACTTGGGAACTTGTTAAAAATTCAAATTCTTGGGTCCTACCCAGACCTACAGAATCAGAAACTCTGAGAATGGGACCAAAAAAAAAAAAAAATCCTTGTTTTAACAAGCTCTCCTCACCATGATTCTGATGCCTGATTAAGTTTGAGAACCATTGCTCTATACCATACTACCTCTACAAAATAATTTTAAAGGTAGGAACGAATCCTGTGAGCAGGAATGATCTGAAAGTCTTCCTGAAGACTATAAGCTGAGCTTTGGAGGATGGAGAGAATAGAGTGGGTATAAAAAGAAGATGTCAAAAATTAAACATACTCTAACCATGTGATCCAACAATTGCACCCTTTGTTATTTATCCAAAGGGGTTGAAAACATATGTCAACACAAAAAGTTGCTCATGAATATTTACAGCAGCTTTATTCTTTTTTTTTTTTTTTTTTTTTTTGGCTGCATTGGGCCTTTGTTGCTGTGCAATGGCTTTCTTTAGTTGTGGAGATCAGGGGCTACTCTTCATTGCGGTGCACTGGCTTCTTATCACTGTGGCTTCTCTTGTTGCAGAACACTGGCTCTAGGCACACAGGCTTCAGTAGTTGCAGCACGTTGGCTTCAGTAGTTGCGGAGTGCAGGCTCAGTAGTTGTGGTGAACGGGCTTAGCTGCTTCGCAGCATGTGGGATCTTCCTGATTCAGGGCTCAAACCTGTGTCCCCTGCATTGGCAGGCGGATTCTTAACCCCTGTGCCACCAGGGAAGTCCCAGCAGCTTTATTAATAACTGCCAAAACTTGGAAGCAACCAAGATGTCCTTTAGTAGATGAATGAATAAATAAACTGTCATATATCTACACAGTGTAACATTATTCAGTGCTAAAAAGAAATGAGCTATGAAGCCATGAAAAGACATAGAGGAAATTTAAATGCATATTATTAGGCAAAAGAAGCCAATTTGAAAAGCTGATGACTCCAACTGTATGACATTCTGAAAAAGGCAAAACTGTGGAGACAGTAAAAAGATCAGTGGTTCCCAGGGGATGGGGGCTGTGGGAGGTGGGGCAGAGAGATTTTTAGGGCCGTGAAAATACTCTGTATGATAATATAATGATGGATACACGTCATTATGCATTTCTTCAAACCCACAGAACATACAACATAAGAGTGAACCCTAGTGTAAACTATGGGCTTTGGATGGTTATGATGTGTCAAAGGAGATTCAGCAATTGTAACAAAAGTGCCACTCTGATGAGGGATGTTGATATGGGAGAAATTATACACAAATGGGAGCCAAAAGTATATGAGAAATCTCTGTACCTTCCTCTTATTTTTGCTGTGGATCTAAAACTGCTCTTTTTAAAAAAAATCATCTTAAATAAAAAATAAAAATACTAAGTGCCAAAAAATACTTTGCCTGGGGAGGTTCAAAGTCAAAAGTGTGATTTTGTGGATGAAAAGACCAAGACCAGCTTTCATGGAGGAGGTAATCATTAAAAGAGGCCATATACATGCCTTGAGCCTCAGGCCACCCTCACCTCCCCAAGAGGCCCTCCTCTGCCTCTGGGTTGGACTCTGGACCTGCTGTGGGTCCTGTGGGGTCCAGTTGGGCTCTGATCTGGTCCAGTTCCTGTGTGTGCTTGCCCCCACAGTCCCCAGCTGCCAGAGCTAGACTTTTTTCATTTGTAGGAACATTCATTCTCTACTCAGATATTCCAAAGACATAGGGTCTACCTCACTGATCACAGGGATTTAGTCTGCAGTGTGTATATCTGATGGAAAGATTTTATAATCTCTTCCTTAGTCCCCCTGTGCCTGGTGTTCAGCTTTGGTTTTGTTCCTAGAGAGTCCTCAGCCACAGGGAAGATTAGCCACAGAGAACTCTCACGGAGGCCTTTATCAGAGTCTAAGATCTGGCTTCACCCAACTGCCTGCAACTGCCAGTGCTGGATACCTCACACCAAACTACAAACAAGACAGGAACACAAACCCACCCATCAGCACACAGACTACCTGAAGCCATATGAAGCTCACAGATACTTAAAACACACCACCTGACACGGCCCTGCTCATTAGAGGGAAAAGACTCGATCCACCCATCAGAAAGCAGGCACCAGATTCCCCCATCAGGAAGCCTACTCAAGACTCTGGACCAACCCCACCACAGCGGGCAGAGAACAGAAACAAGAGGAATCACTACTAGGCAGCATAGGGAAAGGAGACAGCAAATACTATAAATTTGACAAAATGAGAAAACAAAGAAACACCTTGCAGGCAAAGGAGCAAGATAAAAACCCACAAGACCAAATAAATGAAGAGGAAATAGGCAAATTGCCTGAAAAAGAATTCAGAGTAATGATAGTAAAGATGATCCAAAATCTCAAAAACAAAATAGAGAAAATACAAGAAACATTTAATAAGGGCCTAGAAGAACTAAAGAGCAAACAAACTGTAATGAACAACACAATAACTGAAATTAAAAATACTCTAGATGGTATAAACAGCAGAATAACTGAGGCAGAAGAATGAGTAAGTGAGTTGGAAGATAGAATGGGGGAAATAACTGCCACAGAGCAGGAAAGAGAAAAAAGAATAAAAAGAATGGAAGACAGTCTCAGAGACCTTGGTGACAACATTAAGCGCACCAACATTTGAAACATAGGCATCCCAGAAGAAGAAGAAAAAAAGAAACAGTCTGAGATGACTTAGAGGGCTGGGATAGGGAGGGTGGGAGGGAGTCGTGGGAGAGAGCAGATATGGGAATATATGAATAAATACAGCTGATTCACTTTGTTGTACAGCAAAAACTGGCACAACCGTGTAAAGCAATTATATTCCAATAAAGAGCTTAAAAAAAAAAGAGGCTACAAGGAATGGTTAAAAAGTGAACAAAGGGCAAAGGACAGGACTGTCTAGGTCGAGTTTCTCAACCTTGGTTCTAGGAATGTTTTGGAAGAGATCCTTCTTTGTCATGGGTGTCTGTCTTGTGCATTGTCAGATGTTTAGCAGCATCTCTACCTACTAGATATCAGTGGCCCTCTCCAGCTGTGCCAACCAAAAAGTCTCCAGACATTGCCAAATGTCCCTGGTAGGAAGAGGAAGGAAAGGGCAATATTGCCCTTGGTTAAGAACCAGCTAAAGAACCAGGTGAAGGGAATAGCACATGGAAAGGCATGGAGACAAATAGCACAGAACATGAGAATGGTTTGGTTAAAATACAGTGTTGTAACAACTATTCATTACGAAGCTGGAAAGCAATAAAGTAATGAAAATGGGGCTAGAAAAGTGTTCTGGGACCACAAGGCTTCACACATTTGGCTTAAAAGTTTGCGGGTATACTTTGTGAACAAAGAGGAACTACTGAAGGTCTTTGATCTGGAAGTAACAGGTTAAGAACACTAAGATTTATGAGTAATGTTTGGGAAGAACTAAAATGAGTGTTTAATGTCCTTTGGTGAAAGAATTTTAAAGGATTGTTACATAGTTAAACCATTAACATTCAATATTTTCTTCATCAGCTAAAGGGTGGTGAATGTTTTTCGGTCAAAAGTTTACATATGTATATTTCATAATGAAATCTTTTTATTAAAAAGCTCTTAATTCTTAAATTTAACAAAAAGGGGATTTCTAGCATTTACTCCTGTTTTCTCTACCATACTATGAGTTCTGAAGAAACTGACTGTCCTCAGCTCAGAATTGGCCTATGTGGGTACTCAATACATCTTGTTCAATGAATAAAATTTTTGACAAAGGATAATGAAATATACATCTGGTTCTAAGATGTAAGTGAAAATGATTTTTGCACTTCTGCATTACCTACGTACAGTGATTATACTTCAATTTTCTTGCCTTTAAAATCTATCTCTTTACTCAAACTCCTCAGCACAAAATGTTCACGCCCTTATTTCACATGGCTCTCAACATAATGCCACGTACTGCTGTAGCACTGTGATAATAATATGCTCATTAATGCTCAATTAGCTTTAGCAACAAGTGGATTGTTGCCTGAACAAATGAAAGAGGACACTCCAAAATTAGCTTTGTTAAACTAAAAACTTTTAAGAATTGGGAAAAATTAAATCAGATGAAAAGGGAAAGCAATACATTTCACAGGATATGAGATATACTTATCAAAATCTAAAATGGACACAGATTTATTAAGGAGAAGATTATAAGTGGCATTCCCATTCTGATTCACACAGTGCAAAAAATGTTAGGATTGTTCTCTTCTACTAGTGATAGTTCTATCGGAGCAGATCATATAATAAAAATAAAATTTATATACTTTCTGTAGTAGCAATGCCCTTGCTATGATGTTGATAAGCACATCTTTAGTTATGCATTAATACATAAATAATAATACATTTCTTAATTTATATAGCTCTCCCAAAAAGAATCATGTCCTGAAAAATTATATTCAAAGTGGCCTGAGTGGAAAAAGATTTTCCACTGTGAAAAAAATACCCTCCCTCTCCCAAAAGTAATTGAGGAATGAAAAGCAACAACCAAACAAGAGGCAGACAAGGCACGTCCAAATCAAATGTGAATATGGAGTCTTAAATATTTTACATACTTTTTGAAAGACAGAAGAGACTTCTTCAGGAAGATGGTTATTTTTACTAACATATAAATGTGTATTATGACTTCTTATAGGATATTTTAAAGGGGGATCTAGTTTGATTGAGTCCAATCTACTGGAAAAGAAGTTGTTCAAAGCTAAGATGTATAAACAAAAGGACAGAGACACATACCTATGGAGTTTTAGCTGCTTTCAGCCAGCACACAAAGGTTATACTAGCCCATGACTCAGGACAGAGGAGTCCTGTGCACAGCAAATAAGAAATGTACTGATCCAAGCAGTCAAGGTTTGCAATCCCCTCCTTTTGAATGTGGGCTGGATTAGTGGCTTGCTTCTAAAAGAGTATGGCAGAAAGTGAGGACTTATCAGCCTGTAGATGACAGAGCGTAGGACTTCTCAGCCTCCACAATTACATGCAACAGATTCACTCCAATGACACTTGAATCTGCTTTGCTGAGAGCCACTGATGACTGTGCTGAACTCTTCATGCACCTATTATTTCCTGAGCACCTGCTATGCACCAAGAACTGCAGAGGCCTGGTGATAAGAGAGTGAAAAAGGCAGAAGGAAATAGACAATAAACAGATCAACACATAGCTGAGATAACTTAGAAAATGACAAAAGTTACTAAGAATATAGACAAGGGTACCATAGACTGAATGTTTGTATTCCCCCTCAAATTCATAGGTTAAATTCTAACCCTCAATGTGATGGTGCTAGGAAGTGGTGCCTTTGGGAGGTGAATAGGTCATGAGGGTGGAGCCCTCATGGATGGAATTAGTGCCCTTATAGAAAAGACACCAGAGAGGTCCCTGGCCCCTTCCACAGCATGAAGACACAGGAGAAGAGGGCCATCTATGAACCAGGAAGCTGGGTCTCACCAGATACCAAATCTGCCGGTACATTCATCTCAGCCTTACAGCCTCCAGACAAATGTCTGTTGTTTACACTGAGCCCCTCAGTCTCTGCAATCTGTTATAACAGCCTGAATGCACAAATACAGCAGAATTTGTCACATGAGCAAAGGATCTCTTCTCTCCAGAGCTGAACCCAGAGCTGAGCTCGGTGGGTCCCAGCTAGGGATGTTCGATAGATCCTGGCTGGACAAACACCCCACACCCAGCACGTGTGGGATTGTGGGTGGATGCTGCTCATGGAGGCTGAGTCCAAGAGAACCTGTTTCTAAGGCTTGGTGTGGGGGCAACAATCTGAAGAGTGGGGAACATCAGACCACCAGTCACGTTCTTCCTCTGCTGGGGGCCCCGAGCTCAGTGTGAGCTGGGAGAGATGATGCTCTGAGAAGCTGCCATTAAAACTGACAACAAACCAAAATCACAAGGAGGAGTAGAGAGCCAGACCTAGAGGATGTGCCACTCAACCCCCCAGCCAGGCAGGCGCAAATCTGCCCCAGTTCCCCGTGAGATGCTGAGTCACAGATGCTGGTCACAGATGCTGGCAGGAATGGGAGCTGCCTGCTGCTGTGTACAAGGACATGAGATTATCTTTGCTTGGATTGAAAATGACAGTCAAGACCTCCTCGCTTGGCATCCTCTTGGACAAACCTGCTCTACAATAAAGCCTGCAAGTGGTTCCCAGAGGTGGCATGTGACTGAGAAATCAGTGCCTGTTGGTTCCTCAAGGTCACATGTGATTGAGCAAACAGTGCCTACTGGTTCCTGGAGGTGGCATGTGATGGAGTAGATAGCTCCCATTGGTTCCCAGAGGTGGCAGGTGTGTGAATAGACAGCTCCCATTGATTCCCTGAGGTGGACTGAGAAGACAGTGCCTATTGGTTCCTGGAGGTAGCATGTGAATGAGTAGATCTCTCCCATTGTTTCCCAGAGGTGGCATGTGACTGAGAAATCAGTGCCTACCCGTTCCCGGAGGTGGTATGTGACTGAGTAGATACTGCACCCTTTGGGTTCTAGAGGCTGTGATGAAAACAGCCCACACTTGCCAAGGGGCAGAGGAGGGCTGCTCTGGAGGAGCACCAGGCGCAGGGGTGTGTGTCTGATTGGGGCAAGTTCTGGGCTTCATGGCATGAGACCCATTAATGAGACCCTCAGCCCAGGATACAGACACATCTCACGTCCCTAGCAGGACTCAGTTTAGCAAAAGGGCGATTTATTCATTTGCACACCCAATGCTAAGGAGGGCTACAAGACACACCCACCAACAAAAGCAACTGAGTAGCCCCATAAGAGCCTTGTTCCAATTTCATATCACAATAAAATGTCAAAGAAAACAAAAAACATAGAACCAAAAAAATCTAAACAGCTCTTAAGAGGAAGTGCAATCCCCAGATCCCTGGAAGCAGGTAGAAAGACTAAAGAATCTAGAGGTCTCCTGTAAATCTATAATTATGCAAATTTATGGGATTATATAAGCAGTTTCACAAACTGAGACCCATGAGATGACTAATTTTGGATAAGGACGCCTCTGGGCACAAAGCAGGAACCGCTAGAAATCACCAGAACCTCCAAGTGGGCTCTCACTACACTCACACTCCATAGACACCGACAATTCAGACTGACTGAGGTCCAGCCTGGCTCCAGCACTGGTCCACTTCCCAACTCCGAAACCTTGACAAAGTAACGTGTGAGTAACTTCTTAGTGCCAGTTTCTTAATCTGTGAAATGGACATAACAGTACCGGTCTTAAAGGTACATAAAAGTACCTGTTGTGAGGATTAAGGGGGTTAAACATACAAAGAACTTAGAGGAGTTCTTGGGGGAGATTTCAGACTTTGCAGAAAAAGAAGGCAAATGAATAGCATTGCTTGTGTGCGCTTGTGCCTGCTCCTTCCTGCTCCACCCCCTCTAAGCTCTTACTATGCAGCAGGCAGTGTCTTAAATGCTTTACATGCTTCATTCCTTTAACCCTCGCAATGCCACTGGGAAATAGGTAGAACTATTTGCATTTTTCAGATGAGAAAATTGGATTAACTCACTTTATGTCTCACACTCACACACACACACACACACACACACACACATCATTATGTCTTACTTTTATTTGTGAGTCTTCTGTCTTCCTGGATAACATTTTGCGTGTCTTACACATCCACTATATATTTATTTTATAGATTAAATCTCAAAGGAAAACCCCATTTCCCTTATTTTAAAATTTCTTGGGTGGCGACACACTGTTGCCTTCATATATCACCTACCTTACTCTTGATTATTTTCCCCTTTAAATATGTTATTTTATAGATTTTTCCTGATCCCTCTGGATCCAGGTCCTTTGGTCTCGTGATGGTCATACCGTGGTACACGCGCAGAAACCTGGACCAAGGCAGGTGTTTACTGCATCTGGTAGAACGCATCCTTGGAGGCAGTGTGGGGATAGTTTTCAAGAGCCATTTCATGCCTAAAGACAGAAACACTGGAGTAATAGATCAGATTCTCCCTGGTGTTTGGAAATGCAACTGACTCCTTTGGAATGTTTTCTTTAAAATAAGTTGACCAATTTTTCTGAACCTAATGCCAATGGCTGTGTCAGCACTGCTGATTTGGATACTAATTACATGATTTCATAGCTATTCTGGGAAAACATGAACATACTGGAAATAGAATGAGGGACGGTAAGAAAGTGTTGAATGAAAAATGAAGACAAGCCAAACTGTTAATGATTTCCATGCTGCTCAGCAGAAATCATCTCTCATGTTCTCTGTTGAAACAGTTAGAATCTAGGGATGACATATTTCCAAGTTATGGATACTTAAGAAGTAATTACAAGAAGTTATCTCTTCCTATAATTAAAAAAACTAATAGGTAATCATTACTCAACAAACATTTTATTGACCAAATTTTTGCCTTGTTCCCTATATGAAAGAAGTATGGTAGATTTCATATAAGAATAAATTACTTAGAGGACTGGGGCGGGGAGGGTGGGGGGGACTCGAGGGGGGGGAGTCAAGGAAGGGAGGGAATACAGGGATATGTGTATAAAAACAGATGATTGAACCTGGTGTACCCCAAAAAAAATTTAAAAAAATAAAAAAAAAATAAAAAGAATAAATTAGATGTAAGGACACAATAATCTCAGGAAGTTCTTCAAAACTAAGTGGGAGGAAGAGGTGGAAGTTAGGGAGAGATGAGAGCAGAACTACTTATGGGAGTTAAGGAATAATTTTATGGGGTTCCTTCCACTGTCAACATTTATACACAGGTGAAATCAGGTAAAGGTATCGATATATTACATGCATTCTTAAAAATAATTAAAATGTTGAATCCACTGGCAATCATTATATTTGAGAGAAAATCAACTCAAACTGACTTTAAAATGATAAAGGAATATATGTCATCAAAGACTAGTTTCTGGCCATGTCTCCATTCTGCCTTGCATAATACAGGCTTTATCTTCAGGGTCTACGTACTGGCCTTCCTGCAAAGGTTCAGGATTTCCCTGCTGGTGGCAGTAATATGCCTACAATACAAGCAAGTTTACATGTAATACCTCAACATTTAGGACAAAAGGCATGTCTCCTCTGCCACGTCCCACAGTCGAATTTTTCTTTTCCTTTCTTTTAAGACAATGGCTCAGCAAATGTCATTTTAAATATCATTGTTCTGATTTGGTTATGCACCCGAGTCTGAAACAATCACTGTGGTCAGAAGGATGGGCTGCACAGACTGGCTTAAGTCAGCACTGCCCATGTGTTCTACAATGACGTGTGATGTACCCTGCTCTACATTCATGAAGCTCCAGGCCTCAATCATCAGATCATTTCCTCCTTCCTTAACATTTAGCACCCCTTTGAGGGACTTGGAGGACATTCTGACAACTGTCTTCCATCAGAATCAACACGATCTATTAAAGAGGCACTAGTAACATCAGACCTCAAAAGAGAAGGGTATGATATTTCAATCTCTGCTCTCTGAGGATGCATCTCCTCTCTCATATGAATTACCCACCTCAGCGGCCATCTCTCCATAGCAAGGAATCACAGGGAAGTCTGTCTTTGTAAGGATATATTTCCTCCAAAGAAATAGGTTCCTGTATGGTTTATCTTCGTATAACGTGTACTCTGAACAAAAGTTAAGGATCTATATTCCTTGATCCAAAGAAAGTCAGGCATGTTCACCTTTAACCTTTTGTTAAATATAACAAATAAAAATCGACAAATCATAAGTATATAGCTAAATAAATTTCATTAAGTGAACACAGTCTGTAACCAGCATGCAAGTCAAAATACAGAACATGACCACCAGCCCAGCAGTCTCCCCTTCCAGTCACTTAACCCCTACCCACCAAGACTGATCAGTTTCTGGTCTTCTAACACCATAAATTGGTTTTTCCTGTACTGATTGATCTAAATGGAATCACATATTATCTATTCTTCTCTGCCCAGCTACCCTAGCTCAATATTATGTTTTCATATAGTTACATTTGTTTCATTCTTATGTTTATACTGTGAGAAAGAAAAATAACTGGCAAATTGATCATATCACTTAGGGAAATAAACAGGAAGGGTTTTCAAATAATATAAGCTACTTGCAAAGATGTAACACCAAGTTTGATTCTAGAAGCCTTCTAGGTAGTGAGATGATAAGAGTAACCCACACTGATCAGACCCTGGCAATAACAACTAAGGTTTATTACGCGCAGCCAGAAACTGTACTAAGGGGGTTATTTTACTTAATCCCCACAGCTTTATAATGCTTTATGTTTAATAGATGAAGAAACTGAGGTCTTAGATTATGAAGCTTGTCTAAGATCACAGAGGTAGTTACATGTCACAGCAATACATGTTTCTGGATATGATTCCAGAAAGTCTCTGGAGCCCATGTTCTTAGCAAATAAGCCATGTTCATCTCTGAGACACTAAATGAAATAATACTTTCCCACTATTCAGTAGGATGTATATATCTATCTTCACTATACTACAAACGCTTCTTCACATCAATAATAATAATAAAAGGAAAAATACCTTAGATGAGTTTCCACTACTTTAAAAAATAACCTGTAATTTCAAGGATATTAATCAACATGTTAAAAAACTTATGCTATATAAATATTAAAGACATACTATGCTAATATTAAAGAACTTATATTAATCAACATATGAAAGAACTTATAGACTTGGTTTATATCCTATTCTGGACATTTCCTCTTTCTTCCTCCACTTAGAGTACCACAATTTTCATTCCAATACCTCCCTCTCCCATTCATTCTATGTGTTTCATGGACATATATTGATGGGTTTAAGTTAAACAGCACACCCCATCACCTGGTCACAGTAATTAATTCAGACAAGGGTACATGATCCAATTCAGGTCAATGAAACAAGATGTTTGCTGGAGGCTTTTGGGAAGAGAGCATCCTTGCTTTCCTGCTGAAGCTACTTGAAGAGACACTCTTGATCCTTCTGATCAGAAAGGTATATGGATGTGAGGCCTAGAACTGCAGCTATTTTGCTATCATAAGGGAAGTCACCCTGAGGATGAAGCTAAGATATGAACGAAGGAAAAGCCAAGAGAATCACTGATGAATGAAGAGAGCATGATAAAATCAGGCCTGGAGTTCCCCATCAACTTTTCCATTGAAAATATTACATAACAAAGTTTCAAGACCACAATATGATAGCTGCATGATGAATCTACCCAACAGACATTGGAAGCAATGTCTTTCAGCTGAAGAGGAAAATTAGAAGCTTGCACTCAGCTAAAAATAACTCCATGCTCCTTCTGCTTTTGTAAAATATGCTTGCTGTGCCAAAAAAGAAAAACAAAAACAGGATGATCTAGCAATCAAATGTAACCATAGGATGTTTTGCTAAATATGGAATGTTCTGCACCTGCTCTTGTAAGTTTCTGTTTGGAAACTTCCCTGCTCTGTAAACTAAGTAACCAATCTACCCATGCTTACTGTAACCATGTGCACTGACCCCTATAAAAGTAAAGCTCACCCTGAGCTTGGGGCCCAGAACTTTGGAGCCTTAGCTCATCTGAGGCTGCCAGCTTAATAAACCTGAGTTCTCCAACCCTCCGAGTGTGGTGCTTGGTTTCTCAATGGACCGATTTCTGCAACACAACCACCATCCACTTAACTGCCCTGCTAAAAAACTAATGCTGTTCATTTCTTCTGTAAAACATACTTAAATAAGACCCTTGTCACACTGCACAGTCATGGCTAATACTCTCCTTTATGCCCACACACTTATATTCCCATCAGTTGAATTGTGTTGTCATCAAGTCAGTTGGGTTTGGTCAAACCTGTTTATGACGGTTGAGCTTATTACTATAAATATGTAATTTAAACAATACTATAAAAATCAATGAAATATAAGTGAAAAAACAAAGTTGTTTCAATAGAAGCAAAGTTAAATGTTTTAGAGATGCTAAATAATAGAATCACACTGTTTCACTCACTTTAGTGACAATAAAAGTGAACCTCTAAGAACTATCGTCATTGAATTAGGTGTTGGCCAGGCACTCCAAAAGACAAGCAAAAAGAAATTATAAAACATAGGCGACTTCTCTCAGTTCACTTCAAGAGTGTTTTAAACTTTCCATCCTATTTTAAGAAAACAAAACTGAGAAATGTAAGTGAAGACTATTGTGTGTCTACATTATGTATACATGAAAGAAATTTACAATACTCCCACAAGCAAAAAACAAAGACAAACAAACAAAAAACCCCACGACTGTATTCCAAAAGTTTGGCAAACAGGTATACATTTTTATGGTTTAAGTTTGTCTTGCATATTTAATACATTAATTTTTAAAGATTTTATGAAAAAAGGAAAAGAAAAAAGTTTTAAGAAAAATTCTAGGTTTCAGCCACCTTGTTGATAAGCTAACCAGTCCCAGTTGTATGAGGAAAGAATGTTTCTGCCATTGCTCAAAAGCAAGTAAAGTTGCAAAGTGTACTTGTGTTCCCAGCAAGTACCTCGGCCCCAAAATGAGATATGACAACAAAGTGTGGATTATCACAGACAAATCCAAGCTTGTACTGGAAATGATGATGGAGTACGGCTTACGCACTCATAGTGTCTCCTGTTATCTTCTGTGCCTAAGAGCTGGAATGATGTCTCTCTCATAATCGGTGATCAAAAATTCATGTTAAATATTTTTCCTGCATGTACGCTATTTTTATTGAAGACTGCCATTTCAGCAGCTGGAAATTGCTAAATCATTATAATGATAATCATTCTTTATATTATACTCCAAGGGATCTGAGATTATTCCTCACCACTTTTTCAAAACACTAAAGTAACAAGATAAGGCCAACAAAAATATATCCCACTCATTCACTTCTTCATTATCCGCAGCCTCTTTTTTGGTCATTTGTCTTACCAGATAGAATCCTAATGTACTAATTATTCTAATGTACTAAATGCTATAACTTCAAAGCAATTGTCGCACTGTAATTGAGCTATTACATGGCTACAAATTAATTTGTCTATAGTTACAGAAAGGTCCCATTTAATTTTTATTTTACTCTGAAAGGTAAGGCTACATAGCGATAATGCAACATTTACTGCTATGTAAAAAAATGCTGCAACAGAGCCTCTTTATTGTTTTTATCATCTACGTTATGTATTTATTTTTCCAGCTAATTTATGTCTATTACTTAAATGCTTGAGTTAAAATTTAAAGTCCTCGAATAGTTTTCAAAGTAACTACGATAATATAGAATAGAATTTGAAAGAAATGCAGTTCCCTTAAGAGTAATAATGTAATTGCGATTTCTGTTCACATTTTTGGCTGGTTATCTAGAGCTACAAATATATTTGGACTTTTAAAAAAATAAATAATAAAAGAGTGGATATATTTACATGTATAACTGATTCACTTTGCTGTACACCTGAAACTAACACAACATTGTAAATCAACTATACTCCAGTAAATTTTTTTTTTTAAATACATCATTAGGGGACTTCCCTGGCAGTCCAGTGGTTAAGACTTTGCCTTCCAATGCAGGGGGTGCGGGTTCGATCCCTGGTGGGGGAGCTAAGATCCCACATGCCTCACAGCCAAAAAACTAAAACATAAAACAAAAGCAATATTGTAACAAATTCAATAAAGACTTTAAAAATGGCCCACATCAAAAAAAATCTTTAAAAAAATACATCATTGCCTACTATGACAAAGGAGGCAAGAACACACAATGAAGAAAAGACAGCCTCTTCAACAAGTGGTGCTGGGAAAATTGAACAGCTACATGTAAAAGATTGAAACTAGAACACTATCTAACACCATACACAAAAATAAACTCAAAATGGATTAAAGACCTAAATGTAAGGCCTGACACTATAAAACTCTTAGAGGAAAATACAGGCAGAACTCTATGATATAAATCATAGCAAGATCCTTCTTGACCCACCTCCCAGAATCATGGAAATAAAAACAAAAATAAACAAATGGGACCTAATGAAACTTAAAAGCTTTTGCACAGCAAAGGAAACCATAAACAAGACAAAAAGACAACCCTCAGAATGGGAGAAAATATGCGTAAATGAAGCAACTGACAAAGGATTAATCTCCAAAATACACAAACAGCTCATGCAGCTCAATATCAAAAAAACAAACAACTGAATCCAAAAATGGGCAGAAGACCTAAATAAACATTTCTCCAAGGAAGACATACAGATGACAAACAGACACATGAAAAGATGCTCAACATCACTAATCATTAGAGAAATGCAAATCAAAACCACAATGAGGTATCACCTCACACTGATCAGAATGGCCATCATCAAAAAATCTAGAAACAATAAATGCTGGAGAGGGTATGGAGAAAAGGGAACCCTCCTGCACTGTTGGTGGGAGTGTAGATTGATACAGCCACTATGGAAAAAAATTTGGAGGATCCTTTAAAAACTAAGAATAGAATTACCATATGACCCAGCAATCCCGCTACTGGGCATATACCCAGAGAAAACCATAATTCAAAAAGATACATGTACCACAACGTTCATTGCAGCATTACTTACAATAGCCAGGACATGGAAGCAACCTAAATGTCCATCGACAGATGAATGGATAAAGAAGATGTGGTACATATATACGATGGAATATTACTCAGCCATAAAAAGGGATGAAATTGAGCTATTCGTAGTGAGGTGGATGAACCTAGAGTCTGTCATACAGAGTGAAGTAAGCCAGAAAGAGAAAATCAAATACCGTATACTACCACATATATACGGGATCTAGAAAAATGGTACTGATGAACCTAGTGGTAGGGTAGGAATAGAGATGCAGACATAGAGAACGGACTTGAGGACACCAGGGGGAGGGGAAGCTGGGACGTAGTGAGAGAGTAGCATCGACATATACACACTAGCAAATGTAAAATAGATGGCTAGTGGGAAGCTACTACAGAGCACAGGGAGATCAGCTTGATGCTTTGTGAAGACCTAAAGGGGCGGGATAGGGAGGTTGGGAGGGAGGCTCAAGAGGGAGCGGATATGGGGATATATGTATATACATGTGGCTCTTTCACTTTGTTGTACAGCAGAAACTGACACAATACCGTAAAGCAATTATACTTCAATAAAGATTTAAAAAATAAAGAAAAATAAAGGACAGTGGTAACCTGACTTCTTAAGAAAATATTTATGTAGTGAGCATAACTGTCTTCTGCTCTTACCAAGTAAAAATGTCATTTAACCCTCAATAAATATGTACATGTCCTTTGCAAAAAAAAAAAAAAAAATCATTAAAATCGATCTTTAAATCCTATATTTCTCCAAAGATTTATCTATGCTTCATATCTCCACCTTCTCACCTCCCCCACACATTTCTCAAATCCTTGGAAATTGGCTTCTGCCCCGTTATTATCATCACCAATAAACTCCATGTCACTAATTTCAACTGATATTTTTCAGTCCTTGGATTACATTACTTGATCTCTCACAGTTGGGCCAATTACACTCTCTTTTCTTGGATTTTTTTGAGTTTGCTCTGTCCTGTGAGCCTCCTACCTTTCTAACCACCCCTTCTTATGTCTTCATTGCAGGCTTATTCTTTTCTACCTGACCATTAAATGTTGGAGTCCCCTCAGTATCAGTCTTAGATGCTGTCTTCATCTCATTCCTCGCTTTTTTCCTAGGAAATTTCTCACACACACAGTGGTTTGATGACATTCTATTGCCCAAGCCCTTGTGATGTAGATCACAAAGTTGTATCCTTGGCCCAGACAAGTCACCTGAGTCCTGGACCTAGTGTTCCAACTGCCTGATTGTGGCAGGCACTGAAAACACTGTTCAGAACCCACTTCCTTCAAAAAACGATTGCCTATCCACCTATAAAGAATGTGTCAAGCTGACAGCCTGTGACTGTTGGCTCCATCAGCATCCAGCTCAGGTTTCAAGATAAAGGCGTACTCTTCTTGGGCTGGTCCCAAGGCAATGATGATGGAGAAAGGCAGTAGTACAAACGCTTGACCATGTCCACAAAATGCAAGTCTCCTCTAACAGCTAATCTTGGTACCATAACAACGCATTGGGCTGACAGACACTTTGTCAACTCTGCCTCGTGGTCTGATGGCTCTCCCTGTGCAATCTTGCTTTTTTCCACTTTTCATTCACAGATGTAACTCCTCAGTAAACCCTTTCAAACGCCTAACTCCATCTCAGCATCTGCTTCCTAGAGAACCCAATATTTTCTTCCAGGAGTAGTGCAAGAAAGCATATGTTGGATAGATATGCAAAAGTGAACACACAGTGACGATCTTTATAGCATACATTAACACCCATCAGAAAGCATCTACTATAAATGAGGCACTGAACATTTTAGACAAAGTGAATGGACTGGTTGATGTTGGCCAGGTTTAGTCAGCAGCCATCCTAGTGCTGGCCAAGACGTATAATAATGAAGCAGTCAAGGCAGCAGAGATGAAGATTATGCATGGGTATCTACAGCCTAGATTCCCATTGCTGCCTCTGAATGTCGTACCTGCCAGAGACAGAGACCAAATCTGTGTCCTTAGTATACCGCTAGTCTTCAAGGACAACAACTGGCCACGTGGTAGCAAGCTGACTTTACTGGACTTCTTCCACCCTGGAAGGGCCAGCAATTCTTTCACGTGGAAATAGACACCTATTATGATTATGCATAGTCTTTTCCTGCCCTCAAGGATTCAGCTAGCACCACTATGCCTGAATCATAGGCATGGAATCTTACACAACATAGCATCTCACCGGGGAACCCACTTTACAGCAGAGGAAGCATGGGAGTGAGCCCATGAGCATGGGGTACACTGGTCCCATCACACACTTCACCACCTGGAAGTTGCCCGCCTGAATGAGGAATGGAATGGTCTTGTAAAGACACAGCTGAAGCTTAGAGGCAATACCCTATAAGAACGAGGCACCATTTTTCTAGGACGCAATGTATGTTTTGAATGCGAGAATTTTACATGGTTCTGTGCTCTCGATAAGAAGAATACATGAGCTCAGGAACCAACTGTGGAAGCAGGAGTGGCCCTGATTTCCATCATCACTCCCAATGATTTGGGAGAGCTTAGTAGCATTTCATCTTCTCAACTCTGAGCTCTGCAGGGAGAATGCTTACTAGGCAACACAACAAGGATCCTGTTCAACTAATAAAAGCCACAGATGCCACCTGAGCTCTTGGGGATCCTTGTGTCTAGTGACCAGCAGACACGGAGAGGAATCATCATCTCATCACAGATAAAACACCATGATAAGTAGAAGATGTAGGGCTCTGTGACACAATCACAGCAAGGAGGAATAAGTGTGAAATTTAGGAGACCACTTGGGTGCCTCTTGGTTTCTCTCTTTCCCAGTTGTGACTGTGATTGGAGAAGTGTAGCAACCTAGCCTGAGGAAGGTATGACTGTCAGGAACTCTGGCTCTTTGGGACAGAAGGTGAGGTGTCACACCACCAGGCAGCTCACTAAGACCAGCAGAGATGATATCTGAAGTTGCAAAATGATTACAGCAGAGAAATATAGTGAAAGAATTGAGTGATCAAATGATAGGCATATACTAAATTCCAAAGAACCGATACTATATGATTCAATGCATTTATGTTGCAAATCACAATTTACTTCTAGTAAAAGAATAGCATCTTTCTCATTAAGTCCTGTTAATTTGAACAGAATTGGTTTTTATTACTTTCTGTATTTAATTTGTGAGTTTACTTCGGGATTATGAGTGTGCAAAATCTATACACACAAAGAGCTTAAATCTAGTTTTATGGTTGTATTTCTATCACAATATTTGTCATCACTGAGGGTCCATGAGGACTGGTTTCTTTGAAAGAGATTTGTTTCTAAATTACTGGGGTTTGAGAAACACCATGCAACATTAGTACCTGTGTGATGATCTGGTCTCCTTGAATTTTCTCTGAATCAGAATACAGTCAGCTTGGAGTCTGAGCTGCCACAGCTTTCCAGAGAACATTACATGCCTCTGGGGGCAGGCCAAAAAGGCTCAGCGGGCAGGCCCTGGTCCAGTTTCTGCCCTAACGAGCTTTCTTGATCCTAGTATAAGAAAAATGACCTGTGACAGTTTGGTACCACTGAATGATTGCTACTTAGCATGGCAAGTTTAACTTTCTCAACATTAACAAAACTAGAAGTAAATCTATTCTTGTAGCCATTCCACATGGACTTCTTTCTCTCACGTTAAAGTTTAAAAGTTTTATTTAACTCATTCCAACTCCTATGGGAGAATACTCAATTAAGAGTATTCTCCCATAGGAGTTGGAATGTGAACCTTTCAAAAATCCAAATGATACTATCATTATCAATGAGCTAATCCATCAAATACTCTATTTTTCACTTAGATTACAAGCAACTGAAATCTGAATGATTTAATTACGGTCATAAAATATCACTGAATAACACAGCAACACAACCAAGATAATTATTTTGGCAAGCTAAAAACAGTACAGATTATCATGCTGAAGAGCCTGTGTGGTTATCTACATCATAGCAATTAAAACAGTTATATGTTGACTCAGATGTCTCCACGGAGGAAGTTTGGAATAAAAGGAAATCACCTAGGTTCCTCTTACCAATGTGGAATCAGGAATTTAGCAAAACTCGAGAGGAAGTTGCCTAAATTAAATAAACATATCAATTTCCTATTTTCACACCTAATTTTGGGAAAGAAAACCCACTCCCAAAACTAAATAGTAACTGGCAGAGATCCTTGCTCAGAATCATATGTTTGATATCAATGGGAACAATAAACTTGAGGATCTGTGGATTTGACAAAGAACTATTTCATGCAAACTGGTACCTAAACTCTTTTCCTAAAATAAATAAGTAAAATTACATTAAAGTAAAAATAAAGCAACAAAACGGTTCAAAGCACACGTTAGGAAATCCTTTCTGTTATCTAAATGTCCCACGTGTGATCATCACATCCCTCTGTTTCTTGTTGATATGTTCACCCCAAAATGGAAAAAAGACAGAGATGGTGAAAGCACATGGGTACTTGTATGGCATTAATACTGACATACTTGATTAATCAGAGTTATGTAGAGAAGAAATCTGAAGAAAATGTGCTCACAAGCAAGGCAGCAGTTGGAGAAAGGATGACTAAGGTAGAGCGGTTAGCTACTCCCTCAGCTCCCCGCAAGGTGGCGCTACATTGGTAAATTCCTCACAGGCTCAGCTGCCAGTCTTGAAAACTCAAAACCCTGATTTGTCTCAAAACTGCAATGAGGTACCACCTTACAATGGTCAGAATGGCCATCATTATAAAGTCTACAAATAACACATGTCAGAGAGGTTGTGGAGAAAAGGGAACCTTCCTACACAGTTGGTCAGAATGCAAGTTGCTGCAGCCACTATGGAAAATAGTATGGAGGATCCTTAAAACACTAAAAATAGAATTAACATATGATCCAGTAATCCCACTCCTGGGCATATATCCAAACAAAACTATAACTCAAAAAGATACATGTACCCCTATGTTCATAGAAGCACTATTCACAATAGCCAAGACATGGAAACAACATAAATGTCCATCGACAGATGAATGCATAAAGACGACATGGTACCTATATATAATGGAATAACAGTCAGCCATAAAAAAGAATGAAATAACGCCATTTGCAGCAACATGGATGGACCTAGAGGTTATCATATGAAGTGAAGTAAGTCAGAAAGAGAGACAAGTACCATATGATATTACTTATATGTGGACTCTAAAATACGACACCAATGAACTTATCTATGAAACAGAAACAGACTCACAGACATAGAGAACAGACCTGTGGTTGCCAAGGGGGAAAGAGGTTGGAGAGGCATGGAGTGGGAGGTTGTGGCTGGCAGGTGCAAACTGTTATATACAGAATGGATAAACAACAAGGTCCCACTGTATAATACAGGGAACTATATTCAATATCCTGAGATAAATCATAATGGCAAAGAATATAAAAGGAATGTGTATATATATATAACTGAATCATTTTGCAGTACAGCAGAAATTAACACATTTTAAATCCAACTATACTTCAATTTAAAAAATAAAAACAACAACCTGATGTGTCAGTATACCATGCAGCATCTCACCAATCCAGCTCACAAAGACTGACATATAAACTCAATTTCAAGTATACTGATCTGCAAAGGAAAGTGTTTACTGCCCCTGGGTGCTACGGCCTACACACTCTTTACCTACATGAACACTACATGGGAAGCTAAATTATAATCAAAACATTTCCTGGTGATCATAACCTTGGAGTGGTGTCAGTTCTATGCTGTCTCTGGGCCAAAGTCTCCTGTCCCTATGCACAATCTTTGCTTCTTTTCTAAAATTTCAGGGCTGGCCAAGCCCCCACACCATCTGACTGTCACTTATTTCTTTAGCTACTAAATATAGTCAATCAGCTTACAGTTTAATGTTAACAGCTGGGCAACCATTCTTCCTTTTTAGGGACGATTTTTCTATTCTGTCCTATGATCCTTTTAAAAATTTTAATTCTCAACAATCTAAAGTCTTACTTAGAAGGAAGGGAGCTCACCTTCCCCACTAAGTATTCACAACACATGGGAACCTTGAATTTCAAAAATTCCTCCTTCTTTAGCGTCCCCTTGGACGTCTCTGAACTGTCATCTAGGCAAAAGACTATTTTAAGCAGAAGAGAATTTGTAAGAAAACAAGAGATGATCAAGAAGGGTTAATACCTGGATGTAGGATCAAAATTAGCCAGTCTGTTCCCAGATGAATATATCAGAAGCTCAAAAACATATACAAGATGAAAGTAAGGATAAGAAAACCAAAAAGCATGAGAAACTAAAAAAAGCGAACGGAAGTCACAATTCATGATAGTGAAACCTAGAACATAGAGTCAGAAAACGGTGCAGGTGGGAACCAAGAGCCAGAGTAGAACTAGGGCTGCCCCACTGGACATTCCAGGGGGTGCCTTTCACATCACCATATACGTGAATGGTACCTGCTAGAGCTGTGCTGTGTGCGTGGTCAGTATTTACAGAGGCCCTGGACATCAGAGGAGCATCGGAAACCCAGACCCGCAGGAATAAGGAACTGAAAGGGAAGGGCAAAACAGGCAGGACGGCTGTGAGGCCACTGCACTGAGAGGAGTTAAAATTTTTAGATACTGTCTTAGGGAGCTTTTCTATAGTTCTGCCAAGGTAAGAAACACATTTGTTAAGTATGAATGGTCTATGACAGCAAACTGAAACCATTTACATAACCTATGACGTGAGGAGGGGCAGGTGGGGAAGAGGGCTTATCCCAAGAATTGTGGTTTACAGCTAGCATTTTAGTCCATGTTTCACACTGGGTGATGTTTCCAAACATATATTCTGATCCAGCCCCGATGCACCACTGAAAGAAGGCTTCGGCGGCCAACAAACATTTCAGAAATGAGTAGAAGGTATTCCCCAAGTGGGAATGCACAATTCTCAATAATGTATAATGGCTCATACATAAAAGGCTAATCTAGTTTATCTGAATATGAAATATCTTTTTTTGGTAACATTAACATTCTGTGGATCACGCTTTAGGAACAGGCAATTACTGTCATGTGAGATAAATGCTTAATTCTCTCTCAGGATTTACAGTACATTTAGGTTTAGAAATACTGTACTCCTAACCAAACAAGATGAGAGAAAAAGAGATCAGGGGAAGTGTATCCACTGGGAAATGGTTTGGGCTGCTAGAACTGAGGCTCAGTTATAAAGGCTAAAACCCATTAGGATCTCAATCTCTTTCTCTCTCTTCTTTCTCTCTCTCTCTCTCTGTCTCTGTCTGTCTGTCTGTCTGTCTCTCTCTCACACACACACACAAATTCTGGAGATACACAGTTCGTGAATGCTATGTGGTCGTACAAAGTTATAAGGAATTTACACTCCATCTTTTTATTCTGCCATCCTTATTTCATGATTGCCACAAAGTGACATAATTGTTGCCACGAAGAATGGGCAAAACAAGGCATAAAAGGCTCTCTGCCAAGCAGAGTTAGTCCAACACTTTTTTTTCAGTTGAGTTAAATTTTACATACAGTGAAACATACAAATCTTACATGCACAATTCAATGGATGTACTGTATAACCAACTTCTCATTAAGAGAAAATATTTTCATAATGGTAGTAAATTACTTTGTGTCATCTTCCATTCAACTCCGGTCCTCATAGGGCACCGCTGTTCTGGTCTATTTTTACCATACTTTAGTTTTGTCTGCTCTTGAACTTCATACAAATGGACTTATCCAGGGTGTTCTTGTCTGTGTCTGGATTCTTTCACTCAACAAAATGATTTTGAGATTTATCCATGTGACAGCATATATCATTTGTTCATTTATTTTTTGAATTTTTGCTAAGCATTATTCCATTGTGTGAATATACCACAGTTTTCATGCACTCTCCTATTGGTAGTCACCTGTGCTATTTCCAGCTTTGAGCTTTTATGAATAGAAGAGAACTATTCTTATACAAGTCTCTTCGTGATGACATAAATTTCTGACCATGAGAGGCCTGGGAACAGCAATATTCCAAGAGTAATGACCACACTTAGTGCCCAGTTCTTGATTTCTGAATACTGCCCTCCACTAAAAGAGAACTAAAGTTTCTTGGAGAAATGGCTAACTCATGAAGTGGGGCAGGAGAAGTACAAAATGAGCCTTGAAAAGAGGTTTGTTTGTTTGCTTGTTTACTGCCCTTGTCCCGTTCTAGATTTTAGCGGGAAGGCTTTCAGCTTTTCACCATTGAGTATTATGTTGGCTGTGGGTCTGTCATAAATAGCTTTTATTATGTTGAGATATGTTCCCTCTCTACACATTTTTGTAAGGGTTCTTCTCATGAATGAATGCTGAGTTTTATCAAATGCTTTTTCTTCATCTATTGAGATGATCATATGGTTTTTGTCCTTTCTTTTGTGGATGTGGTGTAGCATATTGATTGCTTTGCATATGTGGAAACATCCTTGTGACCCTGAGATGAATCCAAATTGGTTGTGGTGCATGACCTTTTTTATGTGCTGTTGAATTCAGTTTGCTAATATTTTGTTCAGAATTTGTACATTGGTATTCATCAAAGATATTGGCCTGTAATTTCCTTTTTTGATAGTGTCTTTGTCTGGTTTTGGTATCAGGGTAATGTTGGCTTCATAGAGTGTCTTTGGGAGTGTTCCTTCCTCTTCAATCTTTTGGAAGAGTTTGAGAAGGATCAGTATAAGTTCTTCTTTGTATGTTTGGTAGAATTCCCCAGTGAAGCTGTCTGGTCCTGGATTTTTGTTTGTAGGGAGTTTTTTTATTACATATTCTATTTCATTTCCAGTGATTGGTATGTTCAAGTTATCTATTTATTATTGATTCAGTTTTGGTGGGGTGTATGGTTCTACAAAGCTGTCTGTTTCCTCAAGATGTCAAATTTACTGGCATATAATTGTTCATAGTATTGTCTTATGGTTTTCTGTATTTCTGGGGTATCTGTTATGATTTCTCCTCTTTCTTATTTTGTTTATTTGGGTCTTCTCTCTTTTCTTCTTGGTGAGCCTGGCCAAAGGTTTGTCAGTTTTGTTTATCCTTTTTACCAAGAGCTGATTCTTTGAACTAGAATTTGATTTATCTTCTGGAACCCTGAAGACAAAATCAAATCCTATAGGATGATATTATATACACTTTGCTTAAGGCTTTTCTTCTTTAATATTTCCAATTACTGGAGTTATTTTCTGACATCATAATTTCTTATGTCATAATGTCCACTCCCTGCTACTGTCCTAGTCACTCTCTCCTCAACACACTGCACTTTTTCAGCATACCCCTTAAAGGATGGGATTCTGAACTCTGGTGGGCACTCCCAAAGTCACCCAACCAGCATCCTATCATTCTATTGATATATGTCAATTACAGCCGCTCTCGAACATGGATATATATTAGAATCACCTCGGGAGTTAAAAAAAAAATACTAAAGCCACGCCAGCACTTCCGTTTTAAAAGACCTTGAGTGAACACTGAGCACTGACACACTTTAACATCTGGTCAGGTGATTCTAATGTGCACAGGTGTATAAATTCCTTGGGAACAGATTTGCAATCCCTATTTGAAATGCTTGGAGTCAGAAATGTTTCAGAATCAGAATTTCCCCCTGACCTTTTGAAAAGGTAAAATGGTGCATAAATCATGAAGATGAAATACCCTTGGTGGGTCTGGATCTTTACCTTACAGTCAAATTCATAAATATTTTGGCAATGACATACATAAACATTCAAGCTGAGTGGAAACAATAAAAAACATTAAAAGCCTCATGTTAGTTGAGATCTAGTTCTGCAGCCAAGTGATTTTTGGCACAAAATTTCAGAAGAAAATTACAGTTTAGAGGACTTCCAAATTGTAGATAAAGGATTATGGACAAGCATTTAGTGGTATCTTTTCAGCATTTAGCCTGGTGTGCTGCCCAAACCTTTGAGCTTAACACATATTCAGTGAACAAATGAATGAGACAACCTTTCCTAAGTGTTAACTTCAGAGGTATTAGTATATTTTCTAAAGTCAATTCTCCTCCAACAGATAGTGACTTTGGACCTTAATACTAGGAATAAGCTAATCTGAAAGTCCTTGAAGGACGCTAAGAGTCAGTTTGTTCTGCAAAGCTGAAGGCATAACCCTCCCAGGCTTCAGACAATATTGCAAAGCTACAGTAATCAAAAGAGTGTGGTCTTGGCACAAAAACAGATACATGGATCAATGGAACAGAACAGAGAGCACAGAAACAAATTTACACACCTATGGTCAATTAATCTTTGACAAAGGGGGCAAGAATGTACAATGGAGAAAACACAGTCTCTTCAGCAAGTGGTGTTGGGAAAGTTGGACAGCTATATGTAAATCAATGAAGTGAGAACATTCCCTCACACTATACACACACACACACAACTCAAATGGCTTAAAAACTTCAATATAAGATATAACACTATAAAACTCTTGGAAAAGAACATAGTCAAAACATTCTCTGACATAAATCATATCAATGTTTTCTTTGGTCAGTCTCCCAAGGCAATAGAAATAAAAGCAAAAATAAATAACTGGGACCTAATCAAACTTATAAGCTTTTGCACAGCAGAGGAAACCACAAACAAAATGAAAAGACAACCTACAGACTGGGAGAAAATATTTGCAAATGATGCAACTGACAAGTGCTTAATTTCCAAAACATGCAAACAGCTCATACAACTCAACAACAAAAAACCAAACAACCCAATCAAAAAATGTGCAAAAGACCTAAATAGACCTATCTCCAAAGAAGACATACAGATGGCCAACAGGCACATGAAAAGATGCTCAACATCACTAATTATTAGAGAAATGCAAATCAGCACTACAACGAGGTATCACCTCACACTGGTCAGATGGCCATCACTAAAAACTCTACAAATAATAAATGCTGAAGAGGGTGTGGAGAAAAAGGACTTACACTGTTGGTGGGAATGTAAATTGGTGTAGCTACTATGGAAAACAGCATGGAGGTTCCTCAAAAAACTAAAAATAATGTTGCCATATGATCCAGCAGTCCCACTCCTGGGCATATACCAAGACAAAACTCTAATTTGAAAAGACAACATGCACCCCTATGTTCATAGCAGCACTATTTACCATAGCCAAGACATGGAAGCAACCTAAATGTCCATCAACAGATGAATGGAGAAAAATGTGATACGCGCGCGCGCGCACACACACACACACACACACACAATGTAATATTACTCATCTATAAAAAAAGAACCAAATAATGCCACTTGCAGCAACATGGATGGACCCAGAGATTGTCATACTGAGTGAAGTAAGTCAGACAGAGAAAGACAAATATCATATGATATCACTTATATGTGGAATATTTTTAAAAAGGTACAAATGAACTTATCTACAAAGCAGAAGTAGAGTTATAGATGTGGAAAATAAACTATGGTTACCAAGGGGTAAGGGGGAGAGGGATAATTGGAAAATTGGGATAGACATATACACACTACTGTATATAAAATAAATAACTAATAAGGACCTACTGTACAGCACAGTACTACTCAATACTCTGTAATGACCTATATGGGAAAAGAATCTAAAAGAGAGTGCATATTTGTATATGTATAGAGTCACTCTGCTGTACACCTGAAAGTAAAACAACATTGTAAATCAACTATACTCCAATAAAAATTTTAAAAAACATAGACAAATACCATATCACCTATATATGGAATCTAAAATACGACACAAATCAACATATCTATGAAACAAAAACAGACTCACAGATGTAGAGAACAGACTTGTGGTTGCCAAGGGGGAGGTGGGCTAGGGGATGGAAGGATTGGGAGTTTGGAATTAGCAAACTTTTATATATATAGGATGGATAAACAACAAGGTCCAATTGTATAGCACAGGAACTATATTCAATATCCTGTGACAAACCATAATGGAAAAGAATATACATAACTGAGTCACTTTGCTGTACAGAAGAAATTAACAAAACGTAAATCAACTGTACTTCTATAAAATTTTTAAAAATTAGAAAAAAAAACTGGTCTGTAATCTTCATAAATGTCAAGATCAAGAAAGTGGTGAAGGGGAAGCTGAGACAAAGCGAGAGAGTAGCACAGACATATATATACTACCAACTGTAAAATAGATAGCCAGTGGGAAGTTGTTATATAACAAAGGGTGTTCAACTCGAGGATGGAAGATACCTTAGAGATCTGGGAGGGGGAGGATGGGGGGGACTCGAGGGAGGGTGGGGGGGAGGCGAGGGAGGGAGGGAATATGGGGAGATGTGTATAAAAACAGATGATTGAACTTGGTGTACCCCCCCCAAAAAAAATAATAAATTAATTTAAAAAAAAAAGAAAGTGAAGGAGGGGCTTCCCTGGTAGCACAGTGGTTAAGAATCCACCTGCCAATGCAGGGGACATGGGTTCGATCCCTGGTCCGGGAAGATCCCACATGCTGCAGAGCAACTAAGTCCATGTGCCACAACTACTGACCCTGTGCTCTAGAGCCCACGAGCCACAACTAATGAGCCCTCGTGCCACAACTACTGAAGCCTGCACTCCCAGAGCCTGTGCTCCACCACAAGAGAGGCCACCGCACCGCAATGAAGAGTAGCCCCTGCTCTCCACAACTAGAGAAAGCCTGCACACAGCAAGGAAGACCCAAGGCAGCCAATAAGTAAAAATAAATTAATTAATTAAAAAGAAAGTGATGGAAAGACAGAAGCACTCTTGCATATTGATAAAGAGTAAAGAACAATGACAACTAAATGCAATACACAGTTTGGACTGGATTCTTTTTCTGTAGAGGATGTATTCAGAGAGTAGGTGAAATTGAAGGGTTAGATAGTAATATATTTATTATGATTATGCGGGAAAATGTCACTGTAGGAAATATACCCTGAAGTATTCACGGGTGATGGTGCGTCATGTCAGCAACTTACTCAAATGGCCTAGGAAAAAAGTTAATTATACCGTACATGCAACTTTCCTGTAAGTTTGAGATTAATTCTATTTCGAATAAAAACTAAAACAGAACTACAGAGAAAAACTTTTATCCATAGATTAAGTCTTCAGAACGCTATGAATAAAGAAACTTTCTGGTATGAATTAACTTCCCCAAGAACAGGTAGCTAGTCAATGACAGAAGACAACATGAAATAACAAACTTCTGGCCTAGATTTATAAAGATTTTTCCCTGCTGGAGACAATTCTGTTATGTTATTTTGGGTCATTTTAAATTGTCCAGTTCTTCATCTCAAAAATTTCAGATATCTCTGTCTTCAAAGTTGAGTTTAAATCCAGTTTCTGATTCTGTTCTCATTGTGTTGCTGAAAGCAGGCACGCAGAGACCATTGATCTCTTTGGGTTAAAGTCTGCCTAGCCCAGTTCTCCAGCGGTGCTAAGGTTGGGGGTGGGGGGTTAGGTAAGAGATAAGAAGTAAGGGAGAGTATGCTTTTACTTCAATTTAATTCTGACTCTGCTTTTCAGAGCATTCTTTCCACCTTCCATTTCTCCCCAAATGAAAACCCCAAATGAGGGATGTGTACGAAAATGTTTTCTGGGAACGTAGAGTATTATGGGAGAAAGAGAGAACCATTATTTTTCCTCCTCTCCAACCTAAAAAAGTATAATGACATAGTCCATATATCATCTATAATTTTTTCACAAATTGTAAAAAGTCATTTGCATTATGACTTTTTCATGTGACTATTTAAAGCACCAGTGTTTCCAGTATTATCTGAATGCATTCCATGAGAGTGGTTCTGATTTAATATACTTCCATTTTTGTCAACATCTCATCTAAGTACTGACAGCTCAAACAAGCAGCATATGCCCTTCATTCATTCTTACCCCAAATAATTACTTGAGCACACAATTATTAGTCACTGATTTGCCATTTGTCGGAGATAATTTTATTCATGTATTTAACTATCAAATCCCTAGACTGGGGCTCATACTGATATATTGTAACATCTTATCTAAGTACCCTTTTCATTCATGAAGCTAAATCTCCACCTCTTCTCCTCCCTCTTCCACAGTCTCCCGCCTCTGCCAAGCACTTTACTAGCTCCTCCCACTGCATTCTGTGGCATCTCTGTTCAATTGTAAAAGCTCTCTGCAGACTCAGACTCTTCCAGAAGTATTTTTTCGGCTATAATAACACAGTCAACATCAGGCTTTTCCCTGATGATACCTCCAGCCTTAAAATCTGTTATAGTGGAATGATTCTTCATATTTTATCCAATTTGTATAAAAAAAGAGTTAAGCCTTTCCTTAATTCCCACCACCCTTTAGTTGTCCTCATGCAACTTCCCTTTGTGGCCTTCTGTGCCTCATGCCACCTGTTCCCTGTACTTGTGCAGCCTGGCTTTCTAGGCTACACTGGCCTACGACTGATGAGGGCAGGTCAAAGGGGCACAGGAGCCAACTCAAACAGGGAACAATTTAAGCAATAAAATAAAAATTAGTATCAGGTTATAACCCAAAGTATGTAAGTGCCCATGAGTTCATACTGATATAAATAAATCACTGAGTAAATTAATAAATGGAGAAGAAGAAATAAATCTCCCCTGCAGAGCAATTCCAAATAATTTATGTAGATATTCCATCCTCAAAAACGGGGAGAATAACATCCCACTGCTTAAGTGTGGGCTGAGCATAGTGACTTCCTTCCAAAGAGTACACGGTTGGGGACAGGGGGTGTTGGCAGGAGGGTGACTTTACAATGGAGGAACCTGACAAAAACTACCTCAGCTAGGTGATCAAGATTCACATGAACAGTGGGAAGTCATGAGGATAGTATGTGCCTTTGATATGTTGAAACTGGCACTTTACTTCTGTGGTCTTCCTTCCAAAAACCCATAAACCAAATCTAACTATGAGAAAAATATCAGACAAATTCCAATAGAGGTATATCCTACAGAATATGTGACCAATTCTCCTCAAAACTGTCAAGGTCATCAAAAACAAGGAAAGTCTAGAAACTATCACAACCAAGAGGAGACATTACAACTACATGTGACATGGTATCCTCGGATCCTGGAACAGAGAAAGGACATTAGTAAATGGTAAAGAAGTCTAAATAAAGCATGGATTTTAATTAATAATACTGTATCAGTATTGGTTCATTACTTGTAACAAATATACCATATTAATATAAGATCTAAATAACAAGATCATATACTATAACTGAATGTATGGTACATGGGAATTCTGTACCATCTTCTCCACTTTTCTATAAATCTAAAACTCTTCTAAAAAGACAGTCTTTTGGCTGCATCTAAGGTTGGTCTCTAAATCTATGCCCTTCATTTCTTACTGTCTACCAATTAAAATTCCAAATTTCTCAGTTTAGTATTCAAGGACCTAGTAGATTACAAAATACTGTCCTCTGATCATTTGCAATTCTTCCTACCAAGAGGTGACGAATTACCTATACACATGGGCTTGGGCAGTGAGTGACTTGCTAATATGAAACAATGAGAGGCTTCGCAAGTGTCTGAGCACTGAGGCTTGCCTTCTTCGCTGCCCCTGGAACACTGCTGCTATATGGACCATCTGAAGCCAGACACGGGAAGTGACGTGGAGGAGAACTAAGCCACACCAGCCATCAACCTATCGACCAGACGTGTGAATGAAGCCCCCCACTCCCAGGAGATCTTCCAGCTGACTTCAGCTGCATGAGTAAGCCCAGGTGAAATGGACCAACTGCTGCCAGCCTCAACTGCCAACCCATTAATAGTGAACTCATAACTGATTTTGTAAGACACTAAAGTTGGGTGTTTTGTCACACAACAAATTAGCCGAGGCCCAGTGATGTACTCCTCCATTGCCTTACCTCACTGAAGTCACATTTCCAACTTTGTTTTCCAGAATTCACCTATGCTCCACTCAAATTGCAGGGTTTTTATTCCCTAGAAATGCTTTACAGTTTTCTGAATATTACCTCGTGAAATATTACCTCCCTCCACCTAAAGCACCTTTACTCTCACATCTCTACTTAAGGAAAGGTCACTGATCTTCCGTTTCTAGACAAAGTTTAATATATAGATATTAAGAGGGGAGGAAATTTGGTTCATCAGAGTTCTTCTTAGAAAGAGTCTAAGAAATGCCCTGGTGTGAAGGGTGAGAGCCTGAAGGCATTGTATGGAATAGCATATAGACTCAGCTGCAGAAACAGAAACCCAAAATACAAATAGACCAAGAAGAGGATAAGTTTACCTCTCTCTCATGTAACCGGGCATAATCAGTCAAGGACAGGTGTGGGAAAAGGCAGGCCTGGGCAACTCCATCATGTCAATCTATCCTGTTGCTCCACTATTCCTATAGCCTGTATCTGTGTAGTTAACAATGACTCATTACCACCACTGCCACATTCCAGCCAGAAGGAAGGTGGGAACGCAAAAAGGAGGGCAGGCTCATTCCTTTAGGGAAAATACCCAGAGGTTGTACACATTAGTGCTGCATACAACACTAGCCAGAGTGACAGCCACACAATTAAACCTGGCTGCACAGGAGGCTAGGAAATTATTACCAGGAATTATCTTGGCGCTCAGATGTGCTACTATTCCTACAGAATAAGGGAAGAACAAATATGGGGATCAGTAGCAGACCTCACAAGTAAGATCAAGAATATTAGCCTGCTGAAACGCTATGTCTGTGGCAAGAAGAGGAACCGCCTTTGTTCTGAGAGGTGAGAGAGAGAAGCGTACAAGAGAAAAAGAAGCCAGGCAAGTGTTGGAAGGCTATGACTCCTCTCTTAAAGCATCTATATTCTTGGAATGAGAAGCCCTGTGATAACTGGTGAAGAGACTCGATTCTTCAAGGTAAAATAGATGCAAGAATTAGAGGAAGAGACAACCATGATAGCATAAAACTGAGACCCTGCAGAAGACTACGGAAAGCTTTGAATGTAACTGGGCTTTGAAATTGGACAGAGGTGATCTTACACTGATTTCATGAGATAGAAGACAAGAGACCCTAGCTGACATGTGAGTACTGCCACAGCTCCTTTTATTATTAATTTTTGAAATATAGAAACATTATTTATTTGAAGATTTGCAATTCATGTTGAAATGCATGTTAGCATTTTTTTTCTTATTAAAGTATAACTGACTTACAATACTTATTAGTTTCAAGTGTATAACATAGTGATTCAATATTTTTATACCTAATGAAATGATCACCATTGTAAGTTTAGTTACCACCTGTCACCATACAAAGTTATTACAATATCATTGATCATATCTCCTATGTTGTACATTACATCCCTGTGATTTATTTATAACTGGAATTTTGTACCTCTTAATCCCTTTTACCTATTTCACCCATCCTCCCACCTCCCCTACCTCTGGCAACCACTAGTTTATTCTCTTTATCAATTAGTCTGTTTCTATTTTGTTATGTTTGTTTGCTTTTTAGATTCCACATATAAAAGAGATCATAAGATGTTTGTCTTTCTCTGTCTGACATTTCACTTAGCATATTACCCTCTAGGTCCATTCATGTTGTCACAAATGGCAAGATTTCATTCTCTTTTATGGTTAATATTTTATGTATATAAAATATATGTATTTAAATACATACATATATACATGTATTTTATATATATATCACATCTTCTTTATCTATTCACCCATCAGTGGACACTTAGGTTGCTTCCATATCTTGGCTATTGTAAACAATGCTGCAGTGAATGTTGGGTGCATGCATCTTTTCAAATTAGTGTTTTCATTTTCATCGGATAAATACCCGGAAGTGGAATTACTGGATCATATGGTAGTTCTATTTTTAATTTTTTGAGGAACCTCCGTACTGTTTTTCCATAGTGGCTGTACGAATTTACATCTGCACAAGACTTCCCTTTTATCCACATTCTCACCAACATTTGTTTTTTCGTGTCTTTTTGATACCACCCATTCCATAGGTATGAGGTGATATCTCATTGTGGTTTTAATTTGCATTTCCCTGATGGTTAGTGATACTGAGCATCTTTTCATGTGCCTGTAGGCCACCCATATGTCTTCTTTGGAAAAGTGTCTATTCAGGTCCTCTATCCATTTTTAAATCAGATTGTTTGTTTGTTTTTTCTTATATATATTGAGTTATATGCATTCTTTATATATTTTGGATATTAACCCTTTATCAGATATGTCATTTGCAAATATCTTCTCCCCCTTGGTAGGTTGCCATTTCATTTTGTTGATCTTTACCTTCCCTGAATGAAAGCTTTGTAGTTTGACAAAGTCCCATTTGTTTATTTTTCCTTTCTTGCCCTTGCCTGATGAGACAGATCCAAAAATATATTGCTAAGACCATTATCAAAGAGCATCCTGCCTATGTTTTCTTCCAAGAGTTTTATGGCTTCAGGTCTTACATTTAAGTCTTTAATCCATTTTGAGTTTATTTTTGTACATGGTGTAAGAAAAATGGTCTAGTTTCATTCTTTTGCATGTAGCTGTCCAGCTTTTCCAACAGCATTTATTAAAGACACTGTCTTTTCCTCATTGTATATTCTTGCCTCCTTTGTCACAGATTAATTGACCACGTAAGTGTGGGTTTATTTCTGGACTTTCTATTGTGTCATTGATCTATCAGTCTGTTTTTGTGTCAGTACCATACTGTTTTTATTATAGCTTTGTAGTATAGTTTGAAATCAGGGGAAAAGTAAAACTGTCATTATTTGCAGATGATATGATACTATATATAGAAAACCCTAAAAACTCCACCAAAAAACTATTAGAACTAATAAATGAATTCAGTAAAATTGCAAGATACAAAATACACAAATCGGTTGCATTTCTACACACTAATAACAAACTATCACATATGTACACCACTATATATAAATTAGATAATCAACAAGGACCTAATGTATAGCATAGGGAACTCAACTCAATATTTTGTAATTACCTATATGGGAAAAGTATCTGAAAAAGAATAATATATGTATAACTGAATCACTTTGCTGTACACCTGAAACTAATACAACATTGCAAGTCAACTATACTCCAAAATAAAATAAAAATTAAAAAAAAAAAAAAAAAACCCACAACTGACCAAGCCTGGCCAGATTAACCCTAAACCCTATAGTAAAACCTATCAATCAATAATCTCTCCCTCCACTTCCTCCCCATAGCTTCTAAACATAGATTTTCAGTGCCTCGCTCTCACAACACTGACAGCCAAGGAAGGCCAGGCATTTTAAGAACACCTCCAGTATGAAAGAGAAAAGAGAAGCAAGAAGAAAGAAGCAACTTAAAAAACAACAACAAAGTATCAAAAAGAGAAATTAAGAAAACCCAATTACAATTGCATCAAAAAGAATAAAACATCAAGGAATAAATCTAATCAAGGAGGTGAAAGACCTATACTCTGAAAACTAGAAGGCAATTGATGAAATTAAAGATGACACAAATAAATGGAAAAATATACTGTGCTCGTGGATTCAAACAATTAATACTGTTAAAACTTCCACACTACACAAAGCAATCTACAGATCTAATGCAATTCCTATCAAAATACTCATGGCATTTTTCACAGAACTAGAACAAATAATCCTAAAATCTGTAGAGACTCACAAAAGCCCCTGAATAGCCAATGCAATCTTGAGCAAGAAGAATAAAGCTGCAGGTATCACAGCTCCTTTTAAAGTCCACAACTTTTAAACAAACAAGGGTGCTAGGAGCAGGATTAAACATGGTTGAAAAAATATGGTTTCTTGAAAAAAAAAATCAGTGTAGATTTCCTAATTATGCTACTTATAGCAACTACAAAGTTAGCAATTTGAGAGAGCTTTTAATTAGGCTTAACACAGTGTTAGTTTTAGCTACTGGAAATAGACATGAAGTATGAATCACTTTCTTAACAGAAATGTAGGCTAAATGTAACCATCACAGATTTTAAGAATTTCACCTAAATTTCTTCTCAGCCACATTTTGTATACTGACACTGAGACATCAGTAAACAGGATGAACTAGCCAATTTCTGTCTTTCCAAAAGAGTGCAAATGGACTATAGTTTATGTCAGTGGAAATGATGCCGCAGATGGACAACTGCACTTCTGACAGATTGCAACATGCCTGATTACAAAATAATTTGTTGCTGAATAGGCCTCATCACCAGTAGAAGCTCTCTTAGAGAAAGTTTCTTTAGAACCAAATAAACATAAAGCAAGAGTCATCAGAAAGGCTTATGTGAGTCTCCATGTGTCAATTTCCAGATACAATACAAGGCTGTCTTAGAAGAAATTCCTCATGGAACAAGTTACTCCTGCCCTTCTGATGTAAGCAGTGGGAGAACAGATGCTGAAAATGTCTGGTCAAGCAGGAAATGCAGAACATGACTCTGCCCTCTTTGAGCTATTGGCAGGACTTCAGTTTTCTGCCCAGATATTCAGGTAACCTCTGTGTTACTAATCACTGACATGTAGAATTCGGGTAACTTCTATGGATATTTCATATTATTAGTAGCATAATAAATATGGGAATATCTACTCTGCATCAATATTCCTTTCCTGCACCACCATGGCTTACAAGTGCTTGCAGCAGTTATATTTTAAAATATGTTGAAAGTAACATGTAACAAAATTTTTGAGCTTCTAACCTATAATATTTTCAAAATCCTAATCTTTTTAATCCTGCACTGTCTGTAAGAGGGCTCAACATCTCGGAATTGCACCCTATTACCACTTCTGTGCCCTCTTGCCACTGTCTTATCTCCCTATTGCTGGAAAGGACTCAGGTGGATACTCCACTTCCAGCCTTTTGAAACCCAGAGGCCTCTCTGTAGTCTTTGGAATGCACTCTGCTCAGTTGCTTGTCTCCTAAAAATACTGGTACATTCCCAGGTACATGTTTTCTTCAGTCTCCATTTCCTACAGTACAATTTTGTAAATTGGAATTCCAGTCCTGGGTATCCATTCCATATCTCCGAAATTTCAAAATCTATCATAAATAAATAAATAAATAAATAAATAAATAAATAAATAAATAAATAAATAAAATAATGAACTATAACATGTGTGGGTACTTTGTGTAAACTTTTATTATGTAAAAATCAAATACCCCTTAATATAAATGCTACATGTTAATTATTCCTTTAGTACAATCATATCTTTGAGCTATTAATGGGTTGTTGTTCCTTCCTGCACTTTCTTGTACCTGTTAGCCTTCCCCCACCATAAAGGCAGCTTTGATACTTTCCCATGCACTGCCTCAGAGGAAGAACATACATACAGGCTAACAAAGAAGTCAATTAAATTTTGAATAGATTTTTAATAAACTTATATGGGACAATATTGAAATCCACAACTTTTGATCTTTAAGAACCAGGAACTATGAAGAAGAAAAGGATTTTGAGGATTCGAAAATCTTTCATTTAGGACTCCCCTGGCGGTCCAGTGGTTAAGACTCCACGCTTGCACTGCCGGGGGCACGGGTTTCATCCCTGGTCGGGAAACTAAGATCCCACATGCCACACAGCACGGTCAAAACCAAACAAACAAAAAACTTTCATTTAAAAACTAAGAGAAGGGTCTAGACCGCCTAGATCAGAGTTTATATCATGAATCAGAGCATGGGGGAAATGCTGATGATATAAGAGCAATTTTTCCAACCAAAAGGAAATGAAAATGTTTATAAGCTAAGAAGTGCTAATAGATACCTGAGAAGAGCCCCCCCGCATGCTACTTCCTTCTTGAAGTCAAAATCCTAGGTTAGAGGGAGAGAAAGAAAAAGAAACCCCAGATAAGTCTGTGGGGATCCCAAAGAAGAAGGGAATACTTTCTGGCTTTCCAGGATTTAATCCAAAAGATTCCATGTTCTGGTTAGCTAATGCTAAAAAAAAAAAAAAAAAAAAAATTCTAAAACATGGTGGCTTCAAACAATAGTAATCAGTTTACTATTACTCATCATTTCTATGGATCGGAATTTTAGGAAAGGCTGGGATAAGCAGTTGCCTCTTGTAGGTGTCTCATGCCTTTGCAGTCGGATAATGGTGGGAGCTGTAAGAGTGGATGGAGGGTGCCCACAAATTCTTTCAAAAGGTGGAGTCCGGCCGTGGTTCGTTCCGCCCTCCGCTGGGCCCAAACTGGCGGCACCCGTCTGCGGTCCGGGGCTCCGGGCGCTGATGCTGTGCTGGAGCCGGGATACGCCGTGTGGCTGGCGCGCGCTGCACACCTCCGCGGTCTGCGCCAAGAACCGGGCGGCTGGAGTCCGTGTGGGCAAGGGGGACAAGCCAGTGACCCATGAGGAGGCGCACGCGCCTCACTACATCGCCCACCGCAAGGGCTGGCTGTCGCTGCACACAGGTAACCTGGATGGGGAGGACCATGCTGCAGAGCGAAAGGTGGAAGATGTTTTCCTTCGCAAATTTATGCTGGGCACCTTCCCAAGCTGCCTGGCCGACCACCTTATTATAAAGGTGGGCAAACCAGGTGGAAATCTGTGTCCTGGTCCTGAAGCAGCTACCTCCACACAAGTTCTACTTCCTTGTGGGCTACACTGAGACTCTGCTGTCCCACTTTTACAAGTGTCCTGTGCATCTGCACCTCCATTCTGTGCCCTCAAAGGTTGTGTATATCTAGGACAACCGCCCTTTTTACATGAAGCTGCTGTTGAATAAATAAACTCTCCATGTTTTCTTGCTTCTTGGTCTGTCAGGGTCCATCCATGTTGTCGTAAATGGCAGACTGTCCTCCTTCTTCAAGGCTGAATGATATTTGTGTGTGTGTGTGTGAGAGAGAGAGAGAGAGAAAGAGAGAAAGAAGGAGAGAGACATCTTTATCCGTTCATCATTTGATGAGTACTTGTACTTATATTGCTTCTACGTCTTGGCTATTGTGAGTAATGCTGCAATAAAAACTGGAGTTCAGAAAAAAAAAAGGTGGAGTCCAATCCCTGTCCCCTCGAGTGTGGGTTTACCTTAGTGACTCACTTCTAATACATGGAATAAAATAGAAGTGACAACGTGTAATCTCTGAAACTAGGTCATTAAAGGCATTGCAGCTTCCTTACTCTTGTCTCACTTGCTCTTGCGGAAGCCAGTTCTCTTGAGCTTGAGGACACTCAAGAAGCTCCATGGAAAGGCCCACATGGTCTGTGGAACTGAAGGAACTGAATCCTGCAGCCAGTAGCCAGGGATGAAGCCTTTTGCCAACAGCCATGTGAGTGAGCCATCTTGGAACTAGGTCTTCTAGTCTCAGCCAAGCCTTCAAATGCTGAAGCCCCAGCTGACACCTAGATAGCAACCTCATGAGAGTCCCTAAGAAAGCCACCCAGCTAAGGCACTTTTGAATTCCCAACTCACAGAAACCGTGAGACAATAAATGCGTGCTGTTTTAAGCCACTATATTGGGGGGTAATTAATTTGTTATGCAGCAAGCGATAACTAATTTGGAGGGGAGGCTGGAGCAGCTGGGGGATCTCCAATTATCCTTCTATTTTTATGTTCTCAGTGCCTCTCCACATGGTTTTTCTGAAGGGGCTAGTTTGGGCTTCCTCACCGTATGGCAGCTGGACTGCTTACATCAATATGATGGCTGCTTACTTGTTGGCTGATAGGCCTTTTATGACCTATCTTCAGCAGTCACATAGCACCACTTCCTATATGCTTTATTGGTTAAAAATAGCCACAAAACCTGTCCAGTTTCAAGTAGAGACGTCATACACCTCCACCTCTTGATGTGAGCAGTATCAAATTGTATCACATGAAGAGCACGTTGGGTGGGAGATACTGTGGTAGCCATCTTTCAGAAACGCAATTTTCCACATCATAAGCCTTCCACATTTAAGCCAAGTACCACATCCAACAAGGCATCTGAATAATAGATTAGCAGAGTTATAAATTTAGGAGTCGTCAGTGTATAGAGAGCAACTGTAGCCACTGGAGTGGATGATATCACTTAGAAAGAGTACAGCGTGAGGAAGAGATGTAGGCCTAAGAGGTCACCATGAAGAAATCTGAAATTTAAAAGCCAGGCCAGGGCTTCCCTGGTGGCGCAGTGGTTAAGAATCTGCCTGCCAATGCAGGGTACATGGGTTCAATCCCTGGTCCCAGAAGATCCCACATGCCGCGGAGCAACTAAGCCTGTGTGCCACAACTACTGAGCCTGTGCTCTAGAGCCCGTGAGCCACAGCTACTGAAGCCCACGTGCCTAGAGCCCGTGCTCTGCAACAAGAGAAGCCACTACAATGAGAAGCCTGCGCACCACAATGAAGAGTAGCCCCTGCTCGCCACAACGAGAGAAAGCCCGCGCACAGCAACAAAGACCCAATGCAGCCAAAACATAAAATAAATTTATTAAATAAATGATAATAGAATATTTTCAAGCAATTTAGCAATCTGGAAGTCGTTAACAATCTTCAGAGGCACTCTGGGGGCAGAAACCAGACTATAATCATTGAAAACACAGAAGAAGGAATAAGCATAGTCCTGGGAGGGAGATGAGATCAAAAAGCACAAAAGAACAAATTAGCCTTGAATAAGGGAAGGAACACCTCTAGGATTGGAGGAAAGGAGTTTAGGGTGAGCTCAGATGAGCACATAAGCAGGGGCAGGGGTGGGGGCAGCAGGCTGTTGAGGAAGTTGATGCTTAAAAGTCCCATATATGTGTTTTATATATATATATATATATATGTATGTATGTAGATGTACGTACATGTATATTTTCATGTATATGTATAACTGAATCATTTGTTGAGAAGGGTAGAATGAATAGCTGCTAGAGTCTGAGGAGGTCTCTGAAGGCCTGTTGCTGAGGAAATGACAGCTTCATTCATTGCAAACCTATAGTGTATAATCTATGACTTTAGAAAAAGTTCATTGGGATTGAATTTCACCTTTTGTGTGTTTAAACAACAATAAAAAGAAGTGAACTTAGCCTTTTTGATTCCTATTTTAAATTTAATAAAAGTGAAATATCCAATAATATCAGATTTTCCAACAAATGAATACAGAAATGGTAGGAAAACACTGGTCACTTATTGCATCCTATCATCAGGTATAAACCACCTATCCTAGGGAAATCAAATTTCTAAATCCTTCACTCACTTTATTACTTTATAAAAGTATAGCTGTGGTGAAGAGAGAGGTAGTAAAGATCTAAAAGCAAAAGATTTCAGGTTTATTTTCATTTTTACCTATTGCAAGAGACAGACTACTTATACTATACCTACTATGACCTTTTCAAATAGCATAGCTATTTATAACATTATATATGAGGAAATGTTGTATCACATATTTCTCCTGCAATTGGTCTACAATGGTAAAGCAGCATAGGTTCCTCTGAGACCCTTGTGAAAATTTATTACAGGCTCAAGATCAAGAGTGTTCTCAACAGAGAATGATTCCACAGCAGATGGCTCTTTGGCAAATGAAAAGAAAGAAAAGATTGTAGTATCATGTGAAAATTGAGCTCCTGTTTAACAAAAATGAGCTTATCCAATTATAATGGAAATAGAGAAAGGAGTTTCACCTCTAGACAATGGCTGTAATAGCCTCATGTCTTCCTACGCCAGGTTGAACCAACACAGACCAAAATTTAGCATAAATGTAAATTTGTGGCAAGAAACATAACAGATATAGAAAAAAGACATCAGTGATACTCTCACTGCTTAAGCTACATATCTTTTCTTGCCCTAGGTTTGCTAATATAAATATAATACTGCTGCAATGGCTACAATTACCTGATTATATATAATAATAATATTCTCAAGTCTGAACAGATGGCCCATAGAAACTCTGCTTTCCTAATCCTGTTATTCCTAATTTCATCAAATTAACACATATATATTACATGTCTTCACCAGGTCTGCCCACTTAAGGTGCAGTTGTTATAACAAAGGTATTATGCTCTGGAATTTAATTTACTATGGTTATATTTAATATAAGATAGATATTCTTTACAAAACAAATAGACTCACAGACATAAGAGAATAGACTAGTGGTTGCCAAGGGGAGGATGCAGGTGAGGGATGGAAGGATTGGCAGTTCTGTATTAACAGGTACAAACTATTATATATTGAATGGATAAACAACCATGTCCTACTGTATACCACAGGGAACTATATTCAATATCCTATGATAAACTATAATGGAAAAGGATATGAAAAAGAATATATATATATAGTATCTATATGTGTGTAAGTATATATATATATATATATATATATATAAAACTGAATCATTTTGCTGTATAGCCAAAAATAACACATTGTAAATCAATTATACTTCAATTAAATAAATTAAAAAAATATGTATATATATAATGTAGATATTCTTAAATTAGGTAGGTATTATAAGACTAGGTTAGGGACTTCCCTGGTGACACAGTGGTAAAGAATCCGCCTGCCAATGCAGGGGACACGGGTTCAATCCCTGGTCCAGGAAGATCCCACATGCCACGAAGCAACTACACATGTGTGCCACAACTACTGAGCCTGCACTCTAGGACCTGTGAGCCACAACTACTGAGGCCCTCTCACCTAGAGCCCATGCTCTGCAACAAAAGAAGCCACTCCAATGAGAAGCCCACACACCTCAACAAAGGGTAGTCCCCACTCGCCTCAACTAGAGAAAGCTTGTGCACAGCAACAGAGACCCAATGCAGCCAAAAAAAATTAATTTTTTTAAAAAAGACTAGGTTGATATTTCAAGTAATTTGGGGGGAGGAATAGCTTGCTTGAAAAATAATGTTTCCTGTTGAGTTTATTTTTTAAATTTATTTATTTATTTTATTATTTATTTTTTAGCTGTGCTGGGTCTTCATTGCCACTCAGGGGCTACTCTTTGTTGAGATGTGGGGGCTTCTCAGTGCAGTGGCTTCTCTTGTTGCGGAGCACAGGCTCTAGGTTTCAGTAGTTGCAGCACGTCAGCTCAGTAGTTGTGGCAAGCAGGCTCTAGAGTGCAGGCTCAGTAGTTGTGGCACGTGGGCTTACTCCATCCCTTGTCTCTCTTGTTCGCTACCATATTCCCTATGCCTCGGGCAGTGCTCAACTCAAAGGACATGCTCGTCAAGGTCTGCTGAATGAAAGGAAGGAATGGGTATACCACAAATGTGCAAACTCCTGAAAGCTATAAAGGTTACACAGGTTCCTTGTTTCTTTCTCTGTCACTGCATAGTCTGTGCAAGGGAATTAGATATACATTGAATAAAAGAGAAGGGAATTAATCAACGACAAGTCATCAAATGCTAGAGGGCCCTTCGCATTTGAATTTCAAAGCATAATCCCTCTGGTTTTATTACTGTTGAAGCTTGCCATTTGTCTACCACAGCTTTTCACTAACAGATTCAAGCCACAGAATTCCCCTCTACTGTTGTAGCTACTGGTCTGGAAATGGGGAAAAAAAAAAAATCCTGCTGAACAATAAGGACATCTGCTGGTTAAAATGCAACACTTCTATCCTTAAAATACTGCATCTAGATGGACAAGATATGGGTAATAAAGTTTAGAATAATGCTGAACACGTGACCTCTTGTTAAAATAATCTCCTTCTACTAGAGTCATAATAACGGTAACATTTGTTTCATTCAAGAGTTGCCAGAGTAGCAACACTATCTGAAAAAAGATTGAGTTCTCCTGCCAAAAAATTAAAATACCTAGGTTTCTGATCTTCTGGTTTAAGACACAATTGTCTTTGAACTCAACAAACATTCAAGTGTCTGCTAAGTTAAGATACTGTACCAGGTGCTGGCAAACTGAAGCTATAAGACAAGGCAGAGGTGGCAGATGGCCCAGCCAAGCTCCAGCCTTAGAGGAATGGGGTTAAACTCAGTTAACATCTGCGAGAGACTGAGCCTACTACCTACCAGCATTTTATAAACATTATAGACCAGTTGCTTTCGACAAATACACTCTTTCCCACACTAGCTAGACAAATGCCTTCCCACCTCCTACTCTGGTAACTTCTTGTCACCTTTCCAGTCCCTGCTCAAGTGTCTTCTCAGAAAGCCCAGCTCTGAACTCCCTACATAAAGTTTACCTTCAAGAGCACCCAATTTGTATCCTTTTTGGAACTTAACAAATTGGCAATTATTGATTGGTTTACCAGTATATTGTCCCCCTCCCTTCTACGGCGACTATAAAGGAACAGATATTTGAATCTGGGTGCAAACATTCTCCCAATTTTAATAAATTAACTGTTTCTGTTTCATTTTGCCCACATAATTTTCAAGGACAAAATGAAAACTTCTATCCTCACTTGCTGGGAGGATCTGAAGTCTTAGTTCTCCATTCTCTTAACTGGAAGAGGAACCAATTTTTGCTAATGTTCCACTAATAGGTCTCAGTAAAGATCTGTTGCAAAAGAAAATGAAGTGAAGAGGGTATGGAGTGGTGGTAACTAGGCTGAGAGATTAAAACAAGTGCAGAGATGAGACACACGAAATGGAGAGCTGGAAAGGGGTTATGAGATGGAGAGCCGTAAGTTGCAGAGAAAGGCCTAGAGGAGGAATCTGAGACAGAAGAGGACTTGGAAGAGCCTGATGTGTTGGCCTAGCTAGGGACTGTTCGCTCATTCTTCTATTAGCATAGGAATCCCCACCAGCTTGCCAGAAATTCTGGCAGGCCTTCCAATGTACACACATCAGCTGTATTAATAGGCCTCAGAGACTGTGGAGAAAGAAAATGAGCTACTCAATAATTATATTTTTCATTTACTTTGAACAAAAGTCCTTGCAAACATCTCTTTTTTCAGAATCATGACATCCAGGACATGAGACAATCATGACACAATAGAACCTGCCTCTCAGTATTTGAAACATTTTTATATTAACATATCAACCTTTCAAAAAAGAAAGGTCATTTCATTAATATTCTATTGCTAACATATCACAATGGTAAACATCTATGCCCCCAATATAGGAGCACCTCAATACATAAGGCAAATGCTAACAGCTATAAAAGGGGACATCGACAGTAACACAATAATAGTGGGAGACTTGAACACCCCACTTACATCAATGGACAGATCATCCAAACAGAAAATCAATAAAGACACACAAGCTTTAAATGACACATTAGACCATCTCGACTTAATTGATATTTGTAGGACATTCCATCCAAAAACGACAGAATACACCTTCTTCTCAAGTGCACACGGAACATTTTCCAGGATAGATCACATCTTGGGTCACAAATCAAACCTCAGCAAATTCAAGAAAATTGAAATCATATCAAGCATCTTCTCAGACCACAATGCCATGAGACTAGATATCAATTACAGGAAAAAACTGCAAAAAATACAAACACATGGAGGCTAAACAATTCACTCTTAAACAACCAAGGAATCACTAAAGAAATCAAAGAGGAAATCAAAAAATATCTAGAAACAAATGACAACGAAAACACAACAACCCAAAACTTATGGGACACAGCAAAAGCAGTTCTAAGAGGGACGTTTATAGCAATACAGTCCTACCTTAAGAAACAAGAAAATGATCGAATAAACAACCTAACCTTACACCTAAAACAACTAGAGAAAGAAGAACAAAGAAACCCCAAAGTGAGCAGAAGGAAAGAAATCATAAAGATCAGGGCAGAAATAAATGAAAAAGAAAGGAAGGAAACCATAGCAAAAATAAATAAAACTAAAAGCTGGTTCTTTGAGAAGATCAACAAAATTGATAAACCATTAGCCAGACTCATCAAGAAAAAAAGGGAGAAGATGCAAATCAACAGAATTAGAAATGAAAAAGGAGAAGTAACAATGGACACCAAGAAATACAAAACATCATGAGAGACTACTACAAGCTACTATATGCCAATAAATTGGATAACCTGGAAGAAATGGATACATTCTTAGAAAAACACAATCTTCCAAGACTGAACCAGGAAGAAATAGAAACCATGAACAGACCAATCACAAGTACAGAAATTGAGGCAGTGATTAAAAATCTCCCAACACACAAAAGCCCAGGACCAGATGGGTTCACGGGCGAATTCTATCAAACATTTCGAAAAGAGCTAACACCTATCCTTCTCAAACTCTTCCAAAATATTGCAGAAGGAGGAACACTCCCAAACTCATTCTACGAGGCTACAATCACCCTAATACCAAAACCAGGCAAAGATGTCACAAAAAAAGAAAACTACAGACCAATATCACTGATGAATATAGATGCAAAAATCCTCAACAAAATACTAGCTAACAGACTCCAACAGCACATTAAAAAAATCATACACCATGATCAAGTGGGGTTTATCCCTGGGATGCAAGGATTCTTCAATATACGCAAATCAATCAATGTGATACATCATATCAACAAACTGAAGGATAAAAACCATATGATCATCTCAATAGATGCAGAAAAAGCTTTTGACAAAGTTCAACATCCATATATGATCAAAGCTCTCCAGAAAATGGGCATAGAAGGAAATTACCTCAACATAATAAAAGCCATATATGAAAAACCAAAAGCCAATATCGTTCTCAATGGGGAAAAACTGGAAGAATTCCCTCTAAGAACAGAAACAAGACAAGGGTGTCCACTCTCACCACTATTATTCAACATAGTTTTGGAATTTTTAGCCACAGCAATCAGAGAAGAAAAAGAAATAAAAGGAATACAAATTGGAAAAGAAGAAGCAAAATTGTCACTCTTTGCAGATGACATGATATTATATATAGAAAACCCTAAAGACTCTACCAGAAAACTGCTAGCACTAATTGATGAGTTTAGTAAAGTAGCAGGATACAAAATTAATGCACAGAAATCTCTTGCATCCCTATACACGAACAACGGAAGAGCAGAAAGAGAAATTAAGGAAACTCTCCCATTCACCATTGCAACAAAAAGAACAAAATATCTAGGAATAAACCTGCCTAAGGAGGCAAAAGACCTGTATGCAGAAAACTTTAAGACATTGATGAAAGAAATCAAAGACGACACAAACAGATGGAGGGACATACCATGTTCCTGGATTGGAAGAATCAACATCGTGAAAATGACTGTACTACCCAAAGCAATTTACAGATTCAATGCAATCCCGATCAAATTACCAATGGCATTTTTCACAGAACTAGAGCAAGAAATCTTAAGATTTGTATGGAAACACAAAAGACCCCGAATAGCCAAAGCAATCTTGAGAAGGAAAAATGGAGTGGGTGGAATCAGACTTCCTGACTTCAAACTATACTACAAGGCCATAGTGATCAAGACAGTATGGTACTGGCACAAAAATAGAAAGGAAGATCAATGGAATAGAATAGAGAACTCAGAAGTAAGCCCAAACACATATGGGCACCTTATCTTTGACAAAGGAGGCACAAATATACAATGGAAAAAAGACAGCCTCTTCAATAAGTGGTGCTGGGAAAATTGGACAGCAACATGTCAAAGAATGAAATTAGAACACTTCCTAACACCATACACAAAAATAAACTCCAAATGGATTAAAGACCTACATGTAAGGCCAGACACTATCAAACTTCTAGAGGAAAACATAGGCAGAACACTCTATGACATCCATCAAAGCAAGATCCTTTTGGACCCACCTCCTAGAATCATGGAAATAAAATCAAGAATAAACAAATGGGACCTCATGAAACTTAAAAGCTTTTGCACAGAGAAAGAAACCATAAACAAGACTAAAAGGCAACCCTCAGAATGGGAAAAAATAATTGCCTATGAAACAACAGACAAAGGATTAACCTCCAAAATATACAAGCAGCTCATGAAGCTTCATACCAAAAAAGCAAATAACCCAATCCACAAATGGGCAGAAGACCTCAATAGACATTTCTCCAAAGAAGACATGCAGATGGCCAACAAACACATGAAAAGATGCTCAACATCACTCATCATCAGAGAAATGCAAGTCAAAGCCACAATGAGGTATCACCTCACACCGATCAGAATGGCCATCATCACAAAATCTGGAAACCACAAATGTTGGAGAGGGTGTGGAGAAAAGGGAACTCTCCTGCACTGTTGGTGGGACTGTAAGTTGGTACAGCCACTATGGAAAACAATTTGGAGGTTCCTTAAAAAACTACAAATAGAACTACCATATGATCCAGTAATCCCACTCCTGGGCATATACCCAAAGAAAACCATCATCCCAAAAGAAACTTGTACCATAATGTTTATTGCAGCACTATTTACAATAGCCAGGACATGGAAGCACCCGAAATGCCCATCAACAAATGAATGGATAAAGAAGATGTGGCATATATACACAATGGAATATTACTCAGCTATAAAAAGGGATGAGATGGAGCTATATGTAATGAGGTGGATAGAACTACAATTTGTCATACAGAGTGAAGTAATTCAGAAAGATAAGGACAAATATTGTATGCTAACTCACATATACGGAATCTAAAAATGGTACTGATGAACTCAGTGACAAGAACAAGGATGCAGATACAGAGAATGGACTGGAGAACTCGAGGTATGGGAGGGGGCGGGGGGTGAAGGGGAAACTGAGACGAAGCGAGAGAGTAGCACAGACATATATATACTACCAACTGTAAAATAGTCAGTGGGAAGTTGTTGTATAACAAAGGGAGTCCAACTCGAGGATGGAAGATGCCTTAGAGGACTGGGGTGGGGAGGGTGGGGGGGACTCGAGGAGGGGGGAGTCAAGGAAGGGAGGGAATACGGGGATATGTGTATAAAAACAGATGATTGAACTTGGTGTACCCCCCAAAAAATAAAAGTAAAAAAATAAATAAATAAATAAATAAATATTCTATTGCTGATGAGGTTCATGAAAGTGTTATTAAAAACTCTGGAGTCTGGACTTCTGTGGTGGCACAGTGGTTAAGAATCTGCCTGCCAGGGACTTCCTAGGTGGCTCAATGGTTAAGAATCTGCCTGCTAATCCAGGGGACATGGGTTCAAGCCATGCCCCAGGAAGATACCACATGCCTCAGAGCAACTAAGCCCGTGTGCCACAACTACTGAGCCTGCACTCTAGAGCCCGTGAGCCACAACTATTGAGCCCATGTGCCACAACTACTGAAGCCTGCACACCTAGAGCCCATGCTCAACAAGTCACCACAATGGGGAGCCCGTGCACCACAATGAAGAGTAGCCCCTGCTAGCCGCAACTAGAGAAAGCCCACGCGCAGCAACAAAGACCCAACGCAGCCGATAAATAAATAAATAAATAAATAAATAAATAAATAAATAAATAAATTTATTTATTTAAAAAAATAATCCGCCTGCCAATGCAGGGGACATGGGTTCGATCCCTGGTCCGGGAAGATCCCACATGCCACGCAGCAACAAAGCCTGTGCGCCACAACTACTGAAGCCTGCGCACCTAGAGCTTGTGCTCTGCAACAAGCGCAGCCACTGCAATGAGAAGCCCGCATACCGCAAAGAGTAGCACCCACTTGCCACAACTAGAGAAAGCCTGAGTACAACAACAAAGACCCAATGCAGCCAAAAATAAAATTAATTAATTAATAATAAATCTTTATTAAAAAAAAAACAAAGGGAGACTTCCCTGGTGGTCCTATGGCTAAGACTCTGTGCTCCTAATGCAGGGGGCCCGCGTTCAATCCCTGGTCAGGGAGCTAGACCCCGTGTGCTGCAACTAAAGATCCTGCATGCCACAACTAAGACCTGGCGCAGCCAAAGAAAAAAATATTTTTTAAAAAAGAAGAAATTAAAAGAATAATTTTTTTAAAAATCTGGAGTCCAACAGAGTTAATCATAACTAGCAAAGGCAGTAAATACCATAACTGTGCTATACTTTTATAATACCTTCTATTTATGAAAACTATTTTTCATGGTTTTTCTACAACATATTTAATTCCTAATTAAGTAAATCCTAGGATAATATAAAAAATCTCATGCATTCCCTAGATACATATTGACTAGGTAGTGAGGTAGGAAACACCTAGAGTTACAATTGCAGAAAATTCCTCTAGGTTTAAAATTATGCTATGGATAGTCTTACATTGACAATACGAGTTAAAGATACAGAGGTTTTACTATTATAGATACACTTTTAAAATTATGTATTAAACTAATACTAAAATACACTTGTTTTCCCCAAGTAAATACCAACTGACCTTGGGAAAAGGCAGTTATGAAAGAAACTCACCTGGAAAGGAAGAATGAATTATGAGGCTGCACTTGACTTTTTTAGGGAATTAATAGCCAAGTACAGACTAACAAGATTTTCCAGAAGAGAATGGGCAACTATAATTTAGACACCACTCTCTTATGCCTTAAGAGGAATCCTATATGGTCATGCTTTGTGGAAAATGTAGCTAATGAAGAACCAATTCCTCATAAATAGTAATGTTAACAATTTTACATATGTAATTATTATCTCAGAACTGCACTTTGAGTGATTTATGCTTTTCTGGTTCAGGGGTTTATTAGTCTCCACTTTTAAGTGCTTACTACATATGACAGGCTCTGTGTAAAGCATATTGCCTACATTATTCTGGGAGATAGATTTTAGTATCCCCACTTTTTCAAAAGCAAATGAGGCTGATATCCACATCTACACCACAACACTATCCTGCCCCGTGGTGCTGGTTACCTGTTATTTACATACTCATTTAAAAACTGAACGATATATATCATAACCACAATGGGATGCAGAGATGATCACAAATTGATAATAAAGTCAGATGCAATAAAATGTTGCTCCTGACATTTATTTTTGAAAATTAGTCAAGTGTACTCTTCTTCCAGTTCAGTAAAGACTCTGGAAACTGGTTGTAATCATTTTTCATTATAAAAAGACTGTTGCCAAAGTGTACTTTTTGAGCTGCAGAAGGGTAGTTCAGAGCATAGGCTCTGGAGCTGAGGCTTTCATTCTGACTCTACCACTTATTTGCTTTGTGTCCTTGGACATATGCCTTCACTTTTTTGCTTCGCGTCTAAAATGGGAATCATTTGTAATAAATGGAAATCATTTGTAATAACGTTACTGAAGCTTTGGCACTTGCGAACGTTACGTGTGTTTAATATATGTAAAGCATGTAAATGACACATAAGCACTCAAAAAATGTTACCTAACCTTGTCCAAATCCAGGCCCCTATATATATATGTGTGTATATATATATTTAAATAGACCTTATTTGGGGGGACAGTTTAAGATTCACAGCAAAATTGAGGGAAGATACAGAGACTTCCCATGAACTCCCTGTCCTACATATGAATAGCCTCCCCCATTATCAGCATTCCCCAACGGAGCAGTACATTTACTGCAAATGATGAACCAACATTGACATTTCATTATCAAAGTCCACAGGGTTCACTATCCGTGTTGTACATTGTATGAGTTTCGATAAACATATAATGCCATGTATCTACCATTACAGCATCATACAGAATCATTTTGCTGCCTTCAAAAATGCTCTGTGGGGACTTCCTAGGTGGTGCAGTGGGTAAGAATCCGCCTGCCAATGCAGGGGACACGGGTCCGATCCCTGCCCCAGGAAGATACCACATGCCGCGGAGCAACTAAGCCCGTGTGCCACAACTATTGAGCCTGCGCTCTAGAGCCCGTGAGCTGCAACTACTAAGCCCATGTGCCACAATTACTGAAGCCCATGCGCCTGGAGCCTGTGCTCTGCAACAGGAGAGACCACCGCAATGAGAAGCCTGCACACCACAAGGAAGAGTAGCCCCCGCTCGCCGCAACTAGAGAAATCCCATGTGCAGCAACGAATACCCAACACAGCCAATAAAATAAAATAAATAATAAATTTATTAAAAAAATAAAAAAATAAAGTACACAATTCAATGTTAAAAAAAAAATCCTCTGTGCTCCACCTATTTCTCTTTCTCTGCCCTCAAACCCTGGCAACTACTGATCTTTTCACTCTCTGTATAGTTTTGCCTTTTCCAGAATATCAGATAGTTGGAATCATTCAGTATGTAGTCTTTTCAGAGAGACTTTTTTCACCTAGTGGTATGCCTTTAAGATTCCTCCATGTCTTTTCATGGCTTGATAGCTCAATTCTTTTTAGCACTGAATAATATTCCATTGTACAGATGTACCACAGTTTACCCACTTACCAATTAAAACACATCTTCCTTGCTTCTAAGTTTTGGCAATTACAATGAAGTTGGTATAAATATCCGTGTGCAGGTTTTTATGCAGGCATAAGGTTTCAACTATTTGGGGTAAATATCAAGGAGCAACTAACGGAGCATATGGTAACATACTTAGGTCTGTAAGAAACCACCAAACTGTCTTCCAAAGTGACTGTACCATTCTACGTTCCCTCTAAGAATGAATGAGAGTTCCTACTGTTTCAAAGCCTCATCAGCCCTTGGTGTTGTCAGCGTTTGGGATTTCAGCACTTCTAATTGGTGTGTGATGGTATTTCATTTTACAGTCTTTTCTGTGTGTGTGAAATGCAATATTTATGAGTGAGAAAGTTACCCCAAAGAATAGATAATATGGACTACTGATAAAAATTTTGTACGTTTGGCTTAAAATCTAAACAAATATTTACCTAAACCCATTTCAGTGTGTACTTTTTCCCCTTTCTTCAATGAATCAGTGTCACTTCCACAAAGTCTTTCAACTACATTTTGTACTCAAAAGAAACCAGGGTTGCATAAGACAAATTTTTTAAAAAGCCAAAATAGAGGAAAAGCAATCACTAAGCGTTACCAACCTCATTGATCAAGACCAATTCGAGACATACATATTCACGCTCTTGACAGCCTTCATTTGACCTTTACAACTAATGCTGACTATATTCCCATTTTCACAATGTAGTGTGTCTACACATAGTTTCTGGATGCAAGGACATGTATCAAATCTAATTTCTAAACTCCTCTCATCCCACTAGTGAAAGAAAAGCAGCGTACAATAAATCAGTTTTATAAACAAGTAAAATGAAGTCAGAATCACAAGAAGAGTTGTAACCGGGTTCTGACCGCTAACTCTTCGGAACTCTTGGGGTGGGTGGATAAATTGGGAGATTGGGATTGACATACACACACTACTGTTCATAGAATAGATAATTAATAAGCACCTACTGTATAGCCCAGGGAACTCTATTCTAGACTCTGTAATGACCTATATGTGAACAGAATCTAAAAAATAGTGGATGTATGTATATTTTTAATTGACTCACTTTGCTGTAGGGTTGAAACTAACATAACATTGTAAATCAACTGTACTCCAGTAAAACAAATACAAAAAAAACTATTCAGAACTGTTTCAAAACAAAAACCTCTGCAGAGGGGTCTCTGGAAGCTTAAAGACTCTCTGGGGGAGGGGCCGAATATCGGTCTTCCCTGAAAGGCCCCCTGGTAACTGAAGAGCATCCAGGGCGGAAAAGCCTTGTTTTACAAGGAGTTACTATGCACTACAGAACACCTCCTTCGTCTGCTCGGAGGAAACGCTTCTCCATGAATTGCATCACACGCCCAACAGGTAACGCCTCGACGCGCCCCTCGGCCAGGAAGACCAAGCCAGACAAGCCAGACGCACCATTCCCGGGTTTCGTCTGCACCCACACCCAGCTCTCAAGCGGTGCCCCACAGCAGTTCCTTCCGCTCGGAGGCCCAGGATAATTACGAAAGTCGGCTCGCGAGGCCGAACTAAGTGTCCCGAGCCAGGAGGACTCCAGTTGCGCCAAAGAAATAAGGTCCTCCCGCATAGCCTCAGTAACGGGACAGTCAGAACCTATATTTCCTTGCAGGAGGAGAGGAACACGGGCGACAACAAACAACCCCCCCCCACCCCAGACAGGGACAAAACCTCCAATACCCTGGGACCTTTTTTCGCGCTCCGACCTGGCCGGAAGTGACGCCACAGCCGACGCGCAGGCCCGCCCCAAAGGAGAGGAGGCCGGGCGGGGGGAGCGTGCGGGGGCTGGGGGCGGGGCGCGGCCGTAGCTCCGTTTCCGGTGGCTCGTCGCGCTCGCTCGCTCCAGCTGCAGCCACTCTTGCCCGTGGCTGCTTCCTCCATCCTGGTATTTTTTGGAGCCTCCATCCTGGTTCTTCCAAAGTGCCCGGACCCAAAACAGGAAGTAAGTGCGATGGAACCTTCAGGTCCCAACCGCCGCCAGGGCCGCTCCGCCCAGTGGAGCCTGTCCGGCCCCCTTGCTGTCCGCCTGCTCCCGCCGGCCGGCGCCAGCTGCCGGCGCCTGGGCACCGCGGGCGGGGTCGGAGCTGGGCTTCGTGACGCTGAAGCTGCCGTCCCCGCACGCTCAGACCAGGGCCTCCCTCTCGGGGCCGGGCCTGCGGCGGTGGCGTGGGCTGCGGAGCAGGGGAGCGAGCGGCCGCCGAGGCACAGCCAGCGAGCCGGCGGGGGCGGAAAATGGCGGCGGCTTCGGAGGAGCTAAATGGCGCCGGGACCCCTGGGGGTGGGGTGGGCCGGGAGCCTGGCGAGAGAATCGCGCCCGGGAACGCGGAGAGTAAGGAAGCCCTCCTTGCTTTCGCGTGAGGTTCCCTTTTTTTATGTTTTTGTCACCTTTGCGGTTTCGTCAGGCCCAGTGAAGGAGAGGTGGGCTTGAATGGGATTGAGAGAGTTGGGGCGGACCTCGCCCCACCCCACCGCACCCCCTTTTTTTCTCCTCTCAACTTTTCGCCTCTTCGGCCCTTCTCCCATCTTTTTGGGGTTCGCTCGCTCGGCTGTTCGTGGCCCAGGCGGAGGGGATCGGGGTTGCCGGCCGAGCCATCTCTTGTCAGCCTGAGTCTCTTTTAAAAGGGAAAAATAGGAGCTGGCGTGCGGAGAAGACAGTCTTAAGCCAGCGGAAAAGCGGAAAATGCGCCTGCAAAACAGGGATTGTCGTATTTTGCCGAGTTCCGAGGCAGTTTTTTAAATTTTTCATCTTCTTCGTCCTTTAAAATAGATTTTGAGAACCTTCAGGGAATCTGCCGCATAGATTTGAGGGTAGAAGTGGCTAAGTGCCGTTCTATGCAGTTGAATGATATAGCGTGTGTTTCTAGAATAAAAATAATTCGATGCAGATAAGGAGAGGTGATAAATATATGAAATGTAAAAGTCAGGACTCCCTCTCCCTGATTCACATTCAATGGTTATTTTCTCGTAACTCGATTTATCGTTGTGCAGCTTCTTTATGACAGTAGATGAGGCTGTTCGTTGGGACATTTGGCAAAATGCGTATTCTGTAGGATTTGTAATATTCGGTGTTTTAAACTTAGAATAATACCATTTGGGTTTATTATTTTATCTTTTACCGATTTTACCTTTATTTTAAATTCGCGAAGACAGCCATTTATAGTTTTTAAGCTCCAGTTCAAGTGAAACATTCTTGCATTGTGTTGAAAGTTTACAGAAACTATTTTTCAGTGAAGGATTTCAATATTTTTCCATTACTTTAGTTTTTTTTTCCTTTGAAGTGCTTTTGAATTTCTGTTTCAAATAACTTTCAGTGTTACTGAATTTTTAAAAATTTATTTATTTAGTACTTTGAATAATTTACCAGCACTTAAACGTTTAAAGACCATGGTGATAATACACCAAAAACTTAGATTTTTACTATGATGCTGTAGTGGTGGTAAGATACATTTGTTAGGTTAAGATTTAGAGACAAAGTTCAGGAAAAAATTTTTATGTTCCTTAACGTCGCAAAAATTGTCAGACTGTTTTAGTGAAATTTGGTATGAGAATAAAGTTTTTTCCCTTCATTCACAAGGGACAAAAACTAGCTTGATCCTTTTTGAAAAAAACAAGTTAACGTGTTAGTTATGAAGAAAAAATATATTTCATGTTTTGTGATAATCTTAACTCCCATATTGCTAACTACTTATATATGCCACCAAAAAAGCTAATTTTTTTTTTTTTTACTATTTTAGTTGATAGGCTCACCCCAAAATATGCTTTTTGGGACTGATCTAGAACCTGCGTATTCTCCGTGAATCTCTTTAATTGATTGCAGTTGAGCTAGATGGTGGAGCCAAAATGCTATTGCCCTGTCTTCATCAACAGTTAATCAGTAAGTACTGGGCATTGCATACTTATATAGAACTTCAAGTGCATACTTTGAGCAGTTGTATGAATAAATATATGCTATATAAACATTTTTCTCTGGGTGTTCAGGTTTTAGAAGTATTTTGAGGGGAAGCAGTCACAAAAGAGTGTTGGGGTTAGGATTTGAGATTTGAAAGCAGAGCGTGTCTGCGAAATGGTTACTGGTAGAGAACTATATCCAAAAAGGCTTTCTTTAGTCTTTTTTTTTCCCCCCTTTAAGTTCTCTTCTTTTTACAGGCTTTTTTTAAGATGTAGAAAAGTTATCTCATTTCACCCCAAGGCAGCGGGAGAGAGGAGTGTATTTGTAAGGTTAACTAGATGTTATTAGTTAATATTGAAATAAAAACAACAAAACTAGTCCTTACCTTTTCCACGTAAAGTTGTAATAAACTTGTATGTCCTGAAAATAACATCTTATTCTTTTAAACGGTTTTTTTTTTCATGCTCCATTAAGAACATTGGCTTAAGTTAACGCTTGTGAGAATGAGTATGATAATGTGAAACAAGTGTCCCTGGGAGTTTACATCCTGGCACATACATGTTAAAATATTGAGGGGGTGGAAAGTGTGTTTCTTTGTAAAGACATCAAAACTTTAAAAAGGTTAGAGGCCCAGTTTTTTAATATCATATATAGAAGCTGTCTGTTTAATCCTGCCTTCTCAAATTGGAGTTCTTTTTTAATAGTTTTCTCTTGCCACCATCATTTTTAGCATTTTTTTTTCGTCATATGAAAGGATTCCTTCAGAATTGGTATGCTTCTGTATGTTTTGCAAATTCAGCTCCAAAGCTTTTTCTGTCCTTCAGTGCTGTTCAGTGACTGGAGAAAGTGATAAACCTATTGCCAAGGGCGTTAAATAGAAAATACAGAGTTCTCAAATGTATGTGGTAGTTGCTTTCATATCATTTCTCCCCTTCATTTTGTTTCCTTTTGTGAAAAGGATGCTTGTAATAGAAATCACAAATAGGTTTTGTTTTTGTTTTGATTCCATAAAGGTAAACTGTAAACTTAAATAAAAGAAGGAACCTGTTTATCTTGTCTCCTTTTTCAAGTTTATGGAAAGATTGCATTCCATGAATGAATACCAGAAAGAAGTTGTCATGAAAAAGCACACTGGAGAGCCCTTATGAGCAATTTAATTGTTTTTTTGTATGGGGGTGTGTGCGTGTGTGTGTTAACCTTATCCCATTTTTTAGCTGTCATTTTAGTTGTGTGCACTGTGTTGTCAAGACATTTTTCCAAGCACGCAGTTATCAAAGCTAATCTTTTTGACTGTCAGGTATTAGGCAGCAGAAGAAATGCTCATTAGGCTTATTTACTGTCTGTGTATTTTAGTAACTTGCAGAAGTGTGGTTTAAAAATCGGCTTCAGTGTATATCAGAGGGCTATAGTGATAATTTAACGTGTTCCCTTTAAAGAGCTTCTGATGATACCTTGCATGGAGGGCTCAGATATGAATGGCTGAAATCTTAAAATGTAGCCAAATACACATTATATACCTCTTAAATCATTCACTGGGTGAAAGACATTTTTGCTTAATGCTTAATAAGCAGTATGGTTGTATTGCCAAACCAGGTGTGAAATGCTGCACCTTGAAATGACTCATACTACCAAGAAATTTTCTTTTACTCTAATAATGTCATTGTTTTCAGTAGCTGGTAATTGAAATCAACATCTTAAACAATTAAAGCCTGTTATAATAAACCCCATTAATATCTTTATTGATGTTTTATGGTGTATAGTCATATCTTAAAACCAAGCCATAATGAACATTAGTTAGGTACCTTAATTCAGTATGATTTATGTTCATTTATAGCTCTGCTTCTCAAACTTTTCCACAAAGTATACAGAAGAACAAATCCCCAGGGGTCTGGGACGGTAGTCCAAAGCATTCAGCCTCAACTGTGTAGTGTCCCCATCCCTATATTTAATAAAATCAATATTTAAGATGTTATTCTGTGGCTTTGTCTGTTTCCTGGTATCCCTTTATGCCGCCATGTTCAGGACGTAAGAATTTGTTACCTGTTTTCTTCCACTAAGACTTTTTATTTTGCAGAGTGTTCATTCTTTCAAAATAAAAATATTTTAAAACATCTTTCAAATTTTTTATTATGTGTTACTAAGCAAATCCCCTTATAAACAAGCATTTCCTAAGGCGTTAGTTACATACCACCTAAGGTATGGTGGTGGCCAATATGGAGTAACAAAAATGTTCAGTAATGGGTTAATGGTTAGATACATTTTGGTACTATGTCTCCATTTAAAGTGCTGTGGAAGAATAGTAATATTGGAAAATGCTCCCCATGAAGTAAGTGAAAAAAAAAAAGTTATAAAAGATATGACAGTATGATCTCACTGTTGTAAAAACAAAAAATATATATGTTGGTACATGGCTAAAAGATCTGGGAGATTATCACCCAAAAAAAGAATGAGTAATTTCCTTATTATATTGGGGGAGGAAAAAGGACATCTGAAAACTAAATGTGTCCTTCCTGCCTTATTAGTTGAATTATGCCAAAAACTTTGCCTCAACTACTGTTGCTCAGTCTTTGCCTCATCCAATAGAATTCTAGTGTTATGTTCTGTAGCTTGCTTGATTTCCCTTTAAAAAACTATCTTACATTACTGAATGTTTTTCACACCGTGTAGTCTCATCCCATTTTGCAATGTAGAATCACAACTCCAAGCATCAAGGGTCAGCAAGTGTTAACTCTGTGCTTCCCATGATCTCTACTAATAGAATCTACCCTTGCCCATTTGTACTAGTCCTGTGCTTGGGAACCAGTAAACATTTATCTACAGAAACCAGTCCCAGAACTAGGAAGAAATGCTACTTTCCTTGGTTTGATCTAGTTTTTAGAAGATTATGACACTTAATTGCCTGGTAAACCAGAAAATTATGTAGACTCAATTGATGGAAATACCAGTTTAAGATAATCCAGTGATTGAAAACTTTATATCAATACTGGGGTGGAGTAGAATGAAGGATTTATTTCTTTAAACTCTGTATTAAGTAACATCCAAGAGTAGTGAGTTTTTGGGTTCTACACTGAGTAGGGTCATCTTGTTCATTCGGAGCTATAAATGTAAACAAATACATTTCTCATTTAAATGTGAGTGTATATAAGTACTGTATTATATAAGTACTGTAGTATAAATGTTTTGTACCACATATCAGGTATTTTGTTTTTTATTTTACTAAGGTATTACTGTTTAAGATAGCCACCAAATGATGGAAACATGCCCAAATGACATTTCACCAATTAACATGGCTGTGAAAAAGATTTTCCTTTCATGGTCTCACTTTTAGTTGATTAAAAAAAAGAAAAATTGCATATGGTATAACCCATTTTAGAGAAAGAAGGGGAGATCTAAATGGACTGATGGTGGACTTCCCTGGTGGTCCAGTGGTTAAGACTGCACTTCCAATGCAGGGGATGCAGGTTTGATCCCTGGTTGGAGAACTAAGATCCCACGTGCCATGTGGCGAGGCTAAAATACATAAATAAGTAAATATGTAGGTTGTCTTCTAAAAAAAAGTGAATGGGCTGATGTTGTGTATTTATTTGCCCCAAAGAGAACCAAAATTTTGATGTTAAAATTGGAGATCTTCCTGATATCTTTCCCTATTAAACCAAATGGGGAACGGATTTTGAAGTTAAGCATTGTTTCATGTATAATGAATTAGAATACAAGGCCCTAAATTACTCAACTTTGTACCTTACTATCAAAGGTTGATTATTCACCAACATTTTTCAGTTACTCTAAGTTATATTAAAATTCAGGTGTACTCTTCCTATAAGTAACAGCTGTCTTGACCCTACTGTAGCTAGTATCTTCTTACTCTGCTTACCTTGAAAGCTTAACCTCGTAAAAGACCTGTTTTGTATTCCATACTTCCAATTCTCTGTATTCCAGTGGGTCATCAATGTTCTGTGTATTGCCAGATCTAGTAGTCGCTTCTCCATCTTTTCCTCTCAGTATTTAACACAGTCAACTACTTAATGTTCCTTGGAAAACACTCTTGAGCCTTTTAATTAACATCTCTCAGTTTTCCTCCTGTATCCCTGACTGGTCCTTCTTAGTCTGCTTCCCTTGTTTGTGTATTGCTTGACTTCTGCTTCAGAACTCTAGGCTGTCTTCTCTAACTTCTCTAGGTGATCTTATCTTTAAAAACAATTTACATGGCACTAACTCAAATTTATAGGTCTAATTCTTGTTGAATTCCAGCTTATAACTGGCAACTTGACATCTTCGTATGGGTGCCTTATATCCTAATTTGTTAAAATTAACAGTAATGGAAATACTTAATGTATTTTTTTAGTGTCCCAAAACTGAATTAGCTATTCAAGCCGAAAAGTCTAGGAATCTTCTTAAAATAGCTCCTCATCTCCGTCTCCTTTCAGCAAATCCTGTCAACACTGCCTCCAAAATAAATCCTCTGTCCAGGCTCCTTTCTTTGATTTCTGCCACCTATTCCAAATGACAGTCATCTCTTGGAGAGTTGCTATTCTCATGACTTATTCTCTCATCCATTCTCCATATTTCAGTCTTAATGATCTTTTAAAAATGTGAATTATATTTCCCTATTTAAAACAGTCCAAAGATTTGTAAGGCCTTGTGAGATGTGCCCCTGCCTTCTTCTCCAGCCTTCAATTCAGCTACTTTCCCTCTTGCTCAAAAACCTCTGCCATAGTGGCTTTCTTTTTTACTCCCCTCCCACCAGGCGAAATCCAGTCCCACCTTGGGGGCTTTGCTGTTAATTTTTTGGCTGGCTTGCAGTCCCATACTTGCAATGTTGTTTCTTCATCTTGCTGTTGAAGCAATGTAAAGTAGACATTAGGATAAGGTTTTGTATTTGTATTGTGATACTATTTCTGTAAAAAGTGTATGTAGCAGGAAGGAATATGTTGACTTACATATGAGTAAAATAAGTGGAAGGAGGCATGAGAAATTGACAACATTGTTTACCTCCAGGGAGGGAGTCTGGGTGTTGGGGGAACTAGAATGGAAAGTAGACTTCACCTTTACCTTTTGAGTTTTGAACCATGTAAATGTGTTACCTAAAAAAAAAAATTAAAAATAAAATTAGGTGAGTTTCTTAAATATTAATAAATCCAGACCATGTAGCTCTACAACAGGGGGAAAACCACAGGAAAGGGAGTCAAGAGTTTATCTTTTGTGGTTTAAAAAAAAAAAAGCCACTATATCTCAATGCCTAGAGAGTCCCTGGCACATTGGGCATGTGATATATATTTGCTGATTGAATAGACATGCTAGTTTATTTGCAAAGCAGCACAGAACCACGTACTCATCTCCAACATGAATTATCAGACTTTTTAAAATGAACCTAGATTCCTGATTTAAAGCTAGTATACTGCATGGGATTACCTCTAACCAATACACGTTATCAGGAATGAAATTCTCTCATCTGGCTATTCAAGACTTCTTTTTCTTTGTACTATTTATTATCTTACCATATCTTCTCAAATCCACCTTTATTTTTTCTTTTTCCCATAATTTTAGATTAACTTTGGTCCTGAGATGACGTACATTAAAATGCTAAACCAGTAACCATTTTGCACCTATCAAATGAGCAGTTGTGCTGGTTTTGTTGTTGTTTTTGTTGGTGGTTTTGTTTGTTTTGTTGCTTTGTTGTTTCTTTTCAAATAACAGTACTGGCAAGGTATTTTTATTTAGTACCAGGAATAGAGTTTACATCTTAATGGTTGGAATATAAATTTGTACACCCTTTCTGGAAAATAGACTGTGGTATGATTGGAGTTTATTTTGTTGTATTCTTTGATGTAATAATTTTCAGTAATTAATATTTTTTGAGGAAATAGTATGTGAGTGTTTGTTTTAATGTTTTACAGAAGTGAAAAATTGTGAAGACTGTAAATGGCCAGTGATAGGCTATTTGTTGGATAATGTCATGTTTTTTATGCAGTGGAAGTTTTAAATGATATAGAAAACTTCGGTTAAATACCTAGCTTGGTTTCCTCCACATTTTTCAATGTGAATGAACTCTAAAATGCAGGATATAAAATTGCTTCTACAGAATAGTCTCTTACACAAACACACACACATCAAGTTTATGGGTAGTTTTAACTTTTTTTTTCTTTTTTTAACATTTCATTTCTCCATCTTGTGCAGTAGGTACTACTTCACAAACCAACTTTTTAAAACTTTAATGGATTCAGAAGTAAGAACAATATGAAATCTATTAACTGACTGGATATTTCTCTAACTGGATCTGTACCTGTTGCACTGTAGACTTATTTGTATATAACAGTTCTCAAAGATACCCACCCTGGAGAGGAGTTTTAATTAGAATACTGTAAAAATGAGAATTTTAATGATTGGATTTTGCTGAAACATCCCCTTGAACCTTAAATCTTACTGTACTTTTTAATTTTTGGTTGATCCTTTGGGATGAAGATGAGAAGCCTATTAAAAGAAACCTTTAAAAATCAATATTTCAGATTTTGTAAGTTTCACAATACATTCAAAAGCTTTCTTGTAAATTTATGTTTTCTGGCCTGATTGTTTAGGATTTCTTTTTCCCACGGATCCCTAGACAGAGCTGTTAACAGATATTGTATAGTTTTTAATGCTTTAAGATGAAATACAGTACTACATTTAAAGAGAGGTGTAAACTATTATAAAGAAAAATATAGTTACTGGTAACTTTTGTGGTACTGTTGGTTGGTATACACCCTGGGTCATGTTACATGTACCCAGGTCTACAGTTCATAGAACCACTGGTATAGTTCAACCTTTTTTTTCCAAGAAAGTTTGACTGCCTGATGAGGGACAACTTGGGTTGAGAAACTGCCTATAAACTGACATAGTAGGCATAGGATCCTATCATTTCTGCCCTTAATTGGAGAATACTCTTAGAGGCTGACTTCCAGAAGGTCTGCTTAAAGAAGAATTCTGGTTTTGTCTTCCCTCTTCTAGTTGAGACATCACAGAGACTTGAGGCTAGATTGTCACAGCATACTGCTAGCACACAGTTGTTTGTTCTCAGTGAGCCTTATTGTGTAATGCTATTACTTTTTCAGAGTGTTGCAGAGGTAGGAACATGGGGGAGAAACAATCTGGATAACATGAAAGTGATGCTGGTGGCTAAGGGAAAGCGACTCGATTCTGTGGGAAGGGCTATAGCTGATCCATCTGTTTTCTAGGTAAGCATTCCTTTGTTCCAGGGACCTCACCTCATGATTTGCAAATTATAGTCATAACTAAATCATGATCTCCACTTATCTTTAATTTAGGAATGGCATTTTTACCATTGTAAAATGAATGATGTCCTTTTAAAACAGTAATTTGTACAGTAAAACTTGAGTGAATCACTAGATATTCACTGTGTAAATGTTAATAGTTCTTAAGTTTTTCTGCCAAGGGAAAATGCAGATATATGTACAGACTAATATAGGAACCAAATAAATATTGAATGATTAATACACATCAAGGCTTATGTCCTCTGTATTATTTAGTTGGTAAAAAAAAAAGTATGTGGACAAGACCAAAACTGAGTTATTGAGTCAAGAACTTCATTGAACATTACAAGGTAAGCCTGAAGACTTCAGTCAGGCCATTGATTACAATTCAGTTCATTTCCCCCTGTCAGCCATGTATATTCAGAGCTCTGCTTATTCAGTCTGTCTGAACAAAAGGGAAGTAATATATGTGTAAAATAACAGGTAAAGACACTTTTAAGCAAAACTGAATTCTCTATTTCAAAAGAAGGCCTTGATCCATATATCTATTAGGTAAACAGTTTGGTCAATGACAGATATATGTACTTGTTCAATATTATGAAAAAAAAACAGCAGGAAAAATTATTTAGTGTTCCTATTTTTCAAATAATAACAGCTTAAATACTTGTAAAAAGTGTTTTAGAGAAGTAATTCTTAGATTAAGAGAAAAGTTGTGATTGATATTCTGGTTAAGACTCAGGAGTTAAACACCCATTTGAAAATATCACAAAGCTACCAATAAAGAATAATTAAAAAGTGGTGTGAGTTTTTGCTAATATGATAGACAACTTGGAACAAACTGTCTTTCATTGGATGTGATAAGAACAACCCTTTTAAGGATGTGATAAAAACAACTTTTAAAAAAGTAAATGCTGTAGGTTTTTAATTAATCATCGCATTTAGATTCTTGCAGATTATTACAACTAATTCTAAATAATTGGCATAAACTTTTGAAAAACAAGTTTTGAAACCTGAAGCATCATTGCAATTTCACATAAAGAATACTGTAGGCAGATAAGGAAAAAAAATATCAAATTGTACACTTTAAATATATGCAGTTTATTGTATGTCAATTATATCTCAGTAAAACTTTAAAAGAAAATTAAATAAAATGTATTTTGAAAAAAAGAATACCGTAGGCAGATAAAAATTGGGGCTGGGGGGGTGTTTGTAGGTTACTTTATGTTCATACTTGGAAATGATTTTTAAACCCTAATCCGAAACCTGTTCTTACACAGATTTGAGTATGAGCACAGTTGAAGAGGATTCTGACACAGTAACAGTAGAAACTGTGAACTCTGTGACTTTGACTCGGGATACAGACGGGAACCTCATCCTTCACTGCCCTCAGAATGGTAGGAGAACCTGCTGACATATAATTGTACATCTCAGCTTTCCTTCCAGCCTGATTTCCTGCCACAGTTCATATATCGGTGTACCGGCACTTCACAGCTATTTTTATTTTCCTAACATACTTTAAGCTTTTCATATCTCAGTATCACAGCATGTATTACTCCTACTAGCAGTAATAATCATTTTCCCCTGGCTTCTGTTTTCTTTTTGAAGTTCAAGACACCTTTTCTAGAAACCTCTCTTCAGCTCCAGTCTAAATTAGATGCCTCTCTGCTCATATAACAGCCTCATCATTCTACCTTCATACTTCTTATTACACCATTTTGAAATTGTTAGTTTAGTCATCTCCACTGTACTGTGAGCTCCTTGACAGTCAGGGTATCTCTTCCTGTTCTGTTTCTCCAGCTTAGCTAATGGTAGGCATTCAGTAAATATTTGTGAGTGAATTAAATAATCATCCCTTGTCTTCGCACGTGAAATATTTGGAAAGCCAGGTAGTCGACAGCACAAAAGAGTGATGGTTTAAAAAGTGGCACCTTTGTTATGGCTCCTTGTCATAAGAATAGGAACTGAGGTTCTGCAGTGGGCATAGAGAGGGCAGTAAGTCTCACTTGCACAGCTGGCTTTAGTTGACTTAGCAAGTCAGTAAGAAGATTATTTTACAGTCATTACTGGTTGAAGATTTTGTTTTCTCCTTGTTGGTTTGAAGATTTTGAGATTTTTGGTTTTGTTTTGTTTCATTAGAAGCTGATGAAATAGACTCAGAAGATAGTACTGAACCTCCACATAAAAGGCTTTGTCTGTCTTCTGAGGATGATCAAAGTATTGATGATTCCACTCCTTGCATATCAGTTGTTGCACTTCCACGTAAGTCACTATGTATTAACATAGTTTCCTTTTGAGTCAAAATTTAGATTGCAAGAGATCAAATTGGCATTTCAAGGTAGACTTGGACCCATTATTTTTCTCCTCTTAGTCAAAAAACCTCCTTGAACCAGCACTTGAGTGCTTATTTCTGTGCCAGGCCTGGCTCTGAATACTTTTACATATATTGCCTAGTTTAATCCCTCGACCTTTTTTTTAATTGTCCCCCACCCCCGAGAGCCTTTTTAGACAATTGTTTCATGAGCATGCTCTTCCCATGAAATTGTAATACCACAGATACACTGCTGTTGTTGTTCTTAATGTACTATGTATATATATATCCTTTCTTTCTTAATAAAGAGAATAAGATTTTTTCATTTCCTCTCCCAAGAAGCATATTCACCGTCATTGAGAAAGCACTCTCCAGAGTGCTCCTTATGTTATAAATGAGAAAACTAAGGCATAGAGAGGTGTAATAGCTTATCTAAAGTCATACTCAGGCATTCTGGTTCTTGTAGTGTATGTTCTTTTCATGTGGTATATAGCTGAATTGAAGTTAGAAACCTAATAAGTGTATTCTCATTAAGAAAGTTCTTAAGGCACATCCCTGGCCGTCCAGTGGTTAAAACTCCACACTTCCTCTGCTGGGGGTACGGGTTCGATCCCTGGCTGAGGAACTATGATCCTACATGAAAAAAAACCAAACAAAGTTCTTAAAATGTTTATATTCCAAGATCATTTAGAGTAGACTGGATTCTAAGGAGGTGTAATATTTTGAGTGGAATGCTGTTGGTGAGTGACTACAAGCCACCAACTATAATGTTAGATTATATTTCTGATTTGTTTAGCGAAGAATATGGAATCTTGTTGAACTGCGGTGGCCCTCCAAAGCTGGGGTAGATAATCTTGGGGCACAGGGCTGTTGGTGGCACTCAGCACAAAGGAGGGTCTTGGCATATCCAAGAACTTTTATTTTGCACTCAGCATCAGGCAAGATCACATTGTCGTCCAGTGAAAGAAAGCTAAGACTAGGTTTTCATTGTGAAAAATTGTGTCTTCTTCGTAAGCAGACATATACTCCATATTTGGAGTTAATTGCTTATTGAATTGAGCAGAAAAGAAACCATGTTAAGTTTACTGTGAGACTCTTTTGAAAAACGGTGTTAATGTAAATATAGCTAATATTGCTTACACTTGTGGCATATACAAACATAATGATTTCTGATTAAATGATCTTTCCTTCTGCTGATAATTCACATGATTTTTAGAACTCTTTTCTAATTTGACTATTATTATTTTATGATTCAATTTTAGAACGTGATTGGCCTATCTGTACACATGCAATCCTATATAGACATTTTCTAGGCTAGAATTGTTTTTAATTCAGAAAGAATTGACATTACCGTTATATTAGTTTCAGATGTACAACATAACGATTCAGTATATGTATGTATTGCAAAATGATCAGCACAATAGGTCTAGTAACATCCTTAAGCACACATAGTTATCAATACAATTTTTTTTCCTGTGGTAAGATCTACCGTCCCAACAACTTTCAAATATACAGTACAGTGTTACTAACTGTAGTCACCATGCTGTACATTACATCCCCAGTATATAAAATAAAATTAAGAAATTTAATTAAGCCAGAATTTTTGAATGATTATTTTGATGTAAACTTTGACTGGTTAATTGATTTGGTGAGAGTGCCTTGAGCATAATTGTAGGTGTGGACTACACTTGATATTTTGTTCTCTTTTATGGTGTTAGACTGAATCTTTCACACCCTCATTCACTTAACTGGGTAAGATAATATGGATGTGTTGACATCAAAGTTTGATGTTGGGTCATAACATCACCATGTAAAGAGGAGATTCTGGAGTCTATTTTACAATAAGGCTGAATTTATGAAGAGCGGCTTGAAGTGCCCTGGATTTGTAAAAAGTACGTTGATAAAATCAACTTAGGAAAGTTTCTACATTTAAAAAAAGTCACGTAAAAGCATGAAGTCCTATATCCATCACATCATCTGGGACTGATTAAATGGGCAAGTAATTCATGTTGGACTTCATGGAGATGGATATTAGTTTTAAAGATTTAACTTTAATATTCAGGTTTTCTTTACATGCTTTATAAAACTCATAAAAAGTTATCTGAGCCTTAAAAGTTCTCTTAACTCTCATGTTAATCAGTGTAGATCACTTACCACTTCTTTTTGCAATCATCTACACACATTTACTCCATTACCTATTCATAGTTAAAACTCTTGGTGATCATTTGTTCAGATGATTGTTGGAGTTACTAAGCCTCCGATTCCTTTTGTTCTTCATGCTGCCTCATTTGTCATTCTCATACCACTCTTGCTGTGACAGATTACCTGGAGTCTATTTGTAATCTATTTCAGACTGTTCTCCTACCACTAATTCCTATCTTTTCAGATTACTTACTGTAGTACTTTTGCAGTCCTTTGCCCCACTGGGAACCATTGACCTTACCACTTTTAAATTATTCCTCCTTCACTCGTATCCTTGTTTCCTCCTTTCCTAGTTTCAGTTTTCATGGTTAATCATTATAATCACTGTCTTGCATTTACCCTCGATCCTTTTTTCCTCCTCTCATTTCATCATTCTTTGGTGAAACCCCAACCCTGGTTCAATTTGTATGTTTACGTCTATTACTGGTACAGCTAATTGAAAGAGGTTGGAGAAAAACAGCACAAGTAAGCTGACCGGTCTCACTTTAACTTTATGATCCTTAACTTGAAATGGGCTCTTTGTGTTGCCTGCCAGTCATACCATACTTATCTAGTGTTCTTTCTCCCACTCTAAGATGACTGTTTCATACATTCTGAAACCTCCAATAATACTTCCACCTTTTTCACTCTGAACCGATAGCTTTGCTTCCTACTTTACTGAGAAAATTTAAGTGGCCAGAAAATAACTTTTGTAAGTTTCTACCACAGTTACACAGTGACCTGTATCTATGTCCATATATTCTGTCTTTGCAGCCAGCTAAGGCCAACCCTTCAGTGTACCAGATCCCATCCCTTTTGCCTACTCAAGGGCATAGTTGCAGCAATTCTTTCCTTTCTCTTCTGAATCATCAGTTTTTCATTCTCTATTGGATCATTCCCATCAGTGTTTACAAACATACTATAATTTCTTCTTTAAAATAAAAGTCCTGTTAGCCTGCCTTGGGCTCCCATCCAATTTCTCTCCTTCCCTTTAGAGCAGAGTACCTTGAAAGAATTGCCTGTACTTGCCTCCATTTCTCCTTCCCTGTTCTGTAAGCCCACTGCAGTCACTTTCATCTCCATTGCTACACCAGAACTGTTCTCCCCTAGTCTCCAGACACCTTCTTTTTCTTCTTCTTTTTTCCTTCTTTTTAGTTTTTTTCCAGAGACTTTCTTGTTGCTAAATCCAATGCTGATTTTTTTTAGTTTTTTATGTTACTTGATCTGCCCACAATTTTCAGCAATTTTTATCACTCCCTTATCCCTGAACCATTTTGTCACCAGGTTTCAGAGAACACATTTCTCTAGTTTTCTCTCTGTCCGTTCCTTCTTAGTCTCTTCTGCTGACTTGTCTACACCTCCCCAGCCTCTAAATATGGAGTGCCGCAGGACTCAGTTCTTAGATTGCTTCTGTTTTTTTGTTTTTACTCACTCCATAGAATTCATGGTTTTAAATCCTGTCTCTGGTAATGACTGTCAGATTTATTCCAGTCCAGACTTCTCTTAACTCTAGATGTTTAGTGAGTATCTCAAACTAATATGTTTAAAACTGAGCTTCTGAAATGTCCTACATTTTTAAACTTGCTTCTTCTAGTCTTCCCCATCTCATTAACGGCAGGTACATTCTTCCAGTAGTTCAGATAAAGAAACTTTAATTCCTTCATCTTCGCTTTCTTTCATATTTGGTTTATCTGCAAATCCTGTTGGCTGTACCATCAAAATATATCCACAATTCGAGCTACTTCTCATCACCTTCACTTGCCTTCACTCTAGTCCAAGCCACTGACCTCTCTTATCTAGATGATTGAATTAGCTTCTTTGCTGATTTCCCTCCAGCCAGTGCTGCCCCTCAGGCTGTTTTTCCCTTAGCAGCCAGAGTGAATCTATTAAGATAAAACTCAGTTATAAAAAAGAGAAAAACAAAACAAAACTCAGTTATATCACTCCTCTACTCTAAGTCTTCCAATTGTCACCCCATTGGAAGATAGTTGAAGCCAAAGTCTTTACAGTGGCCCATGAGTCCCCACACAATATCTTGTTCGGTCTGCTCTGACCACACTGTCCTTGCTGTTCCTATGAATAATCTAGGCAGGCCTTCATCTCAGAGCCTTTTTGCACTTTGCTTTCCATCTGCCTGAAGGGCTTTTCCTCAATATACCTGCATGACTAGCTCCCATCCTTGCCTTGTTCCAGGTCTTGGTTACTTTTCATGTCCTCCTATCTAAAATTCAAACACTCTCCCTCACTCCCAACACATTTCCTTTCATGCTTTATTTTTTCTCCTTAATACTTTTCCAACATCATGTTCATTTTGTGTCTTTCCCCCTAGACTATAAGTGCCATGAAGGCAGAATTTTTGTTTTTTGTTTATTGTCTCCCCATAGCCCAGAATAACACACACTAGATATTTGCTAGGCAAATACATGTATATGTATGTATATACATACACACACACACACACACACACACACACACACACACACACTATGTGGATGTATTGGCAAGGAGTATGTTAAGAAATTAGATGATCACATACTTGTTCCTTGGGTATGTTTTTTAATGATTAAAACCTGCCATTATTATTCTGGAGTTGAACCATTTTTTTTCTTAAAGTTTCAGAAAATGATCAGAGCTTTGAGGTGACCATGACTGCAACCACAGAGGTGGCAGATGATGAGATTACGGAGGGAACTGTGACACAGATCCAGGTATAGTAAGTTGTTTTACTGGATGCAAGAAGATTCTCCTTTACACATACCTTAGGTGACCAAATGATGAGAAGATACTCTGTCTGACAAAGTAGCAACCACAGAATGGAGGTTGGACTTACTCATTTGGGTTTCCAGTCCCCACATATATGAGTCTTAGAATTATAAGCATCCGTAGAGTTTTTTTGTTTTTTTTTTTTATACTTGGTTAGCATAATTTGTAAAACGTAAGCGTTAACCTAGTGTAAAATTTTATATACCTTTTAATAGAAATGTTGGTATATTTAGGGAGGGGAAAGAAGTGTTCTTTTTTGTTTGTTTTTATTTTTTTGTTTGTTTTTTTTAAGAACTTTTATTGAGATACAGTTAACAGACAATAAACAGCATATATTTAGAGTGTACAATTTGGTATCCCAATCTCCCAATTCATCCCCTCCCCCCAACCCTCCCTGCTTTCCCCACTTGGTGTCCATGTGTTTGTTCTCTACACCTGTGTCTCTATTTCTGCCTTGCATTTCCTCTTTCATAGTTGTTAGCATTTGCCTTATGTATTGAGGTGCTCCTATATTGGGTGCATATATATTTATAATTGTTATCTCCTCTTCTTGGATGGATCCCTTGATCTTTATGTAGTGTCCTTTCTTGTCTCTTATAACATTTTTTATTTTAAAGCCTATTTTATCTGATGTGACTATTGCTACTCCAGCTTTCTTTTGATTTCCATTTGCATGGAATATCTTTTTCCATCCCCTCACTTTCAGTCTGTATGTGTGCCTAGGTCTGAAGTGGGTCTCTTGTAGACAGCATATATATGGGTCTTGTTGTTGTATCCATTCAGCCAGTCTGTGTCTTCTGGCTGTGTTCCCACCCTGTTAGTCCATTTACATTCAAGGTAATTATCAATATGTATGTTCCTATTACCATTTTCTTAATTGTTTTGTTGTTGTTTCTGTAGGTCCTTTCCTTCTCTTATGTTTCCTGCTTAGAGAAGTCCCTTTAGCATTTGTTGTAGGGCTGGTTTGGTGGTGCTGAATTCTCTTAGCTGTTGCTTGTCTGTAAAGCTTTTGATTTCTCTGTTGAATCTGAATGAGATCCTTGCTGCGTAGAGTATTCTTGGTTGTACATTATTCCCTTTCATCACTTTAAATATATGGTGCCACTCCCTTCTGGCTTGTAGAGTTTCTGCTGAGAAATCAGCTGTTACCCTTAAGGGAGTTCCCTTGTATGTTATTTGTTGTTTTTCCCTTGATGCTTTTAATAACTTTTCTCTGTCTTTAATTTTTGTCAGTTTGACTACTATATGTCTTGGCGTGTTTCTCCTTGGGTTTATCCTGCCTGGAACTCTCTGTGCTTCCTGCACTTGGGTAGCTATTTTCTTTCCCATGTTAGGGAAGTTTTCAACTATAATGTCTTCCAGTATTTTCTCGGGTCCTTTCTCTCATCTCCTTCTGGGACCCCTATAATGCAAATGTTGGTGCATTTAACATTGTCCCAGAGGTCTTTTAGGCTGTCTTCAGTTCTTTTCATTCTTTTTTCCTTATTCTTTTCCACATCAGTGATTATCACCATTCTGTCTTCCAGGTCACTTATTCGCTCTTCTGCCTCAGTTAATCTGCTATTGGTTCCTTCTAGTATATTTTTCATTTCAGTTATTGTGTTAACATATCTGATTGTTTGTTCTTTAGTTCTTCTAGGTCTTGGTAAACTTTTCGATCTTTGCATCCAGTCTTTTTTCAAAGTCCTGGATCATCTTCACCATCATTATTCTGAATTCTTTTTCTGTAAGGGTGCCTATCTCCTCTTCATTTAGTTGTTTTCCTGGGGTTTTATCCTGTCCCTTCATCTGGTACAAAGTCTGCTTTTTCATTTTCTCTGTCTTTCTGTGGCTGTGGTTTTCAGTTCCACAAGACAAAATACTACTGATGCTGCTTGATACTACTGTCTGCCCTCTTGTGCAGGAAGGTATCTAGGAGGCCCGTGGGTGCTTCCTGATGGGAGGGACTCAGCATCCATAGGGTTTTAAAATTCATTCCCTGTAGAGTGTTCACATCTGTTGACACAGATGATGCATGCATGTTCTTCATCTACTTGGAGTAATCTCATTTGAGCTGTTAAATGACTTTAAATTTTATCTACTAGTTATATAAAATGTTGTTGATTGGGATGTAAAACTTTTTAAGATAAGTTTTACCCAGCGGGTATCTGTAGTGACTAATTTAGAAAGGCTCCATGTGTCCTCTGCCCTTATGTGAATGAAAGCTGGGCATTTCAAATAGATTTTAATTATAACAGTTGTAGTGAAGGTGGTTCCTTTTGGTGCCTGTAGGACTAGATACATTTTACCGTGTGTTAAGAGGTTCAATAATAATTATCCCATTTTCCTCCATGAACTTCTTAATTGTCTCATGAGTTATTTCTGCCAAAAGCAGTCAGAATTCTTTTCTCTCTTGAGTAGCCAACAGCTTAAATCTGTTTTACTTGTTTCTGGCTGATTGTCCTTTCTTTTTAGTAGCTTATCCCTTTGCTTCATCTCTTCATTTAATAAAATATTTCTAAGTAGAGAGTAGACATTGTACCATTATTTTTCTTCTGTGAAGCATCACAGTGACCATTCAGTTAAGAAGTAAAATAGTTGCAAGTTGATATGTAATATCAGGGACTGAGGACAGGTAGGTGTACTGTGAGCGGTTTGCAGTGGGGAGCTTCAGAGTGATTCCAGAATGAAAGGATTTCAAGAGAAGTGAGTCTCCAATATGCTTCAGACAGCTTTGAGCCAGGCTGGAGATCTCATAATCTACCCTTGGATTTCAGTGGCAGTTTGGCCAGAAATTTTTTCCAAACCCTCGGAAACACTAAGGCACATTCTTCCTTCAAAATGGGTCTTGTCAAATTCATTTGAGATTCAAAGACTAAGTAGTCTCACTTCCATTCCATTTTTAGAACGTTGAAAATAACTATAAACTTGTGGTTTGGTTTACAACTTAAAGATTGAGCAGTGGCAGTATTAGTGAGACAAGTTATACGGTTGTTTTGTTTGGATTATTTCCAAGGAGTTAATGAGTTACAATTTAATAATAACCTCTTGGTTTGTTATTACCATTTTAGTGAAGGAAAAGCTTTTAGTAATTTCTGATTTTTTAAATAAGGTTAACATTAGGTTGGGAGTGAAAGTCAGCATAGTTAAAAATTCCAAAATAGTGTGCCTTTTGCTGTGCCCTTTTGTGTCAGTCTAGGTGTAGTTATTTCACATAGTTTAGTAGCTAATGCTCCTTGTCTCATTCCACTGGTGGGACTAGCTTGAAAAACAATTAGAAACCAAAAACTTCCCAATGTATGTAGTACTTTGTGGTTGCAAGAGGTATTTAGTGAGTGAAATACTTACTTTTAGATTTCTAAGCCTGTATATATTATAGATAAGAAACCCTACAACCAACTCACAAAGGCTTTGTTTAGAAAGCAACAGCATGCTGAATAAAGCCTGAGTAACTAAAAGATGTAATACTATAAAACTTATTACTGTCTGTATACTAAGTATAGATGGATAGCCTTTCAGGTACCTAAGGCTCCTGCTATACGCACTTTTATTGACAGTGTTGAATATTACTGCTAGAATTTAATAAGTATTTACTTCATTTGATGGCTTTTTCATGTTTAACATTATATGGTTTAAGTAATAATTGTAAGTCTTCTTCAGGAAAATTTGAGCCATAAGACATTAAGTGTTTGCCCAAAGACAGCAGTTAATCAGCATGACAGGTTTATTCCTGAGATTTGTGGAGTGGGCTTTGCTGTGAATTTAGACTCCCTTTGGGAAATGGTGATTTTATTCTTTAACAAACTAGTTTTAATGTAAGAGAAGATCACCTTAGGAGATTTTCTACGTTACATTTCTTAAAAGTAGGTATTGTATGTATCAAAGTCTTTTAATAGTTCTCTGTATTGCCTTTGGTGAATAACTCCTGTGTCAAATCTTACAGAATTGTCATCTTCAGAATATAAGAAAGAGGCTTGGATATCATCCTTCTAGTCTGTCTCAATTCTCTGCTTTATAAAGTCCTCTTAATCTTTAAAAGGAAAAAATCTAAAATATAGGACACAAATACAGGGTTATAAAACTTCATATTCCAGTGATTTCTAGCTTTTGCCCATGGTTTTAAAAAACAACACTTTTATAAATACAGAATATTCATTACCACCAGATATAAAAATAAAGTAGGTTACAATAGAGGCATGGCTTTTCTCCTCATTGTGCTTTGATTTTTCATTGACAGCTTCTCTCTTTTCTAAGTGAGATGGGTTTCATTTCCTCTTGAAAGTAGAGATCCAGTTTCTGCCTATTCAAGAAACAGTTCAGTCTTTATTAGGACTTACCTCCAGAAAGTGACATAGTTTAGTAGTTGATCCAATCCAGAGACCAAACTGGGTTGAATGGTCACTAGGCATGTGACTGTCCCCTTATCCTGGTCTGCCTATGATAGGTTCGTACTTGATATGGTAGCACTGTTGCTAAATCTTCCTCACTTACACTATAGCTCTCTTTAGCCCAAGACCAAGTCTTTTAAAAAACAGCTTTGTTCCTGCAGAATTTGCTAGATCAGGTATGTCCTTAATTGAAAATGTACCTGGTGATAGCTGCATAAATGTATAGAAGCCACTGAATTGTATACTTTAAAGGGTGAATTTTATGATGTGTGAATTGTATCTCAATAAAGCTTATTTTTTAACTAAACATTTCTCAATACAGACTGTTTTACTGCAAAATAATGAAAAGTAGTACCATATGGTTCTTTGAAAAGAAGGTACATTAAGGAGGGTAGGAATCAGCTCTAGAGGTTGGCTAAAACAAAGTTGTCAGTAAACAATAAGCAGACCATGATTTTGCAATAACATCTTTTGAGTTAGCCTGTTAATCCTTTAGATGTAGCAGCAGATTACATTACAGATGACTGTATATTTAGGCAGCAAACTACCTGTGAGGATGTGAATGGTCCTGACATTTAACCCCAGCATTTTCATTTTTATTTTATATATGAGCTTATTTTACATATATAAATACAGAAATGGCTTTGAGTATCCTATATTAATTTAAATGCTTAATCGAATCTTAGCCAATATTCTATAAAATTTAAGCCACTAGTACCAACTTACTTGCTTAAATGAAGGTCATATTTTGTTAATGCAGATAATTTTTTCATAGTGTCTTAATTAAGAGAGCAAGAAAATATGTCTTTCTATAAATTCAGTATAATTTTATTATATCTAAAACAAATGGATTTCATATTACTAAATTAGAGTTTTTTAATGCTTAGCATTACAAAGATGAATTGGGGTGGGAATTCAATCAAGCTGCTACTTTTTTTTTTTTTCACTTTTACCTTTTCAAGATTCTACAGAATGAGCAACTAGATGAAATATCTCCCTTGGGTAATGAGGAGGTTTCAGCAGTTAGCCAAGCATGGTTTACAACTAAAGAAGATAAGGATTCCCTAACTAACAAAGGTGAGATTATACTGTGAGTTTTAGTGTCCAGTGGAAAAAGTGGACATTAAAAAGAGCTTGTAGTTGTAAGGATTCTGAGTTGGGCCTTCATAATTATGGTTGAGTAGTTTAAGTAATTAAGCCTTTCTAATTGAATTAAATTTGGTCAGTGAGACCATGAAACCAATTTTCATATTTCAATAGTTGATCATTATTTCTCTGATATGAAGTAGGTTATTAACAAATGCACAGTGGTGTTCTTTAAAAGACAGTATAGTTATTGCTTATGGGAGTAGGAAGTCAAGCCTTTTCAAAGTTTTGCTACAGACTTGGGTCTGATAAGTGGCTTAGAGGTTTAAAGTAACAGTGTTTACAGTGCTGCTATGCTCATAAGGATTGCTAGGAAGCTACTACAAGAAAGTAGGGGTTGTGTATATGCCATTCTGAAGTAAGGAAAGGAAACAAAATAAGTTGATTTTCAACCACTGTACAGTAAATACTCATTAGGAATAAATTATTCACTTGGTATCAAATATATTATGTTTACCTTGTCCTAGAATCTTATATATTTTCTTTTTGCCCATAAAATTTATATTTTTCACTGGAGAAATTTTTCAGAAAGTTTTGAGCATAATTTGGCCTTTATACTTTTTATAAGTCTTATACTGCTGTGAAAGGATAAGAGATGTAACTGAGAGGAAGTAATATTTTTTATGAATCTTTTACTTACCATTATCTCTATTTAGTAGGGTCAAATGTATTCTTTCTTTAAAAAACCATAGGTCACAAAAGCAACTTTACCTGGGGACTTTTCAGATTTCAGATGAACAAGACATTGTTAGCTATATTTTATTCCTCTCAAGGAATGACATTTTCTATAGCATTACTTGTTTTCTTTTAAAGGACATAAATGGAAGCAGGGGATGTGGTCCAAGGAAGAAATTGATATTTTGATGAACAATATTGAACGCTATTTGAAGGTATATTATGCCATATTTTTTTGTTTTTTCATTGCCAATTGCAAAAATCTCAAAGCATATTGTATATAGTACTTATTAGGAGCTTTTCAGTAATTATGTAATGGATGATTGGCTAATATGTTACAGCTTAATAATTCTCAGTTGTATAGTTATAGTATTTTTTTAAACATTTTGAATTCTCAGTTTAAAATAGCTTTGTTGCTTTAATTAATACCCCAAAGTTGAGACAAAATTTCAATAGCCTCTCACAATCTTAAAGCCTTGTCTTTTCAAGCAGCCTATAAATTAGGGCTTAAATTTATGTTGTGTAAAGCCTAAGATATGCATCTTCTTTGAATGAATTTATGACATCACACTAGTCCTTCCCCTTTAAAAAAATTTTTAGTTCATTTTCATATTCAGGCTTATATCCTGTTAGCTTAGTTATCCTCCATTAAATGTCTGATGAAAAAAGGAATTTTAAAGCACTAGAGATACAAATTGCCTTAATACACAGAGTTGGCTTTTCAAATGCCAACAATCCATGTGAGAATTCGGAAGACAGGTGAAGAATGATATAAGGCTTTGTACCATGTGAGTGATAACGTTGTGAATTTTGCATGAGAACAGAGAAGGAAGAATTTATTCTCAGGGTTAGGACAGTTATGGAAAATATTTGGAAGAACAAGAATTTGAGCTGTTTTAAAGAAAGGGGTAGGACTTAGGAGTAGAGTAGGGCCGGAGGGAACAGCATGAGTAAAGGACGAGTGTTGAGGATTCAGAGTTCAAACCCAGAGTACATTCGGTTAACCCCTTTAACCTGAACCAAGTTGATTGGCTTCTCTTGCTGGTCATCCCAGCAATGGAGTTATGTTCAAATAGTGCATGTTGGAAATGGAGGCCATTACCATTGTTTGGCAGTGGGAAGTGTACAGTATTTCACTCTTCTCCTATTGTTTGATATTTAGTTTATGTACAGTTTTTCACTATTTTAAATACACTGCTGCCTCGAATGTCCATGTTCTTAAGCTTAATTGTAAGCTGCACTCCTCCCAAACTACACTTTATAAATTATAAAGAGTAAAAAACTTTAATTCTTTATTAGTGAAGAAAGATCCTTCCCACCAAGCTAATTGTTTTAAGAGAAACAGAAATACAATGACCATTGAAATGTATCCAGAAGTGTATTAAAAGTTGTCCACTGATCACACACACTAGTGAAAATTGGAAAAATGCTACAGGTTTAGATAAGGCAGCCGCGAGTTGGTAAAAACACTGAATTTGGGGAATTAAGAAGCTGGTTTCTTGTGTAGGAGATTGGAGTAGATGATTTCCAAGGACTCTTCCAGCTTTATGATTAAAGGGCAGCTTTATGATTAAGACTTTCAGATATCCATTTCAGTTGACCAGGTGAGAGTAGTAAGGACTTTAAACTATAGCAGTTGAAACAGAATTGGCAGGCAAAAGGCAGATAATAAGCAAGTCATCTCTAAGGAAGCCTGGTGACTGAATGTTGGTGAAGGAAAATAAAGAGCTGGAATAATTAAGAGTTTTTAAAAATTGAGGATGTTTGGGAGAATGATGATAGAATTATCAGAAATAGGATATATCCAAAAAAGATGTACTGATCTTGGGGAAAGATAATTTGTTTGATTTTGAATTTTGACTATGATTTTTATTATGTGGTGTTCTTACAAGAACATTGTGGAGCCGTTTTTAAACCAATTAATTAGATATATATTCCATATTTTGGGTCAAAGGATAAGATACTGTCACAAGCAACAACAACAAAAAAGGGCAGAAAAATCTTTTCATCTCACTATATTATCCTGCAACACAGTGCCTTGCATGTAGGTACTTGTAAATATTTAGGTTTAATTATTTGCAGAATTGAAACTGCATAAAAGAATTTGAGAAAAGATTCTAAAATTTAGAGATTTTTTATTGTGATGTTTAATACATTCGAAAGCACATATAAAATGCCTATCAGTGTAATTTTACCTGTTTTGAAATTTACATAGGTAGATTCATTCTCTGAGTATTCTGTAACTGGCTTCTTTTGTTTGATATTGTAATTTTGAGATCTGTCCCTTATTGGAGTTTGGGGGAGTTTTTTTATTATTATTTTTTTAAACTGTTTCATCATGCAAATATATATACCATAAGTTGCCCATTCCACAGTTAGTGGTTATTCAGTTTCTTTTTAGTTTTTGCTGTTAATTTGTAGAATCTATTGGGTGCAAATGGTATTTTATTATGGGCTTAATTTTTATTTCTCTGATTACATATTTTTATATGCTTGTTGGCCATTTGTGTTTCCTCTTTGAAATTCCCGTTTGTGTCTTTTATCAGTTTTTTCTGAGGGGTTGCTTATCTTTTTAATTTTCTTGACATTTTTTATGTATGCTGGATACTAATGGGTTTTTGGTTGTGTTACAGATATCTTGTCATAACTTAGTGGGCTGTCTTTTCCTTCTCTCTAAGTATCATTTGATGAAAAAAGATTCTTAATTTCTGTATCAAATGATCATCTTTTTACTTCAGTGTTTTTGCATGCTTGTTAAAGAAGGCCTCCTCTGCCTCAAGGGCATAAGGATATTCTTATCTATAACAGTTTTGCCTTTCACACTGATATTTTTTCCTATGGGTATGAGATAGGGTTTCAGTATTACTGGGTTGTGGTTGTGTTGTGTTGTGTTTTGTTTGGTTAGTAATTGTCCCAGCCTCATTAGGGAATGTCAGTCTTTTTCCAGTCTACAGTTTCCATTCTGTCCTAACTCACATTTCAACAGATTTGTTTCTAAGTTTTCTGATTTATTCATAGGTTCTGTTTGATACCTACCCGAGTACACCACTGTCTTCAGAAGTCCCAGTATCTGATGGGACAAGTCTGTTCATGAGTGTCTTGGCTGTTCTTGGCCCTTTGCTCTTCCATTACAAATTTAGAATCAGCTTGCAAAGAATGAATAACTGTTGGAATTTTTATTGGGACTACATTGAATCTAAATCAGTTTGAAGGGAATTAACATCTTTATAATATTCTGACTTTCTGTTGAAGAACATTTTAAAACTCTCTGTCCTGGTTAGTTCCTCTTTAACGTCACTTGATAGCTTTACATTTCCTCCATAAAGGAATTGCGTAACTTGCCTAAGATTTAGTCCTAATGCTTTTTTAATTTTGTTGCTCTTATTTGTGAGATTTTTTACGAGGTTTGTCTAGAAGTACAAATGATTTTGTTGATTTTGTAACCAGCATTCTTGCTAAGTACTCTTAAATAATTTTTTCAAAGATGTTTGGGTTTCTACATATATAACATCTGTAAATGATTCTTTTCTAATCTTTATGCTTTTTTTAAAATTGGGGTATAGTTGATGTGCAGTATTATATAAGTTTCAAGTGTATATAGTGATTTACAATATTTAAAGGTTATACTCTGTTTATAAGTATTACAATCTTTATGCTTTTTGAATGTTGGATTCTATGAATGCTGTTTGTACTTTCTTTTTCCATAAATCTACTCATGTGATTAATTGCTAATTTTTCTGACATGAATACAAACTCACATTCCTGGAGTAAGCTTACTTTTTGCATTGATTACTAACATTTTTATACTTATGAGGTTCAGTGTGCTAAAGTATTTTGAGGATTTGGGGGATCTATTTTAATGAATGAGTTTGGCCTGGAAAGTCTTTTCTGAAACTCTTGTTGTCTGGTTCTGCTATTGAGGTTGTGCTAGCCTAATATGAGTGGGGAATTGTCCCCCCTTTTTATTTTTAGGATAGTTTAAAATCAGAATTGTGTTTCTCTTAATCATTTGGTAGGATTTACCTGTAAAGTCATCTTGGCCTGGTGTTTTCATTGTGAGAAAATTATTAATAACTGATAACATTTTCTTCATGGTCTGTGCTTATTAGATTTTCTTTCTCTTCCTGAGTCAGTTGGTAAGTTGACTTTTTCTAGGAATTTATAAATTTTATGTAAGTTTTCAAATATATTGCCATAAAATTTTCATAGTGTTCAACTATCTAATCTCTGTAGCATCTCTCCTTAGGCTCCATTTTTCATCTCTAATATTGTGTTCTCCTTTTTCTTTTTTTTTTTTTTTTAAGTTTTGCCATAAGTTTATCTTTTTGTATTTTATTTAGTCTCATTCATGGATCTTTTCAAAGACCCAATTTTTAGCGTTGCTTATCCTTTCTATTCTTGATTTGGTTATATTAATTTTGTTCTTATGACTTCTTCCTTTTCTACTTTCTTTAGATTTTAACTTTTTATAATTTTAAAAGCGGTTGGCAGGACTTGACTTTATTGAATTATATGCAACTTATTTTTGGAATGTTTAAGTATCATTTTCTTATCTCTTGCAACATTTTAAAGTTTATAGTTGACTTATTAATGAATTATCAATACGTTATTTTTCTAAATGCCATTGATGATTTTAACATTAAAAAAAACTTTTAAAAAGCATAGTATATCCATATGCATTTTATCAGAAATCCCTAAATCAAAGAAATGTAACCCATTTAGGCACGCGGAATAAAAGATGCTACAGAAATCATCTTTGAGATGTCAAAAGACGAAAGAAAAGATTTCTACAGGACTATAGCATGGGGTCTGAACCGGCCTTTGTTTGCAGTTTATAGAAGAGTGCTTCGCATGTATGATGACAGAAACCATGTGGGAAAGTATGAAAACTTGTAATGCTGCATGTTTTCATGTAATTTAGGGGAAATATTTAAGGAACTATCGTTTTTTTAATAAAATTATGATCAGAGCCTTAATTGGAGACAGTTATAAATTACCATTAAGTGGTGTTAGTGTTTTTATTCTCCAGGTCCATGTTGTGACTTTGGTGAAACCTCATTACAATAAGTCCTCTTTTAGAAATTAGAATATAAATTACCTTATATAGGTTTGATTTAAGACTTAGCTGACTTAATACATCAAAGTCTGCTTTGTGGTAAAGTAACATTATAAAAAGCATAATAGTGTTTAAAGATTTAGGAAGTGTAAAAAGAACTCTAAATTCATTGGTAACATTTTTCCTATTCAATTTTATAGTATAACATTTCCTAGGTCAGTGATTTTATTTATTTTTTTATTAAACCAGAGTAGAAAATAACTAAATTTCTGGATATAATGTATGGATTTCTGTTATAGGTAATACCTATGGGAAGCCATCATATCTTCAATGCAATGATAATACAGTGTTGTTGGCATATTTTAAATTTCTCTCTGGGAGCCTTAGGTGGTAGTTGTGTGGCTGACTAGATACTGGTTTTAAAAAGAACATTGCTTTGGCTGTATTGAGTACTTACCCACCCACACACACAAGAAGTCTTTACACTGGAGCAAGAGTATGTCAGCTGTCCAAGCAAGGGTAGGGAAAATAAAGAGAACTTAAAATTTTTCAGTGACTTGTGAGAATTGACCATAGATTTTCTTTTTAGCTCCAGTTTGCCATGTCATCCATAAGTCTTTCAAAATAGCTATGATATTAGAGTACTTGAACCTCACTTGAAATAACGCAAGAGTTAGGCAGCATAGAAGAAAATATATTCTAAATGTTGAATTTTCCTAGAGAAAATTGTTATAGTGTTCACTTTTATTATAGCTTAAAGTATTTGTTGGGTTTTTGTTTTTTTTGTTTTTTGTTTTTTAAGAAAAAAATAGCATTAATTTTGATTTTTTTAATCTACTTTGAAATTGGTTACTTTAAAACTATTATAAGCTAAGTGACTTAACATTTGGTTCCCTAAGTGAAATTCTGATTTTTATTAAGGTTTTTAGCATTCTTTGTTTAATTGATCTTTTAAAAATTTCTTTAAATTTCTAGATATACACCTGAAGAAATTGAAAAGCTCAAGGAGTAAGTTTAACTTTTTTTCATTAATTTTAATCATTGAGTTTTAATTTTTTTTAATACCTTGTGTTTTCTAAAGTTTTACTTTGAAATGTCAAGAGATTTTTGGTAGACTGGTATAATTTAGTCCTGCTAGTAAGCATAGATGACCATATAAAGAACTTACCAAATCTGCACCTGCACAGAGTAGCCCTGTCCATAAGTTCGGTCTTCTCTTATCAGTTACTAAATGAAATGCACCCTTAGACCACTCATAGGGGTTACAGAAGAGATTAGATGGCCATTCTTGGTGACCTGAAGACTAAATTCGGGGAACTTACATACCAGGACCAAAACCAGGGTTGTGCTAATGGCTTAGTTTAGAGTGGTGAGTTGGCAAACGTTTCACTGAGTACGTGGGCTGACTCTACCTTATACAGTCTTATTTTGCAGGAAACATAATTTTGGGACCATAAAGTATGGGTTAATGGATTGTATGGAGCATGAAAAAGAAAACTGAAGGCTGATCATATAATGAGGACTTGTGGCACTTTCTCAGGTGTCTAAGAAGAGCTTGTTAGGGGTACTCAAAAGGGGAAAATCTGGGGATTGCCTGGGAGATTGTGTCAGTAATCTCAGGGGAAATTTGGTCTTTTTTGAACACATATCCAAGTTACTTATTTCTTCTCTGACCCAGGAAAAAGGCAATTGCTGCCTGTTTTTTTTTCACCCACAGACAACTGTGGACCCCAAAAAAAGGCCACACTTTCAAACTTTGGCTCTCAAAGTATTGCTGCCCACAACTTCCAAACCAGTCAAATGGGAAGAAGAAGAATGAAGAATAAATGATGAGATTAAAAGGGAGAAAACAGTTGAACCAAATGCTGATTGGCAGACTCTTGTTTTAGGCTCCGGATAAAGCATGGCAATGACTGGGCAACAATAGGGGCGGCGCTAGGAAGGAGTGCCTCTTCCGTCAAAGATCGGTGCCGACTGATGAAGGACACTTGCAACACAGGTACTGTGAGTGCCACGGGTGGTTTTTGTCACCATTTGAGCTTCCTGCCCTTCAGGCACTGCTTTCTTTTCTGTTCTGGAAAGAGATTTGCCATTCATTGTAGTTGAGATTTTCTAGTGTCCTTTTCCCTCAAATAGACCCAACTAATCTTTTACTTTATTTTTGTGCTTTGTGTAGTAAGGTGATGTTTTTCACAGGGACACATCTCCTCAGTTTCAAAGGTTTTATTTAGGTCTAGCATGTTTCTATTTTGTAGCAACTCAGAACTGCTCCAGTGGGGGAAGTAATTATTTTAAGTCTTATACAGGTACTTCTAAGGCATATGTGCAGGAAGTAATTTTAATTTAAGCCCCTCTGACTATTGAATTTATGTTGCTAACAGCCTATCAACTCATTTATGAAAAACTTCACTTCCTGGCAGGTCCCAACTTAGGAAGAAGCTGTGTTCCAATTGTTTGTATATATTTTGCTTATTTCAAATTCGAAGTACATTTTTCCATAGAAAACTGTGATTGGTGTTTCAGTCCCCAGGCCAGACCACAGGTGCCCAGTCAGGTAGTAATGTATGCAAATGTACTGACTGATGATATTGTTCAGCCGAACCTTTGTGACCAACAACAGTATTTAGGCTCCATCACCAACTCTCACTTACCTTTCTGAGCCTCAGTTTCCTGTGTAAAATGAAGAAGTTAGAATAGATGACCTCATAGTTCGCTTTTTAGCCCTAATGTTATCTGAATGATCCACAATCTCTGCTCAGTCTTTTAATTAGAAAAATAGTTCACAAGCTAGGCTTGAGCTTCCAAGGAATATATTTTTTGTCCTCACCCCCTACCCTGCTAAAGTGGAATCAGGAATGTTTCCTGCTTAACCACTCCACCAGCACTATTACCCATAAGGCAGTGAAAACATAAATGCCAGCAACTCTCATTCTGTAGTGAATGACAGCTTCCTGAATGAAGCAGGAGTTGGGAGCTTTAGATTTACGATGGGACCCCAGAGGTTCATGTAAGATGCTGAGTATAGAACCCCTTTTGTGAGGATAATGGAAAAACACTGTGCCATTCCCTGATTGCCAGCCTGAGGGGATGCTCTGCCTGTTAACTTCCCTTGTTGCTCTATATTGTTTTGGATCAGGAGTTTTCTCTTTGGACCGCACCATGAGATGGCAGTCTCAGTTTCCCCTTCTGTTTTTGCAGTGCTGAAATAGGAGAGCAGGACTTTGTCTTGAATCCATGGTATCTAAACGTGTGCCCAGCATGTAAGAGATATTCAGTAAATATTTGTTGTGTGAATGAATGCCTGAAAGGCAAGCACATAGCCTTTTTCAAATTTTCTAGAAGTTTTCAGGTACTAGTAACAAAATGGAAACAGAGTGGAAGACATTTTTAAAAGGCTCTCTCTTTTTTTCCTGTTTTTCTCTTTAAGCTTTTATAAGGAAAAGACTAATAACAACATGTGATATTATTAGTGGGTTTATGGATTCAAAAAAACTGAAATAGAAATATCTGTGAATACCAGTCTCAGACTTATATTTTATCATAGTAGCTTGGAATTGGGAAAGGAGATGATATAAACCTAGTTTTTATTTTTACTGAAATGGGTGGGAAGCCATGTGTTATTCTGCTTGTCCCTTGTCATTCATTTCTATATGTAATGGTCTCTGTTGAGCTTATTACTTCACTTCTGCAGAGCAGGGAATCTAAGATGGGAGTAAGAAAAGAAGTATGAGTTTGTGTGTCCATCAAGCTATCAATGGAACACTTCCTAGTTAGGACTTAGTATAAGTTGAGAGAATGTAATTCTTTCTAGCTATGTTTTGGGCAGTTTTTCTTTCCTTCAAGAGTCAGTTGGTGCTTTTTATTAGGATTCCATATTTTCTTTTGTAGTACTAAGTACTGAGCTAGTAACTATGTTAGGAGGTATATGCAGGTTTTCCATGTGTCATTCAGAAGTAATTCTAATACTACTGCATACTTCCCACCGGTCCTTGGATATACAGAGCTGAATCTGATTAGCGAAATAAGGAGAAGGTAGCAGTGGTAGTTTGGATGATTTCCTTCTTTCAGGGAAGTGGACAGAAGAAGAAGAAAAGAGACTTGCAGAGGTGGTCCATGAATTGACCAGCACTGAGCCAGGTGACATAGTCACACAGGGTGTTTCTTGGGCAGCTGTGGCAGAACGAGTGGGTACTCGCTCAGAAAAGCAGTGTCGTTCTAAATGGCTGAACTACCTGAACTGGAAACAGAGTGGAGGTACTGAGTGGACCAAGGACGATGAAATCAATCTCATCCTCAGGTTTGTGTCTTAAATCTTTTAATGATAAAAGCTGCTCAATTGCTGTGGCTATCTAAATTGACTTTCCTCTTTTGGTTTCTGTAGATGCCTAATGCCTGAAGCATCCTTTCCATAGAGACCCACTGTTTAAAATCCTAAAGATTTCATATTGAGCTCTTTTTTGTTTTGTTCTGTGTTTGTTCCTTTTTAGTGGATTTAGTGCTCGTGTAAAGTACCAGATTGAAGGCGTGGAGACTGAAGTCCTCTCTATGTCCGCAGAGCAGGTATGGCACAGGCAGCGGCAGTGCAGCGTTTCCACTGTCCCACCATGTGCCTCAGTCCCAGCCCAGAGGGACCATGTTGAGGGTAAGAGGGCTCTCAGTCTCCATGCCCTTCAATCTTTGGCTACTATGCTAAGGTTGCCCAGTCTGCAGTGAGCCCGCACCTTCAGATCGGACTGAATTAGACACTTCCATCTCATACATATCCAAAAATAGCTTTAAGATAATAATCCCAAGCTTATTTTTTTTAATTAGTTGGTTTAACCATTAAGACTCAGTGATTCAAATGGGCAAAAACGCCAGCAAGAAAATGTTTGAGACATAGTAAAAACTGCTTTTGTGGCTACTCTCTACTGAAAACCACGACACTTAAAACTAGAAAACAAATAGACCATTAAAACCCCAAATGTAGTTGTACTGTTTTGTATTGATTGTAGTTTTTTGGGTTGCTGCCCCAGTATTGTTTTTCTTTTTATTACTTTGAGTTTTGTTTTTAATATAGTTTTTTTCCAGCTAGTCATCTTTATAAATAGTTCCTTTGTAAGTAATTGTTTACTTTATAAAAGGAAAAGCTCATATCAAGGAAAGAACATTGTAACACACTATAAAAACATTGTAGAACACTATACAACTAAACCTGCCCTTATCCTATCCCAACCTTTAGCTATTCCCTTTCCTTCACAGGGTTTCATCTGGTTCTGACCATTTATGGTGCAGCCCATTAGGTAGTACCATTAACAAAAGGCTGTTAGTGATGTTTCATAGCTCTTAGCTCTGGAAGCAGGTCTGTACTCCTGCAGTCCATCCTTTCCCATGTACCTGAACGGTAGCATCTCAGTGACACAACCTGCCATTCCCTTTATTGCCGATGCCGTCACCTGTAGTCAGAGGAGGGTTCTTATGCAGCAACAAACTAACATCTAACGGATGCTTATTTTGTAACCTGTAGGATAGCAGAGCTTGATGTAGCTGATGAAAATGACATAAATTGGGATCTGTTAGCAGAGGGATGGAGCAGTGTCCGTTCACCACAATGGCTTCGAAGTAAATGGTGGACCATCAAAAGGCAAATTGCAAACCATAAGGATGTTTCATTCTCTGGTAATGTATTATGTGCTTCTTAAGTCCTTCCCTTGTCTTACCGTATTTAGTCCTCTAGGAATTGAAGGTTAAAAGGTCTTTGCCTCAGCTGAAGAGATAAGAATCATAGTAGATTTTTACTTCAACCTCTGCCCTATTTCTTTGAGTAACTGTCTTCCCTTGAGAAGAGTTGATATGATTTATAATTCTCAAAGCACCAAAGATGGAACTATACACATTTATACACATTTTTGTCCTCTCACATAAACTATGAAGAAATAAATTTTACATGTATATTTTCACTGTATACAAAGATGTAAGAACTTAAATTTAAATCAACTTTGATTTGATTTAAATTGAATAATTTCAAATATCTTAACTGGGTTATTTAGAGAAATTCTGTGGTGATTTATTTTGTAAGTTTAATTTCATTTGTTATGTAAATCTAGAGATCTTAGGGTTTTTTTGCTTAAAAGTGAGATATAGCATACTTTGCACTTCACTGTCTGCTTTGTACTTAGGCACTGAACTAAGTTGTACAGTCTGTTTGATTTAGGTAATCAAATTCACTCCCATTGGTGTAGTACTCCAACTTCCATTTTTGCAAAGGAGAATTAAATGCTGAGGAATTTGGCTTGATGAAAATGTGATTTTTTTTTTCTTTAATTAAATACCCAGTTATAAATTTTACATTTTAAAAATTATAAATTCTGGCATAACCAGGAGAGTGAATGAATACTAATACAACCTGAACCCAGCCAGATTACAGTGTCACTTGAGAGGATTGATATAGTTTATCGTGATTAGTACAGGAGTTGGCTTTCCTGTACAAACACTCAGGGTAGTTGCATACTGCTGTTTGGAAAAGCTCAGCTGCTACTCTGGAATTGTAAGTTAGACTCAAAGCCAGCTGATTCTGTTCTTGCAGTGGCTAGAACAGTCAAGGGCCTTGGGGCGGGGAGTGTGCTATTCACTGCTGAATGAAAATAAGTTCATTAGCATTCCAGTCGTCTTCCTAAATAATAAGAATTTTATCAAGAAGCCCTGGGACATAGAAAATGTTCTGTTTCCATGTTCCTTACAATGGCTATTCATCTTTGGCAAAAACAATATTGTGTTATGAATTTTTTTAATCTGTTTTGATGGCTAATGTTTCCAGACATTTCCAGAGAGGTTGTAGTTTTTAAATAGTTTTATTGTTATTTTGCTGAGGTCTCATATCCAGTATACAATTATTTATTCCAAATACTTTCCCTCCTTACCCCCCACCTCCCTTGCTGCTTAGATGGTGGTCTGTCGGAGAATCAATGTTCTTTTTGTCTACCCATCTCCCTTCAGTCTTGATAAAAGGTCTTAAACAGTTACATGAGAGTCAAAAAAACAACCCAACGCTTTTGGAGAATAAATCAGGATCTGGAGGTCCAAACAGTAATTCCAATTCCAGTGTACAGCATGTTCAGATCAGAGTGGCCCGCTTGGAAGACAATACAGCCATCTCTCCAAGCCCCATGACAGCCCTGCAGATTCCAGTCCAGATCACCCATGTCTGTAAGTAACCTCAAGACTCCTTGCTATTTGACCTGTATGATTTACTTTAGTTAATGGCTCTGATATCTTTCAGTCTTCTAGAAGCTTGACAGAAATTTATCCAAGTTGACGAATTAAAGGAGATCTAAGGCATTTTATGTTTATTAGCTTGATTAATATTTGCACAAAGGATGAATGTGTGACAGGAAAAGACTGACAACCCACTGCCCAGCCATTATAAACCGTTTTAAATCATCTTACTTTCTAGATGTTGTAAAGAATTAATGGTTAATAGAAAACTAGAAAACTACCTAAAATACAGTCAACTAAGCAAGGAAGTAGAGTCCCTAGGATGGCACATTATTTGTAGTAATTCACCAGAAGACACACAAAGGAAGAATGGATTTGAGGTGAAATGTAGAAGAAGTGGATTTTGGTAAGGTTGAAAAAGACTTCCTTTAGGGAGTAAAGAGTCAGTTTCCTATGGGAACTGTTTTGTTTACCCCTCTGTTTCCCTAGCCCCTGATAGTATTTTTGTGCTTACTGAGATGAGAGCCCAGTGATTATTAAGGGAGAGGAAATCTATTTCCTAAGATCTAAGCCAAGTTGATCTTTCTACCTTTCTTTCCATTATACAGGGACAGAAAAGGAATGAGGATAAAATTCTCACAACCATATTATTTTTCTCTTTAACCTCACTTTTTTTCCCTACATAATGTTATTTGCCTATGTACGGAAAGGCCATCGCCCGGAGTTTATCAATCACTGCTGGGTGTTATTCTCAGTCAGAGGGTTATTAGCATTTTGAGTGGGACAGTTCTTTGTTGACAGGGATGTCCTACACATTGCAGTATGTTTAGGGTCCCCTGACCTCACCCACAAAATACCCACAGTGCTTTCCAGTCAGTATGACAAACACCCTGCAGATTTTCACATGTACTCTGTTATCCCGTTTGAGAATCACTGGGCCACTTATCGGTGTTAACACTATATTTCTGGGAATTCCATGGCTGTCCAGTGGTTAGGACTCCGTGCACTCACTGCTCAGGGCATGGGTTCAATCCCTGGTCAGGGAATTAAAATCCCACAAGCTGCACAGCATGGCCAAAAAAAGCGGGGGGGGGGGGGGGGGGGGGGGGGCAACCCCCCCCCCACTGTATTTCTGTAAGATGGAATAACTATCAAAGTTACACCTTAGAGACATTTATAATTACTTACGCTTGTCTTATTTTTAAAGTTCTAATTTAAAGTTGGTTATTTGCTTTAGCTTTCTACCAGTGTAATAAAGCATGAAGAATTTGTTTTCTTTAGCCCTGCTTGTTTTGTTTTATAGTCTTGAGGATTGCAAAGCAACTGAAAATACTAGTCCACCATAAATATGAGAGCTACTGTTGGCTAAAAATTATTTCTGCATGGAGAATGTTACAATTTTCCTTGACTAGTGGGTTGACAGTACTTACTGGGAAAATAGCAAACATTTTGTAAATGGTACCTTAATATTCATTCACAGCATGGCTTTTTTTTTTTTTTAAGTATTAATTTTATTTCTTCCAGCGAGAAATGTGAGTATAGTAAGTTTTACAGCACACCCATTATTCTCGGCATTTGGGCTAAAATCTCATGATTGTTTCTTCCTTTAGGTTAGAGGTCAGGGATTGGCAGACTTTAGGGCCAGAACAGTAAATATGAATATGTTAGGATTTGCAGGCCACATAGACCTCTATAGAATTTTCTGTTTTGTTTTTAAACAGTCCTTTAAAAATGTAAAAGCCATTCTTAGCCTTGAGCCACATTTGTTCCCAGCCATAATTTGCTGACCTTTGTTTTAGGTTATTTATCCGAAATCACTTCAAATTATTCTAGGTATGAGCTTAAAAATCCATCAAATAGTAAGAGAAATAACATGAATTAATAAGTACATTTCTTTTAAACTGAGAAGTATTATAGTCAGAATATAATAAACAATAAACATTATATTGAAATAATGTTTAACAATACATTAAAAATCGATTTCAAATCATTTTGCATATGGATTTACCTATAGGTGGGACTAAAAGCACCAAGAGAGACCACATTTCTTCATTAGCCTTAGTTGTGTAGAACTTTGAGCAGATACAGATCAAGTCAGAGCCTCAGTTGACATATCTGTAAAGAAATTATACTGTTTGATCTCTGAAGTGCTGTTCAGCCTCCCTAGTCCAGACATCTGAAGTGATACTATATATATTTTCATGTTTTTGATCCTCACAACAACTATATGAGGTTGACAGGGCAGATAAAGTCTCTGAACATTAGTTTGGATTAAAGTAAGTTATTTGCCCGGTTTACATTGCCAGAAGTGATGTCACTAGAACTAAAGCCTAGTGTTCTAGGACACCTACGTATTCCAGACATCTATACTTTTTACCAGAAGGTCCAGGAAAACTTACTTTTTTTTTTTTATCAAGTTCCTGTCTTTTGTCTGTGCCATCCCAGGCAAATCCATTAGGTTTCTTATCTCTTAAAGAAACTTACGACTTTGGGTTTCCAGGCAAATTATTCAGTATGAGATTGCCCTCATGATTAATTGAGTACACTAAGGAAATTTAAATTTACAGCATGTTTTACTTACTGTCCTTGTTCTTCCCACAGCTTCAGCGGACTCCCCTGCTGCTACTGTTGACTCAGAAACAATAACACTAAACAGTGGAACACTACAGACATTTGAGATTCTTCCAGTGAGTAACTACTTCAAAAAGCAGATATTGGCCATTTTAAGCATAAGAAATATCAGTTGGTATCAGTTTTAGAAACATTATAGAAGCAAATTAAATATAAAAATTAACCTGATTGTCATTAAGTGTAACTAGATCCATGATTTTGAAAGCCAGGTGGTTAGAAAACAGCATAAATCAGACTTCCACTTTTATAATTAGTCTTTTTTTTGCATCTGTATACACACCAGTAATATGTGCTTTTTATAGATGAAAATGACAGTGCTAACAAGTAGGGTACTACGTGCTGTGTATTGAGTCATAAACAGATAATATACTCAATAAGTTCATATTGGTTATTTGAGGAAAAGTTTATAGAATGCATTACTTAACGATAGTCAGTAAGCACTACACTAGCCATTATGGATACAGGACTTAAAAGTCCTACATATAAATAAAGCATGTAGCCACTTAGGCAGAGAATCTTTCAGTCCCTAGAAAGGTTAAACATATAGTTACCATATGACCCACCAGTTCTAATCCCAGATATACGTAAGAGAAATGAAAGACATGTCCATGTAAAAACTTGTATGTGACTGTTCATAATAACTAAAAAGTAGAAACAACTCAAAAGTCCATCCACTGATAAATGGGTAAATGAAATGTGCTATAGCCATACAGATGATTATTTGGCAAGTAAAAAATATACTACCACGAGGACGAACCTTGAAAACACGCTAAGTGAAAGAAATTAGACACCAAATATATAGTGTATGACTCCCATTTATTTGAAACGTCAAAAATAGGGCAAATCTATAGAGACAGAAAATAGATTAGGGGTTAACTATGCTAAGAGGTTTTGGGGAGAGATGGGGCATGACTTAATTTAAGTGTAATTTGTTTGAGGGGTGATGAAAATTGAAAAGAAGGAAGCCTCAGTTCTTTCCCTGCTTTTGAAAATAGGTAAACTCAGAATTATTAGCTCATTTTTCATGAAAAAAGTATAAAGTATATTTTATTTACATTATGTCAAGGTTTAGTTGCTGTGAAGAACATGAGGGATATTCGTGAAAGAGTTTATCCTATCCACAGCCTAATCTCCTAAGAATGGCCCATATAGCAAAAGGTTCTCTTTTGGAACTTCTAGGCTGCTTGCCTAACTTAAGCCTCAGTTTCCTAATCCAGTGGTCTCCAAAATATTAAATAAAATACATGTGTATAACATACATGTACATAAAAAGTATTTACTGTACTGCCTGAATATGTGATTAATAAGTACAACCTTCAGGAAAACAGCTTTCACTCTTACGGAGAGAGAGGGAAGAGGTGAAGAGTCCCCACTGTGTGCCACACAACCTCAGTCGTGTCTAATCCTCAGCAGACCTTTCTGTGAGAAGTAGTTATTATCTCTGCTTTAGCATTAAAGAAACCTAGATTCAGTGAGTCAGTAGCAAGGAGAGTTGTTGTGGCTTAAGTCTGTAAGACCACGACAGACTAAAGAACCCAGACTATATGACCTTAACCTCCAGCTCTATTCTGAGTGCAAATACTTTTCCTGTAGAGTGTTAGGATAAACCAGACTCTGTGGTTGTGAAAGGTGTGTTATTGTTCAATAGTTTTGTTATACTTCCATAAAAGATCTCAGAAGATAAATGTACTATCAGTTAACCAGCTTTTCAATTCAGAGTTTTTTCTTTCAGCAGAATGCTAATTGCTATTTCTGTACATTTTCTCTTACCATAAAAAAAATTCCTAAAGTTATACCATGAAAAAAAAAATTCAAGTAAATAAACACTGCCATAGTGCATTTTCAAAAATGTGAAGCTTTTTTAACTGGGAGACTGCTACAGAGAAAGGATGAAGAGAGAAGACTAGGTGTGCAGGGTTACTGCACTGGAAACTGGCTTATGAGACCATGTCTTGGACCTGAAACAGATAGCTGAGACCAGACCATAGACATACAGGGAGTGAAGAGTAGGATCGAGGCCTTTTCTCTCTGTTAAACCTGCAGGCCGAGAAATGATGTACAACAGATAAATAGTCCAGAATATTATACACTTCATTTTATTGTTTGCCCGTTCATGATTGGTAAGTATATTTGTGGCTAGTAAATTAAAGTCCCCATTTGGGATGTAAAGCTAGACTTAATGGGCACTAAGTCTACGTACTCAGTGGTTTGAGGCACCTGTGTTGACCTTATTTTTCTTTTTCCTTTAGTCTTTCCATTTACAGCCCACTGGTACTCCAGGCACCTACCTGCTTCAAACAAGCTCAAGCCAAGGCCTTCCCCTAACGCTGACTGCTAGTCCCGCAGTGACCCTGGCAGCTGCGGCTCCTGCTTCTCCTGAACAGATCATTGTTCATGCTTTATCTGTATGTCACCTTACATAAATTCCTTGATTCTTCTAGTTGCTGTAGAAAAGACTGGCTAACTGATAAGTGCCACCAGAGACAGAACTCATGTGCCTTCAGTAACAACCTCTTGGGGGAGGGGGAAATAAAATTTTGAGCTCTGTTCAAAGACTTTAGTATCGATACTTGCTAGGGACCAGGATTAGCTGATATAAAATATAAGAGCCAATACTAATGTAGTCTGTTTATTTATGTAAACAATTCTTCCTACTACTGTTGTCCCCGTGGTAGGAGGAACAGTGTTTGACACCTTCACTGGGGTACACCCCTCATTCCCTGTGTCTCCTTACATGAGATGGACTTACATTAGGGAAAGAGGGATATTAGGAGAGCAGAAGCCCCGATATATAAAGAATAGGGGTTCTAGAAAAATAGTGATAAGAATGCTGCAGTTCCAGAAGTGAGAGGCATGGAGAGGACTACAGGGTACCACTTACAGATGTCATTTGTTGTCTATAATTTTTGTCAGGTAGGTACTTTTTCATTTTGCCATTGATCGTTTTCTTTAACATGTTACAGCCAGAACATTTGTTGAACACAAGTGATAACGTCACAGTGCAGTGTCACACACCAAGAGTCATCATTCAGACAGTTGCCACAGAGGACATCACCTCTTCCATATCCCAAGCAGAACTGACAGTGGACAGTGATATTCACTCATCTGATTTTCCTGAGCCTCCAGATGCCCTAGAAGCCGATACTTTCCCAGATGAAATTCATCAGCCTAAGATTACTGTGGAGCCATCATTTAATGATGCTCATATATCCAAATTCAGTGACCAAAATAGCACAGAACTGATGAATAGTGTTATGGTCAGAACAGAAGAAGAAATCTCTGACACCCACCTTAAACAAGAGGACGCACCCTCCCCTTTAGCCCAGGCTTATGTTACTGAGGTAAGTTGCACTGAAAGAAATAACCTTAAGCCTCAAATCTGCACTTTGGGAAAAGCCTAGAAATCATTTATGGAAAGATGTCCTCAGTACCTTCCTATTTTCTTTAGAAACAAAAAATAAAGCGCAAACCCTTACCTGACACCTCGTAAGTATTATTCAACCAGCAGTGTTGCTCTTACCAGAGTTCCTCACTAAATTCCTCCACCCCCAGTAGATTGAGAAATGTTGGTTGGAACCCATGGAAGCATTTTCCTGAGGATGGTTTGTAACAGGTCTTTGTGGTTCAGCTTAGGAACCTCATCCCACAGTGTTACAGCATTGTTTTTTCTATACCCGGAACCTGTAACTGAATTGGTTCGTTTAAATTATTTTTTGCTAGTATGTAATACATTAGTATGAGGTTATTACTTTTGTCCATTTTAAGACTTCAACTTTGATTTCTTTGTATTCTAACTATAAAGTGGGATAATATTTGACAGTTAAGTCCTTTCAAGCCTAAACGTGTTTGGGGACTGAAGGAAAACTAATAAGGAATATGAGACAGAATCTCATTTTTTTAATTATTATTACTTAGGATTTAGGGTCTCCTACCATAGAAGAACAAGTTGATCAAACAACAATTGATGATGAAACGATACTTATCGTTCCTTCGCCACATGGCTTTATCCAGACATCTGATGTTATAGATACTGTCTTGCCTTTGACAACACTAACAGGTACTGTAACTCCGTTGTGTGCCTGATAAATCTTAAGGGGGAAATCAGGGAGTCAGTCTTGTTAAATTTTCACTTTGGTAGAAGAACACTTACTCAATGACATGGATTGACATGGATTAGATGATATATACATTTAACTTGAAACTTATCTCGTTACAGATCCTATACTCCAGCATCATCGAGAAGAATCAAACATCATTGGATCATCTCTGGGCAGTCCTGTTTCAGAAGACTCAAAAGATGTTGAGGACTTGGTCAACTGTCATTAGGTAATTCTTAGAAACAGGTAGTTCAGGCAGAGAAGCCACACTGTTAATTACAACATCTCCAGAGAAATAGGAGCAACCCCCAAGAGGCTTAATTTACCATTCCTCTGGCTTTTAAATAGCGACAATGCTCAAGCCACATACAGTGTTGCTGCTATGACTTTTTACCTCCTGTAAGCATATCATCTGAGGTCTAGTCTTATGACGGTGTGTAGGTGAATGGAGCACTGCGGTCTTAACTGTAGAGATCCCAGTGATGAGTTACTTGTCAGCAGGGAATTTCATTCACTTTAGCTGAGAGAAGTTTAAAATCACCAAAGCTTAACTACTGTTTTAAAAGCAGTAATATTCATTTCTAAAGATCAGACGTGGCACTCTATCCAGTCTCAAGCAGGCCTGTTTATATTTCAGAGAAGTTACATCAACATGGTCTAGAGCTTACCAGTGACCCTCTCCGTAAAAATTATCTTCTAAGTAGTTTGAGACTTGAGGTGATTGTGTGGTGGTTACTTTTGATTGACCCATTGCTGGCAGTGGGAGCTGATTTAGGCTGGGTAAAGAGGAAAGCATTAAAAGAGTTAAGAAAATTCACTACAGGTTTTTGTTTTGTTTTGTTTTTAATTACTTTTAAAGGGAATATGGATGAGAGGAGTAAAACAAAATTCACCAGAAGCTAAGAGTTTTTACCCCCTCAGAACCCACTGTCATCAGTTTACAAAGTTAGCACTTTGAAGTAAAACTAAATGGGAAAGGAAGTAAAGTTGCCTGTCCTATACCGTGACCTTTTATTACATGTTTTGCTATGTAAGTTACCCAGGAAATAGTTGAGGAGAGTATCAGAGTTTGCTGTTCACTTAGTGCATTACTGGTGGGGGTTTGACATAACTTCTCCCTCTCAGGCAGTTTAAAAAAACAAAATTTGCTTCTGTAATGAAAAGAAACAAATCAAGAGTCATTCCTATACTAGAGAAGGGTAAGCCAAAATTAGCCTCTAGGGCTTTAATGAATATGACCCCTATAGAAAAGTCAAAAAAAAACTTGTATAAATTATTTTATTTATTATTGTAATTAGATCTACAGTCAAAGTTGTCTTTTCACCGTCTTGTGTTTTGTTAACGTGAAGTTAAATTGTAGTTATAAGCAAAAGTTGGTTGCCTAGGGAACAATAATTGTATATTCAGTTTAACAGAAATAAAAGAATATTTGTCTTAAAATGCAAGATTGTTTGTTACATAGCCTTTTGCCATGCAATTTACATTATAAAAACTTTTCATTTCAAAAGTGAAAACGACTTGTGCTATTTGAGCTTTAAGGGGGAATGTTTAAGTGCAACATCAGCTCCTTAAAGAAAAAGCAAAGTGATCTAGGATATGTCTCCCCTGCAAGAGGGAATTTAGATTTACAATTAACATGAAAATCATGTATCAGACTTATGCAGGAGGTTCTTCAGCATACCTTATCCAGCCCTTATTCAAGTCCAAATATATAGCTTTGAAGAGCCCTGGTAAGTATTTCTCCTTGGCAGCCTCACTTTCCCACATCATGGAAGTACAAATTCGCACATATACATAACATGACGATAGAAAATAAGATATAGTAAATTAGGTTTCTAAATTTCGGTTCTAAGTCTCCTTGTCGATACCAGTAGATCTAAAAGAAGAAGAATTAAATAGAAGTTTAAGTAATAGCACTGGGCTGATTATTAAAAATTTGAAATACAACTAATTCTTTTCCACTGTGACCACTTTCATCCATATGTACTTTTTCCCAAGTTTTGAGACTGATGAGGCCAGAATTTTATCCTTATTTTCCCTCATTCAAGTAGCACCACCTGAGTTTCTCTGTCCAGTATCACACTTTATTCCCGCCCTCTCAGTTAACTTTCTTCAGTGTTTAAACTAGGAGTCCACCAGTCATTTGGCAAGTCATCCAAGAATATATACCTTCTAGAGATATTTTATATATAATTGAGCAAAAGTTAGAGCTCTTTTAGATACTGGAAGGAAGGACAACTCAGATTACTTTTAACTGATTCAAACTGCCAACAAAACTAGGGCTTTACACATGCACATATTTGGTTTAAACTAGATCACTGTCGGTCACTTCTGGCTTTAGGCTGGAGGAGAGCGTCTCTGGTGGCTTTTTTCCCAAGGCTCCTGAAGTGGGATAGGCCATTTCTTCCCTCAGATCATAGGAATATATGATCTGAATCAGTGAATTTGAACCTGGGAAATGTCCCCTGGTTTAATTTTAACTCAGATAAGCACATTATGATTTGAGCCCTATGTGAGTCAAAACAATTAATGTTTAAACATTTACTGTTTTAATTCTGCCTCTCCTCAAGGGAAAGGAAACTGCCAACAAATGACTAAACACTTGGCAAATGCCCTACTGGGACTCCACCACCATCTTTGTTTCCTTACCTAAAAGAAAGGTTTCTTTGTAGTAAAATGTAACAGTCTTGTGAAAAGGATACAACTGTAGCTTTAGGTTTCCCAAGAGATTTTGGTATTAATTACTTTCTTTTGGTGAGATAATGCTCACAGATTGAAACAGACTAGTTTTGTAATTATTACAAACAGAGGTGTGATGGCATTCCCCAAAGCCTGTTGGGCTCTGTATGTAGTCCTTGAAGGAGGGTGAATTAAGTAAATCACATCAAATCTTTGGCGACCTAAGTCCGGTTTTTTTGTTTTTGCTTTATTTTTTTCTTTTGTTTTTGCTATCAAGGGAGCAGAGTTTCCTTTTAAGGTTACCAGATTACAACTTTGGGATTTAGGAGAAAGGGAAACTCAGATTCAAAAAAACCCCTGCAATTTAATATTGAGAATTGTGACATCTTTTGGGGAAGAGGGGTGGCGTATAATTAGAGACACCCTTTCACATAGATTTCTATCAGGGCCGGGAACCTGTCCTACTCACTGCAACCTTCAGCCCTCAAGAATACTGAATTTAAATTCCAAACAGTACTCACAAGTATGCAGGCAGTAATACTACTCAAAGAGATGCAGACAGCAAAAAATATATTCAGTGGTTTTGGAGGTAGTTGTGGGAAAACAAAAGCACTGATCAGCGTTACCTGTGAAGAGAAATTACGTCAGGCCTTGAGTAATTCCAAGACTTGGTTAGACTGGCATCTAGGCAATGTAATGTAAAATGCTCCACACTGTAAAATGATTTCTACCACCAGGCTTGCCTTCTGGAATGTTAATATTTAATAAAATATTTAAATATTTTCAACTGTGTTCTTTTAGTACTTTTAATCTTCCTAACCTTTCCCTCCTTTATGAAAGGAGACAAACCACCACAGAGCAGTAAAACTAGCTAACCTCAAAATAACCTCTTTATCAACAGATTAGAAAGCATTTAAACCTCATGCCCAGGATGAACGACTATACTGAAAAGTTGTAAACTTTTTGTTATTTTGAATACTCCAGCAAAAAAATATAACTAAAACTGTTTGCTTAACATGAAAAATAGTAAAAAATAAATAAATAAAATAACTGTTTCTTCTCGGGCTTCCTAGGTGTCACAGTAGTTAAGAATCCGCCTGCCAATGCAGGGGACACAGGTTCGATCCCTGCTCCAGGAAGATCCCACATGCCACGGAGCAACTAAGCCCGTGTGCCAAAAAAAAACCAAACAAACAATAATTAAGACACGTAGTAAAATACTGTAGTACAGGGAGCTATGAAAGTGTATAAAGGGGGCCCTATTTACAATAAAGGAAAGCCTTTAAAAAAAATAATAATAACTGTTTCTTAAGAAGTCATGGAAACAGACTTCACTAAAATTCTCTTAGATTTAATGAGAATGTGCCAAAGAAATGTCATTCTCAGACTGTGGGAAATGTCACTTTATTTTGTTGGGATAGCATCAAGCTGTAGCATACAGAATGAAAAATTAAAATAACCTTTTAAAACCAAAGGATAATGAACATGCTTTAGGATCAAATAAACGTAAAGGTATTAGCAGCAATGGGTAGTTGTGGGTTATATACAGAAGGGGGTTACTAGTAGCCACTGACAGACTACAGATTTACTAGGCAAACCCAGAAAACCAAGTCATTTGCCTTGTTCTGTTTCACATGCAACTAGGGCATGAGAGTGGAAATCAATTAGCTACTCCACTTGGCAAGTGCAGTTCTAAGTATAATAAAATTGAAAGTATTACTTTTAACTGTGATTGGAATATTTCACATGCTTATGTACTGGCCCCTCTTAAGTGGTTTTTTTTGTTTTTGTTTTTTTGAGAGATGACTGAATCACAATATTAAGGTTTTCGAAACTTTGGCCAAGAGCCTGGGTGAGACACAAAGATACTTACTAGAATCAATAAAGATGTTAAGCTGCCGACAACTAAATTGATGATCCGATCCTGAAAGAGAGAAGAGTTTTTGAGCCACATGATAAACCCACGGCACTTGAGAGAGAGAGTGCGAGGCACTGCGGGGTCATCAAATGAAGGAACCAGGACCCTGCCCCTCTGAGCCTCACACAGACAACTGCCAGAAGCACAGTGTGCCGAGCCATCAGAGTAGAAAAGGAATTTGGGGAAGATAGACAACTAACTGGAGGAAGTTTCTGGAAGGGACCAGACATGTTTACATTGGGGGCTTTGGAAGACTGGGAAGGGTTGGATGGGCAAGGGAGGCTTACAAGTAGTCCACACGCTGCTGGGAACAGCGTGAGCAGAAGCAAAGGGGCAGGCGCACTGGGACGGCCAGCCCAGAGCCTTGTGAAAACAGTCAGGACCCAGACTTAGATGATATCAGGTGCCATCATGAGTGTAGACCTGTCTGAGATACAGCTTAGGTGTCCTGGTTTAATGCAGTCTAAAAGTAAATGCAACGTAGAACCATCTCAATGAGGAGCCTGGGATTCTACCCATCGAGATTTCTTGTTCCTCCCATGCCTACCCCAACCAACTCCAAAGAATGGTTTGAAAAACTCATCTAATCCAATCCTAATTTTACAGATTAAGGTAGATTTAGGTCCAGTTAATGTTGTTAATTTGCCTAAAATCATACCACAAGTTAGAAGCAACTTTGAAATAGGATGTCTAAATCAGGGTCACTGGTTAGATGGTTTCAGTTATAGGAACTGAAAAGTTAAAGTAATATATAAATATTAATAGTATATATTAATACGTATAGTATATATTAGGTCGATAGAACTTATTTACAGAGCTTACAGAGTAAGGTAGTAAGGGTTTAAGACCTGGTTAGGAAACACTACTTTATGGCCAATGATACCATCAAGTAATCTTAGTTCAGAAAAGTAAAAGCTGAAGTCTTTAATGAATCGGTCTTAAAGACTGTTTTGATAACGTCTGAGCAAAGAACAGCAGGATATGGAATATTAGCAGCCAATAAACAAAAGCTCAGAGATGGGAAGGGCACAGGAACCTGCCCAGAGCAACCAAACACTCATTTCCACGTTGTCTGCTTTTAAAGATAAGAAACCACAGAAGAGTCAGGCAGGCAAAGCTGGGAGGGAAGCGTGAAGCAAAGCCAAGTTTTATATCTGGTGTGTGTGACCTCACCAAGGACACACCACACTCCAGACCAAGGCCACTGCAATTCAAATGTTACACAGGACAAAGGAAACTGAACTCCAGCTGCACCTCGAGGACTCAGAACAGATCTTATCGCCACCTCAGCTACAAAAGACAATAATACAGCACACACAAGAGTCTGACACTGGGGAAAAGACCCAGGGACAAATCACTGATCACTGTGAACTTATTCCCACATAAGACAACTGTGTATTTAACATACGATGTGTTTACAGACAATCCATTTCTGAGGACCCCACTGTTTCTGCCTTGTGAAAAAGTTTCAACTAAACTATTCTGGTCTATCCTAAGACGTCAAGAATATGTGCTCCCATCCTTATGAGCTCCAGGTATTTGCATCGGTCTATGAAGGTCTGCATATCTCACAAGAGCTCTTACCAATGGAAGCCAGTGAAGAGGTTCAGGTGAGAGGTAGCCAACAAGAATCACTATTCTCCCAATGGTACAGCAAGTCTGCCAACCAGGATCAAAATGGGGAGGGGAGGGGGGATAATGGTGAACAGATGGTAACTATGCCAAGAGCTTTTGTATGTCTTCTAAAAAACCCTGGGATGAAATGATACTATGACTATTTTACAGGTGGCCACACAGGCTCAGGGAAATTGAGAGCTTGCCCAAAATCTCAATAGCAATCAGTGATGGAAACAGGATCCAATGCAACAGAGCAGATTCCATTCATTCTTCTCACTGAAACAGCAGCCCAGCATGCTAACTGCTGGTCTAGACAAAAGATATCAAGTTCCAAAGAGCACCCCTATTAGCAAAGTACTACAGTGAAGTGTTTCTCTTTCAGGAATGAAGATTTCCTCCTGGCTGTTTTAGATTTTGAACTTATCCATAGAAGCCTAACTGGTTTCCATCATTCATGAAAATATAACTAACCTTTAATGAATACTACCCTGCTTGCCTTCTAGACAGTCCATTGTCTAGAATCCCACACCATCTTCATGAATATCAAATATTCTATTGTTATAATACAGTCTCTCCTCTCTGGGACTCCCAAGATGGGACAAACTATTTAGAATAAGGCAGAACTGTTTCTCACAGGGTTTCCTTTCTCCAAGCAAAGGCCTTGGCTTCAGGCCTTCTGCAATTAAAGTAACCATGAATCCAGCAGAGGTGAGTTTGGAAGACCTCCCACTTCCTTCCACACTCTTGCTACCCACAAGTGGTCTGTGGCCCAGCAGCACTGGCCTCACATGAGAGAGCATGTAAGAAATGCAGAATCCTGGACCTTGCCCCAGACCTACTGAATCAGAATCTACATTTTAACAAGAGCCTCACGTGATCTGTGCGCACATTTACATTCGTGAAGCACTGCTCTCAAGTTCAGAGTCTAAGCTAAACCATTCTGAATGTTGCTCAGTTCAAATCATAGGGTGGGGACCCCTCCCCTAGGCCCAGAGATGATTTTTCAGGGCTTTAGAAGCTCCCCCTGCTCCCAGTCTCCAAAGACAGTAACAGAGGATAATTAAGTCGCCCGTTAATTAGCATTTCAAAGGGCAGTGTTAGAGCTAATGCGTTCCAAGTCAGAACCAGAGTGCATGGAGAAAAGAGAATACTGCATGTAAATCTGCTGTTTATGGAATGAACTAAAACTCAGGTTATCTCCATATCAAAAGCTAGTTTCTATTAACTCACTTACTCTATTTCGCCCAAAAACTAGCTCTGTCTCCTCCCCAATTTTATTATTGCCCTGTTTCCATCTAACAAAACCATTCTCCCTACCAGAGCTTTACACTTTGTGCTGTGGCTTATTTTCACTCCCCAAGGAAGTTCAGCAGGATCAGAATCAGCCTTGATCTTTACCCTAAGAGATGACAGGACAGGGAATTAGCCGTCTTCCCACAGACACCTAGTCAGCAACAGGCTGAGAGACAGTCTTAACTCACGTACATGAATTTACACATATGAGCACAAGAACGTAACAATACACAGACACAAACATACAGTATAGTTTTGACGGACTCTGCATATATTACCTCTTAAGTCACTTATTTATTCACTTGAACATCTCAGTTATCTCAATAAAGATGGGGAAAAAAAAGTATCTACTATATCCCAGATGCAAATACAACCACAAATAAAACCATGTCCACCCCCCAGAGGTTCACACAACGCAGAGCTCCAGCGCGCAGGAAGGAGAAAGGGAGTGAGATATCTTGGGCAATCAGGGAGAGAAGACCAGACAAAGTCACACCTGGAGAAGGACTCACAGGCAAGCAAGGAGGAAAGAAAAGGTAGGTCAGGATGCAGGGATGCCACAAAGACCCTGGGGGGAAAGAACTTAATGACAGCTGTGAGGGAAGGGGCTGGGATGCGATGCACAGGGGGCGAGAGCGGCCTGAGCCCAACAGAGGCACGTCTTGGTCTTCTTTGAAATGGGGAAGGAGAGAAAGATGGTTGTGGCAACAAGGTGTCAGTACCCGGGATGAGAAAAGGTAACTCTGGGAAGCAGTAAGGAATATGTTATCTCCATTTACCAGTGGGTAACTAGGTTCAATCAGACCGATCTGCCCAAGGTCATACAGCCAGATAATGGCAAAAGGCTCCTATCCAACGCTCTTTGCAAAACGCAAGCCTAACAAGCAGTTTCAAAAGTCTATGAATCCTTAGACTAATAATACACATGGGCCCTGAAATGAGAGTTAAGAAACCAAGGCTCTCATCTCACTGGCTAGCTAGGTGACGTCAAAACAATCCCTTAACCCATCTGGGTCTCTGAAATGAGAGGACTGGGCTGGTCCTTTCCAGTTTTAGCAACTTACAGTTCTCGACCCTCAGCTTCAGACTGCACCAGGGCCAAAGTAGAAGGCCTATTCCCCAGCAATCAAAAAGCACAGGAGCCCCCCAGATAGCTTGGTCACTCATTAACCAGCACTCTGATACAAGACAGAACTCCAAATTCATTTCAAATGCTCAGGTGGTAATGGTGGTTCTGGGAACATCCCAAGTAACCAAAAGCCGGCATCTGTCCTCAGTAACCCAGAAACATCCTGGTTCTGACAACTCAGAATGCTAAAGAGTAAAATCATTCTTCCAAGTCTACCGTAATTTGTTTTAGCTGCTTCCAAAATCGATCTAGGGCTTGTGGCATCATAGCGAAACCCTAACCCATCCAAGCGAAAAGAAAAAGAGCAAGACAAGATTCCTAAAGGGATTTGGGGAGTAGAAAGGAGGAGTAAAAGGATTTACAAGAAAAAATCTAACTGAAGAAAAGTTTTCTAAGTTCAAGTGTTAGTACTAAGGTTATTGGCAGCCAAGAGGGAAGTACAATGGGTTTCAGAGCTCTCACTGATGACAGTAGGCACGCTGCATCAGTGAAAGAGGCAAACTTCTCCTGGATCTAAGAGTTTGTTGCAAGGGTCTATGCAAATACTGAGACGCGGAGAGCGCAGCTACTTCATACATAATTATTTCTCACACTGACACATAAAAACAGCTGAAGGCATAATGTCCCCAGAAGAGTGAGATGCGGGGTAAGAAGCCGGATGGCTAAAATGCCGCACACCCAATTTAACTGCCCATCCTTCAGAGCTCAACTCAAACATCGCCTCCGCTTCCTCAGGCACCTCTCAGGATGGGAGACATCCCTGTCTCAGGGCTCCCAGGTCACATGGTCCAGACTTTACGGTTACGTATTTATCGCCTGTCTCCTCCTTTAGGACTGGCAGGTACTTAGCCGTGGGGAAGGCAGCCTGGAGCCTGGCACACTGCCGGCTGGTGCTCTGTCCATGACGCTTAAATAACAGAATCATAGACGGAAGTGGCCGACGGCATTTGCCTTAGTGCGCCTCTCACCAGGAGAGGCTCCTCACCACTCATCAGGGGCCTGACTAGTCAGACATCTCAGCTTCCGGTCAGAAGAGAGGCTGACAGTCACGCAGCAGCACCGCGGGAGCTGCAGCCAGCCCTGCAGCCCAGGAGGCAGGGCTCTCACCAGCCTCAGAGGTGCCTCCTGGGCCAGGTGCCAACGACCCCATGGAAATATACCAGGAGTATAAACCAGGAGCACCTCCAGGTCTGGGTTTCCCGAACCCGAGGAAAAAAGCCCAGTCAGTCATTTCCTGCCACAGCAGCAAGCACGGGTGTCAGAGGCATGACAGCAACTCCCACCCAGGAACCGGTCCTGCTGCAGTGATGCTCCGCACTCCCAGGGAGAAGCCACGCAAAACAGAAAGCTCCTTGCAGGAAAGGAGAACCCTGGATGGACCGCACCACGAGAACCATTCATTCCCTTACAGGCTCTGGAAGGAGGAGGTGAGGGCAGGCGAAGATTCCAGTTTTATGTTACTTACACCTTCTCTGCGATGCCATCCAAGCCCTCAGGCGACATCACAGGCGGCCCCACAGACCCCATCCCTCCCCAAGGGCACTCCGGCTCAATCTTCACCCCCTCCCACCGGCAAGTCCTCCGTCAGCCACCCACCCCTTGAAACCTGTTCCAGGTGAGCAAAGCGCTTCCTGGACCACACACACAGTCCTCCCGCCCCCTGGGTTTCCCTCGATGCCCCTGCCTCTCAACCTTCTCCCCAACAGAGCCCGTGCCACCCACATACTCATCCTAGGTTCACTGCGCTAGGAAGGGGGTGGGGGGGGGTGGACAGGGCATTTCCTGCTCCCCAGGCCGGATTGAGATGGCAATTTCAGTAATATCCTCTGCTATGGTCTGAAAATTTGTCTCCCTCCAAAATTCGTAGCTGAAATCCTAATAGCTAATGTGACAACTGTAGGAGGTAGGGCCTTTGGGAGGTACGTAGGTCATGAGGGTGGAGCCCTCACGAATGGGATTGGTCCCCTTAAAAAAGAGGCTCCAGAGAGCTCCCTATCCCTTCCACCAGGTGAGGACACAAACAGAGGTCTACCCCCCGGAAGAAGGCCTTCATCCTACCATGCCGGCAGCCTGATCTGGGACTTCCAGAACTGTCGGAAAGAAATGTTTGTTGTTTGAAGTCACACAGTCTGTGTGGTATTCTGTTACAGCAGCCCAGACAGACAAAAACATCCTCTATTTTTAAGACGTACGTCCCCGGCAGTCTCATGCCAACTTCGCCCCTTCCTCTTCTCAGCAACCTTAATTATTTCAGCACCCATTTTGCCAAATCCCTCTCCTCCAACCCTCTCCTCCACTGCCCCTGAGCCTGGTCTCCACCCACATCCACTGACCAGATCGTTCCCAATCTGTTACACCAAAGCCCTAACCTGACCACAGAGTCGGCAGTTTCAGCAATGTCCAGAGCCCCCCTGATGGATTTGTTCATCTGCTCTTGACGCTCTGAAAACCCAGTCCCGAGTCACCCCCAAACTCTCAGCCACTTCCAGGCTCTGGTGCTAAGCCTCACTGTGACGCCTTTCAACTGTCCTACCTGTAACTGCCAGTTTCCTTGTCTGTCTCCGCCTATGCGCCGTAAGGCCTGGGAGGCTGAGGGCCACGTCCTCCCGGTTCACTGTCAGGTTCTGGGCCACTGCCCGGAGCTGCAATCCAGCCCAGTGCTGCACCCTCCAAGCTGGGCACCTCCGCATGGGCCTGCACCCACCCAGAGGCAGGGGCCCCTCTGTGTAACTCAGACAAAGCCAAGCCACAGGCTAAGGGAGGTGCACCACCCAGAGTGGAGAGAACTGGACAAAGCTGCCACCGTACCAGTGGGTGGGGGGCCCTGGTCATTCCCTCTGCCAATCCTCTAATACATTCCCAGTGTATACTAGATATTCAAATATGAGCTGAAAGACCAAACTAACTGGTTTACTACAAGGTCATGTGTTCAGCTGGGCCTTCACTGTATTTTTATGGCCTTTTATTTCGGGTGGACTGTCCCTGTCTCTCTCCAGGAAGGGACCTGAAGCACCACCTCCACTCAGGTTCCCAGTCTCACTCTTGAAGCCCGTCCGTCAGCAGATATCCTTACAAAAAAGAAAGATGCTGAGGGAAAGAGGACCCCCGCCCCATTTCCATTCCTTCCAGCCTGAAGAGGACCAGACGGCAGCCTGCTCCTCTGCCAATCCTGCACCCATTCCCTGGCCTTATTTGTTGTCTCCGTCCTCCTCTCTATGCTGAATCTCTCCCTCATGGCGTCCATCTCTGGCTCCAAAATCTCAACTCCTCTGACATCAGAAAAGCCTTCCCTCCATCCCGCTTCCCACTTTGATGTTCAACATCCACTGTCCAGCCTTTTTACATGCTACCAGCGCGGAAGCTAGGAAGGAAACAAAACAGGGTAAAGAGTGACCAGGGTGGAGCTGGGGGGCTATTCTTAAAAAGGAGGTCAAGGAATCCTCCTGCGATGTTTGAGCAGGAGCCAAGGAATGAGACACGCAAGGATCTGGAAGAAGTATGCTGCAAACAAGGAACGGCAGCAAGCGCAAAGGCCCTGAGGCAGAGAGAGCTCGGAAACTGGAAGACAAGAAAGAAGGCTAGGATGACCAAAGCTTAATAAGGAAAAGAGAGGGAAGAACAAGGATTTGTGTGGTGCCTTTCTATCCTCCGTGTAGTGCATATATGCTCTATGAAAAAAGATACCCTCTCCAGCACACAGCACATTTCCCAGGACACAATAAGCACACGATTAATCACTGAATCAAAGCGTACACACAGGCACACTCAACAACCAACAGACAACTGTACTTAGCACAGCACTCAAGGCTCCTCCCCCGGCCCAGACTCTCCTCTGACCATCCCTCCCTAAGTTCCAGAGTCTGCCAGCAAGGGAACACTCGCAGTTCCCTCCTGCTTCCCGGCACTCTCCTCCTCCTTTGGCACAGCTGAACCTCCTGCTTGGGAGTCCTGGTCACCTCCTCCTGTCAAATCTTACTCCTGCTTCTGGGTCTAAGAATCAAAAGCCGTCTGATCGGATGCCTCCGGTAGAACTATCACCTTCCTCTGTGCTCCCTGGAACCCTGCTCCTCCTTTCATTAAAGGGCTGGACCCCAGGTTAATCTCCTTGCCCACAAGATCCTCGGGTCCCTGAAGACAGTGATTGTCTTCTCTCGTGAGGGAGAGAGAAGAAAGGCAATCCAATCAGCACGTATACGAGCGGCACCACTTCCTACCATTGTTACCCCGGGCTGAGGGATTCAGGCCCCGGAGCCACATCCTACGATTCCACGTCCAAAGTTTCTCATTTCTCAGGCGAACCTCAGTGTCCCCAAACCAGAAACAAAGGGCCAGTTCTCAGAAATGATTTTCCTTCTCTTCTTCCAAGTCCTGGTGGAACACGTCCTTGTCAGGAAAGCTCCGGAAGTGGCCCAGTCAGCACCCTAAGGGACAGCCGTCTAGGGACAGACATGCTGAGAGGACGGGACACGTGGAAGGAGACCTGGGCTCTGCGGAAGCAAGAAACCTCAGGCCTTGCCAGTGGGTCTCCTCGGTCCCCCCAGAGCTGCATGGCCCTGACCAGGCGGGAGCTCCCCCCACGCTGTGGCCAGAGACAGACCTGAAGCAAAGGGACAGCTGGCCTCCCTGGCTAACTCTGAGAAACGGCGAGCCTCCATCACAGGGCTGCTGTTCTGAGGCTTCGCAGAGAACCCCGGAGCAGAGGCAGGGGAGGGAAGCTTGTGAGACACACACCCCCCAACACTCATCGACTCAGACGCTGCGAGCTCTCAAAGGCACCAGGACCTCCACGGCTGCCTACAGCTCTGAACACCGACCTCTCCCTCAGGTCCCACTAGAGAAAGTACATGTATGGACACTTTGAAACATTCCCCTTTTTTCAAAGATTCACATTCTGAAGCATCTTTGGTTCTGAGTATTTCTGTTACACCCATCCTGCCAGATTCTCCTCCTCACGGTTACATGTACTTGAAATATATTATTTTCATTGAAGCATTACTTAGGGAAATGAGATCACAGTAAAAATAGAAAACAAACCTACTCGACATGTTTAAGGACCAAAATGATTCTTAGAGTTGGTACCATAGGAAGTGCTGGATTTTTATGTTCTCTGAACCTTCAGAACTGGGAAGCCTAGAGCAAGGACTAGGACGTCAAACTAGTCTGCCAGCCTGACAGACCCGACTTATGTTTATTCTCCTGCCACATGCCTGCCTGTGGCCTTGGGTAAGTCACTTAACTCTGAAGCCAAAGTTTCCATATTTGTACAATGGTCAAACGCACAGGGCTGCTGTAAGGATTCGGAGATAAAACACACGAGAGCCCTAGAACAGAGTGCCTTTTAGTAGAGAGGCAGTGAACGGCTGTTCACGTTAGTATTACTTCTACCTCATCTATTGGGGCGTCTTACCAATGAGATTAGGTCCTCAGAGATGAGTCAGAACTGAGTGGGCCCCAAGCCCTGGGCCCCGTTTCTAGGGCAGCCCAACTTCAAATGCATTCCGTCATCCCCACAAGAACACTCAAGTCTGTCAACCCACAGGTCCCTGCGGCAGTGAAAAAATATGGTCATTATACCTACACACGACCTATGGACTGACCCTAAGGAAAAAAAAAAAAAGACTCAATTTAGTAGACCCGGTCTATTACCACAGAGCTGCAAACACCCTGCCTACAGAGAGAAAAACTCAGACCAGCAGCTTCCGAGAGGCCAGGCCTCAGTTTAAGTTTTTTATATAGTACTGTATTATGTTTGTGGTGTCTTTGCTAAGGCTCAGCAAACAGGAGAGCGTGATGCTCTTAACTGCACAAGAGCCTGAAACACCCTTTCCTGTCTTGGTACCCAGCGCTCCAGGCTTCTGAACACGAGCCCCTGCCTTCTACTGATGGTTCGGGATGTCCCAAGAAAGCAGGCTACTTTTCGGTGATGCTAGATGCTCACTTCACTTAAAACTTAATATACCTAAGACTGTAAAGAAGAAGCAGACTCACAGATACAGAGAACAAACTAGTGGTTCCCAGCGGGGAGCGGGAAGGGCGGAGGGACAAGATAGGGGTGGGGGATGATGAGGTACAAACTGTTAGCTATAAAATAAGCTACAAGGATATACTGCACATGGGGAATATAGCCAATATCTCGTAATAACTATAAATGGAATATGACCTTTAAAATTGCACATCTCTTTATTATACACCCGTAACCTACATCATATTGCACATCAACTGTACTTTAATTAAAACACAAAAAACCTTAATATGCATAAAATCCAGAACTAGGCAAGGCACTGTGCCAAGTGCTAGAAAGGCTGAAGAAATAAGGCAATTGGCTCCTACCCTCAAGGAGCTTAGACTCTGGCCGGGGAGGCAAGATCTATACAGATCCCTCACAGCACAAGGAGTAAAGACCAGGAGGCATCTCTGACCACCAGGCTCACAGGAGGGAAGCATGGATGCAGACTGGGTTGCAAGGGAGGTGGGAAATAAGACTGAGCAGGATTCAGATGTGGAGAAGACAGTGTTACAAAAAGGAGAAGAGCCAAGAACACGGAGGCAGCTCAAGGAAAGGGGTCCATGGAGAGGTGCCATCCTGGACTGGGCGTCCACAGAGCATGTTTAAGAGCAGGGATGTCAGTCTCCCTCTGCACCAGCATCCTCTGAAGAGTCTTCTCAAAATACAAGTGTCTAAGCCCAACCCCCAGAGATCCCCAGTCCTCTGGTCTAAGGGGAGGGGAGGAGAAAACTTATTATAGTGGGAAAGAAAAAAGTACTGGCATCTATCATCCTGAGCTGTTTCTCCAGCATGAGAAATGGCAACTAAAAATGATGTGATTTGGCAGGCTGGATGAGAGGCTGGCGGACGACGGATTCAGTCTCTTGGGCGACTAGCTCCGCTTTGAGGGAGACAGGTGTTGGGCTCAGAGAATCACCCAGACGCTGTGTCAAGAGGAAAGAGGCTATAAGCCCTCGGAGGACAGACAGCCTCTGGGGCTTTGGGCACGGGGAGGGGCAGCAGGCAGACACAACAGTCCTACCCACAGGGTTGTTCTTAATTAAGCAACAACCCTTACCGCCACCCCTCCAAAAGACAAGAAGTGGCACTCTAGTCTTACACTATTGTTTGCAGAAGCCAAATGCTCCAAGTCTGAGTTGTCTGAAATCGACTACACGTCATCAAAAGACCTTGTTTTTCACTGTTTTTGTTTATTTGCTTTTTTTCTTTGCAAGGAAGGGAGGTAAGGATGCAGGAAAGTGCTTTAGAACATGGAACTTCTGCCTTTGGAACCAAAGATCTGAGCCTCGGGACCCACTAACTTGCTCCCTACACGGAAGGTGCCCCCATATTATCTGGGTCCAGCATACGCGCTTCCTCCAATGTCCCTCACTTTTCTTACACCACATCCAGGTAGGGATAAAGGGGCAAGAATGGTCACCACCCTTCTTAGACGACGAATCACTTATCCTTAGTGAAAATCAAGAGAAGAGGCAGGTCCAGGAACCGGCTTACACTATACTCCAAGGAGTGAAGCATTCGTTCCCGCCTCGCCCCTTCACAATATCTGTGGGACACTGGTTTGCTTTCTTCCCCAAAGAGAACCATCCTCCCTCTCCCCACTAGGTTCACCGACCCACCGGCTGAAACCGATTTCGGATGATTCCGCAGCCAGCTAGCAAATCCAGATCGACTCACAAACCCTGAGGATAACTTAAAGCTTTCCGTTACCCAGACAGAAAGATGGCCCACTGGAAATGTTAAAGGCAGCCGTGGGCAAGAGAGGGGGGCTATCTCCAGGTAATAACTCCTACTAGGAAGGGCGGAGCAGGGGAGAGAGATTCCCAGAGCAACATTTCTCAAAGGGGGCTCTGTAGACTCTCAGCTCAGATCTGCTGTGGATGACGGGGTGGGGACAAGCTGAGAACGGAGCGAGGCCTTGACTGTGCCAATGGCCAGCCGTCAAAATAGCACGGGAAGTACTACTTACCCTCCCTCTCCAACTAGAGTCTCAGTGAAAATTAGCACATTAAAGGTTCTGAGAAGTCCCACAGTAAAGAAAATTGTTTCACGAACGTCACTACGGAACCACCATGACTAATCATTCACTTGCTTTAGAACTGTGCTGTCCAACACGGAAGTACCAGCTGTATGTGGTTACTGAGCACCCGAAATGTAGCTAGTCCAAACTGAGATGGGCTGTGCGGGAAAATACACACTGGATTTCAAAGGTTTAGTGTGAAAAAAAAAGGATGTAAAAATACCTCCACTTTTTATATTAAGTACATATTGAAGTGACAGTATTTTAAATGTATGGAATTAAATAAAGCATATTATTAAACTTAACTGCCTCTCTTTATACTTTGTAAATATATGGCTATTAGGACATTTGAAATCACATGAATGGCCCACCTTTTACTTCTACTGGCTAGTGCTCCTTCAGAAAATGCTAAGCAGCTGCACATGCTCAGAAACCTCAGACACATCACATTTTTGTGGCATTTGTGCCCATTTGTTTTCCTCCTGAAAGAGATGTATTACATCCCAGAACTGGGGACAGAATAAACACAGAGGAAAAAAGCATCTGGCTATTCTGATCAGGATTGATAAGACAGCCCACCTAGCAACATGTAATTCCAAAGGTATCAAGGAATGAATATCCTTCCTTTTCTGGTCTATTATCGCTTAGATGTTTATGTAACAGTTGAGAACTGTTTCACTTTGCCTTTCCCTCCACGGCTGCATCTGTAAAGCTATTCCTAAACATGACGCTGGAGTCTGAGAACTGAACGCCACACATGAAGACAGACGCTCCTTCAGGGACCGCCCATGAGGGTGCGGCTCCAGGCCTACTGGGTTGTATATTTCTTGCCCTATAGCAGATTCTAGTATCTTTCACTCACTCCCTGACTTCGGGCAAACCACTTCACCTATCTGCTGTGGAAGGGCCAAGGATATGAACGTCCACAGTGCTTTCAGGAGCACGTGAGCCAGACTGCATAACTCACCATTTACTCTCCTGGTCAGCTTGTGAAACATGGACGGAGGAGAACCAGTTGAGTGACTAAACACACAGCCTGCTTTGTAACAAAGTTCAGCTTCCCTGCTTGTGAAACAGGAGTAACAACATCCATCTCACCAAGGAACTGGGTGATCAAACCAGGGAATGCTGAATCGGAGCGTGCTGTCCCGCACTGAGGAAACAAAACTTCCCTCCAGACTCCGCTCTGTGCATTTCAGGCATCTTGGCTGGACCTAAAGCTCTGGTCTTCTCTAGACTTAAAATCGAGTGGCTGTCTCTGGTCAGTCGTTAAAAGGCAAGTACGATTACTAAAAAGCTCAGAAGATCTGTCAGATTGGGACAGGAAGTGGGCTTTCCCCTTTCTGGATTTTTCTCCCCAGAGGCGGTAGTTCACTAACGAAGTGGCTGTTATGTCCGGTTTCCTGGCATCTGCGAGAGAGCACGCTGGGAGCACACACACACAGGTGCCGGCGAAGGGTCTTCCAGGGCCCCTGGGAAGCCACCCTCCATGGGAATGTCTCCACTGTTGCACGTCCTATCCTTTCCCTGTGCCCTGCCCACTCAGGGCACAAAAGGGTTCTCAATCATTTGCTGTTATTAAAGACGGACGTCTCTCCTTTCCTCAGATACGGCATCTCAATTTCTACAAAACACGATGTTTCTTCCTATCCTCAGACCAGAAGTCTCTCTCCTTTCTCCATTCTGTACCATTTCTGTATGTCAAATCATTCCGTCAGCCCCAGAGAGGAAGCTAAAGGGAGCAATTCTGATAGATCTGAAAATATATATTATCCTGAACTTTTTTTTCCCTCTTAATAGCTGATTCTACTGTTATGACACCTAAAACTGCCTAAGTAATGCTGGGGGTGTATGCTCTTGGATTAAATAAATCTGGGATAAACAGAGATACATTTGGAAGAGTCAGATTCTTGGACGGGTTTCAAATGGATCACAGGCAATAGGGAAACTTATAGTCATTGACTATTTAGGCCCAAGTGAGTCAGAAAACATCAATACTTTTAAGTGTCCCTATAAATCAACAAGTCCCTTACTGAGTCATCTGCCTCCATATTCAGAGGTTAAAGGAAGTCAGAGGTCTGCATCACCCAGAACCCCAATCTGTGCACCAAGGTATGTAGAGGAGACACTGAACTTCTTTGCTCTCGGGATAGCTGGGCAGCCAGATGGCCTGGGTCTGACCCCTTCAAGCGGCAAGCTGCCTCCACTCTCCAGGACCCAAATCCTCTTCTAGTCAGACCCCAATGTAGGGGCATTCGTATCTGAAAGCCAAAGGCTACCAGACACCCTGAATGGAGAATCAATCCTCTAAGATCTTCCCCAAGTTTCCGAAACAAAATGACCACTTTCTCCTGTATCCCAACATGCCCCCTCTACGCCCCTGCCATGGCACAGATCCAACCACATCACATCTGCTTACATACTTCCTTCTTCTACCTGGGTTCCTTGGACGCCCCAGGGCCTATCACATAATGCTCAATAATGTTGGCAGATGGGAATTCCCTGGCGGTCCAGTGGTTAGGACTTGGTACTGTCACTGCTGAGGGCCCGGGTTCAACCCCTGGTGGGGAACTAAGATCCCACAAAGCACTCGGCCAAAAAAAAAAAAAAAAAGTTGAATAAAATTTTTAAAAATAGTGTTAGCAGAAATAGGAATATTGGGACTTCCCTGGTGGCACAGCAGTTAAGAATCCGCCTGCCAATGCAGGGGACACAGGTTTGAGCCCTAGTCCGGGAAGATCCCACATGCTGCGGCTCAACTAAGCCTATGCGCCACAACTACTAAGCCTGTGCTCTAGAGCCCGAGAGTCACAACTACTGAGCCCACATGCCGCAACTACTTAAGCCCGCGAGCCTAAAGCCTGTGCCCTGCAACAAGAAAAGCCACTGCAACGAGAAGCCCGCGCACCGCAATGAAGAGTAGCCCCCCACTCTCCGCAACTGGAGAAAGCCTGTGCGCAGCAATGAAGACCCAACACAGCCAATAAATTAATTAATTTAAAAAAACAAAAAAAAGAAATAGGAATATCTACAAGACCAGAGTCGTGCTTCTCAAACCAGGTGTACTGTGGGCTGGGATTATGCAAAGTCACACGATAAACAAGGAGCATCTTCCAAGACACCAAGCTTAAAACATTTTCTTATAAAGTCACTTTGAGAAGAGAAAGCAAAATCCACATGGAGTTAAATAAAGAAATAAAGTAGTAGTCTCCTGGCAGGTTGGCCGCTTCCAAATTCAAGGTTATGCCCCTGGCTGTCAGGTGTACAAGTTCCCTATCCTTTCCGCTAAAGAGGTCCCTGCCGAAGCTGAGAACCCAAGAAGCTCTGGACTCCACAAATGCCCTACTTTTTGAGAGGCTGAAAGTACTTTGTCAGGGGTCAAAGATCACCAATGCCACTTCCTAGGTGAAGGAAAAAAAAAAGAAAGAAAAGAAAACCGAACAGGCTAATCTTGCCCAAACGACTCAGAAAGTTAATGCTGGGGACAGGAAAAGAGCTCTCTTCAATTACTGGCCCAGGCCATCACATGATTAAGCTTTTAAGAAAGCATTATACTTTTTAAAAGCCTAAAATAATGTACTACTAGCTTGTTTGGGTCTGAGACCCTTTGATCACTTCCTGGAATGGAGCCCCATCAAAAGAAACCCTCATTTCACGCCTCTCCTCTTTCTCTCCGCTCGGGCTCGGCTGCCTCAGCAGTAAACCCTTAAGGGCTCTAGATAAACACGAATCCGAAGCACCTCTCTTGGGCTCTTAGGGAAGCCTCAGGCGCACACCTGAAGCCTCTTGAAGGTCAGCACTCCAGCGGGAGCCGCGGTTGTGCAAACACCCTGACCACCTGGCCTGGCTTGGCGGGGCGCGGGGGGTGGGGGGGGGGGTGGGAGGGAGAGAGCTTTCGCACTCCCGTTTAGGGCCCCCAAAAGCTCAGAACTTTCTGAACTTTCCTCCACCCCCTAGACTTCAAGACTCTTGGCTAACCCTGTCCCAAAGAGGAAGCCAAAGGTCAGGGCAAGTATCTTGAGAGGGATGGAGCGCTGTTGAAGAGCCAGCTCTTTCTTTCTGCACGTGCCTTCAGGAGTTCTCAGAAGGACCCAGCAGTGCTCCAGGGAAGGGGGGGAGGCAGAGGTGGGATGCGGACAGACACTCAGACCCCAGCATCCAAGCCCCGAATCCCGGGCCGCGCTCACCTTGGCCGACGTCTCTCCGAACAGAGGTCTGTGGTCCAGGCCACCGGTGCCGTAGGTCCTGGCGGCAAAATCCTCCATGTTAAGGTTTCTTTCGCTGTCCCCAAGCCACTCAGAGTCGAGCCGGCGTCGCCTCCCGAAGTACCGGGTCCACGAGTCGCGGCGCCGCGGGTCACCGAGCGCCCATCGCCGAAGCCCGGGGAGTCCTGGCGGCGGGGGCGGCCTCTCACTGCCGCCGGCCGCGGCCGCGCCGCCCGAGCCCCGCTGCGCCCCTCATCGCGAGCAGCTGCCGCAGGAAGCGGAGGGAAACAGACACCGCGTGGCCGCCCCGCCCGGCCGCTGCCGCTTCCCCCCCAGACCCCAGCGCCCGGGGCCGCGCACACCCGCTTCCCCGGGGCTCCCCGCTCGCCCTCCCTCGCCGCTCGGCTCCGCGGCACGGCCGTGTCCCGTGCTCCTACATGTCCTGCCGGGCAGGGACGCCCGCACGCTCCGGGGGGGGGGGGGGGGGGAAGTCTTCCTGGGAGAGGGCATCACCGGCCCTCGGCACCACTCCACCCCCCCACCCCCCACCCCCCATCGCCCCACGGGCCGGCGGCCGGAGAAGGGCAGCCGCCCGAGCAGAGCCGCGCGCTCGGCCCAACCCCTGCTCGCACCGCCGCGGGGGTCAGGTCGCGGCCGCGCCGGGCGACTCGGGTCCCCGCTCCGGGGTCGCCGGTGCCCGCGGGCCGGCGCGCTCCCGCCTCGGCCCGGCCACCCCCCCCGGAACCGCCCGGCGCCCGCAGGCCAAACCTCGGGGTCCCCAGCCGCCCGCACGCTGCGGAGTCCTGGCCGCGCCGGGGAGCGCCGGTCCCCGGTCCACACGCCGGCGCCGGGATGCGGGGCCGAGGCTCTGGCGCGTCGGGGAGGCGCGGAACGGGCGCGCGGGCCGGGCGCTGCGCGGCGGGTCCCCCGGCTCCGCTCTCCCGCCCGGGACCCGCGGCCGCTGTCGCAAACCGACTGGGCCCGCCCCGGGCCTCGTCACGGCCCAGGCCGCCAATCCCGGGCGCCGGCGCGCCGCATTGGCTGCGCAGCTTTCCTTCCCGCGGTGCCCGCTCGTTCCCCGCGGGGCGGCAGGTCGCCTCGCTCCTCGTTTCTCGGCCTCTTAGGAATTGGCGCCTGCGCGACCCACGTGGGCAGAGCGCATTTCAGAAGATAGCCTTGCACTGGGCTGAGCGCTTCTTAAAAACGACCCGCCTGCTTTAACCACCCGAGTTTTGGCAGCGCTGGGACGGAAAGGCGGTCGTTGATAAATCTGGTTTAGGGTTTGTTTGTGTGTTTGTCTTGTTTGTCCCGTGATGGGGAACCTATGTCGTGGACAGAGACGGTCGGGAGGTAATCCGTGCTTAGGTATGTCTTGGACTTGTCCACTCATCCTGCTGCTGCTGCTGCTGCTGCTGCTGCTGCTGCTGCTGCTGCTGACTAAGCCTGTGTGCAGCGCGGAGAACCCGTCGGATGTCAGCCTCTTCGGGTTTGAGGGCGTAGAGAACCGGGGGTGGACTGGCCCCCGAGGCAACATAGCGTCACTCTGCATGTGGGATCATTTATAAGGATTAGGAACAAATGCAACCACGCTAGGTACCCTGGACACTACAGCTCCTCACTGAAGAGAGCTGTGACTGTGTATGTTTGCAAGGAGAGCCGTGTTGGAACACTGTAGCCCTGTAACACTTAGAATCCAAGCAAAGGTGGTCCCTCTAGAGCTTGGGACAAAGGATTAGGGCAAGGGATGGACTAAGAACCACAGACTTGCAGATCTGAAATTTGCAACACTGAACAGAATTAGATATGGTGCCTATCTGATCTACCAGTGATATATTTTATCAATGACCTTCTCTTTGCTCAGGACTTTCTGCTCTAAGAGGAATGCTACACAGTCTTGCACCCAGTTCTGTTAGAAGTTTGACCCAATAAATAGTTTTAGTCACTCATATACAACCACATTCATTCAACAAATACGTCTGAGAACCTGCTGTGTACCAGGCAACCACCAAACAGGGTAATACAGTAATCAAGAGATAGTCGAGGTCATATTATGGAGGCTGGAGTGGAAGATAGAGACGTGCGACTACAATGTGGAGAAAGGAGGAGGTACAGTGGAGTGACTAATAGCACAAGCTTTGCGGTTGATCATATCTTCCCTCAAACCCTGATGCCGCCATCTACGAGCTATGTGACCTTGGGAAAGTTATCTAACATCTAACTTAGCTCTCTTGAGCTCCTTCCCATGTAAAAGTGAAGATAATAATAAATGAAACTAGACTATCTAACTTAAACCTTTAACAAAAAAATCGAATAGGGAACATTTAAGACACCTGGCAAGTAAATATCCAAACAGTAGTCATCAATGGTAAGAGTGCTGTGATCTGGACACTAGGGGCGCTATGGAGATACATGGGAGGGCACCCACCAGATTCCAGTGTCCGGGAGGCTTCCTGGAGGAGCCTTCTAAATCAAGACCCCCAAAGAAAAGCATTCCTTAGTCCAGGTGAGGAGGTGAGTCAAGAAGACAGGCCAGAGAGGCTAGATATTTGTGTAGGGTGTATCTGAGAAGGAAGGTTGAGTCAGGAATAGTGACCCTCTCACTCAAGGGCTGCTGATTCTCTCGTCTCATCAATTTTCTGTGCCTCTGTTCCATTGCTGTTCCTAAAAACCAGCTTCCTCATGACTGCGTCTCACCCCACGCTATAACATACCAATGGCTTGAGTTTGTTTTGGGTGCTAAACTCGGGGAAAGTGGATCTTATCGCTGCAGTGCCCACCAGTGCTTGGTGGGCTCAGTCTCTATATTTGAGTTCAGACTCTCATGAGAAATTTCAATTGGCTGAGTCCAGACTACGGACTGATTTCTAGTTGCATGAGGTCCTCCACCCCCAACAGCCAACAGGTGGGACCAAGAAGAACATATTTTCTAGGGAGCACCCCCTGAGGAGGGTAGGACGGAAGATTGTTTAAATAGAGAGTATGTATATATCTAAGTCAATGATAGGATCACCCAGTGTCTTGCCACTCCCAGTGTGGTTCCTGGACCACAAGCATGGCATCACCCAGTTACTTAGAAATGCAGAGCTTCAGTCCTCACCCCAGATCTACTAAATCGCAATCTGCGTTTTAATAAGATCCCCAGGGGATTCTTACACACATTGAAGTGTGAAAAGCGCTTCTTTCATACACCTCTATTTTTACAAATTGGGCTACAGGCCATGTAGGTGACCCTCCCAATAACCATCACTTCTCACTTCCTGATCTTCATTGTGCTTCAGCCATGCATTGCGAGGCAACACTGTGGACTTTGGCAACACCCAGAATTGCACCATGTGTGAAATACGCCCAGATAGAGTAAGCCTTCTCCTCCGATCCTCTTAAATCTTTCACTCCTGGTCAGTATATCAGTCCCTTGGTCACTTTAGTATCTCCAATCCTCTGGTATCTTGACTTTTTCTCAGTGGATCTACTCTCCTGTTTTCACTTTCTGCCAGCTTCGATTCTGTGTTCTGTTACTGCAGTTGCTCTTTTGATAATATCTTCAGTTTCCTTGTCCCATTTATTTTACCACACCTGGGCAGAAAGTCCCCTGAGATCTTAAACCTTCTACTTTCTCAACACCTGTGGCCAGGTGTCTCGTGCAGCTGGAGGAAAAAAAAATCATAAATGTTCCTAATTAGAATAATTTTACACTTAAGGCAGCCAACCTCATCTATGCCCTTAAAACCATCTGGAAGGGACTTCCCACATGGCACAGTGGTTAAGAATCTGCCTGCCAATGCAGGGGACACAGATTCGATCCCTGGGCCAGGAAGATCCCACATGCCATGGAGCAACTAAGCCCGTGCACCACAACTACTGAGCCCACATGCCACAACTACTGAAGCCGGAGTACCTAGAGCCCGTGCTCCGCAACAACAGAAGCCACCATAATGAGAAGCCTGTGCACCTCAACAAAGAGTAGCCCCCACTCGTCACAACTGGAGAGGGCCTGTGCCAGCAACAAAGACCCTACGCAGCCAAAAATAAATAAATAAATCTTAAAAAGAAAAAAAAGAAACATCTGGAAATCCTGTGTTGCCTGAACAACTCTCTTTTGTGCTGTCTACTCTCCCTGACCCTCACTTCACAGGGAAGAAACCAAAGCCATCCCATGAGAATTCCAGCAGCTTCCCAGTAAACCTACACATTCACCTCTGTCCACCCTCTTCTACGCCTCCTCCCCTCCAGTGAGAATGGAAGAGATGCCTGTCTGTCTCTCCTGTTTTACATCCCATTGCATTCCACAATCACAGGGGTCTCACTGTTAGGATTATATTTTTCCTGTGAAAAGCATTTAAGCATGCTTGGTTTCAACCATGTTAAAACAAACAAGCAAAAGCCTTGCATGAAGCCTGTGTCTCCCTCTGGCTACCACACTCCTTCTCCACACCCTCCCTGGAACTCTTGGTTGCCTTGGTAGCCATCTTACTGCTCCACCTTCTCCCTTGAAAGCAGAGCCTCCCTCCCACCATAAAGGGAAAAACGCCAGGTGGTCACTGGTCCCTGGGGGAGGGGAATGTGAGTGTCAGGGCCAGTGAGTCATTAGGGTAAATCTGCTGGGGGCTTTTAGGAAGGCTTCCTCCCTGATAAAAGGAGAGAGGCACGTGAGGAGAGTTATCCCTCGAGACAGTGTCATGTGATGATGTGATACTTGGAGATGCTTCTACCATCTTATGACCATGAAGGGTGGCTAAGAGTATCCCAGAGAAACCAACTAGAATCTTAACCTGTGAACCGCCCACCTCTGGGCTTATATGTGTGTGTGGGGGTGGGGGTGTTGAATGGGAGCGTCCCTATTGTCTAAGTCATTTTTATTTGGGTATTCCCATGCTCACAGATGCAAGCATACTGACACATTTTTAAAGCCTAACTTTCTGTAAAAAGGCCCCTGGAGATTGTATCCACTTCCTCCCCCCCCCCCCCACATGTGCCTCAATCACTGACATCTGGTTTAGCAGCACTGCTTCCTGGTGTTCTTTCATGAAGGTTCCCACGAGGCCTTATTGCTGCATCCACTGGACCCTTTTCAGCAGCATTTTGCATTTTAAAATTCTGGAAATAGCCTTTACTATAGCTCTTCGGTTCTTCCTCTGCATGTCTCTTAAATATTATCCCCTAGAGCTCTGTCCTTCGCCTTTTTCTCTTCTCACGATCTGCTTTGCAAAGGCCAGCTCACATCCATCCATGGCTTCAATTTATATCTCTGTGCTAATGATACACAAACCTATACATACGAATAGACTCCCGCGATTTGTCCGGAGACAATTAATTTATGAAGAAAGCCACTTTTGAAGTTATATAACTCATTCATTTCCAGTATGATTTCACCATGTTTCTCCTCTTTCGTTGTCTCTACAGTAAAGCTCTCCTAGAGATCAGTGCCTCTCAATTCCAGCTGGGCATTAAAATACTTAGGATTTTCAAATACCCTGATGCTTGGGGCCACACGCCAGGCCAATTTCTTTTTTTTTTTTTTTTCTCTTTAAGAACTTTTATTGAGATACAATTGACATACAATAAATTGCATATATTTAAAGTGTACAATTTGATTTTTTTTTATTCTTAGTAATGTATATATGGCAATCCCAATCTCCCAATTCATTCCCCCACAACCCACAACCCCCCCCCCGCCCCCCACTTTCCCCACTTGGTGTCCATATGTTTGTTCTCTACATCTGTGTCTCTATTTCTGCACCAGGCCAATTCTATCAGAATCTTTGGAGATGAGACTCAGCAGCAGTATTTTTTAGAGCTCTCCAGATGATTCTGGTGTGCAGCTAGGTAGACAATCACTGGTTTAAGGGCAGAGTACTGGGCTTAGAATCTGGGCCTGGAGTTTTACTACAGACCCTCTAACACGTCAGTAGCACAGACTGTAGAGTTGACAGACCTTCGTTTGAATCCTGGCATGGTTTTTTTTTTTTTATTAACCAATTCTACTTTTATTTCCTGGGAATTGTTAATGGACTTTGCCAGTGACATTTACATAATTGGTGAACTGGTTTGAGATGGAGCCTCACCTGAGGGGTCATTGGCAGTCATAACATAAGTCCAATGATTCTAAGTAAACAGAATAGATGTACGATTTTGAGCCAAATTACTTAACCCCTCTGGGCCTCAGTTTGGACTTTCATGAAATCAACAATCAACAAAACAGTACTTGCTCTGTAGGGTTTTGTGAGAATTAAATCAAATAATGTGTTTTAAACATCTGACACATAAAGTTCTGTAAAGTATGCATATTATGCATTTATTACACTGAAGATTGTAGCAAAATGGAAAAAATGAATATGACAATATTAAAGGGGAAAACTATATATAAAGTAGAATCTTTATAGTATACAGTTGACCCTTGAACAACATGTGTTTGAACTGTGCCCGTCAACTTATTTGTGGATTTCTTTTTCAGCAAACACATATTACATGATCTGTGGTTGGCTGAATCCTCAGATGCGGAACCAGGATGCAGAGGGAGGGCCGATGGTAAACTTAAACACGGATTTTCCACTGCACAGAGGGTGGCACCCTAACCCTGGAGTTGTTCAAGGGTCAACTCTAATTGTGTAAAATATCTTTGCATGTGAACCAAAACTGGAAAGGAACATGGAAAACATAAAAACATTTTCTTTTAATTAATCTTTCCGGACTTCCCTGGTGGCGCAGTGGTTAAGAATCCACCTGCCAATGCAGGGGACATGGGTTCGAGCCCTGGTCCGGGAAGATCCCACATGCCAAGGAGCAACTAAGCCAGTGCACCACAACTACTGAGCCTGTGCTCTAGAGCCTGTGAGCCACAACTACTGAGCCCACGTGCCACTGCTGAAGCCCATCTTCCTAGAGCCCGTGCTCCGCAGCAAGAGAAGCCACTGCAATGAGAAGACTGCGCATCACAATGAAGAGTAGCCCCCGCTCTCTGCAACTAGAGAAAGTCCACACGCAGCAACAAAGACCCAATGCAGCCAATAAATAAATAAATTTATTTTAAAATAATAATAAAATAAAATAAAGTTAATCTTTCTCTGTTTTCCTGAATAGTCGTGAAGTTCCATGCATTTGGGAGAAGATAGGAACACTCGCAATAATGCATTTGTGCTTCTCTCTTGTTTTCCTTTTTCCTTTCTTGCCTTCATATACGCTCAGCAGAAACAGGGGCATCATATTCTCCTTCATAGCCAAGGGCAACAGCTTTCAGAAACTGAAACTAGACAGAGGTCAGGAAAGGATGAGGCGAGAAGCAGCATCCAAAGTCAGTCCAGGAAGTGAGACCTAGGAGAAAATCAGAACCCAGTACGTGTCAGCCAGGCGGACTGCAGCAGGAATGAAGTGGTTACCCACAGGCCAGCTTTATGGTGTATCAACGATGTCGAGCAGCCGACGGAGGAAGGGTCGCCCAGCAGCGTTCTGAAGAGATGTGCTTCTCCCTGTTTCCAGGCCTCAGGGCCCGGAGGCAGGCGCGGCAGGGAATCTGTTCCTGAGTCTGGTGGGCCTGGACGTCCCTTTAAGGGCAGGGCGTGGAAGAAGCAGACATCTTCAAAATTCCGCTCTGAGTGTGACTCACTCGGTGGACTCCAGAAAAAAGATAAGGACGTAAAACAAGTCAAGACGGAAGAAAGGCTGCAGTACCAAAGAAAAGCAACAGGAGAACAAGAAGCAGGGAGAAAGTGTCTCCCTACAACACAGGGGGGGCCAGACGGAAATAACTGCTGGGGCCTTTTCAAGTTACAAAGGAGACAGCAGGCCCCTAATGGGGTCCCTTGTACTAAACTCCACGTCACAAACCAAGACTTCATACTTAACCTAACTGCGGTTTCGACCCCCAGGAGCGTGACCTTTAGCAAGTCCGCCAGGAATGACCTGGCCAGCACTGGTGAGGTAATCCCCGCCTCACCCCCACCCCCGCCCCGCCCCCACCCCACCCCCGCCCCGCCCCCGCCCCCAGGGGCCCTTTCCTTCCCCTTAGGAAGGCGACCTTGCCTGAAACAATGCATTCCTTGCTAACAATTTCCTTTTTTCTCCATCTTTGAAAACTTTTCCTTTTCTACAACTTGGTGAAACTCCTTTCTATTGCTACACGGGAGGCTGCCTGATTCACCAATCATTGAATAAAGCCAATATGAGCCTGACATTTACTTGGTTGAATTTTTGTTGTTTAACAAGGCACCCATAGTTTGACTAGTCACGTGATAGGAAACTAGATTCACAAGTACAATGACTGTAGGCTTTGCAACGGATTGTACATATCGGTCTGAATGTGCTTCCAGGCCAGGACAGCATCTGTGGATGTACTGCTAACATTTTTTTGACTAGAAGAATGAGATTTCTACACACCCCCTGCAAATCAGGCAGGTGTCGTGAAAGAGCCAGCTCAGTCATCGGGAGTCACTGGTCTGGTCTGCGCTTAAAAAAGTCTGCTTGGGCACCAGTTTCCTCAGCTGTCAAAGCAAAGATAATATTCTACCCTACCAGATCTAAAATGCTAATAAACTGTGAGAATAACTGGAGGGTCTATTTTTAAAATATTTTTCTATTTTTAAATACTTATGGATTTATAGAAAACTTGTAGAGATAGTACAGAGTAGTCCAGTATATACCCTTCCCCCAGACTTCCCCAGTGTTACCACCTTACACAACTGTAGCACATTTATCAAACCCGAGACATGAGCGTTGCTATAATACTATTAACTAAATTACACACTTTATTTGGAGTTTCCTATTTTTAAATAAGGCTGATGTGTAATAGAGAACTGTGGCCCTGTCAGAGGCTTAGTTTTATATCCATTAAAAACTAAGGAAAATAAGAGAGCAGCACAGACATATATATACTACCAACTGTAAAATAGATAGTCAGTGGGAAGTTGTTGTATAACAAAGGGAGTCCAACTCGAGGACGGAAGATGCCTTAGAGGACTGGGGCGGGGAGGGTGGGGGGGACTGGGGGGGGAGTCAAGGGAGGGAGGGAATACGGGGATATGTGTATAAAAACAGAGGACTGAACTTGGTGTACCCCCCAAAAAATGATAAAAAAAAAAAACTAAGGAAAATAAATTTCACCAGAGGGTGTGAAAATTAAATGAGATATGGTAGGCAAAATTGATTTTTATACTCTGAAGTGCTATTCACTGGAATGAGTCACACATGATAAAAAGTAATTTTTAGGTGTTTTAATAATTGATTTAGCACTGCTACTGAAGTGGATAAAATCTGAAACAGGGTCTGTTGCCCACAGCTGAAACACTGTTCTCAATTTGAAAGCACAAAATTGGCACAGAAAAATTGGCAAGAAACAAATGTGCTAATTGAAGCCAGTCCTCTTGAATAGGAGCAAATAGATTTTTTAGCTGATGAAGAAATTACTGAAGTTCCTGTAATAACTTCTGAGTTTTAAATTGTGTGCGTGTATATTGTTTTTAACTAATTATTCATGATTCAAAATTTGAAAGTACAGTTTCATGGACCAGGTAAAGAATTTTTTAGGTTTTGAACTAAAATACATTTCTTAAGAAAGCTGAGGAAAAAAATAATGGGAATGGGACTTCCCTGGTGGCACAGTGATTAAGAATCTGTGGGGACACGGGTTCGATCCCTGGTCTGGGAAGATCCCACATGCTGCGGAGCAACTAAGCCCATGTGGCACAACCACTGAGCCTGAGCTCTACAGCCCTCACGCCACAACTATTGAGCGCATGCACCACAACTACTGAAGCCTGCGTGCCTAGAGTCCGCACTCTGCAACAAGATAAGCCACCGCACTGAGAAGCCCATGCATTGCAACAAAGAGTAGTGCCCACTCACCACAACTAGAGAAAGCCTGCAGGCAGCAACGAAGACCCAACGCAGCCAATAAATAAATAAATAAATTTATTTATTTAAAAAAATGCTGGAAATGACATGAGGCAGTTATTTTTTGTTACCATTTCATTCAAGATTTAGAATACTCCTGATAATGATTTTGAATAAATTACTTAAAATTCAGGCATTTCGCTTTAGGAGAAGTGTGTAGTAGGCCCTGGCTTTGTCACAAATTGTGTCACGTTTAGTTATTTATTTAACCCCCAGAGTTTCATTTCCTCATTATAACTGAGAATGATGGGACAGATCGCTTTTTAAAGATTTGTGACACTAACGTTGTGTGACTCTTTGGCCACAAGAGAGGAAGGCCTGAAGTTAAAGAGAAGAAAGAAAGAAAAATATAAACATAAAGGTACGAGAATTCCCTGGCGCTCCAGTGGTTAGGGCTCTGTGCTCTCACTGCCACCTGGGTTCGATCCCTGGTTGGGGAACTGAGCTCACACAGGCCACAGAGTGCGGCCCAAAATGTGTGTGTGTGTGTGTGTGTGTGTGTGTATACATATATATATATTTAACATATATAAATAGATGCAATGTAGTTACATTAGCTTTTTATACAGTGACATTGGATATTTTTGGTCTTCTGCAGGGGGGCCGGGTTAAGATCTTTTTCACAAAGGCAGTTTCTCTGTGACAGTTAGATATTTTTAGGGCTGTAAGCACAGCATTGCACACACTGAAGCCCTACCGTGCTAGCCTTGCTGAGGGTGCCCTTCCCATGCGGCTTAAATTGTCGTCTAAACAGACCCAACAATGTGGTAATCACACTTCTTTTCTCAGAATAATGTCACTTCAATTTTTTTTAAGGGAGACTAGACAGGAATCCAACTATCTCACTGCTTAGCAATCCAGGTTCATAGTGAAAAACATCTGAAGAAGTAAATGGTATTGCTTAACTAAATGTCTATGATGTCTCTTGCTAATTATGGGAAGTTTATCAAATTAACTTTTTAACTGTAAAAATACAGAAAGTTTAAAAAAGTGAAAAAGTTAGCCTTTCGTCATTCTTACTTCTGACTCGTTAAATAAAATAAATAGAACGTTACAGAATAAGTTTATTTTCTAGGGAAGAACTTTGGGGAACCGTTTTCTTTTTTCTTTTTTTTTAAAGAAACACATTAAGATCCAGAAGAAAAAATTAAATAAATAACAAGCAAGGTAAAGACATTCTCTTGCAACCTGTCCGTCCAACAGCACCCACATTTTTCCTTCTTTGAGAGTCATTTACATTCTCCCCAGTGAAAATATTAGCACCACTTCCCCTTGGCTGGGTTCCTTGACACTCCCTACAGTGAGAGCAGACATCTGTTACTGAGCCTCTATTTAGGGAAAAGGTATTAATGCTCAGAATACACAAAGGAAGAAATCTCATCTATAACACCCAGCGTGGTACTTTTCAACCCCAACCCCTAAAAGAGCGATCTGAGCAGAACCTCTGAATATCTTGCTGTAATTAGCTTCTCCTGTCATCAATGTCTTCTGTTCCCTCCTGTAGTGGGTTGCATCATGGATTTCCAAAAGATATGTTTACCAAACACCTGTGACTGTGACCTTATTTGGAAGAAGGATCTTTGCAGGTAAAATTAAGCTAAGAAACTCAAGATGAGATCATCCTAGATTAGCATGGCGCTACATCCGATGACAAGTGCCCTTGTGAGAGATAAAGGCCACGTGAAGACATCCCGAGGTTGCAGTGATGCAGCCAACGGGTGCCAAGGGATGCTGGCAGCTACCCGAAGCTACGAGAGAGGCAAGGAACAGATTCTCCCTCAGAGCCTCCGGAGAGAAACAACCGTGCTGACACTCTGATTTTGGACTTCTGGACTCCAGAGTTGGGAGAGAATAAAGCTGTGTTGTTGTCAGCCACCCAGCTTGCGGTTTTTTGTCACAGTCATCCTACAAAACTATTACCGGGCACTTCTACTAGGAATTGCTTCCTCTCTCACTAGAGATGTTGCAAGAATTTAATAAGGTTGGCAAAGCTTTCTCCGGTGGTAAGTCCCCTAGAAGAACCACTTGTTCCCAAGTGAGGAGGGTCCTAAGAAAACCAGTAAGTAGGAGTACGAGAAGGAAATCTACTACTTGTAGAGTACGACATTTACTTATCGGAAAAGGACACTGAATTTTTTTTTTCATAATTAGGGTATAAAAATTTATTACACATACAGAATATTACCACTGACAAATGCAGACAGGCTAGGACACAACGGTACTGGATGAAGGATGGCTAGGTCTTTGGAAAGTGAAAGGTCTGAGTGGCTTGGAGCCTCATGCCACGTGGACTGGCCTGTCAGACGGGAAAGCACATGCCACACACCACGGGACGTCAGGGCACCGAGTGACTGCTCTGTGTGTCCACTGCCTTCCTGCCTGATCTGGGGCTTTGAAGGATGCCATACCCAGAAGCAAGCAACTGAGGCGAAGGGGCTTCCTAAAGGTGGCCCAGGCTTGTCTCTGAAGTCACGGCCACACCACTGTAAGCAATACGTTTAATTGGATGATTTCCACAAACTATACACGACGTTTCTAACCATCACAATTCAGTGACGTACAAAACATTAAGTTACAGGCTGTGGGAAGAGAAGACGGCACCAATGGTGGAACCTTCCAATCCCAGTTGGTCTAGGGGTAGGGGTGGGGGAAGGTTTCTTTTTAAACCGAGCCGCTCATTTCAACGTACAAAAGAATTACTCTGATCGATATTAAATTGTATTGAAAACAAAATGGACTAAAAAGCAAATACTACTCTATGTCGGGATGAAAATGGGAGGAAAGAATGAGTCCTTCAAAGCGGGAGGGGAGACAGTTGCGGGAAGGTTCTGTGGCCGTGACCCCATGTGGTCACTCACGCTGCTCCATTTTTACTTTTGGTGGTCTCAGGAAGGTCCAGTTTTTCTTCTCTTTCTTCCCCTTCGTATTTGCTTGCAAGTTTCGCCAGCTGTCCACACAACCATCTCGACTTTCCTCAAAATTCTTCTGCCACTCCCTTTCTCGTTTGGCTTTTCCTTGGGCTTCAATCTCTTCTTCCCTTTGTCGCTTCCTTTCATGCATCTCTTTGGCTTCTCTCTCTTTCCTTTTAATTTCCAGCTCAGCAATGAGTTTCACGGTCTGTTTGTATACTGCCTGTTTGAACAGCTCAGGATCCTCCTCCTCCACATCTGTAGGCTTCCCTTCCTTCTTTAATTGCTTTTTTCGCTCTTTCACGGTGTGTTCCATGTATTCTTTTCCTGCCTGAATTACATCCAGGGCCCTCTTCTTTTGTTCCTGATCCAGTAGCAACTTGTAAGCTTTGTCCACAGCTTCAAAAGCCTTCTGTGCTCTGTCAGCATCATCTTGATTTTTGTCAGGATGCACCAATATGGATAACTGCCGAAACCTCTTTTTTATTTCTTCATCTGTCACTTCAGGATCTATCTGAAGAACCTCAAATGGGTTCAAATCGAAGTAGGAGGAACCAGGACGAGTCAATCTTTCAATCTGATTTTTGGACGTTAGAACTGAATCTCTCTTCTCTATTTGTTTCACCTCACTGTAGAAGGTCATAAATGCTTCCTCCGTGCTGCCTCCGCCACCCGAAGCCCCGCTCTCTCCTGGACCTGCCATTTGCCAGGCCCAGCCACTGACACTGAATTTTTAATAGATACACAGGACTTTAGTGTCATCCTACAGTGTTATCCTTACATGCTACACCTAATTCAAGTTGCTACCTTCACTCACACTTTTGAAAGTATTCCTTTGTAACTGACCTTAGAACCTGTTGGGAAGTTGTATGAGTGTTCTTTAGAGAAATAGAACCAGCAGTTTATAGGGAGAGAGGGGGCGGGGGTTACTTTTATTATCAAGAATGGGCTCATGTGATCACGGAGGTTGAGAAGTCCCCCAGTCTGCCATCGGCAAGCTGGTGGTGCTATTCAGTCTGGTCTAAAGACCTGAGCATCAGGGGAGCTGAGGATGTAGATTCCAGTCCAGAGCTGAAGGCCTGAGCACCAGGCAGGCCAAGGGCAGACGAAGGTGGCTGTCCCAGCTCAAGTCAGCAGCAGGGAGGCCCAGCTGTTCCTTCCTCGCCTTTTTGTTCTATTCGGACCCTCAACAGGTTGGATGGCGCCCACCCGCACTGGAGAAGGCAATCTGCTTTACTGACTCAACACTAACGTCACCCTGAAGTGCCCTCACAGACACACCTGGAAATAATGTTCAGCCAAACATCTGGGCACCCCATGATTCAGTCAGGTTGACACTTTAAGCATTATACAAGTTATGCAAGCAAAACAATTCCATTCATTTATAGGCACAAGTCTAAGGTTATTATCCAATCTTTCTTCTTAGGCAATTTAAATTACAATGTCAGGAACCAATATCGAACGTGAATTCACATGACTTTTAACTTAAAAAAATCAGATAGGTAGATAGATAGATAGATCCTCAAAAGATGAAGAAATTTCACTATTTATAATTTTATACCAACCAGACTGGCAAAAATTAAAAGTGTGACAATACCATTTTATTTTTTGGCCGTGCTGCATGGCATTCAGGATCTTAGCTCCCCAACCAGGGATCGAACCTGGGCCTCCTGCGTTGGAAGTGCAGTCTTAACCACTGTGACTGCCAGGGAAGTCCAGCAATACCATTTTTAAGCAAAGATATAAAACTTTAGGACATCTCCATCTCTGCTGCTGGCACTTCTACCGGAAGAACTGCTACACTCACGAGGTTCTAAAGGTGCAGGTGCCAATACTTCTCACCCCAATAATTCTAAACCTAGGTGTGTAGAAGTAGCTCTTACACAACTGCAGCAAGAGACTTGCAAGTTTCAAGGTAACATTATTTGTGATAACAAAAGCGTTGGAAACAGCCCAAATGTCCATTAACAAAAGAACGGATAGATCAGCGGACCAGATCAATACAGTGGATCAGAGCACTCAAAGTTGAGCAAACCACAGTTACACATATCAACGTGCCAACGTGGATGAAACTCACAGCCATAATTGTGAACAGTAACCAAAAAAAGTAAGTTGCAGAATGCTCCTGAGTATATAACACACTGGAAGTGCCCTGCTCATAAACCCTTAGGCCTTATCATTTCAGCAAAGGCCAGTCCAACCCCTGTCAGTAATTTCAACCCTTTGCCAGAGGGGCTCCTCTGTTTGCAAAGCCCACCCTGTCTGCACACTTGGCAGGCCAGAAGTGCCAGGGAATTAACATCCTCCAAGAGCCAGCCCTCAACCAATGATCCACGGGACTTGTGTAGAAATACTTGGGAGGAGTAATTCCAACTTCTTTGTTGGCTGCTTTCTCTTCCTGGTCTCAGTTCCCCTTGCTGGGCTTTTGTGGCTGTGATGGTTAACTTTATGTGTCAGCTGAGCTAAGGGATGACCAGATGGCTGGTAAAACCTTTCTGTGTGTGTGTGGGAGGATGCCCTGGGAAGAGATTAGCATTTGAATGGGCAGACTGAGTAAAGAAGGTGGCCCTCCCTCACCAATGCAACTGGGCATCACCGATCCGATGAGGACCTGAACAGAACAAAAAAAGCAGAGAAGGGGCAAGTTTGCTCTCTCTGCTTGAGCTGAGACACCCAGCGTCTCCTGCCCTTGGACACTGGTGCTCCTGGTTGACGGACTGTCAGACAGACCAGGATTTACACTGTTGGGCCCTGATTCTCAGGCTTTCAGACTGGAACTGAATTACACCACCAGCTTTCTTGATTGTCCAGCTTGCAGACGGCAGATGGTGGCACTTCTAAGCCTCCACGACCACGTGAACCAATTCCTATAATAAATACAAATCTCCTCTTATATGTATCTATATATATCCTATTAGTTTTATTTCTCTGGATAACCCTGATTAATACAGTGGCTCACCTCCCAACTAAACTACATGTTTTAGAAACCATATCTCAGAGCATTCTTCTGGGCAAACAAAACTAAGACAGTAGGGTTCTATTTGTATGTGATTCAAAAACAAGTAGAATGACAATATATTGTTCAGAACAGATGCAGCAGGTAGTTAAGGGTACAGAAGCTAGAGCGGACTGCCTGGGTTTGAAACCAGGGTCCACCACTTACTAGCTGTGTGACTTTGAGCAAGTCTCTTAACCTCTCTGTGCCTCAGTTGCCCCATCTGCTGAATGGCAATGATAAGAATACTTACCTTTTATGGTTGTTATGAGGACTAGAATTAAAATATGTAACGAATTTAGAATAGTGTCTAACAAAGACTAAGCTCTCCAAGAATGTTAGCTATTTCTATTGCATTCGCAATAAAACCATAAAGGAAATTTTAAACACAATATTCAGAAGAGTGGTTGTTTTTGGAAGGGAGGGAGCCTGATGGGTTCAGAGATGGGTATATGGGGGTCTCAAAGGTATTAGTTGCATTCTATTTTTTTAAGTTGGGTAATGGATATATTTTTGTTGTCTTATTATCATGCTTTATAACTGACATGTAAATTACATCTTTTAAAATATCTATCAAATAGTGCATAATTCTTTTTTTTTTCATAATTCTTAAAAGTTGCATAAAATAAAATAATCTCCACCAAACATATTCAAATTTGTACGTCTTTTATGATCTCAGGGTGCTCTCTGCTTCAGCTAAGGTTAGCCCCCCCACCCCTTTGCCAGTATTTCCTGGAGGCACTGGCCTCTCAGGCTTTACCAGAGTAGCCCCTTTAAGGAAAGTTTCTCGGACACCTGTACCTTGCAAGGCCGTGGGGTACAGCCCACATTACGTGATCCCTCTGGAGATACTCAACAACCCTATACTGTTATCTTTTTTTTTTTTTTTAATTTATTTTTGGTGGCGTTGGATCTTTGTTGCTGTGCGTGGGCTTTCTCTAGTTGTGGTGAGCGGGGGCTACTCTTCTTTGTAGTGCAGTGGCTTTTTTTGCTGTGGAGCACTGGCTCTAGGCACACGGGCTTCAGTCGTTGTGGCATGTAGGCTCAGTAGTTGTGCACTCGGGCTTAGTTCTCCGCAGCATGTGGGATCTTCCCCGACCAGGGATTAAACCCGTGTCCCCTGCATTGGCAGGCTGATTCTTAATCACTGGGCCACCAGGGAAGTCCCTATACTGTTATCTTTAAACATATCTTGGTTTTAAAAATTCTTTCCTTTGGAATGACTATTGCACTTAAAACATTTAACAATTAGTTTATGCTTATTTTAGAAAAAAAATACCTGTGCAAAAAAAAAAAGAAAAATGTACGCTCACAATATCAACTATACTCAGCTATAACCACTGTTAATATCCTGATGTCTATCCTTCCGGACTTTATATTCTATTATACATTTTATTTTTTTATTGTTTATAAATTTATTTATTTATTTATTTGGCTGTGTTGGGTCTTCGTTGTTCCACATGGGCTTTCTCCAGTTGCAGCAAGTGGGGGCTACTCTTCCTTGTGGTGCACAGGCTTCTCATTGCAGTGGCTTCTCTTGTTGCGGACCATGGGCTCTAGGTGCACGGGCTTCAGTAGTTGCGGCATGGGGGCTCAGTAGTTGTGGCACACGGGCTCAGTAGCTCTTTGGCATGTGGGATCTTCCTGGACCAGGGCTCGAACCCGTGTCCCCTGCATTGGCAGGCGGATTCTTAACCACTGTGCCACCAGGGAAATCTTATTATACATTTTAAAACAAAATTACATTATAAAGAAGTGCTACTAGATGATACCCTTCTAAAACGTAATATATTGGGAAAAATCTTTTTTTTTTTTTTCCAATTAGATTCCTTTGCAGGAAAAACAGAAGAGATTCAATGGTGGCTAGGTCAGCAGAAGGAGGAAGAGTTTACTGTAAGGGTGCTTGGCACAAAGGAATACAGGATCCATGAGACCCTTAGAAGCGAATGCAAGCATGACAAGCCTTACAGAGCAGAAAGCTCCGGGGACGATGGCAGCAGGAGTTTGAGAAGCTGCCTCTAGGGTTCCACCATTAAAGGGATTACAGGACAGTGTGTATTGGAGCGCTCTCTTCTTTATATCGACAGGCTTCCCTGCCCTACGTATCTTTTTTGGCTCCTTATAGCTTGTGCCTTTTCAGTTTCTTCTTTCCCATGACTTCAACTTATTGAAAGCTTTGGCTTTTTCATGACCCATTATTACCTTTCTAGCCTCTCCTTATCTCGTGGAGTTTCACCTTTAGCCTCACTCTGTCAACCACTTAAATCTCTGCAGTTTCCATTTCAGGTTCACAAGATTGAGATTCTGATAAATCCTGATAGGTCTCACAGATTTGATAGTCTCCTTAGGGGTGGGACTTTTGTGTCAGGACTTCAGATAAGTCAATGGTCAAGAGACTGGCTGTCCTCAGGCCAGGTGCCCACTCCTGATCTATTTGGTTGTGTCCTGCCTCTTCCCCACGACACCCCCCCCACCCCCCCAATAAAATGTCTGGTTAGAGTTGTGGTGCCCTCTTGTGGAAGTTTTAGGTATTACAGGCACCATAATTTTCTTCTAGAATTGTTTTCAAAGTATGGGTACATTAATTTAGGATGATAACATCAACTAGAGGCTGACAGCCAAAATTTTAAGAATGGAATAGAGTGGAATGGAATGGAACAGAATGGAATAGAATAGAATAGATGAGTGCATCACATTTCCTGTGATCGAGTATTATTTCATGAAGCTTATTGCAGGTGTGTGTGTATTTATAAAACAATGTATATGATGTTCAAAAAAGCTTAAAAACTGGCATGACACAGGAGCAGACACCCACATAAATATCTAGCACAGTTGAACTCAGGGAGGCAGCTGACCCTCAACCTGTTATGGGCGTGCATGGCTGTGATAAACCTGTTTATCTCTTAATATCGGTTATATCAAAAGAACATGAAAGACATTCTTCTAGAACCCAATACAGCTATACATCAGAATTTTAATGATCGCAACCTATTTGTACAAATGTGCTATAATTCATGCAACCTAGTGGTTCTCTCTCTTTTCCCTCCTACTTCCAAGGAATACAATATAGTCCCACCGCTAAGAGAGGCGCTAGGTAATTTGGATACTCTTATGACACAACTTTCCTGCCTGTGACACACACATTCATTCTCTCCACCCCTTCCTCCTTCCATTCTCCTTCTCCTTCTTCCCCTGCTCGCTCGCTCTCTCTCTCCCTCTCACACACACACACACACACACACACTGAGCATTACTGTTTTTAACCATTTTCCTGTTACTGGCTATTGAGATTGGAGCAGTGGGCTGGTTAAACGCATGGACTCTATAAACTGCCAGGGCTAAATCCTGGCTCTTCCATGTACTGGGTGTGTGACCAAGTAACTTAACCTCTCCGTGCCTCAGTCCTTCATCTGTAAAATTGGCACGCTAATAATAATAGTACCTTCCCCTCAGAGTTGTCTGGGACGGCTGAATGAATTAACCCATGTAAAGTGATCAGATGAGTGTGTAGGACATAGTAAATACTCATTTCAATGTTAGCTCTTATCATTATTTAGATCGTGTCCAGTTTTTCACAATTACAAGTAAAAATATTGCTTCAATGAGTACCTTTGTAGCAAAATCTTTGGAAAACAGACTTTATTAATTCTATTTAGGTAAATAAAATTACGAGGTGAAATATGTATATTTTTAAGGTTTTTAAAGAATTTTGCTAAATTATTTACCTGAAAGGTTCTTCTACCACCAGTGTTTGAAAGCCCATTTCCCAGAAACTCTAGTCAACACCAGGTGTTATGACTTAAAACAAAAAAACCTGACAATATGATCAGGAAATAATGATACTTATTATATCAATTTGCCTGTCTTTGATTACTAGCAAGGTAGAATGATTTTTTGAGTGCTTAATGGCCATTTACCTTGACTCTCCAGCAGAGCCCCTTGAGAGTGTGTCTTGATGAGTTACTTTTATATGTGACTATGTCCCCATTACCCTGTGAAACACTCACTGTCTAATCTCCCACTCTGCTGAGCACAAGTCCTGCACGCAATTGGTCCCAACACATCTTGGTTGAGTTAAGTATCATGGTCACCACATCTGATTTCTGCAGTGAGTTTCTGAGCAGAATTCTCCAGCAGTCAGAAAAAGGAAGACATCAGATAGATCTGCTCTGTAGTCTTAAAACGGCCTTGGGCTAAAGGAGGCGGTGTTCTTCCTCTGTGCAGCGGAGAATTGGATGATTACATAAGAACGTTTAAATACATTTCTTTTTTATTACTGCCTCTCTCTGGGGCTTATTTGTCGAAATGTTCCCCTTCTCAAAGAAAAGAGAATTGTTTTCACGTGTGAGACTACACAGACCATAGTTCCAAATGGAACGGCCTTTTCATCATCTGTAAGTGTGTATAAAGCAACTACTGTGTGCTAGGCACGGGAAAGGCGTGTGTGTGAGCGCGCACGCACGCCTGCTGGAGGGCAGGCATGGGTACGTGTACAACGTACAAAATGCATGCTCTTCCCGTGGGAAATGAGCCTTTCATTGGTGAATGAAGCAGCACAATGTGGACAGAATGATGCTGAAGGCCTCCAGAAATTGACCTTCCATACCTAGGCAGCTCACACTTACTTCGTCAGCTTGGGCAAGTCCCTTACCCTCTCCGCATTTTTAGTTTCTTTACCTGGGAAAGTAAGACCAACGCCATCGAGTTTCTAACAACCTCCTGTGAGCTGTAGGGGATGGGACGGGAGGGACACAGCAAGGCTCATGAGCGGTCACTGCCAGGCACGGAGAGCACTGCCAGGCACGGAGAGGATGGCCAGGCAAGGGAGAAAGGCTTAAAGGGGGGAGATGGCAGGGCCATGTGAGGCGATGTGGGGCCAGGGCGGGGGGGGGGGGGTGCGGGGAGGGGGGATTTGTGTAGAGGTTAGAATCTGAGCTGACCTAGCTGGTAGAGAACAGGGTGTGGGAAACGAAACCGGGGAAATGGCATGAGCAAAGGGCCAAAGCCCAGGCGAAAAAGTGCCAGACACATCCGTGGGAGGAGAACGAAGGCTCCACTAAGATTTGACTGGAAGAATGAGTTATGAGGGAAGCCTGGACCACAGGGCTCCGGGCCACGTGCAGGAAGAGCGTCCTGGGGTTTCCAGGAGCACCGGGATGAGAGGGGAGCGTGTGGGGGTCTGTGAATGCATGCGCTCGGGTAAGAGGGAGAGGGGCAGCGGGGCACGGAGGGGTTCTTCTGTGGCACGAGTTTCTCATGCCAGCTGTGAAGAGAGTCAACATAGAGCAGTGTTTTAGAGCAACTACCCTGGGGGAAATGCAGAGTAGCCTGGAGAAATAAGAGACTGGAAGAGGGAAGTCAGTTAGGAGGCGAGTACAGAATTCAAGGCCTTGTCCCTAACTTTGGGTCCTGGCAGTGAACGTGAAGAAGTTATGGCTACAAGACCTGGTGGTGGGACTTCCCTGGTGGCACAGTGGTTTAGAATCCGCCTGCCCATGCAGGGGACATGGGTTCGAGCCCCACTCTGGGAAGATCCCACATGCCGCAGAGCAACAAAGCCTGTGCGCCACAACTACTGGGCCTGCACTCTGCAGCCCGTGAGCCACAACTACTGAGCCCTCGTGCCACAACTACTGAAGCCCGAGCACCTAGAACCCGTGCTCCACAACAAGAGAAGCCACTGCAGTGAGAAGCCTGAGCACCGCAAGGAAGAGTAGCCCCCGCTCTCTGCAACTACAGGAAACCCGTGCACAGCCACAAAGACCCAACACAATCAATAAATAAATAAATTTATTAAAAACAAACAAAAAAACACTCCACTAATTTTTTTAAATGCTGAATTAAATAAGGGAAAAAACTTAAAATGCACTGAAGAGTTAGCAAGAAAGAGAGGAATTCTCAGAGTCAAAAAACTAAGTAAAAATCAGAGAAATACGCAAAGAAAACTGATTTTCACCTTGAGGATTTTAACTTAACCCAGCTGAACATGAGTTTCCATTCTTAGTGGTTTCCAAAGATGCAGGGGACAGTGCCCCAAGCCCAGAAGCCACACAAGAGACTCCTGTTTTCCCACATTTATGCCGGGGTGCCACAGGGCGACCCCCTCCGGGTAAACATAAAGGAGACAACTTTCTCCACAGAGCAGCAAAAAAATGGATTGTGTCAACCCTTGATCATGGGTGAGGGGGAGAAGAAGAATGTATAACCACAAAGTAGCCTCACAATCGGTTCTCAGTTCCCAAACAGCCCTCTCAGGAGAGTGTGGAAAAGAAAACCACTCAGGGCAAGAACATACAGTGGTTTTGGGTTGGCAGTGCCCTCGGGCTCTGAGAAAAACACTAAGTTCAGGTCTCCAAGAAGTTCCACCGAGAAGGTTCCAAGAAATCTGAACTCACGGTCAATCACCACAACACTTCTAAGGAAACAAGGCCATGAGTGAGAGCTCACAGAGGAAACAGGCACCAGACACCAGGATCAGAATCACAAAGGCTTTACAGGTAAGAACGGTCAGACAAGCATCAGAACAAAGGAAACACGTAAAGCAGCAAAGGGCCTGAAAAGTAATTCCCCTGAGGACAGAGAATTGGCAAGTAACAGAGCTGAAGTTTTTAGCCAGAGTCTGAAATCAGGTCTGTCAGACAATAAAGCATTTTCTTTCTCCTTTAAAAAAAAAAAAAAAAAATTAAAAAAATTTTTTTTAATTTTTTGGCTGTGCTGCCTGGAATGTAGGATCTTAGTTCCCAGACCAGGGATCGAACCCACGGCCCCTACATTGGAAGTGCAGAGCCTTAACCACTGGACTGCCAGGGAAGTCCCCCAAAATATATTTATTTATTATTTATTTATTGGCTGTGTTGGGTCTTCACTGTTGCACGTGGGCTTTCTCTAGTTGTGGCGAGTGTGGGCAACTCTTTGTTGTGGTGTTTGGGCTCCTCATTGTGGTGGCTTCTTTTGTTGTGGAGCACGGGCTCTAGGCCCTCGGGCTTCAGTAGTTGTGGCCCATGGGCTCAATAGTTGTGACTTGCAAGCTCTACAGCACAGGCTCAATAGTTGTGGCACACAGGCTTAGGTGCTCTGTTGGGGGGGGGGGGTTCTTCCCAGACCAGGGATCGAACCTGTGTCCCCTGCATTGGCAGGTGGATTCTTAACCACTGCGCCACCAGGGAAGGCCCGCTTTTTCCTTTTCTAAGGTAATACTGAATGTGCTGTGTATTTACCACCCTCACCCTTGCCAACACTTGATCGCATCTGCTGCATAGTTTTTGTAAAAAAATAAAGCATATTTAATAGATAACATTGAAGCCCCACCTGTGCCTCTGAGGCATTCCATTCCTGTCCTTCTCTCCCCAGAGGTTTGTAATACTCCCCATGCTTTTCTTTAATTTATTTTTATTTTATTTTTGAGTTTTTAGTTTTTGGCTGTGTTGGGTCTTCACTGCTGTGCGCGGGCTTTCTCTAGTTGTGACTCGCGGGCTCTAGAGCACAGGGTCGGTAGTTGTGGCGCACGGGCTTAGCTGCTCTGAGGCATGTGGGATCTTCCCGGACCAGGGCTCGAATCCCTATCTCTTGCATTGGCAGGCGGATTCCCAACCACTGTGCCACCAGGGAAGCCCCCCTATGCTTTTCCAACTCTGCTGCAACTTGCTTTTCCCTTGAGATTGTTCTGAACTATGTACCTAGCATACGTGGGAGGTTTTTGGCATAACTGAAGGCAGGAAATGATGAGTACCTTTTACCTTGTTAGAGCTGGCCAAGTGGCTTTCCAAAAAGGCTGGACAATGTTATGCTCCCACCAGCCTTGCGTCAGAGTTGCTTTAGCTCCACATTCCTAAAAAGTCTCAGTATTATCAGCCATTTTAATTTGTGCCAATATTATAGGTCTGAAATTGTATCTCATTATATTAATTTGTATCCTCCTGATTATTAGTGAGGCTGGGCCTCATTTCAAGTATTTATTGGCCTTTGGGTTTTCTCCTTACTGACTTGCCTGTTCAGATCCTTTGCTTATTTTGTGACTGGCTTGTGAGCCCTTTTCCTATTGACTTGTAGGAGTTCTCCGATATATGCTGTATACCAATTCTTTGTTAGTATATGGGGGCTCTGAGTATCTTCTCTCAATCCATGGTTTGTCTTTTCACTTTTTGAAAGGTTTCCTCTGATGCACGGACCGTTTTCATGTTGACACAGTCCATCTGTTAATAGTTTCTTTGTTTTTTTATGTCTTGTTTATAAAAGCATTTTTCTATCCAAAGTCATAACGATAGTTTCCTGTATTTCATTCTCCATGTTTTAAGGTTTTGCTTTTCATTTTTAATGAAGTTTTCATATTTAATCCACCTGAAATACGTTTGTGTTTGATGTGAAGTAGGGACCTAATTTTATTTTGCTCCACACAGGTAATCAAGATCCCATCCTTTCTGCGTTGATCTGCAAGGTAAAGCCGGTGAAGAAAAGGAGGAGGAGGACTCACACAACTAGGGCTGTTAGCAGAGCGTGGGAGAATGTTTACCAAGTCTGCTAGACATCGTCTGAAGGCACAATTGGAAGACAACCTGTTACATGCTTTGAATACCGAGCAAACCAGCCTGCTTTGATATACAGGGAATATCTTTAATTTTCCTCCACCATCCTGCTCTACCTTTCAGAAATCCAAGACCTACCGGTACCTTGCATGGGTATTGCTTTTTGAAGCAACCATTGTGTTTTCCCCGTGTTCCTCATCACCACCCCCCATCAATGTGCTTTTGTTTAAAATCTCTCCTTGCACTGTGCCCGTTTTACTCACCTTTGTGTTCCCGAGTGGCTATTAAAGTGCTTAACTCATACTCCCTGGTGTTTATTTATTACATGAATCTGTTAGATGAATCAGGTCCTTTCTTCCTATGTTCATCCAGGCCTTGCAATACGCAGAAAACAATCAGGCAGAAAGGTATTTACAGTCACACAATACCCGCTGGAACACACAGTCTGCATAGTGAAAGCTATACATACAAGAGCAGAAACATATTCTGGGAAATATTTTTGTCCCACCTACTGAGGGCAGAAGAAGGTTCCATTTCAGGCGGCAAAATCACACAGGAGTGACGACCAGACACTGAGCATCAGGAGAGCGGCAGAGGCTAAAATCATGGGAACGGTGACTGCCAGCCCACGGCCAATTCAACACATTTATCAAAGACCTAGAAAATGATCATATCCGTTGCCTTCTACCACCCCTGATATTTAATGGGAGCTTAACAAGCCTTAGTTTAGGGACTTCCCTGGTGGTGCAGTAGTTAAGAAGCCACCTGCCAGTGGAGGGGACAGGGGTTCAACCCTTGATCCGGGAGGATCCCACATGTCGAGGAGCAACTAAGCCCGTGCACCACAGCTACTGAGCTCGTGTGCCACAACTACTGAAGCCCGTGCGCCTAGATCCCATGCTCCGCAACAAGTGAAGCCACTGCAATGAGAAGCCTGTGCACCACAACGAAGAGCAGCCCCCGCTCTCAGCAAGTAGAGAAAGCCCGTGAGCAGCAACAAGGACCCAACGCAGACAGTAAATAAATAAATAAATAAGCCTTAGCTTATCATTGTAGCTGTTACTGTTATGAGCTAGGCACTGACAAACCAGGGAGGAATAAGACTAATTTCTTGCTCAAGTAAAATTTAAAAGGGTGGCTGGGGCGGGGGAGTGGGGAGAGGGAAATTTATTCTGGAATTACAATGGGGAATGAACCTGAAGGAAGAGTTAAGTCTTGAAGGAGGAGGAACAGAAAGAGAAGAGGGTGGGGTGTTTGTCTTTTGTAAGGAAGGAGAACTTGAAGCATGCAGGTAGTCTAAAAGGAAGGAACATGTGAAAAGAGAATGACAAAACGTTAAGAAAGTGAGAATACAATTAACGCAAAAAGTTTCCAGTGGAAGTGGTAAGAAAATCGAGAGCTCGGTGGACACTTTACACTTGGAAAGCATGGACATTTCTCTTCTTAGAGCATATAGGCAAAGGTGCCAGGAGACTAAGGTGCCAGGCTTGAGACTTAAGACGCACTGGACTTGTCCTGCATAGAGCAAGCCCTGGTGACCTGGGTAAGGAGACAGCGCGTGGGGAAAGGGACTTTGGAGCCAAATAAACCCGTGTTACATGCTGGTTTCACCTCTTACACTTCTGGATCCTGAATCAAGTGTCTTAGTGTCTCTCATCTTCCTTTTTATCATCTGTAAATGGAGATAAAATAAGAGCACTGACATGAGGGTTCACATAAAATACACACAATCACATGCAATGATTTACTGCATGTGAGGTCTATAGCGCAGCGCTGGCCACACAGTAAATGCCCCACGGATGTAATAACTATTAACATGAGCAAACGAACAAACACATTTACACTAAGTTCTGACCAAGTGAGTTTACAACTTTATATTAAAGAGTTTCTTGAGTGAGAACCTCCCAGACCCCTTTGTCCACCTGGAAATGCTCCTCTATATTCCAAAGGGACCTTCTTATCAGGCTCCTACTACCCCTCACCACACCACTAACAACTGATAATATTTCCTCCACTGAAACGTATTCAATTAATACTAAACTTACTCAGTTAATACTAAACAAAGACAGTCTTTAAAGTCAGGTATTTTTTAAATCAATTTTTAAATTTAGAAACTGTATTTATTAAACAGATACATTTATATTATTGAATATGATTCATTTGGGTTAAATATATACTTTAATAAAATATATGATGCTATATACTATTATCTGTATTATGTATTACATTATTTAGTACAATTAAATACAGTATGTGTAATATTTATAGATTAATTTTTAACACTGAATTCTTTCCTTTTTAAAAATATTTATTTATTTATTTAGGCTGTGCCGGGTCTTTGTTGCATCATATGGGATGTTCCTTGCAGCAACATGGGCTTCTTAGTTGTGGCACATGGACTCTTAGTTGTGGCATGTGGACTCTTAGTTGCAGCATGCATGTGGGATCTAGTTCCCTGACCAGGGATCGAACCTGGGCCCCCTGCATTGGAAGTGTGGAGTCTCACCCACTGGACCACCAGGGAAGTTCCTTAACACTGAATTCTAAATATGGAAAGATGTTTTCTTTCTTTTTCTCTGGGGGGGGGGGGATTTAAAAGAATAGAAAGTGATTTATTTTCTTATTAAATAAAAAATCAACATCTAGAGAAATGCTATGATGATGATACCATCCAATCATCATTTGATAAAATGATTTTTAAAAAGTAGTAGAGAAGGGTTCATAATGAAACTGTAATCATCTCTTGCCCCACTTCTCCCTACCCTGACTCATCTCCAGAGACAACTACTATTATTTGTTTTTAGTCATTTGACATTACCATCATATTCCTAATAATATACTTTCTCACGCTATATTTTCTTTCTTTAGTTTTTTGCCATTGAAAAGTAATTGTGGGCTTCCTAGGTGGCGCAGTGGTTAAGAATCCACCTGGCATGCAGGGGACACGGGTTCAAGCCCTGGTCCAGGAAGATGCCACATGCCGCAGAGCAACTAAGCCCATGCGCCACAACTACCGAGCCTGTGCTCTAGAGCCCGTGAGCCACAACGATTGAGCCCATGTCCTGCAACTACTGAAGCCCACACGCCTAGAGCCTGTGCTCCACAACAAGAGAGGCCACCACAATGAGAAGCCTGTGCACCACAACAAAGAGTAGCCCCGCTCGCCACAACTAGAGAAAGCCCGCATGCAGCAACAAAGACCCAATGTAGCCAATAAATAAATAAATAAATACATTTATTTTTTTTAAAAAAGGCAAAGTAATTGTATTTCTTTAATAGAAAAGCTCTAACAAAATGATCAGAGAGCAAAACAATTTAAAAACTGAATTTAAGATCTTTTAAAGTGTGCCCAAGCTTCTAAAGAGCATGTGTTTATAATAGGCATATTCTCTTCAGACATAAGGCACAATTTAAGGGGCAATGCATGACTAAAGATAGTCAAGAAGTTCAGATCAACAAAAATGGTCCTGGGTATGTGAACATACATACTATAGACAAGACTCTAATTACAGATTAGAGATTGTACTCTTCAGCAACGTGTATGATTCTCCTCTTGATCAATCTTGGCTGAAGTACTAAGGCCCAGAGCAGAGGCCAGACAGGTGACATAAATGAGAAGAGGGCCTGGAATGTAAGAAAAATCATCCGCTGCCAGAATAACACTCACGTTTTCCTTATTTTTACTAAACTGTGGTAGAAGCATGCCCCATGTCCTAGTCACATGCTGAGGTAGGAATGCTGTGTCTATTTCTGCTGGGCTACCAGAGAAATCTCAAATTAGTCTGTGCAGTCTTTGTTCAGGGGTGAGATCTTTTCCTTCAAGCAACTGTCTTCACCTCCATCCTTGCTCTTGTCCTGGCAGCTTGCTTTGCCCTCGGGTACTGTCTAGTTTTGGGTGCTCCTATAACAAAATACCATAGACAGGGTGGCTTATAAACAATAGACATTTATTTCCCACACTTCTGGAGGCTGAAAGTCCAAGATTAGGGTGTCATGATGGTTGGGTTCCGGTGAGGACTCTCTTCTAGGTTGCAAACGCCCACTTCTCCTTGTATCCTCTCATGGCAGAAAGATGACAAGAGAGCTCCCCGGGTTTCCTTTTGTAAGGACACTAATCCCATTCGAGAGGGCTCCACCCTCATGACCTAATTCCTTCCAAAGGCCCCACTCCTAATTCCATCACACTGGGGGTTAGGATTTCAACTTATGAATGTGGGGGAGGGGAGACACAACGCTCAGTCCATTGTAGGTACTACTGGAAGGCTTGACCTGGTGGGCAGGCTGCTGATGGTCCTCACTCTATGAAAGCTGGGCCCAGAGTCCCTGCCACACAGTTCCCTGGCACATGGGATGAACCTTCTTTCTTCCGTCCCTCACCAGGACTCAGGTCCTCCTCTATTTCCTCTCCTCTCTTGTCCTAGTCTCTCTTTTCACTCCTCTGTCCTCTTCCCCAGTCTGAGTCTTATCTAGTTTCTGGATATAGACATTTTTTTCTTATTATCGAACACAAAGAGACGGATTTATTTGTTATAATTTTGCAAAAGCTCTCATGTAGATATCGACATTTTTCTTTACAAGTATGCTTGTAAAACAAGTGAGTTAGATCTACTGATTTTGGGGGTGGGAAAGAAGCAAAAAGCACAGATTAGAAAGAGCAGCAGAAACTGTAAACGCGCAGGAACTATACTTACATACCTACACATATGGGAGCTATTATACACCTATTATGTTGAAGATATTTTAGATGTGATTGTGAAAAGCAAAAGTATCTTAGTCATTACACTACCGCATAATCCATTACCTCTTTAAATTGGAACTGAAAACCTGGTACCTCTTCTGCCATTTCTAGCAGTCAGTGTCCCAGGTCTCGTGCTTCGCAAAGAATTTTTGCCGAGTCTTTAATTGGAAGCAAAAGTTGGCTTTATTTAAAATGGAATATACTAATTTACAAACATAGGTACTTCTGAACATGAAATGACTACATGGATTTTCTATTTAAGAAGATGATTCCAGAGATATTTATAATAAATGTGGTTCTCCAACAGCCTGCTATGAGGTTTGCAGAAGTGTATTGTACCACAGTTCAAAGAGTTCTGTTTTGAGCTCTTCAACCACGTTATGGATGTTAATTGCAAAAAGAAAACTGAACAATGTTAGTTCATTTTCCTCAAGTTTGAAACCAGGGAGTTTTCCTGAAATCCATTCTTTAACCAATTTTAGGAATTCAGCAGCACTCTCATTTCTGGGAACCAACTCCAGGGTAGGAAAGTGGGACACATTATCTCTTGCCAAGTTAGTACATCCAATCATACGTCATGCAACTGTCGTAACGCCCAGGCAGAGAAATGTGTTTGCATTCATGAGAACTTCACCCTCGAAGCTTTGGTTCACTCTTCTTGGTGAACTGAGGTAGGGATTTGCTCTGGGATGACAAGAGCAATCTGATTTATTTAATTTTAATAAACAACAACAAAAATTACTTTGCGTTTTCTTCTAAATTCCCTAAAAATGTAGTGTGTGATAGTTAATTATGTTGTAAATCAACTAAAAACAGTGTCTTGTTTCCTTACACAGGAGTGGATTTCATTAGCAGTTCAAGCCTGGTAGAATGCAATGTTACTACAAATGTCTTCTATTTCATTTTTAATATATTCAGCCATTTCCTCAGAAGAAATACAACTTCAATGTGCCTCACAAGTTTATCTACCAACTTCTGCTCCTTTTGATAAGAAAAAAGTGTGTTTTTCAGTCAATGTTATTTAGTTTTCCTTTTTCTTTGATTAATCGCTGAATAAGAGTTCTGTTGCATCTTCCATCACCACTGCCTCTTCACTGTTGGGCAACATATTTGTATGCCTAATAGTAAGCTTTTTTCAGTGTGCTTATAAATGCTATTGTAATCCTTGTAATGTTTTTAATATAATGATTCTCCTAAAATATAAAAACCTCCTAAGAAAAAAGCCAAGTGAACACTGGAATGCCAACTAAGGCATGTGAAACACTTTCAAATGTTAATCTTCTGTTTTTACATAGATTAAGAATACTTCTTAAATTGTGTACAAACGAAGTAATGTTTTTCCAAGAGATAAAATAAGATTATTTTGCTATGTAGAACCACTTTTTTTAAATAAATTTATTTATTTATTTATTGGCTGCATTGGGTCTTGGTTGCTGCACGTGGGCTTTCTCTAGTCCTGGCAAGTGGGGGCTGCTTTTCGTTGCAGTGTACGGGCTTCTCATTGCGGTGGCTTCTCTTGTTGTGGCGCACAGGCTCTAGGCACACAGGCTTCAGTAGTTGTGGCACGTGGGCTCAGTAGTTGTGGCTCGCGGGCTCTAGAGCACAGGCTCAGTAGTTGTGGTGCACAGGCTTAGTTGTTCCATGGCATGTGGGATCTTCCTGGAGCAGGGCTTGAACCCGTGTCCCCTGCATCGGCAGGCAGATTCTTAACCACTGTGCCACCAGGGAAGTCCGAACCACCTTCTTTATAGTTTAGTTTTTCAGTAAAGCTATGGCGTTTTGATTACGCATATTATGCAAACCATTATATATAGAATGGATAAACAACGAGATCCTACTGTATAAGCTCAGGGAACTATATTCAGTATCCTGTGATAAACCATAATGGAAAAGAATATGAAAAAGAATATATATATATGTATAACTGAGTCACTTTGCTGTGTAGCAGAAATTAACACAACACTGTAAATCAACTATACTTAAATTTTTTAAAAACTCTCAATTAAGAAAAAAGAAGCCTGACAATGAATGATCTGAACCGAGATAAAAGGAAAAGAATGTAGAACCAGTCAAGCAGTAAAGACTTGGTTGAATCCTTGGTGAAGGGAATCAGCGGCAACCTGAGAAAGACGGGCGTGTGGAATCTATCAAAATCAGGAGATGAAAGAAGATAAAGGGCAGGATAAAATCTTAATACGCCTGAAACTGGAAGATGCTGGGGAATCCACGATGTTGTGTGGTTGTGTAACTAAGTCCTAGCTGAAATGTGGGTCGAGGGTCCCCCACGTACGTTGCATATATCCAACCATAAGAAAGGGCTTGGCATGACCAGCTGCAGCTCAGGTAAATTCCACCTGGTATCCAACTACTGATCAGCAGCAAAGGAAGACCAACTGATGTCTTGTCCTGAAGCTGCATCATATACCACAGTTAGAGGAAAAACAAATCTAATATGTAACCTAATCTAACATGTCATCTTAAGGTGTAACTTTAAAAAATTGAAGTCTAGTTGACTTACCATATTATGTTTCAAGTGTACAACATACTAATTGGATATTTTTATAGATTATACTCCACGCAAAGTTATTACAAAACACTGGCTATATTCCTTGTGCTGTACATTACATCCTTGTAACTTATCTATTTTATACCTAGTAGTTTGTACCTCAATCCCCCTCACCCATTATGCCCCTCCGCCTGCTCCTCTCCCCTCTGGCAACCACTAGTCTGTTCTCTATATCTGTGAGTCTGTTTCTGTTTTGTTATATTTGTTTGTTTGCTTTCTTTAGTTGAAATGTAATTTTTAAAAAAGGTATTCTCAGTACTAAATGAAAATGACTCTCTAGCAAAACCAGATTTGAGCCTAAAATTTGCATAGCTGACCTCTACAGATAGGGATGACTCTTGCAGATATAATATTCATGTTTGGGGTGGAGTAGGGAAATGCTGTTTTTCAGGCACAAACAAATCAATCTTGGTAACATTTTCCTTAAAGTATTGTTTTGTTTTAATTCGGTGAACCAATTCTTTTTAATTTTATTCATTTATTTTTTAAATATTTATTTATATATTTGGCTGCACTGGGTCTTCAGTTGCGGCGCACAGGTTTTCACTGCAGCACACAGGATCTAGTTCCCTGACCAGCGATCAAACCTGGACCCCCTGCACTGGGAGCATGGAGGCTTAACCACTGGACCACCAGGGAAACCTCTCAATTCTTTTCAAATCTGACTCTTTCACAAAAGTTTGCAAGTAAAACATTTTCTTTTCTTAATGTTTTTGTTTCTGAGTCCCTCCTTTCACACAAGTATATAATTATTTCATAATTCAAAACTTTGAATCTAGTAACCTCAGGCCATTAGAGATGGTAACTCTGCTTGTAAATTTTGTACTCACAGAGATTCAAATTTCCTGTTATGAAGGTGTTTATAAACCTGACTTGTTAGAGTGAGGCAGGTTAATAACAAAAACAGGAAAGGACAAAGCAAACATAGGAAAATGCAAGCCCCAGGGAATAAGTAACTTACTGCCTCTTTCACAAGACCCTGCTGGGGGCAGCACAGATATCTGGGTCAACGAGATAAGGAAAAACTAACAAATGCACTCTGGCTTCTGCACATTGCTTCTGCATAGATAAACATAGCTATAGGCTCCCCAAAGCGCAGGAACTAGTCTGTAAAAGGAGAAGCCCTCCTTTGGTTTGGGGCTCAGTCTTTGGATGTGAACCCACTGGGCCTGTACCAGTAGAATAAACATTGCTTCCTGCATTATACGCCTCGGTGTCCTGCCTCCCTCTACCGATTCCTTCAACAAGAGAATCTGATATTTTAGTCCCTGTGGTTTTTTTACCTGAAATGTGTAATTGATATTATACTTTCTATTTTGATTGAGCATATGTAGAAGAATTTGATTGTTTGTAAACTGAATTTGAACGTTTAAGAGAACTTGATTTATAAGAGTTAAATACTAAGAAAGATCTTGCTTTATGTGTCCTGTCTGGCTGACTCATTAGATGTTTGAAGTTTCTGAGAAAGCCATCTAGTTTACTTCTGCACTTGTTGCCTTAAAGAGTTAAGGCAGTGGTTCTCAAAGTGAGGTTCCCAGACGAGTAACATCAGCATCACCTGGAAATATGTTAGGCATGCGTATTCCAGGGCCCCACCCTGGAGAGTCCATCTCAAAAATTATGGAGTAGGATAGGATAAGAAATTTGCGTTTTAATAAAAACTCTCCAGAAGTTTAAGAACCACTGGCCTAAGGAAATTTAATTAAATAAATTTATAAATAGGTTATTTGTTCAGGGGAGTTTAAACTGTCAGGGGAACATTCATTGAAGAATAGTTGGGACTTTCCAGGTGTCACAGTGGTTAAGAATCCGCCTGCCAATGCATGCCAAGGAGCAACCAAGCCCGTGGGCCACAGCTACTGAAGCCCACGTGCCTAGAGCCTGTGCTCCGCAACGAGAGAAGCCACCACACTGAGATGCCCCCGCACCACAACAAACAGTAGCCCCCACTCTCCGCAACTAGAGAAAGCCCGGGCACAGCAACAAAAACCCAATGCAGCCAAAAATAAAAATTAATTAATTAATTTAAAAAATAGTTGATTTTTCTTAAGGTATACAAAAGTTATTTCATTTACAAATGGAAAATTAATATCTCTACGTTGAACTTAATATCTTAAGAAAAACTAAATTTGTGATGTTAATGAATTGAATATTAAACACACGGAACAGTAAGGAGGGCTTTCAGCACAAAGAAGCTCCCCTTGAATTTCAGAAAACTCAACTGACAAGAACTAGATATATTTTAACTAGTTGTAAATTTCCTTTGGTGACACGAGTGTCAAGTCAAACAATTATGTGAGCTGAGGAGCTTTTTCCCCAGTCATTTCATATATTTCAAACCTATACGAAGAAAAGATGTACTAGATTAGAAAGGACGTAACAAGAAAAAGTTTTAAGGCTGATTTGGAAATCAGCATGCTTCTCAGAATTGCAAATCTTGGTACTAAAAATTAGGCACTTCAAAACTGTTCATTTTCTGTCTAGCACTAAATTGTTTCCCAAATGTCACAAGAACAATTTTCACTGATAGGAACCGCTAGTGCTTTATACTTCATGGTTTAGTGGTGGTGCCAAGTTCTGCATTTTTAGCTTTATAATTCATCTAAATTGGTTCAAAATACACAACTAAATTGCAGAATAATAAACTATACAACCTACATCACCTTTGTGTGGCAAAAGACTTTAGCAGTTCTGGAGAAAGCAATTGCAGTACAAATTATACTTAGAACATTCAACACTTGATAATAAAAGGTATTGTTTCTAATAGATAACAGAAAGTTTGCTAACGTATATCAAAATATAATGGACTTATTTAACTGTGAATAATTTCTGAAAAACTACTTTAGAATAGAACCATTTTCCTTTTAAATCATTAAGACCTTGGAGTGAAATCAATTTTTTGGTTGTTTGTTTTAGGGATTCTCTATTAATAGGAATATTTTCCATTCCATGACAGTTCAAAAACAGGACATAAAATTCTACAAATACACAGGATACTGTTCTTTTAATCCACCCTAAATTCCCTTCTGCTCTCTGAAGCAGTGTTTTGAGTTGAGCAAACTATTTTCTTCCTGAAATATGCTTTCACTTTTAATGGTGAGCTAGAGTCAGCTCCTACCAGCTTGCAAGAACAAAATGTTAAATTTTCAGGAACTCCACGAGCCAGTTAATAAACCCAGCTGCTATTAAACATTAAAGTACAAAAGCCTGCCACCTCCCTGGCAGTCCAGCGGTTAAGACTCTGAGCTCCCAATGCAGGGGGCGCAGGTTCGATCCCTGGTCAGGGAACTAAGATCCTGCATGCTGCACGGTGTGGCTAAAGAATAAATAAATAAATTAATTAATTAAAATGAAAAAAAAAAAAGTACAAAAGCTTATACTTAAATAAATTATATTTAAAACAAAGACAGTAATCACTCAGAACTCATCACTTCCATGTCACTTTCATGCATTTTACATGTATTCTTGAGGTTATGTAGTGTATGGTGTCTGAATGGTGGATTTACTATATAATGTTACCAACTTCTAGTTTAGTGACATCACCTTGGCAGCTTCGAATTAGCCCTGGTTGGGAGTATTTACACCAAACACTCAGAATCAAGGTTTTCAGGGATTTTGTTTGTTTGCCCCAGGGAGGTGGATGTTACACATTCACCAGCACACCCCCTGGATACGCTGGAGAGGCCAAGCCGCAAGCTATCAGAGGTATTCCCACCTATTTCCGGCCGCCAGATACAATATAGGATGCCCATCAAATCTGGATTTCCGACAATGAACAACTTCTTTTTACTATACCTTTATCTCATACAGTATTTGAGCATAAGTACTTTTTCAGTATAGTTTGTCCCCCATACAGGGGCATGCTTATATTTAAAAAATGACTCATTGCTTGTTTGAAATTCAAATTTAACGGGGCGTCCTGTATTTTTATTTGCTAAATCCGGCGTCACCTGCCCTGCCAGTAAACAAAGGATTAAGGCATCAGCCACTGCAGCCTCCACCGACAGTGCACCCTGAGGGGACTCAGGATAACGGAAAGCAGGATGCTGGCCCTAGATAGTTAAGGTGCATACAGAAGGGACGATGTCGAGGAGCCCAGCTCTTGCATCTTCCCACACATAGAAAAGCACTAACTTCCTTAACTTGATGTCTGTTTCTCTTTAATTAACAGTAATCTTTTGATGTTCCAACTACCTTGATTTTGGGGGGTTTTTTTTTTTTGCAAAACATCCCAAATATCCTGGCTCCTTCCTTACCTCTTCCGGAGCACTCTGAGAGGCTGTCTGAGAGGACGCCTCCCGGGCTTAAGTCCTCAGTAAGTCTGATGAATAAAATACAATTCTCACCTTTTGTGCTGTTTTTCAGTCACACTGGCAATCCTACACCTATTGTGTCTTTCTAAGGGATGATGTTTCATGGACTTACCACACTTTGTTCTTTCTGATGCACCATCTTCAATACAGCAGACAGATGCAGGAGGGCGCCTGGTTAATGTTGCAATACAAATAGAAGTCAGTTTCTCCACTGATATGGAGGGAATACACTAGCAGTGGGGGGAATTGTTGCAATGCAGAGAGACGTGATTGTTCTTTTTCCTCTTGAGAGCAAGGAAAACAAAGGCTAGAGGGGTTCCTAGGTGGCGCAGTGGTTAAGAATCCGCCTGCCAATGCAGAGGTCACGGGTTCGATCCCAGCTCCAGGAAGATCCCACATGCCGCGGAGCAACGAAGCCCGTGTGCCGAAAAAAAAAAAAAAACAAAAAACAAAGGCTAGAGGAGAAAGATAACCCGGCCTGAAAGAGTTACTCATTCCTTGTTTTACTTTAAATGTCACTAATCTGTAATAACTAGATTTTTACTTCACAAAGCTAACTCCCTGATACTTAACTCTGTGTGTTACATTCTGCTTCTCACTCGCTAACCTTATTTACAACTTGGAAGCTGCATTCCGTACGACCAATCCTCTGTAGTTTGTTTTGCATTTCAGAAAGAAGGTCTCCAGCCGATAACCAGAGGCAAATGGACAATCAGCAAACTGCCAGACCCCAGTTATCCGGTGCCCGGACGCCAGCTCTGGCTGTTTTGAAATAATGCAAAGGAAAAAGAATGCAAGACCTCCACCAACTTGATCCTTTTCACATACCCCAGACTGCGAGCCCCACGTATAAAATCTTCCCCGACTTCCAAGGACAAGCGCACAGTTCTTGAGGCGCTAGCCTGCTGTGTCCTCCCTTTGCCTGGCAAAGAAAAATACAGCCATCTCTCTCTTCCTCCAAAATCTCTCTGTGTTTCTACTCGGCCTCGGTGCGCAGAGTAGCCGTTATTACGGTAACATTAAGAAGCCGCTTACGGGTTAGCCTGATGTGAGTGTTGTCCAAAAGGGATAAAAATTAAGTAAACAAAGTAGATACTGTCTTTTTCAAATGTGAAATCAAGATTCAGGGGAGAGTCAATTAGTTGGCAGTGAGAATAACAGATAAAAAATAAGCCAGAAAACGCAGGAAGCAGAGGCGGTGAGTAATGAGTAGTTTACCTGCCTCACAGTGTTGCAGAAATCGGTCCCTCGAGAAACCAAGCACCACACTCGGAGGGTGGGAGAACTCAGGTTTATTAAGCCGGCGGCCCTAGACGAGCTAATGCTCTGAAGTTCTGGGCCCGGAGCTCAGGGTGAGCTTTACTTTGATAGGGGTCTGTGCACATGGTTACAGTTAGCATGGGTAGATTGGTTACTTGGTTTACAGAGCATGGAAGTTTCCAAACAGAAACTTACAAGAGCAGGTGCAGAACATTCCATATATAGCAAAACATCCTATGGGTACATTTGATTGCTGGGTCATCCTATTTTTGTTCTTCCTTTGCCGGGCAGCAAGCATATTTTACAGAAGCAGAACGAGCATGGAGTTGTTTTTAGCTGAGTACAAGTTTCTAATTTTCCTCTTCAACAGAGTGGAAGAGGAGGAAGCTGACTGGTAGCTTCTAAGGCTGCTGGAAGCAGAGACAGGTGATAAGTCACCGGAAAGGTGAAGCACTTTAAAATCGTCTGGGGAGCTTTCAAAAACACTGATGTTCAGTTCATGCCGTTACGGAGTCCAAGCTCTCTCTCCTCGCCACAGGACAGGCCAGTAAATCAGAGATAAGGTGTGGAGGCAAGGGATACGACTTTATTTGTAAAGCTGGCAGACTGAGAAGATGGCAGACTGGTATCTCAAAAGAACCATCTTGTTGGAGTTCGGATGCCAGTTTCTTTATAGCACAGAGAAGGGGAGGAGATGGGGAAGTAAAGTAAAAAGGCCATAAGTTTTGCAAATATCCCCTGGAATGACCAGCCTTGAGGAGGGGAGGTGTTAATTTCTTCTTTCTTGCAGACATCCACAGGCGGACAGGGTTTGGATGTTTCTCTGAACTGAGGCACTTTGGTTTAACATTCAGGCAGAGGGGCGGTGTTCCCCCAGGCAGGCTATTAAGTATAGACAGTATCTTTTTAGTGAACAAAAGGAACAGAAGCAAAGGTTAAAGTAAGAGAAACAGATCCAACCTGGAGTCAGGTTTGCCTCTTCCCTGTTACAATACAACAAATCACTTATTTCACAATTTCTGATGTTAAGACCCAAGACTCAGGTTTGTTTTGTTTTTGCTTTTTTAAAGCTCCCAAGGTGGTTGCATTGTGCAGCCAAAGTTTATGTTTCATTAAGGCAAATCAATTTTCTTTAGCTGCTGGGGGCAAAGTATTAACCAGATTATTCAGGAGATTCTGGTTTTCAGCTGTAAAGTATATCCTGGTCACCTCCAAGCCTGGCTGAGCTCAAGTACCTGTTCTTCCAGTGTGGTCCTGCTTTGTATTAACATCCTCTGCTTTTTATTTTTTTGGCACACGGGCTTAGTTTCTCTGTGGCACGTGGGATCTTCCTGGAGCTGGGATCGAACCCGTGACCTCTGCATTGTCAGGCGGATTCTTAACCACTGCGCCACCTAGGAAGCCCACATCCTCTGCTTTTAAAAACAATTTCTACCTATAGCCTCACAATATGTTAAATTCATGCAATATTCTACACCCTCACAGTAGGCCTCTATTAAATTAGTTATTGTGTTAGTTTCTGTCCTTATAACCCAAAGAGCCCATCCGGCACACTAAAAACAATCGGAAGCTTCTGTTTCTTTGCACTTCCATTTTCTTTTTCTTCTCATTTCTAATCTCTAGACTAGTGGTTCTCAAACTGGGTCCTCGCAGGGGACAGGCAAAGACTGCGGCCACTGTATGTTCTGACGTCTGCTGTGGATTTCTGCCCAGGTTTGCCTCTCAATGTTCTCATTAGTCTGTTAGCAAACTTTTTATTACCTGTGTGTGTGTGGGGGGGAGGGGGGGGGGGCGGTCACACCTATGGACAATTTCTTTTTTTTTTTTCTTTTTTTTTTGGCTGCACCTCGAGGGTTGCAGTTTCTCAGTTCCCCAACCAGGGATTGAATCCGGGCCACAGCAGTGAAAACACTGAATCCTAACCACTAGACCACCAGAGAACTCCCCAGCAAACCTGTTTTTTAAGCATGAAACCTATCAGAACACACACATGCATGTCTCTCACAGACAGCTATGACTTTTTAGAGAAGAAGTTAATACGAGAGAAGGTTTCCTTACTGGTTGAATTGTGTTCCTCTCCAAATTCAAATGTTGAAGGCTTAACCCCCAGGACCTCTGGGTGTGATCTTCTTTAGAAATAGGGTCATTGCAGATGTAATTCGCTAAGATGAGGTCATACTAGAGCAGGATGGGTCCCTCATCTAATATGACTGAAGTCCTTATAAAAGAAAGCCACATGAAGAGACAGACAGGCACACAAGGAGAACACCACCTGAATATGAGGGCTTGGCACAGATACGACCTGAGAGCCTGCAGAAGGTCGCCCCAACATACTCACTCAGACTGTTACCAGCAAGTGGGAAGCTGCTATAATAGACACCTAAAAAGGCAGAAGGGGCTTTGGACCCAAGCCGCAATGGGTAGAGACCGGAAGAGTTTTGAGGTGCTTGACAGAAAAAGCCTAGATTGCCTTGATGAGACTGTATTTTGCACAAGAGAAGAGCATGAATTTTGGGGGTGTGCAGGGGGCAAACTGTTCGAGGTTGAGTTCTGTCCCCAGATTCATATGTGGAAGTCCTAACCCTCTAGTACCTCCAAATGTGACCTTATTTGGAATAGGGTCAGTGCAGATGTAATGAATTAAGGTCAGTCATATCAGAGAAGGGTGGCCCTCTAATCTGACCAGAATCCTTACAAAAGAATGTTATGTAGAGAAACACGCATGCTCACAGAGAGATAGCTATCTGAACACAAAGACAAAAACTGGGATGATGTGTCCACAAGCCAAGAAACATGAAAGATTTCCAGAAACTCCCCAGAAGCTAGGGTAGAGGTATGGGACAGATTCTCCTACACAGCCCTCTGATGGAACCTACCCTGCAGAAACAGTCTCTGACTTCTGGCCTCCAGAACTGTAAGACAATAGTTTCCACTGTTTAAACCACCCAGATTGGGGTACTTTGTAACAACAGCCCTGGCAAACGAACATATTTAAATAGCCACATATTACTTCCCTCTTGTGAAGTGTGGAACCCCTTGATTGTGTTTGGGGTTCTTCCTCCACTGCCTAGGGGCCTAACAATAAAATGAGTTGCAATCCCCTTTAATAACAGGTCTGCTACGTGTGTCACCCACAAAGGCTCTGGACTGACCACTGTTGCAAAGACTGTTGAATTTCTGGTCCTACGAAGTCTTCTCTTGCGTGGGACACAGAGATGGGGATGAGGGGTGAGTGGGGGGTTTGGTCTGGCCAATACTTCCCATAATTCTAGATAATGTGTGTGCTTGAGGCTGCTTTTTCTCTAAAAGGCCAGTGGCCAGTAACAACTTGTAAAAGAGAAGAGTGGAAATTACTTGTCCTCAAACCAACACTCTCACCTACCTTGGACCCTGCTGATGAGGCTGAATTTGATTAGCAGAGTTGACTGAGCTCTGAATTTAAGGCTAACCTGAGGGAAGGCTTCCTCAAAGGGGGCCAGCTGGCATGCAGTACTTGCACATGCCAGAAGGTGTCGCTCCACCTCAACCGGTCCCTGCAGGCCCACTCCTCACTGAATCCATTTCTTTACATTTACAACCTAATAATTGTAACCAGGCTGTGCCCAAGTGCATATTTTTACCATGTTATTACCTGGAGGAAATGTGTCAGGTTTTTCGATTTTTTTTTAAAATAAATTTATTTATTTTTATTTATTGGCTGCCTTGGGTCTTCATTGCTGTGCACGGGCTTTCTCTAATTGCCAAGAGCAGGGGCAACTCTTTGTTGCGGTGCTTGGGCTTCTCATTGTGGTGGCTTCTCTTGTTGCAGAGCAGGGGCTCTAGGGCACACGGGCTTCAGTAGTTGTGGCTTGTGGGCTCTAGAGCACAGGCTCAGTAGCTGTGGCATGTGGGCTTAGTTGCTCCGCGGCATGTGGGAGCTCCCTGGATCAGGGATCGAACCCATGTCCCCTGCATTGGCAGGCGGATTCTTAACCACTGTGCTACCAGAGAAGCCCCTGGATTACTTCTTGAAGTACCTTTAAAATTAATTTCTTTTATAGTCAGGTATTTGAAGATTGTCAGTAAGTGGTGAGTACATACTGGGAGCTTTCCCCAAACTGGGGGGCAATGTATGTTTTGCTTTCATTTAAGATAAAGTTATTGTAGAAATCTAGTTTCAGTGAATAATTCTGTCAAAAATGCTAAGAAAGTTAAGCCTATGCTTGGCATTAAATGGACTGTTTCAGAGCCTGAAGCCATGCGGTCTGATGTGGTGAAAGCCATAGTGTAGAGAAGTGGGCAGGAAATGGGCTCTAAAGGCACAACTGACTGCTTTCTAGGTACATGACACATTTTGCTTTGGATTATTTTCTTCCTTGGGGGAAAATGGTCACAGTAAATGGTCTTCATAAACTCCACACAGGTTCTATTATGCAGGGAAGAGAACCACCTCTCAACTCAGCCCCTCTGGGAGCACTCTGAACAGAGGGGAAAGCACTCTTTAAACGGCTCAATCTCTGCTTATAGAGACTTGGGTCCAAGAACTTGATCTGGTCCAAAGTGAAGAAAAACTGACAATCAGTGCTTCTGTTTGGACTTTGTATGGCTAAAGGGGAGGCACCAGGATTGCACTCTCTGTTGTTGGAAAGACACTAAAATGGGTCTGATTTCTAAATATAAAAATATTAATAGGTTCCTGGATGCCGAGACCAGCTCGGCGACTCGAGGTGAGTGACGGGTGCCGCAAGCTTGAAGAAGACACAGACACAGACTGAAGAGAAAGATGGGACCGGGGGGGCTCAAGACCTCTAGGATCAAGAGCCCTGCTGACTCATCCCAGGTTGCTTTTATTGAGTTCGTGGGCTAACATTCTCAGGTTACACTCATAAACAATCAAAGGCCTCACATGACTGGGGCAATGATCTTTGTTTGCTTCCTGGGTCCTGAGTTGAGCAGGTGTGGATTTGAGCTGGGCCTGGAGAGCAAAACAGCCCTGGGGGCAGGAGACCTCTCTCAGATATTAAGGGTCTGTGCCCCACCCCTGTTGGCACCTCTGCGACTGTGCCTGTCTTAGGTTGTTCCTCCCTTGAGGAATCTTACCCGTCTCTGGCTAACCAGCCATCCTTCAGGGCCAAACAGGGTGCTATAAGGAAGGCTCTATGCCCCACCCCTGTTGGCCCCTCTGTGACTGTGCCTGTCTTAGGTTGTTCCTCCTCTGAGGAATCTTAGCCGTCTTTGGCTAACCAGCCGTCCTTCAGGGCCAAACAGGGTGATATTAGTCTCCACGCCCCGCACCCTCAGTTCCTCCACTGCTCAAGCAGGACATTCTGAATCCCATCGCTCGGCCCACATACTTTAACATTTTCAAGGTTTCAGAAAGGTTCCCGAATGTCTTCCCACACCTGGAAGAAATCTGGAAGCAGAGAAATGAACAAAGAGGAACTGACACAGTGAAGAACTCTATCTGTCGAGGGAAGGGGCCTTTTCTCATGACAGTGTACTCAGGGCAATGGTTCTCATTCTTCCTATGGATTTAGATTCCACTCTTTTTTAAAAATTCATTCATTCATTCATTCATTTATTTATTGGCTGCATTGGGTCTTTGTTGCTGTGCACAGATTTTAGTTGTGGCAAGCAGGGGCTACTCTTCATTGTGGTGCGCAGGTTTCCCATTGCGGTGGCTTCTCTTGTTGCAGAGCACGGGCTCTGGGTGTGTGGGTTTCAATAGTTGTGGCACATGGGCTCTGTAGTTGTGGCATGCATGCTCTAGAGCACAAGCTCAGTAGTTGTGGTGCATGGGCTTAGTTGCTCTGCAGCATGTTGGATCTTCCCAAGCCAGGGATTGAACCCGTATCCCCTACCTTGGCAGGAGGGTTCTTAACCACTGCGTCACCAGGGAAGCCCTAGACTCCAGTCTTTCACACTGCTTTCCTTGAAGGGTGCATAGGTGAGTGTGGGGGAAGAGGTCCATTAGAAGCCTGCCAGAAGAAGGAAGAGGTGCTCCTCATTTCACACTAGCAGAGAATTCTCCAAGGAGACCAGAAGACTTGTAGGGTCAAAGCCCACATGCGGCCAATCTGAGAGAGGACCTACCCTCACACTATGTTAAGCTTTGGGGAATCATTCTATGTGGGAAGACATTCAGAAGTCTTTCTGAAAGCTTGAAAATGTTAAAGTATGTGGGCCGAGCGACTGGATGCAGAATGTCCTATTTGAGCAGTGGAGGAGCTAAGGGTGCTGGGCGTGGAGACTATGTGGGCATAGGCAGAAAATTGACCCTCTCTGGGGGCGCAGCCCCTTTCTCACTTGCACACCTCATATCACCCTGTTTGGCCCTGGAGGATGGCTGGTTAGCCAGAGACGGGTAAGATTCCTCAGGGGAGGAGCAACCTAAGACAGGCACAGTCGCAGAGGGGCCAACAGGGGTGGGGCACAGACTCTTAATCCTTCTGAGAGAGGTCTCCTGCCCCCAGGGCTGCTTTGCTTTCCACGCCCAGCTCAAATCCGCACCCTGCTCAGATCCACACCTGCTCAAATCGGACCCAGGAGGCAAACAAAGATCATTGCCCCAATCATGTGAGGCCTTTGATTGTTTATGGCATTAACCTGGGAATGTTAGCCAAGAACTCAATAAAAGCAACGTGGGATGAATCAGCAAGGCTCTTGATCCTAGAGGTCTTGAGTCCCCTGGTCCCATCTTTCTCTTCAGTCTGTGTCTGTGTTTTCTTCAAGCTTGTGGCACCCGTCACTCACCTTGAGTCGCCGAGCTGGTCTCGGCAGTTCTATGGCAAATCGTGTCTTCAAGATGCTGTTGGGGGACTTCCCTGGTGGCACAGTGGTTAAGAATCTGTCTGCCAATGCAGGGGACACAGGATCGATCCCTGGGCCAGGAAGATCCCACATGCTGCGGAGGAACTAAGCCCGTGTGCAACAACTACTGAGCCTGCGCTCTGGGGCCACAACTATTGAGCCTGTGTGCTACAATTACTGAAGCCCTCACGCCTAGAGACTGTGCTCCGCAAGAAGAGAAGCCACTGCGAGAAGCCTGCTCACCACAACAAAGTACAGCCCCTGCTCGCCACAACTAGAGAAAGCCCATTCACAGCCACGAAGACCCAATGGAGCCAATAAATACATAAATAAATTTATTTTAAAAATATGCTGTTGGGATTTATTGTAATAGAGTCTGTTCTTAGGAAATACCTAGTTTAACCACTGTATTTAGCAGATAAGGCAACTGAAGTCTGAAAAGGATAAATACATTGCCCGAGGTCAGTCAACTACTTAGTGGTTAGATTGGCTTTTCTTATTCTTGCTTATATATTCCATCCCTTCCTTTAGTTATTTAAATGATGTTTACTAGGAAAATAGATATATAGCGTTTCCATAGCTCTCTCATAATCCTCATAACATGAGAAAAAAGCTCCAGCAAACCAGGGATTTTTTTTTTTCCTCCCACCCCTGTCAGCTCAGTGTAAGCACTCAGTAAATGTGTATTGAATAAATGATATTGTCATGTTACCAAAAAAAGATGCCTTTGGGGAAGAGATGGGGACTCAAACTTTTGCTCCGTTAAGGGGTTTTCCTGATGAAGGATGGGGTGCAATTTGTACTGTAAGATACTGAAGAAACTCTTTCTTTCTGAGGAAGTGAGTGGACACCACGCCAGGGAAATGGGTTGCATCCAGGGAAGGGCTTAACTATTTTTTTTTTTTTTAAACTGAGATGTGGGCACAGTTATAATTAGCATGCAATTTAAAGTCTTTCCCCTACATCAAAATTTCTCTAGTCACGGCTTTTCAGTAAAGCCAGTTGCGGGCTTTTGTTGGTGATGTTATCATTGCCTCTAACATTCAGGACACCTGAGGAATAAAGCACTAGAAAGAGATTAACCATCAGTTCTATTACCAAAAAGCTGACCTGGAGAATGGGGCTGCCCAGAAGAGCCAAGTCAAACCATCGAATCACGAGTGGGGAAACGAGGAGCTCTTGAGCTCTATAAGCTTGTTTTGAAGAGAAATAGGCCTGGGCTGGACCCTATTCTATCTTTTTTATTTTTTTTAAATATCCTCTTTAACAGGCAAGACAACATGAAGACCTCTGGGGTCCCTGTTGGCTTGGGTGGGTCCTGGGTCCCCTACGGGGTGAGGATCTTGGGAATTTCCGACCTTCCTTGTCATTCCTGGTGAGACTGGTGACAACCGTCCTTTTATAAATGGGGTTGCCTTGTTCTTCTTGGGTCATTCACTTTTAACTCTCCCCATCCTGTATGGTCACAAATAAGCACAACGCAGAACTTCAGTTTCCTGAGCCAAACTCTGCTGCTCTCAATAGCCAGATGCGGATGGCCAGGAATCTGGATTCTCACTGCTTTAGTAAGTAGATAGTCAGTGAGGCCACTGCCATGATTATGTTGGTATGAAATGAATACTGGTTCTGATTCTAATTCTAACATTCTAGAAAACATACCATGAGCATCACTACAACCCATCAGGAAGTATCATCATCCCTTGTTCACAGGAGAGACCAAAGAGCCCCCTGTTGTCCACCATTCTACACTATTTTTCATTCCGAAGTTCTTTTAAATATCAATTCTATACCTTGGACAGAGATCTGGTTACTGAAAGTGCATCAAGTTTGGGGTTGACATATTTCAGGGAGGGTTTTGTTGTTTTACTGGATAAGAGTTTGGTTTCAAGAAGCCAAACTGACAGCTGTCTCCCAACCATAATGTCACTGAATTGACAACTATATATATGACATATACATAGATATGAAATGTATTTCTATATTATAAACTTACATAACTGTGTACTCAAGGGGACGAGTACGGCTAGCCTTACCTGCCCAATCACTTCTCCTGGGATGGACTCTCCCACCTGAGGATCACTTTAGGCTCCACCCACCACTGCCACTCCCCCACCCCCCCAGCTGCTGTTATGATTCATCAGTCTAGCCTACTGCATAGGAACCACCTGGGGATCTTGTGAAAATGCAGATTCTGATTCAGAATCTAACAAGAGTTAACCAGCTCCCGGGTCACTCTAGTGCTACTGGTTTCTTGATCACACTGAGTGTCCAGAAAGGGTCTAGACCAGCATTTTCTAATATGGGTTCCCTGACACTTTTTAAATGAAAAATAATAGCAAACTGTACATAAACTGAAAAAATTATCCTTAAACACTTCCTCAAAATACACTGTTACAAATTTGAGGAAGTCTTATGTTGGTATCAGTAATTATCTTTAAACACAACCCTTTCCATGGGTCTCTGATGATTTAAAGTTTCAAACTTCTTAGATAAGAGGATGACTCTCCTCAGTTTTTTTTTTGCACTCTTAATACAATGTTTACAATTTTATTTCCTGACTTGGCATGCAGTTACTTTCCTTGTGGAGTGCTTGAGATGACAGAACACAAATTTCAACTTGTATTTTAATTGCAAAAGTGTTACAATACCTGAAGAACTTGCTCAAAAGTAGATTGCACTTGGGACTTTCCTTGTGGTCGGTTCAGTGGCTAAGGCTTTGCCTCCCAATACCTGGGGTGCAGGTTTGATCCCTGATTAGGGAGCTAAGATCCCACATGCCTTGTGGCCAAAAAACCAAAACATAAAACAGAAGCAATATTGTAACAAATTCAATAAAGACTTTTTTAAAAAAGCACATTAACTTTAAACATGTGCAATTTATTGTATGTCAATTATATCTCAATAAAATTCTTTTCAAAAGGAAAAACAAAGTACATTGTACTTGCTTTGGTCATGGAGTATAAAAATTCCGATAATAAGATCCTGTTCATTCCTTCTGGGCCCCACCAGAGACACAGAGCCTAGCTTAGCAAGTGGCGCACTTGGGAAACTGGAGGACAGATGTACCTTTCAGGTTATGACACATCTGATCAATTAGGAAAGAAAGAGAGGAAAAGAGGTGGCAAGGTAGGTGTGGACTGTTTCTGCTCAGGTAACCTCTTTAGAAGCAAAGGCAATGGGGCTTCCCTGCTGGCGCAGTGGTTAAGAATCCACCTGCCAATGCAGGGGACATGGGTTCGAGCCCTGGTCTAGGAAGATCCCTCATGCCGCAGAGCAACTAAGCCTGTGCACCACAACTATTGAGCCCATGTGCCACAGCTACTGAAGCCCTCGTGCCTAGAGCCTGTGCCCCACAACAAGAGAAGCCACAGCAATGAGAAGCCTGAGCACCAGCACGAAGAGTAGCCCCTGCTTGTCACAACTAGAGAAAGCCCACACACAGCAACAAAGACCCAATGGCAGGGCTTCTCTGGTGGCGCAGTGGTTAAGAATCCACCTGCCAATGCAGGGGACATGGGTTTGATCCCTGGGCCGGGAAGATCCCACATGCCTCGGACCAACTAAGCCCACATGCCACAACTACTGAGCCTGTGCTCTAGAGCCCGTGTGCCACAACTACTGAAACCCATGAGCCTAGAGGTTGTGCTCCGCAACAAGAGAAGCCGCTGCAATGAGAAACACACACACTGCAACGAAGAGCAGCCCCCACTTGCGGCAACTAGAAAAGAGCCCACGTGCAGCAATGAAGACCCAATACAGCCAATAAAATAAATAAATAAATAAATTAATTAATTAATTAAAAAAGACCCAAAGCCAGCCAATAAATAAATAAATAAAATAAACTTTAAAAAGAAGCAAGGGCAACGAGGTGCTCATTTAAATCCTGAACTTCCAGTGTTCTCTGCTGAAGCTGGAGTAGCTTCAAGGGGCAGCTGCCACTGCCTGCCTCTGGGTTGAGTGTCCTGACAGTCAGCAGACAGAGCTTTGTATCATGGGACCTGGGGGCAAATCAAGCTAGACAGAAATTTGGCTCTGATGAATGACTTTCGGCAAGCTACTCACCTCCCTAAGCCTGCACGATGAGAATAATAGTATCTTCTGCCTGGGAGAGTTGAGAGGTTATACTGGATGATGGATGTAAAAGATCCAGCCAGGCACAGGGTAGCTGCTGCTTGTATTAGTATTAATAGTACCAAGTATTAATGAACGGAGCGACTCTTCACATTAGTATTCATATTAGCAAGCCCTGCTGGGTACGGCTTAGCAGCCAGCAGCCAGTTATAGATCCCAGTCTTGGGGTCTATAACTTTCCTTCCTTTTCCCACATTCGCCCGGTAACTTGCATGGAAGTGCTCTGCTAGGGGTTGAGACCTGGTGGAGGAGGAGCTAGATGTAAGACCTCGGTGAGGATACAGCCACAGTGACATGTCTGGCAGACAAGTGCTGTGCCCTGCAGGTCTCAGCAAGTTCAAAAACCAAAATGAACACAAAGTGGAGTCTGAAGCAAGATGTTCCATGGTTACAACAAAAATAATAATGAGGCATTTCTTTCCTATAAGTAAACAAGTGAAAAAGGAACAAGAGAATAACTGTAGAAACAAGCCTGAAAGAGTTAAGCAATTTTAGCCTTACTTTAACTGTTACTAATCCATACTGCTGGTAACTAGACTTGTGCTTCTCAAAGCTAATTCCCTAATCTCTCTCTGACTCTATGTGGATTATATCCTGCATCTGACATTCTTTCCCCCTCACTCCCCTGTAACTCTCCCTTGTAGCAGTCTTCATTTCAGAAAGAAGGTCACCGGCGGATAAGTTTGGAAAAGACCAGCCCCAGTTACTGAGTTGCCTGATGCCAGCTGTGGCTGTTTTGAAATTTCACAGTACAAAAAAGAATACAAGCCTGTCACTACCTTGAGCCTATCGCCTACCCCAGACTATGAGCCCTGACTATAAGACCTCTCCCTAGTCCCCAGCAGTGGGGGCACACTTCTTGAGGCACCAGCCTGCTGTGTTCTCTCTTTGCCTGGCAAAGAAATAAAGCTATTCTTCTCTTTCCTTAAACACTCTGTCTCCGATAGGATCAAGATGGCAGAGTAGGAGGACGTGCACTCACTCCCTCTTGCAAGAGCACGGGAATTATAACTAACTGCTGAACAATCATCCACAGAAAGACACTGAAACTCACCAAAAAAGACACCCCACATCCAGAGACAAGGGTGAAGCCGCAATGAGACGGTAAGAGGGGCACAATCACATTAAAATCAAATCTCATAAATGCTGGGTGGGTGACTCACAAACTGGAGAACAGTTATACTGCACAAGTCCACCCACTAAAGTGAGGGTTCTGAGCCCCACATCAGGCTCCCCAACCTGGGAGTCCAGCAATGGGAGGAGAAATCCCCAGAGAATCAGACTTTGAAAGCCAGTGGGATTTGGCTGCAGGACCTCCACAGGACTGGGGGAAACAGAGACTCCACTCTTGGAGGGCACACAAAAAAGTGTGCTCACCAGGACCCAGGGGGAAGGAGCAGTGACCCCATAGGAGACTGAACCAGACCTACTGGCTGGTGTTGGGGGGTTGCCTGCGGAGCTGGGGGGTGGCTGTGGCTCACCGAGGAGACAGGGGCACTGGCGGCAGGGGTTCTGGGAAGTGCTCATTGGCATGAGCCCTCCCAGAGTCCACGTTAGCCCCACCAAAGAGCCTGTGGGCTCCAGTGCTAGGTGGCCTCAGGGCAAACAACCAACAAGGTGGGAACACAGCCCCACCCATTAGCAGACAAGCAGATTAAAGTCCTACTGAGCTCCACCCACCAAATCTGCCCACCAAATCAGATTAAAGTCCTACTGAGCTCCACCCACCCAGCCCTACCCACCATCAGTCCCTCCCATCAGGAAGCACGCAGGAGCCTCCTAGATAGCTTCCTCCACAAGAGGCCAGACAGCACTATCAAGCAGTATCAGCAGTATTTCATCTTGTGGAACTGAAAACCACAGCCACAGAAAGAGAGAGAAAATGAAAAAGCAGAGGACTTTGTACCAGATGAAGGGACAGGATAAAACCCCAGAAAAACAACTAAATGAAGAGGAGATAGGCATCCTTCCAGAAAAAGAATTCAGACTGATGATGGTGAAGATGATCCAGGACTTTGAAAAAAGACTGGATGCAAAGATCGAAAAGTTTACCAAAGACCAAGAAGAATTAAAGAGCAAGCAAACAGAGATATGCAACACAATAACTGAAATGAAAAATACACTAGAAGGAACCAATAGCAGATTAACTGAGGCAGTAGGGCAAGTAAGTGACCTGGAAGACAGAATGGTGATAATCACTGATGCGGAAAAGAATAAGGAAAACAGAATGAAAAGAACTGAAGACAGCCTAAGAGACCTCTGGGACAATGTTAAACACACCAACATTCGCATTATAGGGATCCCAGAAGGCAAAGAGAGAGAGAAAGGACCCAAGAAAATATTGGAAGAGATTATAGTTGAAAACTTCCCTAACTTGGGAAAGGAAACAGCTACCCAAGTGCAGGAAGCGCAGAGAGTCCCAGGCAGGATAAACCCAAGGAGAAACATGCCAAGATATATAGTAGTCAAACTGACAAAAATTAAAGACAGAGAAATGTTATTAAAAGCAACAAGGGAAAAACGACAAATAACATACAAGGGAACTCCCTTAAGGGTAACAGCTGATTTCTCAGCAGAAACTCTGCAAGCCAGAAGGGAGTGGCATGATACATTTCAAGTGATGAAAGGGAAGAACCTACAGGCAAGAATACTCTACCCAGCAAGGATCTCATTCAGAATTGGCAGAGAAATCAAAAGCTTTACAGACAAGCAACAGCTAAGAGAATTCAGCACCACCAAACCAGCCCTACAACAAATGCTAAAGGAACTTCTCTAAGCGGGAAACATAGGAGAAGAAAAGGACCTACAGAAACAAAACAATTAAGAAAATGGTAATAGGAACATACATATTGATAATTACCTTGAATGTAAATGGACTAACAGGGTGGGAACACAGCCAGAAGACACAGACTGGCTGAATGGATACAACAACAAGACCCATATATATGCTGTCTACAAGAGACCCACTTCAGACCTAGGCACACATACAGACTGAAAGTGAGGGGATGGAAAAAGATATTCCATGCAAATGGAAATCAAAAGAAAGCTGGAGTAGCAATAGTCACATCAGATAAAATAGGCTTTAAAATAAAAAATGTTATAAGAGACAAGAAAGGACATTACATAAAGATCAAGGGATCCATCCAAGAAGAGGAGATAACAATTATAAATATATATGCACCCAATATAGGAGCACCTCAATACATAAGGCAAATGCTAACAACTATGAAAGAGGAAATGCAAGGCAGAAATAGAGACACAGATGTAGAGAACAAACACATGGACACCAAGTGGGGAAAGCAGGGAGGGTTGGGGGGAGGGGATGAACTGGGAGATTGGGATACCAAATTGTACACTCTAAATATATGCTGTTTATTGTCTGTTAACTGTATCTCAATAAAAGTTCTTAAAAATAAAATAAAAAAAATAAAGGCAGTCAGATCATTTTTCTAAAGGTGCTTCTGAAAGAATATAGAAATCGTTCCCATGGAAACAGAGAATTAAGGCTAAACAGACACCTGTGACAAAGGGCAGTCATAACCTGATGATTAACCTTAAGTGATTAACAGGGGCATTTGATCTAAAGTGAACTCGTAAACAACAGAGCCTTGATATAAATTTTATTCTAACAGAACACAGAAGAATGTTCACATAAATGCCACCTCGAGCTGCCAGATAGAACAGAACATAAAGGAATTATATTTGGTGAGAGCAAACTTTAATCCTACCTTTCCTTCACAAGGGTCGCTTCAACAAACTTCACAAAATTAAATGAGAAAGCCTAGAGAGGAGTTTTATGTTAATCTCTGCAGATGGGACTTCCCTGGTGGCGCAGTGGTTAAGAATCTGCCTGCCAGTGCAGGGGACACAGGTTCGAGCCCTGGTCTGGGAAGATCCCACATGCCACGGAGCAGTAAGCCCATGAGCCACAACTACTGAGGCTTCTCTCTAGAGCCCGTGCTTCACAACAAGAGAAGTCACTGCAACGAGAAGCCCACACACTGAAACAGAGAGTAGCCCTGCTCACCACAACTAGAGAAAGCCTGTGTGCAGCAACAGAAACCCAACACAGCCAATAAATAAATAAATAATAAAATTAAAAAATTAAAAAACAAAACAAAACAAAAAAAAAAACATCTCTGCAGATGACCTTAACAAAAAACACTAGTGGTGGATAGTTAGTTACTCAAAATCTATTTCTACTTTCACCTAATTATTGACCCTGATTTCACAAGTATATCGAACATCAGTGATATCTGATGGCATGATGAACATCAATATTTTTGTTCTCAATTATCAGGACTGACTAATACCTCAAACCTGTTGGTGTCACGTAAAGGCAGAGACAGGGAAAAAAAGAAAGAAAGAAAAAAAGGAAGAAAACGCAATTGAAAAAGAGATAGTAGTATGGAAGACAAAGACGGAAAATTTGAAAATGAGTGAATGGGAATGCCAGCAGCACTTGTCTTAAATGCCACCAAAGGAAAAATGCATGGAATATTCCCATCTAGAAACTTGTACAGTTGAAGCACCTTATGAAAAAAACTTGGGGAAAGACTCCAGAATGTTAATAATGACTGTTACTGAGTGTAAAAATATGTGTGATTTTTCTGTCTTTCTACCTTTCTGTATTTTCCAAGTTTTCAGTAATAAGTGTTCTATAAGTTGACTATTAAATGATATTTGTTTAAAAAATCTATTGAGTAACATGAGAAAAAAGGGAAAGATCAAGAAATAGCATTAAGAATCTTACGCTAACATTGACCCAGGTATTGGGAGACTAAATATATGGATAACTATTTTCTTTAGAAAAGAAGATGTGAATAAATTTATAGGACCATTTTATTTTATTTTATTTTATTTTATATTAATATGTTGGCTATGTTGGCTCTTCATTGCTGCACACGGGCTTTCTCTAGTCGTGGCGAGTGGGGGCTACTCTTCGTTGCGGTGCGTGGGCTTCTCATTACGGTGGCTTCTCTTGTTGCAGAGCACAGACTCTAGGCATGAGGGCTTCAGTAGTTGTGGCACATGGGCTCACTAGTTGTGGCTCAGGGCTGTAGAACACAGGCTCAGTATTTGTGGCATATGGGCTTACTTGCTCCACGGTATGTGGGATTTTCCCAACCCTGGGATCGAACCTATGTCCGCTGCATTGGCAGGTGGATGCCCAACCACTGAGCCACCAGGGATGCCCTATAGGAATATTTTAAATAAAAGCAGATGTTTTAATAATGAAAATAATTTGGGACCATTTCCAAATGCATTCTTACCCTCATAAGTCTATCTTACCAAAATCTTGCAGTTTACAAAACTTGCCTTGAACAGACGTGAACATTGTTAGTTGAGTTGATGCTACATGAAGGGAAACCTGGCAGAACATAGTGCATCCTGGTGTTAGCACTTGCTGACTAATCCTTTTCCATCTCCAGTGTCTAGTGTAAGATATGCTGGGGACACGGGTGATTTAAGAGCCATTTGCAGAAGACATTTACCACGTTGTTGATAATATTACTGGTTCTCTGCTGCCAATCCTTCAGGAAAAACTTTGCTTATCTTGGTCACAGGTTTAATATAAAATAAAATTGTATGCATTTTTAATGATACTTTTTGGAATTCTTGATCCAATTCCATTAAAGGCTTTTGTTTTTTATGTCTGATTAATATATTTTCATTTATCAAATTTCATCATTAATAATGTTATATTTATAGTCTCAAGAAAATAACAAAAGAATCTGTTAAGAAGTAACTATAAACACTATAAATCCCATGTGGTGATGCTAATTAACGTATTCCTCTAAGAATTGAGCAAGTCCTGTTTCACAGGACAATAAATGCCCCCACTAGATTGTAAGCTAGTGCACCTAGCACATTGTAATTCCTCAGTGGATACTTGCAAACTAAATGTGTAAAAGTCAGTTGAGGATAAACAATTTGTAGTATATCCATGCAATGGAATAATACTCAACAATAAAAAGAATTGAACTATTGATATATGCAATATGTATGAGTCTTAAAAATAATTTTGCTGAGTGAAAGAATCCAGACAAAGGCATATGAAAAGATGCTCAACATCATTTATCATCAGAGAAATGCAAATCAAAACCACCAGATATCACCTCACACCTGTCAGAATGTCTAGCATCAAAAGACCACAAATAACAAGCATTGGAGAGAAAGTGGAGAAAAGGGAACACTTGTACATGTTTGTTAGAAATGTAAATTGATACAGCCACTGTGGGAAACAGTATGGAGATTTCTCAAAAAACTAAAAGTGCAACTACCATATGGTCCAGCAATTCCACTCCTGGATAAATATCTGAAGAAAATAAAAACACTAATTTGAAAACATACCTGCACCCCAATATTCATAGCAGCATTATCTACAGTTGCCAAGATTTGGAAGCAACCTAATTTGTCCATCAACAGATAAGTGGATAAAGAAGATGTGACATATATACATACGAACAATAGAATACTACTCAGCCATTAAAAAGAATGAAGTTTTGCCATTTGCAACAACATGGATGGACTTGGAGGGCATTATGCTAAGTGAAATAAGTCCGACAGAGAAAGACAAATAATGTGTAATATAACTTATATGTGGAATCTAAAAAATACAACAGGGATTTCCCTCGTGGTCCAGTGGTTGAGACTTTGCCTTCCAGTGCAGGGGGTGCAGGTTCAATCCCTGGTTGGGGGGATAGGATCCCACATGCCTTGTGGCCAAAAAACCAAAATATAAAAACAGAGGCAATATTGTAACAAATTCAGTAAAGACTTTAAAAATGGTCCACATAAAAAAAAATCTTCAAAAATAAAAAAATAAATTAAAAATACAACAAATTAGTGAATATAACAAAAGAGAAACAGACTCACAGATATAGAGAACAGACTAGTGGTAACAAGTCGGGAGAGGAATGGGGGGAGGAACAATATAGGGTAAGGGATTGAGAGATACAAACTCTTTATGTGCAAAATATGCAAGGATATATTGTACAGCACAGGGAATATAGCCAGTATTTTATAATAACTATAAATGGAGTAAAACCTTTAAAAATGGAATCACTGTGTTGTGCATCTGAAACTTGTATTATATTGTACATCAACTATACCTCAAAAGAAAAGCCATACCAAAAAATAGAACTATTGTATTTATTCTATTTATATAAAAATTAGAAAATTCAAGCTAACTTATTTCGACATCAAGAAGATCAGTGGTTGCCCAAGAGAGTCAGAGGGAGTGTGCAGGGAGGTCTGTGGGGGAGAGATGGCAAAGGGACATAGGGAAAGAAAATTGAGGGGGATATGGATATGTTTGTTATCTGGGTTGTGGTGATGGCTTCACAGGTGTGTGTGTATATACAGGCAAAACTTATCAAATTGTACACTGTAAACAGGTAGTTGATTATATGTCAATGATACCTCAGTAAGGATGTAACAAAGCAAGCCAGGCTAAGCCTCTGACTCTCTATGCAATCATGTTACAGTGTATCTGAAACCCATAATGTACTGTATAATCGTGAGCAAAGGCAACTTCTGTAGTTATCTACGTAATATATAATTATTCTATCTTGACCCTACACATAAAGTATTGTAGTATCACATGACCTAGTAATAATTTTTTTAATTAATTAGTTTATTTATTGGCTGTATTGGGTCTTTGTTGCTGTGGGTGGGCTTTCTCTACTTGCGGCGAGCAGGGCTACTCTTCATTGCAGTGCACAGACTTCTCATTGTGGTGGCTTCTCTTGCTGTGGAGCACGGGCTCTAGGCTTGTGTGGGCTTCAATAGTTGTGGCACACGAGCTCAGTGGTTGTGGCTCTAGAGTGCAGGCTCAGTAGTTGTGGGACACTGGCTTAGTTGCTCTGTGGCATATGGCATCTTCCTGGATCAGGGATTGAACCCATGTCCCCTGCATTGGCAGGCAGATTCTTAACCACTGCGCCACCAGGGAAGTCCCAGAGGCAGAGTTTTTTGTTTGTTCGTTTTGTTTTTTAAAGAACTTTTATTGAGATACAGTTAACAGACAATAAACAGCATATATTTAGAGTGTACAATTTGGTATCCCAATCTCCCAGTTCATCCCCTCCCCCCAACCCTCCCTGCTTTCCCCACTTGGTGTCCATGTGTTTGTTCTCTACATCTGTGTCTCTATTTCTGCCTTGCATTTCCTCTTTCATAGTTATTAGCATTTGCCTTATGTATTGAGGTGCTCCTATACTGGGTGCATATATAATTGTTATCTCGTCTTCTTGGATGGATCCCTTGATCTTTATGTAATGTCCTTTCTTGTCTCTTATAACATTTTTTATTTTAAAGCCTATTTTATCTGATGTGACTATTGCTACTCCAGCTTTCTTTTGATTTCCATTTGCATGGAATATCTTTTTCCATCCCCTCACTTTCAGTCTGTATGTGTGCCTAGGTCTGAAGTGGGTCTCTTGTAGACAGCATATATATGGGTCTTGTTGTTGTATCCATTCAGCCAGTCTGTGTCTTCTGGCTGTGTTCCCACCCTGTTAGTCCATTTACATTCAAGGTAATTATCAATATGTATGTTCCTATTACCATTTTCTTAATTGTTTTGTTTCTGTAGGTCCTTTTCTTCTCCTATGTTTCCCGCTTAGAGAAGTTCCTTTAGCATTTGTTGTAGGGCTGGTTTGGTGGTGCTGAATTCTCTTAGCTGTTGCTTGTCTGTAAAGCTTTTGATTTCTCTGCCAATTCTGAATGAGATCCTTGCTGGGTAGAGTATTCTTGCCTGTAGGTTCTTCCCTTTCATCACTTGAAATGTATCATGCCACTCCCTTCTGGCTTGCAGAGTTTCTGCTGAGAAATCAGCTGTTACCCTTAAGGGAGTTCCCTTGTATGTTATTTGTCGTTTTTCCCTTGTTGCTTTTAATAACATTTCTCTGTCTTTAATTTTTGTCAGTTTGACTACTATATATCTTGGCATGTTTCTCCTTGGGTTTATCCTGCCTGGGACTCTCTGCGCTTCCTGCACTTGGGTAGCTGTTTCCTTTCCCAAGTTAGGGAAGTTTTCAACTATAATCTCTTCCAATATTTTCTTGGGTCCTTTCTCTCTCTCTTTGCCTTCTGGGATCCCTATAATGCGAATGTTGGTGTGTTTAACATTGTCCCAGAGGTCTCTTAGGCTGTCTTCAGTTCTTTTCATTCTGTTTTCCTTATTCTTTTCCGCATCAGTGATTATCACCATTCTGTCTTCCAGGTCACTTACTTGCCCTACTGCCTCAGTTAATCTGCTATTGGTTCCTTCTAGTGTATTTTTCATTTCAGTTATTGTGTTGCATATCTCTGTTTGCTTGCTCTTTAATTCTTCTTGGTCTTTGGTAAACTTTTCGATCTTTGCATCCAGTCTTTTTTCAAAGTCCTGGATCATCTTCACCATCATCAGTCTGAATTCTTTTTCTGGAAGGATGCCTATCTCCTCTTCATTTAGTTGTTTTTCTGGGGTTTTATCCTGTCCCTTCATCTGGTACAAAGTCCTCTGCTTTTTCATTTTCTCTCTCTTTCTGTGGCTGTGGTTTTCAGTTCCACAAGATGAAATACTGCTGATACTGCTTGATAGTGCTGTCTGGCCTCTTGTGGAGGAAGCTATCTAGGAGGCTCCTGCGTGCTTCCTGATGGGAGGGACTGATGGTGGGTAGGGCTGGGTGGGCGGAGCTCAGTAGGACTTTAATCTGCTTGTCTGCTAATGGGTGGGGCTGTGTTCCCACCTTGTTGGTTGTTTGCCCTGAGGCCACCTAGCACTGGAGCCCACAGGCTCTTTGGTGGGGCTAACGTGGACTCTGGGAGGGCTCATGCCAATGAGCACTTCCCAGAACCCCTGCCGCCAGTGCCCCTGTCTCCTCGGTGAGCCACAGCCACCCCCCAGCTCCGCAGGCAACCCCCCAACACCAGCCAGTAGGTCTGGTTCAGTCTCCTATGGGGTCACTGCTCCTTCCCCCTGGGTCCTGGTGAGCACACTTTTTTGTGTGCCCTCCAAGAGTGGAGTCTCTGTTTCCCCCAGTCCTGTGGAGGTCCTGCAGCCAAATCCCACTGGCTTTCAAAGTCTGATTCTCTGGGGATTTCTCCTCCCATTGCTGGACTCCCAGGTTGGGGAGCCTGATGTGGGGCTCAGAACCCTCACTTTAGTGGGTGGACTTGTGCAGTATAACTGTTCTCCAGTTTGTGAGTCACCCACCCAGCATTTATGGGAGTTGATTTTAAGGCAATTGCGCCCCTCCTACCGTCTCATTGCAGCTGCTCCTTTGTCTCTGGATGTGGGGTGTCTTCTTTGGTGAGTTTCAGTGTCTTTCTGTGGACGATTGTTCAGCAGTTAGTTATAATTCCCGTGCTCTTGCAAGAGGGAGTGAGTGCACATCCTCCTACTCTGCCATCTTTATCATATCTCCTTACTGCCTTTATTTTTAAGCTTCTTTTTGAAATGAAAATTTATTCCGACATGGATTCTGAAGGTTCGGCAAAGCTGTTCTTAAGTGACTGGTTTTATTTCATTTTTTTCCAGCTGTATGCAGGTATAATTGACAAAAAAAGTGTATATATTTAGAGTGTAGAACGTGATGATTTAGTCTATGTATTCACTGTGAATGGTTACCACAATCAAGTTAGTTAATACATCCATCACCTCACAGTTACTTTCTTTGCTTTTTTCTTTTTCTTTTTGACGATGAGAGCAGTTAAGATCTACTTCCTTAGCAAATGTGAAGTATACAATACAATATTATTAACTATAGTCACCATGCTGTGAGACCCCCAGAACAAGTTCATCTTCTAAGTGAAAGCTGGACTAGCTTTAGAAGCATCCCTTGATGTTTTAGAAATTCCTATTAATTAAACAGCTATCTCTGGTCTCAAGTGTTCCTTTCATATGCAAACTCTGTAAAATTACCTTATTTTTTCCTTTAAGAGATATAGGCTGCTTCTCTTTTTTTTTTTTTTTTTGTTCTTTTTTTGAACCTCCTTCTATTATCCTAAAAATTTTCTCTTCTCTATGAAAAAGGAACTGCTATCGAAATTATATTCTCCTATGAATCAGATTGTTTATAAATGTGAGTTTGATAATTAACCAGTTTAAAATTTCATTCTTTGTATTTTGTAATTCTAACACTCAGAAGTGATAATTTGTGAGACAAAAATTTTGCATATGATTATATTTAATAATCCATTTCTTAATTTCAAAATTTGAGCTATAATTCACATACCATAAAATGTACCCTCTTGATTATACAATCAGTGTTTAAAAATATATATTCACAAGATTATGCAATCATCACCACTATCTAATTCGAGAACATTTTTATTACTCCAAAAGGAAACCCCACACCCACTAGCAGTCTTTCACCTTCCCACTCACCCCCAGCCCTTGGTAACTACAAATTTGCTTTCTGTCCCTATGGATTTGCTTATTCTGTGAATGGAATATTTATGGAATCATACAAATGGAATATTATGTATGTGATCTTTTTTGTTTGCCCTCTTTCACTTAATGTAATGTTTTCAAGGTTAATCCATGTTTTATCAGTACTTTGTTCCTTTCTGTTCCAGTCTCCTTATCCATTTGTCTGTTGACAGACTTCCTGACTTGTTCTCACCTTTTGGCTGTTGTGAATAGTGCTGCAATGAATACTTGTATGTAAGTGTTTGACAACCTACTTTCAATTCTTCAGGGTATATATTTGGAAGTGAGATTGCCGGATGACATGGTAACTCTATGTTTAACATTTTGAGGCACTGCCAACCTGCTTTCCAAAGTAGCTGCTCTATACTACTTGGCCATGAAAAAGAACAAAATAATGCCATTTGCAGCAACATGGATGCTACTAGAGATTATCATACTAAAGGAAGTAAATTAGAAAGAGAAAGACAAATGCCATATGATATCACTTATATGTGGAATCTAAAATCTGACACAACTGAACCTATCTATGAAACAGAAGCGGACTCACGGACGTAGAGAACAGACTTGTGGTTGCCAAGGGGGAGCGGATTGGGGGAGGGATGGAGTGGGAGGTTAAGGTTAGCAGATGTAAGCTATTATATATGAAATGGATAAACAACAAGGTCCTACTGTATAGCACAAAGAACCATACTCAGTATCCTATGATATACCATAATGGAAAAGAAAATATAAAAAAAAAGAATGTATATATAGGTATAACTGAATCACTTTGTTGTACAGCAGAAATTAATACAACACTGTAAACCAATTATACTTCAATAAAAAAAAGTAGCTACACTATTCTATCCCATCAGCAATATTCAAGGATTCTAATTTCTCCACATCTTCTCCAACAATTACTTTGCTTTTTTTTTTAAATAGTCTTCTTAGTGGGTAAAAAGTGGTTTCTCATTGTGGTTTTGGTGTGCATTTCCCAAATGACTAATGAATTGAGTCTCCTTTCATGTGCTTGCTGGCCATTTGTATATCTTCTTTGAACAACTGTCTTTTTAAGTCCTCCACCCATTTTTTTAATCAGACAAAATTTTTTAAAATTTTGTCTCACTGTTTTAAGAGTTCTTCATATATTCTGGATGCTAGACCCTTATCAGATATACAATTTGCAAACATTTTCTCACATTTTGTAGGTTATATTTTCACTCTCCTGATAGTGTCTTTTGATGCAAAAGATTTTTTAATTTTGATGAAATCCAATTTATCTGGGTGTTTTTTTCCTTTGTTGCTTGTGTTTTTGGTGTCATTTCAAAGAATCCTATGCCAAACTTAAGGTCTTTTAAAAAGAAACCTCAACAGAATCCTTTCTTCTTCCTCACTAGTACAAGCAGTACTCGTGTATGAGTCAAGTACTAGAGTACTTTAATGGACCTGTGGATTTTTTATCTACATGTTATTAGGAACTGATTCTATCCCTTAAAATTCAAATGTGGAAGACCTCGTCTCCATTACCTCAGAACGTGACTGTATTTAGGGATAGAACTTTTAAAGAGACAATTAAGTTAATATGAGGCTGTTGGGGTGGGCCCTAATTCAATCTGACTAGTGTCCTTATAAGAAGAAATTAGGACACGCAGAGAGACACCAGGGATACGTTTGCACAGAGAAATGGCCATGTGAGGACACAGCAAGTGGCCATTTGCAAGTCAAGGAGAGAGGCCTCCGAAGAAACCAAACCTGCTGACACTTTGATCTTGGACATCTAGCCTCCAGGACTGTGAGGAAATTAATTTCTGCTGTTTAAGCCACCCAGTCTGTGACATTTTGTTATGGCAGTCGTAGAAAACTACTACATGTGTAGTGGAATTTGTATCCCAATTTACCCGGAGATCATTACAATACTGGTAACATCAAGGGGCATATTTATTCTTTTCAGTGCTAATGATCTTCTGTGTCAGTTTGCTCCTTTTGGGCAAAAGATTTGTTAAGTGACCAAAAGTTCCCTTCTGTTTCAAAATTTTCCCTCTGGACTTTGGATATTTTTGAACCTTGATATTTGGCAGCTTCTGACATCAATGTGAACTATGTGAGTTGGAACTAACTTAATCCAAGTAAGTATGCTTTGATTTTGTAAATGTTAAGTGTAAAATATAAAACTATAAAACTTTTAGGGGAAAAAAGGAAAAAATCTTCAGGTTCTAGGACTTGGTGAAGAGTTCTTAGACACCAAAATACAATTCAAAAAGGAAAAAAATTGGACTTGATCAAAATGAAAAACTTTTGCTCTCAAAAGACCCTGTTAAGAGGATGAAAAGACATACACAGACTAGGTCAAAAAAATATTGTTTTGGCCAAAAAGTTTGTTCAGGTTCTCCTGTAACAACTTACAAATTACATATAAGATAAGGAATTGTATGCAGAATATATGAGGACTTTTTTTTTTTTAATCTTTATAGCCCTCCTGCCTGTCTTTGACAATGCCTGATTCAAGGCAGGTGCTCAACTTACTGTGACATATTCCTTTCTCAAATATTTCAGACCTTTAGAATAAAACTCTAATTGAAATTAGTATAGATTATTATTCCTTTATTTATACATGAGTCATACTGGCACTATAGTGGTTTAAGCATGAATTTGGGAGTCAGAGAAGATCTAGACTTGATTCGCGATCCATCACTTACTGGTGATACGACCTTGGGAAAGTAACTGGTATATTATTTTATACTAACTTCCTATTGTTCCTATAATGAGCTACCACAAATTTAGTGGCTTAGAATAATTGTCTTTTTTTTTTCTTAATCTTTCCATTGTGGAGATCAGAAGCTCGAAGACAAGGCCCAGTAGGCTGGGGAGCATATCAGTCTTATCCTCTACTTTATTTCCTGCACTAGTACCCTGACTGAAAATAAATACTGTGGAATAGATAAATGGATGAACAAATGAGAAAAATAAAATGTATCAAATTATTAGAGTATTTAACCAGGATGCAAACTTTCACTTGGTTATGGGTTTACGGACCTTTATCTAGGATTGCTAACGTTCCTAATGGTTAAATATTATTTCCAAAGCTTAGGTTTCATTCACCACAGATATGATTCAACTTGTTGAGTTCACACTTCCTGAAAGCACTTCTGTACTGGCAAAATAAGGCTCACTGTACCTCCAGCAGCTACTCAGATTTCAGTGCTGCCAACTTCTTGCAGTCTACCCCTCCAATCCTGCAAGCTACTTCTCCACCATGGTGCTAAGGCAGGCGGCCAGGTGGATGCCTTTGGGTTGTGGTAGCTGTCTCAAACATGCTTTTTCACGCCTCAGTGTGCAAGGAGTGTATTACCCGGGCAAAGGCTACTTACAGATACACATAGCTTAAAGTATAAACACTCAACTATCACCTACCTGGGTTGCTCATTATGTAAGTTAAGAAACTGTCTGGAAATAGTACTGCTTCCAAACTCAGGTCTGCCAATGACCTGGAAGCAAGCTACACCATCACTTTTCACCTCAACCCAATATGAGGAAATGTGCCCTAGATTAACCTATTATATTAACTCACAGAAGTATTATCTCAGGGCTTCCCTGGTGGCACATAGGTTAAGAATCTGCCTGCCAATGCAGGGGACACGGGTTCGATCCCTGGTCCAGGAAGATCCCACATGCCGCGGAGCAACTAAGCCCGTGTGCCACAACTACTGAGCCTACGTGCCACAATTACTGAAGCCTGCACACCTAGAGCTTGTGCTCCGCAACAAGAAAAGCCACTGCAATGAGAAGCCCATGCACCGCAATGAAGAGTAGCCTCTGCTCTCCACAACTAGAGAAAGTCTGCACGCAGCAATGAAGACCCAACACAGCCAATTAATTAATTAATTAATTAACTTTAAAAAGTATTATCTCAGATGATAAAACTAAACAAAGCTTTGACAAACTTTACAGCATTTTATTCTTTTAAATGAGAAAGTGGGAAGAGATCACTAGTAAGGTTTCTTCTATTGCTAACACTTAATAATTCCAGGATAGCTTCTGAAGCACTCATGAGTTCCCATTGTTCCTTCAGAGAAATACTATTTCCATACCTGTTCATGGGGTTCCCCTCCTCTCCCACAATGAGAAACAAAACTATGTCACCAAGGCTACTTTAAACATTAATTATTTTCCCCAAACTACAGAAGCCTGAGCCTGGCATCATTATTTTTAGTCTCGTGACTTTTCCATGCCACTCCCATAGCCTTGCTCATGATTTACTATGAGACCTTTGAGCTGCCTTTGATTCTTTCCAGGCCCCAGCCAGACTTATGAGTACACATTTCTACTGTGCCCTTGCTTCCATCCATCCAACTCTGCCCCTTCCTCAGCTGGATACCCCCTTCTCTCTCTCTTTACTTGATAAACTCCTGCTCAGGTTCCTAATCTCAAGAAGTGGCTCTGGATAGTCTCTGTCATTTTAGTTTTTGCTATTCTTACTTGGGATTCTTAAGGTAAGATCTATCGATGCCTACGCCCTGAGAGTCTCACATTTGCTGTGTATTCCATTTGCTTGGAGGGTAGGGCAGGACTGTCTTGTGAAAGAGGCAAGTCCCTGGGCCCCACTGCTCCCTCCAATTCAGAAGGTCTGGGCGAGGTCTGGGCATCTGCATTGCATACACACATCCCAGTTGTTCGGGTGAAAATCATAGCTCCTGCTTTGAGCAATACGGAGAGGGTTTAAATGAATGAGCTTCAGGGGATCTGTGAACCTCCAGAAGTTTTCACAACATTTTGTTTCTATGTGTACTTGTGTTTCTCTGAGGGTAGGTTCATAAATTCCAATAGATGATTTAAGGAGTCTGTGATAGAAAAAAAATTTTTTTAACGTAATGCCCTATCACGTTAGATATTTACCTTGAATATATATATTTATCCTCAATGAATAAAAAAAAACCTTCCTCCCTTTTTGAGGAATAAAACATGGGCTCAGGAATATCAATCTCCATTTTATAAAAAAAATCAGTTTTGATTAACGGTAAACTATGAGGTAGTCATTATTAAAAAATAAGAAAAACATAGGAAGATATAAATAAGAAGGAACATACTAACCCACAACCCAGAATCAGTTAATGTTTTCTTACATTTTCTTTAAGGTACTATTACTGGGTCTAATTTATGCATTTTACTGTCTAAGGCACTCAGACATTAAAAAAAAAGACAAACATTTTCCAAGTGATTAAGGATAGCAGATGCACACAACCCCCCCTCCCCCCACTCTCCCCGCTGCCCCAGAATTTTACACTTTGTTTCGAGTTCGGGAATACCTGAGATTTAACATAAAGTAGGTAGTACACGTGTATACTAATGGAAGAAAGGATGGTGCCACAGTTTCAACAGTCACGTTTCACAGGAAAAATATAAAGCTGGTAGCTAGAAACACCCTGGATCCGGTCCCTCCCCCATCACTTCCTACTCGTATAATTCTAGATAGGTCGCTTAATGGTTCTGGGCTTCTGATGACTGACCTCTTACAAGGACAATGGCACATCATCTTCCCAAAGGCAGACACAGGACTGTGTGATATCCTGAGGTCCCATAAAAATATGTATCCATATGTTGATATACACATATACAAACATACATCTATATGTATGTATGCAATTATGCATGTTAGGCCATTTGGAAAAAGCAGAAGAGTATAAAATAAAACTAACCTGTATTCTTACAACCCAGAGATGAAAGCTCTTATCCAGTATTTTTTTTCCACGCATAAAAATTGAAGCAGCACCCACCCTGGCTTGTTATTGTGTTAGAGACAATGCAAAGAATGTCTAATAAAAATGATATGTATCCTATATTGATTTTTTATTTAAAAGCAAACAGGACTGCACGGGATAACATTAAGTCCTGTAGAATTATGTAAGTTGGGAAGATATAAAATATAGCACTTGTCCTGATACAAGCAGACTGTCAAATCCACTTTTTGTAGAAGCTACACACTTGGCAGCCTACTATTATTTCTCACAATATACCAGCTACACCACAAAATACAACAAAAAATGCTTTAGGACTCCCACCGTCTATGAGCTGTCATGTCCACGAAACAGAAAACTGGAAAACACAGAATTGACTTGTTGGTTTGTACCTGTAGTTAACATAACACTGGGCAAGGAACAGTGCTCAATAAATACTTATTTGTATAGCCTTTTACCTCTTTAGCTAACCACATTATCAGCTTCTGTAAAACAAGCAAATAAAGTAAACCTTATACACACCAGAGCGGAGTCCAAGGTATTTAGAATGCTAACAGGAAAGCCACAATATCAGGCTGCCTGTGGGAACTACTGCATCAAGGTGCCCAGTCACAGTAACTGTCCCAGTTAGCCAAGTTCAGTAGCAAAGGTGAAACTGCACCTGAGCATGGTTCCCAAGGGTTACAAAAAGGATGGGCGGTGGAGAAGATGTGTGAGGAAACAGGTTGTGCAGTCAGCGTGGGTTGCTGGTAAGGCGGTGAGAGGAGAACAAGAATGGGAACACGTAAGAAAGGTTTCTACAGGAGTTTGTAAGAAAGACTGGAGAGCGGACTCAAGAGATGGTGGACATCATTTTGTTTCCTGAAGAATCCTACAAGGCGGACTGTAAATCACCCCCCCCTCCCAACACACACACACCCATGACTACTCTACTTTCTGCCCATCAAGAGACATGGTCACAATAAGCCCTGCTTTGGGACACCTTGCAAGGCTCACTGGGAGTGTCTCAGAACTGAAGTGTAGGTAGGGGCCATGAAGCTCAGAGAGCAAACATTTCATTTCCCAGGCAGTGCTGAGTTCTACCTAGGGTTTCAATGATTAGCTCAGTAACACACACCTGTTATGTTGTAGCAGCAGAAGTAGGTTTCTAGACCTTCCCATGGGTGCCCTGACTATGGTACCCTGCCTCCTCCCACAGTCTCTGAATTACAGTGGCGCTGCTATGGAATCTTGAGGCTCTCCAAGGCTGTTCTGAACTCTCTTTACAAAGGTTCATTGTTTATTCAAGAATATTATATTCTCCTTTGCAAAATTCTATCTGGAAAAATGACAGCCCTAAAATCTAAATGGTTTTGTGTACTAGATAAGTTCCAGAACCCAGAAGAGACACAGGAAATACCTTATATAAAAAATATTTACCTCAATGAAGCAAGAATACAGTATGGAATAAAAGTTGATACACTTCTGTGTAAATACCAATATGATAGAGTATCTTTAAGCTTTAAAAAAGATATTAAAGTACCTTTAAAAAAAAAAAAAGACAATGTACGTTCTTATCTTCCTGACCTGTAAAGGAATAAAAGTTGTGGTTACACAAGCACCAGAAGAATATTAAAAAAAAAAAAAAAAAAAAGTACCTTTTTTTTTTTTTGGGCTACATTGGGCTGCGCACGGGCTTTCTCTAGTTGTGGCGAGCAGGAGCTACGCTTCGTTGCAGTGCAGTGGCTTCTCATTGCAGTGGCTTCTCTTGTTGCGGGGCACAGGCTCTAGGCACGTAGGCTCAGTAGTTGTGGAATATGGGCTTAGTTGTTCCGTGGCATGTTTTCCCGTACCAGGGATCAAACCCATGTCCTCTGCATTGACAGGGGGATTCTTAACCACCACGCCACCAGGGAAGTCCTAAAGTATCCTTAATATTGTGTTTCAAAACTATTTTATTTCTACTGACCTAAGAGTAGGTCTTTTGAAGTTTTGTCATAAATACTTCAACAAGTTGTCAAGTTTCTATGAGGGTGAGTCAAAATTATCAGCACTCTGGCTGTAGAATTTATTTTAATTAACTTTTAGAAAAGATAAATACATCATTTTTTGACATAATCTCTTTGCTTTTCAATACACTTTGTCCATCTGTCAACAAGCTTTCATATTCCCTCATTAAAAAATGTCTTAGGCTGAGCTGCGAGCCACGAATGCACCGCTATCTTCACTTCATTAGAGGTGAATCTTCATCCTCGAAGGGCTGCTTTCAGGGGACCAAACAGGTACAAGTCTGATGAGGCAAGATCAGGACTATATGGAGGATGCTTTAACACCTCAAAGTGAAGTTTTTGCAGAGTGTCAACAGTGAGGACGGAAGTGTGCGGACGTGCATTGTCATGCAAGATCACAAGGTCCTTGGATAGCAGTCCTCTGCGTTTAATCCAAAGTTTAGGCTTCAGCACAAACTTTTCGAAATCTAAGTCTGTCGTGGATTACTTCATAGGCAGAGCCATGGCTGATTTTCAAATGATTTGCCACATAATCCACTGTCACTCGTCTGTTCAACAGAATCATTTCATGGGTACACTCAATGTTGTTATCAGCCGTGGACGTGGACGGGCATCCGGCTCCTTCTTGATGGCTAACACTTGTGCAACCTTCCTTGAAAATCTTTAACCATTCATACACACTTCTTTGCGACAAACCACTTTCTCCATACTGCGTGCAAAGTCTTTGGTAAACAGGAGCACCGTGTACACCCTCAGACCACAAAAAACGAATCCCTGCACGCTGCTCTTCTTTCGTGCAAATCACAAGTGGGGCATCCATTTTTGCTCGCACTGCAGTTACAAATAAACTGATGTAACACATTCACACCTGCACAGCAGTGACTGGGGAGACAGTCGCCTTGAACATAAAGCGCTGATAAGACAGTGTGGCCAACAGAAGTTTTAATATAACCGGAGTGCGGATAATTTTTGACTCACCCTTGTATTTTTTAGGAGAAAAGCTATCATTAAGGAAGAGTCTTAACTTTCTTCTTTTGGTGCCTGATTCAATTAATGTTTCCTCAAAAATATTCTGTATCAAGTAATAAACATAAGCATTAAGTCCATAGTATTTAAACTCATTCATAAAACTCACTCTCCAAAATGTGGGGAAAAGGCATCTTTCAGTGCCTTTCATTTTCCTGAAAACTAGTGATGGTATGGAATCACATATTCCGTGCACTGGAAAGATGACTTCTTAAGAGAATCCTCTGTTAAATACATTGGAGAGGTAGCACCTAAGAAAACCCTTAGTTTATCTTTGTGTAAATTCATATCATTATTAATATCTAATTTGCCTGACTTCTGTATATGAAGTAATACAGAAATGGAAACAGCCGTCCTCCAAGACGGGTGAGACAGCTCAAAGGACACAGGCATAACTCAGGGAGAACGCTCACAATACTTCCTAGAAAGATATTTTGCAAAGCAGGAACTATAACAACAGTGCAGGTGGGCACTGGCAGTGCCTCCTAAGCAGCAAGCTCTCTCTCTCCTTAGTAATGAAGTCCTTCTCGACTATTAAAGACTCGTCAGAGCTTATCCCTCCTTCTGCCACACTTTGTTGTTGTTTTTTGAAAGTCACAGTTTATCTTTCTATAATTAGATTAGGAGAAAAAAAGAAGAAGAACCCACTGTAGCAGGAAGAAGCAAGAATCTGCTAGGGTCTGGCATTGTTTTTCCATGACTGAACGAATGGCCCAGACTTGGGAACAGGCATGCCTGAAGCCAGATTACTCTTACGTGCTGTAACTGTGTTGCTGCTGTTGCCACAGTAGTTGGCTGTACCCCCAGACAAACAGGGTGCTGGTCTGTTTCCACAAATCTTCAATCCCAGTCTTTGTCACAAGGAGGGCACTGCTATGTGCTCTCAGCCAGAGCCTCTTGTCCAAGGTTCCTGGTTTGGTTGATGACACAGTGCTCAATATGGCTTCTGCCGTCACAGCTTGAGACGTGATGATGGATTTCAGCCTGAGGAACCTGATGGAGAACGTTGAAGGGACAAGTAGCCAGTTTGTCTGCAACATCAGGTTGATTCTTTCTGCACTTGATAAGATGATAAGGAAACCTGCAGGCTCTGAGCTGGTGATTTTTATCATAGAGGCACTGTAATAGCTTTAAGGGTCCAGGGAATTGATGTAAATTTATTCCATGTTGGAAATGAAGGGGCCAAGTCCAAGTGCTCAGCCAAGACATGATCTCCCCACAGTCGCCTTCGACCCACACCCATCTCACTCTGCGACACTTTTTATTTTTTATTATTTATTTTTATTTTTATTTTTTTTAGAGAAAAGCACTTGTTAACATTTAATGAGTCTCCCACCATGTGGCTTCAAGCTACCAGGACACAAGCCCCACCCACACCCTTAATCTTCTCCTCAGCTCTTCTGCTGAAGAATTTGGCTTTCACGATGACAGGCTGCTTTGGGAGCTTTCCCTTCCCCAGAACTTTGTAGTAACCTGATCGCACCACATCAATGATAGGAGCAGCTCCAGTCTTGTTCTTGGCAGCATTTACCCGTGTCTGCTCACTGACCAAGGTCCACAATTTATCAAGGTTGACAGTTGGGCAAAAGCTCTGGTTCCTCTTTAAGTGATAATGCCTCATACCAACTTTCCCAAAGTATCCTGGGTGATATTTGTCAAAGTTGATCCTGTGGTGATGCATGCCACCAACATTACCGTGGCCTCCCGGGTGTTTCCGGTGTTTGCCTGCAGGAACACAAAGCGATGCGGCCGTGGCCGTGGCTCACATGGCCCCTAAGTTTCCGGGTCTTCCTTAGTCTGGATGGCATGTCGGCGGCCGAGGCGAAAGAGCTCCACGACACTTTTTAAAACACATTCTAACTTATAAACCTACAACAGCTTTCCACTGCCAAGGGAAATCTTGAGAGGCAATGTGGTGCAGCAGAAAGAGCCCTAAGTAGGAAAATCTGCATCCTAGACCCTACTGCCAGTGGAGGGAGAATTAATCCCTCAAGGTCTCTGTCTCTTATCGTTAAAACAGGAGGTTGTATTTCCAGCTTTAAAAGTGTGTGTGTGTCTCCACAGCTTTCCAGGCTCTTCATCAATTCATCAATTACGACCATCTATCCATCTCTTTCTACACAACCCAGTATGAGTCCCCCATCTCACCGGACCTCCTCACTGTCCTTTGCACGCCTGTCCACATTGTTGCCACTTTCAGAAGGAAAGTCCATCTTCCTCCCTCCTTACCAATGAACGTGTTTCCTTTGTGGCCCTTTAATTCCAAATTTTCTCTGATTTAGACCTTATGATAACCTCACTCATGTTTTAAAATGCTGTGGCACTGGTATTTAGGAACTATGTGACATCTCCTGGCACTCAATATTAAAAAAAGACACATCCTCTTCTTCCGTTATTATTTTTTTTTGGTCATTTTATTATTTATTTATTATTTATTGGCTGCATTGGGTCTTCGTTGCTGCGCAGCATGGGCTTTCTCTATTTGTGGTGATTGGGGGCTACTCTTCATTGCAGTGCACGGGCTTCTCATTGCAGTGGCTTCTCTTGTTGTGGATCACCAGCTCTAGGCTTCAGCAGTTGTGGCTCCAGGCTTTAGAGCGCAGGCTCAGTAGTTGTGGTGCACAGGCTTAGTTGCTCCATGGCATGTGGGATCTTCCTGGACCAGGGTTCGAACCTGTGTCCCCTGCATTGGCAGGAGGATTAACCACTGTGCCACCAGGGAAGTCCCTCTTCAGTTATTTTTGCATGTATGTTGATTCCTGCACTCTTTAATTGCATAAACTTTTTTTCTAACTCTTGATTCCTCCTTCTTTCCCACCCTTCCCTCTTATTACACAGGATATGAAATTAATTTCAACAACAAAAAAAGGGGGAAATGTAGAGAGAGGTAAGACAAAGGACACGGTTCATTTCCCGGAAGCTGTAGCTTAAAGGAAAAGTTGTTTAAATCTCATTATCAGAAAAGAGGAACCATACCAAAACTTTCTGTGAGCTGAACCTTAAAAGAAAGTTTCTTATTGGGGGACATCATAGGAGACATTGTAAGTGACGTAATGAACAATATACTTACCATTTTTACAAAATTTCATTTTTCAAATTTCAGGTGGTTGCTCCTTGAGAAGGCCTCCAATATGAGCTAAAGAAAAAAAATTAATATAAAACTAGTGAAGATGATACTTAAAAAAAAATCCTCTATAGTTCCTTGCAGAATACTAAACATTCAGTAGGTGCTAAATAAATCCTTGTTAGTGACCGCTTTAAGGGAACCTTTACATTATTTTTACTTAAAAACTAGTGATGAGGACTTCTCTGGTAGCACAGTGGTTAAGAATCCGCCTGCTAATGCAGAGGACATGGGTTCGATCCCTGGTCCAGGAAGATCCCACATACTGAGAAGCAACTAAGCCCGTGTGCCACAACTACTGAAGCCCAGGCACCTAGAGCCCGTGCTCCACAACAAGAGAAGCCACCACAGTGAGAAGCCCGCACACCACAATGAAGAGTAGCCCCCACTCGCCGCAACTAGAGAAAGCCTGCATGCAGCAACAAAGACCCAACACAGCCAATAACTAACTAACTAAATTTATTTATTTATTAAAAAAAAAAAAAACTAGTGATGGAAGTCTGCAATGTTTTTTTCTTAGGGGCATCTAAGTAATCAAAGAGAACTGGGGAGGTAGAGAAAGCCAGCTCCCCAAGTTAGTAAAATTTAAATCAACAGTTTATTTTCTCTGCCCAGAAAATTATGCGTTGGGATTCCTACTGATAGGAAATAAGAATTTGGGTGTCAGGGTGAAAACATACTGGTTACACTTAATTAGAACAGATTTTAATACTGATCCTGGCCTTTGGCAAAGCTTCCAGGGAGGTAGGAGACAGAAGGGCCCCCCGGGGCTGGGCAGCTGGTACTTGTCAAGTGGAGTAAAACTGAAGCTCTGTTCTCACTCAGACACTCCAAGGACAAAGCTAGTGGCAGAAGCTGAGCTCTGCTGAAGGTAAAGGATAAGATGACCTCTCCTGAGGTCAAGGAAGACTCCCCTGTCTGCACATGAGCAGGAAGAATCCTTGGGGGTCAAAAAGGGAGGGGGTGCCACCCCATAATAAGTGTGGACATGCACCCACAGGCCTCTGCGGTGGGATCCATCTTAGCAAAAAGTTGTGCACGCATGTTGAGTAGGGCCCTAGGATTAAGATCTCTCTCCTCCCGCTCACTGCTGTCTCTCCAAGATCACCGGCATGTAAGAGCACCAACCCAAATCACGTTGGGCTCCTTCTTCTCACACATCTACTTAGACCAGAGTTTCTCAGCCTCAGCACGGTTGACATTTTGGGTCAGATAATTCCTGCTTGTAGGGGGCTGTCCTGTATAAGATGTTTAGCAGCATCTCTGGTCTTTACCCACTAAATGCCAATAACATCCCCACCTGTAGCTGTGATCACCAAAAATGTTTCCAGATGTTGCCAAACGTCCCACGGTAGGCAAATCACCTACTTCGGAGGATGACTCCTTTAGAATGTGCTGAGACAGGTACCCAGTAGTACCATGTAAGCCCATATAGCTAGATATTAGTAGTCAGGATGCATCTGTATTTTGTATTTCATTTCTATGTACTTTGTCTTAAAATTACTGTTAATAAGTCAGAAAGAGAAAAATACCATATGCTAACGCATATATATAGGGAATCTAGAAAAATGGCACTGTTGAACCTAGTGGCAGGGCAGGAACAAAGACTCAGACGTAGAGAACAGACGTGAGGATCCGGGGCGCGGCGGGGGGGGGGGTGCAGGGGCGGGGAAGGGCTGGGAGAGAGGAGCATTGACATATACACACTACCAAATGTCAAATAGATGGCTAGCGGGAAGCTGCTGCAGAGCACGGGGAGATCAGCTCGGTGCTTTGTGACGACCTAGAGGGCTGGGATGGGGGGGGTGGGAGGGAGGCTCAAGAGGGAGGGGATGTGGGGATACAAGTAAACATACAGCTGATTCACTTTGCTGTACCGCAGAAACTAACACATTATAAAGCAATTATTCTCCCATAAAGATGCAAAAAAAATTACTCTTAATATTCCTTTTGAAAATTTATGTTTGTCCCAATTGAACTAAAAGAAATGGAATTTTCTTCACCTTAGTGTTGCAGGGTAACTCAGCGCCCCAGTGGACAGTTATGAATTATCCCAGGAAAGCACCCAACACACAGGATAGAGAGATGCAGGGGCAGCTGTGGGTGCTGGAGTTCTCCCCTTAAAAAGCTCACTACTTTCTTCCCCTGGAATTTCATAGGATAACTATATTTTCTTTGCAGCCTCATGCAAACTCTTTCTTGAGCTCCAGATTTGTACACCCAAATATTCACTGAACATGTCCTCTATTTGAAGACCACTCAATGTCAGCACAGTGCTTTTGAGCCACCTTAGAGGAGCTGTCCTCTGAGCTTTAGCCTCATGTGAGTTCATGTGCTCAGAGGTAAACAAGACAAAGACATGAAAACCAGGGCTTCCCTGGTGGCACAATGGTTAAGAATCCGCCTACCAATGCAGAGGACACGGGTTCAATCCCTGGTCCGGGAAGATCCCACATGCAGCAGAGCAACTAAGCCTGTGTGCCACAACTACTGAGCATGCGCTCTAGAGCCCGTGAGCCACAACTAATGAGTCCGTGTTCTGCAACTACTGAAGCCCATGCTCTACAAGAGAAGCCACTGCAATGAGAAGCCTGCGCACTGAAACGAACAGTAGCCCCCACTCTCTGCAACTACAGAAAGCCCGCACGCAGCAACAAAGACCCAACACAGCCTGTAAATAATTAACTAATTAATGAAATGAAAACCAAAAAACAAGGACGGTTTTAGAGGCCTATGAATTCAGAGAAAGAGAAAGCTTAAAGGAAACCCCAAATATTCTAGCTGAGATGAGCCTTTTGACAGATACTCAATGTATAGGGCTAAAGGAAAGCTTGGGAGGGAATGCCAGAATAGGAGAAATCAGCGGTTACTAGAAGTTTCAACAAGGTACAGATTGTTCCAAATGGCTCTAATAAAAGATGACAGTACCTCTTCAGAGAAGCGTGTTTACCTTATTGTTACAGGAAGAGCTAAATTAAACTCCACTTATATGTTTGTTTTACATTAACTTTTGCATTCTATTGCTTTGGCTACAAGTTTAGAATGTTACCTTATAGCCTGAAATACACAGGATAGCCCATTCTCGAACCTTTGACGTTTAAAGGCATAACACTTTTCCATTTATTAAAGTTGCAGAACAAAGAATAACATTTACCTTGTTGGAGGTTTACAGGAACATCGTGACCTGACCTATGTGGACAGATGCAAGAAGAAAGGATTCTGGCACCAGGAAGTCTGCAATAACCAATAACACCTCCTTCCCTTTCTAGTATAAAAGAAGCCTGAATTCTAACTCAGGCAACATGGTTTTTTGACAGACACGAGTCTGCCATCTTCTTGGTCTGTCGGTTTTCCAAATAAAGTCGTATTCCTTGCCTCAACACCTCGTCTCCAGATCACTGCCCTGTCGTGTGGCGAGCAGAGCAAGCTTGGACTCGGTAACATTATGAGTTTGTGTTAGGAAAGGAACCAAAGACTGGAAGGAGAATAAGGAAAGGGATTTGTGTTTTGAAAATTAATAAGGGGAAACTTCATTAAAATGGAGTCAGGATGGGCTTCCCTGGTGGTGCAGTGGTTAAGAATCCACCTGCCAATGCAGGGGACATGGGTTCAATCCCTGGTCCAGGAAGATCCCACATGCCACAGAACAACTAAGACTGTGCGCCACAACTACTGAGCCCATGTGCTGCAACTACAGAATCTTGTGCACCTAGAGCCCACGCTCCGCAACAAAAGAAGCCACTGCACTGAGAAGCTGGCAGAGTGCGACGAAGCGTAGCCCCCACTTGGCACAACTAGGGAAAGCCCATGCGCAGCAACAAAGACCCAATGCAGGCAAGAAAGATACATGGATGGATGGATGGATGAATGGATGGAAGGAAAGAAGGAAGGAAGGAGGGGAGGGAGAAACCTAAACAAACAAACAAAAAAAGGAGTCAGGAGACCATAAGGCGGTTGAGGGAGCTTTCTGCAGTACCATTCAACATCAATTACAGGAAGAATTGTCAATTACAGACCCCAACAGAATCAGCAGCAGGAAAGAATAATTAAATAAAGGCCCCACCAGGAAAATACATACATTGCATCTCCTACAGGAAATCAGCTACCCCAGCAACTCAGCCAATAAGGGACTGCCATCACCCTAGACTCTCACTTTTCTCCAACAGACTTTTGTTCAAAACAACCCTTCCTAACTTCCTCCTTTCCTCTAAAATAACGTTCCTTTCTTTTATGGAACTTGCTGTGGCCTTTTGCTGTAGCTTGCTTGTCCTGAGTTGCAACTCCTCTGCTATTCCTGAAGGAACCCATTTTTGCTAGTAAAATAACTTGTTTTATTTTTAAGATCGACATTACTTGATGATCAGAAATGGGATCCTAAGAAGACCTCCAACAGCTCTGAGGTGTGCAAGCAAACAGGTGCTGGTACCCACAGAGCCCAGGGCTCGCTGCTTTCTCACTGACCCTGAGTTTGAGGGTAAGTCTCTTCCAGATTTCAAGCCCTGGTGCCTGTGCATTTTGAGCTCTCCAAGCTTTATTTGGGATCTGTTTAAAGGCTTTGTCCTTTCCGAGAGTGCTCATATGGCCTTTGGCCCAATTCCTTTGGAACTGGGCTATTCCCACTGGAACTCTGTTTATTGGAACTGTGCTGACCTTTAGCCTGATTCCTTTTGGAACTGGGCTGTTCCTATCAGAACTGTACTGTTTAGAAATTTTTCTTGTTGCTCTAGAGGAATAACCTCTAAGAAATGGGATCCCAGTCATCAAAATGCTTTGAGGGTTCCCCCCTTCTAGGACCCTGGCTGATTTTATGTTTAAAAACTTGGGACCCTCCTCATGTGCACATCTAACTTGAGTAGACTGACCCAACCAAAAGTAATCTAGGACACTAATGGCTATCATGGGGAACTTTCGAACTCCTGGAACTTACATTTCTTCAAACTGAATTGGACAGCCATGGCTCTAAAACTGTCAAAATTTAATGGGACACATACTTTGATTGGTATTTTGAGGCTTCCAGGCATTATCAGGAGTCTAAAACTGCTTCTCTGCAGACACAACTTCTAAATTAACTGAGGCAAAGACGGACAAAATGACTTCCCCGCGTCTCCTTCTCCCATGTTTTGCAGGCAGCCCCGTGACGCTCAGGCCCCGCCTCTGGTGCCACCCCTTCCTTTCTCCTGCACCGCCTCCTCCTTTCCCCACTCAGTCTCCCCACTCTCATTCTCTGGCCAAACTTCTATTTTTCCCTGAACCTCTCCTCACTTCCTCCTCCTCTGAGCCTGTCAGAACCTGTCCCTTTAAAAGTGACTCCTCTGAGGATCCAGATAAACCCCACATGTCTTATGTTCCCTGGACTAAGGCCAAACAGAGCCCTAAAGTAACTGAGGGGCCCCATAGGTTTGCTAGAGAATTTAACATAGTTGTTCCAACTTACCAGCCTGGTGTCTCAGATTTGTGTCAGCTAGTCTACCTGCTTGTTGGTGACACTCAAGCCAAACGCGGGATGAAACTTGCAGGAAGGTAACATCCTGAATAGATTTAGAGAAACAAACCCTTCACTCTTGCCAAAAGGTGAGAACACTTGCAGAACAATTTCACTGGGCAATTATAGCAGCTCTTCCTAAGCTTGATGGAAACAGAAAGAAGGCTTGCATACAAAAATCTGATGAACAGGTTCATGACTGTTATAATAGATTTTAGATTGTTTTCAAAGGAAATTCTGGTCTTCCTTCAGATGTTGAATCCACTCAGGTAGGCTTTAACTCTATGTTTATTAATGGGCTGAACTGGGATCTTTCTCTGTTGGTTAAAAGAACCAGGCTGGAGTGGGACGCTATGTATGCTCCAGATTCAGTTAATCTGGCAAATCAGCTCATGTGAACTCTAGATGACTCATCTAAAAGAGAGACCACTAGAATTCTTAATTTTCAACAAATTAAGGCCCCTAAACAAAGCTGTTAGGGGAAACACAGAGGAAACACACCCTGGCCAGGCAGACCATAACAATTTGCATGACTTATTTCACGACAGGAAACGAACCAGTCACCACCAACCGGAAGAATACGGCAAAGGTCAAAAGGAGACACCGGTCCACATGTCCTGCCCACCGCCCAGAATTCTCCTGGCTGGAGTCCATCGTGGCTGAGAGATGCGGGCACCACCAGAAAAGACCCTACGTCAGAGGGATTGGCCAGAGACAACCTGGAAACCCACCCCATCACCATAAAACCCGAGACGGCGAGCCACAGGGCAGAGCCGTCCTCCTGGGCTCCCTCACCCTCCTGCTCTCCGCCCGGGCGTCCCTTCGCAATGAAGTCGCTTGCTCTGTCAGCACCTGTGTCTCCTCAGACAATTCATTTCCGAGTGTGAGACAACAGCCCCCTCTTGGGCCCCGGAAGGGGTCTCCCTTCCTGCAACCAAACCAAGAACCTTCGAGTGACTGCTGTTACTCTAAAGAGCCAAGACACTGAAAAAAAGAGATTGGTACAAACTCAAGGGCTTCAAGAGCCTTCAGCCCTCCAGCCAGCCTTTCCAAGACCTCCTAATTCCCAAGGATGGGGCCCCGAGGAACTATGGGGGCTCTCCCCAATCCTGCCTTTTAATCAGCTCAGAGAAACCACCTTCCAGATTGGGAATGAATCTCTCTCTGTCCTTACTGGCCCAGAGCTACACTCTCAGTGCTCAACCCCATGGCTATAAAGCAGCCCCTGCTTCAGAGCACTAAGACAGTTCAAACAGGGAGGATCCTTAATAAAGCTCACCAGGTTCCTGTCTCCAAACCTAGTCCCTTTTGTTCAGGCCTTTTGGGAGATACACACCCTTTTCTCCTTAGTTCCTCCACTCCCATCACTTACTAGGCTGAGGCTTCTTAGAAAAGCATCATGCTGGAATTTCTTTCTCCTAAAAGGGGAAAATAATGCTAGAATTTGACAATCAAAATAGCCAACCAAGTGAGTTAAATGACCCATCACCATCTTTTATTTGCTTTTATTTTTGTGGGCACTATAGCTGAATATGGGGACACTGACCATGTGTCCCTATTGGATCAGCGACCATCCTCTTTATGGGAAAAATCTTCAACGGATATTTGTAGAATCCACAGTGCACCTCCTGTCAAGATTTACATAGTCCCTCAAAACCTCTCTCAAGAATTAGTACCCTATAAATAAAGAAGCATTTCAAGGCCTCAAGACCATAATACAGGATTACAAGGCTCAAGGGCTCATTATCCCCTGTTCCAGTTTGTGTAATACCCCTATTTTACCTGTAAGAAACCTGTATGGCCAGGATGAAGGTTCATCCAGAACTTACCAGCAATAAACAACTTTTTTATCCCTTGAAACCCTATTGTTCCTAACCCCCACGCACTGCTGACATGCATTCCCACTGAAAGCACGTTTTCACTGTAATTGATTTATGCAGTACATTCTTTAGTACTTGAGTTGACAAGGCTAGACAATACCTTTTTGCTCTCACTTGTAAAGAAAGGGAATAAACTTGAACAGGAATGCCCCAGCGTTTCACAGAAAGTCTGTCTTGCCCTTCACACATCATGAAAGCTGATTTGGAGGATAGGACGTTTTTCTGCAGGCTCTACTTTGTTACAATACGTAAGTGACTTGCTTCTCTGCCCCTTTCTCCAGCTTCTTCACAGGAAGACAGCATCCACTTGTTAAAACGTCTGGCCTTGAAGGGACCTAAAGTCTCCAAAGAAAAATTGCAGTTTGCGCAAACTCGGGTTTGATAGTCAGGGCACCTGATCTCAGAACAAGCACCACATTTGGATCCAGGTAGGCTCTGGGGTATCCTGAACTTTCTGAAACCTCAAACTAAGTGCCAATTATGTGGTGTTCTCAGGCTAGCGGAATACTGTCAAAATTGGATTTCAGACGTCTCTCTTACGGCCCAGCCCCATATACTTAACTAAACAATAACAAGCCTGACCTTATTATTTGGGAGGATTGGGATGTCATACCTTAAAGCTTAATGAGACCACCTGCCCTTGGATACCCTAATACTCAACTTCCCCTTTTTCACAAACCCTAGGGTATTATAACCAACAACTAAAACCCGTGGCACGAGGCTACTCCCCAGATACTTAGAGCCATTCCTGCCACTGCCCTTTTGGTGAAAGCCACAGAGAAAATAGTTAAGGGGTCCCCTTTAACCGTCCTTACGCCCCACGCGGTAGAAACCCTCCTGAATTTCCACTGCTTTCCACTGTACATGCATTAAACCATTGGTCTACTGACAAAATGACGCATTCTTAACCAATAGTGGTGGAAAAATAATCATAAGGCCCCAAAAGCTGCCTACCTCACTTCTCCCACCCATCTAAGCTACAATTCAGGGAAACCTCGCCACACTGTTTCCAGACACCCTTGAATTGCCTAATGGATCATGTGAGGTTTGACAAATGGGATTTTATACACCTTCCCCTTTAGTCACAGTTTGTATGTTTTCTCACTGGACCAAAGCTTTTCCTTGTGGACAAGCCACTGCTTCTTCTGTGGCTAAAATTCTGTTAGAAAAGATTATCCTTCCCTGGGGGACACCTCTCAAACTTTGTAGTGATTGGGGAACCCATTTTACTGTTCAGACACTTCAACAAATCTGCGCTATCTGGTCAGTTTTACAGCGTTTTCACTGTGCTTACCATCTTCAATCCTCTGGGTTAACTGAAGGCACTAAACAGTACTATTAAGATTCAGTTGGCTGACTTCCCTGGTGGTGCAGTGCTTAAGAATTCACCTGCTAATGCAGGGGACACAGGTTCAATCCCTGGTCCAGGAAGATTCCACATGCCATGGAGCAACTAAGCCCGTGCGCCACAACTACTGAGCCTGCGCTCTAGAGCCCGTGAGCCACAATCACTGAGCCCATGTGCTGCAACTACGGAAGCCTGCATGCCTAGAGCCTGTGCTCCATAAGAACAGAAGCCACTGCACTGAGAAGCCTGTGCACCACAACAAAGAGTAGTCCCCGCTCACCACAACTAGAGAAAGCCCACGCGCAACAACAAAGACTCAACACAGCCATAAATAAATAAATAAAATTCTTTAAAAAAAGATTCAATTGGCAAAATCTGTAGAGCCCGTCCAATTACCTTGGGCAGACGCATTGCCGTTACTCCTAAACCTCAGAACCACTCTTTGGAACTCAGAAACTCTCAATCTTTGAGATAGTCACAGTATGTCCAATGCACCTTGCCCCTGCCTCTTCTGATCCACAGCTGATAAAAGCAGGTAAATTTCAATACTGTAAAGGCTTAATTGCTTCTTTTAAAAATAACCAAGCTTTGGTAGAGCAATCTTTTCATAGCACGCTCCCAGGAGGCGAAAACCCTAAGCACTACACTTTGCAGCCTGTCTATTGGAAAAGACACCTCCAGAAAGACTCCCTTCAACCTTGCTGGAAAGGCCCCTGTCACGTATTGCTAACCAATCCTTGCACCACCAAACTCCAGGAAATAGATTCCTGGATTTATGTGACATCTAAAGAAAGCACCAAACCCTGCCTGGATCTGCAGACTGATGACCTGAAAGTAAAGACTTCCCAGAAGTGAAGCAGATGACATCTGATGAGACAGCATTCCCAAGATGTCCAGACCAGGCCTGTTAGAAGTTCAGGATGCACCAAAGTCTCTTTTCATCTGAACTATTAACTGACTCTGGATTCTTAGCTAAATTTATGGTCTCTGAACTTGCAGCCTTATAGGCTGTATTAATTGATGGCACATTTGGTTCCAAACTCTTCTTCTAACAATACTGTTTTATATAAAACATCTTTGAAGTTTTCCTGTCTTTGTGAAGAGTTCATCAGATATTGCTTCAAGTTTATTCCTGCACTGTATCTTTCCAAATATGCTCAATTAATTCATTCCGTTTGAACATGCTCTTGCTGTATTCACTATTCTATTTTGCTTTCATGGCTGCTTTAAGCAGGGACTTCCAGGAGGCATACATGATTCCAGGTTTGCCCTCTCTAGGGAGAACTTTTCTCCTCTAAGTTGGAATAAGGAATAAGTGCCAATAAATATTTGTTCAGTTGGCTACCTTCGTGTCTAGGGTCCTGGTTTAGAACCATCATACAACTTGGAATTGTCACGTTACGTTTGATTCTGTACCTGTTGCTTGTCAAACCTTTGTACAAATGAGGAACTTAATAAGGAGATGCTCTTCAGTGCTTACAATCTTGATAAATATGGACTATTGATAGGAACTGCCTGAAAATTCTACCTCCTACTCCTCCCTGTTACTCAAATGTGACCTCAATAGGTTTCTTTTTTTTATATTTATGTTTTTAATTTTTATTGATCTATTTATTTTTAATTTTTATTTTTTTTGGCTGCACTGGGTCTTTGTTGCTGCGTGCAGGCTTTCTCTAGTTGTGGCGAGCAGGGGCTACTCTTCGTCTCAGTGTGCAGGCTTTTCAGTGCGGTGGCTTCTGTTGTTGCAGAGCACAGGCTCTAGGTGCGCGAGCTTCAGCAGTTGCAGCACGTGGGCTCAACAGTTGTGGCTCATGGACTCTAGAGCACAAGCTCAGTAGTTGTGGCGCATGGGCTTAGTTGCTCTGTGGCATGTGGGATCTTCCCAGACCAGGGCTTGAACCCATAGGCCCTGCACTGGCAGGCGGATTCCCAACCACTGTGCCACCAGGGAAGTCCCCTTCAATAGGTTTCTAATCTGTACAACTTTCAATGATGTGGTACATGACACTCAGGAATGGTCCTGCCTGTCACGGAGAGACAAAAGGCCATGAGTGAAGAACATCTGACTCTTAATCAGCGGTGCTTTTGGATAAAGATCTTTATCAGAAGGGGAAATGTAGAAATTAACAAAGGGAAACCTCACTAAAATAGAGTCAGAAGGCCAGAAGGAGGGAGATTTCACACAGTACCACTTGACACTGGTTATAGGAAAAAGTGTCAATTACGGACCCCAGCAGAAGAATCATCAGCAGGAAACAATCATTAATTACCAGGACCCAGGAAAAAATGTACACTGCATCTCCTATAAGAAACTGGCTACCTCAGCAACATGGCCAATGAGAAGCTGTCATCACCCTGAACTCTCTTTTCTCCAACGGACTTTTATTTAAAACAACCCTCCCAATGTCCTAGTCTTTCTCTAGAAAATAATGTTCCTCTCTTTTGTTTGTTGGGACTTGTCTATGGCTTTTGCTATAGCTAACTTGTCTCAAATTGCAATTCTTTTGCTATTCCCAAATAAGCCCATTTTTGCTGGTAAAATGTTACTGTTTTATTTTTAAGGTTAACAGTATTTAATTAACTTCACTACAATTGAGATCTCATTTGTATACAGGGTGTATCTATAGCCCCTTGCATGTTAATATGTTTAGATAAACTTGGCATGGTAGAAAAGGGATGCTATTACAAGGGGAAAAAAGAGAAGTGCGGTCTTTGGAGCAGAAATGGAAATCCTCCTTCAACTTCTTGATATTAAGAATGGCAGTTCAAACATCAGACCATCCTTTGTTTGCCTCTGCTTTGTAATATAAAGATTGTAAGAATAAAACTATAATAAATAGCACTTGTCTCAAGGACTACGTAGAACTTAATTTCATATGTCTTTAATATTATAGAGGGTACTTGAGATCATGCATCATTTTGGGTCCTTATAAACATCAATTATCTTGGCATATACTAAAGGTAAATTCCCATTATTTGTGCTTCCTATTTTTTTAACTTCCACAATCACAAGGATTTTTGACATAGGGGTGACTTCATCTCATCTCATGACTGACGTAAGAATCTTTATTACAGGATCTTTGAAAAGTATTTGGTAATTTTTGGTATTAGAATTTCATTTTAGTCACAAGCATGACAGGCAAAAAACCAAACCAAATTGAACAAAAAACTGGAGCTCAGTAGAGTTTCAAGGACTTGCCTGGTGGCGCAGTGGTTAAGAATCCACCTGCCAAATATTACTCAGCTGTAAAAAGCAATGAAACTGAGACATTTGTAGAGACAGGAATGGACCTACAGACTGTCATACAGAGTGAAGTGAGTCAGAAAGAGAAAAACGAATATTGTATATTAACACATATATGTGGAATATAGAAAAATGGTACAAATCAACCAGTTTGCAAGGCATCTCTACAGATGTAGAGAACAATCATATGGACACCAAGTGGGGAAAGCAGGGAGGGTTGCGGGGGAATGAATTGGGAGACTGGGATACCAAATTGTACACTCTAAATATATGCAGTTTATTGTATGTTAACTGCATCTCAATAAAAGTTCAAAAAAAAAAAAGAATCCACCTGCCAATGCAGGGGACATGCGTTTGATCCCTGGATCTAGAAGATCCCAGGTGCTGTGGCGCAACTAGGCCTGTGCACCACAACTACTGAAGTCCACGTGCCTAGAGCCCGTGCTCCGCAACAAGAGAAGCCACCGCAATGAGAAGCCCACACACCACAACAAAGAGTAGCCCCCACTTGCCGCAACCAGAGAAAGCCCACATGCAGCAATGAAGACCCAACGCAGCCAATAAATAAATAAATTTATATATATATATAAAAAGTTTCAAATTGTTAAAAGTGCCGTGATGAAATAATACAGACTAACAAGACACCGTCCCTTCTAACAATATATAAACCCATAATGAAATTCCCTTTGTTTGATTTATGGTATCTTTTCTGATATCTTAAGGAGAGGAAAAAAAAAAAAGCAGAATGATGGTTAAATACCCAGAAGTACCTTAAATAATATCAACAACACCTTCAATATACTTTAAACAAAATATATATTTTTAATAGGCAAAACACATTATAAGGCATGTATTGGAATATGAGGCACAAACTAATGCGGAATGCAAGTTTCAAAAGAAAATATTCAGTGTATTACAAAGGTAACAAGTTACAAGTCACCCTCAAAATCTAACATTTTTCTCTAAGTACTTAATGTTGATTGATAGACTGAAAAATGTTATATTTAGAGGTATGTTTCATGTTAATTATAAAAATATAACTAAAAATTGAAAATACTCCTAAAATTAAAAAAAAAGATCAGGTTCAAAGGTCAGCAAGCATGATGAAACATAAATCAGGTCGATCACACAGAAATCCATGGGTGACCATTTTCTCTGAGGATTTTCAAAGTTCGTTTCTTGATGACATAACTTGCCTAGGAATGTACAGCCTGTTGATCAGCCCCCACAAATGTTTCACTAGAGAGCTGATCAGAGCACTTTTTTTCGGTAAACTACAGAGCAGTTATTTAAAATGAAACTGAATAAAACTGGTTTCTTTTGAGAATACATATATACCATCTGTCTTATTTTCTTGGATGCTATATATTGGAAAAGTCCCATATACCCATTAACGTGAATATTATGCAATATGCAGATTAAAATTTAGTGTTACTAATAAATATCTGTACTGAACTTGATCTTTGCAAATAACTTTTTTCCTTACAATAACTGTGTAAATGAAGATGTAGCTCATCTACACAAATTACATGTTGCTGTGATACGGGAAAGAACCAAGAACACTGATTTTTCCAGTTCACTAACCATATTAGATTGGTTTCTCAGAAGCATAAGATATATGGATAAGTCAATATTTATGTTCTAAATGAAACACTACTCTGTAACTATACTGCAAAATGTTATGGCATTGGAAATGCGAGAGATCCAAAATAACCAAAATGATGTTGAAAAAGAAAAACAAAACTGGAGGACTCAGATATCAATTTCAAAAACTAAAAAAGCTGCAGTAATCAAGACAGTGTGGTACTGGCATAGGACAGACACTTGGATGAATCAAATAGAGTTGAAAGTGCAGAAATAAACTATCATTTATGGTCCACCGACTTTTGACAAAGGGGCCAAACCAGTCCAGTGGGGAAAGGATAGTCTTTTCAACTAATGGTGGTGATGGGACAACTGGATTTCCACAGCAAAAAAATGAATTTGTACTCCACGCCACACAGAAAAAGTAACTTAAATTGGATCATAGGCATAAGTCTAACAGCAAAAACTAAAAAACTCTTAGAAGAAAACACAGGAGTAAGTCTTTATGATCTTGGATTAGGCAATGACTTCTTAGGTACAACAGCAAAATCACAAGTGATAAAAGACAAGATTGATCAGTAGAACATCATTAAAATTAAAAACAATTGTGCTTCAAAGAACACAATCAAGAAAGTGAAGACAACCCACAGATAGGAAGAAAAATAATCTGATAAAAGATTTGTATCTGGAATATATAAAGAGCACTTACAACTCAACAAGAAAAAGGCATTTATCCAAAGAAGATACACAAATGACCAATAAGCACAGGAAAAGGTGCTCAACATCATTAGTCCTCATAGAAATGCAAATTAAGACCACAGTGAGCTAACACTTCACATCTAGTAGGATGGCTATAATCAAACAGATGGACAATGACAAGTGTTATTGTTATATTGTTACTGTTATTGAACAGGAAAATTAGAAACTTGCACTCAGCTAAAAATAACTGCATGCTTATTCTGATTTTGTAAAATATGCTTGCTGCTCCGAGGAAAACAAAAAAACAGGATGACCTAGCAATCCAATGTAACCATAAGATGTTTTGCTAAAAATGAAATGTTCTGCACCTGCTCTTGTAAGTTTCTGTTTGGAAACTTCCATGCTTTGTAAACCAAGTAACCAATCTACCCATGCTAACTGTAAACATGTGCACTGACCCCAATAAAAGTAAAGCTCACCCTGAACTCGGGGCCCAGAACTTTGGAGCATTAGCTCATCTGGGGCTGCCCGGTTAATAAATCTGAGTTCTCCCACCCTCTAAGTGTGGTGCTTGGTTTCTGCTACCCTCTGAGTGTGGTGCTTGGTTTCTCCACGGACTGAGTTCTGCAACATTATTAGGGCATGGGAAAATTGGAACCCTTATACTTTGCTGGTGGGAATGTAAAATTGTGCAGTCACTTTGGAAAGCAGTTTGGCAGTTTCTAAAATTGTTAAACACAGAGTTACCACATGACCCAACAATTCTAGATGTACACTGAAGATAACTGAAAACATGTTCACACAGAAACTTGCACATGAATATTTATAGCAGCGTTATTTACAATAGTCAAAAGATGGGGGGACTTCCCTGGTGGCGCAGTGGTTATGAATCCACCTGCCAATGCAGGGGACTTGGGTTCGATCCCTGGTCCAGGAAGATCCCACATTCCGTGGAGCAACTAAGTCTGCGTGCCACAACTACTGAGCCTGCGTTGTACAGCCCGAGAGCCACAACTATTGTGACAACTACTGAAGCTTGCACACCTGGAGCCCGTGCTCCATAACAAGAGAAGCCACTGCAATGAGAAGCCTGGCACCACAATGAAGAATAGCCCTGCTCGCTGTAAGTCTGCACGCAGCAACAAAGACCCAACGCAGCCAATAAATAAATAAATAAATAAAGTTTAAAAAAAGATGGAAACAATCCAAATGTCCATCAACTGATGAATGGATAAACAAAACGTGATATATAGGCAAGTCTATATAGACAGAAAGTAGATTAATGGTTGCATAGAACTGGGGAGGTGAGGGTGGTCTTTTTGGGGTGATAAAAGTTCTAAAATTAAATTATGGTGATTGCATAACCCTGTGAATATACTAAAAGCCATTGCTTTATACACTTTAAATGGGGGAACTTTATGGTATGTAAATTATATCTTGACAAAGCTGTTAATTTATGTTTTGTTTAGTAATACAGAATTTTTCTGAGACATAAAGATATAATCGTTATCTTAACTCTTCCCTAAGATTTCGGTGGTAAATTTTTATATACACTAAATATCACCAAAGGCAACTCCAAACAAATGATTAGTACTAAGAGGCCCTTTGTATGTTCATCTGCTACTGGCAGTGGCGTTAATTTTTAATCTCAGGTTGATTTCTTGGCATCCAGCATACTTTAATTTGCTGTTAGCTGCTTCCTGAAGTGACTACCTGTTTACTGTCCCCAGCTCCTCATTAAAAATAAGAAAATATCACATAATTATTTCTTCAATATGTTCATTTTATACATTGGGATGAAAGTGGATGAATGATCTGTCCAACAGATTAGAGCTATTTATCCTACAACTCATTACTTCCTAGAGCCACAAGTCTTAGCAGTAAACTAGCTATGCGGATCAACATGTAAATTCCTGGTATTTTTATACTTTTTATGGTGGAACCTATCCAGAGTTGTCTATAAGACTTTGTCTATAGACTTGTCTACAAAGAGCTTTTTCTATTTGTGGTGTACTGAGAAACAGCAACATGGGATTAAAAATGAAAAATCTCACGGGACTGAGGCGGGAGACAGATATGCCCCAGGGTAAACGGTCTAAGTTCATTCCCCGTAGATCGATACTCTGAGACAGGAAGAACAGGACAATTGGGAGAGGAGGCTGGGTCCTACCCAGATAGAAGATAAGAGACCACATATTCCTCATTCTCAAAGTCAGGAGACCTTCCCTGACCACACATGCACAAAAAGCTTCCTTGCAGGTCAAAAGGGGAGGGATGCCAAGTGGCCAAAACTACCCATAGGCCTCTTCGGTGGAATCCATCTTGGCTAAGAGATGCGCAGGCACACATGGGAAAATCCTGAGATACACCAAATATGGACTCTGAACCAGGCAAATCAAAATGATTCGTTAAAGGAAACACGTAAGAAATGCCCCATAAAAGTGATTCAAACTGCCACGAGGGGCCAACTTCTCTCTGAGTCTACCCATGTGTCTATCCACATGTACTTTTTTTCCTAATAAATACTTTACTTGTTTCATGACTTTCTGTCTTTGTGGAAATTCTTTTCTTCCAAGCCGTAGGGTCAGGGCCTTGTCACTGACCACTGGTCTAGTGGCTCTCACTGGATTCGGTGCTCTCACAGCCGCGACCCGACCTCAATCACTGGCTGGGAACCGAAACCCTGCTTCAAGCCGCTGCAGGCCAAGGCCACCTGAGATCAGGACTAAAAATGAAAAATCTTTTAGGCAACTTAAAAACCTTATTATCACCACTTGTAGTACTTACAAGTTTTTCTCTAGAAAAATATTTTGACTCAACAATTTTTAATTTCAGGAAACTTCTTTTTATCAATATATGTCACGTGCCTGAAACATGTTCCTCACTAGCCACTATCACCCACCCCCACTCTACGAGATGCAAACTAGTTCAGATTTAACCTATACAGAACATAATTTGGAATCTGCCATTAAAACATATTATGTATTCTGAAGAAAAATCATTTTTAAATATATGCTTTGGAGGATCATTACTACATCTGCTTATTAGGGTATTTTTAAAGATTACCTCCCCCCCGCCCCCATATCCAAGTCTCTGCTCCACTCCTTTTCATTCAGTAACACACATTTTCTAAGAATCCAGAAATGTTCACAGAAATATTTTGTTTCCCTTTAAATGAACATTAAGACTAGGCGAGAGTCAGTGAAGCTAAGTGACCCTAAATTCTACATCACCCACAGGCATTAAACATGTATAAACTTTAAGAGATGACAAAATTCACAGAGAAGGGTTTTTGGCTATTTTTAAAATTCTGTTTAAGAATAATATCTTGTAAGCCAATTTTAACATTATCCGGAACACAGAAATTAAATACTATGAGAGAAAAGTTCTTTACCACACCTTCAGAAATTACTACTACAACTTCATAATCCCTTATTTGAAAAATTTTTTGGCCTGATACGTTTCAGAATTCTGAACTTTTATCAGAAAAATGTGTCTGCCATAGATTAAGTAACATCTGTAGCAAGGGCAGAAGTTGCACTGTAATCAAACTCATTAATATTGCTGTAGAGAACTTACGAATATTCACACCAAGTGAATATTTGGTTATACATGGCCTCAGTTCCCTTCTGGTCAGCTTTTACTATTAAGTGAGTTAGGAAAGACAGATAAAGGACCTGCAATGACACGTTAATTTGAAATCCAATTATTTACATTTGATATCCAGTTCAGAACCACTGTAAACTACTGGTCTTTTCTTCCACAAAAATTTAAGTGTATTTGAAATGAGAAATGAGATCATATATATTTCAGGAGGTAAATGTAAAACAGATTTCCCTGTGAAACTAAGTTAACTATATTATGATCTTCCTCTAGAACTTGCCTAGTTCCCTCTGGTTAAAAACTCCCTTTCTTGGTGCAACAGTAAAAGACATCAGGTCAGGGACTTCCTAGGTGGCACAATGGTTAAGAATCCACCTGCCAATGCAGGAGACACAGGTTCAATCCCTGCCCCAGGAAGATCCCACATGCTGTGGAAAAACTAAGCCCATGTGCCACAACTATTGAGCCTGCACTCTAGAGCCCCTAAGCCACAACAATTGAGCCCATGTGCCACAACTACTGAAGCCCACGTGCCTAGAGCCCGAGCTCTGCAACGAGAGGCCACCACAATGAGGAGCCTGCTCTCAGCAACTACAGAAAACCCATGTGCAGCAAGGAAGACTCAACACAGCCAAATAAATAAATAAATAAATAAATTTATATATTAAAAAAAAGACATCAGGTCAACCTCCAGTTTGCAGTGTGACTCCTTGCCGGCTTCAAGGACGTTTGGCAGCATGAAGACCTGTGGAAGAGCAGGGAAGCCGCGATGGAGCAGAGTGTTGCGGCCTATCTACGCTGGGCAAACCTCAGCCTCAGTGGATGAAAGAAAAGAGAGGGAAAGTAAGGACTTATGTGCTTATTGTTCTCTTGCTAGGACACGGAGTGAACAACAGGATTCCTTTTCAAGGCGCTGATATAAATTCTTACTTGGGGGTTACAAAAAGCGTCACCCTGGGAAGGGGGGCGGAGCGGCTGATAAGCCAGCGGTGGGCGCTAGAAGAGGAACAGGGCAGCGAGTCTTGCACAAGTTGGGTGAAAATCCATCTGTTCCTATATCCGTTCCAGAGGGTTCGGTACCTGCGTGAGCGGAGCGCGGCTGGCCCTCAGCCCCCTCCACGTCCCGGGCTGGACGCTGGGCTTCACCGGCAGCAGGCAGTTAACTGCTGCCGGGCTGGGTTTGGACTGTGCTTTGCGTCCGCCCCGCCGAGCCTTGGCGAGGCCCCCACGCTAGACGCGCGCCCGCAGCCGAGCATCCTGCCCCGGCCGAGGGCGCCGGCAGGAGGCGGGGCCGGGTCGCCGCAGAGCGCAGGCGCCCCCCCCCCCCCCCCGACCCGCCTTCAAGTACCGGGCGAGGCCGGCGCGGCTTCGCAGCCAATCCCCGTTCCCCGGTGGCCGCGGGCCGGAACCCTCGCGGCTTTCCGTCCAATTCCCGCTGCCGGGCGGCCTCCGGGGAGCGTGCCGGCGGAGCGCTGGGGCTCGAGACTCGCCGGCCCGCGGACTCCGTGCTCCCTGCCTCCCTGCCTCCCTCCCTAACCCTTCGGGGGCAGGAAAAAGTTAAGGCGTTAGAGCAGAGTTAACTAGTGTAGCGCGACAGAGGTGCCAGGACTCGGCGGGGCTGGCATCGGGCATCTCGCGTGCCTGGGTCTCAGAGGTACCCTTTGAGGTTGGGCCGCTGGGCCGGTCCGCCGTGGTGCTTGGTTGCATCTCTCTCACCTGGGGGCTTCTGAGTGTGCGGAGCTGCCTTTGCGTTGGTGGGGGCTGGGGGGGGGGTGTGTCTCCGCGCTCTCGTCGCTCTCTGCGCCCCCTGTTTCTAGAGCCAAGTTTTGAACTTGGAGCCCTGCGGCAAAGCGCTGGCACCAGATACCCGGCCCCCGGGAGGGGAGGTACATTGTTTTCGGGGACCTGTCTCAGGGAAGGGAGTGCGGTAGTCTTAGTAGTTAACCTAGTGAATCATGGAGTCATTTTAATCCAACTTTCTGGCTTGTGTTCGCAGTGATTCCCAAAAGGTTGAGCCTTGGGGCCTCAACCCCGAGGTGGTCTGTCTTCCACTTTCTTTTACTAGTTGTTGTTAGTTTTTTAGCCCTGCTGTTTTCTTCCTGCTGACAGTCACCGGCCCAGTTCAGATCCCTGTGATTCCAAAACAGAATTGTTGCAGCAAGCTCTTGGCAGTCCTAAACAATTCATCTTGGTGGTACAGGTATGTGATAATCTATTTTACTTGTTTTTCCTGATTCTGCTTTCTGCTTTGAGTTTACATCTAATTGCTCCCGGGAGGCCCACTGTAATTAAACCCAGCGTCATCATTTTCTCAATACATTTGGAAATTGTATTATTTAATCTTTGTGCGTGAGCATTCAAAACATCCTCCATGAAAGAACCTCATGATTCCTATTTTTACTGTGTACCTTTCAGTGAGTTAAGATTGTAGTGAGTATGGAATTGGTAGTCGTGGTCTCAGATTTCTAGAGTCTGGTACGTTGCAGGGATGTATATAGAGAATAGCTTATTTTTTTCTATACATGTGTTAGTTTCCTATTGCTACCATAACAATTTATCACAAACCTAACAGTTAAAAAAACACAAATTTATTAACTAGCCATTCTATAAATGGGAAGTCTCGGTAGGTTTAGCTGGGTACACTGCTTAGCATCTCACAAAACTGAAATGAGAGTTTGTTGGTCTGGGCTCTCTGAGGGAGAATCCATCTCTAGGTTCATTGAGGTTGTGGGCAGAATTAATTTCCATGCAGTTGTAGGACCGAGGTCCCAATATCCTTACTGGCTGTCAGCTGGGGCCTCTTTGATTTCCACAAGACCACCTGCATTTTCAAAGCCAGCAGTACCTTAATCCTTTTCATGCTTTTAATCTCCCTAATTTGTCTTCCGCCACCTCCTGGAGAAAGCTTTCTGCTCTTGAGGGCTCAAGTGATTAGATTAGGCCCACCTGGATAATCTTACTTTCAGGTCACTTGTGCAATAACATCATCACAGTCAAGGAAGTGATAATCTCATATTCACAGGTTCTGGGTATTAGAGGAGGCAGAATCATGGGGGCCACTCAGAAATTCTGCCTAGCATGATATGGCTGTCTCAAAATTAGGTTATTTTTACAGTGTGGTTTTGCAGGTATTAAAAAACAAAACAAAAACAGACCCTAACAACAGCTCTGATTATTTGAGTATCCTCTCTACAGATAAAGAAATTCAGGTAAAGTTATTTGCCCAGGGGCATATGGCTAGAAAATGGTGAGTTGGTATCCGAACCCATATCTACATTTCCATTAGATCTAAAGCCATGTTTACAAATGGTCAAAGTGAAGTGCAGCTGGTCATTTAGGTAGGAAGAAGCTGAGGAATGGAGATCTATGTTGTATCTCATTTTGGATTATCTCTTTATATTAGTGGTGTAGGCTAAGCTCTTCTCCCCCGATAAAGAAAGCCAAACTACAGTGGCATAAATGAAAAGATTTGTTTTTTGTTTTTTGGTTTTTTTCCTCATACATCTAGAGGAAGGAGTCCAGGGCTAATAGGAAGATTCTGACAGCCTCAATACCTGGCTCCCGTAAATGGGTCCAAAGTGCTCCTCCAGTTGGTACTTTCTTGCTGAGCAGTGAGGAGGAAAGCACAGGAGGACACCTGTAGTTCCTTACGGGAGCGTGATCTGGAGGCAGCATATACATCGCAAAGCCATACTGAGTTCCAAGGGAGAGTAGGAAAGATACAGCTGTGTGTCTGGCTACCCAGCTGAAACTCAGGATTCTGTTCAGAAAGAAGGGGAAAAGTATTGGCTGAAAACAGCCTCTGCCACACCATTGTTTTTTGTAACGTTCTATTCTGTAACTTTCTGTGAGTGGAATATTTTATTTGGCTTTGCTATTAGTTTTAACAAGTAGTATTTGAAAGGACAGGAAGTTCTTTTTCAATATTAATGTTCCTTGATTTCACAACTGCGATTTTAATGTATAATTTAGAAAGGCTTCTTTGAGGGATCTCTTTTTCTATTCACATTTTGTATTTTTTTGATTTCTCTGAAAATTAATACATCTGTGGAAAATGTTCAAGATTGCTTTGGGATACTTGAGATCATTCTGTATAGCATAGACCTCACATCACTGCAGCTAGTCATGATTTCTGGATTCTGTACTGTTTTTTAACTCTGTAGTTGGGTGACTCTTCCCACCTTTTCACAGTTTCCTCTTCCAAGTCCTTTCTCTCAGCCCATTATCCTTTTCTGCACATCTGAATTCTGCCTATCGATTTAGACCTGCTGTAAGTCCCCTCACCCACTACCATATAGCCTTTGTATGGGAGGAAGATTACGGTCAGACAGATCTGGATTTGAGTTGTCGGTTTGACCTTAGGCAAGTTACTAAATCTCTCTGAGTTTTGACGTCTTATGTAAAGTGGCAGTGACTGCCACCTTTCAGAGACAGTATGAATATGAGGGAGATGACACATTTTTATAACACTTACTGCAGTACTTGGCAAATAGTAGGTGCTAGATAAGTGATAACTATACTGGTCTCACTGATTACTCCTTGACCTCTAGCACTTTGAGTCTACACTCTTTTTTTCTTTTCTTTTTTTAAATTGGTTCTCTCTCTCTGACAAGTTTATGAAATCCTAAGGACTAGGACCAAGTCCTAGATATACTGTGGCCACTAAATATTGATGTAGTGCATTGGGACTAGCATCTGAAAGAATGCTTAGGAGACTGAATTGTGAGGGCTTTTTTTTCTTTAGTGTTTGTATTGTGATTGCATCATGGAAAATCAGTTGGCTAAATCAACTGAAGAAAGAACATTTCAGTACCAGGATTCTCTTCCATCACTGCCTGTTCCTTCACTTGAAGAATCACTAAAAAAATACCTTGAATCAGGTATGTTTGTAGTCTTTTTACTGTATATTTAATATTGCTAGCAACTTAGAAAACCGTGAAATTGTTAGAATTTGATGAGGGTCTAGTTGCTTTTTCCTCTAGGCTTATGATAATTAAAAGTATCCGTAAAATGTCCAAAACATTTCTTGCCGGGATCAACTCGGCGACTCGAGGTGAGTGACGGGTGCCGCAAGCTTGAAGAAGACACAGACACAGACTGAAGAGAAAGATGGGACCAGGGGACTCAAGACCTCTAGGATCAAGAGCCTTGCTGATTCATCCCACGTTGCTTTTATTGAGTTCTCGGCATAGCCTAAGGGTCTAACACTCCCAGGTTAATCCCATAAACAATCAAAGGCCTCACATGACTGGAGGCAATGATCTTTGTTTGCCTCCTGGGTCCTGATTTGAGCTGGGCGTGGAGAGCAAAGCAGCCCTGGGGGCAGGAGACCTCTCTCAAAAGGATTAAGGGTCTGTGCCCCACCCCTGTTGGCCCCTCTGCGACTGTGCCTGTCTTAGGTTGTTCCTCCCTTGAGGAATCTTACCCGTCTCTGGCTAACCAGTCATCCTCCAGGGCCAAACAGGGTGATATAAGGAAGGCTCTATGCACCACCCCTGTTGGCCCCTCTGCGGCTGTGCCTGTCTTAGGTTGTTCCTCCTCTGAGGAATCTTACCCGTCTTTGGCTAACCAGCCATCCCTCAGGACCAAACAGGGTGATATTAGTCTCCACGCCCCGCACCCTCAGCTCCTCCACTGCTCAAGCAGGACATTCTGAATCCCATCGCTCGGCCCACATACTTCAACATTTTCAATGTTTCAAAAAGGTTCCAGAATGTCTTCCCACAATTTCTGTCTTTCTTATGTTAATTTTTCCATAGTTTAAAAAACCAGGTAGTACTTTTAAGCTTACAATGAGAAGTAGCAGTCCTCTGCCCCTTTCCCTCACTGCAGATCCCATGTCCTTAGGCAAGTGTTTTCAAATATTTTATCTGCTTCTTGTGTTGTTTACCTCCAGAGTTAAACTAACATTCCTGTATTACTATGTCTTGCAATTTTTTAGTTGTAGGTGTTATCTATTAGTTCCTAAAAAGATGTAGATTTAGCTCTCCTACACCCCCTAACCTCCACCTTCCCTTCCCAACATTTATGCAATCTAACACATCCACGTTTTCCCTCTCATTTTCTCAGTGTTAGTTGCACAGAATCGCCACTTGCAGTTAAACTAGTGTTCACCTGATTTAAATCGGTATTTACCTGAATTAATTTACCTGACCGCTGAGGGTTTGTTGTTATGCAGTGATTCACAAGAGAACTGTTCAGTGTACAGTACTCTGATTACCTTTTTGCTGCATTTGTTGGTTTTTCCTCATTTTTCATTTGCTTAGTTTGCTTTGTATCCACAAGTAATTCACTCCCAAATGCTTCACTACACCTAAAATCCCCGAATCCACTTAAAAACGTAAGATAGTCCTTCAGTTTCATTTCTTCTCAGAGACACCCCTCCTGCGGCTCCTACCTTCTTATCCCAGTGTGTTCACTTTTCTCCAGCTGGCTGGGATGCTCTCCCGCTGGGGCTCTCCTGTAGCCATCATCCTGGCAGTTCTCGTCAGCTCTCTCTCCTGTGTTGTAGTCCCTCTTCCTGGGTTCTGTCTTCCTCTTTTCTACTCCCTTATTGTGGTGAAGTACATCTTCAGTAGCTACGTGAGAAAGGGTGTCTAGGGGGAAAAGAATGTTACGACCTAAAAACGTACTTATGCTACTCATACTTGATTGTTAGGCTGTGTGTAGAATTCTGGGTTGGAAATGACTTTTTCTTAAGTTTTGAAGGCACTGTTTGTTCCTCTTGAGAAATCTGATGCCATTCTGGTGTTTGATGCCACATATGTGACCTGTTGTCTCTCACTCCCTGGATGTGTTTGGAAAACTTTTCTTTGTCCTTATTATTCTGAGTATCTCAGTGATGTCCCATGGTGTGTTGGTTTTTTCATTTATTTCTCTGAACACCCAGTGAGTCCTTTCCATTTAAAAAGCCATGTTCTTCAGTTCTAGGATATTTTAAAAATATCATTGATAGTTTTCTCCTCCCTTCTTTTCTCTTTCTGAGAGCAACTGCTGTTACTTGAATCTGGGTCCTTCTGGGCAAAGCTTTTAATTGAAAAATTGTTTTCCTTTCATTATTTGTGCCTGTCCCTTTTTGGTCCATTTACTGTTTGATATCATCGGTCCTTTTTTGGTTTGTTCTGCTCTCTGACTGTTACGCTAGAGGCTTTCCTCAAATACCTGGCAATCCTTAGTCATTCGTATTTAAGTCAGACCCTAAGAAGCTGCCTGGGAGCTCTGTGTGCATAGGTAGACCTTTATGACTATTGGACCTTATAATGTGCCTTGAAGGGTAATAAGGCAGTTCCATCGGGATGTATCCAAATACCAGGACTCCTCTCTCGTGGACTGATAGTTTCCCCAAAGAAGAATTCTCTCATCTTTTGTTGTGAAAGCATAAGTTGGACTGTTAGTGTTTTGGGAGCTGAGTGGAGAAGGGCGCAGGCGGGCTCATTGTTCTGGTGTGCACTTTCATTGTAATCTCTCTTTTTAAAATACGAGCTAGAATCCATGTATTCTGCTTGTTTGGTACAACTTCTTCTAAGAGTAAACCTTCAGATTTCTACTGCCATTGGGAAGGAGCTGGCTTGGCTTTCTGGAATGGAGGAGATCTACAGGGACGTGTAAGGATGGGGTAGTTGTCTGCTGCTCTTACAGACATTGAAGCAGTCATCCTGTTTTCAGCCTCACTTTGTCCCTTGCCTTGAGAAGTCCGTGTGTCCTATTTTTGAATCTTCGTGGGGTTCTACTGCAGGAATTGGCTTGCTTGTTGGTTTGCACCTAACCCTCCCGTCTCCCACTACCTTCTACTGTCCAGGCTATGGGTACTTTCTCCATCTGTGGTCAGTCACCATTTTCCCACGTGTTTCCTAACTGGTAAAACGGTAACTTGTCTGCTGTCCTCTCTTCTTTCATTTTCTTTGTCCTTATGAATTTATGCCTGTTTAATTACTCTCATTTTAACCAGTTTCTGGAAGTGAAGAGAAATTTATGAACTTAGTTCCCTTTAACTGGAAGCTCTTTGATTTTTTTTTTTAATTCTTTTTTTTTAACCTACTTTCATCTGAGAATTCTAGTTTCTTTTTTAAAAAAATCAGGGATTATTCACTTCACTTGTGCTCTCTAAATGCAGGTATTCAAGTTAATGTTAAGACTTTGAAAAATAAAACAAAAGGAAGATATTAATGTCCTTTGATTTCTAACTTACTTTCATCTATAGCTTAATTTTCAAAACACTTGGTTTTCATGGACTAGAAGCCCTGTATACTTTGTGTGTGTGTGTGTGAAGGAAATTGTTATTGGCCACAAGGGACCCTAAACTGCTCTGGGAAGGCTTTACACTTAAATTTACATACATACTACATTTACATTCATAATGTTTAAGGCTCTGCTTGAACATTAATGGAAAGAAGCTTTAATTTCTCTCAGTCATGGCTAAGCAGGATTTACTTTCCTGTTGGCCTAATACCTAGATGATAGTCCCGTATGTCATTTTAACTATCATCATGATTTTTAAATAATTTTTGAGGAAGTAGTTATCAGACTGCATAGTATCCACTGTTTTATTTTTTTTCCGGTATTTTGCATTATTGCTTTTCAGCCATTTTCATGTTGTAAACAGTTATAATTTAGTGGACTGCTCTAATACAGAAGTGTTTTATGTAACTGAGTCAAGATTTGTGTAAGTAATAATCATTGAGGTGAGTTTGTGGTACTTGATGTCTAAGTACTTTAATGTATATTTTTTCTTTATAGTAAAGCCATTTGCCAATGAAGAAGAATATAAAAACACTGAAGCCATTGTCCAAAAATTTCAAAATGGTATTGGAGAAAAATTGCAGCAGAAGTTACTTGAAAGGGCAAAAGAAAAAAGAAACTGGGTATTTATTTTATTGTACTTATAATTAGAATATTGATACTTAATGAAAAGTAAAAGTTTATCTGGCTTTCATTTTTAAATTATTACTGTGCTGTAAAATCCTTTACAGTTGCTGTCTTTACCATTATCCAAAAGAATGAGTGAACTGTGGAACTCTGGGGAGTTTTGAGTGTTGTGAGTGGGCCCCTCTCTTATTGTTTGGGAAAACTTGTTAAAATGCAGAGTTCCTGAGACCAGTGATTCTGATTTAGTATCTCTGGAATGGGGGCCCAGAAATCCTTATTTTAACAACTACTCCACTTGGTTCTGGTGGAGGTCATCCGTAGACCATACCTGAGAAAAACATTTTGCCCAGATAATCATAGCCTAAAAAACCCAAAACACTAAAATAGACATCACGGTGGTGGTGTACAAATATTTAAACAGTGCATAGGAGGAAAGGGCCGTTACAGAATTGGAGTGGAGAATGGCTTGAGTATTCTGTGTTTTAGTTAGATAGATTGAGGAGACATTGGTTTAATGATTACTGATGATCTCAGTACCTTTCCACAAGGAATCTTCTTTGACTTTCTCATCTAATGACTCTACTTCTGTAGTATGAACCAGAGGATGAGTTTTCATAATTTAAGATAGTGCCTTAATCTAGAAATAATGATTATAACTGTTGTTTAGTTTTATAAATAAAAAGCAAGCTTATCTTTTCATTGTCCTTTGACACCTATGATGGAATAATGAAATTTTATACCTCAAGATTCCTTTTTTCTCAATCCTGAGCCTTGAGTGACTTTAATTAAATTAGGGTAAAGGTAAAGAAGTTGTTGTTCTGCCTGTATGCTTTTCACTTACATGTTTTTCCGAATGACTGATTATAGTTTATAACATCAAATTCTTCAAAAAGAGCTCCAGTTAATTTGATGAGATCCACTTACTTATACATGAAATTCAATTGCGTGTTGTGAAAGAGGAGCACAAGAAAGCGGTGTCTGTGAAAAATCTAAATTAGTTTTAAGTCTACTGAAGAGTTTTCATATTTCTAATTTAGTACTTTACTTTTTGCTTGGAAAAGGAAAGTTATAAATGCCTTAGTAATTGTTATAATTGACAATTTGTTGAATATCTGTTGTACTGCAGGCTCTCTGAGAAAACACACCTAGAGTGCTTTGTCGGGTATTGGTGATTTCAGTATTATGGGTATGAAGGTGTTTGTTTCGAAGCTTCTTGTTTCACATTTTTGGTAATGTAGTTAAACTGAATAGTACTTAATTCAGATCCTGCAATTCCAAAAGAAAGAAATGATCACAGTAGTGTTTTTTAATATCTGTGATGATTTAAAACAAAACTTTTTAAGTGTTGAAGAGTAATTAAAGAAAAAAGGACAAACAGCTTTTTTTCCCCCAGAAGTTATACCTTTAAGTATTATCGATGGCATCAGGCTGATGTTCTTCATTTCTTTTAGCTGGAAGAGTGGTGGCTGAATGTTGCCTACCTGGATGTTCGTATACCATCACAACTCTATGTCAACTTTGGGGGTCCTGCAAACCATTCTGAACACTACTGGCCTCCCAAGGAAGGCACACAGTTGGAAAGAGGAAGTATAAATCTTTGGCATAACTTGAACTACTGGCAGCTATTAAGAAAGTAAGGATAGCTATGTCAGTTTAGTTCATATTTACCCAAGATCTCAGGTGGCAGAATGTTGAGAAGCTTAATTTACTCATTTGGGGATGAATACTATAGGTGTGACTGTTTGGTTTATAAGTTTTATAATGATTTCTTGGTGAATATACTTTTTTGGTTTGTTTTAATAGAGAAAAATTGCCTGTTCATAAAGCTGGAAATATTCCTCTAGATATGAATCAATTCCGAATGCTCTTTTCCACCTGCAAGGTTCCAGGAATTACTAGAGATTCAATTATCAGTTATTTTAGGACTGGTAAGTAGAAAACAAACACGTGTACTTTTTCTGGTAAAAGCATTGGGATTTGGGTAGTTTTGCTGCAGTTTCTTCAATGACACTGTGCAACATTTTTTTTTTTTTTTTTTGGCTGCTCTCCGTGCCTTGTTGGGATCTTAGTTCCCTGACCAGGGATAGAACCTGGGCCCACAGCAGTGAAAGTGCCGAGTCCTAACCACTGGACCACCAGGAAATTCCCATGACACTGAAGAATATTTATTACTGGATTTTGACTAATCAGAGGCTTTCTGTGAACCATATCTTTCAGTCATACTGATTAGCTGGAAGTAATTTATGGGAATGGATTTTTTGAAACTACGTCTTACATGATTCTCTACAAACCTGTTGCTTATGTTGCATCATTTGAGAGTTTAAATTCTACTTAAACAGTAGAATTATGAATCAGAGTTTTAGGAGGTCTGGATCCTTCTCTCTCTACTCTCATTCCTTGTCTGCATTCTCTTTTTGAGTGTTTGTATGTGCGCGTCATGTCCCGTTTGTCTTTGTGAGTGTGCTTTCCTCCCCTCATCCCACCCACCCCTCTTCCTCGTGTGGGGTGAGAGCCTGATACCAGTCTTCTTGAAGGCACATGAGTTCAGATTGACTCATCAGAGTTTTTGTGTTTACAGTTAGTTTAATGGCACTTTCTGCTTGGTGTCCTAGCCTGTCTTCAAAGGGAAAATTCTGTTGTAGTAACTGCTGGTGTCCAGTTACTTCAGGATTTTTTTCTTATAAATTTAATAACATAGTTTACATTACTGCAGAATGTCATTATGACTGGGTATTTTTCTTCTGTAAAATTTTATTTAAAAGCAAAATTTCAATACGCAATTTTGCTTCTAGTGTGAGAGGTATAAGTTTACTTTCATGTAGAGCTCAATTTCTTGCACGTGAACTGTTTAGAAGCTTGAGATATTTAATGTTCTTAAGCCCAGACACATTTACCTTGATGTTGCAAGAGAAGGAATTAAAAAAGAACTAAGGAACCTGGTTATTTATGGCATAAAGTTGAACGTCCAAATATGAATTGAAAAGCTGAACAGGAGAAATAGGATAGGAGAATAGCAGTAGCGTAGAGAGACGATATGCATATTAGTTAAGAACTATTATCAACAGACGTGGTTTTGAATTCAGTCTTTTATCACTTAGTAGGTATGTCTGTAGAGAAGGTAAGTTCTTTAAGTTACAGTGAATAAGGTGGGGATTCATTAATTAAATAATGTATTTCTTGATACAGTGGTTTAAGCTGTCATGGTTAGTATGGTCATGATTAGTATGTTCTTGAACTTACAGCTATGTGAAGAGGTGCAAATAGGGATAAAGCTGATGTAATCAGTAAACATGAAAAATATAGTGTTTGTGACAAATGCTATATAGAGAATTCAAATCCGATGAGTAACTGGGTGGCTGTTTTGTTTTTATTTATCTTCTAAAACATTTATTTGTTTATTGACTGCACTGGGTCTTCGTTGCTGCACATGAGCTTTCTCTAGTTGTGGAGAGCGGGGGCTACTCTTCGTTGTGGTGCGAGGGCTTGGCTTCTCTTGTTGTGGAGCACGGGCTCTAGGTGCGCGGGCTTCAGTAGTTGCAGCACAGGGGCTCAATAATTGTGGCTCACGGGCTCTAAAGCGCAGGCTCAGTAGCTGTGGCTCACGGGCTTAGTTGCTCCTCGGCATGTGGGAATCTTCCTGGAGCAAGGATTGAACCCGTGTTCCCTGCATTGGCAGGCGGATCCATAACCACTGCGCCACCTAGGAAATACCTGGGTGGCTGTTTTAGACTAGGTGTTCAGGGAAGACATCTCTGAGGATTTGTACGATGAGATGATCGAGCACAGTTTTTTGGCTTTTTGTTTTTGTTTAGTTCAGTTTGGTGGTGGTGGGTTTGTGTGTATGTGTGTTGAGGTGGAATCTTCTGGGTGTGAATAAACTTGGCATGTTCGAAGGCCAGTGTGGATGGAGCAGAGTAGGCAAGAAGGAGGGGGCAGATTGTAAAGATGTAGAAGAGTCTAGATCGTATAGAACTTGGTAAGCGAGCTAAGGTTTTTGGCTTTTATTTAAAATGTAATACTGTTAGTGGTTTTGACAAAGAGAGTGATGTGAACAGTTTGTTTTAAAAAGATCATCCTACCTGCTGTTTGAAGAATAAACTTTTAAAAGAGACACATGTAGCAGCAGGGAGATGAGTTAGAAACTTGTTTTAGTAGTCCCAGTAAGCCGTAACAATAACTTGTCCTAGGTGGTAGCATGGAGTGGTGAATAGTTACTAGAGTCTGGAGATATTTTGGATATGGAGTTAGCAGAATTATTCATAGATTGGTTGTGAGATTTAAGACAAAAAGAGGAATCAGAGATGACTTCAAGTTACTGGGCTTGAGTCACTAAGTTACTGGGGTAGATAGGCGTGTTGGTTCCTGAGGTGGGAAAAATTGGGAGGAGTTATTTAGGGAAGAAAATAAAGACTTCCCTAGACTGTGTTGAATTTAAGATGCCTTTTAGACATCTTAGTGGAAATGTAAATAGGCTGTTGGGGACAGAATTTGGGGTTCTGGGGAGAATTTAGGACTGAAGATACAGCTTTAGGACTCATCATTAGCAGGCACAGAAATCATTTCTACCCACATAAAAATAGCTAAGGTTACTTTTGGGACACGTACAGATGAAGGTGATCAGGGCAACCAGTTCTGATCCTTATCACAGTCAAATATAGTACTTGGTGGTCAGAGAAGCCGGAACCCGCAGAAAAGACTGCGGCGGGAAGAAAACAAGAACGGCGGTCTCCCACAAGAAAGAAGTGTTGTACCTAATGCTCCCGTGAGGTCAGATGAGACGAAAATTGAAAGGGACCATTGGATTTGTCAAAGTGATGTGGACAGAGGCTGCCCCTGACAAGAGCAGTGTCGGTGGAAGTTGGGGAACGGAGCTCAGCTGAAGGAGACGAAAGCAAACTGAAGAGGGGGGGGGCAAAGTTTGGAAATGATTCTTGCCAGAAAAGTTTTGATGTGCCGTGGGAGATTTTGTGCGTGTGTGTGTTAAGATGGGTGATACAGGAATGACATAGGAGAGAAGGAAAAATTATCTTGCAGGGGAAAGGATAAAGAACCAAAGTCATTGAGAAGATAAGAGCAGAAGTGGTGGAAGGACTGGTCTTTGGCAGGGGCAAGGCTGAGAGCAGTGCAGAAAGGGTGCGTCTAGATGCGCACAGACTGGCTGATCTTGCTGTAGGGAGATGAGGAGGTTCTGTGTACTGCTTGTGTTTTCCTTGGTGAAATAAGAACTGAGATGGGGTTGGCATATTTGAAGAAAAAGGAGAAGGTTTGAAATGGTCATTTGGGAAAGTGGGAGAAGCACACATTCTGTGGAAACAGGGTGGCTAAAGTGTTGAGATGTGTGTTTATGAATTTAAAGTTAGACTGTGGTGTGTTGTGTTTTTTCCTTCAGCAACAGGGGTGGGTGTTGAGGGGGAAGGCGTGAAGGATTTTTGCAAGGGAGAAATTGTAATGTTGGCTGTGGACTCTGTCGCGGGTAAGGGGAAAATCGAAGAACTTATGTGTGTTGAGGGGAGGGCAGCATGCAGCCTGCTGTGGCTAAGGGCCTGGTCTCAATAAGGAGGCAATAATTAGACCTAGTGTTGTTGGTGTTGGTGTTGTTGTTGTTTACTTACCCCTTAAGAGACCGCTAAGACTAATTCAGTTTGGCTTCTCATCCTCTTCACCTCATTTTGCCCAGAAAGTTCCGACGCGGAGTGTCATCTCTTGTCGGCTGGGCTCATGGGTTTGTGCAGAGCCTGATTTGGCTCCAGCTCCCCGCCGCTGTGACCCACCCTCCCTCCCTCCCTCCCCGCACGGCTCTGCCGTACTTACTGTAGCTCATGGTCCGCAAAACCCATTACAGCCTCCACCTTTTCCCTGAAGGGTCCCCCTTCCTTCTGAAAGGTGCTGTTTGTGGAAACCTGGTTATTTTTTTATACTGCTTTTCCTGTTACCAACTCAGATGGGCATTTTGTTTTTCTCTTACTGTTTGGTACCACAGGGCTAGTAGGAGATGTTGGTGTCTTATTTCCCATTGCCCTTTCAGTTTTTTTCTTTTTCCATATGATTTGAGCCCTTGAAAAAAAAATACCAAAATGCTATCAGGTTATGTCACCCCTGCTTGTCAGTTGTCATAGTGACTTCCCTTTTGATCATTTTCCTTCCTTCATCAATTGCTTTAGCACCAGTCTCGCTGTCTGTCTCTGCATTGCTACCTTGGTCACATTCTTGACAGCTTCCGTTTGTGGATGACCCATGGCTTCTCCTTTGCTTTCCTTCCTTCCTCTAGGAATCTGTGCCTCCACTTCTCCTCAAGCAGCCACCCATTCCCATGGCCACGCCATAGACCTTGTTGTCATCAGAAACTCTCTCGCCTCTAACAGTGCAGTTATAGGCATCTCACTCTGACCTCCACCTTCTCTTCACAACTCTTTCTTTAGGTCCACCTCAGCCGTTTCTTTGACCACATCTTTTTTTTTGTAATTAATTTATTTATTGGCTGTGTTGGGTCTTCATTGCTGCATGCGGGCTTTCTTCTAGTTGTGGTGAGCTACTTTCTCTAGTTGTAGTTTGCATGCTTCCCATTGCGGTGGCTTCTCTTGTTACAGGGCATGGGCTGTAGGCTCTCGGGCTCCAGTAGTTGCGGCATGCAGGCTCAATAATTGTGGCTCTTGGGCTCTAGAGCTCAGGCTCAGTAGTTTTGGCGCACGGGATTAGTTGCTCCATGGCATGTGGGATCTTCCTGGACCAGGGATCAAACCCATGCCCCCTGCATCGGCAGGCGGATTCTTAACCACTGCACCACCAGGGAAGCCCTCTTTGGCCACATCTTCACTTAAAATTCAGTTACTCTGCAGTTCTTCACTATTTCATTTCTCCCTCACCACTGCCACGTCTTCACGTCTTTCTGTGGTTCTTTACTATTCCCTTGTGTATTCATTCAAACCTTTGCTCACCTGCTCCCTCCCCACCACACCCCCACCTCAACACTGTTTAAATCTCAGTCTCCCGTCTTTCCTCCGCATATTAAAGACACCTACCCCAGAAATTTACTTGGCCAAAGGAAGCCAGAAAATATCACTTAACTTTCCTCGGTTAAACCTCAAGTGGACACAAAGCACTACCTTGCTGTAATCTTTTGTCAAGTTATTCTCTCACTTCCAGAGAAGGCTGTTTCATGCCTTTCTCCTTCTTTATTCCCAGCTAATGAACCCTTTTATTTCTCAACAAATGTAAAGCAATGTTTCTGTCACCAGAGTTGCCAACCTGTCTGGTAGGCAGAATAATGACCCCCAGAGATGTCCACTTCCTAATCCTTGGAACCTATTGAATGTGTTACCTTGAATGGTAAAGGGGAATTAGGTTGTGGATGAAGTTAAGTTTGCTAATCAGTTGACCTTGAGATGGGATGACCTTGGATTATCCAGGTGGGCCCAGGGCGATCACAAGAGTTCTTGTAAGTGAGGAAGGAGGAAGAGAAGAGAACCAAAGGGATGGAAGCATGAGAAAGTCATGATCCTTTCTTGATGGCTTGAAAGATGGGGGAATGGAGGGAATTCCCTGGTGGTCCAGTGGTTAGGACTCAGCACTTTCACTGCCAGGGTCCGGGTTCGATCCCTGATCGGGGAACTAAAACCCTGTAAGCCGCGTGGGGCGGCCAAAAATATAAAGCATTAAAAAAAAAAAAAAGGAGGTATGGAGCCCTGAGCCACAGAATGTGGTCAGCCTCCAGAAGGAACACAGACTCGCTGACACCCTCATTTTAGCCCAGTGAGACACATTTCAGACTTCTGGTCCTCAGACCTGTAAGATAATAAGTTTGTGTAGGTGATGATTTACCACCAAGTTAGTGGTAATATATTACAGCAGTCATAGAAACATATTCGTTCAAAGATTGGCCCATTCTGCAACCCCTTGCAATATACTATTTCACATTCATATACTTTGTCTTCTCTTTTTAAAACTGGAAGAACTGTTCTGACTCCTAAGGATAACCCTTCTGTGCGGTGCCCTGGGCTCCATCGCCTCTTGTTTAATCCAGGACGTTGCTTCTGTGTTATCCCTTCTCTCTGTGCTGCATTAACAGTTTTCCCTCTTTAGTGGGTTGTACCAATTTGTAATATCTCCCATCTTGAAAACATTGACCTCTTGCTTCCTTCAGGTGTCACACCCCAGTCAAAGCCACCATCACCTCTTAGCTGGACCACTTCAGTTACCTCCTAACTGATCTTGCTGTATATTCTCTTCCCTCGTATAATCTCTTCTCACTCCGCAGCTAGAGTGCCCTTTGTAAAGTATTAATCAGGTGGCATTATTACTGTCCTGCTTAAAACCTTCCATTGGCTTCTTTTCTGTCATACTTTAAATTGCAAGCCCTTTCTAAGGCCACTATGATCTGGCCCCATTTTTTTCTACCATTCTACCCATTTCTCTCTGCTGCAGCTGCACTGACCTTGTTTCCCTTTAAGCACACCAGCTTTTTTTTTGTCCTAATGCCTTTGTACTTGCTGTTCTCTCTGCCTGGAACTCTGTTCCTGTAGATATTTTTGTGTTCACTTCTTTATTTCATTTTGTTCTCTGCTCACATATCCCCTCTCGTGCTCATCCTGAGGTAGCACCCTTCTATCGTCCTCTTCCCAAACATATATTGATTAACTTGGCATCAGGTTTGTTTTATTTTTTTCTTTTGTAGTCCAAAATTTTAGGTAGTAAAGGACAGCAATAAAAGGTAGTGGTGGTATATGGAATCTGAAAAAGTGGTACTGATGAACCTAGTGGCAGGGCAGGAATAAAGACGCAGACGTAGAGAACGGACTTGAGCACATGGAGGGAAGGGGAAGCTGGGACGAAGTGAGAGAGCAGCATTGACATATATACACTACCAAATGTAAAATGGATACCTAGTGGTAAGCTGCTGCAGAGCACAGGAAGATCAGCTCCATGGTTTGTGATGACCTAGAAAGGTGGGATGGGGAGGGTGGGAGGGAGACTTAAGAAGGAGGGGATATGGGGATATATGTATACACATAGCTGATTCACTTTGTTGTACAGCAGAAACTAACACAGCATTGTAAAGCAATTATACTCCAATAAAGTTGGGGGAAAAAAAGTAAAAAATTGAACTTATATACCACTGGCTGCATGGTAGATATTTTTCAAACTTACACCACTCAGAAACAGCTCCGTTAAAAAAAAAATAGTGGTGGTAAATGTAAAAGGATATGGAGGTTTTTGAAGGGGAAGAAAGAAGAAATGGTTTGAAAATAGCCATGAGGGACAAAGAAAATACACACCTCACCTACAAGGACTTGAGGAAACAGGATATAAGAGAAAAAATAATAGTGTTATCAGGAAGTGGCTCGGAAATCTGTGTGAAACATTTATCACAGTTCCTTGTATGTAATACCAACCAGTAAATTTACTTCCAGTGGCAGCATATCTTTCCTAAGTCTTTCCTAACTTTCTTTGTCTTCCTTGTTTCTTTTTTGAGAGGGAAGGAGCAGAGATTGTATAGGAAGACCCTTGTCAAGGGGACTAGTACTTGAAAAATGGGATTAAATCCGAGTAGCGTGAGATTTACAAATCTCATAAATAAATAGTTCTTGGGGAATTAAGGTGTGGCAGATGAGTCATAGAATCAATTGTCAGCAGCTTACCAGGTGTGATCAGAGCCTTAAGTAATACTACAGAATGGGCAAAATTCCTTCTCCTTGCCACTCAGGCACACAGTTCCCTTATTCTACTGAAAACTATTGCATTGAGAAATCATGCTGGATACTCCTGCAGTTAAATGATCTGATGATCAATAAACATTAAAGTTATCCCCAAAAGAAACTTAAATAGCTCTCCTCCAGGATTTCTCTGTGACCCTTTTCCCTTCCCAACCTATCCATAAATAAAACTAGAAAGCCCTGCAATAGTATGGAATTTATATGATTATTAAGGTATACAAATATTTGAAACTTCCATGGATTTCTAAATGTTTTACATGCCGGGTTTCAAGAACATGTATTTATGACATAATAACTGAAATATTGTCACCTTATTAAAGTGTTTTTATTTATGTGACATATTTCATGAATATATGATAAGTAAAATACTGGAGGAATGGTTTTTTTCTGTTGGATGTAAATATGCAGCTTTACTCTTGCTTAACTTTGAGAGATATGAGCCTTGTGTATTCTTTTTCTTTTTCCAGAGAGTGAAGGGCATTGCCCAAGTCACATTGTAGTGTTGTGTCGAGGTCGAATTTTTGTCTTCGATGTAATGCACGAAGGATGTTTGATGACCCCACCAGAGATTCTCAGGTTTTCAAACTACTTTTTTTTTAATGTATATATTTTAAAAATTTATTTTATTTTTGGCTGCGTCGGGTCTTAGTTGCAACATGTGGGATCTTCGTTGCAGCATGCAGTATCTTTCATTGTGGCACGCAGGCCCTTTGTTGCAGCACGCAGGCTTCTCTCTAGTTGTGGCTCACGGGCTCCAGAGCCCTCAGGCTCAGTAGTTGTGGTGTGCGGGCTCTCTAGTTGAGGTGTGCTGGCTTAGTTGCCCTGCAGCATGTGGGATCTTAGTTCCTCAACCACGGATCAAACCTGTGAATTTTGCATGTGCTCGTGCTTTCTATTTGCAGTGCCTTCTCCTGCCCTGTCCACCTTTTAAGTAAGAATTCCTTCTCATGCTTTATGTTTCTGTTCACATGTCACTGCAAGGTCACTACTTTATGTACTATTTCATAATTTCCCATTCCCTTTTCTCTCCTCATGGCCCAAGGACTTAGCCTCCTTTACACCCTCTGTATGCCTTGTATTTTATCTCTGTTATATTGATCATTAAGTTGTATTGAAGTCATTTATTTCTGTGTTTTCACACAGATGGAGCTCTGAGACTACTTACCAGGTTTTTTTGTTTGTTTTTTAATTCCGTCTTACACTTACAGTGTTAATAGCCCACATAATCACTTTTCAAAAAAAAATTATTTCTGCTGCATTGGGCCTTTGTTGCTGCACGTGAGCTTTTCTCTATAGTTGTGGCGAGCAGGGGCTACTTTTCGTTGCGGTGCACGGGCTTCTCAGTGCAGTGGCTTCTCGTGTTGCGGAGCACGGGCTCTTGGCATGCGTGCCTCGGTAGTTGAAGCAAGTGCACTCAGTAGTTGTGGCTCGCAGGCTGTATAGCACAGGCCCAGTAGTTGTGGCGCACGGGCTTAGTTGCTCAGCAGCATGTGTGATCTTCCCAGACCAGGGCTCGAACCCATCCCGTGTCCCCTGCATTGGCAGGCGGATTCTTTTTTTTTTTTTTTTTTTGGGCGTTTATTTAGGGCATACTCATAGTAGCAATGACCAGTAATGACCTGCAGCTTATGAAAATAGATCTTTTTTTTTTTTTTTTTTTTGGAATTCTTTTTTATTAATTAATTAATTAATTTATTTATTATTTTTTTATTTTTGGGGGGGTACACCAAGTTCAATCATCTGTTTTTATACACATATCCCCGTGTTCCCTCCCTCCCTTGACTCCCCCCGGCAGGCGGATTCTTAACCACTGCACCACCAGGGAAGTTCTAGGCCACATAATCACTTAAAACAAAATAAAAATAGATTAAAAAAAGATGTGTAGGAAATAACTCCACTGCTGTTGAGACCATAATCTCTTTTTTTGGATAATATATCAAAACATTTAAATACTGATAAACTTTATAACCTATTAAAGGCCAAAGTAGCTAGTGATCATGCCTGTGCTCTTTTTAAATCTTCCTTGTTTAATCTTCCCAAGGCACCTGACATACATCCAGAAGAAGTGCCATAGTGAACCTGATGGACCTGGAGTAGCAGCATTAACTAGCGAGGAGCGAACTCGATGGGCTAAGGTTATAATTTACATTTTTCTTTTCTTTTGAGATGTAATTGACTTACAACATTATATGCAATTATACAGCATAAGGATTCAGTATTTGTATACAATGAGAAATAATCACCACAGTAAGTCTAGTTAATGTCCCTCACCATACAGAAAATTAAAAAATATTTTTCTTATAATGAGAACTTTTAAGATACACTCTCTGGAAATTTTCAAATAGGCAATACAATATTATTAACTATAATTTACATTTTTGGGGTAAGGATATGCTTTTTTTATTTTATTTACATTTAAATTTCAAACACTAAGCTTAAGTATATGCTGGCCCTTTGTTCAGAGTTTTGAAATAAAGATAAATGGACAGACAGCTTTAAGCAGTGTTAAATACATTGTACAATATTAAACAGTTAGAGAAAATCTAGGGGGTGGTATAACTTTATACCTTTATGGATTCAGTAGCACAAGTATAGGGACCAGCTGTGCAGTTGGAGGAAAAACCTGTTCAGGACTCAACAGAGAGGTCCTTGAATTTACACTTTTCTTGGTGAGCCTTTTCCCTAACTTTTTGAGAACCTATTGAGGTTCTTCTGGATATTTTGTATTTAATTTGTAATATTTTGTTATTATCTCCTTGCTCTTTAGGCACGAGAATATTTGATTAGTCTTCATCCAGAGAACTTGACTATGTTAGAAAAAATTCAGAGCAGTTTACTGGTATTTTGCTTAGATGATGACAGTCCACATGTAACACCGGAAGACTACTCTCAGGTACTCAACTATCTTGTTATTTCTTCCCACAGAGTTTTCTGGAGGACTCTTGTGTAAATTGAACACGAGAAAAATTTTGTTACATGCAGGCTCTTCTTTCTTTTTTAAACCACTTTATTAAGGTATAATCGACATATAAAAAGCTGTACATATTTAATGTATACAATTTAGTGAGTTTGAAGTATACACCCATAAAACCACCGTGAAACATAATTGTGAAGACAGATGTTTCCTGGATCTTGGAAATGTCTTTTATCTTAGAATGGGGCAGCTAGGAAAATAAGTGCAAATACTAAGTCATAAAATGTAAATATTTAATTCAGGCCCCTAAAACATTTTCTTAGCCATACACACATGCACGCACACACACACATACCAAATGAAGATTATTATGCTTTGTAAATTCTTGCCACATTGTTTAGCTCCATTTAGACATATCTTACGTTGTTTAAAGAAATATGACTGTTATTTGCTTATCAGATGTCTGTGGTTCCCAACCTTTTCATTGATTATATACAGAAAATTTGCATAAGACAGTGGGCTAAATGAGATTTCATACCAAAGGTGACATGAGAACCTACCTATAACCCACACCAGTGGGCCTTGATACCTTAGTTGGTGAGGTCTGTCCTAAGAATTATATCACTCTTGTGATTTGTTTTCTCATTTGGTTTTATAGAACACACTGACTTCAGTGAATTTAAGGGTAATTGTGGCCTTACTTCTTTTTGTTCTGGGGCAGTATCATTTCCTGGGAAAAAATAAAAGGTAGTAGTCATATTTGGAGGAATCTCAGAGTCTTTTGAAAACACTGAAGTTACTTTTTAATATTAATGCACTGATTAATATTAAATGATAGAAATAATATAATATAGGATTGAAAAATCTTGTAGCTAGAAAACAATTTTTCCTTTTCCTTAGATGCATTTTTTTTAGTAGAATCAACGAGCTTCTTGAGGAAGAATGTTTTAATGAAGTATTGCTCAAACTTTTTTGCTGCAGTCTACAGTTAGCCATATTTAGATTGCAGCCCATCACACACACATCTTCCCACCCCGCACGCACGTGCGTGTACACACACACACATAATAGAACTTTCACAAAACAGTAAGTACCTTGACTATCTGTGACGTACTCTGATACTTATGTTCTATTTTATTCTTTCTTTTTGTAAAGAACATTTACTGTGGTTTCGTGATTCACTTATGGCCAAAACATACCATTTGAGAAACTGGCTTCGTAGGATATGAATTCTTGAAATATTTTCCGTGTACTAGACTTTAATAACTAAACTTATCAATGCCTCTTATCCTGTTCAAGTTGCAAAAGCCTTGTCCTTTCAGTTGTATATTCTCTAAACATTCATGAATGTTATACCATCCTTCTCTTCTGTGGTAGAATTTCTTGGAATTTGAGTAGTATTTAAAGTCAGGGCCAGAATTATTACCTCTTGAGTATATAACATTTATCATTTTACTAAATTTGGTTTACCTGAAGAGGAAAAGTGAGATCATGTGTGTGTGTGTGTTTAAGATATAAATACCTAAAAACCAATAATAAAATCCTTTAAATTTGGAAATTTATTTTAGATTGCTTCAAAGATTCTTATTGGAGATCCAACAGTACGCTGGGGTGACAAATCTTATAACTTGATTTCCTTTTCTAATGGAGTGTTTGGCTGTAATTGTGATGTAAGTAAACTACTGAAATTAATTTTTCCTTTTACTCTTTTAGGTTAATTTAATTGCAGTAATCTGCAATACTTATGCTGTCCTGTGGTAGAATAAGTAAACACTTCTTCAGCTTTATGACAGAGTAAAAGGTTTAGTTATGAATTCTCAGTGAAAATAGACTACAGGACAAATTACTTTCACCTGTAGTCAGGCTGACAGTGTGGTGTGTATCTGCAAAGTGGAATTTGCATGTGTTTTCATGTAGTGTCAGCTCTTAAAATCCACTGTTACCTGTTGTTGAAAATTACAACCTATTTTAAAAGATGTAGCATTATGTATATATTCTATGCACGGAGAAATGTATGTGGATGTATTTCTACTTTTACCTAGTAGTTTTGTAACCTTATAAAAAATAACACTTGATCTTTGGAACGTTATTTACTTCTGGATGTTAAAATGTCTGGTACTGAATACCATTTTTTACCTTCTTCATAAAACAAGCACACACACACACACACACAATTTTTCTTGTTTCTTTTCCGTTCTCCCATGGTCGTCTTTATTAGCTCTACTTTGCCATTTTCTGATGCACATTCAGGAGGTCTATGAACCAAGAAAATTTAAAAATCAACCTAAGTCAGTATTGCAGTGTATACTTATAATCTCATTATAATACTTTTCATAAAGTATATGATTTGGTATAAAGTAGTATGAGGTAGATTTTTTGTTTGTATTTGGAGGCTTTCCAGTAGTTCATTAGTTGTATTAATCACTTTTAGGTGATTTATTCAGTTTTAGAAACCTAAATCAAACTAGCATTAGCTTACAAAGACATTTCTGGCATAGGGGTACAGCTAAATCTGGGTAGGGCTGACTTCCAGTGTCCAAATGCTTTCATTAGAAATTTCTCTCTCCATTTTTTGGCATTACTTTCCTATATTTGGCTTTATTTTCATGTAGACTACACCATGTGATGGTTGTACCTACAGTCTCATGTTTTCACAGCTCTCCTCATAGGTTAGTGTTCTGTGTGGAAATAGCCAGCTTTTTTTTTTTTTTTTTTAAAAGAAACCCCAGTGGTTCCAACAAAAGACCTGGGGATAATGCTCATTGGTTGCATTGGCCTGTGTGAATCTTGTGCACATTCCAGGGAGTCAGGGGCTCTGATTCACCTGGCCTGGTCACATACCAAGCTTTGGGACCTAGCTGGTAGAATCACTCATTCAGACCACCACAGAGATGTGTGCTGGTTGCCTAAAGAACAATAAAGTAGCTGTTATTTCCAAGGAAGGTGGAGTGGTTAATGTACAGGTGATAGGATGTTTGTTACAGTAACTCATCAGGGTGAAAGGTTGCCATGAGTCATTTTGAAGATTTGCTGTCTGTCCTTTACCTTGAGTCCAGTGTTAACAAAAGATTTTTAGTTTATTGCCCCAGCTTTTTTCTCTTCAGCTCCTTGTTTGATTCTTCTTGACCTCAGTCTGGTTTATAGCCTCACTATTCCCTGGAAACTGTCCTTTGTAAAGTAGTGAAGCTACCTTCTGGCCTCTTCCCTCCATTTCTCCTTTGACTTGCCAGCTGCAGTTGACTTCCCTCTTCTTCATATGCATCTGACACTGCCATTATCCTCCTAAGAGTCTTTTCCTGTCTCTGGATTCTAAAACTGAGCTGCTCATAACTGTTTTTACCCTGTGTCCACTCTCTTCTCTGGTTTACTAGTTTCATTGAAATTAGTGTTTTTCCAGTTTTTACCTATTATTCTCATTTTGAGAGTTTTGTTTCACTCTGTGTTAAATTGTCCAAACCTAATGTTACATTGTCACCTAAGGGTTAGTTCCTCTCATCAAGAACTCATCATCTTGCTTTCCTCCCTCACACCCAACCCCCTGAAAAAACCACCTTGCACTACTTTGATTTTTACTAATGGCACCAACATCCTGCTGTTTGCTCAAATTCAGGAGAAAATAACTTTAATGATGTTTCTATTTTTTAATAAAAATACTGGTCCCATAATGAGCATATATCTTTGCACAACTGAGATGCTTTCCTGTAGTAAAGTGTATGGACATGTTATGGGTGACAGCGCATACACATACATTTATAAAATTGATCTGATGATCTGGTAATATGAGTTTAAAATTCCATATAGGTTCCCCTTGCAACCTAAGATGGTTACTGAAAATGCTGCTTACCCTGTGTAAAACGTTGTTAGTAAAGTATATATACTGTAAAGTTAAGTTGTTCTTAATCCAAATTCATGTTGGTGCTCTCTTCCATTGGTGCTTGCATATGTACTTTTGTGATTATACTGCATAATCGCATTTCCCTCTTGGGATTTAGAATCCTGGGGTCAACTATTTTGTCTTCTTTATATAGGCTTTGTTGCAGGCTTTTGTAGAAGTCACATAGGAAGCATGGAATAAACATTAGTTATTAATAACAGTAGCTACTAATTATTTCTGTGGGCCAGGATCTGTAGTAAGTACTTTATAAACATTATTAAAATCATTTTTTACAGCCACCGTGTGAGAATAGGTATTGTTTTTCCTACTAACGGATGAGGTGGTTTACTTAAAGAATATAGCTAATAAGTGGTAAGGTTTGGACTCAGAACCAAAGTCCAAGTGTGTTTGGACTCGGAACCAAAGTCCACATTACTAAACAGTTTATTACACATGTTGCCTCCATATAGATGAAAAAAAAAAAGATAAAACTTCAGTGAACAAAAAAAGCATCAGGAGAGCGTTTGAATTTTTTATTTCCTAACATTTTTTTAAATTTTTTTTTATTTTTTTATTTTTTGGCACACGGGCTTAGTTGCTCCATGGCATGTGGGATCTTCCTGGAGCTGGGATCGAACCCGTGACCTCTGCATTGTCAGGCAGATTCTTAACCACTGCGCCACCTAGGAAGCCCCTAACATTTTTTTAAAATTGATGATTAACTTTCCACCAGGAGATGGGTGGGTAGAATTGTAAGTCAAAGAGTCTTATATCCTTCAGTCATGCTCTTTCTTACTGGTTTCAGTATAATACTGTTGTCTTCAATGAAATAATACATGCAATATCTGTGAAAATTCTTTGTAATGCTACAAAGTGCTACACAGTTGTGAGAGACAGTTAGAAAAGGGTTTTGTCCATTACCTGTGAGGCTTGTTATACATGCTGTCACTGGCAGGGGGGATGAACTGCTCTTGCATCTTGTACTGACCTCCCTAGTGAGCCTTTCCTGGTGCTTTGGTGGCCGCTTACCTGCTAACAGTATACCATGTTTCTAGACTCCATGGGGCTGTAATACAGGGCAGCAAAGCTGTGTAGTGTTAAGGTGATATTTGAGACACCTAATTACACCCTCTGAAACTGGGCCAAAGTGTGCTGGATTCATACCTTAACCCTCCCTCCTTTCTCTCCAAGGCTGGCAGTGTCACTTTAGCTCATGAATGGTAACTGTGTATAATGTAAAGTGGTAACCTTAACCCAGAGGGGAAAAAAAACCCACCTGATGTAATTGTCATTAAAGGAACCTGGAGAAGATAAGGCAAAAAGTTTATCCTCCAGAATAAATGATGGGAAAATTCACTAGCCACAGTTCCTTTCTCTAAATATAGCTGTCAAAACTGTGACATCTTCCAAAAAATTGCAGAGGAAGGAACACACACAAACCCATTCTACGAGGCCACCCTTATCCTGATACCAAAACTAGACAAAGATACCACAAAAAAAGAAAATTACAAACCAATATCAGTGATGAATTTAGATGCAAAATACCTCAACAAAATACTCAACAGAATCCAACAACACATTAAAAGGATCATACACTATGATCAAGTGGGATTTATCCCTGGAATGCAGGGATTCTTCAGTATACACAAATCAGTCAATGTGATACACCATATTAACAAATTGAAGAATAAAAACCATATGATCATCTCAACAGATGCCAAAAAAGCTTTTGACAAAGTTCAACGCCCATTTATGATAAAAACGCTCCAGAAAGTGGGCATAGAGGGAACCTACCTCAACATAATAAGGGCCATATACGATAAAATCACAGCTAACATCACCCTCAATAGTGAAAAACTGAAAGCATTCCCTCTAAAATCAGGAACAAGAGAAGGATGTCCACTCTCTCCACTACTATTTAACATAGTTTTGGAAGTCCTTGCCACAGCAATCAGAGAAGAAAAAGAAATAAAAGGAATCCAAATTGGAAAAGAAGAAATAAAACTGTCACTGTTTGCAGACGACATGATACTATACATAGAAAATCCTAAAGATGCCACCAGAAAACTACTTGAGCTAATCAGTGAATTTGGTAAAGTTGCAGGATACAAAATCAGCACACAGAAATCTCTTGCATTCCTATACACTAACAAAGAAAGATCAGAAAGAGAAATTAAGGAAACAATCCCATTCACCACTGCAACAAAAAGAATAAAAATACCTAGGAATAAATCTAACTAAGGAGGTAAAAGACCTGTATTCAGAAAACTATAAGACACTGATGAAAGCAATCAAAGATGATACAGGGGCTTCCTAGGTGGCACAGTGGTTGAGAGTCCGCCTGCCAATGCAGAGGTCACGGGTTCGATCCCAGCTCCAGGAAGATCCCACATGCTGCGGAGCAACTAAGCCCGTGTGCCAAAAATAAAAAAAAAAAAAAAAATAAAAATAAAAAACAACAATATATTAAAAAAAAAAAAAAAAAAAAAAAAAAAAAAAAGATGATACAAACAGATAGAGAGATATACCATGTTCTTGGATTGGAAGAATCAACATTGTGAAAATGCCTGTACTACCCAAAGCAATCTACAGATTCAGTGTAATCCCTATCAAATCCCTATCAAATCCCTATCAATGGCATTTTTTTTTTACAGAATTAGAACAAAAAATCCTAAAATTCGTATGGAGACACAAAAGACCCCTAATAGCCAAAGCAATCTTAAGGAAAAAAAACAGAGCTGTAGGAATCAGACTCCCTGACTTAAGAGTATACTACAAAACTACAGTAATCAAGACAATATGGTACTGGCACTAAAACAGAAATATAGATCAATGGAACAGGATAGAAAGCCCAGAGATAAACTGTGGTCAACTAATCTGTGACAAAGGAGGCAATGATATACAGTGGCTAGAAAACAGCCTCTTCAACAAGTGGTGCTGGGAAACCTGGACAGCTACATGTAAAAGAATGAAACTAGAACACTCCCTAACACCATACATAAAAATAAACTCAGAATGGATTAAAGACCTAAGTGTAAGGCCAGGCACTATAAAACTCTTAGAGGAAAACATAAGAATGCTCTTTGACGTAAATCACAGCAAGATCTTTTTTGACCCACCTCCCAGAGTAATGGAAATAGAAACAAAAATAAATAAGTGGGACCTAATGAAACTTCAAGGCTTCTGCACAGCAAAGGAAACTGTAAGCAAGATGAAACGACAACCCTCAGAATGGGAGAAAATATTTGCAGATGAATCGACAGATAACGAGTTAATCTCCAAAATATATAAACAGTTCATTCAGCTCAATATCAAAAAACAAAAACAAAAAACCACAAACAACCCAGTCAAAAAATGGGCAGAAGACCTGAATAGGCATTTCTCCAAAGAAGACATACAGGTGGCCAAGAGGCACATGAAAAAGCTGCTCAACGTCACTAATTATTAGAGAAATGCATATCCAAGCTACAATGAGGTATCACCTCACACTGGTTAGAATGGGCATCATCGGAAAATCTACAAACAGTAAGTGCTGGAGAGTGTGTGGAGAAAAGGTAACCGTTTTGTTGGTGGGAATGTAAATTGATACAGCCACTATAGAGAACAGTATAGAGGTTCCTCTAAAAACTAAAAATGGAATTACCATATGACCCAGCAATCCCACTACTGGGCATATACCCAGAAAAAAACATAATTCAAAAAGACGCATGCACTCCAATGTTCATTGCAGCACTATTTACAGTAGCTAGGACATGGAGGCAACCTCAATGTCCATCAACAGATGAATGGATAAAGAAAATGTGGTCCATATATACAATGGAATATCACTCAGCAATAAAAAGGAACGAAATTGGGACACTTGTAGAGACATGGATGGGCCTAGAGACTGTCATACAGAGTGAAGTGAGTCAGAAAGAGAAAAACAAATATCGTATATCAACGCATATATGCAGAATCTAGAAAAATGGTACAAATCAACCAATTTGCAGGGCAGAGATAGAGATACACATGTAGAGAACAAACATATGGACACCAAGGCGCGGAAGGCGGGGCGGGGGGGTTGGGGAGATGAATTGCGAGATTGGGATTGCCATATATACATTACTAATAAGAAAAAAAATCAAATTGTACACTTTAAATATATGCAGTGTATTGTTTGTCAGTTATATTTCAATAAAAGTCCTTGGGAAAAAAAACAAAACAAAACTGTGACATTCCTGTAACTCAGCACACCTTTCCACATTCCTTAAACATGGGGAATTATTTTGGACACATTGAACACTTATAGATACGTACACAAAATCGTTATGCTTTTAAATACTTATGTAGTGGACCATGTATGTATCAAAAGAAGTTCATACCCATCCTCCATTTGGCCTTCAGATAGTCTTCCACCCCCATCTGCTTTTCCATAGTGCTTTTACAATTCCAGACATTTTAGCATTGTATATGTATAAAGGTATATACCTCCTTTGACTTCCAGTACAAACAGCAATTACTTTCTCTAGGTTATTCATGTTTATATCCCTTCCCATTACCTCATGAGCCCTAATTAGGTGCTTCTGAATTTAAATATTTGTTCCTTCTCAGAAAATACAACAGTTACTTACTATACTGTAGACTATCCATATCTTTATCATTACAAGGTGAGGCATTTGAGAATTCTGCACTTATTATTATGTGTTAAGAGTGGAGGGAAAGTGAAAATAAAATATTGCGTCGTTTTAACTTACAAAAAGTATTCAAAATCTTGTATATTTTCATTTTAGCATTCTCCTTATGATGGAATGGTTATCGTAAATATCAGCTATTATGTTGATGAGAAAATTCTTGAGAATGAAGGAAGATGGACGGTATGTTAGAACGAATATTTCATCCTTTTTCTCCTCATATTTTTATAGTTAGAATATTCTTAAGTTTTCCCTATTTTCAGGGTTCAGAAAAAGTACGGGATATACCACTTCCAGAGGAGCTTGTTTTCACTGTGGATGAAAAAGTATTAAATGACATCAGCCAAGCTAAAGCTCAGTATTTCAAGCAGGTAGATTTTTCGCTCTTCTCTTTGATAGTAATACTTTATCTTTTAACTACTATATATGAATATTTGGCTATCATCCAAGTATGAGGGGCATAAAACATTTAAAAATTATAGCTTTAATATCTTTATTTCTGGTGATTATTTTAATGCAAGTGATACTTTGGTTATCTTTGGGGTATTCTCCTTAGGTGTTTTTTCACTGTTTGTATTGAATTCTTTTTTTAGGCATCTGATCTGCAGCTTTTGGTGTATGCTTTTACATCTTTTGGCAAAAAACTAACCAAGAGGAAGAAGCTTCACCCTGATACATTTATTCAGCTGGCACTTCAGCTGGCCTATTATAGACTTCATGGACGGTGAGGACCATTCATTTTCCATTTTCAGAGTCTTGAAGTCCAAGGCTATGTTTACTATAGCTATTCTATTGTAACTCCCCAGTGTTTTTTCGGACTTTTTTCCAGTTGGCACTGTCCCCTAATTTGTACTTTCATCACTGGTGTTGTTAGAGTTTCCATCTGTGACACTTTAACAGTCTTTCCTTGTTTTTCATTACCTTGATACTTTTGAAGTGCCTGCTCTCTTCTGAGAGAGGTTTGTCATTTTTTGGAATTTAGACCACTTGGTTTTCTCGCAGCCTGTTTTCAATTGGGTTCATGAAAGGGTATGGTTTTACAGATTTTACAACCTTTACTCATTTTTAGGATAGGAGACATGGTATGTTGTGACTTTCTACATCCTAAGCAGAAGTGGGAGCTCCTTGATCTTCCTTTCTAAAATTTCACCTGAGAATATGTAAATCTAAATATCTAATATCTTTAAATGGGGGCGTTTAGATCATTTACATTTAATATAATTATCAGTAAGATTGGGTTTAAGTCTACAGTCTTGCTGTTTCTCTTTATCCCGTCTATTTTTTTGTTTCTTTGTTTTTTTATCTTCTTTTGAATTCATAGTTTTTTTATTGTTCCTTTTATCTCCATTATCAGCTATACTGTTTTTTTTTATCAGTAGGGTTTTTCAAAATACATCTTTAACATTGCAGCCTACCTTCAAATATTTTGCACTTTAAGTATAATGAAAGAACCTTAAAACATAATACTTCTATTATGCTTATCCCATTCTTTGTGCTGTTGTTGTCACAACATTATACTTATATGTACGTTAGTAGCCTCATGATGCACTGCTATTTTTCCATTAAACAGTTATCTTCTTTTATTGTGATAAAATATAAATAAAATAAAACTTGCCATTTTAACTATCTTTAAGGGTATAATCCAGTGGCATTAATTACATTGACAGTTGTGCAGCCATCACCACTATTTCCAGAATTTTTTTTTACCACCCCAAACAGAAACTCTGTACTCATTAAGCAATACTTTCTCATTCCCCCTTCTACCCCAACACCTGGTAATCTCTAATCCGCTTTCTGTCTGTATGAATTTGCCTGTTCTGGATATTTCCTCTAAGTGGAATTACACATTATTTGTCCTTTTGTATCTGGCTTATTTCACTGAGGATAGTATTTTCAGTGTTTGTTCTTTTATGGCTGCATAATATTCCATTGTGTGACTATACCACATCTTGTTTATCCATTCATCTGTTGATAAATACTTGGGTTGTTTCCACCTTTTGGCTATTGTGAATAATGCTGCTATGAACATTCATATACATGTATTCGTTTGAATCCCTGTTTTCAATTCTTTTGAGTCTGTAGGCTTTTGTGGTAATTCTATGTTTAACTTTTCGAGGAACTGCCAAACTGTTACCCACAGTGGCAACACCATTTTTGTATTCCCACCAGCAATATACAAAGTAATGTACAGTTGTTCCACATCCTTGCCAATACTTACTCTTCTGTTTTTGTTTTTTTTTTAAAAAAGTCATCCAGAGTGGTGGTATATCATCGTGGTTTCTATTTGCGTTTCCTTAATGACTAACAAGGTTGAATATCTTCATGTGTTTATCGGCCATTTGTGTGTCTTCTTTGGCAAACCATCTATTTACATCCTTTGTGCATTTGGTAATTGGGTTGTCATTTTGTTGTTGAATTTTAAGGGTTCTTTATGTATTCTAGATATGAAACTCTTATCAGATAGATGTTTTGCAAGTATTTTCTCCCATTCTGCAGGTTGTCTTTTCACTCTCTTAATAGTATCCTTTGATACACAAAGTTCTTAATTTTGAAGTCCAGTTTATCTGTTTATTTCATTTGTTGCCTGTGCTTTTGGTGTCATATCCAAGAAGTCATTGCCAAATCCAGTGTCACAAAACTTTCCCCATATGTTTTCTTCTAAGAGTTTTATAGTTTTAGCTCTTACTTTAGGTCTTTTATCCATTTTGAGTTAATTTTTGTATATACGGTGTATGGTAAGGATCAAAATTCATTCTTTTGTATATGGATATACAGTTATCTCAGTGTTATTTGTGAAGAGACTGTCCTTTCCCTCTTGAATGGTCTTGACACTCTTGTCCAAAATCAATTGACCATAGACGTGAGGGTTTATTTCTGGGCTTTCAGTTCTATTCTTTTGGTCAGTATATCTCTTCTTGTGTTCCTGCAACACTGTTTTGATTATTGTAGCTTTTCAGTAAGTTTTGAAATCTGGAACTAAAGACTACTTCACCTTTGTTCTTGAAAAGAAGATTGTTCTGGCCATTCTGCGTTCCTTGAAATTCCATATGAATTTCAGGATGGTTTTTCCCATTTTCGTAAAAATGTCATTGGGATTTTGATAAAGATTGCATTGCATCTTGTAGATCTCTTTTTGAGTAGTATTATCATCTTAACAATATTACGTTTTCTAATCCATGAACATGGGATCCCTTTGCATTTATTTAGGTGTTTTTAAATTTCTTTCGGTGTTTTGTAATTTTCAGTGTACAGGTCTTTTTGCCTCCTTGGTTAAACTTAATCCTAAGTATTTTATTCTTTTTGACGCTGTTGTAAATTGTTTTCTTGATTTTCTTTTCAGATTATTTATTTATTGTGTATGGAAATGCAACTGATTTTTGCATGTTGACTTTGTATCCTTAAACTGCTGAATTTGTTTATGAACTCAGTTTTTGTGGACTTTTTATTTTTTTTCTATATGTAAGATCAGATATATGTGAATAGAGATAGGTTCAGTTTTTCCTTTATGACTTGGATGCCTTTTATTTCTTTTTTTATGGCTAGAACAAGTGCTGTGTTGAATGGAAATGGCAGAAGAAGGCATCCTTATCTTATTACTCATCTTAAGTGGAAAGTTTTTGGTCTTTCACTATTGAGTATGGTGTTAGCTGTGGGTTTTTCATAAATGCCCTTTATCATATTGAGGAAGTTCCTTTGCTTATTTTTTATTATGGAAGAGTGCTGGATTTTGTCAAAGGCTCTTTTTCTATATCAATTGTGATTATCACGTAGGTCTTTTTCTTCTTTCTATTAATGTAGTGTATTACATTGATTTTCATATGTTGAACCATCCTTTCATTCCTGGGATAAATCCCACTTGGTCATAGTGTATGATCCTTTTAATCTGCTGCTGGATTTGGTTTGCTAGTAATTTGTAGAGGATTTTTGCATCTCTATTCATAAGGGATTTTGGTCTGCAGTGTCTTTGCCTGGTTTTTGTATCTGGGTAATGCTGGCCTCATATTATGAGTAAGGAAATGGTCCCTCCTCGCCCAGTGTTTTTGGAAAAGTTTGAGAAGGATTGGTGTCAATTCTTTAAATATTAGAATTCATCAGTGAAGCCATCTGGTCCAGGACTTATCTTTATTGCGAGGTTTCTGATTGCTCATTTGTCTCGCTACGTGTTATACGTCTAGTCAGATTCCTGTTTTTTCTTGAGTTAGATTTGGTAATTTGTGTTTCTCAAAATATGTCCACTTCATCTAGGTTATCCAATTTATTTTATACGGCTGTTCATAATATTCTCTTACAATCCTTTTTATTTCTATAAGGTCAGTAGCAATGCCCTTTCAGAGTTGATTGTTGTAATTGGAGTCTTCTCTTTTTCCCTTAGTCAGTATAGCTAAAAGCTTGTCAATTTTGTTGATCTTTACAAAGAACTAACTTTTGGTTTAGTTCACTTTATTTTTCATTTCTGTATTTTGTTTATCTCTAATTTTGTTGTTGTTGTTGTTTTGTTTCTATTGTAATTTTAATTAATTTCTTTTTCTGCTGGCTTAGGGTCTCGTTTGCTCTTCTTTTTCCTAATTCCTTAAGGTGTACACTTAGTTTACTAATTTGAGATCTTCTTTAATGTAAGTATTTAGAGCCATAAATTTCCCTTTGAACAGTGCTTTTGCTTCATTCCATAAAGTTTGGTATGTTGTGTTCTACTTTTCATTCATCTCAAGGTGTTTTCTAATTTACCTTGTCATTTCTCCCAGACCAATTGGTTAAGAGTGTGTTGTTTTATTTCTACATGTTTGTGAATTTTTCAGTTTTTCTTGTTATTGCTTTTTAGCTTCATCCCATTGTCATTGAAGAAGATACTTTGTACGATTCCAGTCTTTCTAAGTTTATTGAGACCTATTCTTTGGCTTTCTGCTGTTCCTTAATGGTACATTCTATATACGTCTTTTAGGTGTAGTTATTTATAGTGTTGTCCAAGTTTTCTCTTTCCTTAGTAGATCTTCTGTCTACATGTTTTATCCATTATTGAAAGTTGGGTATTGAAGCCTGCAGCTATTGTTGTAGAGCTGTCTAGTGCTCTCTTCAGTTCTGTCAGTATTTCATATATCTTATAGCTCTGTTATTTGGAGCATATATTTTTATAATTATTGTATCTTGAAGAATTAAACGTTTTTTCCAACATATAATGTCCTGTTTGTCTCGTTCAACCTTTTAACTTAAAATATATTTTGTCTGATAATAATACAGCCACTCCAAATGGAAAAAAAATTATATAGACACTCTAACTCTATTTTGGTTACTATCTTTTTTCATCTTTTAACTTTTAACATCTTACTGTCTTTATATCTAAAGTGAATCTCTTGTGGACAGTATATAGGTGATGTTTTTTGTTCATTTTGCCAATCTCTGCCTTTGACTGGAGAGTTACTGATAAGGAGGGAGGATTCTGCCACTTAGCTGTGTATTCTGTCTGTCTTAAATGTTTTTGTTTTTCAGTTCCTCCATTACTATCTTTTTTCATAGTAATGATTTTGATTGTTTTGTAGTGTACCATTTTGATTTCCCTGTTCTTTCTTTGTCTCTGTTTTTTAAGCCATTTTCTTTATGGCTGCCTTGGAAATGACACTTAACTCTTAAATTTGTAACAACCTAGTTTGAATAATACCAGCTTAGTTTCAGTGGTATGCAAACACTGTGCTTTTATCCATCTCTGTACCGCCTTCATTTTATCACACATTACATCTTTTTACGTTGTGTGTCCATTAACATAAATTTATATTACTGTTTTATGTATTTGCCCTTTAAGTAAAAAAAAAACTGTTCATTGTTGCTCTGTCTACCCTGTTTCCTATAAACTGGTAGTTAGATTTGGCAACTTGAGAATAGTAATCAGTTATTATTTTTTGTAACAATAAAGCTGATAGTTAATATTGTTTGTTTCCTGTGGCATCCTGTTCCGATTGAGAGTGAGCTCAGTTGTTAGCCAACATCCGTTGTAAAGTTTCCTCCCTGATTTTTTTAACCTGATGGTTTTAGTGGCCATTGATGATCCTTATCAAGATCTATTAATTTCATCACAGGTTGCAGAGTAGAGATATTTTATCATTCATCCTTACTGCTTTTATCTTTAATTTGTGTTTTTTAAAGAATGCTGTTTTAATGTTGTGGTTTAAATTTTTATTTACACTTTCTCCTTCACATTTTGAAAGGATGCTATTTCAGCTCAGGGAGACTGTCTTATAGAAATACTGAACAGAGGAGGCTCAAAACTGTTTGAGGGAATTCCCTAGCGGTCCAGTGGTTAAGACCCGATGCTTTCACTGCCATGGACCCGGGTTCAGTCCCTGATCGGGGAACTAAAATTTCATAAGCCGCATGGTGCGGCCAAAAAAAAAAAAACCCACTCAACTGTTGGAGCCCTCTTAGTGCCCACGTTCAGACCTTTTACTCTTAACTCCATTTGATTGCTTTAACTCTAAATTCCTATCACCAGGAAAATAAGAGAGCTTTATACTAAAAATTGTTATATCATTCTCCAACCCAAGAAAATAGTCATCATCCTAGGGAAATTCTTAAATAATGCTTTTACTTAACTCTGCAGGTATTCATGTTCTGTAGGAGGGAACTAAAGGCAAGGGACTCTATTAATCTATTGCTGTGTAACAAATTACCCTGAATCTTAGCAGCTTAGAACAGCAAACATTTATCATCTCACGTTTTCTGTCTGTCAGCTGTCCAGGCACAGCTTAGCTGGGTGCCTCTGACTTCAGGTCTCTTGTCAGGTTGTAGTCATGGTGTCAGCCAGGACCTTGTGCTCCTCTGAAGGCACTCCTTAAAGAAGATACGCTTCAGTCTCACTCACATGGTTATTGTAAGGTTCATTTCCTCCCAAGCTGCTGTCCAGAGGCCTGTTTCTTGCTACCTGGGCCTCTCTAGACAGCAGCTCCCAGCATGGCAGTGGGCTTTCCTCAGAGTAAGGAAATGAGAGAGCTCTCTTTGTGACCTGATTTCAGAAGTGACATCTCATAAGTTTTGTCATATTCCTTTCATGAGAAGGAAGACACTAAATCCATCCCACACTCAGCGTGAGGGATTATACCAGGGCATCTGTAGGAGGCAGAGATCACTGGGGGCATCTTAGAGGCCACCTGCTGCAGACACCAATGTATACAACATGACAGCAGCCAGGCCTTTGAAACATTTATTATACTGGGCCAGAGTATTTTTTGCTCTTTGATATTGAAAATAGCCTCTTTGTTATTGAAAATCTCAATTGTAGTCTATATTGTAGCACTTAGTCTCTGACCAAAGCCAGCTTTATTAGGCAGACTCTCTTTGTGATAACATTAGAGCGTTTTCCTTCTCACGACACATTCTCTTATTTCCATTTTTTCTTGTAGCCCCGGTTGCTGCTATGAAACGGCTATGACGAGGTACTTTTATCACGGCCGTACAGAGACCATGCGCTCGTGTACCGTGGAGGCGGTTGACTGGTGCCGATCTATGCAGGACCCCTCTGCCAGCGTGAGTGTTTGAAAAGAAAAAATTAACAGAATTTGTTTGTTCTAAAGGAAACTTGGCCCTTCAATAACTAACTTCTTCAAATCCCTGGATCAGTAAAATATTTTCAAACCTTTTTTTTCTGGAAACTTTCAAACATTTCTTCATTTGCCAGTGAAGTATGTACTTGAAAAGAATAAGAAACAGGGAAGACCTGATAAGAAGCCCGTTTGTGTCATTTTCAAGGCAAAGTAACTTCAACACCTTGAGTATTTCACTACTATTGATCTGCCTTTAGATTACACCCATAAAATGCAGACTCTCTCAAAGTATCTTTATTTTTTAATTTTCTTTTAGTAAATTTATTTATTTTTCTTATTTATTGGAGGCATTGGGTCTTCATTGCTATGCCCGGGCTTTCTCTAGTTGTGGCGAGTGGGGGCTACTCTCCATTGCAGTGTGCGGGCTTCTCATTATGGTGGCTTCTCTAGTTGTGGAGCATGGGCTTATTAATTGTGGCTCATGGGCTCTAGAGCGCAGGCTCAGTACTTGTGACACACGGGCTTAGTTACTCTGAGGCATGTGGGATCTTCCCAGACCAGGGATCGAACCCCTGTCCCCTGCATTGGCAGGTGGATTCCTAACCACTGTGCTACCAGGGAAGCCCCCAAAATGCCTGTAAGAGGAAGCTTTTCTTGATGTGGTTGAACGTGTTTTGTTTTGTTTTTTTAAGAACTTTTATTGAGATACAGTTAACAGACAATAAACTGCGTATATTCAGAGTGCACAATTTGGTATCCCAATCTCCCAGTTCATTCCCACCCCAACCCTCCCTGCTTCCCCCACTTGGTGTCCATATGTTTGTTCTCTACATCTGGGTCTCTATTTCTGCCTTGCAAACTGGTTGATTTGTACCATTTTTCTATATTCAGCATATATGTGTTAATATACGATATCTGTTTTTCTCTTGGTTGAACGTTTTTGAGATTTTTTTGTTTTGTTTTTTGGTATATTAGAACCACTACAGCTTTATGTGTTTTGTTTATACTTGATTTTTAGTGTTTACACAAAAGAGTAGTTCCTTCCCACTGCTATTTTGGTACTGCATTTGTTTCTTTAGTGTTGATAGACATAGTTATGTATGTTATTTTAATCTCATAGACCTGCTTCATTATCATTTTTGTACAAATGTGTTTTAGTTTCAAAATCGTAATTGCCTCTGTCTTTACACTTGTTACTATCACTTCTGTGCTGCCCACAAGTTCCTATTTTCTTGTTCTGGGAAAGAAATGATCAAGTTGCAGGGGATATAGGAAAGAAAAGATAGTAGGAGGGGGTAAGGGTAGGGGGATGGATTGATTGGGAGTTTGGGATTGACACACACACACTGCTATATTTAAAACAGATAACCAACAGGGACCTCCTGTAGAGCACAGGGAACTCTGCTCACTACTCTATAATAACCTAAATGGGAAAAAAATCTGAAAAAGAAAGGATAAATGTATAACTGAATCACTTTGCTGTACACCTGAAACTAACACAATACTGTTAATCAACTATGCTCCAATAAAAAATAAAAATTAAAAAAAGGCATTGGGAGAAGTAAGGAAAAAGAAAAGTTATACATCTCAGGGTCTTTCTCAAAATCTTTTTTTCCTCCCAAATTACCCAAATTGTAATTACTTTGAACTCAGGTTTTTTGTTTGGTTTCTGTACAGTTTGTTACTGAAGTATCTCTTGATTTTTAACACAGCTTTTTGAGCAGCGGCACAGAATGTTAGAAGCTTTTGCAAAACATGATAAATTGATGAAAGATTGTTCAATTGGAAAAGGTACTTATACTGGAATTGTTCTGGCTTAAAAAAAGAATTCTCTTGTGCTGAAAACTTTTTTCTAACTTCAGGTTTGGGGTTTTATTGCAGGATTTGACCGTCATCTTTTAGGTCTCTCACTCATAGCAAAAGAGGAAGGTCTCCCTGTTCCAGAACTCTTTACAGACCCACTTTTCTCCAGAAGGTAATATAACCTAGTGTTTTGTGACCTCGTCAGTTTCTTTCTTCCTGAGTGTTAAAAGCTTTTCAGAAACAATGAAAGCTTCTGTAAGCCTAGTAAAATATCCTTTCTTTGTGCCATACAGCGGAGGAGGTGGAAACTTTGTCCTCTCAACAAGTCTGGTTGGTTATTTAAGAGTCCAGGGAGTGGTGGCTCCCATGGTACACAATGGCTATGGATTTTTCTATCATATCAGAGATGACAGGTGAGGCTGCTCTTTTTATTCTTCCTGTGCTCACTTGTGTTGTTTGAACGTCTGTCCCACACTGTGATTCTCATTGTGTCGTCATCTGTCACTTGCTGCATGGACAATTATTTTTTACCACTTAGGCGTTTAATGCATATTTGTTTCTCTTTCCTGCTTTTGAGACTTCAGTGAAATCAGTCCTTTAGGCGTTTTGCGCAGAACACTGTTTCAGGTTGACTCAGTGATCACATCCTCTTCCTCCTCCTCCTCCAAAATCAGTACACATGTTACCATAGTTGTCCTACCCAAGGTATTTGATGGTAAGTTTAGAGAAAATTTGACGGGCTGTAAATATGTGGTGGTTAGTGCAGTCATAGACAATACGAATGAGACGAAGACAGGAGACAAGGTACATGAATTTATATTCAGAATAGGACGTTTTACCAATTTAGATGCATTTCATTTCAGTTGTATGGGGTTTGACTTAAATAGGAAAGAAAATACTAAAACCTGGTAGGGGAAAGAGAGGTGGAGAACAAGGTAATAGGGAATTGACAGACAGGCTTGTAAGGTCCCCTCTCACAGAGTCTGGCCATCTCTTCACAGGGGTCTGTCAAAGCTTGGGACCCTGAATTAAAATAATGGGGCTACATTGGGCACTGTGTGCATGAGAGGAGAGCACGCTGAGAGACACTTCAGGTGTAATGTGAAAAGTGGGAATAATGTTTGACATGTTTCAGTTTCTAAAATACTGTTTTTCTGTTTTTCATTTTTAAAGAGTTTACAGTCAGTGTTATTTCTTCAAAATTTTATTGTCTGTCTCCACATAAGGCATGATTTGTGGATACCAGAGGTGCTTGTATTTGTTGGCATCTAAATCTTAGATGATGTATTCCCATAGGATTCAGTTTCTATACAGTAACCTACAAATTAAAGGTTGAATGATAAAGGTTAAACATGGATCTTATTATCCTTTTTCATAATAGAGGTCTCAAATCATCATCATATACAGAGAATAAGGATTCTAACATATTCCCTGACAAATTGTGGATCTTATGCTGCATGCAGTGATAGGAGTTGAGGCCAGATATGCTTCAGTCTCTTTGACTTTTTGAAAAATATATTTTTAATGATCCTGGGACAGAACGTCCATTCACTCATTCAGGAAACATTTAGTGAGAACTTACAGTGTGGTGAGGATGGTCTTAGTGTTTAGAACACAATACAGACAAGATCCCCTCTCTTACAGATGTATTTTCTACTTGGGAAACAGGAACAAGAGCAAGCAGATAAGCAGGATAACTGCAAACAGGGATGGATGTTGCAGAGGAAATGATCAAGTTGATATGGTCATAGAGACAGACTGGTAGAGAGATGGAGCACTGTTCTGTACAGTGTGCGGTCAGGGGAGGTGTCTGAGAGGGACAGTGGGCTGAGAAGGGTGTGAAGGAATTCGTCTTACAAACAGCCAGGAAAACAGCTCTGCAGACTCTGATCCCTGCTCGCCTCTCCAGCGCTGCCACCCAGGCTCAGCCACAGTCTTCTCCCACTGAGGTCACTGCAGCAGGGTCTCCGTGGTCTCCTCGCTCCCACTCTGCCTTCCCTACAGACCATTCTCTGCACAGCAGCCCCGACGGCCCAGTGGAGCGCAGGTCGTATTGTTCTCCTACTCAGAACCCTCGGAGGGCTTTACCTTTCACTCACACAAGGTCCAGAGGCCCCCTGTGAGACCCTGCGTGACCTAGCTCTCCTCTCCCTCGCTGGCCTTGTCTCCTGCAACACTGCTACTGATTCCCTCTCCCTCCAGCCACACTGGCTGCCTTGTGCCTTGAACATGCCAGGCAGGCGCCCTCCTCAAGGCCTTCACGGTCATGATTTCCTCGGCTTAGTGGTCTCTTCCTTCAAATACATGCAAGGATGACTCCCTTACCTCATACAGATATTTGCTCTCATCTGAGAGGCCTTCCCTGACCATCTAAAATAGCATGTTCCCCCCTTCCCCACACACAGCTGCTGCATTTTAACATTTATAACCACCGTGTGTGTGTGTGTGTGTGTGTGTGTGTGTGTGTTGTGTATTTCTTTGTTTGTTACCTATCTTTCCTTCCTAGAAAAGAAACCCACAAGAACTTGGTCTTTATTTTTGTATCCGTAGCTCTAACAATACCTCATAAATAGGCTGCACTCAGTCAGTGTTCCGCAATGACTTTGTTGTTTAACATAAGTATACAGGTCTGAGGGGAGGGAGGAGCATGGGATTTTAAGGGACAGAGGCACTGAGGCTATGCATTAACAATTGAGTGCGAGGGTGGTAGAGGAAGCGATTGAGGAGGGGTAGACAAGAGCTAAGTCTGGTAGGGAGGGCAGTGTTCTCAACCCTGAGTACGCATGAGAATCACCTGGAGAGCTTTAAAAACAGTACTCCTGGAGATACTGATTTGGTTAGGGTGGTCAGTTGATGTAGGGCTTTGTAACATGTTAAGGAGTTTGAATTTTCTCCTAAAAATAATGGGGAGCATTTTACAGATTTTAAGCATGAAACTTACATATTTTATCTACATATGCAAAGGACCCTTGGCTGTTATATGCAGTATAAATTAGGTGGACGGTAATATGAGCAAGAATGAGATGAAGGAAATGAGGAAGCACGGATGATACTTTGAACGAGGCAGTTGATACTGAAGGTGGAGAGCAGTGCAGGGATTTGAGAGAGATTTTGGAGGTAGAACCAGTAAGATTTCCTGATGGATGGCTGATTCTGATGGTGGCATTTACTGAGATGGAGAAAATTAGGGGGCATATGGGCATGTTAGGGTAGAATCAACAATTTTGTTCTGTACATGGTAACTTCAACATTTCTGCTAATACAGGAATTTATTATAATTTATATTTATATACAAGAGGATATGCCAGTAGGCAGTAGGATATATGTTTGCAGCTCAGAAAAGAGGTCAGAGCTCGAAGTGTACATTTGTGAGTCATTACTCTGTATACACCCAAAATAGTTTTCAAATGAAATATCAATACATAGAAATTCTCTGAAAGGAATTTTTTCATTCATTGTTAAGCTTGAAAATGTGTGACCTAAAGAAAATTGGTTTATTTTTGAAGTAGCATTTTACTTTAGATGTACTGCATGCTCATTGTAAAAAAAAATTTGTAAAATATGGAAAAATATAGGAACAAAGTTAACATTTCCATTATAAGACATAAGGCCATTATCTTTCTAATGTATAATGTGCATAGATTGTGTGTGTGTAATTTTTACAAATTTAGATCATATTGTAAATATTTTAGTGTCTTTTTGTGGATTGCATTCTCACTTAATGTTATCTCAGGCATTTCCCAATGCCATGAAATATGCCTTGAAGTATTTTAATGGTTGAGTAATGTCTAGTCTTACAGATGTCCAGAATTTATCTAACCACTTCCCTACTCTTCTCCAGTTTTTCTCATTACAAATAATGATAATATTATATCTTTCTTTGTCTCATCACATCAGTGCCAACTTTAGGCATTTTAAAGCAGTCTGTACAAATTGTACAGGCAAAAATAACCTGAATTCTTATGAAGCAAAACATTTTCTCTGTTTTTTGGCATCTGTGTATATTCTTCTGTGAATTGTGCAGGTAGGAATGATTGTTCTTTCTCTAATTTAAAAATATAACTGAATTTAAAAAAAATTAACACAAATAGAAATTAATATTTTCAGAGAAATATTTAGATCTTACTAAATATTTGAGAAGCATATGCACAGTGTAGCTAGAAAATGCCTACTGATCCTGGATCACTAGGTGAAAACAAGGCAAGACTTTCTGTAGGTTGCTGTATACCTTTCAGCAGATATAATCCACTCGAACATTGATTTCATCATTATGTACTGGGCCAGAACATGGTTTTATTTCGTTCTGCTTTAATCTAAGGTACATGTCAAAGATCTGTACTTTCCTGTCGTAATTTTTAGTGATGTGAAATTACATGGTCTCGTCCACAAGCTTTATATTACACAACATTTTGGTTTTAACTTGAGCATAATGCATGTTTTGTTGTAGAAAGTTTCTGTGTCTGGAAAGGGGAAGGCTAGTTGCGAGAGAGTTAGTAACCAGGTTTCAGCTCTGAGCCTACCAGAAGCCAGGTGTCTTGCCTATCTTTCAGCTTCCTGGGACCGTTTTTATCACCTGCCAGAGAGGGGATTTCTTCCTCAGGACGATCTAGAAGGACATGGTGGTAGAAGGCCTATCTTGGTTTCAAGAGTTTCTCTCTGGCTTTGCTAGAAACAGCCTTTCTCTCCTCTTATCCTTCTTTCTCTATTTTATTATTATTATTTTTTTACTCTCTTCAAGCACTATATTCTTCTTTAAAAATAGCTCGTTTCATTGCAGACAGTGGCATGAATTCATATTCTAACTCATTCCATTTGGGGCCTGTTAGGAAGGTCTTTTATAGGAAGAGGTGAGCTTGTTTAGTAACACAATAAGACCCGACTCCAGAGCCCTCGAGCTCTGGCTAGTGTTTTGTTCCCTTTTGTCCTTAGGCTCTCGTCATGCAGTACATTAGCTGTTCCTAGCATTGCATGTAAACATGGCTGTACTTTCTGTTGTGTCAGGTTACATTTCCCTCATGTGAGCAAGAAATCACATTTCATGTATGAACAGCTAGATGGAGTAAAGGTCATGGCTCTGTTCACCATCACTATGGGAGCCTTTTTGTGCTGATTTTTGCATTTGTACTTAATCATTTATTATTTGCGCTTCACAGGTTTATTGTGGCCTGCACAGCCTGGAAATCATGTCTGGAGACTGATGCAGAGAAGCTAGTTAAGCAGGCTTTTCGTGCTTTCCAAGATATGATGCACCTGGTGAACGTTGCTCACCTTTAGAGACTAATCATTTAATAAGCACTTAACAGAATACATCATAAAACTGGATGCCAGGAGTTTGGTTGGTGATACGAGATAGGAAGGGATGTTGACTGAAGGAAACGTCACATGTAGAAATTAGTAGAATCATGCTCTCTAAAGGTATTCTGACATAGAAAGTAGAAATATTTTTAAGCTTCCTCTAACGCAGAAGCAGTACAAATTATGATATGACTATAGAACTATGCAAAGTTTAAGATTAGCCTCAACAATGCAAATCTACAGATTTTTAGCAATGCAAATCTAAGTCTTAAATCCCTTCGTCGGTATCTGTATAGGTTATAAATCTTCTCTCCGAACATCATGGTAGAGTCTGTCTCAAGCACTTTAACATTTTCCAGTTGCCAAAGGATATGAAATACATGATTGGATGCTAATTTCCCTGAAATCAATGAGTGCACATTCACCACAGGGGTATAAGCCTACTCTATTTGGGAAAGACCACTACAGTTTAATCTGAAAAAAAGTTTGTTGAACAGACAGACAAATTAGATTGTAGTTAAGAATTTACACCCTCCGACACACACAAAAAACCCTAACAAAGTTTATTATAGTATATTGTTATAATTAGTTTTGTGAATATGAAATTAAAGCACTTATATTTAAAATTAGTGACTTTAAAAGGATTAAATACTAAATCAGATTCGCAGGATTGTTTTTCCCTTGGTTGAATTTTGTAGTTCCTACTCTCAGAAAATAAAATTCTCAGAATCATACAGCTTCTTGTTTTGTATTTGAGTGACTCATTCGTGTCTGACCCTCTACTTTCTGACCAGTTATGTATTGTTGTGCAGTAAACCATGCAGAACCTACGGTCGTGAGACAGTTGACCTCTTCTTGTGGTCATGTCAGTTGACTGTGCCCATTTGGATGGTGCTGCTGCCGTCCCGTCTGAGTGAGGCACGCCGTTGCCATCACCAGGCTGCTGGGGGAGGCTGGGGAGGCTGAGACAGCCTCCCCACCGCCTGGGGACGCGGTGGCTGAGACTCTCTCTGAGTGGTCTTTGATCGTTCAGGATTCTAGCCTGGACTTCGTACTGGGCAGTGGGAATGTTCCAAGAGTGAAAGGTAGACGTCCTCTTGCGACCTTGGTGCTGAAGTCACATTGAAGTCACATGATGTCCCTTCTGCATGCTCTTGGCTAGAACAAGTTACAAGAGCAGTCCAAGTTCAAGCGGAGGAGGGAAAAGGTTTTATCTCATGGTAAGAGGAGCAGCAAAGTAATTTTGTAAATGACTTTGTAAATGTAAATGAGTGGGCACGAGACAGCATGATTTATTGGGGGCCATTTTGCAGCAATCTACCACAAATATTACAATATATTTAGTGCACTGGTTATATAACACATGTCCTTTTTTGGTTACATTTTCATATGCTTTGATTTGATAAGGCTGGTTTATTATCATTGCTTTGTGAAAACATTCAAAGTTGGCTTCTATAGCATGTGATGTATCCTTAACAGCTAATATAGAACAGAAAGATGAAATCTGAACCAGGATCTTTTTACTCACTAGAACAAGAGTTGACTGGATTGCCAAGCCACTTAGTGCCATTTGGTTGTTTTTAAGTAACACCTAAAGAATTGGGTGTTTTAGAAGCTGATCGCCTCCTGCAGAGAAACCTTTTCACTCATGCTTTAACATGTTTCTCTAATCTGCCTGAAGTTAAGAATCATCTGGAACGCTTTTTACAAAGAGATTCTTGGGCTTTACCCATACCTACTAAGTCAGAATTTCCAGGAGCAAATAAATGCTCCATGATCCTTATCAGGCATGTTTACACAGCAGTTTGCATTTTCACCTTGAGTCACTGTGGTAATGTACCCTTTGCCCCACTCTTCTCTTGGTTAACTGAAATTCAGTCTACTGCTACACATGGTTACCTTTGAAAAATTTCTTAGTAGTATGTGGTTTATTCATATGGAAGACCTGATTTGGGTAGATGACAGACCTAAACAACTTGTCACAGCAGTGAGAATGGTTATTGCTTCAGTAAATTAAGGAAAAAACATTTCAGAGTGGTAGGCTTCCAAGGGTTGCCTAGAATATTTCTTTTTGCTCTCCATCTAAACATATTTCCTCTTATAGAAGTGGATTCATATTCTGGGAAAATCAAATTACTTGTAAATAATGCAGTGCTTATAGAAACAGGATTTTATTGATGTTTCTTTCCAATAAAAAATATGCCTGTTGTTTTATATAGAACAAATATGCACCTACAGTTAGCTTCTCTAAGGACAGTTCCATTTTCTCTTGGAATCTGATGATAAAGCTGGGAATACGTTCCTTTTTTTAAAACCTCAATTCTCTAATAGAATAATTTGAAAATTTACGAAGGGAGAGAGTAGGCTATTGAATGATAATTTTTTTCCTTTGTAACAAGGAAAATTGTTCCCAAACTACCCTATCATCTACCCAGTGAATCAGGACCATAAGAATTTTCCCTTTGTGAGTTTTTCTAATTCTAGTTTTATTTAACTAATTTTTTAATTGAAGTATAGTTGATTTACAATGTTAACTTCTGCTGTACAGCAAAGTGATTCAGTTTCACATACACATACATTCTTTTCCATTATGGTTTGTCACAGGATATTGAATATAGTTCTCTGTGCTGTACAGTAGGATCTTGTTCTTTATCCATTCTGTATATAAAAACTTAGATCTGCTAACCCCAGCCTTGCACTCCAGCTGTCCCCCAACCCTCTCCCCCTGGGCAACCACCAGTCTGTTCTCTGTGTCCATGATTCTGTTTTTTTCATAGGTTCATTTGTGTCATATTTTAGATTCCACATATAAATGATAACATAATGGTATGTGTCTTTCTGACTTACTTCACTTAGTATGATAATCCGTAGCTGCATCTGCACATGGCATTATTTTGTTCTTTTTTATGCTGAGTAGTATTTCATTGTATAAATGTACCACATTTTCTTTATCCATTCATCTGCTGCTGAACATTTACGTTATTTCCATGTCTTAGCTGTTGTTAATAGTGCTGCTATGAACATAGGGGTGCATGTATCTTTTTGAATTATAGTTTTGTCTGGATATATGCCCAGGATTGGGATTGCTGGATCACATGGTAACTCTGTTTTTAGTTTTCGGAGGAACATCCACACTGTCTTCCACAGTGGCTGCACCAACTTACATTCCCACCAACAGTGTAGGAGGGTTCCCTTTTCTCCACACCCTCTCCAGCATTTGTTATTTGTAGAGTTTTTAATGATGGTGTGGGGTGATACCTCATTGTCATTTTGATTTGCATTTCTCTAATAATTAGCGATGTTGAGCATCTTTTCATGTGCCTGTTGGCCATCTGTATGTCGTCTTTGGAGAAATGTCTGTTTAGGCCTTCTGCCCATTTGTCAGTTGGGTTGTTGGTTTTTGTTAATGAATTGTATGAGCTGTTTTTATATTTTGGAAATCAATCCTTGTTGGTTGCTTTGTTTGCAGATATTTTCTCCTATTCTGTAGCTTGTCTTTTCCTTTTGCTTATGGTTTCCTTTGCTGTGCAAAAGCTTGTAAGTTTGATTAGGTCCCATTTGTTTATTTTCGTTTTTATTTCTATTGCCTTGGGAGACTGACCTAAGAAAACATTGGTACGGATTGTCAAAGAATGTTTTGCCTGTGCTCTCTTCTAGGAGTTTTATGGTGTCATGTCTTATGTTTAAGTCTTTAAGCCATTTTGAGTTTATTTTTCTGTATGGTGAAGAGGGTATGTTCTAACTTCACTGACTGACATGACAGTTCAGTTTTCCCAACACCACTTGCTGAAGAGGCTGTCTTTTTCTCCATTGTATATTCTTGCCTCCTTCTTCAAAGATTAATTGACCATAGGTGTGTGGGTTTATTTCTGGGCTTTCTATTCTACTCCATTGATCCACATGTCTGTTTTTGTGCCAATACCACGCTGTTTTGATTACTATAGCTTTGTAGTACTGTCTGAAGTCTGGGAGGGTTATGCTTCCTGCTTTGTTCTTTTTCTGCAGGATTGCTTTGGCAATTCTGTGTCTTTTATGGTTTCATGTGAATTTTAGGATTATTTTACTTATGTGAAAAATGTCATGGGTAATTTGATAGGGATCGTATTAAATCTTAATTCTACAATTTTATACACCTAAATTTTGCCCTTCACTTTATTCATGATTTTTATTTATTTAATTTATTTATTTTTGGCTGCACTGGGTCTTCATTGCTGTGTGTGGGCTTTCTCTAGTTGCAGCAAGTGGGGGCTACTCTTCGTTGCGGTGCGCAGGCTTCTCATTGTGGTGACTTCTCTTGTGGAGCACGGGCTCTAGGCACAGGGGCTTCAGTAGTTGTGGCTCGCGGGCTCTAGAGCGCAGGCTCAGTAGTTGTGGCGCACAGGCTTCGTTGCTCTGAGGCACGTGGGATCTTCCTGGGGCAGGGACTGCACCCATGTCCCTTGCATTGGCAGGCAGATTTTCTTAACCACTGCACCACCAGGGAAGTTCCCTCTCAATGTTTTTTAAATTTTTTTATTCAAGTATAGTTGATTTACATTTCAGGTGTACAAAGTGACCCTGTTATACATATATACATATTTTTTTTTTGATTCTTTTCCATGATACATTATTTCAAGATATGGACTATTGTTCCATGTGCTATACAGTAGGTCCTTGCTGTTTACTTTTATGCGTAGTGGTGTGTATCTGCTGATCCCAAATTCCAAATTCATCCCTCCCCTCCCTTTCTCTTGAGTCTTTCTGTTTTGTAAATAAGTTCATCTGTAAATTTTCTTCTAGGTTCCACATATAAGTCATATTATATGGTATTTGTCTTTCTCTGACTTATTTCATTTAGTATGGTAATCTCTAGGTCCATCCATGTTGTTGAAAATGGCGTTATTTTATTCTTTTTGATGGTTGAGTAATATTCTCTCCATATGTTTTTGGTAACTTGGAGCTGGGCTGTTTCCACACTTCATCAAGCCAGATACTGCTTTTAACTCCTAAATTTCAAATGCTGTAATATCCAACCCAAAATTGGATGTTCTAAGTTGTTGTGGAATAAGATATACCTGTGTTTTATGATGACTTATAAAAGAAGTCTCTAAATCAGAAAAAAGCTATAGAATGATTTGAATTTATTTTTAAGATGTACTATAACAAGAGTTCAACAGTTCTGTGTCCCAGCCTGGACACTGACCATGGAGAAGTAGGTGCCTCTCTGTGCCAGCAGCTGCTGGTGTGTGCCGTGCTCCCTGACCTTGCCATTCTCAATCACCACTATCAAGTCTGCGTTCTGGATGGTGGACAGGCGGTGCGCGATCACGATGCAGGTGCGGCCTTCGCGGGCTTTATCCAGGGCCTCCTGGACAACCTGTCAATAAATCAGAACAGAAGCCTCATCCTAAAAGTTGTAGAAATAACTTTTAACTGTAAAGGAAATCTAAATATTTTACCATCCGTACAAAAGAAAATTACTTTTCCTTTCTTTCTTTACATCTTTAGCTTTACGCATGTGTTTCTACATAATCAACTTTGCATAAAGTTATGTTCTTTATAATAAAAACGGATTCTCACACGAAGTAATCTTCACAAGTCTAAATTTTCTGACTAGTCACAAAACGATTTAAACTTAACTACTTCACTTTTGAGTATTTTATTTCCCAGTTTTTCCATTATTAATGTGCTAAAGCATTCAAATGAAAAGTGCAAAAAATAACTACTTTTTTTGTTTATACAAGTAATATGTGGTCATTTTTGAAAATTTGGAAAGCACTGGAAGGGATGAAATAAAAATATTCTACCTCAAAATAACTCTATCTACGTTTGTTTACTTTTTCTGTGCTTACCTATTTTTAAAATTTTTTTATTGAAATATAGTTGATTTACAATGGTGTGTTAGTTTCAGGTGTACAGCAAAGTGATTCAGTTACATATGTTGTGTGTGTGTGTGTATATATATATATATATATATTTGGATTATTTTCCATTATAGGTTATTACAAGATCCTGAGTATAGTTCCCTGTGTTATACAGTAGGTCTTTGTTGGTTATTTATATACAGTAGTATGTATACTTTAAAACCAAACTCCTAATTTACCCCTCCCCCTTTCCCCTTTGGCAACCATAAGTTTGTTTTCTGTGAGTCTATTTCTGTTTTGTAAATAAGTTCCTTTGATTCAGTTTTTAGATTCCACATTTGAATGATATCATAATGTTCTTTGTCTTTCTCTGACTTACTTCACTTCCTATAATAATCTCTAGGTCCATCCATGTTGCTGCCAATGGCATTATTTCATTCTTTTTTATGGCTGAGTAACACTCCCTTATATATATGTACCACATCTTCTTTATCCATTCCTCTGTTGATGGACATTTAGGTTGCTTCCATATCCTGGCTATTGTAAACAGTGCTGCAGGGTACACTGGGGTACGTGTATCCTTTCAGACCATGTGTTTCTCTGGATAATATGCCCAGGAGTAGGACTGCTGGATCATATGGTAGTTCTATTTTTAGATTTTCAAGTAACCTTCATACTGTTCTCCATAATGGTTGTACCAATTTACATTCTTCTACACCAGTAGTGTAGAAGGGTTCCCTTTTCTCCACACCCTCTCCAGCATTTATTATTTGTAGACTTTTTGATGTTCGTCCTGACCAGTGTGAGGTGGTACCTCATTGTAGTTTTGATTTGCATTTCTCTAATATTAGTGATGTTGAGCATCTTTTCATGTGTTTGTTGGCCATCTGTATATCTTCTTTGGAGAAATGTCTATTTAGGTCTTCCGCCCATTTCCTGATTGAGGTTTTTATTTATTTTTTTGATATTGACTTGTATCAGCTGTTTGTGTATTTATTTTTTTCATGGTTGATTGCACAAAAAAGTTCTATTTTATAAATTACATGGGACATGAGGTAGGAGGTCATACCTTTTCACTTTCGGTATCCAGAGCTGACGTAGCTTCATCCAACAGTAGGATTCGGGGATGTCGGATAAGGGCTCGGGCAATAGCAATCCTCTGTTTTTGACCTCCTGAAAGCTGAGTCCCCTTATCTCCCACTCGTGTTTCATATTTCTGCAAGTTAACCATTAATAAAGTTAATAAAGTTCTATCTCAGAAAAATTCTAATGGTATACTGAATAAACTTTTACTTCTTAACACTTCTTAACACTTAACATTCTAAGAAAATACTTAGAATCACTAAGAAGTTTCTATAACAACTACCAAGTTGCCCATTTAATTTTTTAATAGGACATTCCTTTTCAAAATCAAACTAGAAAATTAATGACCTTAGTTTTCAATGGTATTCTGTAACAAATTCTCCAATTCCTACCATTATCAAAATGTTCAGTGGTCTGCTGTCACTGGAGTCCTAAAATGGTTACATGTTAAGGTTTAACATTTTTAAGTTGAAATAGTCACATGACTCACATGGAGCCTAGTTTATTCTTTTACATATTTACCGACTACCTACTATGCCAGAACTGTGGGTAGTATAAAAATGAATTTGCCTCTCTTCTTACCCTTAAGGAATTTATAATCAAGAGAAAACAATACACACACAGCACTCAGTATAAGATCAAGTTACCAGTCACTGTGAAGCTGTTTCACTGACCTCTTACCTTAGTTTTCAAATCCATATTGATTTCACTGCCATTTGGTTGTAGTCATAGCAGCTATAATGAGGTAATACATAGGAAGTGCTGGGGGCTGGAAATGGGAGAGTACAGGTCCTCGCCACAGAAATAAAACGCTAAAGAAAAACAGCCTCATACCAAAATGAGCTCAAAATGGAGCAGGAAGTTAAACCATACAACCATAAATTTAGAAAATAAACAGTGGAGAAAATCTTCAGGACCAAGGGCTAGGCAAAGAGTCCTTAGACTTGACGTCAAAAGCACAATCTGTGAAAGGAAAAAATGATGACTTGGACCTCATCAAAATTAAAAACCTAAGTTCTGCAAAAGACCCTGTTAAAAGGATGAAAAGCTACAAGCTGGGAGAATATATTTGCAAACTACATTTCCAACAGAGGGCTAGTAACTAGAATATATAAAAATCTGTCAAGACTAACAGTAAAAAAAAAATAATCCAATTAGAAAAGAGGCAAAAGACATGAAACGACTTCACCAAAGAGGAAATATAGAAGGCAAATAACTATATAAAAAACATCCAACAACCTCTGCCGTTAGGAAATGCCAATTAAAACCACAGTAAGATCTCACGATACATCTATCAGGATGGTAAAAAAAAAAAAGTGGTGGCAACAGCTGGTGCCGGCCAAGATTCAGAGAAACTGTATCCCTCATACTTGCTGGTGGGAACATGAAACGGCAGAGACACTGTGGAAAACAGTTTGTCAGTTTCTTATAAAATTAAACAACCAATTACCATATGGTCTAGCAAGTGTACTCCTGGGCATTTATCCCAGAGAACTAAAAATTCAGGGTCACACTAAAACCGATACACAAATATCCATAGCAGCTTTATTCTTATTAGCCCAACCGGAAACGACCTAGATGTGCTTCAACAGGCAGCTAGTTAAAAAAAGGCCGTGGATCACGTGGTAGCTCTATTTTTATGTTTTTTAAGGAACCTCCATCCTGTTCTCCACAGCGGCTGTACCAGTTTACATTCCCAGCAAATTCCCAGCGTAGGAGGGTTCCCTTTTCTCTACAAAACAGAAATCGAGTTACAGATGTAGGAGATAAACTTATGGTTACCAGGGGGTAAGGGAAGGGGATAAACTGGGAGATGGGGGTTAACATAAACACACTACCATTCATAAAAGAGATAACTAATTAGGACCCACTGTACAGCACAGGGAACTCTACTCAATTCTCTGTAATGGCCTATATGGGAAAAGAATCTAAAAAAGAGTGGATACATGTATATATATAACTGATTTACTTTGCTGTACAGCTGAAACTAACACAACATTGTACATCAGCTAGACGCCAATAAAAATTTAAAAAGCAGTGGCCCATCCAGACCAAGGATCCACCCGACTCAGCAGTCAAAAGGCATGAACTAGTTATACACAACAGCTTCAGGGAGTGAAAAAGCTCATCTCCCAAAGGTTATATAACATTCTTAACGTATAAGATTACAGAAACAGAACAGTTAGTGGTTGCCAGGGGTTGTGGGGAGTAAGGGTGCGGAGGAGGGGTGTGTGGCTATAAAAAAGCAACATGAGGGGCTTCCTAGGTGGTGCAGTGGATAATCCGTCTGCCAATGCAGGGGACACGGGCTCTATCCCTGCCCCAGGAAGATCCCACGTGCCGCAGAGCAACGAAGCCCGTGTGCCACAACTATTGAGCCTGCGCTTTAGAGCCCGTGAGCCACAACTATTGAGCCCATGTGCTGCAACGACTGAAGCCCACACGCCTAGAGCTCGTGCTCCACAACAAGAGAAGCCACGGCAATGAGGAGCCCGCGCACTGCAACAGAGTAGCCCCCACTCACCGCAACTAAAGAAAGCCTGCGCACAGCAAAAGGAGACCCAACACAACCAATAAAAAAAAAGCAACAGGAGGAATCTTCGTAGTAATGAAAACATTCCATATCTTGACTGGGATAGTGGATACGTGAGTACACATGCGATAAAACCGAATAGAACTAAATTCACACGTATACAAATCCACACAAGTAAAACTGCGGAAGCCTGAGCAAGATCAGTGGCCTGTAGCAAATTAGTACCGTGGCTGCGATATGTATGAGTGTTTTTGCAAGATGTCACTGATGATCTCTGTACGCCTCGCAACTGCATGTGAATCTATAATTATCTCAAAATAAAATGTTTAATTCAAAAAGAAAGTACCATAAGGGATAAAGCGAGCATAGCTACAGTCTGAATGCAGCCTACAACCACCTTTTCGTTTTTTGTTTTTTAAAAAAATTTTTATCGAAGTATAGTTGATATATAAATGACGGGTAGACAGTATAGTGATCCACAATTTTTGAAGGTTATACTCCACTTACAGTTATTGTAAAATATTGGCTATATTCCCCATGTTACACAGTATATCCTTATAGCTTATTTTACATCTAATAGTTTGTACCTTTTTTTTTTTTCAGCTCTTTATTGGAATATAATTGCTCACACTGTTGTGCCAATTTTTAAGGTACACCAAAGTGAATCAGCTGTATTTATACACATATCCCCATATCCCCTCCCTCCCACGACTCCCTCCCACCCTCCCTGTCCCGGCCCTCTAAGTCATCACCCATCATGGAGTTGATCTCCCTGTGCTATGCCGCAGCGTCCCACGAGCTGTCTGTTGTACATTTGGTAGGGTATCTATGTCAGTGCTCAACCACCATCTTGAGGTGACTTAACATCATCTCACTTGCTTCTCACAACATCTGTACAAGGTAGACCCCGTGGCCGATACTCCCATTTACCAACAAGGAAACCTGGTATCACGGACTCCCGTGTCTTGTGCAAGGTCACAGTGCTAGCACAAAGACAAATTCTGTTATAAGACTTTGAAGTATAACTTTGGGAACTATTGGAGGAGGAAAACAGTTTGCAGAGTTGATTTTGACTTCATCCTCGGAAGTCACCAGTTCACTTACGTTGGGTAAGGTCTCGATGAAAGGGTGGATGTTGGCTGCTTTGGCGGCACTCACAATTTCATGCATTTTTACAGACCGGCTGTTGTCTCCGTAGGCAATGTTGTCAGCAATGCTGCAGTCAAACAGGATGGGCTCCTGGGACACGATTCCGAGCTGGGCTCTGAGCCACTGGATGTTGAGTTTCTTTGCTTCTTGACCATCTAGGAGCTGAAAACCAAAGTCCACAGACTATAAAAAAGGCTTAAAAAAAAACCCCACTAAACAGTACGTTACTAGGAGGACGGTTGCACGTGGCATCAGCAGTGAAATACCAACCCTCACAGCCTGTAAGCTCTTACGCTGTTGGAGGCCAACACAGCCGACAAAATGATTTTTTTTTTATGGTGTCTAGGCCATCCCTTTCTTGTCCTACCTGGCAAAATAGTAGCACATTTGGTCCCATCTTTCCACATGACTCTCTTTGTTCCTATCTGCCCTCATCCAGTGTACCATCATCTGGGTTTAAGAAGTACGCAATCAGGTGTTCTGCTCATATCTGCTGTCCCCTGGACAACTCCAACCTTTCACCTTGGCTCTATCCCCTTCCTCCAGGCACACCAGGAAAACAGACGAGCAGCATGGCCCCAGATTCTGAAAGTTGCTTATCTCCTGTCCTACCTCTACCTCTCTTTCCCCTGAGAACTCCCAGCCTTCAACCTCCCCCATTTCTCTTTTTGACGGCACTAAGGACAAGAGTTCAACGGAACGTGGACAAGCTCAAAGGGCAGTATCTTCATCTTTGGGAAAATGGTTTTGTTGATGGTGGTTCTGATTATTGTTTGTCTGCTGTACGCAGGAGGCAGGATGCTTCCAGAGGAGCCTTGTGGATGTGCTAGTGAGAATACAGCTTCCAGCAACGCAGAGGGCCAGGGGAGACACACAAGTCCAACTAGTCTTGCCCGCTGAAGGAAGACACTCCCACCTTCGTATTAGCACAGCATACCTACAGAGTGTTGTTGAGCTGGTCTGCGTACATAGTCACACTTCCAGAGTAACTGTAATCGTGGAAGTGTAAGATTTTCCCCAAGGAAACCACTCAACAAGGTTCAACATTCTGGTGACTGTCTATAAATGGGAGTAGGCTCCCTGGGCTAGGTCGGGGGTACCATCTCAAGGTAATGGGAGATGCAGGCATTATTCGTAAGAGCCAAGTCTCCACTTGTGGAGGAGGGCCAGGGGCTAGACACCACCACATCAGTGCTGAAAGCCAAGTATGAGAGGACTGGAGGCAACAATCAGAGAGAGCCTGGAGTTCAGGGTTAGAGAGAGCTGGCAAAGCAGAAGGAAGAGGGGAAGGAGTCCTGGGCGTCTGCTCAGAACGCGGGCAGGAGTGTGTGGCTTACTTTTGTAACCCTGGAAGCAAGTGAGTGTTCACGCAGGAGGATCCGGCTGGCTCGAGAAGGCCCAGGGCAGGGTGCAGATCAGCTACCTACTCAGTACTTTCTGAACGACACTCAGCGTCAGATGTGCTCCCCTACTGTCCCCATAGATCTGTCTGACGGTGGGTACCAGGTTGTGGTTTATTGAATGTGGTCACTGTATCAATTAGGATTATAGGTCTTGTCCAGTTTTTTCTATGATGGGAATATTGGTTTAGCCACTGGAAATATTTGCCTTAAATCAGGTTACTGATTTTAAAAAGTGTGCTCACCACTGTTCCAGCCAAGGGGTCGTAGAACCGCTCCAGGAGCTGGACCACGGTGCTCTTCCCACAGCCGCTGCTGCCCACCAGGGCCAGCGTCTGGCCCTTCTTCACCTCGAGGCTCAGCCCCCGAAGCACTGGCACGTTCGGCCGGGTGGGGTAGTTGAACACAACTTCGTTAAGTGTCACATTCCCTTCAAACCTAACCTAAAAAAACAGGTATTTTTTACATTGCTGTTATAATTGGCCTGATCATTATTGGAACAAAAAGCATAATTTCAAAGAAACTATACCAAACACTCTAGCAGAGAAACATAAAAAGCATATTGAGTACAAGTACTGGCACCAGACAGTACTGGCAGCAAGTTATATAAAATGAAGATGGGAGCCGGGGGTACAGGTTAGATGAAAGAGTGTCATATTACAGAGCTATTATCTAAACTCAAAATTTCTGGTTCAATGAAGACAGATATTTAGTTTTTTCAACATGTGATTCTGTGGCTGGAGCCAAGTCAATGGCTCAAGGCTCAAAGGCTCTCTTTCTCTCCCTCACCGGACACAGCAGTCTTCTCAGAACACGAGATACCTGGGAAAGTTCCAAAAAGGTTATGCAGGTCCCCATTGCTTTACCCACGCTGCTTCACCTGCACGAAGATCTGCAGCGGCTTGTGTTACGCAAAGAACACAGAGAACACCGAGATCTGCGTTTGGAGATACTAAAGGATTATTCCGCCTACTCTGAATAAAGTGGCCTTCTTACCAGCTGTAACACAGTCATTACAACACGTGATGAACACCAAACTGCGCATGCAGTTACACACAGAATTCTAGGCATATACCTTCCATGCAGAAATGACTCACAATTTTCACGGAAATTATTCAGGTCGACTACATCTGGATATGGGGTTTTTTTTTACTTGTGATGGGCTCAGCTTTAGAATCCTTGCAACCCCTCTATGAAACTGGAAAACGCCAGGAAAGTTGGCCAAATATTATTGGCCCTGTAACTATCGCAAAGCTAGGGAAGTAAATGTCAGTGTCATCACTACAAGTTTATCCTATGGTTACGACTGCCAACGAAAAGCTGCCACTTGCCACCTGCCTCTACGAAGACCAAGTCACAAACTGCTACAGCCTCCGACCTTCAGCACCCCCTGAAAGGAGTTCAGGGTGGAGATCAGGAAGGAGGCTCTCTGTGCTCTGGGAAAAAACTGGCAGAATAGCCTTCAATAGTTAGACATTTTCAGGAGAAGATCTTATGAGCCCCATTTCTTGCATCGTCTCATACCTAGGAAAGCACTAAAACCATTAAAGGAGGCATCTGCTCCTTGTGACCAGTAGCAACCTTCTGCCAAGATGTGTGCTTCACTGCACGCACCCCTGCATGTCTTTGGAGCAGTCCCTCAGAGCTCTCTGAGATGCTGTCTCCCGGGCTAAAGTCTGCATTTTGCCCCAAGGAAAACCTAACTCACAGCTCTCACGTGCATTTTTTTTTTTTTTTTAGTCGACATGATCTAGCAGACAGCAAACCTTCAAAAAAAATATTAACCAACTGCTCATCACACGGCAGAGAACTCACAGGCCTTAGGCCTTCCTCACTGTGGCTGTCAATCAAAGGTTGTCTCTCAAACAGGCTGAATAAGTGCGCGGCAGACAGCTTGGCTTTGGCATAGTCTGGAGCAAAGGAACTAGCATGTCCTAGAGCCACGGCACCCAACACGATCGCTGAAAACACCCTAGGTGGAAGCAGAGGAATTTTTAAAATTACTTTCTATAATTTAACGCTGAGATGTTTCAAAGTCCAAAGATATACTACTTACCAGTATCGATGTTTTTACTCCCGTAGTCATCTCCCTCCCCGCCTGGAAATTCTAGAACCAAAGGAAACCTGGAGGGGAGGCAGGACCTGCTGCTCGAAGGTTTCCTTTTATTTCTACGGCCTTCTGGCTTCCTTCAGGAGTTTCTTGTTTCCTAGATTTCATTTAACTTTGTAAAGTTCTCTTTCAGGAAGTGGCTGCTAACAGAATCTGAGCTGTGATCTCAGGTAACTCTAGTAACTAGCTACATGCCCCGTTTAGAGTTGAAGCTCTGGGTGCTGAAGGGACTTGATCAGTTCCGGACAAGGAGCGAGGTTTCCACCAGATTCTACGGCCCTGACCTTCAGCTTATGGTTTCTTCTACAGCCCCGCACCAACCGTAATCATCATGACTGTGGTTAAAGAATTCTTATTGAGCCTTTACTACAAATAGCGTTTCTCTTGCAAGTAAAATAACTATTGCCACGACCCTGAAAAAACAATTAAGCTAAAGGTCTGTTCTCCAATTAAAAGAATGAATATGGATTATAACTTCTAGGAAGAATTAAAGATGCTGAGATCCACCTCCACAAAACTATCTACTTCTGGCACCAGAGCTCCCTAGACAAAGGGGAGGATAGGAAAATCTCTAATAACAGAGAACTTAAAAAATCTCCCCTAAACTTCTAACTCTTATGAATTTTTTTTTTTTGAAGCTGTTTGTATTTTTGTCTCTTTGAGCCACATTCAAATCAGAAAGACCAAAGTTCCAACAAGCTTGAAAAAATTAAATAAATTCCATGCACTGAATATTTTCTCATTTGCTTCTGTACCGCCGATGTGGATGAGATAATTCTGGATTGGATGTCAGGGCACTTGGCTTCTTGTTTTGGTTTGTAAGTTAATAAATTTTTTCTTTTTCTTTTTAATTCTTTTTTAAAATTGAAGTATAGTTGATTTACAATGTCATGTTAATTACTGCTGTGCAGCAAAGTGTAAATCTAAGATATTAAACTGTATTTTAAGTACACGGTGGTGGGGGTGGTGTGTAGAGTAAGGCTGCCACTTAAATACTTGATAAGGTTGGTTACTGAAAATCAAATTTTAAAAGAGTGATGAACAACTCACATGTAGCTAGCTGCCTAGCTTTCCCGTACAGCTTGTAATGCAGCTTTAGTATGCAAGATTTAAAAAGCTATCTTCCAATTATAAATTTTAATGGTAAAAGCAAAACAGTTTTTAAAAGCAGGGCCAATTTTTTCATTGGTATTTTTCTAAATAATGAATGGACTCCAAGTGGTAATTTCCAGCTGGCTATTTCCATCTGTCTCTCTGAAACCACTTTCTACTCTCCCATCTCTACCTTACACCATCCTCCTTTGTACCTGAGAGGCTGACCTTCAGGGTCTGCATCAAAAGGTTTTCTGGTCCTCTGGCTCCTGATGGGGTTTGGCAAGGAACAGCATAGCAGGGATGGGGGCTGGAGGAGTGGGGCTAGGGCGTTTGTTGTGTGGGTCTCTTTCCTGTTGGCGTGTTGTGGTGTTGGCTGTCCTTCCACCAAAGACCACAGAAGGCCCCTGTGCTATCTTCTGAAAATCCTTCCTTCCTCTTGCCCTTTAAGCTTAAGTAAGGTCTTAGTGCCCTAGCTGGGCACTGCTGACCTTAACATTTCTCACACCTTTATAAATGGACCATGTAGCAAACTCTCCTCCATTACCCCACGTTTGTTCCCTGCTGGGATCCTGACTGATGCAAAAGTGATGCAAAGATATATATTCTTTTTTCATAGTTATTTTAATTTTGGATGAAAACAAAAGAGCAGCTTTTAAGCACTTTCGCTTTGTCTGTCTTGACCCTATCTTTTTTTTTTAAATTGTTTGCTACTGCTTTAAAAATCATCCCATCAGAGCAGAAATATGCCAAGTGATCTTAAAAGAATGGCTTCCCTTTGGCAAGACTAGACTGCAACCTAACTGAATGTATTTAGCATATTTGGAAAGACCATTGGTTAGCCTTGGAAACCAAGAAAATAGGAAAGGCTAAGATGCAACAGTTGGCAGGGGCATCCCAGGTCTGGTTAGGGAACAGAGTCTTTACCAGACTTCAGTCAGGTGTTCCCATCCCATTGTCAAGGCCATCTTTGGTTGCCCATAAATAGTAAGCTATTTAATCTCTGTTTTGGGTCCATGGTCACCAGCAGTGTTCTAATTATGATTTATTCCTGCAGTGAGAACATTCTGTCCTCCTGTCCTTCTGTGCATTACTAAAATTCTAGTTTATGATCGTTTTCATGAGCTTGGTTGATTTTAGTCCACGTGGATAATGAAACTGTCCTTGGAGTACTGACAACATCCTATTTCGCAAGGAGATTCAACTCTCTGACTTCATCATAAAACAAGTTAGCTTTTTGGTCTACTCCAAATTTTTGCATAGACCTATGGAAACTTCATTATGGAATAATCTCAATAAATTAAAAGTTACTTACAGAATAACATCTCTGAAGCGCATGTGTCCGTTCACAATGAGATAGGCACCAAACCGAAAACAACCGGCATAGGAAAAATACATAAATGCTTGTGAAATACTAAAACTAATTCCATAGATGTGTGCCTTCCGCACAGAATTCCTGAAAAGCAAGTTAGTATATTTGTAACCATATCTTCAGCCTCTCTTAGCATTAGCTTGTACAAAGAGCACAGCTCCTAAGTCGAGTCATCCTGTGTTTAAATTCTGCCCCCAGGTACTAGTAGTTTCACTGACTTAACCTCTCTACGCATCAGTTTCCTGATTTGTAAGTGGGGGATAGCCAGTGTGATACACAATTGTTCTGAGATCTAAATAGACAATATAAATGTCTAGCACAGTCCCTAGCTCACAGTGGTTGCTCAAACGATAGTAGTTATTATTACACGTGACTATCTGGCAACTCAGATATTCAACCCTTATGTCGTAAACATGATTGTTGTATCAAAAATAAAGGATGTCAAAGTTAGGACTAAAGTTTGAATTGTCTAAATTCAATTGTCTAATATTATTATCTTGTCTTCTGTGACGAGTTATAGCCTCTTATAACAAAGTTCACGTTTCAGATTCAGAAAAGTGGGGTCACTGAGGTTTATACAGGCACACGTCAGAAGTACTTCCCGGAGCTAGATCCACCAGTCCCAACACAATTTGTTTTAGGATTCACTTTCTTTTACAATTGGAGTATAGCTGCTTTGCAGTATTGGTTACTTTATACTGTCCAGCAAAGTGAATGAGCTATACGTATACATATATCCCCTCTTTTTTGGATTTCCTTCTCATTTAGGTCATCACTGCACCATTTGTAATTAGACCTCTTACTATCCACTGTTAGTTTAGTTACTTTATTATACTTTATTATTCTAAATCCTCCAAAAGAACAATAATTTATCTACTTTCAGATTAGAAGGAAGGTACTTGGCAAGAGGGAAAATTCAAAGTATTATTGATTTGGATAGTTTAACTTCTGTGGTGTGAGCATGTGTGTTACAATACTTAATGTTACTGAACAACTTACAGTGCTACCGACAGATACATGTCAAACATCAAGGACGAGAAAATGTAATAGCTGCATGAAGTATGCATAACTAAGAAAGTGGATACACTGAGGATTTCAACTATCCCTGTTCAAATACGTAAGTGTTCAAAACAGTTGTTCTCGTCTACAAAGTTGATTCAAATTGTGTTCGATTTTGTTAGTGTTAAAATATATTCATTTATAAGAACAGGCCCTGGTTGGAAACAAGTGGCAAACAAGTGCTGGAGCGTTTCTGAATTACTCACATATAAACCAGTGAAATGGGTTATGTGTCTGTTTTCAGAGTAGGAGGGATCTGGTCCTCATCCAGAGAAAAAAGGAAACATTTTAACCACAACAAGTCTCATCTTTGGTTCAGTCTACACAATCCAAAGAAAATAAAGGTTTGAGCAATTCCCTAAAAGAATGTTTATCCTGAATCACCAGATGGGTTGTTTATGTTCCCTGCATTGGTGAAGCCCTCTGTACCTTTTAACTCTTAGAGACCCAATCTTACTGTCTTTATAAGAGATGTAAAAATCCAATCCTGTGGTCCAGTTGCATCAAAAAGTTACTTATTTTCAGTGAGATCATTATTGAAAAAAAAAGTCTTCCTTAGAATCATAGCATTGTTCGTAGCAGCAACAAAAACTGGAATCAATAATTCAGCCTAGGACAACACTAGTTCTTAGTAACAATCATATGCTTGTTACCTGTAAGCTCCATACAGTTTTTCAACATACATTGATTCAAATTTTCTTTCCTGGGTCAAGGACACAACCGTCCTAATATTTTCTATTGCCTCTGTTGCAATCTGTAATGTGGAACAGATCATGATTAGAAGTGGGGCTTTTACTGAAATAATAAAAAATATATATAAGCCTTAGGACTCTGTCAAAAGAACCCCAAAGGTTATGTTGACAGGTTTTCAATTCCTTCAATTTGGAAAGCAAGGGCCTAATGTGTTCTTCAAGACAAACTCCATGACAAAACTGGCCATCTTAAAATCACCTCTGGTTGCGCTAAAGATGGTGGGCATGTCTTCCTGTGCCCTGTGATGGGAGACGGGCCAGCTTAAGGGCAAGAATGGTGGCCTGGGCACCAGAAGCCTGATTCTGTTCCCAGCCCTGCCATCAGGCAGTTACTTGACTGGCTTTAGTCAAACCCCTTTGTGGCTTTGCTTTCTTCATAGGGTAGGAGCTTAGAAGAATCAGGCTGAGTGATTTCTAAGGGTCTGTTGAAGGTGCCAATCATTTCTTCCCTAAAGCATACTGCTTCTTAGAAAAAAGCGTTTACCCACATTTGAGAACTGTAAACATCAAATTCCTGATGAAGCCAGGGACAGACACCTGACTGATCCAGGCCACTCGGATTCAGTTTCCTGGACTTGGAGGCAACTGTGTGACCTGGGAGGGCCTGCAGATTCAGAGGCCAAGGTCACCAGGGTATGTCTAGGAAGCTGGTCTGAATATTCAGCGACTGAGGAACAGAGCAAACGTGTAGACAGACTCAGAGACGAGAGAACTTATGGCTCTAAGAGAGGAGCTGCTGGGGGCATTGCAGTCACCACAAGCCATCTACATTCCCCACACTTCTGTGTGTCTTGTTACATCAAACCCCTTTTACCCAAACCAGCCAGAGCAGTTTTCTGACAGCCAAACCGCCAAACCACCCTGCCCAGTGTTAACTGTCTGTGACATGGCTGTTTAGTCTAAATCAGAGTTTTCTGCGGTTGATGCATCTAAACCATTGGCACAAGGAGCATAAGATAAAAACCTACAATGAAATTTTATTAGCTTGGAGACCTTTATCTCAGTCCTCAGCTTCTGTAAGCAGATGAAAGCAAGATATTTAATACTTTAAGCTGAACAGCCTTACACCTTTATTATAAATGAAACATCTAATTATAACCAGTATAGAGAATATTTATTGGCTTTTCCTCTGTGCCCGGTATTACCTCATTTAACAACCCTGCAAGGTCCATGTTTTCATGCCTGTTTGCACAGGTGAGGTGCTGAGGCACAGGGAAGTCATGTGACCTGCTAATCAGGAAGCAGGACAGGATTTACCACCAGGCTACCTGATGCCGAGTCCACGTTCTTAACCCATTATGCTCTTCTGCTTCCCCTGCTTTGAAATGTGCACAAGGAGAAACTAGTTGTAAGGACTTTACACTCAACTCTTGATTTTCAGGTCATGGATTAAGTGTTTTGAGGGTTAATTCTGGTTCAGCAGGCCCCTAATCTTAGTTGTCAGGCAGGGCCTGTGTCAAGAGTCTACAGCCTCTCTCCCCTCTTCCCAGCCCAGCACTCAACACCCTCGTTACTAAGCCTTTTCTGGAAAATGAAAATAGGAAGTTATCCCAAATCCCCATGTTCTTGAACCGTGATTAATCTGCACTCAGGTCAAGGAGAATTTTTTTTTTTTTTTTTGAAAAAAAACAGTGATGTGGCAGTGGGAAGTGAGGGGAGGGGGGCAGGTCCCAAGACTTTTCTAAAACTCATTTGTGGTTAAATCAAGAGTTGACTGAGTAAACAAAATTGAACTATGATTGAACTGCAGATAGTTAACATTCAGAATCTCCAATCTGTCATTAAAAAAAAAAAAGAACCTTATTAGGTTAAAGTAGCTGCTACAAATATTTCAGACTGGTCAGTCTGAGTTTTTTATTCTCTGATCCCTAGAATGACAGAGTATCAGCTGAACGGAACCTGGGACATTATCTGGTACAATTTCTCACGTTGTAAAAGTGGAAACTGAGGACCAGAGAAGCGGGGGAACGTCTCCAGTGTGATGTCCTGAGCAGCCTCAAGGCTAAGAACCCTGATCCTACGTGGTGTTCTGTTTGCCGAGCTGCTCCGTTCTAACTGTCCTCCTCCTGCCAAAACTCGGGCAACTTTCAGTGTCAGCCGCCATTTTTAATAGAATTAAGGCTCCATTATCTTAACTAGATGCAAGACGTTTCCTTTCATGTAACAGTCTAAGAAAAGTTGATCTTCATCCTACCTACTGACAACTTCCCTTCTGAAATGTGAAAAGCAGTAGGCTTCAGGAGGAGAAAGGAAACGAACACTTGCAGGATGCTTTTTCAGGAGTTAGTTGTGACAAACAGAAATCAAGGAAATGATGCCCTAAAGTGGCCCACAGCCAAGAGGATCTTCAGGGACTCTGAATAAGCCAGAGCTTAAGTCTGGGAGTCCTGCTGGCTGCCTTCTTCCCCGTGAGCGAGAGATGCTATGTGCTTCGCCTCCAGCAACCATAACTGTATTAAGGCCTATGCAGCGCTGCCTGTGAGAGGGCTTTGCAAGTGCTGTGCTGTAGAAACTCCATCACAATTTATAGGCCCTCCCTGCTTCACCTCCTACTGTGTCAATATAGCATAATACTTACATAAATAAGGGTAAAAAAATTCCCCGGCTGTTATCTACATTTAAACATGTAAACACATGTATGTGTAAATAAAATGTTTATACGTAGCTCTAGAAATGTGGCCAGGACTTGAATCCCAGCCTCGCCTTTAACTTGTTTCATTCTCAGGTTCTACATTTGTAAAATTGTCGTCACACCAGTACTTGCCTCATAGGGTTACTGTGAGGATGAGCTGGCACATGTAAATACCTAGAACAATAACTGGAGCAAAGGAAGGCCCAAGTTTAAGTGTGTGCCCCACTGCCATTATAATTAGAGACACAGATCAGAGCATTACTGCCCTCTGGTGGCTGCCTAGCTTAATTACAGAAATCACAGCCAAGAAGAGCAGGTCTGTCTTTTAAGTACTGGCAAAGGTCCTACTTTGAATAACACATGTAATTCTCTGCCTTAAGGACTCTTCATCTGTACAACAGGGGTAACTTTTGTCCTAACACTGGCATCGGTATACAAAGTGAAAGGTAAAATGAACTTTGAAAATTCAGAACTTTTCTGAATATAGCATTTTCTATAGGCTAAAAGTTTTACATTAATTATCCCATTTTCAAGTTCTAGGCATTGACACAGTGAGATATTTCAGACACAGTGTTGACCATTATTAGTTGTAGGAAGCACTAACATTATTAATACATGCATGTTGCAATAAATCAATCAAATGAAACCCATGTCTAAAAACCATACTTATACCAACTGAAGCCTTATTTGACCCACCTTTCCAGCAGTTTCCAGTTCTTTTTTATCTCTTTTGGCATTTCCAGCCAGCAATTTCATTTCAACAATTCCTGATACAGCAATAATTGGAACAACCGATAACAGCAAAAGGGTTAATTGCCAACCGTAGACAAATGCTATGATAATACCAGTGCCAAGGTTAGCTGTATTCTGTGCAATTAAAGCCAACCTGGTCCCAGTGGCCTAGAAAAGCAAAAGAAGAGAGGCAGCTGAATTTTAAGTTGCAAAGCCATGAGCTGCAGGCTTTGGCTTCCTGGTCAGAACCGTGAGAGAGGGATTTGTGCCTGTGCTAACATTTGCTCCCTTTCGTTACAATAAACCCAAGACACCTGTGCGTCACTTGGGACGCTCTGCAGGTTTTTCTTTGCGCCTTTCAACTCTCATTCCTCTCCTGCCCACACGGATTCAGCATTGCAGGACCAAGTCATCACTGCTCTGCTCTGGGGAGAGGCTGGGGAGCCCACACACCTTTTCATGAAAGCAACATTTAAAGAGGAAACAAAACCCAGGCGCTCTGGTCATCTTAAAGCCTATTCACTTTAAATGTGGGAAGGGGAAGCTGAGACGAAGTGAGAGAGTAGCATAGACATATATATACTACCAACTGTAAAATAGATAGCCAGTGGGAAGTTGCTGTATAACAAAGGGAGTTCAACTCGAGGATGGATGATGCCTTAGAGGACTGGGATGGGGAGGGTGGGGGGGAGTCGAGGGAGGGAGGGAATACGGGAATATGTGTATAAATACAGATGATTGAACTTGGTGTACCTCAAAAAAATAATAAATTAATTAATTAATTAAAAAGAATAAAGTAGACTTCATACCGAAAAAAAAAAAAATTGTGTAAGAGGGAGATTCACGAGCTCCAAGAGACCATCTGTTACAAAGGGTACTGATCCTAGGAGACCATCCCCCGTAAAGTCTGCATAAAGATGAAGTACTTTTTGCACCAATCAGAACATGGGGGATGCGGTAGAACCATCACAGGTGACTTCCTGCTCTCCTGCATTGTGGAAAAGCGGCGAGCTCCTTGGTAACAGACCTTAGCTCCATGGCCGGGGACAGAAGCCAGGGAGAGGGTGGCACTCCCAGCAGCCGGTTACTGGTTCAGGGTTGCGCATGTGACACCAATTAGTCTTAATTAGATGTAAGGGGAGGGTGTCTGGTGGTTGAGGTTTAGGTGGGTGCTCTCTTTCACTGGATGGGAAACAAGGAAGCGTGTAGCCCTGGTTGCTCCCGGCAGCCACCCAGGGGCCAGGAGGGAACCAGCCTCAGGATAAAGCCAACGTGGAGGACTGAAAGCCGCTTAGAGCCAACACACAGAAGGCACCTGAGTCCTTCAGGCCACTTGTGAGCCAGTGGAGTCATCAACCCTGAAGTCTAACCTTCCTCTTTATTGTTTAGGCCAGTTTGACTTTTCTGTTATTTGCAGCTGAAGGCAGCTTAACGGTTGCAACTATGCCATATGTTTATTCCAAACCATGTTAAAGAAAAACAGTACTAGAGTGCGGTCTACATACCCCTTGGACTTGGGAGGCATCCGTCGCAAGTCTCGTAGAAAGTGCACCCGTACTGTTTTTATGATCATCAAACCAGCTCATGTCCTATGGCACAAAATACACCTTTAAATTAGTTCCAAATTAAAACAAGCAGAGAGGGCTTCCCTGGTGGCACAGTGCTTAAGAATCCACCTGGTGGCGCAGTGGTTAAGAACCGCCTGCCAATGCAGGGGACACAGGTTCGATCCCTAGCCCGGGGAAGATCCCACATGCCACGGAGCAAATAAGCCTGTGCACCACAACTACTAAGCCTGCGCTCTAGAGCCCGCGAGCCACAACTATTGAGCCCGTGTGCCTCAACTACTGAAGCCCGTGTGCCCAGAGCCCGTGCTCTACAAGAAGAGAACCCACTGCAATAAGAAGCCCGAGCACTGCAATGAAGAGCAGCCCCACTCCCCAACCAGAGAAACCCTGCACAGCAATGAAGACCCAATGCATCCAAGAAATAAAAAATTTCAAAAAATAAATTAAAAAATTAAAAAAAAAAAAAAAAAAGCAGAGAAAAATCAGATGAAACATCCCAAACCTGCAATGCTGAGGAAATATCCACACTCGGGTGATGGAGTTTAGGGGAGACCGCCCATGCAGTGAGGAGCCCTGGTCCCTGCCCTGAGCACACACCTTGGAGCCTGACCCCACCCCCTTCAAGCTAAGAGAGCACACTGATGGGGGGGTGGGCCTTATCCAGATCGCAGCTGTGCCTGCCGCCAGCTTTGCCTGAGGTTGCAGGTGCACGCGGGCCCACCACCCAGTCCTCACAACTTGCACCATGGACACTTCCTCCCTGGTGGGATGGCGTCTCTCGCAAAAGGTGGTGGAGCTGTGCTGACATGGCTCTTTCTTGTAAATTTGAGGCATGAGATCATCAGCCCTGGTTTCTAACCATGTTTTTGTTTTGTTTTGCTTGCATCAAGGATTAAAAGTCTATCTCAGATATGATTTTAATTATAAGCCCCTCATCCACAGCATCTTTAAGAGTCATATAAAATAATTTTCCCTATGTAGCAACGGTTTAAAAGTCACTGAAAAGAGGTTTGCAAATTTAGACTTGCACAGAACGTGATACCTGCTCTGTGCCCTTTTGTGAACAGGAATGTAACCAATTCCTGTCAATTGTGTGGATAATAGTCTGGTCCCCTCTTAAGCCTTCTCTATGAAAACAGAGAATTCAAGTTTGCACATTTTCCCACCTGTCCTACACTGGGCTGTGACCTTTCTGAGAGGGCAGATAATGCACTGTATAGTCCCAGCTACCAGCGCACGGTCTAGCGCAGAGTAGGTAATAATTAAGTGAATTAATGTGAAAGCAGAGCTCAGACAAAGCTCAGTTACCAACATCTGGGAAAACCTATAGTTAGTCCAGTCAATTGTGGGACAAGAACACTGCCAACCACCCTTTCCTTTGTTGAAAGGCATCCTGGAGTCTCAAATGACTCACCAGGGCCAGAAAACAGACACGGTTTCTCGAAATGACAGTATCCACATGGATACAGATAGTTGCAAAATAAGCCCCCAAAGCTACCTAGATTAAGCCTGCTCCCACGAAAACCCTAAGAGGTCTCTGGATACTGAAGGACCAGGACAATCAGCAGGGCCCTGACCAGTCCCCTGGCGTGAACACCCGGGACACGCACCATGAAGGGCTGCACACCAACCAGAACAGGAAGCGGCTTGAAAGGAAAGAACCGCCCCCGTGCACACGCCTACCTGTCTCAGCATTGCTTTAAAAGCCATTGAGCGAAGCCTGGTGGTGAGGATCTCGCCAGCCTTCCCAAACGTGAAGCCCTGGGCGAGAAGAAAAGCTTTTGTCCCTTTGGATCATCACAGACACTCTGACACAAGTGTGTGTATTCGCATGGACTTCCTTAATATTTACTTATGAATCAACTATTCAAATAACAAAGTCTATGACAGATACGAATTCAAAGTCCCAACTTAAAATCCATGTACTGCTAGATGTAAGCGATTATATATGGAATGAATAAACACTAAGGACCTACTGTACAGCACAGAGAACTACACGCAGTACCCTATGAGAAATCATAATGGAAAAGAATATTAAAAAAAAGGAATGTTTATATATGCATAACCGAATCACTGCTGTACAGCAGAAATTAACACGTAAATCAACTATAGTTCTATAAAAATTTTTTAAAAATTCATATACTGCTAAATCATGGGTATACAATAGAATCCTAAGACCAGAATCCTTAGAAGGGTCCGATTCCGGCTTCTGAACCATTCTAAATAGACTTCCTTTCCAAAACTCTCAAGGACAACATCTCAGTGAGAATAATACTGGACTTAATTACAACTTTCAGTGTGTTCCCAATGCTTTAAGCAAAACAGTCTCCCACAGAAGTAACAAAATTCTACGCAGGGATGTGTCTTGGCTCCTGTAGTGTAGAGGGAGGGAGGCTGTCTGTGGTATCAGACATCCTCCAAGTGACTTTGCCGCTTGCCCTCCCAGCTCCACCTGCTCTCGGATGAGCAATCAGGCTACTCTTCCTCCCCCAGTATCCTTGCCAGACACTTTCCCTCTTTCTAACTAGATCCTGTTGGAACTGGAGAGCAGCCCAGATGTCCACAGCTGGCTTTGCTTCCGGGGCACTGGGATGGGTGTGAGCCTCCAGCCATGGTGAGGGTTGGTGTAGGTATGTGGGGTGCTCCCTGGGGAGGACACATCCAGGGTCTTCACTAAGCCAAGAGCATCGGTGGTCAGTGCCCAGGGCGAGTCTGCCCCGGGGATCCAGGCCTAGACTGCCCCGGTCACCTCCCACCTTAGCTGGCCGATTGCTCAAGGCCCGTGAGGGCACCACTGTCCTGGCCATCAGCCCACCGCAGGTGCAGCATGTGTTTGTAACTAGCTGCCCCTCCCTAACACACCAGAGCTTGTGGCCGCACCGGACACTGAGTTGCTACCAGCAAGGCTATGCTTTCTAAATAAAAAGCTAGGTTTACTTTTACCACTTGCTCAACAATAATCAAAGAGAAGCACACTGGGCACGACTAGGAAATATTTCGTGGACTTAATGGATTGTACTGGAAAGGCCTGTGTGTACTGGAAAGGCACTGAGTTAAAGAGACAAAAGAAATTTCGTAAAAGTCTAGGTAGACAAGTACAATCAGAGCAAAGTTTACTTGTTCATTTTTGGCCAGGTCTATAAAATCTAAATACAACATAGTGTGCGTTCTTTCAAACAGTTCCTCAATTAAGGAAGAAAAAATCAGAGACGTTACTCGATATTATGTAAAGAATAACAAAAAGCGAATGCTATTATACTGATTATTTTCCAGTTCATGCCTAGTTGAGTTTAACTGGGATTTATGCTGTCCTGTGAATTCAAGTCTTTTTTTTTTTTTTCCCTTGGTAATGAATGTTTGCTGAGGGCCAACGTGTGAGATGATGTAATTTAGCACACAGGGAAGGCACAGTTCCTCCCGCTTAGGACCTCTCAAAGACGCTGGTTCCAACTGTGTTTGCAATTCATTTCAGTCTAAGATCTGGAAGCTCCAAATCAAAGCTAAAATTTGGATCACCTGTTTCTCTTACTGGATTTTGATTAACTGATGATTAACCTATATTAACAGATAATTCACAAGAATCTCCTAGATAATTAATCTATGTTCTCTAACTGAATATAGACTCAATGAGAAGATCAAATCGTGGGTACCTACCTGAAGGAAGAAAGTAAAAAAAGAAACAATGCCCAGACATAAAAAAAGCAGTGAGAACATGTTGCACTTCTGCTGCTTCACGTCATCGTCCCCTGGTCCAAAAATCTACAAAAGAACATTTAAAATACCCACTGGGATTACACGAGCCTTGTTTATTCCTTCCAGAAACTACGGCTTGAGCATCCCATTTTAAAAACTAGGTTTTGAATGTGTGTTTTTTTAACTGTGGTAAAATAAACATAACATAAAAATGGCTACATGGTAGATTTTACGTGTACTATCCAGTGGCATTACGTATATTCAGTGCCGTGCCCCCTTCACCACCATCCACCTCCAGAATTCTCTCATCGTCCACAACGGAAACGCTGCCCGGGACGTGATCCCTCCTCGGACCTCTCCCCCAGCCATTCGGGAGCCGCCATGCTGCTTCCCGTGTCTATGAATCTGAGGAACATGCGGTTACGAACGTGGGTTGACCCACTGCACGTGGACTGCGTGTCGCGGCACATTTCAGCCTCTGTTCCTCTTCCTCTGCGCTTGCTGCTCCCCCTGCCTGAACTCCCCTCCACCCCACCCCCCATCGCTCCTTCCACGGGGCCTCCGCCCAGAGAGGCCTCTCCTGACCAACCTGCGAGACACAGCACCCCCACCTCCCGGCCCTCCCCTGCCGACCACGCGTTTAAAACGTTTGCTATCCTGTGGCACGTTACGTACTTGTGTTCTGTTTGTGTGGTGTGCCGGTCCTAATAGAAAATAAACTGTTGGAGGGCAGGACTTCGTTTGTTTCCTGCTCCATCTCCAAGAGCAGAATTTGACCCCAAAGGCGATGCCCCCAAATATAAACACAATCCACACTGTTCTCGAATGGCAGGCGAGCCTGGGGCTGCCTTATCTGGTCATGCAAACACAGTCGGAGGGCTCTTCCTAATCGACCTAGTTTTTTAGCTTGTGGTCTTACCGGTCGACCAATGTTCAGCGTCAGAAGCATAATAAACTCTTACGATGATGGAGGATAATTCATCTTTAACACAAAAGCCTCCAGTAATGTTAGAGATGGACTAAGGTTATAAAATGTAAATGTTGCAGTTTATGGCGCCTTTGATGTTTCTGATCACTTCTGATAGCTATTCCCCAGTGAATTTCACAGTTGGATAGTGGGCGCTTTCCTTCTTGGCCTCCCCAAGCCTTGTAAGCATTGCTACACAGTGATGTAGTAGCCAGCACGTTTTGCATACTTACTTCGAGGCAGACACTCTTACATAGTTACCCGTATCGGGACGTCCCTGGTGGCGCAGTGGTTAAGAATCCGCCTGCCAGTGCAGGGGACACGGGTTCAAGCCCTGGTCGGGGAGGATCCTACATGCCGCGGAGCAACGAAGCCCGTGCACCACAACGACTGAGCCTGTGCTCTAGAGCCCGTGAACCACAACGACTGAGCCCGGGTACTGCAGTTACTGAAGCCCACGCGCCTAGAGCCCATGTTCCACAACAAGAGAAGCCACCGCAATGAGGAGCCTGCGCACCACCACTAGAGATAAGCCCAGACAGCAACGAAGACCCAATACAGTCAAAAATAAATTAATTTTTAAAAAGTTACCTATATCATCTCTTAATCCTCAGCCATCCTAGGAGGTAGGTTTATTTTGCAGATGAAGAAACTGAGGTACAGCAAAGGAAAGCATCTGCCCAAGTTTGCACAGCAATTAAGTGGTGAGGCCAGTCTGTGCCCAGAGCCTGGCATCTTAAACACTGGAGACTTGGGGTCTTCCCCTTCCCAACCACCCGGCCATCCAGTGAGACATGCATCTCCTCTCCACAATGCGATGGGGATCACTGCCTGACATGTGTTTACCCAAATGAAGAGAGCAAATCAGAATGCCTCCTTCAGGGATTTTACAGTTGCTAAATTCACTGATAGCATAATTTGGCTACTTTTTCTTTTTTCTTTCTTTTAATTTATTTATATATTGGCTGAGCTGGGTCTTCGTTGCTGAGAGCGGGCTTTCTCTAGTTGCCACGAGCAGGGGCTACTCTTCATTGCTGTGCACAGACTTCTCATTGTGGTGGCATCTCTTGTTGCAGAACACGGGCTCTAGGTGCGTGAGCTTTAGTAGTTGCAGCATGTGGGCTCAACAGTTGTGGCCCACAGGCTCTAGAGTGCAGGCTCAGTAGTTGTGGTGCACGGGCTCAATTGCTCCGCAGCATGTGGGATCTTCCCGGACCAGGGCTTGAACCCGTGTCCCCTGCATTGGCAGGCGGCTGGCTTCTCAACCACTGCGCCACCAGGGAAGTCCATGGCTACTTCTTCTTTTACCTCACAGCTTTCCTCAAAAGGGTATTAAAACCTTTGGCTTAGTTTAATTTGAGGCTGCTTTACTGCAAAAAGGACTGGGTTGGCATGAGAACTGATGCAATGGGGAAGTGATTTCATTCAAGCTGTCCAGCGGTGTTTTCAGACTCACCGCTATCATCTCTGAGAACATGACGGAGAAGGCCGGCTGAAGTGCCCCGTTGGCAACGGCACACAGAGTTCCCACCACAAAGTAGGGCCATTCTGTTTTATTCAGTTTCAGGATCTTCATAAAAGACACTGGTGGCACAGTTTCATCCTAGACACATAAAGAGCAGGACAAAAAGGTGACAACACTACAGTCACTACTGATATGGACGTAGAGGAGGCCTGGCATCGCCCTTAAGGAACCTGCAAGCTAGGTGCAGAGAAAGACCAGGCTACAGCAAACTACTAGAGGGTCGGACAGGATGTTATCAAATGTTAACCATGTCCACTAGCTACACAGCATGAGCGGAGCATGAGTCCTTCACCCAAGAAGCAGTCTTCATGGTGGGACCAGCCCATCTCTATGCCAGCCTCAGCAGAGGGAGCAGAGGCAGGATCTGGGCACAAAATGCCCTAGAATTCAGGTCCCAACTCAACTCCGGCGTGATGCTGGGGTCACGTGAGACAAGACCCGTGAACACATGGGTACGTGTCCTCACCAACACATGGCGCCGTGATGAACCTGAAGACCTGGGCCTGGTCTCCTCACCCCAGAACCCTGCCCAGCGCTGCCTTTTCTGTGACGGGTTCCCAACTCACAAAACTAAAGTAACTACGCCCCTTTTCATTCACCACCATTCCCTCCGCGGACTTCTTCTATTTCATAGCTTAGCATGTTTGGTGGTCCCTGCCCCCTACCCTGTTTTTTTGTTTACATGACTCTGTTTTACTTTTTGTTATTTTGTTTTGTTTTGTGTTTAAGGTGAAGACGATGTCTTTACATCCCCAGAAATAGCCCAATGCCTGGCACGCATCAGGTTCTCAGCAGATGCTGAACTCAATGTCTTGGTCAAGCATGAAGGATTTAGGTCACATAAAGGAGAATATTCTCACTACAGAGGGGGCTTAATAGTAAACTAGCTACAAAAGGTGCCTATGGAATCCCATAGTCTTACAATTGTTTAAATAGGTCATGTTTGAGTCTCTATGAAAGAGAGAACATGGGAATAATTTCTATTCAGTTCTCTTCTTTCAACCCACCCATTTTCTCTGCATTTTAGGGTTTTTTCCCCTCCCTAGTTAACATTCTCTTTCAGCCCAGGTCTCCAGCCTGTTACATGAGCTCAGGCTGCTCTTCACACACCAACAGGTCTTCCCAGGCCCGTCTAAGCAGACTGAACTTCCCCGTCTCCTTGGGTACATTGTTTATCCCTCTATGATGGCGTTTAGGACAGTCTTGTTGACTGTGGCATTTTCTGCCTCCCCCTCTTCTCTGTGCATTTGTCCAAGAGAAGGGCTCCTCTAAAATACTAGACTCAAAAGATTTAGTAGCATAACTGTCCAGATAAATGAGGAAATGAGAAGTAAATACTTCCACAGCCAAAAAGGGGGGAACTGTTTATCTTACTTATGATGATACAGCTCCACAATAATACAGGGTTATTCTCTTTCCATAAATACGCCAAGACTGAGACCTCTAAGAGAGCCCTCGTCATCTCTGCAGTAAATAACACTGTGGGCAGAGAAAAACAGATGCAATCGCCTCTCAGTAGGATTAGTTTCTTCAGGCCAACACAAGAGTAAAAATAAGCTCAGCTTTTATCCATAAATAACATCAAAATGTATTCTCAAACCATTTCTTAAAATCATAAAATATCTTTTCTTAGAATGGATTCCCTTTCTATTATAAAAGCTTCTGTTAACTTCAATTAATAACATCCCAAGTTTTCAGGTGAGAAATGTTAAAGACTATATACACTTTGGCTATTTCTGGTTATTTCCCCCTTTTTCTTAGTAAGAGAATTCCAACCTTATTCAGAGTAGCAATGCATATAGCGAAAAGATTGTTTTCTACCCTCCCTTGTAGCTAACTATGGCCATGTGATTCGGTTATGGCCAATGACATATAAATAAAAATACTGTATGGGACTTCTGGAAAATCTTTGTTTCTCCTTGTTGCTTGGAACAGAGATGTGATGGCAGGAGCTTCAGGAGCCATTTTAGATCACTGAGAATGGAAGCTACACGCCAGGATAGTGAGGAAAACTATGAAAGGAGCCTAAATCCATGGTAACCATGCTGCAGTCACCATTCTAGCCCTGGGTTTCTCACCTCTAAGATTTCTTTTATGTGAAAGAGAAATAAAACCCCTTATTTTTCTTAAACTGATATTATTTTGTGTCTCCTAGCATAAACAATCAAAAGTAATCCCCCCTAACAGAGTAGGAAAATATCAGGGCCTCCTACTTTAGTCCAGCCTTATTTATCTCTAGATCTCAAAAATGAATGGAATATTTAATTTTAATTTTAAGCATCTAAGCACAAAGACTATGTTTTTGGAGCCTTTTTTTTTTTCATTGCAAATCCATTTTTAATTAGAATTGATTTCAATTTTTGACAAATACATTGAAAATTTGGTATTTCCTTTGTTCAAGAAGAGTATGGCCTGTGGACGGAATCCTCTGTGCCTGCAACATACTTGCAAGGTTAAGAATTTCAGCAGCAAAACTAAACAAGATTTAAATGAAAAACAACTTACAAGTTCAATGGGTTCCACATCAAAGCCATTCTGATACTTTCGTGAATTCCTCAGGCTTTTATGAAAAGAATTCCTAACTATGGGATGACGAAAACCCATGCCAGGCTTTTCATCACTTAGTACAACTTTAGGTTCTTCTGTCTGGACCTCGCTTTCTAGTGTCTGAAAAGAAGAACAAAACATTGAATTGTGTGTGTGTCTGTGTCCAGATGGAGGTAACCTCCAAGTTTAGAACCATACAGCCATTAGGATGTCAAGTGTTAAGACTTTCAGATTCCGTCACAGCTTCTCAGTCAAGGTTAGCTGCAAACTATCAAGAAGTGTATCAACTCATAGACGTAAAAGAGGTTACAACGGGCAGAAAGGTTGAATTCAATTCGAACAATATGAAAATTGGAGTATAAAAGTATTCTCTAAAAGTGAAAAGACAAAGTTTTCATCATCCAGCAGGTATGGGAATTTCTTCAATATGCAAGAATCCAGAGAACAAGTCAGAGACCACCACCACAGGCAGAAAAACAAACAGAAACATTACCAGGGGCTCATTTTTACAAACAAGGAAAAGCTGGTCACTCCCCCAAGGGAGGCAGTTAAACTGGCTGAGTACCATCATCTTTCTCCCTCATACTCCTGACCACCCCTGCAGGCTCAGCCTCATTGCCCACGTAGGGATCAATTCTCTCTTTAAAGGGGCAGGGAAGGGATACTTTAAGGACCTTTAGCTCAGTGCTGGATGAGGAAATATCAATCCAACCTTCCTGGAGTCTAACTTTGTTCTCTGCTTCTGCCATATCTGAGTCCACATCTTAATGGTTTGTCCAAGACCTTGATGGTACTGTCTTGTTCCCTTCAGGTCCTGTCCCCAAACCCAGTCCTCTGGCGGTGCCTTACTGCACCCAGAGGCTGTCTATCTTGAGCTCTGCATCTCATCGATCCTAACTTTCCAGTTGTGCTTTCAACACCTGACGGAACATTGCCCTTGTGCCTCGAACCCCACTGCAGATATGCTCTGCTTGGTGGACTTCCTTACTTCTTCCCACTGGAGCTGTTTCATACCATCTCCCAACAAAACCCCACCTGGATTAGAGACAGTTTTGTAACTGATCCCTGCATCATCACTTCCATCCGGATCCACGCTGCTACCAGAGTCACCTTCCTGAAGGCAGTCCTGCTCAAATGACACCCCAGCTCAACAGTCCTCCACAACTTCCCACCACATGCTCAAGCCTGGCTCCCCCAAATTCTAGCTCATTGCAAGTCACACCAAACCACCTCTCATCAATGCCTTCTCTAATCTTCTTCTCCTGTCATCTTGTCCATGCTATCAAGGAGTCCATCTCAATAGACAGTTCTTCCAATATGCCCATTCTGATTTTAGACTTCTTCTACAACCAAATGCATAATCCCTCGCTCTAGCTCATAATATTTTTTTCTGTGCCTTACCTAAAGCCCTTATTTAGTGGGTGCTGAGGTCACGGAGCCCCAAAGCCAAGATGGCCACTTTTCACTCGATGATAAAAAGCATATATTTAAAACCAATAGCCCTTATTTCCTACACCTGGATGTCCTTCAGCTGGCTCAAATATTCAATTGTAAAAAGTAAAACAATAAATGTTGAAAGGAAATATGGGTGAATATCCTTTCTAATAACAATCCCAAATCCTGAAGACATGGAGAGGAAAAATGATAATCTAATTACATACAATTTTAAAGCATTCTTATAGCAGCCAAACAAACAACAAAGTGAAAATGAAAGAACAAAGCAGGAAAAATATTTCCAATACAGGCACGAGAAGTGTGTATTTCCTCTTTATGCAAGGAGTTCTTACAAATCAATAAGAATATCATGAACAACCCCAAAGAAAACAGCCTAACATAGGAACAGATACTTTCACAGAGGAAAAAATATAAATAGCCAAGGAACATGTGAAAAGATGTTTAATAGCATGAGTAATTAAAGAAACCTGGAGACACTATTTAATTTAGCTCTTTTAGGCTAACAAAGATGAAAAATACTAAATGGCTGTCAGTGGTTATCAGCAGAGGTTTGGCTGATTGGGGAACTTTCAAATTTCCAAGCTATTCATGTTTGTACTTTTTAATGGTTGAATTTCTAAAAATAAGAAGGATATATCATATAACACAGGGAATACAGTCAATACTTCATAATAACTATAAGTGGAGTATAACCTTTAAAAACTGTGAATCACTTTTTTACACCTGTAACTTATATACTACTGTACTTCAACTATACCTCAATAGAAAAAGAAGGCATTACATTTATATTAAAAAAAAATTAAGATACATTTCAAAGAAATAACTACTAGCCAATAGTCTGCCTAGTGGAAAAGCAATGATCATTCCACCTAGAAATAAAACCAAGACAGGGTTATATCGATATTAACACTAACTTGGTCTTTAGAGTTTGAGGAAAACAAAGCAGCCTGGGCTTCAGCATTTGGTGAACCCTCAGGCTCACTGTGGTTCCTTCCTTCATGTGTCCAACAGTACCAACGAGTAACAGGTAAGGTGAAACCCAAATCAGAAGCGGGAGAGGTGTGGGTACCACTGGGGAGAAGTTCACGGGATCTAAGAATCATAGAATGACGAGCCGGTAGAAACTTCTGCGGTCACCTTCGCGCTGGCCCTGCTCATTTAACACGTGAGGATACCAACATCCGGTTTGGTTAAAGGACTTGCCCCAAAACGCTGCTGAGTTGGTGACAGGCCGTTTCTATCACACCAGCTTTAATCACTGTTCAGCCTTTAATCATACAACTTTTCCTAAGAAAGAAAAGTTAGGGGACATGATACTGAAAGATCAGATGTCCTCATGCCCTTGGTGGTCTCGCAGCCTGAATTGTGATGGGAGTGCAAGGTCATTCTTTCAGGGGCACAGAGATGGGCCAGCCAGGGGAGAAAGTGGATACCTCATTTGAGGACCTGACACGTCATCACAGGCAAAAATCGCAGAGCCTTAGTAATCATGGGTGAAATGAAAACTAAAACTGAATTCAAATTATATCTACATGTTAACTAGTAAAATGATAGAGGCCTTGGGATGGCTATGTGTATGGAAGCAATTAGCAAAGACACTATGATTAATCCCCTTGTGCTGGAGAACAAAAGCAACAGTTTAAAAACTTTCTATCATTTCAGTTGATATTTTCACTTTGGGGACTTTGTAAGTTTTAATAACTATCATTTGCCAGGCATCTATTTTGTGTCAAGTGCTTTTTTTTTTTAATTAATAATTTATTTATTGGCTGTATTGGGTGTTCATTGCTGCACACAGGCTTTCTCTAGTTGTGGCGAGTGGAGGCTGCTCTTCATTGCGGTGCACAGGCTTCTCATTGCAGTGGCTTCTCCTGTTGCAGAGCACAGGCTCTAGGCGCATGGGCTTCAGTAATTGTGGCATGCGGCCTCAACAGTTGTGGCTCACAGGCTCTAGAGCATGGGCTCAGTAGTTGTGGTACACGGGCTTAGTTGCTCCGCGGCATGTGGGATCTTCCCAGAGCAGGGATCAAACCCATGTCCCCTGCATTGGCAGGCAGATTCTTAACCACTGCACCACCAGGGAAGTCCCAAGTGCTTCTTTTTAAGACATAATTCACATACCATAAAATTCACCCTGTTAAAGTGCTTTTTTTTTTTTTTAGTATATTCAGGTGCTTACTTCTTAACCTTACAACAGCCTAGCATGGTAGGTTTTGTATGTCAAATGTGGAAACTGAGGCTCAGAGGAGTTAAATTACTTGTCAGAAAACAAAGCAAATTTTTGACTTAACTTTTGACACCGCCCCCCACGTGCTCCCAAAGGGCAATATTTAGAATAGAGAAACAAACCCAGGATCCAACTTTAGGGAAACGATTAAGCAATTTATTGCACATTAACATATTTACTACTGAGGACCCATTAAAATGATAGGATCTGGGTGATCTGGATCTGAAATGTGAAGAAAAAAAGAACAAAAATATGGATATACTAGTTACAGTTATATCAAAGCAAATGTATACACTTTTACAAACATAAGAATCATGTTTACAGAATAAAATATTTTTAGGTTATTTACCTTGCAAAGCTGTTCAAGTGAGTAAGTTCAATAATAAGGCAAAGCAATAGTTATCAATAGAGGGAATAGTAGTTTTTTGTTTGTTTTGGCCGAACAGCTTGCCAGGATCTTAGTTCCCCAACCAGAATAGTTTTTTTAAAGAAAAAAAAACAAACTCGGGAGTTCCCTGGCAGTGCAGTGGTTAGGATTCGGTGATTTCACTGCTGTGGGCCCAGGTGCAATCCCTGGTCGGGGAACTAAGATCCTGCAAGCCACGTAGCGCGGCCAAAAAAAAAGCAAAAAAAGGACACCACACTGTTTGCTTCCTAAAGCCATGAATCCTGCTATTGGTTTTATTAGGATCATCTGGGAAGCCTCTTAAACACCCAGGACCTCCCCGAACCACTAGAGATCCTGGCATCTCCCTCTTACACCTACCACCGCTCTGATCATCCCCAGTCTTCTGCAGGGAAGGATCTGTTAGTTTGAACATGTTCCCCAGGCAATTAAGAATCTCTGTCCTAAAGAATAAGTTCAAAATGTTTTGGGCATTTTCCTCCCCCCTCACCTTTCTCTTTTGAGATTCTTTCAACGACTCTGAATTAAAGTCTCAGATGTATACGTTTAGGCATCTTCCTGAATACACCTTATTTCTCAGTATGGCATTAGCTATAGGACACTTTAATAAATAAAATAAAGAAAGCTATATTGAGGAGAAAGCAGCAGAAAATCGTCTCAGGAAGCAGATTACCTGCATGCTAACAAGCCTGAAGTACAACCCTTCCTCCTTCATTAGTTCTGTGTGGCTTCCTTGCTCCACAACGACTCCACCATCAAACCCAGTGATGACATCTGCATTGCGGATTGTAGACAGTCGGTGTGCTATCACTATGGTGGTCCGGCCTTCCCTGGCCTAAAGGGAAACAGGACGAACATGTAGGGCAGCAGGGTTACAACGTCCACCACTGTCAATTAACACACAATTAAGCACTGGGACGGAGGTGTCTGTAGTGATGGGAGAGTAGCTCACTACTGCTGTGTGATTAGGGCATGAAGGCATCACTCACCTGTGAAGAGTTAAAAGGAAACAAATTTTGGACCAGAGAGGAGGCCAATCCCTCCAGGATGAGGATGGATAACTCTGGAAGCCTACGACCCTTCTCAAATGTTCTCGTATCTGTGTGAGGAGCCCTAGTTCTGAGTTATAGGATATGCTAGAGACTTTAGCAGAAGCGTGTCCAGAAGTCGTTGCCACAAACGGCCTTCTCCAGAGCACTTCTGTACAATTTCTTTTGAAGTACCTGATTTTGACGGTAATCCTGATGGACTACATGCAGGCAGTTTAGGTGAAACCATACCCTGGGATCTACATGGATCAAATTATTCAAAGACCATCTAAATATGATTTTTAACAAGTGCTTCAGGTGATTTTTATGGATGCTGAAATCTACAAATCACGCCCCCCCCACCCTGCCAAGTAGTTCCCTGAACTCACATGTCATTGGCTTGGTGGGTTTATGAATGGGCATTTATACCCTGGAAAATGCCCACCAAACGATTCATGTTATGTCATTAACAATGGTTATTCTTTTTAATAATGATTAAAAAGTACTCATTAAAAATACTATTACACTAACAACTTCTTTTCTTTTAAGCTCTTTATTGGATTATATCTGCTCCACACTGTTGTGCCAGTTCCTGAGGTACACCAAAGTGAATCAGCTGTATTTATACACATATCCCCATACCCTCTCCCTCCGGCGACTCCCTCCCACCCTCCCTATCCTGGCCCTCTAAGGCATCACCCATTGAGTTTATCTCCTTATGTTATGCAGCAGCTTCCCACTAGCTATTTTACACTTGGTAGTATATGTATATGTGTCAGTGCTACTCTCTCACTTCGTCCCAGCTTCCCTTCACTACCCCCTCCCCGCCCCCTGCCGTGTCCTCAAGTCCATTCTCCACATCTGCAACTTTATTCTTGCCCTGTCACTGGGTTCATCAGTACCTGTTTTTTAGATTCCATATATATGAGTTAGCATATGGTATTTTAGACTAACAACTTCTTAAGACCATGCCTACTCTGAGGCAATAAAACCATCCTTAGGATGGTTATGAGAATATAGCCTAATTCACCTAAGTAGTTAAAGAGAGAAAGATGAGAGGCTAGACTCATAATAGCCCAAAAGTGAGAACATCCAAATGTTCATCAGTTGATCAAAAGATAAACCGAATGTGATATATCCACACAATGGAACAGTACTGGGCCAGAAAGAGGAATGGGATTCCTACGTGTGTTTCAACATGGATGAATCTTGACAACGTGATGCTAAGTGAAAGAAGCCAGCCACGAAAGATCATGCCTTGTATGATTCTACTTATACGAAATGACCAGAATGGACAAATCCATTGACAGAGAAAGGGGATTAGTGGTGGCCAAGAGCAAGGGTGAGGGTGGAATGGAGAGTGACTGTTAATGGGTTCAAGGTTTCCTTTGGGGGTGATGAAAATATTCTGCAGTGAGATCGTGGTGATTGTGGCAAAATCTTGTGAAGATACTAAAACCAATGAATTGTGCATTTTAAAAGGGTGAACTTTATGGTGTATGAATTACATGTCAATTTTTTTAAAAAAGAGCATCCATGAGGATTCTGAAAAAGTTAGCAAGGATCTGGGCAATATCTCCACCAGATACTAAAACATAACAAGCTACAGCAATGCGATGATGGATGATGCCTTAGAGGGCCGGGACGGGGAGGGTGGGGGGGAGTCGCGGGAGGGAGGGAATATGGGGATATGTGTATAAACACAGCTGATTGACTTTGGTGTGCCTCAAAAACTGGTACAAGAGTGTAAAGCAATTATATTCCAATAAAGAGCCAAAAAAAAAAAAAAAAAAAGCTACAGCAATGAAAACAGTAAAATCTGGGGGAAGCTATCACATGAATAGACAATTTGATCAACAGAACCATATACAGAGTCCAGAAAACATTTAAGAATTAGTATATGATAAATATGCACTGTCTATCAGTAGAGAAAAGTGGACTATGTAATTCATGGTATTGAGCCAATTTTGTTGCCACCTGGAAAAAAATGTGGTCTTTCTTCTTCAGTGCTTACACTAAAATAACCAGATCAATCAGTTGCGTTTAAATAAACACAAAAGAGTTACATCATAAAAAGGCAGACTAGGGCATAACTCTCTTGGACAACATTTAAGACTATTCTCTGATTTGATTTTTAGCATACGGGCCCCAAAGAAACATTCATAAATATGTACTGATTTACTGATACGACAGTTGCATGGCTTTGTCCATATATGAGAAGGCACATAGGAAATAATGTGATCAATCTAATTATATTCATGATGCCAACAGTGATGAGGAAACTGCTAACAGTGGCTGGGCTATCATTATGATAACAATAGGTTGATGCTACATCAACTTGAAAAAAACAGAGGAATTGGAGTCAGACTTGTGACTAACTGACTGGTGTGCAGGAGAAACAAAGTATGTATTTGTGAATTTCAAAGTTAGCAGCTGTCACCCTTGACCAAGATTTTTTGGCCAGAGCAGAGGAGATTTGACACAAAGGGATATTTTCAAACACCCTAGTGATGACAAGACATTGGCAAATAAACATTCTAGATTCAAGGACACCAACGATTAAGAAATTTGGAACTTCCAGTAATTTTGGATGTGTAGCAATGAAAGGCAGGCCCAAACAAAGGAAGTACTAACTCAGTAGCCTTTCTGGAACTTCTGAAAAAAAAAGCATAAAATGAAACTTTTGGGGATCATTTCATTAAATCACTACTTTGGTTTTTTTCCTGCCCCTCCAGTATGGAAACATTGTGAGTAGGAGAGTGTGTGCAAGTATGAAACTTTGTGATCACTGACTTTCTTTAAAAAAATCAAAATTATCAAGTCTGCTTTTCCATTCTTCTTTAAGATCTTATATTGGAAAAACCTATTATTTATTTTGATGCACAGTTGCTACCTACTGCACCAAAAGCAGATATGCTCATTAATTATTTTTTCTAATGTAGACATATTATCTCAATGAGCTACTCCATGGTAATTGATTCAGTAAAAATTTATTTAGGCTTTACTCTGGGCAAGGCACTGGCGTAGGTGTTACAGAGACACAAACACGAACCATTGATTAATTCTGCCTTTTAGGGGGTTTATTCTTTCTAAGAGAGAGAAGGCAAATAAGTAAATAGCTAACTACAATAACTTGGTGCCACACAAGAGGTACCCGTAAATGTATAAAGGATCCACAAAAGGAAAATATTCTTCGTCCAGGCTAGGTAAATCAGGGAGGGAAAACTAACTATAATAGTGCTATATCCTTACGCTCCCCAGAGGAAAGGTAATTCATTACAAAATCCAACTTTTCATTGTTAAAAGAGAGTTGGTTAATAACTAGATGGGCCAGCCCATTGACTGACTAATATCACTGTAGGGAGGACAGTAATGAAGGATTTCCCTTTCAAAGACATAGTTCATTGTCTGCAAAATATATCAGTTTAATTATCTTGCAATGTAGGAGTCAAATGGGTAGATTATAACCTACTCGTAGCAACTACGGTAGATGAAACATGGTCACACACACTTTGCAGCTACTGCCTTTTGACCAAAAGATATGAAGGAATTAATGCTTGTGCAACTTCTGAGGTATAGACTTCAAGAGGCCTTACAGCTTGTGTGTTTCCATCTTTGAATGCTGCCTGGAAAGGAAGCTGGTCCAGTCTACTTGAGGATGAGAAGCCTCCTGGAGGAGGACCAAGCTGCCTCAGGCAGCAACCGTAACCGACTTCCAGGCACATGAGTGAGGCCATCCTGAACGTCCCAGCCCAGCTGATCCTGCGCTGAGAGTAGCTGCCTGGGGAGACTCGGCAAAACCAACAGAGGAACCACACGAGCTCACCCACTAAGTGCTGGAGTAAAGCGACTGATGTAGAAACTGGTAATCAGATTGGAACGCTACTGTAACAAAACCCTGAAACATGTGACTTTGGCTTTGGGACTGGGATCCCAGTGGCAGGCAGTGGCTAGAAGAGGGGTGATGATACTGTTAGTGGAGACTGGAAGAAAAGGAAGGAAATTGCTATTGGAGGCTGGAAAGACAGTGACCTGTGTTATGTAACCTTAGAATAATTGAAAAGTGTTCCCTGTAGTAACTTGGAAGAAAGGTATTTTATCTAATGAACTTGTATATCTGGCTAAGGAGATTCCAGAGATCTCTAAATAGAATGTTGAAAGTGCCAGGCTGTATATGATAAAGTATGTAAAGAGAATGAAGAGCTAACAAAGAAGCCACGTAGTTTGCAAGGTGAATTTAGAGGCTACCTAGAAGACCCAATACTTGCTGGGTCGGAAAATGAACTGTTAATCATCCAATCAAATGAGACCAAAGATCCAATCAGGGTGTAGGTGTAAGATTTTTTTGTTAAAATCTCTGAAAAATGTAAGCCAAACTCTAGTAGACACTCTCTTCTACATAAAAGGGCTTCGAAGACTCGAAAGTGTTTTCTGATGGCAGCTGCATATGCAGCCCAAAGTAGAAAGAAGCTTGCCCTGAAAAAAATTAAAGATGTAGTTTTGGAGACTTAAGCAAACCAGTCATATTCTAAGTAAACTCGCAAAGTGTTTACGAGAACCCATCAGTTTGGACTAAAAGAGACTGAGAAAATTAAAAATGTAAAGAGGCCTCTGGGTCCCAAATTTCTATGGGCAGAAAGCATGCCAAGAAAGTTATTCAGCTGCAGACACAGGCCATTTCTTATGGAAAAGGAAAGAGCTCTCAGAGGGAGAATCTGAAAGCCCAGAGGTTGGAGCCCCAAACCAAGCAGAAAAAATGCACTAAGGAGCCCACTGTAGAACTGAGCCTTAATCAAGGAACGTTCCTTTTCCTTGGAGCAGTGGGGTAACTGGCGACATGCATCTGATTGCATTTCAAAACTGCTGTGGCCCAGGACTTCCCAGGTGGCACACTGGTTAAGAATCCGCCTGCCAATGCAGGGGACACAGGTTCGAGCCCTGGTCCGGGAAGATCTCACATGCCGTGGAGCAACTAAGCCTGTGCGCCACAACTACAGAGCCTGTGCTCTAGAGCCCGAGAGCCACAACTACTGATCCCACACGCAGCAACTACTGAAGCCTGTGCACCTAGAGCCCGGGCTCCACAACAAGAGAAGCCACAGCACTGAGAAGCCTACACCCGGCAATGAAGAGTAGCCCCTGCTTGCTGCACCTAGAGAAAGCCCGCCTGCAGCAACGAAGACCCAACGCAGCCAAAAATAAAAATTAATTAATTAATTAATTTAAAAAACGAATAATGCTAAGTCATCATTCTAACATTTTTTTAAAAAATGGCTATGGCCCAGTAACTGCTGTGTGCTTCGCGTTTTCCTTTTTGAATAGGCGTGTCTGTTCTGATTAGCCTGTCCCTGCCTCACCATCATATGGTGGGTATATATGTGGAAGACAACGTCTCTCTAGTTCATAGTTCTCTGGATCCAGATGAGCTTACCGTGAAGAATCTCATCCATATCTGAACCACAGTCACACCTTCAGATACTGGCTTTGAGCCTGATGTCATAACTGTATGAAAATTCTGACTGTCTTGGGAAGAGGCGGATGTATTTTGCATTTGGGAGAAATGTGCATAATTGTGGCAGAGGGTTTGCTGTGGAAGATTACAGCTCACCTATCAAGAAAGAGAATCTGTTCCCTCACTCCTTCAATCTGGGCTAGTCTTGTGACTTTCTGTGACCAACAGAATGTAGTGAAAGTGACATTGGGTGAGTTCTGGAGTCCAAGCCTCTAGACATCTTAAAGCTTCCGCCTCGGGGTGCACTGGCCTGAGATTTCCGTGTAAAGAAGCTGGATTACAATGAATAATAATCATGGTCATGGCATCACCATAAAAACTGCATTGTTTCTCATGGGCAAGGTATGTGCTAATCACTTTACATGCAGTATCTCATTTAGTCTATTCAATCATCTTATGACATTCTTTCTCACCTCCTCCCCCAGTTACTTCTGCAGTATCTCAGGCTTAGAGAGGTTAGTTAATTTGCCCAAGGTCACGTAGCTAGAAAGAGGCAAAGCCAGAGACTCCCACCTCAGCCTGTCTGGCACCGCAACCTGTGCTCTTCACCACCACCCCAAGCTGCTAATGGCTCTTCTTGGGGATCTAAAAAAATTGTGAGTGATTCGTCAGCTATTTTTTTTTATGACTTTTTTTTTAAGCTCTTTATTGGAATATAATTGCTTTACACTCTTGTACCAGCTTATGAGGTACACCAAAGTCAATCCGCTGTATTTATACACACATCCCCATATCCCCTCCTTCCCGCAACTCACCCCCACCCTCCCCGTCCCGGCCCTTCAAGGCATCACCTATCATCGAGTTGATCTCCCTTTGTTATACAGCAACGTCCCACTGGCTATCTATTTTACAGTTGGTAGTATATATACGTCTACGCTACTTTCTCACTTTGTCCCAGCTTCCCCTTCGCCGCCTGCCCCCTCAACCCCATGTCCACCAGTCCATTCTCTGCATCTGCATCCTTATTCTTGTCCTGTCACTGGGTTCATCAGTACCATTTTTTTTTTTTTTTTAGATTCCATATATATGAGTTAGCATACGGTGTTTGTTTTTCTCTTTCTGGCTTACTTTGCTCTGTATGACAGTCTCTAGGTCTATCCACCTCATTACATACAGTTCAATTTCATTCCTTTTTATGGCTGAGTAATATTCCATTGTATATATGTGCCACATCTTCTTTATCCATTCATCTGTTGATGGGCATTTAGGTTGCTTCCATGTCCTGGCTATTGTAAATAGTGTTGCAATGAACATTACAGTACATGTTTCTTTTTGGATTATGGTTTTCTCTGGGCATATGCCCAGTAGTGGGATTACTGGATCATATGGTAGTTTCATTTTTAGTTTTTTAAGGAACCTTCAAACTGTTTTCCATAGTGGCTGTACCAACTTACATTCCCACCAACAGTGCAGGAGAGTTCCCTTTCCTCCACACCCTCTCCAACATTTATTGTTTCTAGACTTTTTGATGATGGCCATTCTGACTGGTGTGAGGTGATACCTCACTGTGGCTTTGACTTGCATTTCTCTAACGATTAGTGATGTTGAGCATCTTTTCATGTGTTTGTTAGCCATCTATATGTCTTCTTTGGAGAAAAAAAAGAAGGCAAGAATATACAATGGAAAAAAGACAGCCTCTTCAATAAGTGGTGCTGGGAAAATTGGACAGCTACACGTAGAAGAATGAAATTAGAACACTTCCTAACACCATTCACAAAAATAAACTCCAAATGGATTAAAGACCTACATGTAAGGCCAGACACTATAAAACTCCAAGAGGAAAACATAGGCAAAACACTCTGTGACATACATCAAAGCAACATCCTTTTTGACCCACCTCCTAGAATCATGGAAATAAAATCAAGAATAAGCAAATGGGACCTCATAAAACTTAAAAGCTTTTGCACAGCGAAAGAAACCATAAACAAGACAAGAAGGCAATGCTCAGAATGGGAGAAAATACTTGCCAACGAAGCAACGGACAAAGGATTAATCTCCAAATATACAAGCAGCTCATGCAGCTTAATACCAAAAAAGCAAATAACCCAATCCACAAATGGGTGGAAGACCTAAACAGACATTTCTCGTCAGCTATTTTTATTCTTCGTCAGCTATTTTTAAAGTCAATATGTAAAAGGTTATCTCTCAACCAAGGAGTGGCCATAATCCCATAGAATACAAACTGCTAAAACTGAATGAAGTAACTTGTCCAAATATGAATTAAAACTTGCAAGGCTGTAATTTTTGCTGACAGAATTCAAATCATGGAAAACAACATCTCCAGTAATTCTGTTCATTTCGCACTGCAGGGAGTGACATATTGAATGTTCGTATCCTACAAAGTATTGGGACATGGGTCCTAGGGCTGAATAAGACTTTTCCCCCCATAAATCTCTCTCTTATCCTACCTAACTTTATGCTAAAAAGTCTATATTGACACGTGAATGATGATTTATGTGTTTTAAGTGAAAATTGTTTTATTTATGCATGAATTTATTTTTATTATTTCCTGATTTAAGTCACTTCTGATTGACTAAGCAAATACAATTCTCCCGTGTATTATATTTTGGTTCCTTAACATTGAGACTTAATATAAATGAAAGCAATGTAATTCACTATAAAAAATTTTGAGGAATAATTATCATAATCTCTCATTAATTATTAAATTACATTATATAAGATAAACCAAAATATTAATGTGATAAACCAGGAACCATGAATTAACTACAGTTGATAGCACACAAGGCAATTGTGTTTACTTAGGATTCAGGTATAAATTTTCCTGAGAAAATAGGTTCATACAGTTCATGTCTACCATTTCAAGAGGATAGATATATATGTATAACTGAATCACTCTGCTGTACACCTGAAACTAACACAACATTGTAAATGAACTACATTTCAATAAAAGTCAAAAAATAAAATAAAATAGGTCATTTGGTATTAAGCTGCATAATTCAAAAAAATAAAATTTCAAGAGGCAGTTTGGATAGACTAAGTAACTTGCACATTACTAAACTTTCTCAAATCAAGTATATTTATGATAGGTGTTTGAAATCCACTTACTTACTGTCATCTGACCCTGGTTTTTATACTGTGTTGTTTTTACAGATGACATCAGCACTGACCTTGAAAGTGTCCCCAGATAAGATTCTTCTTTTGAAGCTTTAGTTTAATAAAGATGATAGTCAGAGATTTAGAAACTCTGAGCCAGGCGCATGAAATCAGCAGCCTTAAAAAGTATTGCTTATTTATATGCTTAGACAAACATACAAGTTGAACTTTATCTCTGGAAAATCATCCATGCACTTTCATGAATAGATACAGATGATGTACTGCCTACAAAATAAGGCAAGTGTGTGAACTGCTTTTCAGCTGGACCACTGTGTAGGTAACCAGATTTTTCTTTGTACATTTTACCACAACTACTTTTTAATATTTTGGTTTATCTTATATAATGTAATTTAATAATTAATGAGAGATTATGATAATTATTGCTCAAACATTTTTATACTGAATTACATTGCTTTCATGTATATTAAGTCTCAATGTTAAGGGACCAAAATATAATACATCGGAGAATTGTACTTGCTTAGTTAATTAGAAGTGACTTAAATCAGGAAATCATAAAAATAAATACATGCATAAATAAAACAATTTTCACTTAAAACACATACATCATCATTCATGTGTTAATATAGACTTTTTAGCACTGCACCTTGGTCAAAGCAAGCCGGTTAATGGGCTGCCCGCCTCTCTCTGCAATGTGCCCCGACAGAAAGGAGAATTCAAGAAAGCCCCAAGGGAGGGCTTCATGTACTCTTATGTTTATGTTTTTCAACCTAGACTCGCAAAGCATTGGCAAAAATTTTCCATAAAGTTTCAGCTGGCTGGCCTTTAGGTGTGCAGGGTCCACTGACCTTATCCAGAGCCGCCTGAACTTCTGCTTCACTCTCCGTGTCCAGCGCGGAGGTGGCCTCGTCCAGCAGGAGGATCTTGGGGTTGCGAACCAGGGCCCGAGCGATGGCGATTCTCTGCTTCTGTCCACCGCTCAGCTGGGCCCCTCGCTCTCCAACCAGGGTGTCAAATTTCTACAAGAGACAGCATGGTGGAGCTCCTGAAGTATTTCAAATAGAAAAAGCTATGACATCTAGAAATTCATGAAGACGACAGGGAGCTTCATTTTGACCACCGTAATGAGTCACAAGTTATGGTAAAATAAATAATATCAAATTCTAAAAAACGACTAGCACATCCCCTGTTAAAACTTTTATATGCTTCATGTACCAAGCTATACCCTCCAACTGGGTAATTCAAGGGACTTACCCAGCAAAGTTAGAGGACCTCGTACCTGAAACATTATGAGCTTAACCTTTGATGAAAGAACTCGCGTGAGGTGAAACTCTCATTTTGAGGGCAACGACATTCACAGAGGCGTTACCTGTGGTAATTTCATGATAAAGTCATAGGCGTTGGCTTCCTTCACAGCCCTCTTTATTTCATCCATGGTGACATTCCCACGGCCATAACGAATATTCTCAGCAATGGTGGTAGAAAACAGCACCGGCTCCTGACTCACCACGCCAATTATTTCCCTCAGATACCTTACATTAAACATCCTAATATCCTGCCCATCGATGGTAATCTGAAAAAACAAAATATTTCCATTGACTATTTTAAACCATCTGCCGTATAAAGCATCAAGATTCTTTAATTGGTTACCAAAAAAGCCTTAGCTAACATCTAACGTATTTCAGTGTTAGAAATGAGAATTGGAGGACTTCCCTGGTGGCGCAGTGGTTAAGAATCTGCCTGCCAAGGCAGGGTGTGACACGGGTTCGAGCCCTGGTCCAGGGAGATCCCACATGCTGACGAACAACTAAGCCCGTGCACCACAACTACTGAGCCTGTACGCCACAACTACTGAAGCCCGTGCGCCTAGAGCCCATGCTCCACAACAAGAGAAGCCACCACACTGTGAAGCCCGTGCACTGCAACGAAGAGTACCCCCATTCACCACAACCAGGGAAAGCCCACGCGCAGCAACGAAGACTCAACGCAGCCAAAAATAAATAAATAAATAATGATTAAAAAAAAAAGAAATGAGAATTGGAAAAGAAGAGCAATGTGCAAGACCAAAAATAAAAAGTGTACTCTCTCTTTTGATATTTATTATCTTACATATACAGTTTTTTTAATGGATGGATTATTTTCCATGAGCGATTATATATTGTTATATATTTTGGGCACAACAGTTATTTTTGCTTACCATTACTAAATCTGAATAAAAATGTGCATTTACCTACTAGTCTACATATCATTTTGATGGCATTATGATGTTTTGCTGTATGTAATATATCATAATTTACTTCAGCATTTCCCACCTCTGAATATCTGGCTGCCTTCAACGAACACTGAAGGTTAATCACTGTAAAAGCACAGAATTACCAGGCTGAAGAGTATGATTTATTTTTTCTTCTCCAATAACAACTGCTTAACTTGTACAATGACTGGCATATGTTGGGCTTATTTATTTATTTAGTTAGTTAGTTAGTTATTGGCTGTGTTGGGTCTTCGTTGCTGTGCGGCTTTTCTCTAGTTGCAGTGAGCGGGGGCTACTCTTCGTTGCAGTGCATGGGTTTCTCATTGCGGTGGCTTCTCTCATTGTGGAGCACAGGCTCTAGGTGTTCAGGCTTCAATAGTTGTGGCTCACAGGATCTAGAGCGCAGGCTCAGTAGTTGTGGCGCATGGGCTTCATGGCTCTGCAGCATGTGGGATCTTCACAGACCAGGGCTCGAACCCGTGTGCCCTGCATTGGCAGGTGGATTCTTAACCACTGCGCCACCAGGAAACTCTCAGGTGTTTATTATTTGTGGAATAAAGGTTGAATAAATGACCCTCTAGAAATATTTTTAATAACTTAAAATTTCAGCAGGAATATATAAATATACATCTGCTTCATTGTAATTGACTAGCTTTTACCATTTTAATCTGTCTTTTCTAATTAATGTGTGGTGGTAGCTTATATTTATTTTAATTTGTGTATAGTTATAAGTGAGGTTGAACATTTCTTGAAACTTTTTACAAACTTACATTTTTTTCTCAAAAGATTTGCATGTTCATATCCTATGACAGATTCATATTAATTTCTAAAAAAGTAATTATAATAGTTTTCCCACATATACCATAAATTACTCGTTCCAATTTATTGCTTTCTTTTATTACAGTTTGACTGATTTTTACTGGAGAGAGGTTTAAGGAAAAATTGAATCAGTCAGCTGTCCCACTGGGCATTTTTTCTATTATTTCAGCAGTAATAAAATTGTTAATTCATGGTATGAACAGTGAGTATCTCTGAGTTATAGAATTTCTGAAGACTTTTTTTCCTGCTGACATATGTATTTTCTTTAAAAATTGTATTATTCTAATAATAATTTAAAAAATAAGATGTTTCCAAATACTTATCCTCAATGGTTAGTATTTACTAGGTTCTTTTTAAAAAATGAATAACACTGTTTACACTTGAACCAACCTAGAGTTTGCTTTAGGAAATGAGGTTAGGCCTATGTTCCTCCTTGGTATATCAGATTTTTCAAAGAAGGTTTGTTAATTTTTTTAAAGTAAATAAATAAATAATTTGTGTATCCTAGAAAACTTTGTATTCATTCTTGAAATCTCTGTTCTATCTCAATGCCTTTTTATGTTTTTTTTTTTGTTTTTCTTTGTAACTTGTAAACTTCTGTTTTCTTAATTGTTGAATGATAACACATTTCAATGTCAGGTAAACGCAACTGAGGACATTTTAATATATACTGTGCGCTCTTATTGTATTAACATTAAATTTACTGATTTTGATGATTGTTTTGTGATTATGTACGAGAATGTCTTCTTCTCAGAAAATATATTCTGCTTTGCAGTACACCTGAAACTAACACAACATTGTAAATCAATCATACTCCAATAAAAATTAAAAAAAAAAAAGAAAATATATTCTGATGTATATAGGGCTCAAGGGGCATGATATCATAACTCACTCTCAAAGGTTCAGAAGAAATATGCATGTGTGTGTGGGGGGGGTGTTATATACACGAACATGCAGTGAGAAACAAACAATAATAAGGCAGATGGGTAAAAACAGAAACAATTAGTAAATCTGGGTGACGAGTATACGTGAGTTCCCCACTTGCAACTTTTTTGTAAGTCTGAATTTATAACAAAAGTTTTAAAAGGGCAAAAAAATATACCCTAGGGCACTACTGTTCCCCATGTCCCCAGAAGTTTCTTAGAGACTATCCCATTTTCCCCTTCAGATATTCCAGCATTTAAGAAAACTCAACTGTCTTTGATGAATTTAATTACTGTCCTAAGATTTCTTGTGACCCTGAGCACCAGGTTATTAATAATTGCCATATGGAAAATTTTTGACCAAACTCAGTGAGTCATTGAAAATAATCCTCTCAGTGGTTTGGATGACTCTTTCTCAGTGACCTACTGGGTTATGAAAAGCTTAGGTGGAACAGAGGAGAGTGTTGTACAGCGTCTTTGACCTTTATCACCTTGAATATTTTTTGTTAAAACAGCCCAAAGGTTTGAATGCATCATCCAGATGCACTGTAATTTCGTAGCCTTTTTACCAAAATTGGATTCATGTGCAAATTTGTTAACAAAAAAATAAGAATAAAAAAATGACCAAAACAAAACAATTGCAAAGGGCTAATTGGCACCCAGCTTCCCATTTTAGAGAATGTGGTTCTTCCCACTTACCATACCCCATGTGGGGTCATAGAGCCTCTGTATCAGCTGGACCACCGTGCTTTTCCCACAGCCGCTGTTCCCAACCAGGGCCACCGTCTGCCCGCTCTCAACCTTCAGGTTGAGGCCCTTCAAGATCTATGAGGGAAAAGAGAGAAAAAGAACACACTTAACAACAAAAGCCTAAAAGGGGAGTAATCTGATTCAATTTTAAATTTGGAAAAAAAAAGTATCAAATAAGGGAATATAACCCCAAAAGGAAAAAGCACATACATATCAAAACAGTAGAGACTCTGGATTCTTTAAGTTGATTAAACAATCAATCTGAATTAGGAACTCCTATAAATATTACTTACAATACCTTGACATTAGGTCGAGCTGGATAAGAGAAATGTACATCTTTGAACTCCAAATTCCCTTCGATGTTATCTGGTTGGAGTCCTCTCTCTGAAAAACTGTCAATTTTAGGATTCTAAATAAAACAAAATTCAATGACTATTCCATCATAGGACAAACAATTGCATTTTTAAGGAATATGTTTCAACAATTCCAAAAATAGGATCCAGAATGCCATAATTCCCCTCCCATGAGACAGAACCCAAGTTGAAGACTGTGTGTGTGTGTGTGTGTGTATGTGTGTAAGGAAATATTCCTCCTCAGAAAATAGGCTTTTCTTGAAAAGTATATAAGGGATATATTCATTTCATTTCATATGGTATTTTACTTTAAGTTTCTGGCATATCCTTATAAATTTTCTAAATGGTCAGATATGCACATTTCTACAAATGCAATAACAAAAACATACTATCATTGATATATCCAGGTATTTAGCATTTAGTGAAAATTAGCTTATTCCTAAACAACAAATGTAATGGACTGAATTGAGGAGATTGAACAATTGGTTAGAGCCAAGTTATTTAGGAACGATGTAAATTTTCAATATATGCAGAAGCTGAACCATTTTCTTGTGACTTAGCTTAATGAAACAGGAATTGCTTGGATTAAACAATCACATTTCAGTTGCCTAGTTTGCATTTTCTCTGTGTAAATGCAGTGATATACTTTAATATGTCAAAATGATTTTCTTTATTTCACTGCAGTCAGTACAACTTATGCAATATAGTTGACTCAAAATTATATCATACACGCAGTGATCTTTTTTTTTTTTTTTTTGACGGGGGCAACCCACAGCAAAACACGTTATCAATTTTGGTCCCACCAATAATTTTTCCATCCGCTCATCCTATATACAAATCATAATATTCTTAGTCTGGCTACAAAATGGAAGAGAAAAGGAGAAAAACAAGGAAGACAAACATCTTTGCTTCGAACTCTAATAATAACACACTAGTGCAAAGGTCCTTTCCCAAAACGAAATCAGTGCTATTTATGTAAAGATAATCTTTCAGAAATATTAATGAGGCATTTGGTTTCATTCATTACTAAGGAGAGGCTGTTCATTTCGCGTAATTTTCACATGACATTTAACCTAAAGCCAGATTTAATTCTTCTCCAGGCCTCAAAGAATTTTTCGGCATTAAAATAATAAATGGCTCACATTATCAATAATAGCAAAGATCGCATATGCTGCTCCTCTCGCATTGGCAAAAGCATCAATACAGGGAGCAGCCTGTCCGATGCTGAAGGCTCCGATCAGGATTGAGAAAAAGACCTGAGGGAAAGACCACAAGGAAAAGTTAGAAGTCCCACGCTGGCGTGCACCAGCACCTCAAATACGATTTGCTTGAAACACACCCTACTTCCAAAGGTTTATCCCTTTAAATTTTTTTTGGCAAAAAAGCAAAATTTACAAGGTTCCTATAGCATTTTGTTGCACAAATGGGTTTCCTCAACCTCAAAAATATTTTTTTGTCTACCCTGTCAAACTACCTGTTGTTCTTCTCTTGGACTTATATGAAGCCGGAAAGATTTTTCAAACCGATTTCCTTGATTCCGAAGCTACTGCCCCCAGAGGAAAACATTTTCCATCAGTATTATTATTCAGTCTACCTGGTTTTCTCTAACGATGCATGGAATTACACAGAATGTTCAAGATGAAACAAGGTAGATTCTGGCCCCATGAAGTTTTCCATGGGTCCAGAATCTACCATGTTATGTACAGATTTTGATCAGATTTTTAATATAAAAAGTTTACACATTATAAAACACTAACTCACACCTAAGTGCATTGACTAATAATTCCTTTACACAATTATTCTGTACTACAGCACAAAAACTTAACACATTTCCCTTCATATTTTTTTCATTAGGGAAACAAATTGATATAGAAAAGCCAAGACTACAGCTTCAAGAATCCAGATGATTAGCACACATTAACTGAGGAAAAATAAACGAAGAGAAATTACTCCTTTCTCTCTGGGTGTGGTGAAACATCCACTTACAGCCTGGCTTTTCTCGGAAGACAGTTAAAATAACACTTCACATTTCCAGAACTCAAATATCCCTCAAGTACCTATCCACTCTCTGCAATACAGAGAAAGACCAGTAAGAGAACAAAAACGTCTCTACCAAAAGCAATGCTATGAAGTCAACACACTAGAGTCCTTGGTCTCTCTGCACAGGGCCTCACCGGGCTCCCTGCACTACGGGTATCACTCTGCAGCCCTACTCAGGAGAGGGCACTGCCCACATACTGCAAACGGGGAGACCAGGCCAGAGAGGACACACACATCACAAAGGGGGAACAGCAGAGTCAGGATTCCATCTCCTTTCTTTATAAAATTTAGCAAATGAGTAAGAAAAGAGAGGTGGAGAGCTTCCAAGCTGACAACCAGAGAGGAGACCAAAAGGAGAAAAAACAGACTCAGCAATGATGAAAGTTCACCCAGCCAAACAGCCCTCAGCACTTCAGTGTAGACTGAAGGTACCACCCTAGAGAACATTTTGAAATGATAAATTTTCATAATGTCCCTAAGTCATCATCAAGGGGTCAAATAGTGTTCACTGTCCTCTGGTTAGAAACATAGGGAAGTGCAGGTTTTAAAACATGGCTAGTTGAGTGGTTACGTGTTGTCCTGACCATCACTGACATGGAAAGGTCACAAGACGTTGCTAGTTTATAAAAAATGTATGAAAAGGTATGCAGAATACAATCCCAGTGTTGAAAGAAAAAAAAATCCACATACAGAAAATAATCCAGAAGACATACACCAACATTTATCATTAAGTGTATATGGGTTTTTAGATCATAAGTAATTCTAAGTAACTTCTAATTTTTTAAATTATTCTAATTCTTTGTATACCTAGTATATATTATTTTAATAATCATAAAATGAAGCTATTTTCATTTTGTAAAAGAAAAATAAACTAAAACAACTTTTCATTTTGGATAGCCAATGTTTTAATATGATATAAATTTAACATTCTCTCCTACTATGACCTATGTATAATAACGTTTACTTTCTTATGCAGTATAATGAAACTCACAGGCAGAATGGGGATGGCTCCAATTTGTATTTGTTCATTCACAAATTCATTCCATTTTTATCTATTTACATGCTCCATGTCTCACAACTGGTCTAACTACATGTCCCCATTCATAATTACGTCCTGTGTATTCTAGAAGGCCAGCTATGCCCGCAGGACACAGCAAAGATTTACCAAAAGCAAAAGGCCTATAACCATAGCTCATCCTTCAAAAAGGAGGAAAATGAAAGAAAAGAAAAGGCAGATGGATAAACAATGTTTTCAGATTCTCCGTAAATATTAGGAAAACAACTTACTGTCATTGCATTTCCAATAGTGTACTCTTTTGCTATAACTAGAGTGGACGCGTACCAGAAGGCCAGCGCATATGATGCATATATTAACAGGAAGGCAATGCCCATGGAAATGTTCGCTGAAATAGCTTTTTTAATTCCAATCTTTTTGGCATTTTCTAGATGTTCCTGATACCTACCAGAAAATGAGGGGAAAACATGATAATAAGAAAACAACCCATAATCCGAGTCACATTCACCTCCTGATTAGTTGGAGGTTTAAGGCACAAAAGCCATCAAAGTAAGAAACCCCTGGAGAGACCCAGTGTCCTGGGCACTGAACCAATCCAGGACCAGCCAGGACTAGAACCGACCTGAGCCTTTTCTTTCCTGGCCCGGACCCACCTCCCTCGGTCCCTTCCAATCCCACCAGTGTTCCCATAGCTGTTCCGGGACTGAACTCCCATCCCTGGGAGAACCTCGCCACCACCTTCACGGGCAGCATCACAAGTTAACGTTAAGGGGGAAGGAGAGGAACCAAGCCAACCAGGAAGGACACCAAACATAAATACTACTCGGGACTCTTAAGACAGATTCTCAACACAGGCCAACTTGCCTTCTCCGGAGAAAAGAAAACCCTCCCTCCCTCCACTGCCCCACCGGGTGAGAGAAGGAATTTTACATGTTTGTGTACCTATATTCAGTACTTGGGCCTTTGCTTTTTTGTTTTGCTTTGGTTTGGTTTTGGTTTTGGTTTTGGTTTTGATCAAGCTGACCTTCAACTGTCAAGCTAGGGTACAAGGTTATAAAGAGGTCACTACTTATAGGAAACAGGTTCTTACTCAACTTTTCTAGGTTTTAGTTTCATCACTTGTAAACTGGAGTTACTCTTTTTTTGTAATTGAAGTATACTTCATTTACAATGTTGTGTTAGTTTCAGGTGTACAGCAAAGTGATTCAGCTATACATACATATATATATATGGATTCTTTTTGAGATTCTTTTTCCTTATAGGTTATTACAAGATATTGAGTATAGGTCCCTGTGCTGTACAGTAGGTCCTTGTTGGTTGTCTATTTTATATACAGTAGTGTGTATATGTTAATCCCAAACTCCTAATTTATCCCTCCCCTCTCTTTCCCCTTTGGTAACCATAAGTTTATTTTCTATGTCTGAAAGTCTCTGTTTTGTAAATAAGTTTGTTTGTATCATTTTTTAGATTCCACATATAAGCAATATCATATGACATTGTCTTTGTCTGGTTTACTTCACTTAGGATGATAAGCTCTGGGTCCATCCATGCTGCTGCAAATGGCAATATTAAAATGGAATTACTAATGCCTACCTTGCAAGATAATTGTGAGGTTGACAGATAATGACAGAAAGTTGTCAGTACGGTGCAAGCACAAAGTTGGCAAAACCTGATAATTCCTAATCCTATTGTTATTACTATTGTTTTAGAATTTAATCTCTTCCTAAATATCGCTCATTCTATTACTGCCATATTTTTTAATATTAATTAAAATTCATATTATACTGGCTTCCTGGATTTGACATAATGGTACAAATGTCTCGAACAGTTCTGTCAAATAACAATGACATCAATTTCAGTTAAGCCTTTCTTTCCATGTTAGACACAGAGAGTGTATAAAATTTAATTGTGGCTCCCTAAATTAGGAAAAAAAAACCCCACTGGATATACAATGAGACTTTAGAAAAAATATCACATATGTTAGATCGTTTCTATTGCTAACAAAAGACAAACAACATCATATCTTTTGCAGTTTAGCCAAATAAGATGTTGAGAATTTATTTATTTTTAAAACAATGTATGCTGCCACCAAAAATGATGACTTTTAATTACTGAAAGCACCCAGCGCTCCAGGGTTCTTTCCTCCGTGTTGGACGATGCGTACATTTAGCAGAGCCGCGTCTCTGGGGAGACAGCCAGCAGGCCAACCCAGCACCGCACCGAGTCCCAGGTGGCCCAGCCGCAGGGGACGGGCGGGGAGGTTTATGTCAGCCCCATCGTGACACAGTGCTCCCGTGACAGTGGCAGACATGCTGTAATTACCTTCGCTCAGGCGGCTCACTTACTGCAGCTAACGGAACAGCACTGATTACACTCACATCCTGAGGTGTGAGGGCTAATGCCTAACAGGAAGCAGCCGTGAGAGAGAAAAAGGAAGAGGTTAGAGAACCAGGCGTAGGCTGGCTTTGAAGAGAGCTTAAGGAATCGAAAAATAGAAAATGAAAAAGAGGAAAGTAGGGAATCTTTGCTTTTAAGGCTGGAGAATTTCCAGAGAATTTCTCTTTCAAAGAGGTGTGGGTATCAGGAGTCCCATAGGATGGCAAAAGAAAAAACTTCACATGGAATCAGACTTCAACTATAGTAGGGGATGTAATTATTTAAAGAAAACTGGTTGGGGCAGTAGAGGTGAGTAGCCTTTATTAGGGGGCTTTGTTCTGGCATTTAAGGTTTTTGTCTATCAAGTTCCTTTAGAGCAGGGGTACTTGGCCTGGAATCCCTGGTTAAGGAACCTGAGTGGGAAAAATTTTACATATTTAATTTCACTAACCTCCAACCAAAATTTAGCATTTCCTTCGATTATCCATGCAGCCCACAAACCGCTGTATGGTTAACAGTAACTGTGACCTTGTTGCCAAAAGAAATCCCAGATCATTTTCATATCATGTTCTAATTGTTACAGATATCTTGAACTATGTTACCCACAACCCTACTTTGAATTATAGGAGGTATTTGACCCGTATTTAGTTCTTAGTATTTAACAGGTTAAGAATAGAGACATTAAAAAAAGAACAGAGACATGTATTTACTATATCACAATTTTAAAATGTTTTGATAACTGTACTTCACCATAATTGGTTTCCTTTGTAATCCTACGTATTTTGTCTTATGCATTTAAGATCATCATTTTAATAAGGGAGTCCACAGTTCTCATTAGACTGCCAAGAAGTCCATGGAACATAAAAAGGTAGAACCCTGCTGTAAAGTCTGACATTAAATTCTAGCCATCAGTCAAAGGTGCCTATATTTTGTGGCCAAGGGGTTAATAGTACGTAAAGGAAAGCAGTAGACACACACCAAAAAAGAACAAATAACACATTGTAAAAGTGGTTTCTCTGAACTAGTGGACAAAGAACCTTCTGACCTTTTCAGCTCTCTTTTTTGGCCCCCAAAAGCTATCACAGTCCTGATGGCGCCCAGAGCCTCTTCCGCCACAGCGCCTGCTTTAGCATATGCAGCTAATTCTTTGTCACTAAATGCAGAGAGTATCTGGAAAGAAGAGAAACATTCATGACTTTCGTACGGGAAAAAAAGCTAAAAGGCAGTCTGATCAACTCTTTAACTTACTTTTTCTTCCCAAACCCTGTCCTTTACCAAACATCGTAGGTATGACGCAAACGACACTCACTGTACCCGATCCAAGGGCTGCTTCCACTCCCTACAAAGGCTAGATTTGATCAGCCCTGATGATAGGCTCCCCAAGAGGAGTTGTAAGCAGCTTTTGGCAGGAAAGAGCCCTTTGCAGGAAAGAGCTCTCTGCAGGAGGCCCCTTTGTCTTGTCACTAACATTAAACCAGACGCCCCCATGCTCTATACATCTCCAGCACACCTTTCAAATCTTTTGATCACACAATACTTTGCCGAACTTGTCGGGTCTTCCCATAGATCAAAGATGTAGAAATGAAGAATAAGTAATGAACAGATGACCAGGTCTCTTCCCTAGCTTCCCCTTTAGTAATCTCGTGAGTAAACTGTGTGAACAAGATAGTATCTAAAGAAAGATCACAAGAAGTCAACAAGCCTGCACACAGTGGGGGATGGCCACGACTCTGACCCCCTGTCTCAACGATTAACTAAGGTGACCTCCCTTTTTCCCTCTAAAAGATTTCATGGCTGACAGAATCTTCAGATATGATTTTTGGGGGACACCAAGTGCACCATCTCCCCACACTGCCAGCATTCTGATGAAAAGCAACTTTCCTTTCTACCAGCTTTTGCAAGTACTGATTTTTTTTTTCAAGCGGCAAGCAGTCGGACTTGATTTGGTAGCAGAGTCAGCAGAAGGAAATCCACACATAATTCTCTAGACAGTGTTTTTGGGAAGAGGGTCGAGTGCCACATGTATTACTGTTTTTCCTCTGCTAATTGCAAAGTAAACTAAAATAAAACCTTACTGCTTAGAAAGGATTCACCATCCTTTTTTTTTTTTTTTTTAATCATGCCACAATGTTTAATCACTTTGAAAACCATATTTCCGGACCTACTCACGGGCATTCTACTGAATCATAAGATGGCTAAAGAAGATGCTGCAGAAGAACGGTAAAGGAAGAATGAGGTGCCAGAGTCTACTAAGGAAAACCACAACCCCAGAATGAGCCAAAATTGCCTGTAAAATCTCTCAACTCTGGAGTGATGACTGAAACAGAACAGGTTACGTGGATTTTACTGCAAGGCAAAATCAGAGTGCCACTTAACTGTCACCGGTACCAATTAAAAATAAATAGGAGAAATCTAAATTTATTTAAATGTTTTATATTCATGCAATAGTTTGAAGGAATGTCATATTTTTAAATTACGTGTCCTTAAATAAGGACATAACCATTTATGTAAATTAAATTACTGTGTCAGAAGATTCACCTACAGTAATAACAGTGCAAAAAAAAATGTAATTGAGGTCATAACTGTGACATTTTGAATCACATTAAAAATAATCTTCCTTATTAGAGCACCATCTTAATAACATGCTTCCGGATGTGGTTTCAAACGACACTTTACAGGGATCTGCGCAAGTACCAGCCTCCGGCATCTTGACAACAACTCTGTCTGCGTGGATGCACACACGTGGAAATGCCCGCGCCTCACATACCTTTGCCCAGATGGCTGTGGAGAGCCCCAGGATAGGGCTGATGGCCATTATCACCAGGGTGAGCTTCCATCCTCTGATAAACCCCACCACGAATCCTGCAAAAAACGTGGCTACTGCTTGAAAGAACATTCCAACCTTGTCACCAATTCCTTCACTGATTTTGGAGATGTCACTAAAAAAGATCACACCTAAGTGGTTAAAGGCAGGAGGTCCTCAGTCAGAAAGGTGAAGCAGACATCTAGCAAACAGAGACAGGCAAAACGCGTTCAGACTCCCACAAGCCTCTTTCACAGTCTTAGCCTCTTGAATGACATTTTTCCCCACCTAAACACTGTACAAAGGAAGAAATTCAGGATTAGTTCACACTTCTAAGAAGTGAATATCATGAAAAGTTGATGCTATTCAATTAGTTAATCCTATTAGAGAAACACTAGCATTCTGAACATAGGAGTCAATCTGTTCAAAAAGCAGGAGCGAGGAAGGGCATTGCAGCTGGAATAGGGAAGGGCTCCTTGCTTCCACCCTTGGTGCTATTCTCAACCCAGTCTACTCTCAATACAGCAGCCAGTGTGATCCGTTGAGAATGGAAATCTGAACATGCTACTCCTCACATCAAAAATGTCCAGTGGCAAAGCTGAGGTTCTTACGGAGGCCAGCCAGGCCCTGAATGCCCTAATCCTCCCTCCTCTTGGACCTCATCTGCTCACTACCCTCTTGCCAGGACCTCCGGTCAAAAAAAGCCTATCATCTACCTCCCCCTGCTGGAATGTAAGCAACGAGAGGCCAGAGATCTTTGTCTCTTTGTTCACGGGTGGATCACAAACATCTAGAACACTGCTTGGCACATAATAAGCCCTCAAATATTTGCTGAATAAGTGAAGAGTCAACAAATACTAAGATAAGTCTCTATGCGAATTCATTCAGTCCCTGATTCACTCATTCATCCATCTTAGTTGACTGTCCTCTTAATATCTGTCTTGCCTGTGATAAGCTCCATGACACATAAACAAGTAAAGGATTATAAGCTCAGTCCTCAAATACACCTACTATATAACTAGGCAAAAAAACTAACAGATAAGGAAAATACACTGTGGCACAGGCTGTAATTGCTAGAGATGGCTATCAGATGATCTGTTCCCAATACACATCAAATGCTTAACCCAGCAAAAAAAAACTTTTTTTTCATTTAAAATCTTCCCCTTGACAAATTTTCACAGTTAGCACTTAATTTCTTTATGAAAGTGTGGTGTTAACAATATACTTACTCTGATAGCCGTGTATTGAGTTCAGTGGTGTCACTGATGTCAAACCAGCCTATTTCCTGTCGCAGAATAGCATGGAAAAACTCTTGCCTAATTTTCTTAATCTGTCGGCCAGCTGCCAAGGTCCAAAATGAAACTTGTATATAGGCAGCAACAAGAACTCCAGCACCTAATCCTGAATAATAATATGCATATCTGGAAAATAATTCAAAAGTTTCTTTTAAATACAGTCTTTGTCTCTTTGCGGAGAAATATTCAGAATTGGGAATTAGTAAATTTACTGACAGATCACAAAGACTGTGTGGGACATTATAACAAATACATATTAATTTTTTTCTCTTTTCTTAAATTATAAGAGGATAATGGCAAATCTATCCACTTGAATTATCAGCCAAAGGTAAAATAAAGTTTTGTGGTTAACTGCAAACATATAATGGTGGTCATGAACCATTTTTAAACTGATATTGACAATTTGTAAACACAATTTGACTCTTTCACAATTCATACTCTAGACTTGCATATCTTATTGTACTGAAAGAGTTCATCACATTGCAAATATAGGAATAAACAGATTGAGCATGCAAAATGGGTCTTAGTGTAAGTTTTCCTATATTGTTTCTAGAAAGAACAAAAAACCCCCTCCTAACTGGCAGAAGTTGAAAGATTTCTTAAAAACAGAACACTAAAACATCATGAATTAAAACCGATTTGGAGTGAAGTCTTAACTAAATTAGAGGAAAGTTAGTATCTTTTTTAAAAATTTTATTTAGTTATTTTTATTTTTTTGCCATGCCCCACAGCATGTGGGGTCTTAGTTCCCCGACCAGGGATGAACCCCTCATCCCCTGCATTGGAAACATGGAGTCTTAACCACTGGACCACCAGGGAAGTCCAAAAGTTAGTATCTTTAAAAATAATAAATTCAGTTTCAATACTCTCAAATGTATTTTCTACATCATTTTACAAACTGTTTCCAGATAGAAGCCTTTCAGGCCTGCTATGGCCAACAGATGGTACTCTTTTACGTCATCATCACTAAATGCTAAGTAAACATACAAACATTATGTGACGGGTTTTGGGATTTCTACAAAGAAGGCTGAACGAGGGGAAAATGCCATAAATGACATGATTGGATCAATGGACAAAACTGGAATACAGACGGTAGATGGGATCAAAGTATTGTATCAATATTAAATGTACTGAGGTTGATAACTGTACTGTGGTTATAAAGAGAGTGTCCTATTCTTAGGAACCACGCTGAGGTATTTATGAGTAAAGGGCCATGCTCTGTGCCACTTATTTAAATGGAAGGGGAAGAGGTATAAAGGAAACAATAAAGAGTCTAACAAAAGATAAAGAGTATACAGAGACTCTGTACATTCTTAAATCTCTTTGTGAGTCTGAAATTATTTTCAAATGAAACAATTTTTAAAAATTCACCAAATAAGTATATATGTGTGTGTGTGTGTATATATACATATATATTAGTCAATTACCTAGTCATTTCTTCTTCCAGAATTCTGCCTGGATTTAGCATTGACAATGAAAAATTCACTAAATAAAAACAAAACGAAACAAAAATAAGATTTTTGAAAGGTACTGCCAGGTTTTAAAAATCTTTTTTCGCTTTCCTTTTCACTCTCAAGTCACTCATCATTTGACTTATGTAAAGGGCCCAAGGGTTTAGGAGCATCTGAGGTCCAGTGAGGGGAAGTTAAGCCCTCCCAGGTTCAGCCCCTTTCCTAGAGGTCTTGGGCCTTTAGCAAAGCAGCTTCCTAAGGCAGCAGAGAGGAGCTGATGGAGGGCATACAGAAGGCAGAGGAGGAAAAAAGAAATGGTCCACATAGGCAACACAAGATTCAAGGGGCACTTTTCTTCTTAGTGGTGCAAAGCACCTTACAGATACTTGCTTCTTTTGATTTTACTTTACTATATGTGTGTGTTTTCCCTTACACGCTTCCTCAAGACATAAGTAATAGAAAGGCTGAACTGCATTCATTGCAAAGGAAGAAAAATTAAAGAAAAGAAAGATAGCTGAGTTGCTCAAAGACAATTCAAGGGATCACTAGTGATCAGTCAGCATCCTGCGCTCCCTGTCTCGGTTATCAGCAGTCCTGTATTTTGGTATTTTTAAAGCAGTATTAACTGGAAGGAAACTGTCTTTTAATTTAAACAAATTTGATAAAAATGTCAATGTGCCTTTTCTGGTTTACATGTTTTAGTAATAGCTGCAATTTACTGAGCATTTATTATATGCCAGGCATTGTTCAGAATACTTTACATGCATTACTTTAATTTTCACAACAACTCTATGAGGTAGGACTATTTCATAAACTCCCATTTTATAGATGAAGAAACCGAAGCACAGGGAGATAAAGTAACTTACCCAAAGTCACACAGCTAGCAAGTAGGTTGACAGTCCTAATGCTATCCTATACAGCTCCTGACACTATACTACACTGATTGATTCATGGGGTAAGGACTTATTTTTACTTTTTTAAAAACACAAAGTGAAAAAATAAAAACAGCCCATATCTACTGCATTCACAAAATAACAGGATAAAATGTCACCACAGCATTGCTGAGAACACACACTAGGGTAAGCATTTCCCATTGACCGTGATGCTAGGAGAGGAGAAACATTAGTCTTTGTTCTAGCCCTCAGATCATGTTTTCTGCCTGCTGTGTTATCATTCTTATCTTCTTCCAAAGGAAGATAAGGTAGACTTTAGTTTAAACTAAACTACTGTCAGGATCAATTGCCAGGCATGTGGCCCGTCAGGAAGTCAGGATGGTTCTTTCTACGGATGTTCACAGTGAAGTGCTGCTGCTTATGAATCCAGCTCTTTACCAGCTACTAGATCCTTGAGGAATCAGACCCCATTTTGCTTCTGTTCTTATCCATTCAGTTTGCATGCTCCTTTCCTTCCTGTGTTCAAAAAGTTGGCACCTCTGATATGCCACACCGGAACTGTGTTTGGAATTAGAGGCAGACAAGCTATCCTAAAGCTGTGGTATTTGTAGAAACCATTGTTCAGAATCACAGTAAACCTGCAGATGACGTGTACAGGGCTATTTTTTTCTGAACTTAGAAATCAGGTGAAATCTTAAAATGAGTTTTACTCTCCTCCAACACCAATATTTTAACTCAGATTGACCATCCCTCCTGGGAAATAAGCATCTATGAACATTCTAAACTTGACCTGCTCCTCTCTGAGTCCCAGGCCAAGAATGTCCACCTAATTCCAGGTTAGTAACCCTAGGAACCCCAAAGCCCCCAGAAACCAAGAGTTCCTGCTGCCCAAGGGCAAAGGTGAGGCAAATGTGTGTTGATGCGCTCCCAGAAGAGTCATGGGACGAAAGCTGGAATTCTAGATCTGCAAATCTCATGGGATTAGATCCAGAAAGGGCCTCAACCTAGTCTTCTCAGATGCTACCTATTAGGGCTTCAGTCTCATAAACATTCTGTAAGTATTTACCTGGTTGAATGGTTCGCAATGCTGTCTGCCTGTTAGAATCACACGGGGAGCGTGAAAAAATATTACATGCCCAAGCTCCATTCAAGAGCAGTTGAATCAGAACCTCTAGCTGAGTCTGGATCATAATTCTACAAAGTGTCCCCAACTGATTCTAATGTTCCAGGATGGAGAACTCCTACTCTAGTCTGCCTGAATCCTCTCATAACAAGGAAATGGGGAATTCTAGAAGCTGCCTATTCATTTTAGAGAGCTCCCACATAATTCATTCATCTTATATGAAGAAACAGAATCTTAGAGTGGTTGTTTCATTTCCAAATTCTTAAAGCCAGTTTTTCCCAATGTTTACTGACATTTACTATGTCCCAGACACTTGATATAAAATGTCTCATTTAATTCTATCCGTAAGTCTGTGATTACCTTTCAAAGATGAGAACAGTAAGGATTACAGAGGTTAAGTAATCTGCCCAAAGTCATAAGCTGGTAAGGGCCTAAATAATAAAGGTATACCTTAAGGATTACATGAGGAGGCATTACATAAGGAGTCCTGACTGTCACTTTGAGTCTCAAAGTAAATCAATGTCTGCCTCCCTTGATTCTGCCCAGGACATCTTTATTATATAGAAACACTCAGCACAAGACACAGTTGGTGCATGTCCTGGCAGCTTTGGCAGTGTGGGTATTTAATCATGCAACTGGGGCTCAAAAATGCGCTTTCCTCTTGTCTATGAGAAAACGCACGGGCACGCAGGGTATGTCGGTTTCTCCACAGAATCTCCTACATGACTACAGTCACACAGACTTGGCATAAAATATCCAGCTCCTAACGCGCTGCAGAAAAACTGTTTCCTATGATTCCATCCTTAAGGTTTGGATGAGGAATGTATTATGCACAGTTTCTGCACAACTGAGTCATTGTGAGGGAACAACCTCGTCATGGAGCCCTTATTCTGTTGACAAGAACGGTCTCTGCTCACAGTAAGTTACTGCCAGCCCCTCTTGTAATTTAAACCGTTTTTTCTTCTAACATTCTCTTCTCATTTGGCTCCCATTTAGTCTAGCTGTCCAAGAATCCAACAATTTTAAAGAACAGGTTCTAAATAAACATCATCTCCCTGAGATGAGCTAGCAAACTAAGTACAGCTAAGTACTCTATCTTCTCTCAACCCCTAGGATTTTTGCTAAACTCTACAAATCGAAACATATCAATGAGCTCCCTGGATTTAGAGTGAGTATGAAATGTAACAATTTCATTTTCTCCAAAGAGGCATGGGAATATTATTTGTACACACTACTAAAGAGTGAACATTGGAATTAATAACATTTGAGGGACTTCCCATTCCACATCCTCTGAGACAGCCAGTATGCCTAATGACCAACATGGCTGTAGAGGACCAAATGTCTTTTAATTTGGAGGTCACTGAAACTAAGCTGGCAACTCTGGTGAGTTTATCACTCCAGCTATTACAGGTCTGTAAGTGACTTGCTTGCTCATGCCATTCCCCAAAGAGACCTTGAATTTGGCACTGGGCACAGTACATGCCACCTGTCTGCCATTCCAACTTCAAAGCAATTCAGTTGCATAATTAGAAACACACAAAAAACAAGCAAACTGCTCCAAGTAAGAAAATTGTCAATTTGGTGTTAGCAAAAACAAAAATAGAAGGAATAAAACTGGACCAAATGCCAACTCCCCTGTGATAAGTGCACTGTATCAGATGTTTTTTAAAAAAGTTAATTGTGATAATATACACATAACCATCTTAACCATTTTAAGTGCATAATTCAGGAGTGTTAAATATATTGACACTGTCGTACAACCGATTTCCAGAACTTTTTCAGCTTCCCCAGCTGAAACTATGCCCATTAAACAACAACTCCCCATTTGCTCCTTTCCCACGCCCGCCACCACTATCTTATTTTCTGTTTTTATGAATTCGGCTACTATGGACACCTCGTGTAAGTGGAATAATACGTTTGTCTTCTTGTGACTGGCTTCTTTCACTTGGCATAATGTCCTCAAGGTTCATCCATGTTGTAGCAGGTGTCAGAAATTCCTTTTTAAGGCTGAATAATATTCCCTTCTATGTATATAACACATTTTGTTGATCCATTCATTTGTTAATCTGATTTTTTAAAATCCTGAGTTGAAACCAATTTTTTATTGATGTCTTCATGTATAGGCATCATCCTGCCGTGTGTGTGTGTATGTGTATCTTATAGATCTTTAGATCTTATAAGACATAAAAGGAAAACAAATACAAAATTCCTCATTTCCTTAAAGACTTTTTAAACTATCCTATCTTACTGCAATTTTACCTTTACAGTGTTTGTGTTAAAGTTTGGCCACTGGTCAAACCCAAGTAATCCATTTAAAACTTTCCCAAACACATTTTTTAAAGGCAAAAGCACAGTTATGTACATTGGCAGTATGATGTGTATGGTCACGAGCATGGTTTGGATGGCAAAAGGTTTGAATTCTGCCCTAATAACTTTGGACAAGCCTCAGCGTCTTCATGTGTCACAGAGAATAATATTAATTACTGCTAGGATTGTTCTTGTGAGTCTTAAATGAAATAAGACATAGCACATCCGTACACAAAAATAAACTCAAAATGGATCAAAATCCTAAATGTAAGGCCTGACACTATAAAACTCTTAGAGGAAAACATAGGCAGAACACTCTGTGACATAAATGACAGCAAGATCTTTCTTGACCCACCTCCTAGAGTAAAGGAAATAAAAACAAAAATAAACAAATGGGACCTAATGAAACTTAAAAGCTTTTGCACAGCAAAGGAAATCATAAATATGATGAAAAGACAACCCTGAGTGGGAGAAAATATTTGCCAATGAAGCAACTGGCAAAAGGTTAATCTCTAAAATATATAAGCAGCTCATGCAGTTCAATATCAAAAAAGCAAACAACCCAATCCACAAATGGGTGGAAGACCTAAACAGACATTTCTCCAAAGAAGACATACAGATGGCCAACAAACACATGAAAAGATGCTCAACATCACTAATCATTAGAGAAATGCAAGTCGAAACTACAATGAGGTATCACCTCATACCAGTTAGACTGGCCATCATCAAAAAATCTAGGAACAATAAATGCTAGAGAGGCTGTGAAGAAAAGGGAACCCTCCTGCACTGCTGGTGGGAATGTAAATTGATACAGCCACTATGGAAAACAGTATGGAGGTTCCTTAAAAAACTAAAAATAGAACAACCATATGACCCAGCAATCTCACTACTGGGCATATACCTGGAAAAAACTGTAATTCAAAAAGATACATAGACCACAATATTCATTGCAGCACTATTTACAATAGCCAGGACATGGAAGCAACCTAAATGTCCATCAACAGATGAATGGATAAAGAAGATGTGGCACATATATACAATGGAATATCACTCAGCAATAAAAAGGAATGAAATTGAGTTATTTGTAGTGAGGTGCATGGACCTAGAGTCTGTCATACAGAGTAAAGTACGTCAGAAAGAGAAGAACAAATACAGTATGCTAACACATATATATGGAATCTAAAAAAATGGTACTGCTGAACTCAGTGGCAGAGGAAGAATAAAGATGCAGAGGCAGAGAAGAGACTCAAGGACATGGGGAGGTAGAGAAGGAGAAGCTGGAACAAAGTGAAAGAGTAGTATTGACATTTATATACTACCAAATGTAAAACAGACAGCTAGTGGGAAGCAACTGCCTAACCAGGGAGATCAACTCGATGACTGGTGATGACCTAGAGGGGCAGGATAGGGAGGGTGGGAAGGAGGCTCAAGAGGGAGAGGATATGGGGATATATGTATAAATACAGCTGTATCGCTTTGTTGTACAGCAGAAATACTGTACACAACAGTGTAAAGCTATTATACGCCAATAAAGATTTAAAAAAAAAAAACCTAGCATATGATACACACAATGAAAGATTACTTCTGTTATCTTTATTATACAGAGATTCTTCTCAGACGCAATAGTAGTGGAGACTAAATATTTTTGTAGGAGCTTGCCTGAACTATTCAAAGGATACTTTTACTAGACTTCTAAAAGGCAATAATATTCAACAATATTTATGTAAAGAGATCCTATTGTATAAATTAAGCAATTATGTTCTCTTAGGTAATTACAATTAAGCCCTACAATGCTAACCAAATATGCAGTTTTCAATCAGTGAACACTGAAAACTCTTACTGAGTGTCATCTAAATGATCGAGTCCACTTTTTCTCAGGTATCTTTCCTATGAAAGCTGCCTTTCCTTTACCAGTTGTTTTCTTTATATTCCACTTTCTAGGTGCCAGTAAAGCTTCACTTGGTCTTCTCCAGCCTAGTGCCCACAGGTCTGCTAGGAGGAACTGATGGCATGCGTGGTAGAAAGCAGGGACATTTTCCTTTCTGTGTTAAATTTGGCCAATATAAAAATAACTTTGTCCATTGGAGCCTCACTCCAACGCTGTTGTCACAGCCTCTTGCGTAGATGCCATTAACTTATGGGACTCCTTTGGCTCTTTAGTAATTATAGTCCTTTGTGTGAGTTTCAAAGCGCACCACTCTCATATCCGGTCCATTCACTCTTCAGCAAAGTATTCTATCAAGTAACAGTCAACCTTGTTGATCCAAAAAATAGACACAGAAAGTGGGTCTAATTTTAGCAAAAAGCACAGCTGAGAAGTAGTACCACGCTAACTGATGTATTTTGAAGCTCATCTAATGGGAAGGACACTGCATAGACATACTCTGTTATGGTTCTACCATCCTAAAGTAGACTGACTTCCTTACTTTATTTAAATGCAAAGCTTTCTGGAGGTGGATATTTCCTTATTCTGTATTTGAAGTCAAATACCAGGGGCGGAGTCAAGATGGCCGCATGGGAAGACGCGGAGATCGCGTCTCCCCACAAATAGATCAGTTGCTGGAGGCTGGCGGTGGACCTGAGGCCCAAGCAGACTGCAGGAACGCAGGAGCAACCAGGTGGGACCTGGGGGAAGTCAGGGGGGTGGGGAAAGGGAAGCCGGTGAGGACCGGGCGCCCCTGGCAGGGTGGCTGGGTGAGGGGGGAGGTTCCTGCCTGGAGGGACCGTTGGGGGTTGGGGAGATCCGAAACCACAACTGGGTTTCTCCTGCCCAGGAGGCCAGGAGGCCTGCTGAGCTCCCTGGCTTGGGGGCCTGCTGGGCTCCCCAGCGGGGTCCTCCTCCCTCCAAGGGTCCCTCCGGGCGGCCTGGGTCCTGGGGGTGTGGGAAGGAGGGAGGAGGGGCGAGGAGGTGGAGAGGCAGACAGGTGGGGGTGGGGGCTTTGAGATTGGGGGATGGGGAGGCGAGAGGGCGTTTCGCCTGCCCTCTTGGCCAAGGAGGCTGACTGGACTCCCAGGCCTGGTCCTTCACTCTCGGGGGCCCCCCTCCAGCACGAGGGTCCTGGGGGCAAGGGGGACGGGGGTGGGAGAGAGAGAGGCAGACAGTGGGGGTGGGAAGGGATCTCTCCAGGTCAGAAGAATAGGGGAGGTATTTCTTCTGAGCAGGTCCTCCACCTTCCAAGGCTCCTCCCGGCTGTTGGTCCTAGAAGTACAGGAGGGAAGCAGTGGGGGGAAAAGAAGAGAGGTGGAAGCGGGGAGGGACCCTCTGGGATCAGAGGATGGGGGAGGAGCAGAAGGCATTTCCGCTGCCCACTGGCCCGGGAAGCCTGCTGGGCTCCTGGGCCTGGTCTCCACCCCTCCAGGGTCCCCTCCCAGACGCACGGGTCCTGAGGACGTTGGAGCGTGGCAGGGGAAGAGAAAGAGAGGCAGACCGGTGGTGGGACGTTCCAGGAGCAGAGGACCAGGGGAGGTGTGGAGGACCTTTCCCCTGCCCACTTGGACCTGGTGGGCCTGCTGGGCTCCTGAGTCTGGTACCTCTGTCTCTCCAGGTGAGTGGGTCATACAGGCGTGGGAGGGAGGGTGGAGAGGAGAAGAGGAAGAGAGGCAGACAGCGGTGGGAGGGACCTTGCAGGACCAGACGATCAGGGGAGACGCTGTGGGAAATCTCCCTACCCACTTGGCACTGGGAGGCCTGTTGTGCCCCCAGGCCTGGTCTTCGGTCCTCCAAGGGCCCCTCTAGGTCTCACTGGTCCTAGGGGTGTAGAAGGAAAGCAGGGGAGAAGGGGGACCTTCTGGGATTGGAGGATCAAGGGAGGCGAAGGTATATCCCCTGCCCACTAGCCCTGGGAAGCCTGCTAGGCTCACGGACCTGGTCTTTCACACTCCAGGGCCCCCCCCCCCCACCAGCTGCTTTGGACCTAGGAGAGTGGGGGATGGGGGAGAGGAAGAGAGGCAAACAGGGACCCTACAAGACTGGGAGATCTGGGGAAGTGCCACAGGCATTCCCCTAGCCCAGTTGGCCCTGGGAAGCCTGTTGGGCATTAGAGTCTGGTCTCCTGCCTTCCAGTGGCCCCTGCAGCTGTGAGGCTCCTAGGGGAATAGAAGAGAGGGGGTGAGGAAGAAGAGAACCCAAGGGGGAGTGACCCTCCGAGATTGGAGGACATGGGGAGGTGCCTAGCATTTCTCCCACCAACTCGGGCCCAGGGAGCCTGCTGGGTATCTCGACCTGGTCCTTTACCCCAGGACTAGAGGCATTCCTGTGCCCCTCTGCCTCATTGGGCCTAAGCCCCATTCCCCAACCCCCCCAACCCTCCGCTGTCCTTGTCTAAGCCCTGCCCCCACAGCCAAGGCCTTTTCTGGCTTTTTTTTTTTTCCTTCCCACCTCCTCACTTAGGCTATTGCAGTTGTTTTACCTTCCAGTTGTTGCTCCAACTTTTTTAAAAAATTTTTTTCTAACACATCTGTCAGTTTCCTATTATTGTATTTTTTATCTTGCTATTGTTCTGCGGCTCTCCTACTTTTTTTTTTTTAATTTTGTTCATTTTCTTGCTCCACACGGCTTGTGGGATCTTGATTCACAAGCTCAGGTTCAGGCCTGAGCTCCTGAGTTGGGAGCTCTGAGTCCAAAACATTGGACTAACAGGGAAACCCGGTTCCCAGGGAATATTCATCAGAGTGAGGTCTCCCAGAGGTTCTCACCTCAACACCAAGACCCAGCTATACTCAACAGCCTACAAACTCCAGAGCTTGAAACCTCAGGCCAAACACCCAGTGGGACAGGAACACAATCCCGCCCATCCAAAGTGGGGGGAAAATGAGATGACAAAAAAATATGTCACAGATGAAGGAACAGGTAAAAACACACAAGACCAAATAAATGAAGAGGAAATAGGAAAATTGCCTGAAAAAGAATTCAGAATAATGATAGTAAAGATGGTCCAAAATCTGGATAACAAAATACAGAAAATACAAGAAACAGTTAGGACTCAGAAGAACTAAAGAGCAAACAAACAGTAATATATAACAAAATAACCACAATTAAAAATACTCTAGATGGTATAAACAGCAGAATAACTGAGGCAGAAGAACAAGTAAGTGACTTGGAAGATAGAATTGGGGAAATAACTGCCACAGAGCAGGAAAGAGAAAAAAGAATAAAAAGAATGGAAGACAGTCTCAGAGACCTTGGTGACAACATTAAGTGCACCAACATTTGAATCATAGGCATCCCAGAAGAAGAAGAAAACAAGAAAGGGTCTGAGAAAACATTGGAAGAGGTTATAGTGGAAAACTTCCCAACATGGAAAAGGAAATAATCAATCAAGTCCACGAAGCGCAGAGAGTCCCATACAGAACAAATCCAAGGAGAAATACACCGAGGCACATATTAATCAAACTAACGAAAATTAAACACAAAGAAAAAATATTAAAAGCAGCAAGAGAAAAGCAACAAATAACATATAAGGGAAAACCCATAAGGATAATAGCTGATCTTTCTGCAGAAACCCTGCAGGCCAGAAGGGAGTGGCGGGATATACTGAAAGTCCTGAGAGAGAAAAAACCTACAGCCAAGAATATTCTACCCAGCAAGAATCTCATTCAGATTCAGCAGAGAAATCAAAAGCTTTCCAGACAAGCAAAAGTTAAGAGAATTCAGCACCACCAAACCAGCTTTACAGCAATTACTAAAGGCACTTTTCTCAGCAGGAAACACAAGAGAAGGAAAAGACCTATAAAAACAAACCCAAAACAATTAAGAAAATGGTAATAGGAACACACATGTCAATAATCACCTTAAATGTAAACGGATTAAATTCTCCACCCAAAAGACACAGACTGGTTGAATGGATACAAAAACAAGACCCTTACATATGCTGTCTACAAGAAACCCACTTCAGACCAAGGGACACATATAGACTGAAAGTAAAGAGATGCAAAAAGATATTCCATGCAAATGGAAGTCAAAAGAAAGCTGGAGTAGCAATACTCATATCAGACAAATTAGACTTTAAAGACTATTACAAGAGACAAGGAAGGACATTACATAATGATCAAGGGATCCAAGAAGAACATATCACAATGGTCAATATCTATGCACCCAACATAGAAGCACCTCAATACATAAGGCAAATGCTAACAGCCATAAAAAGGGAAATCGACAGTAACACAATAATAGTTGGAGACTTTAACACCCCACTTATACAAATGGACAGATCATCCAAAAGAAAATAAATAAGGACACACAAGCTTTAAATGACACATTAGACCATCTCGACTTAGTTGATATTTATAGGACATTCCATCCAAAAACGACAGAATATGCTTTCTTCTCAAGTGCACACGGAACACTCTCCAGGACAGATCACATCTTGGGTCACAAATCAAGCCTCAGTAAATTCAAAAAAATTGTATCAAGCATTTTCTCTGACCACAACACCATGAGACTAGATATCAATTACCTGAAAAAAACTGTAAAAAATACAACCACATAGAGACTAAACAATAACGCTATTAAACAACCAAGAAATCACTGAAGAAATCAAGGAGTAAATTAAAAAATACCTAGAAACACATGACAATGAAAACACAACAACCCAAAACCTATGGGATGCAGCAAAAGCAGTTCTAAGAGGGAAGTTTATAGCAATACAGTCCTACCTCAAGAAACAAGAAAAATATCAAATAAACAACCTAAGCTTACACCTAAAATAATTAGAGAAAGAGGAACAAAAAAAACCCCAAAGTGAGCAGAAAGAAAGAAATCATAAAGATCAGATCAGAAATAAATGAAAAAGAAAGGAAGGAAACAATAGCAAAGATTAATGAAACTAAAAACTGGTTCTTTGAGAAGATAAACAAAATTGATAAACCATTAGCCAGACTCATCAGGAAAAAAAGGGAGAAGATGCAAATCAACAGAATTAGAAATGGAAAAGGAGAAGTAACAACTGACACTGCAGAAATACAAAAGATCATGAGAGACTGCTACAAACAACTGTATGCCAATAAATTGGATAACCTGGAAGAAATGGATAAATTCTTAGAAAAGTACAATCCTCCAAGACTGAACCAGAAAGAAATAGAAAATATGAACAGACCAATCACAAGCACATAAATTGAGACTGTGATTAAAAATCTCCCAACACACAAAAGCCCAGGGCCAGATGGCTTCACAGGCGAATTCTATCAAACATTTAGAGAAGAGTTAACACCTATCCTTCTCACTCTTCCAAAATATAGCAGAAGGAGGAACACTCCCAAACTCATTCTATGAGGCCACCATCACCCTGATACCAAAACCAGGCAAAGATGTCACAAAAAAAGAAAATTACAGGCCAGTATCACTGATGAATATAGATACAAAAATCCTCAACAAAATACCAGCTAACAGAATCCAAAAGCACATTAAAAAGATCATACACCATGATCAAGTGGGGTTTATCCCTGGAATGCAAAGATTCTTCAATATACACAAATCAATGTGATATATCATATTAACAAATTGAAGGCTAAAAACCATATGATCTTCTCAATAGATGCAGAAAAAGCTTTTGACAAAGTTCAACATCCATTTATGATAAAAACTCTCCAGAAAGTGGGCACAGAAGGAAATTACCTCAACATAATAAAAGCCATATATGACAAACCAACAGCCAGCACCGTTCTAAATGGTGAAAAACTGAACGCATTCCCTCTAAGAACAGGAACAAGACAAGGGTGTCCACTCTCACCATTATTATTCAACATAGATTTGGAAGTTTTAGCCACAGCAATCAGAGAAGAAAAAGAAATAAAAGGAATCCAAATTGGAAAAGAAGAAGTAAAATTGTCACTCTTTGCAGATGACATGATAGTATACACAGAAAACCCTGAAGATTCTACCAGAAAACTGCTAGCACTAATCGATGAATTTAGTAAAGCAGCAGGATACAAAATTAATGCGCAGAAATCTCTTGCATTCCTATACACTAACAACGAAAGAGCAGAAAGAGAAATTAAGGAAACAATCCCATTCACCACTGCAATGAAAAGAATAAAATACCTAGGAATAAACCTGCCGATGGAGGCAAAAGCCCTGTATGCAGAAAACTATAAGACACTGATGAAAGAAATCAATGACGATACAAACAGATGGAGGGAGATACTATGTTCTTGGACTGGAAGAATCAACATAGTGAAAATGACTGTACTACCCAAAGCAGTTTACAGATTCAATGCAATCCCTATCAAATTACCAATGGCATTTTTCACAGAACTAGAACAAGAAATCTTACGATTTGTATGGAAATGCAAAAGACCCCGAATAGCCAAAGCAATCTTGAGAAGGAAAGACGGAGTTGGTGGAATTAGGCTTCCTGACTTCAAACTATACTACAAGGCCACAGTGATCAAGACAGTATGGTAGTGGCACAAAAATAGAAAGGTAGACCAATGGAACAGAATAGAGAACCCAGAGGTAAACCCACACACATAAGGGCAACTTATCTTTGACAAAGGAGGCAAGAATATACAATGGAAAAAAGACAGCCTCTTCAATAAGTGGTGCTGGGAAAATTGGACAGCTACACGTAGAAGAATGAAATTAGAACACTTCCTAACACCATACACAAAAATTAACTCCAAATGGATTAAAGACCTACATGTAAGGCCAGACACTATAAAACTCCTAGAGGAAAACATAGGCAGAACACTCTATGACATACATCAAAGCAAGATCCTTTTTGACCCACCTCCTAGAATCATGGAAATAAAATCAAGAATAAACAAATGGGACCTCATGAAACTTAAAAGCTTTTATACAGCAAAAGGAACCATAAATAAGACAAGAAGACAACCCTCAGAATGGGAGAAAATACTTGCCAACGAAGCAATGGACAAAGGATTAACCTCCAAAATATACAAGCAGCTCATGCAGCTTAATACCAAAAAAGCAAATAACCCAATCCACAAATGGGCGGAAGACCTAAATAGACATTTCTCCAAAGAAGACATGCAGATGGCTAACAAACATATGAAAAGATGCTCAACATCACTCATCATCAGAGAAATGCAAGTCAAAGCCACAATGAGGTATCACCTCACACCAGTCAGAATGGCCATCATCACAAAATCTAGAAACAATAAATGTTGGAAAGGGTGTGGAGAAAAGGCAACCCTCCTGCACTGTTGGTGGGAATGTAAGCTGGTATAGCCACTATGGAAAACAGTTTGGAGGTTCCTTAAAAAACTAAAAATAGAACTACCATATGACCCAGTAATCCCACTCCTGGGCATATACCCAGAGATAACCATAATCCAAAAAGAAACATGTACCACAATGTTCACTGCAGCACTCTTTACAATAGCCAGGACATGGAAGCAACCTAAATGCCCATCAACAGATGAATGGATAAAGATGTGGCACATATAAACAATGGAATATTACTCAGCCATAAAAAGGAATGAAATTGAAATATGTGTAATGAGGTGCATAAACCTAGAGACTGTCATACAGAGCGAAGTAAGCCAGAAAGAGAAAAACAAATACCGTACGCTAACTCATATATATGGAATCTGAAGAAATGGTACTGATGAACTCAGTGACAGGGCAAGAGCAGAGATGCAGATGTAGAGAATGGACTTGAGGACGTGGGGCCAGAGTGGGGGTGGGGGGCGGAGGGGAAGCTGGCATGAAGTGAGAGAGTAGCATAGACACAGATACACTACCAAATGTAAAATAGATAGCTAGTGGGAAGTTGCTGTATAACAAAGGGAGATCAACTCAATGATGGGTGATGCTTTAGAGGGCCAGGACAAGGAGGGTGGGAGGGAGTCATGGGAGGGAGGGGATATGGGGATATATGTCTAAATACAGCTGATTCACTTTGGTGCACCTCAAAAAGTGGTACAAGAGTGTAAAGCAATTATATTCCAATAAAGAGCTTAAAAAAATTAAAGTCACATAGCATACATCTATTTGTCGAAATTTAAATGAGTATTTGAGGAATTTTTCTGAGAATTTTACCTCTCCTTCTCTGGTATCTGGAGTTACCCAAATGTCCAAATCATGAAGCAAGTCTGATGAAGAGAAAAATCGATTTCTATCTTTCACTCAGTTCAAGAAGTGCTATATATATATATAGTACTATATATATATATATGTATACATCTTTTTTTTTTAAATAAAGAAATGCTTACCTGGAAAGGAGAAGTTTCCTCCAATATTAACAAATCTGTCAGTCATTTCTCCAAATACTATCATCATGAGGGGTAGACCTGCTCCATGAGCTATGGCCATGATGGTGCCCAAGGACATAAATAATTTATCCTGCCAATCAGAATATCGAAACTAAAAAAAAAAAAAAAAAAAAAAGAGAGAGAGAGAGAGGGAGAGAAAAGAAAGAAAGAAAGAAAAGATAATAATACTTAGCTTGCGTAACAGGATTTCTCTTTTTCACCATGCTATGTTCTTTGGATTCTTATTTAAGCTCAGTACTTTTGTGACAGTTGCAAATAAATGTATTAGGGAAGAGAGAGAATGTCAGTCCAAATCACTGGCAGATTAATCTCATGATCCTATTTATTTTGTATTCTGTGAGGAAATCAATCTAACTCTACTCATCCGCTTCTTATTTGCTTAAGTGACTGCAGTATAATCAGAAGAGATGATGGTTTGGTTCCCGGAAGAAACATTGTTTGATCTCCCAGAGCTCCTGAGGTAGTGAACTGAGAACAGCTAAGACATCATTTACATAAACACACATATTACATCCTTTAAAAAGACATTCAGAATATTTCAGATGGAGAAGTATAAAGGGGAGAAAACAGATCCTCTGGGTTTTCAGGATAAGATCCCTTTAAGAGGTTTAAGTTAGCTCTTCCGAAGGCAGGTCCACAGTGAAACGCAACAAACATTAAGGAGTGCCTGTGTGTGTGCTTTAGGCAAGTCTTGCTCATGGAGCTGATGTTCATTGTAGAGTCTTGAAAGATAAGGGGGAATTAGCTGAAGAAGGACTGGGGAGTGCAGAGGAAGTGGGGGATGTTGCGGCTTAGAACAGCTTAGATGTTGAGGCTCGGGTAACTCCACACAGTAGAATTCCTGAGTGCACGTACAAAGCGTGGGAGACGATATTAGAGAGAGGTCTAAAAAGGCCTGGTGGGCCACACCAATGATTTTGAATTTAGTACCATCTATAGATGGGAGGGGTGATACCAGTTGTTACAGTGAAGTTTACAACAGCCAAGAACTAACCAGCTGACTGGTGTCATAATACTCCAAAACACTTTGTCCCTCACCATCTTTTTTAGTCCTGTCCAGTGCCTCACTTTTTCTCCCCACTTCTGATCTGACTGAACTGTGGCTCTCTCTCTGTCCTTCTTTCCTCCTCTACCTTCCAGACTACATCTTCTGTCTCTTAGTTTTCCATTTCTATACCTTCCTCTCTGTCGCCTGCATCTCTCCTATCTTTTTAGCCCTTCCCTCTGCCCCTTTCCCACACACCACCCCCTTCTGGGGACAAGGAACAGTCTTCAGGACAGCGGGCGATGAGGCAGGCTTGGCGGAGCGGGGTCCTGGAGCACGCAGGCTGAGTCCGACGGGGTCACTAGGCAGGGGCACCCTGCGGTCAAAAGCACACGATGGGGAGTGGGGGTGGGGGGTGTGCCAGCCGTTCTCTAAGAGTTCCGAGAGTCTGGTCTGGGAGACCAGATTCCACCGCCAAGCACACAGGGCAGGCAAGAGTGCTGAAAGAGACAAAGGGTCAGAGGCAGGTGGAGCCTGGAGTGGAACAAGGGGAGCCGGTAAAGTCAAGAGCACGTGGGGGAGGGCCCCTAATTGCCACCAAAGGGATCAGTGCCCCAAGGTTCCTTTTAGGGGCTCCTGGGGAAGGGAGATAGCGCGTTTGGGTCTATGGGCCCCAGGTCAAGCACAGGAGCGGTTGTCACGCAATGTTCTCTTTACTGAACATTTACGTGAAATTGAGGAATGTTTGAAATGCTTTTCATAGTACATTTGAAACTCATAGTATGTTAATTGTACCTCAATTTTTAAAGTGTTTCATATTATTAAATAAAATTGTATTGCCTCCAAGCTTAAATTTAAAATTCCACGAATTTCACAGCAATATCCTAAGTAAACCTAGATCTGTTTTCAGTGATTTTTCTACAAAGGAATGCCTTTCGAAGTCCTATTAAAACACAGTTTTGTCCTGAACCTCTATCAGAACAACAGCAAAAAAATCTATTCAGAGGGTGAAAAAGATTACACTTTAATTTAAGGTTGAACTTCTAGATTCAAATGAAAATTTCTGTTTCTACTTTAAGGTTTGTGACATTTTGTTTTCTGTAGGAGGCAGATTTAAAACATGTGCACTAAAGTCAGATTTCGTTTTACAAACAATTTATTCTCTAAAGTACTAAATTGAAAAAAATGTTACCCTAAATTGAAAAAATAAAGTCAGAAGCATAAGGGAGAAGAGAATGAACAGGGGTTTTGTGGCAACATGAGACGCGCGCAGCAATGCTCCAGAGTGTGGACGTTCTGGTGTCCTCTCATCCATTTACTTAAAAAGCTGGAGATTTCAGCTGACATGCCACTTAATACCACTTCCCCTGCTATCAAATAATGGCTGTCATAGTTTGAAACACATCATATTCACCAAAAGTGGGCACTTTCCTGGGTCCCCTAAGACATACTACAAATGAAAAACAGGTATGACTTCTTCCACAATTATGTTGTCTTGCCTCGCACTAGCAGAAAACCACTGAGAATTGTTGTAAACATATCTGAATCCACAATAGTAACTTCATATGTAATCAATTTTCCTGGATGCCAATGTGAACATAGATTTCTTAATCATGTACAATCTTCTGTAGTTAATAATCTCTTTATATGCAAGCTTATTTTAAGCTAAATTTGGGGGTTTTGTGAACAAATGCAAAGATGCATTTTCCTGAAATTGGTCGCTTTGCATGGTGCAACGAACACAAGTCCTGTTTTCAATTTCCTGGTATACTACTTAGCAGTGCTGCCATGGCCAGCCTATTCCTACCTCTTTCACCATTCATCTTGAGAATGTAGGCCATTAAGTACGAGCCAGTCTGGGACAGCACGGGTGCAGCAGGGAGAATCTACTGCTGCCTGCAGACAATCTTAAAGCACTGCTATAACTATGGATCCACGATACCAAATGTAAACGAAGGCAGGAATTATTCATAGTTAATACTTCACAGCTTACCAATGTTAATGGTCCAATCAAATTTACTTTCTTCGTTTTTTCCTTATCTTGGTTGCTGTAAAAAAAAATAATTGAATTTAAATACAGTTATAAAATATTTCACAATCAATTGAATATAAATTTGAGTAGCTATCATATTCAATATTATATTTTCAAATATAAAACAGTGATGTCCACAAACTGTCGAAATTATCCAGTTTAACAAACACTGCAAGGCAATCACCACGTGCAAAGGTAACTGTCCAAGGTACTACAGGAATCTCTGGATAACAGGGAAGTGGTCACCAGTCTTGCAGACCTCATGCACAGAGGGAAGATGACTAAGTTAACAACGTCCTCCAGATCAATCAATCCTTCATTTGCTAAAACAGTACATTTTGACCTAAAATTATTAAAGTCCACCCTTCTGAACGAAGACAGGCTGTAGTGTCAGGACACCCTGTCGACTCTACGTTCAAAATACATCTAGAATTCTAACCACTGCTCACCACTTTTATGGCTATCCCAGTAGCCAGGAGAACTCCTGCCTTGTCTCTCTACTTCCACTTATGCCCACTTTAGTCTTCCCTCAACACAGTAGTCAGAGTCAGCGTTTAAAAACTCAAGTCACTCCCTAGTGGTGCAATGGTTAAGAATCCGTCTGCCAACGCAGGGGACATGGGTTTGATCCCTGATCTGGGAAGATCCCACATGCCGCAGTGTGACTAAGCCACTGCGCCACAATTACTGAGCCCGTGCTCCAGAGCCTGTGAGCCACAACTACTGAGCCCAAGTGCCGCAACTACTGAAGGCCACGCACCTAGAGCCCGTGCGCTGCAACAAGAGAAGCCACTACAATGAGAAGCCCGTGCACTGCAATGAAGAGTAGCCCCCCACTCACTGCAACTAGAGAAAGCTCACCCGCAGCAATGAAGACCCAACACAACCCCCCCCCAAAATAACCCCCAAAACTCAAGTCATGTGGTTGCCAAGGGGGTGGGGGAGGGAAAGGGAGGGATGGATTGAGAGTTTCAGGTTAGCAGACACAAACTACTACATGTAGGATGGATAAACAACAAGGTCCTGCTGTATAGCACAGGACACTATATTCAATACCCTGTGAGAAAGATAATGAAAAAGAATGTATATAAATATAATGTACTGAATCACTTTGCTGTACAGCGGAAATTAACACAACATTGTAAATCAACTATAAATTGAAGAAAACCTCTCAAGTTGCATCCTGCTACTCCTCTGCTCAAAGACCTACAATGGCTCCCACTTTTCTCAGAGTAAAAGCCAAATCCTCACACTGGCCTCTAGGGCCCCACGTGATATTTCCTTGTTAGCTCTCTGACCACAATGCCCACTCCCACTCCTGCTTCCTCTGCTCCAGCCCCCCTGGTCTCTCTGCTGTTGCTGTTCTGTGAACACTCCAAACATATTCCCATTGCAGGGTCTCCATCACCTCTACCAGGAATGGTCTCCCCCAGACACCACACAGCTCTCTCATTTCTTTCAAGTTCTTGTTCAAATATTGCCTTCTCAATAAGACCTACCTTAACCACCCTACCTGAAATTGCAAACGACTTCCTTTTTGCACTCCTGATTTCTTTAGTCTTGATTAATGTTTCGCCATAGCATTCATTACCTTCTACCATTTGCTGTAGTTTAATTATTCAGCACGTGTATTATTTCTATCTATCCTGCATACAACAAATGCAAACTCTAGGAAAGCTGGCTGTTTGTTTTTTTTTTTAACCTAAAATGAATTTATTTAGCTTAAATGTCCAGGTAGGTGATAAAGTTTTACTCAGAGGACTTGATCCCAAATTAGCTAGAAAGTTCGCTAAAATCAAAGGGCAGACACCTGCAACAAAATATGTCCAAAACAATGTGCCACAGGCAATAACAGCAGGATTTGAACAAGCATGTAACTAACCCTGTCTGCGCTAGGCAACTCAAGTGAGCTGAGCTTCCTTTAATGTATAAGCTCTGGTCTGCTTTTTATACAAATGTCTCATTGCAGTGAATTCCATAACCTTATAGTCTTAACTTGTTCTTAGCTTTCTGCCTTTCTCTTTTGAACTGTCTTCTTTCCAACACAAGGCTGTGAGCTCCACTTCTGAGCACTTCCTTGGGTTCTGTTATGTCGCTGCATCTCCTGCAGGAAAACCCCTCTGTACACTCATCAACTGTTCAGCCAATGCAATACATAAACAGCCTTCTTCCAGAAAATGCCATCTATTTATAGATGCACAGTCAATCCCAGCCTCAATTGCCAGCTGATGAAAACCACATTTTTCTAGTTGAAATAATACCCTCCATGGGTTTTCCAACTTTATGTGGCATACTAAATTTTCTATGAAAGAATAAATACCACGGCACATAGAAGGAACAAGGCAAGATCACCGTATGAAGAAGTTAACAGACTAAAATAATGTCTCAGTTTAACCATCAGATAGGCGTGTTTTCCGTTGACTAATCAGGCCCCTTGCAGCTTGAGGACACACTACAGAACCTGATAAAGTTGTCCCTCCGGGTGATCACTGCATGACACAGGTCAATTAGTTCTGGGTGACTTGGCATGAACTCAGAGACCACAATGGCCTCATCAACTGCTTGAGACTGAAGGCGAAAGTGATTCAGTATTCCCACGGTGAAAGAGGGACAAAGACAACACGCCATTGACTGGTTGCTTCTGCCCCTACTAAGGTCTGTCAAGTGCCGGTAACAAGGGCCTTTGGGAACCAGAGAGCCAGTGCAGGGAGAAAGACGGGCAAGGAAGAGGTTTCCCCCTTGCATTTAGAACAAGAATTTCTTTGGAAGCACAGGTTAGGAAGAATGAGGCGGTTCGAGGTCCCTCTTCCCACCTCACCCCTCACCGCCCAGAGGGGAGAAAGAGGCGACCGCCCAACGCTGGGAGGAGAGGCGCGGGGGTGCGTAAAATGAGGAGGAAGAGGAATAACGAGGGGGAGGAAAGAGTTTTTTGCCTCACTACTCTTGTTTAAAAAGCACAACCATTAACAGCAGATGTCCGATGCTCTAGAAGCACGAAAGACCGGATGATGTTTATGAAAGTTTTTTGGAAAAGTTCTGAGTTACACAATGCAAGGAATGGTATACCACACATATTGGTCGAATCACACTTTTAAACACATCCTCTTCGTCTTGAGTCTGTTGCAAAAGAAGCCTCAGGGACAGTCCCTGGGTAAGGTCAGAACCTCAGACAAGCCTCTCTACGGAAACTCCAAAACAAAGGCCAAAGGCATCATCCGACCTCAACTTCCTGCCTCAGCCAAATTTGGCCCCGCTGATCCGGGGGTAACGGAAAAGCGGCGACTACGAATGATGTACCTGCTGTTGCCCAGTTCAGAGTCGTCCTCCGTTTTCTTCGGGATGCGGACTGTTCCCGCCTCTAGATCCATCTCAGCCTGGGGAAGAAACCACAGGCTCAGGTCCAAGGGCACCCACCCCAGCTCGCGGGAGGTCGACCCGCCTCCGCGCAGCCCCCGCCCGTGGGATCGGGGCCGGCGCACAGGGGGCGGGGGGCTCAGGGGCGCCCGCGGCGGAGGTGGCGCTGCCCCCGCCCGGAGCCCACCGTCCCCGGAGTCCCCCGGGTCGGAGCCGGCGCGCCCGAGCCTCCCTCACCTGGGACCGCGCGCGTCTCTGGCCGAGCTGCGCCCGCGGGGCCTGGACTTTGCTCGCGGCGGCGCCGCGCCCGCCCCCCGCGCGCGTCCGGCCCCAGCGACGCCTCCCGCTGCCGCCGCCGGGGCGAGGGCCCCGGGCCGCAGGAGCCGCTCCCGCCGCGCGCCAGGCTCGCGCCGCCGGCCAGAGACGCGCAGGAAAGGGCCCGGCACGCCGCCCTCGCCCCCGGAGGCGCCCCGCCGGCCGCCGCCCACCCGGGGGAGCAGCCAGCCCCCCGGCCCGCCGCACCAGCTGCGGCCGATAAGCCCGCCCCCAGCCCGGTGCCGCCGGCTGCTGCGAGAGCCTCGCCTGGCGGGCCACCCGAGCCCTCCAAAGTGACTGCCACACTCCCTCGGCGCTCAGTTTTCTTTTGAAACCCATGCGGGGGATAGTTTCTAGCCGCTCCCGAACCGTGGGGCAGTCGAGGACTAAGAGAAACCCCTAAGCTCGCCTCCCGCTTCTGCATCCCAGGTCTGGTCCCAGGGGCACTGAACACACCATCCCCATCTCGAGAGCTGGGCAGGGCCACCCAGAATCATTACATGAAGCTTCTCGTTCCCGGTGCCCTCTTCATACTTAGAGACACAGAACTTTAGGGCCGGAAGGGACGTTAGAGATCGCCTAATTCAAAACCCGCTCTTTTTTTCTTTTCCTAAAACAAGAAACTGATGCCCAGAGAGGTTACCTCCTGCCTGAGGATGCATCCTGGAGACCAGAGTCCAATCTCCAGGGTCCTCCCCTGGCATCCTGCTCTGATCCTGGACTTCTCCCTGTGCTAAATTATCTCTACACCTAGCGCCCACTTGAGTCCCCTGTGTGGTTTTCATTAACCTCTCCACACTCTTCTGAAGAGGAAGAATCTAAAACAGGGAGCAATGTGTTATCATGGCTTTGAAGCCAGTGGGATTCAAACGCAGAGCTTCACATCTTATTAGCTCTGTGACCTTGGACACTTTCTCACTTCTCTAAACCTCCATTTCCGCATATGTAACATAAGGATAAAACATCTCTTTTACCAGGTCACTGTGAGGAATTAATGAACTAGGAAGGTAAAAAGAGCTAGTAGTGCGCCTAAAACCGAACACATTTCCTAAATATGGCTTTCCTTCCTCCTCACCAGGTAGCAGGATTACCTGCTGGTCCTTGCCCCTGCTTTGCCTTCCTAATGAAGAAGTCATCCCATGGCTTTCTTGGGTTCCTGGAGAAACTTAAAGCAGAGCATTCTATAAGAGGAGGTGTTGTCAGCAGACCCTGGAATGAATCTCACCTCTACAACTTACTAGCTGTCTGGCCTTAGGCAGTTTATTTAATTCTTGATTCAGTCTCTGAAACCATAAAATGGGGGTGTTATTAGGATTAGACATACTGGCTGTAAAGTGCTGGCATATAGGAGGCACCTTATAAATGATAACTAGTATTAACAGCTAAAAGATCAGAAGAGGCTTATGAGGCGAGACTGGGATAGGAGCCAGCAGCTCTGGTACTCACTCTAAAATACACCACTCATCTCCATCCTGCTCTGCCTGTTACCTTGAGCTAGGCAGAACTTGACTTGAAGAGATGCTGGGAGTTGACTGAAACTATGACATGTTCTGGAATTATTAGGAATGAGTTTCCTTACGGATTTTCCTAGAAAATGTTTCTTCCTCCTTATCTAGCACCACCATGAGGAGTCTCTTCTTCCACCGACCAGAATTCCTCTTCTTCACAAGTCTGACAGGTGGTCAGATCACTATTTCAAAATACTGTGAGATTAAAGCAATTGGAGTTGTTTAGCTTGAAAGAAAGCTTGGTGGTGACTGGAGGACATTATAAAACTCAGTAGCCTATAAGCAGATGGTAGCCTGTTCAGTTTCTATAAAAGACATCTGGGGGAGTGAAAAGGTGGACATGTGAGAAAGTAGGAAGCTTCTGAACTGAAAACAAAAACAAACAGACAAAAAGGATCCAGGAATAAGAGGTGTTTGCCTCTCTGTCTGTCAGAGTCAATTCCTGAAGTTGTCCCTATAAGAAGCATTCATCATGTGTTTTCTGCATCTCAGGCATGTTTGTGGGGAGAGAGGAGCCATGCCCACATGACTGTGTTTATGTTTTTTGCTTCTGTTGCAGCCCATTCCAAGGGCTACTTTTATATTTATCTGATAACAATAAAACAATCTTACCTGGTGCACCCATCTGGCTGTTCATTTAAAAACAATATTTAAGGCACTATGATAAACTGGAAATTTCTCGATGACACTCAGGCTTTAAGAAATCTTAACTTTCTTTTGTTGGTAGAATATTAAGATACTTCTGCTTTGTTCTCATTGATGGAGAATTCATATCCTTCCCCCACTCTATCTTACTTTTTCTACATATTCCACAAGTCCTATCTTTCTTTTTTAATCTTAATTTTAGCTTTCTTTTGGATCAAATATTTTTATTCTTTGTTTCTTTTCTCTTCATTTATTAAGTATATATTCTTCCATTTTTCTGTTTAACAGTTAACTCCTTCCCAGAGATTATGACGTATCTTTGACTAATCAGTGGTACTTTTTCCTCTTCCAGGACAATGCAAGAACTTTAGAATTCTCAACTCTCATTTATCCACCTCTGACTTACACACTACTATTGTCATGTACTTTAATTTTTTCTATCTTTTATGTCGCTTATGAGATTATTATTTTATAGTCAATATCATTTAGATTTATCTATACATTTATTATCCTTTTATTTCTCTTTATTTCTTCATATATCTCAGAGCCACTATCTTGGATCATTTCCTTTTTCCTAAAGAACAATTTTTATGTTTCCTTTAGTCGGTGATACATTTTCTCAGCTTTTTTTTCCCCTGAAAATTTATCTCATCTTTTTTGAAAAATTATTTAAAGATTTGTCTTACTGGCTATCAGGACTTTTATTATTAAACTATAGTAATTACGGCAATGTGTTTTGGGCAGGGATAAACAAAATTAAAGTGGAACAAAATAGAGATCTTATAGTGGACAGAGCTAGAATTCTAATCCTGGCAGTGTCCTTAGCCACCACATCAACGAGGGCAGGGAAGTGGGGATAGAGAACAGAGATCAAATGTATCGGATGGTTAAACATCTTCCTCCAATCCACTGATCCTAACAGCTTTTAACTCTTCCTCACTCTTTTGATGTAGTCTTCCACCCATCTTGCAAACGTCTGCAACCCCCCTGCCTTCCCTCTTTATCAGGCTTGCTTGGTAAAACCACAACCCTGGCTAATTTAAATTATCCAACTACTACAAGCTTCCCCCATGCAACAGAACATGGCTAAAGAAAAACACAAAACCATCTGAACAGTCCCACCGTGAAACTAAATGGCCCTTTAGTATATACTTAATGTATTTATTATGCTTATTATTTATTGTCCACTCTGCGGGATGCAAGATTCATCAGAACAAAGGTTTCTTCTGTCTTATCCACTGGTATATATGCCAACCTTTGCTGCCCAACAGCAAATGTTTCCTTAGTTCATTCACTCTTTCACTTTCCTAGATCATTATTTCATACTTCCTCTTTCCACAAACATCTATTATTCATTCCCTCCCTTCACATTCTGCTGAAGTACTGTTTTTCTTATTTCATTGATAGCAGTCGCAGTGTTCAGAAGGGAACGGCCATAATCTCCTGCCATGACATCTGCCCACTTCCCAGCATCTGTACCCAACACTCTGCCTTCCCATCTGCTTCTCTAAAAGAACTATCCATGCCCCGATATGCAGCCAGTATTTTGTTTTTTGTGTTTTTTGTTTTCACATTTTCTTCAATTTTTTTCCCACACGTACATGGGGGCTTTCATAAACCAGGAAGAGCTGAAGAAGTGACCAGAGTAGAAATCTTTATGCCTTTTAGACAAGGAAATGACACACTTCTGAAGAAAAGACAAGACACAGTTTGGGCCTGGGGCAGTCAACTGTGGGTCTGGACGAGGAGATGTGAGGCGGGGGAGGGGTGGGGGGGGGTGGGGCGGGGGGGGCGTGTAGAAGGACAGGGCTCGTGAAGTTGGTGTGTGAGCACGGATCCCTGTCAGGGTCCACCCCAGGCTCCTGTGATGAGGACCTTCCTGTCTCCCTGGTCCAGAGAGGGCACCATTCTCATGGGACGTTTTGTGGGCAGCTTGCAGGTAGAAACGGTCCATCAGCGCCCTCCCTGCATCTATGTAGCCAGTCCTTTGGTCTGTACTTTTATGTACGGATCCCACCACCTCAAGAATGACTTCATCAGGAGACATTCCCCCCCCCCACTCCTGTGTCGTCATCTTTTCTGTCCCTGCTGGATCATCCTGGTTGGCATACACACATGCTGTTATTTCTTCCACCTTAAAAAAAATCTCTCTTGACCCCACTTTTCTTATCAACTACCATCACATTTCCCTCCTTCTCTTTGCAGCTAAACTTCTTAAAAGAATTATCTCTATCACTTTCTCCATTTCCTGTCCTCCAGTTCTCCCTTGAATACATTCTCATCAGGAGTTTGACCCTTTCACACTACCCAAACTGCCCTCGTAAGTCACTGATAACCTCTGTGTTGCTAAGTCCAAAAGTCAATTTTTTGTCCTTATCTGACTTGACAAATTCAAACAGTTGACAAATTTATCTTTCTCTCTTCCTTGATACATTTTCCTAACTTGAATTCCAGGACATCACATATTTCTTGGATTTTCTTCTGCTTTACTGGTCACTCTTTCTCAGTCTCCTTTGATGTTGTTCCTTTTCTTTCAAGCTTCTCAACTAGCACTGGAGTGCTCTAAGGCTCGCTGCTAAGACTTTTCCATCTATTCTCACTCCCTCTGTAATCTCAGCCAGTCTCAGGGCTTTAAATACCATCAGTATCCAACAATCTCTAATTTTTTATTTCTAGTCTAGACTTCCTAAATTCCTGGCTCATGTTTATCACTACGACTGCATCTCTGATGTCTCTACTTGGATGTTTAATGTACCCAACCTGACCGCTGACCTTTCCCCCAGGCTGACCCCTCCAAAAAGGTTATTCTCCTCAGTTGGCAGTTCCAGCCATCCAGTTGATCAGCAAAAATATTAGAGTCATCCTGCATTCTTCTCTTTCTTCCACGTCCCATACTCTCTTAGGAAATCTTATTGGCTCTATCTTCAAAACATATCCAGAATCTGACCACCTGTCTCTCTCCAGTTCTACCAGCATGGTGCAAGCCGTTCTCACCTCTCACCTGAATAACTACAACAGCTTCCTGACGGTCTCTCCTCTCCTGCCTTGGTCCATTCTCAAAGCAGCAGCCGGAGTGATTCTTTTGAAAAGTGAGTCAGATCACGTGACACCTCTGCTCACAATTTCCCAGTGGCCCCCAGTCCATCTGGACCCCTGGGCTGCAGTGGCTCGCCCTCTCCATAACTTCTTTCTACTCCTCTCCCCTCCTCACTCCCTGCCAGCCACCCCGGCTTCTCGGATGTTCCTCGAACACGAGAGGCAGGGTTCCACCTCAGGGCATTTGTGCTAGTTGTTCCCTCTGCCCCGAATTCTCTTCCCCCAAATACGCGGCTAAAAACTTCACCTCCTACAAGTCTCTTCTCAATTACCATCTTGTCAATGAGACCAATCCTGACCTCTTTAAAAACCGCACCCCTGGGTCTTCCCCAGCGGTCCACTGGCAAAAAAAAAAAAAAAAGACTCTGTGTTCCCAGGCGTCGAAGGGGGCCCAGGTTCGATCCCTCGTCAGGGAACTAGATCCCACATGCCACATGCCACAACTAAGAGTTCACATGCCACAAGGAAGACCCAATGCAGCCAAATAAATAAATATTTTAAAAAATCAAAAAACCAAAAACCAAAAAACACATCCCTTACCCCCAGGGCTCCCAGTGCCCCTTACTTCAATTTTTCTTCCCACACCATTTCCACCTTCTCATATACTATGTAATTTATGAAGTTATCACGCTTGCTCTTTACTGGCACCTCAGTAGTGTGTAAGACCCACGAGAATAAAGGTATTTTCCTCTGCGTTATTCAGTGAGATATCCAACACTGGCTGAACACACTATGTACCAGACCCTGTGCAAGGGTTTGAGGATATAAAGAAAAACAGGGCGTAGCTCCTGCCTCAAAATGGACTGAGGATAAACCAGTACAAAAATCAGATCTATATACTGTTTTATAACGTTATGGAACCCATCACACATCTATATTACCTCATCTAAATCTCAAAAGAAGCACGTTTAAGGCAAACAAGTGAGGCGGTATTATTTTCAGTTTAAAGCTATGGAAACTGGAATTCCTAAAAAGTAAGTGAATGGAATTAGGACCCCGGGGAAGACTACTGCCAGGCAGAGGCCATGCCTAATTCTATCCAGTTCCCACAGCACTAGAGGCTCATTAAATGTGTATTCTATAGATCAACAACTTTAAGCTATAGCATAAAAGATTTATACACAAAAAAACAGTGTCCTATAAGTAAGGGCCGAAGGGAAGAACAAACTCCATCTACCAAGGTATTTAAAAATATTTAATATTTTATATCATATAATGATACTATGTTATAACTGAATATAAATTGAATATACTGAATTATATATTTTATATTTAAATATAAATTAATTTGCAAGTTTTCTCTGAAGAGAGAATGCTGGACTAAGTTCTCTGTCCAGTTGACCTTTAGCTTGATGGTAAGAAGCTCTGTGGTCTTTCTCCTGCTATATTGCATTTGTGGGTAACAATTCTCTGACTTTTCATCTCTGAAGATAGCCAGTTAGATGTTATCTTCGACTATTATATTTGTGTGTTGCCACACTTTACTACATTCTGTTTCCAAATTTTCTGCCACCAATAATACCTCTGCTTAAATCCAGGGTTGATAGATCTTGATTTCTCCTGTCTTCATGCTCTTCAAACCATGTTACACCTTGTAATTTTCTCCCACAATTCTTTTCAAAAACCTTCTCACCTGCTTGAAAAACAAAACAAAAATCCCTCTGCACTTTTGACCTCTTATCTCCTAAAAAGTCATTTCCTTTCAGTCTCACTTTTCTTTTGCTCGTTATAATGTATCTAATTTGGCCCCAGCACTTTGGAAGGCATTCATAAGATGCTGAAGATAAGGCTAGTGCAGATTTCCAGTGAAAATGGCTTTCACTGATATTTCCAGTGAACTCTTCCTTATACCCTCTTAAACCAGGGTAGACTTGCAAAGGTACCATGACAAAACTTAAAGCAGCTGGGAAGAGTTTGTTACCAATCACAATGTCACATCATTTCTACCAGCACAGAGTAATGGCACACTGAGAGTTCCAAGGTCACATTGCCTAATGGAATTCTGTGCTCTGGGAGGGTTATGGTAACTGTTGAGTGGCCATGAAGGGCTGCAGGGTGCCAAGGTCAGAGATTAAATGAATAAGCACCAGCTAGGGTCACTGCCCTTTAGGGCACTAATGTTGACCCTTAAGGTTATTCTAAAACCATACCTTTTCAAAATATTGTACTTTACTTTGTTACAGATTAAAATATTTGCTCATATCATACTAAAATATCTATAGATAACATAACAAAGAAGAATGGTAACATTATGTTTGCATTTGATGTTAGTTCTCATTTACTCACAGCACTATTTCCTAGCCTAAAATTGTGGCATCTTAAGGATTCTTCAATCACTTTAAAGAGTGTTGTGAAGTGGCTTCCTAGGTGGCGCAGTGGTTGAGAATCCACCTGCCAATGCAGGGGACATGGGTTTGATCCCTGCTCCAGGAAGATCCCACATGCTGCAGAGCAACTAAGCCCATGTGCCACAACTTAAAAAAAAAAAAAAAAAAATAGTGTTGTGAAATGTTCAACTCAGGTTTGCAATCATCTGTGCATTATTTTTGGAACTCTACTAATATTAGAATTTATAATTCTCTTTATTTCACTGGGTTAAAGAGACTGGTTGGTTTTTTTTTTAATTGAACTTTTAATTTTGGGATGCTTATAGAGTCACATATAATTGTAAGAATAATACAGAGAGATCTGCTGTACACTTTTTTTAGCTTCCCCAGTGGTAATATATTGTATTTTTGTGTCTAAATTGATAAGGGATATTGGTCTGTTGAGTGATATTCCACTGAAACTTGGACATTTAAGGTATTATGTTGTGAGATTCTAGATCTTAGTTAAACCTTTTGTTTTCCTTGATTTGGAGACATTGCTCCACCAGGGAAAGGGGTATCAGTGTTGTTAGTGAGGGCAGAAGTCCAGGTTCCTCCCTTGGTCTCCACGGACATCTGAGGTAGGGGGGCTCCTTGTCACTGCTGGGCAGAGGCAGGAGTTCTGACTCCCTTCGAGGCTCCACTGAAACCTTCCTGGCTGGGCAGAGTGGGGAGGGCATTGTTATAGCTCTCCACACAGTCTCCATGGGCACCACAGGGGTGGGGAGGTGGCCTTGTTACTGCTGGAAAGTAAAAGTCCTGCGCCTCCACCGGGCCCCCTCTTATACCATCCCAGAGGGGAGGGGAGGAGAGGACGTACCTCATTCCCACGAGGTGGGGATGAAAGTCAGCTCCCTAGTTGGCCTTCTGACACCCCTGTGGTGGGGGGCAGGCAGTGAGGTTGGGGTGCCTTGTTACAGCCTCACAAGGGTGGAGGTCAAGGCATGGCTCTGGATGGTGCTATGGTTTTTTCCTATGATGTTTCCCTAGAGTAGAGAGGCTACTGTCTAAACATGTCCTATCTTGCTGCGCTGCCCCTTTCCTGGTCCATTGGCTAGAGAGAGCAGGCTTTTGTTGGGGGTCCTTTCTGTCTATGCACATTGGCATTTCTGGGTTTTCACCTTCTTCAGCTCCAAGCCTGAGATATATGATGCAAGAATAAAGCAAAACAAGACCAAACATCAGACAAGAAAAAGAAATGAAAGGTACTGAAATTGGAAGGAAGAGGTAAAATTGTCATTATATGCAGATGATAACGATATTCTATACAGAAAACCCTAAAACCCTATAGTTTCCACACAAAAACTATTAGAACTAATAAATGAATTCAGCAAGGTAGCAGGATAGAAGATTAATATATAGAAATAGGTTGCATTGCTTTACACTTACAATGAAATATGAGAAATCAAAAAAACAATCCCGTTTAAAATCACACTAAGGGGAGGGGGAAAAAAATCACACTAAAAAATACATAGGAATAAACGTAACCAAGGAGGAGAAAGACTTACACAGAGAGAACTATAAAACATTGATAAAGGAAATCAAATATGACTCAAGGAAATGGAAAGATAGCCCATGCTCTTGGATTGGAAGAATTAATATAGTTAAAATGGTCATACTACCCAAAGCAGTCTACAGATTTAATGTGATCCCTATCAAATTACCCATGATATTTTTCACAAAACTAGAACAATTTAATAATTCTAAAATTTATATGGAATCACAAAACACCCAGAATTGCCAAAGCAATCCTGAGGAAAAAGAACAAAGCTGGAGGCATAACCCTCCCAGACTTCAGACAATACTACAAAGCTACAGTAATCAATATAGCATGGTATCAGCACAAAAATAGACATATAAGTCAATGGAATAGAATAGAGAGCCCAGAAATAAACCCACACACCTATGGTCAATTAATCTTTAACAAAGGAGGCAAAAATATACAATGGAGAAAAGACAGTCTCTTCAGCAGGTGGTGATGGGAAAGCTGCCTGTCACAATTAATTCAATGAAGTTAGAACACACCCTCATATTCATACACAAAAATAAACTCAAAACGGCATAAAGACTTAAATATGACATGACACCATAAAACTCCTAGAAGAGAATATTGGCAAAACATTCTCTGACATAAACCAGCAATGTTTTCTTAGGTCAGTCTCCCAAGGCAACAGAAATAGAAGCAAAAATAAACAAATAAGACCTAATCAAGCTTATAATCTTTTGTATAGCAAAGGAAACCATAAACAAAATGAAAAGACAACCTACAGACTGGGAGAAAATACTTGCAAACCATGCGACCAACAAGGGCTTAATTTCCAAAATATACAAACATATCATACAAACCAATAAGAAAAAAACAAACAATCCAATTGAAAAATGGGCAGAAGACCTAAATAGACATTTCTCCAAAGAAGACATGCAGATGGCCAACTGGCAAATAAAAAGATCCTCAACATCACTAATAGAGAAATGCAAATCAAAACTCAATAGAGGTATCACCTCACATTGGTCAGAATGGCCATCATCAAAAAGTCCACAAATAACACAACATTGTAAATCAACTACACTCCAATAATTTTTTTTAAAAGTCCACAAATTATAAATGCTGGAGAGGGTAATGAGGAAAGGGAACCCTCCTACACTGTTGATGGGAATGGAAATTGGTAGAAAACAGTATGGAGTTTCCTCAAAAACTAAAAATATAATTACCATATGACCCAGCAATCCCACTCCTGGGCATGTATCTGGAGAAAACCATGGCTCAAAAATATATATACACCCCAAGTCACTGCAGCACTATTTACAATAGCCAAGATAGGGAAGCAACAGATGAATGGATAAAGAATGTGTGGTATATATATAAATATACACAATGGAATATTACTCAAGATAAAAAAGAATGAAATAATGTCATTTGCAGCAATATGGATGGATCTAGAAATTATCATACTAAGTGAAGTAAGTTAGACAGAGAAAGACAACTATTATATGATATCACTTACAGGTGGAATCTAAAAAATAGTACAAATGAACTTATTTACAAAATGGAAACCAACTCACAGATATAGAAAACAAACTTACAGTTACCAAAGGGGAAAGGGGAAAGTGATACATCTGGAATATGGGATTAACAGATACATACTAGTATATATAAAATAGATGAAAACCAAGGATTCACTGTATAGCACAGGGAACTATATTCAATATCTTGTAATAAACTATAATGGAAAAAGAATATAGATATATACATATATATGTGTGTGACCAAATCACTTTGTTGTACACCTGAAACTAACACAATATTATAAATCAACTATACTTCGGGGCTTCCCAGCTGGCCCAGTGGTTAAGACTCCACCTGCCAATGCAGGGGAAACGGGTTCAAGCCCTGGTCCGGGAACTAGATCCCACATGCCTCAGAGTAACTAAACCTGTGTGCCACAACTACTGAGCCTACATGCTGCAACTACTGAAGCCCACAGTGCCTACAGCTCATGCTCCACAACAAGAGAAGCCACTGCAATGAGAAGCCTGTGCACCGCAACGAAGAGTGGCCCATGCACAGCAACAAAGACACAATGCAGCCAAAAACAAACAAACAAAACAACAAAAATCAACTGTACTTCAATTAAAGAAAAACAAACAAACAAAACAAAAACAAAAAGAAACCCACAAGCCAAAAACAAAAATAAGGAACTCACCACCATGTCATTCTTTGGATTCCAAGGTCCTTAGCTGGTTTGTCTTCGTCTCTTCACTTTTCAGATATTCTTATGGTTGTTTTATAAATAACGTTCTGTGATTCTAGTTGTACTTAGCAGGAGGAATAGGGAAAAAATATGTGTACTCCAACTTCTTGGAAGCTGCTGCTGGATTTTAAAAATCCATGTTCTCTATTAGGGTGCCGAGGCAAAGGAAGAAGATTCCGAAGTCAAATTAGCCAATCTCTGTATTTGTTCATCAGTAGAAAACAGGATGTGAAGTATTAGATAAAAAGATTTCTCTAACTTATCTACTCATTCCCCTCCTTCACACTTTCTCACCTTCTCAGTAACATCCAGTAGATCATGGCTACTTATAAAAATCTGTGTTTTTCTACGTAAGACACGCAGGTAGGTAGACACTTGACTTTAGCTTGACCTAAACTTACTCTATAATAAAACATGAAGTCAAACACTGATAATTATAGACCTTGCCACAGCAGAATAATGAGGTACCACTAAAGAAAACAGGGTACAAGCTCTTCATTCATTAGTCTTATGTTACCTTGTATTACACTGCATTAACTGTTCTTACATCTTCTTCCCACTAGACTGTGAGCTCCTTTAAGAAAGGGGATGAACTAAACTTAGTACCCAGCACATTGCAAGCACCTGATAAATACGTTCTCTATCTTCTTTCCCACTTCTTTCCCACCCCCAGCTAGTTCAGGAATCAGGCAGAAAGCCCAAAGGAGAAAGTGCATCCACAATTAATCTAGGCTTAAAGGCTTGGAGAAGACCTTTGATTCAATATCCAAGTACCATCAATCGGTACCTCAAACTAGATCTTGCAGAAGTGCTGGCCACCTCCCAGCCCACCACACACAACTTTAAAGATTCTGACACAACAAGCACCGATGGATTAAAAGGAAGGGGTTGTGGAACCTGTCTTCCAAGTCCCTTCTCTTAAGAGTTCTGACCAGTTTTACCAATATTGTTCATTTGTTCAATAAATATTTATGGAGGAAAAGCAGGGTGGTTTTTAAAGAGCAAGGTTTTGCAAACTGTGACTTGAGGAGTGCCAGCAGGTGCTTAGATAACAAGGGTTCCTACAACAAGGGTTCCATGGTGAAATAAGTTTGAGAAATGCTGGTTACCATGCTGCCCACTCAGAGGTCACGAGGCACAACAAACTTTTGAAAGTTCTATAGTAACAAGGTCATTTAACTTTGTTTACATGTATTTCTTCTCTCCACTCCCAGCCCAAAATACCCACTGAAAATACAAAAAATTCGAAAAAAAACCCCTCAAATTGTATACTTTAAATATATGCAGTTTATTGTATGTCAATTATATCTCAATAAAAGTTCTTAAAAAAATACAAAATTTTGTATTCTCTAATCTTACATATGAAGCTACATCTAAGAGAAATAATTCTAAAAGTCCAGAAGCAAGGAAATAGTACAGAAACAGACAAAAGTGCAGAGTGGAGCCCTGGAAGGAAGGTGTGATTTTAATTTGACTGAGGCAAAAGGCAGATAAAGATGAGGTTGGATATGTCAGAGGTTTTATACATTAAGTAGGAATCTAGACTCACAGACATAATTGAGAAGGTTTTCAGAAAGCAGTCCAGAACAGTGGCTTCTTTTTGAAATAACTGGAACTGTCTTTTATTATTTTATTTTATTTTTTTAAATTTTTATTTATTTATTTATTGGCTACGTTGGGTCTTTGTTGCTGCACATGGGCTTTCTCTAGTTGCAGCGAACGGGGGCCACTCTTCATTGTGGTATGGGGCCTTCTCGCCGCGGTGGCTTCTCTTGTTGCAGAGCACAGGCTCTAGGCGTGCAGGCTTCAGTAGCTGTGGCACACAGGCTCAACAGTTGTGGCACATGGGCTTAGTTGCTCCGCGGAATGTGGGATCTTCCCGGACCCGGGATTGAACCCGTGTCCCCTGCGTTGGCAGGCGGACTCTTAACCACTGCACCACCCAGGAAGTCCCTGGAACTGTCTTTTATCAGTTGAAGTCCCAGGATATTCAAGGAGAATTTAATGAAGTGACTATTTACAAAGGTATGGGCAGAACATAGGGCATAATGGATACGCTATAATGGATAATGAAGTATGTAGTGGCCACAAAAATGGGGGGTGGGTATTGCATTCCCCAGGCCAGCATGGGTGAGGGGAGGGAGAAGTTACCAGAACCCATAGGAGTGTCATGTAGAGAAAACTGCTTTGAGAAAGACAGTGATCCCCTTCAGTTGTCTCCCAGGTTTCCCTTTAACTGAATCCACAGAAGTCAGTCTCCCAGGGAGGAGAGGAGATATGGAAGGGCAAAGGGATGCTACTTGGCACATGTCTCAAGGTGGGAGAATCTGGAAATTGGCAACACTTTTCATTTCACGTCTGGCTGTGTCTATTCACGATTCACACAACACTTTGGAATAGGGCACGTACTATGTCAAGATACTGCCCTGAGCAGGGAAGATGTACAGACAACAAGATAAAGACCTCACCCTCAGGTATATAAAATACCTATAAACAGAGAGAAAAAGTAAGCAAATAATTAAAATATAATGTGAAACACAAACAAGAAGAGGTGTAGAAAGTATATGGGAGTTTGGTGCAGAGAATGTGCATAGCTAACCCATAACCTTGGCCTTGATATGCAATGCTCGCATGTAAAACTGCTGGTCAAAGTAGACTTTCTGGTGTAAATGCAAATTTTGAAAATTTAAAATGTACTTGAAATTTAATTTGATCTACTAATAGTCAATAAAAAATTTAGCTTCTCAAAAAATTTGCTTTCGGAAGTGAAACATATGCAAAAGACTGATTCATGAACACAAACTTTTACGAGACATCCAATGTTTTGTATTTAGCCTCTGATACTCTTTTCAGTATTTGTTCTTACAGAGGTGATTCATAAAATTGTTTTTTTCACTTTAATGCAACCATTTCCCTTTAGCACATTGCTCTCCAGGTTTTCTCTATGTGTACATGTTCCAGACCTGGGTTCCCTGACCCCGAAGAATTTTACACCATTTTTTTTAGTCTAAGGAGGCAGATAATTGTGGCCATAGTGATTTTCAAATAATTCAGGTAGTCTCAGCCATAGCTTGGTTAGAACTGCCACTTTTCCAAGCAACACAGACAACCCATGGCAAAAAGACTCCTTACCTGAGTCATCTATTTAAACTCTACAGAGTGGGAGTAGTGGGGTCATTGCCCACACTGACAGACATGTTTTGCGTAAGAGGAAACTGAAGAGGGACAACGAACCCTTTGGGAAATGCACAAATTGTCGTACTCAAATTCTGATAGAACAGGAAAGCTTCATATGCCAACTGTTTAATGACAGAAAGGAATTTAGAATTATGACTTTGATAACATCGTTTAGTTTCTCTATCTCTTTGCTAAAAAGGAAAAAACCAAAAAACCAAAAAAAACCCTTTTCCCCTCACCTTGCCTTTTCCCCTCCTCCCCAAATAGAATAGTGTGATTTCTGGCCTGAGATGCTAGGATACTGTGACCCCTGATGCTTGTGGTTGAAATATTCCAGTCACAGAAGCTCTCCTGCAGGTTAGCTACACGTGCAATGGTGGCAGGGTAGGTTTCTAAAGTGTGTTCCTTTCTTCCTTAAGGAGTTTGTAAAAGGGTGATATGTCCATCTGCATAACAGAAATCAAAGAAATCAAATGTGATTTATTTTATAAACTCTCACTGCACAGGTACCTTTGTAGGAATGTGGACACTCAAAAGTAAAGCATACCTCAACACTCTCACTATTTCAAATAAACCACAGCAACAATAAAAATACATCTATTCTGGCACACCACGCCCTTCAGCCTTGGGTCCTGCCTGACTTCCCGGACTCATCCCTGGGGTGGCCACCACCCACTCCTCCCAACACCCAACACCTGAAACTGACCACCATGAGTCACTTCTGATTCAGCCTTCCAGGGCTGCTCTCCACGTGCACATATTTTCTCTACTGCCCATCTGACAAGTAGGTAATCAATCAGTTCTCCGGGAAGCTTTTTTAACCCTCAAAGCACTCCCAGGAGAAGTGATGGCTCTCTTCTTAGTTTCCCAAGAAGTCTTGTGTCATGGCCCCTACACACATCACTAAACTTATTTCCTGTCTCCTTAAACCACGAGCTCCTTGTCTTACCATTGTGCTCCTAATATCTAGTCCACAGGCACTTAAGATAATTGTTAGGTGAATAAATACAAAACAGAGCTTGCTTTCCATGCAAGAGAATCTGGTGGCCTTGAAGAGCAAGAAACATGTGAAGTGAAGGCAACCAATGTTACTTTTTTTTTTTTTTGCTATATTCTATCTGTTGAGCATTGTCCTAAATACTTTATTAGAATATTCAGTGCTCAAGTAATCCAATGAGGTAGCTATCGAAATTCCTTCAGTCCCAATGAGGAAATAAAGGCTTAGAGAAAGTAAGTAACTTGCCCAAAGAATCACATGTGTAACAAACAGGCAGCCAGTAGAGAAACCCGAGCTTTCTCGCTGGAGAGCCGTGGTGCTTCTGCACATAACAAGCCACAATCAATAACAGGGAAAACATTTAAATTTAGCTGCCTAGTGCAGAAAGCAAAAATGTTCGGTTTCCAATTCAAAGGTCACTTTTCCTTATGACCAAAACTGGCTCTTTTGAAAGAGTCCTGGTAAAAATATTTCATCATGTATCTTTGCCTCTTGCACATATCTGTAAGCATTCCTGATTTTCTCTTTGCTATTCTAATTTCTCCTGATGCCAAGGGCAGAGGTCTTTCACCTTGGTGTTAGATGTTACAAGTGGGACAAAGGACTACAGTTACAGAAGGCACTCCTGAAAATCTTTTATTTAATTTAACTTAATTTAATTTAACTTTATTTTATTTAGCTGCATTGGGTCTTCATTGCTGCATGCAGGCTTCCTCTAGTTGTGGCGAGCAGGGGCTACTCTTTGTTGTGGTGTGCGGGCTTCTCATTGCAGTGGCTTCTCTTGTTGCAGAGCACGAGCTCTAGGCACGTGGGCTTCAGTAGTTGCGGCACACGGGTTCAGTAGTTGTGGTACACGGGTTTAGCTGCTCCAAGGTATGTGGGATCTTCCCAGAGCAGGGCTCAAACCCATGTCCCCTGCACTGGCGGGTGGATTCCAAATCACCGCACCACCAGGGAATTCCCTTAATTTTTTTTTAAAGAGCAATAAATCTTTTTTGTTCTCATTTAACAAATATTTTTATTGAAGACTTTCAATGTGCAAGATATCCCATGGAGGTGCTGGAGTACAATGGTGGACCCAGGTGCCCACCAAGATGTTACAGCCCACAGGATACTTTCGAAGATCAAGAGAGTTAAGGTAAGTGAAAGTCCTTTACAGGCTCTGCAAATAGAAGGGTTATTACTCGTTCTAACTACCAACTGGCTTAAAATAATGGATTTTTGCTGCCTTATGGCTCTGTGGATTGAACAGGCTCAGCTGCTGGTTCTCACCTCACGAGGGTGCAGTTAGATGCTGGCTGGGGCTGCAGTCATCTGAGGGCTTGACTGGGCTGGATGTCTGAGATACCCACTCATGTGGCTGGCACTTGATACTGGCCACGGGCTGGGGGCTCTGCTGAGTCAAGTCACGTGGCTCCTCATCCATGGACCTCGGGCTGCTTTTTATGGCATGGTGGCTGGGTTCTGAGAGGGAGGGGTAAAACATTCCCCAAGTCCATTTTGTCAGACAGGGCTCCCAGAGGAAGCAGGCCAGGGTGTCTCATGCCACTCTCCACCCTGCTCAGCCAGCTCCAACCACAGCATCCTTCTTTCTGTACGCCAAATCCTTTCTGAACAGGCTGTTTCCTTCACCTGAAATCCTGTCGTTTCATCCCTGTCTTCCCTACTCACACCAATTCCTGGGTAACTCCTCATTTTTCAGATTTTAGCCCAAATTATTATCAGTTCAAGAGCAGCAAATCTTTTTTTTTTTTTTTTTGGCCATGCTGTGCAGCTCACAGGATCTTAGTTCCTTAACCAGGGACTGAACCCATCCCCCCTGCAGTGGAAGTGCAGAGTCCTAACCACTGGACCACCAGGCAAGTCCAAGAGCAACAAATCTTTAAGTAAAGTTTCACCATATGGTTCTCCTATTTCTCTTTTAACTTTCTGTCGTTAAATAATCACAGACTCACAGGGAGTTGTTCAAACTGTAAAGTCTTGTGTACCCTTCATCCAGCTTTCCTGAATGACGGCAGGTAGTAACTGTAATACAAAATCAAACCTGGGATGTTGACATTGGTATAATACTGTTATCAGACTACGCTGATTTCTTAAAAACATTTTTTTCTTTTACAAAATTATGGATACAATTCCCATACGGCTTCCCCTTTAATTTGGTAGAGTAGGTAAAGCTGGGTCACAGGTCTTATGGTGATGATGGGCTCCCCTCCCTATGTTTTATGTAAAACTATATGGCCTTAGATAAGAATATTCTTAATATATCTTATATTAACAAATGACTTTTCAGATATTAATTTTTGATAAAACAAAACTGACCCAGAGGAAGGTACATACTAGATTTAAAAAAAAAAAAAAACTTGGCAAAAGAGCAGACACTGAACCTGGAGTATATACTAAGGATGTTGCCAGACAAAAGAACACAGTGATGCAAAAACACAATCCTTTCCTCAAAAGGTTCACAAACTAGAAGCAGGCATCTGAAATGAAGACGTGAGTAAGAAAAATGAATCAAAATGACTCTTATTATTGAAACCTGGGAACAAATGGCTGCTTTGTGTGTCAGGAAACAGAAACACATTTTGGCCTAAATTCAGAAGTTCATTCTGGTGAACACAATCACCATCATTGTTTAGAGTTGGACAGAACTGGATAATCCTAGGATGGCACTAAGAAAATAAAAGAGTTGAATTCAAGCAAACAGCACACAGTGGGACCACTCTGTGTTTAGTTAGTACCCAAGGGCCACACTTTTCAAAATCTCCTACTATGACATCACCTTCAAGCCACAGGAAGAAATCATCTTCCTCCTAAAAGAGTTCCTCACCTCCAACAATGTCACAGCATTCTCCTAGCCAACCTTTTTCCTCCCTCCACCTTTCACATCTAGACCATGGATATTTCTCACAGCCACCTGTTCTCTCTTCTCACTAGCCAAACTCAGAGCCTCATTACCCTTCTTTTAAAATAATGAAATGAAATGACAAAATAAAATAAAGTAAAATAAATAAAATAAAAGCATCATGTTTAGTTTCCCTGATTCGAGGCTTGTATCAGTTTCCCAAGGCTACCGTAACCAATTTCCACAAATTTGGTGGCTTAACATTATGGAAAGCAGTGTGGAGGTTACTAAAAAAATTAAAAACAGAACTACCACACGATCCAACAATTCCACTTCTGGGTATATATCCAAAGGAAAAGATATCAGCACTGCATGTTCATTGCTGCAGTATTCACGATAGCCAAACCATGGAAACAACCTAAGTATCCATCAGAGGATGACTGGATAAAGAAAATGTGGTATATACATACCATGGGATATTGTTCAGCCATAAAAAAGAAGGAAATCCTGCCATTTGGGGCAACACGGTGGAACCTGGAGGGCATCATGCTAAGTAAAATAAGCCAGGCAAAGAAAGATACATTTTTTGGTAGAATCTTTAGGATTTTCTGTATGTGTATATGATCATATCATCTGCAAAGACAATCTTGCTTCTTCCTTTCTGATTTGGATGCCTTTTATTTTTTTCTTGCCTGATTACTCTGGCTAGAACGCCAAGTACTATGTTGCGTAGGAGTCAGGAGGGGGGACTCTTATCTTATTCCAGATCTTAGAGGAAAAGCTTTCAACCTTTCACTAATAAGTATGGTGTTAGCTGTAGGCTTCTAATATATGACCTTTTTTTGTGTTAAGGTATACTCCCTCTCTAACCAATTTGTTGAAAGTTTTTATCATGAAAGGATGTTGTATTTTGTCAAATTCTTTTCTGCATCTATTGAGATGATCTGACTTTTTCACTTTAATTTTATTTAATAAAATTAATTGATTAATAAATTATTGACTTGCATATGTTGAACCACCCTTGTATCCCAGGGGTAAAGCCCCCTTGATCATGCTGTATGATCCTTATAATGTGCTGTTAAATTCAGTTTGCTAGTATTTTGTCAAGAATTTTTGCATCTATATTCATCACAGATATTCATCTGTAGTTTTCTTGCAATGTTCTTATTTAGTTTTTTAATCAGGTCAATGGTGGCCTCATAAAATGACTTTGGAAGTGTTTCCTCCTCTTCAACTAAAAGTTTGAGAAAGGTTGGTATTATTCTTTTAAATGTTTGATAGAAACCAGTGAAACCATATGGGCCTGGGCTTTTCTTTGTTGGGAAGTTTTGGTTTACTGACTTAATCTTCTTACTCATTATTGGTCTATTCAGATTTTTGATTTCTTCACGATTCAGTCTTGGTATGGTATATGTTTCTAAGAATATATCAGTTTATTCTAGGTAATCCAACTTCTTGGCATATAACTGTTTATAGTAGTCTCTTATGAACCTTTCTATTTCCTTGGCATCAGCTGTAATTTCACCTCTTTCATTTCCAATTTTATTTGATTCCTCTGTTTTTCTTTCTAGCTAAAGTTTTGTGAATACTGTTTATCTTTTCAAAAAACCCAGTTATTACTTTCACTGTACTTCTCTATTGTTTTCTAGTCTCTTATTTATTTCTGTTCTGATCTTGTTTCCTTTCTGCTGCTAACTTTGGTCTTAGTTTTTCTTTTCCTAGTTTCTTGAAGTATAAAGGTAGCTTTTTTGGAGATCTCTCACATCTTAACGCAGGCATTTATCTCTATAAACTTCCCTCTTAAAACGTCTTTTGCTGCATCTCATAGGTTTTGATATGCTGTGTTTCCATCTTCATTTGCTTCAAAACATTTTTTAAAATCTCCCCTTTGATTTCTTCCTTAATCCATTGGTTGTTCAGGAGTGTGTTGTTTAATTTCTATATTACTGTTAATTTTCCAACTTTCCTCCTGTTATTTAAGTTTCTATCATTGTGGCTGGAAAAGATACTTGGTATCATTTCAATCTTCTTAAATTTACTAAGACTTGTTTTGTGACTTATCACATGATCTCTCCTGGAGAATTTTACATGTGTACTCGAGAAGCGTGTGTATTCTGCTGCTGTTGGCTAGAATGTTCTCTACATGTCTGTTAATCCATTCGGTTTCAAGTGCAGTTCAGATCCAACAATTCTTTGTTGACTTTCTGTCTGGATGATATATTTACTGTTGAAAGTGGGATACCAAATTCCCCTACTATTATAGTATTATTGTCTATTTCTTACTTCAGATCTCTTAGTATTTGCTGAATATATTTAGATGCTCCAATGTTGGATGCAGATATATTCACAACTATGATATCTTCTTGATGAATTAGACTCCTTTATCATCATATAATAACCTTCTTTGTTTCTTGTTATTGTCTTTGGCTTTAAGTCTATTTTGTCTGATATAAGTATAGCTAGCTCTGCTCTCTCTTGGTTCCCACTTGCATGGAATATCTTTTTCCATCCCTTCACCTTGGGCCTGTGTGTGTCCTTAAAGTTGAAGTGAATCTCTCGTAGTCAGCATATAATTGGGTCTTGTTTTGTTAACCATCTAGCCACTCTATGCGTTTTAACTGGAGAGTTTTATCAACTCATGCTTACAGTAATTATTGACAAGTAATGACTTATTCGTGCCATCTTGTTCATTGTTTTATGGCTGTTCTGAAGTTCCCTTGTTCCTTTCTTCCTCTCTTGCTGCCTTCCTTTGTGAACTGACAAGTCTCCATAGTGGGATGCTTTAATTCTCTTCTCTTTAACTTTTCGGACTATGTTGTAGGTTTTTGCTTTGTGGTTACCATGAGGTTTACATAAAACAGCTTACAGATAGAAACAGTTTATTTTACACTGATAACAACTTTGATTGCATACAAAAACTCTAACCTTTTACTCCCTTTTATGTTTTTTATGTCACAATTTACCTCTTTATTTTGTATATTTATTAATAAATTGTAGCTATAGCTATTATTAATACTGTCGTTTAACCTTTATCCTGTCCTATAACTTTTAATACAGCACCATATTACAGTATCAGAGTGTTCTGAATTTGACATGTTACTAATTAGCATCCTTTCATTTCAGCTTGAAGAACATCTTTCAGCATTTCTTATAAGGCAGGTCTAGTGGTGATGAATTCTGACAGCTTTTGTTTGTCTGAGAAAATCTTTCTCTCTCCTTCATTTACAAGAGGACAACTTTGCTGAAAAGAGTATTCTTGATTGGCAGGTGGTGTTTTTGTTTTTTTTTCCCTTTCAGTGCTTTGAAGGTATCATCCCATTCTCTCCCGGCTTGTAAGGTTCCTGCTGAGAAATCCACTGATAGCCTTATGGGGTTTTCTTGAACGTTAAAAGCTTTTGTTCCCTCCCTTGAGGCTTTTAAGATTCTTTTGCATTTTTAACAGTTTTACTATAATATGTCTTGGAGAGGATCTCTCTAAGTTGATTTTGTTGGGTCGTCTACAAGCTTCAGGAACTTGGAGATCTAAATCTCTCCCCAGGTTTGGAAAATTCTCAGAGACTAGTTCTTGAAATAAGCTTTCTGTCCTCTCTTCTCCTTCCAGAACACCAGTAATTCACAAATTGGTTCTTTGGGTAGTACTCCATAAATCACGTAGGCTTTCTTTACCATTCTTTTCCCCTTGTCCTCCTCTGACTGGATAATTTCAAAGTTCTTGTCTTCTCTCTTCTGACTGACCTATTCTGTTGCTGTGCTTTATTATATTTTTTCATTTCATTTCCTGTATTCTTCAGCTTTATAATTTGTTTGGTTCCTTTTAATATTTTCTCTTTGTTAAATTTCTCATTTTGTTTGTGTATTATTTTTCTGATTTTGTTGACTTGTCTTTCTGTGTTTTCTTGTCACCCACTGAGTTTCCTTAAAACAGCATTTTTGAATACTTTACCAGAAAAATCACAGATCTCCCTGTCTTGGGTTGGTTAATGGAAGATTATTGTGACCCTCTGACGGTGTCATGTTTCCTTGCTTTTTCACGTGCCTTGAAGTTTTGCATTGCTGTCTTCCCATCTGAAGTAAGTCACTTCTTCCTGTCTTTATTAACTGGCTTCAGGAGAAAAGTATCTTCCATCAGCTCTGCTAGTGATTCTGAGGCTTTCTCAGACCCTCTCTGTCCACACCTGAGCCACACACCTTGGTCCCTCTTGTGGCAGACTCCTTACACTTACGTGCCTTCCCTTGATCAGCAAAGCAACAAGCTGTGTACTGGCTACCTCCCTTTTGTTTTGTCAAAGGTGGCCCTAAAGTTCATTTGTGGTCTCTCCCTGGCTGGCAGATTGGAGCCTGCATTCCGTGTGTGCTCACCAGCCACCTGCCAGATCTCGCTCTTGCTGTTGGGGACACACACAGGGAGCCGGCCACAGGGTCAGGGGGTTGTGACACCTGTGCACCCACTGCAGGGATCTGCAGGTGAGGCATTCCCAGCAGCTGGAGGGCAGATTTCCTGGATGCAGTTACAAGCATCTGTGTCCCCTTTAATGACCTTTGAAGGAGCTATCTGCCATTCTCTGTCTCTTCCTGCCTCCCAGTCAGGCAGTTCATGTTTTCAGTACTCTGGATGTGGGGAGAGAGAAATGAGCTCCTGTGTCAGCCTCCCACGTGGATGGGGAAGCCACGTGTCACTCACAAGCTCTCACTTTCCTTGAGAGAAATCACAGGCTGAGATCTCTCTTGGCCCTAAGCTGTGTCCCCTCACGGGGAGGGGTGGTGCAAGGTAGGTCAAGCTGTTCCTCCCTTCCTCTCAATGCATCCAAACTCGTAGTTTTTTGCTCCAAAGGTGTGCTGGAACTTCTCTTCTGGAAACCTGGACAAAGGCTCTCTGGTGTGTGGGTGATTGTCTTAGACAGCATTTTCCGGGGGCTCCTGGAACAAGGCTGAGGTGGGGCTGGAGCCAGTTCACAGGCTACTGCAGGGTCCACAGCCAGGACCCAGATCTGTATGTCTATTCAGTCTACTCACGGGGCAGCAAGACTCCTCTCAGGTCCCTTGGCATACGGTGCTGGATCCCACAGCTCCCAAAAAGGTACTTTTGTCTGTGGTTGGATGCCAAATCACTGTCGTTGAGGGCAAAACAAAGGACGTCTGATTCTGCCATGAGGCTGATGTTACCCCTCAAGGGTGTGTTGTTTTCATCTGCATTTCTTTGAGAGTGTGTACTTTCTTCTGCATTTTTCTATGGGAATTACTGGACCATGTCCTCTGCCCATTTTTTCTTGGAGGTGATGGCATTTCTTTTCCTTTTAAAATTCTTTATATATTAAGGATACCAATTGTTTATAATAACTATGGCAAAATACTGCTCTCAGCATGACTTTCAATCATGTTTATAGTGCTTTTTGGCTTGTCTTTCTGTATCATTTTCTGATGATATTTTCCCTTTTCATCATGTTTTCATGATGATATATTTAAACTTATGGCACATTTTAATCATCTGCCACCAGAAGGAAAGTGATTCATTATCAAAATAGGAAAAGAATTGTATTTTTAAAAGCGCGATAGCATTAAAATCCTGTAGGAGCCCTTCATAAGAGCAATACAAGATAGTGGATGTACATCAGAGTATATACCTCACAATCGTCCATCCTCTGCCCCATCTCAGCCCCTAAAATCCTGCTTTGATCTATGTGGTCGGTTTGAGAGCCAGCATAAGGTGGAAATGCAAGAATCAGCAGGATCAAGTCCAAGAAGCATGAAGCCGATGGCTTTGTAGAACCCAATGTGAAAAGACATGCGCAACAGGAATTACTACATTGTTTAACCATCCTTACAAAAATTAATGGGAGTTTTTAAATCAGTCCTTTTTTTTAAGCACAGAAATATCTTCAGTAGTCCAACTGGGAGACGACAGATTTACAGGCACTTTAGACAAGACGACTCCAGTCATATAAATGTTTAGTTTTATTATTTATAAGTGTTTATGCAAACATTCAGTACTTTTTGCTACTTCTATAATCTTTTAGCAGGATAGTCAGTTACAGTCCAAATAAGAAAATATAAACAAAAATTATACACTTTATTAAGAAAATCTACTTTGAATGATTCTATAAATTTTATAATGCAATGAAAACCATTCTTTTACTCCAGATGACGCTGTGTCTTTCTGTTCCTCCAAAATTATAAAGTCTCTGAAGACTCTGAACTGGGTGGAATGATCTTCCATTGCGGCAGGAAGTGTTAAATAAGTAACTCTACATAGTTTTTCCAGGAAGTGATGGCTTTTTAAATTCGGATTAAATGCCATATTTTAACACAAATATCAGACAATATTTAACAGCTCATATGGTCACAGTTCACTAGCGCTTTGCTCCAGCCTGGACACTGACCATGGAGAAGTAGATGCCTTTCTGTGCCAGGAGCTGCTGGTGTGTGCCGTGCTCCCTGACCTTGCCGTTCTGAAACACCACTATCAAGTCTGCGTTCTGGATGGTGGACAGGCGGTGCGCGATCACGATGCAGGTGCGGCCTTCGCGGGCTTTGTCCAGGGCCTCCTGGACAACCTGTTCAATAATCATGCACGTTAACTCTGATCATAAGAATCCTCTCCCTTGAATTCCTCCTCCACAACAAGCCTCACAATTAATTTCTCCAACAATAGGTGCTTCTTTAACAGTGGTTTCAGTGGAACATAACACAGATTTTACAAAGCAAGGGATCTGTCGTATCAGAATACCGAATCCTAGTTTGGATTAGTTCTCAGACAGGAGCAATCTCAAAGTCACAACTGTAAATACAGCCCATGCAGTCATTTAAAAGCATTTGGTAGTGTGCCTAGCCATGCAACATCCTTCTGGTCTAGCACTTCAGTAAATTCAGGAAGCCTGAGCGCAGGCCAAACACAGCCTTCTTGAATTATGGTATTTTTTAAGATAAAAAAAAATCTCAGAATGAGTTTATCTTTCAGATAACTGAACACTCAACTTTTTCTCAAACTGAAAACAACTGCCAGTATTTACCTTAAGGTACAATCAGGTTTTAAGATTGTTCTGTGCTTTCACTTTTTTATATAGTTGCTGAGGAGATGCTCCCAGTAGAAATGGGACAATGCCAGCTTCTTAGATCAAGACAAAGTGATCCAGGGCTGATTTTTAGAGCACAAGCGCTGTAAGACTAATCTGCCTTGTTTCATCTTAGTTCTCTTGAATGACAGCTACAGGAAGTGTTTAAATTCCACTGAAAGTGTTTAAATTCCACTGAAAGTAACAAAATTCAGTACCTGGCTGAATCTTGTTCTCTACTGTGGAAGACAGAAGCATAAATTTAAACCCTTCAATGACAACTGCTTCAAGTGTGAATAATTCTACACATTTAAATTCTTACCTTCTCACTTTCTGTATCCAGAGCTGATGTAGCTTCATCCAGAAGCAAAATATGAGGTTGTCTAACAAGGGCACGAGCTATTGCAATGCGCTGTTTCTGGCCACCAGAGAGCTGAGTTCCTTTGTCTCCTACCCTGGTGTCATATTTCTGTAAATAGGGTTTGGTTATTATGAAAAGTAGAACCGATAAATTTTGAAAGAGTTTGCCTGCAGAAAATAGGATAACCACTTCAATATACACAAAAACAGTTTAGGCTCAGAAGCTGAGAATGGGTTGAAGGAGAGTTAAACGACAAAAACATAGCTCTAAATGGCAGGATGAATCTCTCTTCTTGAAAACAGACATTTGAGTCTTAAAAGCTATGTTGTAGTATACACAAGTCAACATGTTTACAAGGAAGACTACTGTTGCAATGTTAGTCTCTTTCAGCCTTCTGCTTTCCTTATATTTGGGACAAAAATTGACAGGGGGAAGGAAATTTGATTTTAACACGCTATGCATAATAAAATACTTGAAGCGCATTTTATTTATAACCAGCAGGTGACGCTCTCTGCATTATTTTAAAGTGATGAAGGGAAGAAATTCCTGGGATGCTTGCCTTTTTGTCTGTTTTTATAAAACTATCTCCAAAGCTTCAACAATTTTAGTGCATGCTAAGAAATTCTGTTTTGATATCCAGCTTGAAAAGCTGAACTCTCCTGATTTACTTTTGCTTTTAGAGTTCTCTTGAAATCTTTCACATATTGTTTCCCACAGTAAATAACGGTCGCTATGTATTCAACATGAGGATAAGGACAGGAATTAATAGGTATGTATGGGAGAGCAGAAATGGAATGTGTAACCTAGAAAACCATATTATTTTTTTATTTTCAGGTCCTTGCCAGGCTGAAATTTTAGTCAAACTGTGGGCTCTGAGTCTGACACCCAGAGTGTGACTTTTAAATTCACGTTCTACTTCCTATACTGTTGGTGGGAAGGTAAGTTGGTGCAGCCACCATAGAAAACAGTATGGCGGTTTCTCAGAAAACTAAAATAGAGCTACCATATGATCCAGCAATTCCACTCCTGAGCATACACCCAGAGAAATCTATAACTCAAAAAGATACATGCACCCCTTTGTTCTTAGCAGCACTGTTCACAACAGCAAGACACGAAAGCAACCTAAATGTCCACTGACAGATGAATGGATAAAGAAAACGCGGCACATAGATACAATGGAATATTAGCCATAAAAGAGAACGAAATCATGCCATTTGCAGCAACATGGATGCAACTAGAGGTTATCATACTGATTAAAGTAAGTCAGAAAAAGAAAGACAAATACCATGTGATATCACTTATACATGGAATCTAAAATATGACACAAATGAACCTATCTACAAAACAGAAACATACTCGCAGACATAGAGAACAGACCTGTGGTTGCCCGGCGGGGTAGGGGAGGGATGCAGTGGGAGGTTGGCGTTAGCAGATGTAAGCTATTATATGTGGAATGGGTAAACAACAAGGGCTTACTGTATGGCACAAAGAACTATCTTCAGTATCCTATGATAAACCAAAATAAAAACGAATACTAAAAAAGGAATGTATATATACGTATAACTGAATCACTTTGCTGTATGGCAGAAATTAACACAACGTCGTAAATCAACTATACTTTAATTTTTAGAAATTCATGTTCTATGTAGGGTTGCCTGTTTTTACTTCTATTTCTGGCAACCCTAGTTCTATGGCTCTCAACACAGAGCTCTCCGCCTGCAGACGGCACGGGCACGCCCCGCGGACGTTCCGGCAGATGCCTGGGCCTGGCCCACCCCAGAGCTGCAGCCGCCAGGTAGGCCAGGGCACGGACGCAAGTCCCGTGTGGGTGGAGGGGCTTCCAGGCTGCACTGCCACCGTATCAGTCCTGCTGAGGCAGGTGAAGGCAGGGTTGCAGCCCTGAGAGGGGGGAACTACACCAGCCCCCTGCAGGGTGAGGACAACCCTAGTGCGCACCACGCAGGGGAAGAAGTGGGTCCGTGGACAGAAAAGAAAACTTAAGGGGTTCTGCCTTCTCGTTCCACATCGAGACGCTGAGGAGAAGAATTCTGATGTCTGCAGGGGTGCTCTGTAGACAGGCAGAGCCCAGAGCCCAGAAAGGTGGGTCCCTGTGGTAGACAAACGTGAGCGGGGCAAGGTAGATTTCTTAAGCTAGATAATAATTACTCTCTCTCTTTGCCCTTGTTTACCCCCAGTCCAGGGGTTCTCAAACTCTACCTGCATCAGGAACACCTGGGATATAAAAACAGAGATCGTTAGACCCACCTCCAAGTTTCTGACTCAGCAGGTCTGGGGCAGAGCCTGAAAAATCCACATTTCTCACAAGATCCCAGGTCCACGCCCAGACTCTGAGAGCACTGACCTCCCGTCATCAGTAAAGGGGATTACAGTTACATGCTCTAAACAGTCTAGCCTTGGGAAGGGCCGATTATCCACCGACGGATAAAAGGTTAAAGGACGGGAGGGGACCGTGTCTCTTGCCCGGGGCCTATGACGTGTGGGGACAGCAGTTACCCAAAGGAGAGCCTCAAGAAAAGGACATCTTGGGAGAAGGTTGGGGCCATGATGTATGGTCACCTTTCCCCATGAGGAGAGGACCTTCTCTGCCCGTTTGAGGCTCCTGAGCTTTATTTGTTAGGGGGCACTTCCTTACAATAAAGAACATGACTTGCGATGATGGGGAGGAGAGGGTTAGATAAGCTAGGTCTAGACTGCACTTCAAAATACAGGACCTAAGGGGCTTGAGCGAGGGCAAAACGTTCCATTTACCGAACTTCCCAGGAGGAGTTCAGAGGGCACCGTGGGTACCAGCCCAGGGAAGCTTTCCATAATCAGCCCTACGAGCAGAGCGTGGGGCCCTTGGAACGTGCAATGGGGAGAGACCACACTCAGCCTTCCTCACAGAGAGCCTTCTTTCTGGCCTTGGGGACAGCTCCCTGGCCTGGCCTGGCCTGGCCTGACTCCGCAGAGGGAGGTGCGAGGCTCGGGTGCGAGCGCTGCAAGGGGGCGGACGGAAGGAAGGCTGGGAGAGAAACTGGGGGGTGGGGGAGGGTCGCGGCTGCTTCTGTGGGGCCCGCACCCAGACACGGAGGGAAAGGCCTCCCAGGCACGTGTGCTTTTCGGTCAGGCTGCTCACAGGGATCTGGTAAAGGTGACATCGGACGGGGATGGGAAGCGGGGTCAGATGCTTGTATACAGGTGGGCGTGTGTTTGGGTTGCTCGTTTCTCTTCACCTTTGGGATCCAGCCCTTTAGAAACCACGAGCACAGGCCCGCGAGGCTGCCCCAGGCTCCCAGGCGCCTCACGCGGAGAGAGACTTACATTCGGCAGCGTCTCGATGAAGGGGTGTATGTTGGCCTCCCTGGCTGCCCGCACGATCTCCTCCTGTGACACCACCCGGCTGTTGTCCCCGTAGGCGATGTTCTCGCCGATGCTGCAGTCAAACAGGATGGGCTCCTGGGACACGATGCCCATGTGCGCTCGGAGCCACTGGACATTCAGGCGCTTTATTTCCTTGCCATCAATTAGCTGAAAACAACGGATCACAGGTCAGCTTCAGAACCAGCCCATTTTTCAACTCAGCAAAATTCATGTCGTTTTTTCGTACACTAAGATTGTATGAGACTTTTGTGGTTGTTGTTTTTAGTTTGGATTGTCAAGGCTAACTGAATAAGGCCATAACTGTATGCTCTGAGGAACCGTCACGTTTCTTCTGTTTTAGCCCTGGCTTCTGATACCTGCGTGTGGTAGGCAGAACAGTCCCTCCCCCCCACCCGTGAAACCTGCGAATGTTATTCACAAGGCAAAGGGAAATGAGGATGTGAGGTGACTCATCAGCTGACCTCAAAATGAGGAGGTTATCTTGGATTATCCAGGGGGACCCAACGTAATCATAAGGGTCCTGAACTGTGGAAGAGGCAGGCAGGAGAGTGGGGATCACAGTGGAACAAGATGAGAAAGACTCAGTTGGCCGCTGCTGGCTCTGTAGATGGAGGAAGGGACCATGAACTAGAAAAGGTAAGAAAGCAGATTCTCTCCTAGAGCCTCCGGAAGGTGCACAGCCCTGCTGACACCCTGACTTTAGCCCAGTGAGATCCACTTTGGACATCAGACCTCCAGAATGTGTAAGATAAATTTGTCTTGTTTTATTCCACTAAATCTGATGTAATTTGTTACAGCAGCCACAGGAAACGAATAAAATGCATTCTATTTCCGGGATGTATCCTGGCATCCTTATTCTTATGCATTGATTTTTCACAGGAAAAGTAGCCACCACTAGATTGGAAGCAGCTGTCTGCTATGACCATATAACAGGTTTGTAGGTCACATTTCTGATCTGACCTGTTAGGATCAAGTTTTTGAGGACTTGAATGAAACAGAAGCGAGCGTGGGAGGGTGGCAGCTACGTCTCTATATAGTTGCTGATCTTAGGAACGTGAATCAATATCTCTTTCCTAAACTCACAGAACTGAGGATTAAATGAAGTCACATATAGACCCTACTGAGCACAGTGCTGGGCACAGGGTATGTGAAGGACTGTCTACAGTTTCGAACGGTGTCTGCGTGATGTACTTGGAACCACAGTGGATGGATAGGTGACTGGGGGGATGAAAGGATGGACAGACATCTATAATGCTGACCCAAAGGAGGTAGGGAGAGGCTGCCATTTCGCTAGTGACCTGTCTCTCCTTGGATTATCCTACAGAAGCCTGGGGCATGCCCCTGACAGCCTTGCAGATAAAAATCCTTACTCTCTGATGCAGATGTGTCTGCCCCAAGAATCTACTTTGCAAGAGAACACAGCCATGCAAGTGAAAGCTGTTCACCCCCACTGAAGAAGACATCAGTGACTCAGCTTCGAGCTTTTCTAATAGTGGAGATGAGTATATTCTGAGCTGTATATACACTCTGAATCCCACGTGCCTGGCTGGGTGCCTCTGGGAGACAGCTGGTCAGGGGCAGGGTACAGTCTTTGCTGCAGGAGGACAGCTTCTGTTTGAGAAGCCAGCAGGTGCAAGGATGGATGGAAAACACAGCCATGACCTTATTACTACCAAGCCCAGTTGCCATGGAGACTATTCCAAGCACTTGTGCTCCAGGCTTTCGCACAGTGTTAAGTGAAAGTGGAAAGTAGAGGGTTAGGAGTGGCAGGAAAAAAACACATAAGGACGTGGCGAAATGGCAGATCTTGTTAGATGGAACACTGTGAGAAACGGAAATCTGAGGAGAAAAAGAGTAGCTTTAAAAAAAATTTTTTTTCCAGGCTTATACCCCGGGAGAAAAAATAAACACTAACTAACACAATCAGACAAATATGACTGATCCCAGCAACTTTTAATGAGTTTCTGCATCACACTGCACACAAGATGACACTTGGGCCTCCACACCCCCACACTATATACACAGCAACGACAAACTATTTAAAACCTGCGTTTGCTAAAGAACCCTTTCCTGGGGCGCGGGAAACACGTTTAGAAGCCCAAATGTAAAACGATCAGCACAGAGTTTCTTTGGCTGAGGCATGGGTGGCCGTCTGAGGGAAGACCAAGGAAGTCCAGGGAGTCAGTGAACACTGCTCAAAAGATACTCGCCCTGGGACTTCCCTGGCAGTCCAGTGGTTAAGATTCTGCACTTCCAATGCAGGGGGCACGGGTTCGATCCCTGGTCGGGGAACTAAGATCCCACATGCTGCATAGTGCAGTCAAAAGAAAACCAAAAAAAGATACTGGCTTAAATAAAAACTTCAAGTAGGGACTTCCCTGGTAGTGCAGTGGTTAAGAATCTGCCTGCCAATACAGGGGACACAGGTTTGATCCCTAGTCTGAGAAGATCCCACGTGCCTTGGAGCAACTAAGCCCGTGCGCCACAACTACTGAAGCCCGCGTGCCTAGAGCCTGTGCTCTGCAACAAGAGAAGCCACCGTGCTGAGAAGCACATGCACCGCAACAAAGAGTAGCCCCTATTCACTGCAGCTAGAGAAAGCCCTCTCGCAGCAATGAAGACCCAAAGCAGCCAATAAATTAATTAATTAATTATTTTTTAAAAAAGGGAGAGGACAAGAGAAATTACATATTAAAAAAAACTTAAAGTAACACATTGACAATAACAATAAAAAATTTTTAAAAAAAGGCCAAATTAAAATGAGATGCTATCTCTATTCTAGACTTATATCTACTGTCTGATTTCAGTAGCACAATTGAAGGTTTAATAACTATTATTCTGCTATATGTATTTACTCTGAAATAATAATCATAGATAAAATATCGATCATTGACTATAACACAGGTCCTGTGATAACTACACCTCATGTCCTCTCTTGTTTAATCTTCATGACAATACTTGGGAGGTAGATGTGATTTTTTAAAAAAATATTTTATTTATTGGCTGCGTTGGGTCTTTGTTGCTGTGCATAGGCTTTCTCTAGCTGTGGAGAACGGGGGCAACTCTTCGTTGCGGTGCGCAGGTTCTCAGCACGGCGGCTTCTCTTGTTGCAGAGCATGGGCTCTAGGCACATGGGCTTCAGTAGTTGTGGTGCATGGGCTCAGTAGTCACGGCGCACAGGCTCTAGCGCACAGGCTCAGTAGTTGTGGCTTGCAGGCTTAGTTCCTCCGTGGCATGTGGGATCTTCCAGCACCAGGGCTCGAACCTGTGTTCCCTGCATTGGCAGGCGGATTCTTAACCACTGAGCCACCAGGGAAGCCCGAGGTAGATGTGATTTCAATCCCCATGTTACCGATGAGGACACGAGCAGAGTGAAGTCACTTGTGCAAGGTCACATTCTCAGTGACTGAGGGAGCTCGGATCAGATCTACATACTACAGGTTGGATTTTGGCAACACGTCTCAGAATTGAAAAATACTTCCTGCCTTCCCTCAAAAGAGCAATGTCCCCATCGGAGCCCAGGCACCCATGGGTAACACCCAGACAACAGCCTTCCAACTGTGTCCGAAGGGGGAGAGGGGACTCTGATGGTGGTGCCTAGGATGGGCTGGCAAGGGAAGACCGGAAAGGTCAAGGGACGACTCAAAGCAGAATGAGTCTCAGTGAAGCTCCTGAACTTAAGATTCAAGGACCCTCATGTGTATGCAAATGCTGGGAGGTGAACAGTGTTCTGGGTGGGAGAGAGGCCAGGCTGCAGTCACGAGGCTCTCCTGGGCAAGCACGCAGGAAAACCTGCCTAAAAAGGAGAGGGAGCAGAATCTTTAAGGTTTTGATATTTTGTTGTGAATTTTTTTCATTTGAAGCAAAGACTTTCGTATCCAATTCTGTGCTCATAACTTTGTATTCTTTCAAGAGAGTCCCTGAAGCTGTACAACTTTCAGGCCACAAAACTTGGAACCTCCACTCTCTGAATGATCCCATAGCTTCACGCTGCGAGACTTGCTGCAACTGGATCTAAACCTTTTAAAGTTATCAGTTCAGTAGTTCTCAAACTATGGCTGGCATCAGAATCACCCGGGAAAATCATAAAAATGAAAAGGCCAGGCCCTAACCTATGTGAATGAGCCAGGGTGGCTGCGTTCTTTATTAGCTCTCTAGGCCGTTCTGATCCACGGGTGCATGTTCGATCCCTGGTCCGGGAACTTAGATCCCACAAGCCTCCAGGTGCAGCCAAGAAAAAAGAACTAATCACTAGTAACCTATCAGATGAGTTACTCCGGGTCACTAACTGACATTCATAAACAAAACTTGGTGCATTTATTAACGTTTACTGAGGACACATCCACTAAGAAGTCTAACTGTCTGGAGGACATGGCAGTATCTCACGGCTCCAGCACAAACGCACAGAAGCAGAGAAAAATGGTATTCCTGCAACAGACGAGGACACTTTGTTTTCAGGGCATGATCAGTGTCGTCTTGATGTGGTTACTGTCCTATGCACCCAGCATTCATTTCCATATTCTTCTGTGTCTGTCCTTCCACACATCAAGGGACTGGAGGACTAAAAACTATTTTCCAGGCTCCCTTCTGGTTCTGGAAGTAACTGAGGTTCTACCAGTGAGATGCAGTCTGCAAAATCTGGGAAACAGAGGCTGTGGTAAACTCACACATGTGCTCCGGCAGATGGGAGTTTTTATAACAGCCACATTGTGGTCTTGAGGCTTTGGGTTTGGAGCAGCTGTGACATGGGTGTCATTTCCTGCCACGTCCTGGCCACAGGATCCCAGCTGCGATGCTGGGATTTGAATGCTGGGAGCGCTGACTTTTACTTTCACTCTTCCAGCCCTTCCAATGATTTTGTAAGCACTGAATTCCCCTTATTAAATATGTAGCCGCTTGAAAGACCTAGAGCAGTTTCTGTTTCCTACACTGAACCATAACTGAAATGGTCCATGTTTTTAATTTTGCTCCCCTTGTACTTATGTACATGGAGAATAATCATTAACTTCTTTAAAAAGTAGACAAGAAATCAGAAATTAGACAAGACTACTTTCTTGTATAATCATTGCACTATTTACCACTATTGTTTTCAGTTTCAACACTGTTATCGCCAAATGTTTTTTTCCATTATAGTGACTATGACCATAGTAGGGGGTGGGAGGGGGGGGATTTTTTTGGTCTTTCCTGAGAGGGTTATAACCAAAAAAGTATGAGGGGGCCTCCCTGGTGGCGCAGTGGTTAAGATCCCGCCTGCCAATGCAGGGGACACAGGTTTAATCCCTGGGCCGAGAAGATCCCGCATGCTGCACAGCAACGAAGCCCGTGCGCCACAACTGCTGAGCCCACGCGCCGCAACTACTGAAGCTCGCGCGCCTAGAGCCCGAGCTCCACATCAAGAGAAGCCACTGCAAATGAGAAACCCATGCACCACAACGAAGAGTAGCCCCCGACCCCCACAACTAGAGAAAGCCCAAGTGCAGCAATGAAGACCCAATGCAGCCAAAGATAAAATAAATAAATAAATAATAAAATAAATCTTAAAAAAAAAAAAAAAGGTTTGAGAACCGTTACTCTAATTAAATCTGCTATTTCAGCCAAACTGGCCTATATGCTGCATTGGGAACAAATCACTCATCAGCCACAGCTCATGTTACTGTGTCTTGATCCCTCCCAGCCCCTCACCCTTATAGCTTTACGCAACCAGCTCCAGCCATCCCTTAAGAACCGGCTCTAGGCCTATCGTCTTCTTTAATCGAACTCACGGAAGGATAAGCCCCATCTCTTCAGATGAAATCTTTGAGGATAGACACCATCCCCTACAACTCGTTAGAGCTCAACATTTCACATACTGCTTAATAAATGCCTCTTAAGGACCATGATCAGTGTCTGAGAGCTAACGCTTCCTCCTCTGATTGCTTCATTTGTCAGCAAGGTTTTCACTGAGAGTTCTCTGTCCAAACTTTAACCACAAAACTGAAGCACAGTCGGAATTCACAGAAAATATAAAATAAGGTAGTAAAAATAAGGAACAAAGCTTAAAGAAGAACGAAGCTTGTGCAACTGTTAAAGAATGGACTGAGTAAAGGCATCACTGTCTTTGAATACAATAAGAAATACTTAAGAGAACTGTGATTACTCTGGGGAAGTGACAAGAGCCCTGGCCTACAGGATGAAAATTCCATGGTCACGACAATCATTAATGCAAGTAGGGCCCAAATGTAGCTGGCAGGCGTTGGTCTGACTGCACAAAGCAGGAGTCCATTCTGGCTGGGCAGTGCCCAGGCCATTCCAGTTGTTGAATATTTTGAACATTACCCATGAGTATAACCAGTAACTCAATGCCTACATAATGGAAATGTTTTGCTCTAAATTCTATTCCTTCCTAATATGATTCTGTTCCTAGCCCCCACTATATTCATTTAAAATTTCACTACTCCCTTCAAGACTCCTATCGCATTCCCAGTACCTGAGACAGTCCCTGACAGGCACTCCTTCAAAGTCTACTGAACACTGCATGAAGAAATTTGACGCTTCACTTTTTCTTTTAGTTCAGGAAACAAAAAAGAGAATCCCTCTATGTTCTTAATCTGACTCCCAAATTTGTTGATCTTGCTTTTTGTTTTTCCTTAGAAGGTGTTTGAATTCCCATTCTCCATCAATGGTTTTATCTCATCCTCAGCCACAAAAATGTTCAAGACTCCCCACCCTAAACATCTTCCCTGGGCTCTGCCTCCCCACTCTTATTTCCCTTTCCTTCTCCTTTGACCTTCTAGCTGCTCTGCACTTGACTCAGCCTCCATTTCCCCTCCTAACCACACCTCAGCCATGCTCAACTGCTTTCTACCATCACCACTGCACTGAGAAGACTGTGAAATGTCAGAAGTTGCCCATTAACTGCCAGCTCCTCCCATGTCTTTTCAGTCTTCATCTTACCCCGTCTCTCCAAGGCATCTGTCATTACTGACTACCTTCTCCTTGTTGAAACCCTTCCCATCCCTGGCTTCCACCTTACTTGTCTCTCTAAGCACCCCTCCTCTGTCTTTCTGGCTTTTTTTCCTGGATCTTCTCATGTAAACTAAGACCTAACCAAGGGAAGGCGGATGGCTGGTAAAAAGGCTGTTTGCAGAGGAAGGTAGAGAAGCAGGGTTGAGGGAAAAGCTGGAGAAGTTAGCTGGGGCAGTGGACACAGCTTGGAGACTATATCTAGGACATCAGATTTTAAGTGGGACCTAAAAGCTTGTTAAAGCCATGGCTTATAGTTGACAATTAAATACATCTAGGCATTTAGATAATGAAAAACCTGAAATGAGCTGAATAAGAAAGTGTGCTCAGAAGGACCTAGAGATTATCTTACCAACTAAGTGAAGTAAGTCAGAGAAAGACAAATATCATATAATATCACTTACATGTGGAATCTAAAAAAATGATACAAATGAACTTACAAAACAGAAATAGATTCACAGACACAGAAAACAAACTTACGGTTACCAAAGGGGAAACGTGGCAGGGAGAGAGAAATTAGGAGCTTGGGATTAACATATACACACTATTATATATAAAATAGATAACCAGCAAGGACCTACTGTATAGCACAGGGAACTCTACTCAATATTCTCTAATAACCTATACAGGTAAAGAATCTGAAAAAGAATGTGTGACTGAATAACTTTGCTGTATACCTGAAACGAACACACTGTAAATCAACTATACTCCAATAAAATTAAAAAAAGAAAGAGAGAGAGAGAAGGAAGGAAGGAAGGAAGGAAGGAGGGAAGGAAGGAGGGAAGGAAGGAAAGAAAAGAAAAGAAAGGACGTGTGCTCACCACTGTTCCAGACAAGGGGTCGTAGAACCGCTCCAGGAGCTGGACCACGGTGCTCTTCCCACAGCCGCTGCTGCCCACCAGGGCCAGCGTCTGGCCCTTCTTCACCTCGAGGCTCAGCCCCCGGAGCACTGGGATGTCTGGTCGAGTGGGATAGTTGAACACGACTTCATTAAATGTCACATTTCCTGCCATTGTAGCCTAAAGTCAGAACAATAACGGTAAATTTGCTGCAATCCTGAAAACTCACTTTATCGTCAAACCTCTCTGCCGCTGGGGATCAGAAGGTAGTGACCTCGGACTACAACCAGGCTCCGCCTGTAAGTGCGAGAATGCGACAGACAAGATCTAAAAAGGGTCAGTGTTTTCACAGCATGTCTCGTTAATACAGTACAAATGTGATAACTCAGATCTGTTCCCCAAGAATAGAGTGACCTACGTATAATATTAGCAGGCTTTATGTATAAAATGGGCAGTGTTTCTATATCCCTGTGGCTTTGTTATACAAAAGTACTAGATGTGAACATGTATTGTCAGCATTTATTAAAATGAACCCTTGATTGAGAAAGTTTCATTTGATTATCACCAAATAAAAAAAGCACAGGTTTTATGACACTTCCACTTAGAGTACTGTCATAATCAGTGAGGAGCAGATCACATAATTAAAACATCAAACTGACCGGCTTTAGGCCCTCCGTGCTGTAGCTGTCGATGGTGGGGGTTTTCTCAATGATCATGATGATATGGGCCGCGGACACTTTGGCCTTGGCGTAGTCAGGAGCAAAGGAACTGACCTGCCCCACAGCCATGGCGCCAAAGACGATGGCCGAGAACACTCTGGCAACAAAGACAAAACGCGCAAAGGGTTGTGACTGCGATGCTAGAAAGGTGACGCTTCCACAGCCAGAGAGCACGGCCTCAAACAATCACAATGTGTCAGTCAAAAAATTAAAAAAAAAAAAAAAAACAAATAAAACACTTTTCCTCGTAAGTTCATACTGGTGTAATTGATTGATTGTAAAATGACCCCATGTTTCATCTCTCTCTGCGTCCTCACCTTCTTGTAAGTGACTTTGCAGCTCCTCCACTGAAGAAGTGGAATTTGTTTTCCCACCCTTTGAATCTGGGTTGGCCTTGGAACTTACTTTAGCCAACAGGATGTGGTGGAAGTGACTGTTGCCAGGTCCAAGCCTATGACTCAGGGGGCCTTGCATGCTTCTCTCTGTTTCTCTCTCTCTCCCCCCTTGCCTCTACCACAAGCCCAGCTACCTGCTGGAGGACAAGGCACAGACAGAAGAGTGCTGTGCGGGTCCCGGCCAACAAGCCTGCTGCTCACTTGCACACACGAGTGAGGCTCACTGGATCCTCTAGGCCCAACCCAGAAGAGCAGAACTGCCCAGCTGACCCACAGACGTAAGGGCAAAAATAAAGGTTTATTATCGTACGTCACTGGGGGTGAGTGGGTGGTAGTCATGCAGCATTATCTGTGGCAATCAATAACAGATACAGGCAGTTCTGCTGGATTACATCAGATTCTTAGAAACCTGTCAACAGTACAGCAAACAAGAGAGTACCTTCAAGAGCCAGATATCATGCTGCTTTCGAGACACATCGATATTCTCTTTTCTGTCCTTTTTTTTTTTTTTTTTTTTTGACCACACCACGCAGCTTGCAGGATCGTAGTTCCCCGACCAGGGATCAAACCCAGGCCATGGCACTGAAAGCACTGAGCCCTAACCACTGGACCGTCAAGGAACTCCCTACATCAGCATTCTTAATCTACGACATGGGAATCAGAGCAGCTTAAAGTTGGGAAGGACTTCACAGAGTGTCAAATTTAGCTCTCGATGTCTGTGCCAGGGCACATTCCCTAAGCTAGCTTCCACCCTTGGTTTTAGGAAGGAGGAAGTGTGATTGAGGAAGTCTATTGTTAAAAAGTTCCTTTTCAAACCAAAGAAAAAGGTACACCCTATTGCATAATACATCCCTTCAAAATATTGGATGATTATTTTAAAAACCATTTACATCTTCGGTATCCCCTTTCACTTTCAACATTTCAGCTGCCCTTCTTTGGACACATTTGTCAAGATGCTTTTTTAAACAGTGGGCCTGAAACAGACATAATATTGGGAATCTCCCAGAATAACACCGTCAGTCCATCAGGTCTGCTGCCTCAGACTCTATTCCCGAGTTAATGGAGCACACGGTGTTTTTGTTTTTTTCGGTTTCTTTTTTAAATATTGCTAAATAAATCACACAGATGGTTTATCTTGGGCTTGTTATCATTTAAACCTGTGGGATCTGTTTAAAATGGACTGCCCTTCAGCCAGGTCTCCCTATCCCTTACTTGGACCATGGATTTTCCAAATCTAAAAGTCCGAGAGTCAGCAACTTTCATCCATTGAATACCTTAACCTCGGAGTACAGCAATACATCAAATAATTATCTAATCAAAGCACCAATGCCAATGATGCCTGGTTGTGATCTTCTGGTCATGGCTATAAATAGCAGCTGCATATCATTTGTCACATAGCTGTTGAGTGGAAATTTTAAATCTTCTCTTGGGGTCATCCTGAGAAAACCGTCATGCGTGCTCAAGTCGATGTCTAAATAAGATGGAAATATCATACTAACACACATTCCCAGGCTTCGATGATGGTTTAAATGTAAAACTGTATCACCACTAATTATGGTATGCTATCAAAGGGCAGCTCAGCCATCACCAAACCTAGACACTCAGAAATCACGCACACTTTTCACTACCAAACTGCATATTTTAGTACTTTAGAAGTATAAGTAAGCCCAGGCCTGTCTTCTCCTGACTGAGGTACAATTTTCTGCATTCACAGTGATGGAACAGAGACTCCAACCGAGCTTTCCTCTGTTACTTCTGCATTTCTCTAGCTCTTACCTTCTAACTGCTTTTCTCTTATGAAGGAAAGCAAATCTACCCTGGAATCTTCCAGGGCTCTTAGCACTCTGCGCTCCACACCCATTCTTTGGCCACCCTGTTCAGAGTCCTTTAAAAGGAACCAGGGGCTGCCCTGGTGGTGCAGTGGTTAAGCATCTGCCTGCCAACGCAGGCGACCCGGGTTCAAGCCCTGGTCCGGGAAGATCCCACATGCCACAGAGCAACGAAGCCCGTGTGCCACAACTACTGAGCCTGTGCTCTAGAACGCATGAGCCACAACGACTGAGCCCATATGCCACAACTATTGAAGCCCACATGCCTAGAGCCCGTGCTCCGCAACAAGAGAAGGCATCGCAATGAGCAGCCCACACACTGCAATGAAGAGTAGCCCCCGCACTCGGCAACTACAGAAAGCCTGTGCTCAGCAACAAAGACCCAGTGCAGCCAATAAATAAAATAAATAAATAACCAAAGCTCCCAAAATAACTAACTAAATAAATAAATAAAAGGAGCCAGGTACTGGGCTCTGGGTTAGGCTTCTTCCCAAACACCCAGGCCTTCTGGAAACTCCTCATTGAATTACCACCCCACCTAGCCATGGATTTGAGAAGGTCAAATGTGTGAGTCAGCATCAGGGAGAAAGGCAGACACAGATTCCCCAAGTGAAATGGGATGCTTCCAGGAGACTCAGAGGCAAAATGCCATCTTCTGAATCACCAAAATCTCTTCACGAAGCTTCACAGTAAGGTTTTCTATCCAAGCATGAAGCATGTGAGCCTTGGTTTGATTTCTAGAGTTTAACTGTAAAGATGACCCCCATGGGCTTCCCTGGTGGTGCAGTGGTTAAGAATCCATCTGCCAGTGCAGGGGACATGGGTTCGGGCCCTGGTCCAGGAAGATCCCACATGCTGCAGAGCAACTAAGCCCGTGTGCCACAACTACGGAGCCCACGCACCACAACTACTGAAGCCCATGCCTAACGCCCGTGCTTGGCAACAAGAGAAGCCACCGCGATAAAAACCCTGCACACTGCAATGAAAAGCAACCCCTGCTCGCTGCAACTAAAGAAAGCCCACGCGCAGCAACGATGACCCAACACAGCCAATAAATAAAAATAAATAAATAAATAAATTTAAAAAATTAAAGAAAAAAAAGACAACCCCCCCATACTTACAAGAGAACATCCTGGAAGTTCATGTGGCCATATCTCACCAAGTAGGCACCAAATCGGAAACAGCCAGCGTAAGAAAAATACATCATTGCCTGGGTGATGGAAAATGTGATTCCAAAGATGTGTGCTTTCCTCAAAGAGTTTCTGAAAAGAAGATATTCTGAAACTTACTTGACTTTCATTTCTCAGTCCTTAAAACGTAACCTTTGATGGGTCAGCAGTGGGGTATGGAGGTGTGCCAGACAAAAATGGGTTTTGTTCCCAAAACACTAAGTTTGGTCCTCACATCGCTGCTTGTAGGAATTTAGGGAAATGCCTAGTCTCTGAACCTCAGTGTCTTCATCTTTAATGGAGAATTAACCCCACCTTGAAGCACTGATGTCAAGTTAAAATAAACCAAGGACAACAAGAAGAGTTTGTTTGGGATTAATAAATTCCTTTCCTTTCTCCCACCCATGGACATATAACACGTACATACTCTATACTGAACATTCGTTCAACACATGTTGACGCAACAGCCACAAGCTGCAGGGACCATGAAGGGCCACACAGAGGAATCAGGCATGTTCTTGCCCTTGGGGACCCAGGAGTCAAGCTGGATTGTCAGTTATGCAATAGAAGTACCTTACGAATCGTGTTACGGCAAGAAAGGAGAGGCACTAACCCTCTACGGGAGTTAGAGAAAGCTCCACAAGGAGTTAACACGTGGATATTTTGATACACAGGGAACTGGGTGATGTGGAGGTGAGAGCAGGCTTGTCAGTGGGCCTCCTGCTCCTGCTTCAACCAGATAAACGTCTGCTTTTATCCATTTAATACACTGGGATTTCAAGTGAATTTTTTTTCTTTAATAAAGAAAGACTCTACTATCATTTTAAAAAGTTTTACAACCTATTGATAAGGTCCAGCTCTCTCCTTTCACCGCCAAATAAAGGAAACGCAGAGAGGATGGGCGTGCTTATGTTCACATCCCTTTTTAGAGCCCTCGCTGTGAGTTTATTAAAGGAAGAACAGAGGGTCTGCCCTGCAGAAAGGTAAAGAGAAGAAGCAAAGGAAGAGTTACCCAAGAAGAGCCCCCCCAGGCCCCACAGATACCTCCAATCTCATGTGCCACGAAGAAGTCATTTCCAGGGGGAGCATGGAATAAGGTCATCAAGCAAATGCAGGATCAGTCATTCTCAGCATCCTTCCTCCCTCTCCTCTCCTCAGGTACCTGCTCTTACAGCTTGTACCTCAGAGATGTCCCTGCCTTAGGTCAGGTCTTGTGATTCCTCTCTTGGCTAATTATAATTGCTTCCCAATTGGTTCCCTTCTAGAAGTCTCTCCACTTATTCCCTACCTTCTGGCCAAAGTCATCTTCCTGAAAACAGATCCGGTGATTGAAAAACTCCCCACACTCCCCTCCCACTCTTCAGTGGTCATTACCTGTATGGCACCTGCAAACTCTGGGCATACATATATTCAAACTTCTCCTCCCGAGTCAGAGAAACAACAGTTCGGAAGTTTTCTATTGCTTCAGTGGCAATCTGTAACAGAGAGCGCCCCGTCACGCAAGGCACAAAGGCCAACAGTGGCAATTAGCTTGAATTCCATATAAGAGATTCACAAAACTAATTTTATTCATCAATACTACTTACATGTTACATATTAAATAATATTTATTATGACCCATGAGCATCTTTGCTATGGAAAAGGATAACAAGTAATTTATCAAATCAAGTTTTAGGTCTGGAAGGAAGATGGGCCCATTAAAACTCCTCTCTACAGAAAGAGAAACAAGCTTCAACAGATGAAGCCCTTACCTAAAGCCACATAGCTTTACAGCAGCAAAATTAACCTGAGAACTCAGCATTTTACCTCTATTTCAGTGCTCTTTCTTCTATCATGGTCACATTTTTAAGTTTATAATTATTATATAATTATTATATCATTAAGTTATATATAAATTATTATATCATAATTATAATATTAAGAATATATAAAATGTACTGTTTATTATTTTTCTCTGTATAATTGTCATTTGAGACAACTAAAGGTTATTTGGAAAATACTGAAAAGGTAAAGAATGTAATGAAAAGTTACATATTGGTGTATCTTACATAACAGCTTACATGTTGTTATTTTCTAAACATATACCTATTTAACAAAATTGGGCTCAAGTTCTGCATTTGGCTTTACAGCCTTATTTTTTACCTTAACAAATATCGAGAGCCTTTTCCAAGGACATTAAATACAGATCAACAATGGGGTGTTTAAAAGGCCACTTCCTATCCCAGCCCTTTACTGCTGAACAAAGTTTTCAATTCTTATTAAAAATAATGCTGTGATAAACATCCTTGTACATAAACGTTTGTCCATATTAAATTATTTTCTTCGGAGAAGTTCTTCAAAGTGAAATAATTAGGTCAAAGGGAATAAACTAATTTTTAAGGAGCACAGCACATATTATCAATTTGTTTTCCAGAAAGTTTCTATCATTCAATTATCTTTTGACTGAATGTAACTTCCAACAAGGCTATCCGATTAGGACAAATACATTCTTTACCACCTTTTGAAGTCTGGGTAACAGGGTCATGGAAAATACGGAAAACACCAGTGTACAAAATGAGATCTCAGCCTGCATTAGCGAGGGACCTTGAAACACACCTCCGTCTCATCCTCCTCATCTGTAAAATGAGGAGGATGGACAAGAGGGTCTCTGCATCCCTTTTAACTCTAATTCTAAAAGAAATAACTTTTAGAATTTTAAGTCTACATTATAAATCAGTAAGAGAAAGTATCCTTATTGTTTAAGATGGTCTTCCTTTCTCCGGCCTCTACACTGGTCAGAGATGATTCTAATTCAGACATTCAATTACATGAGTGATTTACAGCATAAAAGTCACAAACCCAACATCTCACTTATTCTTTACTGAATCCTACACAAATACCTAACTTCAAAGATATAGTGAATACTTGCTATGACAGTGTTGGCTTTAAAGACTAATGCAAAAGGATGTTAGAAGAAAAAACGAATGCCAGATTCTTAAAAACAAAAACATATTTAAAAAACAAAGTTAAAAATACTATACTCTGGGTCTCAGGTCAAAATGGCTGGCAGGCCTGCTGTTGCAGCATCAAGCAAGTGGCTGGAGGGTATTCGAAAATGGTATTACAATGCTGCGGGGTTCAATAAACTGGGCTTGATGCAAGATGATACAATACATGAAAATGATGATGCAAAAGAAGCCGTAAGAAGGCTTCCTGAGAACCTTTATAACGAGAGGGTGTTTCGCATTAAGAGAGCACTGGACCTGTCCATGAGGCAGCAGACCTTGCCTGAAGAGCAATGGACAAAATATGAGGAGGATAAATTCTATCTTGAACCATATCTGAAAGAGGTTATTCGGGAAAGAAAAGAGAGAGAAGAATGGTCAAAGAAATAATCATTTAGTCTACACCTGTGGATGCACCTGTCCTAAAGTATTTTTATGAAGTTGGTTAAACCTGAAACATACAATGTAGAACTATCTGGGCTGTAAATTTATTACTTTAAATAAATATCTATTATAATTAAAAAAAAAATACTATACTCTGACCCAGCAGGCCAAGAAGATTGAACTATGTTTACTATAAGCTATTAGCAAATAAAGGAAAACGTCCAGATGTGATTTGTCAAAGTATTTTATAAAATTCTTTACATATTATAAAAATAATATATACTCATTTTAGAAAATGCCAAAAGTGCAGAAAGCAAAAAGTTAGAAGAAAAAAATTCACCTCCAGTCAAACCCTCAAAGATAAGCCTTGTTCAGACCCACGGTAGAAATATTTTCAATTACAGGACTTCAAACAAAGAGGTTTTTTTGTATTAGTAAGAAAACTCAACAAACTATAACACCGCATGCTGAAAAAAGCAGATGTTACTGTAAATTTCAACGTAATTTTAAGAAATACTTTCTGCGCACATTTTTCTAAGGCAGGTATGTTCTGTTTGTGACTGGTTTGTAAATGTCGTCATTTATTACAGTGTGTTAACAGCCCAATAAAAGTGAGAGTTATAGACCTTGAACAGTGAGTAAAACAATATATAATCACTGCCCAATCATCTTTCTCTTGCCACACAATGAAGAAATTAGGAAAAGCCTTAATGAGTACTCTGCATCCTCACAGCTTCATTTACAAGAGTTTTAAATAGAGACTCAGTAACCACTGTGAGGAGAGAGAACTTGTAATTCGAGAAGAGGAAAGAGCACTGAGTTTCTCTCAGAAACCATCATCTACGTTTCTAGAAAAAACTCGTACTTCTCTTCCTACCCTCAGATAAACTGGTTTGACAACAGTTTTATTTCTGAAAAGAAAAAGCATCTCTTCTACAAAAATGTTCCTTCGTTAATAATAACGTGACAGAAACTGATGCAGCACAGATCATGGGCAGGGTAGAGGTTACGAGCGGGCTGTGGCATCACTCAAGCCTCCTCTGGAATCCTGGGCCCGCGCTGGTCCATGAAGGGCAAACCCAGATATGGTCCTGGCCCTCATTTCCGTAGGGAAGACAGACCATTAATCCATAAAGAAACAGGAAAGAAACATCAAGTGCTGAGAAGTGTCAGGAATTAACTCAAATGTCAGGAAAGACCTCTCTAAAGAGTAATAATTCTGAGATATGAAGACCAGAGGGAACCAGCTTGGAATGGTCTAGGAACTGAAAGAAGGTCCAGGAGGCCAGACCAGGGTGGGTGAGGGAAACAGCAGCGCAAGACAGGGTCAGAGAAGTCATCAGGGGCTGGTCACGCAGAGCTTTACAATGCAGGGTAAAGGGTTGATTTTACTCTAAGTGTGATCAGAAGCCACTGGCGGAGTTAGGGGTTAGCATGATCTCATCTGTGTTTATAAGAGATGAGTGTGGCTTCTGTAAGAGGAAGAGAGAAAGTGGAGAGAAAGATCACTTAGGCTGCTGCTGTGTGACTCTGCGCAAGTTACCTTGCCGAGACCAGCTCGGCGACTCGAGGTGAGTGATGGGTGCCGCAAGCTTGAAGAAGACACAGACACAGACTGAAGAGAAAGATGGGACCGGGGGACTCAAGACCTCTAGGATCAAGAGCCCCGCTGACTCATCCCAGGCTGCTTTTATTGAGTTCCTGGGCTAACATTCTCAGGTTACACTCATAAACAGTCAAAGGCCTCACATGATTGAGGCAATTATCTTTGTTTACTTCCTGGGTCTGAGTTGAGCAGGTGTGGATTTGAGCTGGGGGTGGAGAGCAAAACAACCCTGGGGGCAGGAGACCTCTCTCAAAAGGATTAAGGGTCTGTGCCCCATCCGTGTTGGCCCCTTTGCGACTGTGCCTGTCTTAGGTTGTTCCTCCCTTGAGGAATCTTACCCGTCTCTGGCTAACCAGTCATCCTCCAGGGCCAAACAGGGTGATATAAGGAAGGTTCTATGCACCACCCCTGTTGGCCCCTCTGCGGCTGTGCCTGTCTTAGGTTGTTCCTCCTCTGAGGAATCTTACCCATCTTTGGCTAACCAGCCATCCCTCAGGACCAAACAGGGTGATATTAGTCTCCACGCCCCGCACCCTCAGCTCCTCCACTGCTCAAGCAGGACATTCTGAATCCCATCGCTCGGCCCACATACTTCAACACTTTCAATGCTTCAAAAAGGTTCCAGAATGTCTTCCCACATCACCTGACTTCTCTGAACCTTGGGTTTTAGTACCAAACAGGGATAATTCAAAAGGGTTATTGAGAGGGTCAAATGAGTTAATGAAGGTAGGGCTCTTAGCATGATGCCTTGTATGTAATAAACACTCAATAAATGGTAACCTGAGGATGATGATCAGATGGGAGTTGATTTTTACTGTTTCAGTGGTGCAGCAACCACCACTTTCCCTACCCGCTTTCTCCCTCTCATGAACCACCACTGAGTCAGAGCACTTACCGCATCCCCAACCTTTATCCTGAAAATCTGCACGTTCACGCATATCCACTTCCACCCGCACCCCTTCCTTTGCCGCCTCTCATGGAACTCCCAGAGTCTCAATCTGATGCACCCCTTCAAAGGTGCTAAGCTATGGTTAAAATCCACGTTAGCTTAAGATTAATCTTCCTACAAACAACCTTAGATTCCTTTTGGGGACATTTTGAAACCTCCGTAAATGATGATGCTATAAAATAGTAATGCCTTTTCTTTTTACACACATTTTGCCATCTTCTCATCAGATGACTCAACACCATAGGAGGAGGAAAACCAACAAAGAACAGGATTAAATGAAGTGACTGGTCACAGGGTGGGTTCCCTGGCAGGGGCCTGGACCTGACCACAGCCAGATGCCTGGGGGCAGGAACCATCCTACTGGATCTCAGGACCAGGCCTCTGGCAGCCTGCAGGGAAACCTCACGTGAGGTCTTTCCCCCATAGACAATCACTGAGAAGCCCTAAAACTGGTCCAAAGGAGCTTCCTGAAGGAATCCCAAGGATACAGGGTAAAAAAATCTGAGGAGATAGCAGGGAGGTGGAGGACAAAGTGTTAGTGGTGAAAAGCAACCTCCAGGACCCTCTCCACCACCCTTACTGGTGAGGTTCCTGGCCCAGGCAAAGTACCTCAGACACCTGGGCCGCTGGATCTGCCTGGGTCCCTGCCCTGACTCTTGGGAACCTTGAGGGTCCACTGATAGGTGTATGCCTATCCTAGACGGTAGGCCTAGCTTTGGGGATGCTCTGCTCTGGATGCTCATTTCTGCCACGATACAGATCACATCACATCCCGCCATCAGCAGACCTCTGCATTTCTTAACCGAGGCACAACTTGGGAGTATGACTGTCTGGGTTTGAATCCTGGCTCTGAAACTTCTGATCTCTAAGGCACGAGTGGCACTATGTGCCTGTGCCTCAGGCTCACCTGAAAAAGGAGCTAATCACAGAACCTATCTCACAGGGTCACCCTGAGGAGTGACGCAACTGCCATGTAAGCGTTTGTTCAAAACAGTAACTCTGCTCAGTACTCTGTAATAACCTAAATGGGAAAAGAACCTGAAAAAGAAAAGATACATGTGTATGTATAACCGAATCACTTTGTTGTACACCTGAAACTAACACAACACTGTTAATCAACTATACTCCAATGTAAAATAAAGAGTTTTTTAAAAATAAAGGGAGGGCTTCCCTGGTGGCGCAGTGGTTAAGAATCCGCCTGCCAATGCAGGGCACACGGGTTCCATCCCTGGTCTGGGAAGATCCCACATGCTGCGGAGCAACTAAGCCCGTGCACCACAACGACTGAGCCTGCGCTCTAGAGCCTGGGAGCCACAACTACCGAGCCCACGTGCCACAACTACTAAAGCCTGCATGCCTAGAGCCTGTGCTCCACAACAAGAGAAGCCACCGCAACGAGAAGCCCGCACACCGCAATGAAGAGTAGCCCCCACTCCCTGCAACTAGAGAAAGCCTGTTCACAGCAACGAAGACCCAATGCAGCCAATAAATAAATTAAAAAATAATAAAAAATAAAAAGAGATGCAAAATGCAAATCAAAAAACAACAGCAACAAACAGCTGTGCATGCAACACCCCCCTCAAAAAAAAAAGGATTAGGGTAAGGATGAAGAGAAATAACATGAAGGGAGGAGGTATGATGAAAGGGAAAGAATAATATTTTAAGCCGAACAGAATAAATACCTTTAAGACTTTTCCACTTCTTAATCTTATGTAATCATATGTAATTAAATAGGCCTCCTTTCCTCAATAAAGCAAGGGATTTCCGCTTGCTCGAGAGAAAGGTGGGGGGGGGTGCCTCTGGGGAGTGAAGGAGGGAGGGAGAGGGGTGTGAAGACAATCGCCTGAAACTAGAAAAGCCTGACAAAACGTTGTCAGTTTGTGAATCTAAGAATTTGTTTTGCTGCTTTTCTTCAGTTTCCAATCTGCTGAACAAGCGTCAAATAAGCCTACTTGGAGGAATGGTTATATAAACGTTCCTGGAGCAGAGGAAGCAGTCGTGAGTAACAGAATGCCACTGATCAGAATACTTTACTTAGGTCAGCAATTATATTCCGTTTGACTCACCTTCCCGGCACCTTCCAGTTCTTTCTTATCTTTCAGCGCTTGTCCAGAAAGCATTTTCATTTCAATAACTCCTGCCACTGCAATGATGGGTACAATGGCTAAGAGTAAAAGTGTTAACTGCCAGCCGTAGATGAAGGATATAATGATGCCTGTCCCGAGGTTTGCTATATTTTGGGTGATGACAGCAAGCCTGGAACCTATAGCCTGCAAGACAAACAAAACCCTGTCAGAGAGACACTTTCAAATCATCTTTAAAATCCATGCTTATATATTTCCTTAAGGATTATGACAACTCAGCTTCGTGAAAATCTCCTCCCTCGGTTATGAAATAAAAAGTAAAGGTTTACTTATTAAGTTTATTTGGTTTCTAAAATGAGGAGCTCCACAACTTCAGGATAAATACCGAAAGTAGAGCAATAATTCAGAGCTCAGTTACATATTTCTCTCTCATCTGTTTTTAATGCCAAGAAAATTTTCATTTAACAAGGACACCATGATCCCTACTGCAAGTTCTGCAAATGAGCAAGATAAAATAGTCTGACAATTACATTCAACCAGGACTGTTGGAAATTCCCAGTGTTAGATGCCTGACTGCCCATAATTTAAGCCTAATATTTGTCTTTGAGGGTATACAAATACTGGATGGGCCAAAAAGTTCGTTCCATTTTAAATTGAAATAAAAGACATTTTTCATTTTCACGAAGAACCTTACTGAACAATGTATTCCCCGACCGAATGAACTTTTTGGCCAATCCAATATCTCTTGGCCTATTTGAGATGCTTACAGTGCGTAGAAACAATACACAGAGCTGAAAGTTATGGAATTTAAACTCAGCTTCCTAAGCAGGCAGAATTCTCAGGAGCATGCAGTTATTTCCAACTCAAAAGCCAGATGTCAAAATACAGTCAATTCACTCCAGTCCTCTACACTTCTCTCCTTTACCCCGGAAACACCCCATGCCCTCAAGCCGTTCCAAATTCCTGTCCTAGCCCCCCAATCTGCTTTTTTGAAAATGACCCATGTTTTTCCCACTCCCAAAACTTCCTCTGCCTGGGTGGGGCCAGTCTCAGGGAAATATTATGATGGAGTAGAGTCTAGAATGGTCACGGCCACCTCTGTGACTTTGGACAAATTTTTCCCACCCCCCAACTGAGCAGGTACATTGATTAATAACCAAAGCTTCTCTCAGCTCTGAATTTTAGAACAGAATTCTTTACAAGCCCCCTACCTCAATATCGACGGTCTGAAATCATTTAACACCTGTGTTGATATAAACACCAAAACAGTCATTAGGGGAAAATGGTGTTTAAAAAAATTACCAGTAATTCTACACATTAAATTCCATACCAGCGAACTGCAGCAGGGCTGAAAGAAATAGCATAAATAACAGAGCATTTATTTTTGTTTGATGCAGCCATTGAGCTTATAATAAAGGCATGCTTAGCCAAAGCTGGTGTAAGTCAAAGAGTAGAGTGGCCTTCCAAGCCAGCTCTCTGTATTTGCACATTTTCAATTTCAAAGTCAAAGATTACAACCTGGAGAGAGTCTGTGGCACAGGGCTCATGGGGACTGTTCCTGTTCTTAGCATGGACAAGTCAGAACTCATTCCCAAAGCATCTGACTGAGATACACTCACAGCATCCCCCAAGCTCACGGCAGACGAATTAACCCTGTACCTAAGCTTCCAGACATATACATGTTCAGCTGTGGATGATAGCCAAGAAATGAGTAAAATGGATCAGAAATGACAAATTCTTCTTTAGTGTACATGAAAGATGATTTCAAAGACCTAGAACTTTAAGCTGGGGCGGGGGGGCGCAGTTAGCCCCGTGGTTGATGTGACTGATTGCTTCCAGTGACAATGCACTGGCTACTGTTCTTTATTCTAAAGACTGACACTCACTGTCCCAACATCTACTCCTCACACAGAGGTGTCTCTAGAACACTCCATGGGAAAGCATGGGTCTTTCCTTGTTTCCCCTCTCCGGCTGTTTATTTCTTCCTCAGAACACCATCATATGGCTTGAAACCCAATTTTAAAATATGTGTGCTTACTGGGGGAAAAAGAGCCTATTTCCTGAACCTCCTTTTGAAATTAAGAACATTCAACTTCATCTTTGCCTCAACTACCTTCTTCCAGAAAAAAAAAAAACCTTTAAAATACATAGTTGCCTTTGACATCTATATGGCTCTCATTTGCTTTTTTTTTTTTTTTCTTCAGAATTCTAATCCTTATATGAAAATTAAATTAAAAAGCCCACCATTTCATAGGCAAAATATTGAGATGTATTTTCTTCTGATTTATGATTAGTAGGATTAAGCTACTTACTCAAAAATACATCAGAGAAAATGTTTCATTGATGGTGAAGTTAAATATGAAAAAAATTTAACTTACATAAACATCATCACTAACTACATACACACAGACTTGAGTTCGTTCTGTTTTAGGTGGCAATGACTTTTGACAGCACTGCTTGCCTCAGATATTTCTCTATATAAAAAATGACACCACTTCCCACTGTGAAATAGATACACACACGTGTATATGTGTGTAGATGTGTACATGCGTGTATACGTATGCATATATACCTATATACACACACACAGGTAACCACTGTCATAAACAGGTCAGCTGGTGGCATAAAGGGGATTCCACTGTCCTCTCTCAGCCCTTTTGTGATGACAGCTACAGTGGGCTTTCCTGGTTGCAGTGAAGCTCCCCCATCTCTTTGCCTCCTCTCCCCTGGTCTCTCTTTTTTAGCCACTGTCTTATATTCTGGAGAACAGGTCTGACTCAGAGTGGCTCAGAGAAGGTGGGCAGGTGTCCGTGCTACTGGGGCCAGGAAAGTGGGAGTAGACGACACCTTTGAGGAAACAAGTAAGCAGACGGCTGGCCCCGATAGGCAATTAGGGAGAATGGGAGTTCCTGGATGTGGCCAAGGACCTCACACACAACACGGCAGAGGGGAAGCACTGAGTGCTAATTCTACAAACACAGGAAGGGCACGACCCAAGAGCAATTATGAAGGTCGGACTGCCAGCACCGTGTCCGGACAGCAACTGCTCAGGGTTCAGCTGCAAGAGACTGAATTAGGGTGTTTCCTCCAGAATGTGTCCCCCCGTGCCAAATCGGATGTGGGATGTGTGTGTCGGTGAAACACACGAACACACACAACAAGGTCTCTGTGAAACGGATACTAAAGTTACGGCAGCAAAGTTTAACTAGGGAATATACGATTTAGAATACTTTAGGACACCATTTATCCCCAGTGATCACCATCCAAAGGAAAGGCTCTTCCAGGGAGCTAGCCACATGGATGAACCCCAAGCTTGTGGATTTGATTCTCGTGCCAATTTAAATAAAAAATCAAACAGAGTAATATTTTACATCTTTCTCCACCTACCAAACCATTTCTCTGCCCCATTTACCAGAAAGTCCTGTAATGATTTGCCCACTGTGTCCTATTCCTCTCTCCCTCTTTCTCTTAAACCCATTCCCATCAGGCTTTTGTCCCCATCATACCCCTGAAACAGTTCTCATTCGAACCATAAGCACCTCCGCATGGCTACAGCATTGTACAATGTTTGCTTACATTACATTACAATGTTGTCTTACAAGCTTATCAGCAGTATTTGAGATCCCAGATTGCTCCCTCCTTTAAATGCTTTCTTCACGTTGTTCTTGGACACTGCCCTTCTCCCGCACTGGCCACCAGTTCTTTCTCTTCTTTGCTGGGTCACCCTCACAGCCCTGAGGTCAGGGCCCAGACCCTGCCATCTTCTCTATCCACCCATGCTCTCCTCCTGCCTCACGGCTTTGAAAGGCACCCATGCACTGAAAAAAATCTCCAAATGTGTATTTCCAGACTAGACTTCTCTGCTAACCTCCAGACTTGCAAATCCACCTGCCGTCTGGACATCTCCACTTGGACATCTACTGTGGGCAACTCAAACTCACCACGTCCCAAACACAACTCTTTCAACAGACCGCCCGGTTTCATTAAAAAGCAACTCTATTTCTTCAGTTGTGCAGGTCCAAAATTTTGGAGTCATTCTTAAATCCCCTTTTTCTAATCTCATACCACATTCAGCCAGCCAACGAATTCTGTTGGCTGTACCTTCAAACTATACCCAGAATCTGATCACTTGTTATCATCTCACTATGACTATCCTAGTATAATCACTATCTTCCCTCCTCCTGGATTACTGCCACAGACTCCCAGCCTCTCACTGACCCCTTCAGCCTATTCACACAGCAGCCTTTAAAAATTTAAGATCATGTCCCCTCTATGTTCAAAACCCTACAATGGTTTTGATAGGACTATGATGGGAATAAGATAAGCTTAAGGAAGAAGAGAGACCCAATTAGGGGAATTAATGGGTCCCACTGTATACATCTCATGTATCTTAGAATTTATGACCCTTTCTCCTAATCACACAAACACACAAACTGAACCCGAGTGATGGTTAACAGGTGCAGGGAGGCATTCACTAAATTTTAAAGCTCTTACTTTAAATCTCTTTGGTGTTTATCTAAATGTTTGTGAAACTTGCAAGGAGAGACTCTAAATCTTGTCAGCTCATTAACTCCTCTTTTTAGGGTAGATAAGACACATAGGTACACCCCTTAGGGGGTCTCTCCACCCCCTTCTGGTGTCTGTGCCAGAAGCTATTGTACTCTTTCTCTGACTGCTCTCTAATAAACTGTTACTTGCTACTTAAACCTGAGCAACAACTTGTTATTGATCCCGAGGAGAAATTCTTCCGGAGATCAAGAATCTGTTCCCCTAGACAGATTTCATGGACTTCAGTTTCTCCTGTAATTTCAGATATGATGCTGATCTCAACTCTTATGACTTTTCCTTTCACTCATTTTATTCCAGCCACATTACCTTCCTTGCTGCTTTGGGAACAGTTGTAGAAATAAAGGCTCTAGCCTCAGGGCCTTTGCACTTGCTGATCCTCCTGTTCAGAACATGCCACCCTAGACATCTATAGGGCTGACCTCTTTCCTTCCTGCCTGCCTCCTGAGTATGTGGCCACATCATCGAGACTGAGGCCTTCCTTCCCCGACAACCAGCAAGTCCCTACCGGCATATGGTGCAGCCATTTTCTTCACAGCACTTACACCGATCTGACGTCCCATGAGGACTCCGTAAGGGCATGGGTGTTGTCTCTTTTAGGAAGTTCAACATTATTTCAAGCAGCGCGCATTGTTCTGCTAGATTCTGTACAGCTTGGGCTAACCCTCAATTTCTGTTGATTTGTTTGCTTTAAGCAAAGTATTAAAACAATGCCTAAGATTTACATTGTGATTTTATAACTGGATGTGCTTCCACACTCGTAACCTAATTTGTTTTTACAGAAGCCCCATGTATTAGTTAGAAGCAATATAATCACAGTACTCCTATAGAAAGACTAAAAGCTAAAGATTGATAAGGTTCAAGGAGGGAAAAACATGGCAGTGACCACATGCTTCCCCCCCCCCCCCACAAATTCCACATCATCCTATAGATTTTTGTCATACACAGTTGCAGTTAAAGAAGAAATACCACTCTATCCACAAATCAAGATCTGCTGGTTCAATATTTTCTAGTTATATCAATTGAAGAGATTCATGGAGTAGCAAAATTTAATAGTCTGGGAAAGTTGTTCCTTCTACCCTTGTTTTAATTTTATCATGCTCTTTTCATTTCTTTCAAGCTTTTTTAAGATTGTCTTCCCTCTCTTCTGAACTTCGGGGTCCCTTAACTTTTTTACAGCAACTACACACATTCTTCTTCTCAGTAGCAATTACAATTTCCCAGGGATTAGCAAAGCATTAAAACAGAATGGACCTGCATGACATGCTGATAAATATTTCCTTTTCTTAATAATTATCCTTCCACATGTACTCTGTTAATAGCATCAATAAGATGACAACATCACAAAGTTATCTATACACTAACCAGTATATGATATTTAAATAGTTAACATTTTTGCTGTAAGGCACATGCTATACTGCACAAGTTAAAGTTTTAACACTTTCTTAACAATGATGAGAATTCACTGTAGGGAGAAAATTAGTTTCATGCTGACATTCACAATGGGCCGCCCATTAGCACAAGCACAGCAGAAAGGAGGCAGTCATACCCCTTTAACTTGAGCAGCGTCATTGGAAAGCCTGGTCGTCAAGGCTCCCGTGGTGTTTTTAGGGTCGTCAAACCAGCTCACATCCTGTGGCACAGAAAATGATTTCATTATCTTAAAGCCGATGCATGAGACCCTCAGCTCAGAGGGCACTGACAGGGTCAGGTCTCTTTATCACTTATCCTCCTGCCTTAAGCACTCAGGATTTGACCCTGAATAGACAAGAAAGGGACTTAATAGACAAAGTGATACATAGATCAGTTCATCCGTCTAAAAAAAAATTTGAGTGCCTACTTTGTTCCAAACATAATTTCTAAGCGTTGGATCTACTTAACAGTGAACCAAAAAGACCAAGTCACTGCTTTCATGAAGCCCAGATTCTAGTGTGGAAGCCACAAATTAACATATACTGTACCATGCCAGGTGGTAATAAATGCTAGGAAGAAAAACAGAGTGGGGTAAGGAGGGAAAAAAAACGTGAGGGAAGGCACTATTTTATAGTTTGGGGAGGGGAGAGAGAACAGCTATCGCAGGTGACATTTGAGCAGAGACCTGAAGAAGAGAAGGATGAGAATATCTGAGACAAGGAAGAAACAGCACGTGCAAAGGCCCCAAGGCAAAGGCATATTTTATCTGTTCATATACAAGCAAGAAAGCTGTAAGGGTTGCCACCAGCCTTAAAAGCACCTCTGTGTGAATGTGTAAAAGCTGCCACTTTCCCTGGACAGACTTGCTTCCTCACTGGGCTCTCCTGCTCCTCCCCTCATACCCAGTGGGTAAAGAGTAGACTGTGTATGGGAAAGGGGGTGAAGCTATAGAAGATGAGGTCTGAGAGGTAGTGGGGACCACATCGTGTGTGACCTCACAGGCAGCTGTAAAGATTTCAGATTTGGGGACTTCCCAGTGGTTAAGACTCTGCACTTTCACTGCTGAGGGCCCAGGTTCAATCCCTAGTCAGGGAACTAAGATCCCACAAGCCACATAGCATGGGCAAAAAAAAAAAAAAAAAAGACTCCAGATTTTACCCTGAGAGATATGAGTGGTTTTCAGCAGGTTTGGGCAGAGGGATGTGATTTGATTTTTATCTCAGAAGAATGATTCTGGCTCTTGGGCGACGAACCTACTGGACTGGAACAAGGATGGAGAGACCAGTTGGGAGGCGTTTGCAATATTAAACAAAGAAGAGGAGTCGAGGACGACTCCAAGGTCTTTAGCCTGAACAACTGGTAGAATGCAGATGCCACTTACTGATACGGGGGAGGACTAGGTAAGGAGTAAGCCCTGTGGGGAGGGGAGAGTCCAAAGTTCACTTTTGGAAATAATTAGGTATGAAATGCTTAACAGACATTCAAATAGAGAAGTTGAATAAACAGATAACTGTGGCTCAGGGCAGAAGAAATGAATTGGGTTTAAAAAAAATCGACAAAAGAAATCTAGATTAAAATTTAACATTCAACATAAAATAGGATTTTCTTTGTAAAACCACTTACACTTTTAAATACAAAAGTACTAGAAAGATTGTGAGTTTGAAGTATCAGTTTATGTCTGTTACAAAAATAACTATGGTCCTAAGAAGTTATTTCAACTGGTGATATGCAACTAAAGCAGTATCTATCCTTCTCCCCAAAAAAATATTTAAGAAAAAAACCCAAAGCATTATAATTTACTATAGTATGTATCCATTTGCTTTTTTAAAACTGTTAAGTGTTTATGGACACCAAGGGGGAAAAGCCGGGGGGTGGGGTGGCGGGATGAATTGGGAGATTGGGGCTGATATATATACACAAATATGTATAAAGTAAATAACTAATAAAAAAAACTCATAAAAAATTGTTAAGTGCTTAAGGGCCTCCCCCCACTGGAACATAACTTCTGTGTACACAGAGACCATTCTGATTTGAAGGCCTTACAATACCTAGTATTATGCCTTGTAAGCAGAAGGCACTTAATACTTGATGTCTGGACTTAATAATTTATGGAGTGGGCATTGCACAGACCATTAGCTCAGCTTCCAAAGCATAATGGACCTAGGAGCTGGCCTGGGGGCTGGTGGGGCAATGGGACACTTAGCCCTGGACTGAGGCCTTCAGTCTAAATCGAATCTCAGTCATAAATGTGGTCTCACTGAAATTCCTAACACAGGGCCCTCCACCAGACAGTGCTCTTTCACTCACTAGATTCAGTCCTGCTTTGTCAGTCACAAGCCAGCAATTCTCATCAATATGTCTTCTTTTTAAGTGGCAGGGGTAGGAATGGGAAAGGACTGAACAATGAAAGACTGCTGGGAAAATGTGAATATCATCTGGAAATCTCAACGGAGCAACAGGTACTTCTCAGCCCGGGTGCAAGTACCCCCGGCACATCCGGGGCATCCTTGTATTAGTGATTTTAAAACGGAACGTTATAAAGTCACAGAAAAAATGTGCACGATTGGAAAGACACTTTCCCCTTTGAACTGGGCTGCTTTGGGTTGCATGTCCAGAATCCCCCTCCCCCTTTCCCCAGAAAAACATTGATGTCTGTCTGTTAGGGTTTGCAAGGTGTAACGTGTGAGAGGCATTCCATTAAGTCATTATCTGCTAGTAACACTGCAGCTTGAATTAGTCTATCAGTCTAGCCCCAGCGAAGAAACTGAGCAACAGGAAATGGGCCATGGGGATGACTTCTGATCTGTGGAAAGAAAGGGTACAGAGGGCATTACCTGGTGGGAAGAACACAAGTATCCTGGGTTTCCCAGGGGAAAGAAGGAAAGAAAGAGGGGAGAGGGATGAGGGGCATGGAAGATGGTTTCCACCTGCTCTGCCTACAGCTGCTAAGACAGAGGCTGGAGGTGAATCTGCCCTGGAGCCTCCGTCTGTCTCGCAGAAATCCCGCTCCTTGTGCCCACCCACAGCGACCTCCCAGGGCAGGGCTCTGAGCCTGACCTGCTGGGCGGCTCAGCAGCATCTCTGATATGAGATGGAGGAAAGATCAGTACAGGAGCTCTGAGTGACCCGACAGTGCTCCCACTGCCCCCCCCCCCCAACAGGGCACAGTGGGGAGCTCTGCACATCTGCACACCCCAGGCACCGCCCTCAACAGACACACCTGTCTCAACATGGATCTGAAAACCATGTATCGGAGCCGCTTGGTGAGGATCTCTCCAGCTTTGCCAAACGTGAAGCCCTGTGAAGAGTAACACGCCACAAGGGGAAAGACTTGTTAGAGACCCAGCCGCTGATGACAAAACAAGAGGGGGACTTGGTGTCACTGCTAAAGCAGGACACCAGAGTCAGAAAGCCCGATTTCAAGGCTTGGCTCTGTTTCGGTGACGGTGTACTGTGCTGGATGCCGCACCGCGGGCAGAGCCGCGAGAGCCCGGTTTTGAAATCGGCACTGCTGCTCCTCACCCAGCGGGTGGGCCCATCGGGGGTTTATCAGGACATGGTTTCTTTGTCGTCCATTCCCACTCCTGCTTATTTCTCCCTGTGAACCAGGATCTGTCACTCAGGAAGCTGGGGATTGTTCCCAAGACGGGGCACTTTAAACCGGGAGTCTATATTATGTATTGTCCAAACCAGAACACTCCTAAGAGTGAGAAAGGGTGCTGTTCATGATTACACCAGGACCTGACGTGCAACCAGGAAAAACAGGAATATACAGCCGCCCCAGAGAACAAAGACATCAAAACCTCAGTTTCCAAGTTAAAAAAAAAAAAAAAAAATCCAAAGTCTAGGAGCAAAATAGGTTGGAAAGGAAGGTTTACTGAGAGAGAATTTTCTGCACTGCCCTCCCCTTTCCCCAAGGATATAACCTGTGTCTGGAAGGAGAGACGAGAATTTTGGGAAAGAAGAAAGGACGATGTGATTGTATGGCCACGCTGGGCCATGTCTGGGGAGGAAGGAGGACAGACCCTCGCCCCAGTGAGTTTGGAGATACAGGACCAGAAGGAAGCACTGCTCCTCTTTCTATCTGGAGGGCTGGGGAGTGGCAGCTTAAAGATGATGGCCTGGGGAAAGCAGAGTGGAAATGGCTGGATGGTGTATCAGAAGAGGAGAAGCCCCAGTAACAGCCTAGTGTGTTGGACATTACTGAGACAGAGGAAGGAAACACGTGCAAAGAGCACTCTTCCAAGTGGTCCTGATCAAGGAAGACAGTCAGGTTGGACCATGCAGCTGAAGCCCACTGGCCTCTCTGGTCCCCAGCATGAAGCAGGCGGGCAGAGGAGGTGCACAGACCACCACCCTCCACCCAGTGCTGTAACGCCACATAACCCCACTGCTAACACAGAGGCCAAACCAGGGAGAAGGTGGGGGGGGGAACCCTGGATTAGCTGAGTTGAAGCCTGAAGTCACCAGAATGATTCGCTTTACTTGGAAATGACCAGAGGAAGGTTTCTGCTATTAGACTGAATGACATCTGAACTATCTTGCCCACGACAAGAATATCACTGGTGTTATTTTGTTGAGAACTAGTCATTGTTAAGTACTTCACAAACATGATAAGTCCTCGGGACAAACCTATAATCACCAGTTTAGAAATGGAGGTTGAGAGAGGCAGGTAAATTGCCAGAGGCTACAGTTCTAAGGCAGCAGAGTCGTCATGAGAATCTGCGTCTGAGAGAATCTTAACCAGAATGAGAACTGAGAGCCCAGGATTGAACCCCCCGCTCCGTGAGTTCTTTCCTTGCGTTTCTAAATGAGGAGCTGGCATTCTCTAGGCACTCAAGCATCACCGTAAGGCACAGGGCCACCTCTGCACTTCTGAGGTCCTGGGATTTAGAGCCTTTGTTCCCCCCTTGGTTTGCCAAGCAAGCCAGGCTCCAGTGTCCCCAAGCACCATCATGTTACAAAGGTACCACTTTAACTGCCTTTGCGTCACTGATTCAAATCTCCAGCTCAAAGCCTACCTCCTTCCAAATTCCTTGGCCAACTGCACCCTCAGCAATCTCTACCTTCTCAAACATTTTTAAAATCAGCGTGGCTGGCGTATGGGGTTCTGGGTTTTGTTGTTTTTAGAACACTGGAAGGTATTTCTTTGAGTATTTAAACTGACTGGCAATACTTATATCCAGATGTATGTCCAAGGCTTCCTTAGATTCCACTTTTTAGACTCCACAGTCAACAACAAATTGGCACTCGCCGTTGGAACTTGGCAACTACCTCTACAAGGATTAAATCATGTGCTGCTGCAGCTGCTGACTTTCAACACCCCCTGAAAGGAGTTCAGGGTGGAAAGCAGAAATGAGGCTCTCTATGCTCTGGGAAAAACTGGCAGAACAGGTCTTCACACAGATATTTTCAGAAGCTGATTTTATGACCCAATTCTTTTTTTTTTTCTTTCTTTTTAAAGCTCTTTATTGGAATATAATTGCTTTACACTCTTGTACCACTTTTTGAGGTACACCAAAGTGAATCAGCTGTATTTATACATATATCCCCATATCCCCTCCCTCCCGTGACTCCCTCCCACCCTCCTCGTCCCGGCCCTCTAAGGCATCACCCATCATCGAGTTGATCTCCCTTTGTTATACAGCAACTTCCCACTAGCTATCTATTTTACAGTTGGTAGCGTATATATGTCAATGCTACTCTCTCACTTCGTCCCAGCTTCCCCTTCGCCCCACCCCCACCCCGTGTCCTCCAGTCCATTCTCTGCATCTGCATCTTTATTCTTGCCCTATCACTGGATTCATCAGTACCATTTTTTAAGATTCCATATATATGAGTTAGCATACAGTATTCGTTTTTCTCTTTCTGGCTTACTTCGCTCTGTATGACAGTCTCTAGGTCTATCCACCTACGAGCCCAATTCTTGTATCTCCTCATAGCTAGAAAAACACTAAAATCCTTCATGGTGACGACTGCTCCTCACGACCAGCAGAAACCTTCTGCAAAAACATATGTCCTCCCCCTTCACCAAAATCACATATATACTGACTTTCCCCCCCCCATCTCTTTGGAGCCGTTTCTCAGGGCTATCTGAAAATGCTGTCTCCTGGGCTGCAGTCCTCATTTTGCCCCAAATAAAACAACACACAACTCTCACGTTATGCATTTCTTTAAGTCGATGCCAGCTTTCATTTCCAATCATTAGATGAGATCAAATACTCTCTGCTCCCTCTGACTTCACTAACATTTCCAGTTAAGGGAGGAGAAGGTGGAAAGAAGTAAATAAGCACAGGAGCCAGAGGAAGCAAAACATCTTTGTTTTAAAAATGTCAAAGAGAGGACGTCCCAGGTGGTCCAGTGGTTAAGACCTCACCTTCCAATGCAGGGGGTGCGGGTTTGATCCCTGCTTGGGGAGCTAAGATCCCACATGCCTCGGGGCCAAAAAACCAAAAAAAAAAAAAAAAAAAGTCAAAGAAATGGGCTGCTAATAATCCAGTGACTAGAGGAGCAATTCTACCAAAAAGCAAGTTATACAGATGTTTAATAAATTCCCCCAGTTGAATAATGATATATTTCTCAAAATGAAAAAAAAAGTGACAATGCAGACACTTACCTGAAGGAAAAATGTAATAAAAGAGATAATCCCAAGGACTAGAAATAACAGTGAAAACAAGTTACTGTTCTGTCGTTTGGTTTCATCATCACTGGTCCTGGTAAAAATCTGTTAAGAAAATATTTAAAGGGTTTTTCAGTACCACAGGAGAAATCATTTGAAGTCCGACCCATTCTGCATCTAGCAGAGTACTTGGCGTCAAGAGAGCCTTCGTGTGTGGAGGTCAGGCAGGCTTCCCGAAGGCCAGACTCACAGGGGGATGTATTCTGCCTTCCCTAGGGGCCAAGAGTGGGCCTGTCATTCTTTTATCTATCCAACTCTCTCTCTGCTCACACTCCTTCTTGGTGGAATGTGTGCCACAGTGAACACCACACCCACTACAGCCGAACTGGGAACAAATACTCTCTGCTTCCTTTGATGGGAAACTACATTTCATAGCAATCTCTTGTTTTACAAGTTGGTCATTTTGAACTGCCCCAAGGCGTCTGGAGACACATCTGCTGATGTGGTTTTGGTGGACCCAGGAGAGGTCCTCATTCACTCAGCCCAGGCCCCTCCAAAGAAAGGAGGTTCCTTGAACCAGCCTTCTTTGTAGGATAGCCAGTTAGACAGCCAGTGAGGAACTAGAGCCAGCTGACCTAGAACCACATATGGAGACCTGGGTTACAAGAGCTCATAGGATGCCTTGGGCTTGAAGGATGTAGAGAATAACCGCTACACGGGGAAAGAAAATCATCTCCCTCCACAGTGGGCCAAAATCAGTCTTGTGAGAGCCACACTCCCAACCCAACCCAGACAACTTTATCCCTTATAAAGAAAAAAAAAAGCTTTTTGGAAGAAGTTAAATTAATTTTTCTTGATTAGTCATTCCAACAAAAATAAGCGTTAACCATCAGTGAGCTCTTACTCTGTGCCAGGCATTATTCTAAGCTCACTCACATATACTATCCTTCATCCTCTCAACCACCTCCTGAGGTTTGTAATCATCACCATTTACATAAAGGGAAACTGAAGCACAGAGACGTTAATTAACTCATACGAGGTAACACAGCTACCAAATGATGACCCGAGGCTACACCCGCAAGCAATCTAACTCAGAGCCCACAATCCTAAATTCTGTGTTACAAGCCTTCAGTGAGGCAGAGAGCTGATTGCCCACCCAACATCTAGGAGCTAATGTGTCAGCCCTGGCCCACCTGTTTCCAGGCCTATTGTTACACGAGAAATGAGGAAAACATAAATTTTTTCTAAGTTTTTGTTATACACAGCCAAACCTATTCCTAACTAACCCAATTCCTTTTTTTTTTTTCTCTGATGAAGCCACTCTCTACCTCTGTGCCTGCAAGACAAACGTTAGAACAGGGACTGGCCCCAGCCCATCTATGGTGGCCTCAGGCCACCAGCCAAATGTTTCTGTAAAGTTTTTCTGTCTTTCTTTAAGCTCTTGATTGGAGTATAATTGCTTTGCACTGTTGTGCCCGTTTCTGCTGTACAACAAAGTGAATCAGCTGTATTTGTACATAAATGGCCATATCCCCTCCCTCCCACGACTCCTTCTCATCCTCCCCATCACCCATCATCGGGTCCACCTCCCTGCTATGCAGCAGCTTCCAATGTAAAGTTTTAATGGAACACAACCACGTTCACTTATTCTGAGTGGTTCCTTGTGCACTGCACTGGCAAGGCTGAGCACCTGCAACAGAGACCATATGGCCTGCGCAGCCTACAACATCTACTCTTTTACTGTCTATAGACAAAGTTTGCTAACCCCTGGCCTAGAACATACGCTCCACGTAATCAGACACCTCCTCTCTTTCCTGGTACTTTTTCAGCACCTAGAACAGTACCTGACACAAAGCAGACATTGAAAAGATATTCCTTAAAGGACTACAATAAACACGTGAATGTCAACCTGAAATACGTTTGCCAGGCATAGGTGGACCAGCATATTTATGTATCTTTTCATATAATCAAAAGTTAGTCTATATTTTGTGTAGTGACCCATCTCTTTCTCTACAATGTTTCTAGCAGTTTTGGCAAAGCTGTCCTCAGCTTAATGTCTGAACACCTGCCATTAACAGAGAGCACTCCTGCCTGGATTGTAACTTAACTGTTGAGAAGGCCATCATGAAAAGCAGGTGTAACGAGCATCTGTCAACCTCAGTCTTTCGGAAGCCGTCCCATTTGTTTTCATCTTCACACGTGGGATGGACCTCTCACAGAGGCCACGTGCTCAGCCTGCTCATATCCTGACAAGCACCCGAGTCAGAGAGCAGCTCTCTCTTGAGCCGGTGTGCTGAACATGTGAGGAACTCTCTTTGCACACTGGTGATAGGACAGTTCCTGAGGCTGACTCAGAGTCCAATGATGGCAGGTAGGACAGTCACCTAGTCAGTTTCATGGACTATTTTTCAGGGAACTCGTTCTCAGGGCCCTAGCATAGAAACCAACTGCCACGATAAAGGGAGCTTTGAAAAATTACTTTTCCTACCACAAACCAGACTTCTATTCCTATATCTTCAAGCTGTTTAGTGTCATATGAAGGTGTGGTGCATGTTTTTGTGGCTTTGAAAGTTACAAATACAAATAATTCCTTCTTTAGTCAGGACTCACAGGTAAATCTCCAAAATGAACATAAACACTTACCCCTATAATCTTTGAAAATATTACTGAAAATGCTGGTTGCAGACCTCCATTTATAATGGCACAAAATATACCAACCACAAAATAAGGCCATTCAGTTATATTCAGCTTCAGAATCCTCCAAAAGGAAACTGGAGGAACATTTTCATCCTGGAGAAAATGAAATATTACAACAAACTAGTTAGGAAAAAGAGTTGATACTTAATTGACTTAATTGATGCACAGTTCTTCTGTATTCCTCCAAATTTATAAATGCATGTATCTTATTCCTACTTCCTTATCAATGGATGGCTATTTAACTAAAGAAAAAAAAAAGTGCTGACAGAGTCTGTTATATTGCTCCTTTATTTTTTAAGAAATAAATGACAGGACTTCCTAGGTGGCGCAGTGGTTAAGAATCCGCCTGCCAATGCAGGGGACACAGGTTCGAGCCCTGGTCTGGGAATATTCCACATGCCACGGAGCAACTAAGCCCGTGCACCACAACTACTGAGCCTGTGCTCTAGAGCCCATGAGCCACAACTATTGAGCCCATGTGCCGCAACTATTGAAGTCCACGTACCTAGAGCCCATGCTCCGCAACAAGAGAAGCCACTACAATGAGGAGCCCGCACACCACAATGAAGAGTAGCCCCCACTCGCCACAACTAGAGAAAGCCCGTGTGCAGCAACGAAGACCCAATGCAGCCAATAAATAAATAAATAGATAAATAAATAAAATAAAATGTTGAGATCTGGGTTTGGAACAGGCTAGGGGATAGGACAGGAGGATCCTGGATAACCCTTCCTTGTTGCCACTCCTATCCCAGCCGTAGCCCACTGCTGGAGACAGAATTCTGCAGCCTGCTTCATACCAAGGTCTCTTCTGTACTCAGCTTTCTGTCTTGGCCTTGTGGTCCACGGATACTCTTGCGAGTTGATTTTCTTCTTATTAGACTGGATCTTAAATCTTTGGGGGACATGTCCAAGGCATCAGTTTCACTTTTGTATCCACCAACTGTGTTTTCTAATTCAATTTCATTTCCTTTTGTCTAAAATAAACCAGAAATATGCATAAGTTGATTGGGCTCAGTTAACCAACAACAACTAACCGCTGAGCAGCAGATATCAAGGAAAATGGCAATTTAAGTCCTTACAGGAAAGGATAAAGTTAAACGGCTATTTTTTGGTGTGATTATATTTGAAAATTAAAACCACTAAATGAGGATTCCCCTTAAATACGCTGAAACAACATGGCATCCGTTCCATGTATCTAGTCATCTCCCTTTTGTGGGTGTTTTTTTTGGCTCAATCATATTTGCTCTGGACCAGGGTTATCAACAGAAATATGGTGCAAACCATACTGTGAGCCACAATGTTTTCAGCAGTCATGTCAAAAAAAGAGAGGTAAAATCAATTTTAATTATATATTTTATCTAACCTAATGTATCCAAGATATTAGATCAACATGTAATCAGTGTAAAAACATTTGAGATAGCTTGCAATTTTTTTTTTGTACTAAGGCTTTGAACTCTGGTACGCATTTTCAACTTACAAACTCTTCAGCGCAGATTAACCACCGCTGAAGTGCTCAATAGCCTTAGGGGCTAGTGGCTACTAGAGTGGAGAGCTCACTTTTAAGGCTTTTTAAACTTTCTTTTCCTCTAATTATCCTTCTTTATTTTCCCTCTTTTTAAGAGAAAGAAAAAAAAATCTAAAACACTGGTCTGATCCTGAATCCTCCCATTTCCCACCCAAGTATTCTTTCCCTCTTCTCAAGATAATCAACGGCAACGTTTATTTATAGCACCGAACACAGCAAAATCAGCTTATACGCAAGATACTGTGCTTTAGACTATACCTGCATTGTGACAAGTTTGAAGTAAATGCCTTTCTCCTTCATGAGTTCATGATGATTGCCTTTCTCCACGATGACTCCATCATCAAGACCAGCGATGACATCTGCATTACGCACTGTGGACAAACGATGTGCTATCACAATGGTGGTCCGGCCTTCTCTGGCCTAAAAGGAGAAAAATTTGGTTTTTAAATACATGAACAATTATATGCAAAAATTCATTAACTCAATTTATATTTTCTGACCACCAATGCCTTGGACACTGCAAAACTGTGTAAGCTATATAAGCTAGTCTCTGCTTTTAGTAAATGTACAGTTAATGGTTTAAAATGATGTTTTATTGTAGTAAGTATAAACACAAATATGATAGTCTCGTACTAATATTATGTCAGCCTCTACGTATTTTATTCAACATCCATTAGCCTGAGTTCATAGTAATAATCAGGGGCTTACGCAAAGTAAAACACCCTACAGCCCAGGAAGTGGTCAATCAGAGCAGATACAGGCCAGTCGCTATACCGGTACACACCAGCAAGCATCAGTCCTGGGAATTGCCAGGTCCTATCTCATAGGACATCTGGATGATCAAGACAAACAATGAATGTGAAGCAATGGCTTCAGCGTTACACGGATCTGAGCTCAAGTCTTAGTTCTGTCATTTATGAATTCCAGGATTTTATACAAATCTTTTAACCTGGGTGAGGCTCAACATATTCATACATAAAATGGGGATAATAATACAGTGCTAGGACTTAACTGGTGGTGCAGTGGTTAAGAATCCACCTGCCAATGCAGGGAACACAGGTTCAATCCCTGGTCCGGGAAGATCCCACATGCCGCAGAGCAACTAAGCCTGTGCACCACAACTACTGAGCCTGCACGCTAAGGCCTGCGAGCCACAACTATTTAGCCCACATGCTGCAACTACTGAAGCCCACGCGCCTAGACTCCTTCCTCCACAACAAGAGAAGCCACCACAATGAGAAGCCCACGCACCACAATGAAGAGTAGCTCCAGCTCGCCGCAACTAGAGAAAGCCCGTGTGCAGCAACAAAGCCCGTGTGCAGCAACAAAGACCGAATGCAGCCAAAAATGTATAAATAAATAAATAATAAATTAATTAATTAAAAAAAAAAAAAAAACTGCAGGAAGCTCAAAGTCTGTTGATGGTCAAGGACATTTCAAGGCTCAGGTAAGTTCCCAACATCGTCAGCTCTCTGGCTCTCTCCTGAAGATATGAGGTTTCTCATTTCCCACAGAGTCTTCAATAGACATCTAACACCCTGGAAACTAAATGTAAACCTTTCTCTTGTTGACAACAGTAAAAACTCACAAAACCTAAATAACAGGGTTATCGCTAAGGCTAAGTTTTCAAGATCGCAACGGAGGCCACCTTTCATCTGAGTCTTTATTTCTCATCGTTTAATTTTAAAAACTTGCAAGTATCTTTCAACGAAAGTTTATTCATCTCTACCTAAAAAAATACCAGCAAAATAAAGAGACGTTAAACAGACCCAAAGAGGCCTGACGGTTTTAAAGCTGAAAGAATCACTTTAGAAGAGATTTTCTTTGAAATATTAAGAATGAACAATGGAATGTTCTTGTGTTTATAAATCAGCTACATGTGAACTGAGGTTCACCCACCTTATCCAGGGCCACCTGAACCACCGCTTCACTCTCCGTGTCCAGCGCGGAGGTGGCCTCGTCCAGCAGGAGGATCTTGGGGTTGCGAACCAGGGCCCGAGCGATGGCGATTCTCTGCTTCTGTCCACCGCTCAGCTGGGCCCCTCGCTCTCCAACCAGGGTGTCAAATTTCTACGACACAGAAGGATTAAGCAAAAGAATAAGCTACCTCAACTCAGATTTTAAGATGGGAAGTAATCCTATGAACAACCCAAGCCTCGCAGGCAGTATGGTCCAGTTCCTTAAACTTAGCAATAACCAACTGTAATTAAAAAAAAACAAAAATACACCCCCCCCCCCAACACACACACAATAATAGTTGATGCTGCTAGAGCTTTCAAATCTGAAGTCATCTTGATTTCCCTTCTTAGGAGGTTCCTCCAGTTGATACTCATTTCCTAACTTCCTATGCATAAGGCCAGTATTCTAGACACGCTAACATGACAAAGATCGAGTAGGACTTACATTAGGCAGTTTCATGATAAAGTCATAGGCGTTGGCTTCCTTCACAGCTTTCTCAATCTCATCCATGGTGACATTTTCACGGCCGTAGCGAATGTTCTCAGCTATCGTGGTGGCAAACAACACAGGTTCCTGACTCACCACACCGATAATTTCCCGCAGATACCTTACGTTGATGGTCCTGATGTCCCGACCGTCAATACTGACCTGAAATAAACAGTAGGTGTGATATGCGCACACTGCAGATTTGTGACAGATGATTTTCAAAGGTTACAGTGCTGCCGCATCTAGTTCAGAAAGAGTCATCTCACCGTGCCCTCCGTGGGGTCATAGAGCCTCTGCATCAGCTGGACCGTCGTGCTTTTCCCACAGCCGCTGTTCCCAACCAGGGCCACCGTCTGCCCGCTCTCTACCTTCAAGTTGAGGCCCTTCAAGATCTACCAAGATGAATGAGAAATAAAATTAGCAGCAACACACAGGTTTCAGGACTATGAACTCACAGTTCAATTCAAAACTACGCTTAAATACACAATTTTTTAAACAATCCCTAAAGGAAAGTATCAGAAACTCTTCATCCAATGCATTGTTAAATCACCAATTAATCATTTATCATTGTACCTTAACTTCGTTTCGAGATGGGTAATTGAAGTGAACATTTCTGAATTCCAGATTTCCCTTAATATTATCGGGTTTGTGCCCATTCTTTGAATAGCTGTCGATGCTTGGTTTCTAAACAGAATAAAATTTCAGAAGATGACTAGGTTACAATAACTACTTTTAGTGACATCTGTGGAGAACTGAATAAATGATAAAGAAATGGACTCTTTTAGACAGAGAGATGAATGGCCAGCCCAGACTTACGTTATCAATGATCTTAAAGATTTCATAAGCTGCTCCTCTTGCGTTTGCAAATGCCTCAATGCTTGGAGATGCCTGTCCAACACTAAAAGCCCCAATTAATACAGAAAAGAAGACCTGAGGAACGTGAAGGAAAAGATCAAGTTACGTACTGTTTAGTACATTTTTTTCACACTTCTTCTAACATCGCTAATTAAATTTTTAAATGGCAAGGCAACATATGAATACTGGCTGTTAAAAATATTTTTAGAGTTGAAGTTCTTTTCAGTTTAGAATGCTGAATTAGTCTTACTGGCTCAGTGAAACAATAAATCCTATATGACTAGAATATTTTTATGTCTTCCACGGCCAAGAATTTTGGTTTAGATCAGCAGCAGCGTATAGTAGAAATAAACCCTATTATGAGAGTCAGAAGCGTGAGGTCTGAATCTGGAATCTGAATCCGAAGCTGGACTGAGCACTAACTGGCTATTATGTCTTCAGGAGATTCTCCTAGATCTCTGGGCTTCAATTTCTTTATTGGCAAAAATAGGCAAGAATCTATCTGTTTTCCTTACCAGGCAACCTTAGTAGTGTTGTATCAAGTAAAAGGGTATATATGAAAATATTTTGTAAATTACAAAGCATGCATTCTCTATCAGATGGAGTCTTTTTTTTCCCTCCACCAGATTGTATTCTCTTTAAGATCTGATGAACAGGTGTCAGGTTTTTTCTGTTTGGTTGTTTCCATTATGCCCAAATCAGTTTCTTATTGGTAGACTTGATACTGTTTCTCTTCAAGGGTTAAAGGGAACCAGTGTCACTATTCATTTCTTTCTAAATCGCACAGTAGTTATATTACACAAGAATTTACATGGAAGGACTTTTGCTAAGTGATTCTATATTCATTTTCTCAACCAGTCCCTACTGCAACACTAAAAGTTACGGCACCTCATTCCTGTCATTTCCATTCTGTGGAAGAGGTAACAGAGCCTCGAAAAGCCTCAGTGGCTGAAGCAAATCATACAGTTAATAAGTGCCACAGTCAGAATTTGAAGCAAGCTGGCCTGATATCAAATCCCAGGCTCACTATTGTTTGCATTACTTAATAATTCTTCAAAAATCTATTCTTCAAGAGTCAAACCAACACCGCTAAATTTCACTGGCATTTTAATAATGAGTCATCTCTTAATATAAGATCACTTACAGTGAGTACTTCTCCAATAGTATATTCCTTTGAGATGACCAAGGAGGTCCCGTACCAGAATGCCAGAGCATAAGAAGCATAGATCAACAGGAAAGCAGCGCCCATGGAAATGTTGGCCGTAATAGCTTTCTTTATTCCAATTCTTTTAGCTTCTTCCAAATTCTTGTTGTACCTGGGAGAAGTAACAAAAATTATCACACACACTTATAAATCTTACGAAATGGGTCAGTACAGCATGATGGTTATTGAGCACTCAGGATGTGCTAAGGCCTGTGGCAGGTTTCACATGTATTTTCTCCTTTTGTCCACATGTGGACCCTATGATGTTAGTACTATTTTAATCCCTTCTTGTAGAAGAGGAAACTGAGGCCTTATGGAAATTGAGTAATTTGTCAAGGGATGTTCTAAAAGCACCTTTTCTGACCTTAGCAATAGTGAAACAAATGAAGCAATACTTAGCCAACTTCCAGAATTTGCATTGTTTCATACATAAGACAACACTGAAGCTATGAAAACACTTGTGTTTTCCCTTTAAAATCTGCATGTGTTCTAAATGTATTAGTAAAATGAAGATACAATGCTAGCAAGTGCTCAATATAGGCAAGTCTTTAAACCTCTGAACATCAAGTTTGCTCCCCACCCTGCCTCCCTCTGGGCCTGCTGGAAGGACCAAATGAGAAGATACATGTGTGAGAGCAATTTGAGAGCTCTGAACTGCCATCTAAGACTTTACATGTAAATCAACTGTCTAGTTTATCTTATTTCCACAGATATTTATTTTAAAAATCACTGACTTCAAAAACTTATTTGGCTTAAAAGTATATAACAATCCATCATTACGTATCAGTGTCCCCGTCCTCAGCCTCTCTATACGTTGCTACTTCCTGTCTCCTCCGTCAATGCTTCTGACGTTGGTCCTGTCACGGCTACTCACTGCTGGAGGGAGGGGCTCTCGCTTCTGGCTGCCTCGACGATGGAGCAAATCAAGACCTCAGTATATCTATAACCCTGTAACCTGTTCACAGCACAAAGGTCTGCACTAAAGTAGTCAAACTTGGAGAACACCCATTAATACTTCTTACAGCAAATACAGGGAATTACACAAAAGAGGGCAAAAGCGATGAAGCAAACGAAAACCAAAGCAACGTTGGAGACCACTGACAGGTACTTCTCTCTCGTTCTAATCACTTAACGCTTACTCCCAAATGACAATCGAGTACTTCCTAAACTCTGGGAAAGTGGTTACTTTCTGATATTCAAGGTAAGTAAAGAAGATGACCTCTAACTTTACCATCACTTGAAAGGAACATGGCAGAGAGCTTTGCTTAAGAAGAGAGATGTGGAGAGAAGCCAACGGGGCCCAAATTTAAAGAAAAAGAAGGATCTTTGTAGAATGTAGGATCATGGTAAAATTATTAGAGAAATAGGACAGATTATAATTGAGCCTTAAATTTGTCCTTATCCTCTTAATTACAACTGCTTGCAGAAAGAGGAGCTCGCAATTGCTGGAATGAAAGAATTTATTTCCATACAGAATGCGTATTTTTTTTTGGGGGGGGGTACACCAGGTTCAATCATCTGTTTTTATACACATATCCCCGTACTCCCTCCCTTCCTTGACTCCCCCCCCTCGACAGAATGCGTATTTTGAGGTCTTTGATCCATAAATACATGACTATGTAAATATTATGCAGTATTAATTTTTTTGGAGCATTTGTCCCATTCGTTAGAGGGTATGAGCAGAGGTCAAGTTCTACTCAGATGTGAGCATGCATTCTTTTTTGCTTTCATGACGCTTAAAAACTACTTCACCAATAACCAGCTACCAAAGCATGGCCAAATGAAATTTACGTTACTACTGCCTAAACAGCAAATTTAAACAGAACTTTACAGTGATAAAGTGGTAATATATTACCAGAATTTCTCCCTCCAAAAACGTAAATCCCCAACTTGCCAGTTAGAATCTTTGACCAAAAAATTATTTTTGAGAAATGTATTTCAATGCTTGATACATATCTCTCCCACTTTATGAGTTGATTTGATGTGAAAGTATTACTGGGCATAAATTATACATGATTACATTTAAGGAACTTTAATGCTATGAGTCACACCCTGTTGTTTTCCTTTATTTCAGTGCTTGCTTACCGAGACTAATGGAGAAATCACTTCACTGATAAGTTGTATCCCAAGCAGCCAGAGGAAACTTTTGCACAGGAAGAAGCAACAAGGAAGAAAATCATTTAGATGCCAGAAAAGATAAATGAAGAAAAGAGGGGGGTAAGTAAGGAAGAAAAACAAACAATACTCCTTTTACATAGGCTTTCTAATTAGCTTTTCAGCAAAATGTCACATGTACAAAACCAGATATTAAAATCGATTCGTTAAAAGCTTTAGAATGAAAATGATAAAGTAGGATTTCCTAAAAGGGGCAAAGTTACATAACAAACACTGACATTTAGAAAAAACTATTCTTCTTAAATAATATGAAAATATATATCAATGATGCAAATAGCCACTTATGAGAGCAAGGGACAATTTTTGCTAAGCAAACAGAAACCAGTACTAATAGGTCAATATATGCAAGACACACACAAGAGAGAAAAATATAGTTAAATAAGGGAGAATAAAACTACTGTATACTACTGAATTAAATTCACTTTAAATCCTGAGAGAATTTGAGAGATCCTACTAGATCTGTTAATTTGAAGAGAAAATCAGACTAAGACCTTAATTACTTGTCTATGTGGAAGCTGAGAAGGGAAGAGTAAGAACTAGGAAGAAAACTGAAGAACTGTATTTGGCCTAAGAATGGTTTTAACAATTCTACTTCCAAATTAAATCCTCAATCAAGGTACTTATCACCCTTCTCCTGGACCACTTCAACAGTGTTCCGATTCACCAGACCAATTATAGACAGCGAAATGGTTTTAAAACATAATGAAGGGACTTCCTAGGTGGCGCAGTGGTTAAGAATTGCCTGCCAGATGCAGAGAATGGACTGGAGGACACGGGACTGGGGGGGGCGGGGGGGCGAAGGGGAAGCTGGAACGAAGTGAGAGAGTAGCATAGAAATATATACACTACCAACTGCAAAATAGATAGCTAGTGGGAAGTTGCTGTATAACAAAGGGAGATCAACTCAATGACAGGTGATGCCTTAGAGGGCCAGGACAGGGAGAGCGGGAGGGAGTCATGGGAGGGAGGGGATATGGGGATATATGTCTAAATACAGCTGATTCACTTTAGTGTACCTCAAAAGCTGGTACAAGAGTGTAAAGCAGTTATATTCCAATAAAGAGCTTAAAAAAAGATAAAGAAAAAGAGTCTGCCTGCCAATGCAGGGGACATAGGTTCAAGCCCTGCTCTGGGTAGATCCCACATGCCACGGAGCAACTAAGTCCATGCGCCACAACTATTGAGCCTGTGCTCTAGAGCCCGTGAGCCACAGCTATTGAGCCCATGTGCCACAACTACTGAAGCCCATGCACCTAGAGCCCGTGCTCCACAACAAGCGAAGCCACTACAGTGAGCCCGCGCACCACAATGAAGAGTAGCCCCCGCTCGCAGCAACTAGAGAAAGCCCACGTGCAGCAACGAAGACCCAATGCAGCCAATAAATAAGTAAATAAATAAATAAATAAATAAATTTATATTAAAAAACAACACCACCAACATAATGAAGACAGTCATTTCCTTGTTTAAAACCCTCTACTGCTTCCCTGCACCCTTGGAGTTAGATCCTCACTCCTCACGGGGTCTGCAAGCCCCCGAGTTCCCCCACCCTTAATAGCCTCTCTGCATCTCAATCTCCTCTCACTCAACGGAACTCCAATCACACGAGCTTCAGGATATTTTTCAGAATATACCAAAGTCTTTGCCACCTCAGGAAAGGTGGAAAGCTCCTCTAACCCTACCCTACTAGAGCAGGCTTTTCTCATCCCTCAAGTCCCAGCCTCCATGAAACTTCCTCAAGGATCCAACACGCCTTCCTTGACCAACACGGTTAAAGCACATGTGCCCTCCTCACCCTCATCGGCACACTCTTTGATTCCTTCACAGCACGTTTAAAAAATTCATGACTTAATTCACATCTTTGATGATTTCTTTCTTATCTTCCTCACGACTTTCTTCCCTCCCTTCTTTCCTTTTTTTTTTCTTACCTTACTCTTTTGACTGGGGAAGCACACGAGGGCACAAATCCTCTATTTCCGATTCACAATTGAAAACCCAGAGCCTAGGGGTCTTCCCTGGTGGCACAGTGGATGAGAATCCACCTACCGATGCAGGGGACATGGGTTCGATCCCTGGTCCGGGAAGATCCCACATGCTGCAGAGCAACTAAGCCCGCGAGCCACAACTACTGAGCCCACGTGCCGCAACTACTGAAGTCTGAACGCCTAGAGCCTGCACTCCCCAACAAGAGAAGGCACAGCAATGAGAAGCTGGGGCACTGCAACAAAGAGTAGCCCATGCTCGCAGCAACTAGAGAAAGCCCATGCGCAGCAACAAAGACCGAAGGCAGTCAATAAATAAATAAATAAATAAATAAATAAATAAATAAATAAATGTATTTATTTTTTAAAAAAAAGAAAGAAAAGAAAAAGACGTTTAATAGGGCACTTCACATACAGCTGGGACCCGAAAGGCTATATAGCCTCCGTATAATAAGCACGTGCTCCTTGGAAAGTGGCAACAGGAGAACTGACTTGTCTCAACCTTGGCAACAGATGAAGGGAGGGAAAAAAACCACCTCCCCTGGGAACTGGCACCATAAGGCAGTTCTCATGCAGGTGTGACGTATGAATTCACCAGTTTGGTTCAAAAACTCCTAGACAAAGAATATAATGGGCCGTGGTGTCAGGTTAGTAGTGCCCCCAGTGAATGGGAGAAGCAAACACAAATCCTTTCCTGCAAGAACTTGACTTCTCCATCCAGTCCCACAGCAACTGTAAGATGGCTCTGACTGTAGGATTTATCAATTTCAGAGATGACGAATTGTGAGAGAGAAATGTGCATCCTAGAACTGATGAAACACTACATATTCTCTAATTGTTCACTGCTGTTCATAGGAATGCCTTTTTTTTTTTTTTCTGAACTGTCATCAGGTACCCAGAAACCTTACCATACATTGTTGGTCTGCAGATCTTACTATACTGTTACTGGAATTCCTATGTAGACAATTGTATCATCTGTTCATAAAGACAGCTTTGCTTTTTGTCTTCCAGCCCTTATAGCTTTTCTTTTTAATTTTTATTTATTATTCTTTTTTTTTTATTTTTTTTTATTTTTATTTTTTTATTGTCTTCTTTTTTTTTATTATTTTATTTTATTTTTTTGGGGGTACACCAGGTTCAATCAACTGTTTTTATACACATATCCCCATATTCCCTCCCTTCCTTGATGCCCCCCCCTCGATTCCCCCCCACCCTCCCTGCCCCAGTCCTCTAAGGCATCTTCCATCCTCGAGTTGGACTCCCTTTGTTATACAACAACTTCCCACTGACTATTTTACAGTTGGTAGTATATATATGTCTGTGCTACTCTCTCGCTTCATCTCAGTTTCCCCTTACTCATTTTTTCCTTCATTTTATTATGGAGTACCAGTACAACACTAAATAGAAATGACGTTAGCAGACATACTTGTTTAATTCATTATTTTAAAGGAATGCTTTTAACACTTTATTATTTAATACAAAGTTTCCTGTGGGTATCTGGTATATACTCTTTATCAGATTAAGAAAGTTTTTGTCATGAATCATATGCAATTAATGCTTTTTTCCCCATCCACCAAAACAAAATGTTTCTTTCAATCTGATAGTGTGGCTAATTATATTAATAGATTTCCTAAGGTTAAATCATCTTCGCATTTATGGGATCAAGCCATCGGGTTCAGGATTTTTTTTAATCTGATGATATTTTTCACATTGATTCACTTAACTAATAATTTATCTAGACTTTCTGCATCTATGTTTTAGTGAAACTGTCTTATAATTTTCCTTTCTTATATACCTGCTGTCTGGTATGGTGTCAGAGTTATACTAGCCTCATAAAATGAACTCACAACTTTCTATATATATTTTTCACTCTCTCAAACAATCTGTGCAAGATGGGGTTATCGCTTTCTTAAAGTTTTGGTAAAATGTCTGTCAAATTATCTGGACCTGGTGGTTTTTACTTGGTTATGTGTGTAGGGGCAAGGGATGGAGACTTTAAACTGGATTCAATTCCTCTAATGATTATAGTTCTACTCAAGTTTTCTTCTTGAGAATTTTAACCTGTAGTTTTGTGGGACACTATCTATTTCTTCAGGATTTTACATTTTATTGGTATAAAACTATAATTTTTAAAATAAATTTTTAAAAATCTGTAGCCATTTTTTCCTTATTCATTCTTATTTTGTTCCTGATTGAACGTGGAAAATACTACCTCATTATCTGTGTTTTCAAAGATTTATGGATTTTTGTCAACTCTCTGCTTTTTTACCTTTTTTTCTATTAAATTACTTTTTCTCTTATCTTTATTAATTCCTTCTTATACTTCCTTTTCTCTGTTGTTCTTCTTCTAACTCCTTACTTTGGCTGCTTGGTTCATTAATTTTCAGCAATTTAAAAATTTCTTCTACCAAACACCCCAGAGGTACCACTGGAGTTGGATTCATTTTTAAGATGTAATTTTCAGCTTTGGGAAGAGATAGCTCCCTAGTTCACAGAGTATTATAAATTCAGATTCTAGCAGCACCTGAAGGTGAGGCCTGAGACTGATTTCTATGGAGAGATGCTCTCCCACAGCTCAAAAACTAGGCAAAAGCAGATAGGCTTTGTCTCCCTATGCTGGTAGACAGATTCTTTTGCTGGGCCACCTTTCCACAAGGAAAATTGGAAAGAATTCCCAAGTTCGAAACTTCATCCTGTGTCTACTCGAACATTCAGAAAGGACTTTGCTGAATAATCTCTCTAAAGAGTAAAGAGCCCCTGAGGACTCCAATATTTTATTTCCCCAAATAATATTTACCCCAACTGGTACATTCGATATTTTGTCCATTTGTGGTTGTTTGTACCTGTCCCCTCGTCCTCTAAGAGGGGCTTCATTTGATTGGATGTTTGCCAGGTAATTAAGCAAGACTTCCCATTCCATGTCAGACATATTTTAAGGCAAAAGCAAAAACCTTCGCAAAAATTGAGATAGAGCACAGATACTACTTTCCTTTGAACTATGGTAGGTACATAGCCATCACAAATTATCCTCAGAGAATATCTTTGTGCGTATGAAATATATCATACGAACAAAGTGCACTCCAAACACATATGTACAGTTTAAAGAATATACAGTGAACACCCACGTAAGCACTGAGGTCATGAAACAAAACAACGTCAGAACCACAGATGCCCCCGGCCATGTGGCACTCTCTTATCATCAACTCCTCTTCTCCCCCAGGGGTAACCATTACTCTGACTTTATGACCCCATAGCTCTAACACAAAATACTCATTCATTCTTAGAGAATCAAGAATTAACTTGATGGGGAAAAATTATCTTCAGAGATATTAATGATGTTTCAGCCTTAAGGAACTATTTTATGTCACTAACCACATAGGAGACTATAGAAAAGCAGATATAAGAAGATACAAGAAGAGTACAATTGAATAAGCAGATATAAGAAGAGTACAATTTGAATTACAACTTTCCCAGAACATTAACTATGCTGTAACATATCCATAAAGCTATTTAAGGAAACATATATATCAGGGAATACCTTTATAATCATCATGGTCAACCTGAAGGGCATATAAGATGACACAGAATTAAACATCTCTCCCAACTTAAAAAAACAGACTCAAACCTTTCAAGTTCTTTCTTTTGTCCTCCAAACGCAATCACAGTTCTAATTGCAGCTAAGACCTCTTCAGCTACTGCTCCAGCCTTTGCATATGCCAAGAGTTCTTTATCAGTAAATGAAGATAGTATCTGTTTAAAAATGCAATTGCAGAAAATTCAAAATTTTAACAAGTTAATTTTATCTTTTGTAAAGAAAAAATAAATATATACACAAATGCTGCTTGTATGTTACTGCATATAAATCTTTTACTCATCTTTGGTCATGATGTCCTATTTTTTAGGATATATTATTGTAAGCCACTTCAAATTCTTTTTGAACTGAAATGGTATATGATAAATTCAATTTAAAATTTTACTTTCTCACTATACCCCATGGATCCTTGTAGAAATAAATAAATCTGGGACTTTGGGGAGATTTTAAATATCAGAAGGAGGTGTACATAACACACATATATAGAAAGGGGCAGTAGGACAGAAATAGGAAATAGGGTGTGTTCTCGACACAGCAATCGCTAATTGCACTCTGGTTCACAAACATCAAGGCAGGAGGCCAGAAGAACGCAGGGGACCAAGCACTGTGCAGTGACAGGACTGCAAGAAGGTTTCACGTGCCGGCGAGCAGAGTTCCCTTTGCTGGTGTTTCTGAGCAGTACCTGAAGCCACCAGGGAGGTCTCTGTTTTACGGATGCTCTTCGATCCTCTGTGTGGCCCCTAACGTTTGTTCTGTGGAAGGAACAGTACTGGGTCCCTTATATACACGGGATCTCGTTGATTCTTCTCAACTGCACAGTGAAGTAGGTATTATTTTCCCTACTGTACACACGAGGAAATGGAGGGATGAAGAGGTCAAGTCATTTCCTAATACATGAAATATTCAGGATTCAAGGCTTCAAAGCATGAATTAACAACCACTGGAGTGAATCTCTCTCTAAAACCAGCCACTGACACGTGAACCCCTCTGGGATCCCAGAAGGCACTATGATAAAAACTGCATCAACTGGCATGGGCACAGGACCAAGGTGACTATTTTTACCTGGAATGTCTGGCTAGTCAATCACCTAACTAAATATCACGCACAAGCAATTCAAATAAAATTCTGAGTAAACAGTATTACACTCTTTTAATAATTTACAGCATTTGTGGACTCATATGTATAAGTAATAGTCTATTCCTTTATGACATAAAAAATCTCAAAGCTGTTTTGATTTTAATAGTGTATTTCTTCCTTTGCTGTGTGTGAAAGTAAAAGGAGCTATGATAGATGTAAGGATGGGTGGGTGAAGGCAAATGAACATTTATAAACTAGATTCTATGTGCAGATATTGTGCTGCATGTACCTTCTTTTTTGGTACCCAAAACAATAATCCACTGATGCACTAGACCTTCCTGACCTCTCAAAGTGACCTGCCTAGGGCGGCCCCGCCACACTTGCCAGAGTCACTCACAGCACTGGGTCTGAGTCAGGGAGGTCACTGTCATCCCTGAACAAACATGTCTGCATAATGCAAGAGGTGCATACAATACGCTTCAGCTATTTTTCTCTGCTCCTCTTAAAACCTCACCCCACAACCACCAACCACCCCGGAGGCAGCCAACAACAGGAAGATAAACCAGAAATGTTTTTGAATTACGAGTTTCAAAACATGCTATTTTAATTTATTGTTTAAAAAAAACAAGTACCATTCCAATCGATTCAACGTCCCTGGCTTCTCTACGACCTTCCATAATTATAAGCATATGCTTAGGCAAGACCATGGTAGAATCTTCATTAAGTGCTTTGTTTTATTTTTTGTTTTTTAAGAGATCATGTGTGTTGAAGGAAAAAAAAAACCTCCCAAATATTCTCAGGGATATGGAAAACCAACTTTACTGTTCCTCTAATATAAGAGAATGGTGATACTTCCATTACTACAATTACCCACAGAAACTACATAAAATATCACTAACTCATCCCTTATTCCAAAGGCTGTTAATTTCTTAACAAAGCCTAATCGTATTAGTGCGAGACACATGAAATTGTTATTCCTATAAGTTAAAAGCTAATAAAGGCCACTTTGTATTATTCAAACTAATATATTCAGAAGCAATAGTTTTGACCACTACCGATGTTTTGACCTTCATCTTTGTCCCTTTTTCCCTTCTCAATGTAGGTTTTTGTTTAATTTTGTTTGAGATAATTTATACAGGCTTTATTTTTTTAAACGTTATTTTGAGATAATTGTAGACACACAGGCAGTTGTAAGAAACAATACACCCTTCATGCAGTGTTCCCCAAATTATATCTTCAAAACTTCAGAACAATATCCAAGCCAGAAACTTAACACTTAACGTTAATCCATCAACGTTATTCAGATTTACACGCACTCGTGTGTGTGATGTGTTTAGTTCCAAGCAACGTTATCACCTGTGTAGATTCGTATGACTACAGTCATGATAGTGAACAAGTCCATCACAAGGACCCCTCGGTGCTACTTTCTGTAGTCACAGCCACCTCCTTCCCTGCTCCTCATTTCTCCCAAAGCCCTGAAAACTGCTCATCTGCTCTGTCTATAATTCTGTCATTTCAAGAATATTATATAAATGGAGTCATAAGGTATTTGACCTTTAGGGATTGGCTTGTTTCACCAAGTACAAATCGCTGGAGACTCCTCCAGGTTGGTGTGTGTATCAGCACATCTTTCCTTTTCATCACTGGATGGTACCCATATGGATGTACCACAGTTGGTTAACCATAACCTGTTGAAGAGTATCTGCGGTTTCAGTTTGGGGCACTTACTAGTAAAGCTGCTATGAATATCTGAATACAGGTTTTTACATAAGCATGACTTTCTTTTCTTAGATAAATGCCCAGTACAATTGCTGGACTGTATGGTAACTGCATGTTTAGTTTTATAAGAAACTGCAAACTATTTTTCAGGTTGCTGTACCATTCTACATTCCACCAACAATCTATGAGTGATCCGGTTTCTCTGCATCTCAGCAACACTTGGTGTTCCTCTATTTTTTATTTTAGCCCCTTTGGTAGATGTATAATGATATCTCGTGGCAGTTTAATTTGCTTTTCACTGATGACTAATGATGCCAAACACCCTTTCACGTGCTTATCTGCCATCTGTATATCCTCTCCCATGAAACGACTGTTCATATCTTTTGCCCATTCTCTAACTGGTTTATTTGGGGGTTTTAAACTATCGAATTTTGAGAGAAAACACACTTAATGGTTTCAATTCTTTTAAATTAGTTGAGGTTTTATTTCATGGCCCAGGATGTGATCTATATTGGTGAACGTTTAATGCGTATCCTACCATTGTTGGGTACAATGTTTCATGAATGCCAATTAGATCCTGTGGGTTGACTGTGTGGGTCAGACCTTCTATAGCCTAGCTGATATTCTGTCTAGTAATTCTATCAGTGCTGAGCAAGGATAATAAAATCATTGTGGCTTTTCTATTTCTCCCTTCGAGGCTCTCAGTTTTTACCTCGTTTATCTTGAGGCTTTGTTCCTTGGTGCTTTCGTATTTAGCATCATTAGGTCTTCCCGGTGGAACGAGTCCTATTATCATTATGTAATGTTCCTCTTTTTTGTAGCAATTTTTTCTTTGTTCTGAAGTTTATATTATAGAGCCATTCCTTAAAAACAGCAACGTTCGCACGTTGATCTTCTTCCATCCTGTTACTTCCACGCTATCTATGTTGTGGAATCTGAAGTTTCTTGTAAGCAGCAGAACCTTGGAGGGTCATGTTTTTCTAATCCACTCTGCCAATTTTGTTTTTGACTGATATATTTTCACTATTTACATTTAAGGTAATTAATATGTTAGCAGTGAGGTCTACCATAATAGTATTTGTTTTCTATATATTTCCTCTGTTTCTCATTCCTCTGCTTCTCTTTTCTTGCCTTCCTGAGAGTTACCTGATCAGGTTTTAGGATTCCATTTTAATTTACTCATAGTGTTTTTGAATATATCTTTTTGCTTAGGTTTTGTAATGGTTGTCCTTGATAGTATAACATTCATATGTGACATAAAAATCTGGTGTCAACATTTTACCACTTAAAATTTTTGGTTCAATCATCAGATATGATTTAGAAATCTCCTGGGCAAAGAAAAGCCCAAATTCCTGCTCTTTCTGTTGTTCTTTTTCCCTTCCTAACGCTCCAATATTCCCTCTATCACTTTCTGTTTGAAGAACTTCATTTAGTCAGTCTTTAATAATAGGTATGCTAATGGAAAATTCCTCTACAGTTTTCCATGATCTGAGAATGTTTTTACTTCCCCACCATTCCTAAAAATTACTTTTACCAAGTAAACAGTTGACGGTTTTCCTTAAGCACTTGAAAAATATTTGCCACTTCCTTCTGGTCTATAAAGATGAGAAATATACTGTCATTCAAACTGGTGTTCCCTATAGGTAATGTACTGTTGCTCTTTAGCTGATTTTAATTTTTTCTCTGTCTTTAGTTTTCAGTGATTTAATTTTGATGTGCTTCATCATGAATTTCTTTGAGTTTATCCTGTTTGAGGTTAGCTTAGCTTCCTGGACCTGAAGGCTTGTCCTTCACAAATCTTGGAAATTTTCAGTGATTATTTCTTCCAATACTCCATCAGCCTTACTTTTCTCCTTTCTTTTGGGACTCTGCTGATAACAAATGTTCTATCTTCTGTTATTGTCCTACAGGTCCCTGAGGTTTTTTTCATCTCTCTGTTTCAGCAGGGGTGAATTCTATTGTTCTGTCTCCAGGTATACAGATTCTATCCTGTCATCTCCACTCAACAGGATTAAGCCCATCCATCATGACTTTTATTTCTGTTGTATCTTACAGTTCTCTAATTTCATTTTGTCCTTTTTTTCATAACTTCTTTTTCATTGCTGATATTTTCTTTTCTTTCTTTTTCTTTTTTTTGAGGAAGTATTTGGATACCTTTTAATTGCAAAATGAATTAATGTGATATGCTTACATGGGAGAACACTAAATAACTGTGAAAAGAGGGCTTCTGAAAAATAAGTAAGACTGTCAATTAGGGATATTTTTCATTGGCTTAAGCTCAGATCTTTTCATTTTTTAATCAGGTTGTTTTTGTTTGTAAGTTCAGATCTTTTCATTTTCATTGTTTGCTACTGAGCTGCTGATATTTTCTATTTTCTTTTGTTTCAGGAGAATTTATAATTGATTGGTGACGCATTTTTATGATGATTGTTTCTAAAATCCTTGCCAAACATTTCTAACGTGAATTATCTCAGCACTGGTCAGTTAATTGCTTTTTCTCATTCAAACTGTGATTTTCTTGGTTCTTGATATGACAAGTGATGTTTTATTATATCCTGGACATTTTGTCTATTATGTTAGGAGACTCTAGGTCCTATTTAAATCTTTTATTTTAGCAAGCAGTTACCGTGTTTGGGTTTAGCATGCAATTCTTGACCTACTTTTGTGAGCTGTGGTCCCAGTCAGTATCAGTTTTACAACCAGAGTCTTTCCGGTATTATTTTTCATCTGCATGTTTATAGAGTTGCTGGGGCCCCCGCTTCTGCTACCTGAGGGAGTGGAAATGGTTTCTTAAGGTCAGACCACCAGGTATCTCTTGCAGGGGAAGGATATGGTACTTTCCCCTCCCTGTGACCTCTAGCTGACCCAGTGTCTCTGGGTGGAGTCAGAGACTTGTGTGCAGAGATCAAAAGAGGCTTCCTGGAGTAGGACCCTTGCTGGGACTGAGTCCCTTCCTGTTCTGCCTTCTTGCTCCGGTGCCTCTGGGTTAGAGAAGAGAGCACAGGCTCACAGGGACAAAGCAGCTTCCTAAACTGGGCCACATTTGTTTTTTAATATGGCTGACAACCAGACAATTTAAGAAATTTGTTGAAATCACACCAAAAGCTTATGGCAGAAGTGAGGATTGAAACTTTGGTCTCCTGCAATAAGCCTAGGATTCCGTGTATTAAATAAACAGTATCTGAAGCAATGCACAATTAATTATTAAGAGATTAACTTACTGCTTCCCCCCAACGTAACTAGAACAAACATCAATATATTGTAAAACAGTTTTTCCACAAATACTGATATGAAGAATCTGCTACCTGACTTGCTTAATATCCTAGTAAACAGAAAAATCAATTAACAAAATCAAGTGCCAAATATTTCAACAGACTGATACGGAGATACAATTTAGCCACCAAGGATACCACTTAAACACTGTTAATCTCAGCAACTAATTAACACAGTTCCCAGAACTTCACTTTCTTCCTCTGTTAAATGAGATAATATACGTCAGAAAAATATGTATTTCATGCCTTTGAGGAAAAAAAATATATTATAATAGAGTAAGGGGAACAATCTTTTGTAATACTCTACAATCTTCTTCATATATAGGAAATAGCGTAGTTAAATACTGCAAAAGGCATAACATTTGCTAATTCTGGGGGAGATTAAAATATGCTATTTTATTCTCTGAAATTCCCTGGGATTTTTTAACCTAAAAAGTGGAATCTGGATAACAAGATCCTATTGTAGAGCACAGGAAACTATTCAACATCCTCTGATACACCAGAATGGAAGATATGAAAAAGAATGTGTCTATATGTAAAACTGAATCACTTTGCTGTACAGCCAACCAACACGACATTGTACATTAACTATACTTCAATAAAATATTTTTTAAAAAGAAAAAAAGAAAAATATGTATTTGCCTGGCACAGTACATACGCAAAAGAAAAATGGCAGTTATTGTTTACAATAACAAAACAATATTCATCCTACAAGGTTAAATTTTTAAAATTTCTTAATACTTACAGCCTGATTTATTTTATGTTAGGCTTGGCTTTGGTTGGTCCTCCATTGTTTTACATCCTTTTGCCACATGAATGTGTACTGCTTTCTCTAATTTCTCTTTTTAAATTACATACTGGGCCAATCTCTCCACTGCCATCCACTCTCAAGTGAAATTAGTTTCAAATGAACACCACACCCAGTCCTGAAAGAGGAAGGCCTGTGTGCAGAGGTGCAGAGGGCCATTTGTACTGTTTTGCCTTCATGACTGGAAGAGAGGACTGCAGACTTTGGATTTACATGCATGTGGGACTAGAAAATATCTCTTTTTAAAAAATTGTTTTCACACCGATGGATTTAAGTAGGCCTAAACACAGAGCCATTTATAATGCTGACAAAAGTGTTCAATCAATTTACAAACTTTAAAAAACTACAAAACCATTAAAAGCAATAAACGGTAATTGCATGGCACCTCTAAGTTGTTCATTGAACTTGAAGCTCTTCTTGACTCTCTGCTTATAAATATGGAACTGTCTACCAGAGAACACAGCTCTCCCGGAGCCGAGCATGCCTTTTATATGAAGGCAGGGGATGAGATGGGAGAGCTACTTCTTTCTTTCTCATCCTTTCCCCAAATAACTGCAGGGCCCAGGACAGCATGCAGTCCTGGTAGGTACAGGACTCAGGGAGATGCCATCTGCTTATTCCCACTGATTGTGAACAGAATATTCAAAACCAAGTATCAAGTGCAGAGTCATGGCCATCATATGACAAAAACTGCCTTCTGCTGCAAGGAGGTATGGGGTGTGTTTCAGGGGTGGAAACAGTTTAAAATCTGGATTCACAGGCTTCACTTACCTTTGCCCAGACAGCAGCTGACAGACCAAGAACAGGACTGATGGCTAAAATCACAAGGGTTAGCTTCCAACCTTTCGTAAATCCTACTATAAAACCGGTGAGGAACGTTGCAATTGACTGAAAGAACATTCCAATTTTGTCACCAATTCCTTCGTTAATTTTGGAGACATCACTAAAAGAACAGACAGTGTTAGAAATGAACATCAGAATTGTGAATATAGGACTTTTTTCCTGACGCAGCTGTTTTTTTGTTTGTTTCAGTGTGGGGTAAATTAGCTTCCATCCAGGATCTTGCTCAGAAATGTCCCCAGCAAGCATCACGTTGCTGCCCTAATGCATACTCCCAGACACGTCTTGAGTCTGGTAAGTCCAACCCCTCATTCATTCCTAGTTATCCAACCCCTCATTCATTCCTAGTTATCCAGGTCCCCTCGTGCCCTGCCACGGTTCTGGGTACCAAAAGATGCATGAGACACGATCGCGGCTCAGAAGGAATTCTGCTTCATAATTACTCCCGAGTGAGGCACTAACATCTCCTAACAGGTCTGATGACCTCTCTTTCATCTTATAAGAATAAGAAGCACGTCGGAGATCAATAGAAACCCGGGTACTTACTCTGTGAGCCGGGTGTTAAGCTCTCCGACATCATGCACGTCAAACCAGCCTATCTCCTGTCGCATGATAGCATGAAAAAACTGTTTTCTAATTTTGTGTATCTGTCTTCCTGCTGCCAGGCACCAGAAGGAAACCTGAATGTAAGCCGCAACAAGCACACCAGCACCGATGCCACTGTAATAATAGGCGTACCTGAAAAACGACAAGAAAACTGCACATACCCTGCTTTCTCAGCAATGCACCTTTCCCCAAGAGACCACTCATTCTGCCTTTTTTGGTTATCTGGCTATCTTGCCCTCCTTCACAAGCGGAATTCATGGTCGGCATCCAACTACAGCTGCCCTGTTACAGTGCGATGGTTAAGAGTGTGGTTTCTGTTTTGGCTCAAATCCCAGCTCTTCACTTAACTGCTATGTAGCCTTGCTTAACCTTTCTAAGCCTCAGTTTTCTGATTGGTAAAATGGAGATAAGAACTGTAACACAGTGGGACTTCCCTGGTGCTACAGAGGTTAAGACTCCGCACTTTCACTGCAGGGGATGCGAGCTCGATCCCTGGTCGGGTAACCAAGATCCCGCATGCCGCAAGGCACGGCCAAAAAAAAAAAACCACCCCAAAACCCAAAAAAACCTGTTACACCATAATGTATACGCTTGGGCCCGTGCCCAGCACATAGCTAGCACCCAGAGAATGCCAGTTATTGTGAAAGACGTGTGCAGTGTCTTGAAGCGTCACAGCATCAGGTAAGATCTACCACTGTCATCCTGCGTATCAGGATGGATTACCTCCATATCAGCTGATGAGCACCTGGGGTGGTTTCTGCACACTGGAGAATGGAAAGAAGGGACAAAAGTTGCCAGAAAGTGGAACCCAGAGATGGAAATGGTCCCTTCATCTTTTGGGTTATTAATCTGGCAGAGCTTAGATGCCGAGAGACAATTGAAAATAAAAAGTATTTTTACATCATCTGCTCAACTGGCCATCATGAGTTATCACAAAATGCTTAATGAATCAAATAGCAGCCTTTCCAGTATAAATTCTAACAATAAAAAACACGAGCATCTTCTAAAACCAGACCCTTAATCATCTAGAAATGCTCGAGGTATGTTCCCTCATCTGAGTCTTCATACTGACAACAGCAAACAACTCCTGTGCTTCACTAAGCAATTACTTTTTAGGTAAAGACAAACATTCTAAAATGAAATATAGGATTCCAATATTCCCATTTTGTAAAAGCTCACTACTTGGCCACCCTCAAAGAAAAATGCACGTATGAACCATGCAGAAGCTATGAAAATGGCAGTGTAATAACCAGATAGTTGCTGATGTCAATGTTTGCAACTTGGTATAAATGTATCTTCCCCAAGCTACACCTGGTAATTTACAATGTATTTATCAGGGAAGATGTAAGTAGAATACCAAATTTTAGTTAATAGATAACTCAATATTTAATTATTATCCAAGTGTTGATATAGCAGGAGATAGCTAAAAAGAAACCTCATTTAACAAGTAAAAGGTGTGCTTTGAGAATGAGTTAATGTACTGTAAGTCATCAGTCTATGTTTACTCCAACAAAATACACCTGTATTTAAGCATCTGTACGATGACAAGACATTCTGTTTTTCACCAGTATTTTAAAAATGCCTCTCCACAGGAATATTTGGAGGTACTCGTGTCTCATCTTTCAAAATATAGTCAAATATCTCCATTTTCTTCAAATCTACTGAACCATTCAGAGGGTACCATGAAATCATTATCTTCTCAATCACCAACTCGTACCTTTGGACGGACATGTTTTATAAGCAGTTCTGAGAGCAAACTTCAAGATAAGTAAATCATTAATGAAAGCTTTGCAAGGTGAGTTAAGGTTAAAAGGACTACATTTATTCTGGGATGCCTTGTTTCACTGTTTAGAATTAGATGCTGTGTTTCAAAAAAAATCCTATTGACTGATCTCATCATACCATGACTAAGAAAATCTAGGAAGCAAAGCATTACAAAGCCACCACTGCAAATAAAGTGATTCTTAATTTAACCGCATTTTAAATAAGGCCACTTTGAACTCCTCTACTTTCCCTATACGTGATATCCTATATTTACCAATGCATACATCAGTCTAATCCAGGCTTAACCTTACCTTTAGCACATCTTATGCAGCAAATTATTTAAAAAAAAAAAATCCTACATTGTATCCTCCTAGAAAACTAACAATGATGTTGCTCTCCTCAAAACTTTGAATCTTTATTATAATAATGCAAAATTTTAAATGTTGCTACAATTGGACTGAGACAGAAAAGCTTAGCACTAGTAAGGAAATTGTCTACATACGTGGTCATTTCCTTCTCCAGCGTTTCACCAGCATGTTCCCTGTCCGCAGCACCTGGATCATTACAAAACATACAGCATTATGTGTCTTTGTTTCCCATCAAAAATAAGCAGATAAAAATGAATCAACCTTGTGTCACTTAACAATTTACACAAAAATAGGTCAAGCTGATTTAACTTCAATTATGTGTAAGCATCACGGCATCCATTCAAACCCTTTCCTACCGGCTGTGTGCAACCACACACACACTAAAGTCAATGAAGCTTATTTGCAAGCAAAGTCACGTTCATCAAGAAGGAGTCTATCAGCAGAAATACTAGTGTCCCTGGATTAAAATATTTTATGAAATATCACTCCAAGATGACATAGAGAAAAATCTTTTCTAGGGGCTTTATTCTGATCAATATCAGTGCAGACTTGACACTAAAGCACTTAGTGTTTCAAATCAAACACCACAGTTCTCCAGATTTTATTTTTATCCTAAAAACACAAAATACAAAGGAAAATGTAATAAACACCAGTGAGCTCATCACACAGTATTAGCAAATGTTAATATTTTGGGACAAGGTACATTAAAACTTTAACACCCCCGCCTAAATCCATACACACACACACGCACACATGCACGCATGTACGCACCAGCCACTGTTCAATACTCTGGTGTGAATTTTTTTCAGATTTTCTTTTCTGTATACAAGCATACACATATATAAATACACACACACGCTTATTTTGAAAGACAGAATCCACACTCAGTGGCCAATTTTCCATGTCAGTATGTGTGTATATATGTGTGTGTTTATTTTTTCCAAGTTGCATCTATTTCAGTTGCTTCCAATATCTTACTATTACAAGCAATGCTGCATTAAACATATCTGCACACGTATATTACATACAGTGAATATTTCTGTAGGATAAATTGTCATAATCAAGATAGTTGGATCAATGGGGAGGAACACTTTATATCTTGTAGTCCTTTCAAAAGTTACGGTATAACGTGAAAGAGCCTAGTTCAGATGAGTGTGATTTTGACAGATGCGGGAAAGAGGAGGAAAAGTTCTTCTGGCAAAGGGAACATGGACAAAAGTCCACCTCATGTTTGAAGGATGAGTAAGCTGCTTTGGCTGGGGCGTCGGTGTGTTGTATGGGTGGAGGGAGGTGGGTATGTGGCTGGAAAGACAATGTAGGATCCACAGGTACAGTGTATAAAAACTAACAGGCGTTCCATGGTTTTGAGCAGAAAAGGACATAAGCAGAGGTTTGGTCTAGGATGATTTAGCTACTAGAAATGTGTAAGATTAATTGGAACCGGGGGATACTGAGAGATAGAGCTACTGCAAATGTGTCAGGAAAGAGGGTCGAAATGAGAATAGGAAAGAAGTAAAGTACCTGTAAGATTTAGAAAGTGAGAAGTTACAGGCTCCAGGAACTGATGGAACAGAAGTAGCAAGAGTGGGACTTTCCTGGTGGCATAGAGGTTAAGAATCTGCCTGCCAACACACAGACATGGGTGCGATCCCTGGGCTGGGAAGATCCCACATGTCGCAGAGCAACAAGGTCTGTGCACCACAACTACTGAGCATGCGCTCTAGAGCCCAAGAGCCACAACTATTGAGTCCGTGTGCCGCAACTACTGAAGCCCTCGCACCTAGAGCCCAGGCTCCGCAACAAGTGAAGCCACTGCAATGAGAGGCCTGCACACCTCGGCGAGGAGTGGCCCCCACTGGCTGCAACTAGAGGGGGCCTGCACGCAACAACAAAGACCCAGCACTGCCAATAAATGGATAAATAAGTTTATAGGAGAAAAAAAAGTAGCAAGAGTAACAATAAAAAAAAAATCAAGACCAAGTGTAACATGGAGGCTAAACAATATGCTACTAAATAACTAAGAGATCACTGAAGAAATCAGAGAAGAAATCAAAAAATACCTAGAGACAAATGACAATGAAAACACAACAATCCTAAACCTATGGGATGCAGCAAAGGCAGTTCTAAGAGGGAAGTTTATAGCAATACAATCCTACCTCAAGAAACAAGAAAAATCCCAAATAAACAATCTAACCTTACACCTAAAGAAACTAGAGAAAGAAGAGCAAACAAAACCCAAAGTTAGCAGACGGAGAGAAATAATAAAGATCAGAGCAGAAACAAATGAAATAGAAACAGAAAAAAACAATAGCAAAAATCAATAGAACTAAAAGCTGGTTCTTTGAGAAAAATAAAATCAATGAACCTCTAGCAAAACTCATTAAGAAAAAGAGGGAGAGGACTCAAATCAATAAAATTAGCAATGAAACAGGAGAAGTTACAATGGACACCACAGAAATAAAAGGCACCATAAGAGACTACTACAAGTAACTATATGCCAATAAAACGGACAACCTGGAGGAAATGGACAGATTCTTAGAAAGGTATAACCTTCCAAGACTGAATCAGGAAGACACAGAAAATATGAACAGACCAATCACAAGTAATGAAATTGAAACTGTGATTAAAAATCTTTCAACAAACAAAAGTCCAGGACCAGACGGATTCACAGGTGAATTTTATCAAACATTTAGATAAGCGCTAACACCCATCCTTCTCAAGCTCTTTCAAAACATTGCAGAGGAAGGAACACTCCCAAACTCATTTTATGAGGCCACCATCACCCTGATACCAAAACCAGACAAAGATACTACAAAAAAAAATTACAGACTAATATCACTGATGAATTTACATGTAAAAATCCTCAACAAAATACTAGTCAACAGAATCCAACAACACATTAAAAGGAGTATACACCATGATCAAGTGGGGTTTATCCCTGGAATGCAAGGACTCTTCAGTATACACAAAGCAATCAATGTGATACACCATGTCAACAAACTGAAGGATAAAAACCACATGATCATCTCAATAGATGCAGAAAAAGCTTTTGACAAAATTCAACACCCATTTATGATAAAAACTCTCCAGAAGGTGGGCAGAGAGGGAACCAACCTCAACATAATAAAGGCCATATATGACAAAGCCACAGCAAACATCATTCCCAATGGTGAAAGACTGCAAGCATTCCCTCTAAGATCAGCAACAAGACAAGGATGTCCACTCTCGCCACTACTACTCAACATAGTTTTGGGAGTGTTGCCACAGCAATCAGAGAAAAAAAAAGAAATAAAAGGAATCAAAATTGGAAAAGAAGAAGTAAAACTGTCACTGTTTGCAGATGACATGATACTATACATAGAAAATCCTAAAGATGCCACCAGAAAACTACTTGAGCTAATCAATGAATTCGGTAAACTTGCAGGATACAAAATCAACACACAAAAATCTCTTGCATTTCTATAAACTAACAATGAAAGATCAGAAAGAGAAATTAAGGAAACAATCCCATTCACTGTTGCAATAAAAATAATAAAATACCTAGGAATAAACCTAACTAAGGAGGTAAAAGATCTATACTCAGAAAACTATAAGACACTAGTGAAAGAAATCAAAGATGACACAAACAGATGGAGGGACACACCATGTTCTTGGATTGGAAGAATCAACATTGTGAAAATGACTATCCTACCCAAAGCAATTTACAGATTCAATGCAATCCCCAACAAATTACCAATGGCATTTTTCACAGAACTAGAACAAGAAATTTTATGACTTGTATAGAAATGCAAAAGACCCCGAATAGCCAAAGCAATCTTGAGAAGGAAAGACAGAGCTGGTGGAATCAGGCTTCCTGACTTCAGGCTATACTACAAGGCTACAGTGATCAAGACAGTATGGTACTGGCACAAAAACAGAAATATAGATCGATGGAACTGGACAGAAAGCCCAGAGACAGACTATGGTCAACTAATCTATGACAAAGGAGGCAAGGATATACAGTGGAGAAAAGGCAGCCTCTTCAATAAGTGGTGCTGGGAAAATTGGACAGCTACATGTAAAAGAATGAAATTAGAACACTCCTTAACACCATACACAAAAATAAACTCAAAATGAATTAAAGACCTAAATGTAAGGCCAGACACTATAAAACTCCTAGGGAGAACACTCTTAGACGTAAATAACAGCAAGATCTTTTTTGATCCACCTCCCAGAGTAATGGAAATAAAAACAAAAATAAATAAGTGGGAGCTAATGAAACTTCAAAGCTTCTGCACAGCAAAGGAAACTATAAGCAAGACAAAAAGACAACCCTCAGAATGGGAGAAAATATTTGCAAACGAATCAACGGACAAAGGATTAATCTCCAAGATATATAAACAGTTCATCCAGCTCAATATCAAAAAAACAAACAACCCAATCAAAAAATGGGTAGAAGACCTATATAGGCATTTCTCCAAAGAAGACATACGGATGGCCAAGAGGCACATGAAAAGCTGCTCAACATCACTAATTATTAGAGAAATGCAAATCAAAACTATAGTGAGGTATATCACCTCACACCGGTTAGAATGGGCATCATCAGAAAATCTACAAACAGTAAATGCTGGAGAGGGTGTGGAGAAAAGGGAACGCTCTTGCACTGCTGGTAGGAATGTAAACTGATACAGCCACTGTGGAGAACAGTATGGAGGTTCCTTGCAAATCTAAAAACAGAGTTACCATATGACCCAGCAATCCCACTACTGGGCATATACTCAAGAGAACACCATAATTCAAAAAGACACATGCACCCCAATGTTCATTGCAGCACTATTTACAATAGCCAGGACATGGAAGCAACCTAAATGTCCATCAACAGATGAATGGATAAAAAAGATGTGGTACATATATACAATGGAATATTACTCAGCTGTAAAAAGCAATGAAACTGGGACATTTGGAGAGACATGGATGCACCCAGAGACTGTCATACAGAGTGAAGTGAGTCAGAAAGAGAAAAACAAATATCGTATATTAACACATATATGCGGACTATAGAAAAATGGTACACATGAACCGGTTTGCAAGGCAGAAACAGAGACCCAGATGTAGAGAACAAACATATGGACACCAAGTGGGGAAAGCAGGGATGGTTGGGGGGGAATGAAGTGGGAGATTGGGATACCAAATTGTACACTCTAAATATATGCAGTTTATTGTATATTAACTGTATCTCAATAAAAGTTCTAAATAAATAAATAAATACAAAAAAAAAAGACCAAGTGTAAGCATGGGGAAGATGCTGATGTCGTGGTGGGAAATAAGAAGTCAGCAAAAAGAGGAGATCTGGTCAGATGTGAGCAGATTATTATTCAGTTCTGAAGATCTTTATTCCGTGGTACCTGGGACGTTCAACTGAAGATATCCAGTAACTATTCAGACTGTGGCCCCCTAGCTCTGGGCAGAGCTAAGTTTTGAGATGTAGGAGTCATATATCTCAGAGCTCACAGCTAAATTCATGAAAGAAAAAAGCCATCTCTGCTCACCTGTGAGGACAGGACGGCAGGTAGGGAGGAAATGACAAGCGAGCACAGCACCCCAGGGAAGACTACATTTGGGAGTAACAGAGAAAGTCATACAGAGATGCAGAGATGTAGAAAAACGTGCAGCAGAGAAATTCGACAGCTTCCACCTTATGTCAAATGGACTAATGTAAGCATACAGGTTAACTTCTAATCAGTTATGAGACTGCTTCTGCTCTGTATTTTCAAAAATAAAACAGGACATTAAATATTGATAGCTGGGTGAGGATTTTTCTCCAAATCAGTCTTGGAAGATCTCTCATTACAGATGATCTAGGCAGGAAATGTTTTTAAAGGGTATTGTCACTGATGTGTATCACAACCAAATTAAGACAGATTTTCAAGTCTCATTAAATACCTGTTTTCTACTCATTACTACTACCAGTTTTCTCAAGTCTAGAGATAAGGGACACCAAGAGAATTTAAAAAAATATTCTTTGGTAATGGTAGCTTCTAGGTCTACAATCATTTTTATATAGCTCGGAAAGTAAAAATTATGTTTAAGGTCAAAATTGAGTCCTTTATGTTCATGTGTACAATATTTTCTCTCTCTCCATCTCTGACAGAGATGATCCCTACTCACCAAAGAAAGAAGTAAAGATGTTATGTTCTCTACACTCCCTCCAATCAACTGTCCTTTTCCTCCAATCAATTTTATTAATTAAGAGCTCTCCAGCTCTTGAGCCTCTCACAAAATTCTTATGCTGAGGCATTTTTTTTAAGAAAACCAAAACTTTCAGGCTGAAGTTAGTCTAAAATGACTTTAGAGATCATATAGTCCAATATCTTTTTACCTGTATGAAGCTCAAAGGGCTACTGCCCAGACCAATCATTATAAAGAATACTGGAAATGTATCCAAAAATTATTATTTTTCAATGGGAAAGTCCAGAAACTCTCTGGGCTGTATAACAATATCAGCCAAATAATCAGTAGACAAAAGCCAAAATTTTTTTATCCTAAAACCAAATCTTTTTTTTTAAACTGAAATATAGTTGATTTACAATGTTGTATGAGTTTCAGGTATAGAGCACAGTGATCCATATATATACATATATATATATACACACACACACACACACACACACATACTTTTTTCAGATTCTTTTCCCAGAAGGTTATTACAGAATACTGAGCAGAGTTCCCTGTGCTATACAGTAAGTCTTTGTTGGTTATCTATTTTATATATAGTAGTGTGTATATGACAATCCCAACCTCCTAATTTATCCCTCTCCCAACAAGAAAATTCAAATATTTAAATGTAGCTTTTATTTTAATGAAATACTTGCTTAGACTCTTGCTCACTTCCTCCACTTCCAGCTTCCAGAACCGCATTCTCCTGGTTCTCCCACCACTCTGATCCCTCTCTCTTAGTCTCATTCACCAGCTCCTCGAGCTCTCCCTCCTCCCTCCATGCTGGTGTTTCCCAAAGTTTTACGCTCACTTCCAGGGCGACCTCAACAATTTCTGCAGCTTCAGTGACCCTTGCATCTGTCCTAAAGCCACTAAAGTGCTCTCCTTCCTCACAGCTAGTGCTCTCGGTCAGGTCCCCATCATCTCTTACCACTGCTCTAAAAAGAGCCTCCTGGGACTTCCCTGGTGGTGCCGTGGTTAAGAATCCGCCTGCCAATGCAGGGGACACGGGAAGATCCCACATGCTGCGGAGCAACTAAGCCCGTGTGCCACAACTACTGAGCCTGCACTCTGGAGCCCACGAGCCACAACTACTGAAGCCCTTGTACCACAACTACTGAAGCCCACTCGCCTAGAGTCTGTGCTCTGCAACAACAGAAGCCACCACAATGAGAAGCCCGCGCACTGCAATGAAGAGTAGCCCCTGCTAGCGTCAACTAGAGGAAGCCTGTGCGCAGCAACAAAGACCCAACGCAGCCAAAGTTTAATTAATTAATTACTTTAAATAAATTAATAAATACATAAATAAAAATAAAAAATAAAAAGAGCCTCCTAACTGGTCTTTCTACTCCAATCAGTTCTTTATATTGCCACCAGATTTTATCTTTGGGAACAAAAATATAATTGTATTGCCTCTGTGAATAACCTTCAATGACAGGCCACTGCACGGAGGACAAAGTCCAAGATCCATTAACACGTCCTATTAGTCCCTTTGCAATCTCACCACAATAAGTCATACAATGACTTGCCAGATGTTTTTTTTATCCCCACACCTTTCTCCTCATCCCAGGAGCTAGGGCACTGCGCAGTCACCCGCTCCAGGGCAGTAGCGGGGTGGGGATGCCGCAGCAGAAAAGAACACAGTGCCCAAGTCTCTGCTTAATTGTCGTGTTCTGGAAGCCTCTGCCCTTGGGGACTGGAGAGGAAACTGGGCATGACAAAACATTGTGCTTACATTTATGAGACTAAGCTCCGCCCTTTTGGACTAAAAACCACTTTCCACAACTCAAACGAGGTGCAGTAGAGAAGTGATGACTGCTTTCCTCCTCCAAGCCTTTGTTTGCTCTCCTCTCTCTACTTAGACCACCTTTTACCACTGTCTTTCTCCTGGAAAAGACGGCTCCTCTGTGGATGAGCTCGACATGAGCTCCTCCCAGGTGGCTTACCCTCAGCAGGGTGACTCACAGGGTTCCAGAGTAACTGACACACAATTCATTCTACCAAGTCAGCACTAGGATAGACATACCATGGTTTTATACCCATCTCCCCCTTCCACTCCCATCGATGTGAGCTCCTAGAGAACAGGACTATGTCCTTTATCTTTGCACCCTCGGTGCACACCTGCTCTACCTGCTGTACCCAAGCCTGTCCCAAAGACATACAAGGGTGTCACAGAGCCACCACACGTGCAAATCATCTATTAAAATATTCCAACCATTGCTTCTCGGCCTTTTGGCTAAGATCAAGTGTAAAATATTCCAACCAACCATTCTCCTATCTTGTATATGTGTTTCACATATTGTAGGATTAAACAGAGATACAACATATCTCACTACCTTACTACTTGGGGTAAGGAGAGCCTTTTCTAAAACCAAGTGAGGGACTTACCCAGTGGTCCAGTGTGAGACTCCGGACTCCCAATGCAAGGGGCCCGGGTTAGATCCCTGGTGGGAAACTAGAGCCTGCATGCATGCTGCAACTAAGAGTTCACATGCCACAACTAAGACGTCCTCCTACTGCAACTAAAATATCCCACGTGCCACAACTAAAATAACCCGCATGTCACAACTAAAATATCCCACATGCCACAACTAAAATATCCCACATGCCGCAACTAAAATATCCCACAAGCCACAACTAAGACCTAGCACAGCCAAAACAGACAGATAGATACATAGATATAGATATTTTTTATATAAATAAATAAAACCAAGTAAGACTTCAAAGAAAACTACAACTAAATGAGTCTCACCAGGGAACTCTACTCAACACTCTGTAATGGTCTATCTGGGAAAAGAATCTAAAAATGAGTGGATGTATGGATATGTATAACTGATTCACTGTGCTGTACACCTGAAACTAACACAGCATTGTAAATCAATTATACCCCAGTAAAAATTTTTTTAAAAACAAAAATAAATAAAATAAAATATAATAAAAAAATAAACAATGCTCATCACCACAGCTAAAAGACTCCATACCATTTAGGGATCACACGCTATTACATTTTTATCTGACCCAAATATCTCAGGAAGTTCAGTAGTAACTACTGAACACTTAAGAAGAGTATAAATAAAAAGTATATGACATGGATACACGTGTGATTTCCTAACTGGTAAAATGAGACTATATTATAAAGGTGGTTTTCAAACCATCTTCCATGCCAGGCACTGTTCTAGATACTGTGGACACAACATAGAACAAGAGAGCCATTTTTTCTGATCTCACAAGATTTCTGTGCCAGCAGGAAATCCTTTCACTATCAGACCCCAAACTTCATGTGATGGAGTCCCGTGGCTGAAATATTAAGACAGTTTTCCGCAGGAACTTCCTTTTTTCCCTTACACCTTTGTTCCCGTTCGAGAAGCTGTAACAAACAAGTAAGCCAATAAATTAACAAGATCATTTTAGAGTAATAACTCTTAAAAATTAAATAAAGCAGTGATGCTAGAGTAACTCTGGAGTGGGCTGGGGACAAAGGTCTTTCTGAGGGAGAAACGAATGATAAGGAGCTGTTAGAGAGCCAAGGGGCAGGTTCTACACAGCCCCAAGCCGGGAAGGAGATGCGAGCATTCAAGGAACAGAGAGAAGGTCCTTGAGGGTGGGCTGTACTGAGTAAGCAGTGGGCAAGGAGATTGATGGGGCAGGAGGCGGCCAGATCACATGGGCCAGATCTTGCCACGATGGAAGGCATTTGTATTTAACTCCAAGTTATGAAAGACCACTGGGAGACATGATCTGTTGTATGGTTGTAAAAGCGCATTCTGAGAGTGCGTGGAGAACTGGATGGTGCGAAGTGGAAGCACAGAGAGGAGTTGAGAAGAGATGAGGGTGGCTCCGGACACAGGCTGCAGCCGGGACATATGTGGTGGCTACCTGTGGAGTGACCTCAACACTGCTGCCAGGTGGCAGGAGAAAGACAATCAGCAGAGATCCTGGCTCTGGGCTCCCCTCCACCTATTCAACCAAGGAGGCCCCTCTCGAGCTGTTGTACCTGGCAAGCATCCATGACAGAAATAAATTACACGGGGGGGCTCTCTGGTGAAAGACATTAGTAGGGACTTCCCTGGTGGCGCAGTGGTGAAGACTCCGTGCCCCCAAAGCAGGGGGCGTGGGTTCATGACCCTTGCTCAGGGAACTAGATTGCACGTGCTGCAACTAAGAGTTTGCATGCCACAACTAAGGAGCCAGTGAGCCACACCTAAGGAGCCCACCTGCTGCAACTAAGACCCAGCACAACCTAATTAAAAGTAATTGATTAATTAAAAAAAAGACGTTAGTAAACCACTGCCTCCAATGGTCTACAAGGTCTGTTCTAGCTCACGAATGCTAGGATTCCAATTTTTCCAGCCTTCTTACCCAGGAAGCTCCATCAAACATAAGCAAGAGGAATTTGGACCTTCTGCCTGGATGATCAATCCTTCTGGCACTTGCCCGCCATTCAGTGTGGCTGGGCTTCTTGCAGGTGACAGAGGTGACTCTGGGAGCCACAGTCCCCTCAAGTGTGCTGCCTGCACACCCCCTCCTGAAGAGCTGTGCCTAGGGGCTGACCTGCCTGATCTACCAATACGTAAGCCTATAGGATGGCACTTAGGGACAGGAAAGACCGAGTGCAAAGTATGGTGTCTGCTTCCATTTTAGGCAGAGTTTGAAACCACAAGTAGAGTGGGAAAAATACCAGAATAAAAGCAGGATTCCTGACCCAGGAACTCAGCTCTGCCCACTAGCAAGCAACTCCATTCTGGTCACATGCCTCAACTTCCGGAGCATTGGTTTCTATATCTACCAAACTATGGGTTTGGGCCAGATAATTTTCTAGGCTGTTTTTCACCTACAAAATTCTGTGATTCAGTCTTTCATTTATTCATCTCACCTTTTAAGCACCTAGAATGGGCCAGGTGTTATCTATCTTCATTTTTTTTGCTGCTTTTTATAATATGTTGTAATATTACATTGTAACTAATCTACTTTTTGGCTTGAAGTAACATTTCCCAACAGTAACCAAAAAAAAGGGAAAAAAAAAAACTGATCATACTACATTACTACTACTATTCTAGAAAAACTAGTCATACTTTGAGTTTTAACTCAAACTTAAAAAATTGGACTTTCCTGGGGAAGTGCCACATGCTGCAGAGCAAATGAGCCCATGAGCCATAACTACTGAGCCCACATGCCACAACTACTGAAGCCGAGAGCCTGTGCTCCACAACAACAGAAGCCACCACAATGAGAAGCCCGCACACCACAATGAAGAGTAGTCCCCACTTGCCACAACAGAAAGCCCAGGTGCAGCAATGAAGACCCAATGCAGCCAATAAATAAATAAATAAATAAATAAATAAATAAATAAATAAATAAATTCACAATTAAAAACAAAAAGGAATCCACCTGCCAGTGCATGGGAAACAGGTTCGAACCTGGTCCAGGAAGATCCCACATGCCGCAGAGCAACTAAGCCTGTGCGCCACGACTGAGCCTGTGCTCTAGAGCCCGCGAGCCAGAACTATTGAGCCTATGCACTACAACTACTGAAGCCCGTGTGCCTAGAGCCGTGCTCTGCAACAAGAGAAGCCACCGCAATAAGAAGCCCGCACATCGCAATGAAGAGTAGCCCCTGCTCTCCACAACTAGAGAAAGCCCGCGTGCAGCTACAAAGACCCAATGTAGCCTATAAATTAAAATTAATTAATTTTTTTTTAAAAAGGAGTGGTGGTGAGAGAAGGGTATTAACTTTATTTTTTATTTAATATTTGTTTTTAAATGGTTTCACTTCTTACACAGAACATGTCTATTCTGTGCATGAGAGAGGTACCATCTGACCAAAGTTGGTTATCACCTCCTCTTGGAAGCCTCCCACTATTCCTAAATGGAGCAAGACACCCATCCTCTCCTTCCCAAGTATCTTGTGTATCTCTGCATCATAGCACTCATCACATCCAACTGCATTTGTGGCTCCCTTGTCCATCCCACCCATTGTGCTAAATTTCTTGCAGGGTGGGAATGAAAACTTAGGATACATACTATGGTTGATATATAGAATGCTTTAATACAAATTCACTGGTGGATTGATCGAAGACGATAACCCCCGACTCAATACCCTGCCTCAGAGACTGGCAAACCTTTTCTGTAAAGGGTCAGATCATATTTTAGGCTTTGTTGACCATACGGTCTCTGTCACAACAACTCTACTGCACCACTGTGTTGGGAAAGTAGCCACAGACAATATGCAAAGGAATGGGCATGGCTGTGTTCCATGAAAACTTTACGTATAGATACTGAAACTTCAATTTCATATCATTTTTATGTGTCACAAAGTTTTCTTCTTTCAATTTCCCCAGTGATTTAAAACTGTAAAAATCACTCCAAGCTCACAAGTGGCATAAGAAGAACCAACAGACCAGATATGGCCCACGGGCCATGGTTCAGGACCTTGCCGTCCCTGAAAGGCGTGGCTAGCAGTCCTTGGTTACTAAAGAAACGCTGCTGAAAGGGTCCCCGTTATTCACATGTGTAACAGGCACTGAGTGATCTGTGGTACACCGTTCAACAACCATACAAACTGATGTGGTGTCAGAGTTGCATAAAGCTGAGCTGAGATAAGGGAGCACATCATCACTGCAAGTTATGAAGGTTCATTTCCGAGGAACACGGAAGCATGTTTCCTGTTGATAATACTAACAATAATTAACATTTATTGAGTACTTTTTAATGATGAAATCCTCTTCCATGAGCCTTCAATAAGGAATCCATTTAATTCTCACAACCATGCTATGAATTAGGCTCTATAGTTATCCAACTTTTTTTAAACATGAGGAAATATGAAAAAATTCCCCAAACCTAACTAAAAAGTGACAAAGGTGGGATCTCAGACCCAGGCAGTCCAACTCCAGAGCCTGCGCTCTAACCACTGAATACAGTACCTTTTAAGAAGGTGACAGAGACAGAGACAAAACTTTCCAACATTTCTCTAAAATTTCCCAAGATTGGAAGAGGGAGCTGAATGGGAAGGACGGGCAAGGAATACAACGTGAACTACACCCCTAGTTGGAAACCCTGGGATCCGGACATCTACGAAGATGCAGTCCAAACCACCAGCTCGCGAGGTAATGTGGAGGCCTAGGAGGGGCTAGTCTCCACAGCTGGACCGTTCTGAGGACTTACGTAAGCCATTTAGGTCACTAAGTCAAGTTACTGCCCATCTCACACGTCTAAAGGTGGACCAGATAGAGCGAAGACACAATAATGGTTAGTACTTATACTTAAAGAGACCAATTATTTTCTTATGAGAGTAAGGGCCAATTAATACCTGGGTGATGGAGATATGATGTATGTATATGTTCATACAGTTTAAAAAAAAAAAAGACCCGTCAAACATGCACCCCAATTTTCATAGTGGTATTAATCACAATTGCCACAATTGCCAATGGACACAACCTAAGTGTACACTGACAGGTAAACAAAGAAGATGTGGTACATGTATACAATGAATACTACTCAGCCGCAGAGAAGAACAAAATTTTGGCGTTGGCAGCAACGTGCAAGGACTTAGAGGGCATTACGCTCAGTGAAATAAGCCAGACAGAGAAGGTACTGCATGATATCATCACTTATATGCGGAACCTAAAAAAACACAACAAACTAGTGAATATACGCGAGTCAACAATTATCCGCACTCTATAAATTCTACAGCCGCAGTGTGGATAACTTTGGACTCACCCTCGTAATAAGAGAAGCAGACTCTCAGATACAGAAAACCAACTCGTGGTTGACAGTTGGGGGTAGGGAGGCAATATAGGGGTGGAGGAGTGGGAGGTATGAACTACTAGGTGTAAGACAGGCTCAAGGATGTATTATACAACACAGGGAATAGAGCCAATATTTTGTAAGAACTGGAAATGGAAAGTAACCCGTAAACATGGTATAAAACATTTTTTTAATTAAAAAATAGAAAATATGAATAAATTTTGAAAAAGACCAATCCACATAGCACAAGTTGAGCTTACTACGGCCCATTAGCTCTGCTAGCTTCAGGCAGCCCTGTAACAGTCCACTCTTCCCAGACTGGGCCAACTTTCCACAGTTGTGTGAATAGCCAGTATTTCCTGATTAACACAGCTGAGCTCAGCAGCTGGCCCTCCATGGAGGGCACGCAGCTGTGCGGCACGATACGTAGAACACCTCCCGCAGTAAGATCAATGTGTGCGTCTGGACTTCATAAAAAGTGGGCAGGATCAGAAATGGGCATAGATGTACCTATGAAGTCGACTGAGCTACCACAGGGCCCTGAAAGATTTGATTCTTCCCCTATAAGGTGGTGAGAGAACCAACTTCAAAAAATACTGCTAAATTATAGCATGCGTGGGAACCAATGAACTCGGAGAGCACCAAGTACTTCCTCTTGGTGAATGGTATGAAAGGTGCCATCCCGAACGTGGTACCATATCTTTCGGCAGGTCCCTTTGAATGCCATGAAGGTGCATAATAAATGTGTAAGAATTTTACAGAGCTCAGACACACTATAAAGTTTTCTGGCCCAACTCATTACCTGCCTTCACAGAACTGCAGTAGTCCTGGGTAAACAATGTGCTCTTCAGAATTGCAAAAAAAGAGTTTGCAGAATCCGCAGACAAGTAACAGAACATCCATAGATACCCCCAGTTGGCATGCAGATTACATGCGTGTTTCTGGGGGAAGGGTTCGCAGTATTCATCAGAGACTTAAAGGTCCTGCAAAAGCTACATCACTATATCCTCCACTGTATTCTCATACAGGACTGTTCAAGGTTTCTACCACTTACACGCACACCAGGCTGTGAGTCTTCATGTAGTTTAGTTGAAACCAATCTCTGCTTGACCAGAGGTGACTTGAGAGCGCACAGCTTTCAACCAGTCCCTCCTCAATCAAGTTCGAGATTACAAAAGAGTGTGTGTGCGTGACACTCTAATCCATTCACTTTCTCACTCTCCTAAGAAACTCAGTTTTGATCTGCTTTATCAGCCAAAGGTCTTGCTTCCTACTTGACTGAGAAAACTGAAGTTATCCGAAGAAAAGTTCTACAAATTCTCATTCTCTGTCTACCTACCTTTGGGTATTGACACTGAATTACTCTTTCTTCCCACCCGTTATTGTGGGTGAACTATTCGTGCCCCTACCTCAAACCAGTATTTCCTCTTGAGCATAAAATTCCATCCTTTTTCAAGGATATCACTCAAACAAATTTCTTTCCTCTCTTGCAAAGCATCACTTTCTCTTCTCTTTTGGATCATTTCCATTAGCATACAAACAAGCAGTTATTTCTCCCATCCTAAAACACACACACACACACACACACACACACACACATCCCTTCTCTCGTCCCCATGTCTCCATTTTCACATGTTTCCAAAGAGCCTAACCTGTGACAATGTCCAAAATTAAATTTCTGGCATTTACTGCCAAAACTACTCTCTCTCCATCTTTCTCATCTCAACTGATGGTAACTGCATCCAGTTTATCCAGTTTCTCAGGCTAAAAACTGTAGAATCACCTTGGACTCCTGTCTCTTATGCCCACATCCAATACGTCAGAGCATCTCATAACTAATTCCTAGTTATCATTCAAAGTCTACATCAGGCTCCTATACCTACTCCGGAAACTGCCTGGGATGTTTCTGAGGCAGAGCTCTCTCTTTTTCTATACATCTCCACCAGCACTTCCACTGTATATTCTAACGCTTGTGACTGTTCTCTCCTCCAATCCATGACAAATATGAACTATAGCTCAGACCCCTTCACCTCCCACAGCACTAAACACACTAGTGCATATTTAATAAGGGCTCCACAAACTTCATTCTCAGTGAATGATTTTTCTTCAAAGCTTCCAACAAAATCAGTACCACAAACAATACTTACTTATATTAGTCATGTTTCCGAAAGTGCCTGCATTTGCAAAGCTATCTGTCATGCCTCCAAAAACCAGCATCATGAGGGGAAGTCCAGCTCCGTGGATGATGGCAGCCAAGGTCCCCAGCACCATATACAACGTATCAAGCCAATTCGCATAGCGAAACTAAGAAATGAGAAAACACAGAAAGAATACAAACAATCAGCACAATTTCATGGACGGTTAGCTCTGCTTTCCAAATATATCTGAAATCTACAGTTCTCAGACTACTACTGCAACCACCTTGGTCTCATAGAAATAGCCATTTGCTTCTTTTTTTGAGTACTGACCTACTTCTTTATATTGGACTCAGTCTGTCTGTTTTTTTTTAATTGAAGTATTGTTGATTTATCAATAAAAGTTTCAGGCATACAACGATTCAATAATTGTATGGATTATAGTCTATTGAAAATTATTATAAAATATTGGCTTTATTGCCTGTGTTGTACAATATATCCTTGTAGCTCTTTTATTTTATACACAGGAGTTTGTACCCCTTAATCCCTATCCCCACCATGCACCTCCTATCTTCCCTCTCCCCACGGATAACACGCATTTAACCTCTGTATCTGTAAGTCTGTTTCTGTTCTGCTATATTGATTTGTTTTATTTTTTAGGTTCCACATGTAAGTGATAACATACAGTACTTGTCTTTCTCTGTCTGACTTATTTCACTAAGCATAATACCCTCCAGGTCCACCCATGTTGTTGCAAAGGGCAGGAGGCCATTCTTTTTTGGGGCTGAGTAGTATTCTGTGTGTGTGTGTGTGTGTGTGTGTGTGTGTGTGTGTGTGTGTGTGTGTGTGTGTGTACACCACATCTTCTTTATCCATTTATCTGTTGATGGACACTTAGGCTGCTTCCACATCTTAGCAATTGTGAATAATGCTATTAAGAACACTGGGGTGCATATCTCTTTACAAATTAGTGTCTTCCTTTTTCTTTGGATCTACACCCAAGAGTAGAATCATGTAGTAGCTCTGTTTTTAGTTTCTGAGGAACCTCTATACTGTCTTCCATAGTGGCTGCACCATTTTACAGCCATACCACCTTGAATGTGCCAGATTCCATCTACCTTCTTCTCTTACACATGAGGGTTTGATGAGAAGCACAGGACATTCTGGGAAATGGCAAAAATCTATAATGGCACCATAACAGAAATACAGTATTCATGACTCTGAGTTCCAAGAATGGAAGCCAATTTTCAGCTCAAGACTTTCAAACAAGAGAAATCTTGATTGCCAAAGGTCCCTCTGAGGACACCATGGAAGCAACATGTTTTGTGGGTTTTAAAAAGTGGCCTGGGTCAAAGATCTGCTGGCTACCAGCATTAGCATAAATGTTAAATGATGTTAATGTAATTAGGCCTCCATAGTGAGAAGGAAAAGGAGAGGAATGAGTTAGATGCGTGCTTCCCAGAGACCAGCACAGATATGCATAATGTCTTTAAGGGCAGGCAAAAGAAGGAAAGAAAAAAGAAAGAAAGGGAGGGAAGGAAAGAAAAGAGAGAGAGGGAGGGGAAGGGAGGGGAGGGGAAGGGAGGGGAGAGGAAGGGAAGGGCAGCGAAGGGAAGGGAAGGGAGGGAAGGAAGGAAGGAAGGAAGGAAGGGGGAGGGAGGAAGGAAGGCAGGCAGGCGGGCTGGCCGGCCTCTTGGGATCCAAACGATGAGAAGAGAACACAATAAGAGAAATGGGCTCTGTGACAGGCCCACTTGGGAAGCAATTAATACTTCTACTTGCACAATTCAAGGAACTAGTTTAGGACCAAAAGAAAACCAAAGGAAGCAGGACAAAAACACAAACAGGATGAAGCCAGCTGTGGGGGTTTGGGATAAACCCCAAGGCAGGTTGGATGTGTGAGATGTATATATAGTCAGCAGGTTCACAGCTTAAGGAGGAAACTGGGTTAAAAGTCTGGATTAAAGTCTAGGCAGGGAATATAAACCAAAACAAAAATTGAGATCAGGTGACATAAGAGAGGAAGAAATAAAGAGCAGAAGAGTTCTTGGTGCTAGTGAACGGCAGTCCATACGGCAGGAAAGAAAAAGTGAAGCTGAGTTATAAAATCAGCAGAAACTGAAGTTTGGTATAAGAAGAATATCTAATATACACTTAGGTGCTTGCATTTTTTATTTTTCCACCTCTTAAAAATATAATCAAAGGAACTTAAGTGAATGGCATATTTTCCATAATCTGAAAACATCCTATTTACAAATTAAAATCTTCAAGGGAGAATATGTTTTGGCCTCTTTTTCATATTTCATTGAAACAGGCAAATTTTGCCACTATTTACTTCCACGAATTAACTCAGCATGCATCCACCTCCAAAAAACAAACAAACAAAAAGAAACACACAAACAAAAAAACCCAATAAGGAGTTAGCTATAAAGTGGACAAAGTATCAAATTCTTCAGTAGAGGAGGAGAAGATGGTTGATACACAAGGATTTCCCTCACCACCACCCCCACAGGATATCTTCCCTTCAAAACTAACACTGGCTGTAACAAAAGCAAGCAGGCCATGAATATAAACACTTACCACATGGCTACTCAATAACTGAGAAAAAGTCAGAAATAAATACCCAAGTTACAACTCCTGCCTCCTAAAGAGCAGAAGGAAGGCAAAGCAAAAAAGGTATATTCCATATATATTCTTCATGCCCTGACAGCATGGTTATACAGAGTAGAGCAGACACAAAATTGAACAAATGGGTCATTCCCTCCTTTGTGGAAAAGCTTCATAGAGAACGTGAGGCTTCCTCCCAGTTCTAACAGTTTAGCAAGGGCTTCAAAGCAAGGAGGAAGGCATTCCCACCAGAAAGAACAGTAAGTTGAGGCAAAAATGTTCACGATGTGTCCACAGAAGACTGGGATCTCCCAAGTTTGGGGCACGAGGTGTAGAAGCAGGAGGAAGAAGCCAACTGACCAAGAAGTACCCTTCCCGAGACAGGGCAAACCAGAAGAGGCAAAGATCCGGGGGGAAGTGGCAGAGAAATCTCATTTGGTCCTGTTTCATGCCCATCTGGAGAGTACTATACAGAGAGTACACGGAGAAAATTCAGTTTGAGGAGTACTTTTGTGACACTAGTGTGTGTAGCAGAAGTAATGGGCGTGGACAAAATCATTCAGCAAGAAATAATGAGTGGCATTAAAAACTATTTGGAGGACTTCCCTGGTGGCGCAGTGGTTAAGAATCTGCCTGCCAATGAAGGGGACACAGGTTCGAGCCCTGGTCCGGGAAGCTCCCATGTGCTGTGGAGCAACTAAGCCCGTGTACCACAACTGCTGAGCCTATGCTCTAGAGCCTGCGAGCCACAACTACTGAGCCCATGTGCCACAACTCCCGAAGCGCTCATGCCGAGAGCCTGTGCTCCACCACAAGAGAAGCCACCGCAATAAGAAGCCCATGCACTGCAATGAAGAGTAGCCCCTGCTCTCCACAACTAGAGAAAGCCCACACAGCAACAAAGACCCAACGCAGCCAATAAATAAATAAATAAATAATTTAAAAAAAGAATCATTTGGAGAGGAAGTAATGTAGACAGCATGTTGACTGGCCTTTTGATGATCTTGGGACAAAAGCAAGAGAGAGGATGGTTACTAGAAGGGGATGTAATGTCAAGGGAGAACTATTTCATGAAGTCACATACATGTTTATAGGTAAATCAGTCAATGAGACCAGTGGTGAAAATAGAGGAAGGAAACTGAGATGGAGCAATGTCCTAGAAAATAAGAGGAATAATTATTTCGAGAATCTGGGGCGAGGGAACATCCGCGGGCACGAGAACTATTAGGAGAAACAAGATGTCCTCCGATGCCCCAAGACCCCTCATAGTTGCAGGGGGGGGGGGGGCATGGGTAGTACAGATCCTTCTACAGTGGAGGGATCCAATCTGCCATCACCTTCACCAAGTGACCACACTTGGTTATCACAGAAAAGTAGAAACCCTGACATCTGATGTTTCCAGGGGTGATGAGACATGAAGTATACAGCATCCTCTATGCAATTTCTTCCCAAAAATATTTAACATGAATGTATTGAAACCTTCAGACTTAACTTTTAGCATATAAGAAATGCAAGGCATGGAATAACAAGTTAAATGATGCCATAAGGAAGTAATAATAAAAATCACCCAGAAGGTGAAGCATTCCATAGGACAATTGGTAAAATTTTTTCAACAGGTCTACGTCATTTAAAAAGAGGAGAAACTTTGGAATTCCCTGGTGGTCCAGTGGTTAGGATTCCGCACACTCACTGCCAAGGGCCTGGGTTCGATCCCTCGTCAGGGAACTAAAATTCTATTGACTGGATCCTGTTTTGAACAAATCAACTGTAAGAGACATCTGGGGGAGCTAATTGGAAAAATGTGAATATGAACTACTAGATAATATTACAGAATTACTGTTCATTTTGTTAAATATGATCATTGTATTATGCTTTAGAAAAAAATGGTAGGAAAATTTTTAAGAGATGTAAATGCAGGTAGTTACTCATGAAACATGAAATCTTTAATTGCAGGTGAAATGTGTGGTAAAATGTTAACAATTAATAGCTATAGACAGTGGTTATGAGTATGAGTTTTATTATTTCACCTTTCTATATGTTTGAAAATTCAAAATAAAACTTTGTAAAAGGAAAATGGTTCTCCAACAGGCAAAGGTACGTCCCTTCATCTCCGGCTAGAAGGAAGGAGCCAGAAGTGAGCACAGACACAAATAAGTGTCTGAGAAGGACAATGTTGGGAGAGTTCAAAACCTCATATTTAGGGCCTCCCTGGTGGCGAAGTGGTTAAGAATTCGCCTGTCAATGCAGGGGACATGGGTTCGAGCCCTGCTCTGGGAAGATCCCACATACCGCGGAGCAACTAAGCCCGTGCACCACCACTACTGAGCCTGTGCGCCATGACTACTGAGCCCGTGTGCCACAACTACTGAAGCCTGCACGCCTAGAGCCCATGCTCCACAACAAGAGAAGCCACTGCAATGAGAAGCCATGACAAAGAGTAGCCCCCACTCACCACAACTAGAGAAAGCCCGCACGCAGCAGCAAAGACCCAAAGCAGCTAAAAATAAAATAAAAAACAAACAAAAAACCCTCATATTTATTTGTGATGTGAGGCAAGACTGTGGGAAGAAGATTTGAGGAAAGTAGTAACATAATACTGAGTAGGACAAAAGCCTCAGTGCAATGTCCCACCTCTGTCATTTACTAGGAAGGAGGCTTTGGGGAAAAAAAAAAAAAAACTTAATAACCTTCAGCTTCAGTTTCTACATTTATAAAATTAGGAAAATACTCATATACACAGAAAGCCTCACATAGTTGTTAGGAAACTAAAAATGATACTTAATAAAAGAAGCTTTTTTAGGCATAGGATATAATAATATACCTTTTTTTTTAGAAACGTAAAAGTTAATAGAACTTCTCAGGTGCTTACAGTGAGGGTGCAGGCAGACAAAAAAAAATGTAACACATAAGACAGAAGTTTAATTATAATCAGAGTCTTTTAAATACAAGGAAACTGAAAATGTTTGGTCAGATGTTGACAGGGAAGAGACAGGGGGTGGACCACAACCACACAGGAAGAAGGCTGATCAGCACTGAAAGCCAAGGGATGGACTGCGCAGGGCAAAGAAGCAGAAGGTGCCGACAGGGAGTGCTTTCGGTAATATTCAGCAGGCAAGATGGCAAACGTGATCTTACCATGGTGCCTGGCTGGAGGCGGAAGTCAGTGCATTCATTCATTCATTCATTCAACATTCAAAAGATATTTAATAAAAAAAAATTTATTAAGCACCTAAGAAGGATCAAGATTGGTGCTAGGTATTGGCAACAACGAGTAAACGTCCCATCTAAGTGTAAAAGAAAGGCATTAGACGGTCTGAAGGATGGAACTGAGGTGATTTGATGTGGCTACTATGGGTAGAATAATTTTTAGAAGAGCAAACATGGAGGAGGGGGACTAGGCAGTAGGAGAGCAGTTTGAGAGAGCCAAGTCTTGACCAGGAATGGGAGACAGAATAACTCCCCACCTCCCAAATATGTCCACATCTTAATCCCAGGAAACTGTGAACGTTTCCTCACATGGTAAAAAGGACTTGGCAAATATTAAGGATATTGAGATGGGGAAATTATCCTGGATTATCCAAGTGGGTCCAATGTCATCATAAGGGTCCTTGTAAGAGAGAGCCAGGGGATCAGGGTCCATAGTAGGAGAAATGATAAGTGAAGTAAGAGGGTGGCGTGAAGTAAGGAAGGGGCCACGAGTCCAAGAAAGCAAAAAGCCTGTAGAAGCTGAAGAAGGAATGAAACAGATTCTCTCTTAGAGCCTCCAGAAGAATCCAGCCCTGCTGGCACCTTGACTTTAGCCCAGTGACACTTTTGGCCCCAGAAATATAAGACAATACGTTTGTGTTGTTTTAAGCCACGAAGCGGTATTTTGTTCCAGCAGCAAAAGAAAATAAATACACAATGTCAAAAAAGAGGATAATGAGGAAGAACGGCCAAGCGAGAGGGATCAGAAGTGGGGGTGGAAGACACCCAGTTGAGTTTACAGCAACAGAGGGGGGAGGCCACCCAGAGGATAAACCACAGGTCTTCGTCCACAGTGTAATCCACTAAAAGTAAGGGAGGGATGAAGGAAGTGAAGAAAACGAAGGACGTGGCGCCTAGGAGGCGCGCCTAAGGTTACCAAGACAATGATGAGAGCACAGGTCAGCGAAGCAGAAGCAATCAGATGCCGAGGTCCTCAACGGAGAAGCAAAAGCGAACTAGCAATCCGTAGAGGCTATCGCTGAAAACGGACGGAAGAGATTATAATTGTGCAGAATGAAACTCAAATAAGAATGGAGTTTTGCATGAAAACAATTTGAAAATGGCCACGTGAAACTAGAGAAATGCCAACACTATCACTGACTCCTGGGATTAGGGGTCAAGCAACTCTAAATGCACAGGCAAAGATGACACAAGAAAAGAACCAAAAAACTGGGAGGAGAATGAACAGACCGTGGCAACACAGAAGCAAGCAAAAGAGGCGTGAATACGGTGGACAGTGTCAGCGGCTACTTACAGGTCAGGAGAGAACGTCCGCTGAATTCGGTGAGCGTTGGAGACAGCAGCCAAATTATCATATGTTAAGAAGGGATCTGGAAGTGAAACTTACAAATCAAAGGCAGCTCCTATTTGGGAAGCAAGCTAGAGGAGATGGCTTTAAGGAGGGTGTTAGTGAAATTAAAGACAGGTGACATGTAAATACCAATTGGAAAGACCCAGTTGAGAGGGAGAGGCTGCGAATACAGAAGAGAAAGGATAATAACAATAACGTAAGGTCCCTGAGAAGGCAGAGGATGTAGGAGCCAAAGTATAGTGTACAAGGGGGTGATTAGATTTAACCAAATGCTTCCTCTGGTATAATAGGAGGGAAGGAGGAAGCACCTGATTCAGGTACAGGTGTGTTTGCAGACTGGGAGAGTAGAGCTGTCTCGTGGCTTCCATTTGATTTCTGAAATTAAAAAAGAGGTCATCTACCAAGAGTTGGGTTTAGGGGAGAGAAGTGGGAAATCTGAGTAGAGGTTTAACATACTCAGCCAAAAGAGGAGAAGCAGGATTTCCATGTGGGATACAGCCTGTTGTGAGATTTTTCTCCAGCACCAATCAGATGTCAGGGTTCAGGCACCAAGAGAGCAGATGGCTGATTTTGCCTGGGCTGGGTGTGACAAGTGACAGGTGAAAGGAAGTTTATAGTTCAGGCAAGAGTATAGCTAAAGTGATGATCATTGCTCTAAGCTGATAAGAGAATAGACACAGGAAGGGGCTGATGGGAAACTGATGGGTCAGTGCACTCAAGATCCAAGGAAAACAGCAGACTGAAGAGAGAGGAGATGGCTGGCTGATTCAATCTGGCTGCTTCAAAATGGCACTTCGGAGGTAGAACAGTTTCGAATAACAACAAAACCCAGGATGTGAGTGTGTGCGTGGGTGGCTAGAATAAAGGGCAGGGAAAGATCACTGCGGCTGTGAAGGTCAAAGAGTGATTATCCTTATAAACAGCATAAAAGTCACCCAAGATAGTAGGAACACAAGGGGTGGAGGGGGAACGCTGAGCCAGGTAGTAAAGTCTCCAATGACTGAAGAATGACCAGGTGGCCAGAAGATAACGGCATCAACAAAGAACCCTTCAATTCCAGGCAAATAAAATTCAGCTAATCGTATACTATCATAAATGATTAAAAGCTCTGGCTCTAGGGTAAGCAGATCTCGGCAAAATTCTGGGCCTTTGCCCTTACCAGCTCTGTGACTGTGTGACTGATTACACTGCTTAAACCTCTCTGAGTCTGTTTCATCATCTGGACCATAAAAATAAACAGAAGTTCCTACATCACAGGGTCATTGTGAGGATGAAGTTAAATAATACACGTGGGTGCTTAACAGATGCCCCCTGTTCTCTATTTAGAAAAAAAAATTGTTTCAATAAGATACCTAAAGTAGAAAGGTCAGAGGTGAATCTGCAGCAAGTGTTTAATCTTTAAGGGGTGCTTTGTGTAAGAACTGCAGCCCGGCTTGTATGATTTCCATCCTAATTTCCAGTTGTCCCATTTCCTCACTTGCTTTAGATTTTATCCTACTTTTGTGTTTCTGTAAATGTTGAAACAAAGCCTGATAGAAATAAAATAAAGGACAGGAGAAAAATTTGAATCTATCCCTTACCTCTTTTTCATCATTTTCTCAAGACTGCTAAAAAGTCTTTTAGTAGAAAAAAGTTAACAGGGATGGTGTACAGAAAACAGTTAACACTGCAAGCCTGAACCTGCACTCAAGGTTAGCCCTTGGCTGGCATCTAGAACTTGGCTTTTGGGGAGAGTAACAATCACCCTGATAAAAGTGGCCAAACTATTTGTACAAACAGTGTGCTTTATGCTGAAGGTCTGCCTTCCTTCCGAGTTTGGAATTTTGGTACATGCTGTGCCTACATGATCAGCCCCCAGTCAAAAACCCTTGGGCACTGATGCTCTAATAAGCTTTCCCGACAGCATTTCACACCTGCTATCACAGCTCATTGGTGGGGGAATAAAGCTGACTCCACTGGGACAGGACACTGGGGGCTTCTCTTGGACCTCTCCCTCTTTCCTTTGCCCACTGCTGATTTTGCTTTGTATCCTCTTGCTGTAATAAATTTTAGCCACGAGTATAGCAATATGCTGAGTCCTGTGAGTCCTCCAAGTCAATCAACAAACCTGAAGTTCTTGGAAACCCCCAACACACATGAGTTTTTATCTTAGCTGGAAATTTTTATTACTCAGCAATGCCAATTAGCATCAGCGTTTTACTATTAAACGTTCTTAATATGTCCCTGTCTATATAGGTTTTATAAACAAGGTCACAGTTTCCCATGTCAACTCTTCAAGAAAAAGGCATGACGAACAGCCACACAAATCATACAGCTTTTCATCAAAAGGCTTAGAATATATTCCTTCCCTTCTATGTCATCCTGACCATCATGATTTACAACATGAATTTCCCATGTCTGAGGGTTCTTGGGAAAGTCAGTAAGTCTCACCTCACTTTCTTCATCTGTAAACTTAGAGGAATAATAGTATCTATCTCCAAAGGAGTTGCAAAGATTAAATGCGTTCATATAGAAAGTACCTGTGCAACACATGGCATAAAGAGCTATATTTATGTTAAAATCATTACCTTGCCTTCAAACTCCGGATTTTTATTCTTTTGTGGCCTGAATTATATTGATATATTACGTCTGTCAAATTTTCTAAAACATAGGACTACTTTTTAAAATTTAAGCTACTTATAAAAACGAAATTACAAAAGACAGAAATATTTTCATCTCCAAATGATAGAACTGAAATTAAATCTTGGGAATAAACCTTATTTTAACATCAAAGCTTCTGTTAATACAAGAATATAAGAATGAAATCGAAAGCAAATAAAAACTGTCAGTTGGTTATCCAGGTAGTCTTTCTGAGAATACACCAAGTGCATAGTCTCATTTCCCCAAAATTCCAAAGGGAGTAGGGATAGACCCAAAGGTGGAACTCTAGCAAGAGCAACTGTAGTGCAGGAAGATGAAGTTCTTCTCAGATAACCAGAGTCCTCAGTGTGAAAGACAACTCTTTTTTCCTGCCTATAACCATTTTTTGTTCAATTTACTAATATTCATTTTACAAGATAGACTACCCCCCCCACACACACACATTTTAGAAGTGTCTGGTGTGTTATGAGTGAATTATAAAGTATACACTACAAGACTTAATTGGTTCAGTAGTCTTCCAGGTTCTAATTGCACAGTTCACTTAAATCTGTATGCTCAGAGGGGAAAAAAAGGATCCAGGTAAAGAGAGACCATCAACCAGCTATCTTATTCCAAATCTGATTGAAGAAAAGCTTCTAAGTGGCACCGTGAAACCAGAAAAAAAAAAAATCAAGAATTAATTATATTAAGCTTTTCAAATTCCAAATGTTCAGTTATTCAGCACAGGAGAATAATGACATGTACTAAGTCATAGTAATAAAGAATCCATTCTAACTTCTGCTATATGGGTGCCTGGGACTTTCACCTCAAACCTGCCAGGATTAGAGCTCCTGGCAAGAGGGTTCTCCATGTTTTGTCTGATCCACACTCCACGTAGGTGGCTGGTGGAGTGGCTACCTGTTAAGCAGCTGGCTGAGACCATCACTGGGAGAAGTGTCCTCGTAGGTAACATATCACTGGCAACATAACTGATTAGGAGAATTCTGAAATCCAGTGACTCTGGAGGATCCCTGTACGGGGCAAGTTATGACGGTCATTCCCCTAAAAAAACAAACTAAATTAAACGAATTCATTTTACCTCTCCATTAACACACTCTCCAAGAAAGTATTATAGCAGATGAAATACATCTTTTCTAGATCAGAAGTCAAATTTCCAAACGACTTTGAAGAGTAAATACATTCAAACTCACCATTGCAAAAACACTGACAGTTGGTTTCTTTTCTTTCTTCTCATCTTTTTTACTGAAAAACATGGCAATAGAATTACACAAAGCTTTTAGAACTATACAAATCTTTAATCACCCACTTAACATAGAGCTTAGATTTAAAAACAAACAGGACAAAGAGACATGTCTACAATGTTATTTAAAAAACAGGTTATAATATGACCCCACTTATGAAGTTTAAGTATGTTTACATATACCTTAGAAATCTATACATGTGGTTAGGTTATCACTGGGTGTTGAGATATCTATCCAAATATTTTCTTTGTGCCTTTGCTACTTCCTAATTTTCTATGGTGAATACACAGAGACACACAACCTTTGCCATTAGAAGAAATAATACTGAAAAAAAAGAGAGCTTCCTGTTTTTCTTCTAATTAGAAAATCATTCATGCTCTCCAGAGTTAATCCCCTTAATTATCATCTGTGTAATTCTAGCAGCAGATAAATAGTCTATCTTTCTATCTACCTAGATATTGTCCTTAATCATTCCCTTTACCTAAAGCAGAGCAGTGGCAAACAGATATGCAGAATATAAATCACGCTAAGAAAGAACGGTCATTCCCCTTTCCATGAGCAAATCTAATTCTGAAAAGATGTCTGGAGACCTAAATGGACCATTATGGCAATAAATGCAATCTAGAAAAACTACCATCAAAAAAGTTGGTTTGTAAACTGCAAAAAAAGCGGTCCTCAAGCATAGGAAGGTCATTTCTTTTGAGTGCAGATTCGAAACTCTGTAACTAGTTTTCTACTGGATGTAACTGCCACCTAGGGTATGAAAGCAAATCAATCCAAACTAGCCTCTGCATCTATAGTTTCATATTTACACAAGAAAGACTATTTCGGGAAAGAATTATATTCGTTTTACACAGCTTTCAAGTTCAAAAAGTAAATTCATCTTTGTCTTTGTTCTTTACGCTAAGCAAGGTCAAAGAGTTGAAGCGACTTCTAAAGCAAAAAAGATCCAGAGTTTACCCCATATTTGGCCTTGGAGTGATCGTCAACAGACATAAAAACACACAAAATACACAAACATAACTCTTCAGATTTGGTTCCACCCTCTTCCCAGTAAAGGCATGGTTTCAGTATCCCTGGAATCAGGATGAGAGGAAAAAAACAGCCATACATAATTGAGTTTTAGCTCTAAGCTTTTTATTTATTTTTTCATTCTCTAAAACTGTAGCTACCCTGAAGAATTCATCATGTTCCAGACGCTGGCTAAGTAAACACTTCCCATACAGGACCTCATTGAACCTTAATCTCTGTGAGGCAGGCACATTTTTGTCCTTCCTTTAAAGACAAGAGAACTGCAGGTGAGAAGAGTTAACTAATTTGTCCAAGGTCACACAGCTAGAACGAGGCCAAGATTTAAACTAAAAAGTCTTAACTTCCAAACACCAAGCTATTTGGTGCAACCTCAAATTTCTGAGACACTGCATTGCATGGAAGTACGCACTGACTCTCAGCCCTCCTAGAAGACTCATTTATTCCCATCAGCTCAAACACAGTGCTGACAACCAGCAAGTCCCTTATCAAATCTTATTTTAATAAAGAATCTTTACAAATACAAATATGCCAAATAGTACTATTAACCAAGCATTATACCTATTAGCAAAGCCACATGCTTCTTTATAATTTCAAATTAGAATATATAGTTTAAAAAAAACTGATAGAAAAAGAAATAAGACTTCTGGTGACGGGGCGGGGGGGGAGGGCGGGGGAGGGATTGGATGAGGAGAAGCTGGTCCAAAGGTACAAACTTCCAGTCATAAGATAAAAAAAGTGGCAGAGATGTAATGTATAACAAGATGACCACAGTTAACACTGCTGTATGAGATATATGTAAGTTGTTAAGAGAGTGGATCCTAAAAGTTCTCGTCAATACGGAAGAAAAATGTTTTTCTTTTATCTATGTGAGATGACAGATGTTAGCTAAACTTGTTGTGGTAATATTTCCCAATATTTGTAAGTCAAACCATTATGCTATACACTTTAAACTTACATGGTGTTGCAGATGTAGAGAACAAACATATGGACACCAAGTGGGGAAGGGGGGGGTATGAATTGGGAGATGGGGATTGCCATATATACATTACTAATAAGAAAAAAAAATCAAATTGTACACTTTAAATATATGCAGTTTATTGTAAGTCAATTTTATCTCAATAAAAGTTCTTAAAGAAGTGGAAAAAAACAAATAAATGGCTGTTTTAAAAACAACAACAAAAAAAACTTACATGGTATTGTAGGTCAATTACATCTCAATAAAACTGGAAATACATATAGTTTTATTAAGAACAGATTGAAATCAGTAGTGGTGAGCACAGTTTAATAGGAGTTACTTAACTAAAAAAACAATTTCTAGTTTGAAAAAAAAAGTCTGTAGATCATGATAAGAATCGACAGCAAAATGAAGGTATGTGCAGACAAATTTTTTTTCTTTTTTTCAAAATATGGGCTCTATTCTGTTTTTGGAAGAATAAATATAAGAAAATGTCCCACAAATATTTATTGAACATCTTTTTCAAAGAGTGAGGTATAACTGACATACATTGTTTTAGTTTCAGGTACACAACAGAAATTTGATCTTTGTATATACTGTGAAATGATCGCCACAGTAAGTCTAGTTCACATCTGTCATCATAGTCATAGAATTTTTTTCCTTGTGATGAGAACTTTGAAGATTTACTCTCTTAGCAACTCTCAAATATGCAATGCAGTATTATTAACTATAGTCACAATGCTGTACTTTACATCCCCATGACTTATAAGTGGAAATTTGTACCTTTTGACTCCCTTCACCCATTTTGCCCCCCCTTTCCTTCACCTCTGGAAACCACCAATGTGTCAAACAAATTTATCATTTCCTCCCACATATCCTTAATACTTCTTACTCCAATATCCCTAATTGTTCGTGTCAAAAATACATGGCTGTTTAAGGTACCAGGTTTAAAAAGTTAAAAACAATCTACCTTCCACTCTATGTAATCTAGTTTCTTTTTGTTCATGAGCATTTTTTATTATGAAAATTTTCAAATAAAAAGATTGAAAGAATAGTAATAACGACTACCCGTAAAAAATTCACCTAGATTCAACAACTGTGAACATTTTGACCATATTTTATTTATCTGCATAACAAAGTATATATTATAACTGTTAAAATTTTGCGGAACTATCTGAAAGGAAGCTGCAAACATCATGGCATTTCAGGTTTTCCCACCACATCACATATAATAAAACTAACAGCAACTTTGATATCATTTAATATCCAATCCACATTCAAAATTTCCAAGCAGGTTTCCTATAGGCTTTTCCTTTTTTGGAACTCTGCTGTAATTAAGGCTCACACACTACACTTGGTGGTTTTGCCTCTTTAGTCTCTCTCAAATCTAGAAGACCATCTCCCCATCTACCCCCACCAGGCATTAACATTTTATAGGAACATAAACAGATGTCTTGTAGAATATCTCACATCTTGGATATGTCTATTTCAAACTTAGTCCAAATAGAGATGTTTAGTCAGTATGAAATACACAGATTTGAGGACTTTGTATGAAAAAGAGAATGTAAAGGATCTCAATAATTCTGACTACATGTAGAAATGATAATGTTTTGGATATACTTGTACCCTTAAAACATATTTTCAAAGTTCATTTCACCTGTTTCTTTCTACTTTTTAAATGTTGCTGTTAGAAACTTAATAATTACAAATGTGGTTCACATTATATTTCTATTGGACAGCATTAGTCTGGAAGCTTGATGGCAGTCACTGAATGATTTTGCAAACATACTTCCTAGGTGGTGTCGGGTGACTAACAGAGTCTATTCCCCCCTGAGCCAGGCCAGGTCTGATCACTTGGTTCAGGTTGCTAACTGCAAAATCTCTCCACTGGAAAACCACACTTTCCTTTTTCCAATTAAGAACGGTGGATCAAGTAAAGAAAGCCCAACGCAACAATGAAGGCCCAACGCAGCCAATAAATAAATAAATCTTAAAAAAAAAAAAAGAAGGAATTGTGCCTAATTCTTAGACGCAACCTTTCCCAGAGTGCTTTAGGATCCAGTAACAATCCTTACAGGAATTAGTTATGACAAGGCAGGTTTCAGTATGAGAGCTGGCATCTTTCTGTGAAGAATTTTTCTCTCTCTCTACTTCTCTCGCCCTTAGTTTTCCTCCTCCTCTCAGAATTCTATTAAGAATTCATTTATTCAGTATTTCACAACCAACCACAGTCATTATTCTTTCTGATGCTCGGACTGGCCCAGATGTGGCCAGTGGAAGCCCCTTCAAGCCAGCTCCTGTGTCGTCTGGGACAATTGCTCTGGACTCCACTTCCTGTTTTCAGGTACCACAAGATACTCCCGGCTTCCGGCTCCATCGGTATCAGCCCTTTCTCTGTGAGGTGCAGATTTCTTTGTGTAAGGAAAGATACTAAGAAACCAAAATCTGACACTGGGGTGCTCTTTGCTACTATGCCTTTCAGTGGACAGAAACCGAAGTATTAAAAAAACATCATGAAATCACATTGAAGTTTCTAATTTAAATTTAATATTGTTTTTAAAAAGCTTATTTAATGTCCACATCTGTATTGCTTTTATACTGAAAAGTTTGTTTTCTACTAATATTAATATATTTACCAATTTGTTTTGTTTTACAATTCAGATTATGATGTATTCCTAACAAAGAGCTTATTGAGCAAAATTTAAAATTTCATGTACAGGGACATCCCTGGTGGTGCAGTGGATAAGAATCCACCTGCCAATGCAGGGGACACAGGTTCCACCCCTGCTCCAGGAAGATCCCACATGCCGCAGAGCAACTAGGCCTATGTGCCACAACTACTGAGCCTGTGCTTTAGAGCCTGTGAGCCACAACTGTTGAGCCAGTGTACCGCAACTACTGAAGCCCGTGCCCCTACAGCCTGGGCTCCACAACAAGAGAAGCCACCACAATGAGGAGCCCAGGTACCACAACGAAGAGTAGCCCCCGCTCTCCACAACGAGAGAAAACCCGTGTGCAGCAACAAAAACCCAAAGCAGCCAATAAATAAATTAATTTATAAAAAAAGAATTTCACGTACAGACACTGCACTGTGACCAAAACGTACTTAAGATAATTTTTTTCCCTATGTGGTTACAGTATCAATTCTATATACAATCAGGATAATTTCACACCATTCTAGTAACTTCTTTGGTACTCTTCTCACAATTTCTTCTGCAAGGGTCACCTATTCATTGCCCTAAAAAATGCTTAAATGCAGTTGTGGCCTTCTACTCTTCTCACAATTTCTTCTGCAAGGGTCACCTATTCATTGCCTTAAAAAAAATGCTTAAATGCAGTCGTGGCCTTCTGTTCCACAGGCCATGCCACAAACATGCAATCTTTATGTGACTGTGTTTTACCAGAAGAAACAGACTGGACCACAAAGTGAACACAAGCAGCACATGGTTCAGGCTCACTGGCATCAACATCACTTGAAAAGCATAAGGTTAAAAAACGCAGAAAAGGAAATGAACACTGGCCTGTATGGGACCAGAGAGCTGAGGGGAAAGCTCACCCTGCAAACGCCGTGCTCCACTCAGTCAGCGGACTTCTCCAACTGCTTGCATTTAAGATAAACGTCCTCATCAACTTACTATTTATTCCAGAGATGGAGGCTAGAAACAAGTTTCCCCCAATTTCAAAAGCCATGTAAAGTCTGAAAGTGAAACAAACGGACTACCTTTTTTTGTCCCTTTTCAAGAAGTTCTTCCCCCCTGCTCTTCCATTGCGGCTTTCTTCGAGATCCATCGTGACCTGAGGAGAAACCACAGCGGGTCAGCCAAAGGCAAGACCGGCAGAAGGCGGGGGTGAGTCTGCAGTTCAGCCGGGCGCTGGGAGCGGAAGGGCGGAGCGCTCGCCGCGATGCTCCGGCGGCCCGTGGCGGGGACGGCCGCAGCGGGGACCTGCCTCTGCGCCCGGCATCCAGCCTTCGCACGCGAGCACAGCTGCAGGGCGGCGCCGCGGCCCGGACTTTGCCCGCCTTCCCTGCGGCTCTGCCTCCCGGTTCCCCTCGTCCCCGGCTTCGCGCTCTGCGCTGGCTCTGCGGGCTCGGGGCAGCGCACTCCAAGACGCGGGGCCAGCTACGAAAACTAGGGGCTGGGGTGTCCCAGGAGCTCCCCGACGGAGAATAAGTCTCACCCGCCCCCCCCGCCCCCCCCACTTGGTCCCCTTGGACTTGTCAATTGGAATCTCTCCCTCCCTCTCCTCCGAAGCTTTCCTCCCATAGGGACCAAGCTCGGGAAACTGGAGAGCCCTTCCCGCGAACATCTCCATCCCGTGCCCAGTCTCGCGCGCCCCTACCTCGGGCTTTCCCTCGGAACGTCCACGAAGACGTGAACCTTGGAAGAAGAGACTCAGACGCTAGACAGAAGACGCGGCGGATCCGAGGAGCAGCCCCCGCTGCTTTGAGCCCCGAGGAGCCGCTGCTCGAATGCGCCCCGGCTTCCAGTGGCGAGGAGAGCAAGGAGGGAGCGCGCAGACCACACCCCGGCGCCTCGCCGCCCAGCCAATCACCCCGACCGCTCGCGACCGCTCCCGGCCCGCTTGATTGAATGCGCATTGCACGACGAGTTACGAAAACAGGTTGGAATTGCGCGAGGAATGTCCTCGCTTCTTTTGCCCCTCAGCATAAGGGCGAGTAGAGGAACCTTATCAGCTGAATCATCAAGGACTTTATAGAGTTCTGTCCGTACAAGTCCAAGGAAGCCTCCACATCCACGAAAGTATGTACATGTAAGTGTACATATACAGTTCGTTCCTTGTGGCTCGAGTAGATGAGGGAAATTTTCTTCGGGATCGCATGCACTGTATTTAATAAAACAACCTCCGACCTTGCCCATTCTGTAGCCAAAACGAGTTAAAATTCCCTTCCAAACAGCACCTTTAAAAAGGCCAGGTGAAATGTTTCTGCAAGCGTCTTTCTTCAGTACGCTTGACAGTTCCTAAGGTGTATCTGTTCATGTTTTGTTTGAAGAGAAATAAAAAGAAATAGGAAGGTATTTTTTAAACATATAAGTCGAAACGGACATTTCAAGGTAGAAATATAAAAGAATGTCATATTTTCGGATTTAAGGTGAATGCCCATGTTTTTCTCAGGGTGTTTTAAAACTCTTACATTTTCATTAGGATTCTTAAAGTATCGTGTATTTTAGCATATTATGTTAGTTGTAATTTAATTCCATATTCACTGTTGACATTTACAGCTTTTTCTGGTCCCCTCTTTTCCTCAAGTTGATGAAAAGTAAGTGCAGTCTTCACAATTCAAATTCATAAAGCAGCGTTAACTCACATGGGAGCTTTTCATACTTATCAACTCAGGGGAAATGGATGTTTTTGTAACCTTTTGTCTGAGGTCTTCCACTAACAGGAGTTACCTCTCAGCTCGCTGCAAAAGTTTAAAAGAAAATCCTTCTATTTTTTTACTGCATAGTGCATTTTCCATAGTTCCTCTAAGTAACTCATACTTCAAAGCCATAATTTTCTTTCCATCCTGTATTCCAGATTTTCCTTGCCTTTATTTTTTTTTTTTGTCATACAATCAGGTTTCTTTTTTTTTTACAAACTGTTGATTAGACCTTCTAACAGTCCACTCATTTTCTCTGTGTTCCAATTGTATATGCATATGTACAGCATTGGCCCAACTATTTAAAGGCTTAACACCAACCCTTTGTTCCACCTGGGACAAATGTATAATGCTGTCAGCTACAACTGGCATTTGCCATTGATTTTTGCCATCTACCTCTACAAAGATTAAATCTTGTGCTGCTGCAGCTGCTGACTGCCAACACCCCCCTGAAAGGTGTTCAGGGTGGAGAGCTGAAATGAGGCCCTCTGTGCTCTGCGAAAAACTGGCAGAACAGGTTGTTAGATAGTTATTTTCAGGAGCCAACCTTATGGGCCCACTTCTTGTATCTCCTCATATCTAGAAAAACACTAAAATCCTTCATGGTGAGGACTGCTCCTTGTGACTAACAGTAACCTTTTGTAAACAGTATGTGATTGCATATTGACTGATTGCATGTTTTTTCCTTTCACCAAACCACATATGTACTGAGCTTCCCCGCTGCCTCTTTGGAATAGTTTCTCAGAGCTATCGGAGATGCTGTCTCCCAGGCTGCAGTCCTAATGTTACCGTGTAGAGCTCAATTGGACTCCATGTTAGATCTGTTTCTTTGACTTTAACCTTTGCTTTTTGTTGTCCTCTTACCAAGGCTGGTCATTCTTGGAGATCTTTTGTAAGACTGATGGCCCTTTCACCTTACTTCCTCACAGCCCCTCCCTCTCTGATTCTATAAAACAAACTGGCATCCAGAACCCAATAAGATGGTTTTTTTAGGAGATATTAGTCTGCCATCTTCTCAGTTTGCTGGCTTTTGGAATAAAGTTGTATTCCTTGCCTCAACACCTTGTCTCTGATTCATTGGCCTGTCGTGTGGTGAGCAGAACCAGCTTGGACTTGGTAACACTAATTTTGCGCCAAATAAAACTTAACTTGCAACCCTCGTGTTGTGAATTTTTTTTAAGTCGACAATGCTTTCCTCTTTCTCCCATGTGTTTTTGTTGTTGTTTAAATTTATTTTTGGCTGTGTTGAGTGTTCATTGCTGTGTGCGGGCTTTTTCTAGTTGTGGCGAGCAGGGGCTACTCTTTATGTGCCGTACAGGAGCTTCTCATTGCAGTGGCTTCTCTTGTTGTGGAGCACAGGCTTCAGTAGTTGTGGCACTCGGGCTCAGTAGTTGTGGCGCACGGGCTTAGTTGCTCTGCAGCATGTGGGATCCTCCCCGGTCAGGGCTCGAACACGTGTACCCTGCATTGGCAGGCAAATTCTTAACCACTGCGCCACTAGGGAAGTCCCTCCCATGTGTTTTTAATCTGATTCATGCCTCTGCTCTTTGTTTCCACTTTTGTTTTACCTTTAGTTTATGTGATCTTGTTACATATTTTATATATCCTTAAAAAAATGCCCTAAATCCTAACAATGCCCTAAACAATGCAGGATTTTTTTTTAATTCAATTTAGTTGGTTTACAATATTGTGTTAGTTTCAGGTGTACAGAAAGTGACTCAGTTATATATATATATATACATATGTATATTCTTTTTTAAGATTCTTTTGCATTGTAGGTCATTACAAGATATAGAATATACTTCTCTGTGCTATACAGTAGGTCCTCATTATTTATTTTATATATAGCAATGTGTATACGTTAATCCCAAACTTCTAGTTTATCTCTCCCCCCCTTCCCCTGTGGTAACCTTGTTTATTTTCTGTCTGTGAGTCTATTTCTGTTTTGTAAATAAATTTATTTGTATCATTTTTTTAGATTCCACATAAAAGGGATATGATATTTGTCTTTGACTTCACTTAGTATGATAATCTCTAGATCCATCCATGTTGCTGCAAATGGCATTATTTCATTTTTTTTTTTATGGCTAACAGGATATTTTTTAAAGTATTACACATATTATGCTGATTTCTACAGGCTTGAGCTTCAGGTGAAACTCTCTATCAAGGACATACATAGTTTAAGGATCAGAATAGCCCAGAGAATTTTTAATGAAGCTGTGTCTTTCCATTATATATATATGTGTGTGTATGTGTGTGTGTATATATATATATATATATATATATATATATATATATATATACTTTTTTTTTTTTAGTTGCTTTGCTTCACTGACATGAAGACATGGATATAAAATACAATGGGCCTAAAACAATGGACAGTTCTAGCTACACCCAAGCCACAGTCCTTAACTTTAAAGACTTTAACTCGTCTCACATTCCTGCCAGCCACTCCTGTAATATCAAACAGCTGAGCTAGGCACTGCCTCTTTGAGCCTGATTAACTTTGGTGAAACCCCTTAGAAAGCAGCCCCTTTGCAAGTCTCAACTCACACACCTTCATTCAAGCAGCTACTTTTCCTTTTTGAAGTGTGCTTCCCCATAATTCTGTACCTTCCTGTCCTCCACCAGTATGTAGTCCTTTCACCAACTTTAACGTACTCTGCCAGTAATCAAGATTTGCATCCCTGCTGCAGTCTCTTCTGAACATACCTGAGAGAATAATAATAACAACTAACATTGACTAAGCCCAGGCGGTGTACCAGAAACTATCCCAAGCACTTGAAAGAGATTAACTCATTTAATCCTCACAATTATCCTCTGACATGTGTACTCTTATTGTTACTCCCATTTTACAGTGAAAGAAACTGAGGTTGACATTACGTGCCCAAAATCACATAGCTGGTAAGCAGCTGACCCAGGGCTTGAAAGCAGTCCAGCTCCCAGCCCTCATAAATACACTCTTAACCCCTGGCCTACACTATGGTACACTGTTATAGTACACTCTTCTGTATTGCCTTTTCGAGCCCCATGAAACATCCCAAAAGCCCCTATGACTGCATCCTAGAAATCCTGCAATGGCTCCTTACCACCAGCGATATCATATCTCAGAGTTTCCACTTGGCTTTTAAGGACTGTAACACTCTGTCTCTCTCTGACCACCTTCATTCACCACTTTCTTACACTCTCTCCCTTGCCCCCAACACATACGTAGGTGTTCACTCCATTTCAGCCCAACTCGCCTCTCAGATGATTTGCTCTTTCACTCTGTGCCTTTCCACATGTAAATCTTTAAATTAACTTACAGCAATTTTCTTTTTTGGTAACTAACTCCACAAACAACCTGGACTTAGAGTCAAGTACTACTTCTGCTGTTTTTGCTGTATAAGTTTCAATAGGTTACTTAACTTTTCAGTCCCTGAGTTGTCTCTTTGGTAAAAAGGAGATAGTGATGGTACCTTATAGAGTTATTGCAAGATTAAGAGATTCGTGTATTTAAAAGTCTTGTACAGTGCCTGAAACACATTAAACACTCAACAATTGCTTTATATTAGTAATGAAAACCCTCTTCTCAGTCTATTTTTGCCCTTCCTTGGCGTTCTTTATTCTGTTACTTTCAACAGAGTAATAGAGGGGAAAAAATACTACCTAAATAATAAAGAAAATGAACGAATATAGTATCATTTCACACCTTTATTGCCACTTTCCCCAGCGTCTGTCACCATAAATATTGCAATAACTTCAAAACTGGTCTCTCTGTTTCTACCTTTACCCCTATTTTTTTTTTCATCTCCCATGTGCCATTTATTCAGAAGAAACAGGAAAATGTGCTCCATTAAAAACAAAGATGTAAATTGAGGAAAAGAAACTCAAGAAATCCAAAAAATGTGTAATTAAATATCTTTACCCTCTTTAACAGTCTCTCCCCACCTTCTCCTCCCCAGGGTCTGCTGTTAAGAGTAGGTCAAGTCAAATTATGTCATGATCCAATGGTTTCCCCTCTCAATGAGAGTAAAATCCAAAGTATTTCCTGTGGCCTGTAAGTCCCTCCATGACCTGGCCCCTCTCACCTCTGACCTCATTTCCTGTTACTCTTTCCTGGGTTATTCACTTCCTGTCTCATCAGCCTTCAGTTCTTTCATCATCTAAACATGCTTCAGCCTCAGGGTGTTTGCACTTACCACTACCTCTGCATGAAACTCTCTTCCCTTAAGCTGGCTGTACTACACGTCTCATTTCTTCAGTTTTTTCAGCTCTTTACTCAAATGTCAAGCTGTTTTGTTTGAAGAACCTAGAAACAGTGTGTGGCACATAGTAAATGCTGAATAAATACATTTTAAGCAAATAGGAAAAAAATGAATGAGCAGGTTGACTCAGAAAAACGTGGACTAAGTAGGGCCTTCCCTGGCGGTCCAGTGGTTAAGACTCTGCCCTTCCAACGCAGGGGGTGCGGGTTCCATGCCTAGTCCGGGAGCTAAGATCCAACACGCCATGGTGCAGCGAAAAACAAAAACAACAACAACAAAAACCTGGACTAGACATGAAATGCTATATAGGCTTTTGGTTCTTATGTTTATGCTGCTTAAAGTTTTTCAGATTATTTGAGCTTATACTTACGGGGATGTTTCTTCATTAATCTGGGCTTCAGTTCAGTCAGTATTTGTTCCACAAACATTTACTGAGTGCCTGCCATAAGCCAAAAATTGTGCTAAATTGTAGTGTTAGATGGTGTAAACATTATATTCTGCCTTCAGGGAGATTGTAGAGTATTTTATTTATAGAAGTTCTTCTGGCCCAGATAGACTGGGATTGTGTGTTTTATTGTTTATTTGTTTGTATTGCATTTCGTATAGTGCTTTTCCTGTGGTAGAGATACCATAAATACCATTGTCAGGCTAGTTGCCTTCTTTTCTTTTTTTAAAAAATATATTTATTTATTTATTTACTTGGTTGCACCAGGTCTTGGTTGTGGCAGGCAGGCTCCTTAGTTGCTGTTTGTGGGCTCCTTGCTTGTGGCCTATGGGCTCCTTAGTTCTGGCATGTGAACTCTTAGTTGCAGCATGGATGTGGGATCTAGTTCCCTGACCAGGGTTCAAACCCGGGCCCCCTGCGTTGGGAGCACAGAGTCTTATCCACTGCGTCACCAGGGAAGTCCCACCTTATTTTCTTTGAAACTGTTTGCCATCCAAAATAATATCAACCTCTTCTGAAACACACATTTCTACCCTACATCAAGAAAAACTAATATGCAAAGATCTACCAAACAACTCAATCTTTTTTCATTGAGATATAATTGATATGTATCATTTTATTAATTTCAGGTATACAGCATAACGATCCAATATTTGTGTATATTGTGAAATGGTCACCACAATAAGTCCACTTAACATCCATCACTATGTATAGTTACAGAGTTTTTTCTTGTGATAAGAACTTTTAGATTTTACTCTCTTAGGAACTTTCAAATGTGCAATGCAGTATTATTTACAACAGTCACCATGCTGTACATTACATCTTCATGACTTATTTATTTTATAACTGGAAATTTGCACCTTTTGACTCCCTTCACCCATTTTTCCCACTCCCATCCCCCGCCTCTGGCTACCGCCAATCTATTCTCTGTATCTATGAGCTTGTTTTTTGTTTTTTTTTTTAAGATTCCACATACAAGTAAGATCATACAGTATTTGTCTTTCTCTATCTGACTTAGTTCATTTAGCATAATGCCCTCAAGCTCCATCCATGTTGTCAAAAATGGCAAAATTTCATTCTTTTTTATAGCTGAATAATATTGCATTGAGTGTATATATATATATATATATACCACATTTCCTTTATTCAGTGGACACTTAGGTTGTTTCCATATCTTGGCTGTTGTAAATAATGCTGCAATGAACATGGGTGTGTATATATCTATTTCAGTTAGTATTTTTGGTTTCTTTGGGTAAATACCTAGAAATGGAATTACTGGACCAAATGGTAGTTCTATTTTTAAATTTTTGAGGAACCTCTACCCTGTTTTCCATAATGATGGTACCAATTTACATTCCAACCAGTAATGCACAATGGTTCTCTTTTCTCCACATCCGCACCAACGCTTCCAGACAACTCAGTCTTAAATGTAAAGAGTATTTGCCATACAAGTCCCGTAAATGGTGAGTTTCTCTCAGTGCATTGAAATATTAGATATTAAATGTGGAACCACCAGTATTTTAGCTACTTTCATTAGTTCTCTTTATCTTACAGCCTATTAATCTATTCACAAAATGAACCTTAATTCCAATTCCTTGCTTTTTAATTTCTGTAAATGTGTTAATGTTTTTTTCTTTAATGTAGAATTTTCAGAAGTTTTAAATTATGCCATTAATAGAAAATCCATTACATGTGTTTCTGTCAATCAACAAGCATTGACTAAAAATGTATTCTGAAGAATGTAAAGGCTCTCTGCTTGTATATTTAGATGAACATTTATACCCTATCTTATCTTATCTTAATCAACCCTTCATTATCTTTTAAAGCCACTCTTACCATTTATCTACTGTGCTTTCACCTACTTTTCCTTCTTCTCCTAAGAAGAGAATTTTTAATTCTTCAGAAGGTTCTTCTTCCCATGACTCTTTTGCTGTAACTCCTGTGTATTTCTTTCTCTGATCTCTCCAATAATTCATTTCCCCTATTTTTCCTACCTCTTCTATTTAGCCAGTGAGTCCAAACTGAAGGTTTAATAGAAAAAAAGGAATGCAAATTCACATTTTGGTCCAAAGAGCAAGACAAATGACAGGTGTGGCAACAGCAGTCAAGGATCCACACACTCTCCACCCATTAATGTGTAATTACTTTTATGTACAAAGGACGTATGACTGTCTTAATGACAGGGGAAGTTGAATGAACTCCCCTGAACTCACGTTGGATTACATCAGATTGCTTCTATGCACACGTGCACTTAAAAAAAAAAAAAACATTTAATGTGAGTATATTGCTCTCCAAAGAGGTTATCTCTCTTAACGTTGTTTAACCAATGGATGCAATAGCCTTAACATGGGTGAAATGGTGATCAGAAGATAACAAATTGTGGGAATTCCCTGGTGGTCCAGTGATTCAGAATCCGCCTTCCAATGCAGGGGACATGGGTTTGATCCCTGGTGGGGAGGCTAAGATCCGACATGCTGTGGGGCAACTAAGCCTGCGCACCGCAACTACTGAGCCTGTGCGCTCTGGAGCCCAGAGTTCGCACGCCACAACTAGAGAAGCCTGTGCACCGTAAGGAAGAGCCTGCACACCACAAGGAAAGATCCCACAGGCCGCAACCAAGACCCTACACAGCCAAATAAATAAATATTAAAAAAAAAAAAAAAAAAAAAAACTCTTGTGGAGATAAATGAGATAATGTATGTAAAAGGGCTTAAAAAAAAAGAGATAACAAGTTGACTTAATTTAAAACTGAATAACTTAGCCATGTATCAAGTCAATGACAAATAGGAGCCTGAATTTTACTCCTCTGTGAATCCTTCTCTGTCTATACTAACCATAACTGATTTTTACCCACCCCCATCCTACTGCTAATTATCTGTACCTCTCATTTGTTATTTATTATCAATGTTTTACATGATTAGGAATTTCCTTTTATTTTTTAATAGCACAGCAACTTAAACAAATAAAGATTCAATACATGCTTGTTGAAACTAGTAAGTGCTGAGTGTCTGATGTCAGAGCCAGCTTTATAGATATTACACCAGTGGGTCAGTTGCTTAAATTGGTGCTTTGAAAGTTCTATAGCCTTTATCAGCCTCTAGTAGCATCCTTAAGACTCCATTAGAGAATCATCCCTTTGAGTAAGTCACTGTCTTCTATTAAAATAAATCTACCATAATAGCACAAGAAGATTTTTTAAATGATTTGCAGAATTAATGGGAGAGAGGACAAGGCAGTAAAATCAAGGGAAAGATGAGAACGAAGTGAAGCTTGAGAGGCTTTGAATTATAACTGCATCGCTTATCGACTGAGTGGTTTTGGACAGGTTACTCAAACCTTGATTTGTGCATTGTTAAAATGGAGACAATAGCAGAATCCACCTAAGGTTTTTGTAAGACGTAAATTGGGACTTCCTAGGTGGTGCAGTGGGTAAGAATCCGCCTGCCAATGCAGGGGACTTGAGTTTGATCCCTGCCCCAGGAAGATCCCACATGCCTCGGAGCAACTAAGCTGGTGCGCCACAACTACTGAGCCTGCACTGTAGAGCCTGTGAGCCACAACTATTGAGCCTGTGTGCCGCAACTACTGAAGCCCACTCGCCTAGAGCCTGTGCTCCACAACAAGAGAAGCCCCCACAACCAGGAGCCCGTGCACCACAATGAAGAGTAGCCCCTGTTTGCCGCAACTAGAGAAAGCCCGTGTGCATCAACAAAGACCCAATGCAGCCAATAAATAAATAAATGTATTAAAAAAAGGAAGTAAATTGCGTGAGACTTGAAAAGTATTTGGTACTGAGAAAGTAGTATTATTACCCTGATAGACTAATAAAGAAGGTAAATGAAATAAGGAATAAAAATTAATAACTTGAGAGTAAAAGTGTAATATCTGAAAAGAGCTAGTGATGCACACTGAAAGTAAATAATGATATGGGAATGATTATAAATAATTCTTTGAAATAAAGCTAAAAAGAATGCAAAAATCATCTTAAAGAAATTCATATTTAAAGGCAGCAACTAACCAAATAGCTCCTCATTGCATATATCACAATGGATTAATACTCAATATTTAAAGAGTTCATATAAGTGTATAAAAAAATTCAAAAGCCCAAATAGAACTGGGCAAAATAGGCAATTCACACACAAAAAGGCAATAGCACTCTGGGAAACAAAGTAGAAATATAGTGAAATGGTCACACGAACTGCAAAAAAAATTCAAATTAAAACAGCAAGAATATTTTGAAAAATGAGACAAGTGAAGTAAAATAGGTGGGAAGTGAAAATTATTAAAATGAGTAAGGAAACAATGTGGCAATATATATTTTAAATGTTTGACTCAATTCAGTGTTAGGAAATCAGTCCTAAAGAAATAATCCAAAGTACAGGAAAAATATTGGGCACAATGATGTTCATTGTTGCTTTATTTGATAACAGTGAAAAATGAGAAGTAAACTAAATACTTAGCCACATATGAATGACTGAGAAATTATGATGCATTCACTTAGAGTATAATATAAAATGTATAGCTAACATCATACTTCTCAGTAAAAAGCTGAACACAGACATAAAGCGCAGCAGTATTTTTTTGGATTCATCTCCTAAAGTAAAGGAAATGAAAGCAAAAATAAACACATGGGGGACTTCCCTGGTGGCGCAGTGGTTCAGAATCTGCCTTCCAATGCAGGGGACAGGGGTTCAAGCCCTGGTCTGGGAAGATCCCACATGCCGCGGAGCAACTAAGCCCTTGCGCCACAACTACTGAGCCTGCACTGTAGAGCCTGTGAGCCACAACTACTGAGCGCACATGCCACAACTACTGAAGCCCGGGAGCCTAGAGCCCGTGCTCCGCAACAAGAAAAGACACCGCAATGAGAAGCCCGTAAACCACAACAAAGAGTAGGCCCCGCTCACTGCAACTAGAGAAAGACCACGCACAGCAACGAAGACCCAATGCAGCCAATAAATAAATAAACAAATGAGACCTAATTAAACATAAAAGCTTTTGCACAACAAAGGAAACCACTGACAAAAGACAACCTACTAAATAGGAGTAAATAGTTGCAAATGATATGACCAATAAGGGGGCTGTATCCAACACTTATAAACACCTCATACAACTTAACATTAAAAAAACAAACAACCCAATTTAAAAATGGGCAGAAGAACTGAATAGACATTTTTCCAAAGATGAAATGCAGATGGCCAACAGGCACATGAAAAGATGCTTTACGTTGCTAATCATCAGGAAATGTAAATCAAAACCAGTGAGATACCACCTCACACGTGTCAGAATGGCTATTGTCAAAAAGAACATAAATAACAAGTTGTTGGTGAGGATGTGGAAAAAGGGAACCCTTGTACACCATTGGTGGGAATGTAATTTGATGCAGCCACTGTGGAAAACAATATGGAGGTTTCTCAAAAAACTAAAAATAGAACTACCATATGACCCAAAAATGTCACTCCTGGATAGATAGCCAAAAAAAGCAAAAACACTAATTTGAAAAGATACGTGAACCCCAATGTTCATAGCAGCATTATTTACAATTGCCAAGATATGGAAGCAAACAAAGTGTCCATCAACAGATAAATGGATAAAGAAAATGTATATATGTATACAATGGAATACTACTCAGCCAAAACTAAAAATGAAAATTTGCCATTTGCAGCAAAATGGATGGATTTGGAGGGTATTATGCTAAGTGAAGTAAGTCAGAGAAAGACAAGTACTGTATGGTATCACTTATATATGGAATCTAAAAATACAACAAACTAGCGAATATAACACAACAAAAAACAGACTTACAGATATAGAGAACAAACAAGTGGTTACCAGTGGGGAGAGGGGAGGTAGGAGGGGCAAGATAGGGCTAGGGAATTAAGAGGTACAAACTTTTAGGTATAAAATAAGCTACAAGGATATATTGTTGAACACGTGAAACATAGCCAATATTTTATAATTACTGTAAGTGGAGGATAATCTTTAAAAATTGTGAATCACTATATTGTACACTTTTAACTTATATTGTACAGCAACTATACTTCAATAAAAAGTAATTAAAAAAATAATGTACCTTCAAAGAATTTGCAATAACATTGAAAAATACCTATGTTAATATGCAAGGAAAAGGGCGGGGGACATTGTGACAGCATGATATTGGCTATGTAAAAGAAATTAATTGATGTAATATTAGAAAAGTATATCAAAAGGTGAAGAATGTAAACAACAAGATCCTACTGTAGAGCACAGGGAACTATATCCAATATCCTGTGATAAACCATAGTGTAAAAGAATATTGAAAAAAAGAATGTATGTATGTATATTACTGAAACACTTTGCTGCACAGCAGATTGGCACAACATTGTCGATCAACTATACTTTAATAAAATAAATAAATAAAATACATATCTTACAAAAAACTTTTTTGAAAACACCTCACAATGAGAAAAAGAAGGTGAAGAATGGTTGTTTTTATAGTGATAAAAGTTATGTCAGTTTTTTCTTTAAATTTTTTTGTATTTTACAAATTTCCTATATTAAAAGTGTAGGAAATTCCCTGGTGGTCCAGTGGTTAAGACCTGTGCTTTCACTGCAGTGGCACAGTTCAATCCCCGATCCAGGAGGAGAAGAAAGATCTCATAAGGCGAGCGGCGTGGCCAAAAAAAAAAAAAAAAGTATTATTTTTACAATTGAAAAAGTAGTATTTTGTGTAAAGCATGGAGATAGGCATACAGAAGAGGTTCCACGACCCTGGTTACTGTATCCATCTTTCAGTGGGGTTTGCTGTTTATTAAGGAGCAAACAGCCACCTTTAGTGAAGAACAAAATTAACTGGCTAAGGCAAGTAATGTGGAGAATTCTCAATATTCTACATTTATTCTAAAATTTCTATTTCTGAAAATTCCTTTAACATGTTTTTAAAGAAAGCGAGAAAGGGGCAGGGAGAAAGATAGAGTTAAAAATAGAGAGATGTTTCTTTAAGTGATAGGAAAACATATGGTAGAGTGGAATCACCGGATCCCAGCTTCCGTTTTGCCATCCACTGTGTAACATGGCTACATTTTATCTAATTGGTGCTTCCCTGTCAACCTCAAAGTGTCATGGAGAAAATCAAAGACCTAGAGGTACTTTTCCTGACTAACCATCATGTACCTCGACCTAAGGGAGGTAATAAGGAGGAGGAAAGACCATTTAGGGACTTAATTGTCATTCCCCTGAAGAGTGGAACTCCATGAGAGTAGGAATCTTGTGTCTTTTTTTTTTAACTGAAGTATACTTGATTTACCATGTTGTGCCAGTCTCTGCTGTATAGCAAAGTGACTCAGTTGTACACATATAGACATCTGTTTTTTATATTCTGTTCCATTATGGTTTATCATAGGATATTGAATTTTTTATGCCGTGCAGCTAGTGCCTAGTACAAAGCACAGCACAGATAGTAGGTACTCAATTCCCGTCTGTTGACTGGACTTAGCATTATTTGACATATTAAAGCATATCCAAGCCAATAAAGATGGACTTAATTGGAACAACTATTTCTTTCTTTCTTTCTATTTATTTATCTATTTTTATTTATTTATTTATTTATTGGGTCTTCGTTGCTGTGCATGGGCTTTCTCTAGTTGCGGAGAGCAGGGGCTACTCTTCATTGTAGTGTGCAGGCTTCTCAGTGCGGTGGCTTCTCTTGTTGCGGAGCACAGGCTCTAGGCTTGCAGGCTTCAGTAGTTGTGGCGCACGGGCTTAGTTGCTCTGCGGCATGTGGGATCTTCCTGGACGAGGGATAAAACCCGTGTCCCCTGCATTGGCAGGTGGATTCTTAACCACTGCACCACCTGGGAAGTCCCATGGAACAACTATTTCTTTCTTGATTCATCTTTTCTTTACTTAAAATTTGTAGTAGTGAGCACTGTGTGACCAGGGCTCTGCTAGATGCTGGAGATGGGAAGAGGAAGGAACACAAAGTCCCTCAAGTTGTGTACGTGTGTTTCCAGGGGTGAAAATTATTTTAGTATACATGATGGATGTTTTGTTTTTGTTTTTTACAAACAAAATTGAACTTTTACATCTGAAGTGACGACTATCCTCTTCAAAGTAAATACCCAAGGAAACTATGAACCAATTTCAATGATGCTTGCCAAGAAATAACATCATTTGAACATTTGGGGTGATTTGTCCTTAGATTCTACTGAAATGTGATTTGAATGTCCTCAATAGTAGCAAATCTTGCCTTATGCTGATAAATTTAAGTTTTAGAAACAGGTCATTTGACATTGGACAATGTGTTTATTCTTACTGCAACTGAAATTCATTTTGAAATTAGACAGTGAATGTAGAGCAGTTAGCTTAGTACCTGAATGTCTAAGTTCTGAACATTTTCCTCTGTTGTTCTCGTTATTATTAGTAGGCTAGTGGGTGACTTCCTTAAGAGAAGTTTCAGCTAAAAATGAAATACGGCTATAAAGGAATGAGCTCAATTTTCTTGTGTGCTCAGCAAATTTGTTCTGAAGATTATTTCTAAAGGAAAATCCCTTCAATATTCAGTGCTTATTTGGTTGGATCACTCCTAGTATATATCCATTTAATCATTCTCTTACTTTATTGCCAAACCTTTTGCCCTCAGACATCAGCACTGAGGAATGCCTAACACAATAATAGTTACCTTAAATGGTTTTTGAACTTTCAGGGTTCACAAAAAATGTCACTTCTGTTTTAGTTTTTCAATTGCTTTATGATTCATTGACTTTGAACTTGTCTGATCTTGAACTCTCTCCTGGGAGCAAGGTTAAATCAGTTCAACAAGCTGATGTTCACTCACTTATATTTTTCAAAAAGATTTTGTATTATTTCAAAAGACACATCTACTTAAAATATACTTCCCTGTCACAGGGACATTGTGCTAATAGACCAGGTTAGATCTGATTTTACAATTGTATCTTATTAGGAAGCGTTTCATTTTGCATTTGTATTGGAAATCACTCATACATCCATTCAGCAATATGAATTGAGCACCTTCTGTATGTCATGTGCTATTATATGTGCTTGGCAGCCATCTATGGACAACAACAACAAAACCCCTGCCCAGGTAAATCTTACATTTGGTGGTGGGGTAGACAGATCAACAATAGAAGAAAATAAATGATTTACTATGTTAAAAGGAGGGACGTGCTTTTTTGAGAAAATAGAGCGAAGGAAGGAGATTGTGCCAGTCAGGGAAAGATTACAGTTTTAAGTAGGATGACCTCATGTGACCAAGACAGGGTGAAGCTGAGGAAGGTTTTCAGTGATGCAGTTCATATCTTGGGAATCCTTGCATATTAATACTTTTAAAATTATTTCTGTAAAATAGTTTCTACTGCAGGGTAATTCTCATGCTCCTGTGTTTCTTTCTAGATTAACGGATGCTTAGGCTTGTAAGAGAATTTAGAGGTCATCTTATGCAGGCCTTTTATTGCACTGAGTCTCTGAAATGCTGAGGAACTTGACTGAAGGCCATGTAATCAGAAAGAAGGTCAAGTTAACAAGATAGGTTTTCTGACCCTGAGTTTGCTGCTCTTTCTGTCGCATTGAGAGGGGATTCTAACGGTGAGGATTTCATATTGGCTAGTATGGGATATGTGTTAGGTGGACAGGTGCCATCAAACTCTCTAGCTGTTTTACTTTACCTTTGTGTGAAGTTTCCCTCACTTTGGTTTTATTTTTGCCCTTGACCAATTATGTTATGGACCAGGGTTCTTGGCCTCCTTAATTAGTAGAAATTGATAAGAGGCCAGTCAAGAAATTCAGGCAAGGCTGTATTGGGGCTCCTACCGCAGCAGAGGGAGAGAGAGCAAGTAACAGTTTCTCTTGCTTGCCGGCTTGCTCCCCAGGGTGGGGCGAGTTGATTCCTTAAATGGGGTGAGGGTAGGGGTGGGTCCAGGGGTCGGGCTGAAGGGGGTGACTTAGGTAGTTTGCCCATCCCTTTGGTGGTGGTGTGTGCAGGGGCTATGCCCAGGACACTGCTTTTGCTTCCAGCTCTTCAGAGGTGGCAGTTGGGTTTTTGGTCTTTTTGTATCATGTTGTCCATAATTTGCCCCAACTACACATGCACACAGTTATTTTTAGTCCTGTTTAGTTTCTTTGTATTTTGTTGCTCAAGAGATGTTTGTCCAGGTGCAAACACTGCAGCAAAGGGTCCCAGGTCCCAGGTGCCAGCCTGTCCTAAACAGGCAAGTTAGACTTGCCTGTTTTAGTCACCAATTTTCAAGACCCAGGAGAAGGGCTATAGGTTCTACAGTACACTCTATCTATTTGCCTTAGTAGTGTCTGAAGTCCAATTATCTGGGATTCTAAAGCTGGCCAACTGAGGCCCGGGGTTTATTTTATTGTACACACTTAAAAATGCATGAAAGAAATATTGCTCATTACAAGTTGAATTTTTGTTGTAACTCATAATTAAATTATCTGTTAGAATACTTTAAACGATATTAACATTTCTAATATTAGAAAATGAGGACAGGGACTTCCTAGGTGGCTCAGTGGCTAAGAATCTGCCTGCCAATGCAGGGGACACAGGTTCAATCCCTGGTCCAGGAAGATCCCACATGCCATGGAGCAACTAAGCCCATGAGCCACAACTATTGAGCCCATGTGCCACAACTACTGAAGCCCATGCACCTAGAGCCCATGCTTCACAACACGAGAGAAGCCATGGCAAAGAAGAGCCCATGCACTGCAATGAAGAGCATGCCCCCCCCGCCGCAACTAAAGAAAGCCCTTGAACAGCAACAAAGGCCCAATGCAGCCAATAAATAAATAAATAAAAACATTAAAAAGAAAAGAAAATGAGGACATAATGCTAACCACAGTGGTGTAAAAGAAATTGCAAAACTTGTAATTTATCACATAACCTTTTCTTGAGACTGATGAATTCTGATTCTTATCTTGTAATTGGTTTTCCTTGTGTTAGTCCTTCCCAGTGAGGAATTCTGTAATTCTGCCAAACATTTAACTGTATTTTTCTGTTGCCTGACATAGCATGCCATGACCTTGTAGCTGTTGTATTGCTTCTAGTTGCCGTCATACTGCAGTGTCCTTTTCCAGAAACTGGAAATTTAATTTGCAATTAATATGCTGCTATCATCTCTAGCTTTGTTCCTTTTATTTTATTGAATACTATGCATTACAGTCAAATATGCTCACCCAAGCCAAGTATATTATCCTGTTTTTATTTCATCACTTGACAAAGGCGAACTTGCTTGCTATTCTAAGTCCAGTTTTTCTCGTTCTCCATCATCTTTGTTGCTCTTAAAGATGGTAAATTCTCAAGATCATGCTTTAGAATTGCCACCTGGGTGGCTAAACTCATCTCACATTGAGCCCTGAACTTTTGATCCTGTCCCCAAATTTGCTTCTCTTTCAGATGGGCATCTGAGTACAGAGCACCACCATTTACTTTGTAAAAGAAACCTGGGGGGAGGGGAGGAATCAGCCTTGGCACCCGCCCCTTCCCCATCACCCTTACTTTGTGTGTCAGATTTGAATCCATTTTCTTCTCACCAGTGTTAACAACCTTGCCCAAACAATTATAACCACTCTACTCTCTTCCTGGGGCTACTATGAAAGCTTCCTACCTCGTTTCTCCATATCCATTCTAGAACCGTTCTAATTTACTCTCTGCACAGCAGCCAAAGTAACTTGTAAAAATGCACATATGGCCGTGGAACACCGCCAGGTAAGACGTGCGATGGCTTTCTATTGCTCTCAGGTTCAGTTCCAAAGGCCCTCCATGATCTGGCTTTTGCTCAGATCTCTGGCTACAGGCTACTTCTCTCCTTGCTCCTTCATGATCCAGCCACACCGGCCTCTATCAGCTCCTTGGAACTCCGTTGTTCACAGTGTTCTTCCCACCTACCCCCCTGGAGTGATCTTTCTCTACCTTCTCTTACCAGTCACAGGTGGCCAACATGTATTTGCATGAGAATGTTCATGCGGTGTGCACACCCACACCCACACACATACACACACACCATTATCAGCTGGCTGATTCATTCTTCTGTCTTAGTCGAGAGTGACTTCCTCAGGGAAATGTTCCCTAGGCTTCCAGGTTAGATTTGGTCATCTTGATAGTAGTCCAGAGAGTACATTTTACTTCTCCCTCCTATCAAACATTACAATTGCAATTTTTGCCCATTACAAAATGTATCTTTCCCAGTGAGATATAAGGTTTGTAAGCGCAGCCCATCTCTGCTTTCTTCTTCTGTTTCCCAGCAAATGAAGCACAGTGAGCACTCAGTAAATATTTACTGAATGAAGGAATGCCTAAATTAATATCACTGCTCATCCCCTTGCCTTTCTCTCATTATACTGGGCACTCCTCTTTTGGGGTCATCATTCCACATTTGTAGAACAAGATTGCAAGATCGTAGCTGGAAAACATCACTACGTTCATTTGACATTGTCAGAAAGATTCCTTTAAAGATGAGGAAACTAAGACTCAGTGAAGTTAAAAGGTTCCCATCTTTCTGAGACTGTGAAGAAAATAGCACATTAATATATTTTAAAAATGCTTAGGAATGTCTGAAATTCTTTGTTCTATGTAGAGTTGATTTTCAGTTTTGCGTACATGTTGCAAATAAAAATCAGAATATATTTTATTTATTTATAAATAAATTATTCACGAAAGGATAATTTGATTTATGACTTTTTGTATATAAAAATGTTACAAAGGAGGAATTCCGTGGTGGTGCAGTAGTTACAACTCGGTGCTTTCACTGCCGTGGCCTGGGTTCAATCCCTGGTGAGAGAACTAAGATCCCGCAAGCCATGTGGCATGGCCGAAAGAAAAAAATTACAAAGGTATAAATTAATCATGTTTAGTTACGCATAGAGCAAATACATCTTTACTGAAGAAAAGATCTGGAAATGTTTGGAAACTCCTATATGATCAAGATTCGTGACTAGTATTGGCAGGAATTCCCTGCCTTTTATCACCACATGCTATGCCCTGGTAATCTGGTGCCACAAGAAATACATTATTTACAAATTTTTTAATAGCAATGCTGCAGTTGGTTCCTTCAGATCTAAGAATTCCATAACAACAGAAGTGAACAAATATTTATTGAGCAATTGTACTGAACACTCTAGGTATAAAGAGAAACGAGTTAGCCCTTGCCCTCAAAAGAGCTGCTATGTATTGGAGGAAAGAAGGTAAAAATAATGACTAGTACTTATTGAGCTCTAAATCAGTTTTCAACTTAATCCTGACACAAGTAGGGCTATAATTATATTTATTTTAAAGAAGAGAAAACTGAAACACGGTGAAGTTAAAAAGCTATAAAATAACACCCAGTCAGTGACTGGCAGGACAGGAATTTGAATCCAGGATACCATACAGAAGTTTGAACTTTGGAGCCCACATCTTTAACCACTTTTCCAAGTTTCCTCGGGTTCAAGTGACATTAGGTGTGTTGACCTCAAAAAGTTGCACAACATGAGAGTTGCGAGTTTAGTTTTATTTGGGGGCAAAATGAGGACTGCAGCCCGGGAGTCAGCATCCCAGGTAGCTCTGAGAAACTGCTCCGAAGAGGTAGAGGGGAAGGTCAGGGTATATGTGATCTTGGTGAAGGAGGAGTGCATGCAGTCAAACACATATTTTTGTAGAGGGTTTCTGCTAGTCACGAGGAGCATACATCACCGTGAAGGGATTTAGTGCTTTTCTGGATATGAGGGGATGCAAGGATTGGCTCATAAAATCAGCTCGCCAAAACATCTAAGTATCCGAAGACCTGTTCCACCCATTTTTCCAAAGCAGAGTGTCTCATTCCTGATCTCCACCCTGAGTTCTCTTCAGGGGTTGTTGAAGGTCAGCAGCTGCTGCAGGAGGTGGGATTTAATCCTTGTAGAGGTAGATGGCAAGTGCCCGTGGCTAGTGCCAATTTGTAGTTGACAAGTGTTTAAAAGCAGAACTGGGATTTTTCTCAGGCATCTATTGTGCTACTTAAGGGCATCTTTTTTTTTTTTTTAACCTATATATCCACAGTTGATCTTTTCCCTAAGTAAATCACATAGGTTAATACTAAATGCAGCTATTTTAGAGTTTGAGAGGATGAATATTTGAGGTGTATGTTTTGTTGTTGATGGAGACTATTTTAAGCCCTGAATCTCTGGGTAAAGAAAACATGAGTTATTATTTCTAAAATTTAAAAATATGCATGTGCTATTATTCTATATGTACAATAGCATCATGTATTTCTATAATAAGTATGACACTTTTTTCAGACTTGACTGAAAGTAAAACTTATGCTTTTAGTTTTTGACTTCTATAAAGTTTTATCAGAATACAAGGGATTATCATTTAGAATGAAGAATTTGTATATTTGTATTTTTTTATTTTTTATTTGTATTTATTTTTTTACTTATTTATTGGCTGCATTGGGTCTTTGTTGCTGTACATGGGCTTCCTCTGGTTTCAGTGAGCAGGGGCTACTCTTCATTGTGGTGCATGGGCTCCTCACTGCGGTGGCTTCTCTTGTTGCGGAGCACAGGCTCTAGGTGCGTGGGCTTCAGTAGTTTCTGCACATGGCTCAGTAGTTGTGGTCCATGGGCTTGGTTGCTCTGAGGCATGTGAGATCTTCCCAGAGAGGGCTCGAGCCCGTGTCCCCTGCATTGGCAGGTGGATTCTTAACCACTGCACCACCTAGAAAGTCCAAGAATTTGTATATTTTTAAAAGTCTCTATAATATTATTTTTTCCATTTAAATATTTGATTATACGTTTTGTACACGGCATTGTGCTATGTGGCACAGATTCTGTGACAGGTAGCAAGGAATAAAAATTCGTTCTTGGCTTTAAGAAACTCACAATTAGTGAATAAATAAAACCTTGCCAGGACTTCTCTGGTGGCGCAGTGGTTAAGAATCCGTCTGCCAATGCAGGGGACACAGGTTCAATCCCTTCTCCAGGAAGATCCCACATGCCGCGGAGCAACTAAGTCCATGCGCCACAACTATTGAGCCTGTGCTTTAGAGCCCGTGAGCCACAACTATTGAGCCCATGTGCTGCAACTACTGAAGCCCACTCTCCTAGAGCCCATGCTCCGCAACAAGTGAAGCCACGGCAATGAGGAGCCCACACACCACAAGGCCAAGTAGCCCCCACTCACCACAACCAAAGAAAGCCCGCGCACAGCCAAAAAAGACCCAACACAGCCAATGAAAGAAAGAAAGAAAGAAATACAAACACACACACACACAAAAGAATCCGCCTGCCAATGCAGGGGACATGGGTTTGAGCCCTGGTCCAGGAAGATCCCACATGCCTCGGAGCAACTAAGCCCATGCACCACAACTACTGAAGCCCGCGCGCCTAGAGCCCATGCTGTGCAACAAGAGAAGCCACTGCAATGAGGAGCTCGAGCACCACAGCGCCCCCACTCTGCAACTAGAGAAAGCCCTTGTGCAGCAACGAAGACCCAATGCCAATGCAGCAAAAATAAATAAATAAAATAAATAAAAATAAAATCTTGCCATACACTTATGTTTCATAGTTAAATTTAGTGTAAGGTATACTATGGACAACCCAGATAACAATTTTTTTTCTGAGTGATTGAAACATAGACTACATTTTGCACAGTATGATGGGTGATTTGTCTACCTGTAGATATCAGGTCAAGACTTAGGGAAGCAGTGAGTGGGGATGTATGGAAGTTATTACATTTATGTTTGGTGGAAACTCACATATCCTGTGTCTATGTGCACAGTGGAGAATTACCTGCCACCAGAGGCAGAGGGGCACCTTGGCTGAGGACACTCCTCACGTGAATGGGTCTCTATGGGGCACGGCCAACACTTACTTACAAAAACAACAGGATTTTACGGCTGATCCATCCCAACTCTTCGAATTGATCCCATTTTTTCCCTTAGATTTATTAATACCTTCACAAATACCGATTCTGTGTCTTGCTTTCCTAGCAATATGTTTTGCGGTAGTTTGGTGTACTTCTATTTTGATCCATTATATATAGGTTTTGAAATTTAACTATTAGAGGGGAATCTGATTTCCAGATTCAGTGAGAAAACTTCATCACAGCTCTTAACAGACAGCAAATACTTCAAACGCAACTATTCCCAGTGAATTTTCTCTTTATTTTTCTTCTCTTTCTTTTTGTCTTTTACCATTTATTTCCCAGAGATAGCTGAATTATATTAAAAATAAGTTTATTTAAAAAATCCTTCAGATATTAAAACCTGAATTTCTTTAATCAAAAATTGAATCTCAGAAAAGAAAGATTTTTTTATTTGTTAACTTATAAAAACTTGACTTCTGTTAAATTATCCTTTGGGTTCGTGATAATATTTAATATCTTCTACTTCCTTGCTCCTCATTTTAACCAAACTGTTCTAAATGGTTTTAATAATTTTTTTCTTTATGAAGTTAGTTCTCTACCCGAACCAAAAAAAATACATTATATTATGATGAAAGGAAAAAACCTGACTGATATTTATGTACTACAGCTTATGGCATTTCCCAGTTCATAGCATTGAAAGTTCATGCACGACCTTGTATTACAAAGCATTAGATCAAATAAAAATACTCTTCAAAGTGAATGTTCTTTGCGTAAGAAGAGTGTTGCAATCTAAAATAAAGCAAACTAAAATGTGTTAAAATTCAGCCAGTTTAAATATAATAATTACTATTGGTTCTGGCTGCTAAATTGAAGTCAGACTGTAGAGAGGCCATGGGAAGAGACAGGAAGCCAGTTGGGAAGCTGTACATATATACATATATAGTGGTTTTTTTAAAGCCTATTTTATTTTTGTTTGTTTGTTTACTTATTTATTAGCTGTGTTGGGTCTTTGTTGCTGTGCTTGGGCTTCTCATTGCAGTGGCTTCTCTTGTTGTGGAGCACAGGCTCTAGGTGTGCGGGCTTCAGTAGTTGTGGCACGTGGGCTCAGTAGTTGTGGCTCGCGGGCTCTAGAGCGAAGGCTCAGTAGTTGTGGCGCACAGGCCTGGCCTCTCCATGGCGTGGGATCTTCCTGGACTAGGGCTCAAACCTGTGTCTGCTGCATTGGCAGGTGGATTCCCAACCACTGTGCCACCAGGGAAGTCCCTATTGTGGTTTTCTTAGTATTTCTTTCTTTCTTTACTTGGCTGCACTGGGTCTTAGTTGCGGCATGCAGGATCTTTAGTTGTGGCATGAAGGGTGTAGTTCCCTCACCAGGGATCGAACCTGGGCCCTCTGCATTGGCAGCATGGAGTCTTAACTGCTGGACTGCCAGGGAAGTCCCATAACATCTTAGTTTTCTTTCTTTATTTGGCCGCACCACTTGCAGGATCTTTGTTCCCCAACCCGGGATCAAACCTGGGACCCCAGTAGTGAAAGGCCAGAATCCTAACCACTGGACCTTCAGGGAATTTCTGGGTATATTTTGAAGGTACCACCATCAAGATTGTAGAAGGCCCTTAAATGCCAGGATAACATAATTTGTAGATGTGTGTAATAAAGTTGGTAAAATAGGCTATTAATAAGAAGTCATCAAGGGAGGAAAGGGAAGGAAGGCAAGAGGTCATACCAGAATGTCCGGAGTTTGTACGTTTGAAAAGGTGCATTTATCTAATTTTATATTGGAAAAAATGGATTTTTCAATACAGACTGTAGAAAGTAAAGATCTGCAAAATATTCTTGACTGGTGGGGATGGAAGATATTCAGAAGATTAAGGAAGATGGCATTGAGAGAGAGTTTAGCAATTAACCTTGTGCTTAGCTTTGTTAATGAGTATGTTCACAGTAAGTAGAAGGTGTAATTTATACCTCTTTGGCTGTTGCTTCAGGTAAGTCTAACATATTTTAAGGAGAGTAGATTTTATAGTAATGGGATAAAAAAATAAGAAGCATCTTCCCTGTAAAATTATGTACCTGAGTGTTATTCATATTTTATATTGGTATCATCTATTGGAATAATATGGCATCTTAAGTGTGAGCATATTCTGGGCTGTTACTGAATTGTTTCAATTTCTGTATTGTGAGGTCTTGGAAGTCCTGTGCAGCATGCGTATGTAGAAGAAAATGACAATCATTGAAAAGGCTCTATCAGACAAACCTGAAGGATCCCTGGGAGTTCCTTATGAGATCATGAAAAAGAGGAAATGTCTGATAAGGAAGTGTAGATATCCTGTCCAATATGGAACTGATACAATCTCTTGTGTTAAAAGAAAAAAAAACAATACTAAGGTCAAATTTACAAAACTCTCACCAAACCATGTAACAGAATTTTGGAGAAACTGGATGAATGCAGATTTGACGTTCTGGTACCTCCTCCAGGAAGAACAATTAACAATAGCTAACATTTGTTGAACACTTACTATACATCACACCCTGTTTTAAAAGCTACAGTTGTTTTGGTGCTGTCATCATCATCCCATCTTTAGAAATCAGAAAAGAGAAGTATGTAAAAATTATGTAATTTCCGCAAGTCACATAGTTCATGAAGGACACAGCCAAGAGCTACCATACAACTTCATGGTAAAGGCAGGTAGAAGTTGTCTGAAAAGAATTCAGTAGGCCATATTCACTATGTCCTTCATTCAAGAGATAACAAGAAAGCCTGCACAGATGAGATCCAGCGCATTCCAGGTAGTATAGCAGAAGACTACAGATGACAACAGGCTCATGAAAAGATGCTCAGCATCACTAATTATTAGAGAAATGCAAATCAAAATTACAATGAGGTGGCACCTCACACCGGTCAGTATGGCCATCGTCAAAAAGTCTACAAATAATAAATGCTGGAGAGGGTATGGAGAAAAGGAATGCTCCTGCTGTGTTGGTGGGATTGTAAATTGGTGCAGCCCCTGTGGAAAACAGTATGGAGGTTCCTTAAAAAATTAAAAATAGAGCTACCATATGATCCAGCAATCCCACTCCTGGGCATATATCTAGAAAAGACAAAAGCCATAATTCGAAGTGATATGTGCATCCCAATGTTCATAGCAGCACTGTTTAAAATAGCCAAGACTTGGAAGCAACCTAAATGTCTATTTACAGATGAATTGATAAAGAAGATGTGGTACATACAATGGCATATTACTCAACCATAAGAAAGAATGAAATGATGCCATTTGCAGCAACATGGATGGACCTAGAGATTATCATACTAAGTGAAGTAAGTCAGACAAAGACAAATATTATGATATCACATATATGGAATCTAAAAAATAGTACAAGTGAACTAATTTACAAAACAGAAACATACAGACGTAGAAAACAGACTTATGGTTACCAAAGGGGAAGGCGGGTGGAGGAATAAATTGAGAGTATGGGATTAACAGATGCACACTACCGTATATAAAATATCGATAGATAAACAACGAGGATGTACTGCATAGCACAGGGAACTATATTCAATATCTTGCAATAAGCTATAATAGTAAAGAATATAAAAACCCAATTGGTGGGACTTCCCTGGTGGTGCAGTTGTTAAGAATCTGCCCACCAATGCAGGGGACACAGATTTGAGCCCTGGTCCCGGAAGATCCCACATGCTGCGGAGCAACTAAACCCATGCACCACAACTACTGAGCCTGTGCTCTAGATCCCACAGGCCACAACTGCTGAGCCCATGTGTAACAACTACTGAAGCCCGTGCGCCTAGAGCCCATGCTCCACAACAAGAGAAGCCACCACCATGAGAAGCCCATACACCGCAATGAAGAGTAGCCCCCGCTTGCCCCAACTAAAGAAAGCCTGTGCACAGCAACAAAGACCCAACACAGCCAATAAATAAATAAATAAATAAATAAATTTATTAAAACAAATAAAACAACCTGAATCAGGAACTCCCCAGTGGACCAGTGGTTAGGACTCCAAGCTCTCACTGCCCAGGGCCCAGTTCAATCCCTGGTCAGGGAATTAAAATCCCACAAGCCACTCGGGGCAGCCAAAAACACCCCCAAAACCAAAACAAACAAAAAAAAATGGAATCACTTTGTTGTACACCTGAAACTAATGTAATATTGTAAATCAACTATACTTCAATTAAAAAAAAAAAGAAGAAAATCTATACATATTGTTAATGAGGAATGGGTAGTGTGATAGTTAACTTTACACATCAACTTGACTGGCTATAGGATCCCCAGATTAAACGTTATTTCTGGGTGCGCCTGTGGAGTATTTTGGATGAGATTAGCACTTGAACTGGTAGACTCAGTAGACTGCCCTCCTCAATGTGGGTGGACATCACCCAATCCATTGAAGACTTGAATAGAGTAAAATGTGGACAAAGGAGGAAGTCACCTTTTTTTCCTGCCTCACCGATGAGCTGGGACTTCTCATCTTCTCCTGTTCTTGGACTGAGATTTACACCATCGCCTCCTCTGGTTCTCAGGCCTTTGGACTGGGAACGAATTACTCCATTGGCTTTCCTGGGTGTCCAGATTGCAGACAGCAGATTGTGGGACTTCTCAGCCTCCATGTGTGGGTGAGTCAATTCCTTGTAATTAATTTTTGCGTGCCTGCGTGCAAACACACACACACACACACACACATGATCCTTTCTGTTTCTCTCCAGAGTCCTGAGTAACACAGGTAGGGGATGCATATGTGTGGCAAGGCAGAGCAGTGGACAAGCCCACGGAAACAGGATATGGGCTGATTTGGGTTGTATGTTCTATTTAATCCATCCTGACCCTGCAAACTGGGAATCAAAAAATTAGTAAAATTAGATTATCTAGATCTGCTGGCCTGGGTTTCTGTGAAATGGATTAAGACACTGGTCTGATTGCTAAATTTCACTTAAGCGGGGAGGGAGCGCGCTTAAGTGAAATTTAACCAGGACAACCCTGAACTCAGGCATTGCCTTTAAAAATTATTCGTCCATTACCCAGAAAATTCCCATACACTTGTCTGTTCTCTATTTTATTTTTTATTTTGGATAGAAGACGATAATGACGCAGGCAACCAAAACTTGATGAGGAATCAAGGAGGGATTCCCATGTATTATAAAGGAGGGGCTTTCCAACAACAATCTCATTCACTCTGATGATGGTTAGAAATAATGAAGAGATCAACTATATTTCAATAAAAATTAAAACAAACACTAAAGAGTGACAATGTGTAGTGTTCTCATATGAAGCAAAACCACGGGTACATTATTGAAAAAAAAGTGGAGGGTTTTTCCCTAAAGACTTTACCAGAAAACTGCTAGCACTAATCGATGAATTTAGTAAAGTAGCAGGATACAAAATTAATGTGAAGAAATCTCTTGCATTCCTATATACTAACAACGAAAGAGCAGAAAGAGAAATTAAGGAAACTCTCCCATTTACCACTGCAACAAAAAGAATAAAATACCTAGGAATAAACCTGCCTAAGGAGGCAAAAGCCCTGTATGCAGAAAACTATAAGACACTGATGAAAGAAATCAAAGATGACACAAACAGATGGAGGGACATGCCATGTTCTTGGATTGGAAGAATCAATATTGTGAAAATGACTATCTTACCCAAAGCAATTTACAGATTCAATGCAATGCCTATCAAATTACCAACAGCATTTTTCACAGAACTAGAACAAGAAATCTTACGATTTGTATGGAAACACAAAAGACCCCAAATAGCCAAAGCAACCTTGAGAAGAAAAGATGGAGTTGGTGGAATTAGGCTTCCTGACTTCAAACTATACTACAAGGCCACAGTGATCAAGACAGTATGGTACTGGCACAAAAATAGAAAGGAAGATCAATGGAACAGAATAGAGAACCCAGAGGTAAACCCAAGCACATATGGGCACCTTATCTTTGACAGAGGAGGCAAGAATATATACAATGGAAAAAAGACAGCCTCTTCAATAAGTGGTGCTGGGAAAATTGGACAGCTACATGTGAAAGAATGACATTAGAACACTTCCTAACACCATACACAAAAATAAACTCAAAATGGATTAAAGACCTAAATCTAAGGCCAGACACTATAAAACTCCTAGAGGAAAAGAGAGGCAGAACACTCTATGACATACATCAAAGCAAGATCCTTTTTGACCCACCTCCTAGAATCATGGAAATAAAATCAAGAATAAACAAATGGGACCTCATGAAACTTACAAGCTTTTGCACAGCAAAAGAAACCATAAACAAGACTAAAAGGCAACCCTCAGAATGGGAGAAAATACTTGCCAACGAAGCAACGGACAAAGGACTAATCTCCAAAATATACAAGCAGCTCATGCAGCTTAATACCAAAAAAGCAAATAACCCAATCCACAAATGGGCGGAAGACCTAAATAGACATTTCTCCAAAGAAGACCTACAGATGGCCAACAAACACATGAAAAGATGCTCACCATCACTAATCATTAGAGAAATGCAAGTCAAAGCCACAGTGAGATATCACCTTACACTGGTCAGAATAGCCATCATCAAAAAATCTAGAAACAATGAATGTTGGAGAGGGTGTGGAGAAAAGGGAACTCTCCTGCACTGTTGGTGGAAATGTAAGCTGGCATAGCCACTATGAAAAACAGTTTGGAGGTCCCTTAAAAAACTAAAAATGGAACTACCATATGACCCAGTAATCCGACTACTGGACATATATCCAGAGAAAACCATAATCCAAAAAGAAACATGTACCACAATGTTCATTGCAGCACTATTTACAATAGCCAGGACATGGAAGCAACCTAAATGCCCATCAGCAGATGAATGGATAAAGAAGATGTGGCACATATAAACAATGGAATATTACTCAGCCATAAAAGGAATGAGATGGAGCTATATATAATGAGGTGGATAGACCTAGAGTCTGTCATACAGAGTGAAGTAAGCCAGAAAGAGAAAAACAAATATTGTATGCTATCTCATATATACGGAATCTAAAAAAAAAAATGGTACTGATGAAGCCAGTGACAAGACAAGAATAAGGATGCAGATGCAGAGAATAGACTGGAGGACACGGGGTTGGGGGGGTGGGGGGGGCGAAGGGGAAGTTAGGATGAAGTAAGGGAGTAGCATAGACATAGATACACTACCAACTGTAAAATAGATAGATAGTGGGAAGTTCCTGCATAACAAAGGGAGGTCAACTTGATGATGGGTGATGCCTTAGAGGCCCAGGACAGAGAGGGAGGGAGGGAGTTGCGGGAGAGAGGGGATATGGGGATATATGTATAAATACAGCTGATTCGCTTTGGTGTACCTCAAAAGCTGGTACAAGAGTGTAAAGCAGTTATTCTCCAATAAGAACTTAAAACAAAAAAAGTGGAGGGTTTCTTTTTTAAATGTTTTTCTCCTACACAGTACAGGTTGGCTCAGTACATGAAATTGCACTGTACTTTCCCCTATTAAGGGGAACCTACTAAGGCATGAAAGTAAGAACTAGAGTTTTCAATCACATAGTGTATAAAACCCTAAGTTATTAGGGAAAGTAATGAAATCTTTCTGAGTGCTGTCAAATCATAATGTGGCAGCACTTTTTACTGGCTGTTTTCAGTAGTTCTCCACATGGCAGGCAGAGTGTCATTTCAAAATGCAAATATGGTGTATTCAGCCTCTTGCTACAAGCGGTTCCAAGGGCTTTTCAGTGCTCTTAGGGTAAAGATCAAAATGCTTACTGTGATCAATGAGTTTGTGTAAAACAAATCCTATCTTCCTTTCTGGTCTTCTGTGTAATAATACTTCCTAGTGCTCTTTATGAGCTCCAGCGACATTGACCTCAGGCACAGTGCAGTTGCTCCAGCCACAGGCCATTTGTATATGCTCTTCCTTCAGCCTACATTCTTTCTCTCACCTTAAGCCCCTTTACCTAGTTAATTTCTAATTCTTCCTTCACACCTCAGCTCAATCATTACTTCCTTCCCTGACATTCCTGTAGGGACAGTGTTGTTCAACTCCAGGGGCACTGTTGATGTTGTATTCTATGGTAATAGTACCTTCTGGAGTCCTGTTCCTGTAACCAGACAGGGTCAGGTGTCCCTGCAGAACTAGGCATGGCTCTCTTGACATAAGAGAAGCCATTTTTGGCCTCAGCCATTTTGTGATCTAAGCCTGACCATAATACTTGACCTTGAACAGGTCTCAGTAATTAATGATTTTTTTTTAATAAGTATACTTATTTTATTTACTTATTTATTTATTTTTGGCTTCATTAGGTCTTTGTTGCTGTGTGTTGGCTTTCTCTAGTTGCACCAAGTGGGGGCTTACTCTTTGGGCTTCAGCAGTTGTGGCACATGGGCTCAGTAGTTGTGGCTCACGGGCTTAGTTGCTCCATGGCATGTGGGATTTTCCCGGACCAGGGATTGAACCTATGTCCCCTGCATTGGCAGGCAGATTCTTAACCACTGTGCCACCAGGGAAGTCCCAGTAATTAATGATCTTAAGGGAACAAAAGAATACAGAAACAAAGGGCAGTTACCGGGCAAAAGTAGTAACAAGAGCAAAGATAATATATCAGTTGTAAAAACTTCCAGCTCTGTTTCATAAGTGAAGAAGCGCTCAATCTCCAGATCAGCTGGAACCTAAGGAATAATGGTGTTGACCTTCTCAGACTCTTGTGACTTCAATCGATTAAAGCTTGGACTCTTTTGATGTCCCAAGCCCCTTCACGAATATGCATGTACCTTTACCATAAAACTTCCCCAATTTTGCTGCTCAAGGAGACATTGCTTTGCGAAAGATCCCGGTGTTCCCCTTACTTACTGCAAATAATAAATCCTTCCTTTTCCCAATCGGGCTTGATTGTGTGTTTTGACTCAATATCTACCAAAAGGCAAAACCATTTTTGGGAAACATTCCCAACTTCTCCTTTTATATGTTCTCCTCTCCTTTGGAGTATTTATCATACTATATAAGTTTATATATATGTGATTATTTATTTAGTTTTTATTAATACCTCTCTCTCCAATCTAAGCCTTAAACTGTTGGGACATCCCTGACAGTCCTGTGGTTAAGAATCTGCGCTTCCACTGCAGGGGACTCAGGTTCCATCTCTGGTCGTGGAACTAAGATCCTGCATGCCGTGTGGTGCGGCCAAAAAGAAAAAAATTAAACTCTTGAAAGCAGAAATTTTTGCTCACCATTACAGCCCCATCACCTAGCACAGTGTGTGTCACATAGTGGGCAACTGTGATGGCTAATTTTAACCTGTCAGCTTAACAGGCTAAAGGGCTAAAGGATGCCCTGACAGCTGCTAAAACATGATTTCTGGGTGTGTCTGTAAAGAGTATCTACAGAACAGATTAGCATTTGAATTAGTAGGCTGAGCAAAGAAGATTGCCCCCACCCATTGGGCATTATCCAATCTGCTGAGGGCTTGAACAGAACAAGAGAAGGAAGGCGAATTCAATCTCTCTGCTTGAGCTGAGACCTGTGAGCTTCTTCTTATAGTAAATCTCCTCGTATATCTATCTTTATATATACATAAATATACTATTGGTTCTCTTTCTCTGGAGAACTCGGACTAATACAGCAACTAAAAAAGTATTTATTGAATGAACAAGAAAGACAAATGTTGCTTTCCCAAGCTGTGGAGCCCACCAGTTGATTAACAGTCTCTTTGAAGTTAGCTGTATCAAAATTCCTATAAGGATTTCCATGGAAATGGTTTGAATTGGGGACGTCCATGCCAAATTAACAGGCATTTAGCAAAATAAATCTTTTAAGGATTGTACTGCTTCTTTCACCACTGCAGTGGGCAAAATCCCGAGATGGCCCTTAAGAGATCTGCTCCCTGGGATCACTCCTGTGATTACATTATTACATGTGGTGCTGACAAAAATTAATCAGTTGATCTAAGAAAGAAATGGAAATTTTTATTTGAGCCAAATTTGAGGGTTTTAACCTGGGAAGAGTGTCTCAGAAAACTCCGAGAACTGTTTAGCCCATTGGAAGTCAAGGCAGAATAAGTTAAGTTTTTTGAGACAGGGGGCTGTACGTTAAATGATATATTGTTGACAGTTTACACAATCCAGATCGAAACGTAATCATGGCCACTTACGAGATCAAGAAGGAATGTTATCTTTTAAGGAATTCTCTTATTGTGGCTAAGAGAATTTGCTCTTCATGGTTGGGCAGGTATTTCTGCCGGTGGGGAGGTTTGGTTGAATTTGTAATGCAGATACACAATGCACAGTAGACAGGAGAGAGGAGGCCGAAGGGCAGAGAAAATTTTTTATGTTTAAATTTTTTTGTCTCACCATAAAATGTAAATTTTATTTCACAGTGACATAAGGGATTTTGCAGATAAAGTTAAGGTTACTAACCAGTTGACCTTGAGTTAGGGAGAGTATGTAGTTGGGCCAAACCTAATTGCATGAGCTATTTATTTATTTATTTATTTATTTATTTAATTCGTGTTTTGTAATTCAGTTGCATTAACTTTTTTTTTAAACATCTTTATTGGATTATAGTTGCTTTACAATGTGTGTTAGTTTCTGCTGTACAACAAAGTGAATCAGCTATACGTACACATATATTCCCTTCCTCTTAAGCCTCCCTCCCACCCTCCCCATCCCTCTGAGGTCGACACAAAGCACCGAGCTGATCTCCCTATGCTATATACAGCACCTTCCCATTAGCTATCTATTTTACACATGGTAGGGTATATTGTCAATAAGTTTTCTCTGTCTAGTGGCAGAAGAGGACATCAGAGTTTCAAAGCATGAGAGGGCTTCAGTGTTCTGTTGGTGATTTGAAGATGGAGGAAGCCGTATGAAAAGGACTTAAGGGACTTCCCTGGTGGTCCAGCAGTTAATACTCCACCCTTCCACTGCAGGGGGCACCAGGTTCAATATCTGGTCGGGGAACTAAGATCCCACATGCTGTGTGGCACAGGCAAGAAAGAAAGAAAGAGAGAGAGAGGGAGAGAGAGAGAGAGAGAGAGAAAGAAAAAGAAAGAAAGAAAGAAAGAAAGAAAGAGAGAGGGAGAGAGAGAGAGAGAAAGAAAGAAAAAGAAAGAAAGAAAAAGAAAGAAAGAAAGAAAGAAAGGAAGGAAGGAAGGAAGGAAGGAAGGAAGGAAGGAAGGAAGGAAGGAAAGAAAGAAAGGAAGAAAGAAAGAAAGAAAGAAAGAAAGAAAGAAAGAAAGAAAGAAAGAAAGAAAGAAAGAAAGAAAGAAAGAAAGAAAAAGAAAGAAAGAAAGAAAGAAACGAGAGAGAAAAGGACTTGAGAGTGACTTCTTAATGTTGAGAGCAATCCTTGACCAACAGCCAGCAAGAAAACAGGGACCTCACTCCTATAACGGCAAAGATTGGATTCTGTCAACAACCTGAAAGAGCTTAGGAGTGGATTCTTCCCACAGCTTCCAGATGAGCACAAAGCTTAGCTGATACCTTGATTTCAGCCGTGTGAGTCCCTGAGCAGGGAACTCTGTCATATTGTGTCAGACTTCTAACCTACAGAATAGTGAGTTAATAAATGCATGTTTTTAAGCCAATAATACTGTGTTAATTTGTTATATAACAATAGAAAACAAATATAACCAGTAAGCTTTGGCTTCCAAACTCTGCCAACCATATCTGAGAAGATAGTAACCTCTTTATCAAGAACAATTACATGAAACACCATAAATTAAACATAAGCTTGGTAAAGACCTGAATGATAGCATTGAATGTGTGTAACTTGGACCTTCTGAAAGAAACTAATTAGGAGATAAGCCCTACTAGATATTTAAAATAATTATAAGCCTTCAGTACTTATCAAATTTTGGTACCACTAGCTCACAAATGATGAATCAATGGATCAGAATAGAAAATCCAGCAATAGACTCAAATATATATAACCATTAAGAACCTAACAAAAATAGCATTTCATATCAGTGGGAAAGAATGCATTATTTAATACTGGCATTAAACTATTGATCATTTGAAAAAGTTAGGCTTTTTCACCAAGTGTCTCTTACATCAACGTAAGTTCTACAAGTGTCAAATATACAAATGCAAAAACAAAAAAAGGAAAAACACAGTGCAGAAAGATAGGTAAACATTTTTTTTTTTTAAGGTAAAAACTTTTTATTTTTTATAGGTTCAGAAACATGACTCAGTTCAATCTACATTCGACATTTCTTGAAGTTCCAGCTTTTTAGAAGAAATGAGGATGAGAATGGGGAAAACTTAAGGCAATGTTGTAGTAACATTTTATCTTTTTCTACTCAAGATGCAGCTCTTGAACATTTTTAGTAATCATGAGTTTCGACCTGAAGCACTGCTTTCACTGTTTAAGCCAGAAATAAAGTGTAAACCTCGTTGGTTGAAATTATTTCCTGGGACTTCAAGTTTAGATTACCTTTGTAAAACAACAAACTATGTAAGTAAGATGGAATCAGTGAGGGGGTCATCTTGAAGATTGTATCAGAACAGTAGTTCAAGTTCAGTATTAAAGAAAGTGTGTCTTTCCAATGTCATCCAGCAAGAATATTTCTTCTAATATTATGAGAAAAATTTTTGACTTCAATCAACCAATCAGGATCTGTTCAAGTCAAGAATGTTTTCTCACTTAAAAAGTTCCATCCATAAAATACATCTTTATGTTTATTTTGAGTGAAACCCTACTTTGTACTCTAGACTATCTCTTTTGAGGATAAGTTGATTTAAAAACACTTGCACACTGTCTAAGTATTCAAATACTAAAATACTCAAGTTCGATTACATCCCAAATAGTATTTCCTAAGATTTACCAGGTATTTAACAGAACAGGCCCTGTTCTGAGCACGCCTTCTCCTGACTTGTTTAATCCTGCTAAGAACTCTCCCATCCTACCAGACAAGAGGCAGAGAAAAGAAAAAGTTAGGAAGCTGTCTAGAAATGCAAGCCATAGTTCAACAAAAATAAACAGTGGTTTTATTGATTACATAATTTTCAGCTCTAGTAATATATATTATAAACTTGAAGAATTAGAAATAAATGACTATTTATTTATTTTTCCACCAAGAATAATCTAGGTTATGGCAGCATATTTGATGAATATTACTGAAGTCCTGCACAGTCATCATATTCCTATTTTTCAGAAAATCAGGAAGTCACCATCCAAGTTTATACTAGGTCACGACACAGTTACCCCATACACACATTTCACTAAGTAGAAATAAGACATTATATGTTTTCTTTTCTGGCAAATCCTCCCTTTCTATCATACAGATATATCCTCCCAAAGTTATTTTCTTATAACGTACAAAATTTACTTCTTATCCACAAGAGTTGTTTTAAATAACTTTCATCCTGGAAAGCTACAAAGGCATAAGGCAATAACAAAATGCTACTCTGGCCTTTGTATCTTGAATACTTCACTTCTGCCTAAAACCCCATTTTATAATTAAAACTAAATTAATCCCACATTGTAATACTTAGTTAAGTCTTTTTGTGCACACGTTTGCCACAAAGATGGAAAATGTCAACTTGTCTGAGCAAGTACTTGGCAGATTACAGAAAAAAAACAGGGTCGTGGGAAATGAAAACGCTTTAGTGTTTGACAGCTGAAGAGACTGACGACTGTCACTCAAATTTCTCATCCCCTTCCTCCACGTCTTTCAGATTGAGTACTTCCAAAGAGTCTTTGCCTTTTGTCTCCTTTTTTATGAGCTCATCGATTTCTCGGAAGCAGCCGGGGTCAATGAGACACACAATTTCTAACTGTTGACCATAGTCTTCACTTTCTATAACCTTGATCAGGGGCTTGAGTTTTTCTTTCAGCTTCTTCCCTTCATTCACTGGAAGAATGAACCGAAGTCTCATGTGAGCGCGTTCTATCTTCATGTTCTCCTTTAACTGCTTTATCACTTCCAAAGCCTGCTGTTTTGTACTCTTGGGTTTGACCGAATAGTGGATGTCCTTCATGGCTCTCTCAATAAGGATAACGGTGTACGGTCTCTTTGTTTCAGGGTTCACACATTTGTCGGCCACAATAGTTGCAATGTCCCTAAACATCTGCTCCAGCTGTGTGTGCCGTTCTTTATCTGACACTTGAACCTCTCCTTTATTCAAAATCTGCTTACAGATTTCCGTCTGGTCATCTGTTCCAAATGCACTGATGAGATCTTCCTTCTTTGCAACCTGACCTTTAGAGACATTTACAAACACCGAGTGGGTCTGCAGAACTTCATCAAGGTCTTTTTCCACGCCGCTCCGCCAGCCCACGACCTTGTTTTTGTAGCAAGCGATTTCGAAGCGCTTCCCGGCTCGCTTCATCCGTACTACGGCCACATTGGTCAGGCGGATCTGGTTGGTGGGGGTGAAGATCGACATCGCGGCGGTTCACGGACCTCGGGTCCGGTGAACCACGAGGCACAGCCGCGCCGCCGGCCTGAGGCCTGCCTGCGTCTCGATGCGACCACCCGGCGGCGGCGCGCGCCACAGGAACGCCCGCAGACGGCGCGGCGCCGGGACCAGCTCGGCAGCCACAATACACCCACCCAACTTCGTGCGCAGGCCTAGGTAAACATTTTTATAATCTAAGCATAAAGGCTTTTCTAAGCTGAAAACCCAGAAAACATAAAAATAAAAATACATAAACTTGACTGCATAAAAATACAAAAATTTTGAAAGGAAGAAAATGCTGTAAACAAACACAAATAAATAGTTACAGGTGGTGAAAATGTGTATTGACTGTATGTAACATGAGCCTACCTGGATAAAATTAAGTACACGTATCTCTAGTGTGTGTTTGGAGAGATATCTAGAAAAAAGGTTGCTGTGGAACACTTATGTTCATTGTCTCTGTGGATTTATTATCATGAGCACAAATCTTTATTGCAAATGTAAAATTACTATTAAAATTATTAATGATAAATTTAATATTTCAAATCAATAGGGAAAAATGAAGTAGAATTGGACAAATGGCTAATCATTTGGAAAAAATAAACATATATCCTAATTTCACACCTTCATGTATTTCATATAGAGGAACTATCTTTTTCATTCAAAAAATATTTATTGGATATCAAAAACAATGTGTCAGAGGCTAAACACAATGAACATGATATCTGCCTTCCTGGAGCCACAGTGCATATAAATTTTTACAGAAATACATTTTTAAATGAGAACAATAGATTAACTATTTTTGATGTAAAAACAAACAAAAAATCTGTATAATTCGGGGGTGCCAAAGGTCTTTCTGAAATGACCAAAGGAGAGACCAATAAAGGAAAAGAAAGATTAGTTTAATTTACATAAAACATTTTCAACATCCCTCTATACAATAACTCCATAGGGGCCATAAAGGAGGCAACGACAAGCTAGAAAAAGTATTTGCAATACATACCATAGGCCAATATGATAAGAAACCACTATAAAAAAAGATTCGTACTCTTTTAGAAAATATGGGCAAAGGACATGAACAAGCAAACCCAAAGACAAAATATAAATGACAAATAAGCACATGAAGTAAATATACAATTTCACTACTAATAAGAAAGGTTAAAATTTAAATAAGATGTTGCCCTTTGCTTGTTATATGGAAAAGTAGCAAAAAGAATGATGGTTCCCAGAATAGGCAAGGGTTTAGGAAAACTCCTTTATGTACTGTTAGTAGAAATGTAAATTGGTAAGACAGCTCTAGAGAAAAATTTAATTTGTAACCATTAAAATTTTCACATCCTTTGACAGCACATAGTTTCTGGATCAAAAAGCGTTTGCAACTGTTTCTCTTAAAGCAGAAATCATGGATATACAGATATTGTGATGATGTTGTCCATGATAATCTAGTAGTTGGAATCAAGCTAAAAGTTCAACAATGTGGGGTTGATGGAATAAACTATGATACAATTACACTATGGAATAGTATTTTGTTATTATGATGTTGTAGAAGAGTTTTTATTGTCATTAAGGTGACGTAGTAAAACGATATGTGATAGAAACACAGAAGAGAGGAGTGGGTAGAAAACAAAGTTAATGTACTGGAGAGTGCTGACAACAATTCCCTTTGGCACAATTTCCTTTGGTGTAAAATAATTCAGTTTGGTGCAACATGAGGCTAAGATTCTAGTCCAAAAAGAAGGGCAAGAGGGAGGAGAGAAATGAAAGAAGTTCTGCACTCCCTAAGTTGATCAGGTGACTTTCTTGTTGGCTCCAATGGTGAAACATTCTGTATTTCTTATAAAGCATTATGGAAGCCTGAGCTCTGGTGCTCTCAACTCTCTGGAGACTATTTTCCATGAGGGATGCAGTTGGTCATTGCCTACAACCCTTCTTGATTCTTAAGTACTCTGTGTGCAAAGCAGGCATTTTGTGTTAAGCCTTACTTGGAGTTACTTTCTCAAAAAGGCAGTAAACACGTTAGGAAAAAGAATGGACCTTTGCAGCTGATAGATCAAGATTTTAATCTCAGTCCTGCCACTTATTGTGTGACTGTGTTACTTAGCCTCTCCAAGTATCTGTTTCCTTGCTCATAAATGGGAGAACGTAACTATCTATATCAGAAAATGACTCTGAAGATTCATTGATCTAAACCCATGCAGTGTCTGGAGTCTGTAATTTTTGGTTTATTAACACCCCTCTCCAAAACGAAAAGAAAAGGAGAGGGAGGGGGAGGAGAAGACAACAAAGAAGGAGACGAAGATGAAGACCAAGAAGAAGAAGAAGGAGCCCATATTGCCCTCCTCAAAGAAACTGTAAGATTAAATCTGTCTTGTTTTGATCAGCCTTTATTCAAAGAGTAAGCCTTTGCACACAGGACAGTTTGTGAGATGTCTGTCAAGGTACTCTTCAGTATAGTCTGTAACAGTACCTTACCATGCATGCCAACATGTTTTGCACTTCCTTGCCCTGGACCTTGTCTACTGCCTTCTTCCATCACACCCTCTGGAACTTTTGCTGTGTGACCAAGACTACCTTGTATCCTCCGTAGATACAACGGAAACATGGGTCTCCCATAAGGACTCTACTTCCCTTGCCAACTCTCAAACGGATGTTTTTGTTTTGTTTTGTTTTAAGTAATTTCATCCCTTTTATACCTCTGGCCCAGAAGGGTATGGGCCTGGCTTCTGTTGCTACTTCTAGACCATTATTTCTCCACCCTCTTGTAAAAAGCAAGCAAACCCACAAAATCTGCCCTCAATCCTTGAGGCTTAGGTAACTTGACAGTGTTGTCATCTTCTAATTTCCCACTTATTCCCCCTGAATTATTGAAGATAACACAGTGGTTATTGTGTATTCTAAATCCTGCCATAATTCTGGGTGGCTTCAAAACAACATAAGTTGCCATTCAACACTCCGACTTCTGAATTTTTTTTAACCTCTTTTCATCACCAGATCTACTCATCGACCCCTCCACTGGCACATATTACCATGATTACAAACCTTGGATTTTGTCATCATAATTGCTCTAATTCTAAAACTACTAATTCATACATATCACTCTGACTACAATCTCTAATCTCCTCTCCTAGCTTGCTTGTCTAACTATATCCATTGTGATTATTCTTTGAAATTTTTTTAAATAAATTTATTTATTTTATTGGCTGTGTTGGGTCTTCTTTGCTGCACACGGGCTTTCTCTAGTTGCAGCGAGTGGGGGCTACTCTTCCTTGTGGTGCACGGGCTTCTCATTGCAGTGGCCTCTCTTGTTGCAGAGCACAGGCTCCAGGCGCGTGGGCTTCATTAGTTGTGGCACATGGGCTCAATAGTTGCGGCTCACGGGCTCTAGAGTGCAGTCTCAATAGTTGTGGCGCACGGGCTTAGCTGTTCCGCGGCATGTGGTATCTTCCTGGGGCACGGATGGAACCCGTGTCCCCTGCATTGGCAGGCAGATTCTTACCCACTGCACCACCTAGGAAGTCCTATTCTTTGAATTCAACAGATCATCCAGTCCTTTGATCCCTCTTCTCTACCCCAACCCATCATTTCTCTCTTTTCATCTTTCCCTCTGTATCCAACCTAAAGTGCTTTAGAATCACACTGTTAATATCCCAAACTTCCTAGCATTTGTCTTTTACCCCTTTCATAAAAATCTCATTCCTGTGTGAAATCAACATTTTCCTTATCAACAATTAATGACCAGCATGCCAGCAGTCTAATTGTTCTTGGCTGAATGTTGTGTTCCTCCCAAATTCATACATTGAGGCACAACCCCCCCCCCCCCCCCCCCGACCAGAGTGTGATGGTATTTGCAGATAGAGCCTTTGGGAGGTGATTAGGGTTAGATGAGGTCATGAGGATGGGTCCTAATAATGGATTAGTGCCCTTCTAAGAAGAGACACCAGAGAGCCTGTTCTCTCTCTCTCTCTCACCTGCTACCCTACCTTCTCTTCACACAAAGAGGTTTAGTTACAGGGCGATGGCGCCACCTACAAGCCAGAAAGAGAGTTTTCACCAGGAACTAAATTGGCACCTTGCTCTTGGACTTTCCAGTCTCTAGAACTTTGAGAAAATAGATCTGTATTATTTAAGCTACCCATATGGTGGTGTTTGTTATGGCAGCCTGAGATGGCAAAGACACTAATAATATCAAGGAAAGTCACACGATAGGATGGATATGTCCATTGTAAATTCATCATTACCAGTCTTAAATCCATCCTCAAACATTGACCAGGAGTCCTAAATTTCATTAGTCAACTTATTCTGGTACTCACTGTAAGACAGACTGTTTGAATCTTTCAGCTGATGACTTTGTCTTTTAATTTGCAGATAAAGCAGAAGTTACCAGAAGGGAACTTCCTCAATTTTCTAATAATAAATGCTTAAAACTACTTATGTTTGCACCTGTGCTCCCACCCTTCTCTATGGTTACAATTGAGATAACCAAAGCTCAATCCTTCCACCTGTGCCTTGGATCCCAATGCTTTTCCATATTCTCACTTCTGATCATTTTTTCTCTCTCTTGTGTTACTAACGTTTCCCTCCCAGTGGATTCATTCCATCAGCTTTAAAATGTGCTCAAGTCATTTCCATGAAAAGTAACAACACAACGATAGGGATAAAATACCAACATCCCTCTACTTAACAGTTCCCTATGCCACTCCCTCCTTTTTTCTCCCCCTTTACAATAACGTTTTAAAAGAGTTGTGTGATTCTCACTTCCCACTGTTTTGGTCTCTCCTATTTGGCTTCCACCTTCATTATTCTACTGAAACAGTGCTTATTGATTTGCAGGAACATTGTGTATAAAAGAAAATTAGCTTTTGTCTGTGACGTGTATTTCAAATATGTTTTCTCAGTCTGTCACTTTTCCTTTGTGTTTATGGTGAAACTTGCTTCATGGATTAAAAGAAAAAATGTGTCTCTTCAATTTTATCAATCTTTTCTATGTGGCTGCTGGGTTTGGGCATACACAGAAAGTCCACTTTTTTGAGATTATAAATGATGCTTTGGTAATCTTGCTGGTTTATAGCATTTTAGATTTGAGGAAATTTTATGTGTCACAGTTGTAATTTTGTCTTCTTAAAAAAAAATTTGTCTTTTTTGATGGGGACAACAAAGAGATTGGGAAGATGATGAATGTGTATGATCTGCCCATTCAGTTCTACACAATTCTTGTGGATTAAATTCGGCATCTACTGTTTTCATTATGTTTATTGTGTCTTTTCACATCTCTCTGTAACCTTTGTGCAAATTCTTGGGTGAGTAAAGAATTGCAATAATTGCCAAAGTTCAAAAAGTAATGTGAAAGCTCGTGTGGCTCTACTGTAGTTTTGTACTTTGCACCAGATATAATTGATTCGTTATCTCCAGATTAGTAATCTGAAGAAAGAATGAGACCCAAGACATATAGCTCAAAATAAGAAAAAAAGTTTTATCAGAAATGGCCCCCATATACACACTGTACATAGAAAAGATGATTTAAGGCGAAATCTTGTTTAACAAGTGCCAGCATCAACTGAATCCCCCTAAAAGTAGCATTTGAAAAATAACATTATTACCTAATCATTTAAGATGGTTTTACTGTCTTTGGTCATGAATATAAATTCGTAGTACAAATAACATGAAAATGTACTTGAAAAGCTAGAAAGCCAATTTTGAGAATAATGACACCTCCCTTTTCTCTACTTGACATGACCACTCAGTTTTGTCTTCCTGATAAGTGTTTCAGACGTGTATGTTCTCTCCCTCCTTCAGGACAAACCAGCATGAAGTTTTCTTGATAGCTGATGGCTTTCCACTCTTTTCTCTATGCAGTTTTTATCTGTGTTTAAACAACAATTTCAATTTGAGTAAGGTAAACCTTCTTATAAGCCTCTTTGTCACCATTGAGCAGATAAGAAATGCTTGGCAACAAGTGCACTGACCTGGGAAAACCTCTTACTTGTATTTATGTGAAAGATAATGTTTAAAATCAGTCTGAATTGTTTCTTATAATTTTAATGTCTGAATATTGATCATAGTATACTAGGTGAAGATAGTTTTATTTTCTGTATGTATTTTCATTCTACTGTGATTAGGCTGAGTGGATGAAAGGGCTCAGTCTTTGCCTTGATGGTTTCAAATAGAGATTAAAAATTTTTTAGAACCTTGGAAATTAGTAATCTACAGCTTTAATATACAAAACTCTGTTTTAAAAGCATTCAACATAGAGTAACAATACCTCCTGTAATACTTTGTATAATATACAAGGAGTACAGAGATATCTATGCTATATCTATATAGCTATTCTATAATATTCTTTGACAGAAATGTCAAAGCCAGAGCTGAAAGTGTAATGGATTTTGGAGCCACCAAAACTGTAAAATTAGAGTAAAATAATGCCAAATGTGACTTCAAGTTAAATTTAATGAATATCTGAGAACCTGTTGTATGCACAGCACAGTGCTCGGCCCCATAGGAATAGCTGGTCAATAAGGATTTCACTCTAAAATCAGGGCATATTCATTTGCAGCAACATGGATGGATCTAGAGATTGTCATACTGAGTGAAGTGAGAGATTTTAGAGTGAAATCCTTATATGCGGAATCCGAAAAGAAATGATACAAATGAACTCATTTACGAAACAGAAACAGACTCATAGACTTACAGATATACCTTATGGTTAACAGTGGGGAGAGATTGGGGGGAGAGATAGGGAGTTTGGGATGGACATGGACACACGGCTATATTTAAGATGGAAAACCAACAAGGACCTACAGTACAGCACAAGGAACTCTGGTCAATGTTATATTGCAGACTGGATGGGAGGGGAGTTTGTGGGGAGAACGGATACATGTATACACATGGCTGAGTCGCTTTGCTGTGCACATGAAACGCAAATTTGGTAAGTCGCTATACCCCAATATAAAATAAAAAGTTAAAAAATAATCTGGGCATATTGATGCAAGGAGAGGTGAATGCCCGACCAAGATGCGCGCCAGAGAACCCGGGCATCAGTCAGGACCTCCCTGATGCTAAGGCCGGGGGCGGAGAGAGGCTCTGGAAAGTGGGCGCGCCAAGGGCGGCGCTCCCTGCCTCTCTTCGGGAGTAGCCCGGTGGAGCCGAGGCCCAGCCACCCGGAGGCTCACCGCCCCCGCCCCTCACTCCGGGGTCACTGCCCAGGACGGGAGGAAGGGGAAAGGAGCAGAGTGCAGCCTCGCACTGCGCCAGTTCTGCCGGCGGTCAGTGCCGGCTGCAGGCCGCGCTGGGGACCAGCGCAGAGCCGAGCGGCGCCAAAACTCCCACCGCCAGACGCCCCCAGAGGGTTGTTCTGAGAGCAGTTTCCTCCTCTAGCTATTTGTAGCTCTATTAGGCCAGGGGAGGGCGTCGGGACAAAAGAAAACCCGCTCCCTTCCTGGGAGTCAGGCCCTGGATCAGGTGCGGAGCTGGCATTGCCGCGGGCTTGGCGCTATAGCTACGGATGCCAGTAGGCTGGGATTCCGGGAACGGGATCAGCCGTTAGAGCTAGCGATCCCAGCCGTTAGCTGGGCTCCGGGCAAGCGTCGGCAGCTCGCCGCGGGCACTCGCGAGTCCCGCATCCCACAATCCCCAGGCCGGCTGCCGCGGGGCTCCCGTGCGTGCAGGCCCCCTGCAGCTCCCGGGCTGCGCGCGCGAGCCCGGCGTCTTGACAGTTGCCCACGCGCCTGAGGCGGGGCTCCAGCAGGCCCTCGCCCCTCGCGCTCCGCGATTGGTTCCAGCTGGGGCGGCCTGGGCCCGCTAGGCGCAGGGAGGGCGGGGCTGCGCGGGAGGTCAGTGGCTCCCTGCCGCGCCGGCAGCTGCGGCGCGAGGGGAGGCCGAGTGCGGGTGGTTGGGCGTGCGTGGCCGGCGGGCACGCGCGTGCGCGCGCGGCCGCCGAGGTCCCCGGGGAGGCAGGGGAGGGGCGGACGCCGACCCGCACGCGCCGCCCGGCCGCTGGCGGCGCGCGGGAGGGCGGGGGGGGGGGGCGGTGCGTGTGTGCGTGCGTGCGTGTGTGTTTGTGTGTGGAACTCTGGTGCGGAGCGCCGGCTGCCCGTCCCCGGGTGCGAGTGCCCCACTGTCTTCCACACCCTCCTTTCGTCCCCCCTCCTTCCCTCCCACCCTCCCGCGGCCGCACGCCGAGCGACAGCCCGGGGGAGCAGGTGTGGGGGGCGGGCGGGGTCGCGCGAGACAAAAGGGGCGCGGGGGTCAGCCCGCCATGGCCTCCCGGAGCCTGGGGGGCCTGGGGGGCCTGGGTGGCAGCCGCGGCGGGGGCGGCGGCGGCAAGAAGAGCCTGAGCGCCCGCAACGCCGCGGTGGAGAGGAGGAACCTGATCACGGTGTGCAGGTACGGCGCGGCCCGCCGCTCGGGGAGAGGTAGGAGGCCGTCGGCGCCGCGGGCCGAGGGCTGGGGAGGGCGCGAGCCCCTGCGGGTCCCGGAGACAACCGGCTCGCGTCCCCGTCGCTGTCGCGCCCGCGGGCGTGTCCGCGGCCCGGAGCGTCCTGTCAGCCACGGGTCTGGGCACCGCCGAGGCCCCGGACTTCCCGTCAGTTTCAAGTGCGGGGAGCAGCTGGAGGGTAGGGCTTGGGGCGGGGCTGAGGGAGGATTTGTTTTGAATGTGCAATCTGGTGTCTGAGGAAAAGAGGAGGGCAGGGAAGAGGAGCTCTTCCATTTAGTGCACGTTCAGCTGTCAGGCAGCTTTTAGTAAAGTCATCGTTACTGTGATTGTTTGCTGTGTTGCCTCAAAATCGGAGTGCATTTTGCTTCTGTTGTGGCTTGATTACATATATATTCTCATGTCGTGCCACAAATGTTGAGTGCCTACTACATGCTAGACGTGTGTGTGTGCGCGTCCATGTCCTCTCCACTCTGAATTGCAGTGTTAGTGCTGTTTCTGCCGTTGACACCAAGAGTAGGACTGTGGAGGACACCTAGGCAGCGATTTATTTCAAGATCTGCCTTTCTTTAATCGTTTTCTAACTGCAGTTGTGTATTCCCTTACTTTAGAAAATGTAGAAACGTAAGAGGAATAATCACTTTCAACCAGCCTAGTATTCAGAAATAACTGATTTTTAACAAGCTGACGTTTTAAGTCTTGTTTCTGGGTATTAAAAAAAAATTGAAGTCCTAAGCATTCATTTCTTAGGAACTTCTTTAAACCATTAAGCATTTGTAAAATTACTTTGTTTCATCAAACCCCTCCTCATCAGCCATCAAAAATCCTGTAAGAATGAGAGAATGATGAGACCTTTTCCTCCTTTGCAATTTAGATCTGTATTTTTTTCTTTTCCTTGTGTAAAAATGTGTCTAGCATCTTAAGTGGAATATAGATATTTATACTAAGACATTCAATAACTTTGAGTGTTTTTTTTTTTTTACCTTGGACTATTACAGATGTTTGCTCATCTAGCAATGGCATAACTGACTTTTGCCTAACTGACTTTTATGGCACTTGGAATTATAAATAGTAAAATATTAATATGGAATTTGTTGAATTTACCATTTATGCTGTCTAGGATGCAACCTTTTGAGGAAAAGGGGTTGTATGAATTTTTTTCTTAATCTAAACAATTTTTTTAAAGTTTTGTAAATAGAATAGTAAGCAAGGCTAATTTTCTTACCTTTACTTTACATGCATTAAAAATAATTATTTTTTAAAAGAAGATGTTCTCAAGCAGACCCCAACATATACAGTGATTCTTGGGGTGATGTATTTCATAGAAGCTCCTTAAGTGTTAAACTTCACAGGGCAGCAACCATGTTTGCGTTCTGCTCAGTTTTCTTTTCTCTTTCATTCTTCCTACTATAGTACGTGACAGTAAATATTTATCATAGGATTAAATTCAGTGGAGGGTAACATTTTTTGTTTGGGGGAGTTTTGTTATGTACTAGTGGCAGCTGAAGTGATTTTGAGTGTTTGCAACGTGATGTTAATTAACCAAATATTTCAACCTGGAACTTTAAACACCAGGGCTGACATAAATTTCTCTGAATCAGTGTGGCAATCTTTGAAATGGTGGATGTTGAAGATTTGTAAAACACAGTAGATGGTAAGAGGTTTTATGCTCTACTCATTTTTTAAGACAGTAAAAACCGCTGAGGAAAAAAATTCAGTGGAGGGTATTATTCCTTTTGCATCTCCATTTTTGTCATGGCATCAGAAGCAGTTCAGGAGAAAGGGACTTATATCTCAACCTTAAGTAACATATTATGTTTAAGAAATTTCAGTCACAGCATACTGATTTGTGTGGACAGTTGTCTGGGCTAGCTGTATTTTTGTTATGTTTATTTGTCTAATTATTCTTTTTTTATATATAAATTTATTTACTTATTTATTTATTGGCTGCACTGGGTCTTTGTTGCTGTGCAGGCTTTCTCTAGTTGCGGCGAGTGGAAGCTACTCTTCCTTGTGGTGCGTGGGCTTCTCATTTCCATGGCTTCTCTTGTGGAGCACAGGCTCTAGGTGCATGGGCTTCAGTAGTTGTGGCACGTGGGCTTAATAGTTGTGGCTCTCAGGCTCTAGAGTGCAGGCTCAGTAGTTTTCATGAATGGACTTAGTTGCTCTGGGGCATGTGGGATCTTCCAGGACCAGGGATCCAGCCTGTTTCCCTTGCATTGGTAGGCGGATTCTTAACCACTGCACCACCAGGGAAGCTCTGCCTAATTATTCTTTTCTACTCTGAATTGAGTATACCTGCTGACTTTAGTTACAGTTTACACTTAAATTTAGTATTGTAGCTGAAATATGTTTCAATTTCTGGCTTAGATTTCCTCTTGTGTATTTATTTATGTGGATAATATTACTAACACTGTTCTTCATGTCCAGTTAGTTGATTGTGCATATAAATTATTATCCTTGTCTGGTAATGGGGTCTATTTGATAGGCTTTGTCTAAAAGGCTTTTACTTTTTGGAAAAAAGTCACTGAAGGCCATTTGGATGTTTTAAGTATCCCCACCTCAAATTCAGCAAAATGAAAAAATCAGTATTTGTGCATCTGTCCCTTTTCACTTTCAGAGTTACGAAACCCTGGGTATCTCACCCATGTCTCTTAATGAATGTATTTTTACATTTGTATGTAGCAGATCAGACATGATTTGGTATTTAAGTTGGGAAGAAGCTGGTTTAGTGGAAATATAATTGAGTTCTAAGTTTACTTTGTCATTAATTAATTGTGTGTCCTTTAACAAGCCTGTTTTCTAGTTTTCTCATCTGTAAAATAATCTTGGACTAGATCGTTGGTAATCTTCAATGACAGCCCTGAAACTAATAGCCTTCAAGCTCATTGCGTTCATATTTGGATTTAAATTTCTCCAAACATGAGCAGGGTAATGGTAGACAAATGTTTAAAGGTAGCTAGATGAGGCATGTGCGTTTTTCTCTGTAAACAAAAACATTTTGAACTTTGCCTTCCATATTTTGACTCTCTACTGATATTCTGGAAAAATGGAACAGTATAGAAAGCCAAACCAAACCCAAAGAAACTCCCCCCACCTCCTGACTATCATTGTAGTATATTTATTAATACTTATACAGTAATGATTTTCATTACCCCTTAAACAATTTAGGTATACTGTACTCTCAGTTTAGGTTTACAACCTTTACTATGTAACTATACAACTTTTTCTGTTTAAAAACGCCTATATAAGGACAATATTGTTATAGCTTGAACTTTGGAAGTGAGTTATTTGGTTAGGTAAGATAGTCAGGAATTGAATTTTGGTTCATTGTGATTGTATATGTAATTATTTCATCAGTTATAGTCTTCATCAACATTTATATATTATAAACTAAAAACACTAAGTACTCATCTCAGCAAATAAGTACTCTTTTATTGTTTTTCACAGATTGTGATGGAGAGAAAGTAGGTCATTCGAGGTCTCTAAATGTTCCACACTCAACTCAAAAATATTCATAGACTGACTTTAGTTCTGTGTACCAATGAGTATTTTCCCTGCGTATTCTCTACTATTTAGAAAAATTAAATTGTTAAAGTCCTTCAGGATTTTTTAACCTGCATTTTTCATGCATAGAAAATCAGGTACTAGTCATTTTTCCTATCATTTTTAAGCTTCACAGGTTATTGAAAAACTTACATATTCCTTTGATTTTAATTGTGTGACAAGAACTAAAATATAAATTTGCTCTCTGGAGGTTAATATCAGTTTATGAAAAATAAATAAGATAAACACTTAAATATATATGTATAAATATTTTAAAATAACATTTGTTAAACTTTTAAACTAATACTTTAAGAGAAACTCCCCACACAAAGTCATAACCTTCCTGTCTTGTGGCTGGAAAGGACTAATGAGAGAGTGAAGGAGGCAGCGTGGTGAGCTAAGCACAGTGGAGACCAAGGATAATTTTCAAAATTACTTTTAATAACACATACATAGTTCTTAGTTTTCTATAGGTCAAGATATTATTTCATAACTTGAACGTCAATTCAAATGACAGTAACACCTCATTTTCTCAGTGTATTTGGGAAATGAAATGCTCATATTTTTCATGTAACTAATGTTTGAGTTAAACTTAGAATTCTCCTGTCAACTGCAGTGCTTTATTCATCATTTATTGTGGAGTGCGATCTTCTGTATAACTGAAGCTTATAAATTAAGTGTTCAGATTTAAAGTACAATAAAGAATATTTTAAACATTTTGGATGAACTGCTTTTAGAAAAGGATTATACATTTCCCTACCTTATTGAAAAAGACTCTACGTAGTATAATATAATCCTTATCAATGACTTTACTCTGGATCTGTTTCTGTGAATATACTCTGTGCAGTGGCTGCCCTCGGAGACTCTTGAGGTACATAGAGCTGTTTGCTACTTGGCCCCAAAAGATTGTGTGTTTGGAATTCTTTGTCTGTTTTTGCATTTACTGTCTCTTCCTACCAAGTTTGCTGTTATTTCTTGCAATTCTGCCTGTTTCTACCAGCTTTTTTCTTTGTGCTCTCATCCTGACTTGCTCATAATTGGCTGTGAACTAGGAAAGCAGATAAGTAAATTTATCTGGTGTAAAAAAAAAAAAAAAAGTCACCAAGAGGCCTGAGTTCAGTGAGTGAGCTTTAGCAGTCTGAACTTCTTAATGTTCTGGTTGCTGAATAATCAGGAAAAAAATGACCTATTCCTATGCTTGAACAGGGTGGAGGAAATGCAGATATGTGAAATGTTACGGAATATTACTGGTGGTATAATTCTCTAAGTAGCTTTAAGTTCAGTGACTTACTTTCCTTGTTACTATTTGCTCGAGAATGCCTTGTAAGACTGTTCATACCTTGCCTATCATGATTGTATTTTTGGCTAAAGCTCTTTTAGTCATGCTATACATAGTAGAACTTTGGGTTGGGGCTTTGAGCAACATTACCTATACAGTATTGCTTTGGAGAAGGTGCAATATCATTTCTACAGATTCTTAGAGCCTTAATAGTATGTATTCACAGTGGAGGTAAGATGATCATCTTAACTAGTCGAAGGTAGGCATCTCAGCATTCACAGAAGGTCATTATCTCTTCCCCTAGCTTAACTGGGTCCATATTCAACTGACAATAGAGAACAGCTGTCCCCTACACATTTATTACAGGGTATTATCTTAACTGCTGATTGATAACTGTCAGAACTCAGTTGAGCAATATGATGTTGGGGGGGAATATGTGAAGCTTATCCGCTGTTGTATTCAGTCTTACAGGTTTCTAAAATGTATCTCTAGATCAGTTCAGGTCGTCAGAGAGCAGCTAAGTATGTAGAATGCATTGCTTTACACTCTCCTATCCCCAGTTGCTTTTGCCCCTAGTGTGCATTGTTAAGATTCCATCAGCCTGCATTGAGGGTCAGCAGAAGCAATCAGAGGATCTTCTTGAAATTGTTGTCAAGAACATTGTTTATTGTGTCAGAAGTATCATCTTTTGTGAAGATTTTTGTGAGAAATATCTGTCTTTTTTTAGTGCCAAGAGTTGTAGCTTTAGGCAGTTGATTTATTTATATGTACTGGACATGAATGTATAACTGACAACTTCTCTTTTTCTCATACAGGTATTAGAAATCTTAGTGTTAAATCTGTGGCCAACCTCTAAAACACATGTAGGACATCATAGTGATGTATCAGTATTTAGCCTTATTTCTAGCTACACTTTGATTCCGTTTTTTCATATAAATTTTTATTGACTTATATGCATATAGAGAACTATACACAGCAGACAGGTGTATAGTGAATTTCTTTTGCAGAGAGGACACAACATAGTAACCAACACCCAGGTCAAGCAAAAGAGCATTACCCAAAGGAAACTAAATCATTATGTCAGAAAGGTATCTGCCCCGCATATTCATTGCAGCATTATTTGCAATAGTCAAGACATGGAAACAACCTAAGTGTCCATCAATTGATGAATGGATAAAGAAAATGCAGTATATATACACAATGGAAAATTATCCAGACATAAAAAAAAGGGGGAAATCCTGCCATTTGCCACAACATGGATAGACCTTGAGGGTATTATGCTAAGTGAAGGAAGTCAGAGAATGACAGATACTGTATGATCTCACTTATATGTGGAATCTTAAAAAAATCATAGATAAAGAGAACAGATTGGTGGTTGCCAGAGGCAGGCAGTGGGAGGTTAGCAAAAGGGTGAATGAATGAAGGTGGTCAAAAGGTACAAACTTCCAGTTTTAAGATAAAGAAGTTCTGGGGATATGATAATAATAATAATAAAAGAGAACATTACCCAAATCCCCAGAAACCTCTTCCTTGCCTTCTTTCAGTTACTACCCCTATGAAAGGTAACCATTCTCCTAGCTTTCAACACTGTTTAGTTTTACCTCTTGTTGAGTTTGAAATGAATGGAATAATACAGGATGTTCGTTTTTCTGTTTAGCTGATTTTGCTTAGCCTTGTGTTGTTGAGATTCATCCTTTTTGTTGCACATGGCTGTAGTTTGTTAATTTTCGTTACTGCATCTTTTTCCATTGTATGAATATACCACAATTTATCCATTATGCCTAATGGACATTCAAGTTGTTTTCACTTTTGACTATTACTAATTGAATATTCATGAATATGTATTTTGGAGGCTGTATGTACATATTTCTGTCAGAGATATACCTATGAGTGGAGTTCCTGGGTTATATGGCATGCAGATGTTCAGCTTCGGTGGATATAATAGTTTTTCCAAAGGCGTGGTACCAGTCTGCAGAGTAGTGAGCAGTGTACAGTTGGCCCTTGAATGGTGCAGGGGTTAGGGGTGCTGACCCTCAGCACAGTCAAAAATCTGCATAGAACTTCACAGCAGGCCCTCTGTGTTGGCAGTTCTGCATTCTCAGATTCTACCAACCACTAATTGCATAGCACTGTATTTAGTGGAAAAAAAAAAAATCTGTGTAAAAGTGGACTTGTGCAGTTCAAACCCATGTTGTTCAAAGGTCAACTGCATAAGAATTGCAGTTGCTCTACACCCTCACCAACACTTGAAATTTTGTATTTCCCTGATGTCTATTTGAAGTTAAGCACCTTTCCTTAAGTCTGTTGGCCATTTGGAGAGGCTCTTTTGTGAAGTGCCAGTTCAAGTCGTTTATTATCTGGAACGTCTGACTTTTTGTTTGTCTGATGTATAGTTCTTTGTATATTCTGTGTGGGCCTTTCGCTGGATATATGTAATGCAAGTATCTTTTCCCGTTTGGTGGCTTGATTTTTCATTCTCTTTGTATTGTGTTTTGACGAACAGAAGTTCGTTAATTGTGAAGTAGTCCATAAATTTCCCATGGTTTGTGCTTATTGTGACCTCCTTAAGAAATTGGTCTGCTCCAAAGTAATGAAAATATTCTTGTCTTCTTCTAAAAGATTTATTGTTTTGCTTTTCTACGTTTATATCAGCAATCTACCTGTACTTTATTTAAGTATTTACCTTAGGAAAATCAGTTTGACCCAGTTCCATTTATTAAAAAGACCATGCTTTCCCCACTACACTCAGATGTCACATTTATCATAAGTCATGTGACTGGATCATTTGTCTGCTTCTGGACTCCCTCTTCTGTTCCATTAGTCTGTTTGTCTATCCTTGAGCCAATATCGTACTGGCTTAATAACTATAACTTTATAATATGTCTTGATACTTAGTAATTTAAGTTTTCCAGCTTTGTCGTTCAAGATTGTCCCCTTTTCTTGGGCTTTGCAAACTAGATTTTAGACTCAGCTTGTCAATTTCCATTAAAAAATCTGCTGGAGGGCTTCCTAGGTGGCGCAGTGGTTAAGAATCCACCTGCCAATGCAGGGGACACGGGTTTGATCCCTGCTCCAGGAAGATCCCACATGCCTCGGAGCAGCTAAGCCCGTGCGCCACAACTATTGAGCCTGTGCTCTAGAGCCTGTGAGCCACAACTATTGAGCCTATGTGCTGCAACTGCTGAAGCCCACGCACCTAGAGCCTGTGCTCCGCAACAAGAGAAGCCATGGCAATGAGGAGCCCACGCACCACAATGAAGAGTAGCCCCCACTCACCGCAACTGAAGAAAGCCCGTGCACGGCAAAAAAAGACCCAACACAACCAATAAAATAGACAGATAAATAAATAAATAAATTTATTTAAAAAATCTGGGATTTTTATTAAGATTGCACTTAATCTATAAATCAGTTTTGAGAATTGTCATCTTTATAAGACTTAAATGCAATCCGTGAATATACTATATCCATCCCTTAAGCATTCAACTATTCTGAAATTTTTCTCAAAGATGTTTTGTAGTTTTGAATATATAGATATTATATCTCTTTTTAGATTTGTTCATCCGTATTTGACGTCTGTATTATTTTAATAGACCGTTTAAAAACTTTTTCATGTTCTTTTTTGCTGATATATATAGACATAGAATTTACCTTTTAAAATATTGATCTTATAATCTAGCAATTTTACCAGATTTATTTATTAATTCTAATAGATTTTTCTGCAGGTTTTTGTTCATTTGTTTTAGCATTCTGAGTACATTGTCATGTCTTGTGCCTGTTTTATTTCTTCCCATTTTAAACTTTATGGCTTTTCTTTTTTGTCTTACTGTACTGGCTAGGACCACAGTATTGCAGAAAGCATTAACAGTTTTACCTTTAAGTAGAACATTTGCAGTAGGTTTTTCTTAGTTCGCTTCTAGATTGCTGAAGAATTGCTGTAGATAGCTGAGACTTTTTATCATAAGTGGATTCTGAATACTCTATTATCAAATACTTTTTCTGTCTATCAAGATGAACATATGATTTCTCCCCTTTTTTCTTTTATGTAATGAATTACATTGATTGACTTTTTAGTGCTAAACTACCCTGGAATAAAAAAACTGTTGTGCTGTATTATCTTTTTTTACATATATTTACATTCAGTGAGTTATTTTGTTTGGGATTTTTGCATATTTTTTCATGAAAGTGATTTGTCTGTGATTGTTCTTTCTTATAGTGTCCTTGTCTAGACTTGTTAAGATTATGTGACCTTAGAAAACAAATTGGGAAATGTTCTTTTCTGTTATGTAGAAGAATTTGTGTAAGATTAATGTTATTTCTTTCTTAAACTTTTGAAAGAATTCACCAGGGAAGAAATCTGAACCGCAAATTGTCTTTGTGGGAAGTCTTTTAGTAACAGATTCAATTTATTTAATAGATACTGAACAATTGAGATTTCCTGTTTCTTCTTTTATCAGTTTCAGCGGGTTCTTCAAGGAATACACCCATCTCATGTATGTTATCAAATGTAAACTTAAAATTTTTCTTAATGTCCTCTTAATATCTTTTTATTGTTTAAAAAGCTGTAGTCATTTTCCGTTTTTCTCTCCTGATGTTGGTAATCTCTGTTTTTCCCATGTTTTGTTTTTCTTACTAGGAGTATATAAATTTTATTCATACCTTCAGAGAACCAGCCTTCGGCTTTATTTATTTAGGCTGCATTGGGTCTTTGGTGTTGCACACAGGCTTTCTCTAGCTGTGGCAAGCAGGGGCTACTCTTAGTTGCGGTGCATGGTCTTCTCAGTGCAGTGGCTTCTCTTGTTGAGGAGCACGGGCTGTGGGTGCGTGATCTTCAGTAGTTGTGGCTCACGGGCTTAGTTGCTCCGTGGCATGTGAGATCTTCCTGGACCAGGGATTGAAGCCGTGTCCCCTGCATTGGCAGATGGATTCTTAACCACTGCGGCACTAGGGAAGTCCTCCTTGTTGATTATTGATGATAGTTATAATATTGATGGCAGTGGATAGTTACCCCACACCTTGGTAAAGACTACTGGCAATAATAATATATTACAAGGAATCCTGTAAATTTGGTATGAAGTAGTGGAAAGAATTCTGTCTTACAATTTGGATACTTATATTCTTTTAAAAAATATTACTCTTATGAATGACTGTAACTTTTCTGAACCCCTTCTAGTTTTGAAATGTGACGATTCTATATGCTTTTATGTACTTTAGTTATTTTCAGGTATAATTCCATGTAAAGGGATATAACAGTATAGATAAGAAAATCTGGTTTTTGTGAAATGAATTTTTTTCTGAAGCATATTTGTTAAATGGTTAGGTTTACATAAGCTTTCTGTAAAGAGATGGGAATACATTTTTTTTTCCTACTCAGTTACTCTGCATATATGTGAATACATCTGTGTATATTACTAATGCAGTGCCTAAATGTTAAATATGAATTTTCACTTTTTAAATGGTTTCTTCCCACTAAAGAGTGTAGATTTTTAACAAAGTAAATTTTTCTGGCCTGCAACAAATTTCTTTTTTATTATTGAAGTATAGTTGACTTACAATATCATGGTAGTTTCAGGTGTACAGCACAGTGATTCAGATATATATATATATATTTAGGTATATATGTCTACATCTATCTATGTATAGATATATACATATTCCTTTTCAGATTGTTTTCCCTTATAGGCTTTTACAAAATATTGAGCATAGTTCCTTGTGCTGTACAGTAGGTCCTTGTTGGTTATCTATTTTATATATATTAGTGTGTATATATTAATCCCAAAGTCCTAACTTATCACCCCCCACCCCACCCCCTTTCCTCTTTATGTAACCATAAGTTTGTTTTCTATGTCTGTGAGTCTCTTTCTGTTTTGTAAATAAGTTCATTTGTATCATTTTTTTTAACATTTCACATATAAACAATACCATATGATATTTATCTTTCTGTCTGGCTTACTTCCTTTAGTATGATAATCTCTAGGTCCATCCGTGTTGCTGCAAATGGCATTATTTCATTCTTTTTTTATGGCTGAGTAATATTCCATTGTATATATATACATCTTCTTTATCCATCTGTTGATGGACATTTTGGTTTGCTTCCATGTCTTAACTATTGTAAACAGTGCTGCTGTGAACATTGGGGTGCATGTATCTTTTCAAATTATGGTTTTCTGAGGATATATGCTCAGGAATGGGATTGCAGGATCATATGGTAGCTCTATCTTTAGTTTCTGAAGGAAAACTAATTTTACTTTTGATTTTATTGTCACATATTTTGCTTTTAATTATTTGTTGTTAAATTAGGTTACAAACTTATGAGGTGTGGAAGGAATTAATATGGATGTAATGAAGATTTTTTAAACATAGTTTTGGTAACCATCTCCTCTTTCTTGGTATGTTTCCAAAGGGAGAATGGTAGTTCCTGCTTTAAGCTTGATGGTTTTAGTCACAATCATTTTTTTTTATCTCTAAGCTAACAGAAATCTCCTTTGGACATTAAAGGTGGGAAAGAGAATCTTTTAGGCCAGAGACATTTCAAAAACCGTGCTTAATTGAAAGTCCCTTTTATGTAAATTTTTGACTTTTTAATTCTTATGTAAAAACTGTTACTTAGACTTGATTTGGTATTTTTAGACATTCATCAGATTGTCATTTCATTATTTTAAAATCAGTCCTTTTCAGGAAATAGATGACTAATATTAATGTCATCATTATCAGGAAATAGCTCAACATCTGTGTGATATTTTTTAGATGTCTTGAAATTCTTTTTACAGATTTGTTTTTTATAGCATGTCTTATTAGTTAATGTGTTATGGAGGAAAAGATTCTCACTATTCTGACATAATGGAACTAGCCACATATGATTCTAGAGAAGTAAACGTTAGGTGGGAAGATTCGGCCAGCTAGAAGTATAATATGGACTCTAAGGAACTAATTTGCCTTCTGAAGTTTTGATTTGTGTTGACAGGAGGAGAGTAGGCTATAAATGATAAAGCAATGCAGGGAAACATTTTTCTTCATTATTAACCTTGTTATAATAGGAATTATTTAAAAGGCTTTCTCACCCTTAAAATATCTTTGTGCTTGGAAATAACAGAAATTGTGTCTAATGGTATGCTTTGGGGTATTTGCACTTTGCTTTTGTTTTAGTTTTTAGCCAGATATTGAGTTACAAGTAATATAGTGCTCCGAGATTCACCATTTTAGGTTTTTGTCATGCAGATAGTGTCTTCTGTGGGAGATGGCGTACTAATAGCATGATAGAAAGACTCATATTTTATTGACTACTGATTGATCTTTACATGGCTCTTGATGCTACGAAAATATATGTGTTACTCTCCATGGCTTTTCCTTCCTATTACATTTACAAAGAAGAACATTTGTTAGGTAATGTTGTGTTATTCCTGGGGGACAATAGTGGCTAAAATCTTATCAGGCTGTTACAGGTGGAAATTGAGTTCTATCCTAGCTCTTTTTGATGAAATAAGTACTCTATTATTTTTATCTTTAAATATAATTTTCAGTTCATTTCACCTATGTGCTTACTATCTTAGATGGCATACTTTTTTGAAGTGGTAGATTACTCCTACCTTGAGTGTGATTGCAGAGTCATATTTCCCATTCCATCTATTAAAGATTAGAGAGAAGCATTCAGAAGTTTTCTTCGTTTTAGGTCAAAGGTAGAGACTGTGTGTATGGTTTTAGTTTATACATTTCAGGAACACTTAGCATTTCATTCTCTTATGGAATAAGAACATTATACTTATTTATTCTTATTAAAAGTTTGCTGAAGATTGGCAGCACTTTTCTAGGGTATTGTCAATGAAAAGGGCATAGGAATCAAAAATAAGTTTTCAAGTCCCTCCTTGCTCATGCATTACATCTAGTATTTATCTAACTTGACTATTAGGTACAAGAGACCAGCTTCGTCAGAGTTACTTCCTAGTTGTTCTTTGTCTTTCTCTCTTTTACATAATGACTCCTCCATGGAGCCCCAGTTGCTGTTGTAGATAGCACTCTGTAGTTGAACATTAATCTTTCTCAGACTTTCTTAGTTAGGGTTATTTGTGAACCAGAAAGACTGAAAATTATTTGAGTAACTATTTTCTCAAGCATATATAATTACTACCATTCTAGTTGCATTGTTATTTCATTATATACAAAGAATGCCATAGGGTAGTGGTTCTTAAAGTGTGCTCCTGGACTCAGACCCTTTGGAGGTCTGAAATGTCAATAATATTTTCTTAACAAGTCTAGGATATTATTTGCTTTTTTGTTCCCATTTTTAAGCAAGCATACAGTGTTTTCCAGAGACTACATGCTGTGTGATATTAGAATAGCTTGAATGCAGAAACAGATGTGAGAATCTAGTTATCTTCTATTAAACACAACATTAAAGATATTTGCAGATTTAAATAATATTGTTGCCACTTTTTTGTTTTAGAGAATATAGTTTTAATAAAATATTTATGCTAACATGTAATGGGTTTATTTGTAATTAATCAGTAAGGCAGTCTTCACTTTGCACAGTTCCAGTTAGCACTAATTTTAGTTACTACAGTTCAGTTAAATAATACCAGTCTGACAACAACATGGTTCCAGTTTGATTACCACTGTATATCAACTGTGAGTAATTGCATAAAATAAAATTTTGCTGGTAGCTCTTTAGTCCACAGATGACTGTGTAAATAGCACATGCACATCATGGTTAGTGACCAGTCACATCACTTTCTTCAGAGTCTGTCTAGGATTGGTCACTATACATCTGTTACTAGTTCATACACAAAAATCAAAACCTGCACTTGTGTTGCTTCCATGTCTCCTGTTTGTAAACCCACGTTATTTTATTTTATTTATTTATTTTTTGTTTCCTGTTTTTTTTTTTCTAAGCTCTTTATTGGAAAGTAACTGCTTTACACTTTTGTACCAGTTTTTGAGGGACACCAAAGTCAACCAGCTGTATTTATACACATATCCCTATATTCGCTCCCTCCTGTGACTCCACCCCCCTCCCCGTCCAGGCCCTTTAAGGTATTACCCATCATCGAGTTGATCTCCCTTTGTTATACAGCAACTTCCCACTATCTATCTCTTTTATAGTTGGTAGTGTAAATATGTCTATGCTACTCTCTCACTTCGTCCCAGCTTCCCCTTTGCCCCCCGGCCCCTCAACCTCATGTCCTCCAGTCCATTCTCTGTATCTGCATCCTTATTCTTGTCTTGTCACTGGCTTCATCAGTACCATTTTTTTTTTTTTTTTTTAGATTCCGTATATATGAGTTAGCATTCAATATTTGTTTTTCTCTTCCTGGCTTACTTCACTCTGTATGACAGACTCTAGGTCTATCCATGTTGTTACTTATAGCTCCGTTTCATTCCTTTTTATAGCTGAGTAATATTCCACTGTATATATGTGCCACATCTTCTTTATCCATTCATCTGTTGATGGGCATTTAGGTTGCTTCCATGTCCTGGCTATTGTAAATAGTGCTGCAATAAACATTACGGTACATGTTTCTTTTTGGATTATGGTTTTCTCTGGATATATGTCCAGTAGTCGGATTACTGGGTCATATGGTAGTTCCATTTTTAGTTTTTTAAGAAACCTCCAAACTGTTTTCCACAGTGGCTGTTCCAGCTTACATTCCCACCAACAGTGCAGGAGAGTTCCCTTTTCTCCACACCCTCTCCAACATTTGTTGTTTCCAGATTTTGTGATGATAGCTCTTCTGACCAGTGTGAGGTGATACCTCATTGTGGTTTTGACTTGCATTTCTCTAATGATTAGTGATGGTGAGCATCTTTTCATGTGTTTGTTGGCCATCTGTAGGTCTTCTTTGGAGAAATGTCTATTTAGGTCTTCCGCCCATTTGTGGATTGGGTTATTTGCTTTTTTGGTATTAAGCTGCATGAGCTGCTTGTATATTTTGGAGATTAGTCCTTTGTCCGTTGCTTCGTTGGCAAGTATTTTCTCCCATTCTGAGGGTTGTCTTCTTGTCTTGTTTATGGTTTCTTTTGCTGTGCAAAAGCTTTTAAGTTTCATGAGGTCCCATTTGTTTATTCTTGATTTTATTTCCCTGATTCTAGGAGGTGGGTCAAAAAGGATCTTGCTTTGATGTATGTCATAGAGTGTTCTGCCTCTCTTTTCCTCTCGGAGTTTTATAGTGTCTGGCCTTAGATTTAGGTCTTTAATCCATTTTGAGTTTATTTTTGTGTATGGTGTTAGGAAGTGTTCTAATGTCATTCTTTCACATGTAGCTGTCCAATTTTCCCAGCACCACCTATTGAAGAGGCTGTCTTTTTTCCATTATATATTTGTGCCTCCTTTGTCAAAGATAAGGTGCCCATGTGTGCTTGGGCTTACCTCTGAGTTCTCTATTCTGTTCCACATGTTATTTTATGAAAATGCATAATTGAAAGAGTGAATTGGCCAACAAAGATGAAACTGTGGCAAAAAAACAGAAAGTGCTGGAAGTGAAACTTGAATGGAACATAGATGGAGCCATAGAAGAAATAGTTGATCATGGGAATATTGATACTGCTGCTGTTCAAGAGAATTTAGATATTCAGCCAGAGGAAATTATTGAAGGCGAACATATTGATATAAGTGAGCAGCGTGGTTGTGACGAAAAGGGTGAAGATGTCTCAGAAGAAGTGATGCTGAAAAACCCCTTCACATTAGGGCCTCTCAGAGATTTTCACAGCTTTAAAAATGCAAAGGATAAAATGCTGGAAACTGATTGAAACTTAGAAAAGAATGTAACAATTTGCCCAGGCATAGAAAACATGCTCACTTGTATTTTGTTATACAATGAGGAGAAAGCAAGAACTGTTCAAATTACTCTAGATGAGTTTTTTTTTTTTTTTTTTTACAAGGAAGACACTTTAATTTTCAATATTGCTAATGTTTTAGATTACAGTGTACTAAAAAGATATGTTTGACTGTTTTTCTTTCCATTTCCCTGTACATAATAACTGGCAGTGAGAGAGTTTTTAGTATTTTGACAAAAATTTGTAAAGGGCACGGAATAATTGTAATTCTTTCCATTGATCATTGAGATCACTCTGCCTGGTTTCAGCTTGTACAGTCATTTTTACATGCAAAGGGAGGGCGAGGACTGCCTGTATTTTAAACATTACTCACTTCTAATATAGTAAAATTTTTTTGTATCATTATGCTGCATTTTTTAAGCTCTTTATTGGAATGTAATTGCTTTACACTCTTGTACCAGCTTATGAGGTACACCAAAGTCAGTCAGCTGTATTTATACACATATCCCCATATCCCCTCCCTCCCATGAAATATAGTAAATATTGATAGATATAACTCATATAAACAGATCTCTTTATATTTGCCTTTATACTTGTCTCCTATATTTTTTTGTCCTGATTGAATAACTATTGCCAATAAGCCTAAAACCCAAGGAACGGTTTGTACTCCTTTATCTCCCTCATAACTTATATTTCTAATTAATTAAACGACTCTCATCATTATCCCTTTCTCTTCATGCGCTGCTGATTGTCTCTACTTAGGCACTCACATATCAGCCTTTATAGGGTATGACTATAAAGAATGGTGTGGTTATAAAGGGATAGCATGAGGGAAATGCTGGGGGCAACAGAGCTGCCCTCAATCCTGATTTTGGTGGTGGTTACAAGAAGGTATACATGTTAAAAATTACAGGCTTTCTTTTTGTCTTGCTGTGACATTGGCCTTTCAACATTTCTTTGTTATTCCTTCAAAACAGACCTAAAAAAAAAAAAAAAAAAAAAAAAAAAAACCAGACCTTAGAAATAAACCAACAAGTACTTACAGAGTACATCGTCGTTCAAGGCGTTGTCCTACATGTTGAGGAAGATATAAACATGCGGAAGATATGTTTCTGCCCTGATGGAATTTATATTCTAATAAAATAGAGATAGACAACACAAATAATAGCTGTAAGATAAACTGTAATCGTCTCTTAAAGTAGATAGAGAGTGCTAGTTTGTGCTAGAAATATGTAGGAGGATAATTCTTCATTAAGAGATGGCATTTAAGCTGAGTCTTGGAAAATGCATTGGTATTTGGCAGTCAGAAATAGGGACAAAGGACGTTCTGAAGAGAAGGAAAAATAAAGTGCACTTTACAGAGTTATAAGTTTCTATTATAGCTCGTAAAAACTTGGGATCTACACTTCGTGAATAATCACATCCTATTTTATTCAATTTTGTGCTCCAGAACTCTTAAAAGCATTTTGGTCTGACCCTTAAATCTCTTACAAGTAGTATTACAGCTTTCAACTTAATAATTTAGGTCATTTTTTAAATTCTGACTTTAATGACTCTATGGAGAGTAAACTATTTCTAAGTCTTAATGTAGTCAACAGATAGTAAAAATATAAGTGAAAAGTCTATTTCTGTAAAATTTTCTATTTACGGAGTGAATTTGAGTAAATGGAGTTTTCAGAATATGTAATCTTATAAAGTATTTCTGTAATACTTCTCCAAATTGCTTTCCTCCAGTTTTTCCTGCTTAGATGAATGAATGAAGTCTACTTAAAAGCAATAATAATCTCTTTTTTTCTCATAGGTTTTCTGTGAAGACCCTGATTGATCGGTCCTGCTTCGAAACAATTGATGATTCTTCTCCTGAATTTAACAATTTTGCAGCTATTTTGGAACAGATTCTAAGTCACCGGCTGAAAGGTAACAGCGCTATTATTTATTCTCCCAACAGCTCTTTTATTAACAAGCTTGAAATTTTAGAAACCATACAGTCTAGTGTGATTTAGATAGCAGCCACGCAGCATCTTGAGAAACATAAAACTGGTTGTAGAAGGCCTAATCTTTTGGCTATATCCCTGTAAAGAATCTCTATTCTTGGATTTATACCCATTTCCAGGATGCATTAAAAATGTTGACTATATGTAGAGAACAAACATATGGACACCAAGTGGGGAAAGTGGGAGGAGTTGGGGGGAAATGAATTGGGAGAGTGGGATCACCATATATATTACTAATAAGAAAAAAATATAGCAAATTGTACACTTTAAATATATGCAGTTTATTTTACGTCAGTTGTATCTCAATAAAAGTTCTTTAAAAAATGTTGACTATATTAATTGCCACATATAAGAAGTAGAATCACTTTCTATATGTAATTAAAATAAAAGTTTAAATTAAAAGGTAGCCCATCTTAAAAGATTACTAGGTGGTATTTTAATCATTTTACGAAGAAGCATCCAGGCGTTGTTTGTTTGCTTATTCTTTTCTTCATTAAACTCGGAATCTTTGAAAATTTTTTAGCAGTAAGTTAAAAAAGAGCTGTGTAAAAGAGATGCTAGACTTTTAAAAAAAATTAGTAAATGTATTTACATCAGAAACATAAATCCCTCAAAATTTAACAGGGAAGATGGGAGCTGTGTTCTCTCCGAATTATAAAATATTTTAAAATTAAAAATATACATTTGTAAAATATAGCTGATAACAAGAGTAATAAATAATAATTTTATCACATTAATTCTGTTACCTGGTTTCCTAAAGGAAACTCGATCATTAGATGTTTTCACTTAAATTTTTATTATCTTTACAATCTTAATGATATAGTAGTTTCAAATAAGTATCTGCTTGGTAATATAATTTATGAGAATCTCAAATTTAATCTGAAGGTTAATTCTGTTTTGTGCTTTTTGGTGCTGAAAGCATCAGTTGAGCAGTCCTGTGGGCTTATAATAAACGGTTGGATTTAATTAAATGCGGAAACAAAATCTGAATTCATTCAGCCCTTTGCAGATTAAAATGGGATCCATAAAAATCACGGGTGCTTTTCTGTTAAAAGTTTGTTGTTCTGTACTTTTAAAGGGTTATTTATTTTTATTATTTTGCTGTTTTGTATTTTCTGAATTTTCTGCCATTAATGTGTTATCTTTTTTGATTTATTTTATTTATGTATTTATTTATTGGCTGCCTTGGGTCATCATTGCTGCGCACAGGCTTTCTCTAGTTGCGGGGAGCGAGGCCTACTCTTTGATGCAGTGCTTGGGCTTCTCATTGCGGTTGCTTCTCTTGTTGAGGAGCACAGGCTCTAGGGCGCACGGGCTTCAGTAATTGTGGCATGTGGGCTCAGTAGTTGTGGCTCTCAGACTCTAGAGCGCAGGCTCAGTAGTTGTGGCGCATGGGCTTAGTTGCTCCACAGCATGTGGGATCTTCCCCAACCAGGGACTGAACCCACGTCCCCTGCATTGGCAGGTGGATTCTTAACCACTGTGCCACCAGGGACGTCCCTATAGTGTTTTTTTTTGTTTGTTTGTTTTTTAATTTAATTTAATTTAATTTTATTTTTTCCTATAGTGTTTTTGAGTGTATCTCTTTGTGTATATTTTTTGGTGGTTGCTTTAGGTATTACATTATATATACATAACTTGTCACAGTTTGTTAGTGTCATCATTTTCCAGTCTGAAGTTTAAAAACCTTATCTTTCTTCATGGGCATTACTCTCCCCCATTTATAATTGTTTTAGATATTTCCCCTACATACATTTAGTACCACATTAGACAGCGTTATAATTTTTGTTTACACCATCAAGTTTAATTTAGAAATCTCAAGGGGAGAAGGCAAGTCTGTTGTTTCAGGTTGGTGTTTTGTCCAACACATAATCTGGGATAGACAAGGCAAAGAGACTCAACTGCTGTGTCATTTCTTGAGTTCCAAGGTCCCTCACCAGTCTTCTTTTTAGTCTCCACCTTCAGAATCTTCTTATGTTTGTTTTACATACATCCAGGGTTTTGTTTGTATTTAGCAGGAAGAGAGTGCATCTACTTTATCTTTTCTGGAACCGGACGTCTCCTTTAATTTTTTAATGTGAAGAATTGCGTCAATAGTTTTTTTTAATGTTACTTCATCCATATATCCTTGGGGAAAATCTAACTTGAACCTCACATATTGTTTTAATACACTTTGCAAGACTTAGGATTTAGTTTTGATTCTGAGTTTATGAGCAGAATTTGTTATTTTTCTGTTTGATACTTGTTTTGGTTTTTGTTATCAAGATTATATTCACCTCATTAAATAAATGAAGGTGTTTTATCTTTTATTATTCTTAGGAAGAATTTTGCGTATGCTTAGAATCATCTGTTAGGGAGAATTTGCCAATAAAAACTCAGGGTCAAGCGGGGTGGGGCGGTGTGTGTGCACAGGTGCACTTTAACGGCTGATTTACTTTAATGCTTATAGGTCTGTCTAGGTTGTTGATTTCTCTATTCTCTATTCTATTCTACAGTTGTCAGTTTCTTCTGTATCTTCTTAATTATTTAATCTCTAGTTAGTTACCATTTTTCCTTTCAGTGTGACACACCTAAAATAGATGAATTCAATTCAATGGTTTAAAAAAGTCAAAGCTCACTGAAGAGATCTAAGGATAAGTCACATATTCATCCTATGCTATTGTTAAAAGCTAAGATGCTGCATTTTAAAAAACCCACTCCCTGCCCTCATTGCCAGCCATTCCCCCTCCTCTGAAGGATATGTTATACAGTTGTTCCCCAGTGTCCGTGGAGAATTGGTTCCAGGACCCCCTGGATACCAAAATCCTCAGATGCCCAAGTCCCTTATATAAAACGGCGTAGCATTTGTGTGTAGCCTATGCACATCCTCCCATATAGTTTGAATCATCTCTAGATTACTTATAATAGCTAATACAATGTACATGCTATGTAGATAATTGGCAGCACCTGGCAAATTCAAGTTTTGCTTTTTGGAACTTTCTGGAATTAAAAAAATTTTTTTTGCATTCATGGTTGCTTGACTCCGTGGATTCAGAGGGCCACGTGCATTTAATTCAGGCTGCTGTTAAAGAATAAAACAAAACAGAACAAAACAAAACAAAAAATGAAACAAAAGCTCCCTTAATGAGTACCTGATATTATTTTCCACACAGATGTCCCCTTTTGCAGCCCTAATATTGATTATTAGTTATTTTTCTCTTTTTTCATGAGCACTATTACCAGAGATTTGTTAATTTGTTAATAAAGCCAAAAATTAGTCTTTCAAATAACTAATTTTTGGCTTTGTTGATTTTCAACCTTCTCTCCAAATACTGCTTTGACTACATTTACACTTTTAGATATATATTATTTTTACCAATATTCATTTTTAAGTAATTTCTGCTTTTCATTATTATTTCTTCTTTTGCTTATGTGTTATTTGGAAGTTTATTTTTAATGTTTTTGAAAACAGGAACTTTTAGCTATTCATTTTTACTTCTATGTTAATTGAATCATGGTCGGAGAATTTGGTCTGTATGGCTTATTTTTTGAATAAGTGGCCTAGTTTCTGATTAGTTTTAATAAATGTTCCATATTGAGAAGAATGTGTATCCTCTAATTGTTGATTATGTTTTTCAAATGCTAGTCACATTTTTCTGTTTGATCTGTTAATAACTGAGAAGTTTTAAACTATTTTATTATTCTGATGGGCTTATCAAGTTATTCTCATAGATATGTCTATTTTTGCTTTCTGTATTTTGAGTATTTTGATGCATTCAGTTTTAGGGTTTTGTAGATTCCCTTTTTTCTGTTTATTTTTCATTTTTTGGCTTTTTAAGAATTTCTGTGGGTTTTTTTCATGTGCCTCTATGTATAAAAGCGTATTTATTATATTTTTATCCAGCATTTCTAACTTTCTTTTTTGTTGGGAGGAAAGAAGATTTTCCTAAAATTTCATGTTTCCCACTCCAAACACCAAATTACTGTTGTTGCTAAAGAGAGTTCCAAAACTTGGTCTTTTCTTCTTTGAAAGTTATGGTTGCCCTTTGTTGTTGATTTCAGTGAACAGTTAAACTTTATGGTCAAAGTTTATAATGTTGAGATAAAACAAGTCTGGCACCAATAGTAAGTATTCATTAGTTCCTTTTAGATAGTATCCATTGTCGTGTAATTTAAAAATTTCTTTAGTTAAAAATACTTAGATATGTATATATATGTATATTATATATCACACATACTATAATATATGATCACTATATTATATATTCATATTTAGGTAGTACAGTATATAATGAATGTATTATATATATTTTTAAGTTTAGATCCTACCTTTTTCCTATTTCCCTTTTTATACATAAATTCACGAATTTCCATGCTCTAGCCCTGTCTTTTTTTATTTTTTATTTTTTTGGCCACACCACGCCACATATGCGATATTAGTCCCCAACCAGGGATCGAACCCATGCCCCCTGTATTGGAAGCATGGAGCCTTAACCACTGGACCACCAGGGAAGTCCATAGCCCTGGCTTTTAAATACTTTTTTGTTCATGTAGATACAAGGTTATTTTCTCCTTGACAGTGAAGTCTATTACTGGTTATTACCCACTGAAACTGTTATTTGAGTAACCATTTTGATTTCCAGTTCAATTGCACTCTTCCTTCTGTTTCCTCTTTATTCACTTCTAGCCAGTTCTTAATAAGCTTTTCCTACAGGTGGTTTTTCTCCTTCCTTTTCTATGTATTACTGCATTCTAAAGTCTCCGTTTTTATAATCTCTGGAAATTTTCTTAAGAAAACTTCTCTAATTTTTTTACTGTGTCCTTTTACAGACAGCACTGGTTCTGTTTGTCTTATATTTTTTAGTATGCTGTACACTTTACCACATTATAGCCTTCAAAAGTTACAATTTAAGAAGTTAACTTAGGATGCTAGTGAAGATGGAGTAAGTCTACTACTATCCTACTTCTCTTAATATGTGTGGGCTGATAGAACAAAATGCTACAGACTGGGTGGCTTAAACAACATAAATTTATTTCTCACAGTTCTGGAGTTGGGAAGTCCTAGACCAAGGTGCTGGGTGATTAAGATTCTGTTGAGAACTCTTTTCCTGGTTTGTAGATGGTTGCCTTCTTGCTCTGTCCTCACATGGCAGAGAGAAAGAGAGAATGAGAGCGGTTTCTGGTGTCTCTTCTTATAAGGGCACTAATCTTGCAGGATCAGGACCCCACCCTTACGACCTCATTTAACATTAATTACCTCCTTATAGGCCCTATCTCCAAATATAATCATATTGGGTATTAAGGTTTCAATGTATGACTTTGGGGGGACTCAGTTCAGCCCACAACACTCTTCTACTGATTGCAGCTAAAAACTCTGGACAGAATACAAAAAGCGATTACATATATACTTTGCAAAGAAAACAGTAGCAGTCAGGTTGGAGAGAGAGATCAAAATTTGAAGAAGAACCATCATAGGAATGAGTGTCCTTTGTATTTTTTCCCCTCCTGTATCCTCAGCTTTAACCTGAGGGGCCCTTTGCCCTTAATTGTACTGTGAATGCAGACAGCAAAAACTCTAACAGTAACCTTCTCTTTCTGACCAGAGTATCAGGAAAAGGTGCCTCTGTGAGCCAGAGAGTATTGGGGCTTCCCATTTTTTCTCTTTGTTCTTACTGCTTTCCCCCAAGAGTAGCTTGAGTTGCCCAGGATTGTGCTATAGCATGAGAGGATAAAACTCGAAGAGAAAACTTTTTATTGGGCTAGAGGAATTAGGAAAAGGAAGGATCTGGGAGCTGGAGAATCTATCAGGAAAGAGAGCACTGGGAAGGAGGGGGCCCTAATTCTGTATGATAACGATCAGCTTAGGTTCTGGTCTCACACCCAAGAATGTGAGGGTACAAACCACCACCCAAATCCCAGAGTGGCGTATGTATAGGTAAGGCTCAAAGGAGCATAGTTAAGGCTTTACAAACTGAACGTACATTGGAACCTCTGCCCATATAAAGCAAGAAAGCACTTAGTTATCTGAATCTAACTGGGTCAGTGGCCTACCGAAACAAAACAAAACAAAAGTCAACATATTTTAGGGATTTTAACAGGATTTAGAGTCTAAAGATAATATTTAAAACATCGAGTATAAAACTTAAAGTTACTTCATATATGAAGAGCCAGGAAAACATGACCAACTCTCAGAGGAAAAGATGATCAAAGATGCCAATCCTGAGATGAGTTAACAGGCAAAGATGTTAAATCAACCATTAAAACCATGCTCCATGCTATAAGGTAAATATTCTTGAAATGAATAGAAAAATAGAAGTTCTGAATTGAGAAATAAAAACCTCATAAAGGACCACATGGAAGTTACAAACATAAAAGTAAAATATCTGAAATAAAACATTTATTAGGTGGGGTTCTGTAGCAGGGTGGAAATAATAGACCTGTATATGAGTTTGAAAATAGATCAGGAAAAATTATCCAGACTGAAGAACCAGAGCCTCAGGGACCTATTGGACGAGAGCAGAAGATGTAATGTTTGCATCATTGGAATCCCAGAAGGAGAGGGGCAAGAGATTGGTGTAGAAAATGCATTTAAGAAATTAATAAACCTATAAGTTCCTGGATGTGGGAAAGGCATAAACTTATAGATCCAAGAAGCTTAGCAAACATCTGGAAAGGTTAACTCAAAATTAAGCACTCCCACATACATCATAACTAAACTTCTGAAAATAAAAGATAAAAAATCTCAAAAGCAGACAGAGAATATAGTACATTATGTAACATTATGTATAGGGAGAAACAATTGACTACAGGTTTTTCATTAGGAACCACAGAAGAGAGTGGAAAAACATCTTAAAGTTCTGAAAGAAAAGAACTGCCAACTCAGAATTCTGTATCCAGTGAAAACATACCTCAGAGATGAAGACAAAATAAAGAAATACGCAGATGAAGGAAAACTAAGAATTGTTACTCGTAGACCTGGTCTAAAGGAAATGCTGATGAAAGTTCTTCAGGCTAAAGGAAGGTGATACCAAGGAAACTTAGAACTTTGTGAATGTAGAAAGACCAACAGAAATGGTAAATATCTTAGAAAATATAGCAGATTTTTTTCCCTCAAGATTTTAAAAATATAACTATTGAAAGCAAAAATTACAACATTTCTTGAGAAGTTTCAATGTTTGCATATATAATGTATATGACGTTTAAAACAGAGGAGAAAGTAAAGGGACCTATGTAGTCATATTATTTTACTTGAAATGGTAAAATATTAACTCTAAGTAGACTGTTAAAAGTTAGTTTTTTTTTTAATTGGAGTATAGTTGATTTACAATGTTCTGTTAGTTTCAGGTGTACAGCAAAGTGAATCAGTTATACATATATCCATTCTTTGCCCATATAGGTTATTACAGAATATTGAGTCAAGTTCCCTGTGCTATACAGTGGGTCCTTATTTTCTATTTTATATATAGTAGTGTGTATATGTTAATCCCAATCTCCAAATTTATCACTTCGCCTTTGGTACCATAAGTTTGATTTTGAGATCTGAGTCTATTTCTGTTTTGTGTTTTGTATTTCTTAAGATTCCACATGTAAGTGATATCATATGATATTTGTCTTTGTCTGATTTACTTCACTTAACATAATCTCTAGGTTCATCTATGTTGCTGCAAATGGCATTATTTTCTTTTTTATGGCTGAGTAATATTCCATTGTATATATGTACTACATCTTTATTCATTCCTCTGTTGATGGATGTTTAGGTTGCCTCCATGTCTTGGCTATTGTAAATAGAGCTGCCATGAACACTGGAGTGCATGTATCTTTTTGAATTACAGTTTTCTCTGGATATACACCCAGGAGTGGGATTGCTGGATCATATGGTAGTTCTATTTTTAGTTTTTTAAGAAACCTCCCTACTGTTGTCCATAGTAGCTTTTTACCAATTTACATTCCTACCAGCAGTGTAGGAAGATTCTCTTTTCTCCACACCCTCTCCAGCATTTGTAGATTTTTTTTTTTGATGATGGCCATTCTGACTGGTGTAAGGTGATACCTCATTGTAGTTTTGATTTGCATTTCTTTGATAGTGATGTTGAGTATCTTTTCATTTGCTTTTTGGCCATCTGTATGTCTTCTTTGGAGAAATATCTGTTTAGATCTTCTGCCCATTTTTTGATTGCATTGTTTGATTTTTTTATATTGAGCTGTTTGTGTATTTTGGATTAATCCCTTGTGGGTCACTTCATTTGCAAATATTTTCTCCCATTCTGGGGGTTGTCTTTTTGTTTTATGATTTCTTTTGCTGTGTAAAAGCTTTTAAGTTTAATTAGGTCACATTTATTTATTTTTGTTTTTATTTTCATTACTCTAGGAGGTGTATCCAAATATATATTGCTGTGATTTATGTCAAAGAGTGTTCTGTTTTCCTCTAGGAGTTTTATAGTGTCTGGCCTTACATTTAGGTCTTTAATACATTTTGAGTTTATTTTTGCATATGGTGTTAGAGAGTGTTCTAATTTCATTCTTTTACATGTAACTCTCCAGTTTTCCTAGCACCACTTATTGAGGAGACTGTCTTTTTTCCATTGTATAGGCTGGCCTCCTTTGTCATAGATTAGTTGACCATAGATGCATGGATTTATCTCTGGACTTTCTGTCATGTTACATTGAGTTATATTTCTGTTTTTGTGCCAGGACCATACTTTTTTGATTACTGTAGTTTTGTGATATAGTCTGAGGTTAGGGAGTCTGATTCCTCCAGCTCCAGTTTTCTTTCTCAAGATTGCTTTGGCTCTTCAGGGTCTTTTGTGTTTCCATACAAACCGTAAAATTTTTTGTTATAGTTCTGTGAACAGTGCCATTGGTAATTTGATAGGGATTACATTGAGTCTGTAGGTTGCTTTGGGTAGTATAGTCATTTTGACAATATTGATTCTTACAATCCAAGAACATGGTATGTCCCTCCATCTGTTTGTGTCATCTTTGATTTCTTTCATCAGCATCTTATAGGTTTCTGAGTACATACATCTTTTGCCTTCTTAGGTAGGTTTATTCCTAGGTATTTTATTCTTTTTGATGCAGTGGTAAATGGGATTGTTTCCTTAATTTCTCTTTCTGATCTTTCATTGTTAGTGTATAGGAATGCAAGAGATTTCTTTGTGTTAACTTTGTATCCTGCAACTTTACCAAATTCATTGATGAGCTCTAGCAGTGTTCTGGTAGCATCTTTAGGATTTTCTATTTATAGTATCATATCATCTGCAGATAGTGACAGTTTTACTTCTTCTTTGCCAATGTGGATTCCTTTTCTTTTTTTTTAAATTAATCAACTAATTAATTTGCTGTGTTGGGTTGTCATTGCTGTGCATGGGCTTTCTCTAGTTGCAGCAAGTGGGGGCTGCTCTTTGTTGTGGTTCATGGGCTTCTCATTGCCGTGGCTTCTCTTGTTGTGGAGCATGGGCTCTAGGAGTGTGGGCTTCAGTAGTTGTGGCACACAGGCTTGATTGCTCCGCAGCATGTGGGATCTTCCCAGACCAGGGCTCGAACCCATGTCCCCTGGATTGGCAGGCGGATTCTTAACCACTATGCCACCAGGGAAGTGTGCTTTTATTTTTTTTTCTTCTTTGATTGCTGTGGCTAGGACTTCCAAAACTATGTTGAATAAAAGTGGCAAGAGTGGATATCTGTGTTTTGTTCCTGTTCTTAGAGGAAATGCTTTCATTTTTTTGTTATTGAGAGTGATGTTAGCTGTGAGTTTGTTGTATATGGCCTTTATTATGTTGAGGTAGGTTCCCTCTATGCCCACTTTCTGGAGAACTTTAGTCATAAATAGGTGTTGAATTTTGTCAAAAGCTTTTTCTACATCTATCAAGATGATCATATAGTTTTTATTCTTCAGTTTGTTAATATGGTGTATCACATTGATTGATTTGAGTATATTGAAGAATCCCTCCATCCCTGGAATAAATCCAGGGATGTATGATCCTTTTAATGTATTGTTGGATTTGGTTTGCTAGTTTTTTGTTGAGGATTTTTGCATCTATGTTCATCAGTGATTTTGGCCTGTAACTTTCTTTCTTTCTTTCTTTCTTTTTTTTTTTTTTGGTAGTATCTTTGGTTTTGGTATCAGGGTGATGGTAGCCTTGTAGAATGAGCTTGGGAGTATTCCTTCCTCTGCAATTTTTTGGAAGAGTTGCAGAAGGATTGGTGTTAACTCTTCTCTAAATGTTTGATAGAATTTGCCTGTGAAGCCATCTGCTTCTGGACTTTTGTTTGTTGGAGGTTTTTAAATCACCATTTTAATTTCATTACTTGTGATTGGTCTGTTCATATTTTCTGTTTCCTCCTAACTCAGTCTTGGAAGACTGTATGTTTCTAAGAATTTTTCCATTTCTTCTAGGTTATCTGTTTTATTGGCCTATAATTGCTTGTAGTAGTCTCTAATGATCCTTTGTATTTCTGTGGTGTCAGTTGTAACTTCTTTTTCATTTCTAATTTTATTGATTTGAGCCCTCTCCCTTTTTTTCTTGATGAGTTTGGCTAAAGGTTTATCAGTTTTATTTTTTCAAAGAATGAGCTTTTAGTTTCATTGATCTTGTCTTTTTTTTTTTTAATCTCTATTTCATTTATTTCTGCTCTGTTCTTTATGGTTTCTTTCCTTCTACTAACTTTGGGTTTTGTTTTTCTTTCTCAAGTTGTTTTAGGTGTAAGGTTAGGTTCTTTGAGTTTTTTCTTGTTTCCTGAAGTAAGACCTTATTGCTATAAACTTCCCTCTTAGAACTTGCCACATCCCATAAGTTTTGGATCATCATGTTTTTGTTGTCATTCGTCTCTAGGTATTTTTTAAAATTAATTAATTAATTTTATTTTTTATTATTGGCCGTGTTGGGTCTTCATTGCTGCGTGGGCTTTCTCTAGTTGTGGTGAGTGGGGGCTATTCTTTGTTGTGGTGTGCAGCCTTCTTATTGCAGTGGCTTCTCTTGTTGCAGAGCACAGGCTTTAGGTACATGGGCTTCAGTAGTTGCAGCATGTGGGCTCAGTAGTTGTGGCTTGTGGGCTCTAAAGCGCAGGCTCAGTGGTTCTGGTAACAGGCTTAGTTACTCTGAGGCATGTGGGATCTTTCTAGACCAGGGATCAAACCCATTTCCCCTGCATTGGAATGCAGATTCTTAACCACTGTGCCACCAGGGAAGTCCCCTGTCTCTAGGTATTTTTTAATTTCGTCTTTGATTTTATTCAGTGATCCACTGGTGAGTTTAGTAACACACTGTTTAGCCTCCACATGTTTGTGTTTTTTACAGTTTTTTCTCTATAATTGATTTGTAATCTTACAGCATTGTGGTCAGAAAAGATGCTTGATATGATTTCAGTTTTCTTAAATTTACCAAGGCTTGATTTGTGACCAAGATGTGATCTATCCTGGAGAATATTCCATGTACACTTGAGAATAATTCAGTGTATTCTGCTGCTTTTGAGTGGAATGTTCTCTAAATATCAATTAAGTCCATCTGGTATAATGTGTCATTTAAGGCCTGTGTTTGCTTATTGATTTTCTGTCTGGATGATATGTCCATTGATGTAAACGGAGTGTTAAAAGTCCCCCACTCTTACTGTGTTACTGTGAATTTCCCCTTTTATGGATGTTAGCATTTGCCTTATATATTGAGATGCTATTGAGGTTCTCCTGTGTTGGTTGCATATATATTTACAATTATTATAACTTTTTCTTGGATTGATCCCTTGATCATTATGTAGTGTCCTTCCTTGTCCCTTGTTAACAGTCTTTATTTTAAAGTCTATTTTGTCTGATATGAGTATTGCTACTCCAGCTTTCTTTTGATTCCCATTTGCATGGAATACCTTTTTCCATCCCTTCACTTTCAGTTTCTGTGTGTCTCTAGATATGAAGTGGGTGTCTTGTAGACAGCATATATATGGGTCTTGTTTTTGCATCCATTCAGCTGGTCTGTGTCTTTTGGTTGGGTCACATAATCCATTTATATTTAAGGTAATTATCGATATGTATGTTCCTGTTGCCATTTTCTTAATTGTTTTGGATTTGTTTTTGTAGGTCTTTTTTCTTCTGTTCCTCTTTTTGTTCTCTTCTCTTGTGATTTGATGACTATCTTTAGTGTTTTGTTTGGGCTGCTCTTTCTCTTTTTTTGTATGTATTTATTGTAGTTTTTCGGTTTGCAGTTTCCATGAGGTTTTGATATAGCCGTCTATATATATATACAAGGTTGTTTCAAGTTGCTTGCCTCTTAATTTCAAATATATTTCCCATTTCCTGCATTTGTATGCTCCTCTTCTCGTGGTTGCTGGTTTTGATAGCATATTTGTGTGTAGGTAATTTCCTACTTTTACTATATGTTTGCCTTTGCTGATAAGCTTTCCCAGTTGTGATTTTCTTGTTTCTAGTTGTGGCCTTTTTTTTTACCCCCATCCATAGAGGTTCCTTTAGCATTTGTTGTAAAGCTGGTTTGGTGGTGCTGAATTCTCTTAGTGTTTGCTCATCTGTAAAGCTTTTGATTACTCTGTTGAATCTGAATGAGAGCCTTGCTAGGTAAAGTAATCTTGGTTGTAGATTTTTCCCTTTCATCACTTTAAATATTTAATCATGCCACTGCCTTCTGTCCTACAGAGTTTCTGCTGAAAAATCAGCTGATAACTTTATAGGGATTCCCTTGTATGTTATTTGTTGCTTTTCCCTTGTTGCTTTTAATATTTTTGTTTGTATTTAATTTTTGTCAGTTTCATTAATACGTGTCCTGGCATGTTCCTCCTTGGGTTTATCCTGTATGGGTCTCTGTGCCCTTCCTGGACCTGAGTGTTTTGTTTCTCACATTAGGGATGTCTTTGGCTATTATCTCTTCAGATATTTTCTCATGTCTGTTCTCTTTCTCTTCTCCTTTTGGGATCCTTATAATGCAAATGTTGTTGCATTTAATGTTGTCTTAGAAGTCTCAAAGGCTAGGTTTTACATTGTAATCCCTAAAGCAGTGATTATAAAAATGCTAAGAGATCTAGCAAAAAATCCAATAGATAAATTAAAATGGAATGCTGAAAGTATTCAAATTATTCAAAGAAGGTGGGGGAAAAGAAGGATAAACAGAAAAGAATCAAATGGTAGACCTATATCCAATTGTATTATTAATTACATTAATGTAAATGATCTAGACACACCAAGTAAAAGAGATTGGGTAAAAAAAAAAAACCTCAATGTATTAATTAAAAAAAAAACCTTTAATATAGTGATACAGATAGCTTAAAAGTAAAAGATATAAAAAGATATTCCATGCAAAAACTGATTGAAAGAAAGTTGGAGTGATATATTAATATCAGACAATGTAGATTTCAGAACAAGGATAATTGATGGGATTGAAGCTGGACATTTACAAAATAAAAAGAGCATCAGTTTGCCAAGAAGACACAACAAATCTGAAAATACATGCAGCTAACAACAGAGCTTCAAAAAGCAAAAGCTGATATAACTGTTTGGAGAATTAAAGGTAAAAAAATCCACAGTTGTACTTATCAACTACAGCACTCCTCTCATAATAATCAGTAGGTCAAGTTGACAGACTAACAATAATATAAAACATCTGAACAGCATTATTAACCAACTGACCTAATTGACATTATAAGACACTTCACCCAGTAACAGCAGGTTGTATGTACTTTTCAAGAGCAAATGGAACATTCAGTAAGATCTTATTCTGAGCCATAACGCAAACCTTAACACATTTAAAAGAATTAAAATCATACAAAGTATATTATCTGACTGTAATAGACTTAAACTAGAAATTAAGAACAGAAAGATCTGAAAAATCACCAAATATTTGGGAATTTTACAAAAAAATTGTAACTCATGGATCAAAGAGGAAGTCTCAAGGAAAATTAGCAAGTATTTTGAACTGAATGAAAAATGCAATTCGTCATATCAAAGTTAATGGGATGCAGTTAAAGCAGTGCTTAGATGGATATTTAAGGCATTAAAAGCTTATATTATAAAAGAAGAAAGGTTTAAAGTTAATAATCCAAGATTCCACCTTAAGAAACTAAAAAAAAAAAAAATGAGAAAATTAAACCTGAAGCAAGTGGAAAGAACAAAACAGTAAAGATATAAGCAGAAATTGATGAAATTAAAAACATAAAAACAATAGGTAAAACCAATTACGTGAAAGCCTGGTTTTTTTAAAACATTAATAAAATTTATACACCTCTAGTTAGAGTGACACAAATTACCAGTATCAGGAATGAAAGTGGATATATCATTATAGACCCTATGTTCAAAGGATAAGTAAATGCTATAAACAACTCTTACTGTAAATTTGACAGGTTGGATGAAATGGACCGATTTCTTCAAAGACAAATCCTAACTAGACTTACAAAGAAATAGATAACTTGACTAGTCCTATATCTATTTAAAGAGATTGAATAAGTAGCTGAAAACCTTCCAACAAATGAAACTCTGGGCCTACATGGTTTTATGTTGATTGTGTACTTAAGAAAGAAATAATAACAATCCCACTCAATCTTTACCAGAAAACAGGAGAGGAGAGAATATTTCCTGCCTCATCTTATGAGGTCAGCATTAGCCTGATGCAGAACTAGACAAAGTATTACAAGAAAAGGAAACTATATACCAATACCCCTCATGGACATAGATACTGGAATCCTCAATTAAATATTAACAAATCAAGCCCTGGAATGCAAGGACATTTCAGTATTTGAAAATCAACTCATGTATTTCATTTTATTAACAGACTAAAAACATTAATTCATGATAAAACTACTCCACAAGCTAGGTATCAGAAGAGAACTTCCTTCAAGGGTCTTAGTGAATTTTGGATTCCTGTAACAGAATACCATAGACTGGATGGCTTATAAACAACAGAAATTTACTTCTTACAGTTCTGTATACTGGAAAATCCAAGATCAAGGCACCAGCCTGGCGAGGACCCACTTCTTAAGTTTATAGACTGCCCATCTTTTCACTGTTTTTTTGCTGTGCCTTCACATGGTGGAAGGAGTGAGGGATCTTTCTTGATCTCTTTTATAAGGGCCCTAATTCCATTCATGAGAGCTTATGATGTGATAACCTCCCCAAGCCTCCACTTCCGAATACCATCATATTTGGGATTAGGTTTCAATATTGGGGAGGCACAAGCATTCAGTCAGATACAAACATTCAGTAGCAGGCATCTACAGAAGTCTACAGCAGGGTTTCTCAACCTTAGTACTATTGACATTTTGAATGAGATAATTCCTCTAAAATTCAACATTGTTAAGACGTCAGTTCTCTCTGTGTTGATCTGTAGATTCAGTGCACTCTCAAAATCTTAGCAAGTTTTTTGGTGGCTATCAAGCAGATTCTATAAATGGCTAGACTGTAAGTAGAAAAGGCAAAACAATTTCACAAAGGAAGGACAAAGTTGAACACTGAAGCTCTCTGATTTCAAGACTGTCAGGATACAGTGATTAAAAGAGTGTGTTATTGGTGAAAGCATTTGTGTATAGATCAGTGGAATGGGAATAATCCAGAAATAGAGGCATACAAATATGCTTGATTGGTTTTTGGCTAAGATAAAAAGGCAGTTCATTGGTGAATTGATAATCTTTTTCAACAAATGGTGCTGAAACAATGGGATTACTATATGCAGAAAATGAACTTTGAGTCATACTTCACACATACAAGAATTAATTCAAAATTGATCATAGATCAAATGTAACAGTATAAAACCCTTAATATAAAACATCTTTGTTAACGTTCAAGTAGGCAAACATATTTTAGATGAAAAAATAGAAGCATAATCCATAAAAGCAAAAAATAATATGTGGACCTTATCAAAATTAGTAACTTTTGTCCTTCAGAAGACATTGTTAAGAGAGTAAGACAAGCCATAGGCTTGGGAGAAGATAGTTGTGAATCACATATTTGACAAAGGGCTTGTATCCAGAATATCCCAAGAACCGTAAGCACTTAATATTACGAAAACAACTAACAGAGTTTTAAAATGGGCAAAAGGGAACTTCCCTGGTGGTCAAATGGTTAAGACTTTGCACTCCCAATGCAGGGCGCCTGGGTTCGATCCCTGGTTAGGGAACTAGGTCCCAGGTGCTGCAACTAAGAGTTCGCATGCTGCAACTAAGATCCTGCATGCCACAACTAAAGATCCTGTGTGCTGCAACTAAGACCTGGCTCAGCCAGATAAATAAATATTTTAAAAGATAAAAAGGGGCAAAATTTTTGAACAGCTAGTTCACTAATGAAAATACACAAATGCAAGGAAACACCTGAAAAGGTGCTCAATATCATTAGGCACTTGGGAAATGCAGTTAAAATCACAATCAGGCATTATTGCACACCTATACCGAGTTCTAGTGGGTCGTGGGTAAATCGGACGCAGGTTTATGATGACTAGATAAACCGTTATATATCCACACAATGGACAAACTGAGCGGTAAAAGGAAAAAAACTTCTTTCTACACGTAACAACCTGCATGAAGCTCAAATGTACTATGATAAGTGAGAGAAGTGAGACTCTGAAGGATAAAACTGTATGATTCAGTTGTATGACATTCTAGAAAAGACCGAACTATTGTGTCAGAGAAGAGGTTCAGTGGTTATGAGGAGTTAGAGGTTGGGGGTGTTGATTTTTTTGATTATATAGTGTTAGCATGAAGGAGTTTTTTGGGGTGGTGGAACTGTTATGTATCTTATGGTCATGGTTATATGACTGCTTGCATTTAAAAAAAAATCACAAAACTTCATACCAACAGTAAATTTACTGTAGGTTAAAATATATATTTATTAACTCCCTATTGCTTTCCATTAAAACATTTTAAAATGGTGAGGATTCCACTCTTTCATTGTAATACTTTAAATTACCAGTCGTTTATCCCCAGTTACTGTAGGAAGTTGAGTAGTTTTTCATAAAGCACAGTAGAAAGAAACCCCAAGGAAGACTCTTTACCATCACCCCTTCACATTTTTCTTGGGTAAATGTAACTCTTACTTTTCCTCTGCTTTGGAAATGAGTCATAGTGTGAGTTCCCTGTACTTTTTCTGGAGCAGATGCTTTAAATTTGACATCGCACGAATGCCTTCCTCTTTTTCCCCTAATCTTTTCCACACATACACACCCTATTCTCTTTATCCCATTCATTCTCTTATTTAGCAGTCCATCTAGGCACTGTGCTAGGGAATGGAATACAAAGGTTAATAAAGCATGCTTTCACTTGAAACACAGTTTTGGAGGGCAAAGGGAGGATACATTAACAAATAATGATGTGTATTAGTGTCGTTGAGTCAGTAGAAGTATTAATGAGCATGATGTAGCACAAAAGAGTCAATACTCCTTTCTGCTTGGATGGGTCAGGAAGGGCTCCACACAAGAAAGAGGCATAAAAGTGCCTCAAATAAAAATTAAAATTTCATTTTTTTAAATGTCATCTGTGACTCTGATTATAGTATTATATTGTGGATTAGACAGTTTAAGAAAAATACGGAATTTGCAGTAATGTGGTCAGAAACAATCCTGAAAAAAAAAAAAAGAATCTTGTAAACTTCAGCTAGGTGGTGTGAGGATGAGATACAGTAGTGAATTTTGTAAAGGTTATATGGAAAATAACTGATTAAAGTGAAAAAGCTTCTGAGTATTGTGGAGGACTAACACCTATCAGTTAGCAATATGCTACTAATTAAAGAAAAAATGACCAAATATAATGAGGTACTGTTGAATATATCAAATTTCCTATGAATTAATCTGCTAATTATACCTATTAAACATTGGGCTTGCTGACTCACATTCATTTTAGATTTTGTCTTGATTCTAAACACTGCTTTCCAGTTATGTACAGAGAATCTTTTTGTTTTAAATTGCTGTACTCTAGCCTCATCGATCTTTTCCTTTTTCTTTACTGCTGTAGAGCACCATTGCACTTTTTCTAGATATCTGAATGGTTAACTCCCTCTCTGTTTCAAAACTGCTCATTGAAGCCTATACCCTTCCAGCATATTTTAAATTATAACTCACATTTCCTTCTTTCACCCCAAGCACTCCTGACCTCTTTTGCCTGTCCTACTTTTTTTTTTTTGAGTCTTAACTTCTAACATAGTATGTGATTTACTTGTTATGATTATTGTTTATTGTATTCCTTTACCTCTGCTAAAATGTAAGCTTTGTTAGGGTAAAGATCTTTGTCTGTTTTGTTCATTGATGTATCCCAAATTTCCAGAACATTGCCTGGGATATGGTAGGCACATAGTGAATATTTGTTGGAAAACAGAACTCTGAGAAATTCCCACTTCTTGATCCCCAGAGTATTAAATTCTGGGTTGGTTTTTTGGGTTCTCTTTGTTTTTGTTTTTTTTCTCTGATAGCATCTGGATTCAGATTCTTAAAATAAGGTAGAACGCCTGTGACTTGACATTTTAGAATTTCTCCAATCCAGTTGAGCTGTTATGATACCTAAGCATTGTTCAGGAACACTGGCTTGAACTTCAAAGCTCTTCCTGACTTAAATGATAAATAGTTACCTCCCCATGAGGCCACCTTTTGAAGTATAGTATAAACACTGTTAGAAACAATGGGTAAAGATAAACCTATCCACTTGGCTTTTGAGTTTTCTTTGTACATTTTTGAAGGTTTTCCAACTTTTGATTCTTGGTTTGCACATAAAATGAGACTTGAATTGTTTCTGTAGTAACACATGAACACAACTCACCCAGTAAAACCCACCTACTCAGGCCAAAAAACGTGATACAATAGATAAGAAAGTGGTTCTGAGGGTTACCAAAGTTTGGCTTTTAGACAATGGACAAGGCCACTCTGTACTTGGAATGTACTTCCATTATATACTTGGAAATGTTGGAAACCTTCAGCAGATTTTGTATCTCAGAAAATCATAATATTCAAAAAATTCTTGAAACATCTAGGGTCATGTGAGGCATGGTAAATTTGGTTGTGTCTTAAGTTGTATAGGAAATAAAATTAACCTCTATATAATACAGTAAATTTAAGGTTCAGTAGTAAATAAGCAACTGTCTAGATTCTAAAAACAGAGAACTTTAGTCTCTTAAGCAAGAATGTAAAAATGGTAACTGGAAAAATTTAAGTGTCATTCAAATTTCCATGTTCTTCATGTATCTTTTTTGATTATAATCATATTACTAAACTTTTGTTTACTCCTAAGCTTATAGCCCTTATCATTTCTTGTTTTTCTGATGCCTTTTGAAAAACCTCTTTCTTCATTTTAAGATTTTTATCCCATACTGGCCATAGACTACTTTATTTGCATTCTCGTTAATGTTCTTCTGTGTTTTTAAAAAAAGAAGGAAGGAAAGAAAGAAAACTATAAAGGTCTAGCATGATTCCTTAATTTAACCCCTTTCTGTAATTATATATTTTTGTCTTCTTGGACTACCAGTCATTTTTTGCCTCCCGTCTTACCCCTACTTCATGTAAAAATAACAAGAGGTTTAAATATAAAGCCATAGGAAGTATTAATAAAAACTTGCAGAAATTCCAGATATAATTGTAGCTAGCAACTTTTTGTATATCTGTCATGCAGACTCTCTATGTATATACATATGAATGTACATATAGAGACAATATGTGTATTTTCTTTATGACCTGTATTTTGCCATTGGTATATCGGCCATGCTATATTTTTCCATTTCATTTTATTAGTACTTTAAGATTTGAAATTAAATTCACATAACATAAAGTTTACTATTTTAACCATTTTAAATCCCAATGTACAGTTCATTGCATTTTAGTATATTCATAATGTTGTACAGCTATCACTACTGTCTGTTCTAGAACATTTTCATTACATTAAAAAGAAACTCTGTATCCACTAAGCAGTCACTTCATTTTCTCTCCTCTCCCTCTCCACCCCCCCCCCCCCCATTTCCTGGAAACCACTAATACACTTTTGGTTCTTACGGATTTACTTATTCTGGACATTTCATGTAAATAAAATCATAAAATATGTGGGTTTTATGTTTGGCTTCTTTCATTTAGCAATGTTTTCAAGGTTCATCCTTGTTGTACAGGTACCAGTGCTTCATTCCTTTTTATAGCTGAGTAATAGTTCATTATATAGACACACCACATTTTGTGTATCCATTAATCATTTAATGCACATTTAGATTGTTTCCATTTTTTTCTCTTATAAATACTACTGTTGTGAACTCTCATATACAAGTTTTTGAGCATCTGTTTTCTATTCCCTTGTATATATCTCAATTTCATTTTTAAACAAATATATAATATTCACTTGTATGAATGAACCATAATTCATATCCTTTTTACTTACCAAAGTATTTTTTACCAAATTTCCCTTTCATAAGCATGCTGTCATAGGTCACTGATAATTTTTTTACATAGTTTTCTAATTTCTTTAAAATTATTTTGTATTAATGATAATAGCTAATGAATTCTTAGAATTGTAATTACTGAAATTAAAGGGTATGCACATTATGATATATGTACTATGTTATATTTAATATATGTTGCTATATTGTCTATCAGAAAGGTTGTACCAACAATAATGTATGTGGTTATTTTTCTCATATCCTTATTATACTGTTATTTTTAATATTTTTAACTTTTAATTTGGTAAGGGGAAAAATGTCTTTTATTGGTCTTCTATTAATGTGAAATATATAAAACATTTTGTTATTTTTAATTTGTTTTTATTTACAAATGAGATTGAATGTATGTTCATATTTATTAATCTTTTTTCCTAATTTCCTGATTATGACCTTTGCCTGTTTCTTTTTTTTTTAAGAGATATATCCCTTTTTAAAATAATTAATTAATTTATTGGCTGTGTTGTCTTCATTGCTGTGCGCACGGGCTTTCTCTAGTTGTGGCCCGAGTAGGGGCTACTCTTCATTGCTGTGCACAGGCTTCTCGTTGCAGTGGCTTCTCTTGTCGTGGAGCACAGGCTCTGGGCACACGGGCTTCAGTAGTCGCAGCATGTAGGCTCAGTAGTTGTGACTTGCGGGCTCTAGAGCTTAGGCTCAGTAGTTGTGGTACACAGGCTTAGTTGCTCCACAGCATGTTGGATCTTCCTGGCCCAGGGTTCAAACCCATGTCCCCTGCATTGGCAGGCGGATTCTTAACCAATGCACCACCAGGAAAGTCCCTTTGCCTGTTTCTTTTGTGGAGTATTTTTAATTAGTCTAGAATAGAAAACAACTAATTATTTACATCATGTGGAACTAGTTCTTATATAGCCTGTTTTGATGAATGACCTTTCTTGATATTAGTCTTCTTATGTAATTATTATTAGTAGTTTATTATTTTACTCTTATTTTTCATTTGAGTTTATTTCTGTTTTGAAACAGCTGAAATATTTTTTTGTCTGTTTCATAACATTTTATATGGTTTTGAGAGTTTAAAGTTCTGAAACAGACTGTTCTCAAATACTTGGTTATTTGCTTCTGTTTGGAGCTATGTGATTGGCACAGTACTCTTAATAACTGTATTTGTTGTAGGCATTTTTGGTGAAGAGCAAGAAAAATATCTCAAATATTTGTACTTATTAGGAGATACAGGCAAAACAGTTTTTATATTTTATAACCAAACCATAATTTTCAAGGAGTCATTGTAACCTCCAGATTTAAATATTTTCTTATTTACAGAAGGAGAGATTTATTAATGGTTTTAAACTTTGTTATGCCTGGAGAAGTTTTCAAGTTTATTTTATGTGAACTTCGCTTTCCAAGCTCCTTCAAATTAAAGAATTCCAATTTAGATTTGGCTTCTGAGAGAGAATACTAGGTAGAAGAAAGTATTATGAAAAGACTTATTAAATAATAGCTATTATTGATAAAATTGCCTAGGATATTTTTAGTGTTTTTTTAATGTATGAGAGAGTTAAAAAAATTACGATTCTACCAGGTAATCCAAATTCTTGGATTTAGCAGGAATTGATGGTCTTTGATGGTAGTTCATGTTTGTGTTTGTTTATCTGTGTTTGTAGCCCTTTGAGTTTCTGCCAGAAAAATAGTGGGACATTTCCAGTTTGACCTTATCATTTTTGCAAATTAGCAAAATGTCATATATAATATTAAATTTTAATTTCAGAAGCTATTAAAAAATGGAAAATGGCTACGTAGAAAAGAAGATATTGTTTCATTGTTAGCTTAATTACAGTGCATATTGCAATTGTAAATATTGCCTCACTGAATGATTTTTCTGTTATGTATAAATACATGGTTGAAAATTAAAATTTTTCAAACAATAAGTACTTGTACATTATTATTATCAGTGACAGAACAGAGTATATTCTATCTGGCTATCTGGTGTTGCCAGCTTAAAAAGAAAACTTGTGAAATTCTGACTTACTATCTGATCATTTATAATCAGTTTTGTTATTTGCCTTATAAATGACAGTCAATTTACAAATCAGTTCATATAGGGATCTTTTCAGGAATCCATCTTGGACCACATTAAAAATAAAGTCATCTACCTGTAGCCTTATTAGAAAAGTATATACACAGAGAGAGAAAATTAGACTAAATACAGCAAAGGTAAAAGGCTCACCTTCTATGTAATTGTTAACATTTATCAAATTTTATTGCTATGATAATTAGCTCAGTCATCAAAGAAATCAAAATAATTAGAAAGCTAAAGTTGCAACAAGGGTTAACATGAAAAAATGGAAGAATAAATATTATTTATGGATTAGAATTATATTCAGTCTTATCACCAAGGCTGATTCATTTCTTTAAAGCAGGTGTCAGTAATCTTTTCTGTATGATGGCTGTTTTCCACATTAATATAAAGGTTACAAAGTTGATTTACTTTCAGTTATTTGTTTTTGAAAATTACATACTTTTTGGGTCAGAAAACAGTTTATCTTCAGTATGATTAAGCATTCTTTTATTGCATATCTATTTCTTTTTTTTAAAATATTTATTTATTTTGGGCTGTGCTGGATCTTAGTTGTAGCACACAAGATCTTTAGTTGCAGCATGTGGACTTCTTAGTTGTGGCATGCAGACTCTTAATTGCAGTATGTGGACTCTTAGTTGCGGCATGCATGCGGAATCTCGTTCCCTAACCAGGGATTGAACCTGGGCCCCCTGCATTGGGAGCGCAGAGTCTTACCCACTGGACCACCAGGGAAGTCCTTGCATATCTATTTCTGAGTAAATTCTTCTTTTGGCTGAAATTTCAGTAACTAACACCTAATATCACAATATATAATTATAGTGGTACATTTGAATGAATTTTGTTCTTGAACAAGACACTTTCAGTTTATTTGGCTTATTTGTTCTTGTCTCAACTGTTGTCTTAACGTTATATATTTTAAATATGTAAATAAGTTTTATGTACTTTATATGTTAGTATATCTGTATTTTATATGTGATATTATATGTATTTTAGCTGTTATAAATATATTTAAATAAAATATATATTTAAACTTTTTACCTTAAGACAAAAATTTTAATTTCAATCGCAAATAACATTTTCTACTAACAAGCACTCTTTGAGCCACTTTGAATAACGTAAGCTTTGTGATTCATTTATATATATATTTTTGGGAGCAACTAAGTCAAGGATTTAAATTTTATGTGAAAAATATTTATGCCATTCACACTACATGTTTACCACCGTTTATTTTTTCTATTTCTGAGGCTGTAGTGGGAACTCATATCCAACCAGGAACGCCAACCGACTAATTGTCTCTGTCAGATCTTGTCTGTAGCCAAAGGAGTAGATCAGCATGAGGCTACAGGAAAGAGAGGTACAGGCTCTCTCTGGAGCTCTCCTTTCCCATGTACAAAATCAGAGTGGTGTTGAAATGTGACTACAGATAATTTGGAATCTGGTGAATCGTCATTTGGTCTGGATGCTTCTTGTTGCTTATAACTGACCTAAAGTGAGATATTAAATTAGGATTAAAGCAATTAATGCCTACAAATAAGTGAAATGTTTTAATTGTTAAAATTTTCACATGGTGTTCCACAGCCAGGATCGAAAGAGTATGCATAACCAGGGCATAAAGGCTAACATATTAACAGCTTAAAAAAACCTAAACTATAAATTGAGCTTCATAATAGGTTCAGTAGTTGTTTCCCATTTTGTACGAGGGATTGATTAAGCCATGACATCAATCTGTACATGATATATCTTACTCAATAACATTTTTTGAAATAAAATTACGGTTTTCCTGGAAATTGTTTTCACTTTGATAATTTTTTGATTATGTAAATGACTACAAATAAGATATATAACTTTACTTTAAAGGCAGAGCTAGTAAATGTGGTTTAAACATTAAGAATTGGTAGTCTTAATATTTTCAATGAAAAGCTTTCTGTTCTGATTTATATTTAATGCTCAGAGATTTTCATTTTGTTATAGCTGTAGAAACAACACTATGTTTTAATATGTGCTTGAACTAAGGTACGTTTTGGTTATAGATCCTTTTGGATATGTTTCCAAATTTAATATTTGTTTACAATGATACAAATGGATACAGGAGGATAGAGGGTGAATAGTAGAGACATAGAAGTAGCCAGTAGCACAACTATATATACCTCCTTCCTTTCATTTTTTTGTACTGTGTTTGGTTGCTTGGTTTTTGTTTAGTTTCTTGAAAGGTCTAAGTATTTGGAAAGGTGTGGGACCATGCCCTATTGGAGATTTCAGTGTTTGCTTATGAAACAAGAAGATATCATCTGTTGGGAATATGACTTAGGAAATTTGGCTTTGGAGTTTTCTTGTATAATTACACTCGGAATTGCCAAACAGCATAGGGAGAATTTATAGTGCTTTTCCAGATGGTGATTGTTAAACAATAATTGGAAGCTGTAGGAAAAACAGTATTTTGTGTAAAGTAGGCATTTAGTCACCATTGGTTAAACTGAAGAACATTTTACTAGATATTTAAGTGCTGTTCTCATAATTCAGAAAAAAAAAATACAAACTTTGTGCTTAGACCAAAAAAGAGAGAAGTGCTCTTAAAAATGAATTTTATAACTTTTAGAAAAGTTAACTGTAAAACAAGTGTATTTATTTTTAAAGTTAAAAACTTTCTGAGACATATAATTCAATAAGTGAGTAATTTTCCTGACAAGTTGTAGAAATTCTGAGGTGCAAAGCTAGCAAATTCACTCAGGCTTCTTGTTCATTTTGCATTCTTTCATTATCAGTTTATTATGTTTGGGTAAGAAAAATGGAGGTGAAAGTAAACAGGGAACAGTAGCTTCTCATTTATTTCTGTGACTTACAGACATCCTAGCTTCTGCAACAGAATAGGCTACAAGGGCCGACCAGCTTGATTTCTGTGTTGAGTAAAGCTCATTCATCTTAATTGAGTTCATTTTATTTATTAGGTAAACGTGGTGTTTACTGTGTCAGGATTATGTGTAGCCATCTTATTGGGGCTTTTCAATTTGCTATTGTAAACTTGATGTCAGGTTTCTTAAATATCTGTGTGTGTGTTGTTGTTTATTTTTTTTAAAGAGATTTCCCAAAGTTGCCGATGGCTGACTCATCTCCAAATACCTCTTCAAGGTACTCTATGCTGGTGATGTCTCCCACCACTGAGCTGCACGGGAGCATGGAATTAACTTACTGGGGAGGGCTGTATCAGTTAAGTGATCTTTCTCAGTACATTGCATGGGTTTTGCAAAGCTTTCTGTTTTTGTTTTTGTTAACCTAGAGAGTAGAACTATGCTTATGCTAATTTTTAAATTAGAAGCTTTTTGTGAACCCACACAATATAATAATCCATGTACTTTCCTCCTCCTGCGTGACCCCTCTATATTTCTGTTGTTTCATGGTTTTAAGCACAATTTTATTTATAATGCATACCTGTGTTATTTATATTTTATTATAACAAGACTTACTGGTTATTTTCTCAGTTTTGTAAATGCTGTGTAGTAATATTGGTATTATATGCAAACTGGGACTCAGGGAAGCTGTGTGAATTTCCAAACTTACTCAGTAACACATATGTGGGCACTGTCAAGAGTCACTGCTTTACTGTTCTTGAACAACTAGTGGGAATATATTCCTCAGTTTCCTTTCTTCCAAGTGGAATATATGCCTTTATTCGCTTATTCAGTACTTTTTGAGTTCCTGTTGTATGCAAAGCACTGCTAGGCCTCTGTGCTAATGACCTAGCCTTTTATTATATTTTTCACTTAGAAAAGAAATAAATAGTTATTATTTTTGAAGATTACTTATAGTAAGAAAGGTAGAAAGTAGAAAACAAATGTCTTCTCATTTCCTCAATCCTGATCCCCACAATCACTTTAAACAGTTTATTTTATGTCCTCTATGTATAACCTTAATCACTATTGAAACACATTATGGCTTGATTTCTTCAGGGCTACACATTTATGCATGGCTCTCTGTTGGACATCAGCCTCTGATACTCTAATTCAGTCTACCGGTATTCTAAGCCTTATGTTAAAAATGCTGGGGGAAGAAAAAAATGAAACCTTTGTACTCTGCTGGGAAGGATGGTAAAATTACTGGGATAAAAAAGCCTATTAAGTCAAATTCAGTTGTCAGATTTTTGGTGAACCTGCTCATCTTAATTTTTTTTGTTTGTTTTGGAAGATTAAGAATTGGCTAATTTTTATGGTGTAGATACATACTCTAGATATTTGTTTCTGATAAATTCCTTACTAGTGAACAAGACATTGTCAGTACTAAAGGATAATATTATGTTTTATAGATTAGGGACTGTGATTCATAGTTGCTGAATGGTTTACTTGAGGCATCTTGTAAGTAACCTACAGAGCTAGCAGTATAAGTGCAGTTGAGTATCTGGTCTAGACTCAGACTTCTTCACATCAGCTAAAAGTGTAATTAAAGTTATTTTTTTTGTGTTTAGATTTGTTCTTTTAAAAAAAAATTAACATGAGACTATCTAGAAAATTAATCAAGGTCATAATTTTACTTTCAAAGCTGGGTTGTCTAATAAACACGAGCTTCAACTAATAGTTGAAGTAGTGCTTTTTTAAAAGGAAGAGATTCTGACCTTTTTGCTGAAATGGGCATTTTCTCTATTCAGTAAAAAGATAGTAGAAAATATTAAACTAATTTTCATAAATTAGCAGTAAGAAACTTAGGATTGTCACTATAAAATTTACAGTGGAAAGTTAAAAGTTAAATATCTAAATGTTAGTATATTGGCAACAATACATCCACAAGTAACCAGTTTCCTTTAAGTATCTGAAACTTTTGCAGTGATATTAGAGGGGCTTATTAAAATTTGGTGGGACTGTCTTTTATTGCTCGTCTAGATGAATAGCAGCTCCAAGGTAACAGTCTTTGATGTTGTCATCTAGGTGATGTATTGTAGTACTAACAAAACTTCAGCTTGTGAGACCAGTCTTACATTGGCTCTTTACATAGCTAAGCACTAATACAAAGGATGGAGAAAGGAAGTCACTTAACAGATTCATTTATATTTTATATTATCAAAAGATGATGTGTCATTAGCCACTACTAAATAGAGAACCACTTCGGAAAGTTTAGTTCTTGTTTTTAGAAGGTCTCATCTTGCCATAAAATAAGATAAAAGCAAAACACGAACATATTGCATGATGTGAATATCTATATTATTTAAGTTAGGTGCCTAACTTAAATAATAAGGAAGAGTAGTTTTAGAATAACATTGGTCTTTAGAGATAACAGGCGGTTTTAAAGTGCTGAAAATGAGGCAGTTTAGTGAGAAAGACATGGCAAAGCTGGTTAGTAGCAGATCACCTTTTAGTCTAACAAACTTTCACCACTTATTTCTGTGCCTAAAATGAGTTAGAACTGGATTGATGTATTGGGAATAAGTTTTGAGAAGCCTAACTTTGTCTTTGGTAAAAAGTCAACTTCTAAAAACACATAAAATCGAAAGCACTTTATACACTTAACTTGTCAGCAGCATTAAAAAGAGAATCGTTAGTGACAGCATATTTCTTCTCCTGAATAAAATTTCTTCAAAATATAGGTTAGTCAGTTTCTTGCTATGTGATTTGCTTCGTGGTTATTTTTAAAGAAAATGAGAATATCTTTGGAGTGATTATTTATTACCTCAATAATTATTTTTAAAGGCATGATCAGCTTGTAGCTTTGTTTTTTAAATTTCCTGTTGAATATTGGTTACAGACTAATAGCCTAAGAACATCTGTTGTTAGCAGTTAATCTTTAAGTAAAAGTGACATTCAAGAAATAATATCTCAAATATCCAAGTGAACACTTCTGTTATTTTTAATTAACTTCAACCTTTTTCATAGATGCATAAATTATTTAATTATTTAAATAAAACCCTAGGATATATGAACAATTTATATGAGAGGTTTATTTGGAGGTTCTAACAAGGGACTCCACCTTCTCTTAATCAATACACATCCTTCTGAATGTGAAAAATTCAGGGTCCTGATTTAAAAAACTTCATTTTGGAAATGATGCACATGAAAGAAATCAAGCCAAGTCATCCTCTCATCTAGTTCGTTGAGTAGGTAGAAGTGTTGTGAAGATACTACTTAAGGCCCTGCAAGTCATGACAACATCTTTCTGTTAATTGTTTAGTTTCTTAGTTTGTTATCTAGGAAATCTGTTCATTATTTTTTGGGTGAAAGTCTTGTAGACAGCATATCCTACACATAACAGGAGTCTTAAAGATTTAGCACCCATTCCTTCTCTGTTTAACACAAGCTTAGATTTTTTGTTTTTCTGTATCTTTCTTTCCTCTCTTCCAAAAGGGGGCCTTGTTACATTTTTTCAGTTTTCAACAGCTCTACTTTGAAACTTCTCATAAATTATTTTTCTCAGCTACGTCAAACTCATGAGAAGATTTAAAATAAAGTCACCAGAGAAACCTTATGATTCTCCTTTTGAGATCCCTGGCAGTGTATGGTACTCCATTTCTTGAAGAAAGTGTGGTAGCTATTCCTCATTTTTAAATTGTGGAACAATCCCAATTAATAGATGCCACGGAAAATTAGTCGAGACTAGATTTTAGGAGGTAAATTTAGAATGGTTAATATGGGGAAAGGTTGGATTAGGGAGTAAATTTTAAAGATTTTTCTACATTCTAAGCAAGTGATGGGTAAAACTTCACTGTGCATCTCATTGCAACTTTGTAATGCGAGGGGAGCTTGGGTCTCTTAACTATTTGTATGATAATAGCAGTAACAGTAGTAATCATTGTCAACATCTGTGTTAGGCTGTATACTAATTGCTGCACATTATCTAATCCTCATAACAGTGTTATCATGTAGATGCTACCACTATTGTCAATTTATAGAAGAAACTCAGATTGGCAGAGTGAAGTTAAGTCATTTGCTTAAGATGGCATGTCCGCCTGGCTCAAAAGCTCTTAACATTAGGCATCCTGTGTCCTCTCCAAATCGCTAACAAATTGGTAACATGAAAATTGCCCTACCTTGGAAAGCCTCAGGTATTTGTTTAAAATGCAGATTCTCCTCTGAGGGGTTAGGTCAGAGACATTCTGAGCAACATGAATATTAGAATTCAGTAACTTTTATTTTAACCACAAGGTGTGTTTTAAGTTGATGTAGAAAATTTAACTTTGAAGTGGGATGGGATTTTTTTTTTCCCTATTACAGAATAGAAAAGCTGCAAGAAGAGCTTCAGTGACTTTTTTCACAGTGTAGTGGAAGTGTCATTAGCTCCTCTTCTGTTTGGGATGGCTTCCTGAAAGGGAAAACAAACAAACTCACCTGTACTTTTCTGAATTAGTTTAGATCTGTGGCTTAGAGAAACTTACAGTGGTGCACACTTAGATTTGTGGGAGGAAGGTGTGTATGTGTGAAGGTAAGGGATCTATTATTGCTTATGTTTCTTACATTCTTCTCTTTTTGTGAAGATTAATGTCTGCTAGTTAATTTTAAGTTTGCAAAATGCCTTGCGTTCCTCGAGGGGAAGTGCTACATAAATGTAAATAAATTACACAGTACCTGAAAAAAAATTGCCTCAAAGACAGACTGTACTGAAATCCTGTTCTAGGAACTTTTTTCAGCTACAGAAGAGAGGGGGCAAAGAAAAGTGATGGGGAGAGATTGAGGGAAAGAAGGAAAATTGTAAATATTCCTATAGATTTCTATTTTTTGGTAGTAAGATTTCATTATTAAAGAGACATTTGAGTTACATAGCTGTTTGAGTAAGGATTTGTGGATGCTTTTATATTTTTAGTTATATACAGACAAAGGTAAATATATTTGTCCAGAATATTTGATATTTGTAATCTAGCATGGGGACATCTTGATACCATATTGTCACTGAGCTGTTACTGTAAAAATATACTAATTAGATTTTTTAAATTCAAATTTTTATATGCATTGCAATTAAGATCTTGTTTTGGGCTGATTAACCAGTCGATTTGTTCAATAAATATTTATTAAATGCCTGCTGTGAGCCAAGCACTGTGTCAAGTGCTGGAGATAGAATTAAAGACAAATAAGATACAGTCCTTGCCTTAGTGATCTTACCATCTAATGTGTGAGACAAGCAAGTAAGCAGATGACTGTAAGGGTAGGTCAGCTCAGGGTGCTTTGTTAGCACGTGGAGAGGAGTAACTAACTGCAGAGATCACATGTGGCGTACAAGAAGAGGAGGCCTCTGCAGTGTCCTGCATGATGAATAGGGGTTACCTGTCATAATATGTGAGCTTTCTAGTGGTTGATTAACCATATTATTAGAAATGCCAGGGGGATCTTTTTAAAAATGCGTATGTCTAGGCCCACCTCCAAAGATTCTGATTATTTAGTTTGGGTGGAGCCCAGATGTGAGTGCTCTTTAAAAGAAGCCCAGTTATTCTTATGGGCTGCCATGGACACCACTCAGATATTTCAGACGTTGTTCCTAAAATGCTGCTTGTAGACAAGAAAACTTTAACGCTTTTTGATGTTGCTTAGAGAGAACCTGTTACTGGAGAAAAGAAGACTGAGATAAATAAATATGAATTGAAAATAAAGAAGCAGAGATTTTACAATACAAAAGCTAATCTTTCTTCATTAAGATTTAACAACTTCCCTAAATAAGAATAATTATTCTAGACACCTAAAGAAATGTTAGGATCTCTCTCATATCCCATTTAAAAATATTCAGAGTACAGCATTGTTCCCATGGACCTACTACTCGAACTCCTGCCTAGAAAAATTAATACTAACATAAGATATACACAAAAGGACATTTGTTCTTGAACACACACATAATTACCCAAATTTAGAAGATTGGAATGGTAAACGCCCAAAGGACTTGTCATGGGTTGGTGACGAGAAGAGAGCAGATGAGTGACAGATGAAGGTTTGGGTAGAATGGAGTGAGTGGGTGGGAGTGATTAGTGAATGTAAAATTCTCACTGATTATAGGTACTTATAAACCACACATTGTTTCATTTCTTTGAATTATCCCTTTGAAGAGGAGAAAAAGTGTTGTCTTTTAATTTTTTTCCTGTTTTTCCAAGACGAGAAAGCTTTAGGATGCAACTGGTGACATTTAAATTAATGCTTAACTGGAACCACAAGGAGGGATACCTGTGCACTCTCTGAAAGACTGTGTTAGAATAACAGGGATATTAACCTGCAAGAGATTTTTAGTGTCTAGACCCTTTCCTCTCCATTTAGTTTGATTTTATTGTTGAGAAAACTATTACCCAGATCCAATAGATACATGGCCGAAAGTGGCACAGCTAGGTAAAGGCAGCACGGGCCAGGCTTCAGGCTCTTCCACCCCAAGATCGGTGCCCTTTCCACAACTGCACACTCTACTGCCATTTATTTTTCAGAGTTTTATTGTTCTTGCGCTTTGAATTTCTAGTCTAGTTTTCTTTTATTTTGTATTACAATTTGTCTCCTGAAGGTCAAGTAACCTGGTTTGGTTATGAAAGTCCTCGTAGCTTCTGGGACTATATCAGAGTGGCTTGCCGGAAAGTTTCACAGAACTGTATCTGCAGCATTGAAAATATGGAAAATGTCAGTTCCTCTAGAGCTAAGGTAAGACATAAATAATAATGTGCAGTGTGTGTAATCTAATCCTAAGCAGTTCTGACCCAAATAGAAAAGTTTGAGCTCTTTGCTATATAAAATATTTCTTTTCTTTGTTGGAATTAAGCACTTGACCAAATTTAACATCTTTCAGAGGCTTTTTTTTTTTAATAGCATGTAGTTATTTTAGAGTGCTCTTGAATCTTCACTGTTGCCTTATAAATAGCAGGAAGGTATGAAGCTAGTCACTATGAATTTCTTTTTTGAGAAGCACAGTAAAATATTTCCAAGTCTGCGAAGTTTCTACATTTCTTGAATTACCTAAATCAATGGCTCTTAGTGTCCTGTGCTGGTGGTCCATAGTGTTAAAACTATTTTCACATAATACCAAAATGTTCTTTGCCCTTTGCACTGGGTTGATATTTGCACTGCTGATGCAGAAGCAATGGCGGGTAAAATGGCTGGTGCCTTAGCATAAATTCAAGCGGTGGCTTCAAACTGTACTAGTAGTCATTGAGTTCTTCACCGTGCACTGTCTTTAAAAAACAAACAAAACAAAACCAAACCAGTTTCACTTAATGTCCATGATGGTGAAGTAAACTTTATTAATTTAATTAAATCTCAACCTTTGAGAATCTGTCTTTTTAATATCCTGAGTGACAAAATGGAAAGTATACATAAAGCGTTTCTACAACGTATTGAAATATGATGGTTGTCTCAAGGAAAAGTACTCATGCAGTAGTTTGAATTGTTAGCTGAACTAGACACTTTTACTTAAAAGAAAAACATTCAAACTATAACTTTTTAGACTTAGGCATTTTGTAGACATTTCTTTAAAAAAGATGAACAAAGTAAAGCTGTTCCTTCAAGAAAAACAGCTTGATGATATTTGTTGCCAATGGTAAAATTAAAGCTTTCAAGTAAAAGTTAGAATTTTGGCAAACTTGTAGCGTATTTACCATCAGCTTGGTAGCTTCCTGGTACTTAAAGACCTTTCTGATAACATTGATGTTGATGTTGACAGAAGTATATTTGTATTGTTTAATGGAATGTGTCAGTATTTTGTAGACCTGCATAACTTATATTTTTTAAATGATTGCTGTGTGGAATAATAAAATCATGCATGGGTAAAAAATCCATTCAAAGTGCAAGATAGACCAGTGTATTTAATGTAATACAGTATGAAATGTTTGTTGATATGCTTATAGAGTCCATGTTGCAATTAACCTTTAAGGAATTATCACTTACTGAGTTTTGATTAGAACCAAAGTAGAATATCATCCACAATTATCTGAAAATTCTATTAAAAGACCTTTTTCCAATTATGTATCTATGTGAGGGTAGATTTTCTTCACATGCTTCAATCAGAACAATGCATTGTAACAGTATGCTAAAGCAGATATCTAGTTCTTTTATTGAGCCATACATTAAAGAGATTTGCAAAAATGTAAAACAGAGCTACTTTTTGCACTAATATTTTTGCCTAGGGAAAGATATTTTTTCATAAAAATATGGTTTTTAATGTTAACATATAATGAGTTCACTATTTTTAACATTACGAAATATTTTTAAAGTTTCCAGTTTTGACTTGTAGTACAGTAAAGATGGATAGATATAACTATATAAAAACCCTTTGGAGTCCTCAAAACTTTTAAGATTGTAAAGGTCTGAGCTGGTGACATAGCTGTGTCACCTTTAGTATAGTAGTTTTATTTATTTTTTTATTGGTTTGTCATAGTAACTTTCCTTACTATTTTTGACACTTAAGAGTTACAGAATGAAATAGATAATGAAGTAGAAAATAAAGTTCAAAAATACTGGATATGTACAGTTTTAAGATCAAGATATAATTCAGTTCAGTTCATTATTTGGCAGTTATAAGCTTATAAATTACATGTCTATAATAAACAAAAGTATAACAGTCATCTTTCAAAAGTGTGGTTTCTAAATGTATTGTTCCTGTATCCATTTTTATTTAGGAATCTTTTTTTCTTATGGAAAATTTTTGGTTAGCAAAATTGACACATATGTTGAAATTAAATATTTTGTGAAACGTGGACCAAGTACCTAAATTTTTTTTAATTTATTTTTACTTTTTATTTTTTACATATATTTTTTAAAGGTTACTTTCCATTTACAGTTATTACAAAATATTGGCTCTATTATTTGTGTTGTATAGTACATCCCTGTAGTCTATCTTACATCCAGTAATTTGTACCTCCCTCTCTCCTACCCCTATACTGCCCGCCCCCGCCCCGCCGTAACCACTAGTTTGTTCTCCATATCTTGAGTCTGCTTCTTTTTTTGTTATATTCACTAGTTTGTCATAATTTTTAGATTCCTCATATGTGATTTACAAATATCTAAATTTTTTAAAACAAGATAACATTTAAATTTAGTGACATAATTAGAAACTTAAACATTTTAAAATTCATAATTACAGAAGTGTGTTTTTGGATAAAATTAATAGCTATGATTTTGGTCACCTTTGAAGACTGAAGCTATAGCGTTCACTTTATACAACCACTGCTCCCTCCTTCTCTGCTTCTTGCCAATCTGTAGCCAAGGGGTTGTCTGAGCCACAGTTAACTTTTTGCTTCAGTATCTTTAAGTCTTTTAGATTGAATCAGTTTTCCTCTCTGCCTTACACATTTTTTAAGCCAATAAATGTCATTTCTAAGTCAACTACGAGGGTGAGTCTAAAGTTACCCGCATTCCAGTTATATTGAAACTTCTGTTGGCTGCACTGTCTTATCAGCACTTTCAATTCAAGGCTACTGTCTCCCCAGTCACTGCTATGCAGGTGTGAACATGTTACATCAGTTCATTTGTAACTGCAGTGCGAGCAAAAATGGATGCCCCTCTTGTGATTTGCATGGAAGAAGAACAGTGTGCAGTGATTCGTTTTTTGTGGTCTGAGGTGCCATTATTTATCTAAGACTTGGTATGCAGTATGGAGAAAGTGTTTTGTCTTGAAGAAGTGTGTATGAGTGGATAAATTCAAAGAAGGTCTCACAGGTGTTAGCCATCAAGAAGGAGCTGGATTCACTTCTGATGAAGAAGTGAAGACAGCGGTGCATTTGTGGCTCACGGCTCGGCCTAAAACATTTTTTTAACAAGGGAATACGAAAGCTTGTGGACAGATGGACAAAGTGTATTGAAAAGCAAAGAGATTATGTCAAAAAATGATGTTATTTGTCTTTTCTAAAAGTTAATTAAATTCTACAGCCAGGGTATGGATAATTTTTGACTCACCCTCGTATATATAGCTAGATTTTTTTAATTATAATTTTTTTCTCATAGATGTTTAAATCTTTTTTGTTGTTGTATTTTAACAGATTTCTTTTTAGCCACTACTGTTGTCTTAGTAGTACTTTGGCCTCCATTTTCTTTAACTATTGAATTTGTTCATTTATTTACTTTCTAATTGATCGACTACAGGTTTAAAAAATGTGCAGTTTGAATTCTCTTTTGCATCTTAGTTGAGTTTGTATCTTGGTTTCTGTAGGTTCAGATGAAAAGACTAGCTGTAATTTGAATGAATCAAATCTATCAAAATAGAAAGTACCCCAGTGGTACAGAAACTTTATATTCTAAATTTCAAATTAACAATAGGAGAGATTAACATGACAAGTGTACTCTAAACCCCTTCAATATAGGAGAGGATATATTTCTATAACTAGTGTATTCAAAAATACGAAAGGTAATTGAGAAGTTAACAAACATTAGAAATGTAGCATTTTGACCTGGGTGGACCAAAGAAACACAAACCCCCTGACCAGCTCTCTTAATAAGACTCTTGGGACTAGGCCCTACACAGCAAGATGCTGCCCAGCAGAGAAAGTTAATATTTATTCTGTAAAAAACTAGTGTTGAGTATCAAAACACCACAGAACAGTTATGTTCCAAATCCTGTATGTATGTCTGTGTTTTGCCCAGGCCTCAAAGAGATTCCATTTAGTGGGGAAAGAGAGATCTATTACTTGCCTGGAAAAGTCTGCAGGCAAAGATTACCTGTCTTTATTCATTGCAGTGTGAAGAGCAAAGTACTTAATCTACTCAGTAAATCACATCAGCCAAGTGTCAGGATTGAAGGATTAAACAAATATCTCAGGTGGCAGTTTTATTGAGCCTTTGAGCTGCAGTCCAGAGTGACAGCTAACATGTATAGCACTCTCATCCAGCCTTGATACTGTGCAAGTGTATCAGAACCGAAGCACCAAATTTACCTGCTGAACAATGTGCAGCTCATTACACTTGGGACCAGAGCACATCTTCATTTTTGAATTCTATATGAGAAGTCAGATTCACACTGATTACACTTTTAGGGCTAAGTGAATGACATTTTAAACAATGGAGGACAGGGTACACTTTGCAGAAACAACTGATTCAGTACAGAAACATTCTTTAAATTGAGTTAATTTGATTGAATCAGGATTGTCTGTGTCCTCAGATCACTGTACAGCTGAGGTTCACATTGTAGAAACTTGCCACCATGGGAGATGTGATAATTAATCACTCTAAGCTAAGACCTGTGAAATGTAGACATTCCTTTTCTTTGCTTAGTCTGTGACTAGATGAGCTTATTTTCTAGGGCCTATTCATAGCCTATCAATGGAATAGGATATTTCAATTGAAGATCATGTCTGTAATCTTTCCATCTGAGGTATATTTGCAGCTATTCTTTCAGGGGGACTTCCATGGTGGTGCAGTAGTTAAGATTCCACACTTCCATTGTAGGGGGCACGGGTTGGATCCCTGGTTAGGGAACTAAGAGCCTGCATGCAACCCAGCGTGGCCAAAAAGAAAAGAAAAAAAGAGTACTTAAAATATGCAAGGATTTGGGGACATAGGATTTCTATACATCAACTTCTTTAGGTTTCAGACTAGAATTAGCATTCTTAGAAAAATAACTTCATCTCAACAGCTACTTATCTCTCTTGTGAACTCACCCATCTTCCCCATCTGCTAATTGGGCTGATTACTTACAAGCATAATATAAGACCTCTGACAGAAACTCCACCAGTTGGATCCTTAGTTACTATTGTTGTTTATCTTGCAGACATTTCCATTGGATTTTCTTAGTATTGCAGCTGACTTCCAGCTCAAGAAATCCTTTTTCCCCTTTAGTTAGTCTGTTTCTGGCCTCAAAGTATGAACTCTGGACTGTAGTTGAGTTCTTCCTACCTTCCTGCATATCTTGTGTAGGTTTTTCTTTTTTCTTCAATTTTAAGAGCATCTTGTTCTTTAAGTTCATATTTTTGGGTAGATTAGGCTTTCCTAGTTTGTGGTTGCTTACCCTGTATGTTCCTTCTATTTAGTATGAATTTAACATATTAGACCAATTTCTGAATATACTACTCACATCAGCCATTCATATATCCATTCATTCTTCCACCTGATAAATTTTTATTGAGCACCTGTACCATGACAGAACTGTGAGCGTAGCCCTTAATACATTCTTATGACTTACGTCCTTAATTCTTCCTAGTTTTTCCTGGTCTCATCTTCTTGTTTACTTTTTCCTTGTTCAGAAGCTGGCCTTCTCAGTGCTTTGTCCCAGAGGCTGGTTAGCCAGATTTTCTACTGAAAGAGGCAGAGGCAGAAAGAGGGTGTTAATCACAGATACACTAGAGTTACTGAATACCAGAACTTTACAGTAAGATAAAGTATTGCAAAGAGGCCATTTTTGTGTTCATTTTCTATTACTGATTCACAGATCTACCTCCTCCTTTAACTACCACTCAACTTTTCCTATCTCTCATTCTTTTTTGTGATGGCCCCAAACCTGGAAGTCAGACAAATTGGAGGGGCCCTGTAAACACTGCAGGCTTTTATTTGAGACCCCAGAAAGGCTATACTTTGGGGGTAAGGGAAATTCAGATGAAGACCAGCCCCCAAAAGACCTGAAAGTGGTCTCTTAAGTGGTATAAGATGATTTTTCAAGTACACTGTCTACCAGAAGAAAAGTAAATCTACTCTAGAGAAAAGCAGCATTAGAGTTGCTATACATTTTCCTCCACAATGTCCAGTGTTTAATCAGAAATCACCAAGCATATCAGGAAATAAGATTAAGTGAACAAAACTAAGAAATATAAAAAAGACAACTGGAACAGACCTATGGGAGATGCAGATGATGGACTTTTAAGTAATTATGATGTAAATAAATACAAATAAAGATTAATAATACTAGAGAACTGGAGTATATAAGAAAGTCAAAATAGGAAACTATGGAATATTCATTCTTATAGAAGTTGTACAGAAATCAATCATTTGCTAAGTTGTAATTCACTGAATTTCAGAGGATTGAAATATAAAGTATGTTCTCTAACCACAGTAGAATCAGTAAGAAAAAGTTAAGTAGAAAATGCTTATATAAGTTGAATTTAAGAAGAATTTCTAAATAAGTCATGGAGGGAAAAAGAAATTACACATGAAATTGAAAAATACTTGGTAAGTAATGATAATGAAAATATAAAAAATTGTGCTTAGAGGAAAATAGGCTTAAATAGGCATTTATGTATTTTTTTAAAAAGAAAGGCTGAAAATCAGTGATCAAAGCTTTCATTTCAAAAAACTTAAAGTAATAACCCAAAGTAGAAGGAAAGAAATTTTGAAGAGCAAAAATGCAGTTAAATTGAAATAAATGTACACTAGAAGAAAATCAACAAAACCAAAAGTTGGTGTTTTTAAAAAGATTAATATAGCTGATAAATTTCTAACAAGGCTACTCAAGAAGGAAAAAAAAAGAGATTATAAATTACCAGTATCAGTAATGAGGAAGAGGTAAACCCCATAGACGCTACAGACATTAGAAATCCTAAAAGAAGATATTAAGAATAACTTCACACCTATAAATAAAAAAAATTAAATGAAATGGGCAAGTTATTTGAAAACTGTCAGTTGTAAAACTAACACAAAAAGGAAGAAAACATCTGAATATTCTGATGTCATAGTTTAAAATCTTCCCCTTGGAGTTCATTTTTAAATTGAGTTATCTTTTTCTTATGGATTTGTAAGAATTCTTTGTATTTTATGAATGAAATTCTTTTGTCAGATACATATAATGCAGATATTTTTGTCCACTCTATGATTTGTGTTTTTACCGTCTTGAATGATTACAGTTCATCCCCTGAAATAGGAGAGAAGATAGAGTGTATAGGTATTAATTCAGTTAGGTTGGTCGGTTTGATGGTGAGATGAGTTTCCTGTCTTCCAGTTGTGTCTGTTTTTTGTTTCCTCATATAGTAAAGTAGGGATAGTATTGTAACCTGAGTCACACACAGTTCTTTGAAGATGAAATATTTTAATGTATATAAAACTGTTAAAACAGAGCCAAGAATATATTAATTACATTCTTAAGTGTTGACTACTTTTATTAATTTTTTGCAAAAAGCTTTAATGGCAAACAGATATTTGTGTCTCCTAAACAATAACAACAACCTTCAGTGGATAACCATTATCTAATTTATAAACTCTGAAATCTTAAACCTGATTTTCAGCTTTCCCCAGTTTATGGTCCCAACAAATTTTATATCTTCTCTTTCTTTTGTTGAAAGAAAAGAAACTGTTAAAATTAACACCATTTATTATGACAATAAAACAGAGAATTCCACAAACATCCAAGGACAGGAAACTAGGTGCAGCCGAGTTTTGTATGGATTGAAATTAATAAATCAGGAAACAGGACTTTGCCGCACATTTCTTATCTAACAATAGCACAGTCTCCTGTGTCTTTCTTTGGAGAGCAACTTTCCCTGCTTCTGTTTTAGAAGGTAGCTTTTTGATTCAAGACACTACTACTAGTCTCTGTGTCTTTTAGTTGAAATTTTAAGAAACTTGAAGACTGGGGGCTGGTGCTTGCCTCTTCCTTCCTCTGTTCCAATCAACTACAACTAATTGTAGATTCCCCTAGGCTGATTTAGCAGAAACAATGGGCTAAGCACAGGGCAAGCTAAGGGATTTTGAGGTTGGTGGGCAAATTGACTGGCATGCTAACCATACCTATATCATTCCTTTATTTCCTGGCAGTACTGATGCTTCTAGTGTGCCAGGTTTTACCACTGCCTGGATTAACTCCTTTTTAATTCTTCCTGTCCGACAGTTTGTTGAATTCACTAGAGTTGTAGGCATTTCTACAACTGTAGACCTTTCAGTGCTTTTTTTTGCTATACTGGTAGTCCGCCATCATATATACTGGTTTGTGTCACCTTTATTCTTAGCTACCATTGCAGTGTTTTGATTTTCTGTATAGTCAGTCTTCATAGATTTTCTGGAGATGTTTGAAAGGGTTGAGGGAAAATGAAAGTAATTGAGTTATAAAATTCTCACTAACAAATATAATCTCTTATATTCTCTCATTCTAAACAAAGAGTGCAGCATACATGCTTTGAATTATAAAAAACTTAACTGGCTAGTCCCAACTATTGAATGATGTTACCCCTTTTCAAAAGTAAAATTAAATTATTCATATTTTGTTAGAATTGTGCTTCTGTGATGTTGTTCTAGAATATGCTTCTAGGGTATTTTTGTTTTCTGTTTGTTTTTTCTGGTTTAAATTTTTCGTAATAGTTTCTAGAATGCTCTGGAGGCACCAAATTCAGTAACTCATAATTTGGATGCATGAAAAATAATGAAATTTGGTTCCTTATATGTTGTCTAAAATCTCCCTCTGGAAGGACTAAACAAGCGGTGTGAGAGTGATTATTTTTACTAATGAGAACAGACTCCTTTCTTCACATTTTATAAGGGGACTCATTTTAGTTAGCAGGTTGATTTGGGCATTGAAGTGAAGAGATCTGTCTTGTGATTTCTTTATATAATTCACAAGAAGTCTCTAACCCAAGTAACTCAATGTTAGTGGTTCTGTGCCTTCAGAAGCTAGAAAGTTAATCTGACATGCTCTACCCTACACCTTCAGAGAAACAAAGTATATACTGCATATAATTAAAATTTACCTCATCTTATCTACTTAAATGTTTTCTAGTCTTTATCAGATGCATATTTTGAGTGAATTATTCTTTGCATATTAAAATGCTATATTTTTGATGACATAGTGGGCAAAATATCTTTTAAGTTCTAATTTTTTTCTCATGTTTGATTCTTTCTTCTTCCTTTTAGGGTAGAGCCTGGATCCGTGTAGCACTCATGGAAAAACATTTATCTGAATACATCTCTACAGCTCTGAGAGACTTCAAAACAACCAGGTTTAAAAGTCCTTTCAATTTTCAATATATATTTAAAAGATTTACCTGAAGATCCTTGGAAGTAAGAACAGAATAAAGTCTCATTTGTTTTTAAAGACCTCACCTATTTTATTTCCTCCTTTTTGTACTTCTCAGGTAAATCCACTGTCTTCTCAGGAAAGTGCAATTTATCAACTAAACATACGTCTACCTTGGTTTATCTTTTCAGGGCTCACATTATGCCTGGAATATCTTTTTTCTGAACAATTTCCGATTCTTTTTCAACACTTGAAATTTCATTCTCTCCACAGACTTTTTTCTAACAAATTTGAAGAAAAATCTAACTGTGGAATTCCTACAGCATTCTTTCTCTTTCCACACCACACCGTTTATTTCGTTGCTTTTAAAGAATATAAATGAGTCGTTCACTTCTTTAATTCTTATGTAATTAATGATTGCGCAGTTGTCTTTTTAGGGCAGTCAGTACCAATATTCTTCTTGGGCTGTGTAGACTTAAGAAATGGTACATTGTGCAAAGCAGGATTTTATTAATTTTTTATGATGGTATAGAAACGGTTCATATTAGAACAACAGTCATTCCTACTCAGCTCTGGTCTGCTAATCTATATTTATAGCTTTTGTTAAAGAAACCACTTTTTTTCCATTTCAAAGGTATTTGTAAATGAAAATATATTTTCAGTATCCTAGATATGTACTGTTCAGTATTGTAGCCCTTAACCACATGCCACTGTGTAAATTAAAATTGAGATTAAATAAAATTACTGATTCAGTTATTCAGTTATTTTATCACATTTTAGGTGTTCACTGGCCCTGTGTGGTTAATGGCTACCAAATTGGACAGCACAGGTATAGAAAAGTGCTTCATGGCAGAAAGTTCTATCAGACAGCACTGCCTTAGACACTTCTCAATTACCATACGTGTTTCTACTTCATTAATCATATTTCTGAAATGAGAGTGACTATAAACCAGTTTTGACAGAAAATTAGGCATATATATACAGAAATCATATATCTGGAATCTTAATTTCATATCCTGATGCCATATTTGATTTTTGGCATTTTGGATTTTGAGAAAATCTGGGCCTGTATTATGATTAGCTAACTAGCTGGTACAAATTACAATATCTTTACTTAGGTGTCTCTGTGTTTTTAGGTAATAAAATAATAAAATGTTTATTTGGAAGATACAAAGAAAAAATTATCATGATTATAAATTTGACCAAGATATAAAGACTTTTAACTCCAAGAAGTATTTGCATAAAGTAAATCTGATATATGCTTATTGAATTCTTTTGAAACAATGTGATGCTCTTGAGATATTTCTAAAGATGGTCAGTGAGATGATGATAAACTCTTAGACATTTGAAATAAACCTTATGCAATGAAACGTTTGTTTCTTTCATTTATCATCACTAGCAAATACATTATGAAAGATACTAAATTTTGAAGATACTAGGCTTTAAAAATAAAAGTACTATCAGAATCTCATAGATTAAACCTAAAAATCCTAAATTAATGAAATCAAAACCAAGTTTATACCATAATTATCTCCTATACAATAATAAGATAGTCGTTTCTAAATAGAAATTAAAGCATTAATAATCTCTCAGTTGTTAGTCTTGTTTCGTAGTTTATACAGTTGGGTGGGGTAGAAATAGACTATAGAAATACTTGAATAGACTGTTTTTAGAATGAGTACTTTAAATTTTTAAGGGAAATGCTTCTTGCCTTGTTTTTAGGTATTAGCTGGGTTTTTTTTTAAAGGAAGTGATTCAGCTCTAAAAAGTTCATGAAGTAAAAATATTCTTGTAACAATATATAAACATACATTATTCAAATAGAAACATGGCTTAGTATGTGTTTATACACATGCAGAAATACATCATGTTTATATACATGCGTACACACACAGTATTTAAATGTGACTATGATGGCTTTGTAATTATCAAGAAATGAAGTAAGTAGGGAGTTACTTCAGAATTCTCATCCTAAAAGTTAACTAAAAAAATGCAGTTGCAAAAACACAAAGTCTTCTTTTTAACTGTTTACACAACTTTTTTTTTTAAACTGAAACCAAACCAAAGAAACTTCATTACAAATAAATTTGATTGTGAACCCCTAGCGAAAACATAATGTATTTGAAAGGTTAGGTTTGTGAAATAACAAGCGTACTTTTGGAAAGAATAGTTATACCTTACCTTTTGTCTGGATATTCCCTGACATAAATGCTTGTAGAACAATGAGAAGTGATCTCTAATTCTTTAGGAATCTTGAGAGTATCTGAATCAAGTGATTTCTTCTTGTTCTACTCTTCACAGATAAAGAGTAATGAGGTCCTTTAAAATGGTGATACAAGTGTTTACCCCAGTACAGAAGGAGGAGCTACATGAGCTAAGACAGGCAAGCTTGAAAGTACTAATCAGTGAAAATCCAAGGATAAGATTGGGTGGAGGAACTGTGGGGAGCAAAACTACAATAAATCTTCTGCAGTACATGACGATGGCTCCAGAGTATTAGAGAAATTCATGTGATCTTTTTGCTACAGTGGAGGATATCTTGGTGAGCAACTGAAAAAACCTTGAAGAGTTTCACGGTTTAGGAATTGGGGTGTTATTGGGAAATAGCAGAGGTGGGAAGTTGACAGATTCAAGAAGAGAATCGAAGCTAAACAAAAAAGTGGGGGATTGTTTTGGTAGGTTGCTGGGATAACCTAGAGATAGAGGAGCAAGGTACAAACTGAGTAACTTGCTCAAAGTTTTACTTTCTCCCCTCCCACAGCCTGAAAAATAATTAGAAAAGTTAAGCTAAAGAATACAAATGTGACATTTGAAACAAGATCGATAATATTATGGTAAGAGTTTGAAGCAACAACTATGTACAATATAGAGATAAAATTATTTTATGGAATCCTGTTTATTACTTTGCAGTTACACCACAGTACTTCATTTATGATGACAAAAGTACTATTCAAAGAAATGTTGATCTTCTCAATATTATAGTAGGAGCAAGAGAAGGAGTAAAGTATAAAGTAAAACTTCAAAAATTACTGAACTGTCACAAGGTGAAAAAAAAAAAGAGTTGATAAACACTTTTCTAAAGTATAGAAAAGTGGATAGGGTACTGATAAATTACCAAATCTTTCAAGAACTGAAAGACTTTAGGAATTTGAATCTGTTTAAAAATTTTACATTATTAGGATGAAAAAAAAGCATTATTTAAAGGTGTTTGTGGACTGCTGCCACACAGCATATATAAACATTAACTCAAAACGATCAGACTTAAAAGTAAAACTGTGAGAAGAAAACATAGTTGTAAGTCTGCATGACCTTGGATTAGACTGTAGTTTCCTAGATATGTTACTAAACACCGAAACAACAAAAGAAAAAATAGATAAATTGGACAGAATCAAAATTTAAAACTTTGTGCTTTGAAGAATATCATCAAAAAAGTGAGAAAAAAAATCCACAAAATTGGAGAAAATATTTGCAAAGCATATATCTGATAAGAGACTTGTATCTGAAATATATATAAAGAACTCTTACAACTCAGTAATAAAATTTTTTTAAATTTTAAAATAGGCAAAGAATCTGAATAGACTTTTTTCCAAAGAAGATACACAAGTGACCGAGACAGACATGAGAGATGTGTAACATCAGTAGCCATCAGGAGAATGCAAATCCAGACTGCAAGATACCACTGCACACCTGCTAGGATGGCTGCAGTCAAAAGAACATAAAACAAGTGTTGGCTAGGATGTGGAAAAACTGGAACAGTTATACATTGACTGTGGGAAAGTAAAATGATACAGCCACTTTGAAAAACAGCCTAGCAATTCCTCATAAGGTTACATGTAGAGTTACTGCATGTCCCAGCACATGACTCCTAGGTAAATAGATGTAGATATCCAAGAGAACGGAAACCATATGTTCACAAAACAAGTGTGCACAAACATTCCCAGCAGCATAATCCACAAGAGCCAAAAAGGGGAAACAGCCCAGATGCCCATCAGCTGATGAATGAATAAGCAGAATGTACATTCCATACAGTGGAATGTTATTCAGCCGTAAAAAGGAATGAAAAGCTGCTCCTGGTGCTCCTGGTGCTTGCTTGTGTGCTGCTTCTGTGGGACCTGCTACCTCATTTGTGAAGGGGTAGCTGAGGAGGCTCTGGAGCTCGCCACGGCCGATGAAGAACCCAAGGGGTCAGGACTGAAAACAGCAATCATGTTAACTTGAAGGTGGTGGGACAGGTTGGTTCTGTGGTGCAGTTTAAGATTAAGAGGCATATACCACTTGGTAAATTAATGAAAGCCTATTGTGAACGACAGGTTTGTCAATGAGTAGATCAGATTCCCATCTGAAGGGCAGCCAGACACACGGGCACAGTTGCAAATGGAGGATGAAGGTCCAATTGACGTGTCCCAGCAGCAAACAGAAGGCATCTCCTAAAGAGGGAACTTGCTCATCTCCTCCAGAACTTTCTTCTTTTAGACCAAGGAGACATTCTCAATTAGGAAACCAAATTTGGTTCCACAGCATTCTGGCTACTACAGTATATAGTTTCTCTATTCTTTCATGTTCCCCTTCCCCATTCCTTTATTGTACATAAAGTAACTGGGGTATGAACAAAAGCATATTGAGTTTTTTTAACTAAGCGGCCAGTGATATGTTTTGATCGACATCAGATAGAGATGGAATGGGGAAAAATACTGGTTCTGTGAAAATGCCCCCTTTCTCCGCACTTATCCTTTCTCAGCTTTTTATATTCGTCAGTTATTTTGCTTTCACTGCTTAAGAACAACATAAAAATCCTTTCATACCTTGTTCATTGGAGAATTTTAATGTTTTTTATTTATTATTGTAAAACAAAGGACAATTTTCTAACTTTTTTTGTATGTAGCTGTTACTTATAGGGCAGTCTCTCCTTCAGTAGGCATGCATTACTCTAAAAGAAATAAAACCCTAAGAGTTTTCCCTTCAAGGCAAGCATCTTGTTTAAGTAAACTTCTTGTTAAAAAAATAAATAAAAGGAATGAGGTACTGCTACAACGATATGATACATGCTACAATACAGATGAACTCTGAGTACATTATACTATCAAAGAAGCCAGTCACAAAAGACCAGATAGTGTATGATTACATTTATATGAAATGTTCAGAATAAGTAAATCTGTACACACAGAAAGCAGATCAGTGGTTGTGTGTGTTGGGGGTGGGTGGGGAAGGGAAGGTGTGGGGTATGACTGCTAATGGGTATGTGGCATCTTTTGGGGGCAATGACAATATATTAAAATTTATTATGGTGATAGTTTAACAACTCAGTGAATATACTAACAACCATTGAATTGTACTTTAAATGGGGAATTTTATGGTATATGAACTATATTCCAATAAAGCTGTTTAGAAAATTTTAAGACTTATTAAAGTTATATGTGGAGTAAGAAAGATAATACAGGTTTTTATAGCTAAAGGAAGAGAAGTGAATTCCACTATTGAACCGGGAAAACATGAAATCTCAAATGTAAGTTGTTTCTAGAAGAGTTCACTTTTTAAAATTCTGATTAATAATTTGACTGCTGCTTCTTGTTTTGTCTATAAAATATTTTTGGCTTATTAAATCGCTAAAAGCTCTCTTTTAATAAGTTTTGTTTCAAGACTTTGTTCTTTTTAAATTTGCCTGTAAGCAATAATTCCACATATTTCTGGAAAGAAGAAAAAACTTCAGGATGTATTTGGCATTAGTCTGTAGTAAAGGCAAGTCTAAAATAGGAATCTTCCTGGTCATTCAGGTAGACATATGACCTGAGAGTAAAAAGAATTCTAACTGCCATTTTAAAATATAGAGATAAGTAGATATTTCCATTAACTTATTAGTACAAGACCTTCTTTCATTAGAAAATTGAACCTGTTGTAAATTAATGCTGTCACTCCTATCACCAAACATACCTTAACCACATTCTCTTTGTTCCTTTTTGTTGTGATGGAAAGTCTCTGCTGTCAGAGGTCGCTTTCTTCTGGGTCCTGTCCCCGTCCACCTCTTCCCTTAGGGATCACCTCTCCCTGCTCATCCTCAGTCTCTTTCCCATGTTGGCTCATTCCCACCCGTGTAGAAATGTATACTGCTGTCTCCTACCTTAGAAGGAAACACTTCTCCCTTGAACCTGTATTCCCCTCTCATACTACTTCATCACCAGACTTCTCAAAAATCTTTATACACAGTTATCATCTCCTTACCTTAGAGTCATTCTTTATTCTTGTCCAGCTTCTGCTTCTCACCACTCCACCAAGGATAATATTTTGAAAGAATACCAATAATCCACAAGCTATCCAAGTGTAATGGACATTTTTCTGTCCACGTTGTACTTCATTGTCCAGCTAAAATAGTTGAAAACTTTCTCTTTTTTGAAAAACCTCTTTGCTTTTAACTTATGTAACTCTCCCTGGCTTTTCTTTCTCCCTCTATTATTGCTCTTTCTCAGGCTTCTTTTACTCTTCACAGCTTCTTAGTGTCAGCATTCTCTGGACTCAGTCCTCTATTGTCTGCTCTTCTTTCTCCTCTCTTCTCAGAATTTCATCCATGTCCCTGGAACTTTAAATACCACCTGTATGGTCATGACACCACATTTAAATCTCTACTAGGTAGTTCAGATTTCTTGATTTTTTTTTCCCCCTCTAACCCTGTTCATCCCCTTCTTAGCAAATGGTTTCACTGCCCTACCTACGTGGCTGATGAAGTCAGAATCTGAAATTCATATTTGATTCCTCTTTCTCCTTCATCCTTTATAGTCATTCCATTAGCAAGTCGTTTCAATCCTGTCTCCAAAATCTATCCGAATCTGCCCATTTCCCTTTATCACCCTGGCTGCACCAGTAATGCATACCTCTCTCATCTCTTGCCTGTACTCCCCTATTGGCCTCCCAACTGAGATTCCAGCTTGCCCTCTTTCAGTAGTCACCCAACTTCCAGCCACTCTTCTGAAAAGTAAAAGGGATCCTGTCAGTTCCCACTTTTTTTTTTTTTTTAAGAACTTTTATTGTGAACTAGAATAGGATCAGTTCCCACTTTAAACATTGAAATGGTTTCTCATTACTTTAGCAAGTAGGCTCTGCAAACACATTTCCTGGAGTCAAATCCTGGTTTCACCACTTTCTAGCTGTGAAATCTTGGGCAGATTGCTTACTCCTTCCATGACATAATATTTGGTGGTAAAATTAGGAGAATTCATGTAAAGTACTTTTAACTATGCCTGGCACTCAGTAAATGGTCACAATTATTATTAATGTTATATGACCTTCAAGCCCTGTGTGATTCAACTTCTTTGGGCCTAAGGTCTCAGACTAAACACTTGAAAATGTCTTTCCTAATGATTTTCTTCAGAGTTGGATTCTCCTTTAATTTTTCTCTACCTCAACAGCCTATTTATTTACTTTATGCTGCTTACCATCTCTGATTATCTTTTTCTTCTGTTTGTTGCCTGTCCTCTGCCCTAGGCTGTAAGCTCTTGTTTACCATTTTATCTCTAGTACACAACACAGTTCTTGCTGTATTATGTATTTATTGCTAAAATAATTAAAGAATCTCACATTCTTAGCAAGACCTTTGGAGATTTACTTTTTGGCCAGTTTTTCATTGTGACTCTTTGACTTAGAATAGAACATTTCTTTATAATGCTGCAATTTGTTTTGTATGCCATGAGGGAGAATCTTATCTCCTCCCTACAAGTTTCTTATATAAGGACTAAATTGGGGAAGAGAACAAGATGTTGATAATGAAATTTCTTTGGTTTATAAGCTTTCTCATATTTTAATATTGCACTTTTAGTGTGTAGAATAACTGAAGACTCTCAAAAAAGGAAATTTTGAAGCATGATATTGTGCAGTATCAACATAATCTGTTCTGGTTGTTCACTTTGGATCCCATCCAAAGGATATTTGTTATTGAAGTACCTGCAAGACCTTAAAATAGTCTTTCAGAATGAATACTAAGGATGGCATTATAAAAACATATTTCAAATAAAATTAAATTATATGTGTTAAGAAAAAGTATTATTCTTATTGGGGTATTATTTTAAATACTTTTCTAGTTTCTAATATTATGCTAGTCAACATACAAATAATCAGAAGGAGTACACCTAATAGAAAGTGGGGGCTCTTCTTTCAGATCACAGTAGTATCAAATAGTTGCTCACAATTTTCCTTCACCTCTAAAATACAAAACTTCTTTAAAGACATAGTCTACTATATAAATTTTAAAATAGAAGTTTTTAATATATTTTTCACCTTGGTACTTTCAATATTTGCAATACATTTTTGCAAGTCAGTACGCTGTTTTTGTTAGATCCTTCTCATAAAAATTTTTCTTTAGAACAGAAAATATTTTCAACAAAAGAAAGGGAATTTTTTTAGTGTATACCTTACTATTATTGGATTAATCATTTTAGGCTCTTGGCTCATTGGTTACATAATCTTGGTTATATAAACAAACTTTTTTAATGTTTCAATTTTTCTGTGAGATAAAATGAAGAGATTGAAAGCTTACAGTCTTTAGAAGTCTTTGAAAATATTAATAATAGGAATCAGATTTTCAGTCAAAATTATTATGTTGGTTTGATTAAGGGAATAAAAAATTTTTCCAAATAGCTTCTGCCTCTAATACACATGAATGAATGTATTGAGTCTTTGATTAAATGATAAAAATATGATCTTTTTCAGATCACTTTGGTTCAGTATTCTTTTAAATGTTGAATTAAGTTCCTTTAAAATCTGTTATCTCAAGCTTAGAAGTGCATTTACTGAAAATTTGTTATTTTCTTAACCAGAACTTATAACGAAAAGTTCAGCACTCAGTGGACAATTCTCTTAACTAGCCTTTCCTCTTCCTTTGTCCTCCCCGCCCCTCCGTTTCAGTGAAGACTGTTAAATTAAATCAGGTCTATGCAGTATTATGCTTCAGGTATGGTTTTATTTGAGTGGAATTATTGATTTCACATATAGCAAGCACTTCACTTATATTGGTTAGCTTAAAACAGTAGTAAAACAAAAGCCAAAAAACCTCAGTAAAACAATATGATATACACACATATAAATGACCTTTAGGCTTAAAATTTTTCCTAAAAACTAGTTAGTTTTTGTTTTCGGTATTTTTCCATTAGTTCCTAATGTAATATTAAACATTAGAAAACAAGCAAGAATAGTTGTGATTTGACTCTTAGAATGTACTTTTAAACATGGTGGGCTCAAGGCAGTGAGTAAAAGTAGACCTTTTTTTATATAGGGAAGTACTAGGAATAATGGGTTATTGGCAGTGTCAAAGGCCAGAACAAATGCATGTGTCCCATAGAATGTGGTGGTCTAGAACCATTGGATTCATAGTTCTTCCAGGCATAGATAAAATATTCTGTCAATAGCTGATTTAGCCATTGGGACAGGGACAAAATCTCAGATATATAGATTTGTCTAAATATCTTTACCTTTTTGTGAAACACTTCAGTTGAATATATAGAAATTTCTTTCATTTATTTTACTAATCTTAGGCTGGAACTTTTAGTTTTTCTCATTTTATGTAAACGAGTAAAAATAATTTCCATATTTCCAAGCAAACAGGAAACATCTAATCCAAGCTTGTCTTCCCACTGTGTTTGTTTGCAGCCTTACATCTGTCAGAGGGTAAATAATTGTCTCTTATTTTTCTTTTTACTTTTTATTCATGTAAAATTCCTTAAGGTCCATAACAGAGGTTATATTCTCTTTAAATATTTTTGTTTTACAAAAGGTATTATGGTTTAATAGAAAATATGTAGTACCTTAAGTAAGAAGAATTGGTTTTCCTTCTTGATAAATTTGTCAACATAAGCTTGGGGAAATTGTTTTAACCTTACTCTCTTCTCGATGGTGAATTTGAAATGAATGACAGTTCCTTCTGCATGTACTTCATGGGCTTTGCAAGTATTAAATAGTATGATTGTAAAAGTATTTGGTAAACTATGGACTGTTCAAAATTGATGATAGTATTATGAGCATATAAACTTTATATGCAACCTTTATAAATTCATGGAAGTGAAAAAGAATAAGACAAATTTCATTTAATAAGATGTTTTCCTTTTAGTTAGTGGGAGTGTTATAGAGTGGTGTTCACTGCCTATGTGTAATATAAATAGTTGTAACAATTTAATTATCCCTGTTACTGAACATAAACTAGTTTTTGCATACTATTATTTTTAAAAAGAAGTAAGTTCAATGACCTTACTTTTTTGTGTGTGGAAAAATACCTTAAGCCCATATTAAATGACATTTTTTCAAAATATTTATTTTAAATATTTTAAAATAAAACTTTAGTATTTTAAAAAGTAACATTAACCAAAACAGAAGGCTTTATAGGAATCAGCAAAGATAGTTTCATATTCATATTTTGTCAAAGATATAGTGAATACTTTTTTTCATGTGCAGCCACCTTGCTAGCCCATCTGCCTTTATTAGTATTGTAGTACTAAAGGTTAGTGTAAATTACTATTAATCACACCTTCCCAGTTTTTAACTTAGTTAATAACCCTTGGAATTTCAGAAAAACAGAATGTGTGTCTGTGTTTGTTCTGTGTATAGAACAATAATCTACATAGTATTGAAAATAGACCAGTATAAATAACTGTGAATTTACCACTTTTCAGTTTACATTTATATTGCTTCACTCTTAGAGAAAAATGCTAGACACTGTAGGCCCATTGAACAAGTCACTTTGGGGATTCTTTTTAAGGGAGGTGTAAACAGAGTGATTTTTTTTTTTTGTTATGGTGGCAGCTTTTTTTTTTTTTTCTGTATATCTGCAGGACTTGAGTGATCCAAGTATGTTCTTGTTTTAACAAATTAAATAAAATTTAGTTCCTTCTAGTTTAGCTTGGGTTCTATGTGATTTCTGTAGATGAAACTTCAGTCTGTTTTTAATATTTATATATTCACCCATTTCATTTTTTAGGAGATTTTATGAAGATGGAGCAATTGTCTTGGGTGAGGAAGCCAATATGCTTGCTGGCATGCTGCTTGGACTCAATGCTATTGATTTCAGGTACTTCATCTAACTATATGTATTCTGATTTAAAATTATTCTACCTCATAATAGTTTCTACTTACAATTTTTTTCTTTCAGTTTTCTAAGTAAAGCACACAGTTGGATATTGATTTGATTTATGTTGTTCCCTTTTAAGTGAGATCAGTCTTCTAAATAGGTTTGCTCTCTAAAAAGAGACTGTCTCAGACTTAAGGAATTAGCTGACAACCTCGCCCTCTAGTTTGGGTAAAAAGAAAGCTTGGACCACATCCCCGCCAAGCAGAAAAATCACGTACTCTGGTAGCACTGAAGGAAGGTTTTGAATCTTATCTCTCAGTATTTTTCAACTACTGCTTTAAAATGAAAAAGAAATACACTAAAAGATTCAAAGCCAGAAAGATTTTCATTATCTCATGTGTTGAAATAAAGAGGATCTTGACAGGCTGTCTTAGATATGTTTCTTGTTTTGTATCTAAAATATTGAAAAATTTGTTAGTATTTGCTTATATTATCAACAAGACAAATTGATTCCAGACTAAGATTAGTAGTACTAAAATGGACCTTGTAAGTTCTTTTTAGGTTGATGGGAACATCCTTTTGCATTTCTTTAACTGATCCAAGATTTTACATTGTACTAAAAGTAAAAAGTTCGTCTATAATAAGAATTCAAACATGAGAATGAAGGAAGTATTATATTTTTTTTGAAATATATCACTTAAAAATCCAAGAATGTTAACAAATAAGTTCTAAAACCTAAAGGAAAATCTACTTTTAGGCCTTGAACTGAAAAATAATCCTATCCAGTTTCACTGTGGTTACCTTTTTCTAGTAAATCACTTCTTTTTCAAAATACTTTTCACTTTGTAAGTATAACTTTCCTCTATTTAAAATTTGATAAAGTGGAATTGGGTTAATTAGGTTAATTCTTTAGGAGAACATGATGGATGCAGTATGAAGGTTGTCTTTATGATCCCTCTAAGGATGTTAACTTTTTACATGACATGCTGCTGACTCTGTCCAAATCCTTTACAATTTATTCTGTTTGTCTTTGGTTGGAAAATAAAAAACTGGGATTCGACTCTAAACTCTTGGCTTACTGTAACCCATTAATATTGTATAGAAAGATGTCTTAAAAATACATTAGTAATGAAGGAAAGCCCATATAAAATGTTGCCACTTTGATTCTTCCTTACTGAAGTCTGGAAAAATACATACTGCACCCTTTATTAACACATTAGAACAAATATATCAACAGGCAAATTTCCCAAAGAAACCAGAAAATAGCGGTTCATATATGAATTTTTTTCTAATTAGACCTTTTTAGGAGATATTCAGTGTCACCTGAGAATTCGTATGAAAATGTGAATAACAAGTTTTATTTGAAAATTCTCTAGTGACATTTTACGAGTCTAATAAAGAGCAGGATAGTGTGAAATAAATAATGTTTGAACAGATTTCTCAGTAAAGTTTTCCTTTTACGTGATACATTTATGTAATAGTGTTAACTTGTGCGAGGCTTTATCATTGATATTGAAGGTAGAATATCTTTATTGAGGTGTTTATAACAAGCCACATTTAAATTACAAATAAAAAATTCACCTGCAATTTGATGAAATAAATGTCTTTAATAAGAGATTGTTGATAACACTTTGATTTAAATTTCTTATGTATTAATATATTTATCATCTGTTGTCTTAGCTTCTGCCTGAAGGGAGAAGGATTGGATGGCAACTTTCCTGCTGTGATAGACTATACACCATATTTGAAGTTTACCCAAAGGTATTTACATGTTGAAATATGTTTTTGAAATCTTAATTTATAATTGAATGTCTTGTGCAATATATTCATCTGATTAAAACTACTTTTTATAAAACATTTATTTCAGAAATCATTCAGAAATATAAACTCCAGTTGCATTTTTAGTGTATATTGTAAATACATAGTTTTTACATAATTGTAATCCCAGCATAAATATAGTTTTTAAAAAAAGGCATGTATTTCTACTGCTGTAGTCAATATAATAACTTTAATAGCTCTATTATAATCCATTGAGATTTCAAAACTATAATTCATTATTTAGGTTGTTTTCCATTTATCTCCATTATAATGAAAACAATAATGAACATTTTTGTGCAAATAAATTTCCTTTTTGTTTCTGTTGTGAATGTACAGAGTTATTCAGGTAAGTACAATGAAAAATTTTCTGGCTCCTAAAGTGAGAGTTGTGGATTTCTCATAGTCTCATCAGCATTGAAAATTCATCAGATGAAATCTATAGATTTTCTGATCTTCTTGCATAATTGATTTCCTGAGTAGAATAGTGATCTTTACATACTTCTAAAATGTTACGATCAGGCCAAAGCTGTAAGGGAGAGAGAAGAAAGAGTGAGTGAGTAATATGTGTAATATATGTATGTGTATATTATACACACTCAGGATGCATTTATTGAGTGCCTTATGTAGGAAAGAAACTTTCCTAGGGATACACAGATATCAGGAGTATAGGAACTTTGTGAACTTCTAGAAAGGAATACAGTCTCTGTACCCAAGATAGTCACTGTCTAGTAAGAGAAGTCACTATGATTTCAGAGCTAGGAGTGTGAGATATTTTAGATGATTAAAGAGGAGGAATAGAGTATTATGGTATAAAAATTTCTGACTTAAATAAGTGGATCCCTTGGGAAAAGGGATAATTCTGTTACATTACATCTGGAAAAGAAAAACACCAAGGTGATGTTTTGAACAGGCATAAAATTATACTGTTTTGGGATATGTTGGGTTATAGGACATTTTGTGAAGATAACAAATAGTTCCAAATCATACTAGTAAAAATAAGAGTAATACTATTTATTGCATGTTTATTATATATCAAGCATTGTTCTAAGTGCTTTACTTCTATTAACTCATTAATGTCCTCAAAAGCCAGTGAGGTAGGCACCACTGTCCTTATTTTTAAATGAGAAAACTGAAGCATGGAGAGCTTAAATAACTTGTCCATAGTCACACAGCTAATTTATGCAGAATGAGCCATAGTCTGAAAGTAACAAACAAGGTGACAGTTGGAGATAGGAGTTTGGTCATCAGAATGCAGATAGAAAGGCCTTTTTTAGTGATTTAGGAAATGATTTAAATTAAAATATGAAGATAAATGTAAATACAGATTTTCCTCTCTTCTAACATAAGAGACTGTGGTAATTATTACAGTGCTTTTAAAAAGATACGATAACGGAACCTCTCATCGGTGCCCTCAGAATGAATTTAAGGATCTATATTCTGTGTCCCCAGCTGCTTAGATACTTTTGGTCTGATTTTTTTGGTGCAATTTCATCTTTCTTTGATGTACTAATCCAAACATGTATGTATAGCTTCCTCTTCTTTGTATAGTAAAGGATTTCTACCATCTTGTTATATAAAGGATACTAAAACAAGGAGAGAAATACCAATTCCACCTAGTCACAACCAACTTAGCATTACTGACTATGGAGTTCTTCTTTTTAGAAGGATTTAAACTACCCTAATAGTCATAAAGAGCCAATATTTTAAAAATTGAATTACTTCCTCCCAAATGTACCTGTATTAGACACATTTTTTAAAAATTCTATTTGATGCCTAATTTTAAGAAACAGTAAGAGTCTGTCCCTACCCAAATTACTGCTTTTAACTTATTTGGAAAGTAAATATTTATTGTAGAATAATTAGAAAGTACAGAAAGGTAGAAAGTAGAAGAAAGCTTAAGTCACTCATAATCTTACATTTAAGGAGCACCTGCTAGAAGCGTTAACATTTTGATGGATAGCTTTCAGCCTTTTCTGTGCATAGGAATATTTTTTCTTTAATTAAAATAGAATCATAATATACATGTCACTGTTTCCCTTAATACTATATAATGAACATTTTTGCATGTACTTAGCTGTCCTTCTATAGCATCATTTCCTAAAATGAATAGAATTTTATTATTTATATAGTCTGTTAACCCTGTTATTGTTGGACTTTTGGAGTGCATTCAGTTCACTGTCATATGTAGTCTTGCTGTTAACATCCTTGTCACTACATCTTTTCATGCAGAGCCATCATTATTTCTTTAAGTTAAAATCCTGGATGTAGAATTTTGGGGATAAACAGTATATATGTTATTAAAACTTTTGAAACATGCTATCAAACTGCCCTCCTGAGAGGCCATACCAGTTTAGATCCTATCAGCAATATATGACAGTTCCTGCCTCCACAGTTTCCAACTAAGTCTTAAAGGTGTGGCTAATTCTATAAGTAAAAAATGATATCCTGTTGTTGTATTGGTTTGCATTTATTTGATTGCTGGTGAAGTTGAACTTTAAAAAATGTTTATTAGCAATTAGTCTTTTTTTTTTTTTAATTTACTTTTGGCTGTGTTGGGTTGTCTTTGCTGTGTGCGGGCTTTCTCTAGTTGCAGTGAGCCAGGGCTACTGTTCGTTGCGGTGCGTGGGCTTCTCATTGCGGTGGCTTCTCTTTTGCGAAGCATGGTCTCTAGGCACGTGGGCTTCAGTAGTTGTGGCTCTCAGGCTCTAGAGAGCAAGCTCAGTAGTTGTGGCACATGGACTTAGTTGCTCCATGGCATGTGGGGTCTTCCCAAACCAGGGCTTGAACCCATGTCCCCTGCATTAGCAGGCAGACTCCCAGCCACTGCACCACCATGGAAGTCCCGATTAGTCTTTTGAAATAGAGTTTTATCCTTCTGAAGCTGAACATATGAAAATGTTAATACAAAACATCGTAACATGTATTTCATATTTAAAATTGGTTTAATTAAATTGTAGGTTGTGTACCAGTGAGAAAAGCTAAGTTTTTCTAAGTTACTGCTTGATATACCTTTAAACATCTTTAAACATTTTTTCTTGAATAGATTTTAGGCCAAAAAAGTCTAGTAGTAGCTGATGACTATTGGTCTTTTATGATGCCTTCAATTTTTCGCTTTAAAATGTAACATTCTTGTAGGTAAGTCTTTGTACTTAGGATGATAATTTCCTAAAGAGGCAGATTTCTGCAAACAAAATTGCTGAGTTAAAGAGACTGTAAACGATCAAGTATGCTGTTAAATTACCCTTCCTAAACATAGCATTCCATATACAGTTGGCTGTCCATATCTGCAGGTTTCACATCTGTGAATCAGCCAGCTGTAGATACATATGAGGGACTTGAGCATCCGTGGACTTTGATGTCTTTGGGGGCTCCTAGAACCAGTCCCTCACGGATACTGATGGGCCATGGTGCTCTGCCTTTCCCCCTCTTAGTAGGGATAAACTATCATTTTGCTACCAAAGGCCAGTCTTTTGGCCTGTGTACTGCATCCCATCCTCTCTCTTCTGTTAAGGTCTTAGCTCCAGCAATTGTCTCCTTCCATTCAATTTCCCTTTTCTAGATCTTCCCACACATCACAGCATATAAGCATGTTGTTATTTTCCCCATCTTAAAAAATGAAAGAGAGACTTTCCTAACCCCACATTCTCTTCTAGCTGTTTCCTAGTACCCTTCCTTTATTACAAAACTGTTTCTCCTCTTTTTTTGCCTCCATTCTCTCTTGAACTATTCAGATAACCTCCCACTGAAACTGCTCTTTTCAGAGTCAGCAGTAATGTCTCCTTGACAGATCCAGGGGTTAGTTTCCTCACCTTACTTGACCTTTGAAAATGTTTGATGTGCATGACTGTTCTTGTCAGCACTTTTCTGCTTTTCCTCCTTTTTGCTCATTCTTACCCTCCTTCACTGCTTTCTCCTCATGTCCCCAACTCTAAATGTTGGACTGTTTCAGATATCAGTCCTGAATCATCTCCTCTGTCTATACTCACTAAGTAGTTTCACGCTTTAAATACTATGTATATGCTGCTCTTTCCCAGATGTATACTTCCACCTGGAACACTGCTCTAAACTCTGGACTCATACCTCCAGCTGCCAACTTAACACCTCCATTTGGATGTGTAATAAGCACCTCAGATATAACATGTACAATAATGAACTCCTAATCCCACCGCCCCACCCCCCGCAAAAAAAAACTTTTCTTCCGTTAGTCTTTGCCATTCCAAGAATGGTAGTTCTAGCATTCCAGTTGCTTATGCTCAAAAACTTTGGAGTCATTGTTGAATTCTCTCTTCCATAATCCACATATGATCCATCAGCAGATATTTTTGCACAACCACTGTCACCTTCTATATTTAAACCTGGAGATTTGCAAGAGTCTTCATGCTCCACCTCTGACTCATGTAATTTATTCTCCATAGAGCAGCCAGCATGATCCTTTTGAAATACAAGTCAAATCATTTCATTCCTCCGCTCAGAACTTTGCAGTAGTTTCTTTCCTTGTGACTCAAAGTGAGAAACAAATTCCTTAGTTCATCTGGCCTCTAGTACCTCTCTGACCTCATGTCCCCATACTCCCTGCCCTCTTACTCACTGTGCTTCAGTGACACTGGCCATCTTCTTATTCCTTGAGCACACCGGACACACCAGTGCATCTTCCTATTCTCTCTACCAGGAGTACAATCTCTCAGAGATATTTGCATGGCTAGTTTCCTCATCTTCTCTAAAACTCAGCTTAATACCATTTTAGTAATGAAGCCTTCACTGAACATTCTACCAAAAATAATGGTACCATTTCCCCTTACTGGTGTAACCTCAAGCAACTGCTTATCTCTTATTCTCATTTTCTTCCTTTGCTAAGTGAACCTATTAAATAGTACAGCAGTACCTCACGGGGTTATCATGAGGATCAATGGGGTAATGTATATGAAGTGTTTATACAGTTCCTTGGATCACTGTAGTTAGTATTAATTTTCTTCCTTGTCCTTACAAGGACTTCCTTATAACAATTCTCCCTTTTTGCTCTTGGATGTTTTTAAAACGTATTTATGATCTTTCCAGTTTCTATTTTCAATTCAGTTTTGATAAATTATATTTTGTTAACATTTTCAGAATTTTATTTCATGATGTTCAGAGAATTTCTTTTTTAAAAAAATGTTCATGCATGCATGTATGCAGCACCAGGTCTTAACTGCAGCATGCAGACTTCTTAGTTGGGGCTTGCGTGTGGGATCTAGTTCCCCGACCGGGATTGAACCTGGGCCGCCCCCCACCCCCGCATTGGGAGCTCAGAGTCTTATCCACTGGATCACCAGGGAAATCCCCAGAGAACTTCTTTTAATATCTTTTAAATCTGTTTATCTCTAGTTATATTACCTTTTGCTTTTTGTTATTGTAACTTTTATTTTTTTCTCTTTTTTTAATCATCCTTGCCAAAGCTTTATTAATTTGGTTAGTGTCTTTAAGTGTTTGTTTGTCTCTGTTGATCCTCTCTTGTACCTTTGCCATCTGGTTCATTAATTTCTGTTTTTACCTATATTATTTTGTTTCTTTTACCTTCTTTGGGTTCGTGATGATCTTTTCTTACTCTTGTAAAATCAGCTTTTTTGACGTATCATTAACAGGTAAAATTCTAAAATATTTAAAGTGTACAATGTGGTGATTTGATGCCGTATTTTGATAATGTATACCTTGTGGATTTCCCCCATCTCATTAATTAACATATCCATCACCTCACATATTTATCTTTTTATGTGTGTGTGTGAAAACATTTAATTCTACTCTCTTAACAAATTTCAGTTATACAATACAGTGTTATCAACTATAATCACCGTGTTTTACACTAGATCCTCAGACTATTAATCTTACAGCTGAAAATTTGTACCCTTTTACCAGCCTCTCCCTGTTCTTTCCCCAACTCCCGGGAACCACTTTTCTACTCTCTATGAGTTTGACTTTTTTTTTTTTTAAAGATTCCACATGTAACTGATACCTTCAATATTTGCCTTTCTCTGTCTGGCTTATCTCACTTAGCATAATCCCCTCAAGATCCATCCATGTTGTCACAAATGGCAGGATTCCTTAACCTCTTGTGGCTGAACAGTATCCCATTGTGTCTGTGTATACACCACATCATCTTTATCCATTCGTCTGTTGATGGGCACTTAGGTTGTGTCCACATTTCTATTACTTATGCTGCGATAAACATGGGAGTACAGATATCTCTTCAGGATTCTGTTTTCATTTCCTTTTGATATATACCTGGAATTGGGATTGCAGGATCATACAGTAGTTCTATTTTCAGTTTTTTTGAGGAACTGAACCTCCGTACTGTTTTCCATAATGACTGTATCAAGTGATACTCCCATAGCAGTGCACAGGGTTCCCTTTTCTCCACATCCTTGTCAACACTTATCTCATCTTTTTGATGATAGATTTTTTTTAAGTTGATAGCCATTCTGACAGATGTGAGGTGATATCTTGTGATTTTGATTTTGATTTCCCTGATGATAAGTGATGTTGAGCACCTTTTCATGTACCTGTTGGCCATTTGTATGTCTTTTTTGGGAAAATGTCTATTCCATGCCCCTGCTTATTTTTTTTTTTACATTTTATTTAATTTTATTTTTTTTTTATTTATTTGTCTGTGTCAGGTCTTAGTTGTGGCATGCGGGGTCTTTTGTTGCAGCGAGTGGGCTCTGTTGTGGCTCGCAGGCTTCTCTTTAGTTGCGGTGCACTGGCTCAGTAGTTGCAGCAGGCAAGCTCTCTAGTTGTGGTGCTCAGGCTCTAGAGCTCACCGGCTCAGTAGCTGTGGCACGTGGACTTAAATACCCCTTGGCATATTGGGGTCTTAGTTCCCTGACCAGGGACTGAAGCTGCATCCCCTGCATTGGAAGGCAGATTCTTAACCACTGGACCACCAGGGAAGTCCTGTGCTTATTTTTCAATCACATTGTTTATGTTTTTCTGCTGTTGAGTTGAGTTCTCTATATATTTTGGATATTAACACCTCATCAGATATATGATTTGCAAATATTTCTTCCCATTTAGTGGCTTGCCTTTTCATTTTGTTGCTGGTTTCCTTTGCAGTGCAGAGCATTTTACTTTGATGTAGCCCCACTTTTGTTTTTGCTTTTTTTTGTGTGTGTGTGTCAAATCCAAAAATCATTGTCAAGATTGATGTCAAGGAGCTTACCCCCCCTATGTTTTCGCCTAGGATTTTTACAGTTTCAGGTCTTGCATTCAAGACTCTAATCAATTTAGAATTGATTTTCATATATGGTATGAAAATTTTCATATATCGTAGAAGATAAGGGTCCAGTTTCATTCTTTTGCATGTGGCTAACCAGTTTTCTCAGCACCACTTATTGGAAAAACTGTCTTTCCCCATTGTATATTCTCAGCTTCTTTATCATAAATTAATTGACCATATATACATGGGTTTATTTCTGGGCTCTCTGTTCTGTTCCATTAATCTATTGGGTTGGCCAAAAAGTGCCTTCAGTTTTTAAGTAAAAATAAAAGACATATTTTTCATTTCACCATTGAACAACATATTCACCCTTTTGTTCCACTACCTTCTGCCATTTTTCAGGCAACTTCGTAATTCCATCTTCACGAAACTTTTTATCTTTTTGAGCAAAGAACTGTTCCAGGTGCCTTTTACTGTCTTCCAGAAATTTGAAATTTTTTCCATTAAGAGAATTTTGTAAAGACTGAAACAAATGGAAATCCAAAGGTGCAATGTCTGGTGAATATGGCACATGAATTAGAACTTCCCAGCCAAGCTGTAACAGTTTTTCCCGGTCATCAAAGAAACATGCGGTTTTGCGTTATCTTGATAGAAGATTCTGTGTTTTCTGCTGATGAATTCTGGATGCTTTTCATCAAGTGTTGCTTCCAGTTGGTCTAGTTGGGAGCAGTACTTATCGGAATTAATCCTTTGGTTTTCCGAAAGGAGCTTATAATAGAGGACTGCGTTCCAATCCCACCATATACACAACGTGACCTTCTTTGGATGGAGACCAGCCTTTGGTGTCATTGGTGGTGGTTCATTTCACTTGCCCAACCATCCCTTCCACGTCACAATTTGTTTTAAAAGCGAAACATTTTCATTACGTTTAAGTAGAGAATCGCATGTGGAAATAGTCAAGAAGGTTTTTTTCACTTAACTTATGTGGAACCCAAACATCAAAGTGATTAACATAACCAGGCTGGTGCAAATGATTTTCAGCGCTTGATTTGGATATTTTGAGTATGTCAGCTATCTCCTGCTTGGTACCGTGTTGATTGTTCTCAATTAATGTCCTGATTTGATTGATATCAACTTCAGCTGGTCTACCTGCCCTTGGCGCCTTGTCCAGTGAGAAATCTCGAGCGCGACACTTTGCAGACCACTTTTGACATGTCCGATCAGTTACAGCAACTTCTCCACACACTGCACAAATCTTTTTTTGCATTTCAGTTGCGTTTTTGCCTTTCTTGAAATAATAACGCATAATATGCTGAAAATGTTGCTTTTTTCCTTCCAGCTTCAATATTAAAATGGTTACACAAAAATTTACCAAATTTGATGTCTTTTTTTAAATGCACGCTGATGTGATAGCTGTAACATACAATCTAACAAAATTGTTCTGAATAAAGTTAAAGACAACTAAGTGCTACTAGAGCCATCTTACGGAAAAAACTGAACAAAATTTGTGGCCAACCCAACATGTATCTGTATTTATGCCAGTACTGTACTGTTTTTTGTTGTTGTTGCTGTCTTTTTAATTAATTAATTTATTTATTTATTTATTTATTGGCTGTGTTGGGTCTTCGTTGCTGCACATGGGCTTTCTCTAGTTGGCGGCGAGCGGGGGCTACTCTTCGTTGTGGTGCGTGGGCTTCTCATTGCGGTGGCCTTTCTTGTTGCAGAGCACAGGCTCTAGGTGTGTGGGCTTCAGTAGTTGCAGCACATGGGCTCAATAGTTGTGACTCACAGGCTCTAGAGTGCAGGTTCAATAGTTGTGGCGCACAGGCTTAGTTGCTCTATGGCATGTGATGTCTTCCTGGGGCGGGTCTCAAACCCATGTCCCCTGCATTGGCAGGTGGATTCTTACCCACTGCGCCACCTAGGAAGTCCTGTACTGTTTTGATTACTGTCGATTTGTAATATATTTTGAAAGCAGAAAGTGCGATGCCTCCAGTTTTGTTCTTCTTCCTCCAAATTGCTTTGGCTATTGGGGATATTTTGTGGTTCCATACAAATTTTAGAATTGTTTGTTCAGTTTCTGTGAAAAACGCATTGGAATTTTTGTAGGCATTGCATTAAATCTGTACATTGATTTAGGTAGTATGGACATTTTAACAATATTAATTCTTTCAATTCATGAGCACAAAATGTCTTTCCATTTATTTGTGTCTTTATTTTTTTTCATCAACATCTTATAGTTTTTAGTGTTCAGATCTTCCATCTTCTTAGTTAAATTTATTCATAGGTATTTTATTCTTTTTGATGCAACTGCAAATAGGATTGTTCTCAATTTCTCTTTCTGACAGTTGATTATTAGTGTATAGAAATACAGCTGATTTTTGTGTGTTGATATTGTAATCCTGCAACTTTACTGAATTTATTTATTCTAACAGTTTTTTGGTGGAGTCTTTAGGGTTTTTTTATGTATAATATCATATCATATGTGAATAGAGTGACAGTTTTATTTCTTCCTCTTTTGACTGTACTCCTTTCATTTCTTTTTCTTGCCTAATTGCTCTCTGGTTAGGACGTCCAATACTATGTTGAATGTAAGTGGTGAGAGTGGTCACTCTTGTCTTATTCCTGATCTTAGAAGAAAAGCTTTCAGCTTGACAGCACTGAATATGGTGTTAGCTGTGGGCTCAACATACACAGCCTATATTATGTTGAAGTATGTTCCCCTCTATACCCAGTTTGTTGAGAGCTTTTATGATCTTTTCTTTCTCGATATTTAAATTTACTTCTTTTCTTATGAGTAAATAAGGCTTATAAACATCCCTTGAAGTACTACTTTAGCCACATCCTAAAAGTTTGATACATTAGTTTTTATTTTAGTTGTTTAAAGTACAGTTTCCACTATAATTTTTTAATTAATTAATTTATTTAATTGGCTGTGTTGGGTCTTTTTTTGCTGTGCGTGGGCTTTCTTCGGTTGCGGCAAGTGGGGGCTGCTCTTCATTGCGGTGCACAGGCTGCTCATTGCCGTGGCTTCTCTTGTTGTGGAGCATGGGCTCTAGGTGTGTGGGCTTCGGTAGTTGCAGCACATGGGCTCAATAGTTGTGGTTCACGGGCTCTAAAGCACAGGCTCAATAGTTGTGGCACACGGGCTTAGTTGCTCTGCGGCATGTGGGATCTTCCTGGAGCAGGGATCGAACCCATGTCCCCTGCATTGGCAGGCAGATTCTTAACCACTTTGCCACCTAGGAAGCCCTCCACTATAATTTTTTGACCAAAGGTTACTTGGAGTAAAGTTTTTAATTTTCAAATATTTTCAGTGCCTTTGTTATTGTTGTGATTAGTGAATGTGGTCTACATAATAATAGTTCTTTGAAATTTGTTGAGAAATGGTCTAGAATCAATGGTATTCCAGTGATTGGGTCCAGTATTCATTACATTATGCTTGTTAATGGTGTTGTTCCAATACAGTATTTTATATCCTTTCTCATTTATCCTTTTCTAATCTTTTTAATTATTGAAATGATGTAGTAAATTCTTCACTATGAAATTCAATTTGTTGAGTTTTCCTTGTGGTATTTTTAATTTTTACTGCATATTTTTTAAACTAACTTGTCAGATGCATACAATTTTAGAATTCTTAATTTATCCTGATGTAATGACAAAGGATCAATATGTAGTAGCCATAAATATGTAGTAATTTTTTTTAATTTCTTGAAGTTTATTTTGTCTGATATTAATGGAATCTAACCAGTTTTCTTTAGGTTAGTATTTTTCTAGTCTTTTTTTTTTTTACCATATTTAATATGGCATATCTTCCATTTAATATGTCAGTTTTAAGTTGTAACATGATTTCAGATGTGTTAATATGTGAAAAAATATACAGTAAGAATTTATGAAATAGAGTTCTTTTAACCTTTCTGTGCCCTTATGTTTTTAAATATATCTTTTAAAATAGTACTTAACTTGAGTTTAAAAACTCTAGTCTAATGGGCTTTATCTTTTAACTGAGGTGCTTAGGGTATTTACTGATATTTTTGGAATGATATCCACTGTATTGCTTTTTTACTTTCTATTTGTCCTACTTTTTCTGCTCGTTCTGTCTTCTTCATCTCCTTCTTTTTCTCCTCCTTCTTTTCTTTTTTGGATTGACTTTTCCATTCCCCCCATTTTATTCTTCTGCTAGTTTATAATTTACATACTACTCTTACTGGTACTCCGTTAGCTTTACTATGCATATTTAAACCTTAATGAAGGCTAAATTTAATATCTTTTCCACTTATCCAGATAAATGAGGACCTTGTGTTCTTTTAACTCTAATCATTTAATTCTTGACATACACTATTACCGTCCAGAATTTTAGGTCTGTCCTTGATATATTTAAAACTCCATATACTAGGCATTATTGTTAGTGTTTTATACTCTCACTATTTGTTTAGGTTTATCCATAAGTTAACTATTTTCTTTGCTTAGTGTTCCTTCTTGTACCATTTTCCTTTTTCCTGAATTACAATCATTAGGAAGTTCTTTTAGTGAGAATTTGTTGATAACATCCCTCAAGTTTTAGTTTTCTGAAAATATGCTTATATTGCCATCTTTCTGGAAGGATAATTTTGCTGTACATGATAACCTAGTGTAGCAGTTATTTTTTTCTTAGCATTTTGAAAAGCTTTAATAAATGTTTTGATTTCTTCATATCTACCATACATTTTACTAATTCTCTACTTCAATTTTTTCTGCTTTTTAGCTAATTCATTTAATTTTTAATATCAACATCTTTTAAAAGCTCTATTTGTTTTTCAAAGCTGGAACTTTATATTTATTTATTTATTTATTCGCTTCATTGCGTCTTCATTGCTGCATGTGGGCTTTCTCTAGTTGCGGCGAGCAGGGGCTGCTCTTTTTTGTGGTGCATGGGCTTCTCATTGCGGTGACTTCTCTTGTTGTGGGGCACGGGCTCTAGCGGCACGCGGGCTTCAGTAGTTGTGGCACACAGGCTGGGTTGCTCTGCAGCAACCAAAGACCAGGGCTCGAACCCATGTCCCCTGCATTGGCAGGCAGATTCTTAACCACTGCACCACCAGGGAAGTCCCAAAGCTGGAACCTTATTATCAGCCACTGCTTTTTTTCTCCAAGCCACCCAAAGCCACAAATGTGACAGGCAAATTTCATTTGGTGTGTGTTTGCATATTGGTTTGTTTCCGAGATCATCAACTGGGAACATCTCCTTGGTTGCACTTTTATGCAGAGGTCTCTGATTCAAATCTGCAGCATGTCTGGACCTGACTCAGGAGCCCAATAATTGCAAACACAGATTGTGGAGGATAAAAAACATAATATTTTTCTTTGATCCTTATCATATTTTCTACCATTATATATATATTAACTCACAAAATTATAATTCCTGACCTGGAATTCCTTTGGCTCATATTTTCTAGGTGTGTTTCCATCTTTTTAATTTTAATTTTTCTGTATTCATGTGTATCTTGTAGACAAGTTATTGTCGGCCCTTATTTGTCTTAATCAAACTAGAGCATCTGACTTGTGGTTGTTGAGTTTAACCCATTTAAGAATTTTTGTACTTTCTTTTGTATTAGTGCTTATTCTCCATCTTATTTTTTGTTTTAAAAATTTATTGTATTTTCTCATTTTGCTCCTCTGTTTGATAGTTTCTTTGTATACCTTGAAGGTTATACAGACTATTTTTATGCTGTTTCTTAAATGTTAATATCATTTCTTATATTGTAAAATTTATTTTCCCTGTCCCTTTTAAAGTATTTTTTTGTCTAAACTAGATGATTATCTTAGCACACTCTCCTCTCCATTATATAGTTTCTCTCCTACTATTTTCCCCACCTGATTCTGTATTTCTCTACCATACTGGTTTCATAAGGAATTTTAGATATGGATTGTAATGGATATTTTCTCTGCTTCACCTCTGCCTTTCCTTCTTCCGCCAGTAGAAAATGTTTAGGTGTAACTAGTTTTTCTGAACCTCTTGTTATCTTCTCTTTGTCAAAGCCAAGCTGATCTTGGGCATTCCCTGATATTATACCCCACGGGCAGCACACTGGTGGTGCTATTTTCTGCCTGACAGTGGAGATGGGACAGGCAGTGATCTGCGTGGGACAGTGAAAAGAACGAGCTAGAAAAGCTCTTCTCAGCACATTGGAGTTTCTGGTTTTCTCTTCTTTGGAAGTCTTTTCTCTCTCCTCAAGACATTCTCACAGTTTTTGTGTTAATGCCTTAGATGTGTAAACCTCATTTGAATTTCTGTAGCATTTCTAGGCTTGATGGTAGTATCAGTATTATTGTATAGTTAGTGCTGAATATTTTGGAGCTTGCTCACTACTAACTTGCAAATACAGAAGTATTTCTAAAAAATCAAAGTGGAACATAGTATGAACTTTATTTTTTTAAAAACTTTTGATCTTCTCAGTTCTGATAGTATCAGCAGTGATGAGGAAGAGCTGAGGACTTTGGGAAGCAGTGGTAGTGAAAGCAGCACTCCAGAGAACGTCGGGCCTCCTTTCATCATGGATGAGAATAGTTGGTTCAACAAGTGTAAGAGAGTTAAACAAAAGTATCAACTAACCCTGGAGCAGAAGGTATTTATCAGTTGTCAAAAGTCATTTAATGTGGCCCTAGTTACTGCCTTTAGACTGTCACTATCAAAAGATCTTTTAGCTGCATAGAAGTATTTACCTATTGCTACCTGCTTTCTGTTCTTGGATTGTCCCCTCTTAATTAAAAATCAGGCCCAGTTTTAGGAGAGGCTTTTGTTTGTTAAACTTTTTCTGATTTTATGTTTTAATATAAGAATAAGCCATTTATTCTTCTGTATGCAGTTTCATTTATACATTTCTATGATTAATTTTATAAAAGACTATCTGTTTTGTGAAAATGCAGTGATTGCCTAAGAAATTCTCTATGTGTGCCTCACTCTTTTTTTAAAAATTAGGTGTTTTAGCAGCTCTTGTGTGTTAAGCACTGTAGTAGGCAAGGTGGAGTACATAACAGAATCAAATATAAAGGCTATCATCTTGAGTTGTAACCTCTTCTTTTTCACTATATTATTTGTTTCCCTTTCTACCCTTCCTTTCAAATTATCATTATTCATAGATGACCTATATAGGGAAAGCCCAATGGAATTATCAATAGAAATATTAGAACAATAAAAAATACACTGAGGAAAATTGTTAGAAAGGAAATTTACAAATATGAAGAAATTTCCTGTACACAAACAGCTGCTAGTTAGGAAATATAAAGAAAAAGGTCCCGTTTATAACAGCTACAAAAATGTGTGTAATCTATATGAAGAAAACTTTAATACCCTGCTAAAGAAGAATTCTGGTACCAGCTACCAACAAGAAGTCAGACTAAGGTAACTGAAAGCTTTTACACTGCAAAAATCTGAAAATGCTGAGTAGAATAAAATTTTGAAAAAGTTTCATACAGAGCTGCTCTCTCAGAGAATACAAGCTCACTATGGACTGTAAACAGGAAAGGGCCTAAAAACAAGTGGACCAAGTCATGAGTTAAAGTCGCTGCAGACTCCTGGGGTGGGGGTGAGGGGCCGTTCCTGTAACCTAGGTACTTGTGGTACTTTCAGTACCAACAGGGGAGCAGCAAATCTAGGCCCACTGTCATTCAGGATGGAAACCGAACCTAGAAGGCAGGAATGAGATGCAGAATGGCAGAGTAAGCACAGAAATTGGTGAATAAACCTTGACTACATGAAACAGCAACAGCAATATTAATGACCAACAGGGGGTGGCAGTGATGTTCTGGAATATGCTTAGCAGCTGGCTTTGCAGAGAAAATAGATGAGCCCTGATTTGTAGCATTTGCTGATTTCTCTGGGGTAAATACTCCCATCATGGCCAGCTTAAAACTATCAATTTGATGTCACTGAATGCAGAATGAGGAGGAGATGCACAGTAGCACACCATTATATAGTTTTTCTACCAGACAGACACAGTAAATATAAATGACTTAAAGAGCACAGATAGTAAAATATAGTAAAATACTTGGGAAGTGATGGATTTTGAGTAGTTATTTCCTTGTTTTTAAATATAATTTACTTAATTGTAAGTTTACGTAATTTAAATTTTAGTAATAGCAGAGTTTCAGCAACTGAATTATAAAATTAAGTTGTTAAAACTGAAGCTTAACAAGTAGTTCTGACTTGAGCCCACCCTGGAAAGTAAAATGGAACTAAAACACTATCTAATAGTATCAGAAAGAGTGAAAGAGGGTTATTGAAGCTGAAGCCTTTTGAGGTCTTTGTATTAGAGCAAAGAAGTGTAGACATATTTTTTAATGTGTATGTCTGTTTCCAAAGTTGTGGTTAAAAGAAATAGAATATTTAGCTTTTAAACTAATAATAAGAAAAGAATAAGGAAAATTGATTAATACAATAGAAAAGAGCAAATGAGAAAAAAATAAGAATGCTATAAAGAAAACACAAAATAAAGTGGTAGAAATAAATCTCAATATAACCAAAAGAGTCAACATCACCATAAAAGTAAATGATGTTAGGGAGATTGGGATTGCCATATATACATTAATATGTATAAAATAGATGACTAATAAGAAAAAAATATCACATTGTTAAAAAAAAAAAAAAAAGTAAATGGTGTGAACTTCCCTAAGTCAAACTCTTAGGAATTCCCTGGCTGTCCAGTGGTTAGGATTCTGTGCTCTCACTACTGAGGGCCTGGGTTCAACCCCTGGTCAGGGAACTAAGATCCCACAAGCCTCATGGTGAGGCCAAAAAATAGTAATAATAATTTTAAAATTAAGAAAGAGCAAACTCTTAAATTTATTTTTTAAATCATAAATTTTAGTTGTATGCTCTCTGTAAAAGGCATACATAAAATAGTGACACAAAAAGGTTAAAATTAGAAGGATAAAAATAAGTAGGCAGGGGCTTCCTAGGTGGCGCAGTAGTTGAGAATCTGCCTGCCAATGCAAGGGACACAGGTTCAATCCCTGCTCCAGGATGATCCCACATGCTGCGGAGCAACTAAGCCCGTGTGCCACAACTATTGAGTCTGTGCTTTAGAGCCCATGAGCCACAACTGTTGAGCCCATGTGCTGCAACTACTGAAGCCCACGTGCCTAGAGCCTGTGCTCCACAATGAGAAGCCACAGCAATAAGGAGCCTGCACACCACAACGAAGAGTAGCCCCTGCTCACTGCAACTAAAAAGAAAGCCCGCGCACAGCAAAAAAGATCCAACACAGCCAATAAAACAAATAAATAAATATATTAAAAAAAAAAAAAAGAGTAGGCAAATACTAACCAAAATAATTCTGTATCAGTATCATTCAAGATAGACATTAAAGCAAAAAGCATTATTAAGAGTAAAGAAAAACATTGCCTTTTTAAAAAAGAACAATTCACCAGGAATGTATAACAGTGCTGAATTTACATGTATTTAACAATGTAGCCATGAAAAATTTGAAATAGAAATTAATAGAATATCCAGGAGAAATAGATAGACCCATAATTATAGTAGAAATTTTTAACATCCTAATAATTACAGATTAAACAAACAAAAAATTGGTAAGGATGTAATGAACTTGAACAGCACAACTAGTAAGAATGATTTAAAATATGTTTAATGCTAACAATTAGAATACACATTCTTTCAAGCACACATAGGACAGCTATTCAATTTTTATGGACTATACTAGGTGACAAAACAAATGCCCACAAATACCAAAGAAATTATATAATAGTGTTCACAATACAATAAAGTTAGATTCAATAGAAAAAGTTTACCACCACCTGAAGTACACCAATGGGGATTTTAAAAAAATAAAGCCTTCTAAATTATGGGTTGAAAAGAAATGAGGAAATGCTTAGAAATGAACAGGAATGAGGGGCTTCACTGGTGGCGCAGTGGTTGAGAATCCGCCTGCCAATGCAGGGGACACGGGTTTGATCCCAGGTCTGGGAAGATCCCACATGCTGCAGAGCGACTAAGCCCGTGTGCCACAACTACTGAGCCCACATGCCATAACTACTGAAGCCCACACACCTAGAGCCTGTGCTCCACAACAAGAGAAACCACCCCATGAAAAGCCTGTGCACCACAACAAAGAGTAGCCCGTCACAAATAGAGAAAGCCCATGCACAGCAATGAAGGCAAAACAAGCAGCCAATAAATAAATAAATAAATAAATTTATAGAAATGAACAGGAATGAAAACAATGCATACTATTAGTACTAGGTTGCAGCTTGTGCAGTACTTGGAGAATTACTTATCTTAGAAAAGAAAGAATGAAAATTAAAGAGCTAAGCATCCAAGAAGTAAACAAAAACAACCAAACCATTTCAAAATAAGCAAAATAGTAAAAGTGAGAGCAGATATTAATGAAATAAAGAGGTACAGAATTAATAAAACAAAAAGCTATAAAAACTAATCTGTAAAAACTAATGAAGTAGACAAATCTCAACCTAATTAAATTTTTAAAAGTTAAGGCACAGACACTTTTAAGAATTAAAAGAGATTAAAAGAATTAAAAGGCAGCAGAACTCTAAATGCAGTGGAGACCCCCCATAATTATCAATGAATAATTTTAGCAGTTTTATGTCAGTACCTTAGAAAACTTAGATGAAGAATTTTTATAAATATTACTTCTCAAAGTTAATAGACCTATAATCATTGAAAAAATTAAACAAGTAGTTTAAAATCTGTTCCCTCCTCCCCCCAAAATCACCAGACTTGTTTAGTTTTTGAGATAGATGCTACCAGATGTTCAAAAGGCAGTAATTCCTATTGTATACCGAGTGTTCTTGAGAATAGGAAAAGAAGAAATATTTTCCAGTGAATTTTATGATTTTGGTATAACTTAGATACTAGTATAAAGTCACATGAATTAATACGGGTTGTAATTAGTATAAAAACCGTAGTATGAACAATTTGGTGTCTCTAATAAATGTGGAGATGTGTGTGGCCAATGGCCCAGCAACTGTACTCATAGTCACGTCTCCTAGAAGCTCTCAGATGTGTGTACCAGGTTTCATATAACTGACTGTTCATAGTAATACTGTTTATATTAAGAAAAATCTAAATCCAAATGGCCATTGCTAGGAGAGTGAATAAATAAGCTGCAGTATTCGTACAACAGAATACTGTCCACTGTTGAGAGTGAATGAGCGAACTATAGATAGACTCATCACTGTAGATGAAAAAGCAAGTTTCAGTGTAGATAAAATGTAGATAAAACCCAGCCAAACTAAACAATATATTGTTTAAGATGACATGCATTTGTGGTATCGCTAGAAGGAAAAGCAAGGGGATGATAAACGCAAATCTCAGGATATTGTTATCTTTGCAAAGGAGGCAGGGGCTGTGATCAGGGAGGACATTATAGGGGCTCTGAAAGTATTGATCTAGGTGCTGGGTATTTAAGTATTGTTTAATTACTGCTGTTTATAAATAATCATATTTATATAGTTTACATTAAGCTATGTATACATATAAAATTTCATTTGTAAAAATTAACTTTATTTTTAATTTTTGAGATTTTTATTATGGAAAAAAACAAATATTTGAGAATGGTCAGGAAAAAAAATCTGAAAAAGAAGTTCAATGAGAGGAGCAGTGTTAGTTACTATTAACATGTATCATGAAGCCAAAATAGCTAAAGCAGTTTGTTAATAGCACATGAAAAGGATAAGAAATGGAATAGGAGATTACTTAAAAAAAGATTCTTATTAATATCCTGAGAGGAATTGAAAGCACACTGATCTAAAAAGAATAGAATGCCATGAGAAGGGAACAGTCAGAAAACACGAAAAAAAATTGGAAATTAAAAATAAGATTTCTGGACTTTCCTGGTGGCACAGTGCTTAAGAATGCATCTGCCAATGCAGGGGACGTGGGTTCGATCCCTGATCCGGGAAGATCTTACATGCTGTGGAGCAGCTAAGCCCATGTGCCACAACTACTGAAGCCCACACGCCTGGAGCCCGTGCTCCTCAACAAAAGAAGCCACCGCACTGAGAAGCCTGCGCACTGCAACAAAGAGTAGACCCCACTCGCCACAACTAGAGAAAGCCCACATGCAGCAGTGAAGACCCAGCACAGCCAAAAAAAATAAAAATAAGATTTCCCAAGTTCAGAAATATAGTATAAGGATTTGGAGGATAAATTCAACAAACACTCCCAGAAAGCAGAGCAAAAGGACAGAGAAACAGTAAATGAGTGAAAAGATAAGAGAGGATCTGTCCAGGAAGTGTCATATCTATTAGGTGTCAGCTAATAATAATAGCTAGGAGTTATACGTTGCATACAGGGTACCAGATAGTATTCTAAGCACTTTACCTGTATTAATTCATTTAATCTTCCCAGCTAGGTACCCTTGTTGTTCCCATTTTTTAGATGATGAAACTAAGGCACAGAGAGATTAAGTAATTTACCCAAGGACACTTTTTTTTTTTTTAGAACTTTTATTGAGATATTATTGACATACAATAAGCTGCATATATTTAAAGTGTACAACTTGATTTTTTTTTGTTATTAGTAATGTATATATGGCAATCCCAGTCTCCCAATTCATCCCACCCCAACCACCGCCCCCCCCCCCCCCCCCCCCCCCGCTTTCCCTCCTTGGTGTCCATATGTTTGTTCTCTGCATCTGTAGGGCACTTACTTTATAAGTAGTAGAACAGAATATGACACGAGACAATCCCTAAGCCTGCAGTCCTAACCTAGACATTATACTGCTTCCCACTAATTTGTTGACGCTAAAATGTTAATAACTGCTTTTGAAAAATAATCACATAGAGGCAGCTTTTTAATTGATCTTTCTGTAATTAGGTCTGTATTTTGAAGCTAGAAGGCATTTAGAGTGTTTATCACTGTTGTGGGGCTTAGAAATTATAATCTTTTAACTAAGTATTACCTTAAATTACAAACATATTTTATTGAACTTTAGAGAAGAGCTTTAAATAATGAGAACATGTGTTAAATTTTTAATTCAATTAAAACAATTATTCTTTTTTTACTATTTCTTCAGTGATGCTTGGAAATTGTTTCATTACAATATAGATAAGAATAACATTTAAGCTACTCAGCATTTATCTTCAAGATACATATTAGAATTTTGCACTTGCTGTATCTTGCTGATCTGTATTTCCAGGGTTATCTTGAAGAACTCTTACGACTTCGGGAGAACCAGCTGACTGAATCTGTCGCTCAGAATAAAATACTACTACAAAGGATTGAAGATTCTGATCTGGCTCATAAATTGGAGAAGGAACAATTAGAATATATAATTGTGGAGCTTCAAGATCAGCTGTAAGTGAGTCCTTTTGGAAAAATTTTGGCAGTATGTAGTTAAGAAGAATGTCACGTGTGGTGTAGGATTCAAGTTCCAAGAAATCTGATTGCCTGCTATTTAGTTGTTTTTCACTTACTCTTTTTAAAAAGTTTACTTTTTTCTTATAAAAGTATCCGTGATCACTGTAGAAACGTTACAAAATATGGGAAGAAAATAAAAATCACCTTCGGTTGTTCTATCCAGTTAACTGTGATAACTTGGTGTGAATTATTCCAAATGCATATGCATAATTTTAAAGTAGTTATTTAGTGATTGATTGACTGCAGAAAGATGGTATATAAGATCATCTATTCAAAGTACACTGTACTTCTCCTATTAAGGAGAAATACATGTTTGTTTATGGCATTTTGTAAATATATATGCAGTGATCTGTGGCTTTAAAAAAATTCTGTGTTTCTGTGACAATGTTTGTTAATCCAGCCAGTTGAGTTACTTACAGAAAAATAGGGCATGTAATAGTTCTTCATGTACAAGTAAGAACTGTTTCCCTCCCCCCAAAACCTTAGTTACCTGAATTGTTCTAAGGCTATTTGTAAAAGCTGAAACTCAGTGATTAAAGAGAAGTGAGAATTGTAAAACAAAAACAAAACCAAAAAAACTAAAGTACACTGTACTGTTCAAAGTACAGTGCCACTATATAAACTGTTTGCTACCCGGTTGTGCCAGAATGTCACTAAGCACAGTTTAGTAGAGCTGACTTTTTTTCATAGCAGGACTTTTTTTGATGAAGAAAACTGTGTATTGATCTACGTTCTGGTACAGCTCCTTAACTTATCACTGTCAGTTTCTTGTTTATGGTGAAAATCTTCTCATATTAATTTTTACTTCATCTTAAAGATGACTTTTAATTTTTTTATTTTGATATAATTTGAAACTTTCAGAAAAGTTGCAAGGATAGTATCCCATATGCCCTTTCCTAGATTCTCCAATTTTTAGCATTTTCCTCATGTCAGTTCTCTCCCTCTCCTTGTATATACAAACATGTTATTTTTTGAAACTGCCTGAGAGGTTGCATACATCATATCTCTTTACCCCTTAGTTCTTCATTGTGTTTTTCCTAAGAACAATGACATTATCTTAAATACCCATAGTTCAGCTCTCATTTTAAGAAATTTAAATCAATAAAATACTTCCATTTGACTTATAGCTCATATTTCACTTTCAGCAGTTATGCAAGTAATGTTTCTTATTGCTTTTGGGTTTTTGGTACAGGAGCCACATCAGGACCACATTTTGCATTTGGCTGTCAGTCTCTTCAGTCACTTCTAACTTAGAATAGTTTTTCAATGATTGTCTCACATGAAATTGATATTTCTGAGAATGCAGGCTAGTAGTTTTACAGACTTTCCCTCAATTTGAGTTTGTTTGCTTTTCCGTGTGACTAGAATGAGCTTATCCGTTTGTAGCTGGACTACAACTTAAGCAGTGTGTCCTCAGGATATCACATCCAGAGGTCCATGAAGTCTGTTGGCCTTTTATTAGTGATGTTAATTTTAGTCATTTGGTTAAGGTGTTATTCTCTTCTCTGTAGTTATTGTTGTTCCTTTTGTACTTAACATGTAATTTGCAAGGAGGAACTTTGAGAGTAAGAAAATATAAAAAATGATTTTTAAGTAAAAAGTTTTATTAAGGAACATAAAAATTTAATGTTTTCTGGGAATTTGTATCTTTATAAAAAGAGTTATATTTATATATTGTTTCTTACATTTTTCTAATATTTTAAAGAGAGTATGTCCTATGGGGTATCAGTCAGTGAGGGGCAGATTAATACCTTCCATAGCCCCTCACTACTATAAGCAGGGAGAAAAATATTATGAAGCAAACAATAGAGATTTCTGGTTATTTCTTTACAATTAAAAGATTAAGAAAATAATTTGCCTTTTGCAAATAATACTGGTAGTTTGTCTAAATGCTTTTAACTTAAAAATAATCATGTAATCAGTTTTTATTTCATCACAGAGATATTTTCATTTGAAGAATTAAATTTGAATATGTCACATTTATTTTACTTCTTCTAATTTAAAGGAAACAGTCTCAAACTTTTTAGTTTGAGAAAGAATCTACGAGTTATAGTTTTATCATACTTCTATGATGGACGTGTTGTTGATCTTCCTGAATTTGCAAAGAAATCTTACAATTATTTTTAATCTCTTTAAGTTACTAGAGCAAAAGATAAAAATTAAGGCCACTGGTGAGAATTAGACTATCGAGTTTAGAGGTTGAAGACTTTTCTTCACATAACGTGGCTACAGTCTCTGGATGGGTTGTAAATTGGTGTCTTACAGGATTCATTTGTACAAAAACCATTACAGAAATACTTAACAGAAGAGTAAGATACATGCCTTCCATAATGTTTACAATTTACTACGTTATCAGAATCATATTTAAGGTGTAGATAACCTCTGGGCGTTTTTGAAACTGTAGGGAGAGAGTGGACATTTTTTCATTCCTATATTGCTGAGATTTTTTTTTTACCAACAGTTAGGAAGGCCTGCAGTCAAAGCTGGACACTGCAGTTCCCTTTGTTAATCCAGAGGAGATAAAAGTGGCCTTGAGAAGACTAAAATTTATAATGTATAAAGGAAAAGGTCAGAAAAGAAGCATTAAATGGAATATGAAATATGAAATATTTGCTTCTACATTATGTTGATTATCTCTTCCTGGGTGATTTAAATAATTTGTCACTTAACTTTTTGTGTATTTCTCAATGGTTAGCTCTGTTTTTGAATTACTGTTAAAATGTACTTTAATAATGTCTTCGAATACTCATAAAATCTGAACATTTTGTAGTTTTGGCAGTGGAGTACACAGTGTGACATGGTAGCGGAGCATCCTAAAGCTTTCTTGCAAATCAGGACTGTGTTCAGGTACTGGCTCTGTCCTTGCCTATTATGAGCTTAATCTTAATTAATATCTTGGAGTCTCTGTTGCCTTATTTGTAAAATTGAGGTAATATTCACCTTGTGGATTATTATGGGTATTAAGTGGTATCATGTTTAATACAGCTAGGACCAAGAAGGTAATCAAGATTATTAATCTCTTTGGCTTATCGAAACTTTAAGATCTCCTTAATAAATTCACTTGGATAAATAGTGAGTTTAAAATGTCTTACCTTATCATGCCCAAATGCTACCGATCAGACAGTGAGTTTGGACTTGATTGTATTACCCCTGAGTATCAAGAAGTTCACTTTTGAGATCTAGTTTCAAAATGGTAGTTGGATTATTTATAATAATATCATAGATCTGTGATAGACCTTCAGGTAGAAGTTCTGTACAAACTTTGCAAAACACTCATTGCAGACCTCAAGAATAGACAGCTTCAGAACAGTATGCAAAAGCTAAATGCCTTGTCATGCTTAATACCAATAAAATGTGTAATAAGGAGTTTTTTCTAGTTGAGGAAATTTTTCTATTCATGATTTGAAAAGTAGGAATAGTAAAATGACTTACAGGGCTCCTTTAGAGAAGGAACCAAAGAGTCTAAATAGTAGAGTGAAGAATCATGTGTTGCTAAAACTAAGCCATTTTTACAGTTCAGCAGCCAGTTTGGTGTAGTTCTTGGTGGGTAGTGATGATGTGATCTGTTGGCCTGCAAACCTGAAGTCAATATACTATGGCATCCTGGTTCACAAATTTTAGGATGAGTGGTATGGATTCTAACAGGAGAGTGCAATGATGTCATCATAGCCCAGTTAATAATGGACAAATCATGACAGTTCCTGGTCATATTTTTTTTTGGCAGGTAACAGTTATTAAAATATTACATTACAATCATGCTAATATATATTATATACTCTGTTATCCATATAAGAAGAGGAAAAGTCAAGAGAATGCATCCAGAAGAGAAAAAGGCCAGGTACAGGTAGATAGTCAGGTAAAACCATATCTATTGTACTTTCTTGGTATTAGTAAGAAATTATATATTACAACAGGAAAGAGTACTCATTTGATATGAATGGCATTTCATTGCCTTTAGTCATGATGTTTGATTAAAACTGTTGGCAGATTCTCTTATAGAGCAGATGTCCTTATATCTGGGTCGGAGGCCTGCAACAGTTGGGACTGCCCTACAGATTTCATGGGGAAATGACTCATTTTATTTGGTAAATGTTTAACATTGAGTACATGAAAAAAGGAAGCCTCCCTAAATTACAATTTATAAATAACACATCACTATTAATATATAAATATTGTTTTGTTCAGTTATTTCCATTCTTTAGCATTTAATTAACATTTATAGAATCATAATTAGCATTTTAATTCTGAAGCTATTATTATATTTTTAATTTTTTATAAGAAATTTTCAAGTGTACACAGAAGAAAGAATTGTAGAATAAACCCCTGATTACACATCACCTAGACTGAACAGTTACCAAGAATTTGTCACATTTGCTTTCTCTGTCTTTTTTATTTTTCACTTTGTGCTGAACAGTTTTGAAGCAAATCATGCCCTTTGATTCCTACATACTTCATTATACACCTCTATAAACTATGAATACTTTCTCACATAATTTCATAATCACATTTGACAAAATTAGGGACAGTTATCTTTATCATAGAATGTGCTTTCAGACAAAATTTCCCTAATTGTTTAAAAAACTTTTGTAGTTAATTTTTTTCAAATCAGGATTGAAAGTCATGCTTTACATATAGTTATGTCTCATAAGCCTCTTAATTTAGAGCAGTTTTCCCCACTTCTGCTTTTCCTGTCATTGTCTATTTGCAGACTTTCCTAGTGTCCAGCATTCTGGATTGGTTTCTTGTGGTTTATTTACCTTGTTCTTACCTAGCCACCCAGTACATAGCCATTAGCCACGTGTGGCTGTTGAGCGCTTGAAATGTGGCTAGTCTGAACTAAGATGCTTTAAGTGTAAAATCCACACGGGATAGTATGAAATAAAGAACATAAAATACCTCATTAATAACTTTTTATATTAACTACATGTTGAAATGATGATGTTTGGAATGTATTGGGTTAAATAAGTACACCATTAAAATTAATTTCATCTGCTTCTTTTTAAGATGGCTACTAGAAAATTTTAAATTACATGACTTCTTAATTGCTGTTGGACAGCTGTATTCTCTCTACTATATCCTCTCTCTCAAAGTGGACTGGTTATATTTGCATCATCTGGGAGCAGATTCTCTGGCCCCTCCCCAGACCTGTTGAATCAGAATCTGCATTTAATAAGATCCTCAGGGGATTAATTGACATTAAAGTTTGAGAAGGACTGCTCTGTGCTGTTTATCCTGTGATGTATATCCTCAACTCTGGATTAGTAGTTTTTAGTCCTGGTTGCACATTTAGTATCATTCAGGGATCGTTTTAAAAGTATATTTTGAAAAACGAAGATGCCTGCCTGAGACTTACCTCAAGAGATGTGGATTTAATTTATTAAAGGTGGGAGCCAGGCAAGTGTATAGGTGTTTTAAAAGCTTCCCAGGTGTTTCTGATGTCCAGTCAGCATCGAAAACCACTGCTCTGAGGTGCTGAGTTACATTTGAGTTTAACTTTTAAGACAAGAATATTTTGTAGGTAGTGATGTGTACTTCATATTGGGAAGCACGCAGGTTATCCTGCTTCTGTTGGTCTTAAGATAGGACAGTGGGTTTAGGTGGTTACAGCCTGTGTCTCCTTTGTAAAAGTCCTCATCAGCCTTTTATCTAATGGCTTGATCATGAATGAGCACTACTTGGAGCAGCTAATTGATTAGGATTTGTAAAATCGTGGTCTCCTAATTGTTATCACCTCCATGCTTAAAGGCTAGAATCATCTATAAAGAACTTTCCTCTATCAGAGCTGTTTGGTGGTTACTATGACAGTTCTTATAGGATATTATTAATTTTCAGAATAAGATGCTGATGTCCTACTTAGCTACTAATGAAATGAAGATTTTGCTTTACTTTCTCTCTTTTGAGGTTATGAGCTTGTTATATATAATCTCTTCTATAATGTGAGTTAGCTCATACAAGGTTCATAAATAAGGGGATGATGTCACTATAGCAAAGAAATCACCGTGATTCATAATTGATTTTTTCCTAGAGGTTAACGTTTCTCAAAAAGTAACACCAGCAGGGACTTTCCTGGTGGTCCAGTGGGTAAGACTCCAAGGGGGCCTGGGTTTGACCCCTGGTTCAGAAACTAGATCCTGCATGCATGTCACAACTAAGAAGCCCACATGCCGCAACTAAAGATCCCGCATGCAGCAACTAAGACCTCATGCAGCCAAAATAAATATTTAAAAAAAAGTAGTAGCAGCAGAATTCAAAATATGCTAATACAGGCAAATACTTCAGGCCACCAACAGATGGCACTCTCTCACTGTACATAATCCTCTCTCACCATGCTTTCTTCTAGCCCGTTTGCTCTAGGACTTGAAGGTGCTTGTTCTGTAGTTGTCCTTGCCTCCATGGCAAGCCTCAGCTCAGCAGCCTCAGCCCTTCCTTGTACCTTCTTCTATCAAATGGCTTTTTACTTTTTTGTTGTTAAAGCTGTCGTCATTGTAAAGTTATTGTGATATGTCTTTTCTTTTTTTAAAAAATATTTATTTATTTATTTATTGGCTGTGTTGGGTCTGCATTGCTGCACGCAGGCTTTCTCTACTTGTGGGGGCTGCTCTTCGTTATGGTACGTGGGCTTCTCATTACGGTGGCTTCTCTTGTTGCAGAGCATGGGCTCTAGGCACATGGGCTTCAGTAGTTGTGGCATGTGGGCTCAGTAGTTGTGGCTCATGGGCTTAGTTGCTCCATGGCTTGTGGGATCTTCCCAGCTGAGGGCTTGAACCTGTGTCCCCTGCACTGGCAGGCAGATTCTTAACCACTGCGCCACCAGGGAAGTCCCAGTATTTCTTTAATTAATAAGAATTTAACAGATATTTTAAATTGGGTTTGAAGTTTTGTTAGGATTGTCACAGTTTTTCTTAGTTCTAGTTGGAAGGTTGAATAGACTGAGTTGACAGCCCCAACCCTGTTCTCCCCACAAAGCCAGTTATTTTCAGTGTGTAATTTCAGAACACTGTTGTTTTGCTTCTACATTATAGCAGAAATGCCTATATTCAGGGTACTTCTGTCCCATAAATTTGTTTCTCTTTTTGATTCTCAAATTGTCCAGTCTTTGACTAATGGAAATGCCTTTATATTGATTCCTGTGTTCTTCTGACGTGACACATTTGTCTGCTCATTTTCTAGTTTTCTGGTACAAGATATCCCAGGCTCATCTTGTATATTTTCTGTCCTGGAATCAGCCATTCCTTTGAGGATCCAGGATTCATCTTGTATTTTTAAATGAGAGGCAAAAGGAGACACTTGAGCGATTCCCTGGTGGTCCAGTGGTTAAGACTCTGTGCTCTCACTGCTGGGGGCCTGGGTTTGGTCCCTGGTCGGGGAACTAAGATGCCACAAGCTGCACAGCCAAAAAAAGAAAGAAAGAAAAGGAGGCATTTGAGGGTTTTTTGAGGTTCTAAATTACTCATTAATGTTTCTTTCTTTTCAAAGGATACTCTCAAGTTAAGGTCTAAGGTGCAACGAGGATAAAATAAGTAAGATACAAGGATGTAATATACAACACAGGGAATCTAGCCAATATTATATAATAATTTTAAGTGGAGTATAATTCATGAAATATTGAATAACTATGCTATATACCTGAAACTAATATAATATTGTAAATCAACTATACTTCAGTTTTTTAATTTAAGTGTAAACATGGTTGAAAAGCATTTAAGAGACTTTGTTAGATTTAGGGTTAACTTTTTGTGCAAGAATACTTCATAGGTAAATAATTTATAATTTTTGGATACCTGGCTCCTTTTTAGGCTGCTTTTTTCAAAATATTTTATTTGAAAGGAAATAATTGTAAAGTGATACGAAGTGAATCTTTATCCCATGGCTGTGTCTAAAATTAACAAAAAACAAAACACATAAAGAAATTTTTTTAAAGTATTGATTTATTTGGCTATGTCAGGTCCTAGTTGTGGCATGTGGGATCTTCGTTGCAGAATGCGGTCTTCTCTACTTGTGGCACACAGGCTGTAGAGCTTATGCTCTCAGTAGTTGTGGCACATGGGCTTAGTTTCCTTGAGGCATGTGGGATCTTAGTTCCCTGACCAGGGATCAAACCCACGTCCCCTGCATTGGAAGGCGGATTCTTAACCACTGGACCACCAGGGAAGTCCCAAAGATATTTTTATATTAAAATTATGAAGAAATTGGAGTATTCACAAGCTATATAAACATTTTCCACTTCTGGAGTATAATTGCTTTACAGTGTTGTGTTAGTTTCTGCTGTACAGTGAAGTGAATCAGCTATGTGTATGCATACATCCCCTTGCTCTTGGGCCTCCCTCCCCCACTCCATCCCATCCCACCCATCTAGGTCATCACAGAGCATCAAGCTGAGCTCCCTGTGCTATACAGCAGGTTCCCACTAGCTATCCATTTTACACGTGGTAGTGTATATATGTCAGATCTAATCTCCCAATTCATTCCACTCTCCCCTTCCCCACCTGTGTCCACATGTCCATTCTCTACATCTGCATTTCTATTCCTGTCCTGCAAATATGTTCATCTGTACCATTTTTCTAGATTCCACATACTTGCGTTAAATTCTTTCTGACTTATTGCATTCTGTATGACAGACTCTAGGTCCATCCACATCTCTACAAATGACCCAGTTTCATTTCTTTTTATGGCTGAGTGATATTCCATTATATATATGTACCACATCTTCTTTATCCATTCATGCATCGATGGACATTTAGGTAGTTTCCATGTTCTGGCTGTTGTAAAGAGTGCTGCAGTGAACATTGGGGTACGTGTGTCTTTTTGGATTATGGTTTTCTCAGGGTATATGCCCAGCAGTGGGATTGCTGGGTCATATGGTAGTTCTGTTCTTAGTTTTTTAAGGAACCTCCATACTGTTCTCCATAGTGGCTGTATCAATTTACATTTCCACCAACAGTGCAAGAGGATTCCCTTTTCTCTACACCCTCTCCAGCATTTATTGTTTGTAGATTTTTTGATGATGGCCGTTCTGACCAGTATGAAGTGATACCTCATTTTGATTTGCATTTCTCTAATAATTAGTGATATTGAGCATCTTTTCATGTGTCTCTTGGCCATCTGTGTGTCTTTGGAGAAATGTCTGTTTAGGTCTTCCACCCACGTTTTGATTGGGTTGTTTTTTTTATATTGAGCTGCATGAGCTGTTTGTATATTTTGGAGATTAATCCTTTGTTGCTTTGTTTGCAAATATTTTCTCCGATTCTGTGGGTTGTCTTTTCATTTGTTTATGGTTTCCTTTGCTGTGCAAAAGCTTTTAAGTTTAATTAGGTCTCATTTGCTTATTTTTGTTTTTATTTTCATTACTCTAGGAGGTGGGTCATAAAAGATCTTGCTGTGATATGTCAAAGAGTGTTCTTCCTGTGTTTTCCTCTGTCATCTATAAATTGACACTTGCCCTGGGCACTTGCCATCTGCCTCTACAAGGATCAAATCACACTGTGCTGCTGCAGCTGCTGACCTTCCACATCCCCTGCAGGGATTTCAGGGTGGAGACCAGGAATGAGGCACTCTGTGCTTTGGAAAATGGGTGGAACAGGTCTTTAGATAGTTAGATGTTTTCAGGAGCTGATTTTATGAGCCCGACCCTTGCATCTCCTCACATCTAGAAAAGCACTAAATCCCTGCATGGTGACGTCTGCTCCTTGTGACTAGCAGAAACCCCCTACAAAAAATGTGTTTGATTACATGTACTCTTCCTTTACCAAGAATACATATATACTAATCTTCCCTCCTGCCTCTTTGGAACAGTTTCTCAGAGCTATCTGGGATGCTGTCTCCCGAGCTGCAGTCCTCATTTTGCCCCAAATAAACTCAACCCACAACTCTCACATTGTGCATTTTTTGAGTCGACCCTCTAAGAGTTTTACAGTGTCTGGTCTTACATTTAGGTCTTTAATCCATTTTGAGTTTATTTTTGTGTATGGCGTCAGGTAGTGTTCTAATTTCATTCTTTTACAGGTAGCTGTCCAGTTTTCCCAGCACCACTTATTGAAGAGACTGTCTTTTCTCTGTTGTATTTTCAGTTTTACTTCTTTTCCAATTTGTGTTCCTGGTAAACTTTAAATGACGAAGCGTAGGGACTTCTCTGGTGGCCCATTGGTTAAGGCTGTGTGCTTCCACTGCAGGGGGTGAAATTTCTATCCCCGGTCAGGGAACTAAGATCCCATGTGCTGCACAGCGCAGCAAAAAAACAAAAACAAAAACAAAAAGACACAGGAGTAATTCTCATTATTTTATTTTATTTTGATTATTTTATTTTATTTTATTTATTTTGTTTTGTTTTATTTTATTTTATTTTATGTACTAAATTGCCTTTGTAACTTCTCTGGCATTTATTCATTCATTTGAGAAATATTGAGAATGCCAGGAAGAGCCAGGCCCTGTCCTAGGTGCTGGTGACTCGGGAGTGAATAGAACAGAGTCCTCTGCCCTCATAGGGTTTACATTGAGGGGATGGCAGCCGCCACACCAGCGGTGAACAAGCAGTGCCTGAGTGATGTAGCCAGGAGAGGCTGGAAGGAGGTGCTCTGGTATCCTGTGTTCCTGGAAGAGTATGGGGTGGGGCGGACCCACACCTGGTGCTGGGTGGCTCTCCCTCCCGGAGCTTCAGTGCTCGCTGCCTCATCCTCCTCATCCTCCTCATCCTCATTGTTAAGCTCAGAACCCTCCTGTAGCCACGCCGTGTCAGATCCTTTATTTCCATGAAGATTATAGCCTAAGATTTTCTCAGTGTGCCCTGCCACAAATAGCACTGGACTATATCCTGAGAATTACAGTACATCAGGAAATCGGTAATAAGTGGAAAATCAGGGTGTGCAGCAGGGATATTGGGCGTTTGCTTGACTCCCTCTCAGAACTTGCCTTGTAGCCATTGGCTTCAATTGTATTGCCTCATCAAAGTTAAAAATTGCCTCCTGTCGTGGACCTTTGGGGTTACTTAAGAACACTTGGAGTCACAGATGTTAAGTGCTACGTGCCAAGGGCTGTATATGCCTTAAGTGTATCTAGAGGCTGAAAGTGACTCTTCATCATGAGCGTCAACACAGCATTGGAGGTAAGTGGGAAAGGAGCAGAGTGAGGGAGAGAGGATAACCCTCAAGTTTGGAGACAGAAGATAAAGAGTCAAATAAGTGAAATAAGTGAACAGAATAATATTGACAGCTTTGAAATGACTAAGCACTGCTATCAAAATATAGAGTATGGGATTCTACATCTTTTAAAAGAGCTTGTAAGTAGCAGTAGACTTGAGCCTAATCCCTAAAAGGAAGGAAAGAGACCAGACTGTGAAAATTTTATCTTTTTGTCTTTCATTTAAAATAATGAATGTAATATTGAGGCCTCAAAAGAATGTAAGAACTTGTTTTTGAAGCCAGGGTACTCTCACTGAAACCCTCACCTTAAAAACCATCTTTAGCTAAAGATGAAAGAGAGTAGGATGTTGGGAGCAGTGGCTTAGGACCTCATAGTGCAGGGATAAAATTTACATGGAGATGAGAAAGTAAATATTTGGTAAACAGGTGTTTTCTTGGCCATACAGAGACAGTGGGACACAGAGACTCTGATCTCTCCCTCACCACACCTAGCCCGTAATCTTTGCAGTTATCTTTGGTGATAGCTCTATTTCTGGAACAGACCATTGTCTAAGTTCTTTAGGGAAGGTAGAAAGAAAGACTTATGAGTCGTCTTTTTCTTAAAAACAATCAGCCTAAATTAATTCTCATGCCAAAGAGATGTATTTTGGGGTGGCAAACATTGCTCACTTACAGAGTTAACATCCAAAATATATAAGGAACTCGTACAACTCAATAGCAACAAACAAACCAATTAAAAAGTGGGCAGAGGACTTGAATAGACATTTCTCCAAAGACATACAAATGACCAACAGGTACATGGAAAATGCAAATTACAATCGCAATGAGATATTACCTCACACCTGTTAGAATTTCTGTTATCATAGAGACAATAGATGGTAAGTGTTGGCGAGGATGTACAAGAAAGGGAAACCTTGGACAGTGTTGGTGAAAATGTAAATTGGTACAGCCACTTTGGAAAACAGTATGGAGGTTCCTCAAAAAATTAAAAATAGAACTATCGTATGATCCATCAATCCTACTTCTGAGTATCCAAAGAAAGGGAAATTAGGTTTGTTGTCAAACCCAAGTTCATGTGCCCCATGCACAGTGAGGACAAACAAACTGAAAAGTCAGAGTTTGGAGTAGAGGAAGGTTTATTGATCAAAACGGTGCTGACCAAGAAGATGAGAGATGAAGGTTTGTCTCAGATCCGTCTTCCTGACTGGCCAGGACACAAGGTTTTTAAAGGCAGCATTTGGCATAAGGGTTGCAGGGGACATGACTTTCTTCTGAATGGTTAGTAGTGAGGTAACAAGGTGGTCTTTCAGGAATCTTAATCATCAGCCTTCTCATGCTAAGCAGTCTGGGGTCCAGTGCTTGTGCCCAGCATGTAGTCACCATCCTCCACCTGGGTGGGGGTCTTGGTTCCTATAGAACAGCTCAAAGATATGTGTCAGATTGTTATGTATATCCCTGGAGGAGGAATTAAGACTGTTTTATCACTGAGCTATTGTTTTGTGACTGCTTTTTCTTTGTTTCTGCATTCCCTCACATCCCTAACTGCTTGAATCTCTTTGGAACTCAGGGAAGGCATGGGAGACCAAAGCCTTTTTCTACAAACAAGAAACGCAGAACGCAGAACACGGAAAGCCTTTTGTACCCAGGAGGACCCCTCGGGGTCCTACTCTGTTTCAGGCTCTTGAAGAGATATCCGCACTGTCATGTTAATTTCAGCATTATTAACAGTAGCCAAGAGGTAGAGGTAACTTCAGTGTCCATGTGTCCATGGGTGAATGGATGAAGGACATGTGATGTATATAAAGACGCTGTGTCTGTGTACACACATACAAGCACAATGGATGATAATTCAGCCTTAAAAATGAAGGAAATCCTGCCATTCATGATAGCATGGATGATGTTTATGCTAAGTGAAATAGACTAGATGCAGAAAGACAAATCTTGCACTATCCCACTAACATGTGGACTCCGAAATAGAAACAGAGAATAGAATTGAAACCATGAACCTCAGATCGGGACGTGAACCTGCATGCCGGGACTCTAACCCGGCCAAAACCCTGATTGGGACTTGAACCCACATGGTCGGGACTCAAACCCAACCAAAACCCTGACTGGGACTTGAACCCACTCGGCTGGGACTCGAACCCAGCCAAAACTCAGGTTAGGACTTGAACTCACAAGACCAGGACTCAAACCCCGCCAACACCCAAGATCTTCCAACTGAGATCACACACCTGGTTTCAGGACTTAATGAAGCTCAGGTTCTTGATGTCTCATCACAGAAAGAATTCAGTGAGAGACAAAGTGATAGGTAAGAAGTTTATTTAGAGATTTATTTAGAGAGGAACACACTCCACAGACAGAGTGTGGGCCATCTCAGAAGGTGAGAAAGGCACCAGGGTACGGGGGTTGTCAATTTTTGTAAGGGTGGGTAATTTCATAGGCTAATGAGTGGGTGGAGTATTTCAGCTATTTCAGGTAGGGGCAGGGATTTCCAGGAATTGGGCCGCTGCCCACTTTTTGATCCTTATGGTCAGCTTTAGAACTGTCTTGGCACCTGAAAGTCGACTTTTTCCGTCATCTTGGACCCATTTGATTCTAATCTGTTTATGTCATGTCCTCAAAGGTTGTGCCCTGCCCCCTTCCTTTCTGTTTCAGAGTGATTTTTACCAGGGCCGGGAGAGAGGGGGAGTTGGCGAGATAGGGTTCAGGAGTACAAAGTTTCAGTTACGCAACCTATGAATAAATTCTGGAGACCTAATGTATAACAATGTGACTATAGTTAAAAATATTGTATCCTTGAAATTTTCTAAGAGGGTAGATCTTAAGTGTCCTCATCACACAAAAAAGAGGTTAACTGTGTGAGGTGTTGGACATGTTAATTAGCTTGAGTGTGGTTATTATTTCACATTGTATATCAAATAAATCATCAAGTTCTACACTTTAAATGTATACAATTTTAAATTGCCAATTATACCTCAGTAAAGCTGGGGAGGAAAAGATCGAATTATATTTGTGTGTGTGTGTGTGTATGGCCAAATTCCTAAATAATTCCTACTGAGAGTCTAAAGAGAAATTAGCTGACTGTCTACCAGTTTAGAGGTAGATACTACAGGAAAGTTCTTAAAATTAGCTGAAATACATATATTATTTCTACTTTCTTAGTAAATTAATTTCCCTTTAATGTATCTTTCTGGAGAATTATTACCTTAATGAGAGAATGTTAAATTGAGTTATAGATATAAGTGACAAGTAGAATCTATCTCATATGGAATGATTCAGTTTTTAGATTAGCTCAGTAATGTTAATATTGGTTAGAGTTTTTATTAGTTAAAGGCCAGTTATCACAGTTTCACCTTTAAGTGCTTCTGATTTTGCACTATGAAATAACAGTAATTGTTGAGTAATTTAAGATGAACTTATTTTTTAAGAACTTTTATTGAGATATAATTGACCTACAATGAACTGCATATATTTAAAGTGTACAATTTGATATTTTTTTCTTGTTAGTAAGGTATATATGGCAAACTCAATCTCCCAATTCATTCCACCCCCTCCCCCCCACTGCTTTACCCCTTGGTGTCCATATGTTTATTCTCTACATCTGTGTCTCTATTTGTGCCTTGCGAACAGGTTGATCGGTACCATTTTTCTACATTCCGAATATATGCATTAATATATGATATTTGTTTTTCTCTTTCTGACTTACTTCACTCTGTATGACAGTCTCTAGGTCCATCCATGTCTCTACAAGTGTCCCAGTTTCGTTCCTTTTTATGGCTGAGTAATACTCCATTGTACATATGTACCACATCTTTATCTGTTCATCTGTTGATGGACATTTAAGTTGCTTCCATGACCTGGCTATTGTAAATAGTGCTGCAGTGAACATTGGGGTACATGTGTCTTTTTGAATTACAGTTTTCTCTGGGTATATGTCCAGGAGTGGGATTACTGGGTCATATGGTAACTCTATTTTTAGTTTTGCTAGAAACCTCCATACTGTTCTCCATAGTGGCTGTATCAATTTACATTCCCACCAAGAGTGCAAGAGCGTTCCCTTTTCTCCACACCCTCTCCAGCATTCACTGTTTGTAGATTTTCTGATGATGCCCATTCTAACCGGTGTGAGGTGATACCTCACTGTAGTTTTGATTTGCATTTCTCTAATAATTAGTGATGTTGAGCAGCTTTTCATGTGCCTTTTGGCCATCCATATGTCTTCTTTGGAGAAATGCCTATTTAGGTCTTCTGCCCATTTTTTGATTGAGTTTTTTGTTTTTTTGATATTGAGCTGGATGAACTGTTTATATATTTTGGAGATGAATCCTTTGTCTGTTGATTCATTTGCAGATATCTTCTCCCATTCTGAGGGTTGTCTTTTTGTCTTGTTTATAGTTTCCTTTGCTGTGCAAAAGCTTTTGTTTCATTAGGTCCCACTTATTTATTTTTGTTTTTATTTCCATTACTCTAGGAGGTGGGTCATAAAAGATTTTGCTGTGATTTATGTCAAAGTGTGTTCGTTCTGTGTTTTCCTCCGGGAATTTTATAGTGTCTGGCCTTACATTTAGGTCTTTAATCCACTTTGAGTTTATTTTTGTGTATGGTGTTAGGGGGTGTTCTAATTTCATTCTTTTACATGTAGCTGTCCAGTTTTCCCAGCACCACTTAAGGAAGAGGCTGTCTTTTCTCCATTGTATATCCTTGTCTCCTTTGTCATTGATTAACTGACCATAGTTTATCTCTGGGCTTTCTATCCTGTTCCATTGATCTATATTTCTGTTTTAGTGCCAGTACCATATTGTCTTGATTACTGTAGCTTTGTAGTATAGTCTGAATTCAGGGAGTCTGATTCCTCCAACTCCGTTTTTTTTCTCTCAAGATTGCTTTGGCGTGGGACGAAGTGAGAGAGTAGCATTGACATATATACACTACCAAATGTAAAATAGATAGCTAGTGGGAAGCTACTGCATAATATAGGGAGATCAGTTCAATGATGGGTGATGACTTAGAGGGCTGGGATAGGGAGGGTGGGAGGGAGTCTCGGGAGGGAAGGGATATGGGAATATATGTATAAATACAGCTGATTCACTTTGTTGTACAGCAAAAACTGGCACAATAGTGTAAAACAATTATATTCTAATAAAAAGATTTAAAATAATAAAATAAAAAATAAATTAAAAAAAAAGAATGTGGGGAAAAGTAAACTCTTGTACACTGTTGGTGGGAATGTAAATTGGTACAGACATTATGGAAAACAGTATGGAGTTTCTTCAAAAAATTAAAAATAAACTTACCATATGATCCAGGAAAAAAAAAAAAAAGATTGCTTTGGCTACTCGGGGCCTTTTGTGTCTCCATACAAATATTAGGATTTTTTGTTCTATTTCTGTGAAAAATGCCATTGGTAATTTGATAGGGATTGCATTGAATCTGTAGATTCATTAGGGTAGTTTAGTCATTTTCACAACGTTGATTCTTCCAATCCAAGAACATGGTATGTCCCTCCATCTGTTTGTGTCATCTTTGATTTCTTTCATCAGTATCTTATAGTTTTCTGAGTACAGGTCTTTTACCTCCTTAGTTAGGTTTATTCCTAGGTATATTATTCTTTTTGTTGCAGTGGTGAATGGGATTGTTTCCTTAATTTCTCTTTCTGCTCTTTCATTGTTAGTGTATAGGAATGCAAGAGATTTCTGTGTGTTAATTTTGTATCCTGCAACTTTACTGAATTCATTGATTAGCTCAAGTAATTTTCTGGTGGCATCTTTAGGATTTTCTATGCATAAGTATCATGTCATCTGCAAACAGTGACAGTTTTACTTCTTCTTTTCCAATTTGGATTCCTTTTATTTCTTTTTCTTCTCTGATTGCTGTGGCAAGGACTTCCAAAACTATGTTGAATAGTGATGGTGAGAGTGGACATCCTTGTCTTGTTCCTGATCTTAGAGGGAATGCGTTCAGTTTTTCACCATTGAGAAGGATGTTTGCTGTGGGTTTGTCGTATATGGCCTTTATTATGTTGAGGTAGGTTCCCTCTATGCCCACCTTCTGGAGAGTTTTTATCATAAATGGGTGTTGAATTTTGTCAAAAGCTTTTTCTGCATCTATTGAGATGATCATATGGTTTTTATCCTTCAGTTTGTTAATATGGTGTATCACACTGATTGATTTGCGTATATTGAAGGATCCTTGCATTCCAGGGATAAACCCCACTTGATCATGGTGTATGCTCCTTTTAATGTGTTGCTGGATTCTGTTGGCTAGTATTTTGTTGAGGATTTTTGTATCTAAATTCATCAGTGATATTGGTCTGTAATTTTCTTTTTTTGTAGTATCTTTGGTTTTGGCATCAGGGTTATGGTGGCCTCATAGAATGAGTTTGGTAGTGTTCCTTCCTCTGCAATATTTTAGAAGAGCTTGAGAAGGATGGGTGTTAGCTCTTCTCTAAATGTTTGATGGAATTTGCCTGTGAAGCCATCTGGTCCTGGACTTTCATTTGTTGGAAGATTTTTCATCCCAGTTTCAATTTCATTACTTGTGATTGGTCTGTTCATATTTTCTATTTCTTTCTGATTCAATCTTGGAAGGTCATACCTTTCTAAGAATTTGTCCATTTCTTCCAAGGGTGAACCTATTTTTAAGCTTGACCAAATGAGGAAAAATATCCTCATTCTTCTTGTTAACATCAGTTGGATTACTGTTGAGTAGGTCTTGAAGTTAACTTGGTGTATTTTGCTTGTTCTAAGGTAAGTAATGGGATTCTTTGATTGCAAGCAATCACAATCAGCTCTTAAAGCACAAATGGAATTCAATAGATCGATATCAGTAACTCATGGAATGGATAAAAGACTGGAAAAATAGGCCTGGAGAGAGGTACACTGAGCTGCTTCAGAGGGTTGGGAAGTAAGAACATCAGGAATGTCTCTTTGCTGGTACATTTTTGTCAGAACCTCAAGAATAAACTGTTTCATCTATTTATTACTCTAAATGGACTCTAGTTAAGATTCAAAATTCAAGCTAACTTAATTTACTTGCCTGCCCTCTATTGTATTGGGGTGGTGAGAGAAAGGGCCTTCCTTACCCAGGATCCTCCAGGAAGCTTTCCTTTTCATAGTAGCAGGGCAAGTGCCAAGATTTACTATGTCCACATTCCTCACAAATGGTGGAACAGAGATGTGGCATGGATGAAAACTAGGCCTGTTCAATTCGCTGAAACCTCTTATCTCCTATTTCAAAGGACCAGGCAACTTCTGTAGAAAAAGACTATACCTTAATTTGTCATAGGGCAGAAATTCTCCGCGGGCAAATAGTATGTAAAAACTTTCGTGAAACTTCAGTTCCTTTTTCCATTTTATATGGTGTACACCTTTTCGCTTTCCAGAAAGAATATATTGTTAAGTGGAGATCGTTCATTTACTTGTAGTTAATTGAGTTCTACCAATGTCGTTTCCTCAGATGCACATTTGCCTTTCTTCCATTCTGCTCTGAATATTTCCTTAGGCCATTTCTGATTGGAATTGAGTTCTCCAGTGACGTTCACTGGGAACCCTAGAGAGAAAATATGTGAAAGAGAGAAATGTAGTAAAAGAACACAAAATAATGGTAGTTTATTATAATAGATTCTTCGGCCAGTAATCCTTATTTCTGCTTTACACTATTTTTCTGTCAATCTTAAAAGTTTTCTAATTACTCTTTACTGTTTTCATAAAAACCATTGTTAAAGTACCTTAAAAGTCTTTTTAAATTTTTTCATTCCTTTCCTAGTGAAATGAAATTGTTGGACCTAGGCTAAAGGAATATCTTAATGGGAGACGTTCTTACTGACTTGTGCCTGTTTCACTTCTAGTATTCCGTTGCTAAGAGAGAATCTAGTGTTAACATCAGATAATGTTTTTTTATGGACATAGTGGAGCAAATATTTTTAAATGCACACAGATATTCTATAAAATCAGAAATATTTGTATGGATCTTGCTAGAGACATATAAAAAATGGGATTATTCCATTAGAATCATGATTAATAGCCAGAGGTGTTATGCAGGCTGATTTTCTCTAGTGCAGGAGTGTCTTGCTAGTGCACCACTGACTCTCTGCCACCCGCAGCAGGACTATGGTGTCTGAAAGTTAGTGGCAGATGCATTTTACTTCCTGCTTCTGAGCTGATGGCTCAGAACCCTGGAATACTAAAGTCATGTACTCCTGTTTGGGAATGCAGGTTGCCTAAGTGGTATTTTAAGGTATTTTAGAGGTAGTGTAATAGCTTTCCAAACAGAATTATGCTTTTAAATGAACTACCAGTTCAAATGTTGCATTAGTCTTGAGACAATTGGTTTGTGAAATTGAAATCTTTGCAGAAAGCTAGTCCTTTTGCACGTTGTTATCAATGAGTAACAGCTCTACAAAAATGAAAGTAAACCATGAATTGTTATAATGGCTTCATTCTATAGGTGAAATATTTCCAGTAGATTATATTGTTCAGTGCAGTTGTCATTGATGTAATTATTTTCATGAAGATTTATTAGTAGTCACTTTTATCAAAAACAATTACAGGAACTTAATGAATTTTTTATTTTATATTTTTCTGTATTAGTTTTATTTTTATTCATTTTGTTTTTGTTTATCAAGTTAAATTACCTCAATAGATTGTGAATTTTGAAGCTAGAGAATCATACACATGGAATCTGGACTCTCTTTTATATTTTAACTGACATCTGATAACCTATAACTCTAAGATATCACCATTGTTTTTTAGTTAAGATGTAAAATGCAGCTTGAGTCCCTTAGTCCTTTAGTAATATTTATGGGGAAAAGATAGGAAGTCTGAATTTCACAGGTAGTGATTTATTGTAGCCAATAGGGAAGGAATGAAAAACACATATTGCAGGTGACAAAATAGTCATAGCCCTAGCTAGCCTTCCTGTAGTTCTGTTCACAGTCTGTTAACATACCATTTTAAAAAGGTGAATTTGGGGGCCTAAATTGATACCATTAGGTTCCTCTGCCATTGCAGAACAGTGAAGACAAAAGCACTCACCATCTTAATATTCACAGGACTGTGCTAAAGAATAATGATTTAAGATCAAGACAAGAGTTAACTGCCCACCTCACCAACCAGTGGCCTTCCCCAGGAGCTCTGGATGTCAATGCTGTTGCCTTGGATACGTTGCTTTACCGAAAACACAATAAACAGTGGTATGAGTAAGTGTAATACTTTTTTTTCCAACTAATCACAAACTTAGTTGTACCAAGACATATGGCCATCCACTTTGGTTTCTCATTCTTCTTTCTGAATTCATTATTAGCTTCGAGCAATAGTAGGATTTAAGACTATTTTGGTAAGGTTAGATTAAGGCAGTGACTGTGGAAATGTTGTGGTAATGTTATGGAAGCCAAGGCACCCTGGAGAAGTAAAAAATTTGAGAAATCGTTACACGGTATTGTACCAGCTCCCTACTTCTCCTGTAGTTAATCTTCAGCCAGTCTTTCAGTTAAGTCTGTGAGCTTGTTTTTAATGAGCCATCTATTTTTGAATTCTAGCTTTGGTGTTTGTGTTTGCGTTAGGACTGATTTTCATGCTTGTTATAAAACACAGAATTCCATCTCATGAAAGTGTCAACTTAAAAAAAAAAAACGCACAACGTGAGAGTTGCAAGTTAAGTTTTATTTGGGGCAGATAAGGACTGCAGCCCGGGAGACAGCATCCCAGATAGCGCTGAGAAACTGTTCCATACAGGCAAGGGGGAAGCTCAGTGTATATGTGGTTTTGGTGGAAGGGAAAAACATTCATTCAAGTACACGTTCTTTACAGAAGGTTGTTGCTCATCACAAGAAGCAGTCGTCACCGTGAAGGATTTTAGTGTTTTTCTAGATATGAGGAGATACAAGAATTGGGCCCATAAAGTGGGCTCCTGAGAATATCTGTCTATCTAATGACCTGTTCTGCCAGTTTTTCACAGAGCACAGAGGGCCTCATTTCAGCTCTCCACCCTGAACACCTTTCAGGGGGGCGTTGGCAGTCAGCAGCTGCATTGACAGTGCAGCAGCCCATGATTTAATCTTTGTAGAGGTAGATGGGAGATGCCAATGACGAGAGCCAATTGTAGTTGACAAAAGGATAGAAAGAAATTTACTTGTTCTAGGTGGATCTGAAAGAGCTTTGTTCATTTTCAATAAATCTAATTTTGGGGAGATATGGAAGATATAATCACTCCAGTTATAGGCCACAAGTACCTTTTCCTATTTCTTTGTCCCAGTGTTCAGGACTGTTTTGTCTCTTCGTTGTTTCCCAGTGTTGAGAGAGCTGCAAAATCTTAGGCTCTCTTTCTTTAGGTAGTTTTCATTTTGGAACTTATAAATTGTATCACCTTTTTTTGGCTTTTAGCCAGTTTCCCATCTTGATAATTTTTTTCAATATCTTTATTTTCCTGTCAGCCTTCAGCTAATTTTCTGGTTATTTTCCCTGCTCTCCCTCCACCTCCTTCTGTCCTCTCCCTTTCCTTCTTTGCTTCTTTTGTACTTCCTTCCTGTCCTTCCCTCTCTTCTCTCCTCCCTCTTTTTCTCTCTCTTTTTGTTTTTTTCTCTGCTTTTCTTTTAGAGCCCTTGTTTTGAATTTCACTAGTAGAGCAACACACTGCTTTCTGTGCTTCGTAGGGTGCCTTTCACTAGATAATTAGTAGCCAGATGTTTCTACAAAGAATGTTTTAGCATAGACGTAATTTCTGCCTGCTTTATTCTGTGATTTTTTTCATTTATCAGAGGTGGAACTCAAAATAAATTTTTCCTTTTGTTGTTTAAGAAAAAATTGCTCGAGGCTTTAATGTTTGTCATTGATTGTTAGAGATAAGTGGGAAGACATGAGCCAGTTATTTACAAAATGAATCAGTAGAACTCTCTCCAACATCTGCACCACACTTAGCATGATTTAAGGTGTTGACTGGATCTTTCATGGATTGGAACCTAGTTCCCCTTATATCCTTATGAAAGTTATAAATAACTGGAATATATCTTATTATGCTAGTATATAATTTTATCTTTCTGTGCCATATTGAATGAATGGAAGAATATTCGTTTATTTGTATTTCTGATTTATAATTGAAAAACTGAATGTATCACAATACTTGCTACACTTATCTATGTATAACATATGATGCTCCAGCTTTTTTAACTGGAAAAATATTATTATATCCTGACAAGCTATAAGACTAATAACTATGCTTTTTTTGTTGCAACATCTGCATTGTCACTTTAGATAGTGGGAGATAAAATATTGTAGCCAAAAGACATGTATGTACCACAGCCTGCCCATAGAGCTACTACCTATTGAGGAACCGATGAGGACCTCTAAGTGGAAGATTTATTTCTAGATTACCTTTGCATGTAGTAATAGTGACTGTTTTTTTACAAAATATTGTAGGAGCAACAAAAGTAATTGCAGTCTCAGAAAAGAATGAAGTGAAACTGCCTGTTTTCCTGTTTCGAATTAATCTAGATTTTATACCTCTTGACTCAGTTACTCCATTAGTTTAAGAAGGGGCATGCTTTCCTTCCCAACATCATCCTTGAATCTAGCCTGACTTCAGATGTTGGCATTGCTTTTCTGTGGCCCTATTACCAAACTGATATCTGTGAACAAAATGTATGCATGAGGGGTAGTACTGAGATCCCTGGACCTAGAGTTTAAAGTCAGGACTTAAAAGTTATCTCTGCTGCTTCCTTGCTGTGTAACACTAAACATCACTTCCTCTTCTTACCTCCTGTTTCTGCACATGTAATACTAGGGGGTAATGCCTATTTAAACAGAACTGTAAGAGTCATTTGAGGTAATAAATTGCCTGGTACCTAATCACTTCCTGGTAAATCTTTATGTATTGATAGTCTTATAATCTTTTTTTTTTTTAATACTCTCATATAACCTTCTATCATTCATGTTTGGAGAATATACACTCACCCAACATCCCAAGCTCTACTTTCTTAGAGAGCTTGTAAAACCCTATATGAAATTAAAATGACCAGCAAATCCCCAGTTGTTCAAAATAAATAATACCAACTTTTTCATGTAGAAATGGAGACTTTAGATTTTTAGAACAGAGTAGTGCTGTGTAAATCATATTTGAAACAGATCACAGCTTTTCATCAGGATCCAGTTTTTGCTCTCCTTAAATTTATAATATAAGCCAAGGCTCTCAAACTGACTTAATCACTAATTCCTCTTCGTTTGACCAATATCTTAAATAAGTCCAACAAACATTTATGAGAAACTACATATTATGGAGGAGGTAGCCAAAGCCTCTTTAATAAGGAGTGTTAGCTCTCTTGGTAATATGGAGAAAGAAACTGACCCTATAATGAGTCATTATCGTGTCCTGCTAAGAATATGGGATGTCTACAGTTATTTCTCTGGGGGCTCTGTAAATTTATTCGCCCAGTTGGCTTTGAAAGAAAGAGAGTATGCTGTTTGACTTAATGAATTTCATGGATTTGTTGATATTTCTTAAAATGAACTATTGGATAACGGCTGTGGCCACCTGGCTGTGGAAAGATTCCTTTCACAATAGATCTTAAATTGATTTCCATTTACTATACTGTTTATAAAACTTTAAAAATGTAATTTACAATTTACTTCTTGATGATTTAGACCTGGCAAGATGAGTTATGATGGATTTTATTGTATCTTTTTCTTTATTTCAGTATTCAAAAGAATATTGTGTTAAAATTTTAAACATTACAGGCTCACTGTAAAAGCTCAACATTAGATAAATATGTAAAGCACACTCCCTAACACTCACATAGAGCAATTGATTCTTTTGTGTCCAAGAAGTTCTGTTTTAATATGTATCTTTATATGTGAAGTCTTGGTCACATGAGCTTGTTAGGTATTTGTTATATAATCTTGTTAGATTATCTGTTACATAACCTTGTTAGATCATTGCCGAACCCAAAAGACCAGATTCATTGTCACTATATTCATATTTTCTACTTAAGCTTTTCTTAGTCCTCTAAGTTTATCCTTCTCTCCTAATTTGCCTGACATTCACAAAGTTATTAAGAATTATGAGCTTTTATATGCCCTTCATGATCTACTGGTTAGGTCTACTTTTTCTGATGACTTCTGAGGCATTAGATATTATCACATCAGGTGTATTAGAGGTTCTCCTTCCTTTGTTTGTCTTTCCAGTCTTTTTTAGACTAGAACTCCCTAAAGCATTGAGGCTGTAGAAATCTTTTACAAATTATAAGTTTTGCACTGACCTGACTCACGAATATCCTCTTTCAGGCTCTCTTGTATCCTTCCATTTTTTAGTAAATTAAGAGTTTATAGATGTTCTACTATAGCAAATGCTTATTTTGTTCCTTAAACATACTTCTGTGAAAAACAAATGAAGAAAAGAATGCTGTATCTCTGTTTCTATGCAGTCATGTGTCTCTGTGTGTATACAGCGCACATGTATTGATACTTGTTTTTATTTTCTGCATGTGGATAGTTCTTCTGCGTATCACACTCTGTTGCCCAGTGACTACCAGATAATGTAAATTATTATTGACATCAGTATGTCTAATGGGCAGATAAGTAATGTAGATTATCCATATCATTGCATCTGCAGTGATATAAAGTGTAAGATTGTAGAAAATTTACTTACAATTTAATTCAGGCCTATTGCTCAGTTACCTTCTTTTTTCTTTTAAGTTTTATTTAGTTTTGGCTGCGTTGGGTCTTTGTTGTTGCTCTCAGGCTTTCTCTAGTTGTGGCGAATGGGGGCTACTCTTCATTGTGGTGCAGGCTCCTCATTGCGGTGGCTTCTCTTGTTGCGAAGCACGGGCTCTAGGAGCACGGGCTTCAATAGTTGTGGCGCATGGGGTTAGTTGCTCTTTGGCATGTGGGATCTTCCCAGACCAGGGATCAAACCCAGGTCCCCTGCATTGGCAGGCAGATTCTTTACCACTGCGGCACCAGGGAAGTCCCTCAGTTTTTTTAATTTGCCTTTATTTGGTACCCAGTTCTATGTATAGAAATTTGAATTTGAGTATTGTTTTTTCTTTTTAATTTTTTTTAATTTTATTTATTTATTTATTATTCTTTTTAATTTTTATTATTTTTTCTTTCTTTTTTTGGCCACACCACACGGCTTGCAGGATCTTAGTTCCCCGACCAGGGATTGAACCCATGCCCCCTGCAGTGGAAGCGTAGAGTCTTAACCACTGGACTGCCAGGGAAGTCCTGAATTTGAGTGGTTTTAAAATGTTTATGTAGTAAGATATGATTAAGCTCTTGCTGTTTAAAAAATTCTACTCTGGACTTCCTAGGTGGTGCAATGGTTAAGAATCCACCTACCAATGCAGAGGACACGGGTTCAATCCCTGCCCCAGGAAGATAGCACATGCCGAAGAGCAGTTAAGCCTGTGTGCCATAACTATTGAGCCCATGTGCCACAACTACTGAAGTCTGATCGCCTAGAGCCTCTGCTCCACAACAAGAGAAGTCACCAGAATGAGGAGCCTGCGCACCACAGTGAAGAGTAGCCCCCACTCACTGCAACTATAGAAAGCCCGTGTGCAGCAACAAAGACCCAACACAGCCAATAAATTAATTAATTAACTAATTAATTAATTTAAAAATATCTACTCTGAGAAATAGGAATAGACTGTTAACTGGTTTGATGTATCTGGTGGGTTACATTTAAATCTTACAGTGTGATTTTTAGTGAGTCTAGAATTCTAAGATCAGACTTAATGGTGACCTTTTAAAGGCACAACTCCCATAGACAGTTTACTCTATGACAACAAAATGTTTGTCAGATGGAGCTGCAGGTCGCATTGGAAATACAGTAAAAATGTGGAAACCAAAGCCATTCGTTGTCATTACTGAAAGCGGCTGAGCTACATTCCTACCAGATGGTGGGAAGTAGTTTCATGCAAGGAAGACATTATATGGTACTGTTCTTAATATCTTATGAATAATGTGCTTACTTTTGCCCTGGAATTTTTTTTTTGCTTCAGAACGTGATTGTCTACTAAATTCTAGTTTTATATTCATTGGTTAAGTAAATAAAGCCTATAAACTCAAGGATTATTCAGTAAAGGATAGAAAGCTCCCCAAATCACTTTGGGTTTAGAAGTGTGATATTCTAAAAGGTACTTCAGTAGGTCACACAGAAAGCTCATTTTCTGTTGTCGTTTTCATAGGATGCTTTCACGTGCTTTCCTCCCTCAGTGTGTGACAGTCCTTGAGAGTCTGTAAATGTGTGCTGTCAAGCTTGCAGTCCTTACAAGAGTCTTTTTTGCTTCTGGGTATTTTATTGTTTGTAAATATTTCTATGCATAATTTTTAAATTTAATGATATTAATATTAACAAGTTTTCTATAGTGAAATATCAGTGTCAGAAACTTATCTTAAGCCCTTCATTTTAAAAAGTGAGTCTTCTACCTATTAGGCACAGAAAAATAATTTGGAAAAGAAACTTTCAGAATAACTTCCTTTATTAAATTCCTCTGTTCCTGCTTTCTGCTATAGCTAAAAAAATTCTGGAAATCAAGCAAAATTTTCAGTGATTTGATTAAATACAGTATAGTTTACATGGTCTGTCTCAGCAAACAAGGCTATTCTTTTTTTTTAAATTAATTTACTTATTTATTGGATTTTTTATTTTTTTATTGGCTGTGTTGGATCTTCATTGCTGTACACAGGCTTTCTGTAGTTGCAGAGAGCAGGGGCTACTCTTCATTGTGGTGCAGGGGCTCCTCATTGTGGTGCCTTCTCTTGCTGTGGAGCATGGGCTCTAGGTGTGTGGGCTTCAGTAGCTATGGCACATGGGCTCAATAGTTGTGGCTCACAGGCTTAGTTGCACCGCGGCATGTGGAATCTTCCTGGAGCAGGGCTCGAACCAGTGTCCCCTGCATTGGCAGGCAAATTCTTAACCACTGCGCCACTTAGGAAGTCCTGAGGCTGTTCTTTAAGAAGGGTTTCTAATAAAGTAAGAAGCCAAGTTATTTCTTCTTACACTGGAGAGGAGATAGCATAGTAGTTAAGGGGATAGAATTAGAGCCAGGCTACGAAGTTCAAATCTCATTTCTGCTGCCCCAGTTTCCTCTGCTGTAAAGTGGGGATAATAATAATTCCAACCTCTTATGGTAGTCGCAAGGATTAAATAAGTTAATATATATAATATATGAGAACAGTGCCTAGCATTTGTAAGTGCTGTATATATGTCAGTTGTTTTTTGTTACATGTTGTGCAGCTCATGTTATGTGTTATATATTATAATTATCAGAAGTTTCCTACAGTAGACTTTTATGCTACTTAAAATTATAATTAAGAACCTTTATACTCTTAACATTTAAAAAATAATCACGCTATGAAGTGAGAATGCTGCTCGCATTGTAAGGTGGGAGAGCTATTCCTTCACCTCATCCTTCACCTCATTTCTTAGAGGAAAAAACAAATAGATGCCTGTTGTATATATCCCCCTTAATATACATACGCTTGGTAAATTTGTAAGTCTACTCTTATGTTTATGAATAGAAAACAGCTATGTAATAGATCATTTAAATTATATATGTCTTCTATAATATTATCATAGACTGTAACATTTTTAGGAAATTAGGTAGGGTTTGGCTCCCTTGGGAAAGAAATATTGAGCCTGAAAAACGTATTCCTTTTCCTGGATCATTTATATTTAGAAATAATAATGGATTTTGTTCACATACTTGAAATATCAGTTAACACCACAGTTGCATATATCTCTTGAGTTGGTTTTATGTTGACCAAACAAATATGAGGAAGATGTAAACACACATAAACATTCATTAACATTTAAACATAAACATTCATTAACTTTCCATTTATAGTTGAATTTTTCATCCATTAAAATTTATTTCTAGTGAATTTGTTTACTAGAAAATGGGCTCACAGCTGATATAAGGAGGTTAATTATCTTCATGGTATATTAACACAAACAGGTGTTTTATTACCCAACATTTTGTAAACTTCTAAGTGACAGGGATTGATAACAGTAAGTTGTTATTGTTACATAATAACCACCTGTAACAGTGTCAAGGCCTTGTGCTGAGGGGACACCAGATCATCACTAAGTTATGTCAGTTTTGTTTTTATATTAGGAGAGATATAAGATTTTCTGCACCTTTGACACTTGATAATGACCAGAAGCCCCTGTTTCTCAACTAACTTGATCATCAAAAATTGGTGCAAGGAATTAAATTTGTTTGACAAGTTGTTTCTCTTTTCCTTTTTTAGTGGATTAAACAGACCTCCAAAGAGGGTGAAGGGAGAAGTATAATGGGGATTCTGTTGCTGCCATGATAAAGACAAACTCAGGGTGGGGGGGGAGCTGGGGAGAAATTAACCAGAAATTCAACAAATTGGAGAAAACCATTAAAGAATAGCTCCAGAAATTCTTTTTTGTGAGAAAAAGTTAAAATAGTATTTCACTCTTGTTTTACAGAAAAAGTTATCAAAGTCTTGAACAGTTATCAGCTGAAGTCAGCCTTTCTCAGACTTCACTGGATCCAAGTCAGTCACAAGAAGGAGATGGAAAACAAGACACTTTAAATTTAATCAGTGGAGGTAAGAAAAAAAAATCTATTTGAAAATTACATTTTCCTGCACTGTACATACTTTGGTTGCAGAAAATTGCTAAAGAATAATAGTGACATTTCTCTGATGCATGCTAGGAATTAAGCCATTATGATTAAAAATGGTTTGCTCATGTTTTTTCTCATGTGTTTGTAGCTAACCTTCTCAAAAGATATTCTGTAATTGTCACATTTATTTATGTATATATGTATGTATGTATGTATGTATGTATTTTTGGCCATGCTGTGAGACATGTGAAATCTTAATTCCCTGACCAGGGATAACACCTGTGCCCCGGCATTAGAAGCTTGGAGTCTTAACCACTGGACTGCCAAGGAAGTCCTGTAATTGTTGCCTTTATTTCCTCACTTCCTGTATTCTTTTTTACCCACTCCAGTTTGGCTTTTGTGTCTCTACCACGCACTGTAATGACTTTTATCAAGGTGACCAGCCACTGCCACATGCTGACGTCAGTCCTCTGTTTTCATCCTGTTAAACTTGTCAGCAGTTTTGTTTTTCTTTCCCTTTCTCTCTCTCTCTCTCTCTCTCAGCAGCTTTTGATCCAACTGATGGTTTCCTCATTCTTGAGTCACTTTTGGTACCTCATTTTCTGAGTATTCTGAAAAACTTGGGGAATAAACATAAAAGAGTTTTCTTTTTGCAACTGTACTTTAACCACCCCTCTTTCCATTGGGTTGCATCTTCCTGAACAACCTCTTGATCCAATTTCATAACTTTTCAGGCCACTTTCAATTATATGATCACATTTCAGTTTCTGAGATACAATCTATTCATTTCTAAACTTCAGTAGAATAGTTGATTCAAAATTCTTTTCTTTTTCACCTGCCAGTATAGGCTAGATCTGTGACTTTGGCACTTTGGATTGGATAGCTGGTACTAGTGTGATCTGGTGCTCACATATTTTGCCTCTCCTTCTTCCTACTTCCAGCCTGCTGGTGTGTGTGAGGGCTAGGGAAAGACAGACAGTTCTTTCCCTCGGAGGAACCTGTATTCCTCTATGCCTCCTTTCTTCTCTGTCTTTGCAATTCTTCTCTTGTCCATTGCAATAAATGACACCACCACAGGCATTATCCTAGACGCTACTCTTTCCCCTTACAACTGCAAGCCAGTTTATTATCAAGTCCTGTCAGCTTCCCATGCAACCCATACTGTATACATTGATTCATCATCTCCATTACTATAGCTCTAGTCTAAGCCACCTGGATCAAGCCTCTTGGATGGATTACTTTTATCTCTCATTCTTGCCTCCTCACAGTCCATTCTCCATATAGTGACCAGTGATCTTTGAAAACATAAATCAAAATATATTATACACGCCTTAAAATTCTGTAATCGCTCTTAGTGACAATCTGAATAAAATCCAAACTGCTTATCATGGCTTCGTTCGTGATCTTGGCCTTGCCAGCTTCTGCCTTATATCATCCCATTCTTTGTTCTCTACACCACAACAAACTGACCTAACTGTTCCTCCAAACTGGTTTCTGCCTCAGTTATCTTTACAGTTGCTTTCCCCACTGCCCTGAAACTACTTTCTTAGGGTCTTTGCATGGTAACTTCTTTATCAGGTCTCTGTTCAAATATCAGCTCTTTAAAGTAGTTTCCATTGGCTGCCATACCTTAATTAACCACCCATCTCCATGTCCACCCTATCCTAGGTACTTTACCATATTGCCATTCATTATATTATGATTCTTGTATATAACTTCCCACTAAAATGTAAGCTTCATGAGGGTAGGGTATCTTATCTGTATTTTCACCAGCATATTAGAGTCTGACACGTAATAGACAACCATTAAATTTTTGTTGATAGAGTAATATATAATGAATGAATGTCATAGAATGAGGGGAACAAGGTATGGGTAGTATAAAAATTCAATTAACCAGAAGTGTCAGGCAATGGGAAAATTGTGTTAAGATTAATTTTCTGCTTCTTTTAAGATGGCTGTTGAAATGTTCCCAAAGGGCCATAGTCTGTTTTACTAACTTAGTAAATAGTGTATATTAACTGTAAATGAGTCTTCTTTTTGATGATGTGGATAGTAAAGATAGCATATTAGAGCCTCTTAGTGACACTAATGTAAATGGAGAAGAGTAAACTGTCATTATTTAGAATATGTATATTTAAGAAAACTAATTCATACTATGAGTGGATTTACTTTTCATATAGAGATACATTTATTTAGGATTTTAATCTAATTTCTAATTATAAGCATTTTAATATTAATAAGACAAGATTAATAATGAATATTTTTATACTGTAAAAACAAATGTATGGAGGAGAAGGGAGGGATGAATGGGTGGAGCATACAGAGTTCTTAGGGCCACGAAACTACTCTGTATGGTACTAAAATGTTGGATACATCTTATACATTTGTGCAGCTCACAGAATGTACCACATTAAGAGTGAACCCTAATATACACTGTGGACTGTGGGTGATGGTTAGTGTTTATGTAGGTTCATCCACTGTAACAAATGTACACTTCTAGAGCGGATGTTAATAACAGGGGAGACTCTGCACGTGTAGGGGTAAGAGATATATGAAAAATCTCTTGTACCTTCATGCTCAATTTCTTTGTGAACCTGACTACCCTAAAAAAAATAGTGTGTGTGTGCATGTACACTTTAAGAATTCAATCTGGTTCTTTGAAAAGATAAACAAAACTGATAAACCTTCAGCCAGACTCACCAAGAAAAAAAGGAAGAGGCCCAAATCAATAAAATCAGCAATGAAAAAGATGTTACAGCCAACAAAACAGATACACAAAGGACCATAATAGATTACTGTGAGCAACTGTACACCAGTAAAAGGGGTGACCAAGAAAAAAATGGACAAATTTCTAAATATATAATCTCCCAAGACTAAACCGGAAAGAAATAGAAAATATGAATAGATGAATTACCAGTAATGAAATTGAGTCTGTAATTTTAAAACTCCCAACAAACAAAAGTCCAGGACCAGATGTCTTCACAGGTGAATTCTACCAAACATTTAGAGAAGAGTTAACACCTATTCTTCTGAAACTATTCCAAAAAACTGCAGAGGAAGGAACACTTACGAACTAATTCTATAAGGCCAGCATCATCCTGCTACCAAAACCAGACAGAGCTACCACAAAAAAATTAAAAGTGACAGACTAATATCACTGATGAACATAGATGCAAAAATCCTCAACAAAATACTAGCAAACCAAATCCAATAATACATTAAGAGGATCTACACCATGATTAAGTTGGAGTTATCGAGGGGATGCAAGGCTTTTTCAGTATCACAAATCAATCAATATGATACACAGCATTAACAGAATGAAGAATAAAAACCATGTGATCATCTCCATAGATACAGAAGAATTTTTTGATAAAATTCAATATCCATTTATAATAAAAAGTCTCCAGAAAGCAAACATAGCAGGAACGTACCTCAACATAATAAAGGCCATACATAACAGACCCACCGCTAACATCATACTTAATGGTGAAAAGCTGAAAGCATTTCCTCTAAGGTGAGGAACAAGACAAGTATGCCCACTCTTGCCACTTTTATTCAAGATAGTTTTGGAAGTCCTGGCCATGGCAGTCAGAGAAGAAAAAAATAAAAGGAATCCAGATTGGAAAGGAAAAGGTAAAACTATCATTGTTTGCAGCTGACATGATACTATACATAGAATATCCTAAAGACGCCTCCAGAGAAGTGTTAGAACTCATCAGTGAATTCAATAAAGTTGCAGGATACAAAATTAATATATAGAAATGTTGCATTTCTATACATTAACAATGAATTATCAGAAAGAGAAGTTAAGGAAACAATCCCACTTACCATTATATCAAAAAGAATAAAATACCTAGAAATAAACCTACTTAAAGAGACAAAAGTCCTATACTTGGAAAACTGTAAGATGCTGAGGAAAGAAATTGAAGCCAACAGAAACAGATGAAACGACATACTGTATTCTTGGATTGGAAGAATTGATATTGCTAAAATGACCATACCACCCAAGCCAATCTACAGATTCAATGCAATGCCTATCAAACTACCAATGACATTTTTCACAGAACTAGAACAAATAATTATAAAATTTGTGTAGAAACACAGAAGACGCTGGATAGCCAAAACAACCTTGAGAAAGAACAAAGCTGGAAGAATCATGCTCCCTGACTTCAGAGTATACTACAAGGCTACAGTAATCAGGACAGTATGGTGCAGGCACAAAACCTGACACATAGATCAGTGGAACAGGATGGAGAGCCCAGAAGTAAACCCAGGCGTTTATGCCCAGTTAATCTACAATAAAGGAGGTAAGGGGAAAAAAAAGACAGTCTCTTCAGTAAGTGGTGCTATGAAAACTGGACAGCTACATGTAAAAGAATGGAATTAGAATTTTCTCTAACACCATATACAAAAGTAAACTAAAAAATGGCTTAAAGACCTAAATATAAGAGCAGATACTATAAAACTCCTAGAGGAAAACATTGGCAGAGCACTCTGCCATAAATCACAGCAATATATTTTTTTTATTTGTCTCCAAAAGTAAAGGAAATAAAAGGAAAAATAAACAAGTGGGACCTAATTAAACTTAAAAGCTTTTGCACAGCAAAGGAAACCATCGACCAATTCAAAAGACAGCCTATTGAATGGGAGAAAATATTTGCAAATGATGCAGCCAACAAGGGACTAATCTCCAAAATATATAAACAGCTTATGCAGCTCAATATCAAAAAAATAACGCAATCAAAAAATGGGCAGAAGACCTAAATAGACATTTCTCCAAAGATGACATACAGATGGCCAACAGACACATGAAAAGATGCTTGGCATTGCTACTCATCAGGGGAATACAAATCAAAAGCACAGTCAGACATCACCTCACACGTGTCAGAAAGAATATCATCAAAAAGAACACAAAACAAATGTTGATGAGAATGTGGAGAAAAGGGAACCCTCGTACACTATTGATGGAACTGTAAATTGGTATAGCTACTGTGGAAAGCAGTATGGAGGTTTCTCAAAAAACTAAAAATAGAACTACCGTATGACCCAGCAATTCCACTCCTGGGCATGTATCCAAACAAACAAACAAACAAACAAGCAAACATAATTTGAAAAAATACATGCACCCCAGTGTTCATAACAGCATTATTTACGATAGCCAAGATATGAAAGCAACCTAGGTGTCCCTCAACAGATGAATGGATAAAGAAAATGTGAGAGAGATATATACATACATACAATGGAATACTAGTCAGTCATTAAAAAGAATGAAATTTTGCCATTTGCAGCAACATGGATGGACTTGGCGGGCATTATGCTAAGTGAAATAAGTCAGAGAAAGACAAATACTGAATGATACCGCTTATATGTGGAATCTAAAAAAATACAACAGACTAGTGCATGTAACAAAAAAAAGTAGTAGACTCACAAATATAGAGAACAAACTAGTGGTTATCGGGTGTGGGGAAATATAGGAGCAGGGGATTAAGAGGTACAAACTATTGGGTGTAAGGCTACAAGGATGTATTATACAACATGGGGAATATAGCAAATATTTTGTAATAACTATAAATGGAGTATAACCTTTAAAATTGTATAGAAAAAAGAATTCAAGTTTAAATAACATTAAATATAACTTACAGAATTTCCATACTCAAATATGCAATAAAATGATCAAAAAAAAAAAAAAGAGTAAAGGTTAGTCAAAAAATTCACCAATTGGAACCGAACAACAAAAAGGGCTATAATACATTTAGGATTGTGTAAAATGAAAAAATTTTTTAAATTTGAGGACACACATCCTTTCCACCCACAGCATCCTTACCCCGTTATAGTAAGGAACCCATACTTTGATACCCTGATAAAAAGAGGATTCTTTTGAATTAAAAATTTCATAAACCACCCAAATCAGCTAGCCCTCTCCACAGAAATCCGGAGGGAGCAAAAACTCTCTCTGTGCAAAATTACTGTTAAAGAAATCACATCAAATGAGAAAAACTATTCAGCTGATGACAACCTCCCCCGGAAAAACAATAGTTGAAACACCAGAAAGAACTGTAACCCAACTATAAAGTTTTATTAAATATCCTCAAACAAGCATTTAGAGATATAATAAAAGCATTTAAAATCAGAAATCAAAAACTAAGAACAGATGTTCAAGAAACAGGAAGAAATAAAGGGACAGTTAATTAAACTCTAGAAAGAAGTGGAAGAAAAAGGCAATATCTACCAGAAGTCAATATTAAGTTATAATGTGTCTGAGAAGAGTAGATTTGAATGCAAATGTAATACAGGACATTGAAGAAAAGCAGTAAAACAACTAAGAGAATGAAAATGAGATAAAGAAAGAAGTAAAATCAGTTAGGAAGTGGTTAAATTGGAAGTCAAGCAAAGACAACTGATCTTACCTATCAGTGGAGTTACTGAAGAAGATGAACAGTGGAATGGAACTAATACTGAAATCTGTAATCCAGGAAAAGTGTGTGGAAATAAAAGACTTAAAGATACCAGTTGATAAGGCTAACCTAGTACCAGGGAAGATTAATCTATAATCATCAACTCTAAGACATATCCAACTAAAATTATTAGACATTAACAATAAAGAAAACATTTTCAGGGCATATAGGTAAAACAATCAGCGTACAAGGAAAAGAGAATGAGAAACTAGCATTATAGTTCTCTAGTTTTACAAAGGTAACAACTAGAACAAAACTACAAACCTTCCTAAATAACATATAATTAAAACAAAATTAAAGAAAACTTATCTTGTAGAAAAAGAAACACAGCAAATATAACATCAAAATAATGTCACAGTTGAGAAAGAACAAAATCAAAAGAAATGTACAAAATAAAATGGCAAAACACATGTAGAGAAACATAGTAAATGTAGCATATATTTAATAATTATAACAAAATTAAAAGTTATTCATCCCAGCTTCCCCTTTGCTGAGATGAAGTGAGAGAGTAGCATAGACATATATACACTACCAACTGTAAAATAGGTAGTTAGTGGGAAGTTGCTGTATAACAAAAGGAGATCAACTCGATGATGGGTGATGCCTTAGAGGGCTAGGACAGGGAGGGAGGGAGGGAGTCGCGGGAGAGAGGGGATATGGGGATATATGTATAAATACAGCTGATTCACTTTGGTGTACCTCAAAAGCTGGTACAAGAGTGTAAAGCAATTATATTCCAATAAAGAGCTTAAAAAAAATATTCAGAATGACTAAAAAATGGACACAAGTATACCAGACAAATGGAAACACTGAGAGAGCAGAGATAGCAAACCTGATATCAGACACTTAGAGGTTAAACCAAAGCACATTAAACATCACAGAGAAGGACATATGTCAGTGCTGAAAGTCACAATTAAGATGTAACAGGATTATATACCAAATAATAGCATCCACTTTTATAGGACATATAAGGAGACACAGATGGAAATCCAGTGACAATAGGAGACTTTTTATACCATTCTCAGTATAAAACAAATGGATAAAAAAGTAAGGATATAAAAAACCTAAATAACATAGTAAGGTAGACCTAATGGATATATGGAACTTTACACTTGTTAATAGATAATATGCCTTCTTAAATGCAGATAAAACAGACACAAAAATCATCATAGATTAGCTCATAATGAAAATAGTAAATTCATGAAGTAGAAATATTTCACAGTGCTCTGATCACAATGCAAAAGAACCAAAGAATTTATTGATGATTTTTTTTTTCTTCAAAGGGGCCTTTCACTTAGGGATCAGTAAACCATCTGTTAACTCTTAGGCAAAAGAGAAATATAAGAAGCTGAAATTATGAATTTCTGAAAATTTTGCAGTGAAAACTCTGCATAGCAGACTTTGTGAGATTTACTTAAAGCAATAGTCAGTTGAAAATTCATACTTTTTTTACATTTATCTTTAAAAATGAAAGAAAATAAATGAGTTGTTTCCCAGCCCAAAAAGCTAGAAAAAGAATGACAAAGTAAATACAAAAGCACAAAGAAAATAATAAAGATAAAATCACAAGGTAATGAGATAGAAAAGAATATATCTAATTAATAAATGCCCATCAACAAATGAATGGATAAAGAAGATGTGGCATATATATACAATGGAATATTACTCAGCTATAAAAAGGGATGAGATGGAGCTATATGTCATGAGGTGGTTAGACCTAGAGTCTGTCATACAGAGTGAAGTAAGTCAGAAAGAGAAAGACAAATATTGTATGCTAACTCACATATACGGAATCTAAAAATGGTACTGATGAACTCAGTGACAAGAATAAGGACACAGATGCAGAGAATGGACTGGAGAACTCGAGGTTTGGGAGGGGGTGGGGGGTGAAGGGGAAGCTGAGACGAAGCGAGAGAGTAGCACAGACATATATGTATACTACCAACTGTAAAATAGATAGCCAGTGGGAAGTTGTTGTATAACAAAGGGAGTTCAACTCGAGGATGAAAGATGCCTTAGAGGACTGGGAGGGGGAGGATGGGGGGGACTCGAGGGAGGGTGGTGGGGGAGTCGAGGGAGGGAGGGAATATGGGGATATGTGTATAAAAACAGATGATTGAACTTGGTGTACCCCCCTAAAAAAAAAAAAAAAGAAAGAAAGAAACCTAATTTTATAAGTAACAGAGACCCAGATAATTCAATCATAAAAGGAGAAAGCACAAATAAAAAAATAGGGGATAAGTATAACCTGATAAATACAGTATGAAAAAGAAAAAGAAAATTATAGACCAATATCACTTATGGATATTGATATAAAAGTTCTTTAAACAAATATTTATTTATTTATTTATTTGGCTGTGCCAGGTCTGTTGTGGCATGCAGGATCTAAATTTGCGGCATGTGGGATCTTTAGTTGTGGCATGTATGATCTAGTTCCCTGACCAGAGATTGAACCTGGGCCCCCTACATTAGGAGCATGGAGTCTTTACCACTGGACCACTAGGGAAGTCTCAAAAGTTCTGAATGATGTATCAGTGAACAGAATCTAACAACACATAAAGAAATGATACACCATTAACAGGTGGATTTAATCAAGGAATGTCAAGTATTAATAGATCTAAGACAGAAAAGGTTATCTTCCACCGATGCCAAAAAGCCTTGGACAGAATTCAACACTTGTGTAATAAAAAACATTCAAGAAAAAAGAACTGAATAATACTTCCTGTACATGAATATGTATATAGGTGTGTATGTCTTTGTCCTAAACCCAGCATCTTACTTTATGGGGAAATGCTAAGATACCCATTGTTTCTACCACTATTTAACATTATACTGGAGGTTTAACTAATACATATAAAGAAGAAACTTCTAGGGACATGAGAATTGGATTTTGGAATTCATACCATGAACCTGGATAAATAATAACACTAAGACAGTAAAAGTAGTCCTGCAGAGTAGCAGAATATAAAATCATCATACAAAGATCAGTAGCCTTCACATGTAGTGCAAATAACCAATGAGAGACTCTATTGGTAAGTGAAAAAATTTAAATAGCAACAGAGAAGATAAAATATTGAGACACTGTACATTTCTTGTTAAACTTTTTCCTATCTCTGAAGAGCTATAACCATTTTTAAGAGACACAAAACCAGACTCAAGCAAATGGAAAGAAACACTTTTGAGTTTTCCCTAAGTTTATGTAAGGTTAACACAATCCCACATATACTTTAATTTTCTAATCTGGTAATCACACATCTAGAAATTTATCCTGAAGATATGCATAAGGAGTATGAAAATATGTACACACAAGGTTATTCTGCCCACTGAGTATCCGTTCACATTCTGTATTTTCCCCTGATTGCTTGTCACTTTAATGAATTTCTCTAGCTACCCCCTTTTTAAAATTTAACTTTTTATTTTGAGATAATTATAGATTCACACGCAGGGTTTTTTTTTATTTTTTGTTTATTTTTTTGGATGCGTTGGGTCTTCGTTGCTGTGTGAGGGCTTTCTCTAGTTGTGGCGAGTGGAGGCTACTCTTTGTTGAGGTGCCTGGGTTTCTCAGTGCGGTGGCTTCTCTTGTTGCAGAGCATGGGCTCTAGGCTTGCAGGCTTCAGTAGTTGAGGTGCATGGACTCAGTAGTTGAGGTGCATGGGCTCAGTAGTTGTAGCTCACAGGCTTAGTTGCTCCAAGCATGTGGGATCTTCCTGGACCGGTGCTCGAACCTGTGTCGCTTGCATCGGCAGGCAGATTCTTACCCCTGTGCCAACAGGGAAGTCCCACGTGCAGTTTGAACAGATAATACAGAGAGATCCATGTACCTTCACCCAGTTTGCCTCAGGGGCAGCATCTTACAGAGCTGTAGAACAATATCACATCCATGAAATTGACCATACAGTCTACTGATTTCATTCAGATTTACATGTATTCAGTAGTGTGTGTTTTTAGTTCTGTGCAGTTTTACCACGTGTGTAGGTTTGTGTATACACCACCACAGTCAAGACATGGACAGTTCCATCACTACAGGGATCCCTTTGCTGCCCTTTTGTAACCATAACCCACCTCCTTCCCAGCCTTGCCCTATCACTGCCCCTTCCCTAACCCATGACAAGCACTAATCTGTTTTCTATTACTGTAATTTTGCCATGAAATTATGAAGAGTATTATATAATGAAATCATGAAGAGTACTGAATAAGTCAGATAGTATATGCACTGTTTGGCTTGAATTTTTTCACTCAGCGTAATTCCCCTGAGATCTCTCCAAGGTGTTGTGTGTATATTCATTTCTTTTTTATTAATAAGAATACTCCATTGTATGGATTTACTATATCATTTTTGTTTTATTTTAAAACCAGTCTTTGAAGGATGTTGGGGTTGGTTTACATTTGAGGGCTGTAAAGCTGCTACTATTGACTGAATGCTGTGTTCCCCTAGATTCATATGTTGAAACCAAACCTCTAATATGATAGTATTAGAATGTGGGCATTGGGAGGTAATTAGGTATGAGGGTGGAGGCATCATGAATGGGATTAATGCCTTTAAAAAGAGACCCTAGAGAGCTCCTTTACCCCTTCAGTTATGTTAGGACACAGTAAGAAGACTGCTGTCTTTGAACCAGGAAGCGGATCATCACCAGACATTGAATCTGCAGACACCTTGATCTTGGATTTCTCATTCTCCAGAATCGTGAGAAATAAATTTCTGTTGTTTATAGGCCACCCAGTTTATGATATTTCTGTTATAGCAGCTCAAATGGACTAAGGTACTGTGAACATTTGTTTACAGGTTTTTGTGTGAACCTAAGTCTGTATTTCTCTGGGATACATACCTAGGAGTTGCTAGATTGTACAGTAGTTGAATGTTTAGGTCTTTAGGAATTTGCCAACTATTTTTCAGAGTGACTGTACAGTTTTGCATTCGCACCAGCAATGTATGGGTGATCCAGTTTCTCCACATCCTTGCCATCTTTTGGTGTTGTCACTATTTTTTATTTTAGCCATCGTGATGGGTATGCAGTAATATCTCATCAGGGTTTTAATTTGCATTTCTCAGATGGCAAATGATGTTCAACATCTTTTCACCTGCTTATTTGCCATCTGTATCCTCTGGTGAAATATCTCTTCATGTCTTTAACCTGTTCTCTAATTGAATTACTTCTTTTTAACTGTCGAATTTTAAGAGTTCAATAGATAATACTAAAACTGGTACTTGTTAGAAAACATTCAAACTTGGTGGGTAAAACTATACATTTTTTCATGCTCTCTCAACATAGGTTACTCTTTCAAGAAATATTAACTCTTGAGGAAAAAAATTTTAACGGAAGTTCAGCATTTCTTTTCCTGGCCTTTTCTTATATTGGATCCCAGTAAAAGTAAAATGAAATTTTTTAATTAAAAGACATTCATGACATCATCCCAATTTTATAATATTATTTATACCTACTTTTCAGTTTGAATGTAAGTTGGATGGTAAGTTCATTAAAATTTCTTTTGTGCTTTAGTGCACTGATTAAATTTTTATAATGAATATGTCATTTTTATAAACATAATAATGTTTGTTCCCGTCTAAAAACAAACACTGGAAGTCAAATACATCAAATGTGTTGTTCAAAGTGGTTAATTTAGTGCTGGAACTATAAATGATTGTTACTTTTACATATTTTATGCATTTTAAGTGAGAAATATTTACACCTCCATATGAAGAGTCTTAAGAAATAGAGATTTGTTACTTATTACTTGAAAAGAAGAAATTTCATCCTTGTATTCTAAAACTTCATTCAAGCCAAAAAGCCTTTTGTGCCTTTATATAGTCCCTTACATTCTTCAAGGATATATTTTAATGAATGATATAGTAAAAAGTTATAAAACAAAAAGCAATTCTACATTCCTCCTGATCTTTAAAAGAAATTTTTAAAAATTTTGTAAGTTAAAATACACCATAAATTATTGATAGATAGGGTGAGAAGTTGTCATTTTTTTCAAGAAGCATGTATGAAGCCCTTCATATGTGACAGGTATTATGCTAGAAACTACTAGCAGTTACCATATTTCATCAAATCACCACTGTCTAATTCCAGAACATTACCATCACTCAGTAGAGAAGCCCTATTGTACGTGTTAGCGTTTAGTCCCAATTCCTCCCTCCCCCTCCCCCGGGTAACTATTAATCTTTCTGTCTCTCTGGATTTGTCTATTCTGGACATTTTGTAAAATGAACTCATACAGTGTGTAGCTTGTTTTTGGTCTGGTTTCTTTGACCTAGCATAATGTTCTCACAGTTCTTCCATGTTGCAGCATTTATCAGCGCTTCGTTCCCTTTTATTCCATTGTATGGATGTACCACAGTTTGTCCGCTCATCACTTGGACATTTGGATCGTTTCCACTTTGGGGCTTTTGTGAATCCTGATGCTGTGAACATTCATGTACAAGTTTTTGTGTGAACTTGTATTTTTATTTCTCTTGGGTATGTAACTAGGAACAGAATTGTCTGGATCATATGTTTAACCATTTGAGGAACTGCCGAACTGTTTTTCGAAGTGATGGTACCATTTTACAGTCCCACCAGCAATGAGGGTTTCAGTTTCTCCACACCAATGCTTGTTATTGTCTGTCTTTTAATACAGCCAATCCTAGTAGGTGTGAAGTCGAATTTCATGGTTTTGATTTGCATTGCCCTAATGAATAATAATGTTGAACATCTTCTTCTGTGTTTATTGGTCATTTGTTTTCACCTTCAGAGAAATGTCTATTCACATCCTTTGACCATTTGAAAATTGCACTGTTTGTCTTTTTATTGTTTAGTTGTGATAGTTCTTTATGTGTATTCTGGATGGTAGACCCTTATCAGATATACGAATTGCAGATATTTTCTCCCATTCTGAGGCATGTGTTTTCACTTTCTTGCTAGTGTTCTTTGACTCACAAAGTTGTAAATTTTGACGAAGTCCTATTTATCTAGTTTGTCTTTTGGTTGCTTGTGCTTTTGGTGTCACATCTAAGAAACTATTACCTAATCCAGGGTCACGCAGATTTATACCTATGTTTCCTTTTGAGAGTTTTATAGTTTTAGGTCTTACATTTAGGCCTTTGATCCATTTTGAGTTAATTTTTTATATATGGTGTGAACTAAGATTCCAGTTTCATTCTTTTACTTGTGGATATTAAGTTGTCCCTGGACCATTTGTTGAAAGGACTGTTCTTCCCCTCATTGGATGGTTCTAGAACTCTTGTTGAAATCCATTAGCCATACATGTATGGGTTTGCCTCTGGATTCTCAGCTCTATTCTATGGGTCTCTGTGTCTGTGACAGTGCCACATTGCCCTTACTCCATGCCACATTGTCTTAATTACTGTAGCTTTGTAGTAAGTTTTGAAATCAGGACGTGTGAGTCCTGCAACTTTGTTCTTTTTCAAGATTGTTTCTGCTATTTGCGGTCCTTTGCATTTCTATGTGAATTTTGGAATCAACTTGTCATTTCTGAAAAAAAGGCAGTTAAAATTTTGATGGGGATTACATTGAATTTGTATAATTGATTTGGGAAACACTGCCATCTTAACAATATTGGACTCCAATCTGTGGAAATATGGGATGTTTTCCCATTTAGTTTAGCCTCGAGTTTCTTTGAACAATATTTTGTAGTTGTCAGTGTACAACTCTTGCACACTTTTGGTTAAATTTATTCCTAAGTATTTTATTCTTTTAGATGCTATTGTAAATGGAAATATTTTCTTAATTTTATTTTCTGATTGTTCATTGCTTCTTTTAGACTTTAAGCATAGGTTTTAAAAATTAATTTCATTCCTCTCTATCTACAGAAGGGAAAATAAAAGTGAATTCAGTTGTCAAGAACTTCTTCACGTACAGAGTCCATCTCTTCTGAACCATTTTTTAGTCAAAATTGTCAGTAGCTATGTCTTTCTTCACAGTATCGTTCTCTGTTCCAACAGTGAACCATTTCCTAAAATAGCACTCCACTGTTGTAGGGATTTTCTTTCAGATTATCGACAAGTATCCTGCACATTTTTAATGAAGACACTTTCCTGTTTGCCTTAGTTTCATTTTTTTCCTCAATTAGATTGGATGCTTCTGAAAATTAAACAGCATCTCTTCAAAGGCCACAGGAATTCCATGAGAAATTGAAGTTTGACATCCTAACAGAAATTCTGTGTGCTGCATGGATCAGTCACACCACTTGCCTATGCTCCAAAATTTCTCTCATCTATTCTGAGGAATTTCTTCTGCCTTCAGTTACATGCTGGCATGTGAATAAGCAGTTCTTTTGCATATGTCTCTAAGCGTCATCAACTTCCCGGGGGTTTTCTCCTTATTACAGATTTTTTTTCACAAGCACTTTTGTGTTGTTTTATAAGAAATTATGAATTGCACTGATTCCTGTAATGAGTATTTGTTTCAGTAATATTGTTTATATCCTGCTGTCTGTTTTCATGCTTTTCTATGAACAGACTCTTAATTTTAAGGGCAAATTATACTGCATTGTTTTGAAGGCATTTTAAGTGATGTATAAACACAAGTAACTCAAAGTGATATCAGTATGAGTACCTGTGACCAAGTTCATGTATGTTCATACAAAAAGAACTATGTCAAAACTCCCTCTTGGCCAGCTACAACCACAGCACACATTGATTCCAATGTTTTGAAATGTTATTGCATATAATGATGACCACTCATTTTCTTGACTGTTGTTCTCAAAAAGGTAACATGGTCCTTGCACAACGGCTAAGGAGTCTCTAGATTTTAAGGCATTCCTTAAAATTAGTATATATATTTACTTCTTCTTCATTTCTTCATTAACCCCTTCTCTCCCTACTCCAGACTTCTCTTCCTTATTATAATGGTGATAATCTCACCATTCACTTATCAATTCTCAAAATCTACTGAGTTGTTCATGGCCCCGCCCACCTAACATTTTGCCTTCACCCACTCCTACCTGTTTAACCTTCTGAAGATCTCTACACCTGTTCCATTCCTTGTGTTCCTTCTGCTGTTCACATGGTTCAGCCGCTGCCATAGCCTTCTTCCTGTTTTCACTGTATCCATTTTATTTCTCTCAGAGTCTTGCTTCACAGAGCCCTCAAATATTTAAAATATTGGGTTGGCCAAAAAGTTCCTTCGGGTTTTTCTGTAAGACACTACGAGGAACCCGAAGGAACTTTTTGGCCAACCCAGTACAAACTAAACATGTAATTCCCTTGTGTGAACGTCTTCAGTGGCTCGCTGCTGTGTGATCAGGAGTGTGATCTGGTTTTGAAGACCTGATTTCCAGTTACAACACAGATGTACGATTATGATCACAACAAGATCATCTCCAGGCTCCTTCACAAGAACTCTCAAGCCTCCTGTGCTGGAGTCTCATTTGTTGCTTGTAGCTCTCTGTACCCTGGGCGCTAATTCTCCCCTCTGTGCCTGTGTTCATGCTTTTCTCCTGCACGGCCTCGTCTGGTTTCTGCCTCCCTGGGCATGCGTGTCCACGAGGGTTCAGTTTAATGGTTACTTTCTCCCTGAAACTTCCCTGATTACCCCCCAACCCATACCTTCTGCTTTGGTTTGGACGTTTGTCCTTTGAGCTTCCACAATACCCTTTACTTATTGTTCTCACTACACTTACTGCATTTTATTATAATTTTCTGTTTGTGTCTGTTTCCACCATATACTAAGTTCCCTGTGGGCAGGAAGTGGTTTGTATCAATATCACTTCAAGATAGAGGACATACAGAGGATACCACTGTAAAGTGTGCTGGATGAATAACTTCTAATTTAATAACATTTGTGTCAGTACCATCTGAAGACTTGTATAGTCCAGACTCCATATCAAGACATTTAAAACAAAACTGATCTTTCTTGCTATAAAACAGAATCCATTTTCTGCTCCTGATGACTAAGTTGTTTCTGCTAGGAACTACCACTCTCCCAGTCGTCTGGGCTAGAAAGTTTCTTTAACCTTGACAAGTTCTTTCCTCCCCATATCAATAAATTGCTTTTAAAATGTCATTATTAACTCAAATTTTAACATACTTGTTATTTTTAATCCACTGTCGTAATTTCACATGTGTTTGGGTATATGCATATATGTATACATTAGCTGCTATTGACATTACAACAATATTGAAGAATATTTTGGAATAATCACCTATCAAACTCTACCTTAACACAGTTTTGCTTATTTCCTTTTATAAGCATAGTTGCATAGCTGCAGTAACAATGAACATAGCCATTTTGAATCCTTGTGCACCTTTAAAAATTTTTTTATTTTTAAGTGACGTGTTGGAATGAAGCTTCTTTTGGCTTTCTCAAGGGGGCCACACTGTCCTGCAGGCTCCACATCATCAGGATGTTCAGTACCCAGCTGTAGGTCTTTGAAGGCGGGGATCTGTAGATGCCCCGTGCTTTCCTGGCTGTGCCACTTGGCTCTGCGAAGGACTTCATGTACCTTGCCTTCTTCCCCCACTCCAACTTTCTGTTTGGGGTAATTTCAAACCTACGGAAAAAGTGGAAGAACAGGAGAATGAACACCGATCTGTACTTTACCTAGATTCACCAATCATTAACATTTTACCACACTTGCTTTATCTTGCTCTTGTGGGCATGTGCTCCCTCCATTTACTCATATATCCATGTTTTCTGTTTTGCTCAACCATCTGAAAGTAAATTGCAGATACCATGACGCTTCATCTCTGTATCCGTCAGCATGTCTCTCCTAGGGATAAGGATGTTTGGTGCAAAGCCACACCATTATGGTCTCAGGAAACTAAACCTTAGTACAGTGTTACCTGATAATTATTGAATATTCTGATTTCTCCACTTTTCCAGTAATATCATTAAAGCTTTTTTTTTTTTAGGTCCAGGATTCAATCAAGAATCATACAATGCATTTAGTTTTCAACCGCTTTGGTGTCCTTTCATCTAGCAGAGCACCCCCCCCCAACTTTTCTTTTTCTCTCACTTCACATTTATATATTTTAAGCTCTCAAGCCAATTGTTTGGTTAAATGCCTGACAATTTAGATTTCTCTGATTGTTCATATTATCATATTCAGGTTAAACATATTTAGCAAAAATACAACATAAATAATGGATCTTTTTCAGTGTGTCTCATCAGGAGGTCACTGTCCTTCTTGGACATTGAAAGACCCTTAAAAAGATGACTCCTGTGTGCTTTTGACATTCCAGTAATCTGTCACAGCTTCCTTGCTTTGTGTAAGACAAGATGTTCTGAGTTACTTTGGTATATATTTCATGCCTATACCCAGGATCATCTATTTCTCCAAGAAGTCCTACTTCCTTGCACCAGAAAATGATGTTAGAGAACATAATCTGGACCGTAGGGGTGCCTGTTGCAACTGGATTGGTCATTGTTTCTAGCCCTCTTCACTGGACAGTTGGGAATTTTTTAAAAGAAAAATATACCTTAAATTTATTTTATTTTGTAATTCATACATGAGTCAAGGTTTCTGTGTACTTGATTTTGTATTTTTATATCTTATGAAAATATTGGTTCCTAATTTATAGGAACATAATTATTTGCTTTTTCCTATTTTGTGTTTTAATTTCAAACTAACAATATCTGTATTACTAAAATAGGGTAAATTAAAATAGCTTAAGGTTTATTTTTAATTATTTTATCTTGAGAATATATCCCAGGGTTACTATGCTTAAAGTTCACCTCTACTCTGTTTACTTCATTTCATAAGTAACCATTTTATTATTTTAAAATTATCTTTTATTGATCTTTAAAACATATGCAAATTCAAATAAATTCATGTTCCTGTTTAAGATAAAAGGTAACATACTATGCACTATTTTGCACTTTGCTTTTTCCACTAAGTAGTGTATCCTGGAAATCACGACACAGCAGTACATAGAGATCTCATTCTCTCTTACAGCTGCATATTACTCCACTGTGTAACTATGCTAGACATTTAGATGTAGTCTTTTGCAATTACTGTTATAATCTTTATATTTTAAAAATATGTGTAATCTAAGTATATACTCCCAAAAAATTGAAAACAGGACTCGAACAGATGCTTGTATGCCAGTGTTCATAGCAGCATTAATTCCAGTAGCCACAAGGTGGAAACAACGCAGATGTCCATACAGATGAATGAAAAAACAAAATGTAATATATACTTACAATGAAATATTATTCAGCCATAGAAAAGGAATGAAGTTCTGATATATACAACATGGATAAACCTTAGAAAACATTATGTTGAGTGAAATAAGCCAGACACAAAAAGGGCAGCTGTATGATTCCACTTTTAAGAATGAATATAGGATGGGCAAATTCAGAGACAGATAGTAGATTAGAGGTTTCCAGAGACCAGGGGTAAGGGAGAATGGAGAGCTACTGTTTGAATAGGTAGGGATTTTTTGTTTGGGATGATGAAAATTTCTGGAAATAGTGGTGATGGTTGCACAATACTATGAATGTAATTAATGTCATTGAATTGCACAGGTAAAATGGTTAAAATGGTAAATTGTATGTGACATATATATTTTTAATAAAGAAAATAGTTATATATACATACATACATATGTGTAATTAGCAGTAAATCTCTTTAAAACATCGCAGGTCAGTAATGAATTACAAATTTGGGAGAGACTATCCAAAGCAGTTGAGTTCCTGGAGCATTTAGCAAGAACTCCCAGAGCTCATTTTGGCCTGAAATACGTCTCTAAGCTTAGACATTAAAAGGGCTCTTGAAACATTTATATCTTTTGATCCTAGCATAAGATAATAAACATTTTAAACCTGAATGTAACAATTACTCTTCCATACCTTTTCCTAACGCCATATTATTTTCCTGTATTTTATTAGTCAGCAAAACTATGAAGTTAACAGTCATCTTTTGGTATCTGTTCTCATTTTACAAAGGAAAGAATAGGCTCAAAGATGCCTTTCCCCAGGTCACACAGCTTTGAACATAGGAGCTCTTTCGTGTCCCAGTGCAGTTCTTACTGAATCATCATTCATTAATTGCAAAAGTATTTAATGAGTGTCTTCTGTGTGCTAGCACTGGGAATGTAATGATGTCACAACAAATTCCATGTCCTTTCTGAGTCTGTAGTTTAATAGAAGTCTGAGCCCCACAGTTAACATACAATATGATAAGGTGGGTTAAAGTTCAGCCACTGTGAGACACTGTAGAGGGGCTGTTTGGACAATATGTAATATTCAGAAACATTTGATGTCTGGTTCAGTTTACACTTCTACGACCACGTGAGTAAAACCGAAGTTTTCACTCTTGTTTTGGAAGACTGTGAATTTTCAAAGACCTTATTTAGCCTTTCACAGCCTCAGACCAGCCACTTAGAGCGGGTGTGTGCACACTGTGGACTGAAACTTATTCATCTCTGGGAGGAACTTGTGTCCCCAGCTGCGGAAACAGAGCTGCCACCCCCTCTTCAAGGGCCTATAAGTCCAGCACGTAACAATATTCCTCACGCAGAGTAGTTGCTGAATAAACATTAAGTGAGTAAAAACTCCTCAGATCTAGCCCTCCAACTGAATAGAAGCAGTTCTGCTTCTACTGTATTACTTCACCTACATACGGATTTCCTGGTATTTCTGTGGCCTGGGCATAGGTACTGTTATTTCAGTTTTTTGTTATTCTTTACTAATTGAATATGACCATATCCTCCAAAAAACAAAAAGGGTAAACTTTTAATTTTTGTTCTAAAACGTCTCAAACTTCCACTATCTAGAACTTTTACAAGCAGCACAAATAATCCCTCTGTAATGTTTTGATAAGAGTAACATTGCAGCTACTGAAAGATCAAACATGTTAATATATGGGTGTTAGCTTTTATAGTTAGATATGTTTGCACTATTTTGTAGAGTATGTGAGGTTTTAATGGTTTTAGGATCTCACTGGTATCATGCTTTAAGGGCAATAAAATGTTTGTTTCATCCTAATTTTCAGGTAAAGAAGATACGCCCTCACTACTTGGCCTCTGTGGGTCTCTAACATCAGTGGCAAGTTACAAGTCTCTAACCAGCCTAAAGTCTAACGACTACCTAGCAAGTCCGACAACAGAGATGACAAGTCCAGGTCTAACTCCATCCTGAAAAATTTTATGTAAAAGCCAAAAGTTTTTATGTTGCAAATGTTCTATTTACGTAAGTTTGACTGCTGGGGAACCTTTGGAATTTTATATTGTTCTGGCACATGTCTGGAATTCTGTTGCTTATATTAGAGAATTGAATACACTGCACATAAACTTCTGAGTGAAAAAACAATGATGCTGCCATTTTTCATTTTAAAATTCTTGTATTTGTCACTGAGGACGTTGAAAAATGAATAGACTTAAAAAAACTTTCAGAGATCTTCTCAATAATCCATTGCAATTGCACATATTTATTATTCAGCTTATTTTCATAGATTTAAATGTATCATAATTGCCAGAGATTAAGTTCAAGGTTTTATTCTAGAGACTTAAGCTAAGTATTTTCTTTTGCTCTTTTACTCAGTGATTAAATTTTCTAAAAATGGCTATTTCATTTTTCATGAATTTCTTCCCAGGTTCTGATGTTTAAATGCCTTGTCTTTAAAGTGAAGAGAAAGGTTCTCAGTTGCAGCTTCACAATGGCTTTTTCAGTTTTTCTTTAACAGTTACCATTTGGCATCAACCTAACATTCCACCTAACATTTATAAATTTTGAAGGATGTGTCTTTAGGCCGTTACTTAAATTTGTTAGGGTCACAGGGAAAGTATTTTACAGTATTTTAGACCATTTAGGTAAAATGAATAAATTTCTAGTTTTGATTTTCCCAAGATTTTCTTAAAAGTTTATCAATTTTGAAATTGATCGAATTTATGTCTCATAAATTGGAAACATTTAAAAATGTAGAACAGATGTTGAAAAAGTATTTTATCAGGAAAGATTTCAAGTTCATTTAAGGATTTGAGAAGCTTTTAAAGTAAGGGTCTGTAGGCTAAACACCATACTTAATGTCTGACATCCAGTGCTGTTTTTCTCCCTTGTGTGCAAGAATGAATTGTGTCATACATGCTTTACAGCTTCTCTCGTTAATCATGCCATAATATCATTTTAAATTTGATGTTAATGTTAAAAACTACTGCACTTCCACAGGTAAAAAATTAGTTTTTTTTTTTAAAGCTATGAGTCATCTTTTAAATTTTTGCAAATTTTGGAACAGCTGTACATTTTGTCCCTGAAAATTCCACCATATTGAAAGAGAAAATCCATGAAGTATATTTTCTATAGTAATATGATGAAAACGTGATCAGTTGTGCCAAAGAAGTTTTATATATTGTTTACATGAAGAGGCTACTACAATACTTATTGGGGACTTCATATGCTATTTTTATTTGTTAATAAAACATTACATTCAAACTTAGTAACTCTGACATACAGAAAGAATGTTCCTCCTAAAATATTTTGAGAGGAGACAAGAAGCACTTATTACAGTCAATCATTCTTTCTATTAGAAATGTGTGTGTGTGGTGGTTCTCTGCAATATTTAGAGCTTTACTCTCATAATTTGGAATTTAAAAGGCTGGTCTTATAAGACAGTTCAAACAATGTCATTTCAGGGACAAAGAAGGCCTGGAAGCCCTTAAATTATTTTAGACGTACCAGAACGTATCCAGAGCTTTATTCCTTTAGCTTAAGGCTTTAGTACTTGTAGTAATGCAAATACTCCTGAGAAATGGTACCTTTAATCTATTCTTAATTCTGTATAACTTTATTGTGAGTGAGGTATCTAAAGCAATTTGTAATCAGCATGGGGAATGGAAGGGAGGTTTAAATGAAGACAAAGGAAACCTTGGGAGGAGAGAATGAGAAATGGTTAAGGAGGGGAACTTCAAAAATTTTAGGCTGGCCTTAAGCACTGTTGCTGCTTTCCTAACAACTACCAGAGTGTTTAAATGCTTTCATTCATGAAACACTCTCAAATGACATTTATTATCCTTCAGTAGTTAAAATGTTAAATTTTTTCCACACATTTTTATAATACAGAAAGGAAATACAAGATTCCATAATCAAATTTTTCAGATTTGTCTAAATGTGTACAATAACTTGTGCATCTTAACATGCTGCTAAATGCAGATTTAAGCATTACATCTGAGGATAGTGACTTTTCCTCCTTTCTTGGAGCTCTTGGTATAACATTCATCTGCTAATGTGACTTCAGGTTATTCTACACAGTTCATTGCACACTGGTTATAGAGGTAGTTTGTTAATGCTTGCATGAGGTATGTCTCAACTTTAATTTTAGGTGATAGTGTTTACTGTTCGCACACCCTCCTGTAAATACAGTGCTGAACTCTATGCTACTATTTCCATGTGTATTTTGTTGCCTTGCTATACGATACTTGTTGCATGTATATTAAACATTTTATACCATGCAGCAGTAGTCTTATTTTTTCCTTGACAAAAAGTTACTTGATTCAAGTTGTACATTGTGTTTCAACAAATGTGGTACATGTATATTAACACCTAATATACTAATATGAAAATGGTTTTGGAGAAATCCTCATTTCGTATCAAATTAAATACTTTTCCTTTTTTAAAAAATGACATCATTAAAATTTGTCAGTTTTAAAACTGACATGTACTGAAGTGGTACAATACAGCAGTGGTTTTGGCATTGTTCTGATTTAATTATATAACAACCATGTTTGTTTTCTCACCTGTAAAGTGGAAACATCACCATCTTCTCAGCACCTATGTGATGGCATCAGGATAATGTCAACATTAAATAAAATCATATGTATAGGTTCTTAAGCGGTAGGTACCAAATGCAAACTACTATTAATTATGATTGACAGAAACCTTAAAAATCCAAGTAGACTAAGCTGGTTTTTATTTAAGTCATCTTTATTAGATTTACATACAAGTTTTCTAGTGGTTAAAAATGTTTCTCAAATTTACAACTTATGTAAATTCTTTGTTAAATTTCCTATTGTTGGTTACAATATCCAGTTTTGATAAACGAGTACACTGGATTACTATGGGACTGTCACATGACTGCTCTGAACATCAGGGCTCTTATTTTTTTTAACTAGTCCACTTTGCCCTTCTGTAAGCGAAGCACCGTCTGTTTTGCTTTACCATTTGTTTTTTTTTTTCACTGATAGGAGAGGGAAGATAAAATGATACCCATGTCACTGTGGCACCTTTTAAAAATATATTTTAGTCCAAACCAAAACTTGTTTTTAAATAGATCACCTTATTATAAGTCCCGTTTTTCACACTGCCAGTTATTTTCCTAAAACCCAACTAAAACTAAAGTTTAACTACACAACACTTGGCTTTAATACATGACACATTCTGGTGTTTTCTGTTCTATGCTATGCTAAACTAAGCTTTCCCATTTTCTTCCAATTAAAATAAAAAATACTGCTCTTGGGGGGAAAACAAAGCACAACTCTGTAACTTTTAGGGCTGTGCCAGAAATACTTCCTTGGTTTTCTCTTGCCTTCTTGTTCCTCCTTTGGCAGACAAGGCCCCGTGGACTCCATTTCCAGTCTGGCCACTGGTGCTGAACACCACTGCCTGATTGAAAACTCCCAGCCTCCAGGTATGTGTAATTGGATCGCCTGTCCTCATCTTAGAAGCTTTTCCTGACCAGTCCCATCGCCCCAGGTTGAGGGGAGGATTCTTCAGCTTTTCCATTACTCTTTTGCAAACTTCTAGCAATCACAGCTGACACCTCCAGGCCAAGTGAGAGTATCTGAAATGTCATCTTATCTCCAGTACTTTTTATACTGCCTACCACATAAAAGGTCTCAGTAAGTGTTGGGTGATAGATTAAAACATAACAGTAATTTATTTTTAGAAATTCATTTTGGAAAAAAAATTCAAAAGTGATACACTAAACTTTCCCACATCCCTCAGATTTGTGCCCCAGAAAAAAAAAGGTTAGAATTTAAAGGAGTCAAATGTGACTAAATAAACACAGTGAATAGTTTTCCTAGAAATAAACATTTAATTCCATGTTACTTTTTTAAAAAGTCAAATGTGTATTATATGAAAGGTAGCAAACATGTAATACTTGAATATGACATTTTTCTTAAAAAATTTAAATGTGGGGACTTCCCTGATGGTCCAGGTGGTTGAGACTCTGCACTGCCAATGCAGGGGGCAAGAGTTCAATCCCTGATCGGGGAACTAAGATCCCACATGCCATGCAGTGCGGCCAAAAAACGATGAAATGAAATACATGAAATGAGATAAAAATGGCTTAAAAATTTTTAAATGTGTATGTTAGAAATTGTAACATTAACAGAATGAAACTGTTTCCTTTCAGAAACATTACCAAGAATACAATTTGCAGCCAGACCCTTTTCAGTTGCTACTATTAATGCTTCTTTACCGCTTAAGTATAGAGAAAGCTTCAATTCAGCCTTCTTTTCATTCAGATATATGTAATGTACGTTAGAAAAACTGTAGGGAATTAGATTTATTTAAGTTATTCTAGTCATAAAATAAGAATCTTCCACACGTGCAGTCAGTAGTGGGGCAAGGGAAGTATTAAAAATTTTCCCTTCTGTTGTCTGTGACATTAAGTTGAAATATGACTGTTCAAAACCTGAATTTTTCTGCCTTTTTCTATCAGTTATCAAAAAGAAGCATAGCAGAACCAAGGTAAATTTAAATTTAATACTGTTAAACCTCAGTGTTCCAGATAAACTTTCATGTGTGTGTTATATATGTGTGTAGTATAGCATTAACATAATGATTTTATATGAAAATATTTGGCTACAAGCACAGTGACAATTTTAAGAAAGCACAAAATATTTTAATGAAAATGTAAGTCAAAGTTACAAATATTTATGTTTTTATGGATATATATGTTGCAAACTTAAGGTAAATCAACCCAGGATAAAATAAACACAAAAGGTTAAATACAAACCCTATATAGTTTATTTCTGGTGAAACAATTTTCTGTTATATTAGAAAATACATTAATTCCTCTACCAACATTACAGCAGATTTGTCTCTTAAATATATTACTCTATTTTAGGGGAAAAAATGCTTCACATTTTCATAAAATACACATAGACTGCAATAAAGTGCTTTTTCTTATGGGATACAGATCCTGAGAAAAACAAAAATATTAAAAAAATATTGTTTCTTGAAATCATATGCTTTTTATTTCATTCTTAGATTCATAAACTAAATTACTTGGGCATTAGCCTCCAGTGACCAAAAGCTCTTTCTTCAAGGAAACTGCTGCCTGTTTAGTTCTTGGTCTAGCATACTAATGTGAGATGTGTAAAATCAAGGGACATTTTGGAAACATTCTGTGACTGTACTATATTAAATAACCTAGAGGACTCCACAAATAGTGACACTTGTATTATAAGACAGCTGAAACATCATTTTTACTAGTCTGAATACAATTTGGTTTTCCACTGCACACTCAAATTTGACTGAAGTGAACATTTAATACAGTCAGTAAAAGCTCCCTTTCTCTTGCAGAAACAGTAGATAATACAGGGCCTTTCAGTCATCAAAAACAGCAGCATCAATATCACACAAATTACTATATTTTTGGTTCATTACGATAAAACAGCCATACCTTTGACTGGAGAAATCCTAATATTTGTGAAGCCTTACAACAATAACAAGGTAAAACAAAACACCAAATGCATGTGAATTAAAGAAGACAACTAATAGGTAATATTTGGTACATGTGAATGTTATTTAAAGGCTGCCTTCCATTAACTACTTTGCTGAAATACTTAAATATCTATGTGCATGATTTAAATGTGTATAAAAGACTTGGGAATTTTTCTTTTAGACTCTGTACATCATTCAGGAGACAATTCAAAATGTTCTGATGTCTCTGACACACTCCCAATAGGATTAAGTTACGCTGAAATTTGTATCAAACTCTGAGATTATTGCTTCCAGTGTAGAATAATTTTTTTTTCTTTACAAAAATGCTTAATGGTTAAGATTTCTGGAATATCTTTTTCAAAATCTCAAAAATCAGGATAAAATTTTTATTTTAAAATTAGGATTATGATTTAAATGCAAAGTAGAAATATACTATTCATTTAAATTATAGATAAGAAAGATATAAAACCAATGTAAGAGATGGTGAAAAAAAGCTCTTGCCTAAGATTTCCATCTTATTATTTGGTCATGGTTGTTATTCCAGGTTGAAACAGCATCTCTAGTATTGCTGTCTTCGCGCATTTTGTTTCTGGAAAAAAGACTTTCCGAATTCATATGTACTGATCATAACAGCACAAGCAGGAGCAATTTTAATTAAACGAGGAATTAGGCCTGAAAGAGAACAGAAAAAATTCACAAATTTTACTTTATTTTTTAAAGTGTAACTTACTTGGTTTCATTCCGATAGTTATCAAATTAAGTGAAGTGATATACGAAATACCGTCCCATGAAATGGTGTCAAAGAACAAGCCAAACTGCTCACTCCTCACCTCCTCGCTTTAATTCCATGTTACTTGATATAGAAATATCGATAGTCAATCTACTGTTATTTAACATTTTAAAACTTATACCAAAGATATTTAGGAGGAAATAGTAAACATGGAATATTTTCAATAATCTACTGAAAGAATTTAGGAATGTGATAGATTCAAAAGTAAAAGTAATCATTTTAGTCAGCAATTTGGTAAAGGAAATATTTTTACCTGTAAATAATCCAGCAAATCCATTCTTAGCAACGATGTTCTTCATTATAGCCCAGGTTGACATTTGCAAAGGCATAGAAACTAAGTGTTAAAATAAAAAATGATGCTATTATAAATTACCACTTAATGTCTAATACAGATAATACACATAAAAGAGTGTTTATGGCCTTTGGGGTATATCATTTCATTACAGGAAGAACATATCTGTTTACCAAAGAGAGCTATTTTAAATCTTTTAATAGTTGGATTCATTAAAAAGAAAACATTTTAAAGGTAGTAAGTTGTAAGGTACACAGGACCAGATGCAGTCAAGGAAGAATATACAGAAGGCGCCCCCTGAACTCATGTGCGTTTCTTAAGCTTGGTGGTATATATCCTTTATAGTTTTTCCCACATCTTAAAAATCTTTCATAATGAAAAATTTTAAAGATGTACAGAAATCTTCATGGGGTTCCCAAAGCCAAAGTGAAGCCCTGATAACCATTTTTCATTGAATTTTTATTGCATACATTTAAAAAAAAATTTTTTCCAAAAAGAGGTTTTTGAGGAAAATAGCTCCTTCTCCCTAGTGAGGGCCTGCTTGATTAAAACCTTTCCACATAGATATGCCAGTCTTGAAATAAAATCAGCCCTGTCTCCTCCAAAGGGAAGATTTTCCCTGTAACTAACAGTAATAACTCACTTATTTGTAACTACTCAAATATCTGGAACACAGGAAGAAACTAATTTATATATCTTTTGAAAACAGCAAAAACAGATGTTACTGAAGTTCAAAGATAAACTTCACTGCAATGAGCTGTTCATACACAAGGTTCGCTTACCTTCATTTTACACAACGATTATAAGCAGCTGGCTTAGCCCACAGACTACTAGGTACAGTAGGTGAAAAAGCGTCTGCTAAGTAGTAGGCATGCTACCATGTCAACACTGTGACAACTGAGGACTTCAAAGTCTTGGTTTGAGACCAGTGGATGATGGGCAAACATTTATAAGTTATCCTCACTAGTTTCTGAGAGCTGCATTATGAAACTACAGTGATCAATGTGTGCAATGACGACAACTCTCAGTCATTAAGAAAGATTAAAGTATGCATTTTTAAGTATGCCTAGGAAAAAAGGGAAAAATTAGAGAAAGATATCTTTCAAAAATACCTTTTTAGAATTTGTCTCAATGTAGAGGGGCTCATTATGTCAAATTTCTTTTATATAAAATATCAGATTCTCTGACTATAAAGATAAATGAGGCCTTGTGATTTAAGAAGCTAAACTATCAATATAAGTAGTGTAAGTATAAATACAGTAATTACAGCAACCCAACAGAAAGGACACATTTTAAAACCAAGAACAAAGTGTTTATGACTGAAATTTAACTTTCTAAAGAAAGTCCATGACAAAAACTTTACAAATTGGTAACTTATACATCATGTTTAAGTTATTTCATTTAAATTTTGGAAACAACTGGTAAAAGAAAGGAGGCCAAGTAGCTGGGTATTTCTAATCTTCTAGAACTCAAGTCCCAAACTGGTCTGTATTTTAACAGTAGGGTGAAATTAATGTAAAAGGGAAAGAACAGAAAGAGTTCTCAACTGGAGGTAAGTAAGCCACAGCAGAGCTCTTAACAGAACCTCGAAAGTACCTCCTGCCTAATGATCCAACGTCAAAGAGCTGTTACTACAGGTGGCAAGCAGCTTCTTACACTGGAAGGAACAACTGTACGTGATTATTAAATATTTCATGCATAGACAACAATAAACACTCATCTACTGACCATCCAAATTTATCAAATCCTAATGTATGTTTCAGAAACAATAGAACGCCCACTTCCAGTGGGCTTGTTACACTTTCTATAATGGCAGAATGGATCTGGTAGAAGCAACTAAGAGTACACGTTTGTTCTAGAAGAAACTACAGGTTATAAAGAAGTAGATGGGATAATAGGCAGAAAAAAACACATCAAATAGAAGGGAAGCTAAAAAAATAAAAGAAAAAAAAGACAATGTATATGCATACTAATGAAACAAAATGCACCAAGAGAAAAAGGTTTCCCAGTAGTTTCCTCTCCTTCACCCTGGTTTGCCTAGATTTATTTGAAAGAATACTTACATAATTTAATCTTCTCTATAGCAGGTATGAGACAACTCATGGCAGGCAGAATACACAGGCTTTAAGATTTCTTAAATTTTTTGTTTAGGTTTAGAGCCTTTTTTTCTGGGTATTCCATGCTAACAGTATATTACTTTAAGTTAAAGAGTAAGGCAACAAAGGAAAAAAATTCTGGTTTTAGATATTCCTAACTTACTATCTGGAAAGAAAGTATTTTTCATGGCATCTTAAAAATATCTTACATTAATTAAACTTACTTTTCTGACCTTCGTATATCCAAAGTTGTGTCTGCTTTTGTGTTTTTACCACGTCAAATGGCAAAGTTACAACAGCTGCAAGCTAACAAAAAGTAAAATTAATTTAAATCTACTTATAAATTTTTCCTAAAGTATTTATATTCTTCTAATTAGCACATTACTTAATAAGGATAGTAATAAAAATCATAACTAAACTGAAACATAAAACGAAACCAGAGGAGTTTAAAGATATGCTTCTGTTAAGGAAAACAGATAGTATGTCTTACGTATCCCTCTCAAAATTCAGGAGTAAGTAAACAGTCTCAGAAAAGTTCCCCTATTTTCCTGAGGCCACACAACGAGTAGTGGCAGAGTCAGAATTCCAACCAGACCTTCTCTGACTCCAAAACCAATATTCGCAGTTTCTGATGCTCCTGTGTGTTCCATTATTCCTTTACTACATATGAAAGTAGAATACATGTTTTAAAGCAGAAATTCTCAAGCATCTAGTTAGCATTTAAAATTTTCCAACAAATGTTTTTAAAATAAATATAATTTAAAATTAAATCTAAATAAAGACAAGGGAGTTTGAACTTTTAGTCCCACATACCTTTTCTTTATGGGTTTCAACATATCTATCAGATGTAGCTCACAAGTCACATTTTTAATTACCTCAAAATGAATCAATTTAACAATTATTTTCATGATCAAGCAAGGAAGGTTTTTTCAAAAAATAAATTCCCTTAAGAATGTCCCTTATTTGATATAACAACCATGCAAAAGTAAAACCTGGTCTCTATTTTTATGCTTCCCAACTCACATTTGGCCAATATAATACCCTTTAAAATCAGTTATATTATTTCACCTGTCAATGTTAAAAGATTTAAGTTCTTGAAATCAGTTTCAAAGATCTCAGGTAAGATAAAATCAATTGTTTCTCCATCTCCACAATCTAACACATACAGTTGTCCCTTATCATCCAGGGGTATTGGTTACAGATACCCAAATCCACAGATGCTCCAGTCCCTTATAGTATAAGGGCATGGCACAGTCCGCCCTCCATATCTGCGGTCCTACACCCATGCATTCAACAATCAGGAATCCAGCTTCCTGACTTCAAACTATACTACAAGGCCATAGTGATCAAGACAGTATGGTACTGGCACAAAAATAGAAAGGAAGATCAATGGAATAGAATAGAGAACTCAGAAGTAAGCCCAAACACATATGGGCACCTTATCTTTGACAAAGGAGGCACGAATATACAATGGAAAAAAGACAGCCTCTTCAATAAGTGGTGCTGGGAAAATTGGATAGCAACATGTAAAAGAATGAAATCAGAACACTTCCTAACACCATACACAAAAATAAACTCCAAATGGATTAAAGACCTACATGTAAGGCCAGACACTCTAAAACTCCTACAGGAAAACATAGGCAGTACACTCTATGACATCCATCAAAGCAAGATCCTTTTTGACCCACCTCCTAGAATCATGGAAATAAAATCAAGAATAAACAAATGGGACCTCATGAAACTTAAAAGCTTTTGCACAGCAAAAGAAACCATAAGACTAGAAGGCAACCCTCAGAATGGGAAAAAATAGTTGCCTATGAAACAACGGACAAAGGATTAACCTCCAAAATATACAAGCAGCTCATACAGCTTAATACCAAAAAAGCAAATAACCCAATCCACAAATGGGCGGAAGACCTAAACAGACATTTCTCCAAAGAAGACATAGATGGCCAACAAACACATGAAAAGATGCTCAACATCACTCATCATCAGAGAAATGCAAGTCAAAGCCACCATGAGGTATCACCTCACACTGATCAGAATGGCCATCATCACAAAATCTGGAAACAACAAATGTTGGAGAGGGTGTGGAGAAAAGGGAACTCTCCTGCACTGTTGGTGGGAATGTAAGCTGGTACAGCCACTATGGAAAACAATTTGGAGGTTCCTTAAAAAACTACAAATAGAACTACCATATGATCCAGTAATCCCACTCCTGGGCATATACCCAAAGAAAACCATAATCCCAAAAGAAACTTGTACCATAATGTTTATTGCAGCACTATTTACAATAGCCAGGACATGGAAGCAACCGAAATGCCCATCAACAAATGAGTGGATAAAGAAGATGTGGCATATATATATACAATGGAATATTAGCTATAAAAAGGGATGAGATGGAGCTGTATGTAATGAGGTGGATAGACCTAGAGTCTGTCATACAGAGTGAAGTAAGTCAGAAAGAGAAAGACAAATATTGTACGCTAACTCACATATATGGAATCTAAAAATGGTACTGATGAACTCAGTGACAAGAACAAGGACGCAGATGCAGAGAATGGACTGGAGACCTCGAGGTTTGGCGGGGCGGGGGGTGAAGGGGAAGCTGAGACGAAGCGAGAGAGTAGCACAGACATATATATACTACCAACTGTAAAATAGCCAGTGGGAAGTTGTTGTATAAAAAAGGGAGTCCAACTCAACGATGGAAGATGCCTTAGAGGACTGGGACAGGGAGAGTGGGGGGGGACTCGAGGGAGGGAGGGAATACGGGGATATGTGTATGAAAACAGATGATTGAACTTGGTGTACCCCCCCCAAAAAATAATAAATAAATAAAAAAAATTTAAAAAAAAACAAAAAACCAATCAGGAATCCAATAGGTTGAATCTGCAGATGCAGAATCCCCGAAAGGGACGGCCAGTGGGATATCACAGGTAGCAACAGTCTGGTGTGAGCCTGACGCTTTCTAAAACATGATTTAGGCTATCTTGTTTTCTGACCAAAAGCCTGGATATTTTCCCACTGATGTACTTTTTCTGTTGCAGAGACTAATGTTATTTGATAACAGGCAAAAGGCAGCAATATTTTCTAAAACATTAACATTTTTAAAAATAAATTTTCTATGTTTAGGCAGAAGTAGTAAAATAGAGAATGTTCCTTCATCATTACTAGAAAGCTCGGACAACATCCTACAGCCATTATTCAACTCTTTTTTTTTTTTCTTTAGGCAATAAAGCATTAAGTACAGAAATGGTTCTACAATTCTGTTATCTCTTAGTAGAAATAGTGCTTGTTTTTCCTCATTCATGCTGGATTATGATATAAATAAAATACAATTAAGTTACTTTTAATACCTCACAAATAAGAGATAATGAAAAGATTTTGCTGACATTCTACTTAAATTGTTAAAAAGAATTGCTCTTTTGCCTCAATAGGTTTATACCCTGCTAGGCTTGACAGATCTCAGACCTGGGAATATTCATGTCTAAATTTTGAACACCATCTCAGGGGCTGCCTTAGCCTAGGTTTTCTGACACAGTAACTCCAGGATTCTTCTGCAGGTCTCCATGACTTTACTATACTCCTTCACTCCTGTTTTCATTTGGTTCCAATAGAACAGCACATCACTCTGTGTCATCACAAATTCATTTTCTAAGTTTGTGGGTATAAGAAGGCTCTTTGTGGCCAAGGTCATGGTGATATGAGTCTGCATAAAGGAAGTCCACTGCACACCTTTTCATTACATGGAGGGGTGGCAAAAAGTGAACTCCCTATTACTCAAAAATGGTCGAGACTTCTCCCTTCTGATTGCAATTTTTGTTAAAATTCTTTTAAGAGGTATTCAGTCAAATTGTTCCCAAAGAAACAGTAATTAGCAGCAAAGGATGAAATTACCTCTATTCAGTCCAATTATACAAATGAGATGACATTATAAAATATTAACTAACCAGATCTGGCATTTAATGACCAAAAAACTGCCAAATACTTTGTAAAGAATAAAGTACTATTTAAATTCTTATCATTATCAGAACAAATCCAAAAGTTTTTCAGAAAAATATAATGTATTTGTAATATAAAAACACAGATATAAAATGCATTTTAAGATATTTCATGGCTAGTAATTTATCTTCAAAATAGGGTTGTAAATACTTAGAAAAATTTTAAAGCAGTGCAGCCCTGAAGTGCTACCTCAGTAGACATGAAATGCTACATAATATTTTGTTCTGCTTTAGTAAGACAATTATCACTCTTCTGGAATATTATTAAAAACAAAAGAATAAACTTACAGAACCAGATAATGCCCCTGAAGTAAAGTTGATCATAAATGTCGGTTCATATAAACCAGACTTCGCACACAACCACGTCTTTAAAACTTCATAGTTATACCAGTACATCGCTATAAAAAAAGAGAAGGAAACGAACAGACATTTAGAAATGAAGTATTTGAAGAAAATATTTGAGGAATATTACACATTAAAGAAAAAGATTTCTAGTCTTGACAACCGTGCTTTCTGCTTAGACACAAATTCTCAGTAATATTCTAGTCTTAAAAACAAAAAAACTATGCATTAGTAAAAAGTAGGACTTTAATTTAAAAACCTGACAAGGACAGGAGAGGAAACGAAAAGTACAGTCCCATCTCATTCATGAACACTGATGTAAAAAATCCAAAAAAAAAAAAAGCCATAAGTATTTCATAAAAGATCACACACTCTGACTAAACTGGGTTATCTGGTGAATGCAAAGATAGTAAATATAAGTGCTTACACATATACATACAGCTGATTCACTTCGTTGTACAGCAAAAACTAACACAACATTGTAAAGCAATTATACTCCAAAAAAAAAAAAATGCTTTCGATGCCATATACCACACTAACAGAATTGCAGGGTCATCTAAAAATGATGCAAAAGCATTCAAAGAAATTTCTTACAAACCTGGGAATAAAAGGGAACTTCTTCAACTTGGTAAGGGACAGGCATCAAGAGCTTATAGCAGAAATTATTATTAATGATGAAACAACAGAACCGTTTCCTTCAGAATGAGGAAAACAACAGAGATGGAACACTGTGGTTGCTACTACTCAAAACTGTATGTACTAAGCAGCACAGTAAGTAAGCTCAGTACTTACAGAAAAAAATAAGCTATAACTATTAAAAATGAAGAAATAAAGTAGTTATAATTTACATACTGTCTACACAGAAAACCTAAAAGATAGGCAGACAAATTAGAACCTATAACAGTTTTATAAGTAGCTGAATATAAGTTAACAAAAATCGACTGTAACACTGCAATAGCCAAAAAGGTGTGGAAGACTTTTGAAACAGATCTTTTAAAATAGGCACGAAAAGCTGCAGGTGAGTGCTTGTACTTATAAATTAATCTTAGAAAAACTAAAAGACTTTCAAAGAAGAGTTATGTAATAAAGGAACAGGGGGCTTCCTAGGTGGCGCAGTGGTTGAGAATCCGCCTGCCAATGCAGGGGACACGGGTGCGATCCCTGCTCTAGGAAGATCCCACATGCCACGGAGCAACTAAGCCCGTGTGCCACAACTATTGAGCCTGCGCTTTAGAGCCCGTGAGCCACAACTATTGAGCCCCTGTGCTGCAACTACTGAAGCCCACGCGCCTAGAGCCCGTGCTCCACAACAAGAGAAGCCACAGCAATAAGGAGCCCGCGCACCACAATGAAGAGTAGCCCCCACTCACCACAACTAAAGAAAGCCTGCACACAGCAAAAAAAGACCCAACACAGCCAATAAAATAAATAAATTTATAATAAAAAATAAAAATTAAAAAACCCATGTCTTTACAAAAAAAAAGAAATAGGACATTCCTATGGCAAAAACAAAAAGGTAACATCAAGTTTTTTTATTATGCACTTAGCCTAGGGTTAAGCAAACTGGCCAGTGAAACAGATGTATGCATACAGGAAAATCTGGTATGACAGAGGTGACACAACAAATCGTGGGAGCAGGTGTGGTTACCCAGTAAGTGATGCTGGGATAACTATCCACATGAGGGGAAGTGCATGCTTACCTCAGCCGTAATCCCCAGTCGGTTATGGATAAATAAATGGCCAATGACACAGAGTCCAACCTCATTAATAACCAGGGGAATATAAGTTAAAGTGAGATACCACTTTAAATTACTAGATAAACAAAAATTAAGAGCTCTGGCAATAACAGTGCTGGTGAGAGTATGAAATGAAGCAGCAGGAAGCTGGCAGTTGTGATCTGCACAATCACTTTTTGAAATTACCTAAAAAATTAAAAATGTGTATATTTACATGAACCAGCAAATCTAAAACTGGAGAGATTCATGCACACATACACTAAGAGACTGTTAAAAAAATGTTCACAGCATTGTTTACTTGTTTACTCATACATAAAGAAGAGTGAAAACAAAACAGTTGCACATAAAAACAAGAATCTTTTGGGACTTCCCTGGTGGCGCAGTGGTTAAGAATCCGCCTGCCAATGCAGGGGACTCGGGTTCAATCCCTGGTCTGGGAAGATCCCACATGCCGCAGAGCAACTAAGCCCGTGCACCACAACTACTAAGCCTGTGCTCTAGAGCCCACGAGCCACAACTACTGAGCCCTCGTGCCACAAGTACTGAAGCCCACACACCTAGAGTCTGTGCTCCGCAACAAGAGAAGCCCCCGCAATGAGAAGCCCATGCACTGCAACGAAGAGGAGCCCCTGCTCACCACAACTAGAGAAAGCCCGTGCACAGCCAATAAAAATAAATTAAAAAAAGAAACAGTGAATCTTTTACGAACATTTTTGAGTAAAATAAGTTTTAAACCTCAAAAATAGGCAAAACTAAATAACATTGTTTAGCAATAATACATATGTGGTAAAACTACCTTTTAAAAATCAAATAATAATTCAGTGTTGTGGTTACCACTGAGGATGTGACAGTGGACATAGGTGGTTTCATGATTTTTAAAACTGCAATATTCTAAAAAAAAAAAAAATTACAATATTCTAATTCATATATTGTGGTGATGTCACAGGTGTTCCTGTTATTAGTGCATTTCATAATTTATGTTACTTTTTATGTATCAAATATCATATAATAAAAAAATGAGGAAGTACTGGTCTACACGTCTATCATGTTTCCAAAAAAGCATCATTGAACACAGAAGGCTGAAGAAAAATACTAATGGAGAGGAAAGATACAGAGATGTGAATGAGAGTCCAAGAAAAGGATTAAATTGAAGGGAGAAAGTGGAATGTTAATTACAAAGGTTCTTAATAATTATTTCTTCCAGATTTTAAATGGAGACTTCTGAGATTCATGAGAGAAGTACTACTGAAGTATGCACGTTCTACAAGTTATTTGTTTTGCACTTCTTTTTCATGATTTTCTCCCTTTTCATAATTCAATGATTAGCACAATCTCGAATCTGACTTATAATAGTCCCTATAGGACACTCACTCAGTGGGGGAGATTTTTATCTTTAATAACTGAAAAAAGTAGGAGTCAACATACTTCACAGGTGGTCTTAAATATATTTAATAATATTTTGATTTGTAGTTCTTTACTTATCTTACTAATTATGACTTATTTAGAATAATTTTAACACTAGTTTGCATTATCTAAATACGAATACATGCCAATTAATGTTTAAAAAGAAATTAAACACAAAGAGAAAAGAAAACCAGGCTTGAATTAGAAACTGTTCATTCAATAAATATTTATCAAGATCTGAGAGCCCAACACTGAACGAGCAGTGTGTGGTCACCAAAGAAGATAACTTATCTTTAGCCTTAAAGGGTTTAAAATTCAGTTGATTTAAAAATGATATATAAGACAAAGTTACTTAAAATTGAGCAGATAAATCCTACCTGAAAATGGTACATCTCTAAGAACAGTAGGAGCCCAGCCCCTCCAGAGGGAAGTCCAACCATCTTCAGATACTTTCTTGGTGACAAATCGATGCAGTTCCTCGTAAGAAAAATTCTTAGATTGCATCTTGGTTCTAATCAATTCCAGTGGACTTATTACAGTTACTGCACCAACTAGTACAAACAAGCAAATATAACAAAACCATGTATTATGAAAACACACATGCAAAAATTAGTATTTCATGCATTTTTTTTCTTTAAAAAATTTTTATTTTATATTGGAGTATACTTGATTTGCAATGTTGTGTTAGTTTCAGGTGTATAGCAAAGTGATTCCATATATATACATGTATCTATTCTTTTTCAAATTCTTTTCCCATATAGGTTATTACAGAATACTGAGCAGAGTTCTCTGTGCTATACAGTAGGTCCTTGTTGGTTATCTATTTAAAATTTAGTAGTGTGTAAATGTCAACCCCTCATGCGTTTTTATATTTTAAAATTTTATTCTGAAATGTCTGCAAACCTTAAAATCAAACATCTAATGATGCCAACATATTGGCTCAGATTTTTTTCCTTGATAAAGGTATTTCACATACCTTACTCTTTCTGGTTTCAGCTGTCTCAAAAGCAGTTCCACAACCATTATACATCAACCAGGACTACTACAAACCTTACTGCACAGAGAAAAATGTCCTTCTGGGCAAAAGCAAATTTCCTTCTGATTAAACCCCAAATCTCAAAGTCTATAAGGAAAATGATGAAAGACTCTGGCATTGATTTGACATCTATGTGATATTATCCTAAAATCTAGAATCTAAAGTCTAAAATCTCAAACCTAAAATCTCTGCCCAAGATTTAACAGGGATGGGCTAATGCCATCTTGTTCTGATGGCAGTCACCCCACAGTATGACTTCTAGAGCACAGATATTAACAAAGCAGTACAAACCACAGTGCAAGATATGTCCTTACCGACACTCTATATTTTAAACAAATTCTCTGTGAATGTGAAAATTTTAAAACAAGCTTTAAGCAGAAATCAGAATGAAAATATAGTAAATGTATTACTTACGTCTGGCCACAATTCCAGCAACAACTGGTATGCAGCTTTCATTTTCTCCTAATTTAGATTTCAGAAGAGCGGTTAATTGATCATAGCAGGTAAAATAAATAACTGTGGCAGGAACTGCCATCACTCTGTAAGAAACATACAAATAAAAAGATTTGTACAACATTATCAAAAAGTTTAAACATATTATTAAATTATAATTAAATATAATTCTATTTTATATAAGTTGAAAACCACAACAAGTCAGCCATGAGATTAATTTTTCTTCTATTTAAAAAATTTTTTTTTTTATTTTTTTATTTTTTTATTTTTATTTTTTGGCACACGGGCTTTAGTTGCTCCGTGGCATGTGGGATCTTCCTGGAGCTAGGATCGAACCCATGACCTCTGCATTGGCAGGCAGATTCTTAACCACTGCGCCACCTAGGAAGCCCCAAATGTTTAACTTCGGCAACAAAAAGATGTAAAGTAGGTTTCTGCTCTCCAGAGATTTATATAGTAGTTGAGCAGGTAAGTTACAGAGCACCCAGACAGGTCACAAACAGGAAAAAACACGTCTCTGACTTACTCTGTTTCTGGTCTTCCTTCCCAACTACATTAAAATAACATGAAAATCACTAAAGTAAAAAGTACAAAAACAATTATAAAATACTACTGAACTGTGGACCATATATCATGCCTACTTGTAACTGAAAATAAATTACAATTAATGTCGCTGGAATTTAAAAATGCTATAATGTTGAGGACATTCCAATGACTTATTCTTTCAGATGAAAATATCAAGAGGGCGTTATTAATCAGACACAAAGTTGCAGTACTGTCATGTCACGTTTATGGTCTAACCAAAGGACAATCACAGATCACAGGTGGGAGTGCCTGGTACCCAACAGTGACAGTGCCGGGGAGGATTGAGGAACAGGACTGACTGCTGCTCCTAGATCTACCACTGACTATGACCGCAGGCACTGGTTAGAAGCTATGCCTCAGAACTGACTCATGTGCTCCATAAAAGGTAGATTAGAAAGAAATGAGGCAGAGAAAGGCAAGTTATTAACTGGAATTTTTACATTCAGCCTTACTAGCTTGTCATATTAATTCATGTAATAGCTAAATTAAAATTACCTGGAAAAGGAAAGTATACATAGCACAATACCTCTCATTATTTTAGTAAAATAAAAAGGCAAATGAACACTAAATTCTTAATTTATGAATATGAAAACAAAATTATGCTTGTGCACCAAAGACTGAACACAGCAGGCCTAGTTGCTCAAATCTGTATCTTAATGAAGGCCTATCTGCCTGCTTGACCTTTGGTCATCTCCAAGGAATGTAGCCCTTGGAATATTCCCTATAATAAGGTTTTTCTGTATGTCTGGAGTACTAACCAGCTTGTCTAGGCTGATTTGTGCAAATCATGTGATTTTTGGTAAACATCTGCTTTTTTGGGGGGTTGGAGTTTTGGTAATCACAGCTGGTCACGAACACAGAATGCGCCTATGTCATCAGCCCCCAACACAAGCCCTGGACTCAGATCCACGTGCTGTATAAGGTAGAAACGCTGCGTGTGCCACGGCAGCTCAGTGCTGGGAGAAGCAGCACGTGCTCTGCAATGTCAGGAGGGAGGGCTCGGGGTGCCTTCGCCTGGTCAACTCCTGTTTTGCCTTTTGCCCTTACTGATTCTGCTTCATGTCTTTTTCTGTAATAAACCACAGACACTGAGTATGGTCCTGTGAGTCCTTCCAGCAAATTATCAAATGTGTGGGTAGTTGTGAGATTCACAAAACAATGCTCTAGAAAATGAAAAACCTCTACTATTAAAAATGCATGATTTTGTCCAACCAGGATGACTGTAAGGCAAAACAAAACAACCACCATCATTTGATAGGAAAAATATTAAATTTCAACTTACAAGGTAGGAGGAAGGCCACTCCACAGGGATTTAATGCCCTCATTTCGAATGATTTTCAAAAAGGCATCCTAAAATTATAAAAGAAAAAAGTGGTCAAAATATATACCTGAACCTGACATACAAAAAAGTTTATAGTGATAATTGACGGGTAGTTTGAATCTTTCAAGCATTTATTTCTAAAATAAAAGCTTCTCAGATTTATGTATGTCCATTCTTTAAAAAGAAAAAAAGAATTTTTCTCAACTTTCAAACACAAGTAAAACATTTCTGGGTGACACTTCCTGCTTATAGAATAAAATCTATAAATGAAAAGAAGAATTCTGATTTCTGGTCCTACATGTAAAGAGCTTGGAAGTCATCACTTCCATCCTCACAACAAGAAAAAAGCTGAACAAACTGAAAAACCAGCAATTCCTCTTAGACTGATCAGGGAATTGAGGTCACAGGTCAAACTGCTGCCTTGAACACTGAAGACAGACAGATACAGAGACAAGAGACTCACTCATAGCTTACTAGAGAGAAGCCCAAAGTCAGAACCAGTGTCAAGAGGAAGTTTAAATTATATTTAAACTATAATTGGCAAATTGCTGGAACCTCAGTGTAGACTAACTTGAGAATCAAAAACTCTGAGGAGGCTACTACTACAGGAGGGTCCCTATGCTTTCATGACTTTTAGTCCATGAGCCCTCCCAGATTCTTACTGTGAAGATCAGAGAAAAATCCCCTCCTGCTTCCAGCAGGGTAACCAGTTTTGAAATATGCCCCAAACCTCTATTCTCCTTTAAAAAGCCTACACTCAAAGGAAACTATCTTACCAGAGACTATACCACTGGGGTCTTAACAAAACCTAACCAACCTGGGGCAAGGGAAATAAATACCCCACTCATACTCAGTAAAAGCCTAAGACCTCATCACAGGACTACAGAACATTTCCCTTCCTCCACACCTTGCCACCACATCAACAGGGCTCCTGTAAAACAGCAGGTGAGCACAGCTAAAAGAACTGCAAACCTCAGTTCCCATCTGAGAAGCCTTCCAGTTCTACCCAGCAGTAACAAGGTGGCACCCCTTGTCTTCTAAGTTAACAGTGTTAAAAGGCCAACTAAAATAGAATGTTTAAATGAGATTCAGAGTCTCACAACATAATACTCAAAATTTGCTGGTTTCAAAAAAAAAAAAAAATCACTTGTCACTTTAAGAAGGAGGAAAATGTCAAACTGAATGAAAAGAGCCAAAACGTAGACATGAACACTGAGATAAGATAGTAATTAGAATTATCTGACAAATATTTTAAAGCAGTCAACATAAAAATCATTGAATGATCTCTTACAAACATGTCTGAAACAAATTAAAAATTAGAAAGCCTCAGCAAAGGAGTATATAAACAAAAACCCTACAGATCAAAATGGAATTCTAAAAAATGTTTAACACAGAAAAAGGCAGGAAAACAAATGAGAGACTGAAAATAGAACAAAGAGAAAAAAAAAGGCAGGCTTAAGCTCTAACATATGCATAACTTCTTTAAATATAGTTTAAATACAACAATTAAAAGATAAAAACTCACAGAGTGGTTTAAAAAATATGACTCAATTATTGCTGTCTACAAGAATTTTCAATTATAATGATTCAGGCAGGTTGAAAATGAATTAGGGACTTCCCTGGTGGCACAGTAGTTAAGAATCCGCCTGCCAATGTAGGGCACATAGGTTCAATCCCTGGTCTGGGAAGATCCCACATGTCATGGAGCAACTGAGCCTGTGCGCCACAACTACTGAGCCTGCGCTCTAGAGCCTGCAAGCCACAACTACTGAAGCCCTCATGCCACAACTACTGAAGCCCACACATCTAGAGCCCATGCTCTGCAACAAGAGAAGCCACAGCAATGAGAAGCCTGAGCACCGCAATGAAGAGTAGCTCCCACTAGCAGCAACAAGAGGAAGCCCATGCGCAACAACAAAGACCTAATGTAGCCAAAATAAATAAATAAATAAATTTATTTTAAAAAAATGAATTGGAAGGAAAAAAACGGTAGAAAAGATCAATGAAACGAAGAGCTGTTTCTTTAAAAAGATAAACAAAACTGATAAACCTTTAGCTAGATTCATCAAGAAAAAGAGTATCCAAATCAAATACATCAGAAATGAGAAAGGAGAAGTTACAACTGACACCACAGAAATGCAAAGGATCATAAGAGATTACTATGAACAGCTATACACCAGTAAAATGCATAATCAAGAAAAAATGGACAAATTCCTAAATGTACCATCTCCCACGACTGAACCAGGAAGAAACAGGAAATATGAACAGGAGAATACTAGTAATGAAAGTGAATCAGTAATTTAAAAACTTCCAACAAACGAAAGTCCAGGACCAGATGGCTTCACAGGTGAATTCTACCAAACATTTAGAAAAGAGTTAAGACCCAGCATTCTGAAACTATTCCAAAAAACTGCAGAGGAAGGAACACTTCTGAACTCATTCTATGAGGCCAACATCACCCTGATACCAAAACCACACAAACATATAACACACAAAAAGAAAATGACAGGCCAATAACACTGATGACAGAGATGCAAAAATCCTCAACAAAGTATTAGCAAACTGAATTCAACAATACGATAAACAACGACCAAAAGGGATCATACACCAGGATCAAGTGGGATTTATCCCAGGGATGCAAGGATGGTTCAATATACATAAATCAATGATATACCACATTAACAATTTGAAAAATGAAAACCATATGATCATCTCAATATGCAGAAAAAGCTTTTGACAAAATTCAACATTCATTCATGATAAAAACTCTCAACAAAGTGGGTATATGATTTTAGAGGGAACATACCTCAGCATAATAAAAGCCATATATGGCAAGCTCACAGCTAACATGATACTCAACAGTAAAAAGCTGAAAGCATTTCCTCGAAGATCAGGAACATGACAAGGATGCCCACTCTCACCACTGTTATTCAATATAGTTTTGAAAGTCCTAGCCACAGCAATCAGACAAGAAAAAGAAATAAATCCAAATTGGAAAGGAAGAAGTAAAACTGTCACTATTTGCAGATGACAAGATACTACACACAGAAAATCCTACAGACACCACCAGGAAACTACTAAAATTCATCAATGAATTTGGTATAAAGTTGCAGGATACAAAATTAATATACAGAAATCTGTTGCATTTCTATACACTAACAACAAACTATCAGAAAGAGAAATTAAGGAAATAATTCTATTCACAATCACATCAAAAAGAATAAAACACTTAGGAATAAATCTAACTAAGGAGGTAAAATACTGTACTCAGGAAATTATACGACAAGAAATTGAAGATGACACAAACAAATGTTCCTGAATTGGAAAAATTAATATTGTTAAAATGACCTAAGACAATCAACATATTCAACGCAAACCTTATCAAAATACCAATGGCATTTTTCACAGAACTAAAACAAATTCTAAAATTTATATGGAAACACAAAAGACCCTGAATCATCAAAACAGTTTTGAGAAAGAAGAACAGAGCTGGCGGTATCACACTCCCTGAATCCAAACTGTATTGTAAAGCTACAGTAATCAAAACAGTATGGTACTGGCACAAAAACAGACACATACATTACTGGAACAGAAGAGAGACCCCAGAAATGAACCCACACCTATAAAGGCAATTAATCTGCAACAAGGCAGGCAAGAATATGGGGAAAAGACAGCCTCTTCAATAAACAGTGCTGGGAAACTGGACAGCTACATACAAAAGAATCAAACTGGACTACTCTCTCACACCATGCACAAAAATAAATTCAAAATGGATTAAAGACTTAAATGTAAGACTTGAAACCAAAAAACTTATAGAAGAAAGCAGGCAGTAAGAGGTCTTTGTAATACAAGGGTGAGTCAAAATTATCCACACTCTGGCTGTAGAATTTATTTGAATTAACTTTTAGAAAAAATACATCATTTTTTGACATAATCTCCTTGCTTTTCAATACACTTTGTCCATCTGTCAACAAGCTTTCATATTCCCTCGTTAAAAAATGTTTTAGGCTGAGTTGCAGACCACAAATACACCACTGTCTTCACTTCTTCGTAAGAAATGAAACTTCATCCTCGCAGGACTGCTTTCAGGGAACCAAACAGGCAAAAGTCCAATGGAGCAAGATCAGGACTATAGGGAGGATGCTTTAACACCTCAAAACGAAGTTTTTGCAGAGTGTTGACAGTATGGGCAGAAGTGTGCGGACATGCACACCCTCTGACCACAAAAAACGAATCACTGCACGTTGCTCTTCTTTTGTGCAAATCACAAATGGGGCATCCATTTTTGCTCACACTGCAGTTACAAATGAACTGATGTAACACGTTCACATCTGCACAGCAGTGCCTGGGAAGACAGTCGCTAGTAGTTCAAGTAGTTCACAAGTAGTTCAAGTAGCCTTGAACAGAAATCACTAAGACAGTGTGGCCAATAGTGGGGTTTTTTTTGTCAGAAAACCAGTTTTTTAAATTTTTTAAAGCTCTGTCATGTTTCTAGTGGGTGCCTATGGTCACCTGCCACACTCGCACCAGGTTGTCCATGTGGCCAGCAAACAGAGTCTGGCCATCAGCAGACCAGGCCAGAGAGGTACACTGGGGCAACTCTGCCTTGCTGCTGGTACTGATAACTTCTTGCTTCAATTCATCTACAATGATTTTGCCCTCCAAGTCCCAGATCCTGATGCTAGGGCCTGTGGCAGCACAGAGCCAGTAGCAGTTGGGACTGAAGCACAGGGCACTGACGATGTCCCCACCATCCAGCATGTAAAGGTGCTTGCCTTCATTGAGGTCCCACAACATGGCCTGACCATCCTTGCCTCCAGAAGCACAGAGGGATCCACCTGGAGAGACGGTCACAGTGTTCAGGTAGCCTGTGTGGCCAATGTGATTGGTCTTCAGCTTACAGTTTGCCAAGTTCCATAGCTTGACCAGCTTGTCCCAGCCACAGGAAACAATAATGGGATTGCTGCTGTTGGGTGAGAAGTGGACGCAAGACACCCACTCTGAGTGGCTCTCATCCTGGACAGTATATTTGCAAACACCCAGAGTATTCCACGGCTTGATGGTTTTATCTCGTGAGCCAGAGACAAATTGCCAGTTGTCAGAAGAGAAGGCCACACTCAGCACATCCTTGGTATGGCCTACAAATCGGCGCATGGTGGTGCCCACGGTGAGATCCCAGAGGCGAAAGGTTCCATCCCAGGAGCCTGAGAGGGCCAACTGGCCATCTGAGGAGATGATGGCCATCTAGGGAGATGACCACATCACTAACAAAGTGGGAGTGACCCCGAAGAGAACGCTGTGGGATACCGTAGTTGGTCTCATCTCTGTTCAGCTTCCACATAATGATGGTCTTGTCTCCAGAGGCAGAGAGCATCATGTCCGGGAACTGGGGGTGGTAGCAATCTGGGTCACCCAGCCATTGTGGCCCTTGAAGGTGCCACAAAGGGTCATCTGTATGGTCATGGTGGTGGCGGGTGCGGGTGTCACCTCAGCGACGAGGATGGAACTAGAAGTTTTAATATAACTGGAGTGCAGATAATTTTTGACTCACCCTCGTACATTTTTTGTATCTGTCTCCTCAGGCATGGGAAACAAAAGCAAAAATAAACTGATGGGACCACATCAAGCTAAAAAGCTTTTGCCCAGCGAAGAAAACTATCAACAAATGAAAATGTGGCATCTGAATGGGAGAGACACTTGCGAATGATACACCAAGGGGGGTGATATCCAAAACATACAAAGAATTTATAGAACTGAACATTAAAAAAACAGAAAATCTGATTAAAAAATGGGCAGAGAACCTAAACAGACATTTTTCCAAAAAAGACACATAGATGGCCGACAGGCATATGAAAAAATGCTCAACATCACTAATCATCAGGGAGACGCAAATCAAAACCACAATGAGATATCACATCACAGCTGTAAAAATTGCTATTATCCCAAGGGCAACAAATAATAAGCACTGGCAAGGATGTGGAGAAAAGGGAGCCCTGTGCACTGCTGGTGGGAATGTAATTGGTGCAGCCACAACAGAAAATTGTATGAAGCTTTGTCAGAAAATCAAAAACATAAGTACCTTATGACCAGCAATTCCACTCCTTGGTATTTATCCAAAGAAAACAAAAACACTAATTCAAAAAGGTATATGTACCCTATGTTCACTGAAGCATTATTTACAACAACCAAGATATGAAAGCAACCTAAATGCCCATCAACAGATGAATGGATAAAGAAGATGTGATATACAGATACAGACATAAATACCTACCTATCAACTGATCTATTAGCCATAAAAAATAAGATAAATATATAATGGACTATTACTTAGCCATGAAAAAGAATGAAATCTTGCCATTTGTGACAACATAGATAGACCTAGAGGGTATTATGCTAACTGAAATAAGACAAAGAAAGACAAATACTGTATGATTTCACTTACATGTGGAATCTAAAAAACAAAACAGGGAATTCCCTGGTGGTCCAGTGGTTAGGACTTGGCACTCTCACTGCCAGGGCCCCGGGGTTCAATCCCTGGTTGGGGAACTAAAATCCCACAAGCCACATGGCATGGCCAAAAAAAAAAATTAAAAATTTTTAAAAATAAAAAACAAAACAAATGAACAAACATAACAAAACAGAAACAGAGTTACAGACACAGAGAACAAACATGTGGGTGCCAGAGGGGAGGGGGAGAAGAAAGAAATAGGTGAGGGAAAGTAAGAGGTACAAACTTCCAGTTACAAAGTAAATGAGTCAACGAGATGAAATGTATCTTGTGGGAAATACGGTCAATAACTATGTAATATTTTTATATGGTGACATTATGACTAGAATTACCATGGGAATCATTTTGATGTGCATAGAAATATGTATAGAAATATATCAAATCACTATGTTGTATAACAGGAACTAACATAGCATTGTAGATTAATTATACTTCAAAAACTAACTCATAAAAGAGAGATGAGATTTGTGGTTACCAGAGTTGGGGGGGTGAGGGGAGGGAAAACTGGATAAAGGCCAAAAGGTACAAACTTCCGGTTATAAGATAAATAACTACCAATAAATAATGTACAACATGATAAATATAAATATCATATTGGTGTATGTTATACATGAAAGTTGTTAAGAGAGTAAATCCTGGGCTTCCCCGGTGGCGCAGTGGTTAAGAATCTGCCCCCCAATGCAGGGGACACAGGTTCGATCCCTGGTCTGGGAAGATTCCACATGGTGCTGAGCAACTAAGCCCAAGCACCACAATTACTGAGCCCAAGCGCTGCAACTACTGAAGCCCATGCACCTAGAGCCCGTGCTCCGCAACAAGAGAAGCCACTGCAATGAGAAGCCTGCGCACCTTAACAAAGAGTAGCCACTGCTCACCGCAACTAGACAAAGCCTACACACAGCAACAAAGACCCCACACAACCATAAATTAATTAAATTAATTAATTAAGAGAGTAAATCCTAAGAGCTATTATCAAAAAACTTTTTTCCTGTTTCTTTGTGTATCTGTGGGATGATGGATAATGATTCTTCTGATATATCATGATATATGTAAGTCAAATCATTATGCTATATGCCTCAGACTTACACAGTGCTGTATGTCAATTATACCTAGAAGGAAAAAAAAGCAAATTGGAACACTCAACACACTAAAGATGTCATTTCTCTCCAAACAGATATACAGGTTTAACACAATTCCTATAAAAATCTCAGCAAGATTTTTTGTAGATATATGAGGTTATTCTAAAATGTATATGGAAAGGCAAAGGAACTTTAGAAATAGTTAAAACAACTCAAAAAGAAAAAGAAAGTGGGAGGAATCAGTGATTCCTCTATCCTCACTGATAAAGTCTACCTGATTTCAGGACTTATTCTATAGCTACAATAATTAAGACTGTGTGGTACTGATATAGGTAGACAAATGTTACAGAATAAACAACCTAGAAAGAGATCCATACAATATGCCCAAGTGATTTCTGACAAAGGTGCAAAAACATCTTAATGGAGGAAAGATAGTCTTTTCAACAAATACAGCTGGACAACCATAGGCTAAAACAACAACAACAAAAATGAACAAACTTCAACCTTAAACCAATACATGATACAAGAATGACTTAAGGGCTGCCCTGGTGGCATGGTGGTTAAGAATCCACCTGCCAATGCAGGGGACACGGGTTCGAGCCCGGTCCGGGAAGATCCCACACGCCACGGAGCAACTAAGCCACAACTACTGAGCCTGTGCTCTAGAGTCCACGAGACACAACTGTTGAGCCTGCCTGCCACAAGTACTGCAACGTGCACGCATAGAAGCCCATGCTCCACAACAAGAGAAGCCACAGCAATGAGAAGCCCACGCACCACAACGAAGAGCAGCTCCCGCTCTCCACAACTAGAGAAAACCCGTGCGCAGCAACGATGACCCAACACAGCCAGTAAATTAATTAATTAATTAATAAAATTTAAAAAAAAAACTACTTAAAATGGATCAAGGACTTTAAAAACCAGAGAAAATCTTCAGATCTAAGGGTAAAGGGTTCTCAGATTTGACACCAAAAGCACGCTCTATAAAGAAAAAACTGACAAACAGGACTTTATTAAAATTAAAGTTTTACTCCACAAAAGACCCTATTTAAGAGGATAAAAAGGAAAGTTAGAGAGTGGGGAAAAAAATTTACTAACATTCAAAGGACTAGTATCTAGATTACAGAAGGAGCACTCAAAACTTAACAGTAAAAGTACAAACAGTTCAATTAGAAAATGGGCAAAAGACACGAAGAGCCATTTCACTGAAGAGGATATACTGATGGCTAACAGACATATGAGGGGGTGTCCAACATCGCTGGCCACTAGGGAAATGCAAACTAAAACCACAATGAGATAGTACTACACACCTGTCACAACTGCTAAAATAAAAATGGTGACAGTGCTGCTTCGGCAGCACACATGCTAAAGAATTCCTTTCCTTCGGATCGCCGGCAGTGGTGCTGCTCGGGGCTGGCACAGGGGCTCATGGGGATGCACTGCACAGCCAGCCAGCGTGTGTCCTGATACAGAGTTGGACCATTTAAGCTCTCGTGAGCCGGCAAACTCCACTAAAAAGGCATTCTGCATTTGTCTTACGTCAAGAAATCACTTTCCTCAAGCCAGTGAAATACAGACGGAAGCCGTCAGGATGGAGTGAACCTGTTTAGTCCTCACTAGCATTAATGGGGCCACACAATTAATCTGTATCACCGCAAAAGAAGAGCTATGTTTCAGGAACCAAATCACACAATGTTCAGTCATGGAACAATAATCTCCCTGGATGATGACCTTTTTTAAAGTGTGATCTGCTCTATTTTTATGTTACAATTCAAACTGGATTGCCTACGAGTCCTTTAAGATACCATTTCTGCTTTCTGGTAATGCATTTTTGTTGCAAAACTATCAGTGCCCCAGATGAAACATGCCAACTGAATCATGATAAACAAAATGGAAACAATAATTAAAGGAAATTCTGTCTGATTTTCCAGAACCAGAGTAAGCCATTTCAAACAAGTGCTCTGAAGAGTTGGGTGGTATGAATTGGTTTGTGTGTGTGTGTGTGTGTGTGTGTGTGTGTGTGTGTGTGTGTGTGTGTGTGTGTGTGTGTGTACACACATTCCCACAGGATACAACTGGCCTAATTATGAATGGGGGTGCAGGTAACACTTTTGTTCTCATGCCAAACTGCAATTTTTCCTCTTACTCTGTAAAGTGCAATGTAGGTCAATCCTGTCTTTGTTAAATATTCTTTTTAACAGTCCTAAAATTAGAAACTATTTCTAATTAGATCAAAATAAATATAAGTTGTGTAACTTACTTTGAATGTCATGGATATGCTCTAAATTTAAATTTTAAGAAGGAATACCATTGGAATTATGTTGATTATGACTGCTTCAAAAAAGGCCAAGTGAACTGCATAAGATCGTTTGAACATCGTGTTTCCTATAACTTATGTTCTTCCTTATATTCTTCCCACGAATATCTATAAAATATTTGCTTAAAAATTTTTTGTATCAAAATATTTGGAAAATTAGAAGCTTCTTTTTAACATGTATTGATATGACTTGAATGTTATTTTCTGAAATTAAGAGCCCTATATACCTGTAAATCTTTTCACATAATACCATTTAAGCTTTTGTTTGTGTTATTGTTGACTTACAGCTTAGTTATTACTTGGCTTTTCTTTAAAAGAATGCAATCAATGTGCACGCTTTTATTTTTTCACAAAAGGGTGTGTTTGGATGCAAGTAAAAGAAAAAATAAACTGTCACTGTCTCTTTAAAAAAAATAGTGACAACACCAAATGCTAGTGAGGATATGGAGAAATTAGATCAGTCATACATCACCACTGGCAATGTAAAACAGTACCACCAGGTTGGCAGTTTCTTAAATCCTAAACACGCAACTACCATATGACCAGCAACTATACTCTTGGGCACTTACCCCAGAGAAATGAAGACTCAGAGTGATATTATGATTAACAATAAGAAATAAACATTTTGGCCTTAATTTATGGTTCCTGGCACACAGCTTCAAGACTCTTATAATTTCCTAACTGATAAAGAGCAAAGGAAGTATCTTTTGTTGATAATTTTTGGTCTTTTATTCTCAGTCCTGAAATAGCTCCAGAGGATAGAGGTGAAAGCAGTGTCTTTTCTCATTCGTAACGCTTTCAACCAAGTTTATGTTAATGAGGTGATTTTTGGAAAGGCTCTAGAGAACCAAAGGATGGGGGATGGTTGCCAGGGGGAACCAACCACTTGATTATAAGGTTGGAACTTTCAGTCCCACCCCCCAGCCCTACCCTGGTCCCCAACCTCAGGAGTTCTGGGAAGGGAGAAGGAGGTTGAGTTACTCACCAATGGCCAGTGATTTGATCAATCATGCCTATGTAATAAAGCCCCCATAAAAATCTCTAAAAGAATGGCATTTGGAAGTTTCCAGGTTGGTGAACACAGGGACGTGCTGGGAGTGACACAGCTGGAGAAGGCACGGAAGCTCCACACCTCTTCCCCCAAGTCTTGCCCTGTTCGTCTCTTCTACCTGGCTGTTCCTGAGTTGCATCCTTTCATAATAAACTAGTCATCCAGTAAGTAAACTGTTTTTCTGAGTTCTGTGAGCTCTTCTAGCAAATTACTGAACCCAAGAAAGGGGATCATAGGAACCTCTGATTTATAGCCAGCCAGTCAGAAACAGAGGTGACAACCTGGACTTGTGAGTGGTATCTGAATGGGAGCAGTCCTGTGGAACTGAGTCCAACGCTAACTCCAGGGAGATGGTGTCAGAATTGAGTTAAGGGACTTCCCTGGTGGCGCAGTGGTTAAGAACCTGCCTGCCAGTGCAGGGAACACAGGTTCGAGCCCTGGTCCAGGAAGATCCCACATGCTGCGGAGCAACTAAGCCTGTGCACCACAACTATAGAGCCTGCGCTCTAGAGCCCATGAGCCACAACTACTGAAGCCCACATGCCTAGAGCCCGTGCTCAGCAACAAGAGAAGCCACCACAGTGAGAAGCCTGTGCACCACAACGAAGAGTAGCCCCAGCTTGCCACAACTGGAGAAAGCCTGTGCACAGCAACGAAGACCCAACACAGCCAAAATAAATAAATAAATAAATAAACAGATAAATTAAAAAAAGAGAGAATTGCATTAAATAGTAGAATACCCAGTTGGTGTCCACTGGAGAACTGCCTGGTATGGGGAAAAACACCACATATCTGGTTCAGAAGTGTTGTAAGTAGAGTGTTCAGAGAGAAAAACAGTGAACAGTTTTTTCTTACACTCACTTTCACACAAAAACCTGTGAATGAATGTATGCAGCAGTTTTATTCAGAGCCCCAAAACTGGAAACCACTCAGAAAACAAACTACAATACATGAAAACCATGTAATACTACTGAGTAATAGACAGCACAAACCACTGCTACATTAAACAACTTGAATGAATCTTCAGATAATTAAACTAAGTGAAAAGTGCCAAACCCAAACAGTTCTATGTTATGATTCCATTCATGTAACATTCTTAAAATGACAAAATTATATAAATGGGGAACAGCTTAGTGGTTGCCAGGAGTTAAGACATGGGTGTGGCTATAAGAGGGAAATAGGAAGGATCCCTGAGGTGGTGGGATTATTCTTTCTCTTCACTGAATCAATGTCAATATCCTGGTGGTCGTATTGTACTCATCTTGTCACGTTACCACTGGGGTAAACTGGAAAAAGGGTACACAGGGTCTGTCTGCATATTTTTCTTAAAATTGTTTATGATCTACAAGTACCTCAAAATAAAAAACTTTAAAAAAACTTACTCCCTTTTTTCCCCCTATATAAGAAAGCATAAACAGATGAAAATAAAGTTAGCAAAGAATTAAAAGCAAAAAAAGTAGTTCCCCTTTCCTGCCTCAATGTCTACCTTTGAACTGTGGACAAGTGTACTAACTAATGATGGACTTTTTACACTCCTGCAATCGTTAAGTCTTTCATACATAAGAGTAAATACAAGAATAGAAAACATACTGTGATTACACATAATATAATCTCTTTACCAGTGTCCCCTGGAAGCGTCCTGGCTTCTTATACCATGCCTTGTTGCCTTCCTCTTCACAGACACACAGATGATCCATAAGTCCATTACTATACAGAAAACATTTTCCTAACAAAGAAGATTCCAACAGTCAGAGATTACTTCACACAACTGTATTATTTTTACAGGTGAACAAAATGCAAGTACGATGAGCAGGCTAGAAAAGACACAGCTTGTCTTCATCTTTTAGGATGAAACATAAATAATGTGGTTTGTTTAATGACACAGCACTGGGCTCTAAACTCACAGTGGTGAAAAGCAACTGAGTAACTTAGTGGATTATATTTTTAGGACTGTAGTTGGCAAATGCACATGGAAATAAATTCTTTTAGGTTATCCGAGGGAATGCAGAGGGAAGATAAAAGAGGGAAACCTGTTTTGGAAAGGGAGCATGGGTGTACGTCTTCTCTATCTGACCAGAAGAAAACTCTGTGGTATATAAAGGAATTTCAGACAAAAATATATTGTGAAATCTAACGTATATCTGAAAGTTGCTAAGCGAGTAGATGTTAAAAGATATCATTACAAAGAAAAAAACTTAACTATGTGAGGTGATGGACACTGACTAAACTTATTGTGGTAATCACTCTGTAATATATACATGTACGAAATCATTATAATGTATTCCTAAAACTGATGCAATGTTACATGTCAATTATATCTCAACTGAAAAAAGATTATGAAAAAATGTTTTTCTCAACCAACATAAATGATGCCATGCTTCGTCCCTTTCTCTGTATTTATACTGCTCAGTCTAGACACTCGTCAGCTACCTCCTAATCTACTACAACTTTCTCTAATAACGACTGCTTCCCATTACTGGATTCATTCTTGCTGCCAAAACTGACCTCTCTATTCGACCACATATAATTTTATCAATTTCATAATACATTAGTCCAAATTTAACGTATAGGAAACTACCTTTTCAGTCTCTTCCTACAATCCATCTTTCCTTTCATCCACCTGAAATAATGCCTGTTGTTCATTCTGCCCCACTGCTACGCATTCAACTGTGGCATTTATGCCTGAGCTAACTTTCTCACAGTCTGTTTTCTGCTATTTAAACATGTTTGAAACAACATTATCTTTATAAACCCACAAAATGTTGATCAAGAAATTGTTATTTTTGTCCCTCTAATATAAACATACAACTACTCTTCTCAAAGTCCACATAAGCTATAATGTCCAGCAGTTAACCAAGCTGCCTGATAAAATAATGCATTTCCTATCACTATTTCAGTAACAATTAGATGACCGTTGATGAATACTGTAGGATGGGCACAGCTCTTGGACTAAAGTATGAAGCTAGATTCTAAGGTCCCTTACAAGTATAATTCTGTTCTTACTTGTGAGGTATATACTCAAATATAAAATTGTCCTCTGCTTTAATTAGTAGGTTCATGAAAGTGTTTTATGTATTACATATACACATACACACAGGCAGCTGATCCTTGAACAGCATGGGTTTGAACTGTGAAGGTCTACTTATGCAGATTTTTTTCAATAGTAAATATTACAGTACTACACAATCTGCAGTTGGCTGAATCCAAGAATGAGGAACTGCAAATACAGAGGAAATGTGGACACCAGGGGCCAACCATAAATTATAGGCAGATTTTCAACTACACGGACAATGGGCAATGTTAACCCCCTCACTGTTCAAGGGTCAAATGTGTTTGTTTCCTGCCTAGATCTCATCATGTACAACTAAGAAATGAGAAAATGTTTCTGCATGAGGATAAGGGCATCAACTTTTAAAAACTGACAAAAAGATTATTTAAACAAAAATGAAAGCAGTGGGGACTTCCTAGGTGGTGCAGTGGTTAGGAATCCGCCTGCCAATGCAGGGGACGTGGGTTCGAGCCCTGGTCCAGGAAGATCCCACATGCCGCAGAGCAACTAAGCCTGTGTGCCACAACTATTGAGCCCATGTGCCGCAACTACTGAAGCCCACCCACCTGGAGCCCATGGTCCACAACAAGAGAAGCCACCACAATGAGGAGCCCGCGCACCACAATGAAGAGTAGCCCCTGCTCGCTGCCACTAGAGAAAGCCCGTGTGCAGCAACAAAGACCCAACATAGCCAAAAAATTAAAAAAAAAAAAATGAATGCAGTGACATTTAAAAATCTAACATAACATTTTCAACATAAGTAGAACACGTACCTTTGGGGAATGGGTTGCTTTGGGCTTGGAGTCGAATTTTAACAACATCAAAGGGTGTCACTATGAAGATACATAAACCTCAATTAACAAGTGATACCTGTAAATTGTACAGATGTTTGTCCAAAGAGCACAAAATACACCGAATGATACCTTTTTGTGTGACTATATAGTGGGTAAGACTATTTATCTTAAAGTGGTTTTGCCTGTTAACGTTCTGATTTTTTGCACTTGAATTTTGTTTAAAGAGGACCAATGAGAAAATGTAATTCTCTCTCTCACAAGTACTAAACTCTCATTTATAATATTTCTACAACTATAATTCCATCAGCATTAAAACTAAAATACTAGTATTTATAAGAAAATATATTATTGAAGGTAAAGAATGAAAGTTCCAAAAGTCCATTTAAATATTTGAGAATAACTATATTACAAATAATAATCAAACAATATGTCTTCCTATTCTGTTAAATTCAGCTGTATCAAATAAAAACTATAGATAATGCAAGTTTGAGTAAACTAGCCATAAATCATTCCTGCTACCACATTGTGTCACTCCATTTGGGAACAGCGTAGCTAAGGAGAATGGTTTTACTTTGCCTGCTGTATTTCCTCTTCTGAGAATGAGGAGGTCACATTAGAAGATCTCTAAGACTTACAACCCTAGCATTCTGACCTGAAGATACCACGTTCCAAAGCAGCAAGTATATGCTTGCTATGTTATTTAAATAAATTAGCCAACTTAAAAGTTATTAAAACACTAAACTGTCATCTATGTCATTTGGCTGTGTCTATAAGAAATTCATTAAAAAAGACAGAAAAACATGGTCCAGAGAAATTTAAGCAATTCACTGTTACTAAAAGCAAAGTAAAACATAATTTCAATTTGTTGCTACTCTAAGTTGCCCAAATTCTGTATTTTTCATTATGCTAACACTTTATTCCATCTTCTTACTTTCTATTAAAAAAAAGATAATAGTCATATAAGTTTAATACTGATAGGGACCTCAAAGAACTCCTGATCTAAGCCCCTAATTTTAGAGATAAAAATTAAATTCAAAGAGAATAAGGGCTATCCCAAAGTGCAATCACCCTGAGAATGGCAAAGCAAAGACAAATTCTCATCTCTTGATTCTCTCTCCAGGGTTTTTCTCCTGTTATCATGATGAAGCATGAATGATAATATTATCATTATTTCACAGACAGTAAAACTAAAATGGAATCAATGATACATTCAGTTAACTCAAATGGAATCATGATGCACTCAGTTCTATAATCTACATCATAACATTATTTTACCCATTAGTGATGTCAGTATAGCTCCAGTACAAGAGGCGAGCATTTGTTGAAGAGGTGTCGCTTTGATAATTGGTGGTCCCTCTGCTTCAGGATCCATATTTTTAACTAACAGAAGAAAAATCTGAAAGAAAACCAAGATGTAAAATAAAAATAATAGAAAACGCCCTCAAAATTTACTGCTAAAAGTTAAGCTATAAAAACAATAACAAGTATTACTATCAAAGCACATGTTGTGGACCACTATCAGAACAGAACTTGTTCTCTGATTTTCCCAAAATGGTAATGTACTTCAGCTAAGCTATGTGAGCAGTGTCACATCTGCAAGGCAACTAAAAGAGCATTAAGAAAACGGACTCTGCCCATGCAACAGATGAAAGCAGCGGACCAACAAGGCTCAAAATCTGAATTTAGCATCAAAAGAACTACTCAGGTATTCGAATCTAGTACAGAGTTATCAGCAAATATAGCACGATTTTTACTGTATATCAAACACTGTTGCAAAGGTACAAAATAAAGTAAAAAAACATAACCTTCATAAGAACCATTATCTTAGAAATAAGATAATGGAAAAAGCAACATATACTCTTTTGAAAAACTCAGTTAACACAAAAGAGTATAAAAATCACTTATAAACTTATTATTAAAAAATAACCACCGGCAACATACAGTATCATCTTTCCAAAAGTCTATGTATACAAAAACACAAATGTGTATGTATAACATATATATACGCACACACACACACACATGCAGATTACATCTAACTATCAAATATGTACAAACATTTGTGTATTTGTGTACATGCATCTTTTTTGAAAGACAAAATAGATTAATACTATTCATATTGTTTAGCAGCCAGCTTTGACACTTAAAAATATATTATAGATGTGTCAAATACAGAATTACATTATCATTTTTAATGCTTACATGGTTTTTAATTATATTTATTTAGTCAGCCTCATATTATTAGATATTTAGGTTATTGTCAATTTATCATTAATTCATTAATTTTCATAAACTCATATAAACATCATTATACATATATACATCTTATTGTAGTGTTCGTATGTAGGTATATATATCTTATTATAGGAGAAAAAGTAAGATTCTGGGCTAAGCTAAAAGCTTGAGACAAATTACCAAAATGCTTTCCAGAAAGACTGGATCAATTTATACTTCCACTGGCAATATATGAGTTCCTACTAGCCCATAAATTCACCAAACACTCTCTCATATTACATAGCTTTTACTTCTTCCAAACCATTTGAAAGTAGATTGCATACATCACACTCGCTTCATCCTGAATACCTCAGAATCTTCCTATATAACCATGGTACAATCATCAAACTGAGGAAAGTTAATGTTAGGAAGTATTCTACAGTTCATTTTCCAATTCTATCAATTATCCCAATTATGACCTTTGTAAAAATCAATGGTAATTGTATTGTTTCTTTAGACTTGTATTATTTACCTACCTGGTTTAAATCTTTTCCTCAACTCTATGTTCCAATGTTTTACTGTTTGTAACATCAGTAGCTGAAAATCTGTAGTGAAAAAAGAAAGTAACTGTCTTATCTTTTCATACAGGAAAGGGATACAAGTCTAAAGAAAAGGCATATATAAAAAACTTTACAACAAATCAGCAAATATTTATTAACTATTATTTATTAACTATTTCTATTAAGTGCTTTGAGGAATATGAAAAGCACTCCACAAATGTTATCATTAGATTTATGAAAGCATTTTCACAAAAAAAACTTTATATTACCCCAGTAAATATACTCTGCTTTAAAAACAAACAATTCTAGGACTTCCTAGGTGGCACAGTGGTTAAGAATCTGCCTGCCAATGCAGGGGACACAGGTTCGAGCCCTGCTCCAGGAAGATCCCACGTGCTGTGGAGCAACTAAGCCTGTGAGCCACAACTACTGAGCCCATGTACCACAACAATTGAAGCCCACATGCCTAGAGCCCACGCTCCGCAACAAGAGAAGCCACTACAATGAGGAGACCGCACACCACAATGAAGAGTAGTCCCCACTCACAGCAACTAGAGAAAACCCATGTGCAGCAACAAAGACCCAATGCAGCCAATAAATAAAATATATTAAAAAAAACAAATAAAAAAATAAAAACAAACAATTCTAAACCTGAGCATACTGACCCACCTTAGTATCAACAGGAGTTGAACAACCAGATACTGTGACACTTAGAGGAAATGCAGAGACTAAAGTAACATGGTAAAGGTTGCCACAATATAGAAGGTATGATACGCTGGTCTACAGGACTACTGTCTTAGTTTCTTCAACAAGTGAAAGTGGGGTAGGAACATGGGCGGGATATCAGACATTTTTTGTTACTGTGGTTACATAGAAAGTGTCTTTTTTTTAAGAGGTTCATACTGACGTATTAAGGGCTGAAATGTTATGATAGCTGTAGTCTATAATACTTTAGAAAAAATAAATATACTAAAATGTTAATAATCTGTTAACTCTAGTGTTTCACTCTTCTGTAGTTTTCTGCATAAGGGAAAATACCCACAATATATTTTTTTTAATTCCTGAAATGTATGTAGAACATCCAAGAACCTACTTCTAACATTTATCTGAACACAGGTCTTTTAAGTGGAAAAATAACACACACATGCTACAATATAGGTATGCACCTCCTTCAGAAAGGTAAAAAGGCCCATAGTGTTTTATTTTGACACTCACCCTAGCAAAGTTGGCAACCTGAATATTCTCACCTGAAATTAAAGCCAGAAAAATTGATATATCTCTAGTAATTATTTACAATGTTAAGAGAAAGAAAATCTAAAAATTTAGATGTAACTTTGTAGAACAATAAATTAAGGTTATTGAGCTTTTATTTCTTAACATACATATATATTTCAGAAAAATGTCAAATCAACAATCTCTCAAGATCATAACATGAATCTACTTATGAGATCTGAAAAATTAGTCTCCTTTTCAAAATACTGTGGGTCAAATGTATAACGTACCCAAAGATTCGGGAGAATACGAAGAAAAAGTGAGAAGTAATAATCTTAGTGGATTGTCTAGAACTCAAAACGTATTCTCCAGTGCTTTAAATTCTCTCCAGTCCAATCGACCACTATCTTTTTTCTTTGTATCCACTCATCTACCTGGCAGGTACCATTGCTTTTTCAGGGAGCACATGGACTAGTGGAAAAGATGATTTTAACATTAATATATCCTTTAATTTTAGGAGTCAAACAAATGTTCCATAGGAATAGCTTCCTTTCTCAACCCCCTACAAAGTTCCTCTTTTCTATACTTTTTCTGCATTCTGTACTCCAGTTAGTATTAACTATCTGCTATACCTGGCCAAGGTGGTTTTCAAGTATAAATGGCAAATTCTCAAATATGAATAACCAACAAGCCCCTCCTGGGGGAAGAAAAGAAAGCTACCTACCTGATGCCAAAATCTTCTCAACCAAGGGATGAATGGAGATGCTTTTAGTAAAGGGATTAGGGCAATATTCAAGTCAGAAAATAGTAAATCAATATATATATACTTAGTATCATAAGAATTTTAAATTTTTTCCATCAAATGTGTGTTAAATGCTATCTTATTATAGTCTTATGTTCCCTGATTAGTAACGATGTTGAACATCTCTTCATATCATTAGCAGTAGGTAATGCCTCTTCTGTAATATGTTCATTCATATCTTCTGTCCATTTTTCTCTTGGGGCATTTACATTTTTTTAATTGGTTTGAGGAACTTTTTATTCTTAGTACAAATTATTTGAAGGTTCTATGAACTGTCTCTTCTCAGAGTCTATGATTTATCTTTCCACTTTCTTTAAAGTACCTTTTGATAAAGTTCGTAACTATTTTTTGTGGTAATAAAAAAAAACACAATGTGAAGTCTACGTTCTTAAATTTTTAAGTATACAGTACAGCACTGTTAACTATATGCACATTGTTTTTACAGAAGATCTCTAGAACTTTTTCATCTTGTGTGACTGAGACTCTATACTTATTAAATAGCAACTCCTTATTTCCCCTTCTCTTCAGCTCCTGGCAACCACCATTCTGCTTTCTTCTTCTAAGAGTCTGACTACTTTAGACACCTCCCATGATTAGAATCACGCAGTACTGCTCCTTCCATGACTGGCTGATTTTGCCCAGCATAACGCCCTCAAAGTTCATCCACGCTGCAACATATGACAGGATTCCCTTCTTTTGTGAGGAGTATATAATACTCTATTGTATGTGTATACTACTTTTCATTATCCATTCATCCGCTGATGAACATTTACAACGTTTCCACCTCTTGAACTGTGCATATTGCTACCATGAACATGGGAATACAAATATCTCTTCGAGATCCTGATTTCAATTCTTTTGGATAAATATCCAGAAGAAGAACTGCTAGATCATGTAGTTGTTCTATTTTAAATTTTCTGAGGCATCTCCACACTGTTTTCCATAGTACACCATTTTACATTCCTACCAACAATGCACAGGGTTTTGATTTCTCTACATCCTCACTAGCACTCGTTATTTTCTGTCTTGTTTTTTAATAATGGCTGTCAAAACAAGTATGAAGTGATAACCTTTTGATTTTGATTTCATGTGCTTGATGATTAGTGATGCTCAGTGTCTTTTCATATTCCTATTGGCCACTTGTACATCTTCTTTGTAAAAATGTCTATTAAGGTCTTTTATCCATTTTTAAATCAGATTATTTGGTATTTTGTTATTGAGTTGTCAGTGCTCCTTATATATTTTGGATACTAGTCCCTTATTAAATATATTGTTTGTAAATATTTTTCTTTCATTCCACAAACTGTCTCTTCACTCTGTTGTTTACTTCCTTTGTGCATAGAAGCTTTTCAGTTTGATACAGTCCTACCTGTCTTTTGTTTTTATTGCTATGCTTTTGGTCTCACATCCAAGTAATCATGGCCAAGATAAATGCTATGAAGCTGTACCTCTGTTTTCTTCCAGGGGTTTTGACAATTTTGGGTCTTATACTTAAGTCTTTAATCTATTTTGAGTTGATTTGTATATGGTATAAGGGTCAAATTCTTAATGTAGCCAAATTTATTGATTTATTGATTTTTTTCCTTTATAGATAATACTTTTGTGTTTTCTTTAAACAATCTTTCCCTACTCAAAAGTCCAAAAGATATTCACCTAATTTTCTCCCTGAAAATTTTAAATTTTTGCAATTGACAAATTTTAAGTCCTTAACCCATGCAGAAGTATTTTAATAGCATATGAAGTAGTGATCCAATTTCATCTTCTTCCATGTTAAAATAGATAACTAATTTACCCAGCTCCAAGTATTAAATAATCCCTCCTTTCCCCTTTAAACTGACATACTACTTGGTCATAACTAAGTTTCATTACTGTGTGGAACTGTTTCTAGTCTCTCTATTGTATTGGTCAACTTATCCATCCTTAAACTGTACCACACTGCATTTATTATTATGTCCTAATAAGTCCTCAAATTTGGTAGAAGAAGTCTACCTTCCCTGTTCCTCTTTTTCAGAAGTGTCATGGTTACTCTTGGCTCTATGGTCCTTCATATAAGTTTTAAAATCATCTTCCCATGTTCCTTAAAAAACCTCTTTGGGATTTTGATTGGAATTGAATTGAATCCACAGATAAAACTGGAGAGAATTACATCCATGAACACAGTTTATTCCTTCATTCATTCAGGTCTTCCTTAATGTTGTTATGAAAAGTTTTAAAATTTGTCCTATAGAGATACTGCATATTTTTGGTAGATCCAACTCTAGGTACCTGATAATCTCTAATACTAATATAAACAGTATCTTCCTTTTAATTACACGTTCTCTGTGTTGTTAGCACATACAACTGATTTTGTATGTTAAACATGTATCCAGTCAAACTTGCTAAAAAAAATTCTCTATTATTTCTAACTACTGACTTACAGACTCTTTTGAGTTTTTTATGTAAAAGTGTATGTTGTCTGCCAATGATGACTTTGATTTCTACCATTTTAATTTTCTTATTGCACAGGCTAGGATCACCAATACAGTATTAGATAAACAGTGGTAAAAATGAGTATCATTGTTCCATTCCTGAATTTAAAAAGAATTCTTCTAAGATTCCCCATTAGGATGGTATTTGCTCTAGATATATAGATATATCTATATATCTATATATCTATGTATATTTATTAACAGACACTCTTCATCACATTAAAGAATCTTCTTTCCAATCCTAGTTTACTATAAAGACTTCCCTGGTGGTCCAGTGGTGAAGAATCCACCTTACAACGCAAGGGATGCTGGTTTGATCCCTGGTTGGGGAACTAAGATCCCAAATGCCATGGGGCAACTAAGACCACGTGCCACAACTACTGAGCTTGCACCGTCAATGAGAGCCTGCGTGCCTCAAACTACAGAGCCCACGCACTCTGAAACCCACACACCAAAACTACAGAGCCCACGTGCCACAACTAAGGAGAGAAAACCCACACACCACAACTACAGAGAAACCCGCACACTGCAATGAAGAGCCCTCACACTGCAAGGAAAGACCCTGCATGCCACAAATAAGAGCTGAAGCAGCCAAAAGAAAAAAAAAGGAAAAGAAAAAAACAACTTTCCTTCATTCTTTCTTTTTTCTCTTCGTTTTATTGAGATGAAACTGACATAAACTTGTAAGATAAGATATACACCACAGTGATTTGATATATGTATATGCTGTGAAACACCTACCTAGTTAATTAGCAATCCATCACCTCACATACTCACATATTTATCCTTCTTTTCGTGAAAACATTTAAGTTCTACTCTCAGCAAACTTCAATCATACAACACAGTGTTATCAACTATAGTCACTGTATTTTACATTAGATCCTCAAACCTTATTCATCTTATACCTGGCCCCTGACAACCACTTTTCTACTCTCTGTTTTTTTTTAACAGTCCACATATAAGTCACACTGTGCAGTATTTGTCTTCTTCTGGTTTATTTCACTTGGCATAATGTCAAGGTCCAGCCATGATGTCACAAATGGCAGAATTTCCTTCCTTTTCTCCTGGCTGAGTAACATTCTGTTCAGTCTATCTATATCACATCTTATTTTCTTTCTTTCTTCATAATTTTACTGAGGATTAACTGACGTACAACGAACTGCATACATCTAAAGCTTACAACATAATAAGTTTTGACCACCTCTGAAATTATCACTAACTAACAAAGTGAACATAACTGACACGCCCATTAGTCTCCTCCTGCTCCTGTTATTGCTACTTCCCAGCACCCCTCCTTGCACGGAAGCAACTAGTAATCCGCTGTCACTACAGATTTAGTTTGCATTTCTGAAAGTTTCACATGAATGGACTCATACAGTATGTACTCCTTTTCTTCCAGCATCGTTCATTTACCATAATTCTTTTGACACTCATTCACAGTATTGCATGTATTGATACTTGGTTCCTTTTTATTACTAAGTAGTATTCCACTGTATAGACATACAGTAAAACCTTGCATTGTGAGTAACTCGTTCTGTGAGTGTTCCACAAGACGAGCAAACCTTTCTAGTAAATTTTAACTTGATAAACGAGTGATCTCTTGCAATATGCGTAGTATGTGATGCCAAATGTCACATGATCACAACTGAGCCAATGGAGCTGACCACCGACGAACTGATGGATCTGCATCGCGAGCAACAGCAAGAGGTTATGGAGCAGATCTCGTCTGCAGAGGAGGAGGAGAAAAAGGTGGAGGAATCCCTCACTTCAAATGAGATTAGGGAGATGTGTAAAATGTGGGAAACAGTGCAAAATTTTATAGAAAAGCATCACCCGAATAAGGCTGTAGCAGTGAGAGCGATGAATCTGTTTAAGGACAATGCAATGTCACATTCCGCAAAATCCTCAAAAGAAGGCAAAAGCAAGTGTCATTGGATAGGTTCCTTGTTAAAGCTGCAAGAAAAGAAAAAGATTCCATTGAGCCAATAGATAGCAGTGATTCCGTTAGTGTTAGTGAAAGTCCTCCTACACAATAACCCTCCTCTCTTGTCTCCCTCACACCAGCCACGAAGGTTTTAAAAGGTAAATGCAGGTTAATTTGTATAATTTTCTTTGTATTTTGTATTTTCTTTATTATTTTGTATTATATTACAGTATTGTGATCATTTTTATATAAATATTTTTGGGTTGTGGGACGAATCACCTGTTTCCATTATTTCTTATGGGGAAATTTGCTTTGATATACAAGTGCTTTGGATTATAAGCATGGTTCCGAACGAATTATGCTCACAAACCAAGGTTTTACTGTACTACAATTTCTTTATCCACCCACTCACCAGTTGATTGAAATTTGGTTCAAGTTGGGGGCTAGTACAAATAAAGTAGCTATGAATAATATCCACGTCTAAGTCTTGAGTAAATAAGTAGAAATAAAATGGCTGGATCAATTGGCAAATATATGTCTAAATTCTTAAGAAATTGCCAAAATACTTTCCAGAGCAGCTGTATCATTTTATATTCCCACCAGCATGTAAGTTCTGGTTATTCCACACACTTAACAACACTTGGTATGACGATTTTTTAAAATTGCACCTATCTCAATAGCTGAGTAGTAATATCTCAATGTGGTAGTACTCTGCATTTTCCCAAGGAATAGTGATGTTGTGTATCTTTTCTCAGGGTTATCTGCCGCATCTGCTTTACCTAGTTTTTTCCTTTTGTTCCTTGTGACTCTTCTAAAGAACAGGACAGATAAAATGTGACTTTTAAGATCAAGTTATAAGCGACTGTGACATTCATCCTAGTTGACTCTTCCCTCGCTCTGATGACAGAAGCTGTTATGGTGTGAACTGCCCTACGGAGAGGCCCACCTGGGCACCACGGGCAGCCTCTGGCCAAAAGCCAGCATGGAACTGAGGCCCCCTCAGTCCAATAAGTAATAGGAAACTGAATCTTGCTACCACATTTGTGAGACTGGAAGCAAATCCCTCCCCAGCTGAGCCTTGAGATGAATGTAACTTCAGCCAGCATCTTCACTGCACCTTGTGAAAGACCAAGTTTACCCCACTGAGCCACATCCAGATTCCTGACACACAGAAACTGTGAGACAGTAAATAATTGTTGTTTTAAAGCACTATATTTTGGAGTAATTTGTTACACAGCGAGATAGGTAATAAAGTATCTATTGGGAAGATCATGTGGCTTTTCCTTTTAGACTATGTGGCAGTTTACAACATATAATCTTCCTTGCCTTCCTAGGATGAATACCACTAGCTTAATCTTTTATCCTTTCCCTATAGCATTAGTTTTGATTTGTTAAATTTTTGCTAAGAAATTTAATATCCCTGGGAGCACAGTGATTAAAAATCTGCCTACCGGCCTTTCTCACCTTCTGAGATGGCCCACACTCTATCTGTGGAGTGTGTTCCTCTCTAAATAAATCCACTTTGTCTCTCACTGAATCTTCAATGAGACCTCAAGAACGTGAGCTTCAGTAAGTCCTGAAACAAGAAGTGGACCCAGGACAAATGCTAGAACTCCAGCTGTGATATTGTGATTTATAAGAAATATGTGTGTGTGGACTTTCCTGGTGGTGCAATGGTTAAGAATCTGCCTGCCAATGCAGGTGACACTGGTTCGAGCCCTGGACTGGGACGATCCCACATGCTCCAGAGCAACTAAGCCTGTGTGCCACAACTACTGAGCCTGCGCTCTAAAGCCTGCAAGCCGCAACTATTGAGCTCATGTGCCACAACTACTGAAGCCCGTGACCCTCGAGCCTGTGCTCTGCAACGAGAAGCCACAGCAATGAGAAGCCCGCGCACTGCAATGAAGACCCAACGCAGCCAATAAATTAATTAATTAAATTAAAAAAAAAAAAGGAATCTGCCTGCCAATGTGGGGGACACGGGTTCAATCCCTGGTCCGGGAAGATCCCACATGCCACTGAGCAACTAAGCCCGTGCACCACAACTACTGAGCCTGCGCTCTAGAGCCCATATGCCACAACTACTGAAGCCCACGTGCCTAGAGCCCATGCTCCACAACAAGAGAAGCCACTGAAAAGAGAAGCCCATGAACCGCAACAAAGAGCAGCCCCTGATCATTGCAACTAGAGAAAACCCATGTGCAGCAACAAAGACCCAACACTGCCAAAAATAAACAAATAAATTAATTAATTTAAAAAATTTTTTTAATAAAAAAAATTTTAGTATCAATGTTCATGAGGGATACTGGTGCATAATTTTCTTTTCTTATATCGTTTTTGTCTTATTTTGATTAATGTTTGACAGAATTGAGCGTGGTTTTCTTTAGGGGATATAAGGATATTCAGGTTATTTCTTTCCTCTTGTGTAAGCTTTAGCAGTTGGTGTATTTCAAAGAATTTGTCCATTTAAGTTGTTGAACTTATGAGCATAAGGTTGTTCATAATATAGCTTTACTGTCTCTTTAATGGCTATAGGCTCTGTAGTTATGTTGCCTCTCTTTCTTTATACTACTTAATTTGCATCTCCTCTTTTTTTCCTGATCAACCTGACAAGAGGTTTATAAAGTTTAATTATCTTCTCAGATTTCCAAAATTTGATCTCATTTTCTATGTTGTTTTTGTTTTCTACACCACTGCTTTCTCACATCATCTTTACTATTTCTTTTCTTTTTACCTTGGGTTTGTTGACACTATTGATTTAATATCTTTCTTCTTTTCTAAGATAGGCTTTGTATGGCTAAAAATTCCCCTCCAAGCACTACTTATACTGCATCTCATAAATTTGGATATATTGTGTTGTCACTTTCATTCTGTTCAAAATATTTTCTAATTTTCTTGTGTTTCATATACCATACTTACTGGGTTCTGGGTACCAAGGCTATGCTAATCTCATAAAGTGAGCTGGAGAATATTTCCTTTTAGAAGAGTTTGTAAGGTTGGGATTATCTGACCCTTAAATAATTAAAAGAATATACTGTGAATTATAATTGTATCTGTGAATTTCATTTTGTGTTTTCAAAATATGCATAATTTTATTATTTGTTGAACAGATATTCAGAAAAATTCATGCATTTTTTTGGTGTTGAAAAGGCTATAAATATCTTGTATATAAACAATTACCAACCTTGCCACAAAAATGTAATAACATACACTAAACCAAAAAAGAGAGAAATCCTTATTGAGTTTTATAATTTTTGGTCATTTGAATCACCACAATGTAAATTAATCACTGTAACATAAGAGATACAATACTACTCACTACATACATGGGTTTCTCATAGCCACAAGTGTTCAATCCCACAAACGACTGAAAACTTTAAATGTATAAATAATAGTTCATTTGGTAGTGGCTACTTCCATGGGGAATTTTAGACAGGCTATCTAACAGTCATCCTTTAGACTACCCTCAAGTATGAAACTACTCTTCTGCTACTGGGAAAAATGGACACACACGAAAGCAAACAATTTACCATGACAGGCCTCATCTGGGTCATGAGACAAGTCTCAATGAATTTAACAGGACTTAAATCATATAAAGTATGTTCTGTGAAAACAATGAAATTAAACTAGAAAACAAAAACAGAAAGGTATCTGGAAATTCTTAAATAGCGGGAAGCTGAATAATACACCTCTAAATATCTGAGTCAAAGTAGAAGTCAAAAAGCATTCTTACATTTAATAATGAAATAGTGAATGCTTCCTTTTGACATCAAGTACATGATAAGAATACACATTATCACTATTCTTATCTAATATTTTTATTTATTTATTTATTTATTTATTTATTTATTTATTTATTTATTTTTGGCTGTATTGGGTCTTTGTTGCTGCACACAGGCTTTCTCTAGTTGTGGTGAGCAGGGGCTGTTCTTTGTCGCAGTGCACGGGCTTCTCTTTGTGGTGGCTTCTCTTCTATAGCACGGGCTCTAGGCGCATGGGCTTCAGTAGCTGTGGCATGTGGGCTCAGTAGTTGTGGCTCACAGGCTCTAGAGCACAGGCTCAGTAGGTGTGGCACACAGGCTTAGTTGCTTCGCGGCATGTGGGATCTTCCTGGACCAGGGCTTGAACCCATGTCCCCTGCATTGGCAGGCGGATTCTTAACCACTGTGCCACCATGGAAGCCCTCCTATCTAATATTTTATTAAAGTTCCTAGCCATCTAGGTAAGGCAAAAAGTACATATAAAGTTTAGAAAAAAAATCAGTATTTGCAAATAACATAATTATGAACACAGAAAATTTAAACCCATCATAGAATTTTTAAAATTAATTAGTTAGCAATGTTCCTGTTGGAAAAAAGTCAATATGCTAAGTTAAATACATTTCTATGTATCTGTAACACACTGAAAATTTAATTTAAAATAAACAGCATGTTCAGGGACATGGAAGAATTTCATGTGCTCTGGGAATAAGTCTCGCAAAATATTCTCAAGACATTTGTAAAAAATATATACAAAATTTCACCAATTTAAAATTCGGAAAGATACATGCACCTCTACGTTCATAGCAGCACTATTTACAATAGCCAAAAACATAGAAACCACCTAAATTTCCATTTACAGATGAATGGATAAAGAAGATGTGGTACATATATACAATGGAATACTACTCAGCCATAAAAAAAGAACGAAATAATGCCATTTGCCGCAACACAGATGCAACTAGAGATTATCATACTAAGTGAAGTAAGTCAGAAAGAGAAAGACAAAAACCATATGATATCACTTATATGCAGAATCTAAAATATGGCACAAATGAACCTATCTACAAAACAGAAACAGACTCATGTACATAGAGAACAGACTCGTGGTTGCCAAGGGGGAGTGGGGTGGAAGAGGGAAGGACTGAGAGTTTGTGATTAACAGATATAAACTACTATATATAGGGTGGATAAACAACAAAGTCCTAGCACAGGGAACGATATTCAATATCCTGTGATAAACCATAATGGAAAAGAACATAAAAAAAGAATGTCTATGTATGTATAACTGAGTCACTGTGCTATACAGTAGAGATTGGCACAACACTGTATATCAACCATACTTCAATTAAAAAAATGAAATTTAAAAAAGGTCTTAATATTAAAAAAATACCATTTCATGGACTGAAATAATGAATGCTATAAATATGCCAACTCTTCCAAACTGATTATAAATCCACAGGAATCATAACCAAAATCTCCCTTTTTTTTTCATTTGTGGATTTGATAAAATACTTCCCCAAACCTATATGGAAGCAGAAAATGTCAACAATTGCCAAAAAATTGTGAAATGCAGCTAAAGCAGAGCTTACAAGGAAATTTATAGCATTATATGCTTATATTAGAAAAAATCTAAAAATCAATGATCTAAGCACCCTCCCTAAGAAACCAGAAAAAGAAGAGCAAATTAGAACCAAAGAAGCAGAAAAAAACAATTCAAATAAAACTGAAATGAACAATTCACTAGAGGGATTCAATAGCGTATATGAGAGGACAGAAGAAAGAATCAGTAAACTTGAAGAAAGATCAGTTGAGATCACTCAACCTGAGGAACAAAAAGAAAAAGAATGAAGAAAAATGAACAGTCTAGGAGGCCTGTGTGACATTATTAAGCATACCAACCCACACATAATGAGAGTCCCAGAAGGAGAGGATAGAAAGGGACAGAAAGAATACAGGCCAAAAACTTCTCAACTTTGATTAACAGAAGAAGGAGAAGGGTGGCAGGGGAGAGGAGGGGGGGAGGGGGCAGGGGGAGGAGGGGGAGGAGGAGGAGGAGGAAAAGAAACTACACATTCAAGAGGCTCAACAAATTTCTGGTAGGATAAACTCAAAGAGAGCCACATTGAGAACATTATAATCAAACTGCCAAAAGCCAAACACAAAGAATCCTAAAAGCAGGGAGAGGAGCAATTCATTATATTAAAAGGATCCTCAATGATTAAAAGCTGATTTCACATCTAAAACCATGGAGGCCAGAAGCCAGTGGAAGAACGTTTTCAAGCAGTGGAAGAAAAAGACTGTTAACAAAGAATTCTGTATCTAGCAAAATCATCCTCCAAAATTGAGGGAAAAATTAAGATATTCCCAGATAAGCAAAATCAGATAGAATTTGTCACTAGTGTTCCTGTCCTACAAGAAATACTAGGAGGAATCCAGTCAGGCTAAAATGAAACCTATCACTAGATAGTAACTGGAATTCATATGATGAAATAAAGAACACTGGCAAAGGTAACAACATAGATAAATATAAAAGACAATTGGATAAAACAATAAAATACATCTGTGTTGATGGGCGTACAATATACAGATATAATTTGTATGACAACAATAACCCAAAGGAAAGGGGATAGGAATGGAGCCATATACTATTGAAATTAAGATGATACTAATCTGAACCAGATTGTTATAAATTAAAATAGTACTTATAGGGACTTCCTTGGTGATCCAGTGGTTAAGAATCCGCCTTCCAATGCAGGGGATGCAGGTTCAATTCCTGGTTGGGGAACTAAGATCCCACATGCCACGGGGCAAATAAGCCTGCATACCTCAACTATTGAGCTTGTGTGCCTCAACTAGAGAGCCCTTGCCCTCTGGAGCTTGTGCGCCACAGCTACAGAGCTCACACACCCTGGACCCACGCACCACAACTAGAGAGAGAAAACCCACACACCACAACTAGAGAGAAGCCCACACACCACAACAGAAACCATGCTGTAACAAAAAGAACGCACATGCCACAAGACCTGACGCAGCCAAAAAAAATTATAATAAAGAAAACAAAACCAAAACGAAACAAAAAAAGAGCTTAAAACATATTAATTATAATTCCCTAGGCAACCATTAATAACTCAAAAAACATAGTAAAAGAGGTAAGGAAACTAAAATGGTCTATGAGAAAATATGTATTTAAAACAAAAGAAGGCAGTAATGAAGGAAGAGTGTGACAAATGTACAGAAAACAAATAGCACAATGGCAGACATTAACCCTTATAAATGTAAAATGGATTAAACAATCCAAAAAAAGGGCAAAGATAAGCAGAATTAAAAAAAAAAAAATCAAGCTATGCCCTATCTATAAGAGACTGATTTTAGATTCAAACACAAAAATAGACTGAAAGTAAATGAACAGAACATAAGTAAAGGCAACTACGTACATAAACATAAAAGTCTGCATTAATAGATTTTTGGTTAGTAATTCCTCTTTTTTTCCCTCTAATGACTTAAAATACAATCATATAAAACAATAATTACAAACCTATGTTAATCAGTCATTTACAACATTGTTATTTGTAACATACAATGTCATTAATATTGCACTTTTTATATACATTATGTTTATTATATATCAACATATCATATTCAAATATAATATTTATACTTATGTTATATATTTTTAATGTACACATTTAAATGCATATTATATATGTGCTTATATTACACATATTGCATACATTATACGTCTATAACTGTACCAATATGTCATTTATAAGAATAACAACATAAGGGAATTGAGGGAATGGAGTTATATAGGAGTAAAGTTTTTGTATACTATTAAAATCAAGTTGGTATTCAACTGAAATACACTGTTATAAATGTGAATTGTAATCCTCAAGGTAACCACTAAAAACATAACAAGTATATACAGAAAAACTAAGAATGCAATCAAAACAGTACACTAGAACATCTAACACAAAAGAAGGTAGTGAAGGAATTGAAGAACAAAAATATATGACATACAGAAAAAAAGGCAAGATGGCAATGTAAGTCTTCTATTTTGGATAATTTCATTAAAAATAAATGGATTACACTCTTTAAGAGACAGAGACTGGAACGGTAAATATAAAAAGTTATCTAACTATATGGTGTCTACAAGAAACTCATTTTAGAACCAAATACACAGGGTGAAAATGAAAGTGTAAAAAGATATTTTTTGAAAATAGTAACCAAAAGAGAGCTAGAGTGACAATACTAACGTCAGACAAAACAAACTTTAAGACAAAAATTGTTAAAACAGACAAAAAAGAATGTTATATGATGACAAAAGAGTCAATCTATCAAGACAAAAAAAATTATAAACATATATACACCTAACAACAGAGCCCCAAATTGTATGAAGCAAAAACTGACAGAAGACACAGTCCAGCAATAGTTGGAAGCTTCAATATTTCACTTTCAATAATGAACAGAACTAGACAAAAGATAAAACAAGAAACTAGAAAACTTAATACTCTAAACCAATTAGACTTAACAGACACACATAGAATATTCCACCAAACAAGAGCAAAATACATACTCCTCAAGTGAATATGGACTATTCTCCATGATAGATCATATGTTAGGGCACAAAAAAAATTTCAATAAGTTTAAAAAGACTAAAATAATACAAAGCATCTTCTCTGACCACAGTAGAATAAAATTATAAAAAGGAAATTTGGAAAATTGAAAAATGTTAAATGAAACAATGCACTCAACCAATAGGTCAAAGAATCCATTATAAGGTAAATTAGAAAATACCTTAAGATGAATGAAAATGAAAACACAACATATCAAAACTTATGGAATGCAACAATAGCAGTGCTAAGAGGGAAATTTATAGTTGTAAAGGCCTACATTACAAAATAAGAAAGGGACTTCCCTGGCGGTGCAGTGGTTAAGAATCCGCCTGCCAATGCAGGGGACATGATCCCTGATCCAGGAAGATCCCATATGCCGTGGAGCAACTAAGCCCATGTGCCACAGCTACTGAGCCTATGCTCTAGAGCCCGCAAGCCACAACTATTGAGCCCACATGCCACAACTACTGAAGCCCATGTGCCTACAGCCTGTGCTCTGCAACAAGAGAAGCCACTGCAACCACAAGCCGGCGCATGCAACAAAGAGTAGCCCTCTGCTCATCGCAACTAGAGAAAGTCTGCAAGCAATGAAGACCCAATGTAGTCAATAAATAAATAAATTTATTTTTTAAAGAAAGAAAAAAGAAAAGGAAAGATATCAAATCAATAACCTAAACTTCTCCCTTATGGAACTCAAAAAAAAGAAAAGTTAACTAAACTCAAAGCAAGGAAAGGAAAGAAATATGACAGATTAGACTGTAAATAAACAAAATAGAGACTAGAAAAACTACAGAGAAAAATCAATGAAACCAAAAGTTGCTTCCTTAAAAAGATCACCAAAATTAACAAACATTTAGCTAAACTGACCAAGAAAAATAAGAAGACTAAAGTTAGTAAAATCAGACATGAAAGTAGAGATATTACCACCAGCTTTACAGAAATAAAAATTATTACAGGAAAATATTATGAACAAGTATCTGTCAACAAATTATTTAACCTTGATAAAATAAACAAATTTCTAGAAACATACAAAGTACCAAAAGTGACTCAAGAAGAAAAGGAATACTTTATAACTCATTCTATAAAATAAATATCACTCTAATACCAAAGCCAGAAAAAGACATCACTTGAAAACTAGACTAATGTATCTGATATGTACATATGAAACAGGAGGGAAGGGGGCAGGGCACAACCCTTAAAGAATGACAGAGTCCTTGAGGATACTACATAAACTGGTTAGAACCAACCAGGTATAAGATGGTGGAAGATTCCACCCTCAGTAGACCTTGAGCCTCATTATACTCTCACTGTAATACATCAGCATGTTAAACATCCACAGGCACCATGACAGTTCCAAGGCCGACATCAAAGGACAAAACATGGGCGGTGGCCCAATTCCTAGAAATCCCTGCCCCTTCCCCCAAAATAGCTGGAATAATCCTCCCACTCCTTAGCCTATGAAATTATCCAGCCCATAAAAACTAACCTCCCTGTATTTTGGGCTGCTTTTACCTTTGAGACGAACCTCATTCTGTCTATGGAATGTGTATCTCTCTAAATAAATCCACTTCTTACCTATCACTTTGTCTCTCATTGAAGTCTTTCTGCGATGAGACATAAAGAATCTGAGCTTCATTAAGTCCTGAGACCAGGTATGCGATCTCAATTAAAAGACAGTGGGTTCGAGTCCCAATCTGACTGAGTTTTGGCTTGAGTAAAAGTCTCAGCCTGTGGGTTCAAGTCCCAATCTGAGTTTTGGCTGGGTTCAAGCTGAAATCGTGCACTTCAGATTGGGACTTGAACTCATGTGCCAGGACTCGAACACAGCTAAATTCAGACTGGGACTCGAACCCACATGGCTGGGACTAGAACCCCTCGAACCTGGCCAAAACCCTGATTGGGACTTGAACCCAAACAGTCGGGACTCAAACCTGGCCAAAACCCTGACTGGGACTTGAACCCAGCCAAAACCCAAGATCTTCCAACTGAGATCACACACCTGGTTTCAGGACTTAATGAAGCTCAGGTTCTTGATGTCTCATCACAGAAAGAATTCAGTTAGAGACAAAGTGATAGGTAAGAAGTTTATTTAGAGATTTATTTAGAGAGAAACACATTCTGCACACAGAGTGTAGGCCATCTCAGAAGGTGAGAAAGGCACCAGGGTGTGGGAGTTGTCAGTTTTTGTAAGGGTGGGTATTTCATAGGCTAATGAGTGGGTGAAGTATTCCAGAATTGGGCCACCGCCCACTTTTTGATCCTTGTGGTCAGCCTTGGAACTGTCATGGCACCTGCAAGTTGACTTGTCTGCCACCTTGGACCCATTTGGTTCTAATCAGTTTATGTTATGTCCTCGGGTTATGTCATTCTTTCAAAGGTTGTGTCCTGCCCCCTTCCCTTCAGTTTCAGAATCCCATTTGAGTTATGCAGTTTCATTAAGATGCAAAAGTTCTCCACAAAACACTAGTAAACAAAATCCAGCCTTATATTAAAACTACACCATGACCAAGTTGGATTTACTCCAAACATGCAAAGGTGGTTCAACTTATGAAAATCAATCAAGGGACATGACCATACTAATTACATGCACAGAACCACATGATGAACTCAATTGATGCAGTAAAAATTCTTTTTTAAAATCCAACGTCTTTTCATGATAAAAACACTCAATAATGCAGGGAAAGAAGGGAGCTTCACCAACACGATAAAGGGCATCAAAGAAAAACCCACATGTAACACCATACTTAATGGAGAAAGAGTGAAAGCTTTCCCCTGACATGAGGAAAAAGACAAAGATGTCTGCTTTCTTGCATAATCATGGAAGTTCTAGCTAGGGCAATAAACACAAAGCAATAAAAACAAAGGTATCCAGATTTGAAAGAAAGAAGTAAAACTATCTCTAGTCACAGATGACATGATTTTATATCTTAAAAATTCTAAAGAATTCAGCAAAAAAGCTATCAGAGCTAATAAATAAATTCAGCAAACAAAATCAACATATAATAATCAGCTGTAATTCTATATAGCAATTAATCTGAAAATAAAATTAAGAAAACAATACCAGCTACAAAAACACCTGAGTATAATTTTATAGTTGGCCCTCTGGCCCCCTGTATCTGAGGTTCTGCAGATTCAAACAATGCAGACCATGTAGTATTGTAGTACATATTTAATGAAAAAAAAAATCCACGTATAAGTGGACCTGCACAGTTCAAATGTGTGTACAGTGAAAATTACAGAACATTGCTGAAATAAACTAAAGCAGGCCTAAATAAGTGAGAAAACATACTGTGTTCATGAATAGGAACCCACAACATTGGTAAGATGGCAATATTACACAAATTCAATGCAATCACTCTCAAAATTCTACCTGCTCTTTTGTAGAAAGGAACAAGCTGATTCTAAAATTCATACGAAATTTTAAGAGACCCTGAATAACCAAAACAATCTTGAAAAAGGAGAGCAAATTTAGAGGACTCAGACTTTCCAATTTCAAACTTACTAAAAGACTACAGTAAATAGTGTGGAACTAGCTTAAGGATAAACATAGATCATGGAATAAAACTGATAGTCCCCAAACAACCCCATACATCTATGGTCAACTGATTCTCAACAGCCTTTTCAAGAAATGGTGTTGGGACAAATGGATACCCACATGCAAAACATGAAGTTGGACCCTTAGTTCACACCACATACACAAATTAACTTAAAATGGGTCAAAGACTTAAGCTAAAACTATAAAACGCTTAGAAGATAAGATGAACTAAAGCTAAATGACCTTGGATTTGGCAACAAGTTCCTAAATATGACACCAAAAGTACAAGAAACAAAAGAAAAACACACATAAAATAGAATTTTATCAAAATTAAAAACTTTTGTGTATCAAAGGACACTATCAAAAAAGTGAAAAGACAAGCCACAAGACTGGAGAAAATTTCTGCAAATCTATACAATAAGAGTCTTATATATAAAATCTTTAGGAACACTTACAACTCAACAACAAGAAGTCAAAAGCCCAATTAAAAAATGGGCAAAGGACCTGAACAGACACTCAAAGAAGATATACTAACAGCCAAGTAACACATGAAAAGATGGTCAACATCACTAAAGAACTGCAAATCAAAACCACGATACCACTTCACAGCTAGTAGGAAGGCTATAATCGAAAAGAAAAAAAAAAGGGAAGATAAGTATAGATGAGGAGGTGGAGAAACAGGCAAACTTATACATTGTTGGCAGTAATGTACAATGATGCAGCCACTGCGGAAAACAGTTTGGCAGTTCCTGAAAATGCTAAACATTAATTATCATATGACTCAGCAATTCCTAGATAGGAGAACTGAGAAACAGAGTCTAACAAAAACTTGTGCACAAATGTTCAGAGTGCTATTATTCATAACAGCCAAAAGTTGAAATAACCCAAATGTTCAACTGATGAATGGATAAACAAAATGTGGTGCGTCCCTACCAGGGAATTTTATGTTATTCAGCCATAAAAAACGATCGAGAGGCCTCCCTGGAGGTGCAGTGCCAATACAGGGGACACGGGTTCGATCCCTAGGCGGGGAAGATCCAACATGCTGCAGAGCAGCTAAGCCCATGCTCCGCAACAAGAGAAGCCACTGCAATGAGAAACTGGTGCACCACAACAAAGAGTAGTCCCCGCTCATCACAACTAGAGAAGGCCCGTGCACAGCAATGAAGATCCAACACAGCCAAAAATAAAAGAAATAATAAAAGAAAAAAGAAAAAGATCGAACTATTGATACATGCTACAACGTGGCTGAACCTTGAAAACATTACGCTAAACGAAAGAATCCGGGCACAAAAAACACTTATTTTATGATCCCAGTTATATGAAATGTTCATAATTGGCAAATTCATAGAAACTGAAAGCAGATTACTAGCTGCCGTGGATTGAGGAGCGGGGGAATAAGGAACGAGTGGTTAATGGGTATTGGGTTTCTTTTTGAGGTACTGAATATGTTTTGGAATTATGTGGTGGTGATGGCTGCACAAAACTGTGAATACACTGAAAGCCACTGAATTATACACTTCAAAATAGTTTAAAGGAATTTTATGTTAACGAATTTCATCTCAATTTTTTTCAAAAACTACAAGAGAGGCCAGTTTACACCCAGTGAGTGAGGAAGATGTTTAACAACTGGGACTTTCATACATTGCTGGAGGGAACTGTTGCTAAAAACTTCTGTAGTTTCTCATCATGTTAAACATTCAGTAAACATATGATCCATCAACTTCAAAAAAAATAAAAGCCTATCTCCACAAAAAAACCTATATACAAATGTTCACAGCAGCATTATTCATAACATTCCCAAATTAGAAACAATCCAAATGTCCATCAACAGGTGATGGGGAAACTGTGGTATAGTCACACAATGGAACACCACTCGACAATAAAAAGGAATGGATGACTGATACATGTGGCAACAGGGTGAATCATAAAAATATTATGTTCTGCAAAATAACTGAGATGCAAAGCATACAAATGATATGATTCCATTTATCTGAAGTTGAAATTCAGTAAAAATTATTTATGATATTAGAAATCAGAAGTGTGGTTACCACCGGTGGAAGGAGGGAGACTGGAATGAGGAATGAAATAACCTTCGGAGGTGACAGAAATGTTCTTTATTTTGATGGGGGGTGGTAATTACATGGATATCCACATTTGTTAGAACTCATCAATCTCTATGTTTAAACGGGTGCACTTTATTGTACGTGGATTATAAAAAGTATTAGAAATTTTTTAAATTTACATGACGATACTTCTATGGGAGTCTTAAAGGAAATCAATCTCACCGGGCCTAGCACACTGTAAGTGCTCCATCAATACAAAGGAAAGAAAAAAGTGGGCTAGGAAGGTAGCTTATTATATAGTCAGGGCCAAATATGCATTCTGTAATATCTGAAAGGAGATTACAATCTAGTTCAGAATGTAATACAACCCCTGAACCAACCCATTATCCTCAACAATGCCTACAGGTGCCACAGCAGCCTCTAAATTATACTGACTCTGGGTGATTCTCTCTCAAATTTTTAATTTTCCTGTCTTGCTTATTCTCCATTTTTGACCCTTCACTTTGGTTGTGATATGCTGAAATTTCCTTGGTTTCCCAACCCACCCTCACCTGAGACACAGACTTCAGTGCCACAGCCACTAACCAACTCTAGCCTTTCATATGTTTAGCTTGCAAAACTAAGAACTTAACCTCAGAAAAAACTGAGGCCATCCAATTCACCAGGGTAGTGAGACTCTAAAATCTGAAAATTAATAAATAAAAATAGCAGCAGAACATATTTCAGGAGATAATATATCTACGGTTGGCAAATAAACCAAACTGGACTATTACTGAAGGCCCCAAATGAGCAGGAGATAAACCCTGAATATAAGTCAGGCTTGCTATAAAAAGGAAACAGGAACAACTGCCAGCCAGGTGGAGAGGCTTAAGGAAAAGAAATAAGAAAGGAAAGTGGTATTACAGAATAATGAATAAATCCATTTGTCTAGACTCTAGAAAAAAAAATTATATTTGTATATATCTGAGGTAGTCTAAAAAAGCAAATTAAGGCCTCATTTGATAATTACGAAAAGTTGTAGGCTAGACAGAGCACATATTATTTTCATTTACAGATGAGGAAATTGTAGTACAGCAAGGTTAATATTTGTTTATGGTCATAAAACTACCTAGGAATGGAGCCAGTACTGAATGAAATTTATTTTCTCTTGATTCACAGCCAAATGTTCATTTTGATTCTGCTCAATGTTCTCCAACTTTGCTTCATAGAACTCTTCAACCAACTTTTCACAAGTAATACTGCCCCCATTTATTTCTTCTTGCATGTATACCTTTCACCTGAAGCACATCTCAAGACATACTTTTACATAAACCTTATTCTTTTACCAATAGCCCTGTTTATTTGCATGATAGTAAGGAGGTTTCTATGTTCACAGGCCACAGATATAAGACCACATCCTTCTTCCAGTGGCTATTACAAGATTTGAGTTCCGATAATAATTTTTTAAAATTGTTCTTGGGTTAAAGATCAGAAAATTTCTAATACTGTCCAGCAAAACAAACTTTCTGCTTATTCACAGCTTGACATTATCATCTGCAGTGCAGTCAAGGGTGTGTCTAAAAGCCAACGGTGCACTATGTTACTGTCCTTCCTCATCACAGTAAATAAGAAAGGTAGCTCATCTTTCACTGGAACATAAAATGGGCTTCCTATTTTTATTTTCTGCAAAAGAAACATATTTTAAACTTTCCCATATCCCCTAAACCTTCCAAAGACCCTTCCTATCACAATAATTTCCTACGCTGACAATTTTTTTGCAAGAGTGCACTCAACCCATCTCCACTTCAAGCCCATCATTTTTATCTAGTACTTACCTTAGCCATCTCCTGAAATTCTCACTAAGGAACCAATGACATCTTAAACAGCAGAATCGAAAGCCTATTTTTCAAGTCTTAGCCTTCTGGAACTCTTGAAGATGGAGAGGCTGATACAGAGTTCACCAGAATGACAGCACTTAGCTCTCACTCTGTGCCAGCCACTGTCCTAATTATACTTTCAAAATTGTTCCATTTAATTCTCACAACGTCTGAGAAGTGTTTATTACCCCCTTTTCAGATATTAAAATTTAGAGTCAAAATTACCCAAAGCCATATAGTTAAGTGAAGCCTACATGATCCCAATGTCTGCAATTCCGTGACATGTGAAGATTAGTTCCCAGTTATCTTCCTAACTCTGTGGCCTTTTCTCCATCTCTTTCGCTATTTCATCATCCTCTGCTCATGACTACTGTTATTTCACATGCTCTCCCGGGCAATTTCCATTGCCTCCTGTGAGTGTAACTACATTCTATACTAGGGTTTCTCAGTCTTTTAAAACTTTTTACAAACATAAAAATCATGTGCTCTTCCTGTAGCTTATATTTTGAAAACGGATTGTTTTTCCCAAATAGAAATTCTAATGTTGAATATGTTTGTTCAAACTACACGTCCTCCTGCCTTTTAAGATCTGATAACCTCTTAGGCATCACCCCATGACTAAGAATCCCTGATTGGTCTGTATGATGCCTCTCAGATCAACCTATCTTCCCTCTCTTCACCATCCCCTGCTTTCTCCCAGAGGTCTCTCGTGAATTACAGACACATATTATCAGTGTCTAATAAAAACAGACCCACTATCATCTCCCTAAGGCCCTTCAAACTCAGACCATCCACAGCAAAACTCTCATTTTCCTTAGCAAACCTGAACCATCTCTTTGTGTTCTCCATTTTGGCTAAAGGTATTACAATCTACCCTCTCCTATGCTTTTAAGGCACCTATCTGTGAAACGGTGATATTGGCACTAACTTCCCTGAAGCTACTAAATTAAAAATCGACCATCTAACAACGAGTGACTACCGTGGCCAGGAGGTCAGGAATGTAAAGAAGTACAAGACTTAACCCTTTTACTCCTTAAGCAGCGTACAAGCAGAAACATACCAAAATCCATTTTTCCGTGTGTGTGTGAAGCGTTTTCCCACTCACCAAAGTTAATGTACTTTTCAAAACATTTAAATGCAATCCGTACTACAAATCCCATTTCAGAGATGAAAAAACTTAGATGCAAAGGCATTAGGCGATTTCACCGAAGTTTCACAAGCTGGTCGGTGGAAGGTCCAGGCCCCAAACCCTAGACCTGAGATTTCACATTCCTTTTCCTGTTACTGCTGAAATAAACTTCTACACCACAAAACGAAATCCGGTGGTGTGCCCAACAGAGGTCAACAGCGCGGCGCACGTGAAGCACCGAAAAGCACACAGGGCGCGCTGGAAGCGCTCCAGGCCCCACCCTCGCCCCGACGCCCCCCGGCCGCTCTCCCGGGTCAGTCCCCGTGCGGCCTGCCAGCCCGCAGCAGGCCCGGGGGCCGCGGGAGAGCCGCGCTCCGCGACCCGGGGAGCGCCCAGCAGAGACTGCCGCCGCCAAGCCGCCCCGCCCCGCCCCGATCTGGGTCCGGGCTCGGCCGCCGCCGAGACAGCCGACCCGCGGGGAGCAAGCGTACCTGGAGGGGGCAGCGGCTGGAGGGCAGGCGGTCCCGGCAACCCCAGGAGGCGGGAAGGCCCCGGGTGGCGGGCTGGGCCGGCCGGCGGCGCTAACTGCATTCACTGCGTCTGGTCCACTGGGCGCTACAAGAGCTCTTCGACGAAGCGGCTGCCGCCGAGCGCGCTTCACCTCAGGACTTGAAGGTATCACAGCGGGAGACGGGCGGGGGCGGAGACGGGGGGCGGGGCGCAGGCGGGAGGAGGCGGGGCGTGAGGGGCGGGACGCGCAGACGCGAGGAGGCGGGAGGCAGGGGCCTGGGCGCGCGCGGCGCGAGGGGGGCGGGCACGTGGGGGCGCGCGCGAGGCGGGGCGCGGGGAGCGGCGCGCGGCGTGAGAGGGGGCGGGGCGCGCGTCTCCGCGCCGCGGCCGCGTGACGCGTTTTCAAATCTTCAACCGCCGCAGCCCACTCGTTTGTGCCTCTGCTGTCTCTTCCTGCTCCGCGCCCTGGGGCCGGATTCAGCCCCGGAAACCTGGCGGACGGACGCGGCAGCTCTACTACTGCGTGGGTGTGGTGGCCCGCGGAAGAGGAGAGGCGCCGGGTCGGTCAGCGGGCCTCGAGAAGCCGTGCTTCCGCGGCCGCCGCGCGCGGTCCTCTCCCCGGACCCAGCATGTAGGTGCCGGGCGGCTGCCATGAACTCCGGAGCCATGAGGATCCTCAGCAAAGGACGTTTCCAGGGTACGCAGCCCCTCCTCCTCCGCCTGCTGTCCCTTTAACCCTGTCCCCCACTGCCGGTTCCATTATTAATCCTTGAGGGCCCTCGCACCGAGTCCCTGTCTCTCTCCTATTCTGACACGTGCGTCCTGCTCTGCGGCCTGAAGGAAGCCTTGCCTCAGGGTCTCTCGTCGGGAGGGGAACGGATCCCGGCCCGGCCCCCGGCCCCCTCCACGCTCCAGCCTCGGCCCCCGATTCCTCGTCGTGCCGTGGGTTGTAAACCTAGAAGGCAGTGTGCGACCCAGGAACCCGCCGGGCCTCCTGCAGGCGCTGCGACCCTTCGAGGCTACGGCTGGATCCAGCCTCGATTTACAAGCAGTTGCGCTCGAGGCTTATTCGCTTCCTGATTAAACTGGGTGATTATGGGTGTGGAGTTTTGGTCCTTACTGATGAAGTTGAGGGCAGGTATTTGTATTTCGAACTCACCACGGCTGTTTTCAACGTTGCAGACAGAAACAAAAGCAGAGTTTCATTTTCAATCGGTTTTATTTGGGTAAAGCATTCCAGCCTCTGAGTGTTTCTTTCTAATATGTATAATGTGTATGTGTGAACTTACGAACAGATTGAGTTCTTAAAGTTAATTTTTAAGCAGCTGTTGGGATCTGAGATCTGTTTTCAAAGGGAAGAATGAAATGAATGGTGGTTTGGTTCTTCAAATGGACCATTTCGTTCTTAATATATACACTAACTCTATATGAAACTGAACGCTGAGGCTTCAGGAACCTTTGAGGACTAGGTCATTCTGGGTAGCAGGTTTTTTGCACTATTAAATGTTCAACATTTTAAGTACCCGTCTTGGGTGTTCAACAGAATGGCAGAAGCTTCATAAGTATTTGTTGAGTAATTATAGAGTTTACATCCTAGGAAAACACTTTCAAATTGGTTTTGTATGGTTCCCTGCCTTAATGTATGAAACACGAATAAATGCGTGAATACTTACTGCAGATTCAACTACTGATGGTGAACAATAATCATTTTGCGACAGACAGTATCTGTTAAAAGTATTTTGCCTTTATCCTAAGTGATACTACAAAGAAATATATTAAAATGTTAATGACTGCTAAATTAGTAGGATTATAAAGATTTTTCCCTCTATGATTATTATATAAAGAAATGTTTTTAAAACAGTAAAATTTTTCTGTCTGCGTAAAATATGATCTAATTCTGAATTTTTTAAACAACAGGTGGAATCCAAGTGAAAAATGAAAAAAACCGACCGTCTTTGAAATCTCTGAAAACTGATAACAAACCAGAAAAACCCAAATATAAGCCACTCTGGGGTAAAGTATTTTACATTGACTTACCTTCTGTCACCGTATCTGAAAAACTGCGAAAGGACATTAAGGATCTGGGAGGGGTAAGTCAAAACCATACACTTTGACAAAAAGGGAAAACTTTCTAATCTGTAATCATTTAAAATTTTCCTTTTGGAAAAAAGACTTACCACGATATAAGCACCAAGCTTAAAATTTTTATCAGCTATTTATCATTAATGAAAAGTCATTTGTTTTAACCTTTTGTAGCCTGATAAAACTCTCAGGCTTCTGTGATTATTAGTCTGGTGGTGGATGGTGTAAAGTCCACAGAGTATGAGAGATGAGACTCCCTTGTCCTGGAGGAACTGCTGATTGCCTTCTCATTGTAATGTTGGGATGTCCTCCAGATGGCAGGAACTCCTTACTTATGATTATTGGGAAGCTACATAAAAGTTATTATGTACAGGACAAGGAAAACCTGTTCAAACCACAGAGAGTTAAAATTTCTCTTGATTGATACAGTCTCAACAGAATGAGTGTCATTAAGGGAATGATTTTGGATTATAAATATGGAAAATGTGCTTCTGTCCTACCTTAAACATTGAGTAAATGATTAAGAAATTAGAAAATTTGGGTAAAATTCTAAGATTTTCTTAGGATTAAGGGTAATACTGGGTAAATGTTAGCAAGATTAAGATTTTATTAATTTATTTCCTGATTCTTCCTGTTTCAAAGATTTCTGCTGCACTTTCAGTTTGTCATGGTTAACATTTTTGAATACGAACAAACCCTGCCATTACTAGATAGAAATTTGCAGAACATGTAACAAGTTTTTTGGAATTGTTTATTGATATGTTTTACTTACCTGCCTTTGAAAAGCGATTCTACTTTTTTGCTGTTCATTTTCTTAAACTAAAACATTGTCACACATTTGTCATAGCAGTAGCATGTATAATGACCATCTAACTGAATTCCTAAAGGTCATGTTTTGTAACCTACCACCGTTGAGAAAACATCCCTTCATTTTAAAAATTAAGTACTTAAGTGTCCAGAGAAGTTAAGTGACTGGCCCAGGGTAGAATCAGCCTAATTCCCAGACTTACATGCTATTGCACCATTCTCTTCCTCTAGCAGTCAATGGCTACAAAGTACAATAGCTATCTGATATAGTTTGACAGCTTTCTTAAATATGATGGAACAACTCATTAACCCTTCTGACCTAATTCAGTAATTTTAGATTTGTGTTTTTAGCAGTGGAACCCTTAAAATCGTGTTCAGAAGTCCAATGTGTAAAGCCAGTAAAAAGGAAACTGCTCTTGGTAAAAGAGCGATATAGAAGCTAGTGCAGGGACTGCTTGCCATACCCCCATATTCTCTCTCCTCTCATGCCCATAACAATTCCTGAGGCACTTGCAAGAAACAAACTTTTAATTAACTTATGCATTAGATAATAGTTGAGAGAGAGTTAAAAGTTGGTTCTATACACTTCAGATTTTTATCCTAAAATGGTTTGAAGTAGGCCAATGAAATGGGAGCATTATTAATGGCATAGGTTTCCAAATGTTTCCCCAGAGCTGTGGATTTTCAGCTGAATTTGATTTATTAACTTTATTCTTTAATTTCTCTTAAAATTTTTTTATCAAATTCTGATCTCCCCCCACACTACCTTTCCAATAATTCATTAAAGCCATGATTTCTGTCCCTAGACGTAGGGTGAGATACCTTGCCGTATCATGAACTTGAGGACAGAATGACTTGTTTTTTTTTTTTTTTTTTTTTAAGCTCTTTATTGGAATATAATTGCTTTACACTCTTGTACCAGTTTTTGAGGTACACCAAAGTAAATCAGCTGTATTTATACATATATCCTCATATCCCCTCCCTCCCACAACTCCCTCCCTCTCTCCCTGTCCTGGTCCTCTAAGGCATCACCCATCATAGAGTTGATCTCCCTTTGTTATACAGCAAATTCCCACTAGCTACCTGTTTTACAGTTGGTAGTGTATATGTGTCTATGCTACTCTCTTACTTTGGAATGACTTGTTTTTGATGTTCAGTGTGACCTTGAGTCATCAGAAAATAAGTTTAGAGTTTACTCTTTTAAAGACCTAGGTTCAACAATAGCTAATAAATTAAGACCATGATAAGACTAAGTCAACAGTACAGAACCCAGTATTAAGTATTTTGGTAGATTCAAAAGTGAATCTGATGTCCATCCCACCCTCAATTTCTAATCTAAGTAGAAATGGTATTGGAACAATTAATTATAATATAACATAGCATGTTAAGAAGAGGGAAAGATTACTTCCAGCTGAGGAATCTTGGAAGCCATTGTACAGACACGATTTGAACTCAGCTTTGAAGAATGATTATGATTTGGGCATATGGAAATTTATTCAATAATTATTCCACCAGTGTTTCCCATATGCTAGCATTCTTTTAGATGTTGCAGATGCAAAAGTAAGATGTAGTCTAATCCTCTAGGAATTCTTAGTCTATGGGAACATCAGACACCTAAGTAAATAAATTACAATATAGCATGGTCAGTGCTTTAACAGAAACTATTTAGAAATTGCCATTAGAATACAGAAGTGGAAATGATTAACTCTGCCTTTAGGATTTATAGCAGCTATAAAGTTTGAGCTGAGTCTTAAAAGCCTAGTAGGAGTATACCAGGGAGAGTGAATGAACTAAATAGGGGAAAGAGCATACTTAAAATACATGTCTGTGTGGTTGGTTTGAGCAACTGCTAATATAGAGTATGACTTGAGCTTGGGATTTACATGGGAGTTATGGCAAGAAACAATGTTACATTAGGACCAGATTATAGAAGATATTTTGTTCGCTACTAAAGAGTTATAACTGAGGTATAGAAAATGGAAAACCAAAAAGTATGTGTGGTACTAGCATAAGGACAGACATATACAGCAATGCAGTAGAAGAGTGAATCCAGAAATCCTCTCATGTAGTCAGCTGATTTTCAACAAGGGTGCCAAGACCATTCAGTGGGAAAAGGATAATCTTTTCAACAACTGATGCTAGGAAAACTGAATATCAAGATGCAAAAGAATGAAGTTGTACCCTTACTGTACATTATATGCCACCATTAATTAGAAATGGGTTAAGATCTAAAACATAAGATCTAAAACATAAGAACTAAAACCCGTAGAGGAACGTATGAGGGAAGATCTTCATGGCATTAGATTTGGCGTTGATTCCTTGACTATGACACGAAAAGCACAGACAACAAATGAAAAAATAGATAAATTGGACTTGATAAAAATGAGAAGGTTTTGTGCATCAACAGACACTATCAAGAGGGTGAAAAGACAACCCACCTGATGAGAGAAAAAAATATTTGTAAATCATATATCTGATAAGGGATTAATGTTCAGAATGTAAAGAACTCCTACAATTCAACAAAAAACAACCTGATTAAAAAATGAGCAAAGGACTCAGACATTTCTCTAAAGAAGATATATACAAATAGCCAATAAGCACATGAAAAACTGTGCCGCACCACTAAATCATTAGGGAAATGCAAATCAAAAACACAAGACAGACATAGAAAACTAACTTGTGGTTAACAAGGGGGAAGGTCGGGGAGGGGGGCATAAATTAGGAGTTAGAGATTAGCAGATAGAAACACCTATATATAAAAGTAGATGTGGAATTTCCCTAGCGGTCCAGTGGTTGATTTTGCCTTCCAGTGCAGGGGTGTGGGTTCGATCCCTGGTCAGGGAGCTAAGATCCCACATGCCTCAGGGCCAAAAAACCAAAACATAAAAAAACAGAAGCAATATTGTAACAAATTCAATAAAGACTTTAAAAATGGTTCACATCAAAAAAAAAATCTAAAAAAATTTTAAAATTAAATAAACAGTAAGGTCCTACTGTATACACAGGGAACTATATTCAATATTTTGTAATAAACTATAATGGAAAAGAATATAAAAAAGAATATATCTGTATCCATAGCTGAATCGTTCAGCTGTACACCAGACACAAACACAACATTGTAAATTAACTATACTTCAATTTAAAAAAAAAAAAAAAAAGCACAGTGTGAGGTACCACCCTACATCCATTAGGGTGGCCACTATCAACATTAGGTGTTGGTGAGGATGTAGAGAAACTGGAACCCTTGTGCACTGTTGCTGAGATTGTAGAATGGTGCAACTGCTATGGAAAACATTATGCTGTTTCCTCAAAAACTCAGAAGTGAAATTACCATATGATCAAGCAATTCCACTTCTGGGTATTGAAGTGGAGAATTGAAAGCAGGGTCTTGAAGAGATGGCTGTGTACCCACATTCAGAGTGGCATTATTCACAATAATCAAAAGGTAGAAACAACCGAGATGTTAATCAGCAGATGAATGGACAAACAAAATGTGGTTTATACATACAGTGGAATATTATTCATCCTTGAAAAGGAATGCAATTCTCATCCATGCTACATCATGGGTGAGCCTTGAAAACATTGTGCTAAGTGAAATAAACCAGACACAAAAGGACAAATACAGGAGTCTACTTATATGAAGTACCTAGAATTGTCAGATTCATAGAAACAGAAAGTAGAGATGCAAAGGGGCTGGTGAGAGGGGAAAATGGGAAGTTACCTTTTAATGGGTACAGTTTCAGCTTAGAATGATGAAAAAGTTCTGGAAATGGATTTTGGAGATGGTTATACAACATTGTGAATGTACTTAATGCCAGTGAATTGTATACTCAAAAATGGTTTAAATGGTAAATTTTATGTTACGTATTTTATCACAGGTTTTTTTTTTTTTAACATGTGGGAGATTGGGGTTCTCTTGAAAAACTGGAACCTCTGGCAGTGCTAGGGCCACATATTTATGAAAATTTAAAGAGTAGTTGACATGTAATTGTTCATGTCTGTTCTTGCTGGCCCTTGTAGGCATTTGAGTTTGTAATCCTAGGAATATGTAAATCTACTGTATTTACTGGTGGATGAACATGTTACTCAGAAAAAAAGGAAGTAGTGATTTGTATTTAACCAAGGCAGCTGATAATCTTAGCAACAAATTCTGCTTAATGCTTAGATGAAATTAACTCATGATTACATACTTTGTTTCATTTTTTATTCTCATTTATGTAATGAGATGCCATAGAAGTTAGATACAGCTATTTAAAATATTTTGAGTCTCTCATTTATACAAATAGTTAATGGTTAATAGTATTTTTTCTACTTAGTTTAATTTTTCTGCCTTTGGATGGGAGTGATTTTCAACATTGACTTTGGTTCATGTGTTTATAAATTCAGGCATTTAAGCAGTGGTTTTCAAACTAGGGAAATTCTCTTCAAAACAGTCATACCCTCTTAAGGGTAGGGGTTCCCTATCTTTTAATAGTTTGTCTTATGGAGAGATGTTATAACTTCATAGGTTTGAACTGTACTGTCTAGTACTTTAGCTACTAGCCACATGTGGCTGTTGAAATCTAAGTTAGTTAAAATTAACACAGTTTAAAATTCAGTTGCTCGGTCACATTAGTTACATTTCAGGTTCTCAGCAGCCACATGTGGCAGTTGCTACCACATTGGACAATGCTGATGAACAACATTTCCATCATTACAGTGAGTTCTGCTGGACAGTACTGCTTTAGAGCATGGACTTGAATCAGAATACCTGTGTTCACACAACCTTGTAAATCAACTATACTTCAGTAAAATTTTTTTTTTAAATTTAAGGTTATAAAAAAAAAAAAGAGTACCTGTGTTCAAATTCTCTTACTGCTGGTGTAACCTCAGACAAGTCACTTAACTTCTATTTTCTTCTCCACAAAATATGGATAATATCAGTACCAGGGGTTGTTATGTGGATTAAACTAACTAGGATATATAAACTACTTGATGTTGTTGTGTTATTAGAACTCTCATTATACTTTCTCAGAACTCTAGGTTCAGAATAATACAGTATAAAAACTTAGAAAATGTTAAAATGCATACAATTGGCATTTTCTGCTGTGCCTAGCGTATGAAACAGTCTATGATTTATATGACTTAATCACAAATACTTTGTTTTCCTTTAGCGAGTTGAAGAATTTCTCAGCAAAGATATCAATTATCTTATTTCAAATAAAAAGGAAGCTAAATTTGCACAAACCTTGGGACGAATTTCTCCTGTACCAAGTCCAGAATCTGCATATACTGCAGAAACCACATCACCTCATCCCAGCCATGATGGAAGCTCATTTAAATCTCCAGATACAGTAAGTCTCTTAAACGTGCTTTTTCAAGAGCGGGCTGACAGTAGAATTAACTTATGTAGAATAATATCCACATTGTGTGGCTTTCTAGTTGTTAATAAGGCTGCTGTTGTATATAGAAAGCTGATTTTTCTCCTAATAGTATGTGTGTAGTCACACTCTGATTCCTAAAATATGCCGTTGCATTTAGTAATGGCTTTTATTTTTAATTTACAATTAAAGAGTGACAGCACATCATACTTTAAACCTTTTGTTTGTTTCAGAGCAGGAGTTAGCAAACTCTGGCGTGGGCCAAATCCAGCCTGCCGCCTGTTTTTCACAGCCTGCAAGCTAAACATGGATTTTACATTTTCAAATGGTTGGGGAAAATTCAAAAGAGAATACTTGGTGACAAGTGGCAATTACATGAGATTCAGATTTCATTGTCCATAAATAGTTTTATTGGAACACAGACATATCCATTCATTTACATATTGACTGGTTGCTTTACTGCTATGAAGGCAGAACGGGATAGTTGCAACAGAGACTGTATGGCCTGCAAAGCCATATAAACATGTACAACCTCTGTTCTAGAATTAGTGACATCACATCCCTACCAATTGCCCGTAAGTTGTAAGATACAGTAAAGGATAAATTAAAATTGATTTAATTGGGTGTGAATAGGAGAAGAGATTGAAAAATAGTGTTTATCATTTTTAGATTGAAATTAATTATTTTAAAATATCCTCCCCAACTTATCTACTGTAGCCATTTGGGAAGCAGGGTAAAAATGGGGGCGGGAGAGAACAAGTAAAAGAAATGAGTTACATAAGACAGATCACTTGAAAAAAAAGAGAAATATGTAGAAGAAAAAAAATCAAAGAAGAGGCCAGGGAAGCATCATATATTCTTTCAGTTAATGCTTTTTTGGAGGAACAAGGTTGTACCCCAGTGACAAGTTCCAAATTAATTGCTGCTGAGAGCATTTCAACTGCTTTTCCTAATGTTTTGCTTAAGAAGTGAAATACTGTGTAAAAACAGTACATACAGTGTACTCATATCCTTAGATCTTTAGTTAAGTAGGAAATTAAAATGTAAACTTACTAATTATAGATAGAATTTCAGATCAACCTATTGTATTTTTCATGTTGAATGACATTTACTACTGAACTGACCTTAGGTCTCATTCAGGTGAGTTTAGTTGCTCTACCGAAAAAAGAAGAAGTAAACTTTTTAACAGGAGATCTTATTACAAAGACCCTAAGGAAATCACTTTTTACTGTACATTTATTATGTTGATGGTCATTAAGACTTGTACAAATAAAACATTTTAAATTTCATATTTATATTAAAATTCATCTTTAAATTTCATCTACATGCTTTAGCTATTTTCTTTTTAAAAAATTTTTTCCAGTGAGGCACTATGTTATAACTTTATATGGTTGATTGTTCTCTGGTCTTTTTATAGGTGTGTTTGAGCAGAGGAAAATTATTAGTTGAAAAAGCTATCAAGGACCATGTAAGTAGGAATTTTTAAAATTCAGTGTATATTCTGTTACTAAAAACTGAAGTGTAAAATAGAAATGTTCTTGAAATCTTCCTCATTTTTAATAGGAAAAGCCTAAATATCAGCATGTATCTTATTTTATAAAGAATAGAATCTGCTTTTCATGAAGAAACACCTCCATCTTGTGGCCTTTTAAAATATTACTGGACACTTCTAAAGTTTGTGGCATTTTTGTGTTTTTAAAAGAGATACTTTCTTGAAACTATTAACCATAAGGCTACAGAGTACATTAATTTTCAAGAATATGGGAGCAGGACTTTCCTGGTGGCACAGTGGTTAAGAATCCGCCTGTCAATGCAGGGGACACGGGTTCGATCCCTGCCCGAGGAAGATCCCACATGCCGTGAAGCAACTAAGCCCATGCGCCACAGCTGTTGAGCCTGTGCTCCAGAGCCTGCAAGCCACAACTATTGAGCCCATGTGCCGCAACTGCGGAAGCCCACTCGCCTAGAGCCCTTGCTCCACAAGAGAAGCCACCACAATGAGAAGCCTGCATACCACAGTGAAGAGTAGCCCCTGCTCGCCACAACTAGAGAAAGCCCGTGTGCAGCAACGAAGACCCAATGCAGCCAATAAATAAATAAATAAATAAATTTAAAAAAAAAAAAAAATCTGCCTGCCAATGCAAGGGACACTGATTTACTCCCCGGTCCAGGAAGATCCCACATGCCACAGAGCAACTAAGCCCAGGTGCCACAACTACTGAGCCTGTGCTCTAGAGCCCATGAGCCACAGTTACTGAGCCTGTGTGCCACAGCTGTTGAAGCCCGCGAGCCTAGAGCCCATGCTCCACAACAAGAGAAGCCACCACACTGAGAAGCCCACCCACTGCAATGAAGAATAGCCCCCACTGGCCACAACTAGAGAAAGCTCGTGTGCAGCAACAAAAGCCCAATGCAGCCAAAAATAAAAATTAAAAAAATTAAAAAAAAGAATATGGGAGTATATTAAACAGGAATGATTTTAGAAATTCCAGAAGGAGAAAACTGATGTCCTCATGGCTGTTGTAACTGTGTAGGGTCTGTTCTGAATAAGCATCTCAGTGACATTAAGCTTCAAATAATATTTTTAATTTAGCTCATTTAATAATTTCCTAGAAAAACCTGTCAAACTTTTTTTTTTTTACAGGATTTTATTCCTTCAAATAGTATATTATCAAATGCCTTATCATGGGGAGTAAAAATTCTTCATATTGATGGTAAGGATTTCATTATTGTTTTTGACAGTGTTTAAGTGTCTGTCTCTGTCCCCTGGTTCCTAATTTTAGATAGTGAAAATTCTGATAGCAGGAGATACCTGTAATGGTAATTCTTTCATCTAAATTTAGTACAATTGTAAGAAAATAGCAGTATTTAACTCCAAAGATAAAAATGCTAACCTTAAACCCTTCTTTTAATTAAGACATTAGATACTACATTGAACAAAAGAAGAAAGAATTGTATTTACTCAAGAAATCAAGCACTTCTGTAAGAGATGTGGTATGTTATTTTCCTTAATTTTTAAACTAATTTAAAGCTTATTTTTGTTTATATATCTATAAATTTTTATTGTCAAGTGGAAAATATTACTGCCAGAATATCCTAGGGGTAATCCTGTGTACTGTCTGCATGTTTCTGTTATTTGAAATAACTGTTGCATATCATTTAACTTTAGGATTTACTCATGAGGTGAAAGTTGTTCCAGGGATGGTGGCATAGTATTGTTTTCTTCTTTGGTTGCTACTACAACCAAGAGAACAGATACTTTTGTTCATTCTGAAGGAAAACACCACAATTAACATGTTGCATGAAAAGCTCCTAATATGTATAATATACTCCTTTGGGGAACATAAATAGGAATAGGCTTACTTTTCAACTGCTCTATAAATCTTGTCATATAGTATGACTCCTTGGCCTGACGTCAGAATATTTGTTAAACAAGTGCATTGGGCATTGTCGTCTGTTAGACCTAATGTTCCATATCTTCAGTTTCTTCCCTTTTTACTAGATTCCTCCTCGAAGCATCTATATAGAATCAAGTGTCTTCTCTCCTTTTAAAGAAATACAGTAAAACCCCCCTTGACCTCACATACCTACTACTCAATCTTTTTATATCATCCAGACATCTCACACTTCCACCTTTACACTTTCCATTCTTCAGCCTATAAGGTACAAAACTACTGACCAATTTGACAAATCAAGTGTACGCTTTTTAAAACCAGTCATATTGGTTCTCTCAGCTATTGTTTACTTCCTCCTTGAACTTATTTTCATCTGGAACTTCTCTCATCCCTTTGCTTTCTCATAGTTCTCATATCTTGGGACATTCTTTTGTGGTCTGCTTTTTCTTCACTCTATCCTTAAATGAATCTAATAGGTAAATAAATTTTATAGACGAATGTATATAAAGACATGAAGCCATAAGTAGGATGGCATGTTTTGGAAATTTTTTGTAGTAAAATACAACCTGATCTTTGAGTGGGAAAGTGACAGGAAATGAAGCTAAAAAATTAGCAAGTTCAGATAGGACCTTGCACACTATATAAAGGAGTTAGATTTTATCTTGAAGGGTTTGGAACATTATTGAGAGATAATTGGAGAGTGACCTGGTTGGATAGGTATTTTGGAAGGATCCTGTGGTTGCCAGTTAAGAATATTTGCTGGCAAGACTGATCATTTTATCGTCGTCATAGTTCTTCCTTTTCCAGAACACCATATAGTTGGAATCATACGGTATGTGGTCTTTTCAGATTGGCTTCTTCACTTAGTAAGAGTCATTCAAAGTTCCTCCATATCTTTTCATCACTTGATAGCTCATTTCTTTTTATCGCTGAATATTCCATTCTCTTTGCCACAGTTTACCTGTTTACCTTCTGAAAGACATCATGGTTACTTCTAAGTTTGGCTGCTTGTGGCACCTTTACAGCTGCAGTTTCATAAGTGGGGCCCACTCACGGGTCATAAGTGTGGGAAAAAAGAAAGGGGAAATAATACAGGGATTCCCTTTGTACTCTTTGGATGGCAGGAGCCTCCTTCCTGGTTCTTTGTAGCCAAAAAGATGGGATTTGTACAGGAGTAACAGCCACTGGCTCTGCTGTTGCTGCCAATCTCATGACTAGAGGTCCATTCTTAAGGAAACATTGCAAGAGAAAAGGAGATGGGGGGAATGGGAAATATACCCCCTTAAAGGTAGCTTCTCCAAGTTTTGACCTCGGTACACCTGCTTTTGTTTACTTTTAGCCCTTAAGTACTTGCTTACTAGATCTTGCTGAGTTTTCATTGTCACCCATGGGGAGTTTTCCATATTGAACATATTCCATCTTGACTGGAATTGACAGGTTAATAAATTTTTTAATAATTCCTTTGTTGAGTTTATCACAAAGGTTTTGCTGGATAAGGGCATAAAAATAACTTACATGACTATTTTTAGATTATTTGGTTAACGATGTCTTTTCCTTATTGGTTGATTTCTTTCTGTGAAGACAAAAACAGTTATAGCTAAAATGCAAGATATTTGTTGAGTGTATTGTAAAAGTGAGCTTGTGTTACTAAGTTCCATACCAGTGATGAAGAGCTTTAATTCTGGAATAATCTTTGTTTCCTTTCGTTTGTTTGTTTCAGTTGATTTTAAAATGCAGCTTTTCCTCTTTTTTTCCCCCATGAAACTACAATAATCACCCTTCCTTTATATAATTCTTTTCCTATGTGATTTTTTAATCTTGAGGATATTGAACAATTGCAGTAGATGTTTTCACTGTACTTTCAAGGCAAATGTTTTCACTATATATATTATGTATACCACATATATATATATATTTTTTTTTTAGGGGAAAAGAGTAGGTATTGGCACACAGAAAGCAAAAAGTAAGTATTTTTATTTCCTTAAGTGTGTTTGTTTTGCTTTTAGAAAATAGAACAAAACATAAAAATCTAAAAAAAATCATGCAGTGAACCCTTTAAATGACTTATTCAGTGGTTCTTAACGTTTTTTTTTTTTCTTTTTTTTTTTTTAGAACATTGACCCATATGGCAGTCTGGTGAAGCCTATGGACCTTTGTTAGAATGTTTTTTAAAACATTTTTTTAAATCATTATATTACTAAGAAAATCAATTATATTTAAATTCAGTTATCAGAATATTTTTCAGTATAAAATAGTTGTATACTTGGTTTTATTGCATATTAAAAAGTTGTAGTAGTGATTATAATTGCTACTGTAATTTTGTTTTGAAGTGATGAGTATGAATGATGCTTTGAGATATTTGTAGTAACTAATATATGTAAATATGTTTCAATTGGTATCAGAATTACAAGGACTGCTACTACTACTGTGATCCTCTTGCTTATGCAAAATTGGAGGACATGTTAATTTTCAGTTAGAGATTAGTGAACGTAAACGTTAAATTTTTTTTCCTGTTCTAGCTTAAAAAATCCTCCTGAATTCTGCTTATATAGGTCCTTTAGGGGATGTATTCAGTGTAAGAATCTCAGAATGTAGATAGTGCTTGTGATTTTGGAAATAGATTTATAATTGTAAGATACCTGAGGCTGAAGACTTCAAATTAAAATGAAATGGATAATGGATACATAGTTGGATTATTTTAGCCAGAGTAGTTTTGTTTAAAAAAAAAAATCTGGAGTTTTTTTAGATCCGTAAGTATCTAATATCATGTTTTGCATATTCCCAAGCAGGTAGACTCAAAAAGCCTTTTGTAAAGGTGGAGGATATGAGCCAGTAAGTATCTTAAATTCAGTCTGTATGTTTTAAATACAGTATTGAAGGAGAAAATCAAATTAATTAAGCTGCTTCCACTAATACTGTTAGGTCCCTTTCTGTTAGATTTATATGATACTAATATGCATGTGGCACAGTTTCAAAAAGTAACATTAATTAACCATCCTCTGGCTAAATGTAATACCGTTTGATTTAGAACTACTACTTAAAGATTGCGTCTACATTTGTGAAAAAGAAATTATTAGTTACTCCTTGGAAATACAAGATCTGAGTGTAACATCTAATTGGTAGTTTTCCTAAATTCATTCTGAAGCACCATAGAATAATCTTAATGAAGACTACACATACAGGTAAATTAATTTGACGTGGGAGAACTAGATATCTGTCTCTTGATATTTTACTTACTCATTTAGACGTATGATTAATTCTCTTGGGTACTCACTGAGGTGACAAAGATGTGTTGTACACTTTTTTGCTTCTTTTTATGAAGTGTGCTACTGTGAGAAAAAAATACAATTTAAAATTAGGCCTAGAGAAGCATCAATAAGTGGAAAAACAGCTCATGTACAAAAATTGGAAGATCTCATATTTTTAAGATGTCAGTACCACCCAAAGTGATCTACAGATTCAGTGCAATCTCTAGCAAAATCCCAAGGACTTTTGTTGCAGAAAGAGAAAAATCCATCCTAAAATTCGTATGGGATCTCAAGGAACCCTGAACACCCGAAGTAATTTTGAAAATGAAGAACAAATGGAGGCCTGCGCTTCCTCATGTCGAAACTTACCACAAAGCTGTAGTAATCAAAACAGTTTGGTACTGACATAAAGACAGATCTATAGACCAATGGGATAGAATAAAGAGCCCAGATGTAGATCTTTATATGTATGATTGAATGGTTGTTGACAAGGATGCCAAGAGCATTCAGTGGGGAAAGGACAGTCTTATTGATAAATGGTATTGGGAAAACTAGATAGCTACATGCAAAAGAATGAAGTTTGGCCCTTACTTTATACAATATATAAAATTAAATCAAAGACCTAAAACTATATAAAACCCTTGGGAAAAGATGGGGGAAGCTTTATGACATTGGAATTGGTAGTGATTTCTTGGATATGACACTAAAAGCAGAAGCAAAAAGAAATAGAACTAAATTGGACTACGTCAAAATTATAAATTTCTGTGCCCAAAGGACACAACACAGTGAGAAGGCAACCCACAGAATGGGAGAAGATAGTTGCAAATTATATATCTAATAAGATGTTAATATGAATAACTCAACAACAGAAAATCAAGTGACCCAGTTAAAAAATGGGCAGAGGACTTGACACTGCTCCACAGATATACAAATTGCCAACAAGCATATGAAAAGATGTTCAACATTACCAATCCTCAGAGAAATGCAAATCAAAACCACAAGAAATCTATTACCTCACAACCAGTATTATGGCTACTGTTTTAGAAAGAAAAACAAAAGAAGTGTTGGTGAGGATGTGGAGATACTAGAATTGTTGTGCACTGTTGGTGGGATTATAAAATGGTACAACCACTATGAAGACCATGTGGAGATTCCTCAAATATTTTGAACTGCTGTGTGATCCAGCAGTTCCACTTCTGAGTATGTGTCCAAAAGCATTGAAACAGGGTCTCAGAGAAGTACTTGCACACGCATGTTCATAGCAGCACTATTCACAGTAGCCACAAGGCAGAAACAGCCTGTAGGTTCATCAGCAGATGAATGGATAATATGGTATAAACATACAATGGAATATTATTAAACTTTAAAAAGGAATGAAATGCTGACACACACCACAACGTGGATGAACCTTGAGGACATATGCTAAATGAAAGAAGAGGAAATACTGCATGATTCCATCTAATGAGGTACTTAGCGTAGTCCAGTTCATAGAGACAAGTAGAATGGTGGTTGTCAAGGGCTGGTGGGGAAGCGAGAAAGGGGAGTTATTTTATTTTATTTTATATATGGATACAAAGTTACAGTTCTGAAAGATGAAAGGAGCTCTAGATGTGGACAGGTGTTAATAGTTGTAAAACATTGTGAGTGTACTTAATACAACTGATCTGTGCACTTAAGAATAGTATATTGAGAGAGTAAATTTTAACTGATTTGTTTCAGATTCCAGGTGAATTACATGATTTTGAAATATAAGACTTCAAACATGTTTTCTTTCATCATAAAGATTCTCATGTATTTGTCTTTTTATTCTTTTAGGCTTTATAGGCCATTTTATCTCCAGCTGACCAGTATGCCTTTTATAAACTGTTCTGTTAAGAAGCCCTCCAGTCCATTTGATGTAGATAAGCCATCTGGTTCCCAGAAGCAAACTCAGGTTAAACTAAGGTTGGTTTAACCTTCAAGTAATTTTTTATCTTTTTAAATAAATACTTAATATAACTCATTTAATGCCATGGCGTGTGTGTGTTTCTAATCACTATTATGGTTTCTCCCCTGGACATTTTTAATACCCTTTTGCTAGATTTAAAGTCTGAATCTTTTTTTTTTTTTTTTCACACTTAGACACTTTAGATTGGGGCGGGGAGAGGGAGGAGCTTAAAATATTTGCAGCTAATTAAAATGTGTTGTTTCTCTTAAGTGATCTGAGATGTTCTTCAGAATAATCATTACATTCCCAGTTTGCTTCTCAATTTCTTAAAAAGAAAAATGGCTAAAAGCATTTGTTTATATAAATCTCCACAAGTTATGACAGATGCTGTTTGATAGCTGAAGACTAAATTTTTAAAAATTATTCCTTATGTTCAGTGGTTAATCTTTTACTATATATTTCTATCAGGATCCAAACAGATGGTGATAAGTGTGGTGGAAACCCAATTCAACTCCAATTAAAAGAGAAGAAAAAAAAGGGATATTGTGAATGTTGTTTGCAGAAATACGAAGATCTCGACACTGTAAGTATGATTTTATATTGGGGGGTGAATAATACTTGATGTTCAAATTTTAGCTTATTCTTTTGATTGTGGTTTACAACTTGGTAGGATACTTCTTTTTTGATAGAATTATCTTAAATTTTAAGAACCCAAAGTGGGGAAATGTATATTGAGAAGTCATTTTTCTCCACTCAGCAAATATTTATTGAGCACCTGCTATGTACCAGTCACTGCTTTGGGTGAACAGTATTGAACAAAAGAGACCAATTCCTGACCCTTGTGAGGATTACAGTCTATGGAAGGGGAGGAGAGAGGTAACCACAGGATAAATGAATCATGAAGTATATATAGAGAACATTAGATCAGTGATGTGAGAAAACAAAGCAGGAATGAAGGTGTTGCTATTTATTTAGACTAGATAAGGAATACCTAACTGATGAGGTGATGTTTGAGTAACGACCTAAGAGAACTTGAGGGAACAAGACTTGTGAATATTGAAATAAGCAATGCAAAAGTGCTGAATTAAACTGATTGATGATCGAAGAACAGATGTTGGTGTACTAGGCAGTGGTAGTAGAAGTGATGAGATATGGTCAGATTGTGGATATGATTTAAAGGTGGGGCCAAGAGGATTTGCTAATGGATTGAATGTTGGGAGGGAGAGAAGATGATGGGTCATGGGTAATTGCAATATTTCAGGCCTTAGCAATTAAAAAAATGGGCAAGTGATTTACTAATGGGAGAATGAGAAGAAAGTGGAGACTTCTTTGAAATAGCAGAAAGAAAAATAGTTGAAAATATACATGGGATGAAGAGAAGGTTTTAAAGATGGGAACAATTACAATTCGTAAACTGATAAAAAGAGCAAGAGCTTTGGATCCAGGCTAGGCCCAGGTTTGAATCCTGGCTTCCTGTCTATGCGACTTTGGACAGTACCTGGCACTGTGCTTATTGAATATTAGCTATTATTGTTTGGATTGTTAATTTTTAAGACAGTAGATAGGTCTGTTTTGGTGCTTCATTTTGGTTAGTAGATTGTGGGAAAGTTGAGAAAAAATATTTCAAAATATCAGATTCATAAACTACCTCTGATTCATAAACTACCTCCGTCTTCAGACTTTAAGTTGAAGTTTTATAACTGAAGTTTGTGTCAGTTTTTTGTGTTCAGTTTATATAATAAAGGAGAAAAATACAGTTGGGTTTAAAATTATTTTTAATCAGAAGCTGAACTTTCTTAGAAATATTTGCCCTTCCCAAAAACCATTTTGAAAATTTAAATTGTAGATTGGTCCTGCAATTTTACTTTGCTGTTGCAGTAGATTAAAATGGATGTTTTCCTTAATACCAGCTTGTGGATCCTAATTTGATGCTCAGAGAATGCTGGGGCTAAACAGCAACCTGGGTCGCTGGTTACAAGAAAGGAGAACTAACAGAAGCAGAGGCTGCGATTGACGTTTTTAAATTTTATTTTATTTTATTTTTTTACAGTTTTTCACGTATATGTTTTCTAGTCACTAAGAATAAAGAAAATATTTTTTCTGAATCTTAGATTTCACAGTGATTCAGTTCCACCAGTGTCAAGGCATTCATTTAACAAATTTGATTATGGAAGATTAAGCAACAAACCAGGCAGTATATTGCCTACCCTTATAGCACCTTATGGTCTGACAGAGAAAATAGATATGAAAAATGTATTTGCAAGTAGGATGAAAAGTGAAGTATAAAGTGCAGTGGTGATAGATAATGAGGGTGCTTACAGTGTGGCATGAGGGACGAGGAAGACTCAACTGAGAAAGTGACGTTCAAATCAAGACTTCAGGGGATGAATGAAAAGAGTTAGGTGGAGGTAGAGAGGAACTACGCAAAAGTTGGAAGTTGTTTTTCTTAGTTCAGTTAATTATTTTTCCTTCCAAGAACATGAATAAACAGAATCTGAACTTACAAAGTTAATGTTTTGTTCCTCATTAGTTTAACATTACTGGACATACATAATTGGTATACGTTAAATTTTGTAAGCAAGGAAGGAGTACATTTATATTCCAGAATACTGTCTGTTTTGTGACCAGTGAAGAATTTTGGTTTTGGAATTACAATCAAATCATCAAAAGTTAAACTTATATGAAACTAGGGAAACAGAAACGAGATTCTTCCATGATTATCTTGATACAGGCTTCTAGTTACAAATCCCTGATCAGCTGATGACAAATGATAGAATCAGCCTGGAGATTCCACCTGTTGAGAAGGAACATTGTTTCCTTTGAGTTTTATCCCATTACACTGAACATGTCAGCTTTTTCTTAACCACCCTCAAGACTTGGGAAGAGCTTCTCAGTGCCCTCTGTCACAGCGCTGAGTAAATGAGAGCACTTATTTGCTCCTTCTCAGATTTTTAATTCTTCCCAGCATTAGTTGTTTTTTTTTTTAACTTTATCTTCTAGATTCTTATTTTGGATTCTTGTATGTTAAATAACATTTCACGTATTTAATATTTTATAAGCCCTACATTACTTATTACTTAGTGGTAATTGTATAAGGATAAAATAAAGTAGTAAAGAGTGTTCTCAAAAATATTAGCACACTAAATGCTGAATGTTACTGCTGCTGTTTTTCTTCAGCTTTATCTTCATTTTCTGATGTAGCTCACTCATTTTCAGTTCCCTTGAAACTACAAATTCATTAGTACTTGACTTTTCTCATTAAAAAATGGAAGACTGAAAACCAAAGTAGTTTTAGTGGTTTCTCAGAAGTTACTTTTATTCTGTTTATTGTAAGTTCTGATAAAGGATATTTCTTTGGAGTAGTTATTAGAAACTTAATTTTAGGGGCAGAAATGTTAGAAACCCTGAACAAAAAAGTATCTGTTGCTTTTAAAATATAATTATGATTTATATACTTTTTTTGTTTTATTTTAGCATCTTCTAAGTGAGCAACACAGAAACTTTGCACAGAGTAATCACTATCAAGTTGTTGATGACATTGTATCTAAATTAGTTTTTGACTTTGTGGAATATGAAAAGGACACGCCTAAAAAGAAAAGGTAATTTATCAACCCAAGTTTTAAATTTTACAAGAATATTAAACTATTTTATTAAATTAAAGATAAATCCAAATTTTTCTGTTCTTAGGATTATATTTTCAGGATATAAATATGGTTAAGAACTTATTACTTCTTTCCTCTTCCCTCTCCTTCTCCACCACCAAAAATGCTTTCCTTAAATTACTTTAAAGTCTCTCTTCTTAACATTATAGTCTAAAGGAGAAGTTGCCAGATTTTTTCTATAAAGAACAATATAGTTAATATTTTAATGGCTCTGTGAACCACAAGATCTCTATTGTAGCTATTCAGCTTTGCCATTGTACAAAGAAAGCAGCCATAGGCAATATGTAAATGAATGGGTTTGGCTGTATTCCAGTAAAACTTTATTTAAAAAATGGATAGGAGACTAGATTTGGCCCATGTGCTGTATATTTCATCAACCCCTGGTCTAGACCATCTCCTTGGATTGAAAAAGTTGGAATTTTTAGTTAATCTTAAGGAGTTTTAAGAAATCTTCTACTTTAATTCTATTAAGTCGTGGGTTTTTTTGTTTTTTGTTTTGTTTTTTTGCATTAGGTCTTCGTTGCTGCATGTGGGCTTTCTCTAGCTGTGGCGAGCAGAGCCTACCCTTCGTTGCGGTGCACGGGCTTCTCATTGCGCTGGCTTCTCTTGCTGCGCAGCACAGCTTCTAGGCAGGCGAGCTTCAGTAGTTGTGGCTCGTGGGCTTAGTTGCTCCGCGGCATGTGGGATCTTCCCAGACCAGGGCTCGAACCCGTGTCCCCTGCACTGGCAGGCGGATTCTTAACCACCGCGCCACCAGGGAAGCCCCTATTACCTTTTAAGTCTTCTTTATACTTTCACTGGATATTTATGCTTAAGCTGTACTTGCTGATAATATTTATTAAAGGTACTGACAGGACTTTTAAGTGTGAATACAGTGCTGTTCAGTATACAGTAACTGCACATTGACAAATGAGCCTCATTAAGATTATTCCCATAAATCTAAAATCAAAAGAAATGCTTTCATATGGATAAATTAACTAGAAAGTTTTTGAGCTGTATCTAGGTAGAACAGTTCCTAAACTTCATATTTCTGTAACATTCAGAATGATTGTTCATGACTGATTTAATATAATATTTGGAGAGGAAGCATATTTCCAACTATTAACTTATATGGGCTACTGTAAGAATTTAGAATTCCCTAAAAACTCATTCTGCAGCAAAATTCTGAACTAGTACCTATATATAAACTGGTTATTATATTATTATCTGCACAATTTTTATCTCTGTAGGCAAGTCACTTAAACATCTCTGGACTTTAAAGGAGAGAGTGGTGTTGGACTAGTGTTTTTACATTTTATACCCTCCATTTGTTTAAGAGGAGTCTTTTTTCTTTCTTGTTTTAAAATTTTATTTGTTTATTTAATTTTTGGCTGCATTGGGTCTTCATTGCTGTGCACAGGCTTTCTCTAGTGGCGGCAAGCGGGGGGCTACTCTTCGTTGCGATGTGCGGGCTTCTCATTGCAGTGGCTTCTCTGTGTTGCAGAGCATGGGCTCTAGGCATGTGGGCTTCAGTAGTTTTGGCACACAGGCCTAGTTGTTCCATGGCATGTGGGATCTTCCCAGACCAGGGCTTGAACCCGTGTCCCCTGCATTGGCAGGCGGATTCTTAACCACTGTGCCACCTGGGAAGTTCCTGTTTAAGAGAAGTCTGAAGTGAAAGTATCAACAAAGTAAACAGAAAAGAAACCATTCTGGTTTTGAAGGGGCGGGTGAAATTCTGTACTTCTCTTCATTATCTGTGACATGTATAACATAAAACATAATTGGTGAGCTGTTCAGGTTTTTTCTATTTGTAAGTAATTTAGGATTGTCTAATACAAACTACCATCCCAAGGATGTTAAGAGGCTCCATGAAGAAGAGATATCCTTAATATCTTAATATCCTTGGGATGTGTGTGAAATTTAAGGATTACTAGCTTGTCATCTTTAGAAGTATAATGACACAAGGTTTCTGGCTCACTGTCCTTTTGGATTGTTTACATTTAAATATAAATAAATATCCATTTCTACACATTCTCACATGCTAAGTAAAATGAGGATACAACATTAACATAAATCAAAGCATTGGAAGTTAAATTTTTCAGGATAATGGAAAAATTAGGAGCAGACCCAAATCCCTTTACTGTCATCTTTCTTTGATTTATGTGGTCAGAGTAGTTTTAAATACCAAATTCTCAAGATACTGCTTAACTCTGGGAGGAAGAGGAAGAGTGTGGATGAGGAGTGGTACACTAGAGTTTTCAGCTACATCTGTAAAGTTTTATCACTTTAAAAACATCTGAAGTAAATTTGGCTAAATGTTAAGACGTCTATATTTTTGTAATGTTTTCTAATTTAAGTTTCGTAAACAGTTTTAAAAGATTTCTACTTATTAGATTTTAAATACTCAGGAGTTTTTGATAGCAATTATTTTAATTTTTTTCTTTTTTCCTCTAAAGAATAAAATACAGTGTTGGATCCTTTTCTCCTATTACTGCAAATGTGCTGAGAAAGTCTGAACCTAAAGAAAAGCTGGAATTGCAACATACCTCTGAGAAGCACTCCAGGGAAAATGTACAGGTGATGGAGCAGGGTTTCCTGTATAAAGAAACCCAAGAACCTGAACAAAAGGTTGTGTCTACTTCAAAACATATCTCACACCCTTCAAGAAGAGGACATGATGATAAAATGTCTAATAAATGTTGCATCTTAAATCCAGCTGAAAATGACATAAAAGAAAATTTTATACCTCTACCTCCACATAAAAATAAACAGGAATGCATTCTTGACGTTTCTGAATGTAAATTAATCATAAATGAAAATGACTTAGAAGTAAAGGTAGATCCCTGTCCATGTAGGCCACAGACATCTGTACAGGTTTCTTATTTCAATATGAATAATAGTGCATCTCAACCAAAACTGAAGTTAGATACTGTGCTCTTCCCAGCAAAGGATCTGAAGGAAAAGGACCTTCACTCAGTATTTCATCATGATTCTGATCTGTTAGCAATGAACAGCTCACAGGAGCACCTAACAATTCAGGCAGAGACTCCATCCCAAAGCCCTCCTGAGGAACCCAACGCATGTGACATCAAGACTGTGGATAGTTTACCTTCTGGTAAAATCCATCGGAAAGTGAAAATATTATTAGGACGAAATAGAAAAGAAAATCTGGAACCAAATGTGGACTTAGATAAGAAAAGAACTGAATTTCTTACTGCGCAAGAAAACAGAATTTGTAGTTCACCAGTACAGTCTCTACTGGACTTATTTCAGACTAGTGAAGAGAAGTCAGAATTTTTGGGTTTCACAAGCTACACCGAAAACAGTGGTATATGTAATGTTTTAGATATTTGGGAAGAGGAAAATTCAAATCTGTTATCAATGTTTTTCTCTTCCCCTTCAACTTCTACATTTACTGGCTTTTAGATTTAAAAAACATACCTTTCAGAAGAAATGAAAATCATATTCTTGGAATTTTTATAATGTGTATATGTATAAAAATTCTTGGTTTGGGGGGTTTTGCCAATTTTGTTTACAGAACCAAATGTAAATATTAATAAAGGTGATGTTTGCATTTTTCTACAGAATTGCATGCCTATTATAGAAAACTTGTAGAATAAACTTGGGATTCATCTTATTTTACATACTATGTTTATAATTATTTTCTAAGAATTATGAATAATAAGTTTGTATTAGTGAAAACTAATTTCAAGTGAAATTTTGAGAATACAAAAATTTAGCATAAATTTAGATATTCTAGTTATAGCTATTGTCTATTAAAATAGATTTCCATGGTAACATGATAACACTGCTTTAAAAAACCTAATTTTCACACAGAAAGGAAAAAATATATATTTCAGTGTCTGAGTTCTGGAAGTTATTACCAGAAACACTGACACTTGGAGGTGAACTCATTGGACCATGCTAGGGTATTGGCACTGAGGAGTTAGGTTATTTGTAGACATAAATAGAAGCCATGAGGGAAAAATTTAACCAGGCTAGCGTATGGAATGAAAAATTTTTTCCACTGTTCTTATTTACCTTTTGAAATAATTTCTTCCAAAAATGATTCTTTAATCCCTAATTTGGTATCAAGAAATGAAAGAGAAAGGATGGCATTGAACTATAGATATGTTTTGAAACATGCATATTGCCTTTGATCAGTCACTTGGCAATTCAATAATTTAGAGAAGAGAAAATCCAAATATAAGGGAAATTTCAACTCATCAGTAGATGGTTCACAGTAAAAATTAGTGCTAATGAATATTATATGAATTAACTTTGATTACCAGTCTGAACTTTTTGAAATCCTATATGGCTCCCAATATACCATACTATGCTTTGAATTATATGTTATTTTCACCCTTTGGACAGCGTCAATGAGAAATATTAGCTTTTCAGCAATTTTATTGTTCATACCAGTACTTAAAGCAGGATCACTGAAATATCCTTTATAATGCATATGTGCATTTACTTTTTAAACAAAAAAAATCCCTTGTAAGATTTTTAAACAGCATAGAAAATTCCATTTATAAGTATAAAGGTTCTTATGTGACATATTTTCAGTAATAAACTCACATAACAGTGGACAAATACCCATCATCAAAATGCTTTTATTATGTCCATTTTGAAACCAGTTATCTTATTAGCAAACATCTTTAACGTTGAAGGGATAAATTAAGTGTTGTGTTTTTGTTTTCAAAAACTCTTGTGAGGCTCCCTAAAGACCACATTAGTTGCCACAAGAGTAATCCCATAAAGTCTTCCTTACCCTGTCTTGTACTTTCAAACAGTGTAAAATGAGTCTTAATGGCAGCTCATCACAGGTTGGGTTCCCACAGGAATTAAACTCTCTGATGGAGTTTAGCATGCAGGATGTTTTCTAAGGAGTGCCTTTGGACATAGTTGACCCTACAGGACTCTTTGAAGAGTTGCTAGGTGAAGCTGACTGATAAATCAGTGAATGCTCAGTGACCATTCCAAGAATGGGCATGACTGCACAAGAAGGCTCTGCAGCTGAGAATTCCTGAAGGAGCTGAGAGCTGAAAGCTGTCACTGCCTGTACTCCCAGCAGCTGGGGATACAGGTTCTCTATTAAAGAGGGATCAGGATCAATTACTTCTACCAGGATAGCAACTTCTAGTCTGCTGGTCTCTTGGCACAAAGGGGCTAGGTGGTAATTGCAGCTTAAAATTCAGCAGGAATTACTCAGATGGGAAGCACAAATTCCAAGAGGGACACGAGTAATACTGGCAGGTAGGGCCACTCCTGCTTCCACCTACTGGTTCCCAGACCTATGTATTCTTTTATCAGAGACATAGCACCATATAAACATTTTTAACTCAAAGTGTATATACTGCATCCTAGGTGATACCCCATCCTCAAAAATATCACCTCCACACCTCCAAGCTGATGCTATAGCTGTGCCTTTAATAGGCCATTCTGGGTGATTCCATATGAGTTAAGACCATGGACCACCTGACCATGAGGTCACTTCCACACCTTCGCTATAAAGTCAGTCCCCTGGTGTAACCAGAAATTATGTATGATGCCATGCCAATAATCAAATCCTCAAAAAGTGATGGCATGAGCAAGAAAGACGAACTCATACCTGAAATTTGCCTGTTACTGTGCCTAGCGTGCTCAACTTGTCAAGCGCTGGGTTGGTCTCCTCAAGGGATTGTGCTCTGTTTCTGGCAAGTTGAACTTCAGGCAAAAGCAGAAACACTAGATCAACTTAAGTGAATAAGAGCCCATACATGGCTTTCATCCTGGCCACCATAGCCCTTTTGCTCATGTACCCACTGTGCCAGCATTAGGGTGGTATTAATGTGTGATATGACGACGCTCACACTTCATGCCCACTCCCACATGCCACGTGCTCTACCCCTTTTACACTATCTTCCAATCTTCCTCTCCACATATCCCATAACAGCCAGTCAAATCATTTCTCACTGCCCAAGAGTTCACGTATATTCTAAAGTCAGGCCACTCCTCTTTCCACACAAAGGGAGGTGACTAGGTACACCATTTGAAGCTCTGCCCATTGGGAAGATTTTCCCTTGTGACTGGCTTTCAGTGCCAGCCCTGAGTGGAGCTGTATGGCAGGTGCTGTTTTCTGCTCACACCCACAGAAGCAACTAGTCCGTGAACCAAGTCTGGGTTCTTCCTCCTTTTTACAACTGGTCTTAAGGGATGGCCCATATACCTGTAGGTGTGACCTGAGAGAGAGGAACTGATGCAACAGTGATGGATGACATGGGGGTCTGGGTTGCCTGCTCATGCATTTCCCATGAGCCCTCGGCTCCTGCATGTACCCTGGATGTACCCGTTCCATCTTACCATGGACTACTGCTGCATCTGCTCCAAGTTGTGACCTGATGAGTCTGACAGACCCCAGCTCAAGACTGCAAGTTGTAACCACATGATGATTTTGCCCCATGGTCAGGTAGTTCATCTCTCATACATCATCTTCTCATACAACAAACTATTTTCATTTTTCATAAAGTATAAAATTCTCCACTGACGGTGGCATGGCCTTACTCTAAAACCCCCAGGGCTTCGGTTGTGATTCCCTATTGGTGCTTGCCATAAACTCCAGCTTTCCTACCACTGATGTCTCTAGAACCTCTGAACCAGCCTGGTTATACGACTGCTGAGCCCTTTTCTGCTCACAGCTGGCAGCCTTTCATGCCACTGGGTGGAAGCAGTATTCCCAGTTGGAATATATCGCCTCCAAAGTCTGAAGAGGCCTACGAGGCATTATGCTTCCTTCTTCATGTTTGGGAAGTTCAGCGTGCAATCATTTGTCCTTTACTTTGGATGGCATGTACTGGAATGCCCTTGACCAATGGAACTCAAAAATGTCACTGATGTGACAAGGTCCCTGAATCTTCTTAGGGTATCTCTCTCACCCTCTAGGGAGCGTGTGTCTTATCAAAGTTTCCAGTGTGCTTGCTCATATGATCCAATAAACACATTATCATTGACATAATGTGATGTTCTCTGTGGCACCCTCTTTAAATTACAGTATGACAAAGGACAAGAAAGTTTAAATAGCCCTGAGGTAAAACTACAGAGGTGTACAGTAATCTTTTCCCTGCAAATATACTGTTTCTGATCTTTTATTTTTCTAACAGGGATGGAAATTATGCATCTACCCAATCAGTGTCTGCCTACCATGTACCTGGGACCATGTTCATTGACAATGGAAAGGATACCGCATCTGGCATTTCAACTGCAGGTGAGCCTATGACTTAGTGCAGTTTGTGGTAGTCTGCTGTCATTCTTTACAACCCAGATGATGGGAATCAACCCTCTTTTAGATACTTAGGGGCTTCCTTAAGAATCTGCCTGCCAATGCAGAGGACATGGGTTCGAGCCCTGGTCTGGGAAGATCCCACATGCTGCACAGCAGCTGAGCCCGTGTGCCACAACTACTGAGCCCACATGCTGCGACCATTGAAGCCTGTGTGCCTAGAGCCTGTGCTGCACAACAAGAGAAGCCACCGCACTGAGAAGCCCTGCGCTGCAACGAAGAGTAGCCCCCACTCACCGCAAGGAGAGGAAGATTGCACACAGCAACAAAGACCTAACACAGCCATAAATTGATAAATAATTTAAAAATCTTAAAAAAAAGAGATTATTATAAATACTTAATAGGGGCACTAATTTCCTCCATCACCACCTCTACCACTACCCCAGGTTAAGATGCTGTTTTTGACTTTCTATTTGGCTGAGGGATAGAGGCAGTTTCAGGGATTACCACTTACTTTGTGTTTTCTTTTTCTTTTCCTCTCCTTTTCTTTTCTTCCCTTTTCTCCTCTTTCCCTTCCTTCCTTCCCTCACTCCTTTTTTTGTCTTTCCTACTGTAATGATTCTTATCCTATAGGTCAGAGACACAATGTGAGGGATTTTATGAAGTACTAAGTATTGTCTCTAGTAAAATATTCAGAGGCTAAACAAACGGCACTGTTGACCCGCTGTGAGCCAAATCTTGGCCAAAACCCCATTTACTACCTGGCTGCACATGCCCCCCCTTATACGAGGTGCTTTGGATCCCAGGTATCAATGTGAATTCAGAGCCTGCATCCAACAAATATCGTGGTATTCTTACCTTTTTCCAGGGCAGTCACTCGAGTACCTGGAGGGAAGCCCCTTTGGAAAGGACGAGGGGGATCATTACCACATGTATCTGACATGTGTTGCAGGCAGTGTCCTCTCGGCCACATGACTTTTCTCCAGTCAATGGTTTCTGGGTTGAAAAACTGACTCCAGTTGGAAACAGAACAAGAGCGCATGACTTTACACTCCAATGTTCACTGCAGCACTATTTACAATAGCCAGGACATGGAAGCAACCTAAATGCCCATCAACAGATGAATGGATAAAGAAGATGTGGTACATGTACACAATGGAATATTACTCAGCTGTAAAAAGCAGTGAAACTGGAACATTTGTAGAGACATGGATGGACCTAGAGACTGTCATACAGAGTGAAGTGAGTCAGAAAGAGAAAAACAAATATCGTATATTAACGCATATAAGCAGAATATAGAAAAATGGTACAAATCAACTGGTTTGCAAGGCAGAAAAAGAGATCCAGATGTAGAGAACAAACATATGGACACCAAGGGGGGAAAGCGGGGAGGGTTGGGGGGGAATGAATTGGGAGATTGGGATACCAAATTGTACACTCTAAATATATGCAGTTTATTGTATGTTAACTGTATCTCAATAAAAGTTCTTTAAAAAAAGAGAGAGAGAGAGTGACTTTAGGAGCAATTGTTCTCAGCCTCCTGAGGTGGATTTATTTTAATGGTACATATTGAGTAAACTCTTTTGTTGTTGTCCATCCATTTTGCTCCTAAAGGAGCTGTGCTCTATTAACTAACTTCCATAAACTCCCTGAGAATCAGGCCACCTCTGCCTGCCTCTTTAACCTTGCCAATTATTATCATGATTATGTGTACCTGGCATCTGCATGTGTGATGGGTTTCATTCAAATATATGTAATTATATATAGATATACAGAACAGGCAAGATGTGGCCAGAAGCACACCACTTCAACAACAGTCAAAGGAGATTAATATGCTACACCACATAACAAAATGAGGGTTAAAAATTGTATGATCATCTCAACAGATGCAGAAAAAGCACTTGACCAAGTTCAAAATCCATTCGTGGTAAAAACTATCAACAACCTAGGTACAGGGAGAATGTTTCTCAACGTAAGAAAGGTCATATATCACAAGCCCACGGCTCCAGCACACTCAGTGGGAAGAAACAAAGCTTTTCCTCTGAGATCAGGAACAGAACAAAGATGCCCACTCTTGCCACTTTTATTAAACATAGTATGGGAACTCCTAGCCAGAGCAATTAGGCAACAAAAAGACATAAGCATTCAATTCAGGTAGGAAGAAGTAAAACCGTCTCTATTTGCAGATGACCTATTATAGACAGAAAACCCTAAAAACTCACCCCCAAAACTGTTAGAACTAATAAACGAATTCAGCAAAGTTGAAACATGTCTTTGAGAGCTCCAAGCACAGTCCTGAGCCAGTTCTACTTAGCTGAGCGTTCTAAAGAATGCACCAAGAGTTCTGTAATAAAGCCTTCCCTTTCTCAAGTCTACCAGCGACACTGAGCAATTCCTGCAGTTCCCTGATTATGACAAAGTCCTTCTAAGTGAGGGAAACCCCAGCCACAATTCCATCCAGGGGAGGTTGTAGAGTAGACAGGAATGCCTCAAATGGGTCCCCTGGGTGGGTGTCTTATCAAAAAGATCCTGGCTTAACAGCTAGCACTTCAGGGATTCTTTCCAAGTTCTATCTCCATTTGAATATTGAGAGTAATAAAATTACCTCTCTTGTGAGAATTAACTAAGATAATCTCTGTAAACTTACTTGACACTGAGTTAGCACTCACTGAAGAACAGCCATTATGGAAGTCTAGTTTTGTAGCCTTGGGTAGTTGGTACAGTGTTGACATACAATATACAGTTAGTAAATGTATGTTAAACAAGTACAAAAAAATCACTGAGGAAAAAACAAAAACAAAAAATCACTGAGGATATACTTCAAACATCTTAACTAAAGGTCTTTAATATAATGCTAGCCCTGATTCATCAGTTATGCCTATTGAAATTTCACAACTCAAATTGTCACATACCTTGTTGGTGTCATTTTATCTTTCCAGTTACAGCTGAAGGAATGCTGTGACCAAGACTGTTTAAAATTAGAATTTGCAAGTATATTCAGAGAAGGAAAAGATACCTTTGCTTTTAAATGACTGCATTGGTACATTTAGTTATCTTACATTTTAAAATTAAGACAATAAGTTAAAAATACTCCTTTTTCACTTTCCTTTTTTTGGTTCCTGTCCCTGCTTCATAGTTTTAACTTTAAATAAAAAACAATGGTTGCCTTGAAAAGTTATTTTATAAACAGATCAAGTTTTGTTATAATTACTAGCACAAGGAAAATTTCAGCGTATCCAAGAAAATTTCTAAGCTCCTTGACATACCCCACTTTACTGGATTACCATAAATACAATAAAAATGCCAGACTAATAAAAGAATTTGGAAAATTCCTTTGAGAAACTGGATATTATCTATTGGATAAAAAACCATTTCTGACCCTTAAGTATATCTTCATCTGTATTTTGTTTACTTTCTTGAATATCTCCTAAGTATCTCTAAACTCTCCATCTTATTAATTACACAAATATATAAAAATTAATTAGTATAAGGTTATTTTACCTTCATTCCTTTGAAGGGAATAAAATACCCATCTTATTTTATCAAGCATCTGTTTCCTCATGTAGGGAATTTCATGTAGTTATATATTTACCCTTTACTGTATATATTTAGGAAACCTGAACCTTATTGCAGAAGAAGTCAGTATTGAACTTAACATAATTATTTGCACAATCTATAGATATCCATTTCACAAACTATTACCAAAAGTCTATGCTGTATAAGCATTATGCTAGGTGCTCAGGATACAGGAATACAAATGAACAAAACAAAAAAGTCAGTAGTGATAAGTATTACAAAGAAAAAGAAGCAGGTTAAGGGGACTAGAGAGTGAAGGGGATGAGGTGTTGTAAAGATCAGGTAGGTATCTCTGAAGGAGACAAGAGAGTGAGCCACAGTACACTGAGAAAGACAGCTCCAGGCAGACAGATGAGAAGTGCAAAGGTTGCGAGACAGAAGTGTACTCTGCTTGTTCTGAGCAAACAGATCAGTGTGGTTGGAGTGGTGTGAGCAAGGAGAGGAACAGGGAATTCCCTGGTGGTCCAGTGGTTAGGACTTGGAGCTTTCACTGCTCAGGGGCCAGGTTCAATCCCTGCTCAGGGAACTAAGATCCCACAAGCCATGTGGCCAAAAAAGGACTCCCCCTAAAAAAGAGAGAGAGAAGAGAATAAAAGGTAGGAGATGAGGTCAGAGAGGAAGCAGCACCCAGATCATACTGGACCCACACATCCAATGGAAAGATGACGTGAGCCACATATACAGATCTTCTAGTTGCCACACTTTGAAAAGTAAAAAACAATTTTTTTTTTTTTGACCATACCATGTGGCCTGTGGAACCTTCCTCGACCAGGGACAGAAGCAGTGAAAGTGCCAGGGAAAGCCACTAGACCACCAGGGAAGTCCAAAATGAAATTAATTTTAATACTGTATTTTATTTGAAGCACCATATCCAAAATATGATTTCAATACATAATCAATAGAACAAAATATTAAGGAGGTACTTTACATTTTTTCTTTCTTACTAAGTTTTTAAAATCCAATGTGTATTTTATACTCACAGCATTATCTACATTCAGACTAGCACATTTTAGGAGTTCAGTAACCACATGTGGCTAGTGGCTGCCATACTGGTGCAGTTATAGACAACTGTAAAGCCTTTGAAGAGCTTGGTTTGTTTTACATATCAAATATATACAAAAATAAAAGAACAACATAATGCATTTAAAGTTGCCATCATCCAGTTTCAACAATTAGCAATACATGGCCATCTATACCTCCATCCACCTTCCCCAAACCTAGATTATTTTGAAGGAATATACTGCCAAGTAGAGAATACCTTGTAAAGAAGCATGGATGGAAACAGGAAATCTGTTATGAGGCTGTTACAATAATCCAGGTGCATTTACAGCAGCTTAGTTGGGGGGATGGCAGTGGAGATGGGGAGAAATGGAGGACTGATCAATCCTTAATATAGTTCAAAGGTAGAATCTGACAGGATATATTGGTAGATTGGTTACGGGATACGAGAGAAAAGAATGAGAGATGACTTCAAGGAATTAGGCCTGAGCAATGTGATAGAGTTGCCATTTACTGAAACAGGGGAGAGTGCCAGAGGAGCTACTGGATGGAAACTGAGAGTTCATCTTTGCACATGTTAAGTTTAGACATCCTACTAGACATTCAACGGCCAATAGTAAATTAAAAGTTGTATATCTAGATCTACGATTCAGGGAAGAAGTCCAGGCAGAGACAAAAATCAGCATGTGATCAGAAAACAGGTGGTATTATACTGAAGCCCACACGCATGGAGCCCGTGCTCAGCAACAGGAGAAGCCACGGCAATGAGGAGCCCGCACACCACAATGAAGAGTAGCCCCCACTCACCGCAACTAAAAAAGAAAGCCCGCGCACAGCAAAAAAGACCCAACACAGCCAATAAAATAATTAATTAATTTAAAAAAACGGGTGGTATTTAAAAACATGGGGCAAGATGCATTCACTAGGAAATAAATACAAATAGAGGAGAGGCCCTGGTACACCCCAAAGTTAAGAACAGGAAAAGGAGGAGGCACCAGAAAAGGAGACTTAATTGAAGCCCCAAGTGAGACAGAAAAAAATTAAAACACAAGAAAAAGTAGTGTCCCAGAAGAAAAGTAAAAAGAAGTATTTCAATACAGCAATATATATTACTATATATATATCAATATTCAATACAGCACAGAAAACCATACTCAATATCTTATAATAACCTATAATAGAAAAGAATCTAAAAAAGAAATTGACACAACATTGTAAATCAACTGTATTTCAATCAAAAATTTTAATAGAACTACTTCAAGAAGGAGGTAGTAAACAAAACACAAAACTAAAATTAAGAAAATAAAAACCAATGCCTAGAATTTGAAAACAAACTGAAACAAATGAACCTAATGGTATATCAGTCTGGTAACAAGATCACATAAAGAATCATTCTAATTGATCTTAGAACAAAATATTTTGACTATAGAGTTTTTAGTGCAATATATTCTTGGGACAAAAATATTAAAACAGCAAACAAATCTAAAAATACCTAATGTCATTTAGTAGTCTTATTGTTAATAGTAACAACTGTATTATTATTTTGAAATTAATGTATAAATTTTAACATAATATGACTAAGAAACTATGTTAAAGCAGCTAAGGACTAATGTTCAGCATAAAAATGTCAGTTAAAAAACCTTGTAATTTTAAATTGTGGTTGCAAATATCAGTATAAACTTGTAACTTTAAAAAAAAAAAAAGATACTTATTTTCTAACTCTGTCCACTGAAAGGCCAAGAAGCAATAATAATCAAGTAGCAACAAGAATTCACATTCTGGTCTCAAAACTCCATTCCACACTAAAAGCACTCAGGGTTTTTTCCAACAGTCAATTCCAGGAAATGTACCAACTGAGCTTGGGATATCACGTTGTGATAGAAAGCAAGGAAGCTATCAAAAGCTAACATTGCCATATTAAATGAATACAAAAATCAAAAAGAAAAATCAAGATATTCCCCCTTGTGCCCAAAACAGAATACTGTATCAAACAACTGCAATTTATAGAAATACACTGAATGTGTAAAGTCATGAGTTCATAGTGATAGTCAGAAAAGGAAAAAGACAGAGAGAGGGATTATTTGGATATCATGGAGGTTGCTAGGTAACCAACACATTACTCTGAATTGGATAATTTAAAGAAAATAACTAAAGATCTTTCCTGTCTTTCTGTTATGGACAGTATTTCAGGGTAACCAAATAATCCTAAAGTTCTTCTATACAGAAGAATTCTAGCTAATAAAAGTAGAAGTAATAATCAAATAAGAAAATCTCCATCTTGCAACCCCTATTTCAAAAAGAATTAGACAATAGTTATCAATAGATATTAAAATCAATAGTTAAAAGACTGTTGGGGTATCCGATCAAGATAGCGGAGTAGGAGGATGTGCGCTCACTCCCTCTTGCAAGAACACCGGAATTACAACTAATTGCTGAACAATCATTGACAGGAAGACACTGGAACTCACCAAAAAAGAAATCCCACATCCAGTGACAAAGGAGAAGCCGCAATGAGATGGCAAGAGGGGCACAATCACGTTAAAATCAAATCCCATAAATGCTGGGTGGCTGACTCACAAACTGGAGAACAGTTATACTGCAGAAGTCCACCCACTAAAATGAGGGTTCTGAGCCCCACGTCAGGCTTCCCAACCTGGGAGTCCAGCAACGGGAGGAGGAATCCCCAGAGAATCAGACCCTGAAAGCCAGCGGGATTTGATTGCAGGACCTCCACAGGACTGGGAGAAACAGAGACTCCACTCTTGGAGGGCACACAAAAAAGTGTGCTCACCAGGACTCAGGGGGAAGGAGCAGTGACCCCATAGAAGACTGAACCAGACCTACCTGCTGGTGCTGGGGGTTGCCTGCGGAGCTGGGGGGTGGCTGTGGCTCACTGAGAAGACGGGGGCACTGTCACTGAGCCCTTCCAGAGTCTGCCATTAGCCCCACCAAAGAGCCTGTGGGCTCCAGTGCTAGGTGGCCTCAGGCCAAACGACCAACAGGGTGGGAACACAGCCCCACACACTGGCAGACAAGCAGATTAAAGTGTCACTGAGCTCTGCCCGCCAAATTGGATTAAAGTATTCCTGAGCTCCGCCCACCCAGCCCTACCCACCATCAGTCCCTCCCATCAGGAAGCATCCATGAGCCTCCTAGATAGCTTCCTCCACAAGAGGCCAGACAGCAGTATTAAGCAGTATCAGCAGTATTTCGTCTTGTGGAATTGAAAACAACAGCCACAGAAAGATAGAGAAAATGAAAAAGTGGAGGACTTTGTACCAGATGAAGAGACAGGATAAAACCCTAGAAAAACAACTAAATGAAGAGGAGATAGGCACCCTTACAGAAAAAGAATTCAGAATAATGATGGTGAAGATGATCCAGGACTTTGAAAAAAGATGGGATGCAAAGATCAAAAAGTTTACCAAAGACCTAGAAGAATTAAAGGGCAAACAAACAGAGATAGGCAACACAATAACTGAAATGAAAAATACACTAGGAGGAACCAATAGCAGGTTAACTGAGGCAGAAGGGCAAATAAGTGACCTGGAAGACAGAATGGTGATAATCACTGATGCAGAAAAGAATAAAGAAAAGAGAATGAAAAGAACTGAAGACAGCCTATGAGACCTCTGGGACAACATTAAACGCACCAACATTCGCATTATAGGAGTCCAAGAAGGAGATGAGAGAGAGAAAGGACTCGAGAAAACATTGGAAGAGATTAGAGTTGAAAACTTCCCTAACATGGGAAAGGAAATAGCTACCCAAGTCCAGGAAGTGCAGGGAGTCCCAGTCAGGATAAACCCAAGGAGAAACATGCCAAGACATATAGTAGTCAAACTGACAAAAATTAAAGACAGAGAAAAGTTATTAAAAGCAACAAGGGAAAAATGAAAACATACAAGGGAACTCCCATCAGGTTAACAGCTGATTTCTCAGCAGAAACTCTGCAAGCCAGAAGGGAGTGGCATGATATATTTAAAGTAATGAAAAGGAAGAACCTACAACCAAGAATACTCTACCCAGCAAGGATCTCATTCAGATTCGACAGAGAAATCAAAAGTTTTACAGACAAGCAACAGTGAAGAGAATTCAGCATCACCAAACCAGCCTCACAACAAATGCTAAAGGAACTTCTCTAAGCGGAAAACATAAGAGAAGAAAAGGACCTACAAAAACAAAAACAAAACAATTAAGAAAATGGTAATAGGAACATACATATTGATAATTACCTTGAATGTAAATGGACTAAATGCACCAACCAGAAGACACAGACTGGCTGAATGGATACAAAAATAAGACCCATATATATGCTGTCTCGAAGAGACCCACTTCAGACCTAGGGACACATACAGACTGAAAGTGAGGGGATGGAAAAAGATATTCCATGCAAATGGAAATCAAAAGAAAGCTGGAGTAGTGTTACTCATATCAGATAAAATAGACTTTAAAATAAAAAATGTTACAAGAGACAAGAAAGGACACTACATAAAGATTAAGGGATCAATCCAAGAAGAAGAGATGACAATTATAAATATATATGCACCCAATATAGGAGCACCTCAATACATAAGGCAAAGGCTAACAACTATGAAAGAGGAAATCGACAGTAACACAATAATAGTGGGGGACTTTAAACACCCCACTTACACCAATGGACAGATCAACCACACAGAAAATTAATAAGGAAACACAAGCTTTACATGACACAATAAATCAGCTTGATTTAACAGACATCTATAGGACATTACATCCAAAAACAGCAGATTACACATTCAAGTAGTGCACATGGAACATTCTCCAGGATAGATCACATTTTGGGTCATAAATCAAGTCTTGGTAAATTCAAGAAAATTGAAATCGTATCAGGCATCTTTTCTGACCACAACGCTATGAGATTAGAAATCAATTACCAGAAAAAAACTGTAAAAAACACAAACACATGGAGGCTGAACAATATGCTACTAAATAACCAAGAGATCACTGAAGAAATCAAATAGGAAATCAAAAATACCTAGAGACAAATGACAATGAAAACACAATGATCCGAAACCTATGGGATGCAGCAAACGCAGTTCTAAGAGGGAAGTTTATAGCAACACAATCCTACCTCAAGAAACAAGAAAAATCCCAAATAAACAATCTAACCTTACACCTAAAGAAACTAGAGAAAGAAAAGCAAACAAAACCCAAAGTTAGTAGAAAAACTGGGACACTTGTAGAGACATGGATGGACCTAGAGACTGTCATACAGAGTGAACTGAGTCAGAAAGAGAAAAACAAATATCATATATTAACACATATATGTGGCCTATAGAAAAATGGTACAAATCAACCAGTTTGCAAGGCAGAAATAGAGACACAGATGTAGAGAACAAACATATGGACACCAAGTGGGGAAAGCAGGGAGGGCTGGGGGGGAATGAACTGGGAGATTGGGACACCAAATTGTACACTCTAAATATATGCAGTTTATTGTATGTTAACTGTATCTCAATAAACGTTCTTAAAAAAAAAAAAAGATTGGACTAGGAAAAGAAAAAAAAAAAAGACTGGACTAGGAAAAGAGAAAAAAAAAAAAAGACTGGACTAGGAAAAAAAAAAAAAAGATTGTTGGGAAACTTCAGAATGAAGGAATCAGGCTGTCACCACCTAAATGAAGCATTACTAAAAATGTGAGACAATCTGACACTATGTGGTTCTCCAGGTGATGAAACAATATGAAGTCTAAAACATCACCTATAGCTAGTCTCATCAAAAACTTAAAACAGAATTTAATTAAGTCTTTAGATCTCACTTCTAGACAACGGGACTACTGACCCACTTTCTTCAAGAAGTAAATGGAACAAGGGAAGGGAAAAGGAGTACTCCTCCAGATGAAGAGAGATCTTAAGAGACCATAAGAACCAAATTCAAGATGTGGACCTTGGCTGGACTCTGATTTGAAAAAAATCACTGTAAAAAGGCATTTCTTGAGACAATTGGAGAAATGTCAATAGTTTGTATTAAAACTTCAGAAATGTTTTATTTCCTTTGTTAGATGTAAAAATAGATTTTCTTATGGTTACATAAGAAAAAAATTTTGTCTTTCAAAGCATAATGAAGTGGCTGGATAAAATAGCATGCCATCTAAGATTTGCCTTTTTTTAAAAATTAATTCATTTATTTATTTTTGGCTGTGTTGAGTCTTCGTTGCTGCGCCCAGACTTTCTCTAGTTGCGGCGAGTGGGGGCTACTCTTCGGTGCGGTGCACAGGCTTCTCAGTGCAGTGGCTTCTCTTGCTGCAGAGCAAAGGCTCTAGCAGGGCTTCAACAGTTGTGGCACATGGACTCAGTAGTTGTGGCTCATGGGCTTAGTTGCTCCACAGCATGTGGATCCTTCCGGACCAGGGATCGAACTCGTGTCCCCTGCATTGGCAGGCGGATTCTTAACTACTGTGCCACCAGGGAAGTCCCTAAGATTTGCTTTTAAATACTTCAGCAAAAACAAAAACAAAACACACACACAAAAATAGAAACAGCTCCCATTAGCAAGATACTCAGTTGCCTCAGCATGAGAGCCGTGAGTTCTTCAACAGCCATAGAATACAGTCCCTGCTTCAGCAACTCAGACACTCACCACGACTAAAGAGTTGTTGAGCAGAAGCTTGGAGGTCAGAACTGAACTGGGCAAACACAGCAACCTCACCTTAAGGAGCCAATTTTGACTTCATGATGCCTGCACCCGCTTCACAGACCTGGTGTGGGCAGCAGATCTAACACAGGACCCAGAAAAACCAATGCTAATGATAGGACAGATACCTTTGTAGAACAATTCTGTTTCCAAGAAGATCCTGTCCATCACTGATAGAAATGACATTTGTTGGAATGTAAGCAGACACATCACCAGCTTGTGTTTCTGTTAAAGAAGTCAAGGAGCCACCACCGAAAGCATCGTTCACTACGTCTGCTCTCTCCAGCAGACGCGGAGTGTGGGTAGAACACACATCATTAGGCTAGGCCTCACGAGTAGCAGGGTGGTCTGCAGATCAGCAGAGGAGCCTGTCCGGATAATTCACCAGGGATGATCAAAGCATGTGTGCCATTATCTCTTAACTACTCTCCCACAGAACAGCAAGAATAAGGAGTCAGGTACTGATGTAGGGCAGCCTCAGAAGCAGTAGCTGAAACCACACTGGTGTTCTTCATGGCATCCACAGCTGTGAGTGTCTTCACCAACTGGGCAACAGAGGATCTCTTTTGACCAATAGCAGTGTAAATAGAGTATAGCTTCTTCTTTCCATCAGACCCATCACTGAAATGTTTCTGGTTAATCGTTATGTCAATCACTGATGTTTTCGCAGTCTGTCAGTCACCAATAATCAGCCTGTGCTGACCACGACCAACTGGCAGCAAGCTATCCACAGCATTATTGCCAGGGTGCAGCGGTTCCCGCACGGAGACTGGAGAAATGATCCCAGGGGCTTTCAGGCCAACTCACCAATGTCGGATCCTTGCCATCAGTGACATTACCAAGGGCATCTACTATACAACCCAGTAGCTTCTCGCCAACCAAAACATGCACAGTGGCTCCTGTCCTCTTCACAATATCTCCTTCCTTAATTACTTTATCATTTCCAAACACAACAAAACCAACACTGTCAGGTCCCAAGTTGAGGCATACCCTTTAAGCCTGAAGAAAAACACTACCATTTTTTCTGGCTGAACATTCCTCAGCCCATGTACTCAACCAATACTATCACTGATACTTGAGACACACCCAGTTTCTTCACAGTCAACAGAGGTATTGGCTCCAAGATTACACTCTTCAAGAACACAGGACACCTCAGCAGTGCCAGTCTTCTGAAAACAAGTGTTAGAGGCATAGAGGTTCCTTGCGGCAATGAAGGATGATCCCAAAGCACTCTGAAGACCAGTCTGGCCTGCCAAGGGAGGGTGCAAGCTACAGCCCAAGTGCATAGAGAGCATCTTTGCAGCTCTCCTTGGGTGGTTCCTCTGCAGCTGCAACCTCTGGACTGACTCCCAAGCAAATATTAACCAAAAGAAATTATACTAGTATTTTGAGATACTATATAAGGATTATGAGATAATTATATTAGTATCAGACAAAATATATTTTTAAGAAAAAATCCTTATTATGGATACCATGAAGTCACAACATAAAGATAAAATAATTAAAGAATAATTCCCTAAACATAAAACAATTCTTATATAATTTTAAAAACTTTTTACTTTGTATTATGAAATTTTCAAACATATACAAAAGTCGAAAAAAATAGTACAATGAATACCTATAAATCCACTAAGATTAAACCACTGTTAACATTGTTATATTAGCTTTATTGATTTATCAATCTAACTATATTTCATTTTTATTATTGTGGTTGATCTGTTGCAAAGTAAATGTCACACGTGACATTTTATGCCAAAATACTTTACACATCTAAAAAAAAAAAACACATTCTCCTATCTAAATACAATGCTGTTATCACCCCAACAACATAAAACTAGCTCTCTAATTTGATCTCATACCCATTCTATATTTAAATGTATCCACATCCTTGAAGTGTTATTTATAGCCCATTTTTTCATAGCAGGATCCAATCAAGGATCATCTACGTATTTGGTGGTTACAGCTCTAAAATTTAATCTATAGTTATTGCCCCTCCCTCATCTTTACGAAATCCCATTTCTAGGAATCCATCTCAAAGATAACGCTCACCAAAAAATTTTTAAATTAATTTTTTATTGAGGTATAATTGACATACAACTTTATATGTTAGGTGTACAACATAAAGATTCCATATTTGTATACACTGAAATGATCACCACAATAAGTCTAGTTAACATACATCACCATACATAGTTATGGAATTTCTTTCTTGTGATATATGAGCTTTGATGATTTACTACTCTCATAGCAATTTTCAAACATGCAATACGATATTATTAACTATAGTCACCATGCTATGCATTACAATCCCATGACTTATTTATTTTATAAATGGAAATCTGTAACTTTCAATTCCCTTTACTCATTTTGCCCACCCTCCAACCCCTGCCTCTAGCAACCACCAATCTGTTCTATCTATGAACTTGGTTTCTGTTTTTGTTTTAGATTCTACATATAAATGAGATCATAACCAGCAAATTTGTTTTAATACATACAAAGGTATTCCCTTCAGCACTATTTGTTACAGCAAAGAGGCTGGAAACAAACCAAACATTCTTTAAAAGGGGACTGGTGGGGACTTCCTAGGTGGTGCAGTGGTTAAGAATCCACCTGCCCATGCAGGGGACACAGGTTCAATCCCTGCTCCAGGAAGATCCCACATGCAGAGGAGCAACTGAGCCCGTGCACCACAACTGTTGAGCCTGTGCTCTAGAGCCATGAGCCACAACTATTGAGCCAATGTGCCAAAACTACTGAAGCCCACATGCCTAGAGCCTGTGCTCCACAACAAGAGAAGCCACCACAATGAAGAGCCTGTGCACCACAATGAAGAGTAGCCCCCACTCTCTACAACTAGAGAAAGCCCATGTGCAGCATCAAAGACCCAATGCAGCAAATAAATTAATTAATTTAAAAAGGGGGGGGGGACTGGTGGCATGAACAGCCACACAATGAAGTCCTGTGCAACATTAAAAATGAGAAAGACCTCTTCAATACTTCTATGATCTCCAGGATATATTTTTAAGTGTATAAATCATGTCACAGACAGTGGGTGTAAAATGCTACCTTTCAGCTAAGAAATAATTGAAGAGCAAAGCAAAAACTAATACAAATGAAAGGTAGCATCATTACAAACCATACAGCAGATATAAAAAAGGCAACAAGATATTATCAACAACTTTATGCCAATAAACTTGAAAATTTAAATGGACAAAAAAATTTAGAGAAAAACCAACTTACTAAAACTAACACAAAAATAAAAAGTAAATCTAAATAACCCTATACCTATTAAAGAAAATGAACCCATAATTAAAGACCTTCCCCAAAAGGAATCTCCAGGTCATATCACTTGACCAGTGACTTCTAAATTAACAAAGAAATAACATCAATCTTATAAATGCTCTTAGAATACTTTTCAACTTGTCTTATGACATCAGAATAAACTCAATACCAAAACTGAAGGACTTACAAGGATGGAAAATTACAGACCAATTTTTTTCATAAATCTCATAAATCTATTGATTTAAAAATCCCTAAAACAAAATAGTAGGAAATTGAATCCAATAACACGTAAAAGAAATAATACATTACAACCTTGGCTGCAATGTTGGTTAAATATTTGAAAAATCAATCTATGCAATTCACCAAATTAACAGAATAAAGAAAAACATGCAAACTGAGAGGAATATGGAATAGAAATTAAAAACCCATTCTACAGGTACCTGAGAGTTACACAGTAAATCTACAATACAAGAAAGCAAGTATACATGTAATTATTCCCAGGGAAATAGGTAGCAACTTGGTTTAGAATATTGCCAAAGAGTTACTCTCTCCTCTGGGCTAGACCTTACTTTCTTTATAATTAGCAGCAAGATAAGTTTGGGGACAGCAACAGACAGACTGGTCAAAGGGTCCTTCTATTAGTCCCTTTATTCTATGTCTTAAAGACAATGCTTTTTCATCCCTCTGCTAGTAGAACTTTCTTTTTTCTGGTGTAGGCATGAGCAGTTCAGGACCTGCACTCACATGACTTTATGTGTTTGCTCACAATCTACAACTAAGTTTTGTGGGCACAATGGAGCAACTGTTTCAGTGAGGTATTATGACCCTTCTATTACCTCTCTGAGCATGAGAAAATGTGGAGACAGCCAATCACAACTCTACTACCAGTGAGAATGCAAAATGGCACAACACTTTGGAAGAAATACTGTATTTCTTAATATACTTACCATGTAACCCAGTAATGTCACTCCTAGGTATTCATCCAAAAGAAATGAAAAGTTATGTTCACAAAAAAAGACTTCTAATAGAATGTTCACAGCAATTTTATCACAATAGCCCCAAACTAGAAACAGCCCAAATGTTTATCAATAGGAGAAAAAATATACAAACTGTGTTACATTCATATAATGAAATACTACTCAGCATTAAATAAATTACTGACACATGCAACAACATAAATGAAAATCAAAAACATTATGATGAGGGACTTCCCTGGTGGCACAGTGGTTAAGACTGTGCGCTCCCAATGCAGAGGACCAGGGTTTGCCCTGGCCAGGGAACTAGATCCCACATGCCACAATGAAGATCCCACATGCCACAACAAAGGAGCCCACATGCCGCAACTAAGGAGTCCACCTACTGCAACTAAGATCCAGCACAACCAAATAAAAATAAAAATTAAAAAAAAAAAAAAAAAACACAAAAAAGCCTACGATGAATGAAAGCAGCCAGAAACAAGAGCCCATACTGTATGGTTTCATTTATATGAAATCCCAGAATAAGCAAAATTAGTCCATGGTAGAAAACACTGCCTTAGGGCGGGGCGGGGGGCTGGGATTGACTAGAAACAGTATAAGAGGCCTTTCTGGTGTGATGGTAGTGTTCTATACATTAACAGAAGTTTGCATAGCAGGCTAAATGCATTTGTCAAAACTCAGCTAATGTATGCTAAAAATTTGTGCATTTCATTGTATATAAATTTTACACCTAGAGAAGAAACTTTAAATACTGAGCTCTAGTTAATGACATGCATGTTCAAGCACTTAATGGAAAGTGGCTGAAAACTGTAATTTGTTTCAAAGAGCATAAAAAAAATAAAATGGTTTAATGGATAGATGTGGCAGAGTATAACAAAAAAATTAATGGTAGAATCTAGAAGGTGGGGACTTCCTAGGTGGCGCAGTGGTTGAGAATCTGCTTGCCAATGCAGGGGACATGGGTTCGGGCCCTGTTCTGGGAAGATCCCATAAGCCACGGAGCAACTAAGCCCGTGCGCCACAACTATTGAGCCTGCGCTCTAGAGCCCATGGGCCGCAACTACTGAAGCCCATGCGCCTGGAGCTGGTGCTCCGCAACAAGAGAAACCACTACAATGAGGAGCCTGTGCACCACAATGAAGAGTAGCCCCTACTTGCAGCAGCTAGAGAAAGCCCGTGTGCAGCAACGAAGACCCAATGCAGCCAATAAATAAATTAAATAAATAAATTTAAAAAAAAAGGAATCTAGATGGTGGGCATATTCTTTCAACCTTGTTGTATGTATGAAGTTTTCACATAAAATGTTGAAAATAAATTTAAAGCTCTGTTGCCTCATTTGAAAGAGGTTCAGTGAGGAAGCTTTCCTCAGGTAGATATACTACGTAGCAAGTAAGCATAATTTGAAGAAAGAGAAGGACTTGTTACAGGAATTTGAAAAACATAAATTTTCATTCCTTTTAAGCAATATGTATAATTTGTCTTCACCTACAATGTGCACAGTTCTTGGTGTAACTTAAAAACATTAGTTGATAGTCATAATTTGATAGTACCATTTGTTTATTATAAGAAATGAGAAAATCATTAGTTGCACAGTATGAGGGGAGGTAAATCTATAAAGAAAAATTTGACCAGGGTATGCCCTGGCAGTTCAGTGGTTAGGGCTCCATACTTCCACTGCAGGGGGCACGGGTTTGATCCCTGGTAGGGGAACTAAGATCCCATATGTCACATGGCATGGCCGAAAACCGAAAAACAAAAAAATTGACCAATAATCTCCCAAAACGACTTGAATTTATTAGTAAAGCAGGTGTATTTTAGTTTCTTCTAATTACCTTCCCAACCCAGGGGGAGTGGGGGTGGGGGGGGTCGGGGGGTCCTATATAGCTTTCCTGGTATAGAATTTTGTTATTTTCCTTGCTGCTAGCAGCAAATTAGAATTCTGTACCAATTATTCCTCTTCTTAAATCAAGCAAAATGAGAACAGCTCTGTGTAAATTATAATCTGTATATCAGTGGCCTTCAAAACTTTTTTTAACCTCAACCTAAGAAATATATTTTACATGGTGACCCAGGAAACACACACACAAATACATGAATCAAAAGTTTCAGGAAATAGTTATTACTTATGATGCCACCTGACATTTATTTCCATTTTATTCCATTACTTACAAATGCTAGTCATAACCCACTAAATTGATATCCTATCTCCCTAATGGATCATGACCTGCCATTTGAAACAATGTACCATGTAGTCCATAAGGTTTTTAAGAAAAATCTGAGTCCTGGATGTGGACCACATTGTGATACAACCTAAGAAATGTAGAAATGTGAAATATCTTTCTATTGCTTTATTTACTTATTTATTTATTGGCTGCGTTGGGTCTCCACCGTTGCACACGGGCTTTCTCTAGTTGCAACAAGCGGGAGCCACTTCTCATTGTGGTGGCTTCTCTTCTTCGGAGCACGGGCTCTAGGCGCTCGGGCTTCAGTAGTTGCAGCACACGGGCTCAACAGTTGTGGCTCAGGGGCCCTAGAGCGCAGTCTCAATAGTTGTGGTGCACAGGCTTAGTTGCTCTGCGACATGCGGGATCTTCCCAGGGCAGCGATCAAACCCGGGTCCCCTGTATTGGTAGGCAGATTCTCAACCACTGCGCCACCTGGCCAGTCCCCCTATTGTTTTATAACTACTATCCCATGGACTCCTTTTCTCATGATAAATTAATAAATATGTATTGAACCAACTTTGTTCAAGGCCTTGTGCTAGGAACTTGAGATGAACAATTTCATTATACTTCTTTTACATATTTCCTTCCTAAGAACGCAAAGGGTTTTATTTAAATACACTCTGTTTATTGTACCAAAACCCCATGGGGTCACAAAGGATAGGCACCATCAACGCTTTGGAGTTGAAGGCACTAGTGAGAAACCATATATTTGCCAAAAGTCATACTATTAAAGTAATGGAAGTTAAAAAACAAATTTTCTCAATTGCAACTTTAAAAATCTAGTGTTTTAAAAATCAGCTTCAAAAATATTTATTTTCTGTATGAAAGTACATAATAACTTTTTGCATAGAATTAACTGAGATTAAAAGTTTGATCATGTCCTGTTTAAATTATATCCATCTATCATAATATATTCAGATGTGCATTAAAAACTGTTTAGAGATTAAACAAAAACATTTTTCTCAAAATCCCCAGAGAATATGAGCAAAACATGCAGAATCATTCCTGTTCACTTGTACTACTATCCTTGAAACATACCCTGGCATCTCACAGATTTCATCTACTAGAATGAGTTATTTTTCTAGAAAAGTTCTTAGTTCCTTACACAAACAGGCATGGGTCACATCACTTCTGTTTTTAGCTATGTCTCAATTCTAGGGGTTATCAAAGTTTTTGTTCTTTTTATTTTTCTATATACAAGCAATAAAAAAGAAATGTAAAGAGAGACTATTTATAACAGTATAAAACATATGACATATACTAATAAATGTTGGGTTGGCCAAAAAGTTCCTCTGGTTTTTAAGTAAACATGGAAGACACATTTTTCATTTTCATCAAGAACTTTATTGAACAACATATTCACCATTTGTTTCCACTTCTGCCATTTTTCAGGAAACTTCATAATTCCACCTTCCCAAAACTTTTTATCTTTTTTGAGCAAAGAACTGTTGTAGGTGCCTTTTACAGTTTTCCAGAAAATTGAAGTTTTTTCTATTAAGAGAATTTTGTAAAGACCATAATAAATGGAAATCCAAAGGTGCAATGTCTGGTGAATACAGCAGATGAATCAGAACTTCCCAGCCAAGCTGTAACAGTTTTTGCCTAGTCATGAAAGAAACATGCGGTCTTGCGTTATCCTGATGGAAGATTATGCATTTTCTGTTGACTAATTCTGGATGCTTTTCATCAAGTGTTGCTTCCAGTTGGTCTAACTGTGAGTAGTGCTTGTTGGAATTAATCATTTGGTTTTCCAGAAGGAGCTCACAATAGAGGACTCCCTTTCAATCCCACCATATACACAACGTCACTGTCTTTGGATGAAAAACTGGCCTTTGATGTGGTTGGTGGTGGTTCATTTCACTTGCCCTGGGATATCTCCCGTTCCACATTATTATACAGTATCCACTTTCTATCTCCCGTCACAATTTGTTTTAAAAACGGAATATTTTTGTTACATTTAAGTAGAAAATTGCATGTTGAAATACGGTCAAGAATTTTTTTTTGCTTAACTTATATAGAACCCAAATATTAAAGCAATTAATAAAACCAAGCCAGTGCAAATGATTTTCAACGCTTGATTTGGATATTTTGAGTATGTCAGCTATCTCCCGCGTGGTATAACGCTGTGTTCTCAATTAATGTCTCAGTTTAATCGCTGTCAACTTCAACTGGTCTACGTGACCATGGAGCATCGTCCAGCAGGAAATCTCCAGCATAAAACTTTGCAACCACTATTGACATGTTCGATCACTCACAGCACTTTCTCCACACATTGCACAAATCTTTTATTGCATTTCAGTTGTGTTTTCCCCGTTCTTGAAATAATAAAGTATAATATGCCAAAAATGTTTTTCTTCCATTCTCCATATTAAAATGGTTACATAAAAATTCACCCATTCTGATGTCTTTTTTTAATGCAGGCTGATAGGACAGCTGTCACAATACAATCTAACAAAATTGTTTCGAATGAAGTCAAAGATAACTAAGTGCTACTAGTACCTTCTTACAGAAAAACCCAAACGAACCTTCTGGCCAACCCAATACAACAAAATACAGTAAAACCTTGGTTTGCGAGCATAATTCGTTTCGGAAACATGCTTGTAATCCAAAGCACTTGTATATCAAAGTGAATTTCCCCATAAGAAATAATGGAAACTCAGATGATTTGTTCCACAACCCAAAAATATTCACAGAAAAATGATTACAATACTGTAATATAATACAAAATAATAAAGAAAATACAAAATATAAAGAAAAACAAATTAACCTGCACTCACCTTTTAAAACCTTCGTGGCTGGTGTGAGGGAGACAAGAGAGAGGAGGGTTATTGTGTAGGACGAATTTCACTATCACTAACGGAATCACTGCTATCTATTGGCTCAATGGAATCTTTTTCTTTTTGTGCAACTTTAACAAGGAACCTATCCAATGACATATGCTTTTGCCTCCTTTTGACGATTTCGTGGAAATGTGACATTGCATTGTGCTTAAACAGATTCATCGCTCTCACTGCTACAGCCTTATTCAGGTGGTGCTTTTCTACAGAATTTTGCACTGTGTCCCACATTTTACACATCTCCCTAATCTCATTTGAAGTGAGGGATTCCTCCGCCTTTTCCTCCTCCTCCTCTGAAGACGAGATCTGCTCCATAACCTCTTGCTGTTGCTCGTGATGCAGATCCATCAGTTCGCCTGTAGTCAGCTCCACTGGCTCACTTGTGACCATGTGACGTTTGGCATCACGTACTATGCATATTGCAAGACATTGCTCGTTTATCAAGTTAAAATTATTAGAAATGTTTGCTTGTCTTGTGGAACACTCGCAGAACAAGTTACTCGCAATCCAAGGTTTTACTGTACGTATAAAACCTCTGCAAGGGTATGTTAACGGTATCTCAATAAAAGTTCTTAAAAAAAAAACAAAAACAAAAAACAAACAAAAAAACCTCTGCAAGGAAACTTATAAAAGTGTACAGAGAAACATTAAAGAAGACAATAAATTTTGAGTTACCATATCTGCAGGATGAAAGACTCAGTATTTTAAAAGATTTCAATTCTTTCCAAATCAATTTATAGTTTGAATTTATTCCCAAAGTTTTCGTTCTTAAGCTGCAAGTCATTATACATTAAGTTGAAATAAATAAATTCATTTGTTAACTCATTCAATAAACATTTACTATGTGATAGTTACTGTGCTGGGTGCTAGGAACCTGACAGTCTCTGAATATACAGAAAAGCCTCCTACTTGAGAATGGTAGTGAGGGAAGGTCTCTCTGTAGAAGTGGCATTCAGTTCAGACTTGAAGAATGAGAAGAAGCCACTCGTGCAAAGAGCTGGGAGAAGAGTATTTGGACAGAAGGAACAGTGTGAATGAAGGACTAAATGCATGAAGCAGGGACCACAAGTGATAACAGGATTCCAGGCAAGCTTTGGAGAAATGGCTGGAGGTTTTTAAGGCTCAGACAGTATTTTAGAAAACTCAGAAATATTCTGTAAAACACTCAAGTCAAACACTATCAAGTCAATATCAAGACAATCTGAGGCTCCTCTAAGTCATCAATGAATTTTATACAGATGCTTTCTCTGATGGTCCAACATATATACTAGTACCTCAGAAGATGATAGTTCTTCAGAATATAGTTCTGATTCAGATGATGTGAATACTAGACCAACAAAAAGACAAAAAACCTTAGTGATTGATTCTGGTAACGGTAAGTGAAATGAAACTTACAGTGCTGGAGAATGCTCCTTTTCTTCCACAGAAGAATGGATTGAAGACAATATTTCATGAAAATTAGAAGACTTTACAGGTGTGTCAGGTGTAACTATTGAATGTAATAACCCACGAAGTGTTAGTGAAATAACAGAATTAACTTTTGGTAACAACTTTTTCAAGCTGGTCACTTCTCAAACAAACTGGTATCACCAACAGAATGAAAAATCACATAAAAAGTATGGTAAGGCTTTAAAATGGACTGATGTAACCAATAGTGACATGAAGTTGTTTCTTGGATTGGTAATTTCGATGGGACAAATAAGAAAGTCACACTGGAAAGAATACTGTTCGACTGATCCCTTACTTGAAACACCTATCTTTTCAAAGATTATGATGAGAAGGTTCAAACAAATAATGACACTTCTTCACTTTAACGATAACTTGGAAACTCCATTTCCTGCAGACAGAATTTCAAACAGTAAACCTCTTTTGGATTATTTCCTACCAAAATTTCCATCGATCTACACACCCAAACAAGAGCTATCACTTGATGAGGCAATGATAAAGTGGTGAGGATGACTCAGATTCAAAACCTATAATCCTGGGAAATTTACAAAATACGGAATTTTAGTCAGGATGGTTTAGTGAAAGCGAAACTGGATACATATGCAACCTTGAGATTTACAAAGGTGAAGGAAAGAAACTGCAAGAAACAATATTATTAGTCCTACAACCTTATCTTGGTTCACGGCACTATATTTACCAAGACAATTATTACAACAGTGTGTCCACATTTGAAATATTGTTGAAAAGTAAAACCAGATTTTGTGGGACTATAAGAGAGAATCGTGGTCTACCAAACCAATTAAAGGAGAAATCTAAAAATCTACAGAGGGGAGAAATGACATTCTTACGGAAGGGAAAAGTGATTCTTCTTACATGGGAAGACAAGAGGCTAGTCCACATGGCGATAGCGATTCATGATGCCTCCACAGCATCTACAGGAAAGGAAGACAGGAGCACTGGCCATGAGACAACTAAGCCCACTTGTATATTAAAGTATAAGAAATATATGATAGGAGTTAATCAATCTGATCAATATCTGGCAAACTTCAATATCCTCCAGAAAACTCGAAAATGGTACAACAAAGTGGGTTTCTATTTGAGTAACTGCAGTTTATTCAATGCTTTTAAAGTTTATTATAGCCTTAATGCACAGAATAAAATGACTTACAAGCAATTTTTGTTAGTGGTAGCTAGAGAATGGGTAACTGGCCATTCTAGTGAATGTAGTGGTAGTCCCTCACCAGGTCCTTCTTGTGGTGTTTCTAAAACAGACCCTGCAAAGATCCACCTTGTCAACAATCAGGTAAAATAAAAGAACATATTCTAGAGGATATAATACCCACAGGACTAAAAAAAATGCCACCAGAAAGTGAAGAGTCTGCTCTTCCAGGAAAACCACAGTGAAACATGGTATATTTGTGAGAGATGTTCTGCTCCCCTGCACAGAGGTGCCTGCTATACTATCTATCACACTCTAACAAAATATTAGAATGCTTTAGTACAACATCTACAAAGTTTCAAATAAACACATTAAGCGCAAAAAAAGTTGATATTTACTCAAATGCAGGTGTTAATATTCACTTATACAAATCGCCAGCCATAGGGGTTAATTTCTGCAAAAATTCCCCAGTCAGTAATGTGTGAATACACAGAAATTTGTTGCATTTCTATACAGTAACAACAAAAGATCAGAAAGAGAAATTAAAGAAACAACCCATTTACTATCACATCAAAAAGAATAAAATACCGAGGAATAAACCTACCTGAAGAGGAAAAAGACCTGTACTCTGAAAACTGTAAGACACTGATGAAAGAAATCAAAGATGATACAAACAGATGGAAAGATTACCATATTCTTGGACTGAAGGAATCAATATTGTCAAAATGACTATACTACCCAAGGCAATCTACAGATTCAATGCAATCCCTATCAAATTACCAATGACATTTTCCCAGAACTGGAACAAAAAAATCTTAAAATTTGTATGGAGACATGGAAGACCCTGAAATAGCCAAAGCAATCTTGAGAAAGAAAAACAGAGCTGGAGGCATCAGGCCTCCTGACTTCAGACTATACTACAAAGCTAGAGTCATCAAAACAGTATGGTACTGGAACAAAAACAGAAATATAGATCAATGGAACAGGATAGAATGTCCAGAAATAAACCCAAGAACCTATGGTCAATTAATCTATAACAAAGGAGGGAAGACTATACAATGGAGAAAAAACAGTCTCTTCAATAAATGGTGCTGGGAAAACTGGGCAGCTACATGCTAAAAAATGAAATTAGAACATTCTTTAACACCACACACAAAAATAAACTCCAAATGGATTAAAGACGTAAATGTAAGACTAGATACTATAAAACTCTTAGAGGAAAATATAGGCAGAACACTCTCTGACATAAATCACAGCATATCTTTCTCAATCTGTCTCCTAAAGTAATGGAAATAAAAACAAAAATAAACAAATGGGACCTAATTAAACTCATAGCCTTTGCACGGCAAAGGAAACCATAAACAAAATTAAAAGACAACCCTTGGTATTCTCCTGAAGTTTCCCATGATTTGCTTTCAACAAGATTGAAAGAAAAGCTAATCACATTGTCAGCTGGTAGGTTACCAAATCTTCTGTGTACTATTTGGGTATGTAATTGGGAAAGAACTGAAAGAATAAGTGACGTTTTTATAACAAAACTCCCACTCTTATCTGAACAAGGTGTCTCAGGGCTAATATTTAAAAAATACAAACTAGGAATAGAGTCAATTATTGACTCTTTTCTCTTCCTAGCAATTAGTCATGGTCATCTTTGAGTACATTAAAAAAAAGAGAAAAGTTACATTCATTCTATTAAAAGACATGTTTCAAATAAGTATTTATCTCTGTTTAATAATTATCAAAATGTGTAATCATATATATACTGTTTTGATGTGTGGAAACTACTTATAACTGTAATTATAATTCAGAAAAAAATGTAACCCTTAGAACTCTATGGTCATAGTAAATAAAACAAAAATTTAATTATCTATATATAAAAAAAAAAAGACAACCCTCAGAATTGGAGAAAATATTTGCAAATGTTGCGACTGACAAGGGATTTAATATTTCCAAAATTTACAAACAGCTCATGCAGCTCAATATCAAAACAAACAAACAACCCAATCAAAAAATGGGGAGAGGACCTAAATAGACACTTTTCCAAAGAAGACATGCAGATGGCCGAGAGACACGTGAAAGGATGTTCAATATCACTAATTACAAGAGAAATGCAAATCAAAACTACAATGAGGTATCACTTCACACCAGTCGGAATGGCCATCATCAAAGTCTATAAACAATAAATCCTGGAGAGTGTGGAGAAGAAGGAACCCTCCTACACTGCTGGTGGGAATGTAAATTGGTACAGCCACTATGGAGAACAGCATGGAGGTTCCTTAAAAAACTAAAAACAGCGCTACCATATGATCCAGCAATCCCACTTGTGGGCATATATCCGGAGAAAAACATGGTTTCAAAGGATACATGCACCCCACTGTTCACTGCAGCACTGTTTACAATAGTCAAGACATGGAAGCAACCTAAATGTCCACCGACAGAGGAATGGATAAAGAAGATGTGGTACACGTATATAATGGACTATTACCCAGCCATTAAAAAGAATGAAATAATGCCATTTGCAGCAACATAGATAGACCTGGAGATTATCATACTAAGTCAGACAGAGAAAGACAAATATATGATATCAGCTTATATGCAGAATCTTAAAAAAAATGATACAAGTGAACTTATTTACAAAACAGAAACAGACTCACAGACTCTGAGAATGAACTTATGGTTAACAGGAGGAATGGATAGCAGGGAGGGATAGATTGGGAGTTTGAGACTGATATGCACACACTGCTGTATTTAAAATAGATAACTAACAAGGACCTACTGGATAGCACAGGGAACTCTGCTCAATACTCTGTAATAACCTAAATGGGAAAAGAATTTGAAAAAGAATAGATACGTATATAACAATCACTTTGCTGTACACCTGAAACTAAACTAACACAACATTGTCAATCAACTACACTCCAATATAAAATAAAAATTAAAAAATTAAAAAAAAACCCACCTCAACAGTAAACTTCAACTTGAGGGTACAAGCCTAGGAACCACCTCCAATCAGAATCCCCAGATTTGTTCCCATCAATCCCTAAACTCAGACTCTCCTAACCTGAACAAGACAATCTTCCCTTTTTCTCTTTTGAAACAGCTATCTGGATTGATGGAACAAAACCCCAAATTATCTAAGATTCCTTTTAATCATTTACCACTTATTATATGCATAATCACCATTAAAGAAAAAAACTTATGATAACACTTTAAAGTACAAATAATACATTTTATTTCATCCCTGAAAACAGAAACAAAAACCAAAAAAGTCCACATCTAATGAGAGACTGAACAATTATTTCAAACTTTACCTGGAAATGGTATGTAAATAATTTCTTCACATAAAGGTAGGGTATAGGGAAGAGTGTGGAAAGATACTTTTCATGAAATATTTTCTCATACTTACTTTAATAAAACATTATAATTATTGCTACTATGTCTGGTAGCACATCGTAATAATGAACAATACAATATATCCAAAACTAAATTCAATACAGTCTAAATCTAGAAGCTAGCTGCACTTAAGCAGTTATTATAGAGAATAAATACTATGAAATATAGGGCACCATAGGGCAATTAAATTTGCTACAAGGGAAATTTAAATAAAGGTGTACTTTATACTAGAATTACCCAAGATTAAGATCTCTTGTGCTCTACAGAACAGCTGTTTTCCTGAAAAGATAGTCCATCTTCATAATTTAAATTACATTTTAAATGTTCTTAATTATTTTTAAGTGGTCATTCTATAAAATGGATATCTAATGTATCTATTATATATATCCAAAATTTCATAAAGCAGGATATTCTATATACTATAACGTTAACATCTTCCAAGCAATTCAATGCAACACAAATACTTTTATTATATACACCTGGCTAAAGTCCTTAAGCGTCCCAGTCTCACAAATATCTCAGCTTCACCCTCCCTTGCCAATATAAGCAAAAATTACCCAAATTTGGAAGTACTGTGCTTTCTTGACAGCATAATCAAAGGGTTATACTTTTAAATTAACATTCATGTATACGAAAATCATGAATTAATATTTTTAATCTCATCATAAAAATATATTTTATTCTTCAGAATATAAGTATATAACAAAATGTTATGTATGAGATTAGAGATTACTGTTTTAACGTCACTTAACTGTCCCAATGTTTAGAATAGGTTACGAACAGTGGCTACTACCCATTTCAAGATTATATTCTTAGAAATGTAATTTTTTAAAATATACAATAATTAACCTCCAGTTATCCTGAAGGAATAGTGCAAATGAAGACATTCTTTGGGTCTTGATTTCAAAACATTATTTTCAACATTACACTTCCTTTCTCTCTGCTCATAATCTGAATAACAAAATAAAGTACTGGAAGTAAGCACATTTTCTAATAGCATTAGTCCAACAGTCACATCCACTGATAACAAATGACAGAGTGATTCAATGACAATATTCTTCACTTATCTGAAAAACATGTTATATATTTAAATAAATATTTTATAGAAATGAATCCATGTCTTTCAGTGTTTTTGTTTCACCTTGATCTCAAACACAAAGACTTATACAAAGATCACCTACCTGCTTACTACATCAACCATGTCACCAAATTCCCTTTAAGGATGTAGTACAGCGTTCAAGAGATGTGCCTGAAAGCAGCAACTTTTAAAATTTATATACAGAATTAGAGTTCAATGAATCCAGCATATTCCTTGAAAATGTGAAGAGCTTTTATTGTAAAGTGTTACCCTACGCTAGCCAGCGATTTCAAAGCTTTTCTGCCATAGGATATAATCCACGGTGAATGCAGCAGCACGAGATGATCTTCGACTGCTATCTGATGCTGCCGGACGCGTTTACCCTTTTATTTGTGGTCGCTGGCACCAGATTCCCGCCAGTACCATTGGTAGTGTTGGCTGCTGAGCCGTTCACAACAATATAGTCCACTTTGTTCTCCAGCTTTACCAAACGTTGTAAAATGTCATCCAGAAGGACGGCAATTGTTCTCTTCAGATCCGCTAGGGGGAGAAATGAGAATAAACCGTATTAGACACTGATAGAGCACTTGATGTTTGTGTTTCCATAGTACGCAGGGAAAAGGGAACAACTCTCCAGTCATCTGAAAGAAAATATACTAGAGAGAAGACACTCTTACCACAAACAGAAAAGCCTATTTTAATCAGTGGCATCACCTACAGAGCTTCTTAAAGGACTTTCAGAGTCATAAATGTGGGGAAGCTCACTTTCCTAGTGCAATAAAACAGATTTAAAGGCTGGTTTGAAGTGTTAGTCCCTCTGTAAGGAACGCATTTACTTTGAGTTTCTCAGGCAGTTGGTAAAGACAACTGTGGCCCAGGCAGGTAAGGTAAAAAGCCAGCTGAGTTAAGTAAGAAATTCAATGAAATGTGGACCCAAGAAACCTGGAACCTGCACAGGCTGAAGTGTGGGGGGAGCCTGGGAGTCAGAGCGGATACCGGGAACCCGGTTAGTGCAGTGCAGAGACCAGTTCTGACTAAAAAATGATGGGGAAGACTGTAGCTTCTCATCTCTCCGCGGGGCTAAAGGGTTTCAGTAGACTCTACCTGGCAAGAATGCAGTTCTGACCCTTGCTTCCTTAGAATTCTCTTTGCTCAGGTTTCCCAGCGGCACCTAGCACATATTAGGTATTCAGTCAGTAGCAACTAATATTGTTATTTTTTGTTGATCCTGGACCAAAAAGGCAGCTCAAACCCTAATCTGTGATAGGGGAAAAAATCATTTAACAGAATTCATAAAGTTGCTGACGGTTCTGTTACTAAGCTATCAGCAAAAGCACAAGCAGAAGAAAAAATAGAAAAATTGGACTTCATCAAAATTTAAAACTTTTGGACATCAAAAGATATCCAGAAAGTGAAAAGACCATCTCGAGAATGTAAGAAAATATTTGCAAATCATATATCTGACAAGGGCTTAATATCAAAAACATATGAAAAACTCCTAAATCCAACAACAAAAAGATAAACCACTCAATTTTTAAAATCAGCAAAAGACTTGAATAAACACTTCTCCAAAGAAGAGAAGCAAATGAACAATAAGCACATGAAAAGATACCCAACATCACAATGAAATACCACTTTACACCCACTAGGATGGCCATAATCAAAGAAAGGGAAAACAAGCACTGGGAAAAGAGAAGAAATTGGAACCCACAATTTCTGGTGGGAATATAAAATGGCACACAGGCACCATGAAAAACAGTTCGGTAGTTTCTCAAAAAGCTAAACATAAAATTACCATATGACCCAGCAATTCCACTCCTAGCTATACACCCCCCAAAAATGAAAGCAGAGACTCAAAGAGATACTCATACACCAATGTTTATTTGAGAATTATTCACAACAGCCAAAAGGCAGAAACAACCGAAGTGTCCATGAGTAAATAGATCAAAAGATCAACAAAATAGTGGTATTCACATACATGGAAATATTATTTAGCATAAAAAGGAAAGATGTCCTGATACATGACACAAAATGGACATTATGCAAAGTGAAATAAACCAGACCAAAAAAAAAAAAAAAAAAAAAAAACGACAAATACTGTATGATTCCACTTATTTGGACTACCTAGAATAGACAAACACATAGAGACAGAAGGTAGATTAGTGGTTACCAAAGACCAGGGGAAGAGGGGAATGGCAAGTCACTGCTTAATAGAAAGGTTACAGAGTTTCTTCTTCAGAGTGATGCAAGTTTTAGATAGTAGTGATGGCTGTACAACACTGAATATAATTAATGCCACTGAACTGTATACCTAAAAATGGTTAACATGGCAAATTTTATGTTACATACATTTTACCATTATTTTCTTAAAGCGAAAAAAGAAACATTTCAGAAAGGAGTAGTGAGAGTAGAAGTGGCGGGTGGCTGCAAAAGGTGCTTAGATATAAAGCAACAAAAAATGAATGTAATATAAAGTGAGGGGAAAAGTATCTGGAGAAAGTCTAGAAGGAAGACTTTCTCCAAAGTCTATGGAAGTCTAGGAGGAAGTCAAGCAGTGTATCTTCCGGCATCATTCATGATAAACACTTAAATATTCTAGTTTAGTGGGTATGCACAAGAAAAAAAAAGAAGTATAAGAAAAATCCTTTGATAAGAAGTATTTATGGGACTTTCCTGGTGGGGCAATGATTAAAAATCCACCTGCCAATGCAGGGGACACGAGTTTGATCCCTGGTCCGGGAAGATCCCACACAACACAGAGCAACTAAGCCTGTGCGCCACAACTACTGAGCCTGCACTCTAGAGTCCACAAGTCACAACTACTGAGTCCACGTGCTGCAACTACCGAAGCCCGCATGCCTAGAGCCCGTGCTCCACAAGAGAAGCCACCACAATGAGAAACCTGCACACTGCAACAAAGAGTAGCCTCTGCTTGCCACAACTAGAGAAAGCCTGCACGCAGCAACAAAGACCCAAACCAGCCAAAAATAAATAAAAATTTTTTAAAAAAGTATTTAGGAATAAAACGTCATGATATATATAACTTAATTCAAATGGTACCCCCCCAAAGCATATATATTTTTATAGAGAAGGAAAGATAAAAATACAGAAAAATTTTTAGCAAATGATGACACTAGATGAATGATATATGATGTTTACCATGTAATTTTCCCTTTCTAAAGACTGAGAATTTTCAAAATAAAAGACTGGGGAGAGGGGGTGTTTCTTTATTAAGGCCTTTCAATCAAGAGTTATAATAGTGTTTGGCAAGTTAAAAAAAATTAAATATTTTAAAAGACCTTTCAGCAGCAAGACTAAAAGATAACTGCTGGATCTGTTTTTCCTTGGCAGCCACCTCTTATATAATATTTGAAGAAGTAGCAACTCAGGCCAGAGAAGGCTAGACAGAAAAGACTGGAGTAGGAGAGCTTACCAGAATGTTAACATAAAATGAAGCTAAAGCCCTCAGAGGTTTGACACGACGCTGAAGTGTGACATGAATTATAAAAGTATAGCCTAGTCACTGACTAGCTGCAGTTAGGAATAGCAATTAAAGGAAAAGCTGAGGTTTTTCAAATCAAATACAAATTAAATTTATTTAATATATATGTATTATATAAATATTTGTGTGTGTATATATACATGTATATGTGCACATCAGGTTTTCTAATTACAAATAATTTGGGTTATCACAGTGACAAAGGCCACAACATTTCCAATCTAAAATCCATGCAGCATATATCTGAGCTTCCTGCTTATTCTATTACAATGCTGCAGAACAGTGGTGTCCACAGCCTTTGATAAATACTTACACTAATTCTCTTTGGAAAAATTCATTTTATGTTAAACCCTAGGGAATTTTTACATATAATTGGTAAGTTATTAGTTTTCCATCAAAAAAGTACTCAAAGGAAAAGTTGGATTTAATCAGAAACAACTATATGATGATTTTACTTAATAATGTTCTAAATTATCATTAAGTATCCTTTCAAATTTTCTAAAATCAATTGTTTTAATAAAATATTTTTTTATTTTTTTTTATTTTTTTTTGAGGTACACCAAGTTCAATCATCTGTATTTATACACATATTCCTGTATTCCCTCCCTCCCTCGACTCCCCCCCACCCTCCCCGTCCCAGTCCTCTAAGGCATCTTCCATCCTCAAGTTGAACTCCCTTTGTTATACAGCAACTTCCCACTGGCTATCTATTTTACAGTTGGTAGTGTATATATGTCTATGCTACTCTCTCACTTCGTCCCAGCTTCCCCTTCACCCCCCGCCCCCCAAACCTCAAGTTCTCCAGTCCATTCTCTGTATCTGCATCCTTGTTCTTGTCTTGTCACTGAGTTCATCAGTACCATTTTTAGATTCCATATATATGAGTTAGCATTAATAAAATATTTTTAAAGACTAAGAGACTAAGAGATTTAAATTACCTTGCTTGATAATATAAAATCAGTTAACGGAAAAACTACAATTTCTTTGAACATACCCAAACTCCCCCTTTCTCTAGATTCACATTACAATTTTATGTTTACATTTCATGGGACTATACAGTTATGGGAATTATATGTTTACACTATATGTGAGTCCACAGTACTTCCCCACAAAGCCCTATCACTGAAGGTGCTAACAATAAGAACTCCTATCACAGGACCCAGTTCAGAATCCCTAAAAGCAACCTGAAAATGAAGACCGTACCAAATCCTTTCACTCAGCTCATCCAGCTTGATGCTTTATCACACAGTAGACAGTCAACAAATGCTGGAAATGAACATTTGCTGAATGTCTGATTCATGTTTGGTAGGTGGTATTACTGTTGAGATTAATGTGGTGAATCAGACTTAGGAAATGAAACCCCTTAAGGCTGCTCTATTCTTGCTTTAAGCTTCCCTATTCTGGGAGAAGAAATTAAATAGTTTAAGGGAAAAACAACAACAAAAAACAGCCTAAATAAAGGCACATAAGAACACAGATACTATCAAAATAGCACCTAGCCCAATTATTTCACAGTACACAAAAATCAAAAGGAGGATATAATGGAATTTAAAATATAAAACAAATGAACATAACAAAAAACAAAACAAAAAAGGAGGTTACAATGCTATTAAATATACTAAAGAGGGGCTTCCCAGGTGGCACAGTGGTTAAGAATCCGCCTGCCAATGCAGGGAACATGGGTTCGATCCCTGCTCCAGGAAGATCCCACATGCCCCGGAGCAACTAAGCCCGTGTGCCACAACTATTGAGTCCATGTGCTGCAACTACTGAAGCCCACGTGCCTAGAACCTGTGCTCCACAAGAGAATCCATGGCCATGAGGAGCCTGCGCACCACAACGAAGAGTAACCCCCACTTGCTGCAACTAAAGAAAGCCCGCACACAGCAACAAAGACCCATCACAGCCAATAAAAATTAAAAAAAAAATACTAAAGATATTGGATATAAAAAGATTCTAGCTACAATAAACATAATCAGGGATTGTGAGGCACAGAAGGAAGCCACTGTCATCCCAAACCTAAGGAACAGAGGGAAAAAGCAGTAATGTTACAAAAGCCCAAATCCAAGGACGTCTAGTGGAAAACACAGCCAAGGAGGCAATATGGCAGAAGCTGGCGCTACAAAGGAGACATCACCTGATATTCCTTAGCATAAAAAGGAATGATGTTCTGATATATGATACAAAATGGATGAATCCTAAAGACACTATGCAAAGTGAAATAAGCCAGACAAACAAAAAGGACAAATACTGTATGATCTGCTGAGGCAGGGAGGGAGGGAGAAAACTACCCTAGCCTGTCTCTTCCTCCTACCTTCCAAACTCCTGCCAGTACTTCTCATTGGTTGAACCAATGCAGAAGCCAGTTGATTTAGGAACTTAAAAAATGCCACCAACTTGGAATCACCCTCCCTTGAGATACAAAACAGAACACAGAAAAGGAAAAGAATAAATCTGAAGGCAACCAGACATAGGTAGAGCACAAACAGCAAGTACGTGCCTTTGAGCACCCCATACTTACACGTCTTTGTCTTGATTTATCTCTTATTTATATCTCAATAGGTTTTATTATTTGTATTCTTAATGTGAAGAGAGGCAGATACAAATAAAAACAGCCATGTGTATACAAAAAAGAAATACAATTGTAGTAAAATGCAAAAATGACTAATGAAAATAAAATACATTAAGTGTTTAAAGTATAAGTCAAAAACATTAATATTTTTCAAATTCAAATTAATATTTTACCACTACTAACATCTGCTTAATTGCACAGGGGAGAAAACTTAAAAGTCACTTCTTGGTTATCAAAGTGAATTACTCACTGTAAAGTTTTATTATGAAACTAGCAATAAAACAAGAATGCTTCCAAAGAAATGTGAACTAATTTAAATATTAGAGCAAACTGCTAGGTAAAAGTGGTTTCAAGAGCTTCATCAACTCTATAATTAAATGTACATTAATTGTTTAGTCTTTTACATTTTTAATACAGCTACCCATTCCCACTGAGTGCTAAATAAATTATATCATTCAACAAATATTTTATTACTTCCTTACTTAAGACTGTAAGGCACAATGTTTAGATCTTATGAGTAGATCAAGACATGTTCCCATCAAACTTTAAATACAAATTAAATGCCTAGGTACATAAAATAAGCCTAATTTTTCTTAAGTGAGAAAAGATAATGGATTTGACCAAATGACATAAATCATAAATAATGTACACTTCAAATAGCCACATTAAAAGCACTTCTACTAGGAATTCTGAGACTGACTTCCCTTTAACATATTTAGAATAAAAGGACTATTCATTTTACAGGTTTGGTTTAGAGTTGTTTTGGTTTTTTTTCCTCAAATGGTAAATAACTTATTTTGAGATAACTGTATATTTACATAGTGTTGCAAGAAGTAACAAATACAGAAATTCCTGTACCCTTTACCCAGTTTTCCCCAATAGTGACATCTTGTAAAACTACATACAACATCACAACTAGAATACTGACACTAGTACAGTCAATGAGCAGAATATTTCCTTCACCACAAGGACCCCATGTTGCCCTTTTATAGTAACCCCCCCTTCCCTCATGATGGATCACACTGCTCGATTTTTTCTTTTAGGCCATGCCATGTGGCATGTGGGATCTTAGTTCCCCAACAAGGGATCGAACTTGTGCCCTCTGCATTGGGAGCGTGGAGTCTTAACCACTGGACCACTAGGGAAGTCCCTGCCTTGCACTCCTGGAATAAATGCCACTTGGTCACGGCATTTAATTCTTTTTATATGTTGTTGAATTCCGTTTGCTAAGTTTTTCCTAAGGATCTGCACATCTATATTCATGAGGGATATTAGTCTTTAGTTTGGTGTAAAGATAATACTAGCTTCAGAATTGAACTGGGAAGTGTTCCCTCCTCTTCTATTTTTGGAAATGACTATGTAGAATTGATACTAATTCCTATTAAAATTTCTGATAGAACTCTCCAGTGAAACCACCTAGGCCTGAAGATTTCTTTTTTGGAAGTTCTTAAAGTCAATTTCCCTAACAGTTGCAGACATATCTTGCTTTAGTCCACTTTGCAAATATTGCATTTTTTACAAATTGACAGTTTGTGGCAACCCTGTGCCAAGTGAATCTATCGGTGCCATTTTTCCAACAGCATTTGCTCTCTTCACGGCTCTGTGTCACATTCTGGTAATTCTCGGAACATTTCAGACTTTTTCATTACTGTTGTATTTGTTATGGTGATCTGTGATCAGATGTGCAGATGTGGTGGGAACAGCAAGAGAACTAGAACTAGAAGTGGAGCCTGAAGATGTAACTGAATTGATGCAATCTCATGATTAAAACAGAAAAACACACAAAAAAATTCCAAAACAATAAACTTTAATGGATGAGGAGTTGTTTCTTATGGAGGAGCAAAGAAAGTGCTTTCCTGACCTGGAATCTACTCCTGGTGAAGGTGCTGTGAAGACTGTTGCAATGACAAAAAATAAAAGGATTTAGAATATTACATAAACTTAGTTGACAAACCAGCAGCAGGGTTTGAGGACCTACTCTAATTTTGAAAGAAGTTCTTCTGTGGGTAAAACACTATTAAACAGCATTGCATGCTACAGAGAAATTATTTGTGAAAGAGTCCACAGATGTGACAAACTTCATTGTTGTCTTATTTTAAGAAACTGCAGGCTTCCCTGGTGGTGCAGTGGTTAAGAATCCGCCTGCCAATGCAGGGGACACGGGTTCGAGCCCTGGGCTCCCACATGCCACAGAGCGACTAAGCCTGTGCACCACAACTACTGAGCCTGCACGCCTAGAGCCCGTGCTCTGCAACAAGAGAAGCCACCACAATGAGAAGCCCGTGCACCACAACGAAGAGTAGCTCCCACTCACCACAATTAGAGAAAGCCCGTGTGCAGCAACGAAGACCCACCACAGCCAATAGATAAATTTATTTTTTAAAAAATTGCCACAGCCACCCCAACCTTCAGCAACCACCACCCTGATCAGTCAGCAGCCACTGACATCAAGGCAAGACCCTCCACCAGTAAAAAAAAAAAAAGAAAATTATGACTTGCTCAGACGATGGTTAGCATTTTTTAGCAACAGAGTATTTTTTAATTAAGGTGGGTACATTTGGTTTTTCAGATGTAATGCTATTGCACATTTAATAAACTATACTGTAAACATAACTTCTACATGCACTGGGAAACCAAACTTCAAATGACTTGTTTTATTGCAGTGGTCTGGAACTGAGTATCTCTGAGGCATGCCTGTATAGGGCTGTTAACATTACCTGTTTCATACTTGGGTGAGTGTGCTAGTTTGTGGTTTTAGAGGAATTGACCTCTTTCATATAAGTAATCATGTTTATGCATAGAGCTGTTCATAATCTTCTCATTACGCTTTTGATGTCTGCAGAGTCTGTAGTGACACTCACTTTTTCATTCCTGATGTTGGCAATTTATCTTTTTTTTTGCCAGTCTTGCTAGAAGTTTGTCAGTTTTCCCCCCACCCTTTCAAAGGAAAAGGTCTTTGTTTCATACTGTTTTTCTTTCAATCTCATTTATTTCTGTTCTTATCTTGAATATTTCCTTCCTTCTGCTTTGCTCTGGTTTGTTTTGCTCTTTTTCTAGGTTCTTGAGGTGGAAGCTTAGATTATGGATTTAAGATTTTTCCTCTTTTCTAAAGTATGCACTCTTCTAAAGTAAACTTCCCTCTCACCATGCTTTAGCTGTCTCCCACAATTTTTATGCTGTATTTTCATTTAGATATATGCATTTTTTTAAATTTCCTTTGAGACTTCCTCTCTGACCTATAGATTATTTAAAAGTGTATTATTTAATTTCTAGTTATTTGGAGATTGTCCTATTATCACTCTGTTATTAATTTCTAGTTTGAGTTCACTGCAGTCACAGAATATACTCTATGTAATTTCTATTCTTTTAAATTTGTTGAGTTTTTTTTTTTTTTATGGCCCAGGATAACTGTTCTGGTGAAAGTTCCATGAGCTGTTAAAAAACATGTTTATCCTCCTGCTGCTGATGGGGCTTCTGTATATGTAAATAAGATTCCACTGATTAGACTGGGTGCTTCAGATCTTCTACATCTTTGCAGATTTTCTGTCTAGTTCTATCAGTTCCTGAGAGAGGGGTGTTTAAATGCTCAACTATAATTGTGGATTTATCTATTTTTACTTTCAGTTCTATCATCTTTGTAGATACATTTAGGATTGTTAATTCTTCTGGGTGGGTTGACCAGTTCATGATTATATAATGTCCTTCTCTGGTAGTTTTCTTTGCCCTGAAGTCTATTTTATCTGTTAACGCAGCCACTCCTGCTTTCCTTTAATTAATGTTTGCATGATATATCTTTTCCCATCGTTTTACTTTCAGCCAGCCAGTATCATTAAATTTGAAGTGAGTTCCTGTAGACAGCACATACTTGGGTCATGTTTTTTAATTCAGTCTGCCAATGTCCTCTAACTAGTGTATTTAGAACATTTATATTTAATGTAATTGTGATATATCAGGACTTAAGTCTGACATTTCATCTTTTGTTTTGTTTGTTTTTTTTCACTTCCTTGTTTTCTTTTTTCTGCTTTTCTATGGGTTACCTGAATATTTTTTAGAATTCTTTGTTTTAATTTTTCTGTTGGCTTTTTAAATGTATCTGTCTGTATAGTTTTAGCTGCTTTTCTAGATATTACATCATATACATAATGTACCATGGTCATTTTACCAATCTGAGTGAAACATAGAAGCTTTACCTCTCTTTACCATCTGTGATGGTTCATTTTGTGTCAGCTTGGCTAGGCTATGGTATCTAGATAAATCTACCAATCTAGATTTTGCCATGAAGGTAGTTTTTTTAGATGTGATTAGCATTCAAACCAGTAGACTTTCAGTTAAGCAGATTACTTATCATAAGGTGGGTGGACTTCATCTAATAAGCTGAAGACCTTAAGAAAAAAAGACTAAGGTTCCTGCAACAGGAAGGAATTTTGCCCATAGACTGCCTTCAGACTCAGGACTGCAACATCAGCTCTTGCCAGAATTTTCAGCCTGCCCTGCAGATTTTGGACTTTCCAACCTTTACAATTGCATAAGCCAATCTCTTAAAAGTCCATCTCTCCCTCTCCCTGCCCTGTTTCTATCAAAAGCCCTAATACACCATCCTTTTACACTACTTCATTTATAAGATATTGCCTTAAATATTTCCTCTACATACACTTAGAATCACATCTGGCAGTGTTATAAGTTTTGCTTCAACCATCATGGTTTCAAAAACTTAAGAAGAAAAGGAACATACTGACCTACCCTTATTTTTATTTTATGTTATTCTTTCCTTCCTGATTGTTCCAGGAGCAATCTTTTTACCATTTCTTTTCTACTGAAAGAACTTCCTTTAGCCATCTCTTAGGGAAGGTCTCCTGGTTACAAATTCTTTTCCTTCATCTAAGAAATATCTTTGATTTCCCTTAATTCCTAAAGGATAGTTTTACTGGGTATAGAATTCTGGATTGATAGTTCTTTTCTTTAAGCACTTAAAACAAAATACATCACTTATTTCTGGCCTTGATAGTTTCTGATGAGAAATCCACTGTCATTTGAATTGTTTTCTCATTATAAGTAAAGTGTCATTTTTCTCCAGGTGCTTTAAAAAAATTGCTTTTCTAGTTGCTCTTTTAAGTTTTCAGAAGCTTAATTATGATATATCTTGGCAGGAACTTCTTCTAGTTTATCCTACATGGGGTTCGCTCAGCTTCCTGAATCTGAGGTCTGTGCCTCCTGCAAAATTTGGGAACTTTGTGGTCATCATTTTTTTTTAGTACTTTTCCAGCTCTGCCCTCATTCTCCTCTCCTTCCAAGACTCTGATGACACAAGTATTGCATCTTTTGTTATAATCCCACAGATCCCTGAAGTGCTGGGATTCGTTTTCAAAGTCTATCTTCTCTCTGTTGCTCAGATGACATAATTACATTGTTCTATGTTCCAGTTCACTGATTCTTTCCTCTGCCCTCTCCTTTCTAGTTCTGAGTCGATCTGCTGACTCACGCATTTTATTTCAATCATCATATTTTTCAGTTCAAAATTTTCCATTTGGTTTTCCTTTATATGCTCTATCTCCTGAGACTTTCTATTTCTTTGTTGTTCTTTCTGTTCTTTCATTTGCTTTGTGTTCATTAATTCCTCATTGGAGCATTTTTGTTTTATTTTTAAAAATATTTATGTATTTATGTATTTATTTTGGCTGCACTACGTCTCAGTTGAGGCATGCAGGATCTTCATTGCAGCATGTGGGCTTCTTAGTTGTGGCATGCAGACACATAGTTGTGGCATGCATGCAGGATCTGGTTCCCTGACTGGGGATTGAACCCAAACGCCCTGTATTTGGAAGCACAGAGTCTTACTCACTGGACCACCAGGGAAGTCCCACTGAAGCATTTTTAATCCAGACTGCTTTAAAATCTTTTTCAGATAATTCTAACATCTGTCATTGGTTGTCTTTTTTCATTCAGTTTGAGATTTTCCTTGTGCTTGTTATGACAAGTGATTTATACTTGAAACCTGGACATTTACATATTTTGTTATGAAAGTCTGCATCTTATTTAAACTTCTTATTTTAGGTAGTTTTCTCTGATACCACTGTGGCAGGACTGAGGGCTGTCACCTTGTTACTGCTAGGTGGAGACAGAAGTCTAGGTTCCCACTTAGCCTCCATCGTTACCTGAGGGTGGTAAGCTCCTCATCACTGCTGGATGGAGGTGTGAGTTCCAGGTCCCCACATGCTCTTCACTGACATTGTGATGGGGATTGCTCCTTACCACTGGCCAAAGGTGAAAGCTCTGACTCTCTCCACTAGGATTCCTCTGGCATCATCCCCAGAGGGAAGGAGATGAGCACCTCATTACTGCCATGTGAGGGTGAAAGTCCTGGCTCCCCCTGTGCTCTCCAATGGTACCATGTGGTGTGGAGGCAGTTTGGATGCCTCATTATAGCCTCACAAGGGTGGAAGTCTATGCTCCTCACTGGGCCTTTAATCATGTGGTTGGTGGTGCAACCACAACTTTTTTCTGAGGTGTCTGGCTGGAGGAGAATGGTTTACTGTCTAAAAGTTTTCTGTCTTGCTAGGCTGCACTTTCTTTGGCTACAGAGAACAGGCTTCTGTTGGGGTGTGTGTTTGTTTTGTTTTTATTTTTGTCTGTGCCTGGTAGCATTTCTTAATTTTCAGAATAGCATTTAAATATTAATACTAAACTGTTCTCCAATTCTCCGAAAATATTTGTGGAGTCCATTTTTTTTTTTAAGTGGTCGACAACAACAGTAGATAGTAAAACCAAAACTTTTTTTTTTTAAGTTTTTATTTACTTATTTATTTTTGGATGCACTGGGTCTTCATTGCTGCACATGGGCTTTTCTCTAGCTGCAACGAGTAGGGGCTACTCTTTGTTGTGGTGCACAGGCTTCTCACTGCGGTAGCTTCTTTTGTTGTGGAGCACGGGCTCTAGGTGCACGGGCTTCAGTAGTTGTGGCACAGGGGCTCAGTATTTGTGGCTCGTGGGCTCTAGAGTGCAGGCTCAGTAGTTGTGGTACACAGACTTAGTTGCTCTGTGGCATGTGGGATCTTCCCAGACCTGGGATCGAACCTGTGTCCCCTGCACTGGCAGGTGGATTCTTAACCACTGCACTACCAGGGAAGTCCTAGCATTTTAAAACATATATTAGCTTATGTTTATTTTACCAACTGGGAATATCAGGTTAAATAGCTCACAGGAAGACCATTCAATAAATATTTTTGGTTGACTAGCCTTTCTGTATAGTAGCAACAAAAGGCTAAATGGTTTCTATAGATGGCTGAAAGTTCAAGTTCTCCAGAACTCATGAAATTCCCATCTTATTGTAATTTATACTGCCATTTCAAATTAATGGGGCAAAGGATAGAATTCAAATAATGAAACTGAAATAACTGGTTACCTAGTTTGGAAAAAAAAAGTGTGCATCTCTGACTGCTTGTGTCAGAAATCTCCACTATATTAGAGACATAAAAGTAAAAAAAAAAAAAAAAAAAAAAATCCAAAAACTGTAATATATTAGAATGTAAGTTTTGGAGAAAACATTTTAAGCATATAAGTAAACCATAAAAAATGATGCACATGTTTTACCACACAAATTTTTAAAAACAATATAACAAGTTATTAGACAACCAAAAAATCAGAGGAAAAACATTTGCTACATATACTGACAGCATGAATGTCTTTATAAAAAAAAAAAAATCTGTCAATTAAGAAATTTCCCAGCAGAAAAACTGACAAAGGATACAAACAATTCACTCTCGTATATACAAGAAATATACATAGCCAACAAACTAGAAAGTCTCTCACCCTCTCCTGTAAATAAAGAAATGTAAAAGCAAAGAATCAGATGCCATCTAAAATTAAACAGAATTGGTACAGTGTGGAAAAACTGGCACTTTCACACTGGTGCAAGAGCGGTGATAGGAATGTGTGCACGGCAGAGCCTCTCTGGAGAGCAGTCTGACAAGTGCCTATTAAATTTAATATGCATATCCTTAGCCAAAAAATTCCACCTTGAGGAAATCTATCCTTCTGAAACATTCACACAGACATAAAATACCCACACATATATCACTCATACATATTTCATATACACAGACATATATCACAGCACTAAATCCAGCACACAAGGTTAGCAACAAATTATCCATCAGTACAGAATAAGCAGAAAAAAAGGAATATTTATAAAATGAAACAATGTTAAGTCATTAAAAAAGATGAGACAGGCCTATCTGTAATAACATGGAAAGATATCTACAACAATTAAGTGAAAACAAATAAGCTGCAAAGTAGTATATATAGTACAATCGCATTTTTGTTGAAAATAAAACAGTGTTCTGGACAAATGATGTGTCTGCAATCCAGAGGTGGTTGGCTGCCTGTCTTTGTAAAAAAGTTTTACTGGAACATAGCCATGTTCATTTACTAAAAAGGAGACCATGTGACCCACGAAGCTGAAAATATTCACTACTTAGCCCCGTAAGTGTGCTGTCCCCAATATATGACAAATTAATTGACATTCCCTCTCTGCTCTACTTTTACTTATCTATGTTGTAAATTTCTGTAATATCTGAATGCTTATAATTTTTTTACAATCAGAAATGAGGAAAAAATATTTCAGGGAATTGGTTAAATACCACGTGGCCATTAAATGATGCAGGCATATATTCACTGATACCGAAATATCTCCACCATATATTAAATTTTAAAATACAGTTTATAAGATACCATGTGTATATTGAGTCATTTTTGCTTTTAAAACTGAATTGTTATACACAGCTGGGCAGCACAGCACAGACAGCTACCTTTTAAAATATTTGTTATTCTGCTCAAGTGGAATGAATTTTTTTCCAAGTATTTCTCTTGTTCCAAAAGAATTCCTTTTTCATTCTTCATTGTTTCTATCAGTGTCCTTGGACTAATAAGCAGAAGGCAAAACAATACAACATCTACATCTGTATCTGCCACAAGTACCTCCATCTCAGTTTATACCAGCTTCTTCTTCTCTAGTCATCCATATTTGACCCTCAAGAGCCAATGCAGACTAACCCTCATCACTTCATAAAAACCACCCTAAGTGGGAAAAGAAAAAATAGAAAGTGTCTAGGGCATTCCCCAATAAAGACGGTAAACTCAACCAAGGCACTTAACCTCTGCTGACTCTGGCTACCCTGCCAAAATAGTAAAGGTGTTTTTTTCTCTCTCTCTCTTTTTTTTAAAAGCATAAATCCACCAGGCCAAAGATAACAAGAGAGGAGACAATAGCAACAAAACTCCAGAAGCTGGAAAGCAGATGGGTGAGTGCTAACTGACTTAGCAGACCTGAAAAAGTTGGATATTAAAAAAGAAACCAAAAAGCAATTGAAAAAATAAGAAAAACCAAAGAGCAATTCATTTTTTCCACAGAAACCCACTCCTAAAAGGCCCAGAAATTGCTGCACCAGGAACCAACGAAAATAGGGGTTGAAAAGAGAACCAAAAACAGAAGGACTGGGTGAAAATTTATCTATAAAGCAATTTGACTTCTAATTTTTCTTTACCATTCCAAACTGGGTAACAGCCCCTACACCACTGCAGAAAATCTGAGATGTGTTTTTGGAAGCCAGTAAAACAGCTGAGGGCCTGGACACCAAACTGAAAACTGGGGGAGTAAGTGAAAGTTCACATAGTGAGCGCTGAAGCTACCCCCCCTCCCCCACCCTGTTCCTCTCATTCACATCCCAGAACACTTGGAGGCCTATATGTCCTGCATGAGACTGGAAGTCCTTCTCTAGGGAATCTGACCTAAATATACGGATATTTGGGATATACAAAAGAAAAAGACATGTAATAAGGGGGAAAAAATTTGGCTGGTCATTGTTCCCAGGTTCCTGGGAGGTAGCCTCTAAATGTCTGGAAGTTCCTGACTGTCTTTGTTCTTCATGGTGGGCCCCTAGATAGTCTGTGCTGAGATGACTCAGAATGGGGGCTAGCCATGTCCGAAAGACCGACCCTGGGGTCTTTTAGAGGGTTAGGGCTTTTCAAGTGCGGGGGCAGGGGAGACCGGGAAATTCAACCAAGTGGCTAATGATTCAATCATACCTACACAATGAAACATCAATAAAAATTCTGCACACCAGAGTTTGGGTGGGCTCCCCTAGTTGGCAATACTCTTCATATTGTCACACACTGATGTGCCAGGAGGGCAATGTGTCCTGATTCCATGGGGAGAAGACAATGGAAACTTTGCACGTGGAACCCTCTCAGACCCTGCCTTGTATCTCTCTCCCTTTGGCTGGTTCTGATTTTCGTTTTGCTATAATAAAATTGTAAGCATAATCTTTCAGTGAGTTCTGTGAGCTGACCTCGTGAATTATAAACCTGAGGGGGTAGTAGGAACCCTTGAACTTGTAGCCAGCTGGTAAAGAGTGGGGGTGGCCTGCAGACACCCAAACTTATGGCTGGTGTCTGAAGTAAGGACAGTATTGTGAAGGATTATGCCCTTAACCTGTGAAATCTGGCCTAACTCCAGGCAGTTAGCATCAGAAGTCATTGCAAATATTAAGGATACGCCCAAGGAAATGACCCAGCCACGTTAACCGAGTGAATACCACTCAACAACTCAGCATTTCCTATCAAGCTTTTAGTGTCTCACTCCTAAAAAGAAAGAAAGCAAAGAAGGCCTCCAAAAGGCTAAGGATCACCAGACATAACTGGAAGAAACATAAGAACATTTCAGAAAAGCTATCATTGATAATCCTAGAGAAATTACAAAAAAGAGCTCTTAGAAGTTACAAATATGAGACAAACTGAAAAATTTCATACAGAATTGAAAATAAAGCTGAGAAAATAGTTCAACAAATAAAACAAAAAGACAAAGAGACAGAAACTAGGAAAGTAAATAAAGGGAAATTAGAGGACCAGTTCAGAGGGCCCAAATGCTGAATAACATAATTCCAGAAAGAAAGAATGAAAACAATGGAGATGAGAAAATTAAATAAGTAATTTTGGAAAAATATCCCAGAACTGAAAGACATAAGTTTCAGGATTTAAAGTGCCCACTGACGTTCCAGCACATGTATGACAAAAATCCATACCCAAGCATGTCATCAAGAAATTTCAAAACAACAAGGTCCTACTGTAGAGCACAGGGAACTCTATTCAATATTCTGTGATAAGCCACAATGGAAAAGAATATGAAAAAGAATGTATATATACATATAACAGAATCACTTTATTGTACAGCAGAAATTAACACAACATTGTAAATCAATTATACTTCAATAAAATAAATTTAAAAGAAAAGGAAATTTCAGAACAGTATGGCACAAAAATCTTACAAGCTTCCAAAAAATGTCATATGTAAAGGATGAAGAATCAGAACAGTAATAGAGTCCCAAAAGGACAATGGAAGTTAAGGAGGGAAAAAAAAAACAACAACAAAGCCTTTAAAATCAGGGGGAGGGGCTTCCTAGGTGGCGCAGTGGTTAAGAACCCGCCTAACAACGCAGAGCTCACAGGTTCGATCCCAGCTCCAGGAAGATTCCACATGCCACGGAGCAACTAAGCCCGTGTGCCAAAAAAAAAAAAAAAAAAAAAAAAAATCAGGGGGAAACTATTTCCAAACATGGATTCTGTACCCAAACTTTCAGTTAAGTAAGAAGATAGAGGGTACTTAAAAAGAACTTTTCAGAAATACAAGGACTCAAAATTTTGAAATCCCTTCTACCTTTCTGAGGAAACTCCCAGAGATCTGTTCCCCTAAAATAAGGGCTTAACCAATAAAGAGAAAGCCACAGGATTCTAGCAAACAGGAAATCCAACACGACAGAAGTAAAGGGCACCCACAGGATGATGGTGGAGTGAGATCCTAGAACAATTCACCACTAAAGCCTAGAGAGGAAACAGTCCAGACCAGAGCAGATCCGAAGGCTCCGGGAAAGAGTTCTTCAAGAAAAAAAGTGATGAAATACCTAATGCGTCTGAATGTACTGAAAGGAGATTTAAACTGTGGGGGTAGAAAACTAGGCAAAGAAACAAAGTTTGATACTTATTAATTCTAGAGGGGAAAATAAAGTTGTACAGGAAGGGAAAAGTAATCATAAGGTACTACATAGCTCAGTAATAAATACCACCAACACAGTCACAATAATGCAGACACTAAATACTGTTCCAACCAAGATTATGATGGGCCAAGAAGCACGTGTGTGTGAGGAAGCAGCTTAGGGTGGGTGGGATACAATTTGGGGTAAGAAAGAAAGCTGAACCCTCACCTTGTATAGTGAGACATTAACAGATAATTCCTATAATTGAAAAATCCAGAAGTAGCTCATAGAACATACTATTTAGGGGCATGGAGATAATCACCAAATAAACCAAATTAAATAACTTAAAATGACTGACTCTAAGGAATGGGAAATTTGAGGACTGTTGAATGTGGTAAGAACTGCCCTTTTTAGTACAAGAATCATAACATATTTTGATTCTTTAAATACATACATGTATAACTTTAATTAAAAAAAAAAATTGAGGGACTTCCCTGGTGGTACAGTGGCTAAGACTCCACACTCCCAATGCAGGGGACCCACGTTCAATCCCTGGTCAGGGAACCAGATCCCACATGCATGCTACAACTAAGAGTTCGCATGCCACAACTAAGGAGCCTGCAAGCTGCAACTAAGGAGCTGTTGACTGAAACTAAGGAGCCCACGAGCCGCAACTAAGAAGCCCACGAGCCGCAACTAAGACCTGGCGTGACCAAATTTTTTTTTTTTTAAAAAAAGACAAACAAAAAAACCCAAATATTTAAATAGAGAAAATGTCCACACACTCATATACACACAAAGTGTTCTAGCTCTTCTGTGTAAGTCTTAAAGGCAAGTGAGAACATGGCACATAAGCAACTTAAAACACAGCAGGAACTGCAATGTGAAAGGGAGAATGGCAACAAACGACCCTGGAGACACAGGCAAATGCTGCCTGTGAGGAATTCACAGGTGTTATGCAATTGATGATCTACAGTAATGTGACAATCAGGAAAGTGTAAATATGAACTAGGCATGACAACAGTACGGATTATGTAGAAAAAAGTCATTATTTTAGAGACGCATATGGAAATATCTAGCAGTGAAATGTCACAATTTTTAATTTAAATATTCTCCAAAATTTGGACAAAACAAGTATTGCAAGATGTTAAAACTGTTAAAATCTAAGTGAAGGATATATGGGTATTTATCATGTTTCTATTTTTCAGTACACTTGAAATTTTTCATAATAAAAAGTCAAGATAAAATTACTTTGTGAACGTATGTGCATGAAGCAGTCAGTTGGATTGCCATGACCACCTTTAAATGGAGACAGGATGAAGAGGAGAAAACTAAGAATATTCTACGGTTGTCTTACCATATCCTGCCATAGAAGCGCCATTCTCGACATCCACTGTGTTCTTATTTTCCTCTGCTAGAGCTTTAACGTATCTTTTGCTTAAATCTAGTATTTGTTCACGTAACTTGACACTGCTTTGATGTCTTGGTTGTTGAAAAGTATAGTGCAGTAACATCAATCCCCAAATGAGTCCAAATATAAGCAACAGTAAACTCAATTTCTGGGACATATGTTTTCTTGAGATTGTAAAAATCATTTCTGACGAAGCAAACAGACTCAACTGCAAAGCGGTAACTAGAGGCAAGCCACCAAACAATCAAGACTTTTGAAAGAAAAAAAGGAAAAATCTCCTCCTCTAATGTATATTCTTCATCTTCCGCAAGGTTGCCTCCAACTCTCAATTAACTCTGTAAAATTGAGAAGAAAAAAGGCGATTAGTCGTAACCCATACCAGTAACAGAATAGACAATGATAGATTCAAGAAGAGAGTCTATAGTTATCACTTGGAACTGTCTCATCTTTGACAACTTTCTCTACCACGAAATAAGCTTCTAGCTCCATTTACACAGCTCTTCAAAAATTTAAACTAGAAATAAATGTCAATTCATTAAAACTACCTGAAAGAAACACCACCACGGTCATGAAATTCTCTGAATGACTTCTCATCATTTTAATTAAAGCTATGGATATGTAAGATTTACAGAAGATCTCCGTCTACTCAAATACAGGTCACCAACCTCAATATGTAAAAGCAATTCCTCCCCCTCATTAAAAAGAAAAAAAAAAGTTGATGGCAAAATGAAAGTAAGAAATAAGGAAAGATGAAACAGACTGGAAGATCAAAATGGCTGTCTCACTGAAAAAAGAAAAAAAATTCCCACAACATAATTAAGCGTGCCAATATTTGAAAATGTCCCTAGAAAACATTACTAATGGCAATGAGATAATCTTAAAAAGCATCCAACCTAAGATGAAAAATAAGTTGTAATTTCTAAGTTTAAGCTTTTAAGTTTATGCCAGACATGACATGTGCTAAAACAGGTAAAAAAATTTTTTTACATTTCCAAATTTTACAATTCTAAATTTTAAATAATGAGGGTATGTATTTTTATAATTTAAGGAAAAATTGAAAGGTTATACTTCAATCTTTTAAAAAAGAGAAAGGTAATGACCACCACGGGCTCTTCAAACACCTGGACAGTAACAGTGTGCACGAATCAGCAGAGTGTCCAGTGACCAACACTCCTCAACCACGTCTAGCGGAGTAACGTTCTCTATGAAGAAATACGCCTGGAGTCAAAAAGGTAATGAAAATAATCCTTAAAAACTTTTTAACTTCCTACAGTAGTATGGGCAAGTAAACCATACTAATTTTAACCCACTCAATAGGGTGTAATTACCTAACTGAACTAATAAAATCTAGTTTGAGGATAGTAAGACTAGAAATGAATACAGCATCGATAAAGCTAAAGTACTCAATCCTTTTCAACACATATGTATGAGCCAGCATATATGCTAGGCAGTAGGAAAACCAGGTTTTGCCCTAGAAGTCTGCTTCCAGCATAGGTGCTTTCAAACCTTTTTTTAAACAAACTGAGGTATGTGTAAGTGGGGGGACCTCCTGCCCTGCCAATTCTCGTTCAGAACATTCCCACTCTTACTTTCCCCCGCCCTGCTACCTAGTCCCTGACATACATCTGATAAATCCTGGAGCACCAAGGGTTGAAGAGCACTCATCTACTCTTGCTTAAGTGTACTCATCCTGCCAAACCTCACTCCAAGCATGACTACACCGCTAACCGGCTATGTTAATTACGATGGCAAATTTAAAAATTTAGGAACTAACTCATTTTCTGCATTAAAAATTAGGCACTAATTCACTTTCTAATTTCCTTCTACTTCTGCTTTTTTCTTTAGTTACCATGCATGCAATAAATCCCCTCAGATCTCACTGAAACAACACTGCTAACATCAACACTGGGTTGCTAAACTTTGTGTAGCAAAGTAAGGTAAACGTTACCTAATATTTTTTTCTACAAAGATTTTTACATTTGCGTTCAGAAAGAAATTCTGGATGCTCAAGCAAAATTTAAGAATATTCTTTGACACATGCATGTTAAATGTATTCTTCCTTTATAAATCTTTACAGGCTCCTGTGTCTTTTCAAGTTTGACCTGAGTGTTGGATTTTCCACTGACCCAGCACCCAGTGGAAAAATCAACTGGGAGTCTGTCCCAAAGCAGTCAGAACAGGGTTCTAAAGGTGGCATGACAACAAAGCCAGAAAAGTGACATCATCTGAGAATTGAGAACATAGATTTGAAGGTATTTTGGCAAATGAAGGTTAAAATGAGAGCTGAGGAAGCTCTAGGTTACTCTACCTATCCAAGGCCAAAAAGGAAGAGATTCAAAATCAAAGGGGCAGAGGGTACTTCAATCAAATAACAGCAACAATCACTACTACGATCACTTACTTCATACCAGATACTGCTCTAAACTCCTTACATGAATTAACTATTTAATCTTCACAACTTACCATATTAATAATATTCTCACTTAAACAGGTGAATAAACTGAAGCAGAGAGGTTAAATAACTTGCTCAAGGTCAAACAACTAGATAGTGGGAGAGAGAGGATTCAAAGCTCAGGCTCTTAACCACCGCCCCTCTTTTACAGCAAAGGCAATAAAACAGCAGCAGCAGAAACTGCAGCGGCGAACAAGTGCTGAGTCCTTATCACTTGTTCTGAAATAAACACTTCACAAAGGTTATTTCATTTAATATTTGCATAACCCCAGAAGAAAAATATTGTCGTTGTTCCCACTTTGGAGGTGATTAAATTAAGCCTTTTCAAGGTTAGCCCGCCTAAGATTTTTACCCAGGACCCCTGACTTCACTTGCTCAACCTTTGGCAAGAGCTTCAAGCCCATAAATTCGGAATCTGTATCTCCATTCAGACTCTCCTTCCCTTCAAAAGGGTCCTTAAGCCCAGTCCTATTAAAACTCCTAGGTTTTACAAAACTCTAGAAAGTGACAAATCTCCAAACTGTTAATGGCATTAGGCAGAGAACAGGAGATTCATGGGTAAGGAAGTGGGGGTGGCTAGGGGAGGAAAACAGTCAAACGGAGCCTAATCCGTAAGATGTAAAAATCCTTCCAAGTAGGTCCAAATTTAAGAACGACATGCTGCTCACCATCAGGAACACAAACTTTGCTTAAAGGGTGAGTGGCAGAACCAAAACCAGACACAGAGAGAAAACACTGGTAGGGGACAAGGCAGAAGCACAGCTGAGGAACCTAAGCCCCCAAAGTAATAAATCCCAGGGAACAAGGAGGCCAAGTTTAAACCCAGTGTTTCTCAGAGTGAGGGACCCAAAGATCTAAGCTGCAGACATTAAATACAGAGCTCCTTATCTCTGTATGTTAGCTGTATGTTACCCAACTGTACCATCGGATTCAGAAAAGAGGCTCTCATGGAAGGTTGTCATAGCCTTGACTCTACGTGGAATGTGTCTGCTCACCACTGCCCTCAACAAAATTAAAGCAGGCCATGTCAGAAGGAAGTCAGGAACTCTACAGTAAGGGACTCTACAGTAACAGATTTATATGCTTTGTATCAATAACTTGCTTGTATTCCTTACATGTTTTTCTGCAGAGATAAGAAGTAAAATAATTACTATGAAAAGGGTTTGTCTTTGGGAATAGCAAAGAGGTGAGAAGTATAGAGCAGTTAATCCCATGCAACATTTAGGGAACTACAAAAGAACACCAAGGAATCAAGTGAGTGTGGGCGCTACCAGGAAGAAAGGACACCCTGGAGCCCTCTCCATGTTGAAAAGATGGCCCAGAGCCAACTTCTGCCTGACAAAGAGCTGAGCAGTTCACTGGCCCATGAGGAATCTCTGCAGGAACCCAAGAAGACCTGAAAACTGTTCTATCTGAGGGTTCATTTCCACAAGCAATTCCAAGCAAGCCCAGCAGAGGTGACTAAAATTCCGAGAAGGATACAATTCCACCTTTGGTCTCTTCTTAGGGAATACTTCACATTAAAACCACCTGGAGAGGTTTTGTTTTGTTTTGTTTTGTTTTTTTAAGAATCCCAATGCGGGGTCATACCCCATATCAATTAAATGAGAATGCCTGCATCTGGGAGTCAGGCATCAGTATTTTTTGAAGAGCCCTATTTTATTCCAATGTGCAGCAAAGTTTGGGAATCACTGTCCAGATCTCAAATTGCTTCATGAAACAGCAATCATAGCTACAGGCAGGGCCACTAATTTCAAGATTACAAGTCAGTTCATCAGGTATGACATAGGACTCCTACCTGCACCTACCTATAATGATCTTAAAGGGGAAGGGGTTAGAGAGAGAGAAAACAAGTGATCTTTGCTGGAACACAAGTCTTTCCTGCCAGGGTGGCCTTGGCCCTGCATTTACTAGGCAGAGGTGGGGGTGGAGTGAATAGAAAGCAATTTCCACTGGTACCACTTCAGTCCCTAGGATCAATGTGAATACACTATTCTGCTCTCTGAGAGATATTTCCATGGTTTCATATAGAAAGAAACCAGACAAGAAGTTTTTTAATTCTTTAGGAACTAAAGCTAATGGACTTTAGTGCTTTTAAGAAAAATAATTCTTAAGATTCAATCTTTAAGAAGGAGAAAGAAAAGAGGAGTTCAACATCTTTTCCAATGTTCAAAGTTGCAAATGGCAGAGAACTTGCACTTGATTGAACCTCCCCAATTTTTCTTTGCATTTCAAGTACTGGTCCAGATCCTGGAAGGCCACCTAGACCAGGATGGAGACAATAACTAGAAACCTAAAAGGCCTACACTGTCACTGAGGACGTATGACTACCATCCAGCATAGTATTTATTAGAGTTCTTCCTCCACCAAAACAGTCTAAAATCCAAAAACTTTTAAATCCTAACTTTTAGGCCACTATATTAATTTCCTACTAATCACTTAAAAAAATAAAACTTCAAATATGTCCCAAGTAACAACTGGAGCTTTTAAAGGCAAAAATAAAATCATTAGTGAAACCGGGCAGGACCCTGTGGGGGCCTCCTGGGTACAAATCCTTTCTGTGTCCCCTATTTCTTCTTTTTAGGAAATAGGCTTCATTCGGCCTCCTAGAACTTCCCTGAGTTCCAAAGGGCAGATTCAAACAGAGGCTAATCAGGGAAGTGAGGGGATGCAGAAACAAAGGGGCAGTCAAGAAACACTAGTGCGGTGATGGGGCAAGGTCCTGGTTCCTCTCTAAGGAACATACATAACACACCTCGGAGTTCTTCTGCAGAAACTAAAGTCCCCACCCAGGCGGAAGATGGTAACTTCAGTCTGAGTGTGGAGCCCTGTACCAAAGTCACAGGACAAGATTCCAGAGTTAACCCAACCCTCACAGCAACCAAATTCCGGAGTTATCTCGACCCCCATAGCGATCTTTGACTCATGACTTGGGCCAGCCGACCCCGTGTTAGGGAAGGTATTCACCATATAGGACCCTAGCCTATCACGTAACGATACCTGTCACCTTTGGCGCACTGGCCAATCAATTAGCACCATTTTCTTAGCAGGAATTTTCCTTGTCTTGGGGTTATAAAAGTTGGCTGCAAGCCCACCAGAGCGTCCGCTCTCCCTGGTCTGCCAGGAAGTCGTCCTGCTGTCTTTAAAGCATCCCTTCTCTATAATAAACTCTATCTTCCTTACGTTCTGCCTTGTGTCTGGAAATTCTTTTCCAACCCGCGTCTTGAGCCATGACACTGAGCACAAGATTCCTGGAAGACCACCCTGTTACCTTACCACCAACCAATCACAAGAAACTCACACACCACACATTCCTCATCCCAAAGTTTGCCTATAAAAACATCTCCCCGAAAATGGGCTTTCTGAGCATCAGCTGTCCTGCACTTCTTGTAGGGCGCCTTACAATGAACACTGTGCTTTCCTTCTCGACAACCCAGCGTCAGCAGACTGGCTTGGCTTTACTGCGCACGGGTAGACCTAAGTTTTTATTCGGAAACATTATCACCTTCATCATCATTATTATTTTGACCTAAGAGAGACTTCTGAATATTTTTAGGATTCCTAGGGGAAAGTTCTCATGCTGAGGCAGGAGATAGATGGGCCCAGGCTGAACACTTTCTCCCCTGTGAACAGAAACTCCATAAAAGCAGGATGATGGAGGAGGCTGGGCCCTGCCCAGACAAGAGATAGAAGACCACATATTCCTCATTCTCAAAGTCAAGGAGACCTCCCCGACACACATGAGCAGAAAGGCTCCTTGGAGGTCAAAAAGAGAGGGGACACCACCCCACAGTAAGTGATGTCAACTACCCATAGGCCTCTTTGCTAGAATCCATCTTGGCTAGTAGATGTGCAGGCACACATGGGAGGACCCTGAGATGTACAAATACAGACTCAGAACCAGGCAAAACTAGATGACTGGCCTAATAAGGAAACCCAGAAGAAATGCCCCATAAAAGTGATTCAACCTACCACCAGGACACAACTCTCTGAGCCCGCCCATATGTCTATCCACACGTACTGGACTCTTTTTTCTCCCAATAAACACTTTACTAGCTTCACTACTTTCTGTCTCTGTGTGGAAATTCATTTCTACACAGCTGACGGGGCAGGGCCTTGTCACTGGCCACAGGTCGCTGGTGGTCTGGTGGCTAGGATTCAGAGCTCTCACTGCTGTGGCCCAGCCTCAGTCTCTGGCTGGGAACCGAAATCCTGCTCCAAGCCACGGCAAGCCAAAGCCATCAGAGATCAGTCCAACTGCAGAAATTACAAAAGAAATCACACACCATATGGCCCAAAAGTAGAAGACTTAAGGAGAGGAGACACACTTAAAATGAAGTATCTGTACAGTACTAGATCTGAGGAAGGGCAACAGAGTGAGGTCCAAGTACCATCATCTCCAACTGAATCCCTGCAGCTGCTTGTCAAGTGGTTTCCCAGACTGCTCTCCAATCCCACTTCAAGCCATTGTCTTTAGAGCAAAACAAGTCATGATTTGAATACTCACAATTTTATTTTCTCCAAAGGAGATATGCAAATTGTCAATAAGCACACGAAAAGATGCTCAAATCACTAATCCATAGGGAAGTGCAAATTAAAACCACAATGAAATAACCACTTCACACCCATCAGGATGGTTATGAAGGGCATCAAAACATGCCAATCCAAAACATGCCACTTTGGTACAAGGATTATTTTGAGCTGAAGATAACTGAGAAATTGCAGATGCAGGAAGGCCTCCCTGTACGCCCCCTTTCTACCTAAAAGCAAGACACGAATTACCTATGAGAAAGGTGAGAACAGTCTTATCACAGGAGACAGGACACAGATGCTGAGACAAATGTGAATACACCTTACGGAAATAAACCTTATCTTCCATTAGTTTCCCCCACTTATTTACCTTCCCACAATTTACTGCCTCCAGAAGCTCAAACTCCTTTCCCTTGTCTTGTCACGTTTCCACAATTTGTGGCTCTTTGTTTAAACAGTATATAAGCTCTCAGCACTAACTGCTTCTTTGGAGTTTTCATTTCATTTCTGTGATGCCCACCATTTGCACATGAAATAAACATTTTTCTCCTGTTAATCAATCTTTTGTCAGTTTAGTAGGTAGAGCCCAGGGCACTGAACCTAAGAAGGTAGATGAAAAGGTTTTTTCCTTCCCCTAAAGCAATTATTAAAAATCAAAAGCAAAAACAACTGTTGGTACAGCTGTGGAGAAACTGAAACTCTTACACACTGCTGCTGGGAATACAAAATGGTGCAGGTGCTACGGAAAACAGCATGGCAGTTCTTAAAAAGGTAAACACAGAATCACCACTTGATCCCACTATTACACTTCTGGGTATAATTACAAAAGAACTGAAAGTGTTATGGAACGCAAATTCATGTACCCAACACACAGCAAGACCAAACAAACTGAAATGCAGGAGTGTGGAGCAGAGAAAGGTTTATTGCAGGGCCAAGCAAGAGCAGGTGGCTCATGTTCAAAAACCCTGAACTCCCCGAGGATTTTCAGGGAGAAGCTTTTATAGGCAAAATTTGGGGTGAGGGCTGCAGAGTGTGTGACTTTCTTCCGACTGGTTGGTGGTGAGGTTAACCGAGTGGTGTCCCAGGAATCTTGTGCTCAACCTGAAGTTAACCATCCTCCACCTGGGTGGGGACCTTAGTTCCTGCAGAAAAACTCAAAGATATTATGTACACTCCTTGAGGAGGAACCAGGATCCTGCTTTAATCGCTGCAGTACAGTTTCTTGACTGTTCCTCCTTTGTTTCTGCATACCCTTGCTTCCCTGATTAGCAACTGTTTGAATCCGCCCTTTGAAACTCAGGGAGGTCTAGGAGGCTGAAACCTTTACCCTGCAAGTAAGAAATGGAGGACATGGAAGGGCTTTTGTACCCAGGTGGGCCCCACAGGGTCCTGCTCGGTTTCAAAAGCAGGGACTCGATGAGGGACTTGTACACCCTCATGTTCACTGCAGCACTGCAAGGTGGAAACAACAGATGAACAGATAAACAAAATGTGGCATATACATACACTGAAATATTATTCAGCTTTAAAAGAGAATAAAATTCTGATACAATCTACAACATGGATGAACCTTAAAGGCATTATATTGGGTTGGCCAAAAAGTTCGTACAGGTTTTTCCATAACATCTAACTGAAAAACCTAAATGAACTTTTTGGCCAATCCAATACTAAGTTAAAGAAGCAAGACACAAAAAGGCAAATATTATATGATGCCACTTACATAGGTACCTAGAAGAGTTAGATAGAGAGATAGAAAGTAGAATGGTAGACACCAGTGGCTAGGGGGATGAGAAAATGGAGAGTGATGGTTTAAAGTTTAAAGACCAGGGACTTCCCTGGTGGTCCAGTGGTTAAGACTCCACCCTTCCACTGCAGGGGCCCTGGGTTCAATTCCTGGTTGAGGAACTAAGAGTCCACATGCACAGCAAAAAAACAAAAACAAAAATAAAGTTTAGAGTACAGTTTTACTTTCGCATGAAGAAAAAGTCCTGGAGATGTACAGCAGTGATGGTTAGTTTAGCGGTAGATGGGCTGAGCAGCTGGAGATTGTCAAGCAGAGTACATTGTAGTTTGTTTTCCCTTGACACTTCAAGGAAAAAGTTACTGGCAGGAGCTGAGCTCTGCTGGAGTAAAGAGTAAGATGACCACCTCCATCACTCCTGAGGAGACCTCCCCAACTGTACGTGCACAGGAAGGCTCCTCAGGGGTCAAAAGGCAAGGGGGCGCTACCCTCATGATATGTGTTCTCAGTTTCCCAGAGGCCTCCACACTGGAACCCATCTTGGCTAAAAGATGCACACACATATTGGGTAGGGCCCTGGAACAGGTCAGATACAGGAAAAGAAGCGCAATAATTGGCCAGAGGAAAACAAAGACCTGGAAGAAATGCCCCATGTAAGTGACTTCAATCACCTTTCTGGTGGACATCCACACTCTTCTCTGCGTGTGTATTTCTACTTTGCTTCTGCTCTAAATAAACTGCTTCTTTGTTTTCTTTGCACATACTGCACCTCCAACAAACTCTGTGCCTGCTTTACAGTGTCTCTTCGTGGAATTCTTTCTTCAAAGAGGACAAGGACAGAGGTCCTCTCACCTGCCAACATCAATGGTTGTACGAGAATGTGAATGCACTTAATGCCACTGAACTGTACACTTAAAAATGGTTAAAATGGTACATTTTATGTTATATATATATATATTTTTCACCATACACACAAAGTCACATCATATCACTCCCCTGCTTAAAAACTCTTCAACACACTATGGAGAACAGTAAGGAGGTTCCTTAAAAAACTAAAAGTAGAGCTACTGTGTGATCCAGCAATCCCACTCCTGGGCACATACCCAGAGAAAACCATAATTCTTAAAGATACATGCACCCCAATGTTCATAACAGCACTATTTACAACAGCCAGGACATGGAAGCAACCTAAATGTCCATCAATGGATGAATGGATAAAGAAGATGTGGTACATACATAGAGTGGAATATTAGCCACAAAAAAGAACAAAATAATGACATTTGCAATGATATGGATGGACACAGAGATTGCCATACTGAGTGAAGTAAGTCAAAGACAAATATCATGTGATATCACTTACATGCGGGATCTTAAAAAATGGTACAAATGAACTTATTTACAAAACAGAAACAGAGTCACAGATGTAGGAAACAAACATGATTACCAAGAGGTAAGGGGAGGCGGGATAAACTGGGAGATTGGGATTGACATATACACACTAACTACTATGTATAAAATAGATAACTAATAAGAACCTACTGTAGAGCACAGGGAACTCGACTCAATACCCTGTAATGACTTACATGAGAAAAGAATCTAAAAATGAGTGGATATATGTATATGGATAACTGAGTCACACTGCTGTACAGCAGACACTAACATGACACTGTAAACCAACTATACTCAATAAAAATTTAAAAAATAAAAAATAAAACTTTCAACAGTTTCCCACTGTACTTAGAATAAAATTAAAACTATTCACTGAAACCAAGAAGGACCCTGTGGGGCCCTCCCAGGTACAAATGTCTCTCCGTGTCCCCTGTTTCTTGTCTGTAGGGAAAAGGCTTCAGCCTCCTAGGCCTCCCCTGAGTTCCAAAGGACGAATTCAAGCAGATACTAACCACACAAGGCAGGGAATGCAGAAACAAAGGAGGAACAGTCAAACACAACAGAGATGAGCACAAGATTCCCGGAGTTCGGGGGTTTTGGAACAGGAGCTGCCCATTCTCCTCGTATGGCCCTTGCAATAAACCTTTCCTTGCTCTGAACTCACATTTTGGTTTGTCTGGCCTCATTGTTCACCAGACACACAAACCTGTGTTTGACAACATGACCACAGTCCAGAAGGTTCTGCATAGCTGACTTCTACCCTTATCGCTGTCTGTCCTAATCTCACACCACTTCCCCCTTGCTCACTGTGCTACAGCCAAGTTAGGCAGAGCACACCAAATTCTTTCTGAACTCTTTCTGAACTCAGGGTATATACAACTGCTATTCCCCCTGGTTGAAATGCTCTCCCCATGGCTTATTTCTTTTCATCCTTTAGTATTTAGCTCAAATGTCACCTCTTCAAAAAAGTAGCACTCCCACTCCTACCCCACCTCCAGCCTCAAGGTACTCTTTATCAATCTCCATATGGAATTATGTACAGTACAATCCTCCCCCTCAGTATCCACCAGGGATTGGGTCTAGGGCCCCAAAGGATACCAAAATCCACAGATGCTCAAGTCCCTCATATAAAGTGGCACCATATTTGCATATAACCTATGCACATCCTCCTGTATACTTTAAATCATTTCTAGATTACTAATAATACCTAATACAATGTAAATGCTAAGTAAATAGTTATAAATACAAATATAAATGTCATATAAATAGTAGCCAATTCAAATTTTGCTTTCTGGAACTTTCTGGAATTTTTTTTCCCAGTATTTTCCATCCACGGTTGAATTCACAGATGCAGAACCTGCAGATACAAACGGTGACTCTATTTTATCTTTAAAACCTTAACCAACTTATTTTATCTCCCTAAACCCTAATGTCCTCACTTATACCATGGAGACAACAGTACCTACTTAACACTGATGAGGATAAATGACACCTCATACTACCAATGTCAATAAATATTAACATTTATTATTAGTATCAGGTACTTACGCAGCAATGCTAGTAATTCTTAACAATTTGAGTAACCTGAGTTAATACAGGGGATATTTTACCAGACCTAAATAAAACTCCTGATTAGCTCTCACGTCCCTCCCATAAACCAGTATCAAAAGATAAAATTTATTTCCCATTAGTCACAGAACTATCTCCCCCAATCAAGCCACTTTTCTGTCTCATTCAACAACAATAATAATTTTACTCGAAAACTGGGTTCGCCTCTTGTTGGGTATTGAGCCAAAAGACACAACCAAGCCAAAGATCAGAAGGACAGATGTATTATTACCTGCAGCAAGTAAGGAAGACATCTTTCTCAAAGCAGTGTCTCCTGGAACAGCAACATTGGGAAAGTTTTAAGCTAAAGGTACATGTATATTCATGAAGGGACTTGGGCAGCCCAAGCTTTATTTGATTGAAGTCAGAAGGGTCAGAAAAGGTCAACACCATCCCTTAGGTTCCAGCTGATGTGGTAGTTGAGCACTTCAGGCTAATCTTCACCTAACAGAACTTGGAGTCTTTACAACTGATATGTTATCTTTGCTTGAATGTTTCTGCTTTCTTCTGTTCTGTTAAGACCACTGATTACTGAGACCTGTTCAAGGGCAAGCTTTATGGCCAGGCTTAGATCACAAAATGGCTTAGGCCAAAAAATGGCTTCTCTTATGTCAAGAAAGTCATGCCTGGTTCTCTTCCTCCAATGACCCTCTGCCCCATCTGCCTACAATAATACCTTACTTTTATATGACATTTTTATTTACCAAGCATGTTTCCTTGCATCCTCTCATTCAGTTAGTAACAGTCAGGCTGCAGTCTTGAAAAAAAATTTCTTATCAGAATTTTTGGACAACATGAAATATTGCATTGGTAGTAGTCACTGAAGAATTACCCAGTCCCAAAAGATGACACAGTAGCATACTGTTGATGAAAACAGTTCCTCTTCCATACAGGCTAAAATGAGATTAGAGTATCGTATCTGCTTAAATGGTACCTAAGCCAGAAGGATTTCAAAACTTTATAACCTTACTCTAACTCACTCTGATCTTCTCTCACATCTCACAGCACATCACTTTATACCAACTGATTTTACACATTATATCCTCCAACCACGTGTGTGAGCCTTGTCTAAGTCGCAGGTCCCTTAAGGGCAAGAGTATATGCCCTACACTGCAGCCACAACTCTCACAGAACCTGGAGAACAATCAGCAGAGATGCCTTATATTTACTTTAACCACCCGTGAGCCTAACCCCACCATCTCACAAGCACCAATGTGACCTCCCTGCAATGTTTTTTGGGGGTAGAGGTGCAGAGGAGATGGGAATTTCAAAATAAAATTAAAGGACAGTTGGCGGGTTCCATAACCACAGGGTCAGCCAACGGCAGGTATAAAATATTTAAGAAAAAGAAATTCCAGAAAGTTCTAAAAAACAAAACTTGAATTTGCCATGCGCTGGCAGCTATTTACGTAGCATTTGCATTGTACTAGGTATTACAAGTAATATAGAGATAGTTTAATGTATACAGGAGGAAGTGTGTAAGTTATATGCAAATACTATGCCATCTTACATAAGAGACTTGAGCATCCAACAGATTTGGGTATCCATGGTTGTGGGGCAGTAAAGGTGGAGGTGGACCTGGAACCAATGCCCTGTGGATACCAAGGGACAACTGTATCTTCAATTATCCATTTCCAGGTTGGAAGGACCTGAGAAGAAATCTAATTCAATCTTCTCACATTTCAGATGAAGGAACTAAAGTCCAGAGATGTTAACGATCCTGCCTAAAATGAGGCAATCACTTAGTGGCAGAAACTGAACACAGGTCCTAAACACAGGTCCTGACTCACTATTTAGGTTTTCCTCTATACTACACTACCTCCTACACCTCCATTAGAAAGACTGCATCTGTAAGTACTGAATGAATTGTAATATTAAATGAACGCTTGCTCTTTTTTGCTTTAAAGGAACGTAACAAGAAAACTGTAATGGCAATCATCTAAAATTGGGCATTGATCCTAAAATTATGAAGATACGTAATTTGGACTATTCTTTAAATTATCAAGTTGGCATGTTAAAGTTCCAATATGTCGATTCACATAAGTCAAAGTGTTAAAAAGTTGCCACAAAAAGAATTTAAGAAATCTTCGACCTTGTCTTTTTTTTTTAACATAGGCAAAAAAAGTACAATAGAAAAAAAAATGAAATAATACAAAGGCAAATACAAGGTCCTCTGGATGTAGATATCGTCACCACAATCAGCAAATACAATGATAAGAAAGAACACATTTCCAGAAAAAAGAATGGTGGGGGGGATACAGAAAGACCCATACTCAAACACAACCTTTACTACATGCAGTTTCCTTTAAAGCATGAAAGAACTTGGTTTATTCACTCATTTGCTCACTTACTCATTCACAATATTTATTAAAGCACCTACTATGTGCCAGAAACAGGTGATGTAACAAACGAAACTAGACAGGATTCCTGCTCTTCTGGAGATTATGCTTCAGTGGGAGTGGGGTGGTAACAAGCAAACAGAAACAAGCTCATTTCAGCTTGTGATAAATTGCTATGGAAAAAATAAACAGGGTGACATGAGAATGCAAGGAGTCTACAAGAGGTATGAGGTCAAGGACGGCCCTCTAAAGAGGTCTGACCTGAGAGAGAAGAGGAAGTACCAAGTCTGGTTCCAATTTCCTTCTAACGAAAACCTTTAGAATTCCAGCCAGAATCTTGCAAGGAGCCAGTAAATTCCTCATTCCTAGTTTCCTCAGCACAAGATGACAATGAGAGGGATCCCAACCCCACACGGAACGGCCTGGTTTGGAGAAATTGTCTAAAGTGAACAAAAGGAAACCCACAAGCAAAGAAAGCTCTGTATTCCCCTTTCTTATGAAAATGACAGTTTCACTCTTTGGTAAGAGACAAACAGTAGTGATCTGACATGGTGGACTTTACACAGAAAAACATACTCTTTTTGGCATTTTCTAACATGAAGGGGGCAGTTTGTAAGATGGGGTAGGAATAAAGTCTAGGGAGCAATCTGCTGGCGTGTTAATTTACAATTGTTACGAAGCATTTTAAATACAATTTGTCAAACTCTAAAATATTCCTTGTTAAAAAAAAAAAAAAAGTAGAAAAGCAAAGAACATGGGGAAATTTTTTTCTTAATTTGTATATTTACACAGGCCTCAACGCATTCACTCCAATTTACAAGATTTACACATGAGCAAAGATCTGTTCAAAGCTCTATTATGCCACTTGCCAAACAGCAAACATGCAAGCAACTAGATATATAAGCAGAATTTCAGTGGTTCCTCCCTAACCAAAGACCTAAAGACAAAAAAATATATCAGTCCAACATTTTTATTACTAGGGAAAAGTAAAGACAGAGAATCAGTGAATATTTAAACTAGAACACCCTCATTTTAAAGATACGGAAAGTGAAGCACGAGGAGGATTAACGACTACCCAACGTCAAACAAATGGGGGAAATTAGGCATCCAAATTTTCAGCCCAGGACTCCAGCATTTTTTCAAAAGCAAGGAACAAGAATCTACCTTTCAACTGGCACTTTTAAACAAACAAAAAAAAACAGAAACCATCAGAGTAGACTGTACACAGTACAGATTTTGTTTTGTGAAACGTTTTTCAGTTTTATATATATAAATATATCTTTTTCATTCACAGACACACGCACACACAGTTACATATCTATGGAGTCTTGAGGTAAAAAGATCTCTTGCTATGGGTTGTAGTCAAAAATGTTAAAAACACTGCATTTCATACTATCTTGAAATACTTCCTTGTATTGATATTTTTTTGCAAATGCTGCAACAGCAAGACCAAAAACATTAACGGATGGCCAATCCTACCTTGGAAATCGCTCCTTCAAACCCCATTTTTGCATTCATTCCGTGCTCTACATTTTGTGCCGTTATGATGTGCCTAAAGTAACTACCGACAGCAACAGCAGCAAGCAGCAAGCAGAGGCTCTCACTCAGCCAAAGGTGCTCCAAGAGTCACTGCCTGTTGGTCTCCTAAGGAATTTACAGCTGGCAAAGCAGATATTTATTACAGAAAAGACACAGTGTGTTCACTAAAGCTTAGAGGTTCAGACAGTTCTCTCCAAAAAAAAGAAATAAGCCACAAACTTGCCTTCCAATGCAATTTCTGGGGAAAGGCTCATTCCTAAAATATTTTCTATTTTCTCTACCTAATAATGCCTGAGGCTAACATCTAGGGGAAAACATTTAATATAGGACACAGCCATTCACTCCTTTTTAGCTCTAAGATTTAAAATGGGAACTGCCTTGGGAGAAGCTACACTAAAATTCCAGCTAAGATACAGAAATACCGCATCTCAAGACATAAGATCATTTTTAGATCGCATATTGGGGAGAGACAAGAGAAGACAACAGCGCTGAAGAGTACAGAGAAAAGATAATGGGTAAAATAAGTCAGAGGTAAGAAGAGAATGCTAGAGCAAAACAGAAACTACTCAATCACTATGTCACAGTAAAAGTTTAATCCAAAATATACTATGCACCACTAGATACTTCAGTCACAGAGCCTGACCCGCCCACTGCCTCAGCCAATCATGTTTTGGGCTACATGAACCCCACCTCCTGTTCCACAGCTAACTAGACTAGCATTGAGCACCTTTGCCTGAGGCCTCCAACAAAACGTGGCCCCTAAAAAGACCAACATGTTGGGAGTAGGAGCAAAAGTAAAAGAAATCACAAAAAGAAACAATGACTGACAAAACTCAAGTTATATAAAACCAGGCATAATTGATAAAGAGGCTATGACTAAAGAAAAGAGATACATCGTAGGGAGGAAGAAAACTACGCATGTCAAAAATGCAGAGACAGTAGCTAGTGGGAAGCTGCTGCATAGCACAGGGAGATCAACTCGATGATGGGTGATGACTTAGAGGGCTGGCATAAGGGAGGGTGGGAAGGAGTCGGGACGGAGGGGATATGGGGATATATGTATAAATACAGCTGATTCACTGTGTTGTACAGCAGAAACTGGCACAACAGTGTGAAGCAATTATACTCCAATAAAGAGCTTAAAAAAAAGGTTAAGGAGGGAAAAAAATGCAGAGAAAACATGTGCTGCTCATGAAAGACAGGGATGAAGCAATCGGGAGAGATTCTTGTTTATGGCAGCTTTCTAGTTCTTTTGTGTATATCTCTTTCCTCAAGGTGAGGGGGAAAAAACCTAAAACACAAATAAATGATTAAAAGGGTTTACATCAGTTTTCTTCCACATTAAAAAAGAACTTATCATTGAAAAGTCTGGGTGAGAGGAGTCCTTCAAATTAGACCAATTCACCAATTTAAGAGATGAGGAAACTGAGGACCACAAAGGAAACTAAGGTTGTACAGATAGTGACAGAGCTGGGACAAGAACCATCATCTCCTATCTCCGTAGTCATTACTCTCTGTCCTATATAGCACTAAACAGCACCAACAGAGAAACATTTTTTTCCTCAAAATGAGTATTTCTGCCACACATTTTTAAATGAATCAGAAATCTTTACGTGCATTAAGCCATCTCCTACAATTTAAATAAGCTTTTCACTTATTTACTCTCTGGTCTTCTGGTATCCTTATGAAATACATTCATCAGATTGCTCCTTTTCTTCTTAAGATTTAGGGGGTTTTTTTGTTTGTTTGTTTTTAATGCATGTGTCACTCAAGACATGACACAAAATTCATCACGCTCCACTGGCTTCTCCCCACCATAACTGTACGTTCAAAAACAGCATTACTCAGAACACGTTATGTCACACTGCACAACAGTGCCTGAACTCAAAGTAGCACACAACAGACAGTTTAATGAAAACAATTTCAACTAAGGACCATCATGATTCCCCTGAAGAAAAACTCAATGCCTAAGTCAGTACAATTCAGAGAAAACAGTGCAAGAACAATCGAAACTGAAGAACCAATGCGACTATGTTTCAAGTCATTCCTTATACAATGTATTGCAATCATTCAATTTATCCTGAGGCCAAAACTGCAACTTGGAAACACAAATCCCAAAGCGGGGAAATTACTAAACAGCGGGAAAGTGTAGAGAGAGGAAGGAAAAAAGTTGACATTCGGTGAAGATGGTGAAGCCCCACGTCAGGGCTGCAGAACACCTAAGTGCTTCTTCTGCCAGAACAAACACTCAAGCTCCTCTAAGGATCCCCTACAGGACACAGCTGGGGGTGGGGGTGGGGTGAATAAGTCCTTGTATCTAAAGCTGATCCACAGAAAAGCAGAGTCATCAATTTCCTAGGAACATTCTCAGCCATCTTAAAACAGCGGAAATTGAGAAGACCGCATATTTTTAAAGAATTCTTTGCTTAGGTTTAAGGTGAACAAGGTATATATAAAGTGAAGAATACATAACCTAGAGTGCTAATGATTAAACAAGGAAACACACAAAACTTACCAATCTGGGGGCCACTTCAGCATAGCTACTGTGTCATACTCCAGGCATTTTTTCAAGTGCAGAATTCACGGTACTGTAAGCATATTATTTCTTATTCTAGCATCTTAAAGGTGTGTATCGTTACCGCCATATGGTGAGAAAACTCAGGCTCAGAGCCTTTAAGCAACCAAGGTCACTAAAGCCAAGGCAGGGAGTCGATCGTGCGGGACTGAAACCCAGGCTGTCTTTTAATAAGGCTTCCGAGAGTGTAAGCCACCGTCGACCCGGCTGTCTAACCCCATCCTTGCTGGTCACCCAGGAGCGGAGTTTTGAAGGGGAAATCTAAAAAGGGCATCTGGCTTTCTAAGTAGAGCAGAACTGAGCTGTCAGAAGCGTGCAGAGAAGTGAGTGCGCCTGCCGGGCGGGCGCTCCATCCCCGCGGCTCAGGTCCGTCGCGCCCCCGCGCCAGCGGCCACCGGGCCGAGCCCGCCCCGCTCGGTCCTCCGCCCGGGGCCCGCGGCGGCGCGGCCGTCAGACTCGGAGGGGCAGCGACAAAGAGCCCCCCAGGTCGCGGCCGGGGGCTGCGGGCCGGTGCCGGAGACGGGTCTCCGAGGACGCCCGCGGCGGCGGCCCCCGGGGGCGCGCCGCGGCGGAGGTCGGGGTGGGGCGGCCGCCGGCCCGAGCGGCTCCGCGAGAGACTGGGGGACGCGCGGAGACGCCCCCACCCACCGCCTCCCCCTCGCCCCCTGCCCATTACCTTACTTGTGGGCTTCTCGTCACCGTCGCCGACGCCAAGAGGCTGCCAAGCCGGGGCGGCGGCAGCAAAAGCCGATTAGCGCGCGTCAGCTGCGTCCCGCGCTTGCGAAGCAGCCTCCAGGTCGGGATGGAGAAAGGCCGGGGCTGGGAAGCGGGGACGACGGTGGCTCCCGGCTTGTGGAGGTTGTACTCCTCCCGTCCCTCGCACTCCGCTTCCGCTCCGCCTCCCGGCCCGGCCCTTCCCCCCACGTCGGAGACCGGCCGCCCGCGGCGCGCGGCATTGTGGGGGTTGTAGTCCCGGAATGCGGAAGAGGCGGCACGTGCTTCTAACCTGCCGGCACCTACTCTGGGTCGGATGATGCCGTTGCGTGGCAACCAGAGGGGTCGGCCGGCTCCTTCTTGGGAATCGCAAGGTGAACTTGAGGGAGGCATACTCTGCCTTAATTCGATGCAAGCACAGAAAGGAGAGCGTGGGCGTCTCACTCATACCCTCCAGCTGGGAACTAACAAGTACACGCTGTTGGCTTGAGGCAGAGGGCTTAGTAGTGATTAAAAGTGTACTAGTGACAAGAGTGCCCGTTATTGCCCCAGAATGTCCTTAGCCAACGGAGTAAGTCCAAAAAATAAATAAAAGGACTAAAGATTGAACAGGAAGAAACAAAATCATTATTTTTCATAGATAATATTACCGTATGTGGCAAATCCAAAAGAATCTGCAGACATTATTACACTTAAAGAGTTTAACAAGGTTATTAGAAACAAAAATAGTGTTTTTCTTTTAAATGATACTTATCTCTATACTCCAGGGAAAAAAGAGAATTGAATTTTTTTTAAGTTAGAGAATTTGAGGTACAATACCCTGAAACCAATATCAAATATCTAGGAATAAGTCAATCAAAGAAGTGAAAGACCTATATGAAGAAAATATTTTAAAAACATTGAAGAAGACCTGAACAAATAAGAGATGATAACACGTTCACAGATTAAAGATTCCATACTGCAAGATGTCATCTCCCCAAATTTATCTGTAGATCCAGTGCAATTCCAGATCTATTTCAATAGGTTTTTGTCTGTCTCTGTGTGTGTGTGAGAGAGAAACTTAATGAACTAATCTAAAATTTATGGAAGAACAAAGACAATTATATATGATGAAGAGGAGGAAGTAAATTTCTTTTATATGATGAAAGGGAGAGGAAGACTTGTGCAACCAGATATGAAGCTTTATTATAAAGCCATAGTTATTAAGGCTGTGTGGTATTGGATCAAGAATGCACCAATATACCAATAAAGCAGAATAAAGGGCCCAGAGATATACCAAGGCTTCAATAGCTTCAGTAGCGACCGCCACTCCCCACGATGGGTCTGAGCCTCACCAGCTCCTCCCCCAGGAGACCGCTGGCATCAGCCAGCCCCTGCTATTAAAATAATAATAATAAAATAATAATAATAATAAAGGGCCCAGAAACCTCATCCTGTACCTGGGAATTTGATTTATGTTGTCATGATTGAAATAGATTTCCATTTGGAAGAAAAAAAATGAAATTGGGCTCTTTACACACAAAAATCAGTTCCAGGTGAATATTAGACATAAATTTGAAAGGCAAAACAATAAAGCATTTAGAAGATAAAATAGGATTATATATCCATGACCTCAAGGGTAAGGGACAGACTTTTTAAATTAATCCAAAAGCACAGTTATAATGGAAAAACTGACAATATTTAAAACTTGGTTTCATCAAATGACACCATTAAAAGAGCTAAAAATCAAGCCTCAGAATCAAATAAGAAATTACAGCATTATGCCATACACCTTAAATTTATACAGAGCTGTATGTCAGTTATCTCTCAATAAAGCTGAAAAAAAAATTTTACAGCATATAGAACCAAGAGAAGTCTTGTATCTAGGATATATAGAGAACTACAAACATAAAAAGATTTGCACAGGCAAATTACTAAGGAAGGTATCCAAATAACCAGTAAACATGTGAAAAAGTATCAATCTCATAAGAGAACAGGAAAGATAACACTATACCACCCACCAGAGTGGCTAAAATGAAAGAGACTGACAATTACAAGTATTGACTAGGAGTAGAGCAACAGGAATTTTTCACTATATCATAAGGAGAGTAAATTAATAGAGCAGTTTGGAAACAGGCCTGTACATGACCATCTATGTTACTGCATATGGTATATTCATTTCTCTATTATATTCTATGTCTATTATTATATGATCTGAAGAGTTACATGTAGAGAAAAACCATTTCTATCTGAGTGGGGAAAGTCTGCATGGTAGCCAGGCACAAAGGAGAACAGGTCATATACACAAAACATGGAATAAACTGGATACGGATTACCTCAGCCATCCAGTACAGTAGCCACTAGCCGTATGTGGCTTTTGAGAACTTGCAGTGTGGCTAGTCTTGATTTCAGACGCAGGCAGCCGTTAAGTGGCAGCTTGCAGCAAGCAGCAGTGAGCAGTAGCTGGAAGCAAGATCTTAATTCTTAGTTCCCAGACCGGGAGTCCTAACCACTGGACCACAGGGACCAGTGGCTAGGGCCTTGGTCCCTAGTTCTTGCCTGCCTTGGCAAGAATGAATTCAGGCAAGGAGGCAGAAGGTAAAGAGAAAAGTAAAAAAGTTTATTGGAAAAGCAGAGCACATGCGGAAAAACACACAGGCGAGCTCAGGGAGAGAGTCCCCAGAGTCTTGCCTTTGGGGAGTTTAAATTCTTTATAAAGGGGTAGTCTTCCAGGTCTTTGTCTTCTTCTTGGCCAATCATATTGTTTTGACTCCAGGGTTAATTTGCCTCTGAACCCTCCCCTGGGTGCGCACACACCCCTCAATTAAGATGGATCCTATCGCAAAGGCCCCTGGGGGGGGAGATAGCAAGACTTATTATGGTCTGGCATCCCCTGCCTTTTTGACCCCATGAAGGCTTCTACACATGCGTAGTGTCTCCCTTGTCCCAAAGACAGGGAGTGTATGACCTCTTGATTTCTTAATAGGGTTTAGCCCCTCTCTGTCTCTGCCATAAAAGTGTCCCAAATGTCCAGTTGTTTACCCTATTTCTGTTGCTGTTTCTTATATCGAGGTGCAGATCTCAAAATATAGACAGAAGTCTGATCATGAATATGTAATCCGGATCCCAGTTGTCTCTCGCGTTAGGAAATGTAAACAAGGAGCTGGTAATGGATGTCCGGCCTGGAGCGCATCTTCTTCTCACCGCAGGGGTGTGAACAGGCCAGTTGTAAATGCCTAGCCTGGAGCCCATGTATCTCCTACCTCAGTCTGAACTGAGATGTGCTGTAAGTGTAACAAACACACCATATTTTGAAAATTTAGTACAAAACGTAAAATATCTCTGATAGTTTTAAAATACTGATTATATGTTAACATAATATTTTGGATATATTTGGTTAAATAAAATACATTATTAAAATTAATCCATTTGTTTCTTTTTACTCTTCAGATATGACTACAAAAAAAATTAAATTGCATATGTGACTTGCATTTTATTCCTATTGGATAATGCTTGTATAAAGATATATCAAACAAACAAACAAACAAAAAGATAGGACAAAGCAAAAACTTAGAAGCCTTAAATGCCAAACTAAGAAACTTTCACTTAATTTTAGAGGACCACGCAAAGTTTTAAGATGGGAAGATAGTTATGTATTTGTCTGTGAGATTCTATTTTGTTATCTAATATTTATGTATGTTAAACCAATCTCCTCTATTAGATTATAAATACATTACTATCCACTGTTTCCAGACACTAGTAGGAGTCACTCAGTAAATATATGATGAAGCGATAAATCTTCCCAATGGCCTCACACACAAATCTCTGGATACCATATTTATTAAACAACTGGTGTTTGACTCTGATAGAGGATTCCTGGCCAAAAAATTCATCTACTGTTATTTTCAAGATTTATCATCCTTTCCATTCTATCCCACATCTTGGTAGACAAAGAGTAAATTAATTTGGGAGGTTGAAGATAATTATTATTATTTTACTTTATAGCACTTTACAACTTAGAAATCATTTTCTTAGACGTAGTGGGCTGTATTGCCAACATCTGTCCACTCATCTGTCAAAGAGAGACCTAGAGTCAAAAGAATGTAATCAGCTAAACTCTGGGCTAAACCTGTGGGGAAATGGTGGCTCTTTCCTGAGAGTCTGAAATGCAGAGAACACGGGGAGGAAGAGACAGGTCAGAAATGAAGGGAGCCTCCCTGATGGATGCCATTATTGGGAAGGCCTAAAACTGGAAGCAGCTTCCACTGGAACTTTGAGGGGTACATTCAAGTTAACAGAATCTTTGTTCCTCCTACATTGTGATGTACCTGACCCTTCATGGACAGTTCTGTTTTTCCACATAGTGGTCCAAGGGGTTTGGTCTTGGGGAGTCTGACAGACTAGGGAAGGGAGGCCCCAACCTGCCCCTCTTTGGGGTTTGAGAATGTGAGGGGAGCCTGCTAACCATAGGAAAACCTCCTAAGCAAAAGTGTAATAAAGGAACTTCCCTGGGCGTCCAGTGGTAAAGAATCCATCTTGCAATGCAGGGGGACATGGGTTTGATCCCTGGTGGGAGAACTAAAATCCCACATGTGGCGGGCGAGATGCAACCAAGCCCAGGCGCCACCACCCACCAGCCCTGGAGCCCACGGACCACAACTAGAGAAGAGGAAACCCACACGCCACAACTAGAGAGAAGCCCACGTGCCGCAGCAAAAACTCGAAGCAGCCAAAAAAAAAAGAAAGAAAAAATCAAACCGAAAGTGTAATAAAGAGTTTGGGCCAAGACAGGTTTGTTTCTTTTTTTCTTTTTTTCGTATACAATATGATATGGTTTTATTTAAGAATGTGTCTTTGTATATGTGTATACACGTATATAACATTTAACAGTGTGTAGAAAAACATATTTCAAAATAAAAACAATGTTTAGGTTTTTTTTATTTTATATTGGAGTATAGTTGATTAACTATATTGTGTTAGTTTCATGTGTACAGCATAGTGATTCAGTTATACATATACATGTATCTATTCTCTCTCAAATTCTTTTCCCATTTAGGTTATTACAGAGTATTGAGCAGAGTTCCCTGTGCTATACAGTAGGTCCTTGTTGGTTATCTCTTTTAACTATAGCAGTGTGTACATGCAAGACAGGTATTTTAATTCTCTGCGCCTAAGCTAAGAACTCATTATATCTTGCCTAGTTCAAATTTAGGCTTCCCTTTAAAGAAAGCAGATTTTATTTATTTAAACTCTCAGATGTAAATTGCAAAAATGCAAACATGAACATTCAAATTATCAGGATCATAATGAGGCATTATATCTCCTAACAGGTGCTCATACACACTCAGGGAGATGGATTTTAACCAATCAAAAGTGCAAATAAGTATCTTTTTTTTTGCTAACTTGCCTAACCACAAAAATTACCTATATTTTGATCATTATTATAAAATTTTGAATAATTACCCCATTAAAGTAAATGAGTTGATGAATGCTATTGCATTCAAAGCTCATTACTATATATTTTTTCCACATAAGGAGCTAGATTTAGAAATTAAAGCCTTCAAACATCTGAAATTAGATAAAATGGATTGAATTTTTAATAACTGTGTTTGATAAATCCCAAGGATTAGGCCACTTTCTTTGGCTAGTCCTAGTTTTCTCATTTGTTAAAAAATGTTTAGGTATAGCTCTACTTATTCTTCCTTAAATAGACCATGAGATCTTATCAATCAAGATGTATGACATTGCAAATTTAGAGAAAAGATGTGACATGGTGCAGAGTTGCATTAATATTTTGGTCTAAGCATTACCCCACTTTATTGCATTTTAATTTTTACAATCCCAAGAGCTTTGTCAGTCATAAGTTCCACTTCCACGTGTACTATAAAATGCACACATTCCAATACATTCCCCATTGTACAGTACTCAGATCAATCCTTTAGCAGAACAGATAGATAGATGCAGCCTTGAAATGCTAGTCCCTGTCACATCCATCTATTCCCACCCACATCCTGTCAGCCATCTCTCTCACATTCCACAAAAAGTGAGAGGGAGGAAACAAAGAAAAAGGCTTTAAAAGAGGCATGAACTACAGTCTCTTCTCATTTCCTGCCTCCCTGCTCCTGTGGCTGATAACACACAGGGCACGCACTCTGGTATCAGAGAAATAACCTCATCCATTCAGCCATCCCCTCAACGGGTATTTCTGGAGCACCCACTGCCCACCTTTATACCCAGCGCCTTGGAGAGTACATGGCAAGCACAAAACAGGCCCGTGACTGATGATTTTATGAAGAGGTTGGAAAAACGAATTAACAAGGAAAGTAATCAAAGGGCACTATAGATATTACTAAATGATATGATTCCAGTAATAAGTGTTATAGAAATTCAAGGTGGTATAATGTTTATAATGTGCTTAACTTAGACAAGGAGGTAGATAAGTAACACCCAGTTATTTATTTGTTTGTTTGTTTGTTTGTTTATATTTTTGGTTTCGTCGGGTCTTAGTCGTGGCTTGTGGGATCTTTTGCTGTGGTGCGCGACCTTCTCTTCAGTTGTGGCGTGCGGGTTTTCTCTTCTCTCGTTGTGGCGCACAGGCTCCAGGGCATGTGGGCTCTGTAGTTTGCGGCACGCAGTTTCTCTAGTTGAGGGGTGCAGGTTCAGTAGTTCTGGCACGCGGGTTTAGTTGCCCTGCAGCATATGGGATCTTAGTACCCCAACCAGGGATCCAACCCATGTCCCCTGTATTGCAGGACAGATTCTTTACCACTGCACCACCAGGGAAGTCCTGTAAAGTCCAATCATAAAAGGACATTGCTAACTTTGGAACTCCATTCTTCTGTTACTGTGACTGTACAGAACACATAACCATAGTGTTCTAAACAATGTATAGAAACTATAGGATTGGGGCTTCCTAGGTGGTGCAGTGGATAAGAATCTGCCTGCCAATGCAGGGGACACGGGTTCAATCCCTGCTCCAGGAAGATCCCACATGCTGTGGAACAACTAAGTCCGTGTGCCACAACTATTGAGCCTGCACTTTAGAGCCTGTGAGCCACAGCTATTGAGCCCATGTGCTGAAACTACTAAAGCCCACGCGCCTAGAGCCCATGCTCTGTTAACAAGAGCAGCCATGGCAATGAGGAGCCTGTGCGCAGCAACAAAGACTCAACACAGCCAATAAATTAATTACTTAATTTTAAAAAAGAAACTATAGGATCTGTGGGAAAAACACAGTGGCTGACATTTGAGTAATTTTTCAAAGCATTTTTGCATTATTTCTTCTGTTATAACTCTCTGAGAGGTACACAGAGAAGATACTATCTCAGCTTTTTATTGAGGAAACTAAGGCTCATAGTAGGGACATGACATGCCCAAGAAGACATAGCTTGTAGGTAGCAGAGGCAAGATTAGAAATTAGGTCTTTTGATATCACAGCTAGGACTCTACACTTACAATCATATTACCAGTCTGTTTTCTAGATACTTGTGAAATGGAATGAATAAAGAAAGAAGGTGTTTCCCTCCCTTTTCCTGTGTATGGGATTAACCACAAGAAATTCAGAGACTTTAGTTTTCTTTCCTACGGTCTCTTAGCACCTACAGCAATTCCTGGCTCCTATTAGGTGTTCTCAGTAAACATTTATTGAAGATGTCAACTCTAAACAACATTTTGGGGAAAGCTTGATTTGTTTAAAGCAGAGATTCTCAGAGATCCATCTATAATTCAGTGCCCGGCTGTCTAAATATGGATCTTAAAACTTTAGATCTCCGAGCCCAATTCGTGGAAATTTTGATACAGAGAGTCTTGAGTGAGACCTAGGAATCAATGTTTTTAAAATGATCCTGTAGGGACTTCCCTAGTGGTACAGTGGATAAAACTCTGAGCCCCCAATGCAGGGGACCCAGATTCGATCCCTGGCCAGGGAACTAGATCCCACATGCATGCTGCAACTAAGAGTTCACATGCCACAACTAAGGAGCCCATGTGGTACAACTAAAGGAGCTGGCAAGCTGCAACTAAGGAGCCCACCTGCTGCAACTGAGATCCAGTGCAACCAAATACATAAATAAATATTTTTTTAAAAATAAATAAATAATAAATAAAATGATCCTGTAATGATTGTAGTGAGCCACTCGGTATATAAACCTCTGGTTTAAAGTGTATTGTTTCTCTATTCCTCCCTCCATCTTAGTCTGTAGAGAGAAGCCAAAAAGCAGATGGGAAGAGAAAGGTAAAGATAAACAAACATGTAGCCCTAGAGACTGACCCTTAGGAGAGAAATTGCCCCAGGTCCAGATGGTTTTCCAGTTTTCAATTTCAGTCCTTTATAAGCCTTGGTTCTCTTTCTGCCTTTGGATGCATTTAAGTATTCATTCAGCAACGTGCCAGGTGCCAGGGAAATAGCAGTGAGCCATCAAAGCCCCTGCTTTCATGGACTGACAGTCCAGTGAAGGCAATAAACAAATGATGCTATGTCCGGAGGTGAGAAATGCTACGAGAAAAAGTAAACCAAATAAGAGGATGGAGAGTGGCAGGTGGGATGGGAACTACTTTATAAGGGTGGTCAGGGAAGGCCTGTCTGAAATGGGTTTCATGAGACCCCTCTGTATCCCTATAATAAACTTGCCTTGCCTGAAGCCATCTGGATTGAAGGGATCAGTAGTATTTCTTGACTGCAGACAACAGAAACTAACTCTAATTATCTTAAGGGAAAAAAGGAAATATGTCAGGAGTTCAATGAATAGAAAAGCGGCTATAGAACCAAACTGAGACGATGGATAGGGACTGAGGCATCATTGGCCCAACAATTGTCTTTTAACAAGGATAGGCTGGCCCAAACACCTCTACCACTGCTATGTGACACTGCTAGCCTCAGCAAGTACCCTTAATGAATCTTAGTAACCTCTTACCTTTGCATTGTTTGCTCCAGACTTAAAGGCCCAGGTAGGAGAAGCTGTGCGGTCAAGCCTAAAGCCACCTGCTTCAGCTGCAAAGTGTAGAGGAAGAAAGAACTCTCTTCTAGGGCAACTAAGGAAGGGAGCATAGCATGGACTCCCCAAAAGCTGCCATCTCATGAGAGATTCCTCAGGTGGAAGGCCTTGGATGCTACACTCAAAAAAAAAGACACAGGGACTTCCCTGGTGGCGCAGTGGTTAAGAATCCACCTGCCAACGCAGGGGACATGGGTTTGATCCCTGGCCTGGGAAGATCCCACATGCTGTGGAGCATCTAAGCCCGTGCACCACAACTACTGAGGCTGCGCTCTAGAGCCCGCGAGCTGAAGCCTGCAAACCTATAGCCCATGCTCCCCGACAAGGGAAGCCACCTCACTGAGAAGCCTGCACACCACAAGGAAGAGTAGCCCCCACTCGCCACAACTAGAGAAAGCCTATGTGCAGCAATGAAGATTCAATGCAGCCAATAAATAAATAACTAATTAGTTTTTTTAAAAGAAAGGTTATCTGTTAAGTCTAAAAGTCTACAGGTTTAAAAAAAAAAAAAAAGACACAATTCCAAGATAGTTTGTGTGTTTTGCAACTAAATTAGCCTTGGCATACCCCCCAGAGGAAGGCTGTAACCTAAGACCAAATTTAAACACAGTGTCAAATTCTACTCTGTCCTTGGACATTTAATAAGCATTAACTAGGCACAGTGCCAGGATGTTAAAGACCCAAATGTGAGGGAAAAAAAAAATATTGACTTCATGATCCTTAAGGTCTAGATGGGGAGACAAAACATATAAAAAAATTTCAAAATGAGGCAGCATATCACTTGAACCAATAAAAAAAAAATGTAACTGCTAACAGGAAACAGTTCAATGTAGTACTTTAAAACCCTTGCTCTAATAAAAAGGAATGAAATGGAGCTATATGTAGTGAGGTGGATAGACCTAGAGTCTGTCATACAGAGTGAAGTAAGTCAGAAAGAGAAAATCAAATACTGTATGCTAACTCATATATACGGAATCTAAAAAAAAAAAATACATGGTGCTGATGAACCTAGTGACAGGGCAAGAATAAGGATGCAGATGCAGAGAATGGACTGGAGGACACGGGGCTGGGGGGGCAGCGGGCAAAGGGGAAGCTGGGATGAAGTGAGAGGGTAGCATAGACATATTTACACTACCAACTGTTAAACAGGTAGCTAGTGGGAAGTTCCTGCATAACAAAGGGAGATCAACTTGATGATGGGTGATGCCTTAGAAGGCCAGGACAGGGCGGGTGGGAGAGAGTCGCGGGAGGGAGGAGATATGGTGATATATGTATAAATACAGCTGATTCACTCTGGTGTACCTCAAAAACTGGTAGAAGAGTGTAAAGCAATTACATTCCAATAAAGAGCTTAAAAACAAAACAAAACAAAACAAAAAAACCCTTGCTCTAGGACTAGATTGCCTGTTTGAATCCTGTCTCCATCCCTTACTAAGGGCAAAACCCTGGAAACGTTAGTTTCTCTGGGCCTCAATTTCCTTCTTTGTAAAAATGTGGATAATAAACATGCTTACCTTGTAGAGTTCCAGGGAAGAGTAAACTGAGATAATGCACATAAAACACTTCATTCCGTGCCTAGTCAACACACAGTAAGCACCAATACAGGTCAGCTAGGCTAATAGCTATTGCATCTCATCAGTATTAACTGATGCTATTGATGGTAAAATTCATCATTATTTTATAAATTACAATGAAAAGAGGGCTTCCCTAGTGGCACAGTGGTTAAGAATCCGCCTGCCAATGCAGAGGACAAGGGTTCAATCCCTGGTCCAGGGAGATCCCACATGCTGCAGAGCAACTAAGCCCACGCACCACAACTCTAGAGCCTGAGAGCCACAACTCTTGAGCCCATGTTTCACAACTACTGAAGCCCATGCGCCTAGAGCCTGTGCTCCGCAACAAGAGAAGCCACCGCAATGAGAAGCCCTCTCACTGCAATGAAGGGTAGCCCCTGCTCTCAGCAACTACAGAAAGCCCGTGTGCAGCAACGAAGACGCAACACAGCCAATTAATTACTTAATTAATTAATTTTTAAAAATTACAATGAAAGAAAATCACTTCCAATTAAACTCTGATACACTGCTTTTCTAAAACTTAGGCATTTTCTATGCAATCTCATCCTCCATGCACCAAAAATGTTGATGATGGAGCATTGTTTAAAAGAGGACTCCCAATTGTCTCTGGGATACTCTACCACGCTTCTGTAAGTCATTCTGAACATCAATTACCTTCAACACATGTGGTACCAATAATGCCTTTAACTCAGCTGAAGTGATGACAATTCGAACAGCTATGACCGTACTTACTGATAATTACATGTATGTCATAACTGTCACCTGGCTGATGGTGCAGGTAGACACAACCTGATTTCAAAGATGTTAATGTCTAAAGAAAATGGGAGTCTTAGAATTTTTTTAATTACTACAATTTGTAAAATTCTAAGGGATTCAGGGAAAGCCAGGAGTTTGTTCAGGAGCTCAAACTCTGCAGTTTTATAAACCAAAAGGACAAAAAGCAATAGCTTTGACAGATGTTTGCAATGAATCATCTTTGTTGCTGTAAACTTGTAGAAAACTGTTAAAATTGTTACTATAGTGAATAGTAAAAGGAAAGTATTTTCAGAACTGCCAGGCCATACTGACGTGTAGAGAAGTTTTCTCAAGATTCAAGAACTATAAAGGTGGAAGGGAATCATGAGAGACTTGACTCCATCCCTTCTACATCACCCTGACATCTAAAAGTCACCTAATTTTCTTAAAAAAATTCTTCCAGCGATAGAAAACTCAAAACTTTCAAAGGAAGTTTAACTGATTTTAGCGAAATTCTGCTCAAAGTTCTTCTGTATATTAAAAAACAAAAACAAACAAAAAAACTTGGGAATTCCCTGGTGGTCCAGTGGTTAGGACTTGCGCTTTCACTGCCGTGGGCCCAGGTTTGATCCCTGGTCAGGGAACGAAGTTCCGTGCCACGTACCTCTTAGCCCCAGTCCTATCCTTTAGGCCCGTAGCCTCAAACATAATCACTCTTCATTCCACCTCCAGTGCCCTCCCAACACCCTCCACCTCCCCTCCCCACCCCTCTTGGCCACATCTTCTCTTTTCCAAGATCCATCAATTCTGAGGGTCAGCACTGTGAGCTGAGCTCAGCTGTGTGGTTCTTCTGCTGGGCCTACGTGGAGTCCCTCAGCTATAATCATCTGGCAGCTCAACCGGGCAGGGTGGTCTAAGATGGCTTCACTCGTGTGTCTAGTAGTTGTCCTGGCTGTCAGCTCCAGGGCTCTCCACACGGTCTCTTGTCCCTAAGGGGTCTAGACTACTTTCCCAATAGCGTCAGAACAGCAAGAAAGCAAGAGCAGAGACAGCAATGCCTCTTAAGACCCAGGCTCAGAACTCCCACAAGGATGGCTCTCCCACATTCTCTTGGCCACAACAAGAAACAAGCCAGCTCAGATTAAAGATGGTAGATAAACGGACTTCACTTCTCGTTAGGAGGAGAAGCAAAGTCGCGATGCAAAGAGGTGTGCATACCAGCAGGTGCGGATTGCTTTACGTGCATTATTTCGCTTACTTTCCTCAACAACCTATGGAGTAGGCACTATTAATACGTCATGTTAGTTTTCAGTATGGCTGATACACTGCGAAGGTGGGACTCATAATTGGAAAAACTACTGTCTTTCTTCTCTCCACTTTCCATTCAAACTGGTTCTGTAGGATAAAATCTAAGGCAAGTTCTGTGACTTTTGTGGTCACTCTTAGAGAATAAGAAGTCTGCTTTTTAGGCTTCTGAAACTGTCTTAGTTCAGTAACTAAATTATTCAGTCCCACATAATAGGTTGACTTCCAACTTTGCACTTTGTAATCATTATAATACTAATTTTTAAATTTATTTATTTATTTATTGTATTGGCTGTGTTGGGTCTTTTTGCTGTGCGTAGGCTTTCTTTTTAGTTGCAGTGAGTGGGGGCTACTCTTCATTGTGGTGTGCGGGCTCCTCATTGCCATGGCTTCTCTTGTTGCGGATCATGGGCTCTAGGCATGTGGGCTTCGGTAGTTGAAGCACATGGGCTCAATAGTTGTGGCTCACGGGCTCTAAAGTGCAGGCTCAATAGTTGTGGCGCATGGGCTTAGTTGCTCCACGGCATGTGGGACCTTCCTGGAGCAGGGATCGAACCCATGTCCCCTGCTTTGGCAGACGGATTCTCAACCACTGCACCACCTAGGAAGCCCTATAATACTAACTGATTCAGGCAAGAAACATCAATGGATGCTAAATATAGTCGGTGAAGGTTTGATGAGGAGAAGGAGATTTATAGCGTCTCAAAATATCTCGCTTCAAAACAGTTTACAAATGGCAAAATTGTCACCTTATGGTCGAGAAATCTGGGAGACACCCACCTTATCCAAGGGATCAAAGTCAACATGAACAATAATGGGACAAACTGACACCACATGCCTCTTGATGTGATATATGAAGAAGAGCACACATCAGTTGTGAAGTATGCCTGCTAAGAATGCAAATTTTCAACCTAATCATGAGGAAACATCCAATAAACTCAAGTTGAGTCATGTTATGCAAATAAATAGCCTACAGCCTTAAAAGTGTCAAGGTCATGAACGACAAAAACTGCTGAAGAACTGGCCAGATTAAAGGAAAATAAAACACATGAAAGAAAATGTAATGCCTGAGAGGAACCCACTTTAGGGGTAAGACCTCACGAAATACTGACAATGACTGTTCTCTCTAAACATCCTCTCCTAATTACCAGCCTTCTCCTTGGGATAGGGGTGTGGTCAGCTAAGGCTGGGAAATCTGCTCAACTACCTCCTCTTCAACTCCTGATTTGGTGATTTTATCCATCACTTTGGAATTTGGGATAGTTGGTAACATTTTGCGGGGACTCACTTAAAATGGAGACAAGAAGCCCTATTTTAAAATACCACTGCATGAGGACACTAAGGCTTTAAAATTTTAAGTAGGGGGCTTCCTAGGTGGCTCAGTGGTTGAGAATCCGCCAGCCAATGCAGGGGACACGGGTTCGATCCCTGCTCCAGGAAGATTCCCACATGCCATGGAGCAACTAAGCCCATGCGCCACAACTATTGGGCCTGCACTTTAGAGCCCGTGAGCCACAACTATTGAGTCCACGTGCCACAACTACTGAAGGCCGTGCAAGCCTAGGGCCTGTGTTCCACAACAAGAGAAGCCACTGAAATAAAAAGCCTGCCCACTGCAATGAAGTGTAGCCCCCACTCTCCACAACTAGAGAAAGCCTGTGTGCAGCAATGAAGACCCAATGCAGCCAATAAATAAATAAATAAATGAATAAATAAAGTTTATTAAAAAAAAATTTTAAGTAGGGACTTCCCTGGTGGCGCAGTGGTTAAGAATCCGCCTGCCAATGCAGGGGACATGGGTTCAATCCCTGGCCCAGGAAGATCCCACATCTTGCAGAGCAACTAAGCCCATGCACCACAACTACTGAGCCCACATGCCACAACTATTAAAGCCCATGCGCCTAGAGCCCGTACTCTGCAACAAGAGAAGCCACTGCACTGACTGAGAAGGCGCATGCTCCACAATGAAGAACAGCCCCCGCTCTTCACAACTAGAGAAAAGCCTGCACGCAGCAACGAAGACATAAAGCAGCCAATAAATTAAATACTACTACTGATAATAATAAAGTTTAAGTAACTTGTCCTAGGCCACAGACAATCAAAAGGAGAGTTGGGATTCAAAAACTAGTGTCAAATTTATGCTTACAAGTTTTACCTTAGTAGATTTAGCCTGTTGTTCTGGGCTGTTGTATCTTTTTAGATCCTGACTAACTTGTTTAAGGAATTTGCTCTACCTGTTACTAATTATTTATCAAGCACTTACTGTGCTGTGCCTTACATACATTGCCTCAGTTTGTTTTTTATAACTGTATCATGTAGCTATTATTCCCATTTAACAGATGAGAAAATTGAGGTTCAGAGAAGTTAAATGACAAGCCCAAGTCTACCACAGATGGTAAAGCATAAAGCCAAGATTCAGAGCCACGTGTATCTCCACTCCAAACTCATGCTCATATTCACAATGCTATTCACATCCCTGTATTCACTGTATACATTTCTCTCTAGCTTCTGCCTTACCTCTTTGACAGAGGATTTGAAACAATTTTTAGTGAAATATAATACAAGGATGCATATCAGCCACAAAGTACAAGAGAGAAAAACACTCAACTCAGGAGTGGGAAATCAGTGGCCAGTTGAGATGATGGAGGTAAAGAAGAAAATTACACCAAAACAAAAGACAAAACAAACAAAACTTAACAAAGAGAAGAAATTCAAAATGAATTCAAAAGGGTTCTGAGTTTTCTGGAAGAGAAGGTAGAAAGGAAAATCACCATGAAACCCATAGCTCTCATGGTAAAGAGAAGAAATGACAACAGTCTTACCAGATCATAAGGGGGGGGGGGGGTGTCCAGTTATCTATTATTGCATAACAGATCAACCCAAAATTAGTGGTTTTAAATGACAACCACTTTACTAACTCTCAGGACTCTGTGGGTTGGCTAGGCTCATCAGCTGGGTGGTTCTGTTGTTCTACATCTGGGGGCTCGATTGGGTGGGAGAGGTTCCAGGTGGCTCACTCACCGTTCTGACACCCTAGCAGGCACCGGGGTAAATGAGTCAGCTGGGATTCTGGGAGAGCTGAGGCTCTTTCCGTCCATGTAGTCGCAGAGCCTCTGCCTCTCCCCTCCGTTGGTCTTTTCCACTTGGTCTCTTCACGTTGCCTCTTCAGCAGGGTATCTGGACTTCTGACATGGAGGCTCAGAACTCCCCAAAGTAGCATTGCCAAAAAGAAGAACTGGAAGCTGCCAGTCTTCTTAAATGGTATGCCTGGAATTAGCACAGTGCCACTTTTGCCATATTCTATGTGTTAACACAAGTCCTGGGCCAGCCAGATTCATTGTGGGAGGTTCTACCACACAAACGTGTTCATTGGAGCCTTTCTGTAGGGGACAGCTACCGCTAAGGGAGATCTACTTTTTTTCCTAGCACTTAACTGTATGTGAGATAATAATATATACTTTGTTTTTGTTTTTGTTTTTTGGCCAGGTTGCAGCATGTGGGATCTTTAGTTCCCCGACCAGGGATTGAACTCGCATCCCCTGTACTGGAAGGTGGATTCTCAACCACTGGACCACCAGGAAAGTCCCTGAGCATGACTTTTTATATGACTCCTAAGAAAGTCAAAATATGATGTAAAAGGAGAGAAAAGGTATGTATTTCTGAGGGAACCCACGGTAATATACTCCAAACATATTGCTTTATGATAATTTTATTGATATAGGGGTAAAACTTAGGGAATTTATAGAAATGAATGTGGTTTTTCTTTGAGGTTTTTTGTTTGTTTAAATTTTACATTATTTTAATATAAAGAAGAAAGCATATTAAAAAGAAAGATGTGGGGACTTGCTGGTGGTCCAGTGGTTAAGACTCCACACTTCCACTGCAGGGGGCATGGGTTCAATCCCTGGTCCAGGAACTAAGATCCCAGGTGTTTCTGGGACTTCCCTGGTGTCCAGTGGGTAATACTCCATGCTCCCAATGAGGGGGCCCAGGTTTGATCCCTGGTAGGGGAACTAGATCTCTTGTGCATGCCACAACTAAAGATCCTGCATGCAGCAAGACCTGTCGCAGATGTGTGCCATGCACTGGTCCAGGTGCTGGGGAACAGACCAAAACTCAAGGTCTGTTGGAGTTAGAAGCAGCCAACATAGTAGTACTTGATGGCATCTGGTTTCAGAAGCTCAGGTTCTTGTTGTCTCATCGCAGAAAGAATTCAGTGAGAGACAAAGTGATGGGGTAGGAAGTGGATTTATTCAGAGACAAACACACTCCACAGACAGAGTGTGGGCCATCTCAGAAGGTGAGAAAAGGCCTAGAAATGAATGTTTAACATTTCTCCCAGTTTATGCCACTTTAATACTTTTTTTAAAAAATAAATTTATTTATTTATTTATTTTTGGCTGTGTTGGGTCTTTGTTGCTGCACTCAGGCTTCCTCTAGTCACTGCTAGCGAAGGCTGTTCTTCGTTGCAGTGTACAGGCTTCTCACTGCGGTAGCTTCTCTTGTTGTGGAGCACAGGCTTTAGGTGCGCAGGCTTCAGTTGGCACACAGGCTCAGTAGTTGTGGCTCATGGGCTTAGTTGCTCCACAGCATGTGGATCCTTCCGGACCAGGGATTGAACCCGTGTCCCCTGCATTGGCAGGCGGATCCTTAACCACTGCGCCACCAGGGAAGTCCCGAATACCTATTGTTTTAACAGGAAATATTTTTTGCAGATACAAAACAGCTAATAATTCGAAAACTAAGGTGACTGTCCCAATGCCATCTAGCTAAAAGATCATCAGAAACATACCTATGGTTGAACAATATCAGATGACTTCAGGAAACAGAAGCAATTATGATTTGTTATCTTAATAAGCCTTATCTAGATATAGAGAAGACTAGAATGAGGCTAAAGCTATATTGGTAAAGAAGCAGCAAACACTCGTATTTTACCAGGATAGGGAGATGTTTGATGATTTTTGTGTTGGACAGTGTACACGTTTTGTTGTGTTCTGACATGATTAAGAAGTGGTCTTGTTTTAGTTGTCATGTGATCCAGCAATCCCACTCGTAGGCTATATCCAGAGAAAACCATAATTTGAAAAGATACATGCACCCCAATGTTCATTGCAGCACTATTTACAATAGCCAGGACATAGAAGCAACCTAAGTGTCCATGTCAATGGATGAATGGATAAAGAAGATGTGGTATACTGAATGGAATACTACTCAGTCATAAAAAAGAATGAAATAATGCCATTTGCAGCAGCATGGGTGCAACTAGAGATTGTCATACTGAGTGAAGTAAGTCAGAGAAAGACAAATATTATATGATATTACTTATATATGGAATGTAAAATATGAAACAGATGAACTTATTTACAAAACAGAAACAGACTCACATAGAAAACAAACTTATGGTTACCAAAGGGGAAAGGGAGTGGGGGAGGGATAAACTAGGAGTTTGGGATTAGCAGATACAAACTACTATATATAAAATAGGTAAACAACAAGGTCCTACTGTATAGCATGGGGAACTACATTCAACATCTTGTAATAAACCATAATGGAAAAGAATATCAAAAAAGAATATATATATGTTTAACTGAATCACTTTGCTGTACCAAAGAAATTAACACAGCATTGTAAATCTACTATTCCTCAATAAAATAAATAAAAACAATAAAACCTAAAAAAAAAGTCATCTTGTTTTGTTTTATCACAATCACATAGTAGTCTTGTCTGATATCAGTGTTCTATGAAACTATTTATGTTCAGCAGGAAAACACCAAGGTTTAGCTGTGCCAGGCCAGCTTACCAGCTTATAGCAACATCATGAGCTGGTAGTACCAAATCAGGGTCTCTTTTCCTCTGTCTCAACTATAATAGCCAAAAAACCCCACAAAAACCCAACAGGACTTCCTAGGTGGCACAGTAGTTAAGAGTCTGCCTGCCAACGCAGGGAACACAGTTTCGAGCCCTGCTCCAGGAAGATCCCACATGCCTCGGAGCAACTAAGCCCATGAGCCACAACTACTGAGCCCGTGTGCCACAACTACTGAAGCCCATGCTCCTAGAGCCTGTGCTCTGCAACAAGAGAAGCCACAGCAATGAGGAGCCCATGCACTACAACGAAGAGAACTCGAGGTTTGGGGGGGCGGGGGGTGAAGGGGAGGCTGAGAGGAAGTGAGAGAGTAGCACAGACATATATATATTACCAACTGTAAAATAGATAGCCAGTGGGAAGTTGTTGTATAACAAAGGGAGTTCAACTCGAGGATGGAAGATGTCTTAGAGGACTGGGACTGGGAGGGTGGGGGGGACTCGAGGGAGGGTGGGGGGGGACTCGAGGGAGGGAGGGAATACAGGGATATGTGTATAAAAACAGATGATTGAACTTGGTGTACCCCCCAAAAAATAATAAAAAATAAATAAATAAATAAATAAAAACACCCAAACACCCTACTTTTTCTTAATGTCTAATTACAAGGGACTGATAAAAACAAGTTATGATACTGCACATCTACATAATGGAATACAATGCAGCCATTAAAATGATGTAATGAAGGAATATTTAATGACATATAAAGATATCCTCAATGCACTGTTAAGTGAAAAGACTGATTACAAATCAGTACTTACAGTGTAACAGTAGTTTGGTATTGATAGTTTTGGTAATATATATACCAAAATATGGTTTGGTATATATACATATGATTGAGAGAACATAAACAGCAATATTAAAATTGGCATATCTGGTTGCTGAGATTATGGGCAAATGTTATTTTCCAAAGTTTCTCAATGCAGATGTATTACTTTCGCAATGGGAAAGGACAATTTTGTTGCTATTGCTGTTGTTGTTTGAACAAGGCTTGCACCATGAGTGACGACTCAGAAGAGCAGTCATGGTGAGACAGAAAAGACATTCAAGGGCCTCAGGCATAAGCATTTAGGGGGCAAGATTTACATTCCAATATGCAAATTAAGAATACTGATTGGTGTTTCACTCCAGATGGAGGTAAAAAAATAGCTTTGGATTTGCTCAAAAGGTATGGCTCAAAGTCCTAGATTTCTGCATCATTGAGCAAAGAATAAGTGACCAATTACTTTCTGCCAGGCACTGTTCTAAGCACTCTGCATGTATTAAATCAACTATTCTTCAAAGTAATCCTACAACTAAGACTATTATTACTACCATTTTACAGATGAGATAACGGAAAGATCAAACAACTTTCCCAGTGTCCTACAGCTAAAAATTGGTAGATCAGCATTTGAATGCAGACCTATTTCTACAGTCTGTGTTCTCAAGTTTTGCTTGAAAGATGACAATGGCAGAATTTAAATATATTCGTCATAAAATCATATAAATATTCCTGTACTCTCCTTAGACTTAAAAAAAAAAATCTATATAGCATCCCAATGGGCCAGCCCTAAATTTCTTAAGCCAAGCAACTTGCAAAAATGTTAGGCAGCTTCAAGGATAGAGCCTGGCAGATTTAGAGTGGAAACCTAAGTGGTATAGTTAATTTACAATGTTGTGTTAGTTTCTGGCAGACAGCAGTGATTCAGTTATATATACACACATATATATTTAGTTATATATATGTTCTTTTTCATGTTCTTTTCCATTATGAGTAACCACTATTATTCTCTCTAGCCTCATATATCATTATGACACCATCACGTTCAAAAATTGTAATGCAGGGCTTCCTAGGTGGCGCAGTGGTTAAGAATCCGCCTGCCAATGCAGAGGTCATGGGTTCGATCCCAGCTCCAGGAAGATCCCACATGCCACGGAGCAACTAAGCCTGTGTGCCAAAAAATAAAAAAAAAATAAATAAAATGAAAAAAAAAATTGTAATGCATATGATAAATTATTAAAACAAAAATATTACAAAATTTTTCATTTTACCATATAAACAGTTGTCAGTTTCATTATCTAAATTTCTAGAGAAATATAGGCCCCTAGAATATTCCTTAAGTTTTTCTTCCAAATTTTCAATGCTCAGATATTACAAAGAAAACCAAAACTGGAAGTATGCTAATCAATTTGTTCAGATCTCTCTTCAATTGAACTATATCTTTATCATGGCCAGAAAACATGTTCTAGGGAAATTAGTTGGATGGTTACTTGTACATGAATCTTTTTTTTTTAATAAATTTATTTATTTATTTATTGGCTGCGTTGGGTCTTCATTGCTGCACACGGGCTTTCTCTAGTTGCTGAGAGTGGGGGGCTACTCTTCATTGTGGTGTGTGGGCTCCTCATTGTAGTGGCTTCTCTTGCTGTGGAGCACGGGCCCTAGGCACGTGGGCTTCAATAATTGTGGCACATGGGCTCAGTAGTTGTGGCTCATGGGCTCTAGAGCGCAGGCTCAATAGTTGTGGCGCACGGGCTTAGTTGCTCCGTGCCATGTGGGATCTTCCTAGGGCAGGGCTCGAACCCCTGTCCCCTGCATTGGCAGGCTGATTCTTTACCACTGTGCCACCTAGGAAGTCCCATGAAGCTTTTTATTTACAAAATTTATGTGACACCTTTGCTTCTTCGCTCTAATTTCTTTATATTTTATTGAATGATGCCTTTGTTAAAAAGCTTTTGATTTAAAAAAACTGTTTTCTCTAAAATTAAAAAATTTGTTATATTCAAAAGTGAAACATAGCTAAGTAAGGTTTTTTTGTAAAGTTTTTGCTAATATTAGTAATAACAATGAACAATTTATACCAAATCATTGTGGCCAGTACAACTTTAAAATAAATTTCATTTTCCTGCAAAGTCCACAAACTGCTCTTTGCTCAAAATATATTAGTCTGTTTAACTTTTCTAATGCACCTTGTATCTTGTCTAAATTAAGTGCAATTACTACTATGACAAAATTTAGCAAGCCTTTTCCTCATGTGGTCAAGAGTGATTTTGTATATGCGTCATCAAGAATGTTCAATGTTTGGGCAGATCCAGAATGGTGTACATGATCTTTGATTTTTTCCAAAGAATATGACTGCTATTGACATGATTAAGTCTAACAGATTCAAACAAAGTTCAGAAGTGGTTTCATGAATGTGTCCAGATTTGGGGCTAAATTATGTCCTGCACAGTTTATTTTAGCAGGACCTTTATCATAGGCTTTTCCATGCACGGAGAGCATCACCATCATAGACTTACACCACTAGTGCCACATGGTACGTCTATTAACGTAGGATTTACTGATAGAGTACACACACAGTCCCCTGAACTCTCACTACCCCACAGCACAGGCCTGGCATAGGTGTTCTCAGCGCACCTTGGTCAAAGTCCCTGGCACCTGTCTGAAGCAAGGGATTAGTTGGCACAAACGCCACAAACAGAACTCAAGGAGAAAGGACTCTGCCCCCTGCGTGTATTACATATTTAACAACTGGACTAAGAGAGTGTAGGGGATATCTAATGTCTCCAAGAAACAAGAATATATCAAGGGATCTTGGGCCCAGGAAGAGTGCTAAGGAATATGCAAACCTAAGGCTGAGGTCTTATACCGAGGGCCTCGGGAAGAGCCTTAAAGAAGCTCTGCCTGTAGGAACACTGGCATCAGCGGCAGCCTAACTGTCCCGCTGCGGACAGGCTCAGTCCTCAGAGCCAGCCCTCTACTAACCTACCAGACGAGGGAAAGGAACAGGCCTCCAGGACCACCCAGACTGGTTTCTTGGCAGACTTTCCTTCAGCAATCTTTTGAATCAATGCTTAAAATTGAAAAATGTTTTTTCAGTTCTTTATTTAGTCCAAAAGTCTGTACTTTTTTATATCAGGTAATACTATTAGAACATTCCTTAATTTTCCACTTTTTTTTTTGTGGTGGTTCAAAGGTGTGTGTATGAAATTATTCAAAATGACTTTGGGGGGCTTCCTAGGTGGCGCAGTAGTTGAGAATCCGCCTGCCAATGCAGGGGACACGGGTTTGATCCCTGCTCCAGGAAGATCCCACACGCCATGGAGCAACTAAGCCCACGCGCCACAACTATTGAGCCTGTGCTTTAGAGCCCATGAGCCACAACTATTGGGCCTGTGTGCTGCAACTACTGAAGCTCATGCGCCTAGAGCCAGTGCTCTGCAACAAGAGAAGCCACGGCAATGAGGAGCCCACACACCGCAACGAAGAGTAGCCCACTCTCACCGCAACTAAAGAAAGCCTGCTCTCACTGCAACTAAAGGAAGCCCATGCACAGCAAAAAAAGACCCAACACAGCCAATAAAATAAATAAATAAATTTATTTTAAAAAAATGACTTTGGGGACTTCCCTTGTGGCGCAGTAGTTAAGAATCTGCCTGCCAATGTAGGGGACATGGGTTCGATCCCAGGTCCAGGAATATCCCACATGCCGCTCAGCAACTAAGTGTGTGTGGGGCTCAGTAGTTGTGGTGCAGGGCTCAGTAGTTGTGGCCCTAGAGCCCATGAGCCACAACTGCTGAGCCCATGTGCCACAACTACTGAAGCCCATGTGCCTAGAGCCTGTGCTATGCAACAAGAGAAGCCACTGTAATGAGAATCCTGTGCACCACAACGAAGTGTAGCCCCGGCTTGCCACAACTAGAGAAAGCCTGCTCACAGCAACAAAGACCCAACACAGTCAATAAATTAATTAATTAATTTTTTAAAAAAGCAAAAAAAGCATGATTTTGTACAACCTAGTTGAGGTTGGTAATACAAAGATTTGGGGCTTTTTATATATGTTTTCCTCTCTCACTTTGCTAACCATATTAATAATCTTATATTTAATTTTTCATCCTAGATAGTGACCATTGCCTGTCTTAAATATTTAACCATTCTAGCTTCAACATTCAAAATCATTTATTCTAAATCTAGAAATGTTCCACTGTTTTCTGTAAATGTTGTGCTGTTAAAATAATGTTACTTTAAGAGTATTACAATAACATCCTACATCAGTGTTTACTTGTGATGGTGAAGCTATTATCGTTTGCTGTTTATTTAGCCTTTTTTTTTCCAGTTCCAGGAATAGCATGTGTGCTTTTGTATGTGCCAGTGACATTTCTGCTCTTTGAATCGGGAACCTAAATATTTCCAGTCACAAATAGCTTGGTTAGCCAAAGCTGACCTTGCAAACTGGTTGTGAGATGCCTTACAGTATAACAAAATACATAGCCTTTAAGCTTAAAATATAAAATACAATTTCTACAGTTTTGAAATTTCAATTGAAAGCATTTTGGTGTAAAATGAATTACTAAATTTTCTGCTAAGCGAAAATAGAAAGAATTATAATCATCCAGTTGAAGCAGAAGAATGCGATTATCTAGGCTCATTATCCAGTATCATTGCTCATAGAAACACTGAAAAGCCTCAGGGTTTTTCTTGCTTATTTAACCTGCTGATTTCATGTATAATTCTCTATTCATTTGAATTGCTTTAGCTAGTTATTAAATCTTCATTAATAAAGAATGTGAAATTGCCGAGATTTCATTTGACCTGTTTAAGTTGTGAATCTGAAGAGAAGAATTTTCCTCCTAGCTTCACTGCATGGATCAGTTATCAAATCCCCATTACATAAAAAGTGGTAATCTCCTACTCAAGAACCTCATGTGGGTCATTCTCAACAGGAGTCTGTCTGCTTTTGTTGTTTCCAATTTTAAAAAATTCAAGCAGTCAAAGAAATTTAAGACTTTTTCTTTTCAGCTTCTTTTTTCTTTTTGAACTCCACTTTTGAATTTTCTGTATTTTTAATGACCTTGACTAATATTCATTCTCAATGATCCAGACTTAAAAATAATCTGTAATATATTGACTTTACACAACTTAAATGTATTTTCATTTTAAAAGTAAACTAAAATACATGCAAAAGTAAAAATTAAAATGAATTTCATGTACCTTTTTCTTTTTCTTTTTTGGCACACGGGCTTAGTTGCTCTGCAGCATGTGGGATCTTCCTGGAGCTCGGATCGAACCCATGACCTCTGCATTATCCGGTGGATTCCCAACCACTGCGCCACCTAGGAATCCCCACGTACCTTTTTCAAAAAAGTCTTTTTCTTCTAAAATATTCAAAAGTATTGGGACTTCCTAGGTGGCACAATGGTTAAGAACCCACCTGTGAATGCAGGGGACACGGGTTCGAGCCCTGCTCCAGGAAGATCCCATATGCCGTGGAGCAACTAAGCCCCTGTGCCACAACAATTGAGCCTGTGCTTTAGAGCCTGTGAGCAACAACCATTGAGCCTGTGTGCCTCAACTACTTAAGCCCACATGCCTAGAGCCTGTGCTCTGCAACAAGAGAAGCCACCTCAGTGAGGACCCGTGCACCACAATGAAGAGTAGACCCCACTCCCCACAACTAGACAAAGCCTGTGTGCATCAATAAAGACCCAATGCAGCCAATAAATAAATAAAAATTTTAAAAAATAAAATGAAATATTCAAAAGTATTTATTACATTAAAAGGCAATATATAAATTACAATTAATGGATATCAGAATATTCAGTCAAAAATGTTTAAATAAAGCTGAATTTTAAATTTAGTTTTCTAAAACTTTAAATCTTTTAACATCTTTTTATAAAAATAAAATTTCATAATTCTAGCATTGTGTCCATTTAGTTGCCAATGTCAAGAAGCAGTTTTCTATTTTACACGTCATGTCTAAACCACACATTTAGTAATAAGAATTGTTTGTTATCACAAATGTTCCTCAGCTGTTATATTTATCTGTTGCACACACAGTGCTAATGTATGAGGAACCACAAGTGGGAATACCAAGAGAGAAGTGAAGAGAGGGATGCTCAGCGCTACTGGAAAAGGACACTGCATTGCAAGAATGTATTGTGTTGTAGCTTGTGCGAGGAAGGATTTAAGTAATTAACTTGTTTTCTCCCTTACCTAAGCATTTTTTGCTACTCGGGTGCTCCCAGTCTTCCATGTCCATCTCCAAAGTTGGCCTCGGTACACCCTGTAGATCTTCACCATAGTCTAACTCAGTCCACCTTTTTATCTTATTTTATTTTATTTTTTGGCTGTGCCACACAATCTTAGTTCCCCTATTAGGGACTGTACCTGGGCCCTTAGCAGTGAAAGCACCAAGTCCTAATCACTGGACTGCCAGGCAATTCCCTCAGTGCCACCTTTTTAAAGGACATAGGACAAGATGTATGGATGCATTTCTCTGGAGCCTGAATATCATTAGTCATGAAAGAGGATGTGTAGGTTACAGGTCAGGCCCTGCCAGCCCTAAGTACCAAGTCAGTGACCAAGGTGCCCATATGTACTTTAAGAAATGCATTTTTTGTATCTATATGATATTTGAAGACTTCTAAAGTACAGGGTCCAGAGCACAGGCCACTCTTGCTCAGATCTAAGGTCCTGCCCCTATGTTGCTTGCTGTTCTTTGCTACAAACAAAACCATGATAAACTTTCTCATTTCTGTCTCCTTAAGGATCTGTGAAGAGTTTCTCTGGAATACATACTCAGGAGTTAGGGTTATAGTGTATAACACATTTTTAATTTCAGTGAGTACTGCTTTCTGGAACAGCTATACTAGTTTACACTCCTGCCTATAATACATAAAGGTATTTCCTATTTTTCTATGCAAATATATCATTTTTCAAAATTGAAATGGTATTGTCCTATACTTATTGCTTTACATTCTAAATTTTTTATTTGTTTTGTTTGATATTGATTCATTGGCTGGTTCCTTTAAGCAACATTGTCTAGCCAGTAACCACTCAATTAAATTAGCATCAGAGCCATATTTCCTGCATCCTTTATCCAGTTAATATATATGTTTATTCAGAGCACAAACTTCAGCAAACTACTAAAACTGTTCTAGGCATTGGGGGACCCAAAGACAAAAGGGGCATAATCCCCTACACTCAACAACCTAGGAGGCTGGAAGATGTAATGAGACACCTATTCCAAAGCCTTGTAAAAGTCAAGATTACTGTCATTTTCATTTCTTCTTTCACAAATTCATTAATCTTGTCAAAAGAAAGGAAGTTAGGTTAATCTGAAAATACACATCTCTAGCAAACTCTTACTTCTAATGATGTGTTGACTCTGGAGGAACACGTAAATGATACCTTAAATAATCCTTTCTTGAGTCTTGCCTAGGATCAAATCAGGTGTGGGTTCTCCACCTACTTCTGGAAAATTGCCTCTGTATTCACCAATATTCAATCTTGATTGCATTCCCCTTGACTTTTCAAAAGTCCAGTATGCTAGAGTATGCTGTCTGAGTATGCCAGACATAATTCACATAGTCTAGATGGTTGAAATTGTTCAGACCTCTGCACAACTTAGATACTCTCATTCTTCGAACCCACTTTGGTTTAACCTTTTTCAGTACAAAGAGCATTCTCCTTGACACAGAAGACAGACTCAGAGTTCTGTGCACTCTGTCACTTGTTCACATTACACAGTTGACCCCAAGTGTCACCTACAAGTAATGATTTTCTTTGTCATGGGCAGCAGAGTGACTAACAGCCACTGACAACTGCTTTGAGGAAAGATCTGTGCCCTTTCCAAACTAAGAAGGTGTATAGAAACTGTAGTTGCTTTCGCTCTTGATATAGTTGCCTGTAAAAACACGTCGAGAGAATCTATTTTCTGTGTATCTCAAATAAGATGAAGAAAGTTGTTGTGATTGAATGTTGCCATGAACTCACAGTTTCTACCCTTGGGAAAGTTGTAAAAGGAGGGCAAATCCCTCTCCCTGCTTCCTTAAACCTTTGCTGATAATAGCTCAGCTGTCCCTGTAGATGCCCATGCTGCGGGCTGTGGGCTGTGGGCAAAACCCATCAGGGACCACTTGCAGCCAGTTCCAGGCCCAAAGCTATGAAGACTATGAAAGCATCCTGCCTTCAGCAGGAATCTGAGTACTGATGGATAATGTCTAGATATTGCTTTGTTTTTTATTTTCTAAGAAATTAAGGGGACATGAACCCTGCTAATTAGTCTTTGTTGCTTCCATCCTTTAGTCCGTCTCACTGCAATCGAGAGAATTGAGATGTGTTCCTGCCCAAGAGGGCAGGCAAACACAGTTTGGATAGTTTTTAAAACTCCGTTAGGAAATATTAAAGCAAGTCAGAGTTACTAATTGTTTCAAAACTGTATGTTTTTTCCATCCTTTATATAACTTTTATATTTTAGATAAAATATAGCCTTATTTTGATACCATAGATAAACCTCACCACTAAAAATCTGTGCTGTAGGACTTCCCTGGCGGTACAGTGGTTAAGACTCCGCCCTTCCACTGCAGGAGGCATGGGTTTGATCCCTGGTGGGGGAATTTCCGCATGCTGCGGGGTGCGGCCATAAAAAAAAGAAAGAAAAGGGAAAAAAACTCTTCTATATATTGTATGATTCCATTTATATGAAATGCCCAGGTAGGCACACCTATAGAGAGAGAAAGTAGATTAATGATTGTTAAGAGAATGAAGGGAAGGGAGAATGGGATGTGACTACTAAATGGGTGGCTTCTTTTTGGGGTGATAAGAATATTCTGGAATCAGATAGTAATGATGGTTGTATAACTTTGTAAATATACTAAAACCCACTGAATCGTGCACTTTAAACTAGTTTAAACGCTTACTTTTAAGTTATGTGAACTTTCTCTCAATGAAAAAAAGTTTTTTTAATCTTTTTTCTGCTCTAATAAATTAGTATTGTCAAGCGTAAGGGAAAATATAAAGCAACAACTTATATAAAGCTGCAGGAGACTAATGTTAATAAAAGATGAGTTGACCAAAAGAAAAAAAAAATAGGGAAATGTGTGTGTTTGGGGTACCCACGTGCAGCGGAGACCCCAGTAGCCCGGATCCCTGACGTTGGTTTTCCAACACGCTCATACTGCCACCTGGTGGCTCTGAATCTCCAAATCATGTTGGGTCCCCCATTTACGACTGACCGCCTTCCCCTACCTATTCTTCCCTCCAAGCTTGCCCTCTTCTGGTAGTAAAGGATATGTAAAATAAATTCCTTAATAAGATTGGAAAATCCAGGTGGGTCAGTATATTAAGCAGCTAAGTTGCTCCCAAATAGCTGAGCAACTGTGCAGCGTTGGTGGTATAGTGGTGAGCATAGCTGCCTTCCAAATAGCTGAGCAACATGCTAACGCAGAGAACAGCGGGGGTAGAATTTCAGGCACACCCCATTTGTTACATCAAATACATATGTATTGAGCCTGCTTTGCACGAGGCATTGTTCCAGTCTCCAGGAATATAGCAGAGAATAAAACCAACGAAAATGTGTGTCTCTGTGGAGTTTATATTCGCATGGAGTAGGGCAGGACAATAAAATTTAATGAACTAGAATTACACATATCAACCTGAATACGTCTCATAAACATAATGTTGTGGGGGAAACGTTTTATCAGAAAACATACTCTATTAAACCAGTTTTACACAGCTTTGAAATGTGCAAAACAACATATTTATTGCTGAAGGTAGACTGCATGAATAAGCAAGGAGTATCTGTTTCCACACCTAGGAAGAGGAAGAGCACTCATCTTTAGCATTTGCGGATTTCCAGAATATAACCAGCTCACAATATCCCTGACCTGTTAACCATCAGCCCTTGTGAAGCGATATGAGCAGGCTCCGGCACACACTGTGGGTGAGCTGGCCCCGTCCAGGGGACCTGTTGGTTCATTGCCAGTGACGGGGAGGGAAGAATCATAGCTGGCAGGATGGGTGAGTAGATGGGGTAGTGGGAGCTTACGAAAAATTCGGATTTTTCTAGGATATAGGAAGTGAGTAAATTTAAGAGAGAAAAGTATTGAAATGAAGAAGGAAAGAGGCAGGAGGGATCAAGATAGTGACATGAGAGTTTCCTGAACTTGCACGCTCCACGGATGCATCGCATTTACAGCGACACAGGGAGCAACTCCTTAGAAACTAGCTGAGTGACTCCCACACATCAGACAAATGAGAAAATACTCACATCAAAATGGGTAGGAAAGCCTTAGACACTCTCACACTATAAACCCTGACCCTGGCACGCACCACACAATTGGGGGGAACCCCCAGTTCCATTTCATTAAGAACTGTTCTCCCTGAGGAGAACCAGCTCTCTCTGAGGAGCCAAAGGTTTGGATCACACATCTAGTGTCTCAACTTTTAAGGCTTCTACGGAAGGGATAGGCCCCCAAATCACCTACCCCTGAGAGTCAATGGGGATTGCATTCACAAGAGCCGCAGCACTACGGCAGACATAGAGGCTGTTTTTAAACAGGTGCAGAAGACTCCTCCCCACCTCCCCACTCCCCTGCAGCTGTACACCTGGGCTCAGCACAGAGGGAACAGGCAAAGATGCCCATCTCCCAGTTTCTTCCTGGAAGGGGTTTCAGTCCACCCGTTCCCAGCTGCTGTCTGAGGGTCCAGATTCCAATTAGCCTGCATCTAGGTGCTGTGATCCTTCCCTTTGGGACACTGTCAGGTCTTGACACACCCTCAACTATTGGGAGCCACTAAGAACAAAAATGGCAGACTGGACAATCACAAAGCTTTGAGAAGCAACCAGGAGCTCGGGCCAGGCTGACTGGACACACATAGGATTAAAGTGGGAGGATGGAAATAGGTATCGCCTGAAAATAGAAGCCAAAAGCAAACATGGTCAGCTGTACTTGGATCAGACAAAACAGACTAAGCCAAAAACTATAAAAAAGAGCTGAGGAAGGTCACTGTATAATAAAGGGGTCGATCCTTCAAAAAGATACAAAAGCTGAAAATATGTACGCATGCAACATCAGAGCGCCTAAATACATAAAGCAGACATTAACAGACCTGAAGGGAAAAATAGACATCAACACAATAATATTAGGAGGGACTTTCCTGGTGGTGCAGTGGTTAAGAATCTGCCTACCAATGCTGGGGACACAGGTTCGATCCCTGGGCCAGGAAGATCCCACATGGCGAAGAGCCACTAGGCCCGTGAGCCACAACTATTGAGCCTGTGCTCTAGAGACCTGGAGCCACAGCTACAGAGCCTGAGCACTGCAACTACTAAAGCCCACATGCCTAGAGCCTGTGTTCGGCAAAAGAGCAGGCACCGCAATGAGAAGCCCACGCACAGCAACAAAGAGTAGCCTCTGCTGGCTGCAACTAGAGAAAGCACATGCACAGCAAGGAAGACCCAGCACAACCAATAAATAAATAAATAAAATAATGTTGGGAGACTTCAATACTCCACCTTCAACAATGGATAGTTAATTCAGACAGAAAACCAATAAGTAAATATTGGACTTAAACCACAAGTTTGTTCCTGCAAAGTAGCAGCAAACGAACACCAGCAGACGTGGACCCCTCCCAGACACAATTACCCACCAGGGAGAGCCAGTCATTCGGCATTGGAGAGAACAGACCTTCCCTGCGGTCATTTGTAAGCACAATTCTACTATCCTGTCCGTGATGCCAATTGTTATGATTTTATTGTCAGCATTTGTTACACAGAGCCCTGGTGAGCTGTGATACAACAAAAGAAAAATTGAGGTAGAGAAGTTTATTACTCACAGGTCTTTGGGAGGCCATTTGTTTTCTGCTTCTTTGCGTCGTAGCACACTCCCTACGCAGAAGGAACGCACTCCAAAAAAAAGCAACCAGAGCTTCCCAAACCTCAAAGCAATGCTCGCTAGAGCTGGTTTGAAGTGCCTCAGATGTGTTTTCCTTCTGTCAGCGCCCTACAGAGGGCCTTTGCCCTACAGTGGGTAAATTTCCCCAGCAGGTGTTAGATTTAGGGTATATTTCCTGACTGTATGCATAAGACCCAGCTACTATTAGGAGAACTGGCTACAATTTTCACAAGTTTGCATTGTATGAATGGCAACTCCTGTCCAACTGTGAGCTCCTCAAGGTGGGGAGCGGTGGCTTTAGAAGGAGGAGAAGGAGACTCCCCTTTCCTGAGAACCCGTGTTTATGGACGGTCCCAGGACTGTGAGCTTTAACCAGTACGACAGAGGCACCCTTGCTGGACAAGTCAGGGCTCCTTGCAAAGGCAAGTGCAGCGGGGGCCAAGGTCCCTCTGTCGCTGCATACCTTGCTATTGTCACACTTCATCCTCTGACCCTAGGGGATATTGTGGGGCTCACCTCTGGTGTGTGGTAGCACAAGATCTAATGGTCTGCTGTAAACGTGCCTGGCTCTAATAGACAGCAGAGTCTAAATCAGAGTACCTCTGGGTAACCCTTCTAAATTTCCCAAGCGAACCTCACACAGGCTACAAGGCATAGCAGGTAAAACTATAAAGGGTACAAATTAAGCTGGGTGTGCCTGCTGGCACCATGTTTCTCAGACAGTTAGTGGTGGTTGCCCCCTGGCTCTCTCTTTTCCTGGTACAGGTATGGATGCCCTCACTCGGGGACACAAATGCAAACTGCTGGCCTTTCTTGTGGGAGCTGCCAAATGGGGACCCGTCCAGCTGCCTCCTCCGGTGAAAACAGTAAACACACGACAACATTGGCTGAGGCAAGGTGCAGAGGGCCTTCGGCGATCATGAGAGATACGCTTGACGCCGCGGTCACGAGGCCCACCGTCTCACTCTTGGATACATAGCCATATTCGGCCAGTGTTAAAACGGCCACCAAGGAAAGATTAACGATTGACTACCGAAAGTTAAGTGCACAGATTCCCACCACGAAGGCTCTCATTGCCAATATTACAGAGCTGATATATAACATCTAAAGGGCTCAGGGCCCCTATTTTGCGGTCCTAGGTTTAGACAACATGTTTCACCCGGTCCCACAACCTAAATTTGCTTTCAATTTCAGGGCACCGAGGAGACCTTCAGTCAGCTGCCCATGGATATCTGAATAGCTCCTCCATTGCACATAATCTATGCAGACAAGATCTCCAGTCACTCAAACCAAACCACTGCTGCCTTGACATCCTATAGATGACGTTCTACTATAGGGGCCCTCTGAGGATGCAGTCTCCGAAGACTTACACCTAGTGACACAACATCTACAACAGAGAGGATGGGCCATTGCCCCACATAAAATCCAAGGGCTGACCACTTCTGTCACGTTCCCTCATGATTAAGCCTCCCACTACCTACGGCAGGCACAGCACATAAGGGTTCTCTTCACCTTTGGGAGACAACCCATTCCACACCTGTCTACTCTACGTAGGCCTGTTTGTGCTGTCTCATGGAAATCGGCTTTTTCCTGTTGGGGAGAACCTCACCAGACGGCGTTATGGCTGGTCCAGCTGGGCACCCAGCAGGCCCTGCCCTCCGTCCCTCTAGGCTCAGACTGCCAAGTCGAACCACGGTCAACACCTCATTACACCTCACGGAGTCTCTAGACGAAGTACACCTCTACCTAGCTGTCCGTGGGGCTCTGGACCAAACAGCAGCTGGTTATGTAACACTCTGGCACCAAATTGTGGAAGCCTCCTGGACCCTTTCAGAGACAGAGGCGTTAAGGGGCTCACAGCTTTATACACAAGTCTCCATGCTGCCTTGGGTTGGGGATTCAACAGAAAAGATGCTCAGCGTGGCCATCGAAGCCTCATGAAACAGTTAAACCTGATGTCAAGGGCATTTCCAAATCACAGGAGGGTGTGGCTTCCCCCACGCTTGGTCCCTTGCCCACTGACACTGAGGTGCAGCTACTGGCACCCTCACTGCCGGCCTAACATTTTGGGGAGCCCCTTGGGATGGACCTATGTGACATGGGAAGGGAGTGGGTGATCTTCACTGACGGCAGCACCCCTGATGTACACAATGCAGCTGCTACAAGGCCACAGCACGTCATCCTGCTAGCGGCATCTCACCAGTCCAAAAGGGCTCTCCTCGCTCAGCCCGACAGTGTCTGACTCTACAACGGGCCATAAAAATGAGACTCCCAAGGGCACACACTTAACTGACTCCTGGATGGTATCCAATAGGCTCACTGTCTGGTCTGGACAACGGCAAGGGGATAATGTCATGATTCCAGGAAATCCTATCTGGGTGCCTCTTCTGGGAAAGAGATAGCCATGCTGAATATGGTCAGTCATGTCTCGGCCCACACAAGCCAGCAAAAGCCAGAAGCAAATTACAACACTGCCAACTCCTTATCCAAATTACACACCTGTTCCAGGGCCCCCAGTGAGCCACCTCCCAAAATGCCAGACATAGCCCTGCACACCGCACAACAATTCCTCTAGAGATGTCATACCCCCTCACAGAGGAGCGACACCATTCACGGATGGGCATATACAGCTGACCCTAGAATAATGCGGGGCTGGGCTGCTGACCCCCACAAAGTCAAAAATCCCCCTGTAACTTTACAGTCAGCCCTCCGCATCTGCAGATTCAAACAGCCGTGGATGTAGTACTGTATTGACTGAAAAAAAATCCATGCCTAAGAAGATCCACACAGTTCAAACCCGGTTGTTCATCATCCCCTCACCCCAGCTCTAGCCAAAGTGCTGGTTCATACGTGCCTCCTCTGCTCCCAAACAAAACTCTGGAAGGCTCTGACGTGGGGCTATGAACCCCTGGGCGACAGACCTACGCGCGAAGGCAAATTGATGTGATCAGACTGCTGCTGCCCTCTGCTGGAATCATAAGTACAGGACCATCATCATCCCCACTTTCACAGGACTCCTGCTGGTGGCTTCCTATCAGGTAATCTTAACCAGGTATGTGCTCGTCCCCTTTGGCCCGCTAGACATCATAAATTCAGATCAAGGTACCCGTTTCACCTCCCAGGTTGTTCAGTCCTGGGCTCTAGAACATGGGACCTTGGGGGATTTCCACCTGCCTTACTGGCCTCCACAGGCTGCAGTTACTAAGAGGCACATGACCTACTCAAAGACGTGCTCCTCAAGCTTTTTAACACGTGCTTCCCCAATTGGCCAGAAATTTTACCCGATGCTCTAATATTGCTTAATTCCCAGCCCCAAGGTCTCCAACCGGCTCCCCCTCGCCACGCCCCCCACATCAACTACCAGTCATCTCCAAAGACTTCCCTGCAAGTACTTACAGGGAACTCCCTCTCCTGTGACATCAGAGAGGATGTCGTTCACATGCATTCACCAGATGAATGCTCCCCTGACCATTTTAATGCTTCAATCGTCTCACCATCTTTCACATGCTGGTGCCCCCAACTGAGGGCAGAATTGTGCAATATGACCCAAGGGGACACACCCCCTACCAAATTGCATGGAGACCACGATTATACAGATTTTATTGGCCCAGACAATGGTCTGTAACCAACCTGGAAGCTAAGGCCATAGGCTTTGCCTCACTATTTCAGTTATACAGGCTGATTAATTAAACCAAATTCATCAAAAATTTTGCAGAAGATTGAAATGATCGCTCCAGGATCCACTAGCAGAAATGTGTGAATCTCAGAGAGAGGAAAAGACATCCTCTACCTAGTGGATGCCAGTCACACTTGGAAATGAAATCCAAGCAAAAACCCTGGCAAAAATCCATGTCAGTACATTCAGGGCAGGTCCCTACCCCACCTTAAAGGAAGAGGTAAACAACTCTTGTTTCAAAGCAAGTACCGGCCTTTGGTCAGTATGCAGATTGCTCACCCGAAGGAGGCCCTGCAAACTAGACAAATGCAAATACTCTCCTTTGTTGTGGCTATTACTCTTATTGCCTACAGCCTGGGTAATAGGGTTGCTAGTAGACCCATTGGTCCTAATTCTGTCTCGGCAGATGTGCAGAAGCAAAATCAGCTAGGTGCACAACAGCATCACAGGAAGGCTGAGGGCCAGATGCTGGCAGGCCCTGTCAAAAGGGCTACAGGGAGTGAGCCACCAGCTGTGGATTCTGACCTAGAGCTCACCTCCCTCTATATTAAATGGTACCAACAGAAGCAATGCTTTGAATCACTCCCTCATTATACTATGCTGCAAATTATACCCCAGGTAGAATGGCCCTCCCAGTGTAGCCAAAGCAAACAAATCATAGGGCAGATTTGTACCATAATGAGCTTACTACAGTTTTAATGGGGTGATCTCTGGATTGTAAAGCTGCTATGCACAAAATGTCCCTACAGTTAACCTATCAATGTGCCCAGACTACATATAAATTGTGAACGGAAATCCTACTAAGCTTAGTCATGGAACTCACATGCTGCTTTACAAGGTGCACCCCCGATAGAGATCACTGAGATCCCTCTCAACCAGCAGTAGAGTCCATTCTTGCAGTTTCATCCTGAGGCAGGCCTCTAGCATATGTACTCAGAATTTAACTCCAAGGACTTCCCTGGTGGTGCAGTGGTTTAGAATCTGCCTGCCAATGCAGGGGACATGGGTTCAATCCCTAGCCCGGGAAGATCCTACATGCTACAGAGCAACTAAGCCAGTGTGCCACAACTACTGAGCCTGTGTGCCACAACTACTGAAGCCCATGCACCTAGAGGCTGTGCTCTGCAACAGGAGAAGCCACATCAATGAGAAGCCCACGCACTGCAACGAAGAGAAGCCCCTGCTCACTGCAACTAGAGAAACCCCGCGCGCAGCAACGAAGACCCAATGCAGCCCAAAAATATACATAAATAAATTTATTTTTTAAAAAAAGAATTTAACCCCAGCCAGCCACTCCTACCCTTCCTGAATCTCTACCTGGCAAGGCAATCCTTCCTTAAGCTGGCCTTTGCCAACCCCAAGCACACCAACCCCTCAGACAACATGGCCCCAGCCCTCGAGCTCACTGTTGGAGATGACTGCATCTCAGATGGTGACACCACAACCCAAGGGAAAGTCGAGAAAGGCAATGCACTCCAACCCTGCTGGACACTGGGATGTTCCCCTTCCAGATCGCCTCCATGCCAGGAGGGAAATTACTATGGTGACTGTTAACCTCCAGGCTGAGTTGCAAAAATATTTTCAGTTGATCAAGGCTGAAGAGCCTATAGAATACTATATCTCCAAAATAGCTAATTGCTGGCCTCGTGAACCTTGCCTCTGTATCAGAATGCTTGCAAAACTGTAATTCCCCCTAGCAGCGCTAGACATCATTTCACCTTTGTGGTAAGCCAAACTATGTATTCTAAACCACAGTAGCCACAATAAGGCACTTGGACACAACACCTCCAGTTTGACCTGCTTAGCTCCCACGGTTAGGGACCTCTTGCGGCTGTGTTCACTGCTCAGTGTACCAGGTTATAGCTTTTGCTTTCCACACAATGCATCCGTGACAGACCGTTTCTCCTGTTTTTCCCACCACAACCACCAGCACCTCCTCCACACTCGAAATGGCTACCTCCACTCCTCTCCACATCTTATCCATAAGCCCCTCCCACTGCATGCCACAACCCTGCCCCGCATCACAACCAAGCGGGCCAGGTCTGACATGACTATATTCACACAGACCTCCAAGACAGCAGCCCAGGTCTTGTCAGTAAAATGAAGTTGGAGGTGTCACCACACAGGGTCATACCTACAGCCCATGTAGAGCCATCTATCCTGCAGTTCTTTCTAGAGATCAGCCCCTTGGGCTAATTCCCTCTAAAACACCACAAGCCTCCTTTAGGCTAAACCAAACTCCTAATCTAGACCCCCAAACAGGGTACCCTGTGGGTCAGCATCAAAATAATTAACCCTCCACAGTGATACTTTCTACCAACTCCACTAGAATGCAAAAGACTGGACACCTCACCCTGTATACTCACTGCCCCTTAGTGATAAATAATATCTCATTCAAATTTTACTGTGGACCTAACTCAGGAGGCCAGTATCAAGTCCACTTGACTCTGCCTCCTCTGCAAGCAATCTGCAGGGGTGACCTTTATTACACAACGTTGTCACCTTTAACCCTCTGGCTCACATACCAAGAGAGCCCTTCTTTATCCCTATCCTTTTGGAGCTGGCTATCATCAGGCATAGGAACAGGTGCTTCTACCCTAGCCCAGCAAGATCAAATATTAAAAACCACCCAGCAACTATGTCACCCTAACCAACCACAGGCAGACGCTACCTCATACTCTGAGTCTGAGGCAGCAACAGTATGACTCAGTAGCACAATAGGTGATGGATACTCGACGGGTGTTAGATTTCCTATTGACAGAACAGGTGGTGGGGTCTGTTCTTCACAAGGCACCTCTTCCTGCAGGAACATTAACATCTCAGGACAGGTACAGGCCAACCTCCACAAGCTATGTCAAGGTTTAGAGACCACACATCATAAAATTAAAATATTTCAACAAATTCCCACCCTCCTCGAGGTCCCTGATTTGTACTCATGGCTCTCTCCATCCACCTGTGCACAACAGCTAGACTGAATTTCAAACAGTAGCAAGTTTATTCATCATAGGCTTCATCATTGTTGCCCTGGTTAAATGTGCTTTCTGATGGCTTCTGGAAACAATCCTGTGTCCTTTAACATATCCGCCACACAGGGGATTGTATTCCTGATGTTGAGGCATCACGGGATGGATCGTTTAGAGTTTAGCTAAGCAACTCCCCGGTATTGCTGCCGTGGCATCCATTTGGTTTGGCCACATGACCTGCAGGTGGTTCACACTGACACAAACCCCTCATTCAGATGCATGCCCTAGTAAACAACCCATGGAGTCACAAAAGTAAATTCCTGACATGACTCCTCTAACAGCCCTATGATAAACAGTTTCCCCTGAGTCCCAGGGCCTTCTACCTTAGATGAGACCTGATAAAGTTGATCAAAATTCCACACATTTTTCTTTTAATTGACCAAACCAGCCTTAACCCAAGAACCCCAAAGCACATCACCTTTAGACCCTAATAAAGGTATGTCCCCCAGGTCCTGTCATTCTCTCTACCTACATCCTGCCCTTGATCTCTCCATATGGCCTTGTGAGGCGTGTCCTGCTGTGTACTTTCTCCAGGACCTGAGAATAATAATCTTCTCTGTTTCTCTTGTGGTCTTTTATTGAACCATATGCCACCCTGCGGCTCTACTCAACAAAAGTAGATTTAGCAAAATCATAACAAAGCTGCTGCACAGCAAAAGAAACCATCAACAGAATGAAAAGGCATCTAAGGAATGGGAAAAAATATTTGCAAACCATGTGTCTGATAAGGGATTAACATCCACAATATACAAGGAATTCAGGGAAAAACAAACAACCCAATTTAAAAATGGGCAAAGGACCTGAACAGACATTCTCCCAAAGACTTACAAATGGCCAACAGGTACATGGTGAGATGCTCAATATTACCAATTGTCAGGGTAATGCAAATCAAAACTGGGATGAGATATCACCCCACAGACGTAAGGATGGCATTATCAAAAAGACAAGAGATAACAAGTGTTGGCAAGACTAAGGGAAAAAGGAACCCTTATACATTATTGGTGATGTAAACTGGCACAGCTACTATGGAAAACAGTATGGAATGTCCTCAAAAAATTAAAAATAGAACTATCATATGATCTAGCGATTCCATTTCTGGGTCTATATTCCATGTTCATTTCAGCATTAGTCACAGTAGTCAAGGTATGAAAACAACCTAAGTATCCACTGACAGATGAATGGATAAAGAAAATGTGGTATATATATACAATAGAATATTATTCAGCCTTTAAAATGAAGGAAATAGGGCCTTCCCTGATGGCACAGTGGTTAAAAATTTTTCTGCCAATGCAGGGGACACAGGTTGGATCCCTTATCTGGGAAGATCCCACATACCACAGAGCAACAATTGAGCCTGCGCTCTAGAGCCCAAGAGCCACAACTATTGAACTCACGTGCCACAACTACTGAAGCCCATGCGCCTAAAGCCCGTGCTCCACAAGAGAAGCCACTGCAATGAGAAGCCTGCACACCACAACTAAGTGTATCCCCTGCTTGCCACAATTAGGGAAAAGCCTGCGTGCAGCAATGAAGACCCAACACAGCCAATACATAAATAAATAATTTTATTTAAAAAAAAGGAAATCATGCAATTTGCAACGATATGGATAAACCTTGAGGTTATCATGTTATGTGAAATAAGCCAAAGACAATACCGCACAGTATAACTTACATGTGGAATTGAAAAAAAAAAGGAAAGTCAAACTCACAAAAACAGAGAGTAGAATGGTGGTTGACAGGGGCTGGGAGGTGGGGAAATAGGAAGAGACTGATAAAAGGTACAGGCTTTCAGTTATGAGATTAGTATGATCTAAAGATCCAATGCATAAGATGGTGACTATGGTTGATGATACTATTGTATTTTATAGTTGAATTTTGCTAAGAGAGTAGAACTTAAGTGTTCTCACCAATGGAAAAAAAAAGTAAATATATGAGGTGATGGATGTGATTACTTGGTGGGGATCCTTTCACAATGTATATGTATATCAAATCATGTTGTACACTTTTAATACGTTACAATTTTATTTGTCAATCATACCTTAATGGAATTCCCTTGTGGTGCAGTGGTTAAGAAGCCGCCTGCCAATGCAGGGGACACAGGTTCGATCCCTGGTCTGGGAAGATCCCACATGCCGAGGAGCAACTAACCCCGTGTGCCACAACTACTAAGCCTGCATGCCACAACTACTGAAGCCCACACCCCTAGATCCCCTGCTCTGCAACAAGAGAAGCCACCACAATGAGAAGCCCGCACACCACAACGAAGAGTAGCCCCCACTCCCTGCAACTAGAGAAAGCCTGTGCACAACAATGAAGACCCAATACAGCCAAAAATAAATTTAGAAAATATAATAGAAAAAAACCCTTTTAAAAAAAAATCATACCTCAATAAAGCCAAAAAAAAAAAAAAAAAAAAAAAAGAAAGGAAAGAAAGAAAATAATTGTCTAAAAGAGGAAAGAGATTAGGGAAATGTATTGCTGGGTAGCATTAAGGGCCCACTTGAGGTTAGTGGTCATAAACTTGAAGAGAGAATGGTTAACATAATTGAATGCTTTTGTTTAGCCACATTCAGCTGCATAGTGTAGGCTCTGGGCAGATGCATAATTGGATTTTACCAGGGACAAGTACAAGTTGTGAGGATCAGTAGATTGATTGTCCTACTCAGATCAAAGGTTTGTGGAAATCAGACTACTGGAGGGAATGGGCTAAACTGGTAGGAGGTAGTGGTCAGAAAATGGACTGCTTGAATTGAAATGGTGGAGACGTTGCAACTAAAGCCAATGACAAACAATGGTAAGTGAGCAAGTCACTGAGGTAGGGTGGAGAGTAAGATTCCTGCAGGAGAGGAATACAAGAAACTGAGAGTCTAGAATGTTGGATGGATAGAGAAATCACCAAGATTTAAGACAGTTGCAACATTGAAGAGAATGACAGCAAAAGAGGAGTTCAAATCAGTAGATGATTGCAGTAAAGAGAGGAAGTGAGTGTCAAGCCCAATAAGAAATTCACAACTAAAACTTTTCTTAAGGATTTAGGGATGGAGGATGGGGGGGATTGTTTGAAAGCAGTGATAAGATAAAATACTTCCAAGCTCTGTTACAAGAAAACACAGACACTATTTGAGAAGGCTGCAGGGGAAGCAGTTCCTCCAAGACAGAGTTAGGGGATCTCAATCCGAGCCCTACTGATGTTTGAGGCCTGAAGATTGTTTGTTGTGGGAGGCTGTCCTGTGCTTTGTAGATCTTTAGCAGCATCCCTGGCTTCTAACCACTAGTTGCTAGTAGCATCACCTCTAGTGACAACCAAAAATATCTCCAGGCATCACAAAATGTCCTCAGAGAGTGGGACAAAATTACCCCCATTGAGAACCACTGAACTAGAACAAGAAGGTACAGGAAATATTCAAAAAAGAGATTTAAAACATGGCAGGGGGAGGTTGCAGGTGATTAACCATGAGCCCCAGAAAGCAAAGTGGAAAAGGTAGGGATACATTGAAGCTGACAGCTCTTCTGTGCACCAGTCAAACCATACGACTGGCAGCTGACATATCACGGTTGGTCTTATCAAGGTGTTTAAAGATGCAGTGAATTTCCTCTGTTTTCTGCAGAGGTGTCTCTCTGCTCCTGAAGTTGCTCTCTTTGATATCATCATTGCCTAATGAAGGCTAGTGACAGGGACAATAAATTAACAGACCTTGCTATTCCTGCAGCTGGTAAGACTTAAGCTCTACATCAATGCAGGTCCAACTGCCAGTGATAAATTCTATGGTGCACTGAGGTCAAAATATCCAAACAAGAATGTCATCAAGGAAAGTTCTGAAAACTGGAAAAGATGCTATAAATTGAAATTAAGTTTAATCTGATTATCCTGTAAAAATAATGTTAGTGGTTTAAAATATTTTTTGAATAATCAATATATTCACATGGTTCAAAATTAAGAAGGTATTGAAAGGTTTATAGTAAAAGGACTCCCTTCACCTAAGTCTTTCAGTTCCCCTCCCTCAGGGAAAGAATGATATCAGGGTTTTTTATATCCTTTCAGAGATACTTTGTGTGTATTCAAGCCAATATAGATACCGAATAGATTTTTTTAATGTGTTATATTCTTAGACATGACCACACCACTATCATATTCAAACAACTATAAATGATATTGTTATATACAGCATAGTTTAAAATTCATAATTTATATATCTGTATTAAGTTTATATAACCAATTACATATCATTTAATAGATTACATAGCATAGTAATTTTTTAAGCACTTTATTGGAATATAATTGCTTTACACTCTTGTACCAGTTTTTGAGATACATCCAAGTGAATCAGCTGTATTTACACATATATCCCCATATCCCCTCCCTCCCATGACTCCCTCCCACCCTCTCTGTCTTGGCCCTCTAATGTGGGAAGACATTCAGAAGTCTTTCTGAAACCTTGTAAATGTTACTAAAAGTAATTAAAGTATGTGGGCCGAGTGACTGGATGCAGGATGTCCTGCTTGAGCAGTGGAGGCGCTAAGGGTGCTGGGCGTGGAGACCATGGGGGCATAGGCTACCGTGGAAACAGAACATTGACCCTCTCTGGGGGCGCAGCCCCCTTCTCTCTTGCACACCTCATATCACCCTGTTTGGCCCCGGAGGATGGCTGGTTAGCCAGAGACGGGTAAGATTCCTCAAGGGAGGAACAACCTAAGACAGGCACAGTCGCAGAGGGGCCAACAGGGGTGGGGCACAGACCCCTTAATCCATCTAAGAGAGGTCTCCTGCCCCCAGGGCTGCTTTGCTCTCCACGCCCAGCTCAAATCCACGCCCAGCTCAAATCCACGCCCAGCTCAAATCCACACCCAGCTCAAATCCACACCCAGCTCAAATCGGACCCAGGAGGCAAACAAAGATCATTGCCCCAGTCATGTGAGGCCTTTGTTTGTTTACTTCAAAGATAACCTTGTTTGTGGGACTAAAGTGGGAGCATGAGACCCTTAGGCTATGCCAAGAACTCAATAAAAGCAACATGGGATGAATCAGCAACGCTCTTGATCCTAGAGGTATTGAGCCCCCGGGTCCCATCTTTCTTTTCAGTCTGTGTCTGTGTTTTCTTCAGTCTGTGTCTGTGTTTTCTTCAAGCTTGCGGCACCCGTCACTCACCTCGAGTCGCCAAGCTGGTCTCGGCACTCTAAAGCATCACCCATCATCGAGTTGATCTCCCTTTGTTATACAGCAACTTCCCACTAGCTATCTATTTTACAGTGGGTAGTGTATCTATGTATATGCTACTCTCTCACTTCATCCCAGCTTCCCCTTCGCCCCACATCCCCCACCCCAGCCCCATGTCCTCAAGCCTATTCTCTACATCTGCATCTCCACTCTTACCTGTCACTGGGTTCATCACTACCATTTCTTCATATTCCATATATATGAGTTAGCATACAGTATTTGTTTTTCTCTTTCTGGCTTACTTCACTCTGTATGACAGACTCTAGGTCTATCCACCTCATGACATGTAGTTCAGTTTCATTCCTTTTTATGGCTGAGTATATTTCCATTGTATATATGTGCCACATCTTCTTTATCCATTCATCTGTTGATGGGCATCTAGGTTGTTTCCATGTCCTGGCTATCATAAATAGTGCTGCAATGAACATTATGCTACTTGTTTCTTTTTGGATTATGGCTTTCTCTGGGTATGTGCCCAGGAGTGGGATTACTGGGTCATATGGTAGTTCCATTTTTAGTTTTTTAAGGAACCTCCAAACTGTTTTCCATAGTGGCTGTACCAGCTTACGTTCCCACCAACAGTGCAGGAGAGTTCCCTTTCCTCCCCACCCTCTCCAACATTTATTGTTTCTAGATTTTTTGATGATGGCCATTCTGACCGGTGTGAGGTGATACCTCATTGTGGCTTTGACTTGCATTTCTCTAATGATTAGTGATGGTGAGCATCTTTTCATGTGTTTGTTGGCCATCTGTAGGTCTTCTTTGGAGAAATGTCTATTTAGGTCTTCCCCCCATTTGTGGATTGGGTTATTTGCTTTTTTGGTATTAAGCTGCATGAGCTGCTTGTATATTTTGGAGATTAATCCTTTGTCCGTTGCTTCGTTGGCAAGTATTTTCTCCCATTCTGAGGGTTGTCTTCTTGTCTTGTTTATGGTTTCTTTTGCTGTGCAAAAGCTTTTAAGTTTCATTAGGTCCCATGTGTTTATTTTTTATTTTATTTCCCTTATTCTAGGAGGTGGGTCAAAAAGGATCTTGCTTTGATGGATGTCATAGACTGTTTTGCCTCTGTTTTCCTCTACGAGTTTTATAGTGTCTGGCCTTACATTTAGGTCTTTAATCCATTTTGAGTTTATTTTTGTGTGTGGTGTTAGGAAGTGTTCTGATTTCATTCTTTTACATGTAGCTGTCCAATTTTCCCAGCACCACTTATCAAAGAGGCTTTTTTCCATTGTATTTTCTTACCTCCTTTGTCAAAGATAAGCTGCCCATATGTGCTTGGGTTTACCTCTGAGTTCTCTATTCTGTTCCATTGATCTACCTTTCTATTTTTGTGCCACTACCATACTGTCTTGATCACTGTGGCCTTATACTGTAGTTTGAAGTCAGGAAGACTAATTCCACCAACTCCGTCTTTCCTTCTCAAGATTGCTTTGGCTATTCGGGGTCTTTTGCATTTCCATACAAATCGTAAGATTTCTTGTTCTAGTTCTGTGAAGAATGCCATTGGTAATTTGATAGGGATTGCGTTGCATCTGGAAATTGCTTTGGGTAAGATAGTCATTTTCACAATATTGATTCTTCCAATCCAAGAACATGGTATGTCCCTCCATCTGTTTGTATCGTCTTTGATTTCTTTCATCAGTGTCTTATAGTTTTCTGCCTACAGGTCTTTTGCCTCCTTAGGTAGATTTATTCCTAGGTATTTTATTCTTTTTGTTGCAATGGTAAATGGGAGAATTTCCTTAATTTCTCTTTCTGTTCTTTCATTGTTAGTGTATAGGAATGCAAGAGATTTCTGCGCATTAATTTTGTATCCTGCTACTTTACTAAATTCATTGATTAGTGCTAGCAGTTTCCTGGTAGAGTCTTTAGGGGTTTCTATGTATAACATCATGTCATCTGCGAAGAGTGACAATTTTACTTCTTTTCCAATTTGGTTTCCTTTTATTTCATTTTCTTCTCTGATTGCTGTGGCTAACACTTCCAAAACTATGTTGAATAAATAATGGTGAGAGCGGACACCCTTGTCTTGTTCCTGTCCTTAGAGGGAATGCTTTCAGTTTTTCACCATTTAGAAGGATGTTGGCTGTTGGTTTGTCATATACGGCTTTTATTATGTTGAGGTAATTTCCTTCTATGCCCATTTTCTGGAGAGTTTTTATCATAAATGGATGTTGAATTTTGTCAAAAGCTTTTTCTGCGTCTATTGAGATTATCATATGCTTTTTATCCTTCAATTTGTTAATATGGTGTATCACATTGATTGATTTGCATATATTGAAGAACCCTTGCATTCCAGGGATAAACCCCACTTGATCATGGTGTATGATCTTTTTAATATGCTGTTGGATTCTGTTAGCTAGTATTTTGTTGAGGATTTTTGCATCTATATTCATCAGTGATATTGGCCTGTGATTTTCTTTTTTTGTGACATCTTTGCCTGGTTTTGGTATCAGGGTGATGGTGCCCTCGTAGAATGAGTTTGGGAGTGTTCCTCCTTCTGCTATATTTTGGAAGAGTTTGAGAAGGATAGGTGTTAGGTCTTCTCTAAGTGTTTGATAGAATTCACCTGTGAAGCCATCAGGCCCTGGACTTTTGTTTGTTGGGAGATTTTTAATCACAGTCTCAATTTCCGTACTTGTGTTTGGTCTGTTCATGTGTTCTATTTCTTCCTGGTTCAGTCTTGGAAGATCGTACTTTTCTAAGAATTTATCCATTTCTTCCAGGTTATCCAACTTATTGGCATATAGTTGTTTGTAGTAGTCTCTCATGATCTTTTGTATTTCTGCGGAGTCTATTGTTACTTCTCCTTTTTCATTTCTAATTCTGTTGATTTGCATCTTCTCCCTTTGTTTCCTGATAAGTTTGGCTGATGGTTTATCAATTTTGTTTATCTTCTCAAAGAACCAGCTTTGAGTTTCATTGATCTTTGCTATTGTTTCCTTCCTTTCTTTTTCATTTATTTCTGCTCTGATCTTTATGATTTCTTTCCTTCTGCTCACCTTGGGGTTTTTTTATTCTTCTTTCTCTAGTTGCTTTAGGTGTAAGCTTAGGTTCTTTATTCGATATTTTTCTTGTTTCTTGGGGTAGGACTGTATTGCTATAAATTTCCCTCTTAGGACTGCTTTTGCTGCATCCCATAAGTTTTGGGTCATTGTGTTTTCATTGTCATTTGTTTCTAGGTATTTTTTGATTTCCTCTTTGATTTCTTCAGTGATTTCTTGTTGTTTAATAGCATATTGTTTAGCCTCCATGTCTTTGTATTTTTTACAGTTTTTTTCAGGTAATTGATATCTAGTCTCATGGCGTTGTGGTCAGAGAAAATGCTTGATATGATTTCAATTTTTTTGAATTTACCAAGGCTTGATTTGTGACCCAAGATGTGATCTAGCCTGGAGAATGTTCCGTGTGCACTTGAGAAGAAAGTGTATTCTGTAGTTTTTGGATGGAATGTCCTATAAATATCAATTAAGTCGAGATGGTCTAATGTGTTCTTTAAAGCTTGTGTGTCCTTATTTATTATCTGTTTGGACGATCTGTCCATTGATGTAAGTGGGGTGTTAAAGTCTCCTACTATTATTGTGTTACTGTTGATGTCCCCTTTTATGGCTATTAGCATTTGCCTTATGTATTGAGGTGGTCCTATGTTGGGTGCATAGATATTTACAATTGTTATATCTTCTTTTTGGGTGGATCCCTCGATCATTATGTAGTGTCCTCCCTTGTCTCTTGTCATAGTCTTTACTTTAAAGTCTAATTTGTCTGATATGAGTATTGCTACTCCAGCTTTCTTTTGATTTCCATTTGCATGGAATATCTTTTTCCAGTCCCTTACTTTCAGTCTATATGTGTCCCTTGGTCTGAGTGGGTATCTTGTAGACAGCATATGTAAGGGTCTTGTTTTGGTATCTATTCAACCAGCCTGTGTCTTTTGGTTGGAGCATTTAATCCATTTACATTTAAGGTGATTATTGACATGTACGTTCCTATTACCATTTTCTTTATTGTTTTGGGGTTTTTTTGTAGGTCTTTTCCTTCTCTTGTGTTTCCTGCTTAGAAAAGTTCCTTTAGCAATTGTTGAAGGCCGGTTTGGTGGTGCTGAATTCTCTTAACTGTTGCTTGTCTGTAAAGCTTTTGATTTCTCCGTCAAATCTGAATGAGATTCTTGCTGGGTAGAGTATTCTTGGCTGTAGGTTTTTCTCCTTCAGGACTTTCAACATATTCTGCCACTCTCTTCTGGCCTGCAGGGTTTCTGCAGAAATATCAGCTGTTATCCTTAAGGGTTTTCCCTTATATGTTATTTGTTGCTTTTCTCTTGCTGCTTTTAATATTTTTTCTTTGTATTAAATTATCATTTGTTTGATTAATATGTGCCTTGGTGTGTTTCTCCTTGGGTTTGTTCTGCATGGGACCCTCTGCGCTTCTCGGACTTGATTAATTATTTCCTTTCCTGTGTTGGCGAAGTTTTCCACTATAACCTCTTCAAATATTTTCTCTTTTTTTCTTCTTCTTCTGGGATGCCCATGATTCAAATGTTGGTGTCTTTAATGTTGTCACCAAGGTCTCTGAGACTGTCTTCCATTCTTTTTATTCTTTTTTCTTTTTTGTGCTCTGTGGCAGTTATTTCCCGTATTCTATCTTCCAAGTCACTTATTCGTTCTTCTGCATCAGTTATTCAGCTGTTCATACCATCTAGAGTATTTTTAATTTCGGTTAGTTTGTTATCTATTACTGTTTGTTTGCTCTTTAGTTCTTCTGAGTCCTTATTAACTGTTTCTTGTATTTTCTGTATTGTGTTATCGAGATTTTGGATCATCTTTACTCTCATAGCTCTGAATTCTTTTTCAGGCAATTTTCCCATTTCCTCTTCATTTATTTGGTCTTGTGTATTTTTACCTTGTTCCTTCATCTGTGACATATTTTTTTGTCATCTCATTTCCCCCCCACTTTGGATGGGCAGGATTGTGTTCCTGTCACACTGGGTGTTTGGCCTGAGGTTTCAAACTCTGGAATTTGTAGGCTGTTGAGTATAGCTGGGTCTTGGTGTTGAGGTGAGAACCTCTGGGAGACTTCACTCTGATGACTATTTCCTGGGTACCGGGTTTCCCTGTTAGTTAAATGTTTTGGACTCAGAGCCCCTACCTCAGGAGCTCAGGCCTGACTCTGGGCTTGTGTATCCCACAAGCCATATCGAGCAGGAAAATGAAAAAAATTAAAAAAAAAAAAAGTAGGCTAACAGCAGAACAATAGCAAGATAAAAAAATATGATAATAGGACATTAGTGAATATGTTAGAAAAAATTTAAAAAAAAGTTGGAGCAACAACTGGAAGGTAAAACAACTGCAATAGCCTAAGTGAGGATGTGGGAAGAAAAAGAAAAAGAAAAAAAAAGCCAGAAAAGGCCTTGGCTGTGGGGATGGGGCTTAGACAAGGGTGGGGGAGGTTAGAAAATGGTCAGGGCCTACACTTAGAAAAGGCTCTGGGGGTGGTGGGGAATGGGGCTTAGGCCCAATGAGGCAGGGGGCCCAGAAATGCCTCTGGTCCTGGGGGCAAAGGACCACACTGAGGTACCCAGCGAGCCCCCTGGGCCCAAGTTGGGGGGAGAAATGCTAGGCACCTCCCCTAGTCCTCCAGTCTCGGAGGGTCGCTCCCCCTTGGGTTCTCTTCTTCCTCACCCCCTCTCTCCTATTCCCCTAGGACCCTCACTGCTGCAGAGGGCACTGGAAGGCAGGAGACCAGACTCTGACGCCCAACAGGCTTCCCAGGACCAACTGGGCTAGGGTAAAGCCTGCAGCACTTTCCCAGATCTCCCAGTCTCGTAGGGTCCCTGTCTGCCTCTCTTCCTCTCCCCCACTCCCCACTCTCCTGGTCCCAAGCAGCTGGAGGGGGCCCTGGAGTTTGAAAGACCAGGTCCATGAGCCTAGCAGGCTTCCCAGAGCTAGTGGGCAGGGGAAATACCTTCTCCACCTCCCTTGATCCTCCAATCCCAGAAGCCCCCTGCCCCTGCCCACCTCTCCTCTTCTCCCCTACTTTCCTTCTACATCCCTAGGACCAGTGAGACCTAGAGGGGCCCTGGAGGACCGAAGACCAGGCCTGGGGGTGCAACAGGCCTCCCGGTGCCAAGTGGGTAGGGAGATTTCCTGCAGCATCTCCCCTGATCCTCCAGTCCTGCAAGGTGCCCCCCACCGCTGTCTGCCTCTCTTCCTCTTTTCCTCTCCTCCTTCCCTCCCACGCCTGTACGACCCACTCAGCCGGAGAGACTGAGGGACCAGACTCGGGAGCCCAGCAGGCCCTCTGGGCCCAAGTGGGCAGGGGAAAGATCCTCCACACCTCCCCTGGTCCTCTGCTCCTGGATTGTCCCACCACCAGTCTGCCTCTCTTCCTCTTCCCCTGCCACACTCCAATGTCCCCGGGACCAACACATCTGCGATGGGACCCTGGAGAGTTGGAGACCAGGCCTGGGAGCCCAGCAGGCTTCCCGGGCCAGTGGGCAGCAGAAATGCCTTCCACGCCTCCCCCGATCCTCTAATCCCAGAGGGTCCTCCCCCCTTCTGCTTCTCTTCTTTTCCCCCCACTGCTTCCCTCCTGTGTTTCTAGGACCAACGGCCCAGAGGAGACTTGGAAGGTGGCGGACCTGCCTGGAAGAAATACCCAGCGGAGCCTCCCCTATTCTTCTGACCTGGAGAGGTCCCTTCCCACCCCCACTGTCTGCCTCTCACTCTCCCACCCCCGTCCCCCTCCCCCCCATGCCCCCAGGACCCTCGTGCTGGAGGGGGGCCTGGAGAATGAAGGACCAGGCCTGGGAGCCCAGTCAGCCTCCCTGGCTGAGGGAGCAGGCCAAACGCCCTCTCGCCTCCCCATCCCCCAATTTCAAAGCCCCCACCCCCACCTGTCTGCCTCTCCACCTCCTCGCCCCGCCTCCCTCCTTCCCACACCTGCAGGACCCAGGCCACCCGGAGGGGGCCTTGGAAGGTGGAAGGGCCAGCTGGGGAGCCCAGCAGGCTCCCAGGCCGGGGAGCTCAGTAGGCTTCCTGGTCTCCTGGGCGGGAGAAACCCAGTTGCGGTTTCGGATCTCCCCAGCCCCCAACGGTCCCTCCAGGCAGGAACCTCCCCCCTCACCCAGCCACCCCCCCCCCCCCCGGGATGCTGGTCCCATCAGGCTTCCCCTTCCCTGCCCTCCTGACTTCCCCCAGATCCTACCTGGTTGCTCCAGGGTTCCTGTGGTCTGCTTGGACCTCAGGTCCCCCCGCCGGCCTCCGGCAGCCTACCTATTTGTGGGTAGATGAGATCTCCGTGTTTTCCCAAGCTGCCATCTTGACTCCGCCCCCAGCATAGTAATTTTTATATAAGGTCCTTCTATTACTTGTGTATCACACCTGATTCATTTTTACTGCTGCAATAAATTGAAAAGGAAAAAAAATCAAAATATACAAGCAGCTCATGAAGCTTAATACCAAAAAAGCAAATAACCCAATCCACAAATGGGGGGAAGACCTAAATAGACATTTCTCCAAAGAAGACATACAGATGGCCAACAAACACATGAAAAGATGCTCACCATCACTCATCATCAGAGAAATGCAAGTCAAAGCCACCATGAGGTATCACCTCACACTGATCAGAATGGCCATCATCACAAAATCTGGAAACAACAAATGTTGGAGAGGGTGTGGAGAAAAGGGAACTCTCCTGCACTGTTGGTGGGAATGTAAGCTGGTATAGCCACTATGGAAAACAATTTGGAGGTTCCTTAAAAAACTACAAATAGAACTACCATATGATCCAGTAATCCCACTCCTGGGCATATACCCAAAGAAAACCATAATCCCAAAAGAAACATGTACCATAATGTTTATTGCAGCACTATTTACAATAGCCAGGACATGGAAGCAACCTAAATGCCCATCAACAAATGAATGGATACAGAAGATGTGGTATATATATACAATGGAATATTACTCAGCTATAAAAAGGGATGAGATGGAGCTATATGTAATGAGGTGGATAGAACTACAATCTGTCATACATAGTGAAGTAAGTCAGAAAGAGAAGGACAAATATTGTATGCTAACTCACATATACGGAATCTAAAAATGGTACTGATGAACTCAGTGACAAGAACAAGGACGCAGATACAGAGAATAGACTGGAGAACTCGAGGTATGGGAGGGGGCGGGGGGTGAAGGGGAAACTGAGACGAAGCGAGAGAGTAGCACAGACATATATATACTACCAACTGTAAAATAGTCAGTGGGAAGTTGTTGTATAACAAAGGGAGTCCAACTCGAGGATGGAAGATGCCTTAGAGGACTGGGGCAGGGAGGGTGGGGGGGACTCGAGGGGGGGGAGTCAAGGAAGGGAGGGAATACGGGGATATGTGTATAAAAACAGATGATTGAACCTGGTGTACCCCCCCCCCAAAAAAAAAATAGTTTACGAAGACAAGCTCAAAAAAAAAAAAAAAATCATCTTCACAGATTCATTATTGCTTCACTGGGGCAATTTTGTCTGGCAGTGTTTTGGAACCACTTAAAGTGATTAAGGGTCAACATAATGGTTTCATATTCCAGATAGATTGTTTTGCTTTCTCTCTCTTTGTTAATCTTTCTTTCTTTCTTTCTTTCTTTCTTTCTTTCTTTCTTTCTTTCTTTCTTTCTGTCTGTCTTTCCTTCTTTCTTTCTATTTATGGCATTCAAAAATTTGAGATATACTTCATATAACATAAAATTAACTATTTATACAATTCAGTGGGTTTTGGTATATTCACTAGTTGTGTAACAATTACCACTATCTAATTTCAGAACATTTCCATCACCCCAAAAAAGAAACGTACCCATCAGCAGATAGTTCCCAATTCCCCCTTCTTCTCATTCTCTGACAATCACTAATTTACCTTCTGTCTCTATGAATTTGCCTACATTGACATTTCACATTAATAGAATCATACAACGTATGGCCTTTTATGTCTGCCTTCTTTGAATTAGTGTAATATTTTCAAGGCTTATCCACATTAGAGCATATAACATTACTTCATTTTTTATGCTAACTAATATTGTATTGTAGGGATATATCACATTTTGTTTATGTACTCATCAGCTGACAGCCATTTGTATTGTTTTCACTTTTTGCTGTTATGAACAATGCTTCTATAACTATTTATCATATGAAAAGCTGTTCAACATCACTAATGATTAGAGAAATGCAAATCAAAACTATAATGAGGTATCACCTCACACCGATTAGAATGGGCACCATCAGAGAATCTACAAACAATAAATGCTGGAGAGGGTATGGAGAAAAGGGAACCCTCTTGTACTGTTGGTGGGAATGTAAATTGACACAGCCACTATGAAGAACAGTATGGAGGTTCCTTAAAAAACTACAAATAGAGTTACCATATGACCCAGCAATCCCACTACTGGGCATACACCCAGAGAAAACCATAATTCAAAAAGACACACATACCTCAATGTTCACTGCAGCACTATTTACAATAGCCAGGTCATGGAAGCAACCTAAATGTCCATCAACAGATGAATGGATAAAGAAGATGTGGTACATATGTATACAATGGAATATTACTCAGCCATAAAAAGGAACGAAATTGGGACATTTGTAGAGACATGGATGGACCTAGACAGTGTCATACAGAGTGAAGTAAGTCAGAAAAAGAAAAACATATATCGTATGTTAATGCATATATGTGGAATCTAGAAAAATGGTACAGGTCAACTTGTTTGCAAGGCAGAAGTAGAGACACAGATGTAGAGAACAAGCATATAGACACCAAGGGGGGAAAGCAAGGGGTTTGGGGGGATGAATTGGGAGATTGGGATTGCCATATATACATTACTAATAAGAAAAAAATATCAAATTGTACTCTTTAATAAATAAATAAAAATTTTTAAAAAACCTATTTGTGTACAAGTTTTTGTGTGAACACATGTTTTCAGTTCTCTTGGGTATACACCTAGAAGTGGCATTGGTAACTCATACAGAAATTCTGTGTTTAACTTACTTAGGAACTGCCAAACTGTTTTCCACATCAGCTGCACCACTTTACATTCCTGCCAGCAATGTATGAGAGCGCCATTGTCCAACTTCTCTGCATTCCTGTCAACACTTGTCATTGTCTGGTCTTAATTTTTTTTTATTTAAAACATTTTTTATTTTGCATTGTAGTTATGGTTTTAAAAAATTATTATTATAACCATCTGAGTAGATGTAAAGTGGTATCTCATTTGTGGTTTCCATTTGTATTTCCCTAATGACCCATGATGTTGAGCATCTTTTCATGAGGTTATTGGCCATTTGTAGATTTTCTTTGGAGAAATGTCTATTCAAGTCCTTTGCTCATTTTCAAATTGAATCATTTCAGGTTTTTTTCTTGTTGAGTTGTAAGAGTGTTTTATATAGTCTAGATACCAGACTTTTGCAAATATTTTCTCCTATTCTGTGATTTGTATTTTCTCTCTGTTGATAGTGTTCTTTGATTACAAAATTTAAAAATTTTGCGGGGAGAGATAAATTGTGAGTTTGGGATTTAATATATACACACTACTATATATAAAACAAATAAACAGGGACTTCCTAGGTGGTGCAGTGGTTAAGAATCCACCTGTCAATGCAGGGGACACAGGTTCGGTTTCCATCCCTGCTCCAGGAAGATCCCACATGCCTTGAAGCAACTAAGCCCATGTGCCACGACTATTGAGCCCATGTGCTGCAACTACTGAAGTCCACGTGCCTAGAGCCCATGCTCTGCAACAAGAGAAGCCACTGCAATGAAGAGCCCACAAACCACCGTGAAGAGTAGCCCCTGCTCTCTGAAGCTAGAGAAAGCCCGTGTGCAGCAATGAAGACCCAATGCAGCCAATAAATAAATAAATTTATAAAAAAAATAAAACAGATAAACAACAAGGACCTACTGTATAGCACAGGGTACTATATTTAATATCTTGCCATAAACTATAATGGAAAAGAATCTGAAAAAGAATATATATATATGTACAAACTGAATCACTTGTACACCTGAAACTAACACAACTTTGTAAATCAACTATACTTCAATTTTTTAAATTTTATCTATTTATTTTTTATCTAATTTATCTACTTTTTCTCTGATTGATATTGACCTTTATTTTACTTGTCAATGTTAACATCTAGTTCCTCAGAACTGGCTATGTGTTACAGGTTAATTTGGCTGTGAGTACTCCACTAGGAGATAAAATGTATCTCAGTGGAAAAGCACTGCAAGTAGGAATCCCTTTCTGTTCTATCATTGAAAAACTTCATATGCCACTTTTGGAAGTGACTATTATACCAACACTTTACTCTGAAATTGACAATTAAAGGTAAAAATTAATCATCCTTTCTAGTCGGAAATACATTTCAGGGTAGTCAAATAACCTCTAGTTTATGAAGAAAGCTCATTTTAAAGGCTATGATTAGAAAAAAAGGAGAGAAAACAATTTTTAAAAACAACCCAGAAAAAAAGAATTAAAAGGCAAAAAAAAAAAGCTATTATTTTAACAGAAGATGGCCAGTTGGTGAGTGTAGGGATAGGACAGAGCTGGAAAGTCACCATTTTGAATAGAATGGTTGATTCAGGCAAGGATTTCCGATGGATACTGAACCCACTAGATGAAGGGCTGAGGGAAACTGTGCATTTGCATGGTGTGGAGATATCAGTCCCTGACTGCTTGCTGGTCAACATGGTGGAGTGTGGTTCTGCAGAGGAGGGATCTGTACATCACAACCTTGATTCAGTGATTTAACTTGTTATCACTGCTGATGGTGTGACCTGACACCATAATTCTAATATATAATATACAGCTTCGCCCATGAAATATGCTTGCCAAAAGTGTTTAAGTTGAATCTAATCAAGCCATTAATATATAGGAAGTACAGAGAATACAGGAGCAAGTTAAATGACATTATGAGGAAACAAATATACTTAGAAAGAGGGATGTACTACAGGTCTGCTGGCCAGGTCTCTCTAACAAGTGAATGTCACTTAAAAACAGAAAAGAAAGAAATAGAGAGAGAGAAGGAGCAAGAAAGAGAGAGAGAGAGAGAGAAAGGAGGGAAGGAAGAAAGGAAGGAAGAGAAAGAAAAAGAGATGGTAGGAAAAACTGGATCATTCTAAATAAAAGACATTAAAGAGACAAAATGAGAAAAAGCAACCTTGGTGCTTGATTAGATCCAGATTTCTTATTTTTTTGCCTGCGTTGCGGCATGTGGGATCTTCCACTGCAGCGCACCAGCTTCTCTATAGTTGTGGCCTGTGGGCTCTAGAGCGAATGTGCGTGCAGGCTCAGTAGTTTACGCAGGCTTAGTTGCTCTGTGGCATGTGGGATCTAAGTTCCCCAAACAGGGATCGAACCCAAGTCCCCTGCATTGGAAGGCGGATTCTTAACCACTGGACCACCAAGGAAGTCCCTAGATCCAGATTTTAACAAAAAACATTCAGAAGAGTTTTGGGACAATAGTGAAAATTTGAGAATGAACTATTAGGTAGTATTAGGCAATTATTGTTAAATTTTAGCTGTGATAATGGTATTGTAGGAAATAATATTGCAGTTACATAAGAAAAGTCACTTTTTAAGAGATGCATGTTGAAACTGTTACACAATATCAGAATATTTCAATTTAATGTAAAACACTTCAGCATTATACCAGCCTCTTTTTTGTGTGCATGTTTAAAGCAAACACTAAAACTTTGTATGTTAAAAAAACTATCACTGCAAGATAATAACCTTTTTTGGACAGTCCTGCTGCACTGTCAAAACAATATAAACTATTCTGTGTGTTTGCTTTACTTTTATGAAAAAGTTTGTATGATCTAAACACTTTAGTTCTTGGTTACAAGCAAGCTTTGAGTGATTGGACATTAATCTTGGGTGTGTTTGCTGGAGCTCTGTATCTGCAATGCCAGAGGTTTGCTGGGGGCACTATAGCCTAGTAATTAGAAGTGTTAATCCACCCAAGTTTAAATCCCAATTCTGCTTTGTGCCAGCTGCCTGGCTCACCTTGGACAAGTTACTCTACCACTCTCAGCCTCAGTTTTCTTCAAAATGGAGGCAATAATTTAATTACTCTCAGGTTGCTGTGAGTAATGTGAGATAAACTATGTTGATTTCTTAGTAAAGTGCCTGATACCTGGTGAGGACCCAAAGGTATTATTATTGCTACAAGACCTTAGGTGGGTCACTCAACTTCTGCCTCTGTAAAACCAAGAAATTGGATTAGATTATTTTCTAAACTTGTTTCCATCTCTCTCTATTGGTGTAAGTGACTTCCCCTCCCTGAGCTGTCATGTCTGCATTTAAAATGAGGAGGCTAGAGGGAATTCCTTGATGGTCCAGTGGTTAAGATGTGGGTTTTCACTGACAAGGGTCTGGGTTTGATCCCTAGTTGGGGAACTAAGGTCTGGCCAAAAAATAAATAAATAAAACCTTTTAATAAAAATAAAAATAAAATTAAGAGACTGGAGATACCATCTATTTCTAATATCTCTGACCATAAAGGATCTTCTTCTAAACTCCCACAAACACAGATCTAAACAGGGGAGTTAGACTCAAATAAGCAAAACCTCCTCATGTGCTAAAATTAAGAAGGTGAGCTTGGGGAGAGCAAAGATATTTTACATATTTTACCCCTCCCAAAGCCTGCCTGAGTATTCATGCATTTATTAAATGAGACAATGTGCATAAAATGGTTAGTACATAGATGGTATAGCTGGTATGGATGACATCATGATGATGGTAGAGATGGTATCATGACGATAATAATGAGGGGAGAACTAGGAACAGAATAGAAAATTCAGAAATAAAATTAAATGCATAAGGAAATTTAGCGTATAATAAAGGTGGCATCTTACATCACTGCAGCAGATGAAATTTTTTAATAAATCATGCTGGGACAACTGGGTAGCCATTTGGAAAAAGGTAAAATTAGATCCATATGTCACACCATACATGAGAATAAACTCCAAATCCATTAAGAACCTGTATGTAAAATATGAAATTACATAGCTATTGGAAGAAATCATGAGTGAACTTCCCTTTAACCTTAGCATAAGGGAAGGTCTATGATTCAAAATCCAAAGGCAGGGGCGGAGTCAAGATGGCGGCGCTCCACCTCTTCCCACAAATAGAACAGTTACTGAGGCCCAAGCAGACTGCAGGAATGCTGGAGCAACTAGGTGGGACCTGGGGGAAGTCAGGGGGGCGGGAAGGGGAAGCCTGATGAGACCGGTGCCCCGGGGGGGGGGGGGGGGGGGGCTGGGGGAGGGGGGAAGTTCCTGCCTGGAGGGACCGCTGGGGGCTGGGGAGATCCAAAACCGCAACTGGGTTTCTCCTGCCCAGGAGGCCGGGGGTCCTGCTGAGCTCCCTGGCTGGGGGGCCTGCTGAGCTCCCCGGCTTCGGGGCCTGCAGGGCTCCCCAGAGGGGTCCTCCACCCTCCAAGGCCCCCTGCAGGCTGCCTGGGTCCTGCGGCTGTGGAAGGAGGGAGGAGGGGCGAGGAGGTGGAGAGGCAGACAGGAGGGGGTGGGGGCTTTGAAATTGGGGAACAGGGGAGGCTGGAGGGTGTTTCGCCTGCTCTCTTGGCCAGGGAGGCCGACTGGGCTCCTGGACCTGGTCCTTCATTCTCCAGGCCCCCCTCCAGCTGCTTAGAACCTAGGAGAGTGGGGGGCAGGGGAGAGGAAGAGAGGCAGACAGGGACCCTACGAGACTGGGAGATCTGGGGAAGTGTGGCAGGCATTACTCTAGCCCAGTTGGCCCTGGGAAGCATATTGGGCGTCAGAGTCTGGTCTCCTGCCTTTCAGTGTCCCCTGCAGCTGTAAGGGTTCTAGGGGAATAGAAGAGAGGGGGTGAGGAAGAAGAGAACCCAAGAGGGAGCAACCCTCTGAGACTGGAGGACTAGGGGAGGTGCCTAGCATCTATCCCACCAACTCAGGCCCAGGGAGCCCACTGGGTACCTTGACCTGGTCCTTTGCTCCCAAGACCAGAGGCATTTCTGGGCCCCTCTACCGCATTGGGCCTAAGCCCCATTTCCCACCACCCCCAGGGCCTTCTCTAAGGGTAGGCTCTGCCCACTGCCTAACTCCCCCCCTACCCCGCCCTTGTCTAAGCCCCATCCCCACAGCCAAGGCCTTTTCTGGCTTTTTTTTTTTCTTTTTTCTTTTTCCTTTTTTCTTCCCATGTCCTCACTTAGGATATTGCAGTTGTTTTACCTTCCAGTTGTTGCTCCATCATTTACTTTTAAATTTTTTCTAACATATCTGTTAGTTTCCTACTATTGTATTTTTTAGCTTGCTATTGTTCTGCTGCTCTCCTACATTTTTTTTTAAATTTATTTTTTTTCGTTTTCGCTGCTCCACACAGCTTGTGGGATCTTGATACACAAGCTCAGTGTCAGGCCTGCACTCCTGAGGTGGGAGCTCAGAGTCTAAAACATTAGACTAACAGGGAAACTCAGTTCCCAGGGAATATCCTTTACCGTGAGGTCTCCCAGAGGTTCTCAACTTAACACCAAGATCCAGCAGGAACACAATCCTGCCCATCCAAAGTGGGGGGGAAATGAGATGACAAAAAAATATGTCACAGATGAAGGAACAAGGTAAAAATACACAAGACCAAATAAATGAAGAGGAAATGGGAAAATTGCCTGAAAAAGAATTCAGAGCTATGAGAGTAAAGATGATCCAAAATCTCGATAACACAATACAGAAAATACAAGAAACAGTTAATAAGGACTCAGAAGAACTAAAGAGCAAACAAACAGTAATAGATAACAAACTAACCGAAATTAAAAATACTCTAGATGGTATGAACAGCTGAATAACTGATGCAGAAGAACGAATAAGTGACTTGGAAGATAGAATACGGGAAATAACTGCCACAGAGCACAAAAAAGAAAAAAGAATAAAAAGAATGGAAGACAGTCTCAGAGACCTTGGTGACAACATTAAAGACACCAACATTTGAATCATGGGCATCCCAGAAGAAGAAGAAAAAAAGAGAAAATATTTGAAGAGGTTATAGTGGAAAACTTCGCCAACACAGGAAAGGAAATAATTAATCAAGTCCGAGAAGCGCAGAGGGTCCCATGCAGAACAAACCCAAGGAGAAACACACCAAGGCACATATTAATCAAACAAATGATAATTTAATACAAAGAAAAAATATTAAAAGCAGCAAGAGAAAAGCAACAAATAACATATAAGGGAAAACCCTTAAGGATAACAGCTGATATTTCTGCAGAAACCCTGCAGGCCAGAAGAGAGTGGCAGAATATGTTGAAAGTCCTGAAGGAGAAAAACCTACAGCCAAGAATACTCTACCCAGCAAGAATCTCATTCAGATTTGACGGAGAAATCAAAAGCTTTACAGACAAGCAACAGTTAAGAGAATTCAGCACCACCAAACCGGCCTTCAACAATTGCTAAAGGAACTTTTCTAAGCAGGAAACACAAGAGAAGGAAAAGACCTACAAAAAAACCCCAAAACAATAAAGAAAATGGTAATAGGAACGTACATGTCAATAATCACCTTAAATGTAAATGGATTAAATGCTCCAACCAAAAGACACAGGCTGGTTGAATAGATACCAAAACAAGACCCTTACATATGCTGTCTACAAGATACCCACTTCAGACCAAGGGACACATATAGACTGAAAGTAAGGGACTGGAAAAAGATATTCCATGCAAATGGAAATCAAAAGAAAGCTGGAGTAGCAATACTCATATCAGACAAATTAGACTTTAAAGTAAAGACTATGACAAGAGACAAGGGAGGACACTACATAATGATCGAGGGATCCACCCAAAAAGAAGATATAACAATTGTAAATATCTATGCACCCAACATAGGACCACCTCAATACATAAGGCAAATGCTAATAGCCATAAAAGGGGACATCAACAGTAACACAATAATAGTAGGAGACTTTAACACCCCACTTACATCAATGGACAGATCGTCCAAACAGATAATAAATAAGGACACACAAGCTTTAAAGAACACATTAGACCATCTCGACTTAATTGATATTTATAGGACATTCCATCCAAAAACTACAGAATACACTTTCTTCTCAAGTGCACACGGAACATTCTCCAGGCTAGATCACATCTTGGGTCACAAATCAAGCCTTGGTAAATTCAAAAAAATTGAAATCATATCAAGCATTTTCTCTGACCACAACGCCATGAGACTAGATATCAATTACCTGAAAAAAACTGTAAAAAATACAAAGACATGGAGGCTAAACAATATGCTATTAAACAACAAGAAATCACTGAAGAAATCAAAGAGGAAATCAAAAAATACCTAGAAACAAATGACAATGAAAACACAATGACCCAAAACTTATGGGATGCAGCAAAAGCAGTCCTAAGAGGGAAATTTATAGCAATACAGTCCTACCCCAAGAAACAAGAAAAATATCGAATAAAGAACCTAAGCTTACACCTAAAGCAACTAGAGAAAGAAGAATAAAAAAACCCCAAGGTGAGCAGAAGGAAAGAAATCATAAAGATCAGAGCAGAAATAAATGAAAAAGAAAGGAAGGAAACAATAGCAAAGATCAATGAAACTCAAAGCTGGTTCTTTGAGAAGATAAACAAAATTGATAAACCATCAGCCAAACTTATCAGGAAACAAAGGGAGAAGATGCAAATCAACAGAATTAGAAATGAAAAAGGAGAAGTAACAATAGACTCCGCAGAAATACAAAAGATCATGAGAGACTACTACAAACAACTATATGCCAATAAGTTGGATAACCTGGAAGAAATGGATAAATTCTTAGAAAAGTACGATCTTCCAAGACTGAACCAGGAAGAAATAGAACACATGAACAGACCAAACACAAGTACGGAAATTGAGACTGTGATTAAAAATCTCCCAACAAACAAAAGTCCAGGGCCTGATGGCTTCACAGGTGAATTCTATCAAACACTTAGAGAAGACCTAACACCTATCCTTCTCAAACTCTTCCAAAATATAGCAGAAGGAGGAACACTCCCAAACTCATTCTACGAGGGCACCATCACCCTGATACCAAAACCAGGCAAAGATGTCACAAAAAAAGAAAATCACAGGCCAATATCACTGATGAATATAGATGCAAAAATCCTCAACAAAATACTAGCTAACAGAATCCAACAGCATATTAAAAAGATCATACACCATGATCAAGTGGGGTTTATCCCTGGAATGCAAGGGTTCTTCAATATATGCAAATCAATCAATGTGATACACCATATTAACAAATTGAAGGATAAAAAGCATATGATAATCTCAATAGACGCAGAAAAAGCTTTTGACAAAATTCAACATCCATTTATGATAAAAACTCTCCAGAAAATGGGCATAGAAGGAAATTACCTCAACATAATAAAAGCCGTATATGACAAACCAACAGCCAACATCCTTCTAAATGGTGAAAAACTGAAAGCATTCCCTCTAAGGACAGGAACAAGACAAGGGTGTCCGCTCTCACCATTATTTATTCAACATAGTTTTGGAAGTGTTAGCCACAGCAATCAGAGAAGAAAATGAAATAAAAGGAAACCAAATTGGAAAAGAAGTAAAATTGTCACTCTTCGCAGATGACATGATGTTATACATAGAAACCCCTAAAGACTCTACCAGGAAACTGCTAGCACTAATCAATGAATTTAGTAAAGTAGCAGGATACAAAATTAATGCGCAGAAATCTCTTGCATTCCTATACACTAACAATGAAAGAACAGAAAGAGAAATTAAGGAAATTCTCCCATTTACCATTGCAACAAAAAGAATAAAATACCTAGGAATAAATCTACCTAAGGAGGCAAAAGACCTGTAGGCAGAAAACTATAAGACACTGATGAAAGAAATCAAAGACGATACAAACAGATGGAGGGACATACCATGTTCTTGGATTGGAAGAATCAATATTGTGAAAATGACTATCTTACCCAAAGCAATTTCCAGATGCAACGCAATCCCTATCAAATTACCAATGGCATTCTTCACAGAACTAGAACAAGAAATCTTACGATTTGTATGGAAATGCAAAAGACCCCGAATAGCCAAAGCAATCTTGAGAAGGAAAGACGGAGTTGGTGGAATTAGTCTTCCTGACTTCAAACTACAGTATAAGGCCACAGTGATCAAGACAGTATGGTAGTGGCACAAAAATAGAAAGGTAGATCAATGGAACAGAATAGAGAACTCAGAGGTAAACCCAAGCACATATGGGCAGCTTATCTTTGACAAAGGAGGTAAGAAAATACAATGGAAAAAAGCCTCTTTGATAAGTGGTGCTGGGAAAATTGGACAGCTACATGTAAAAGAATGAAATCAGAACACTTCCTAACACCACACACAAAAATAAACTCAAAATGGATTAAAGACCTAAATGTAAGGCCAGACACTATAAAACTCGTAGAGGAAAACAGAGGCAAAACAGTCTATGACATCCATCAAAGCAAGATCCTTTTTGACCCACCTCCTAGAATAAGGGAAATAAAATAAAAAATAAACACATGGGACCTAATGAAACTTAAAAGCTTTTGCACAGCAAAAGAAACCATAAACAAGACAAGAAGACAACCCTCAGAATGGGAGAAAATACTTGCCAACGAAGCAACGGACAAAGGATTAATCTCCAAAATATACAAGCAGCTCATGCAGCTTAATACCAAAAAAGCAAATAACCCAATCCACAAATGGGGGGAAGACCTAAATAGACATTTCTCCAAAGAAGACCTACAGATGGCCAACAAACACATGAAAAGATGCTCACCATCACTAATCATTAGAGAAATGCAAGTCAAAGCCACAATGAGGTATCACCTCACACCGGTCAGAATGGCCATCATCAAAAAATCTAGAAACAATAAATGTTGGAGAGGGTGGGGAGGAAAGGGAACTCTCCTGCACTGTTGGTGGGAACGTAAGCTGGTACAGCCACTATGGAAAACAGTTTGGAGGTTCCTTAAAAAACTAAAAATGGAACTACCATATGACCCAGTAATCCCACTCCTGGGCACATACCCAGAGAAAGCCATAATCCAAAAAGAAACAAGTAGCATAATGTTCATTGCAGCACTATTTATGATAGCCAGGACATGGAAACAACCTAGATGCCCATCAACAGATGAATGGATAAAGAAGATGTGGCACATATATACAATGGAAATATACTCAGCCATAAAAAGGAATGAAACTGAACTACATGTCATGAGGTGGATAGACCTAGAGTCTGTCATACAGAGTGAAGTAAGCCAGAAAGAGAAAAACAAATACTGTATGCTAACTCATATATATGGAATATGAAGAAATGGTAGTGATGAACCCAGTGACAGGTAAGAGTGGAGATGCAGATGTAGAGAATAGGCTTGAGGACATGGGGCTGGGGTGGGGGATGTGGGGCGAAGGGGAAGCTGGGATGAAGTGAGAGAGTAGCATATACATAGATACACTACCCACTGTAAAATAGATAGCTAGTGGGAAGTTGCTGTATAACAAAGGGAGATCAACTTGATGAGAGATGGCTTAGAGGGTCAGGACAGGGAGGGTGGGAGGGAGTCGCGGGAGGGAGGGTATATGGGGATATATATATAAATACTGCTGATTCACTTTGGTGTACCTCAAAAACTGGTACAAGAGTGTAAAGCAAATATATTCCAATAAAGAGCTTAAAAAAAATCCAAAGGCAATAATAAAGGAAAAAATTTGACTAAGTAAAACAACTGTATGCAAAAAAAAAATGAATACCATACACAAAACCAAAAGACAAGCCACAAACTAGGAGAAAAGTTTTGCAACATACATCACAGGTAAAAGGTTAATATTGCTAATACATAAGGAAGTCTTAAAAATTGAGGGACAAATTCAATAGAAAAATGAAGAAGAGACATGAACAGACAATACACAAGAAAGACACAAATATATATGTTTAAACATAAAAAATTTAAACTAACTCTTAAATAGAGGAGTTCACTTAAACAGATTCTTAGGACTTCCCTGGCAGTGCAGTGTTTAAGAATCCACCCCCCAAATGCAGGGGACACAGGGCTGAGGATCCCGTGTGCTACGAAGCAACTAAGCCCATCCACCACAACTACTGAAGCCCAAGCCCCTAGAGCCCCTGCTCCACAACAAGAGATGCCACCGCAGTGAGAACCCCCACAGACTGCAATGAAGAGTAGCCCCCGTTGTCTGCAACTAGAGAAAGCCCCAACTAGAGAAAGCCCGCACGCAGCAACAAAGACCCAACACAGCCAATAAATACATAAATAATTTTTTTTTTAAAGAATGGACAAATCTGGGACAATTTGAGCAATAAAAAAATGATAGCAATGGATTAGAACACAGAGAATAAAATAAATATCCATGAGCCCATACGGATAAAAATGAATAATTGAATAAATTGAATGAACAGTAGAAGAGAGAAAGATTTTCCTTAGAGTAGAATTCCAATTAATAAACGTAGAAGGGGATTTCCTAGGTGGTGCAGGGATTAAGAATCTGCCTGCCGAAGTGAGAGAGTAGCACAGACAGACATATACTACCAACTGTAAAATAGATAGCCAGTGGGAAGTTGTTGTATAACAAAGGGAGTTCAACTCGAGGATGGAAGATGCCTTAGAGGAGTGGGACGGGGAGGGTGGGGGGGACTCGAGGGAGGGAGGGAATACAGGGATATGTGTATAAAAACAGATGATTGAACTTGGTGTACCCCCCAAAAAATAATAAATAAATTAAAAAAAAAAAAAAAGAATCTGCCTGCCAATGCAGGGGACACAGGTTTGATCCCTGCCTCAGGAAGATACCACATGCCTCGGAACAACTAAGTCTGTGCGCCAGAACTACTGAGCCTGCGTTCTAGAGCCCGTGAGCCACAACTATTGAGCATCGAGCCCATGTGGCACAACTACTGAAGCCCACGTGCCTAGAGGCCATGCTCCGCAACAAGACAGGTCACCACAATGAGGAGCCCACACACCACAGTGAAGAGTAGCCCCCACTCTCCGCAACTAGAGAAAGCCCACATGCAGCAATGAAGACCCAACACAGCCAATAAAATAAATAAATAAATAAATAAATTTATAAAATCAAATCAAATAAATGTAGAAGGAATGATGGAAATAGAAAACCACTATTTGACAGATAGCATGGTAATACTTGTTGCTGGCAAGAAAGTATTATGAGAAGCAGGATATTTAGAGTGTCAAAGAAACGTCCCCACAAGAAACTCTTTTTCATTACAAAAGGAAAGAAAGTAATTTTACAGTGGAGAAATACAGCAAAACCACTTGATAAACAGTGACTGAGGTCAACATCACCAGTAACGAGACATATTGACATCATGTATTATACCTTCAGATATGATGCACTGAGATGAACCGCAATGTCACTTCTGTGATATTCCTGCCAGAAGCATAATCTTAATTTAATCAGGAGAAATGTCAGACACACCCAATCTGAATTATATCTACAAAACTGCTGGCCAGTATTCTTAAAATTTTCTGTGATTGAAGGTGAGAGACAAAGACTGAGAAGCTATCCAGATTAAAAGGAGATGACAATCAAATGCAGTGTATAATCCTGGATTAGATACTTGCCCAGGAAAGCATTATTATTGGGACAATTGGTGAAACTTCAATAAAGTCTGAGGAGTAGTTAATAGTATGTCAGTTTCCTGGTTTTGATGATTATACCCATGGTTATGTAAGACAAAAATGCTTGGGGAAGCTGGGTGAAGAAAATTTTTTGTACTACTTTCACAACTTTAAAAAAAAAATAAGCTTGAAAGTATTTCAAAATGAAAAGACAAAAATAGAACTTGTCTGTTTAAATACTTACTATCCTTCAAACTACTGGCTCTGAGAAATTATTTAGTGTAAAGTTGTGAAAAACCGTTTTTGACTTTTTCTTTTGAAAGTATTATACATATCAGTTTATGACACAAGAAAAGTAGTTTCTTGCAATATTTTTTTAAAAACAATTATGGAAAATTTCAAAAAAAAAAGTAGAGAAAATAACTCTTGTTTCCATTATGAATCCTTGTATACCCATTACTTAGTTTTAGCAATTAGTATCTTCCCCATATTCACGATATTTATTTATTTGACTTTTTTTCCTGGAATAATTCAAAGCACGTCCCAGATATGTCATTTTGTTGTAAAGATTTTTTTCTTTAAATATATCCACCATACCATTATCATATCTACTAATATAAATTCCTGAATAGCATCAAATTCCCAGGCTTAATTCAAATTTTGCTGTCTTAAAACAGTTGGTTTGAATCAAGATAATGAGGTACACAATTGATCATGTCTCTTAAGCTTTTAGTCTCTGATAGTCCACCTTCCCCCTTACACTCTTTTTTTTGTTTTTTTTTTTTAAGTTTATTTATTTTTATTTACTGGCTGTAGTTGCAGAGAGCAGGAGCTACTCTTTGTTACAGTGTGCAGGCTTCTCATTGTGGTGGCTTCTCCTGCTGCGGAGCTCGGGCTCTAGGCGCACAGGCTTCAGTAGTTGCGGAGTGTGTTCTCAACCTTAGTTGTGGCTCATGGGCTCTAGAGCGCAGGCTTAGTATTTGTAGTGCATGGGCTTAGTTGCTCCGTGGCATGTGGAATCTTCCCCGACCAGGGATTGAACCCGTGTCCCCTGCATTGGCAGGCAGATTCTTAACCACTGTGCTACTAGGGAAGCCCCACCCTCATTTTTAAATTTATTTAATTTGTTGGGGAAATTAGGTTATTTGTCCTATGAAACCTGATTACTTCTTCTTGGTGTTCTGGTGTGTTTTTTTAAACTTATTTTTCTATTCCCCGTATTTCCTGTGAACGGTTAGTTAGAGCTAAGTCTTAACTAGAGTTGAGTTCAATTTGGAGGAATCACGAACACTTATAAATGGGCTCTGTAGTTCCTATTGCATCATGTCAAGAAGTATACCATGTCTGATTAACTCACTTTTTTTTTTAATTATCTCACTTTTAATGGTACTAAGATTGTTTGGGAGGTTTAAATGGTATCTGCCTGATTCCCTCATTATAAAGTTCAACATCTTTTTTAAAAAGAGATGTTATAAACAACCCAATCAAAAAATGGGCAGAAGATCTAAAAAGACATTTCTCCAGGGAGTTCACTGGGGCTCTTGCGGTTAGGACTTGGCGCTTTCACTGCTGTGGCCTCAGGTTCAATCCTTGGTTAGGGAACTAAGATTCTGAAAGTTGTGCAAAGTTGTGCGGCGTGGCCAAATAAAAGAAAAAAAGAAGAAATGATGAAAGCATTTCTGAATGCAAAATTCTATGTATAGTATATATATGTTCTTTAAAAAAATAAAAAGTAAAAAAATTTAAAGATAAAATAAAAAGACATTTCTCCAAAGAAGACATACATATGACCAAAAGGCACATGAAAAGATGCTCAACATCACTAATTATTACAGAAATGCAAATCAAAACTACAATTATAACCTCACAACAGTCAGAATACCCAACATCAAAAAATCTACAAATAATAAATGTTGGAGAGGGTGTGGAGAAAAAGGAACCCTCCTACACTGTCAGTTGAAATGTAAATTGGTATAGCCACTATGGAGAATAGTATGGAGGTTCCTTAAAAAACTAAAAATAGGGACCTCCCTTCTGGTGCAATGGCTAAGAATCCACCTGCCAATGCAGGGGACACAGGTTCAATCCCTGGTCTGGGAAGATCCCACATGCTGTGGAGCAACTAAGCCCGTGTGCCACAACTACTGAGCCCACACGCCTAAAGCCTGTGCTCCACAACAAGTGAAGCCACTTCAATGAGAAGCCAGTGTACCACAACAAAGAGTACCCCCCGCCCGCCCTGCCTGCTGCAACTAGAGAACGCCCGTGTGGAGCAACAAAGACCCAACGCAGCTAAAAAATTAAATAAATAAATAAATAATAAATGAATAAAATTTTTAAAATTAAAAAAAAAATTAAACTAAAAATAGAACTACCATATGATCCAGCAATCCCACTCCTGGGCATATATCTTGAGAAAACTGAAATTCAAAAAGATATGCGTGGGGACTGGAACTCACCAAAAAAGACACCCCACATCCAGAGACAAAGGAGAAGCCGCAATGAGATGGTAGGAGGGGCGTAATCGCGTTAAAATCAAATCCCGTAAATGCTGGGTGGGTGACTCACAAACTGGAGAACAGTTATACTGCAGAAGTCCACCCACTAAAGTGAGGGTTCTGAGCCCCACATCAGGCTCCCCAACCTGGGAGTCCAGCAACTGGAGAAGGAATCCCCAGAGAATCAGACTCTGAAAGCCAGCGGGATTTGATTGCAGGACCTCCACGGGACTGGGGGAAACAGAGACTCCACTCTTGGAGGACACACAAAAAAATGTGCTCACCAGGACCCAGGGAGAAGAAGCAGTGACCCCATAGGAGACTGAACCAGACCCACCTGCTGGTGTTGGAGGGTTGCCTGCAGAGGTGGGGGGGCAGCTGTGGCTCACCGAGGAGGCAGGGGCACTGGCAGCAGGAGTTTTGGGAAGTGCTTATTGGTGTGAGCCCTCCCAGAGTCCGCCATTAGCCCCACCAAAGAGCCTGTGGGCTCCAGCACTATGTGGCCTCAGGCCAAACAACCAACAAGGTGGGAACACAGCCCCAGCCATTAGCAGACAAGCTGATTAAAGTTTTACTGAGCTCTGCCCACCAAATCAGATTAAAGCTTTACTGAGCTCCACCCACCCAGCCCTACCCACCATCAGTCCCTTCCATCAGGAAGCACACAGGAGGCTCCTAGATAGCTTCCTCCACAAGAGGGCAGACAGCAGTATCAAGCAGTATCAACAGTATTTCATCTTGTGGAACTGAAAACCACAGCCACAGAAAGATAGAGAAAATGAAAAAGCAGAGGACTTTGTACCAGATGAAGGGACAGGATAAAACCCCAGAAAAACAACTAAATGAAGAGGAGATAGGCACCCTTACAGAAAAAGAATTCAGAATAATGATGGTGAAGATGATCCAGGACTTTGAAAAAAGACTGGATGCAAAGATCGAAAAGTTTACCAAAGAACTAGAAGAATTAAAGAACAAACAAACAGAGATATGCAACACAATAACGGAAATGAAAAATACACTAGAAGGAACCAAAAGCAGATTAACTGAGGCAGAAGGGCGAATAAATGACCTGGAAGACAGAATGGTGATCATCACTGATGCAGAAAAGAATAAAGAAAAAAGAATGAAAAGAACTGAAGACAGCCTAAGATACCTCTGGGACAATGTTAAATGCACCAACATTCGCATTATAGGGGTCCCAGAAGGCAAAGAGAGAGAGAAAGGACTCGAGAAAATATTGGAAGAGATTATAGTTGAAAACTTCCCTACCATGGGAAAGGAAATAGCTACCTAGGTCCAGGAAGTGCAGAGAGTCCCAGGCAGGAGAAACCCAAGGAGAAACACGCCAAGACATATAGTAGTGAAACTGACAAAAATTAAAGACAGAGAAATATTATTAAAAGCAACAAGGGAAAAACAACAAATAACATACAAGGGAACTCCCATCAGGTTAACAGCTGATTTCTCAGCAGAAACTCTGCAAGCCAGAAGGGAGTGGCATGATATATTTCAAGTGATGAAAGGGAAGAACCTACAACCAAGAATACTCTACCCAGCAAGGATCTCATTCAGATTCAAAGGAGAAATCAAAAGCTTTACAGACAAGCAACAGCTAAGAGAATTCAGCACCACCAAACCAGCCCTACAACAAATGCTAAAGGAACTTCTCTAAGCGGAAAACATAAGAAAAGAGAAGGACCTACAAAAACATAAACAAAACAATTAAGAAAATGGTAATAGGAACATACATATCGATAATTACCTTGAATGTAAATGGACTAAATGCACCAACCAGAAGACACAGACTGGCTGAATGGATACAAAAACATGACCCATATATATGCTGTCTCGAAGAGACCCACTTCAGACCTAGGCACACATACAGACTGAAAGTGAGGGGATGGAAAAAGATATTCCATGCAAATGAAAATCAAAAGAAAGCTGGAGTAGCAATACTCATATCAGATAAAATAGACTTTAAAATAAAAAATGTTACAAGAGACAAGAAAGGACATTACATAAAGATCAAGGGATCCATCCAAGAAGAGAAGATAACAATTATAAATATATATGCACCCAATATAGGAGCACCTCAATACATAAGGCAAATGCTAACAACTATGAAAGAGGAAATGCAAGGCAGAAACAGAGACACAGGTGTAGAGAACAAACACATGGACACCAGGTGGGGAAAGCGGGGAGGGTTGGGGGGGAATGAATTGGGAGATTTGGATACCAAATTGTACACTCTAAATATATGCTGTTTATTGTCTGTTAACTGTATCTCAATAAAAGTTCTTAAAAAAAAAAAAAGATATGCGTGGGGGGGCTTCCCTGGTGGTGCAATGGTTAAGAATCCACCTGCTAATGCAGGGCACAGGGGTTCAAGCCCTGTTCCGGGAAGATCCCACATGCCGTGCAGCAACTAAGCCCGTGCACCACAACTACTGAACCTGCACTCTAGAGCCCTCGAGCCACAACTACTGAGCCCACACACCACAACTACTGAATCCCTCTGGCCTAGAGCCCACGCTTCACAACAAGAGAAGCTACTGCAATAAGAGGCCCATGCACACCAAAATGAAGAGTAGCCCCTGCTCTCCACAACTACAGAAAGCCCATGTGCAACAATGAAGACCCAAGGCAGCCAATAAAATAAATAAATAAATAAATAAATAAATAAATAAATAAATAAATAAAAATTATTTAAAAAAAAATGTGTGCGGGCTCCCCTGGTAGCACGGTGGTTAAGAATCCGCCTGCCAATGCAGGGGACACGGCTTTGAGCCCTGGTCTGGGAAGATCCCACATGCCATGCAGCAACTAAGCCCATGTGCCACAACTACTGAGCCTGTGCTCTAGAGCCCGTGAGCCACAATTAATGAGTCCCTGTGCCACAACTACTGAAGCCCTCGCACCTAGAGCCCATATTCCACAACAAGAGAAGCCACTGCAATGAGAAGCCTGTGCACCACAATGAAGAGTAGCCCCCGCTCACCGTAACTAGAGAAAGCCTGCACACAGTAACGAAGACCCAACACAGCCAATAAATAAAAATAAAATAAATAAATTTTTAAAAAAAGATACGTGAACCCCAGTGTTCACTGCAGAACTATTTACAATAGCCAAGATATGGAAGCAACCAAATTGTCCATCGAAAGATGTGGGGTGTGGGTGTGTGTGTGTGTGTGTGTGTGTGTGTGTGTGTGTGTAATGGTATATTACTCAGCCATAAAAATGAATGGAATAATGCCATTTGAAGCAACATGGTTGGACCTAGAGATTACCACGCTAAGTGAAATAAGCCAAATGGAGAAACACAAATGCCATATGATAGCACTTATATGTGGACTCTGAAAATATGATACAAATGAACTTATTTACAGAACAGAAATAGACTCATAGTCATATAGTTTGGTAACTTATAGTTACCAAAGGAGAAAAGAGGGAAGGGATAAATTAGAAGTTTGGGATTGAAATATACACACTACTATATATAGAATAGATAACCAACAAAGACCTACAGCGATACTCAATATCTTATAATAACCTATAATGGAAAACAATGTAAAAACAATATATATATACACACACATCTGAATCACTGCTCTACACCTGAAACTAACACAACAAATTGTAAATCAATTATGTTTCAATTAAATTTTATTTTATTTTTAATTTATTTAATTTATTTATTGGCTGCGTTTGGGCTTCGTTGCTGCACACGGGCTTTCTCTAGTTGCTGAGAGCGGCAGCTACTCTTCATTGTGGTGCACAGGCTCCTCATTGTAGTGTCTTCTCTTGTGGAGCACAGGCCCTAGGTGTGTGGGCTTCAACAGTTGCGGCACATGGGCTCAGTAGTTGTGGCTCACGGGCTCTAGAGCACAGGCTCAATAGTTGTGGCACATGGCCTAGTTGCTCCGTGGCATGTTGAATCTTCCCAGGGCAGGGCTCGAACCCGTGTCCCCTGCATTGACAGGTGGATCCTTTACCACTGCGCCACCTAGGAAGTCCTCAATTAAATTTTAAAAAGTAGATGTTGGGACTTTCCTGGTGGTCTGGTGGTAAAGACTCTGCCTTCCAACACAGAGGAGTCAGGCTTGATCCCTGGTCAGGGAACTAAGATCCCATATGCCTGAGGGGCAACTACGCCAGTATGCCACAACTACTGAGCCTGCGCATATCAACTAGAGAGAAAACCTGCATGTCACAACTAGAGAGAAGCCTGCAAGCCCAGCAAAAAGCCCGCACACTGCAACTAAGACCCAACGCAGTCTAAATACATAAATAAAAGAAAATAAATAAATAAAATAATAAATAAATGTTTTTTAAACAAATAGATGTTATATATGTTTAGGTCTATCAATAGCAGACACAGTCAAATCTTGAAATCTTGTCCAGGGGTATCGATCTTCAGAATAATGTTTTCAAATTACCTTTCCTAACAGCACTGTGGTTGAAGGTTCACATCAACATTCTCATCACAAAGTATTATGGGAAAAAGATTTTTATGAGGGAACTAATTTTAAAATTGCAAAATACAAATAAAGCTCACAGTCACCTCAGAAATTACCACCATGATTGGGAAACAAGTGGATAGATCTGGGAGGTACTGGCTAAGAAATATCTATATCAAAAAAGATTAGTAGGGAGCTAAGCATTATTTAAAAAAAATAAAATTGACACAGTTGTCTGATAGAGGAGTGAAGCAAGGAACTCTGACTTTTCATTATAATCCCATCAGCGTAGCGGGAGGGAGGGGATATGGGGATGTATGTATAAATACAGCTGATTCACTTTGGTGTACCTCAAAAGCTGGTACAAGAGTGTAAGGCAATTATATTCCAATAGAGAGCTTAAAAAAAAAATCCCATCAGTGCATATATTACTTCAATAGTATTACATAAGGCAAAAGGTGAAGAAAAGTAAGAGTGCTGAAAACATTCAAAATAAAAAGCCTACTAATGATGTAGACGATTCCAGTTTTTTCTGTTCCATCAGAATCCACTTGGAAAATATATAAAGGGACCAAGGTCATTAAAAGCTTATGTGGCGACTGAAAAATCTTCAAAAGGACTGACGCTTGGGACGGAGTCTAAAGTTCGGTCGTCTCGTGGGCGTTCGGTCCCAAGGCGCGGAGGATCGGAGCGCGCCCTGCCCGCGTTGCTAGGCCGGGGCCACCACAAAACCTCGCTGGGGGCGGGGCCTCTGACGTCACAGAGACGCCCCGCCTCCTTACGTCGCGCACTAGGGAGGCCAGGAGGTTTCTGGCGGCATCGCCGCCATTTTGCCGGAGCCTGCGACCGAGTGGGAGTGGAGTGGAGCGGCCGTTGTTGCCGACTCTTTCCTCCTCCCCACGGTCCAGTCAGCGGGTTGATTAAGCCATCGGCCCTCAAGCCGAGACTTGTCTCTTATTTAGTTCTGGGGAGCGCCTGGCCGACATGAGTGATGTAGAGGAGAACAACTTCGAGGGCAGAGTGAGTACAAAGCCGCGGGAGCCGTCTTCGGCGGCGGCCCGATGCTCGGGGTTTCACGCGGACGAATGCGGTCGGGCGGGGTTGCGGGGAGTCCTGCTGGGGGCCCGCGGGGAGCAGCCTCTGGAGCCATCGAGGTCGCTTCTTCACATCCCCAAGATGGCTTCTGGGTTCCACTCTTGCCCCAGACACCACGGATAACCTCCCCTTCCTCCTTTTTTTGGAGACTTGCTAGCTGGACTCCTGGGTCCGGTTTCCCCCCCGCGGTGCGCCCTGCCTCCTCCCCACCCCGAAGCTTCCTTATCTCTGTTCCGAGGTGTGGGTCCCCGTCGCGGTGGGGCGGGAGGAGACGGCAGGGAGTTCCCCTCCGGCCGGATAGTGGTAGGTGCTTCCTGCGGTGGCGTCTCTGGCGACCCCGAGCATCGTAGAGGGACTCGGGGTCGAAAGTGCGCGGGGCTGCTGTCCGGGCGGGGAGAAGCTGGCGTGGGACTAGCTGGGGCCTGTGTCTCCTTGGCTCTCTATTGCAGTGAGTGGCCGCGTCTCTGTTGGAACCGGCGGCGTTGCGTCTATAAAGGCGAAAGCCTTGAGGTTGAAGGTGGGACGAGCCTAATGAAGTGGTTAGTCAACGACCGCACCGACCCTTAAGCGTTCTTAAGACGAGAGCTGTGAGGGGAAAACTACGCGAGGAGCCCTTTTCCTTTAATGTCCCTTCTGCTTTCCTTTCACTTCAACATGAATGTGGAAATGCTATAACGCCTTATTTCGCCTTATTTTTCGAATTCCTTGATGTTGGGCTTTTTTTTTTCCCCTTTCTTTCTCTCTTTTATATCGCAACTTCCAATGCTCTTCTTCCTGTGACCTTTCACCTAAACACTGACCAGTCCTTTACAGGTTTTTACGGTAAAAAAACAAAAAAGGGAATCTTCTGTCGTAATCTTACATAACAGCACAAATTTCATGGCTCGGTATTTTTACAGTAGTTTATGCTGTTCTCTTAACTCAGTTACTTGAAGATGACAGGCCCTCAGTTTCCCTTTTCTCTTCTCAACCCATCCCCCAGCAAAGAGGGCTCAAAGTTTTTCATTATTTTGGGTGTAATAAATAGAAACATCACCAAGATGCGTTATCCTCAGCTTAAAGATGCTAGAACGTTTAGCAATGATTGGGTTACATTTCCGAAGTTACCCTCGTAGTGAAAATTTATGTGTTAGTGTAAAACCCTGGAAAGAAAACAGTCCCCAGGCAGCATTTTCCGGCTCTTGTGTTGGCATTCTGGTCACTAGGGGAAACGCACAAAAAACACTTGAGGTGTGTGCTGGACTGAATGAATTTTGTCTCTTTTTAGAAGCTCATAAGATAACCACCTGAAACCAGACAGTTGAATCAGAAGGTCGATTTAGGCTTTTGTTCTTTCTGGGGTTAGAGACCAAAAAAAAAAGTTATCTTTAATGCCTTTAAGATTGGATTTCTCTAATAAAATGTGGAGTGTAGATATAAATGAATAATTGAACCTGCTCATTTTTTTAGGATTGGGGTATTGCTTGTCCCAACAGAATTTTAAAATCATGTAATATTTGGTGGTAGTTAGTCCTAAGCTGCTTTTTGAAAATGTTAGGTAGTTATGGGAAGAAATTTTGCTGTCCGTCAATCTTCAGTTAACTTCAGTAAAATTCTGGGGAGTTAGTTTGTTTTGGTTTGTGGGGAAGTGAAGAGGACTACTATTTGGGACCTTGTTTTTCTTTAAGTTCTTATTTTTCATTTAGTCATGAAGTAGAATTTGGCAAAGTTCTAGATAATTGTTACCTTACCCATCTAAGAAAATAATATATATGATTCCCACCCCGTTTTAAACTAAAATGCATGTAGGCATTAGCAATTTATTTTAATAGAGAAAGGTTTTTACTTTTTCCTGTTCTTTTACAGTGTTTGTGGTCATAGAGAATATTTTTTCACATGTGATTCCCAAATGTGTTTTAGTGTGAATGAACTCAGATTAATAAGTACATTCACCTGTTACTTTTTTGGTAGGTTAAGGTAATAATTGTTTTTATACATAATTGGATAATTGGGAGAATTAGAAGAATGCCAGAAACTTTTCTGAGGCTGTACTCTTTTTTTCTCTTAAAGCAATTTCATATTCACCAATGCTTTTGGATTTTAAACTATAGTGATCTTTTTATCTGCTAACCACAAGCCAGCAGTTTAAAAAGGCTTTATAGAATACAATTGTTGTGTTATCTTTTTCTAAATGTAATATATAGAGAGGTTCGGTCAGCATTCAGATTTCATTTGCTTTATGTACAGAATAAACAACACGTATTAACCCAATCTTACTGAAAAGATATTTAAAATTAGAGGATAACTTTCTAGAGACTGCAGAACATATTAAAGAAACAGGACTAATACTTCTATAGCATTTTAGGGTCCCCCCCATCTTTGACATATTTTCTGATTTACTGCTTATAATCTTGCAAGAGCTGGAGAACTCTGACCATTTTAGAAATTAAAAACTGAGGCCCAGAAGACCATGCAGCCTGGAATCTGAGATTTACAAGTCTCGGTCCATTGCTCATTGTATACATAAACTATGCTGTGTATATATTTTGATTACTTTTTTTAAAAGAGCACACTGCACTTCAGTGTCTCAGAGTCATTAATGGAGTTTTTAAAAAACTATTAAACAGGAGCTTAATTTTCCATTATATATTAACATATGTTGCATTTTAAAGGACTGGCGTAAAAGAGCTTTAGGAAAGAAAATATAATTGGCTGAATTTTGTTAGAAGTAACCCTAACAGTTAACCAACCAATTTCTCTTCTGCCTGGGGTGAAACTGTTGAGCATCTGCTACCTTTTTAGTAAAGGCCAGGTGTTCTTGAGGAAAAGAAAACTTGGAGTCTGATTTGAGATGACTGACAGCTCAAATCTGGGTAAAAGTAAGTATATAATCAAGTGCTGTGTGATAGAATTAATAAGGAATTCAGAAGATGAAGCTGAGCAGTTTTGTGAGCCTAGAGGAAAGGGAAAGCTTTATCTAGTATGTAAAACTTACACTGGGTATTATGATAAGGGAAATATGAGTATTGATTGTAATGATGAGATGATGAGGAGGTTGCTGGACTAATGAGACGTGATAGATTTGATTGTGTAGTCAGATAATGGAGGATTTTGAATTCTAGATTTAGGAATTTGGACTTAATCTACTATGCAATAAGGAGCCATCTATGGATTCTTAATTCTGGGATTGGCATAATGAAAGGAATTTCAGCAAAGAACAGAGACTAGTTTAGGAAGAGCAGCAGGGCACACTTGAAATATTTAAGAAAGGAGTTTATGAAAAATCTGATCTAAACTGGACAACAGTGGGATGTAAAGAATGATTGAGACATTTTTTGAGGGATCCAGGAGAATAGTGGTGCCATTAAAATATCAGTAAGTAGGTCCATTAAAGCAGTTTATTTGGGACATGTATATCAAGTTAACAGAATTTTAAGTAGAAATGTCTTTTGGAGATGGGAGTGAGGTTGGCACTTGAGCTGTGACTTTGCATGTCATCTTCAGAAAATGAGTTGTTTGCTCATACAACTTCAACTAAAATTAGGATTTCAATCTCAAAAAATTTTACAGTGTCCTTGATAGAAATTAAGGGGAATGGAAATTAAGATTTTCTTGTTATTTTACTTATTCCCCTCTACCCCTAATTTTTTTTAACGAAAGTTAGAAAAATGTTGTCCAATTTTTTTCTTTTACAATGGCCTGGTGTTTTTAATAGAGGTTAAGGATTCTTTATCATGTTGGAGTCTATCTTATAATTCCACAATTGTCTGTGCTTTGTAGAATAGTTGAAGAGGAAGAATACTACTTATTTTGGTGTGCTTTTTTCAGAGCTTGTTCTGGCTTCTTGAGTAGCTGGAATATTTTAAAGAGACTCCTAGTTTTCCCCTTGTTAACATATGAAATGAGTAACTGGGTGATGGAAGTGAAGAGCAAAACACAAATTCACCTGTATCAATTTGGAATTTATATTTGTGTGTTAATATATTTTGTTAGGAATAGTAGAAATGGGGGAAAGTTGATTAAAAACCCAGCTTGGACTGGCTCCTTTGTTTAGAAACCCTCTTCTTTTTTTTTTTGAAAGGACACAAATAAGAATGAATCCCTATTTTATAGATAAGAATGTTAGCACTTCAGCTTTTAAAAAACAAAAAACATAACTTAGTTCAGCTTCTTTGGCAATTTAATTTTATTTATCTCATCACATCAACCTGTTGCAAAAGGGTAAGGCTTCCTTTCTTTTAGTAGGAGTAGTATTAAACTTGGGGGGTAGTCTTATGTGTCTTGGGTTTAATTTTTTTTCCCCTAAAGTACTGTGATTTATCCAAGTTTAATGCTTTTTTTGTTCCCCCCATCCATTTAAGCAGAGAATTTGTAAAACTTAAGGAAACATTTTAATACTCAAATTTTTATATTTGAGATTCACTGAAGGGTGCTAATTTGCTCAATATAAGCAGAAGGTGGGATTTTTAAAAGGAGCAGTGCAACTAATTGTACCCACAGTGCCTAATGGTAATTTTACAGATTTGTCATAGATGCTTCTTATGATTTGTACCATTCCTAAAATGAGTATAAAGAGTCTTGTGATGTGAAAGAATATCAAGGGATTTAAATACTTAGGAATGAGAGTCATTAAAAAAATACAGATAAACTTTGTTTGTAGACTTAATTTTGTAAATAAACTGAAGTTATTCTTATGGTCTATTGTGTAATATAGCAAGTGAGAAATGGCCAGGAATAATCAGCATAATAGTTTTTTAGAACTTGTGAACAGTGTGAAAGCTTTTTTGATAGCATCAGTGGGTGCTCAGGCATCAAGTAACTAACACTGGGACCTTTATAAAAGGTATATATCCACAAGCTGAGTGATTTAACACTGATAATTTGTACACATGTCATAAGCGATTTAATAAGACAGAAGTGGAGGTGAGGAAATGGTAATGATCAGATGGGGGAAAGAATCAGTAAACACTGTTTTTGTTTTTGTTTTTTTAAAGTTGAGAAGGGAATAGGAAGGGAAGTGTGGTTTCCCCTCCCTCCTTTAAGTTACTGCTGTATGTAGTTCTGTATAATCCGTATTGTCTCATGATTTTCATCAAAGGGTGAGTGACTAGTCCTAACCAACCTGAGGTAGAAGAAAAGTTATGATTTTTTTCCCTTGAAACTAAGGCCCTGTAGTCTTACTTATTCAAGATTTGCAAATATTCCACGACATTAGAAGATGGGAACATAAGTAGGGAATTCAGTAACAGGTTCTTAGTAGTTTGTTTTAATATAGTTAAACCACTTTAGTCTTTTTACACTTGTTTCTGTACCTTTGAAGTTGCCACTTAGACACTAGCTTTTTGAACATTACAATTGATCATGGCATATAAGCTGGCCGGCTTATGAGCCACATTTTTTATTTGTACAGACGGGAATTCCCTGGCAGTCCAATGATTAGGATACCACGCTTTTGTTGCCAAGGGCGAGGGTTCAATCCCTCGTCGGGGAATTAAGATCCCACAAGCCAAGTGGCATAAATGAATAAAATTTGTACAGAAGATTTGTAAATTTTACAGGTAATTTCACAGTGTGACATGAGTTTAAATTTGATTAGCTGTCAATTCCTTAATTTGTCTAACACATTGCCAAAATTATTCCAAACTTTAGAGAATATAAAGACATACAAGTTAAAATATCTGTGAGCCTTTTGTTTCCCTTTTTTTTTTTAGCTTTTTATTGGAATATAATTGCTTTACACTGTTGTGCCAGTTTTTGCTGTGCAACAAAGTGAATCAGCTATATGTATATGTCAATCCCCATATCCCCTCCCTCTGGAGACTTCTTCCCACCTTCCCTATCCCAGCCCTCTAAGTCATCACCCATCATTGAGTTGATCTTGTGTAATGCAGCAGCTTCCCACTAGGTATCTATTTTACATTTGGTAGTGTACATATGTCAATGCTATTCTCTCACTTCGACCTCTGTGAGCCTTTAATCTTACTTAGAATGCAGCATAGTGATATGACTTTACAAGGGAAATTATCAATTAAAATAGCTAATGTTATGAGCAATCGGTATTTTCTTTTTAAGAAATTGCTCTAGTACCAGTTATGGATTAAAAAAAGAGCGAAAATACTTTTTACAAGCCTAGGAATCTGTAAAGGAAGCAGTCTATCATATTTGAAAGGTAGGAGGCAGAACTGCTATTTCTGTAGACTGAAATGAAAGAATTGAGTGAACACAGGTTTCCCACAAGTCATAAAGAATGAAGTTCTTAGTACAATAAATATACATTATTTGGGTAATTTAAATCCCCCTCCATGCCCACATACAGTTTACCTAAATGCACTAGTTTGTTTCTATAGAAATCTCCAATTTTACAAAGTGGTGGGGAAATATATTTTGCGAATTTGTTTTAAAAGGTTATACTATAGTCATATAGGCTAAAATTTCTGTAAACTTGGCACTGTTACTTGGCATTTGCCTTGGAACTTGCCTTTCCATAATATTAGAATGTGTTACAGCGTAGCATTTATATTGGTTTATTTTAATGGGCTTTAAGTATTAAGCATACCTATGGCCAGAATTTTTTTGGAACCTCGCCCCGCCTGTAATATACTAGCTATACTAAAAGACACTGCAGTTATTGTTTGCTGTAGGAATTTTTCATGTTCTGCAACAACATGTGCATATTTAATAATCTTTTGCTTGTGTTGGATACACTATAGTACTTTCTTAGTAATCGTGGTTAGTTCCTCCTTTTTATTTTTGGCTGTGTCCTTCATCTACCACCAGAGGTATCTTGTTAATAAAAAATAATTCAAAAAACAAACGGACACTATTTAAGCAGATTGTACTGTGAGAACTTTCTGCGTAGTTCCTGGTTTATATAGGTAAGGTAGATTGGAAGCCTACTTAAGATATAGTTCTGTTAAAATGTGATATGATTTGATTGAGTTCTTAATCTGCCCATTTCTAGTAGACACTATATTTTTAATGGTTGGTGGGTTCAGGTGTGGATTACTGAGGAATTTGCAGAACTTCTTGACTGGACAGCTTTTAGAGCGGGTTAAGCTGTCTCTAGTGAAAGGATAGATAGCACGCCTTGTCAATATTTTTAGTTTATTTTTCTGTTTGCAATTTCAATTCCTTTTCCAAATTCTGAATAGTTGTATGAATTAATTTGGAAAAAGTTGAAATTATCATTTCATAATGAAGACAAGTCAAAGGTAGAAAAGGATGATGTAGCATTTGTCCATAAAGGGCTTATTGTAGCCTGATTTCTGATGCGTAGTTTAGTGAGAGTGTTTGGTATTTATTTGGTATCAGCTTTTGAGGAATGTTATTTTAAAACAGTGAATGCTAATATGACTATCTTTGTGTGTTTGAAGACCAGACTACCAGTTCTTCATGTGATAGGCTGTTTGGTATTATAGTAAAAGTAATTTTGAAGATTAAAAGTTTTTTATGTTTTGCAGTTTATTCTTTATATTTACTGACAGTTATCAGTTTACCTTTTTAGATAGATAAATCTCTAAATTGTTTTTGGAAGTTAAAATGATTGCTATCTTTATAACTATAAGTTAAAGGGGAGTTAAGAGTACCCTTTCTTAAACCTTGAATGATTCCATGAAAAAAATATATGTAGTTTGAGGTTTCTGTGATATAAAAATTGAAGGGTAGGCAACAAAAGAGGTTAGGTATTTGTGACACCTTGGATAATAAAAAGCAAGCCTTCTTTTAAATTTGCTCGTGTCTTTTGAAAATATAGTCTGTCATATCTTAATGCTTTTTTGTTAACAAACTAAAAGGAAAATTACATATTTTCCAATGGGTTGCCAGAAATGGGATTTAAAATTTAAATTTTAAGTTGTTACTTAGTTACCTTGTTAACATTAATACCTAAAAAGTGGTTATTTTCAGAACTATTGAATAATTTTCAACTATTGTTTTTATGATGGAAGGCTTAAATCTAATATATAAAATTTTGATTTTTATCCTAAAAACTAAAGGTTTTAGAGTGTCACAGAGCATAGAGCTTTCTGTATGTATAACAAAGGCTGTGGCGATGTTCAGAGATTTATACCAGGGGATCTGTTTTATATTAGAGAAAACCAAAAGGGAGAGAGGAATATATTTTTACCTAATGAAACATAGGTAATGAACTAGCTTGTGAGACTTCAGTTACAAGTGAATTAGCCATACTTTTGGTTTTGACTTAGGCCTGAATATGCTGCTTTTACAGTTTCAGTGAGTGAAAAAGCCTAAATTGCTGTGTCTGCTCCAGGCACATGTCCAGAAATTTAGAAAGTATCTGAGATGTGGTGAAAGATTTATTTTAGGTAAATAAATGGGAAAAGTTCATACTCAGCAGAAAGGTAGCTATATATTTCAATTTTGTTTTCATCTGAAAAAAAATAAATAGGCCTAGCAACATTAGTACTGTTCTGGATAAATAAGTCTTTTGACATTAAACCTGAAGGAGAACTTTAAGGAAGTTGCATGATAGTCTTAACGGCCTAAATGAAAATTGGTGCGAAATTGGAATTATTTTCGCTAATAATTAAGGCTTAAGTGGACAGGGAAACCAAACTGTCCATCCTACTTTGGTCATAAGTGCTTCATATGTCTATCAAATTAAAACAAAACAAAAAACAAACAAACAAAAAACCCACAAGCTTTTAATTAGTTTTAAATTATTTGATTTGAAAAGTTTTCTTATATCCAACTTTTTCAGAAGCCAGTCAATTTTCTGATAAAGGATATAGTCACTGAAGGGAGTATAGGTATGCATAACTGCATAAAATATGCAAAACCTGTGAACAAAAGAGGTAGGATAAACAATAAAGACCATGATACTAATTTTGTAATGTTCAATATGATACTTCGTTGGATAAAATAGAATTTTTGAAATGGCTCAATTGCAAAAATACATCCACTACTAGGAATTTACAAGCTAAAGGGGAAGTTTTTAAATTTCATGCCTTTTTCCCCCCTTTGTTTCTTCAGTATGCTTGTTTTACTTCAGGTTGTATCTTTCTGGTTAAGTCAGAGTGAGCAAAGATAGTGGTCAGACAAAATCAGATGTTAGTAATTTTACGAATTGTCTTTACTTTTTTGAACCTCAATATGCGTTCTATAATGTGAGTTTAGATAGGTGTGTACAAATATTACAGCCTATGATGCTTTGCCTTAACTATTTCTTGATATCTTAGTATGGCTTAGTGAAAGCTTATTTTAAGATCACTGGGAATCTTCAGGTTATAAATTAGTGAAAACTTAAGACATAGGTGGGGGGTAACAGTTAATGTTAGAGTTATGCTTGAATTAAGTATTTATATTAAAATTGTTCACTTTTTAGGAACTAGGATGAAACATGAAAGGGGAGGAGGGTGAAGAGTATGGTAAAAACATTTAGAGAAATTTCAGTAAATTCTCTTTAATTGTTAGAAACTAGACTTTTGAACAGTTTTAAAGATTATAAAATTGTTTTTTTAATAAACTAGTTATTTGCACTTTACCTGCTGGCTTTTCCATTTGGTAGATAACATTCTGAACTCCAGCAGAGTTTTATAAACCCCACGTGCTTAAATATACTAAATGTTCTTTTTCCATTAAGGTTAATGTTCGTGAAGAAATTGAAGAGTTTTTTCCAAGAATGTGGAAGATAAATCAAGATAAAAGAAGGCTAATGAAAAGTATTAAAGATCAGAAAATTAAAATTGAATGGGGGAAAAAATTGAACAGAAGATTGGTCAGATAGAAGCACTTGAATATTTTTTTAAGGCTATTTTGAATTGTTTGAATTGGGGAAGAATACACGAAGTATGAAAAATGAAAAACTCAATGAAGAATGAAGAGAAGTAGAAAGCAAGAGTGAAGTAGAATTAAAAGAATCTGGAAGAATGAATGGGTCCTAGGTTAAGTAAATGTATGGTTTATGTTCCAGTGTCTGTATGATCAAGTTGTAGATGAATTTGCATGATTACTTAGTTAATAGAGAATTGGTGATCTGGTTCAAGTAGGGAATTATTGAGGACAGTTAGCAGTATTAACAATGGGTTTTTAATGAGCTGAAATTTTTTCTGGAGGGTGTTGCCTAACCATTTGTTTTTCAGGAGCAATCAATATAAATAATTACGGTACTTTAAATGTTAGGTGTTAGGCATCTACGTGACCAGTGCCATTTGTAATACTGTCTTCTTTGTTAGGAGTCTCGCTCTCAGTCAAAATCTCCAACGGGAACTCCTGCTCGTGTAAAATCGGAGAGCAGGTCAGGATCTCGTAGTCCATCACGGGTTTCCAAACACTCTGAATCACATTCTCGATCAAGATCAAAATCCAGGTAAGTGTTTCAAATAACATATAGGTATGTTTAAAATGCTTTTCTTGGGCTTTTCAGGGCAAAGTGGTTTTTACCAGATCCCTTATTTTTATTGCATTTTTTGTGGAAATTTCACCGAAGACTCAAAATCTTGAAGTTATGGGGGTTTTTTGGTTGTTTTTTAAGCTATGAAGTTTAGCAGTTAAAGGATATGTTATAGATACAAAGACTTAGATAAGATGGAATCATCTCTTAGCCCAATTAACCTATCTGATACTAGCTATTAATACAAATTGTGTTGATTGATTTAAATGTGCTTGGCATTTGAGGGTTAATGTTTGATTTTTTTTTTCAGCAGTATTTGCACAACAAAAGTAATTTTCTCCATTGGAGACTTGGTATGTAGTTTAGTGCAGAGAAGGTTGATGTATGTATGTTGTAATGGTTATCAGAATGATTTGAGAAACTTTTTCAAGTTTCACCTTCCAGCTACGTCCTTTACCTGAAGATTCTGACTCATTAGGTCCAGGGTGGAACTCTGGTCAGATATAATTGGCAGGAAGTGGTCCTGGAGTGATTCAGAGCCCCAGCCACTACCACTTCCACTGATTAAAATAAAGACTAGTGAGCCACTGCAAGGTTCACTGTATCAGGTGTCCCAGGTGTACTGGTGTGGGGAAAAAAACAGTTAAAAATAACCTGGACAGTTGGTTTGATAAGTCATTGTAATTTCTTGATTAAAGACATAATTTATGTCTTTGAATAGAGTATGCTTGCAAGGGGGCATGAGACAGAAGAATCAATTAAAAGGCTGTACTTTTCTTGCAGTCCACAGCTGTCTTTTTCTGTCTTGTATCCAGGATCCAGCCTAATGCTTGATTTGCTCACCATTCTACATACTTAATTGAATCCACATGTGCAGAATAATGCTGGATAGACTTTGTGTATAGAAACAGAAGTGAATATATTTTCATTTTAGGACTTTTGCACTTGCTGCCCTCAGCCTAGAATTCTCTTCCCTCAAGTTGTCTGCTCTTGTATCACTGGAGAACATTAAATACCATGCACACTCTTTATTCCCTTACTCCTAATTTTTTTCATGATGTTTATCATCGTCTGACTTAGAGAAAAGGTAAGCACTCCTGAAAGGTTTTATATTAATGTCACTTTTCATTACTGTGTCCTTCCTCAGTATCTGTTGAGGGAGGATTGGTTCTCCTGTGGATACTAAATCCTCAGATGGTCAAGTCTCTTATATAAACTGTCATGGTACAGTCAGCTTTCCACAGAAAGGACCAACTGCATTTAAATGTAGCTGTTGATATTTTTTGTGACAACTTGTCTTATTAATGTTTTTTATTTTTAAAATTGAAGCTATAAATCAGTTCCAAGGAAATAGGAAATAATCCTGTTTGGTATTCATATACAAACAGAAGTTTTTCTTTTGTTCCACTGTACTCCCAAATGATTAATTTCTTTTAGGTAGTAGGCCATTCGTATTATTGTTTTCATTCCCACTCAAAATTGTTTGCCTCCTTTCGGTAAAGCTGTATCCTTAGCTTGATACACGACAAGATTTGTGCTGATCCTTTCCTCATCGTCATTTTTGTTTCTTCCTTTATAAGGATCCTGATTCTTAGCAGATCATACTAGCTGGCAATTCTCTAATCTCATTTCCATGTCTTCTTGCCAAGGAACTTTGTTCTTGATATTCCTGGAACACTTTTCCCCTGTCTGCCTAGTAAAATCTTATTAAGTTTCCCAGCTTTATTGTTTAAACTTCCTGGCCTTTAGCATTTATATCATTTATTGAATGACTTATGAAAATTATTTTATATGACTGTCATCACTACTGGTCTGGGTGTTTAAGGATAGATCATATAAATAGTAATAAGAAATTGCATTTTCTTTGCATTAATAGGCAAAGAGAAAGGACTGTGAGCAATTGGAAATAATCAGATGGGAGATGAACCTAAGGGATTAGCAGTAGAGAGATTGGTGAGATGCTGTAGAAAGCTTGAAGAAACGAAGACCATTAGACATGAAGACCATTAGTTTAGGGCGTTTAAGTTGTGATGAGTGAATTTAGTGATGCTTGGTTGCAGCAGGCTAAGAAAAGACTGGAAAGGAAATGATACTTAAAAGTGGAGGGAATATAGGACTGTTGAAAAGGTGGTAAGAGTCAAGTGATTTTACTGTGATGGTAATGGTAGTTGGTGGTTTGTTTTGTCTTTTTTTGTGGTGAAATACATAAAATTTATAATCTTAACCATTTTTAAGTGTATGGTTTAGTGGTATTAAATGCACTCATATTGTTGTGCAACCATCACAGCTATTCATCTCCGTAACTGTTTTTGTCTTGTAAAACTGAAACTCTACCTGTTAAGCAGTGACACTCATTCCCTCCTCCCAGCCACTGACAACCACCATCTTACTTTCTGTCTCTATGATTTTGACTACTCTTAAGTACCTCATCTAAGTGGAATCACATTATTTGTCTTATAACTGGCTTATTTAACTTGGCATAATGTCCTTAAGATTTTATCCATGTTGTAGAATATTAAAGAATTTTCTTTCTAGTTCTGGTTTTTTTCTTTTTAAAAGAAGGCAGAGCCTTGGGGCTTCCTAGGTGGCGCAGTGGTTAAGAATCCACCTGCCAATGCAGAGGACACGGGTTCTATCCCTACTCCAGGAAGATCCCACATGCCGCAGAGCAGCTAAGCCCGTGCGCCAAAAATAAATAAATAAATTTTAAAAGGCAAAGCCTTAATACATTTGTAAGGTAAGGTGAAAAGAGTGGATTTAGAAGGGATAGACTGGGAACAAGGAGGAGATGTAGTGATTAAGAGCACAAGAGGAAGAATACTTTTTCCTCTGAAAGGAGAAACAAGCTGAGAATAAGCAGGGATTTAGGTATAGGTCCTTGGCATTGTCAAAAGTTCAGAAAGCCAAAGTAAAACCAATGAGTGACCGACATAATTAGTAAAAATTTACTATACACATACCAAAGACACAGTTTGCAAACTGGGAGCACTCAAATCAGACATGGGATGAGGTTCAGTGGTGTGTTGTTACAAAGCAGCTTGTATGGTGAGCAGGCAGTGTCTTCATAGTATTTGGTGATTAAGCTAATTAATAACTAACCTGGTTTTGTCTGCTCAGGGAACCTTCATTTGGTGTCTGTTTGCTTTTTATTTTAACAGCATTACCCATTTTTGTTCCAGTATTTTTACCTAAATTTATTTCTCTCAAAGGTCGAGGTCAAGGAGGCATTCTCATAGGCGTTACACTCGATCCAGATCCCATTCTCACTCTCATAGGAGACGATCTCGAAGTAGGTCTTATACACCAGAATACCGGCGTCGAAGGAGTCGAAGTCATTCTCCAATGTCTAACCGGAGAAGACATACAGGCAGCAGGGTATGTGGTGTTCTCCCCCCCCCCCCCCCCAATTTATTTATTTATTTATTTATTTATTTATTTATTTATTTATTTATTTCATTGGCTGTGTTGGGTCTTTTTTTTTTTTTTGCTGTGCGTGGGCTTTCTTTTTAGTTGCGGTAAGTGGGAGCTACTCTTCATTGTGGTGCGCGGGCTCATTGTCGTGGCTTCTCTTGTTGCAGAACACTGGCTCTAGGCGCATGGGCTTCAGTAGTTGCAGCACATGGGCTCAATAGTTGTGGCTCACGGGCTCTAAAGTGCAGGCTCAATAGTTGTGGTGCACGGGCTTAGTTGTTCCGCGGCATGTGGGATCTTCCTGGAACAGGGATCAAACCCGTGTCCCCTGCATTGGCAGGTGGATTCTCAACCACTGCGCCACCTAGGAAGCCCGAGTATGTGGTTTTTAAAAGTTATTGAAAGCTGGGACTTCCCTGGTGGTCCATGCTCCCACTTCTGGAGACCCAGGTTCAATCCCTGGTCAGGGAAGTAGATCCCAAATGCCTCAACGAAGATTCTGAGTGCCGCAACTAAGACCCAGAGCAGCCAAATAAATAAATAAATATTAAAAAAAAAAAAAAAGTTAACGAAAGCTCATTTTGTCTTTCCTATATGTTTAGTCATAGTGTGATAGCTTGCTTTTATGAGAGCTAGAGCACTGTTTAAAAGTGGTACTCCAGATACCACCTTGACTATATGAGTATTGTTGATGCATTCAAGAGTATTTTCTTTTCTTGACTTTTGAGTTGTTAAATGAAATTTGGGGAGAAATGATATATTCCAAGAATTGAAATGAAAAGCTGAGTTGAAAATATTGAGATTAAAAGGTTTACCATGGAAGTGGGTAGCAAAGAAGTACCAAAAGCTCTGTAAGTAATAATAATAGCTAACACTTACATTGAGCAATGTGCAAAGTTCCTCAATGCATTACTACTCTTAACCACTCTTTGAGGCAAGTTACCTTATTATTGATAAGGAAATTGAGTCTCGGATATGTGACATTAAGGTTTGTTTGTATTTAACTGTGGTGGAGTCTTATTTAATGATATTTGGAAATCTGCATGTTAATTTTTAAAATCTGGTTTGTGGAAACAGGGAAGGAATATCCTTGCTAAAGAATGAAAATGGAGGAGAATCTAATCAGCAATTGCAGCTGAAGTCAGGTTGAGTACAAATTTATAAGGGATGTAAAACTTAAAGTAGAAATACAGCATTAAACTAAGGATGAATTCTTAGGATACATTCTGAAAATTGCTGGGCTAGAGTTAGGGACATTTTTATTCAGGCTACAACCTGAAGTGTATTCTAAAGAAGGCTTGGGTGTACTATGAACTGTAAAATATAGCTCATCTGATTTTTTCCTTTTAAATTCTTGTTTCCAGGTGACTTTAAACAATATGTAGTCTTTGTGTATTGGGTGAAGTGTTCTAAGCAAAGTATTTGTGTGTTTTTATTTTAACTTGGAGCTTAAAATTAAATAACATCTTTATTCAACAGGCAAATCCAGATCCCAACACTTGTCTAGGAGTGTTTGGCCTCAGTTTGTACACAACAGAGCGAGATCTTCGTGAAGTATTTTCTCGATATGGACCATTGAGTGGTGTCAATGTGGTTTATGACCAGCGAACTGGACGATCTCGAGGATTTGCTTTTGTTTATTTTGAGAGAATAGATGACTCAAAGGAGGTAATTTTATTTTTGTAATTATTTGTCATTTTTCTGATGTGCATCATTTCGTATTGTTACTGTTAAAAGTTGATTAATAGACTCCCAGTTCCATAAACATTATGTCCTCTTTCATTTTCTGAAATGATTTAAACTCTGCCTCTGTGTTAAAATTGGAATGGCCAGTTTCATTTTCTAGCTAATAACTCTATAGTATAGGCATATCCTGATTGAGATCTGACCTTGTGAAGTGAGGTTATGTGTTTGAGTTAATGGAAAAGTGTATGTAAATGTTCTCTTTTGAATAAGCCTTGTTCATGCTCCAAGCAAATGATTACATTGACTTGTGTCTGATTAGCTTCTTGTCTATACAGAGCTTTGTTTTTCTATTCTCTTATTCATCTACTGTTCTGTTCTATAAGTGAAAAAAATAATACATGGAAAGAATTGGTACTTTTCCATTTTTGTTTAGTGCCCTTCTTAATTCTCCTTACAGAATGATCCTATCAGTGTCAGGGATTTGAAATAGTGTTGTTGTATAATGGATTATAGAGGAAGTGGTAGGCTGAAAGTTGATGGTGATTGAGTTAGAAAATTCCATTTTAAGAAATTTTTGAAGCTCATTTGTTAAAGAAATGGAAGGTACTGACGTTTCTTTTTTGTACCATTTTACACGACAATAGTTGGGTATAAGTCATTATTGCTCTTTGCATCAACAGTGTTTACAGTATAAGCAGTCATAATAAAAGCATATCTTTCAAAAATAATAGATGCTATTGACATCTGCTGGTAGAGGCCAGGGGTGATGTTAAACATCTGACAGTGCACAGGATGGCCACCCACAACATGGAATTAGCAGCCCCCAAACATCAATAGTGGTATGGTTGAAAAATCCTGGATAATTCTAACAAAATAATGCTGTAAGTTGAAGGCATTTATATAATAGACATTCTGATAGACACACTAATGTGTTTTGTTTTGTTTTGTTTTTTACTGTTACATAGTAATGATTTGTTTATTCCTGTTCTCAATTAAGGGATAAAGATGTAAATTTAGAAACACCAGGATATATGATCTGAAATGAAAGTTGCAAAATGCAAACAATATCACAATTAAACATTTTTTTAATATGAAACTTGTTTGTCTTGTCTTTTGACACCCCCTGCCCCTTAGGTTTATTTCTGGATAAGATAAAATGAAAATGGCAACTTTACTTAGTTCCAAAGAACTTCTTAAAATATATTAAAGGGGTTGAATTTATTATTGCTTTTATTGGTATTAGTACCAAAGGGCAAAGTAATAGGGAATGTGAGCACAGATAATAAAGAAAGGAGCATTTGCTGGCAGGTTAAGAAGTTCCTTTATATTTGGAGTTCACTAGGTGGCAGTGTGTTATTTAAGGAATGGCTTGACTAGTTTTAGACTTCTCCACTGAATTGCAGTTTCTGCCTTGAGCTGCTCAGACTGAAGCTAGTTACTGAAGCATCAGAATTCTTCAAGCTAACCTAGATTGTGTGGTTCCTTCTTTATGGCTGTAGCTGTCCCCAGTCTTTCAGCACAAGCCTGCTTAAGTGTCCATGTGTACATTGAAAACTCAATGCCATTGACATGCATATAGCAGGGATTAAAATTAATATGTCAAATCCTAGCTCTTCTTATTTGAGAAAGAAGTGTTTAGAGAATTTTGATTTTTGCAATTTCAAATGGAAAAATGTGTTAAACTTTTTGCAGTTTTGATAGTTTCTCCTTGGTGAATCACGCATGACTTTCTGTGCCCCTTCTCCTTTACAGGCTATGGAAAGGGCAAATGGAATGGAGCTGGATGGTAGAAGAATTCGTGTGGATTATTCTATCACCAAGAGAGCACACACACCTACACCAGGCATATACATGGGCAGACCAACTCAGTAAGATTTCAGATTTCCTAAGCTGAATTTTAAGAGCCAGAAATGCACCAGACATATGTGCAAAATTTTGATTGATCAAAAGATAAACTTTTTTCCCTCTAATTAGGATTGAAAGTTACTTAATATGAATATACGTATTCTTTGAATTGTTTTACTTCTTTAGTTTTTTTGTATGTATGTTTGAGCAGGGGGAGAAATTAAAACTATTGAAGTGCATTCCTGGCTCTTTTCTTGTACTATACAAATAGAAAAATTATTAAATACTAGAAGAATATTGTACACTTTTAAATATTCTCCTTCTGTTTATGTGACCTTGGAAGCTTCTGTGTCTAGGGAATGGTTTTACCAATATTAATGTTTTTTAAAAAGCCAATTTTGCATTGTGTAGAACATAAATAGGGACTTTTATTAAAAAAAAGTTTTTAAATGTAATACAACCAAAGAAGGAGTATAAGTTTTCATTTAATGTGAAGCTTCTTGGGAAAATACAAGATTTGACAAGGAGAGCCTACTGAAAATAGTAATAGTGAAAATAATGCTCCTGTGATAAGAAGTTGGGACAACAGCAGGAAAGAGGGCTTAGAGTTTAAATTCACTGCCAGAGGTTTGAACACCAGACCTTGAAATTGTTTTAGTGCTGGACCCCAGTTCTCTTTGGTGTTCACCGTTGGATACTTTTAAATTTTTGATGTTTATTAACTGCTTTTGAACTAATCATAGGACATACATCTCAGCATTTTGGTACTTTTTCCAGCACGGTGCTTTTTTCACCTTATGGAAAAGGTCTCGCTGATTTGGATAGTGCATTAATAGAAGAGCATTTTTAGTTTGGAGAGTTTCGTGAAATTATTCCTGGTTATTTATGTTATAAATATGAAGCAAAAGCAGAATACCATTGGAGTCAGCAAAGTGAGACATAAGAGTAATTGGCATGAAAGGGTTTTTCTTTCTCTCTTATCTCCCTTCTTCCATTTTATATAAGGGTCAATTTCTATTAAATGATAATAGAAAATAATCATTCACATTGATGTAGGATTTTCACACTTTTCTATAGTAGTGGTGGTGGCGGTGGTGGAGGCGGTGGTGGAGGTGGAGGAGGTGGCAGACGTCGGGATTCTTACTATGATAGAGGATATGATCGTGGGTACGACAGATATGAAGACTATGATTACCGGTACAGGTAATGTTTTAACTTATGATTTCTGTTCTAAATTAGATGATAGTAGTAGTATTTGGCACTTTTAATTTATGTTTAATATATATTAATAAAAGTATTTAAAATTTTGGACTTCCCTGGCAGTCCAGTGGTTGAGACTCCTGGCTTCCAATGCAGGGGGCGCAGGTTTCATCCCTGGTCCAGGAACTAAGATCCCACATGCTGCGCGGTGCTGCCAAAAAAAAATTTTTTTAATAGATTTTATATGATGCTTTCTTGAAAGTAGGAAAAATGATTTTCCCTAGATCAGGAAAAGAGGTTAATACCTGTATTGGCCAATACTCTTCTAGTGTCATTGGCACATGGAAAACTTAATAGCTTTCATCTTAGGTCTGTTACTGTTTTGAATGACAGAAATTTTGTTTTTATCTGCCTCAGTGTAGTGATTGTGTGATATGCTAAGTAATCTTTTATTTCCTACAGAAGAAGATCGCCTTCTCCTTACTATAGTCGATACAGATCACGATCAAGATCTCGTTCCTATAGCCCAAGTATGTATAAGAACCTCATTTCTAACTAATGGCTTATTTTAGAAAATTAGGGTATATGATGACTGAAGATATAGTTGGGAAGATATTAGGCAAGTCAAACTATAGTTGTCATTTGACTTAAAAAAATTTTTTTTTTTTTACTCTTTTCCAGGACGCTATTGATAAACAGAGTGGTTGCAGTTGAGGACATCTTTTTCTTTTTCTTTTCTTTTTTTCTCTTTCTCTTTTTGTTTAATTCTGGATTTCCCCAAGCTTTTGATCCTTTCTACTCCTTAAAAAGAACCCTTAAAAAAATCTTTGGTTTGTTTAGCATCTAACACTTTGTCAGTTGTATTGCTGTTTTCCATCTCTTTTATTATATTCTTAAAGATATAATTGTCATTTTGAGTAGTTAAACATCTTGAGGAAAAAAGGAGCTCCCAGTGTTATGCTTTGTAAATGATCTTTTTTGTTTGTTTTTTGCTTTTACAGAAAGTTAACTCCTGGCTAATCAAATGAGGAAAGAAATGATCTTTTTGAAGCTTCTTTTGTGTTGGATATTGTATTAGACATTGTATTAGAGATCTGCATTTACTACAAACTCCTTTTTTAACTTTCTTTTGGGGAAGTTAGTAACACATAAAGTAGTTCAGTCAATGTCAGGTTTGTCTGGGGTGGCATGGGGCAGTCAGATAGTTGAGTGTAGAAAGTTTGAATCTATAGAAGAAAACACTTGGTCATTTCTTTTGAAGAACATAATTTTTGAACCCTAAAAATTATGTCGTTTTTTAGAGATGAAAAGCTTGTGGACTCCTACAAGACATGTTGTATTTAAAATACATTTGTTAAAACTTAAAAACATGAAGTGTGATTTTTGTGTTGAATTTATTGAAGTTAATCAGTGAAGGACAACCCTTATTATTTATTATTTAGAGCATTTGTGTACTTTGCTGTTAAAAATTTTGGTATTGGGACAATAGTTTAAGCAGGCTATTGTATAGAGTCTTTAGAGTTAGTGAGGGGAAAAGTAGTCTCCTTTCAAATAAAAGTTAATTTCTTTGAAAATGGGACTGTCTTTTTATTGTGGTACAATGAGAAAATATGACTGGATTAATTTGGATTTCCTTTGTCCTAAAATTTTTGCTTATACTTTGAGCGTACAATCTGTCTCCAATGTTGAAAACCCCTTTTCTTTCCTCCCTTTTTTTGTCAACCAACTTGTAAATATTGAGAGTATTCTGTATCAAACACCATGCTTAAGGAAAGATAAATAACATGGTTCATTTCTTCAAGAAACCCACGTTCTAGTAGGAAACACACTTAAATGACTGTAATATAATAAGAGGGAAGGCTGCTTTCATGAAGGGCGATGATTTTTCAGGTGACCTTTACAAAAAGGTACAGGAGCGTGAGCCTCCTGTGTTTCTCCCCCACAGCCATGGGAGTACAGTTAGACAGTTAGGATCTGCATAATGAACCAGTGGGAGCTATGGAATTGCAGTACCTCAGACATCTTTATTAAAGACATCTTTATTGAAGACATCTTCAAGATGTCTTTAAAAATTTTTTGCCAGGAATGGCTATTCAGAGAATGAAGCTGTCTCTTGTTGCTTCCCAGGGATTTTTTGTTCTTTAAGCCAGGTATTTAAAGACTGGAAATCGTTGGCCTAAAGAGAACATTAATTTCTTGACTGTAGGAGTACTTTAAAGATTTAAGCTGTGTATCATCAACAGAAGTAAAAATGTTAGCCACAATGTGGAATAGAATTAATACCCACATAAAGAGACAGTGAACATAATTAAAGACATGTAGGGAATTCCCTGGCAGTCCAGTGGTTAGGACTCCACATTTTCATTGCCAAGGGTGCAGTTTCAGTCCCTGGTCAGGAAACTAAGATCCCACAAGCCCCACGGCATAGCCAGAAATTTTTAATAAAAGACATAATATGTAGATGTTACATATATGCTAATAGAGAGAAAGCAGGGAAGGAGAAAAGGGGAGTAAGGGGGATAAGATGTTTAAATAGGGCAGTTTTTGAAGGCTTCCCTAAGAAGGTGAAATTTGAGTAAAATCTAAAGGTGAGGAGGGAGGGAGCCTTGTAGATAGCTGGGTGAAGAATATATTAGGTACGGAGTACAGCATATGTAAATGGCCTTAAGGCAGTAACATACCTGGAGCATGGGGGGAGAAGGAAAGAGGTCAGAGAGGACAAAGATAATAACCAAGGGCTTGGCACTGCTGGGAAGAGTGGGTTCACTTTATTTAAAGTAAAAATCCAAGACAGTTTTTTCTTTTTTCTTTTTTTAATTGAAGTATAGTTGATTTACAATATGATCTTAGTTTCAGTTTATATATGTATATTTTTCAGTATCTTTTCCTTTACAGGTTTTTACAAAATACTGAGTATTGTTCCCTGTGCTATACAAGTTTTCTATTTTATGTATAGTAGTGTGTATATGTTAACCCCAACCTCCTAATTTATCCCTCTCCCCACCTCCCTTTCCCCTTTGGCAAACATAAGTTTGTTTTCTATGTCTGAGTCTCTCTTGTAAGTTAATTTGTATCATTTTTTTTTTAGATTCTACTTATGAGTGATATCATATAATCGTCTTTCTCTGTCTGACTTACTTCACTTAGTATGACAATCTCTGGGTCCATCCATGTTGCTGCAGATGGCATTATTTTATTCTTTTTTATGGCTGAGTAATATTCCATTGTGTGTATATACCACCTTTCTTTATCCATTGTATGTATATACCATCTTTATCTGTTCATCTGTTGATGGAAATTTATGTTGTTTCCATGACCTGGCTATTGTAAATAGTGCTGCAGTGAACATTGGGGTGCATGTATCTTTTTGAATTATGGTTTTCTCTGGATGTATGCCTAGGAAGTGGGATTGCAGGATCATATGGTAACTCTAATTTTAGTTTTTTAAGGAACCTCCATACTGTTCCCCATCGTGGCTGTACCAGTTTACATTCCTACCAATAGTGTAGGAGGGTTTCTACAGTATTAAAAATCTAAGGTTTTTCAACTCACTGAAAGGTAGAAATAACTTAGGGGGGTGGTGGTGGTGGTGGTTTGGTTTTAATTCCTTACAACAGTGGTTCCTGCTTAATCTTATTTGGGTCATGGAGCCCTTAAAGATCTGAAAAATGCTTGTAATCTGTCTTCCTATATAAAGTGCACATGTAAAACAATTCTTGTATAAAAATACTTAGTTTTTTAATCATTTTGTGCACAGATTAAGATCCATTCAAGGACTTCTTAGGTGGCACGGTGGTTAAGGATCCGCCTGCCAATGCAGGAGACATGGGTTTGCCCTGCTCCAGGAAGATCCCACATGCTGTGGAGTAATTAAGCCCATGCACCACAACTATTGAGCCTGTGCTCTAGCCCATGAGCCACAACTATTGAGCCCGTGTGCCATGACTGCTGAAGCCCATGCACCTAGTGCCCGTGCTCCACAACAAGAGAAGCCACCGCGAGGAGCCCGCACACTACAATGAAGAGTAGCCCCCGCTCACTGCAACTAGAGAAAGCCCATGTGCAGCATTGAAGACCCAACACAGCCAATAAATTAATTTTTTAAAAAAATCTCAGGCTGATTTAGTCCAAGAATAAATAAAATCAGTGCAAAAATATGAATCTATAATCATTGTAAATTTGAGAAATGTCCACAAATTTATATTTAAAAAAAAAAAGGTCTATTAGAGTATACACCAACTTTCTAATACAGGATAGTTACCCTGTGAAGTACTAGTCTGAAGAAGGGAATTGAGAAGTTTGCAGAAAACCAGAGCAATTTTATATATAAATTCACAGGCATTGTGCATACACCTCTCAAGAGGTAAAAGCTCCTAACATACAGACATTGCCCATGGAGTCAAGAAGAATAATTGTCTCCTTGGCTTTTTTTTTTTTTTTAAGGATATTACTGCTTAGAACATTTGAATTTCATAACACCTTGAGAAGTATGAAGCACACATGTATATTGCTTCATTATGGCAATTAAGAGTCTATTATTTGTAATGTAAGATGAAGGTTTATTTGTTCACTATATATCTACCGCTGATTGCCATACTTAATGTTTTGACTATGGATTTTCTTCCCACTAAACTAAATTTGAAATTAAGTGGATTCAATCAGTGAATCCACTTCAGTGATTAAAATGCAATGATTAACATTAGTGCATTTTTTCATTATACAGAAAACACATTAAAACGTAAAATGAGATAACACCAATGAGGAGTAATGAATATAGAAAATAAGAAAGGTCTAAGTAACTTCCAAGAAAGCAAATACACATGTAAATGGAATAATTATAGGCTTTGCCAATTTAAACTCCCACCAAAAGTATGTGAAAGGGAGGTCTTATCTTGAAAGAAAAGGTACTGAGATATTACTAAAGGAAAATAAGCTTCTATACTCTGAATTATTTACACCACAAAATTATTTCAAAGTGAAATTAAGGTAACACTTTTCAAAAACAATATGGCAGGGGCTTTACTGGTGGTGCAGTGCTTAAGAATCCGCCTGCCAATACAGGGGACACGGGTTCGATCCCTGGTTGGAGGAGATCCCACATGCCGCAGAGCAGCTAAGCCCGTGCACCACAACTGCTGAAGCCTGCGCACCTAAAGCCCGTGCTCCGCAACAAAAGAAGCCACCACAGTGAGAAGCCCACGCACTGCAAGGAAGAGTAGCCCCCACTTGGCACAACTAGAGAAACCCCAGGCACAGCAACAAAGCCAAAAATAAAAAAGACATGAATTTTATTTTCAAGTGCTGTTACATTAAAAATTATTTCTTTGTGAAGGCATACACATCTAATTGTAGTTTTAATACAATTTAAATTTTTAAGTTATGGTTTGTATGATCTGGTTTCTCAGAATTATTTAGGGTTTATACTTAATATAAATTTACTAAGTACAAGACAAGAGAAAATGGAGAAACTAAAAACATTTGTTGTCTTATATACATGGATCCTGAATCTATACATTACTGAACAGGAAGACCTAGTAGTATAAACATTCCAGTCCTTATATATATTTATATTTATATATTTATGAATATATATGTAATTTATATACATATCTAAATCCATATATAAATACATATATCTGTATATATGAATAAACATACAAAAGGGGGAAGGATTTTGTTAACTGCTTATAATATATAATAACCCCTGCAAGATGGCCATTTTGGATGAAATTATTCCAAGGACCACATGGAAGAATGTACAGAGGAATGAATAAACAGAGGAATAGAATCCAAAATAGATCCACGTACATATGAGAATATATAAAGATGACATTTCATTTTGGTAGAAAAAGGACAAATTAAAAGATGGTGGAATTGACTATTTGGAAGGAAATAAATTTAGACCCTTGCCTCATACTATATTAACATAAATTACAGGTGGATTAAATATATAAATGTGAAAAATAAATTACGATTTGGCAACCATGATAGTAATAATTAAGCAAGGCTTTTTGATGGCTGCCAAAACTAGGGTAAAGGTGTGAGAAATAATGAGAAAAACAGTCTGAAAATCTCTCCCCAGCACATACTTGCTAATTACAATGGGAGAAAATGTACAGTTGACCCTTGAACAACATGGTTAATCTCTGTATAATTTACAGTTGATCCTCTGTATCTGTGTTTCCTCTGTATCAGATTCAACCAGCCAGGACCATATACTGCTGTAGTATTTACTATTGAAAATTATCCACATATAAGCGGACCTGTACAGTTCAAATTCACGTTCAAGGGTCAACTGTAATTGTACACTGGAAAAATCTGGCAGACACCCCTTAACCAAGTGATCAAAGTTAACATCCCAGTAATGGGACTGATGGACATCACGTGCTTCCTGATATGAAACACTAAGGACAATATCACTTTTGTGACATTCCACAAAAAATATATAACTTGACTCTAATCATGGGAGAAACTAGATAACCTCCAATTGAGAGGCATTCTATAAAGCAACTGATCTGTATGCTTCAAAAATGCCAACATTATGAAAGATAAGACTAATGAGACACAACAGTGCAAGCCATGATCTGGGATTGTCTTATTCCTTTTAAAATACGATTTTTAAATGGTTTCATTGTTTTCACTCATGGGGATTCAAACTTGATTAATCATTTCTCTAGCTCTTCTTAAAATCAGCTTTGTTGTATAGTTTACATAAAATACTCACCACTTTTAAGCGTACAATATGATTTCTGACTAAATGTGTAGTCAGTGTGTATATTAATTTTTAATCTATTTCAGCAGTTACAAAGCACAGAAACCTTTACATATCAATAATTATTCTTAGTACTTCTTTAGTACTTATTGTATTAGAGAGTTAATTCTGTAAATTGATTTTCCAGACTGAAATGGTGTGAAAAAGAATGTTATATTTGATTTTAAATAAAAGTTAAGTTCTCACTAAGCTAAGGGTTACTCTACTTTTAGGTGACGGAGATGTGTCATGAGAAAACAAAGTGCTAACCAAAATCTTAGTGAAACAATTTTCATTCCATGGCCTTTAGACTGTTCAGTAAAGGTCCTACAATTTCCACAATAAAATACAATTAGACTTAAAGGTGTGTGAAGATTGTTAAAAGTTGTTTATTGGATGAAAAGCAGGAAGCTAACACATTTTAAAAACTTACTTCAAGAGTTGAAATAGAGACTTCCCTGGTGGTGCAGTGGTTAAGACTCTGAGCTCCCAATGCAGGGGGCCCAGGTTCGATCCCTGGCCAGGGAACTAGATCCAACATGCATGCTGCAACTAAGAGATCAAATGCCACAATTAAGGAGCTCACAAGCTGAAGCTAAGACCTGGGACAACCAAATATGTATATTTTTTTAAGTCAAAATTAAGGGTTTTCTGACTAAAAGTCAATTGATGAGAAAAGTCAATCAGATCACTCCAACAGCTGATCAGAACTTTACTAAAGGGCTTCCTTAGGTGGTGCAGTGGTTGAGAATCCACCTGCCAATGCAGGGGATACAGGTTCGATCCCTGCTCCAGGAAGATCCCACAGGCTGTGGAGCAACTAAGCCCGTGTGCCACAACTACTGAGCCTGCGTTTTAGAGCCTGTGAGCCACAACTATTGAGCCCATGTGCTGCAACTACTGAAGCCCACATGCCTAGAGCCTGTGCTCCGCTACAAGAGAAGCAACAGCAATGAGGAGCCCGCACACCACAATGAAGAGTAGCCCCCACTCACTGCAACTAAAAAAAAAAGACCCAACACAGCCAATAAAATAAATTACAAAAAAAAAAACCTTTACTAAATCCTAGGACTTCCCTGGTGGTCCAGTGGTTAAGACTCTGAGCTTCCCGTGCAGGGGGCATGGGTTCCATCCCTGGTTGGGGAACTAATATCCTGCATGCCATGAGGCGTGGCCAAAAAATAAATAAAACTTTACTAAATCTTAACATGAATCTTCATAAAAATGGGCCAAAGTTTGAGTTAAATGTGTTGATACTATACAATACTCCAAATCTGAATTGGACATTTAGATTTAGAAATCTAAGGAATCTCTGGAGAACCGGACACTAACATTTTAAAAACTAATTGACATTTTAAGTTGGATTTATATCTTAAGATATACCCAAAGATATACACTTGTTTTACTTAATAATTGCCAAACTAGTATGAAAAATTTGCTTTTAAATTTAAATAGAGGGAATTCCCTGGCGGTCCAGTGGTTAGGACTCTGCGCTCTCACTGCTGAGGGCCCAGGTTCAATTCTTGGTTGGGGAGCTAAAATCCTGCAAGTCCCGTAGCAAGGCCAAAAAAAAAAAATTAAGTAGCCACTTCTAGAAATATACCTTAGATATACATCAGCATGGGCACAGCTATTCACTATGAAACCCCTTATTGAGGCAACTTAAATGTCCATCAACAGAAAACTAGTAAAAGTGTATTATGGCAACCCAGTACTGTTTGGTCATTCAAATGAAGATGAAGAAGAACCTTAAGAAAAGGATACAGTGTACATGTACTGACATAAAACCATCCAAAATATAGAGGTAAAGTGAAAAGCAAGGTGTAGAACGGTATGTGTTCTGTGCTGCCATTTGTGTATATGTGTGTAGTGTATGAGTTCACGCATAAAATGGAAATATGTACATATCTGCTGTAAGTACTTTGAAACTATATATGAGATGGACATGGTAGTTTCCTCTGGGGAGGGACATTAGTTGACTGCAGGTCACATATTGAAGGGAGACTTACATTTCACAGTACATTTTTTAGTACTGTCTGAATTTTTAAAAACATACGTATTTTTATCTATTTAATCAAATTTTGATTATTTTTTATCTCCAAAGATAAATATATAATTTAAAAATATGGAGTAATATGTACACTTCATCCGATTCAGTGAAAAATAATTCTCAATATATGGAAAATGAACAAATTTTTATGGAAAATTATTCAAGAAAAAAGAGAGAGAACCTCTCACCTGGAAGAATTTCTTACTCATCATTCTTAAATTCATATGGTCCTTTAAAATTGGTCATTTGTATAAGTAGTCCATAAATGCTTGATCAGTCTTTCATGCTGTTTTACCAGTTAAACATTCTAGATTGGAACCTCATGGTTGAGTAATGTCTTAAAATGATCTAATCCAACTCTCTAATAATTTGAATCCTCTCTAGAGTAGGTAATTTAAGGAAATGAGTCTTAACCTAGGGTCCTTGGCTAGGTGGTAGTAAACAAACTTTAGAGACACCATGAACTTTTGAATATGTATTCAGAAGTAAATGTGTCTGTGATTATTTTTCTAAAGAAAGAGTTTAGTGCTCCCATAAGATTCTAAAAGGTGTTCATAACCCTTCCCAAATAAAAAACCGTGGTCTTTTAGGCTAATAGAATTGAAATTGTGTATGATTTGAAAATAATGAGTGGAAATATGGATGTTGTTGGGAGCCCATATTTTTCATTTTGTGAGAGAAGGAAGATAGAAATATGGAGTAAGGGAGGATGAGGAAGACCTTTGTTGTGTTGGATTTGAATTGGAGGTATCAGCATGAACTTACTCATAACTGAAATATGTTTCCTTGTATCAGTGTTGCCCTCCATAGAGATAGAAAGCTTAAGCAGACCAGTTTCTAGAAGAAATATATACATTTATTAAAGAATTAATTGAGGAAAAAGCACCAGGCCCAGATGATTTCCAAGGATAATTCTGACAAGACTCCAAAAACCAGATAATACCAAGGTTATCCAGATTGTTTCAGAGAATTTTTTAAAAATCCAAATTGTTTTGTGAAGCAACTTTAACACAGATATCTAAACTTAAAGATGGAGGACTTCCCTGGTGGCACAGCGGTGCCAGCTAATGCAGGAGACACAGGTTAGACCCCTTGTCCGGGAAGATTCCACATGCTAAGGAGCAAGTAAGCCTGTACGCCACAACTACTGAAGACTGTGTGCCCAAAGCCCATGCTCCACAATAAGAGAAGCCACCGCAATGAGAAGCCCTCGCACTGCAACGAAGAGTAGCCCCTGCTCACCACAACTAGAGAAAGCCCATGTGCAGCAACGAAGACCCTATGCAGCCAAAAATAAAAACTTTTAAAATAAATAAACGAAAATAAACTTAAAGGTGTCACAAAATAGAAAACTACAGACAAATTTCATTTTAAGAATAACAATGCAAATATTTTGAATGAGATATTAGCAAGTAGAATCCAACAGTACATTGAAAACAAATACACCAAAGGGGATTTATTCTAAATACATAACAATGTTTAATAGTAAGTAATATCAGGGTGAGTCAAAAATTATCCTCATTCTGGCTGTAGAATTTATTTTAACTTTCAGAAAAGACACATACATCATTTTCAACATAATCTTCTTGCTTTTCAATGTACTTTGTCCATCTGTCCACAAGCTTTCATATTCCCTCATTAAAAAATGTTTTAGGCTGAGCTGCGCGAGCCACAAATGCACTGCTGTCTTCACTTCTTCATCAGAAGTGAATCTTCATCCTCATAGGGCTGATTTCAGGGGACCAAACAGGTGAAAGTTCGATGGAGCAAGATCAGGACTATAGGGAGGATGTTTTAACACCTCAAAATGAAGTTTCTGCAGAGTGTTGACTGTGGGCAGAGATGTGGATGTGCATTGTCATGCAAGATCCCAGCACACTTGGATAGCAGTCCTCTGTATTTAATCCAAAGTTTAGGCTTCAGCACAAACTTTTTGAAACCTGAGTCTGTCATGGATTATTTCATAGGCAGAGCCATGGCTGATTTGCAAATGATTTGCCACATAACCCACTGTCACTCGTCTGTTCAACAGAATCATTTCACTTGTATGCTCAATGTTGTCATCAGCAGTGGACGTGGACGGGCATCTGACTCGTCCTTGATGGCTAGCACTTGTGCGACCTTCCTTCAGCTTCTCTGTCCATTCATACACACTCCTTCAAGACAAAACACTTTCTCCATTCTGCACACAAAGTCTTCGATAAATAATGGCACCAGGTACACCTTCGGACCACAAAAAACGAACCACTGCACATTGCTCTTCTTCCATGCAAATCACAAGTGGGGCATCCATTTTTGCTCGCACTGCAGTTACAAATGAACTGATGTAACGTGTTCACACCTGCACAGCAGTGACTGGGGAGACAGTAGCCTTGGAGTGCTGATAAGAGTGTCTGGCCAACAAAAGTTTTAAGATAACCAGAGTGTAGATAATTTTTGACTCACCCTTGTACATTAATATAATTCATCATATTAATAGTCTAAGGAGAAGAATCATATGATTATTTCCACAATAATCTAATGGCTCTTGACAAAATTCAGTAACTTTTTTTTTTTCCTTGGCCACGCCACATGGCTTATGAGATCTTAGTTCCCCAACCAAGGATTAAACCTGGGCCCTCAGCAGTGGGAGCTCAGAATCCTAACCACTAGATTGCCATGGAATTCCCTCTATACCTATTCTTGATTTTTTTTTTTAAACTTAAGAAGACATAAGCATGAGTTGATACTTTCTTAAGATGGTTTTATACACAGACACACACACACAGACACACACACACACACACACACACACACACACACACACACACACCAGTCTTAAAGTCTTAAACCCAGCATCTTAGTGGAGAAACAGCTGAGACATTCCCATTAAGATCAGAAACAAGGCAAAAATGTCTACTATCTCCTTTACTGTATAACTTTGTATTGGAGGTAATAAATGCAGTTAGGCAAGAGAAAATTAGAGGCATAAAGACTGGAAAGATGAAAAAAGTCTCTGTTTGGAGGTGATATAAAGGTGTACTGTACATAGAAAACCAAAAATCATCAATGATTAAACAGTAAGACAATTCATATATAAGGTAGCAACATATAAAATCAAAAATGCAAAAACCAGAGGCCTTCAAGTGTATAATCGCATCCAGTTAGAAAATATAATGGGAAAGAAAATCCATGTACAATAGCAACAATAAAGATTAAATATGTAGGAATACCTAGGAGAACTTTACAACCCTCCTGAAAGATATCAAAGTAGGAAAAGAAATGCTTTATTCTTGGATAGGATATAACATCACATAGATGACAGTTCTTCCCAAATCAACATATAAATTCAACACAACTCACCCATTCTAACAATTTTGTTAATAAAGTATTTTTTTAGAGTTTTTTGTTTGTTTGTTTTGTTTTTGGCAGCGCCATGCAGCATGCTTATCTGACTATGGATCAAACCCGTCCCTCCTGCATTGGGAGCTCAGAGTCTTAACCACTGGGCCACAAGGGAAGTCCCTACAGGAGTTTTAGGTTCATAGCAAAATTGAGTGGAAATACAGAGTTCTCATATACCCCAGTCCACGTTGATTTCTTTTTCCTTCCCTTAGAGATAATGTAATTCTAACGTTTATTTGCAAAACTAAGCCTGCTGAAATAGCTATGAAACCCCTGGGCATGGGGGCAGCAGATTGAGACTATCCTTACCAGATATTAAGACATACTATAAAATCTCCATATTAAAACAATGTGCTAGTAGTCCATGAATAGACATGCTGGTGAGTGGAACAGAAAGTCTAGAAATAGACCCATTTACATATGGAAAATTAGCATATTTAAAAGGCAGCCTTGTGAAATTATTGAGGCAGTGATGGACTTTTTAAGAAATGGTGTTGGGACATTTATGAGTATACAGTGAAACAGAATTAAGCAATGATTTTTTTTTTTTTTTTTGCCTCACCATGTGGCTTTCAGCATCTTAGTTCCCTTGGCCAGGGATGGAACCTGGGCCAAGGCAGTGAAAGTGCCAAGTCCTAACCACTGGACTGCAGGGAATTCCCAGAATGAAACCATGCCAGCTTGAAAAGGAAACATAAGTGAATTTCTTTATAATCGGGGTGTGAGAGAATCCTTGCTAATTATGACTCAAAATTGATTTGCAATAAAAGAAATTGATAAATTCAATTACATAGAAACGAAAACTGTATGACAAATAATATAAACAAAGTTGAAGAGAAGTGATAAACTGCAGAAAATATTTATAAATGTATTACAAAGGGTGAAACTCTGTATATATGTGATACAGACATACACCCCCACAAACTCTTAAAAATGAAGGCAAACACACCACACACACACACACACACACACACACACACACACACACACACACGCAGTTCTTTACAGGTGAATGACAGTTAGTAAATGTATAACAGATAGGAAATTAGGAATCATCATTCTGCAGCCTTCAATATAATAACAAATTTAGGCAGAAATTATCATTGGATTGTAAAACCTTTAGGTGAATGGTTGTTGGAAAAAAGTATATTTGCATGGACTCAAAGTATCATGGTACAGATTACGTATCAGTCAAAAAAGAAAGCAATATTCCTTTACAATGGAGGAATCTGGAAGTCACCACATTAACAAAGTAACCAAACTTAGCATCAACAGTGGAATATGTGCCTCCATGAACCTGTTCTGTAATAAAAACAGTGTAAGGTTTACAACTTTGCTTAAGAGTAATCTTGCCAAAAAAAAAAAAGCACAAATAATCTCACAAAAATATCTTATATTCAGAGAAATATGAGGACAGTAATTCCACTATGAAAATCTAGTTCATTGAATTGTAATATTGCCACAACTAGTTGAAATAAATCTTCGGATTTAAACAAACAAACAAACAGTATTCTTGCCAAAAGTGTTTAACCCAAATCTAATTTGGAGAAAATAATTTGACAAATTCAGAATGTGAGAAATTCTACAAACAATTAGCCTGAATGGTCTATATTAAAAGACACTGGACTTCCTAGGTGGTGCAGTGGTTAAGAATCCGCCTGCCAATGCAGGGGACATGGGTTCGATCTCTGCCCCAGGAAGATAACCACATACTGCGGAGCAACTAAGCCCGTGTGCCACAACTATTGAGCCTGCGCTCTAGAGGCCATGAGCCACAACTATTGAGCCCATGTGCCACAAGTACTGAAGCCCATGCACCTAGAGTCCGTGCTCCGCAACAAGAGAAGCCACCACAATGAGGAGCCTGTACACTACAGTTAAGAGTAGCCAGCCCCTAGAACTCGAGGTATGGGAGGGGGCGGGGGGTGAAGGGGAAACTGAGAAGAAGCGGGAGAGTAGTACAGACATATATATACTACCAACTGTAAAATAGTCAGTGGGAAGTTGTTGTATAACAAAGGGAGTCCAACTCGAGGATGGAAGATGCCTTAGAGGACTGGGGCAGGGAGGGTGGGGGGGAATCGAGGGGGGGGCGTCAAGGAAGGGAGGGAATATGGGGATATGTGTATAAAAACAGTTGATTGAACCTGGTGTACCCCCAAAAAATAAAATAAAATAATTAAAATAAATAAATAAATAAAAAAAAAAAAAAAAAAAAGAGTAGCCAGCCCCTGCTCACCGCAACTAGAGAAAGCCCGTGTGCAACAATGAAGACCCAACACAGCCAATAAAAAAATGAATAAATAAATAAATTTATAAAAAATAAAAGACACTGAAAAGATATTTCAGTAGACTGTATTTAAACCTTGATTGCATCCAGGATCTAACAAATAAACACCCACAAAAGGTATTTGGGTCAGTTTGAGAAACTGAATGTGGACTGTGCATATTAGCTAATGGGATTGAACGAATGTTAATTTTCTTAGCTATGAAAATAGCATAATGATTCTATGGGAGAATATCATTATTCCCAGAAGATGCAGACTGAAAGGGTGAAGCATTAAGATGACTGCAAACTTTTTCAAATAGTTCAAACAAAAAACCAGTGTATATACATACACAGAGATAAATCAAAAAGCTGTGGGGATTCACTGCACTATTCTTCAGTTTCTAAAAGTATAAATTTATTAAAATAAAAATTGAAATGTTTCCAATCTACAATTTGAAAAGGAGACAACCGTGGCTAAAGTATATTTATTTATAATTTTTAAAAAACTGGAAGAAACAGCTCTGAAAGCAAAAATTATCCCAGTTTTCAGCACCAAAAAAGGAAAAAAAAAAAAGTAAAACAAAAGGGAGATGACTGACCCAGTTCCTCAAAGAACATTTCTACAGTATATACAGTATGAATTACCACTCCTCAGCTTGCTAGCACAAGGAGTTTCACTTAGCTAACTACAATGCAAGTAGGTTTCGAATATTTTTCAGCAGATTAATCCTTTGGAAAACAAATTATGTGTGAGAAAAGTACAACGAATAGCAAATTGTGTACTACATAAACAGAAAAGTCCAAAAAAATTTAAAAGATCACCCGTTCAATAAAACCGTAACACAACAGACAATATTTTGAATTCAGATTGAACTGTATCTCATTATTTAGTACTCTATGTATATTTAAGGTATGAATTTAATTAGTTTTTATTTCTTGAATCTTAATAGTTTCAGCCTACAGAAGGTGAAAGTGAGTACTAAAGTGTGGCTAGAACTTATATTTAATTTTATAAGTAGTAGAACCCAAAGAGCAAATGATGCCAAAGGTCCGTGAAATGTTTGCTCCCTCTGTCCTTAAAAGTGGTGATAGATAGGCTTTCCCCTTGGGATGTTGAAAATGTTCTAGAACGAGGTAGTGGGGATGGTCACACAACATGGGGAATGTACTAAATGTCACTGAATTGTACATTTTAATATGGTCAAAATGGTGAATTTTTAAAAAGTGATCCTAGAATTCCTAGAGGCTGGTGCGTAGGGAATGAAAGCCCACTCACTATTCTTCTCACCCTGGTATATAAGTGAGATTTTTCAAAAAATGAATTATGCTATGATTACAACTCTCTAGATGGAAATTTATTATCCTTTAGCATATTCTGCATTTCCTTCCAGAAAAATCAACTTATACACCTCCATGTTGGCTGTGATAAAAGTTTCTCTAAATGCTATTTAAATACAAATGGCAACAAATAAACTATAAACAAAGTCATTCTTGGGTAGCAATTTCCTGTTTCAGGAGAGTAAGTGAAATATTAAAGCTCAAAAGGGCTTCAAAGATCACTCAGTTTGGTCCAGCCATTTTCAAGTTAGCGAACAGCCAGATAAAATTATAAGGCTAAATTGGTGTGTGACATCACTGAGAAGAACCTGACCTGTTCAATCATTCGTGGTAAGAGTATCCTACCTGTGGGATATGACCGTGCTAATGATTTCTACTCACCACTTTAACACACCGGTTAACAGTTATCTATGCTTTTCCTCCATCCATTCACCCAAGAACATGAAGAGTGTAAAAGAAGCTTCAGTCTAGGTAAGAGGAGAAATGAGGGGTTTTGCTCCAAGCCATAACCAATACCTCGGAAAGAGACTGAGGAGTTAGCGTGTACAGTTGCATTTGAACAGCAGCCTGAGATGCAGGTCCGAAAAGCCTGAAATCGACCCACCCAGGGTGATACTCACACATTACTGAAACAAGATGGAAAACATAACTTCTCCGTTTATAAACTTACAGTGAACCCCTGCCTGGATGTTGAATATTGCTCCAAAAACAATGCAAGGAGGACAGAAGTCTGGGAAAAGGCAACACATTATCAGACATCTATGGATGAGTATCTTAAGAGACCAGAATGAGAGAATCAGAACCCTATAAACTAGAACATTAAAATAAGAGGATATATGGTTGAGGCTCAAAAATTGCTGAAAGGAACTGGTGGGATGAGTGTGAACTTGTTTGGTATTTAGAATTAGAAAGCACACTTTCAATCTTGAGAGATCTTTGGGGAAAAAAAAAGTTCTTTAGAGGGAAGGTAGTGAGTTTCCTGTGATTCCTTACTGCCAGTCTCTGTTAGGACATGATGAACCAAGAAACCTCTGATTGAGAAAAAAAAAATTAAATAGTTTATTTGATAAAGGTCATTGTTTTTTGAAGGTACTTTGATATTTTCATATCGTTTAGATATGTTCAAGAAGGGTTTGGATGAATTCCTAAATAAAATCTTTAAAATGGGCCATTAAAGAAAGTTAAGGGCTTTTGGGGTGCATTGCTTACATTTTTAAGGGCTGTATAAATGGCATTTATATGATGCGTCTTACGGGGTAGTGAGCAAGGATCACACCTTATGCATCAATCTCTGCCCTCCACAGTGTCCTACACCTTTGGGGGCTCAAATATTTGTTGGATAAATAAGAAAACACTACTTTGCCAAATGTTTTTTGATGACACTTACTAGAGAGAGAATTGTAGACGTGAACAAATTCAGTGCAAAGTACAACCAATATACAAAAGTCTTCACAGAAAAATGTATCTGCTATATTAATCATTTTCAGAATCTAGTGATTTTATAAATCATTTTTGTTAGCTAACCACATAATGAAACCTTGTGATATTATACTACTACATTTTGGATAATGCTAACTATTTGATACTGCCCATCGTGAAATGAGAAATGTAAAAATTAAGGGTTCCATAAAAATCTAAGTGTAGATTTCACTATCTGAAAATCATAACTATGTCAAAGTAGAAGGTGAAAAGAGTTTACTGTAACTTCTCAGAATCCCATTTGATAATTTGTATGTGGTTTTCAGGGACTTTACTTTTTTAACTTGAAAATTATTAAGGAGTTTTTAGATCACAGACTTGCTCTTTTTCTGGACAATTTTACCATTTCTTCTCCTAAGATTGTATCATACGGCTACATCATAAAGACCTCATGTTTACTCAATATATGTTGCCAAATATGGCAAAAATCATTCATTCATGGTAAGTCTCAAAAAAGTTTCCTTTGAATTCAATTCTGCTCTCTATTCTTATGTTTTAGAGCTTAGTCTGTGTACAAAGTGTTTAAAGTTTATGATGCTCTATCTGATAGGACTGTGCTGATAATAAATTATGATCACAGATTTTTCAGCACCTTCACAAAATTGCAAATGATAGAGCTTTGATGTATTTTGTTGCAGAATTAGTCTATATTCTCAATCCCAAAGTAGCTAGTCTTTTTTCTTTGAAACAGGGTCACCACTTTTAGAGGGTGGGATAAAGTATGCATTTGCACCCCAAAACCCCCAGCATTTGTATGTTCAACAACATTGAATGTACAATTGAGGACTTGCTTTATAAAAGGCTGGATGTTAGATAGTATCATGCATTCACTCAACAAATATTTATTGACGACATATTATGTGTCAAGCACAATTTTAGGTATTGGAAAATCAGCAATAAGCAACAGAGACCAAACCAAATGGCACCAAAAAACCCTGCACTCATGGAGTTTACTCATATACAAGGATAAATCAGATTTGCTAATCAGCTTACACTCTAATAGAGGAGATAAGCGTACATTTTTTAAATGATAAACGTCTTGCAATATACAAAGTGCTATGTCAAATTCACACTTCAAAATTCTAACAGAGGAGTGAGAGGTTATTTCTAGTGTCTAAGGATCAGAGAAGGCTTCATGGAAAATAACGACTCAGTTGGGGTCAGCCTACATGTGTAGTCTAAGCTATGAATATGTGGTACATAATTACTCTAAATGAAGTTTATTATATTACAAAATAAAAACAACAAAGAAAAGTGAGGTGCGTTTAACATTTAAAGTGCATGACATGTCTACCTTTGAATGCGTCATGGGCATGAAAAATTTTCAACATGAGAAACACAACAGCACAAGAAGTAAAAGGAAAAATCAATCCAAATTTGATTGGCTTCCTTGTTTTCAAACATTATTAGTTCTGATTTTAGACCATAAAGACTTTTCTTGTTAAAAATATACTGACATGTGTACACTGCTATATTTAAAATGGATAACCAACAAGGACCTATGGCTCAATAATACGTAACAACCTAATTGGGAAAAGTATCTGGAAAAGAATAGATACATGTGTATGTATCATGGAATCATTTTGTTGTACACCTGAAGCTAACACAACATTGTTAATCAACTATACTCCAATATAAAATAAAAGTTAAAAAAACCCAAAAAACAACAAAAAATATATATATTACAATTTTTGCAGTGGAATAGAAGTTTTATAAAGTAAAAATCTCTTCTATATTTACATTATTAATAACTTCAAAGTAGCAGGACCAGATTAAAAGGTTTTTATTTTTATAAACACTTGGAGGTATAAATGAAATAAGCTAAATAATCTTTTCTGCTGTTATCATTGAGAGTTTTCATTTACTTTCCCATTATGAAATTTTTGTTAACAAAATGTTTTCAATTTGCCTAGACTCTAAAAATTTTAGTCTCTACAAAAATTTGAAATATCATAGGTGAAAAGCACAATATATTCCAATAAGCTGCTTGTTTTGTTTTGTATGTTTTTTTGGGGTTTTGTTTTTTGTTTTTGCTTTGCAATTGGTAAATAAGTGAGAAATAAGAAATGGCTCCTAAATCACTCAGTTTGTTCCATCAAGCTTCTCTCTCCTTCACTTTATGAGAATGACTTAAACAGATAGAATGCACAGGGATACCCATAATCACAGAGTATTCAAGCTGCATCATATAACTATTCTTATTTCATATACTGAAAATAAAGACTCATCTGCAGGATCTTTTTCTCTTGTACAGTCCTGCTATTCCCATTATTTTTGCTAGTTTTTTGAGTGTGCCACTGCTAAAGCTATTTAGCATCAAGGGGCAACTATGTTGAACTTCTTTAACTCCATGGAAAAGTTTCTCTTGAAAATGTGGCTCAAATGAATGTTTCCACTCTAGAAGGGAAAAAGCCAAGCCAGGGATAGTCACTGCAGCACAAACAAAAATTTTGTGTCTGTCTTTTTCCTAAGGAATTCTTACAGAATATTTCAAGAAACCACCAGGAATAGAAGTAAACATAGATATTTTAACTGAGCACTTTAAATTCTTTAAATCCAATATATATGGTGTAAATCTAATGATATTTTGTTCAGCTTTAGTTTGGTCTAGTATATTTTCCAATTGGTCTCAAAAGGCTCAAGTTTTTGTTCTAATCATCTTTAATCTGTTCCTATAAAATTAGCAATCCAAATCGATACATTCTTCAGAAGTCTAAAGGGAAGAAGTTAGAAAACTAATTTAAAGGCCAAATGTCGTTATTAGTAAACACTCACACTGATCATCTAGTAATTTGACATTTGACTCAGTTTCAAAATTTTGACATTTTGGTTTTCCATGTTAATTCTTTTTTACCTATAAATTCTGTATTATGGTAATTTCTTATCTAAGTTTATCTGAAGCCAGAGGTTCTGATTCTAACAGAAGGAAACTGTTTATGGAAATAAATTGTTTTCCTTGGAGAGCTGAGACAGATTTCTTACAACCACTAGTTGGGACATTGGCTTGTGCTGGTGGCTGGCATCAGTAAGGGGTTCCTTTACAGGGCATAGTTTTTCATTTTTATTCTGCTTTCCCCACCAACTCTTACTTGGCTGTGGTATTTAAACAAGCTTTCTTTTCTCTGATACGTTATATATACATAAGTACACAAAATATCCTACCTGCATTATCTTCCAGTGTCAAGCAGTAATCCCTTCCCCTCTTTCGTGTGATAGAACTTTCTGAAGTGGTCCAATAATTTCATTGATATCTCCAGTCTGAGTCCTTTTTCTGAAAACGAAATTCCACAAATATGTGTAGAAAGTCTACACAGTGCCCTGTTGTTGTAAAAAAGGTAAAGGATGGTATAAATAGTTTAACTCTTTTACAACTGTGCAAACAAGACCAAGGAGGTGAAAAAAAAACTGACCCAGGGTCATAGCAGGGTCAGTGACACACAGAGAAAACAAGCACCTTTGTGGCAGCCAGTTTTATGAAGATCAACAGATTTACAGGTAAATGAAGTTATTTAAGTGCAATTTTTAATTCAAAGGCACAGCCAAGGACTCTGAGCTCTGAGAACAGGCTGTGGTTCATGTCTCTAGTTAGGGGTGGGAAGCCAGAAGGATTTATGGCCAGTGACCACCACTCTGTCCCAGTGTGAGCAAATAAGAGAAGGGTTAGTGGCAAGGTAGGCTTCTGCCAGCTGTTCTCCACAATACAGGAAGATAGCAAGAGGAGGGAAGAAGTTTGAACTATACCACAGGGAGATGCATATGCCAATATATGCACGTACATATGTATACACACAGCTCCTCCACACTCTGAGATTTCAAGAAAACAAAAAGTCAAACCCAATTATAAACGATTACTAACTTGGACTAAATCCGAACATATCATTCTTCAAGTGTGATATGAGGAGGAATTTCTTAGCTTACTGCTAAGAGTATGTGAGGCGGTTGTTAATACAGATTCCTTCTGTATTGTTAATACAGTCTCCCGGAGGTTCTGATGTGGCTGGGCCTTGAATCAAGCTTTTGAGAGAAGGAAAATCACAGGATCTTCTTCCATATCAGCCTTTCACGTTACACTGAGTTTAGCTGCTTGGGGTAGTTTAAATGAGATCCTGGGTAAATTGACTGAGATGAACCAGCTCATTTTTTTTTTTTTTTCCAAGTTCTCTTCTACCTTCAGGTCTTTTGCCTTTAGTTTTCAATGACATGTAGAACTTTTGGTCTGGATAAATATAGGTGTTTGTTTGTATTTTAGAAAGTAATACTATTGGGTCTGGGCAAACCTCACCTCGGGTCAGTTTTCTTATCACCAAAAACAGGAAAAAGTATTTTTACTACCTTCCACTCAGGATTGTCACATGGTTTTATTCAATGATAAATACATCTCAGCTCTGCCACAGAACTAGCTGTGTGTCTATCTGCTTTGACCTTCCCTGGCCTCAGTTTCCTCAAAAGTAAAAGGAGAATCTAGCAGCCCTCAATTTTAGAATTGATTTATAATGAAAGAGATTCAACTGAAAGACATATAAAAGAGCAGAAACTCTGCACAATGCCCTAATTAAACACACAAATGAAAAGCCCAAACTTCTTTACACAAAGTATCCAAGATTTGGAATATATAAAGGGCTATTTTCCCACTTTGAGTCTTGTAGGACTAAATTCTAATAAGAATTGCCTCAATCTCTTTCTTTTTCCATTAAATAAAAAATGCTAAGTTTACATTTCCAAAGACCAAATCTTAACTACCAAAATTATATTTCAGAGAATTCATAACTTACTATTTACTATAGTGAATCTAGATATCTTCCGGTTCACACAGCCTTTTCCTGTTACAAGTGCTTCAAACATTTGGACTTCCCTTTACACCACAGAGTCTGCTTTTTTGCCTTCACATCCACTCTAGCTTGGACTTTTGAAAACAATAATTTATTTGCATATTTATATTGGTATATCCGTAGTAGAATTTAAAATCCAGAGTCTATAACTTCATTTTATATTGCATAATCACTTTGGTGATGCCACATGGTAGCAATTTGCTTAAATAGTATTGCTTTCAAAATGAATTTCTGTTTAAATGTCCAACTTCTAATTAGTTACATATACATAAATCAAATTCTCTAATATCCTTAAGTTACCTGTAAGATTATTTAAAAAAAAATCAGCAAAACTTGTTTTATGAGCTTATAAATGCTATTACATCTCTTGGTTTTTAAGAGGTTATATTTAAAGCTTTCACGGAAAAATTAGATGGAAAAGACCATATTTTAATCCACAGATAATAGATTTTAATAAAATAACTAGTAGTCTTCAGGTTAACTTTCACGTTTTCAAACTTATTGTGAAGAAATGTGAAAAAAAGTTTAAAAAACATAGTAATTGGTTTTTATATCACATAGAAAGTTACATTCAATGAAACCACTAACTATTAAAGAGATTTTACCCATGATAGTAGTAACTGCAAGCTAACAATATATTCAAATTTTAACTGTTATAGACTTTAAACAATACAAACTATAAGCTTGGTCACTGGATTTGGTTGTGGAAAGATACTTTAATTTTTAGCTTAAGACATGCTGATTTTGATCTTCTTCTTGCTTATACATCTTCTCTGCACTTTGGTTGTAATACATTTATTTCCACTACCACATCTGAGAGTAACTCAGCTTATTACTATATTAGCAGAACATTGGTAGAGATAAGGAAAGAAAATTAATGCATCACTTATGACAACAAAAAGACACTTTTGTCTACTTAAAAAGCAGTCGTCACTCTTCATATGTCAAAAGCTCAAAGTGTGAAAAATATTTGGTTATCCTAATGTAACATGACTTTCCCCCTACTTTGTAATGAAATAATTTAGGGATATTTAATAATCAAGGAAAGATAATCTCTTCTGAGAATAGTAATAGGAAGGGGCTACCATGGATTGAAACAACATCCTTTATTTATAGCCACTAAGACTTTATTGGTGGTTAGCCCTGAGGCAACATTACAGTTTAATCCATTCCCCTATCCCTCAATAAATAGAGAAAATGCCGCAAATAATAGGAGCCAGCTTTCACTTAAAATCTGAGTTTCCTAGGTTTCAAAACACGTTGTTTTCACAATAACAGCACACCATATCTTTGGGGTGCTTTTTAAAATTTTTTTAATTAGGGACATTTTCTCAAATAATGCTGTTTACTTTGATTAAATTAAACCATCCATATGTGGCTCGTATGCACAAATAGAAGTGGTAGAACAATCCAACAGGAAGGATTTGTGATAACTTCATAGATCACTTTCAAAATATGATATTATTCTATAAGCTTTAAAATTCATTACATGTATATTTTAATAATGTTATTGGATATTTTAACCTGTCAGTAACAGTTTTCTAAAAATAGAAAACAAGGCAAAGAAAAACAGAGAATTCCAAACATATTTGTATTATTTAAATTCTAATGTTGATGTACTAATAGCATCCTAATTCCTGTTCAATCTGTGTTATTACTCTTCTCTCCTCACCTTTAAAAGCATCGTATTGAAGTATTCTGACGGTTAAAGAAAAAACTTAATAAAATAGTGCTTACCTTGCTTGTTTTAAATGTGCACCCTCAGAATCCAACACATGTTCTATCTTGCTTTGCTCCACAAATCTCCACAAAGGGCTTCTCAGCAGGAATAGGTACATATGTTCTCCTGTCCAACTGCACACACTAACTGCATTCCATACCTTCCATACCCGGCAGAACTGCCCTCAACTGGAAGATTTGTTGATATTGAGGGAAAAAAGTAATGTCACCTTTAACCCTGTTGTCTATTTCACTAGATCAAAACATTTTCTCAACTTTTGTTGTTGTTGTTAATCAATATTTAAAACAAAATTCAATTTCATCTGTTTTTAAAAGTCATGATCTTGGCTGTGGATTAAAATAAAATTTGAATATATCTCTATGGTTGCCAGAGACAAGCATCTATAGCGAACTACATCAAAATTTAGAAAAAATTTTTACCTTATTTTCTATTTGGCTTTTTATAGATGGTCATTCCTTTAAATCAAAACCAAAAATGGCATTTGAATCTTGGTAGTAAAGAAATATGAGCCAATAAATTACCCTATGGGATATGGTAATAGAATCAGGGGCAAAATTCTGGGCAATTTTCAACAAACGAAAGCAAAAGATGGTGACATCATTCAGTATTTAATTGTCCCAGAACAAAATGTTAACAATATATCAGAAATCATACTTTTTTCTGATGTAACAAATTTTATTTTTGGGGGGTTTTTATGCCCTTTGTTAGTCTCCTTTTCATGAATTAAATTTTTAATAGCTGGATTATAATTAGAATGGGTTAGGATTAAAAAGAGGGACCAATTATGTTCTCTTAATGGAGAATATTCAATACTAATATGTTTCATATTTCTTTATGTCAAATTATACACATTTAAAAAAGTCTTTAACAATATTTTACAGAGTAAGATTTAGTTACATTTAAAGTTTTTTCCAAGTCTTGGAAAGTGTAGGAAAAAGACTTTTAGATTACATATAAGACATGAATAGTTTACAAAGAAAAATAACTTAAAAAATAGGAAAATTACTTCAATGACTGGCACAAGACCCCCTCCCCCAAATCAAAATTAAATAAGGGGACATTATCAGTTTCACTTACTGATATTAAATTTAAACCTCAGTTCAAGCAAAGGTTTGCCTTTGAGAAGGCACTAGCACTGTCAATTTAAAAATAACTGATCAGTAAATTTAAGTCATTTGAGAAAATCAACCAAAAACACTACCAACTTTTACATTTCTGAGCAATCTACTACAAAAAAAGAAGTACATGTTTCAACAGAAGTGTGTTAGGCATGACTTTTAGGACAAATCTTTACAGTGTCAGTTGTGATAAAGACTGTAGACTAGGTTTTGTTTTTTTTTTTCTGCTTATGTTCTCAGATTCTTATGAATTTTAGCTGTTTTGAAATAACAATAAAATCCTCAGCTAGCCTGCTGCTTCCATCTTTAAAGCTGGGATTATCATGCTAGAGAAGCTCAGGACCAACATGTGAATTGAACTCAAGAAAGAATGAATTTTAAAGAGTCAAAGTGTAAATGATAATGATCTACCATTATTCCTGGAATAAAGGAATTTATAAATATACTTTGTCTTATTAAATCTAAAAATTAACTTTTCATTTATGGACAGCATGAGGGATTCATCACTCTCTCTAAAGCACCTAATTTGTATATACATGTCAGGAAATCTGCTGTTTCATTAAGGAAACTTCAGTTTCTTTTTTCTTTTTTTGAATGGGATTCTGGAAAAGAAATGGTCAGGAAAACAAAGCGTCCCAATATGAAAATAGTAACCTAAGACGCATCTTATAAATGCATGTGTTAGAAAATGCTGAGAACTAGTTATAACCTCAGCATGTGCTTTGCTTTCCGATTATTTTAGTGGGGAGAGGAGGTTCTTATTGTTCTCTCCAGTGGGATTTCATGCTTGGATTACTGTCCCATTTTACTCCATTAGTCCATACATTCTCTCTCTACCACCATCCTTACACCCTTAGCAGGAAAACCTGCAGGATAAATGAGTTGCAACCAAGAAACAAGTTTAAATATCCGAGTTTTCTCAGTCTCCCCATGCCCCTCCCCCACAAGCTAATGCCTATCTTCTTTGTTTCCTATGGCTGGTCTGCAAATACTTATGTACACATCAATTACCAAAGAGTCTTTTCACTAAAGGTCTCATTCCACTCCCCACCCCAGAGTAGTAGTAATAAATGAATATTTTTTAAAGTTTCACTCATGTGAAGCAGTAAAACAAAGAATACAATTGCAGTAAAAGGAATCATGCTTATTTACTACTTTAACAATGTGCTTTAAGTTACTAGGAAGATGAAAATTCTGATTTCTGACTTAGTAGTTGAAAGTTAAAAAAAAAAAATCAATTTCTCCAACCAGGAAAAAGTTTTCTTAAATAAAATATTGGTTATATAAATCTTTGAATTAGAGAAAACAGATGAAAATAGCTCAGGTTTTAGAGTTTTGGTTTGTCCAGATTATTTTGGAACTTTTTTTTATAACTGAAATTTACTCTAAAAAATTATTTTTCTACTGTATCATTTTCAAAATATAAAAATTACACAATATGTAAATTCCAATCTAAGGTCATTTTACAAACAATCATGTCTTCATATTTTAAATTTCTTAGGTATTTAAGGTTTATATAAATTATTAACTCTAATCTTCAGTATTTACACTATAAATTTAGTCTCTAAGCTTTAATTAATTTGTTCAAGTCAAAATAAACCATTTATAAGTTACTCTGGTTTCTGAGAAATAATTTTACACGAAAACTTCAAAAATAATTATCTATTAACCATATTAGTGAAATGTAGTTGAATTATACAAAATGTAAGCAAAATGTATTTTAATTTGTGAAGAAAAACTGTTTTAAGTCAGTTTTTAAAATTTGTTTTAGAGAGCTGCTCACATAACTTTGTTTTAGAATTATGGTACAAGGCAATTTATATTCCTTCAGTTAGTTGGTTTTTAGAGACTAAAAGGAACAAGTACAGAACTAAACAGTTTTTCCAAATGAACTTGAGGATAATATAACTTGACTACTAGCTAAGAGCTAACATTATAGAAAAAAACTTTGAACTCACTGACTTAAGCCAGTTCTCCCAAAATTTTAAAATATTTACTGGGGAATTACTGTTCTACTAGTTTAAAACCAAATCAAGTATTTTGTCAAGACTTAAAAAAAGAACAACTAAATTATCTGTGAACAAATTATTGTTATATTTCTAACTGGTACATTTCCTTTTCTTTAGATAATCAAAGAATTGGAAAGTCTGTTATGAAATCAGATATACCAAACACATTTATACTTCCCTCTTTTCTGTAGTGGTCAGAGGTCTGATTTTTAATTTATTTTTGAGACCAACTGCAACTTAAGTATAAAATTACAAGTGCATTGAAGAAACCACTACTTAGAATACACCACTGTAGCTGTTAGCTTTTTCATTTAATCAAATATGATCATTCGTTTGTTTTGTGTTTTTCCAAGCCAAATTCATATTTATATTTTCTCACCGTCTCCACCAAACGTTAGTAAAATTAAAACATTTCAGCTATAGAAATCGCTAATCCTTCAAGGTCGGTCTCAGCTCTTTGCTCTTAGGAAAGCTTCAAAGGAAACGTGGTCTCCGCATAGTTGATTTTACCCGGAATTTTTCGTTTGCTTTTTTGGGAGGGATTGTTTGGTTTTGCTTAAAACAACCCCGTGGACCACAAAGGGGGTTAGGAAAGGAGGGGGCAGAATGAGTCTATTTCTCTAGAAGCCCCGGAAAATTCAGGCACCTGGAGACGTGTTTTGCTGTTTTAACTAAAAAAGACGTATACATTCTAAGGTGTTGGAATCGAGCAGAGAAACGATGCGACTCCAGCTGCTGAGCACGGAGCAAACCTACGACCTCCGAGCGCTGGACGTTGGGGGAAGGGAAGGGACTCCGCGGGCAACACGAGGTCAAGGCTAGGGGCGGAATTCACACGCACACGCACAGCTCTTTTCCCCTCGTCCTCAGTTATCTCCCTATTTCCTCCTTGGGGGTTGGGGCTGGGGGCTCACAGTTAAAATGAGAGCAAGAAGACGGGCACTCAACCTCACCCCCTCAACAAGAACAAAACCAATGCGAGGGAGCAAAGGGTTATTTTCGCGCCACAAAAGATGGAAATCCAAGGGCTGTTCGGGGGCCAATGAATGGAAACCAGCAAACGGCTCCGGCGGAGGCAGCCGACGGTGATAGGCTCCCTCTGCCCACCAATCGGGTGAGAGAAGCCCCCCACCCCCTCCCCAGCCAGGGGCGGTGTCTCTCTCCACGCTGGTTGCTCAAACTCGGGCTCGGAGACCCCGCCCCGGAGCCGCGTTTGCGCGCCCCGCGCACGCGTCTCCCCGCCCCGCCCGGCCCGGCGCAGAGGCGGAGGGTTCAGCGAGCGCTCCTTGCGGTCTTTCCCCGTGGGTACCGAGCATCCCCGAGCTCCGAGGAGCCCCTGGCCCACACGAGACAGGCCGGAAGCGCGGCAGGGTGGCCAGACACGTTGCCTGGTGCGCCTCTGCGGGCAGGGGAAGGACGAGCTCAGGTGGGGCAATACCGCGAGGGGGGATGAGAGAGGCTCCCCTGCGCGGGCCCCCACGTCGAACCCGTCCACGCGGCTCCGCGCGGAGGGACGGAACCCGAGGCGGAGCCAGAAGGCGCTTGTCCCGCGGCAGGACTAGGGCGGACGGCTGGTCTAGGGCCTCCGAGGCGAGTAGCGGACGAGGAAGGATCTTTCCCAGCGCGAACTGGAAGGATCCCGCCCTCTTTCTCTCGGCAGAGCCAGGGGAAAAAGGAAACATCTCCCAGGGCACCATTTTTTATTAAAAAAAAAAAATAACTGAAGGCACATTCCGAAGAGAGGGCAGAGCCAGGTTACCACTTGTCACGCATCTGGTTTTAACAGATCAGAATCCAGGAGAGCTGCTCGAAGGAGCAAGAGTATGTTAAAAATACCTCCTATGAGGCCCAGGCGACGCGGCCGGCATTGCGTACCCACCCGCGTAAAGACTTCGGCTCTGGGCTGGTCTCAAAGGAAGCCGGCGGTTAGGGGTAGCAGCAAGAATGCCCCTTCCCCCTCCTCTACCTGCTAAGCAGTCGCTTGTAACCTGTGGATACAGCAGCGGTAAACGACCTTCTAAGCATGGTTTGTCTGCTTTAATATTACACTGACCCATAAGAAACATTTTTATTGCCTTCAGGTCAGGAGATCAGGAGGAGGTGCAGCTGTCCAAAGAGTAAACAGGTTGCAGTTGGAAAGACCCAACCGCATCAGAGTACACACAGTGAGTGGGGGGTCCTTCGTGGAGTTAACGTTAATTAGGAGTTGCAGTTGCTTCAGAAAGAACTTGGAGTAGCCCATACACACGGTTAATTTCTTGTGTGAGACTCATTAAGACTGGAGGTTAGATTAACCTTATTTTCATCCTTGAAAATCCACCGAAGATATTTTTACACTTGAAATGCCAGTAAAAAAAACAATTACCCATGCTCTTTTTACTCAGCCATTGATTATATATTTCTCCCTCAAATGCTTGTAAGATTCGAAGTGGAGTGGACTGTATTTACCTCGCTTTTTGATGTCTCAGCTTATATAAGTCGTGTATGTTTTTAAGGTCCTAGATGGAGTATCCAGTTTGTTATAATAATACACAGATTAAGTTCACAAGAGTCCCAGGAACATATTTCATCAAAACAGCACACACTTGTTTTAAATTCCAGCTGTTAGATTTGTTTGATAGTGACAGACAGGCATAGACTAGTATTTATGGAAAATAAACATTTTATCCCATGCTTTAGAAGTAGATATTTTCTTAGGTCTCAGTTTTAATAAGAGCAAGTACAGTCAACAATTCAGAATTCACCATTCAATTGATTCTTGAAAGCAAGCTGAACATATAAAATTGTTCTTAAGAAAAATTACTGAAATTTAAATGGTCAACAGACTCATAAGACTGAAAGAAAAGCAAATATTACTAAGTGAATGAAAAGCATATTTCTCCAAAGTTTTTGATCATATGCAACAGGTAAATGAAAAATAAATTCATAATTTGATATTTACATTTTTGAATACCACAGAAGTCATAAAGAATCCATATTTTCTTTCTTTTTTTTTTAGGACGAAGATTCTCTTTTCGAAAACATGAAAAGGAAAAATAAGATCTTTTTGAAAGTTAAACCTAACCACAAACTTAAAATTTCACCACCAAAATGTTCTCTGAAGATACAACTCATAATGCAGTTCTAAATATTACACAAGAACATGTTTGCCCCCTCCATATTGTAAAGTAAAAACACTAAATTAAATTAAATGTGAATGAAAATATTGTGAAAGTGAGTTTACGTTTAAAAAGTTGGATTTGCTTGGCAGGAAAGAAAAAAACCTGTTAGAAAGAACAGTTGCATTTAAAATGGATGATCTGACACCTTCCGGTTTCTTAACACAAAATTATAAGCTCCTTTTAAAAGAAAAAATGTAAATGCTCTTTATACCATGCAATAATTCCCACATATTTAAACAATAATCTGCCATTCCTCTTTCAATTGGAAAACATACAACTTTAAATGCGATATACGGGTTTGACCAAAAGAAATGAACTATATCGACTATCATAATTACTGAAGATGATTCAGTGCAAACAGTATTCTTCTCTATTACACAATACATTTTTCTAATAATAAGTATTAGGTCATTAAAGATTCTTGGTTATATTCCCATCCTACATATAATCGCACTTTTTAAAAATAAGCTTTCTTTCCCATGGAATACCTGTTAAAAATAAACCACAAGTATCCTGGTGCAAATAAAGCCTTTGAGTGGCGTACACAATCATTAAACCACACTTGGAGATTTCCAAAAGAACCCCGGCACTCATTTCCGTATTCCTCGTCCCCACTCTTCATTTTGTCGGCCCAGTAAGGCTCCACCGGGCCCAGACCCTCCCCCACACTCCCACCATTGTACTCTTTACATACGGGGGAAATTATGCATGGTTCTCTCGGCCAAATGCGGGCAGAAAAGAAGCAGAAAGAGTCTCGAGCACATTTTTCAAGTGCAAATACCACCTAGGGGTAACGCAGAGCGGTCTTCCTGTTTTACGAGCCCCAAGTTCTCCAACTAAAATTCTTTAAATAAAAGTACCAGCCTACCCCACTCCTCCTCCTCCTCTGGAAACTACAGGAAGAAATGGTTTCCGTTTAGATACCGACTTTTCCCACTCTGACTTCTCTGCTCCGGCCTCCGAGGCCCGGGACGCCCCCATCCCCACGCCAGAAACCTCGGCCCCTGCACTCCCCTCCCCCACCGGTGGCCAAGCCCGCCCCCGGCCTCATTGATCCCGGAGCCTTTTCTGAACCGAGCAACCAATGGCAAACGCGAAGCCCCGAGCCACCGCGAGCGCAGGCGGAGGCGGAGGAGGTGTCGCCCAGACACCCGCCCAGGACGCCGCGGGCTCCCATCCCCCACCGCCCTGGCTCGGGGCCGCCCCACTTCCCCGGTGCCCGGGCCTGTAAAGGGTGCACAGGGTGGGGCGCGTCTGCCCGCCTTGCGCGCCCCCACCCATCCACCCACCCCACCCCCTCGCGGCGTTTCCTTCCCTGCCAACCCTGGAAAGGTGCTCGCGGCTTTGCCGAGGTTACACTTCTGTCATCCAAGCCACAGGGCGAGTTCAGAATTGTGACTCTTTGGCTTTGTTAATTATTTTTAAAAATCGAACATTTAAAACTCCGGTAAATAGAGCTGCGGAATTGACTAGTTAGCACCCCCACTCCTAGCTCATTAAAAAAAAAAATCAATATTCCTCCCCTCCCCGCCCCTCCCCCTCCGGACCCGCCCCGACCAGATAACCCTTTCTCAACTCCGCGGTGACCATCGGCTCCCCAAGCCGCGCTCCACTCCGGGCCCCGGCTGCGGCTCCTTTAGCATTTTCCGCCCCTCTTCCTCCTCCCCTTCTCGGGGTCCCTCGCCCCATCTCGTTTCCCCTCCCCCTCTCCCTCCTCTCGCTAGCTCTTTTTTTCCTGCGAAACCCACTCTAATTGAGGCGCTGGGATTCCTCACGTGAGACGTTGATTTGTAGTTTGAACACGTGGCTCATTCAAAAAGCCGGACACTAGGAGCGGATTTTTTTTCCGCCTCCTGCGCCTTCCTCCCTCCACCCCTTCTCCCCTCCCTCCTGCCAGTCACCCTCCTGGGTTTTTTATGGGGAGGCGGCGCCTGCCCTCACGTAGTGTGATATTTTCACAGTCCGCTGGCCGGGGCAGAGGGGTTGGGGAGGGAGAGACAAAAAGTAGTTTTCCCCCTCCCTCCTCTCCTCCTTTTTCTCGCTAATCCCGCCTCCTCCTCCGAGTTAGGAAGACTCGTTGATGCGTTTGGCTTGTAGCAAGGCTTTTTCTTTTCTTTTCTTTTTTTTTTTTTTCCCATACCTAGAAAAGGAAAAACAGGAACCCTCGGATCTGATTTTTCGCTCCTCGTTCTTGTCCTTGGTTCTTACTGTGTTTGTGTATTTTAACAGCGAGAAGAGGAGGGGAACAAAACCCGCCGGATCCATCCATCGCTGTGGGTGGTTTTAATTTTTCGTTTTTGTCTTATTTTTTTTTTAAACAACCACTCTTCACAATGAACAAACTGTATATCGGAAACCTCAGCGAGAACGCCGTCCCCTCGGACCTGGAAAGTATCTTCAAGGACGCCAAGATCCGGGTGTCGGGACCCTTCCTGGTGAAGACCGGCTACGCGTTTGTGGACTGTCCGGACGAGAGCTGGGCCCTCAAGGCCATCGAAGCGCTTTCAGGTGGGCCCCGCCGGGACGCCTGCCCAGCCCCGCGCCGCGCGCCCGGGCCTGCCGGGGTCGGGCCCGCGGCGGACACCGGGCTGTCCACACGGGGAGGGTCCCGGCCTGGGCGGCTGCGGGCGCGGCGAGGAGCCGAGGCCCAGGCGCCCACACGCGTGGGTCGGGGCCCTTCCCCCAGCCTGGGCGGCTACCCGGCCCCCGGGGCTCCCCTCCCCCGCCGGGGTTTGGGCGCTGGAAGCGGACGCGCTGTCAAGAGAGCCCCGGCGCGGGCTCCGAGGGGAGCGAGGGGCCGTGCGGCGCCTGGGAGGGGGGCGGGGTGGGGGGCGTTCGCCCCCCGCGCCCCGCCCGGGCCCAGGCGCGTGCTGCAGGCTCCGGCACGCCGGGCCTTGCTTGGGGGCCGAGAGCGAACGCCTGCTGCTCGCTCCTTCCTTCCTCTCTCTCTGCTGGTTACTCGTGGCGTTGGGTTCGCTGCCCACCTCCCGCCCCAGACCCCGGCCGCGGGAGAACTCAGAGTGGCCTTGATCCGGCTGCCGAGGGAGGCCGCGGGCTGGTGCCGGCACGGGCGGCCCCGCGCTTCCCCCAAGCCTGCGGGAGGCGGGCGAGGGCGACCCGGGTTCTCCGCTCAGCCTTCCCGTGTCAGACGAGCGAGAGGGGCAGGTGGGCGCGGGCGGCCAGGGGTCGCCTGGGAGCGGGCCCCGCTGTGGCGCCGGGCTGCCGGGCCGCGGCCTCCGGGGCGGGTGGGGGGCGCTCGGCGAGGGCGGGAAGCCGTGCGTGGCGGGGAGGCGCGCGGGGGTGGGACCCCCGGGGGGAGGCTGCGTTCGGGTCCGGCTCGGAGCCGCGTTCCTTTCGGGGTGGCGGGCGCCGCGCCGTCCCTCGCGCGGTGCTGCGGCGGCGCCGAGCTGCGCCTCTGGACGCTCGCTCTTTCCGCGCCTGCCCTGCGGTCCTCGAGCTTTTCCCGCCACTCGCGGCCGGTTCCCCGCGGGCCTGGCCTTGCACCCGGGAGAAGGGCCTGGGCGCCCCCCATCCTGAAGGAAGCACACGTAGCCGCTTCCCCTGAGGGTGTCTTCTGGGATCTCCGGGGAGGTGGGCGGGGGAGGCGGAGTGGGGGTGGTGGTTGGAGTGTTACCGAAGTACGGGGTCCGCCGGTTGATCCCGCTTCCCACCCATCTGAGTCGCATGCACGCAGCCCCGAGGGGGTCAGCTTCCCACCCGCGCGGGGCCGATTTCTCTCTTCCTTGAGCCGCGTCCGGGTACCGCTCGGGGTCTCCGGAGACCACTTGTGTCGCTGCTTAGGCTGTGCGGGTCCTTTGGGCCCAGAGGGACGCCAGACCGGGCCAACTGTCCCCCCCCCTTTTGTGTCCGCAGGTAAAGTGGAACTGCACGGGAAGCTCGTAGAAGTTGAGCACTCGGTTCCCAAAAGGCAAAGGTGAGTTTACTTATTGTGTTTTCATTGATTCTGTCCTCAGCCGTTGGGAGGAGAGACTCAACACAGCTGAAAACAACTTTTCCTCTTACTCTTGCTGGGTTGCTGTATGACTTGGCGTTTCTCGTCTTTTGCATTTAAGTTTCTAGCAGGTGTGAGTGTGTGTGTGTGTGGGGGGGGTTGTGCGCGCGCGTGTGCGCGTTTTGGTGCCGCTGTGAAGGCTTAGACGACTGGTCTGTGGCCCCTGCCCCTGGAATATTGTTACTGCTATAAAGTCGCTTAAGGAAGCTCTGCTCTCACAGCTGAATGTTCTCCGGCAGAGTAGGTCAAGTTGCTGCAACAGGAAATGAAAAGTCTCAAAGGGCAGTTTCTGGGCATCTGTGGGAATTAAGAAGCGAGGGGTGAGCGCCCCAGCCCCCCGCCCCCCCCCCCCCCCGAAAGTCCAGGATAGGCGAAAGCAGCTGCAGAGACGCGCGGCGTGGCATGCCTTTCCTTCTCTGTCCCGAGTTGGCGGCGACGCGTCTGAGAGGCCTGGGAGGCAGTCCGCACATCTGAGGGGAGAGGAATTTGCCTTTACCCTTGTAGCTTGCCCGCCGGGATTGGAACACGTGAGTGGACGCCGGGGCTCCTCCTGCCCAGAAGTGCCTTTCAGTCACTGCAGAGTAAGACAGCTTTCTGCAAACCCGCCTTTGTCTCCAGGCCTCCCGACTCGCTCCCCACCAATTTAGAAAATACTTTTGCTCCCAGATAACTACCAAGAGATAGAGAAGACTGAAGATTTTTGCTCCCTGAGGGGGATTGCACTTTTCGGAAAGCATGTGTAGTGTGTCAGTTTACAGAATGTTTACAGACTGTGTTTTAATCTCGAGTACTTTGGAGACATGGCTCCTTTCTCCAAAGCAGGCCAGATCCCGGCTCTGTAACTCTGACTGGGAAGGCTCTGCTTCCTCTCAGTGGTGCTGGGGTTGGCTTTTGCCTTGTTGGGCTTTCCAAGGTGGGGTTAGGGTTTCTGCCTTTCCCCCTCCCATCCCCCACTCCCAATCTGAGCCAAGTTAATTTAAACTAGGGCTGCCAGAGCGTCTGGTTAGGTATTGGTGAGAGTGTGTATGCTGGAGGGCAGAAATGGATTTGCTGTGCATTTCCCTGGTGCTTGGCCAGTAGAGATGGCTACCCAACAGGTCATCCTATGCCTGGTTTTAGATTAAGCTCTTTTCCAGGTAAAGCATTTTCACAAATTGTGTTCTTAGTTAGCTTGTTTGGGTTTTTGTGGATTTCTCTTATTCATGTACTTAATTTTCGTTAGAATAGTTGGAAAGGGATTTGTGTGGCCAGATTTATAGTTGGGAATTTTGGTAGGGGTCAAGTTATTTTATATAGCAGAATGGAATTCTCTTTTAAAAGCGTCTAAAACAATAGAATGTGTACTGAAAACTATCTAAATTGATCTCAGTTTAATAGCGATTGAAAAATTGGGGAAGAAGTCATGTCTCCTTAAAAAGAAGTTTAAAGACATAGTCTGAGTTGTTTACCTACTGGGAAAAAATGTAAGCACATTTTGCAAATTCTAATTGGTTTCCTGTTTATCCACTATCTTAATTTTTTTCAGATCTTGAATAAGAAATAGGCAAATGGTTGTGTTGAAGGACTGGCATTTTAACATTCAAGGGTTTCTAAATTTAAACATTAAATGTCTTGACTTGTGTGTAAATGCAATTCCTTTGCCTTACTCTCCTGCTTTTCCTTCCCCAACCTGGTGTGAATTTGTCCCCCATGTGTAGGGAGTTAAAAATATTGTCTGGTTAATAAACTGCTTGTTTTATTCTTAAAGGCTTTTTGCCCAACCTAAAAACATGCTTAATTATTTGCTACTTTATGACAAACAGGAATTCCTGTTTAGGAAAGCACATGAAGTAAAAAGTTACCAGTGGAAGCAAGTATTTATCAATGGAAGCTGTTTTCAGTTTATTAACAATGTAGATTAAATTTCCTAGTTGATTTTCATTAGCATTCAAATAGTCAGGATTTTGAATGATACTGTCTTACTAGCAAAGTAAATAGTGAGTACATTGGAGACAACTTTTTTTTTTAATGATTTATAGAGCAATCAAGTAAGTCCTTTGCTTGTATTGAAGTGGATAAAAACAGTAAGAAAGCTTGCTTTCTTTGCCCAAGGAGATTTACCGGAAATCTATATTACATGTTTTTGTTTTAACTGACCCTTGGAACTGGGTTGCCGTTTTCCTTATCTGGACTGTCCCACTGTCTGAATAGGCTTTTGGGAGAGGGCAGAGAAAGCACCTTGGGATCCACATGCCCAGCATTTATAGGAGGGTCAAGAGGTGGTTCTGGTGACAGTGAATTGAATGCCGCAGGCCAGTCCTTGCCAGCGAGCCTGCTGGACTTCGGGGTGGAGTTCTTTGCGCTTAGGAGTCATTGCATTCCATCCCATCATCATGTGGACATCTGAGGCAGGCACACCCACATGTGTGGCAGTGACCTTTATACCTGCTGTGCAAGGCATGTTGGGAGCCCGGTGCTGAAGAGTGCTTATGGCAGCACTCTGGGATGGATGAATGGGCTTGCAGCGGCTGAGCAGGGGAGCAGGCCCCGTGGAGTGATGTGATGAGTGCTAGGCTGGCCCAACTCTGCAGGGCGGCAGAGCCGGGTGGGACCCTTTCAGGAAGGAGCATGGTGGAGTTTGGTCAGACCAAGCTTAGCTCCTGATTACCGAAGTCTCAAGGGAATGTGGAAGGAATGTGGCTTTTCTGCATTCAGATACCCCTCAGTTGGGGAAGATCATAGCCGTGCTTCAGAGTTTGAGGTCCCCTGCGTCCAGAACGAAGAGAAGGTTGCGCTGGGTATCTGATAGTGTTGTACTTTTTGTTCCAAATATCAAAGATAAAGCACATGAAGACTTGGCTTCACTCTGAAGGTATAAGCTTCAAAAGAATTTCCCTCCCCCCTTGGGGATAAGGGTGGGTGTGAAAATTGTTGTGACTTTGGAAGACTGTAGCTCACTTTGGTTGGAAGAGTCACTGGTATCTTGTGGGACCATGTATGTGCCCCTATACGACTGTGTAAAGAACACTGATTTCGTTTTTATGTTGTGGGCTCTTGGGCACGGGAGAGGGAACAGGAAAGTCGCTGACACTGGGGAACTGACAGGATGGTGGTTTAATTCGTTTTCCATTACCTTTTTAAATTATGAAAGATTTTGCAGTTTTCAGCTTTTTCTTGGTTAAACTTCCTCATGATTTAGCTGTTAGCCTTGATTAGAATGGTATGTAGCCACAAGCATACTTGAATAAAAGAGAAAAAATAGTGGGATATTATAGTAAATATTTCCCCAGGAAGGATCCGTTAACAAAGATTATGGTGCCTAAGCTTAAATTTCTTTGTTTTTTGCTTCCTTAAAATTAAAAAAAAAATTGAATGGACAGCTTATTTTCATATTAGAATCTTGTATTTAGCATATAAATGGGATAGAGCATGTGTAAAGGTTACTGGGGTTTTTAATATGTCTTACTTTAAATGGCTGTTTAAAAGCTAGTGCTGCATTTTAAAAGCTGTTAAGTATAGAATAGGACGGGGCCATGACTAGCCTTGTGCCCAGTAGCCACGCTGTAAGACCTTGTTCTCTCAGGACAGTGAACGCTGTTTTTAATGCTAAACATTTTACAGGTATGCCCCTGGCTTATCAGTGGTGCTACAGGTGAATCTTGTGAATTAGGGAAATTTCTCACACATGCATAGCCCTGAGGTTCTGAATGTTAGGAAACTTTCATGGCTGGTAAAGAATTGTAGGCAAGATTATCTTTGCAGTGCTCGGTTTAAGATCACTAATGCATGACGGCTTAAGTGGTTGTAGCCAGTGAGATTTTTCTTGATTTCATGTTGTTTTCTCAGTACAGTTTGAGAAAGTTTAAAAGATTTCTTACTTCTCTTTCTCACTTTATTAGAATTAAAAAAAAAAAAAGTTGATAAGTAGCTTCTGTGTGGCTGTCCACGGTAACAAGGAAGATGTTATGAAAACGTGACATGTGCCTGGAGCCAGTGGGAATCGAGAATCTTGGCTTCTGTTTCTGGCTTCCTTTTGATTTGTGTGTTGACTTACATTCTCTGCTCATGCCAAATGCCATTATAATAAACTAACAAGGGGCATATTTTGTTCTGAGTTTTGCATTCTGCTTGAAACAAATGAGTTACCAGCTAAGGTTGAATTACAGAGAGCTGGGCTTTTCCCTGGAAGGAACTTGACTTGTGTTTCTTTTCTGTAGTTTGGTAACTCTGTTGCTTTTGCACGTGTACCTCGTTTGGGCAGTCAGCAAGAGGGACGTGATCCTTGCCATACTTTGAAGTACTTTTGTGAGCCCTACCACTGCAGTTCATGTGTTGTTATAGGTCTGGGATTTTGTATTAAAGGGAAGCTGTTGAGCCACCTCTGATATGTATTTTGAAGCAATTGCATTTTAATAGTCTTCAGCAGCGTTCAGACAGCAACTTTTTTAGCAGTCACTAATTTTGAAAAGTGTGAATTATCCATTCAGGAACGCGGGTGGTTGGTTTGGTCTGGGAGGAAGGAGAGAGTCTGTGCTATTCTTAGCTGAGTTTCCTTTATCGACTGTTGACTCTAATTCAAGCTTCTAGAGTCATAAGACAGGAGGTGGCAGTGTGGGAGCAGTGACCAAGGAACAGGATTGGCCTTTTTAGTTAGGAACCCTGCCCCACAAATCTGGTGTTTACAAATGGGCGGTGACTGCAGAGTTCTGCGGCCCCTGGCTGACTCCCCCAAGTGAGAGCAGAAGCTGCAGGGCCTCTTAAAGGCTAGGTGCAGGATTGGTACCTTATTGCTGTTAACCCTATTCTGTTGATCAAGGCAGGCCCTGAGGCCAGCACAGGGTCAAAGGGGATGTGGCAATAGCTTCTGTCTGGATGGTAGAGTGGCATGTGTGTACAGAGAGGAGGAGTTGATGGTGGCCATCTTTGTAGATCGTCCACAAATTGGAGGAGGGGAGCATTTTGGCTTGAAAATGCTTAGAACATAAAATATCTGAAAATTGCATTTAGCGCTAGAAATGGGGAGCCAGTCCCCTTGTAACATCCTGGCAAGAGAGGATGGTGTTCGCTTTGGAGGTCATGAGTAGTGGTTAGTCTCTGTTTATTTCTAAGGAACAGCTGATAGGATTTGCTGATGGATTAGGTGAGGGGTATGAGAAGAGTAAAGGATAAGATTTTTTGGCCAGAACAACTGGGTGGAAGGTGTTGCTGTGTATCAAAATGGAGAGTATTGTGAGACAAATAGGTTCTTGGGTGGAAATCGGGAGCTTTACTCTTGGCACATTGAATAGTGTCTAATACTTATTAGAAATTTAAGTGATGAAGTCAGGTAGGTTGTTGGGTGTGTCGGTCTGGAGCCCAGGAGAGGCAGGAAGTGGAGGTGAAAATTAGAGGCTTCATTAGCTTGTGGTATTGAAACCAAGGAATTGGACAAGATCATCAAGGAACTGAGCCTGGAGCTCTAGGAGGAAGGAGGGACCAGCAGAGGAGAGTGAAGGAGGCCAGTGATTAGCAGAAGTCAAGCACAGTGAACTGTTTCTGAGAGATAAGTGAAGAAAGCCTGTGGAGAAGGAAAGTGTAATCAGCTGTGTAGAATATCGCTGAGAGTTTGTGCTTTAGGTGGATGAATAAGTGAGTGGGGGCGGTGTTAAGTCTAAGCCTTCTGGCTGTGCTGTAAATAAATGGAGACTGATTTACAAATTTTGGAGTAACCTGGAATATAGCCTTTCTTCCAGAATTCATTTATTAGGCTTTTAGTTTATTTTTTTTTTTTTATGTTCCAGAAACAGCTATAAGCATATTCTATTTATAAGTTGCTAGAGAAGAGGCTCCTAAGTTTAGTAGATCCTCCTCTTGTTCAGTGGACTTGTTGGTGACAGTTGACCTACCCTCTGGCATTTGTTTTGACGCTTCTGGCGACTGTGAGCTCACTTTCTCATAGAGAACCCATTCTGCTTTTTATTAATATGCATTTGGTTCCAAAACAGTGCAAAGTCCAGTGCTTCTGTGTGCTTGTCTAAATACTTGATTAAAGACAAGCAAAGGCTGAAGCTAATGGCCACAATATTTCTGAATATTATGGGCTAGGTTTAAAATACTTTAGCACTGGGCTTCCTAGGTGGCGCAGTGGTTAAGAATCCACCTGCCAATGCAGGGGACACGGGTTCGATCTCTGCTCCAGGAAGATCCCACATGCCGCGGAGCAACTAAGCCCGTGAGCCACAACTATTGAGCCTGCACTTTAGAGCCCGTGAACCACAACTATTGAGCCCATGTGCTGCAACTACTGGAGCCCGTGCTCCGCAACAAGAGAAGCCACGGCAATGAAAAGCCCGTGCACCACAAGAAGAGTAGCCCCCACTCACTGCAACTAAAAGAAAGCCTGTGCACAGCAAAAAAGACACAACACAGCCAATAAAATAAATAAATAAATAAATTTATAAAAAAAAATACTTTAGCGCTTTGTTATTTTAGTATACTAGAATAAGTAAAGCATTTTATCCATTTTATTCATAAAATTTAAGTTATAAGAAATATAAGAAACCCTTAAAGTGCCTTAAATTCCCTCATTTTTGCATATTAAAAAATGTGGTCCTTGGTAAAGCAGCCTCCTCCCCAAATGACGAATATTATCTTTGGCCACGGGAGTCACTGAAATGAGGTGATGCGTTAGAGCGTTTGATTTTGAGACAGGTGACTTGGTCTGAATGACTCTTTTTAAGACATTCTTTGTCTATGCAAGTCCTTTGATTAATAGAATACTACTTTCAGAATGTGTTAAACACCTACTATTTTAAGAGAGGAAAACTAATAAAAATGAGGTAGCACAATAGGTTTTTTTTTTTTAATGCTATTAGTTGCTTTACCAAAGGATTCTGCATAAAGCTCTGGGAGAAGAAGTGACTTGCCTATGGCACTGCAGGTGATTAGTGGAACCCATTTCCAGGTCCTGTGACTCTGCCCTGTCTTCATTCCTCCCGTTTAAAGTTGTCAAATCCTCAAAAAGTAGCTTACACAGCAGCCTGATCATGTTTGCAGTGGCAAGTCAGAGCAGAGATGTCCTGTTTCTTGCTTTCTCTGAAGGAGAAAGAAATCTTGTTTGGCTTCTTTGAAGGGTTGATTTACTGTCTTCCTGTAGGAAAAAGACAGGTACAGGTAGTCTGGAATCTGGGGCTTAGTACAGGGTAAAAATATCTGGATATCCTGTTTTAAGACAGAAAATGAGACTACTACTTTTACCTTGAAGTTTTTTGGTGTTTTGTTTTAAAGCAGGCTCATCTTTTTTAAAATTTTTTTATTGACATATAGTTGATTTATAATGTTGTGTCAGTTTCAGGTGTACAGCAAAGTGATTCAGTTGTACACACATATATGTACATATTCTTTTTCAGATTCTTTTCCCTTATAGATTATTACAAAATACTGAGTATAGGTCTCTGTGCTGTACAGTACGTCCTTGCTGGTTACCTATTTTATGTATAGTATCGTGTATATGTTAAGGAGCGCTAAACTCTTTTAAACAACTAGAAAATCCAGCAAAAATCTTTCATCAGTACAAACATGTTATACTTTAATAAGTTTTTATTTTCCTTTAGTCATAATTATTGCATGTGGTCTAGTAACTTATGCAGAAATTCTCTGGGATTTCCTCATGGACAATTGACAGTAGTTTTTTTAAAATTTATTTTATACTTATTTTTTGCATATGTATACTTTTCTAGTATAAATGAATTGCAGGAAAGTTGGAGGGGGCCTAAGGAGATAAGAGAGTAGAACAGAGGGCTTGAGGAGGTAGATGCCATGGCTTTATCCCAGGCAGGTGATTGCGATTCCCAGGATGCGTTTTAGATGTCAAAAGAGTTAGAGGTGTCCTGAGTGGGGTCCATGTTGCCAGTTGTCCCAGCTTGTTATCAGGTTTAGTAGGATCCTGCCTTGCGGAAAGGAGTCTCTTAAACTTGAAATATTAAGGACTGGGAGAGAGTAGGAAGGAGAAATGGCGCTGAAACCTCTTGATGAGCAGCCCTGATGCTTGCCTCATGTACTCTTGTTGAACTGAAAGGTGTAGCCAGAAGAATGTTACATCTGGGTTTGAATCCCAGCTCTGCTTTCTGGATTCATGATGTTAAATGAGGATGCAGAAATCAGATCTGGGAGGGCAGGATGGAAATGATGCCTCATAGGCTCCTGAGGATGTGTGTAAACCTCATTGCAGCATCACCGAATAGTCACTCCCATGTCAGCTGTTGTATTTTTTCCCTTTGAGATTCAAATGTGAAGGCTGGATGTATATTATATTTGGTGGTGATAACAAAAATATGAAAAAGTTTTGTGCTGTTTTGGGATGTGGGCTTATAAAGTATAAATCTTTAGGTGGTATCTTTTTGTTTTTACCTTCATTGAGCATGTATTACTTTAAAAAAAAATAACTTATAGTGGTGGAAGGAGGGGAAAAATTAAGGTATAACCTAAGTACAGTGGACTATATAAATATTAAGTAGGCATCTTGATAAATTCTTATAAATGTGTACACTTAAATTAATTCAAAACACACGAATTATGAAAATGTGAAAATACTTGTTCTTTAATCCTCCCTATCCCTATGCATATCCCAGGTCTTACAGCTGGTAACTTGTTATATTTTTTCCTCAGATATTCTTCAATTCATGCATCCACAAACACTTTTTAATAATCAAATCATGCTGTTTACTAAATAATGTATTCTGAAGGATCTTCAGTGTAGGTACAAATAGTTCACTCTCCTTAAAGTAACAGTTGCATTGCAACAATTTAAATGTTCTTTTTCCTAGTGATTTCAGTCAAGCCTAAGTATATGTATGTTATAGGACACTTGGTTGGATATTTTTATAAGGTAAAATCTTAGACTGGAAATTGCTATGTCAAAAGACATGCACATTTGAATTTGGAAGTGCTCTGCCCAAAACACTAAGTTGACTTATTGACATGGTTAGTCATAATTTGACAACCAACGTGCTGTTTTCAATGAATTGTGCCGTGCCACAGTTTGGTTAAAAACTGTCTTTTCAAGGGTGGAGGACTGAATCCTTCTAGGAACAGCCTTATTTTTTCTACCATGGATGTTGTGCTGACTCTGACAAGTCTAGGTCCCAGTTCATTTGTGTCCCTTGCATGTAAAAATTAAGTCAGAAGCTATAAAGATTAAATTCTGACAACTTACAGTTTGAACACCTGGGGTTTATGTTCTCTGATACTGAGCACCTTGAATTTTGGATCTTACCTCAGAAACTTAACAATATTTTCTTGCAGTGGGAGCTTTACTAAATAATATTTTGAGGAGAAATTTGATCAAGAATTTATTTTCAAAACGAAGTCCTGCTCAGCTTCCCACTGCAACGGGGCAGACGATGATTGCAGAGCTTTTTTAAGAGAACCTATGATGTTAAACTGCTGGAGAAGTGATTGAGTTCTCTCCAGTGATGCCCAAGTGTTTATTATTGTTTTTTTAAAGTCAGCTGTTCTTGCACAAATGGAGAAGCTCTTGCTTTTCTTTGGAGAGACAAATGTGGTTGAAAATTTTAATTTCTATATTTCTGGTGTGCACGCTTACCTATTTGTGCATTTTTTTGAGTTTCAGAAGTGAATTCATTGCTTACAGCTTAAAAAAATTTTACCTTAACAAGCATAGACAGAACACCTGTGCTTGTAGGCAGTTCTATGCTAGGTTTCAGGGGCTAGAAAGAATAAGATACTTGTTCTGAAGAAAAGTACATGGAGTATAGTGACTTGCACTTTGTTCTGTCTCAGTCCCTGGGTGATATTTTTGTCATCAGCACTAATAGTGGCTCACTGTGCCGGTGACCCCAGAGGTGGATTAATCTCTCTGCAGGTAGAGAAGCTGTAAATACATCACGAGCTGTACATGGGATGCCCCAGGAGCACAGGAGGGGCGCTGGGCTTAGCTGAGTGCTGGTGCAGCCAGCCGGGGATAGGTTCAGAGAGCAAGGCATGTGAAGGCAACTGAGGCTAACTGTGTGCAGTGGGGATGGAAAAGGCAGAAGGGACAGCAGGAGCCAAGGCATGTAAGTGTGAAATACCCTGGTGTCTGCGGGGGAACGGCAAGCTGTTTGGAATTAGGCCCCGGTGTGAGGAGGATGGCAGTCGTCATCACTGTCCTCTTCACTGGCACTTGCAGTAAAATTTAATTCAGGTTTCATTTCTGAATGTCCTTAATGACACAGTAAAAATTATTAATTTTCTTAAATAATCTTTGAGTATACATCCTGTTAATATCTGTGTGAAGAGAAGGGCAGTGCACAGGAAGCCCTTGGGCTGCCTAGTATGGTTGTGTGCAGAAAAAGCGCTGTGCAGGAATGAACCAGCCACTTTTCTCATGGAGCACCGTTTTTACTTGAGCCTTTGCCGCTTTTTTAAGGTGAGCTGTGACAGTCGTAGTTTTAATCAGTGGTAATAATTAAAGCACCTGGTATTACTTGATTTTTGTTAGGACATCTCAAATGATGTAATGAACCTTTGGAGAAAAATGAGACCCTTCTGTATGCACACACTATTAACTAAGCAAAATTAGGGGCAGCAGTACACAAACTATTGGGAGGACCAGTGGTACCTTGCTTGGAATCACACAGATGCCAGTTAGCATCCTTGCTTAACTCTGTGATCCCGGGCAAACTGATGCCACTCTGGACTTCTCGGTTTATCTGTAAATAGGGCCAATAAAACTTACTGCACCAGGTTTCTGGGAATTCAGTGATAATGTTTGTAAAGGATTTCTTGGAATATCTGACACCTAAGTGGTGTTGTTTCATATTAGTAAGCGTGTGTATTTAAAAGTGGCGGTTGAAAGTAAGAGATGAGTGTATCTGTTCCTGCATAATCCCATAGTTTGCTCTCACATGTGCAGATACATCGAAATGTTGCACGCTATGAGTTATGCATTGTGAATAGGTTAAGAGTTTGTATTTATTAAAAAAAATTTTTGTGCTTGAAGTCTAGATGTGTAGGTCTTAGAATCCCTACAATGTGTCTAGTTAGGAAATTCTCTTAAGAGAGATCATATTATTAAAAAAAAAAAGACTAGGAAATAAAGGACTCTTGTTAATCTCTAAAAGGTAGAGAGCATACGACAAAAATGTACGAAGGATGAGCGGCAGTTCAAACGGGGATATCTGCAAGGCCAATCTAGTTAGGAAAAGATACCCTGTCTTACTAGTCATTAGGGAGATGCCAATTGTAATGGCATTTTTGCCTATCAAGTTGGGAAAAATGAACAAGATTGATAATACCTGGTGTTGGCAAAAGTGTGTAGGAATGGAGACTGATACGGCTAGAGAGTAAATTGGCAATTGGTAAAGACTTCTTGGCATGCCGTTTGGGAGTATCTGTTAGAGCTTAAAATGTGAATACCCTTCAAATATGGAACACAATCTAGTCTTCATAGTTTTGTATGGTCTGTAAGCATACTTTTAATCAACAATATTGTAAAGGAGTTCAAGTCACTAGGCAGGACTTGGTAAAAAGGTCTTTGGGTGGGAGTCCAAAATATATGCAGATAAGCTTTTAGGTTTTATTATATCACTCATTACATTTTAATAGGTATTATCAGATAATCTGGAACGTTAACCATTGTCTACTTTCCAAGCAAAGAGGATCCCTAGCCTTAATTTGACTGTTTGGGCCATTTTGCATTTGAGCTTTAGAGGGTAGGTTTTTGAAAAGGAGGAAGATAACCAAGAACCCCTTTACTTTTTTTCTGAAAAATACTTTGAAGTAATGTTAAACAGTTTTTAACTGTTATGTCTTTGTTAAAAAGACATTTCTTTTTTTTTTACCCAGTATTGTTCAATAGAAAATTGCATATAACTTAAATGTCCATCCAAAGAAAATGTACCATATTCTAACAAACTGTGGTATATTTTCTTTTAGCATTTACGAAGAGTGATATAAATTTATATGAGCTGACATGGGAAGAAATTGTAAAGCATGTTATGGGATAGCTCTTAAAAGACAGATATTTGGGGAAGAAAGAACTTCTATTTGCATGAAAACACATAAAAAGGGCTGGAAGGTTACCCACCAAAAAGAGTGGTTATCCCTGCAAAAGGGAATTGATTGAGGAAGAGAGAGGTTCATCTTTGGCTTTATTCTGTATGCTAGTGGTTCTCAACCTTTTTGGTTTTGACTGTTTGACACTTAAAAACTGAGGCCCTCCAAAGAGCTTTTGTTTATTTTTTTAATTGAAATACAGTATACTTTATTAGAAATCAGCTGAATACTGTTTTATATTACTTTAAATGAATAACATATATAGTGTGTATATGTATATAGTAATATATGTTACTATAATAAACCCATTACATATTAACAGATTTTTGTAACAAAACAAACTCATGTAAAACCAAAATAAAAATTAGAAAAGTGGAATTGCTTTACATATTTGCAAATTTCTTTAAGTTTGATCTAATAGACCACTGGACACTCATATAACTACTTGAACATTCAATTTGTTGCAATATATCATTTTGATAGAAGTGTGTGAGGGAAATCTAGCCTCACACAGATAAACAGTTAGAAAAGGAAAGGATTATTTTAATAGTCTTTTTAGATAATGGTGGGTATTTTTGTTCCTATATCAAAACTCTGCAAGTGGAAATTTTTTAAAGGTTAGTTGAATTGTGGAATCTGAAATCATATCAGTAAATGTTTTTGTACTTTGTTAAATTAAAATCCATTGGTCTCACAAAGTGAACAAATACTGTTGGAAAAAATGGCACCAAAAGACTTGCTCAATGCAGGATTGCCACAAAACTTCCATTTGTAAAAAATACACAATTGGTAGAAAATCTGCAAAGTGCAATAAAGCAAAGCCCAATAAAATGAAAAAAAAATCCATAGGTCTGTGTTGCATTTTTATCCCGAAATACTGTCAAACCTCAAGGTGGTAGATAAGTTTGCTGAAATTCTGATTTTTACTTAAAAGATTAAATTCAGTCATTGGCAACAAATGCTGTTAGCTTTTCTTGAAGTAACTGGCTGATTTTATTATCTTTTGAGAAAATGTCCACCAGACACTCAATCTTAAATAACCATAGCGGTTTCAAGTAAAAATGGTGCTCCATGAAAACAGTGGCTGGTTCACTCTTGCACAGTGCTTTTTTTTTTCTTTTTTTTTAAAGAACTTTTATTGAGATACAGTTAATATACAATAAACTGCATATATTTAGAGTATACAATTTGGTATTCCAGTCTCCCAATTCATTCCTCCCCAACCCTCCCCGCTTTCCCCACTTGGTGTCTGTATGTTTGTTCTCCACACCTGTGTCTCTATTTCTGCATTGCAAACGGGTTGATTTGTACCATTTTTCTATATTCTGCATATATGTGTTACTATACGATGTTTGTTTTTCTCTTTCTGACTCACTTCACTCTGTATGACAGTCTCTAGGTCCATCCATGTCTCTGCAAATGTCCCAGTTTCATTGCTTTTTACAGGTGAGCAGTATTCCATTGTGTATATGTACCACATCTTTTTTATCCATTCATCTGTTGATGGACCACAGTGCTTTTTCTGTAGACAACCGTACTAGGCAGCCCAAGTGCTTCCTGTGCACTGCCCTTCTCATCACATAGATACTAACAGGATGTGTACTCAAGGGTTATTTAAGAAAACTAATAATTTTTACTGTTTCATTAAGGACATTTAAAAATGAAACTTGAATTAAATTTTACTGCAAGTGCTGGTGAAGAGTACAGTGATGACGACTGCCACAGTTTAGAGCCATTGCCTTGACTCATCCTAAGGTGTCAGCAGTTTACCCACCATTGTTTTTGCACCATTAGGGCAAATAACGCAGTGAAAGAGGCAAATAACATCTTAGTAGTATTATAGGCATAGTTTTGACTTCTTGGACCTCTTTGAAGATGTCTCAGGGCCCCCCAGGAGTCCACATGCTGTATGTTGGGAATTGCTGCACTGCAGTGATGTGAAGTTTCATTTGACAGTTTAGGTGTTTTGAGGCTGGAAGCTTGTGCTGACTCATATTTGTAAGGTGACCAGTAAAGAGTCAAGCCTCTGAAACAGTTCAGCCAGCTTTCCCTGCCCTGTGTAAGTTAGTTAAATTTAGAAAATAACTACTTTTAAAAGTATTTATTTTTGGCTGCATTGGGTCTTTGCTGCTGTGTGTGGGCTTTCTCTAGTTGTGGAGAGCGGGGGCTACTCCTCCTTGCGGTGTGCAGGCTTCTCATTGCAGTGGCTTCTCTTGTTGTGGAGCATGGGCTCTAGGCACTCAGGCTTCAGTAGCTGTGGCACTTGGGCTCAACAGTTGTGGCTTGCGGGTTCTAGAGCTCAGGCTCAGTAGTTGTGGTGCACGGGCTTAGTTGCTCCGCAGCATGTGGAATCTTCCTGGACCAGGGCTTGAATCCGTGTCCCCTGCATTGGCAGGCGGATTCTTAACTACTGCACCACCAGGGAAGCCCTAGAAAATAACTACTTTTGCTCCTATTGCAGGAGAAGTAGTTTCCTTCTCTTAGGGAATGATTTTTTTTTTCTCAAGAATTAAATACAACAGTGACCTTTCAAGGTATTTCACAAGTCTTTTCCATTTCTTATATTTTTATTGGTTTGAGAAAGCTTGGTAGCTTGCCATTAAATTTTCTTCTTCAAATGGCTTTGTTTCGCTGATCTTGGCAGTTTTTAAATGAATCCATTCAACATTTTTTTTTTTAAGAGAGTGTGATGGAGAAAGGACAGTCTTTTATTTACGTATTTTATTTTTTTGGCCGTGTTGGGTCTTCGCTGGTGCGTTTGAGCTTTCTCTAGCTGTGGCGAGCGAGGGCTACTCTTTGTTGTGGTGCACGGGCTTCTCATTGCAGTAGCCAATCTTGTTGCAGAGCATGGGCTCTAGGCATGTGGGCTCAGTAGTTGTGGCGCATGGGCTTAGTTGCTCTATGGCATGTGGGATCTTCCCAGACCAGGGATGGAACCCGTGTCCCCTGCATTGACAGTGGAGTCTTAACCACTGTGCCACCAGGGAAGTCTCCATTCGACAAATTTTTGAGTGTTCATTACATGCCAGGTACTGCTTTAGGTTCTTGGGAGACAGAAGTGAGCAGAAGACTATCCCTTGCTCTTGGGAAGCTCAGGGTCTATGACTGCACTGCCCACTAGGGCAGCTACTGGCCACATGTGGCTATCAAGCAGTTAAAATGTGACTAGTCCAAATTGAGATGTATATGTGTAAAATACACACTGGATTTTGAAAACTTGGTTCAAAAAGAATATAAAATATCTAATGGATAACTTTTGTATTAATTTTACCTATTTTCTTTTAACTTAAATGTGACTACTAGAGAATTTAATATTATGTGGATCGCACCTGTGGCTTGTTTTATATTCCTCTTGGACAGCACTGACTTAGGTGAGATGGACAAATACACAATGTGAGGCATGTTAAAGGCTACAGAGGGTAAAAATAAGGTGGGGTAAGGAGGAACAAGGATGATTGGCAAGGGTTTGGGTTTGGGTTTGGTTTTTTCATGTTGGATAGTCAGGGAAAGCTGCATCAGTAAGGTGCTTCATGCGCCAAGGCAGGAGGTTAGGGAGTAAGATGAGCGGGTAGGTGCCCAGGGGAAGATTGACCCAAGCAGAGGGGATGGCAAGCCCAGGAGCGCCAGTACCTGTTCACTGCCTTTCTAGTCAACAAGGAGCCGCTGTGGCTGGATCAGAGCAGGAGGAGGAGAGCTGTAGGAGATGGGCATGCGTGCTGGTGTGGAGGAATGCAATGACAGGAAGCCATGGAAGGGTCTAGAGAAGGGACAGTTTGGATGACATTAACCTCTAAAAGGGAACTCTGCTGAGGATGGACGATGGTAGGTGGAGTGAGATGAGGGAGACCAGTTAAGAGAAAACTACAACTGAAAAGGTGAGAGACGGTGGTGGTGGTGGTGGTGGTGATGCATGGTTAGAATATTGTAGTTTGAAGATGGAGGGACTGGGTATGGGGAGTGAGGGAGGAACAAAGGATAGCTTGACACTGCATGACTCAAGCAACTGCAAATAGGATGTTTCCACTAGTTGTGAGGAGCAAGACTGTGAGAGCAGCGTGGTGAGGGGAGAGGGAGAGGAGTTCATTTGGCCAGGTTAAGTTAGAGATGCCGGTTAGACACGTGGAGATAGGACAGTGAATAAATAGTAGATGGAGGAGGATGTGGCAGTCTGAGGGGACTGTGAAGGGGAACCGGTGAAGGAACTCAGGAAATAGCCCGTGAGCTGGGAGGAGAATCGTGAAAGCAGCACCTGGAGGTGGTTATGAAAGTGTTTAAGAAGAGTTATCAGCTGTGACACAGGATGTAGAGTAGGGTGATGATGGAGGTGACAGCATTGTCATCACTGGTACCCTGACAGGTGCAGCTGTGATGGAGAAGTAGGGCTTGAAATCCTGAATGGTGTGGGTTCATGAAAGAATGGATAGATGTAGAGGAGGTAGAGACAGTGAGCATGGATAAGCTTTCAAGGGGCTTGCTGCAAACACACCAAAGAAATGGGATGGTAGTTGCAGGGGTTGTAGTTTAAAGGGAGGGCTTTGAAAGTTTCCTATTTCAGTTTATGGGAAAGTTGAAAAAACAGTATACATTATCCACATATCTTCCATCCAGTTTCCCCAAGTGTTAATTTTGACTACTGCAGTTTTCCTGGGTCATTTGAGAGTAAGTTGCAGAACTACCATTTGCCTCTAAATACTTCAGTGTGTATTTCCTAAAAACAAAGCTATTGTATTAAATGACCATAGTAAAGTTATCAAAATAAAAAAAATTAACATTGAGACAACGGTATTTAACCTATAAATGTTATTCACATTTTGTCTATTGTTCCACTAATGTCCTTTTTCTGATCCTGGATCTGATCCAAGATTACATATTGCATTTAGGTGTGCTGTTTCTTTGTTTTTTTGTTTTTTGTTTTTTAAGTGGGGCAGTTCCTTAGTCTTTTGTCTTTCATGGCCGTCATGTTTTTGAGAAGCATAGGCTGGTTATTTTGTAGAATGTCCCTCAATGTGGGTTGGTCTGATGTCTCCCTGTGGTTAGAATCTGGTTACATATTTTCAGTGAAATACTGTGGAATGTGATGATGTCCTCAGGGCACCACATCAGGAAGCTTGAGATACTGCTTTTGTTCAAATACTCCTGGAGATGTTAACTTTGATAATTGGTTAAAGCATGTCTGTCTGGCTTCTCCAGTGTAAAGTTACTGTTTTCTCCTTTGTATTAAGAATCTTGTGAGGGAGTATTTTGAGACAATGTAAAGATCCTGTTTTTCATCATGCTTTCACTGATTTTAGCATTCATTGATGATTCTTACCTGAAAACATTATTAACTGTAGTGGCTGCCAAACGGTGACTCTCCACTTCCGTTGTTTTTTACATTTATTAGTTAGATTTTACTCTAAGGAAGTGCTTTCCCTACTCCATTTATTTTATTTGTTTATATTAATATGGACTAATTATTTTACAGAGTGTAACATGTTACTATTTTGTTTCTTTGTCAAAGTGAAGGTTTTTAAGGTAAGAGGTATTTTAGCATGGTGGTGTGTGCTGAATGCATGATTCAGCACAGATGGAAAAATGATTACTATAATCTCATGTCCACAATGCTAGATGAAATCTTTGCACGCTTGTACTTCATTTTAGCAGCTTTGCACTTAACTCAAAAACAGACTTTAGCTGTCTGAATGCAGTAAATCTAATATATTTGAGTCTTTTTCTGGGGATATCTTGTCACTGGTGACAATCAGGTCATTCTTCACGTATATGACTAGTTAACTCTAAATTCAGATAATTTAGACTCTGCATTTGAATATGTAGTAATTATTGTCTAGTATGTGCATCACTTATGATAATTGTTAGTCATAGGTAGGTTACTTTTTCATACCAGTCTAACTTTATTTTAGCTCGTGACCATGTCTTTTTCCCAGTTGACTACATTTTGATGCACTAACTCTATAGGAAGCATGAAGTTGGCAGAGCTTTGCTGTATGTTGTTCAGTGTTCCTGTTTAATCTTACATCTGTTGGTGAGTGGTGTGCACGCTAAAATCGGATGGAATCTTAAGCTATTTTTTTGAGATAATGTATTGTATACAGAATACCCACAGGAATTGAGCAAAATTAGTTTTTCTATGGTAATTTAAAAAGTTGGAAGAATAAGAAAAAACATAGTATACGTGGCAAAGTTTAAACCATAAAAATGATTAGAATGATTGAAATGATCTTTTTTCTCCTTCTCCAAACGCAACCACTGTGTAGTTTCTTGTGGTTTTGTTGTTATTGGGGAGGAGACTTGTATACATATACAAGCATTTATAATTGTATACTTTTTAGAAAAATACAGTTTAGTCTTGGCCCTTACCATTTTGAAGTTTTAAAGAGCAGTTTTAAAGGTGCTTTGGAAGCTGGGAGGAGGGGGTAAAACTGTGATAATATAGTATGTTCAATACTATTAAAATAGTGGAGTCTTATAGTTAGGAGTAAAGTATATTTACCCATATCTGGGCTGAAAATACAAAAACTTATTTACATGTTTTGTTATTAATAGAATATTAACAGTATGTTAGGTTTCATTATTAGTACTTGTTAAGGATTATTCTAAATTTCTGAAAACTCGAGCATGTGATTTACCCTTATCAGTTACAGAAAGAAGAAATGTGTTGTGCAATGTTAAACTAAAAATTAAAAAAGAACAAAAATCCCCCAAAGCTCTGAAAAACCTCAGCCTAGTCCTTCTAAACAGCGTGTATATAATGCAATAGATTAACTGGAACTAGTTCAGTGCTCTAATATTAATTCTGATCTTTTTCCCCCAACTTTTTTGTTTGTAAGAATTTCTTTAAAATTTTAAAATTTTACTTTTAATACTTTTCTTTCCTTTTTAACTGCTGTTCTTAAACTGCTTTTTTAGGTTCCCAAACTGCTGTTTATTTTTAAAGTTAGGGTTTTTACAGAGAAATCTTATTAAAATACTCCGGAAATACTGAAACTAATTTGTCAGGATTTTAAAAAAGGAAATTATTTTTAGTTTTTAAGCTGTTAATATGTTTTTTTTTAATCTGCTTTTTTTTAAGCTCTTTATTGGAATATAATTGCTTTACACTAAATATTTTAAAGTGAAGTTACATTAATGAATTTTTAACATGAAATAGTGGTGTGTTTTAATTTAAAGTCAAATTTAGTGCACATCAGTCTGGCTGCTTCTGAATTTATAGATTTGTTTAAACTAATAGGTCTTAAACTACATAATTAAATGTTATTAAGTATCTCATAATAGAATTATAGCTAGTAATTCATTACTGCGTAATATATCTGTCTTGAATTTTAAACAATTTATTGTTTATTTTAAAATGTTACTGTTTATACTGTCTAAATATGTAGATCTGACACATTTTAGTTTTGCTCATGTTAGATTTTTGTATTGGTGTTAGTCAACTTTTTCAAAACAGGTTTTAAATTTTATGATAGTGTAATTAACAGTTAAAATTTCACTAAACTGCTTCTGAATAGTTTGGTCAAACATAGAATTCTAGTTAGCTAGTTTCACTGTAACTTTTAATTTGGTTTAAATGCTGCCACCCTAAATCTCGATATTTATGGATATTTATGGACGGATATTTTAATAACATCAGAATACCTAAAACGAATATTTAACTTTTTGATTAAATTTGAAACACTAAAACCTTTTGGAATCTAGAATTGGTCTCAGCAAAGTCTGTGTTTATGTATATCTATTTCTTGTTATTCCAATAATGAAGAAAACAAAAAATGCTAAGAATTGAGATTTTTGAAATTTAAGAATTTTACTGACTGTGCAAAACTTAAAAATTTCCAAGATGCCTTTAATCCACAGCCAACTGATAATAAATCTTCTTCAAGAGATTGCATTTTAAAACTTCTGTGGCTTATTTGCACTTTTGTTCTCTTTCTACTTACCTGCCAATGACCAGTGTGCCCAGGTGCTAGAGAGACAGAAAAGCATTAATTTACAATTTTGAAGTAGAAGGATTAACATTTTATAGTAATCTTATTCAATTAAGAAAAGCAAATTTATAAGAATGATATGTACATTAGCCTTTTTAGCTATTGTCTTAATTGACAGTAACTTTAAATGCTTAGCTGGACTGAGTTTTTCAGATGGTCTGCTTAGGTAATTTGCAGTTTCTGGAAGACATGAGAGCTTTTAAGATTCTGAAAGTGTGTGTGTGTGTATATATATTTATAATTTTAAGGTGTGTGTGTTGTTACAAGTAAGTGAGATCTTGTTCTGGTTGGTTATGTTGATACTGTTTGTTTGACCTCATAAGTGTTATGACTGAATTTACAGGCTCCTGGAAAGATAGACCAAGTTGCATTGTATATGTATTTTTCCTGTTGCTTTTCTGCTTGTGTGAGAATGAAGGTAGTATTCTGTAGCTAGTGTTTTAAATTTACCCATGATATATTTAAAGCCTTCTCAAGTCCCCAAATATCTAAAGTTATAAATATAGGAGTAAAAAGCTATTTTAATGATGTCCAGCAGATAATCTGTAGGGATGGCATGTAGGATCCGCAATATTTGTACCTGAGTTTTTTTCTTTTTGGCTGCACCGCGCAGGCTTGTGGGGTCTTCGTTCCCCGACCAGAGGCTGAACCCCGGCCCTTGGCAGTGAGAACTCGTGGTCCCAACCACTGGACCACCAGGGAATTACCTGTAACCGATATTCTTACATTTAAGATGTGTTCCAGTTTTCATCATCAGTAGAACATGCTAAATGTAGGTGTTATGTGTATGATGTAGAACCTCTTAGGAAAAAAAGTTAAAACTTTGAGCTAGGCCTTTCCCTGGCCCTTCTGAACCTGTGTAAAAATAAAAATGACCTGATACGTGAACAGATGGTGGTGAGAGGTGTGTCAGAGTCCTGGTGTGCCGCCCCCTGGTGGACGGTCTGTCCTGATAGCTTAGGTTTTGCACTTGTTTCGACAAGTCAGTCTTCAGGCAATTAATTAAAGCACTTGGCTGTTTAACATGTTCTTAAGTGTTTTGAAAATGGATACGCTTTTATTTCAACATCTTTACAAGGTGTTAAAGTCTAAAGTCCAGCCCACTAAAGTTTAATGCCCTGTACAGATTGTTTAATGACAGATTTAGTTTATGATGGTTTTTCTAATAGTCAGGCTTTCAAAAAGGTTACAACATTTTGGGGGTGGGGGGAGAAAGGGCCATTTTAAACTCTTGGTGTATGTGTTATACAGAAAGCCTGAGGGCAGATAGATGAGTTCTAGGTGCACGTGAGGGTAATTATTTTTCAAAGGTGAGAACCTTTTTATACCTTTGGTGCTTAGTGTCCTTTCTCCTTTTGGCTTCAGTTAAACGTTTTGGCCAATCATATCTATATAATAAAGATGACCAGGAATTTCTTCCTTTGAGAGACTTGTGTCCTCCACGGGCTTGGAGTTGCTAGTCATAGATAGTGTGTTTTTGTGTATAATCACAGTGAAGGGTTGGTTATCTGCAAAGTCTAGTATGTGTATATCTTGGAAGAAAGGGTTTGCCTTGGATGAGGAATGTCAGAGATATTTGGATTAAACTTGTCTATCTTCTTTGTTTTCTTGACACATGGCAAACTACTATGTATGAAACAACAACAAGGTTCTACTGTATAGCACAAGGAACTATATGCAATATCTTGTAATAACCTATTATGAAAAAGAATATGAAAAATAATATATATGTAAACTGAATCACTTTGCTGTACAGCAGAAACTAACACAACATTGTAAATCAACTGTACTTCAATTGAAGAAAAAAACACAAATCAGGAAAAAAAATTCAGTTACATAAAACAGAATTTTCATACTGATTCTCTTGCAAGCAGTAACAATTGTTATTTTATTTGCTTGATTATACAAAATGTATTAAAATTGGAAATACAAACCATGTGAATTGTGTAACTGCTTCTTGGAAACAAGAAGATGTCTAATTTAACGTCGTTGTTCAGACTCTCGGATGTACTGGGATTATAGTTATGAAGTTAATGAGACGATGATATAATGGGATGATGACCAGCTGCAGCTTTCCCACTTAAAACCAAAAAACCACATCCAAGGATTTGTCTTGGGTAAGGACCATATCCAGGTAGCAGCAATACGAAATAAAATGTTAATACAGAGATATCCTTATGTTCAAAATATAGCCCTTTTAAAAGTTTAGTCCTCTTAAAACTTCTTCTTGCAGATATAGTTCACTTAGTGATGGTGACTTTTATGTGGAAAATAAGTATTTCGTATAAAATGTTTGATCCTGAAATTACCTTAATAAGTGGAAATAAAATTCAATCAATCAGTTTTGCCTTTGAGTATCAAGTATACTAAGTTTTAGATCAGCTCTGTCCAGTTGGAAGATGAGAACTATGTATATGTAATGTAAACTTTTCTAGTAGCCACAGGTAGAAGTAAAAAGTAGTGGGTGAAATTAATATTTTATACAACCTAATCTAAAACTTTAAATTTTTTAACATGTGACCAGTATAAAAATTGTTGAGAAATTTTGTATTCTTATTTTTGTATTGTCTTTAAATCTGTTGCATATATGACACTCAGAACAATTCGGTTTAGAGCAGGCTAGCCACACTTCAAGTGCTCAGCAGCCTCATGTGGCTAGTGAGTATTCCATTGGACAGAGCAGTTTTAAGATACACAGCTGTAAAGTCACTTGTTAAAAAATATGATGAATCCTTGAACTTGGTGTATCCCCCAAAAAATAATAAATAAATAAATAAATTAAAAAAAAATTAAAAAAAAAATATGATGAATCTTGCCGGAAAAAAATGTAATGGTATTTGTAAAATTAGTTTAACTGTGGAAAAACATGGGAATGATTAATTTTCAGTGTGACTCAAACATTAATATTAGAGGTTTTGTATCTTAGTATTTCATTCCCTTGTGACCACCCTAGTTTTCAAGGAACATGTGTGTAATTTGCTATATTGTGTTAGTTACATTTTTGAAAGAGGTATACTTAATTTTTTTAACTTTTTTTTTTTTTAACAATAAACTGCATATAAGAGTGTACAATTTGGTATCCCAATCTCCCAATTCATTCCCTTCACCAACCCTCCCCGCTTTCCCCACTTGGTGTCCATATGTTTGTTTTCTACACCTGTGTCTTTATTTCTGCCTTGCAAACCGGTTGATCTGTACCATTTTTCTATAGTCCACATATATGTGTTAATATACGATATTTGTTTTTCTCTTTCTGACTCACTTCACTCTGTATGATAGTCTCTAGGTCTATCCATGTTGAAAGAGGTATACTATAGAGCCATACAGGCAGTGGGTCTTTTGTTTAAATACATACTCTCTGATGTTCAACTGCCTGTGTTTCTGTGGTTGGTTGAAGTACTCGTGGTGACTTTTCTGGCTAAAGGCACATTTTCAGATTCTCTGTGTGAAGACTAGAGAAATCTTTTGGTTATTCAGGAATTAAGGATCAGTTTGTGTTCTGTTAATTCAACTACTATTTTTCAAAGTGATCTGTCATCTTGCCTTGCATTTATCCTAATGAAATTCAAGAACTTTAGCTATATTCCTTCCTTGAAGGGACATTTAGTCTCCTATGAGAAAGAGATGGTTGTGCGTATTTGCAGGCATTAGTAATAAGAACAGCGTGTAGAAGGACATTCAGGCTTCCCTGGACTCTACCAAGTTTCCATCCATACGCTTGGGGCTGTCAGACTGTTCCACCTAGACGAAGATGGTAGTGTACACCTTTAAAAGATAAATACCTCTGTTTTAGTTAAGGGGACCTGGATGTTGTTCCCTGAAGATCTGGGAGCTGAGAGGTAACAGAAAAATCACCTTAGGTTCTCACTTAGAACAGTGATGTTAACAGAGACTTGTGTTCCTGTATTCCTTGTTGAAACATTGTTGAATAATTACCTGTTATGAACCAGGCAGCTAAGCACTGGAGTATACAATAGTGAATAGGATAGAAATGACTTGGCCTTTATGGGACTTGCCCTGTTAAATAGACCTCAGTGGCCACCAAACTTAAGAGTGTGTGAAACCACATTTCCCCGCCCCATCCCCAGAGATTGATTTAGGAGGTCTGTATTGGGGCGCTGGCATTTTCCTTTTAAGTAAACCCTTCTGGTGATTCTAATGTAGATGTTCCTTAGACCACACTTGCAATGACGTCTCTTTTATTTTTTAATTTTATTAAAGTATATTTGATTTACAATGCTGTGTTAATTTCTGCTGTACAGCAAAATGATTCAGTTATACATATATATATATTCTTTTTCATTACTGTTTATCACAGGATATTGAGTATAGTTCCCTGTGCTATACAATAGGACCTTCTTGTTTATCCATCCTATGTATAGTAGTTTGCATCTGCTAATCCCCAACTCCCAATCCTTCTCTCCCCTACCTCCTACCCTCTTAGCAACCACAGGTCTGTTCTTTATATTTGTGAGTCTGTTTTTGTTTGTGTCATGTTTTAGATTTCACATATAAATGATATATTTGGCTTTCTCTTTCTGACTTACTTAGTATGATAATCTTTAGGTCCATCCATGTTGTGGCAAACGGTATTATTTCATTCTTTTTTTTATGGCTGAGTAGTAGTCCACTGTGCTTATATACCACATGTTCTTTATCCATTCATCTATCAGTGGACATTTAGATTGTTTCCAGAGTGACTTCTCTTTACTGGTACAGTTGAGGGGACAGCATATTTTGTCTTTTCCTTTCCTCCATTCAGAATTGAATTCACTAGGCTCTGGCATTCCCTTTAAGTGTTGCAGCAAATACGCTTTTCTTTACAGTACACGTGACCTCCTGTCAGTCCAATAGATGGGATTCCATCTTTCACAGAGATTCTTAACCTGAGGTCTACCCAGTTTACTCCTAAATTTCAGCATTGTTCCCTCCTCCCCAATTTTACTGACACTTCTTGAAGAGTATCCTAAAATGTCTAGTTTCTTCTGCTAGACTCTAAAATCTTTGGGGGACAGAGAGAACTGATGTTAGAGAGCTAGTTTGAACTGTTGGAACTTATAACTGTTTTCTATTGATTAATCTTATGTTATACCACAGATAGGAAATCATAGCTTATTTTTCCCTTAACAATTAGTGAAGTTTATTTTATAAAACACAAAAGAAAAAGAAATTGAAAACTGCCCATGATTCTACCAGCCAGAGCTCATCACGGTCAGTATTTTGGTGTGGTACTTCTCTTCTTTATTTCTGTTTGTGTGCACATGTGCACATTTTTTCTGTTTCTGCTTGGGACATTTTTTTCATTTATTGTGGTAAAACACATTTTAAAATGAGATCACATTCCATGTTTTGTAGTGTGCTTTTTTTCAGCGAACAATGTTATGAACATATGTCCTCATTAAATATTACACATTTGTAATGTCTGAGATTTTGTTGTACATATTTTAATTTATTTACCTAATCCCTTTTTGTTAAACAATTTTATTGAGATATGGTTTATACAGTCAAGTGCACCTCTTTTATTTTTATTTTTTTAAGTGCATTTTAAAAATTGAAGTATACTTAATTTACAATGTTGTGTTAGTTTCAAGTGTACAGCAAGGTGATTCAGTTGTACACACACATATATATATATCTATTCTTTTTCAGATTCTTTTCCCTTATAGGTTATTGTAAGATATTTAGTATAGTTTCCTGTGTTATACAGTAGATCTTTGCTGTTTACCTGTTTTATATGTAGTAGTGTGTATATGTTAATCCCAAACTCCCTAATTTATGCCCCCCCACCTCCAAGTGCATCTTTTTTAAACTGTGCAACACAGTGAGTTTTGAAAGCTATGTATACTTGTGAAAGTACAACCACTATCAAGATGTGGAACACTTCTATCCCTGACATACAGATGTTTGGGGGGCGGGGGGGGGGTGTTACTTTTTTTTTTCCCTTTGAGCTTATCTCTTACCTGAACATCTGGGTTCTTCCCAGTTTTACCTGTTTACAAACCTATAGCTAAGTTTTTGAGCCTGTTACAGCTTTACCTAGAGAGAGAACATAAGGAGGAGAATGCTTGAGAGGCTGCATGTCTAGCCTGAGGATTTGATGAGAGACTGCTGAGTCATTGATGAGGCAAGGTTATACCAGTGGGCGCTTATCACCAGCAGTGTGAAACGCATCATTTCCCTGGGTATTCATCTACTCGGAGTATTCTGCTTTAAGAAAAAATCGAGCCTGACCTTTCAAGGAGCTAATACTTAACTGTATAAAACAAGAAAGGATAGATATAATTACAACGTTGACTATTGCAGTTAGTACAAGTAACTGTATTGAATTTGGCCAGGTTGAACAAGTTCATCTTTGAACATAGCTTGTATTGGTTGGGCACAGCTATGAATGAAAATCTGCAGCCAGTACAGAGTGCCTCCAAGTGACCGGTGGAAGAGGCCATGCCATACTGCTCTGAGTCCATAGGCTTGGCTTTTTGTTTGAAAATGACCAGTACACACATGGACCATGTGCCCCAGCTCTAAGCGTAAGAAATCAAGGCAAAGAGGAACATGTTACAAGTTAAGTTCGACTTGGTGCTCTCTTCCTGTCTTTAGCTGGTGGTAGCTCTGTTAGATCAGGATCCAAGCCTCAGCCTCTTTATCTGTGAGGTGGGAAAGTGGTGATTCTCTCGATTTGTGTAGGTGATGTTAGAAAGAAAGAGGAGCGATCGCCTTTTGGGAGAAATAAGATAAAGAAAACAAACATGTAGGGCTTATAGGTGGTTTGAATGGAAGGTTGCAAGTCTAATACACTTGTGTGTCTTGCATTAGGACTTAGCATAAAATGACTAAGTGTCTAGGTGCCACTGTATACAATTTTCACGTTATCTTGAGGCAGGTGCATTAGCTGAGTTTCTAGCCTAGTTGACCTCCTTTCTTGATATTCATCTGTAACCTTGTCCATTTCATGCCAGTGTTGTGTCTTGGTATGTGAATTGATTGTATGGTATAAAGCTGTGGGACACGGTGAAAAATTTGCTTGAGATTGGCATATCTTTGACCTTTTTGGCTTTAGCATGCAACCTGTGATTTTTCTGAAGTTTTTTTGGTGATGGTTGTCTTACTGGTTGGATTATAGGTGGAATCAGCAAGACAGAGTATAGTTAGGAGGAGAGTCTGTGGGGTCAGGGTGCCCAGAGCTGAATTCTGCCCCTGCCACTCATTAGCAGTGTGTGGTGGGACAGAGGTGAACTTGTGCTTTTGTCTCCAAAGTGATAAAATGCTGTGAGGGAAGATGAGATAACAGACACTGTCTTAGGCAGTTTGGGCTGCTGTGGCAAAATACCAGAGACTGGATGGCTTTAACAGGTGTTTATTTCTCACAGTTTTGGAGGCTGGGAAGTCCAAGGTCAAGGTGCAGGCAGATTCTTTGGGTTTTTGCTGAGGGACCCCTTCCTGGCTTGTAGACAGATGCCTCCTTGCTGTGGGGTCACAGAACCTTTCCTCAGTGTGTGCAGTGAAGAGAGCCCTGGTCTCTCCTCTTAGACAGTAATCCCATTATGGGGGATCCATGCTTATGTGCTCACATTAGCCTGAATACTTCCCAAAGGCCCCATCTCCTAACACCATCACATTGGGGGATAGGGCTGCAACATAGGAGTTTTTTCTTGGCGGGGGTGGGGAGGACATAAACATTGAGTCCATAACAGACAAAGCATTTTCTTGTTTATATTCTTATTTACACCTGGTGTCAAGCTTTAATATGGGAAAAAGATGTAAATATCAAAGACTTTTGGCAAAAACCTAGTAATCTAAAATTTGAATTGAAAATAACTGTTGGCCTCCGTATCTGTGGGTTCTGCATCCACGGATTCAACCCACTGTGGATGAAAAATAATTGGGGGAAAAAAATTTCCAGGAAGTTTCCAAGAGCAAAATTTGATTTTGCCTTGTGTGGGCAACCATTTGCATCTCATTTATATTGTATTTACACCTATTTACATAGCATTTACATTGCATTAGGTATTGTAAGTAATCTAGAGATGATTCAAAGTATGTGGGATACTACTCATTTTATATAAGGCGCTTGAGCATCCGTGGATTTTGGTATCTGAGGGGGTCCTGGAAGCAGTCCTCTGTGAATATGGAAGGATGACACGTGGTTTATTTCTCTTTCAAACAAAATGTGTTTTGTGTAGCTCTGGCCTAGGTGCAATGACCAGCTCAGAAACAGTGAGCACCCTAGTGACCAGGTTGTGTCCTGATGTATTATTTCTGACTAAAAGGAACCAGTGCTCCATGTAGACAAATGTGGTTGCAGATGGGGGCAGAAAGTGTATGAGTTGAACCTGGATTATCATGACAGAAGGCAAAAAAGCTCTCAAAGATTGCTGGAGTCATTTCACAAGACGCAGGATCGATGTGAAGAGGCTTCCACTGACTAGCCAGAGATGGGACATTTGAGCATCAAAAAGTGAATGCAGTGGGTTGATACACACAAAATATCTGTGAATCTGTAAAAAATAAAAAAAAATTTACTGGAACAAAAGCATTTGATCATCTTTGGACGATGCCGGGGGACCAACTCATTATTCTGAGAAGTTTGAAATAATGATGTCTTTCAACTCCTGAAAGAAGACATTAAAATAAGGATTTGCAAGAAGCTGGTTTATTTTGGAGTTGGTTTCAAGAAGCAGGAGTGAGGGTATGGGGAGATTGAAATGGGGGTTTAGAACAAACCAATGAAGAGAACTTTATTGAGGTTCCCATAAGGAAATAGGACCTTTGAGAAATGTTCGGAATGCCTCCTAGATGGAAGACTGGGGCATTTATCTAATGGCTCCCACATTCTTCTCTGTAAATTACTGATTGTCTTGAGGGTTTCATCTCTCCTCTGCTTGTGGGCTGTTCTTGAACTCTGCTCTGGCTTTGGTGAAAAACCTGGTAAAACAGAGATGCCTAAGGGCTGTGCTTAGGGGTAGAAGGAGGTGGGACAACTTCACTGAAGCTGGATGAAATCAGAGGTGAGCGAGGGAGGGGATGTGATACGCAGCACAAAACCATCTGCTGCAGAAAGAAAAGAATCAAATATTTATCCTGCCTTCACTATCCTTACTGTGGTTCAGAGTATCCAAATATGTGATAAAGGAAAGTTGTTCTTTATGGAAGAACTCCAGCGAAATAAAAAAAATATGAAAGATATGATATACAATGAGAAAATCCGTTTTCAACCTTGAATGAGACAGTGGATTTAGGCAATGATCATTAGTGGTTGCAACATCACAGGAAGACAAACAGAGATAATGTATCTTTTTATGGGTGTACAAAACCTCCCCTGTGATAGTTTGTCTCTCCCTAAGCAAACAACAAAAAGCAAATCAAATCTTCAGATCTAATTACCGTTTTTATAGGGGTCAGAGCAACATGTTGAATACCACCATGGGAGTGTAAGTAGCAAAATCCAGGCAGTGAGAAATCAGAGGACAAATGACAGTTTGGGGTTTTTTATTTTCCAAATAAGTTGCAAGGATAGAAGGGCAACGTGTAGCTTGTGAGACTAGAATCGTACTGAAGCATGTTCAGTGTATGGGCTCTTTTTTGATACTGATTGAACAAATTTAAAAGAAACTTTTTTTTTTTTCCAAATGGGGAAATTTAAACTGACTAGATATTTAGTATGAAGGTTTTAATCCATTTTGAAGAACTGATAATAGTATTTTGTCTACCTACAGAGTCATTTAAAGAGAAGATACTAATATAAAAGGCATGAGAATGACAAAAAATTGGGGGTGATGGTTACTTTCTGGGAGGCAGGCATTGGTTGGGGTGAGGGGGAGAGCATGGTAGTTTCAAACTCCCTTTTCTAATTATTTGGTGAGGTGGGTTCACAAATGTTTCATGCTTCGTAATATAAAGATATTATACATCATTTTATATCAAATTCAACATAGCAGACAATTATTTGAAATGACACAAAGAGGATGCAGTGGATAAAACCCAGAATGTGTAATTGCACGGGATTTATGACCTGGACCTCCAAATAAATAGCAAGAAAACAGAGGTAAGGGAAATTCTTGTGTCAAATAGACCTAAGAGACATTGACTCTATACACATGAGCATACTGTTGGGATCTTGTTATGAACAGACAACTGTAAAAAGATAGTTATTAAGCATTTGGAAATAAACAGAGTGGGCATCTGTTATCAAGGACTTTTTATTAACCACTTTTAGGAGCAATAATGGTGATATAGTTACTTTTAAACAAAAAAGGTCCTTTTGTCTATTTACAGATGTACTGTAGCATGACAGGTCTCGTAAGTGGGACTTGGTACAGATGTGAGTGTAGATAAACAAGATCAAGTGATCATACTTGATAACTGATATGGGCATATGGAGGTTGATTTGATTTTTCTAGTTTGTCAATTTGAAAATTTCTATAAAATCAATTTAAATCAGTTCCATTTACTACTAAAAACTGTGAAGAGGTTTTTAGGAGTCTAAGAGCTCTATTAGCTCTTTACCTGCAATGAAAACAGCTTTCAATAAATAATGAGTACTAGGGCTTTCCTGGTGGCGCAGTGGTTAAGAATCCATCTGCCAGTTCAGGGGACATGGGTTTGATCCCTGGCCCGGGAAGATCCCACATGCCTTGGAGCAACTAAGCCCGTGCACCGCAACTGCTAGCCTGGGCTCTAGAGCCCGCGAGCCACAGTTGTTGAGCCCACCTCCCGCAGCTACTGAAGCCCACACGCCTAGAGCCCGTGCTCTGAAACAAAGAGAAGCCACCACAATGAGAAGCCTGCACACCACAACGAAGAGTAGCCCCCACTCTCCACAACTACACAAAGCCCGCGTGCAGCAACAAAGACCTAATGCAGCCAATAAATCAAAAAAATAAATGAGTACTAAATTTGATCACAACTATTTTGAGTACAGTAAACATGTTTTTAAAGGTTAAATGAGAACTTAAACTTTACCTCATTTTTCCCTGTTGGGGGAAAACCCTTAAATTCTCCATGGTTAACTTATAAATAGAATGTGTGGAAGTTTTCCTTTAAAATAGCGCAGGTGATTAAACCAGTGTTTTTCTGTTTCTGTTCTCAAACTTCATCCTGTTTGCTGTTCTTTTCACTCCCCCTGTCAGCTGTAATAAGACGATTGGAAATGTTAGTAGTTTTTGGATGGTGGATCCATGAATCTTGTGTTTCCTTCCCCCTCTATATGTTATAACAGATATTAATTTAACTCTCCATTGAGTGCTTCTCAGGGGTGAATCACTGTTCCAGGCTCTGAATACAACAGTGAACAAGACAGCCTGATGAGTCCCTGCTGTTGTTGGGGTGTGGTCCTTGTTTACTACTCAGGTGTGTTTTTTGAGGAGGAGAAACACCAGCTTACTTTGCTGATAGTTAAATTGAATTCTGACTTGGTAATCACATGGTAGAAACAAATATCAGTATCCATTTTTTCGACTCCTATGTATTTAGAATCAAACCTAAATATAACCTAATTCTAAAAGCTGAGATGGAAGTTGGGAGCTGGGAAAGCAGGTGATAGTGTTTTAACTATGTATAGCCAACTTGATGAGTACAGCTGAATGGGATCAAGTTTCCTCAAGTACCTGTCAGGTCAGAAGTTTGTGTTTATGTACTAGATGATGAGAATTCATGCCTTTGCTTGGACTCTTCTAATGCTGAGCCTTTGGGCTCTTGTATTGGTAAGAGTGGAACATGGGGTGAGGAGCCAGAGGTGAAACTGCAGAGTTTAAGATGAGTTCCTGGGTAAGTGGGAAAGAACAAGTCCAGATGTCAAAACACTAACTGTATGAAAATAATCCTGGTGCTTGTCTAGAATGAAACTTGAGAGAATCAGATGCTGGAAACTGGGCAGCCATTTAAGGGAAATAATTATTCTGGAGTAACTTCTAATAAGTAAATGGATGTCAAATGTACATTTTGAAGAATGTGTGGGGAAGACATGGCTAATGGGTTGCTTCTAATGTACAGTACAAAAAAATGTGGTATCCTATTTACAGAGCTTCTTAGGAGCCCTGTGAAGTAGGTATTAGTTGTTGTAATAATGAATAATTACCTGCTAGTTGACCTGAACGCTTTGTGTACACTTCTGTGTGTGCTTTTGGGAAAAAGTTTTGGTAATATACCCAGAAAAATGAATCCAATAGAGATGAATACATAGTTTCTTAATATTGTGCTGTTATTTTTTACTGTGTGAGATGCTTGATTAAGACAGATTAGTAGTTGCAAATGTGTAGTAAATAATTCTTACTTCCTTGGTTACCCAGGGTAAATATTTACACAGTGAGAGTAACTTTTCTGCTAGCTGAAGCAATACATGGAAGATTTGAATTCTGTGTTTTAGGAATGTTTTTATTAGGGTGTATTTTTTAAGGCTTTTACAGAAAAATAGAAAACTTACACAGTATGCATCCTGCAGCTTTAACAATTATTAGCACATGAGTTTTTTGTTTGTTTGTTTGTGTGTGTGTCTTTTAGCACATGAATTATTTTTGAAACAAACCCCAGAATAGCATGTGTAAATTCTAAGACTAGGTGGTGGTTGAAAAGTTTTTCTTAAATTGTCATTCTCTCACTATCTCTTTGATACATATGCCCTTGGTGACTGTGCTTTGTTTCACTGTCTCATAAAAATAATGTAACAATGATTTTGCCTTCATCCTCTATTTTGTGATTATAAACAGGATGTACCTGAGTTTGGTTAATCTGCCTCTTGAGTTCCCGAAGGAATAGGCAGTGTTTGTGGCATTTACTTGTTCTTATTAAGCTTTGGGGTGACTGGGAGAGAGAAAGGACTAGGCTATGAATGTAGTCTATGCTGGTGTTTTGCGGTGGTACTTAAAAGTGGATCATTTGAGCCAGGAAAGGAAATTAACTGTAGTTCTAGAAGTTAAATAATTATTTCACTTGAGATGTCATGCCCAATTGCTAGTCTCTCTTTTTTTAAATAGCTAGTTAACTGTAAATTCTTTTCTAAGAGTGATCGGTGTGCGGTATCCATAATACAGTCTCACATACTTCGTGTTCCTTCCTTCCACCCTCCCTCTCTTCCTCTGCTCCCTCCCTCTGATAGTATCGAGGACGGCGTAGAAGAGGGATGTATATTACAGTATATTTGATTATTATATAGAATATATATTGTGTTTTGTATACATAGCATATGTATAGGTGTATGTGTAGGCATCCGAACTAAGGTGGGGATTTTTAATGTTTTTTGTACCATGGACTCCTTTGGCAGCCTGAACAGTGTGGGCCTCTTAGGATAGTTTTAAATGCATAAAAAAAAAAACCCCACAAAGGATTATATAGGAAATTATTTTGAAATACAGTTAGACTAATGTTAAAGCTCATAGTAATATGTTTTTCTTAACATAATAAGTAACAAGTTCCAGCAGTACAGCTAACTTTCCCAGTAGTGAATATACATGATATTTAAAGATGTGCAACAATTTAATGTGCTATGAAAAGATCTCATTTACTGTCGAAAGTACAAGTCATATAATTCTACTGTGGTTTGATGCCAACGTTCGTAATTGAATGTGGGGTTAAATTTCAGTTAGGGGATAGTGAAAATAAATATGTGATTCTCTCCGCACCCCACCCCTCCTATCCAAGTTCCTTGAATTCTGTTCATGGACCCCTTGGCTGTGATCTCAGATTAAGAACATCTGGACTAAGGCTTTGTTTGTGTTCTGGGATGCTTGCTTTGAGGCTAAGGGTTTGAACTTAGAATATAGTCATCAGATGAAATGTTTTTCAAACATTGTATCTGCCAATTTTAGTGGCTTTTAGAATAAGTCATAACAATCCAATGATGCTAGATTTCCAAACGGTCTCAGTATGCATTTTGTGATTAACTTTGTCTCCTTTTTCCTTCCTGAGCTGCATTTTCTTACTATATATTGGTTTGTAGTTAATATAAAATATTTTAAGTAGTTTCTAAACATCCATGTTGACTATATCTTTTGCTTTTATGATTTTTTTTTTCTTTTAAAAAACATTTTAATTCTTCTGCAGGATTCGGAAACTTCAGATACGAAATATCCCGCCTCATTTACAGTGGGAGGTAAGAATTTCTGTATTTAAAACTAAGATTTTAGTATCTAAGCCTATTGGTAGTTTTTCGGAAGGTTTTAATCCTTATTCCAACTCTTGGATGTGCTAGAACACAATCCTTCTCTTTTATGGTCTGTGTCTTGCATTGGGCTTTTCTTTGTAAGAGTGTACTGTATCTTTGAAAACAGTCTGCTCTTTGATATACTTAAAAAAGTTGAAATAGGTTCTGGGTTAACTGGATAAACTTCCTTGTTCAATCACATCCCACAGAATCTTGTTTGAGGTCTTTCTGAGTTTTGCCAATTGTATTTAAATATGAAGTTCCCTCCTTGGCAGTTTTTAAAAAAACAAATACTGCTGTTTATGCTTTATTTTAAAATGTTACTATGCTTTCTTTTGCTCAGATGGTGGCACTGTAGTAATTGTATATAAACACAAATCTTTTAGCACAATTGAATGGTCTGTGTCAGCAATTTCCAAACTCTGTCGATGTCGTGGTGAGAATTCGAGACCCCAGTAGTTGAAAAGATAAAAGGAAATGTCTGTTGACTCTTACAGATGATGGAACCTGAAAATTCTTAAAACCTACTTAGGAGAAGGTAGTGCAGGGAAAACTGCTCAGCTTTTATGTATTTTTAATATAAAAATAAAGAGTAACTAGCTTTGTGTGTTTCACATTAGTCTTCTAAAATGACATTTGAAGAGTCACTAAACCAGAAACTTCATCAAAATGCAAAGAATTGTTAAAAGGTTTATTTGGTAGTGAGTTGCGGGAAGCTGGCCTGAGGTCTGATTCTCCAAGGTCCCAGTTGGTAACAAATCATTTATGGTGAGAATAGTTTATGGTACATTTATTTTTAGAACAATATTACTGAATGTCATCTTTGCAGGAGGACTTGATTCTTTGGTCTATGCTGAATATTTTTCAAGTTATATAATGCATAAAGGTATACTTTTGTAGATAGAAACAGTGACTTCTTAGATTAAACTCAATGCATTTCTTGTTTTAGTTTAACATTTGTTTAGGAAATTCAGTATCTTGGAGGATGGGTCCCTGAATCAAGTGTTATGGTATCAAGATTACTGGTTTAATCCCCTTTTTTATTTTTATTTTTTAAATTTGAAGTATAGTTGATTTACAATGTTGTGTTAGTTTCAGGTGTACAGCAAAGTGATTCAATTTAATGTATACATACATACATATATATTCTTTTTCAGATTCTTTTCCTTTATAGGATATTCACAATATTGAATATAATTCCCTGTGCTATACAGTAGGTCCATGTTATTTAGTTCATTTATAGTAGTGTGTATATGTTAATCCCTTCATTTTAACATGCCATGTTAAATGAGTTTCTATTTGGAAACTACATCTGGTGTAATGTAGCTTTCAGTGAAATAGTCAAATGGTGGCATCCAGTTTTAAGTAAGTGAATTATCAGCATGCTAGCATATCAGCTGTAGGCAAGTGGCAGTTGCCTTATACTTCATTCCTAATATTTTCAAATTCAGATTACAGTGGTTTCTCGGGCATTGTTGATTCTACTTTTAGTGGCTTCTCAAGCTTTTAGTTTATTGCATTCTTCCTCATGCTGGATAAAATGTAATCTGTGAGAAAAATCTTCATTTGCCATATCTAACTTTTTCTTTTACATTTCCTTTTATCCTCTCCATAGTCCTTTGAGGTAAGGTGGAGCTGGAGATGTTATCTCCATTTCTAATGGGCAAATACGCGCCCACAGGTTCAAAGAATTAAACAAGAACAGATACTGAATTTAAAGAATGGAACTAGACTTTGAAACTCTTGACCTTTGACTCCTTTAAAATTTACAGGATGGTTTGAAATACTGATTAACAAAAACACATTTATTGAGGGCTTGTCAGGAGTAGGATGAACTATTGGGATATTTCTTTTCCTTGAAGACTTGAATGAACACCATCTGTTATTTCCTTTTTGAGGAATCACTTAAAAAACATTTTTTTAAAATTATTTTTGACTGTGTCGGGTCCTAGTTGCAGCACGCGGGTTCTTCGCTGTGGCACGCAGACTCTCCTTCCTTGCGGTGCCAGGGCTTCTCTCTCCTTGTGGCTTGCAGGCTCTGGGGCACTAGGCTTAGTGGCCCCTCGGTGCCTGGATCTTAGTCCCTGACCAGGGATCAAACCTCTATCCCCTGCATTGGAAGGCGGATTCTCAACAGCTGGACCACCAGGGATGTCCTGAGGAGTCGCTCTGTGTAACATATTATTTGTACACACTGAGTATGCTGGTTGTCTTGTGCCAAAGCCTTATCAAAGGCGATAATTTTGCACTTATAGGTCTGGACTCCCTTTGTACTGGAGAAATTAAGACTTTGAACCCACTAATTAATCTTAGAATCACTGACAATGGAATGACCAGACAGTACGTGCCTCCTGAATTGACACAATAGGAAATATATAGCAACATAGATGAAATATTCTTGTCAAAAAAATAGAGGTTTGAAAAAAAAATAGAGATTTGACTGGATTCAATTCCAGTATGACTTGGAGTTTTATAGAAATATAGACGGTAACGGGACCAGTGGCATGATGCCATGAAGAAACACCCAGCCAATTCCAGAATGTGGGACGTTGGGCAGGACAAATGATATTGTTTTACTAATCAAGTGGTGGCATATTAAAGGGAAGGGGGGCTTCCCTGGTGGTGCAGTGGTTAAGAATCAATCTGCCTGCCAATGGAGGGGACATGGGTTCGAGCCCTGGTCTGGGAAGATCCCACATGCCACGGAGCAACTAAGCCCGGGTGCCACAACTACTGAGCCTGCGCTCCAGAGCCCGCGAGCCACCGTTACTAGAGCCCATGCTCCACCACACGAGAAGCCACCACCCTGAGAAGGCCGCGCACTGCAGTGAAGAGTAGCCCCTGCTCACCACAGCTAGAGGAAGCCCGCGAGCAGCAGTGAAGACCCAGTGCAGCCAAAAAATAAAATAAACTCTTAAAAAAAGGGGTGGGGGGAAGGGGACTGTTATGGGGATAACAAATAAGCAAGCACACAGCTGCACTAAGTTATTTGTGAACCTTGTAAACAGTCCTCAGGAGCAGCATGGAGTATCTAGAAAAGAGTTTTTGCAGGAGAGTTTTGGGGTCAGACTTGGAATTACATCCCAGCTCCACGACTTACTAGTTATGTGGTCTCTGAACTGATGTTTTAAATTCTTGGAGCCTCATTGTCCTCCTTTCTAATGGGGGGATGGTGACAGCCCCTTGATTGGGTTGCTGTGGGCATTAATAGGATTATGCATGCTAAAGCCCTTAAAACATGCTTGGTACATGTAAGTGCACACACTGCATTTTAGCTGTGATAGGAATAGTGAATTCATTTTCTCCCAACTTTAAGTTCTTGTGCTTAACTCAGATCCAGCCTATATAGCACACACAAAGAAACACTAGGTATTATACCAGGGGGAACTTAATGTGGAGAATTACACAGGTGCTAGAGGGCTGAACAAGAAAAAGAAAATCCATAGATAGTGACTGTAGGGAGGAGCTACCACCCTGAGGCTAGTGGGGAGGAAAGAGGTCGGGGGCAGAGGTTATCAGATCCTAGAAGCTTGAGGGAAGAGCTGGAGTAGCTGAGACTGAGCAGAGGATGCTTCCTGGCTGTGGCTGGTGCCTGGGATGGGGGAAGAAGGGAAGGGATGAAGCTGGTTCTGGGAATGCCCAGAGCAGCTGGAGTCCGGAGCCCGTGGCGGTGAGGATGATGCTAATAGGAACTGCTGGTAAATGGGAGAGAACATGTGCCATCTTCACTCCTGCTCTGCAGTCTCGTGCCTGCTGTCAGCAGAAACGACAGGTAGCAGCTGGCAAAGGTGTGAAGGCACGGAGCATCTCAGCCCCAGCATAACAAGTCGAAAGGTAGATTTGGAACTGAGAGCTTAGAATCCAGTCCAAGTTCTATCCCAGAAGTGAAATTCCTCCCCTGTTCTGCCAGTCCTCTTCTAAGTCATTTTCTGTGAGGTCATCAGAGAAGTGACAGAATCTGGGACCATGGCAGAAATGCTGTTACCATGAGATAACAGTGCTATGAGGCATTTTATAAGGTCTGAAACTGGATTATTAGTTATCTTTATACTACTGTGATACTCTTTTATATTTGTTTCTTATTTATATTATCTTTTTACCACTATATCCTGCTGAGTGACACAAGGGGATTCCTCTGAGGTTCTTGGGATACCACATCATGTGTGCTTTGTGTCATGTGGGGGTTAAGTGATTTCTAGCCATTTAGATTTGGATGATAAAGGGCACTCAGGGACTCTGGACTGGCTAAATGTTTCGCTACTTAAGTGTTTTGGGAGATAAAGATATGGGAAACTAACTTTTGGAAGTACCTGCTGCTGGAGAATTAGGTAGGTTTGTTTTTTCCCCCAAATAAGTGGAATGTAGAAGGGACATAGAAGAAACTGCTGCTTCTTCACCTCCCACCCTGTTGCCTGAGGTGCTTGAAGAATACACTTGTGGTGTGACCAGAACTGGAAGGCTCCTCTACGAGCAGCTCTGATGGTTGGCAGATCCAGATCCTCAGGTGCCCTAAGGGATGTACACATGTGTGATAAGGATGTGAGGGAACACCTTGGGCAACAGCGAAGAGGTGAGGAGGCCATAGAGCTGCCGCGGAACACTTGACTTTAAACACCTTTGAGAATCCTTTAAGGAATCCTTAAACTGGCCCCATTTTCTGAATTTAAGGGGTGTTTTTCTTCATTTAAAAAATAAATTTCTGAGACTACCTTGGTGGTGCAGTGGTTGGAAGTCTGCCTGCCAATGCAGGGGACATGGGTTCGATCCCTGGGCCGGGAGGATCCCATGTGCCGAGGAGCAGCTAAGCCTGTGTGCCACAACTGCTGAAGCCCTTGCGCCTAGAACCCGTGCTCTGCAACAGGAGAGGCCACCGCAATGAGAGGCCGGCACACTGCAACCAGGAGTGGCCACAGCTCGCTGCAACTAGAGAAAGCTGCATGCGGCAACAAAGACCCAATGCAGCCAATAAATAAATAAATATTAAAAAAAAATAAATTGCCAAAAAAAAAAATAAAGATTGTCTGATCTCTATCATAATTAAAAAAAAAATATTGCTAAGACCTTAGGAAAGTACCTCTCAAAGAGAGTTTTCCATAATCTTACTATCTTAATACCACTCTCCAATCAAAGTTATTAGTACTCATAAAATGTTACAAGGGTTTACCTTCCCTGAAGGGAAATGTGAGACCCATTAATTATGTAAATGAAGTGTCTAGAGTAAAGGGCAAGTTAGGTTCTCATTTGGGGGTCAGGTATTGAATGTAGAATGATGTTTCCGCAGAGGTTACCGTCTGGGAAAACAGACTGAGCTACTGACTTAGTGGTCTGCATCTTAAGGCCCTGACTGCCAGTGCCTGGAGCAACTGTACTTTGAGGCAAAGTTTTGAATATTTCCTCTGACAAATACTTATGGGGAATGCATACTTTAAAATTACAACTTGCTGGGGCTTTCCTGGTGCCATGGTGGTTAAGAAGCTGCCTGCCAATGCAGGGGACATGGGTTTGATCCCTGGTCCAGGAAGATCCCATATGCTGCGGAGCAACTAAGCCCGTGCACCACAACTACTGAGCCCACGAGCTGCAACTGCTGAAGCCCGTGGGCCTAGAGCCCATGCTCTACGACAAGAGAAGCCATTACAATGAGAAGCCCACGCACCACAACGAAGAGTAGCACCTGCTCTCCGCAACTGGAGAAAAGCCCACACGCAGCAACAAAGACCCAATGCAACCAAAAATAAATAAATAAATAAATAAATAAATAAACCATTAAAAAAAATTACAGCTTGCTGGAAAATGCAGAATGTATGTTGGCTTTACCTCAAGGCCTGGATATCAGATTTTTCCTGGACTTAATTGAGGCGAGAAGATGATTATCTTGAAGAAACTCTGAAGAGGTTACTACACTGTAAAATCCCGTTTTTCTGCCACATGTGTTGTCTGGTGTAATTGAGTATAGAAAGTGGAAACTGTCGCCTGACCTAAACATAGGGGAGCTCTTCATAACTAAAGCATCCTCAAATTGCACCCAGGCTTTTGACATATCAGTGGGTTGGTCTCTGGTTCTTGACATGGAGAGCAAGTAACCAGTATGCTGAAAATGAAAGCCCAAAGCTAAAAATTGAACATTGTAATATAAAATATTCTTTGCTTTTTTTTTTAATCAGTAGAGTTATCTTTTTAAATTTATTATTTGGCTGCATTGGGTCTTCATTACTGACATGGGCTTTCTCTAGTTGCGGAGGGCGGGGGCTACTCTTCGTTGCAGTGCACGGGCTTCTCAGTGAGGTGGTTTCTCTTGTTGCAGAGCATGGGCTTTTGGCCCACAGGCTTCAGTAGTTGTAGCACGTGGGCTCAGTAGTTGTGGCACACGGGCTTAGTTGCCCCGTGGCATGTGGGATCTTCCTGGACCAGGGCTTGAACCTGTGTCCCCTGCATTGGCAGGCAGATTCTTAACCACTCAGCAGTGTTATCTTAATGAATTCTCTTTCAAAGGTCTTTCTGTTTCTTCTTTGTAAGCTTGAGGCATTTTTGGAAGTAAGTGGATCTTGTAGGAAATCTTAAAAGGCTTTTTCTGTAGGGACATGGGATTGCCCTAACAGAGCACTTTCTTGATTGAAACACTTTGGCTTGTTAGTGTCAACCCACCTCCTAGTAACCAGGAGAAAAGTTGACTGCTAGGGCATAAGAAATATTAGAAAGCCTTGGCTTCCTTCATAATGAAAAGAAGTTTTTTCTCTAAAGTTCGGGCGTGGGGAGTGTGGCATTAGTAGTAAGATGTAGTGGGAGGAGGCAGAACTTCCCTGTAAATTACGATCGAAGTGAGTCACGTCCACTCTCTGGTAGAAGGGCTAAAGCTTTAGAGAGATGCCCGCATTTCAGACTGTAATGAAAAATACACTCTAATAGGACATCTTCCTGTGAGATGAGGCCAATACGCCTAATGGAGAAATGCTTAATGAGGGTGAGTTGTAGCGGTCAGAACTTTCTGTACCATTAATAACAGCTTCTTAAAGCTGGTAACATCTCAGTGAAGTCTGTTACTTTCTTTCTATGTGCACTCTGCATATAGTAACAAAGACTGATTACAGGAGACCTCCCTGGCTGTACTACTAGGTTGTAGAAGTAGCAATATCATTATGCTAGTCACTGGCAGAAGGGAAACCAAAGGAGTCTTCATTTAGGAGAAAATGAGGAAGGAAGCAAGAAAGTGGTGATGCCTTGTTAACTAGTCTGGGGGGAGATAAACAGTAGCATAGTTAACGTGAAATAACTCAGAGAGCTCCTTCATGGGAAGCCGTGGATGACTGTTTGCTGAGAATGAGACCACCCTGGGATACTGGGGACAGGTGGGGTCAGTTCTAAGCCAAGAAACTTAGGCAGGGGCTTTGGAGCCTGTGAGGCGAAGTCCCTAGTGAATGCTGATGTATTTCAAAAGCGCAGGAGCTGTCCTTCGTCTTCATCTGTCCAAGCGCTGATGCCTGTTTGGTGCCCTGGTCAGATGCTGTATGGTCCATGATGGATATGTGAGTGAATGCCAAACAGAAATTAGGTGAGACCTAAGCATCTTAATATACTTGACAATGTAAAGCTAACAATGTGAGGTATTTTAACTCAAGCAGAAAAAGATATCTGTAGAAACAGTGGGGTTGACATTAAGCATGAGCTGAGCAAGAAGTCACAGGAGGCATTAATGTGAGATGTTAGGAATAACCCACTTTAAGGTTGCCTTTTGCAGCAGACATCTTGGAATTGTAATGTAGTAGCAGAAAAATACTATTCTGGGTTGGTGATTTTCAAACTTCTCTCTTTTCTTCAAAGGAGATGGCATGGCAGAAACCTGGTGGCACAGAACCTTGCCTGCTGGTTCCCTCTTTGGCCCCCAGTGTATCTCTTGGGGCAGGTGTGATATTGTGGTTTATATTAATAAGAAATATATATTTGGTCTTTGTCTGTTCCTGACCCAGAGCTCCTTAAAACCCTTGAAATTTCATAAGGGGTGAGAGTGATAAAGGTGTCTTCTGTTGTGACCTCGGGAAACCGCTCAAGAGTGGGAGCTACTGCCCAGGGGATTAGAGGCGTGGGAACTTTCACTCACACTGTGCAAGTCCCCCACCCCGACCTCTGAGGAGGGGAGAGGGGCTTGGAGGTTGAATCAGTTGCCAATGGCCACTGCTTTAATCAGTCATAACTGTGTAATGAAGCCTCATAAAAACCTCAGAGGACTGGGTTCAAGAGCTTCCTAGTTGGGAGAATGGTGAGGTGTGAGGAGAAGGGTGTCCCCGGAGAGGGCATGAAAGCTCCACACCTTTCCCCCCACATTTGCTCTGTGCATCTCCACCATCTGGCTGTTCCTGAGTTGTATCCTTTTGTAAGCAGTCAGTGATCTAGTAAGTAAAATCTTTTCTGTGAGTTCTTTGAGCTGCTCTAGTAAATTAATCGAACTCAAGGGGAGGTTGTTGGAACCTTCTGTCTATAGCTGTTTGGTCTGAAGCACAAGTGACAATCTGGGCTTGGAATTAGCCTCCGAAGGGTGGAGGGCAGTCTTCTGGGACGGAACCCTTAACCTGTGGAATCGCATTCTATCTCCAGGTGAATAGTGTCCGAATTGAGTTGAATTGTAGGACACACCTCTAGAGTCTGAGGAGTGCTTATTGGTGGTGTGGCAAAACACACCATCCACACACTGGAATTGGATCCGGGAATCTGAAAGAGGAGGTTTTGTTGGACTCTTTGAAAATCTCTATGGCTTCAGTGAACTTGAGTGTGAATAGCTGTTAGAAATAGTTGATCTCTGTGAAATAATTTTGAAGGAACATGATAGGCAGTTACGAGACCGTTGGCACTGATAGGTGATCTTTCTTCACCATGGCCTGACTGAGCACTGACGAGTAAATAGGTGACACTTACTGAGCACTAATGTGCCGGGTGCTGATTAATCTTCACCACAGTCCCATGTCCCCACATTACAGATGAGACAACAGAGGTCAGAGAGGTGAAGTAACTTGCCCAGGGTCACGCAGCTGGAAAGTGGTAGAGTTTCTGCTCTTAATCAGGTTACTCAAACAGAACACTTCCCCCGAAAGGTAAGTTTCCATTTCTTGAAATTACCATCCTTTATTTGCTTTCAACATGCCCCTGAAAGTTTGACAGTGAACCCAGTAGAAACTCGATCCTCCCTCGTTCTGAAGGAAATATGTGGTTATGGGTGATGAATGGGCTTGGACAGTTTATTTGGGGAAGTTATTGGTAAACTGTTGCATTTAGAGAATCGAGAACAATAGAATTCTTCATGCATCGTTGCTCTGGGATGGGCCAGACTTTGCCTCTTCAGAAATGAGCTGCTGCAAGGTGCTCGGGGAATACCAGTGTTTTCCTGTGACCCCTACATAAGCAGTGTACGAGGCATGTATTTCTGGTCCTAATCTGCTCACTCCTGTGTTGACCATGCCCTTGCACTTGATGCCTGGACTTGTGTCCTGTGCTTCATAGTTTTTCTGAGATGGTCAATTCAAAGGTCTCCATGCCCTTTATTTAAACTTTTTATTATGAAAAATACCAAACATAAACAAAAAGAAGCTAATAGAATGACACTGTTTCAACCATTATCAATATATATTCAGTCTGTTGTTTCATATCTCCACCCTCTTCACCCTTTCCCAGATTATTGTAAAGTATATCCTAGATGTCATATCACTTAATTCATTAAATACTGAATGCATCTCTAAATGTCTCTGTATTAGTTTGCTAGAGCTGCTGTAACAAACACCATGAACTGGGTGGCTTAAACAACAAACTCTTTATCTCACGTTTCTGGAGGCTAGAAATCTGATATCAAGGTGTCAGGACATTTGGTTCCTGCTGAGGGCTGTGAGAGAAGAGTTTGAGGCCTCTCTCTTCAGGTAGTACCTTGGTTTGTGACAGCGTAAATCGAAATTTCCCGTGGTGTTGTTGCTGTGTGTGTCTGTGTCCAGATTTCTCTTTTTTGTGGAGACACCAGCTATACTAGATGAGGGATCACCCTAATGACCGCACATTAACTTGACTACCTCTGTAAAGACCCTGCCTCCAAATACAGTTTAACTGTGGTACTGGGAATCAAGACTTCATCCTGTCAATTTTGGGGAGGACACAATTCAACCCGTAACAGTCTCTTTAAAAAATTTACGTATTAGGGATTTCCCTGGTGGCGCAGTGGTTAAGAATCCTCCTGCCAATGCAGGGGACACGGGTTTGATCCCTGCTGCAGGAAGATCCCACATACCACGGAGCAACTAACCCCACGTGTCACAACTACTGAACCTGTGCTCTAGAACCTGCGAGCCACAATTATTGAGCGCATGTGCCGCAGCTACTGAAGCCTGTGCATCTAGAGCCCCGTGCTCTGTAACAAGAGAAGCCACCACAATGAGAAGCCACTGCAATGAAGAGGAGCCCCCACTCGCTACAACTGGAGGAAAGCCCGTGCGCAGCAACAGAGACCTAACGCAGCCAATAAATAAATTAATTTAAAAAGTTTATATATTAAATGAATAGTAACTCTCACATATCAAATCTAAGCATCCATACATATTTCCTCGATTATCTTACATTTTAAAAAATTGACTCAGGATCCTAATAAGATCTTTTTCAAGACATTTAATCAATAGGTTCCTCTTTTTTTTCTAATTAATTTTTATTGGCGTATAGTTGCTTTACAATGTTGTGTTCGTTTCTACTGTACAGCAAAGTGAATCAGCTATACGTATACGTATATTCCCTCTTTTTGGAATTTCCTTCCCGTTTAGGTCACCACAGAGCACTGAGTAGAGTTCCCTGAGCTATACAGTGGTTCTCATTAGTTACTTATTTTATATGCAGTATCAGTAGTGTATATATGTCAATCCCAATCTCCCAGTTCCTCCCCGCACCCTTTTTTTTTTCTTTGGTGTAGTATATTTGTTGAAGTTGGCTTATTCTGTATAATGCTCCACATTCTGTTTTTGCCAGACTACATCCATGTGTGGTCACTTAACATGTTCCTCTGAGCCTTGTGCGACTTGGATTAGACTCAAGTTCACTTTTGGTTTGTTTGAACAAGACGGAGTACCAGGTGGTGATGTATTCTTGTATCAGGAGGTACATAATGTCTGTCTTTGGGCTGTGAAAGGTCACTGATCATTGCTTAGATTCATTATTGTGTAGCTGCAGGATGGTGATACTCTCATCCTGCAGTTTCTTCATGTATTAGTTGGAATGCATTTGTAAAGAGGAACTTGTCCTTGTTAGCTATTGAATTACTCTATTTAAGTACAGTTTGAGTAGGAGAGAGAGGACAAATGCTTGATTCTTTCCACTTATTTACTACCTTATAAATATTGGGTGCCTTGGCATCCAACAAGGATAACCAGTGAGTTGGTTTTGTTTTTGAACCAGTGAGTTTTTGTGTGTGTAATTATGAGCTCATGAGTTTAGACATACTTGGGTTTCAAAATTACTGGAATCACTTTTTTTTTATAATTTATTTTTTATTGGTTGTGTTGGGTCTCCGTTGCTGTGCGCAGGCTTTCTCTATTTGCAGTGAACGGGGCTACTCCGTTTCGGTGCGTGGGCTTCTCATTGCAGTGGCTTCTCTTATTGCAGAGCATGGGCTCTAGGTACGTGGGCTTCAGCGCTTGTGGCGCCCAGGCTCCGTTGTTCCATGGCATGTGGGATCTTCCCGTGACCAGGGCTTGAACCCGTGTCCCTCAATATTTTAGTCATGGTTACTCTTGTATATTATTCCCCAACGTGCTTCTCCATTCTTTTTTGTTTTGTTTGTTTTTAATTATTGGCTCTGTTGGGTTTTTGTTGCTATGGATGGGCTTTCTCTAGTTGTGGTGAGCGGGAGCTACTCTTTGTTGTGGTGTGTGGGCTTCTCATTGTGGTGGCTTCTCTTGTTGCGGAGCATGGGCTCTAGATTGTTGGGCTTCAGTAGTTGTAGCACAGGGGCTCAGTAGTTGTGGCTCACGGGCTTAGTTGCTCCTCAGCATGTGGGATCCTCCTGGCTCAGGGATTGAACCCGTACATGTACCCTGCATTGGCAGGCAGATTCTTAACCACTGTGCCGCCAGGGAAGCCCTCCATTCTTAAATGTGAACATTTCTGTGCACTCCTTGTTTCCTCTCTCTCAGAAATTCCACTTGTTTCTACTGTTTTTGTTTTTGCTTTCTGCTTGGAAGCAAACGTTCACTTGAATATCCATTGAACTTAAGGTGTCTAAAACTAAATTTTTTCCTTTTCAAATCATAGCTTTGCTTTCTCTGTGAAATTTAGTATTGCTCAAGTCATATGGGTTTGGCCTTGAAGTTATCCTTGATCCTCTTCCCTTTTGCTCTCTGGCCACAGGGCACCAGGGGTCCTTAGTGTCTCCCCACCCCCACCCCATGCTTCTTTCGGGGTTCTTTCCTGTACCCATGCCCACCACCCTGTAGAGGATTCCGTCATAAGTCAACCATGTAAAGCATCTCACCATGTGTAAATGGGAAAAATAGCCTGTAGGCACAACCACCCTGTGGAGGGGTGGCCATGGAGGGCTACTGTTGTGTGTTCTCAAGCTTTGAAATCATTTTTAGAGGTGCCTGAGTGCTAATTTTAAAATTCTGTGTTAGTGCCAAGTTGCGAAATTGCTCTTTCAGTTTCATAATTTGCAAATGAGTCCTGTAACTCTTCAAATGAAAATAATTGGTCCTTTCTGTCCGAATTACATTAAACTATTCACAACCACAAGCAGATTGCTTATGGTTGTAAATAGGGAAGGTCATAAAAAAGAGGTTTTTGGTTTCAGTAGTATTCGCTGGAAGTCATGGGAGATTACAGAAGAAATAACTGGTAGATCTCTGTTTCTGTTTAGATTGGCGATTAGGAATAAGTGTGATCCCATGAGTAAAGACTGAGAGGAAAAGAAGTTAACTACTTGGTGGTGGGAAGTAATGTAATAATTATCCATGCTTTAATGCTCCATGGCCAAACAGCCAAAGTGACTTTTAAAAAGCTTTAAAAATTTTAAAACTTTAATCTTTTTTCTGCACGGGATCTAATCTTTGTTTTAAACTCTTGAGTCCTAGAAACACTTACCTAATAACCCTTGCTGTTCTCTTTGTTTTTTAAAAATTAATTAATTAATTGCCCGTGTTGGGTCTTTGTTGCCACACCTGGGCTTTCTCTAGTTGCAGTAAAGCGTGACTCCTCTTCGTTGTCGTGTGTGGACTTCTCATTCCAGTGGCTTCTCTTGCTGCCATGCACCGGCTCGAGGCGTGCAGGCTTCAGTAGTTGTGGCTTGTGGGCTCAGTAGTTTTGGCTTGTGGGCTTTAGAGCGCAGACTCCGTAGTTGTGGTGCACAAACTTAGTTGCTCCGTGGCATGTGGGATCTTCCCGGCCCAGGGCTCGAACCCGTGTACCTGCATTGGCAGGTGGATTCTTAACCACTGTGCTGCCAGGGAAGCCTGTACCCTTGCTGTTTTCTGTGCAAGACGGTAACCTAAATGTGAAGTAGGAGGTTTCTTGGCTGGATCGAACACATCGAGAGAGTGGACCTGTGTCATTTTTATTGACGACATTTCTGATATCAAATACATGGTGTCTTTTCCAGTACCACTTCTCTGATCCTCCAGCAGCAACAGTGTGTTCTACAATTCGGTTCAATTCTGATGCTAACTGTCGGATTTAGTGTCAGACTCCACAGGTAGAGGGTTCCATCTCACAGGACTGCCCTCATTTCAGGTGCCAGGTGCCGTGGGATGCCCAGGCTCCTACACTTGGGCCTGGCTGACTGTAAATCTTGGTGGAGGGTCCACAATGCCCCCAGTCCCCTTTGATAGTTCACTAGGGTGGCTCACAGAACTCAGGAAAATGCCTCACTTACTACTGCCAATTTACTAAAAAGGGTGCAACTCAGGAACAGCCCAATGGCGAGATGAGTAGGGTAGGTACAGCAAAGCGTCATGAAGCTTCCATGCCCTCTCCCCACATCTCCACCAGCTTGGAACCTCTCCGAACCCTGTTCTTCTAGGTTTCTGTGGAGGCTTCTGTAGATAGGGATGGTTGATTAAATCACTGGTCATTAGTGATTAATTCAATCTCCAGCCCCTCTCCTCTTCCCAGAAGTGGAGAAGTGAGGATGTAAGTTCCAAACCTCCAATCATACCTTAGTCTTTCCGACGACCAGACCCTCATCCTGAAGCTATCTAGGGGCTCCCTGAGAGCTGCCTCGTCAGAATAAAAGACACTCCTGTCATTCAGGAAACTATGGGATTTAGGAGCTCTGTGCCAGAACTGGGGACAAAGACCAAATATGTATTTCTTCTTTTTTCTTCCCCCCACACTGTACAGCCCCCTTCAGTGCTCACAACCCACAGGTAAGGAGGTTGGGCGATGGTTCGACTGCAGTTTCCTCTGGCCTGGGTACACTGTGAGCAAATACGTATTATGCCACAGGTGTCTTATCCTCAGCGCCTGGTATCACTTGGCATAAAACTTCTCAAAGAATGAATGGTAGAATAACAAATTGAGTTGTAACCATATATTTTATTCTAGAAGGGCATTCGGGTAATTTAGAAGAAGGCATTCATAAACCAAGTAGATTACCAAGTAGCATGAGTTGAAAAAGGAGGCCAAAACCAGAACAAAACAAACAAAAAACCCCAAAACTCTGGTGGGATCAGAGTTGAGTTATGAATAAGATTAATAATCACACCTTGTGCTCTACACAGTACTTTGGGCTCTCCCTCGCCTTTCTACCTCCACTTCTTTCTCCTACCTCCTTGCTGCTATTACCAGTTTATTAAAAAGATTCCAAGTCAGGAAGAGCCACATGGAAGAGCTGCATGGGGCAGGGTATGGGGGAAGGGCATGGTGCTTCTTCCCCTCCTACATGCTTCCCTTTTCTCTCTCCCTCTACTTTTTTTTTTCTTTCCTGTTTTTGAAAGCACAGAAGTACTTTTAAACAAACTCCTAGTCCTGCATTGAAGCTTTCACTTCTCGTGATGATTTTTTAAAAAATATTTTCAACTTTATTTTTTTAAATTATTTATTTGGCTGCGTTGGGTCTTTGTTGCTGCACGCAGGCTTTCTCTGGTTGTGGAGAGCAGGGGCTACTCTTCATTGCAGTGCTTGGGCTTCTCATTGCGGTTGCTTCTCTTGTTGTGGAGCACGGACTCTAAAGCACAGGCTCAGTAGTTGTGGCGCACAGGCTTAGTTGCTCCGCGGCATGTGGGATCTTCCGGGACCAGGGATTGAACCCACGTCCCCTGCTTTGGCAGGCAGATTCTTAACCACTACACCACCAGGGAAGTCCCTCTTGTGATGATTATCAGAGAGCAGTTGAACTGAATCAAATGTGAGTTTTGTTGTATTAGTGCTTTGTGTACAATAGTAGATCAAACTCAGTGGATATCAAAATGAGGTGTGAGAGTCAGCCTATAATTTAATGGGACATTTCTGCGTGCGCCCCCCCCCCCCCATGAGAATTTCTTTTTTAAACAACAGTGAAGGGAATTTCCTGGGAGTCTAGTGGTTAGGACTCACACTTCCACTGTGGTGGCCTGAGTTCAATCCCTGGTCTGGGAATTAAGATCCCACAAGCCACGCAGCATGGTCAAAAACAACTAAAGAAACAAAAACCAAACAAACAAATGAAAACAATAGTGAAAACTATTTCAAAATACTGAAAAAATTAAGAATGTTTAATTTACTTGTCTAAACCATTTAAGAACACATGTAAAAGGACAAGCCCAGAAGACCAAAAGTCAAAACACTAACAGTGGTGTGATAGGTTTGTAGGTAACTTTTATTTTTTACCTTCTTCAGAAGAGCTCTGTTTTCATTACTGAGACCTTTTTCCTTCTGTATAAGGGAATTTAACTTAAATACTTTTCATTGGAAACTCAGATTGAGTGCATTTTAAGGATGAATATGGGGCTCATTTGATAACCAAAATAAGGATAAGTTACAGAGTCCAAGAAGAAAATGGAGGTAAATAAGCCTGATTTAATTAATTTTTAAACTTTTATTATTATTATTATTTTTTGGCTGCGTTGAATCTTCATTGCTGTGCACCGGCTTTTGCTATTTGCAGAGTAGCGCACGGGCTTAAATTGCTCCACGGCATGTGGTATCTTCCTGGGCCAGGGATCGAACTCGTGCTCCTGCATTGGCAGGCAGAGTCTTAACCACTGGGCCAGCAGAGAAGTCCAATAAGCCTGATTTCAAAGAAGAAGCTTTAAGGTTGATGGTCAGGAAAGCTTACAATAGTTTGTCAGATGCAGATAAACTACTAGATAGGAAATCTCTCTTAACATCCTTCAAAATAAATGAGTATTGAAATCCGTTGAAAGCGGCATGACATTCAGATAAACTGGCAGCTCCTGTCTTGTTCATCCTGGAAAGAGGGAATCTTCAGGATTCAGACATGACTGTATGTTATAGAGACTTGGGTTAGGGGGTGGGGGAAAGATGTCAGTGTTGTTTTTCTTTATGACTCTATCATGTTCTTGATGTCTTCCTGCCAACTAACTTATTATAATAAAGTATGGAATTAAGTATGTTTGAAAATGAACTTTTTTGGGGGTATAAATTTCTTTGTGTTCTGCCTTCACGATCAGGATATAGGATAATCCTATCACACCAAAAAAACACCCCCGTGATAACCTTGTGGAGTCATACCCACCCACCCCACCAACAAATAGAGTTTTTTGGTATGTGTTGCAGGTAAATATGTTTAACTTTGTAAGAAACTGAGAAAGTCATCTCCAGGATGGCTGTACCGTTTTTACGTTCCCACCGGTGGTGATCCAGATGGTCAGCATCAGCGCCAGCACTGGGTGTTGTGGTTTTTTATTTTAGCTACTCTAATAGATGTGAAGTGGTATCTCATTTTGGTTTTATTTACATTTCTGTGATGGCTAATGATGTTGAGCATTTTTTCATGTACTAATTATCTCCTGCATGTCCTTTTTGAAATGTCTGGTTAAGTCTTTCACTACTTGATTGGGTTGTTTTCTTTTTTCTTTCTTTTTCTTGAACCTCTGTTTAAAGAAACTTTTTTTTAAAAGAACTTTTATTGAGATATAATTACGTACAATAAACCACATGTATTTAAAGTGTACAATTTGATTTTTTTTCTTATTAGTAATGTATATATGGCAATTCCAATCTCCCAGTTCACCCCACCCCAACCCTCCTGGATTGTTTTCTTATTATTGGGTTTTGAGAGCTCTTCGTCTGTTGTGGATATAAGTCCTTAGTCAGCTATGTGATTTGCAGATATTTTCTCCTGATCAGTAATTCTTCCCATTCCCTTACCATTTTATCAGAACAAAAGTTTTAAATTTTAATAAAGTCCAATTATTGACTTCAACCGTCCCCCTTTTATGTATAGAACTTTTGGTGTGCTGTCTAAAAACTCTTTACATAAATCTAGGCTCTGAAAGTTGTCTCATGTGGTGAAGTTTTCTAGTCTTATGTATTACATTTAGACCTATGATGCATTTTGTGTTAATTTTTGTATAATGTGTGAGCTTAGGCAGGCACTTTTTTTTTTTTTTTTTTTTTGCATATAGATGTTCTAGTTTATCCAACACAATGTGTTGAAAAGAATATCCTTTCTCCATTGAATTGCCTTTGCATTTTTGGCACTAATCATTTGGTCACATTTGAGTCTGTTTCTGGATTCTGTTCTGCTTCATTGATTTATATATCTATCCCTTTGTCAATATGATACTTTCTTGGCAACTGTGGCTTTAAATAGTAAGACTTAAAATTGGGTAGTGTTATTCTTCTAACCATATCCTTTTACAAATTGTTATCGCTATTCTAGTTACTTTGCCTTTCCATATATATTTTAGAACGAGGAAATCTATATCTACACCAAAATTCTGCTGGAAGTAAACAAGTCCTACATGTGTTTTGTGAGATTCATACCTGTGTAGTTAAATTGGGGGGGAGAGGGGCTGCTATATTAAATGAGATTTTAAACTATAAAATACACATAAAATTCACCATATTAACCATTTTAAAGCATATCATTCAGCAGCATTAAGTTAGTTTACATTGAGGCTAAACTGATTAGTGCTAAAAGGGTTTTTTGTTTGTTTGTTTTGTTTTGTTTTTTTAATGTTTTGCTTTGTTTTGTTTGGCTGCTCCACGAGGCTTGGGTCCTTAGTTCCCTGACCAGGGCTTAAACCCAGGCCCTGGAAGTGAAAGCGCTGAGTCCTAACCACTGGACTGTCAGGGAATTCCCCGAAAGGTTTGTTTTTTTAAAATAGACTCTGTGAAATTTTCTACTTAGATAATCATGTCATTGCAAATTGGCATAATTTCAGTTCTTTTCTAGTCTATATGCCTTTTGTTTCCTTTTCTTCCCTTGTTACACGGCTGAGGACTTTGAATGAGAGTAGACATCCTTGCCTTTTGCTCACCTTTTGTGAGAAAACATCCAGTCTTTGACCTTTAAGTAAAATGTTAGCTGGAGCGTGTTTGTAGATGCCCTTAATCAAGCTGAGGATATTCTCTATATGCAGAGTTTGCTGACAGTCTTCATCATGAGTGACTGTTGGTTTGTGTCAAACACTTTTTCTGCACAAATTGATATGATTGTACAGTTGTTTTAGGCTGTTAATACGATGGATTATTGTTCAAATACTGAACCAATCTTACATTCCTATGATAAATTCCACTTGGTTGTGGTGTTTTATTCTTTGAACATATTCCTTGATTCAGTTTGCGCACTGTTTGCTTGATGACGTGTGGCTCTTGTTCGTGAGGGATATTGGTTTGTAGTTTTATTTTTTGCGTGTTGTCTTTGACTTTGTTATCAGGGTAATACAGCCTCAAACTGTCTTGTGCAGTGCTTGCTTGTGTGTTTTGAAAGAGATTGTGCTGAGTTGGCATTATTTCTTTAAGTGTTTGATAGCATTTGCCAGTGAAACCACCTGAGCATGGAGATTTCTTCCTCAGAAGACTTTTTATTTATTTATTTTGAGCTCAAATTCAGTCTTTTAAAATAGTTACAGGGCTTTTTTGGCTATTTTATTTTGGGTAGTTTTGATGATTTGTAGTTTCTGAAAAATTGGTTCCTTTCATCCAAGTTGTTGAATAGAGGTGCATAAAGTTTTGCAGTATTCCCTCGTTATCCTTTAGTTGTGTGTGGGGTCTGTAATATTATCTCCTTTATTCCTGGTACTGGTAATTTGTGGTCTCTTGCTCTGCCTCTCGCTCTGTCTCTGTTTCTCTCTCTCTCTCTCTCTCCCTCTCTCTATCATCTTTGTCCGTCTTGCCAGAGGTTTATCCATTTTATTGTTTTTTTTTCTCCAAAGAAACAGCATTTGGTTTCATTTGTCTTTTTCTTCTTTATTTCATTGATTTTGCTCTTCATTATATATTCTGCTTGTTTTGGGTTTATTTTGTGCTTCCCTTTGCTAGTTTTTTATTTATTTTATTTAATTTATTAATTTATTGGCTGTGTTGGATCTTCACTGCTGCATGCGGGCTTTCTGTCATGGCGAGCGGGCACTACTCTTCATTGCGGTGCGCAGACTACTCATTGCGGTGACTTCTGCTGCAGAGCACGGGCTCTAGGCATCTGGGCTTCAGCAGTTGTGGCATGGGAGCTCAATAGTTGTGGCTTGGGGGCTCTAGAATGCAGACTCAGCTGCCATGATGCACGGGCCTAGTTGCTTCCCGGCATGTGGGATCCCCCCCGGACAGGGGTGAACCATTGCGCCACCAGAGACATGCCTGTTAGTTTTTTAAGGTGGAAGCGTGGGTTATTAATTAGAGACCTTTCTTTTTTTCTAATATAAACATATGATGCTATGAATTTCCCTTTAAAGCACTTAATCCCATAAATCTTGGTTTTGTTTTTTTGTTTTTTTTTTCATTTTTTTCCAGTTCAAAATATTTTCTAATTTCCTTTAAGACTTCCTCTTAGATCTGTGGATTTTTTTTTTTAATGGACTGTATAGTTTGTTTCCAAATGATTGGAGATTTTCAGTTATCTTTTTGTTACTAACTTATAGTTTACTTCCATTATTGTTGGTAAACATATCTTGTATGTTTATATTTCCTTAAAATCTGTTGATACTTATTTTCTATCTTTGTTTTAGACAGATACAGTGTATCTTGGCAAATGTTTTATGTTGTTGGTTAGAGTGTTCAATAAATTGTTCCAGTTAGTTGATACTGTTCAGTTCTTCTGTATACTTGCTGATTTTTTGGTGTCTTGTTCCATCCACTCCTGAGAGTAGAGTATTGAAATCTCTCATTATAATCATAGATTTGTCTATTTCTCTTTTCAATTCTGTTCGTTTTTGTTTCATATATTTTGAAGCTCTGTTGTTAGGTCTGTGTGCACTTAGGATTGCTATGTCTTCAAAGTGAATTGACCCTTTTATTATGATGTAATGTCCTTCTTTATCCCTGATAACTTTCTTTGCTCTGAAGTCTACTTTGAGATGAAATACCACTCCAGCTTTCTTTTGATGAGTGTTTGCATGATATCGTATCACATCATCTTTTTACCTTGAGGTTATTTGTAACGTTAGAGTTTGAATGAGTTTCTTAAAGGCAGCACGCACTTGGGCTTGGTAGGTTTATTATTAGCACCCTTAGTCTCTACCTACTAGATCGCAGCAGCTCCCTGCCTCCCCAAGTTGTGAGCATCAAAAATGTCAACAGGCGTCGTCAGATATCCTTGTGGGGACAACGTAATCCCCAGCTGAGAACCACTTTCCTGTAAGTAATGTGTTATTTTTCTCTGGCTGCTTTCAAGGTTTTTCTTTGTCTTTGATTTTCAACAATTAGTTTGTGATATGTCTGGAGATAGATTTCTCTGGGTTTATCTTGTTTGAGGTTGTAAAGGGAAAGAACCCAGTTTCCCCCAATATCAGGAAAACCCCAGTTCTTTCCTACTATGTGTTTTTCTTTCCTGTTTTTCTTTCCTTTATAACTCAGAATACTTCACGTCTGTCACTCTGGTCCCCAAATGTGTGAAGATTTTTCCCTTCAACAAGCAATTCTCCAAGGCAGAAATAGAGACACAGATGTAGAGAACAAACATATGGACACCAAGGGGGGGCGGAAAGCAGGGGCAGGGGGTTGGGGAGGATGAATTGGGAGGTTGGGATTGCCATATATACATTCATATGTATAAAACAGATGACTAATAAAAAATATCAAAATGTACACTTTAAATATATGCAGTTTATTGTATATCAGTTATATCTCAATAAAACTTTTTTATTAAAAGAAAAAAACAAAACAAGACAAAAAAACCAAGCAATTCTCTGCAACACCAGCTGGGTGTCCTACAATTTTAACTGAGTTTCTAACACTTTCTACCTGGAGATAATGTTAGGTCCCACAGGTTAAGGGCTCAGTCAGAAGACTGCACCCTGCCCTGCCCTTGCATGTGTCAGCTGCAAGCCTGGGTTATCCTCACCTGTGCCTCTGACCAACCAGCTATAGAAAGAAGGTTCCAAAGACCTCCCTCCTTGGGTTTGCCTAATTTGCTAGAGTGGCTTACAGAACTCAGGGGAACATTTATTTACATTTACCAGTTTATTAAAGGATGTAGTAAACAATACAGACGATCAGCTAGATGCAGAGATACATGGGGTGAGGTCTGGGAGTCCTGAGTGCAGGAGCTGCTGTCCCTGTGGAGTTGGGGTACGTCACCCTCCGGATGTGGATGTGGTCATCCATCTTGAAGCTCCCTGAAGCCCTGCTCTTGGAGGCTTTGTCGTGTAGGCGTGGTCCACTATTAACTCCACTGCCAGCCCCTCTCCCTTCTCTGGAGCACGGGGGCAGGGACGAAAGTTCCAGGCTTCTGATCATGGCTTGTTCTTCCTGGTGACCAGGAGCCGTCCAAGAACCTACCTAGAGTTTCCTCAGTAGAGCAGGAGATAGTGCTGCTCTATTGAGTGTTCTTATCACGTACAAAACTACAAGAATTTTAGGAGTTTTGTGCCAGGAAGCAGAGGGAGACCAGTATATGTATTTTTTATTATCTTACAGGGGTTCACTGAGCTTCTTCAGTCTGTAGGTTTATATCTTTTGCCAAATTTGGAAAATCTTTTAGTAACCATTTATTCAAAGATATTTTCAGCAAATACTTTTCGTTTTCCCTTTCTGAGACAGCAATAACTTAAAAGTTAGGTCTGCTATTTTCCTGCAGACTTTCGGGCCCCTGTTCATTTTTTCTCTCAGTTGTTCAGGTTGAGTAATTGCTGTTGATCTGCCTTCGTGAGCAGTGGCGATTTCCTCTGTTGTTTCTAGTCTGCTATTTTGTTCATCCAGTGAGTTTATTTAGGGCTATTGTATTTTGGTTCTAAATTTTTATTTCTTTTATATCTCCTGCTTCTTGGACATTTCCTTTCTGTTCTCAGGAGTGCTCACCCTTTGTGGAACACTTTTACGATAGTTTCTTTAAAGTCTGTCAGATAATTCCAACATCTGTGTCATTCTTGGCATTTGCATTTGTTGATTTCCTTTTCCCGTATGAGTTGAGATGTTTCTGGTTCTTTATACAAGTAATTTGGGATTGTATCTTGGACATATTGAGTAGAATATTCTGAGACTCTGGATCTTGGTTCAGATCCTGTGAAGAATGTTGATAATTTCATTTTAGAATGCAATGTGACCTAGTTGGCTTCGGCTGCAGGTTGCAGCCAGCCTTCTGTGGGTTATGGTTCCAATTTCACTTCTATTTTTGAAGCCTTTGAAGTACACTTCGGATCTTTCTTGTGTGTAGCACTCAGTGGTGGCCAGTGTGGGACCCTGGGTGGTGATCTCTCCCGTGGTTCTGCTCTCAAAGTCTTGGGTGTGCTCTTTGGGTTCTGACACAAGCATGCATATATTCAGGCTAAATCCAGGGGTTCCTGAACAACTTTGTGCCGTTGCTTTCCTGAGCTCCACCTTTGCATGATCTGATTAGTACTTGGATCCCCAAGGGCTTGTCAGGTTCTTCAGCCAGAAAAGATAGGGCCTTAGCTACTCAGTCTGCTGCTGAGTCCTAAGAGGTTAGAACCATGCTTAGTGCATAGCAAGTTATCAAAAAATTTTCACTGGATCCTGCCCTTCCCTTTCCCTGTGCTCCTTGATCTCTTTTTCTGTTACTGATACTACTACTGATTATTCAGAAATAACTGAAATCTTAATGTTGTTTTCAGACAGTTATCTTTGCTCCCCATTCTCTACATCCATCAGGTGAATTCGTGTAGTAAATTAACGGAAGCCAGCGCCTGGCAGGTGGTAACCCCCTAAGTATCAGTGGTGTTGGTGTCATCACCATCGCCTGCAGCTGAGCTTTGACCGTCTCCGCTGAGCCTTCTGTTCCATCCTGCTTGCCTGTGCACGTCTCATGGCTGCACTCAGGTCTGGGGCTGACTGGCAGGAAGACGGGCAAAAAAGCAGTAGGATTCAACCCACCCGCTTGGCACCGTAGCTCTTCCTCCTGTTCATCAGAGTCGTAGGTACCCCTTTCCTGCTCCTCGGGCCAGAGCTACAGGGCTTCTCCTAGAGTTCTGTTTGTGCTCAGTAACACTTTCCAAGTTTTAAACTGCCCCCAAGTCCAGGCTGGGGCGTACCAGAGGGAAGAAAAAGGGCAGAATACATCATCTCACATTCGGTGGTACTTTAAATTCCCCACTGCACCTGTTATCAGAGTCTTCAAATAGTTGCATCATACATTATGTGCAGCTTTTACCATCTTTCCGTGGGAGAAACAGGGTAGAATAATATCCTCACTCAATTTATAGTTTTCTTGCTGAAATTATCTCTTGAGAAATAAATGATATTGAATCATTTATTTCTCAAGAATAGAATAACTATTCTTTTTAAATTAATTAATTTTTATTTATCAGCTGTGCTGGGTCTTCATTACTGCGTGCGGGTTTTGTGTAGTTGTGGAGAGCAGGGGCTATGCTTTGTTGCGGTAGCGCAGGCTTCTCATTGCAGTGGCTTCTCTTGTTGCAGAGCATGGGCTCTAGGTGCACAGGCTCAGGAGCTGTGGCGCACGGGCTTAGTTGCTCCGTGGCATATGGGATCAAACCTGTGTCCCCAGCGTTGGCAGGAGGATTCTTAACCACCGTGCTACCAGGGGAGCCCAGAATAACTATTCTTAAGTAACTTGCTTTAAGGTTACTAGTATTTTTTTTTCTCTCATAGGTAACCCTTGGTTGAATTAAGGCTGAGCAGCATTTAGCTATCATTTGTGAAAAGAAACTTGTATTCAAACTGTCCATGTGATCCAGTACTGGAGATGTGTGTGCAATGCTAAAAGAGAGATCATTTCACATCTAAACTTATAAAAGCCTTCACTTTTTGCTCTTTTCCTGTTGCTTCCCACCTCTGAGGTCAACAAACAAAATATTCAGGGTTAGCACTGGGGAGGGGGACGTTCCCAGGCAGGGATTTCGAACAGTAAGCCAACTGGGAGGGGCAGGGCACTCTTCATCCTGCTTCTAATTTTAGCATCAGCAACTAGAGAGGCCCCGTTGCCTCAGTACCAGTGCATTTTTCCCCTTTGTGTTTTTGTATTGCTGAATGGCCTGCTTGGTCTTACCCAGAATACAACCTTACTATTTAGAGTTACTCTCATGTTGGGATGAGAAAGGCTATAATTTTCTGTGGTCTTCTCCAGAGGTGTGGTATACGTGCGCTGACACCTTTCAGGATTTCTCAGGTATTGGTTCTTAACAGACAGAAGGAGGTGTTCAGTAAAGCATTAGTTGAACTGATAAAGTAATGTGATGCTTTTCAGAGCGTGACCGTAACCCAAATAGAGATCGGTGTCCATCCTGATAGATTCTTTCTTGGTCTAAAGCTGTTTTGTGTCACTGCTCCTCCATGTACAAGTATATGTAAAAAGGATTGAAATTGTTAATTACCTTAGTTGGATTGATGGTAATAAATTGATGTTTCAGACTTTTTTTTTTAACAAGTCCTATATTTGATTTGTCCCCATTTTCATTCATTTTTAAGCTTATGATCACATTCCTAACTCTCATTTCCCTTTTTTCTTTACTACTCTGCCTTTATTTTTTTTAAATTTATTTACTTATGTATTTTTTTATTGGCTGTGTTGGGTCTTCATTGCTGCACGTGGGCTTACTCTAGTCGCGGCAAGCAGGGGCTCCTCTTCATTGCGGTGCAGGGTTTTCTTCTTACAGAGCACGGGCTCTAGGCACTCAGGCTCAGTAGTTGTGGCACATGGGTTTAGTTGCTCCGTGGCATGTGGGATCTTCCTGGAGCAGGGATCAAACCCGTGTCCCCTGCATTGGCAGGTGGATTCTTAACCACTGTGCTGCCAGGGTAGCCCGTGCACCCTCTTAACAAATATTTTCTAATGTCCCCATTACAATCCTGAAGTGAAATTCACAGAAAATATAGTTATATATGTATTTAAATATTTTAAAATACATGTAATTTAAAAATCAGTATAATGTCCTAGTAATACCAGCAAGGAGAAATAAAAGGGAAATAATTTATACAGAATAACTTTTCAGTACATAGACACTTGGTCATGACCAGAGCTTGAGGCACAGTGAAATAATCAAGTACTTGTATTATTATAGAATTAACCCCGAGCAAACCAGTGCTGATGCTAATATACAGGAGTGACATATGGGTGACGCAGCCTTGTGTTGCTCTCAGTTAAGTGATTTTCTAGTGGTGAAAAGCAGGTCAAAATATAATTGTATCTTGATTTCCATGATGGTTGCAGTTTTGGAAGATAGAGTATATATTGAAACTGAGCAATGAATACTGAGGGTATATGCTCAGAAGAATGGGCTTTTTTGTGTATGTGAATGTCAAGGACCTTGAAGAGCTGTGCGGCGCCGGGGCGTCTCCGCTGTGTGAGGCTGTCCTGCAGGAGTCAGGACGTATAGCACATCTGGTCTCTGCCTGTCCAGTGTCAGTGAGGCCCCCTCCCCCCACCCCAAAGGACCCACAGATTTCTAAAATCACTCCCTAAGTGGTGAGGTTTTCTCCATTGAGAATTACTGCTCTAAGTCATTCCTTCCCCAGCTTCATGGAAGGATAAATTTTTAAATTGTCTAATCAGTCACTGACTTTTTATAAAATGTAAAAATTATTAGAAAAATTAAACGTAAAAGTCAGTCAAAAAAGACAAGCCCTGATTTTTAGATTCAGTAGATGTAAAATTCCTGGCAGTCTGCCATATATTTTGGGGAGGGGGGGGGCGGGGAGGGGGCAGAGGATGTGCCTCGTGGCTTGTGGGATCTTAGTTCCTCAACCAGGGATTGATCCCGGGCCCTTGGCAGTGAAAGCGCCGGGTTCTGAGTCCTAACCACTGGACCGCCAGGGAATTCCCTATAAAAATTTCTAAGTGCTTAATCTCTACTTCCAAACCTACCTTGTCACAGTGTGGTCTCTTTATCTCAGTCTTTCTTTCCCTGAAGTCAGCCAAAGTGAATGTATGTATTTGAAAAATTCTTCCTCTTGGAAGATTATAGTCCCATGTTCCCTAGCCAAATGCTGAAGTGTTTTATTCTCAACACCTTCTTTGTTGTCCCTAAATATTATTATTTTTTTACAAAAACTCTTGTATTGTTTAATGATGGAAGTGAACTTAACTGCCTTTGCTATCAGCGATGCTTTTTCATTCCATGACAGAAATTTGCCATGTAGTTTAATGGGCATATCTCAGACTGGTTTTGATTTCTCGATACCTTTGTGTACTTAAAATCCACTGCGTTTTCTTCATGCAGTTCCACAGAGAAGCAGTGACTTTTCCAACCTTAATTTCAGAAGACTTCCTGCAATGTTTTTCGTATTGTGAAGAGTCTTAGTGATTGAAGATAATTCTTATAACAAGCCAAGAAGGGTCCTGGATTGTGAAATGCCTCCAGCAGTTCATGCTGGTGACACTGATGGCAGAACACCCTCCGCGGGGGCCTGCACCTGCTTTTCCTGAGAATCTGTGGGGAGACTGCAAGGACTGCCTGAGAGATTGGATGCTTTTGGCACCGTGACTGAATCTTAACTGTGACCAGCTTCCTTTTCCTACTTTTTGGGGTTCCTCTAGAAGAGCAGAACAGTTGGCTGATTTTTGTAGGAACCTTCCTTCAAGTGTAAGTTAAACATCTGAGTTTTGGTAGTATCCTGAATACCTTCCCCCCTCCAGCTGCCTCTTCACATGCAGTCGCTCTGCTGTGATGCACACAGCTGCCTTTGGCACGTGTTTGTGTAAGTGCTTTTGCGTGGACCCAGGCACACAGTCACGAGGTGGCTCTTGAAGTTGTTTTCAAGTGAACTGAAAATGCTTGGGCCTTCAGGTATTTCTTAAAGTTTTTGGTGCGTGTAGCCAATGCGATTTGGTGGAAGGACATGATTCTGTTACCTGCCTTGCTTTGTGAGTCTGGGTCAGCCTAGGTGGGACAGCCCCCTGTGGTTGTGGTAGCTGTGTGGCAGAGGTGGTGGTATGCTTTGGGAAAGCTCTGTTGACAGCACCAGCTTTCAAGATGTATATCCTGAGGAGCAGGACATGGTCAGCTGGGGCTCTCTGAGGCCAAAACCACCTGTTCAGATATAGCTCAGATACATTTTGTTTTTCGACTTTTACAGAGTTGAGTCCAGTTCATCTTAGATGGATTTACCTATCTATGATCAGCAAAAAAAAGTAAGGAATAATCTGGGTGGAGAATCCGTGATCCTCCATCCTAGAGAAATGGGATACAGGAAATATGAATGCTCCTTTAGTTGCTCAGCCCCCACGTGCCTCTCGTACACACTGAGAACATGTTTAAAGGTGAATACTTTTCGTCACATGTCCCATAACCACCAGCCAGTAACCTGATACGGTGTTCAAGAACAGTTTTTTCCGATGTTGGAGGAAAAACTGGCTCATCTGGCCTTAGTGCGTGCTGTGGACTGAATATTTATGTCTCCCCAGAACTTATATGTTGAAGCCTTGACCCCCAGTGTGATGGTATTCAGAGGTGGAGCCTCTGGGAGATAATTAGGTCATGAACGTAGAGCCCTGTGAATGGGATTAGTGCCCTTATAAGAAGAGACACAAGAGGTGCTTTCTCTCTGCCATGTGAGAATATAGCAGGAAGGCGACTGTCTGTAAACCAGGAAGAGGGCCCTCAACAAGAACTCAACCACCCTGATCTTAGACTTGCAGCCACTAGAACTGAGAAATGAATCTCTGTTGTTTAGCCACCCAGTCTGTGGTATTTGTTGGTTTTTTGTTTTCTGTTTTTTTTTTAAATTATTTATTTATGCTTTGAGTGCATCAGGTCTTACTTGTGGGATACAGGATCTTTTGTTGCCATGTGCAGGCTTCTCTCTCGTTGTGGCGCAACTCGGGCTCAGTAGTTGTGGCACTCGGGCTTAGTTGCCCCGTGGCATGTGGGATCTTAGTTCTCGACCAGGGATTGAACTGGCATCCCCTGCATTGCAAGATGGATTCTCAACTATTGGACCATCAGGGAAGTCCCTAGTCTCTGGTGTTTGTTACAGCATCCTGAGATGAGTAAGATGTTGGAGAAGGTAGACATGGTATCTTCTTTAGGAATTTAAAAGTGACTTTAAAAATTCTGTATTTTGGGGAATTCCCTGGCATCCAGTGGTTAGGACTCTGTGCTCTCACTGCCGAGGGCTCGGGTTTGATCCCTGGTTGGGGAACTAAGATCCTGCAAGCCACGTGGTGTGGCCAGAAAGGAAAAAAAAATCCATATTTTGAAAGTTTTCAAATATGTACATACAGAGAAAATAGTATAATGAACCCCCATGTACTCGACTTTAAAGATTATCAACATTCTGTTTTGTCTATGTCCCCTAATTTTGTTGGTTTTTTGGACTATTTTAAAGCAATTCAGGGGTGACTACTGGCACAGAAAATTTATATACATACTAACATAAATCAAGTTGTATTAGTTTCCTATTGCTGCTGTAAGAAATTACCACTAAATTGGTGACTTAAAACAACAGAATTTTATTCTCTTACAGTTCTAGAAGCCAGGAGTGTGAAATCAGTCTCAGAGGTCAAGGTGTTGGCAAGGTTGGTTCCTTCTGGAGGTGTGGAGGAGAATTCATTTACTTGCCTTTTCCAGCTTTTAGAGGCTGCCTGCATTTCTTGGCTTGCAGCCTCTTCCTCCATCTTCAAAGTGCATTGCTCCAGTCTCTGCTTGCACTGTCACATGGCCTTCTCTCTGATTCCTTTTGTGCCCTTTTTGTAAGGACCCTCGTGATAACATCTGGCCCACTTGGATAATTGGGGATAACCTCCCTATCTCAAGACGCTTCATTTAATCACATCCGCAGAGTCTCTTTTGCCATATGAGATAACATTTGCAAGTTTCAGGGATTAGGAAGTAGACGTATTGGGAACCGTTATTCAGACCGCCACAGTGGGACCGTGCTGTGGTCAGCACTCAAATGTCAAATACATGGTAGGGCCACGGTGTCTAGGGTGGGGACTCTAATCGCAGGGAAACACATGAAGATCAAGCTCTTCAGAAATCTCAAAAGTGAGATTTCTTTTCAGAATACGGCTTGTTGTTTTGCACAGAGGATGTGCCGTTCCTGTCAGATGACAAGGAAGGAGGAGGCACGTGTTGGTGAATAACTGGTGCCTTTTCAGGCACGCGAGAGAAGACAGTCCAGCATCCCACTCAAGGTGGTACTGGTGTGTGCCCTGTCATGGTTTTGACCTGGTCCAGCACACAAAACTGTGCTCTCCTGGGCTTAGGGTCATTTTTCTCTCTCTTCCCTGAGCTGCTGAGCCTGGCCCCTCCTTGCCTCTGCTTCTGTCTTTTTAGAAGCCTTTTTTGAACTTATTTGAGGCCCTACTATGTGCTAGAGCTGGCTCTGCTGCATGCATTTTCACTAAAGGTTTCCAGTGCTTTGCTTATTCTCCACATAAATCTGAAGCTGTGTTTTCATTGAACTTAAGGCAGAGGTGATGGGGCCTCCGTGTCTGAACATCAAGCCCCAGAATGATGGAGTGGAAGACCCGGGGACCTCGTGCAAAGGTGACTCAACTGTGTAGAGCCTCTTTCCCATCTGTGGAAAAGAGAGTAGCAGTGTGGCGCTTTCAGGGTCACCATGAGAACCAGCAAATAGCACGGGTGCCTCGCCCCATATTTTATTCTGAATTAATAAACTTCTTCAATGGATTTTGTCCTTTGGCTGAAATTCTCATCCTTTTGCTCCACTATAGTGAAGCACTTTACCTCGACCCCGTCACTCTCTTAGTTTCAGGACTTTTGCACACGTTTTCTCCGCCAGTAATCCATGTGCTCCTTTCTGTTTTTCTTAATTTCCATAATTACTTAGCCTGTAACTTATTTTTTTCACAAAGCCTTTATCTTTCTGCCAGACCTGGGTCAGGTGTCTCCTATATTTCTCTTATGCTTAGCACTGTAGCACCACTCAGCACGTGGTATTTTAATTGCTTTCTGACTTGTTTCTCTTCTCCCATCAGACTGTAAACTGAGGGACCAGGAGCTAAGTCTTCCCCCCAGGTTGTCATCTAAGACCCAGAACAGAGCCTGGTATAGACGAGCTGGTCATTATTCAGACACATCTCTTGGCTGGAAACTTTTTCAACTCTGTAATAGATTTTAAAAATTTCTTTAATAGTTGGCTGGATTTGGGGGGAGGGGTGATGGGAGGGGAGGAGTGGGGAGGATAGGTAGAAGAAAACAGGATGTAAATTTTTTGTCGCAGGTCACTGAGTTTGCTGAAGGAGAAATCAGTCACTGAAGTCTTTAAAAAATGATGTTGGTTTTGTTTGTGTTTTTTATTTGTGGATTTTTTTTTGGGGGGGGGAGGGTAGGAACAAATTGAAATCTTGCTACAAGCTATGTTGGGAACATAGCTGTGTTCCTTTGCTAGCAGGGAACAAGTTGTGTTTTAGAAATCTGGCAGGTATTTTATCTTGCTTTGGTTACTTGTTTTAATGTTATAACTAGTTCAGGTGGTTTTGATTAGGTTTTCTAATAGTATTTTACATTAAAATTCAGCTTTCTATTTTGGGTAAAGCTCAGCTTGTTATTTTTTCTTTTTCAAAGAAAACCTCAGACCTCGTGTTGAAGAAATGAACCAGAAAGAAGTCTGGAGCATCATTGAGGGATGTTCACTGGGGCTGTGACTGAGCAGGCTGTGCTCCCGCATGCTGGCCTCATTAGGGTGGATTAATGCTACGTCCTCCTGCCTTTACACCCATCATTACCTCCGCGTTCTCCTTTCTCAGCAAATCTGATGCCCATCCGCTCTGAGCGTGTTCTATGTGTTTCCAGTATTGTTGAACACTACTTGAAGTGCCCAGCTGAACAAATATTTCTGATTTTAAATGATCTTCGTGACTTCTTTTCCATAAGACATGGCTTCATCATGTTTCTTTCTTTCTTAATTGAATACGGGCAAGTCTTTGACCAGACACAGCTTTGTTTCTGTATGCTAAAAATTTTATCCTGACTTGTTATTAATTTTTTTTTTAATAAGAGGACCTTTGCTCATATGCTTCCCTCTGCTTCTAGAGACTGAGATTTGTAGTACATGATAGAACTTTACTTTCTACTGGTGGCAGCTTGGTGTTGTCTATTACTGAGCTTCACCTCTACCTTAAAGTATATTTTATGGTTTGAATTTTACCATTGACTTCATACTAGTTTTTTAAACTCTTAATTTCCCCTGGCTTTATTTTTTCTCTCATGGTAATTAATTTTCAAAATGTTGTGCCCTTTTTTGTAAGTGGCTTCCTCCTTTTGGGAAGTGTGGCTCTTTCTGTAATTAGAAGACCTTGGTGTGTGAAGTCGATTCATGGTCTCCTGCCTTTAGAAAATGAGACTCAGTAACTCAAATTAGTTTTTTAAATCAAACAACCCATATATGCATCCAAAAAAATTATGATATGCACATGTGTAAGCTTCATTGTTGATTCAACTTGCCAGAAATTCATGAAAGCATGCATGGATTTGCTTACCCCTTGCAATAACTCTGTGGCCTCTGAAGGCCTCTGTGGATTTGAAGGATGCAATCCAGTGATCAAGGATCAGTGGTGGGCAATACATGGTACTTGGGCTGCCCTGCCTCCTCTTTTCCACAGCAGGGACTCTGCTCAGGAGGGACCATTAGTTTCCTTGGTGACGGAAGCTGGGGTGGGTTAACTGTAAATAGGGTGACAAGACTTGCTGAGTGCCTCCTTGAGGAATTGGGTTTATCTCACTATAAACTTCTAGGAAATTGACCATTTGCCTGTTAATAGCAACGCGTGTTGTCCTTTTTGATTTTTTAAGTTAAAAATGTTTTGTGTTCATTGTAGGAAAGAAATTAACAACAAAAAAGTACCCTAATGCTATCATCCAGAGGTAACTATCATTACTAGCTGAGTATTTTTGTTGATCTGTATAAAGGGTGAGCTTGTTAACTGTCCTTGGATTTTTCCTCCAAAATGGTTTTCCAGTTGTAGGAGAACCACTGAGGGAATCAGCGTTTCCTTGAGCTGAGCCTTTGTGCTATCTGGGACTCTGACAAGTTCACTCCAAGTGTTTCCTTTCTCATTTGAGACTTAGCCAGGCTTTGGGAATTCTTCACAGGTCTGTGAGGAAGGTGCTGCAGGTCTGCCTTCTTTTTGGCTTTGGCCACATCTGCCACACTGTAGGCAGTACTGGCCAGCATTTACAATCAAGCAGCAACTGTGAATGTAGAGAAGAGCGCTCTCTTCCTTTTTTATATCTCCCCCCCCCCCCCCCCAATCATGTCTGAACTTGCATACTGTCTCTGTATTTTTGTAGGGCTAGCCACGCTGGTTGGGGTGTGTAGTGGATGACAGTGGTGTTGTGCATTTTAATCTGAATGCACTATCTTTTCTGTCATGAATATCCTAGAATGGTCAGTAAGGAGATGTACTGTGTTTTTTAGCTTTGTTTACAGATGCTTAGCCATGTACTTGTCCTCGAACTTCAGTGCATTTGAGAGTCAGGGTTAGAAGTGGTAGAAAGTGGACATTTGCATGTAAAACCAGTAGCATTCCTTCTCCTTGCCTCAAATTCTAAATCATCTTGACTTTATTGTTCTACTTTCTACATGTTGTAATGTAGTCAACCACAGTGTGTATTGGGCTTGTTTACAGACAACTGTCAGTGTTGGCTATTTTTATTTTATGTCTACCCACAGAAAAGTTTTTCTGTTTAATTTTTTTTTTTTTTTTTTTTTTCTGTTTAATTTTTGAATGAAATGTTTCTTTCTTATTCCGCCTTGTTTTGGTGATGTATTTGAAGGTTGCTGTAGTACCTTGGTCATTGTAATGCAATTTCCCAGTTTTGTGTTTTGTTGGGGGTTCAGTTCTGAAAGAGTTAAAAGTGGATACATGGGCTTCCAGTAATAGGTCTGGAATAGTAATGTCTGAGTGTTTGTAAAAGCCCATCGTACTGTCAGAGCTGTCCTTGCAGCCTCTGAAAAGTGAAAGTGTTGTGGAGAGGCTTACTCGCCACTTGTGGGTGACATATCTTATGTCAGTCGCCACAGAACTGAGATAAGAAAAGGCAAAGACAAACCCAAAGTAACAAACAGCTGTGAAGTTTTTAGGCTTCTTTCCAAAAATGAGAGTGCTGAGCCCTATAAAATTGTGGTTTGGCATCTGTGAGCTGCACGGAAGGGGATAAGGATGGCTGTGTGCTTTCAGATTCTGTATTTTCCTCTTGCTGGCATTTGAGGGATTTCATTCATGTGCAAAAATAGGGTGTCCTGGAGGGGTTGCCTGCTCCCTGAACCTTCCTGAGAGAGGTGTGGTGGTTTGCCCCAATCTCATGGTATCCTTTGCTTGCCTTTGGCTCAGTGGCTTCATCCTTCCTGTCCCGGCCAGTCAAGGGACAGATGGACTCTTTTTCAGTTGGTGTTTTGATTTGAGCTGCCTTTTTTTTTTCTCCAGAAGCTGCTGTTAAAGGAATGACTTAAATACCCATCCCCCATTATAAGAAGCGCAGGTTCATTGGATAAAATTTGGAAAGTAAAGTACAAAAATAGTTTTCATATACCTTTTATATTCGTATGCATAAATACACATACATTGAATTAGCAGATCAGAGTGTGAATTTTTAGGCCATTTGCTGTTAGAAAACTGACCTAGAAGTTCTGTGCTCTTTTAAACTTCCCTCATGAATAAATGAGACTAATTGTTCACCTATATCCTCTCCAGCATAATTCATGTTAAAATAATTTAAAATCTTAGCCAGTTGTACCTTCAAAAACATTATTATTTCAGTTGGCATATTTACCTGACTTTGACCAACAGTGAGACTTTTAAAATGCATATTAATCATTTTTAGCTGCAGTTGTGCTCATGGCCCTTTTCCTCTAATTATGTCTGATAATACTTTTCACACTTGTTGGACACATGGTAGTTACAGTATGTCAGGATTAAAGATTTATCATCCAATTTCTGTTTTTTCCATTTCTGTAGGCTTATAATTTTTAAAAAAGTGTCGATCCTGTTGCATGTAATTTAATCTCCTGCAAAGAACAATAGAAGAAATTCAAATACGAAGGGAGATAAAAATGTAAATAATGTTAGGAACAAAAAATAAATAGAAAAATGAAGATACAATAATCAACAAAGACAAACATTTCTTTGAGAAAACTAATCAGGCAAGATTGAGGAAGAAAAAATATTCAGGCACAAATAACTCATTTTAATACGGGTGAAACTCAAAACATAAATGTTGAATAGAAAACAGAAATCATGGAATACAAAAAAGTTCAAAAATGTTATAAAACTGAATGTATTATTTATGTATGAATACATATGTGATAAAGCTTTAAAGAAGAGTAGGGGAATGATAAGCGCAAAATGGTGATCAGTGGTTCCCTTGGTGGAAGAGTGGAAAAAGAGGGCTTTCCAAAGTGGCTTTGGATCCACGGGTTTATTTCTTAAAATGGATAATAGGTATTCAAGAATTAATTGAACTGTATACTTTTATTTCTTTTATTTTTTAAAATTTTATTTTTTTAATATTTATTTATTTATTTTGGCTGTGCTGGGTCTTAGTGGCACGTCGACTCTCATTTGCCGCATGTGGGATCTAGTTCCCCGACTAGGGATGGACCCCGGGCCCCTACATTGGGAGCACTGAGTCTTACCCACTGGACCACCAGGGAAGTCCCTCATTTCTTTTATTTATTTATATTTTAAAGATTTATTATTTATGCTATTTTATTTTTGGCTGCGTTGGGTCTTCGTTGCTGCACACGGGCTTTCTCTAGTTGTGGTGAGTGGGGGCTACTCTTCGTTGCTGTGCGCTGGTTTCTCATTGTGGTGGCTTCTATTGTTGTGGAGCATGGGCTCTCGGCGCACAGGCTTCAGTAGTTGCAGTGCATGGGCTCAGTAGTTGTGGCTTATGGGCTCTAGAGCACAGGCTCAGTAGTTGTGGCGCACGGGCTTAGTTACTCCGTGGCATGTGGGATCTTCTTGGACCAGGGATTGAACCTGTGTCCCCTGCATTGGCAGGTGGATTCCCTGCACCACCAGGGAAGTTCCAGTAAATCTTTTCTAACAGCTTTATTGAGGTATGATTGACATACAATAAATTACACTAATATCTTTAAAGTGTACACTTTTATAAATTTTTATATACATATATACTTGTGAAACCATCACCACGGAAAAGAAAAGAGCGTAACGATTACTGCCCAAAAGTTTCTTTATGTTCTTTTATATTCCCTCCTACCCCTACCCTCAAGCAACTACTGCTCTCCTTCCTTTCACTGTAAATTAGTTTGTGTTTTCTAGAGTTTTATGTAAGGAGTCGTATAATGTATACTCTCTTGGTCTGACTTCTTTCAGTTAGCATGATTTAAGTTTTACTCATGTTTTGTGAATCAATAGTGTATCCCTTTTTTTTAATAGCTGAGTAGTATTCCATTGTGTGGCTGTACCACAGTTTGTTTATCCATCTGCTGATAGACATTTGGCTCTTTTCCTGTTTTGATTACTATAAATAAAGATAATAAGAGTATTTGTGGGTCTCTACGGATGTATGATTTTGTTAGGGACTCACTTGGACTGCAGGGTTGGTATGAAGCTTAAACTAAAGACATTTGAAATTCAACAGATGCAGAAAGAAGCCTATTGAGAGCTTTTCTTATCTGACTAAAGGAAGAAACTTCTGGGAGTGAGGCTGCCATAGTAAATAGCCTCTCCAGGGGAGTTTAACTGGCCTGAGAAGAGATGAAATCCACTCCCTCGTTTATAAACAAACATCATCAGAAGCTTTATCTCCCATGTGTTCTTCCGGTGAAACCTCTTTCCCTCCTTCTCCCCCATTAAGTTAGGACTATAAACGCCTGTCTTTATTTAGCGAGCCACGTCTTTTGTGTGTTCAACATGCATGTAGCAATAAACCTTGTGTTTTCTTCTGTTAGTCTGTCTCTTGTCAGTGGCCTCCAACCACTGAACCGAAATTGGGAGAGGAGAAACTTTTTCCTCCCAACACTGATTTCTCTTGGGGGAATTCTAGGGGTGAAATAACTGGGTCATAAGGTAAGTACATTTTAAGAAATATAAGTACATTTTAAGAAACTGCCAAACTTTTTTCCAAAGGAGCTGTATTATTATATGTTTCCACTAGCAGGGTATGAGAGGTCCAGTCCTAAAGTGTGCAGTTTAGTGGTTTTTAGTATATTCACTGAGTTTTGGAACATCACCACTATGTAATTTTAGAATATTTTCATTGCTCCAAAAAGCAACCAGTTAACACGCACTTCCCATTTTCCCTTCTCACTAGCTCCTGACAACCACTAATCTACTTTCTGTCTTTATAGATTTGCCTATTCTGGACATTTTATATAAATGGAATCATACAGTATGTGGCTTTTTGTGACTAGCTTCTTTCCCTTCGTATGTTTTCAAGGTTCTTCCATGTTGCAGTATGTATTAGTGCTTTGTCTCACCCCCCCTTTAATAAATTGTTTTAGAATAGTTGTAGATTTATAGAAAAATTGAAAAGATAGTACAGTGTTCCCTTAACACCCCACTCTCCCCTGCTGTTAAAATCTTTCATTCGTATGGTATATTTACCCCAGTTAATGAACCAACATTGTTGGGCCCTGGTTGATAATAAACTAAAAGCTCACACTTGACTTAGATTTCCTTTGTTCTTACCTAACGTCTTTTATCTGTTCCTGGATCCCGTTTAGGGTACTGCATTACGTTTAGTTGTCATGCCTCTTTAGTTCCTCCTTACTTTCATTTTTCGTGTCTTAGGCTCTTCTTGTTTTTGATGACCTTGACAGTTTCGAGGAGTACCGGTCACATATTTTGTAGCATGTTCCCTTAGTTGGGACATGTCTGAAGTTTTTCTCATGATTATACTGGATTTATGAGTTCTCGGGAGGAAGACCAGAGAGATAAAATGCCATTCCTATTACATCATATCAAAAGAGTACATACCATCAACATGACATCACTGTTGATGTTAACCTTGATGAGATAGTGTATGTTAGATAGCTCCACTGTGAAGCTACTCCCCACTCCAAACTCCTTTTCATACTGTACTCCTTGGAAAGAATTCAGTGTGCACAGCCCACACTTGGGGAGCAGGAAGTTATGCTTTGCATCCTTGAGAGTGGAGTCTCTACATACATTACTTGGAATTCTTCTCCATGGACATTCATGTATTCTGCTCCATTCATTTATTCGTTCATTTGGACTCATGGATATTTATTTTGTACCTTGGATTATAATTCAATGTTAATTTTTTTTAATTCTGGCTTTGGTTGTTGGGAACTTTCAGTTGGCTCCTGTGTCCCGTTGGTACCCTCACCATTGTGTGTGTGTGTGTGTGTGTGGGGGGGTAGGTATTTTGTTTGTTTTTTTAAGCACTTCCTTACTTTTTGACACTAGAAGATATTCCACAATCATCCTGTATAATTCTTGCTACAGTCCTAGAATCAGCCATTTCTCCAGGGGGGCTTGGCTCCTTTTATTTGAGAATGTTATTAGAAACCAAGATCTGGGTGGTAGGTATGACTATTGCGGCTGGGGTGCTGATTGCTTTCACGTTCTTTCAGCTGACAGAGCAGGGAAATACATGTGTATAGACTAACCTTTGTATACACATGTCTGTAAATATATCTATGTGTAATGATCTGTGTTAAGCTAAATATTACTGATACTTCATTCCTTTTAATTGCAAAATATTCCATTGTGTTGCTGTAGTGCATTTTCTTTATCCATTCATCAATTGATGGGCATTTGGATGGTTTCCACTTCTTGAATATTACAAATAATGCTGCTATGAACAAGTTTCTGTGTGAACATACACTCTCAGTTCTCTTGACACAGACCTAGTGGAATGATTATTGATGGAGTTGCTGAGGAATATGGCCACGCTATATTTAATATTTTGAGCAACTGACAAACTGTTTTCCAAAGTGATGTGGCCATTTTACATTCCCTCCAGCAATGAAGGAGGGTTACACTTTCTCCACATCCTTGCTAACAGATATTTTCTTATTTCTTATTTCTTTTTATTTTAGCCATCCTAGAGGGTGTGAAGGGGTATCTCATTATAGTTTTAATTTGCATTTCCCTAATGGAACATTTTTTTCATGTGTGTGTTTGCTGTTCTTAGGTCTTTTGTGTGTGTGTGTGAAGTGTCTTGTTTGTCTTTTTTGATTAAATTAATTTTTTAATTTATTTATTGGCTGTGTTGGGTCTTCATTGTTGCACATGGGCTTTCTCTAGTTGCAGTGAGTGGGGGTTACTCTTCATTGTGGTGCGTGTGCTCCTCACTGTGGTGGCTTCTCTTGTTGTGGAGCATGGACTCTAGGCACATGGGCTTCAGTAGTTGCAGTACATGGGCTTCAGTAGTTGTGGCACATGGGCTTAATAGTTGTGGCTCATGGGTTCTGGAGCGCAGGCTCAGTAGTTGTGTTGCACGGGCTTAGTTGCTCCGTGGCATGTGGGATCTTCCTGGAGCAGGGATTGGACCCGTGTCCCCTGCACTGGCAGGCAGATTCTCAACCACTGCGCCACCAGGGAAGTCCCTAAATCTTTAACACATTAAAAATTTGTTTTATCTTTGAGTTTTAAGGATCTGTAATACATATTCTGATAAAAGCTTTTTATCAGATACTTGCTTTGCTTCCAATCTCTGCTTTGTCTTATTTTCTAAAATGTCTTTCAGAGACATTTGGTGGTAATTCTTTTTATCTTACTGATTTGTATGAACTGTATGCTCATTCTTTAGCCATATTAGATCTTTTAACTTCAAAAATGTTTCATATTTTTAAAGCTTTCTAAAATGGGTAGTTTAAAGCATACACAAATGTAAACAGAATAGTATAATAAACTACCCCCATGAACCCATCACCTGACTTCAGCAATTATGTTTAATGGCCAATGTCATTTCCTCCCCCAGCAGATAATTTTGAATAAATCTTATTAAATAATTTTACTGATAATTATTTCAGCATATATTTCTAAAAGATAAGGACTTAAGAAAATAAAACCTATATCATCACACAACTTATTATAAAATGTGAAGTATGTTCAGATATTTTAGTTGCCCCACATATTTAAAAAATAATTTGTTGGCATCAAGATCCAAATAGGTCCATACCTGGCAGTTGGTTGATTTTTCCCTTAAGCCTCTTAATGTTTGGATACCCAGTCCTTTTTGTTTCCTGTTTCCTTGCCATTTGTTGAAGAAACTGGATTTTTGGGTCCTGTCCCGTGTAGATTAGCTGATTTCATTCTTGTATTGTACTTCTGTTTCTTAGTCCTCTATGGTCCTGTGAACTGATAGTTGGACCTAGAGCAGTGATCTTAATCCTGGCTGTATGTTAGAATCATGTAGGGATTTCTATAAAACATGGTAATGTTTAGGCTATATTCCAGACTAATTAAAGCAGATCTCCAGGGTATTAGGGCCCAGGAACCAGTATTTTAGGCTTCTCAGGTGATTCTGCTGTGCTGTCAAGGCTGAGAACCACAAAAGGCTCAATCATATTCAGATTCCCTTTTTTCCTCCCTCTCCTCCTCCTCTCTTTCTCTTTAAGCAAAAGTAATTCATAGTGGTGGTACAGACTTCTGTCAGAAAGCATATATCTGGTTTTCTCTTTCTGTGATATAGCAGCCATAGATTTTGAGAAATCCATTATTTCACGAAAGGAGGCAAAAGGGTGATTTTCTGATTCTATTATTTTATTTATTAATTGAGCCTCTTTTATAGAGAAACTTCCTCAGATATACTATGTGGTTACTATGAGATTCATTTCTTACAAAAATGGCAAAATAAACATTTGATTATGTTTATTTACCAGCTGTCAGCTCTCCAGTGGTAACTGATACTTTTCTTTAAATACTTTGAGTTTATAATAACAGTTTCTGTTTCAAGTCAGTTTTTTGGTTTTTTTTTTTTTAGCTTTACTGTGGTCCAGTTGTTCCATTTTTAGCCAGTGGGAACTCTTTCAAGTTGGCTGCTGGGTCCTTGTGAAAATACACCTGTCAACTTTGGTAATAAAGTGAGGAAGTTGGCATATAAATGACACTGTGAACTAAAAGTTTTCCTTATTTTTGTAAAGAAAATACATGCTACTTATATAAAAAGCCAAACCAAAAGTCAAAATTTCTGTTGGATAGGGGATTTAGTGAAGAACTTTCTGAACATCCTTTAGTTTTTGGCTGTACACATGTGGTTTACACACAAAAAAGTGATATAATCGGTGCTGTTTTGCAAGCTAGTTTTTAGTATCTACCACGTATGCTATAGCGCCATTCATGGCCATTCTTTTTTTTTAAGGAAATTTTATTTATTGAGGCTGTGTTAGGTCTGTGTTGCACTTGGGCTTTCTCTAGCTGTGGCAAGTGGGGACTACTCTTTGTTGCAGTGAGTGGGCTTCTCATTGTGGTGGCTTCTCTTGTTGCAGAGCATGGGCTCTAGGCACATGGGCTTCAATAGTTGCAACCCATGGGCTTAGTAGTTGTGGCTCGCGGACTCTAGAACCACAGGCTCAGTAGTTGTGGCACATGGGCTTAGTTGTTCCACAGTATGTGGGATCCTCCTGGCCCAGGGATCGAACCCATGTCCCCTGCATTGGCAGGTGGATTCTTAACCACCATGCCACCAAGCAAGTCACCATGGCCATTCTTTTTTAATGTCTGTATAATTGGTAAAGACTTGCTTGTGTGTATAGATTGTTTTCACTTTCTTATTCTTATAAATAGGCCCCTCCTGTTGTTTTACAGTGTTATTTAGCTATAGTCCACATATCAAACAACTCATCTATTTGAAGTATGCAATTCAGTGTTTTTGATATATTCAGATATGCACAACATCACAGTTAATTTTAGAATATTTTCGTCACTTCAAAAAGAAATCCTGGGACTTCCTAGGTGGCACAGTGGGTAAGAATCTGCCTGCCAATGCAGGGGACAAGGGTTTGATCCTTGCCCCAGGAAGATACCACATACTGCAGAGCAACTAAGCCCATATGCCACAACTATTGAGCCTGTGCTCTAGAGCCCGTGAGCCACAACAGTTGAGCCCATGTGCCACAACTACTGAAGCCCATGCTCCTAGAGCCCATGCTCTGCAACAAGAGAGGCCACTGCAATGAGAAGCCCGTGCACCACAATGAAGAGTAGCCCCTGCTTGCCGCAACTAGAGAAAGCCCGTGTGCGGCAACGAAGACCCAACACAGCCAATTAAATAAATAAGTAAGTAAGTAAATAAATATCTATTAAAAAAAAGAAAAAAAGAAATCCTGTACCCTTTAGCTATCACCCCCTGTCCGCCCCATCCCTCTTAGCCCTAAGCAGTCTGTAAACTTCCTGTCTCTGTAGATCTGCCTATTCTGGATGTTTTATAAAACAGTAATCGTTGTAGTCTTTGTGTCTGGTTTGTTTCACTTAGCAAAATGTTTTCAATACTTCCTGTTGTAGTATGTATCAGTACTTCATTCCTTTTTACTGCTGGGTAATATTCCATTGTATAAATATATCACATTTTGTTTATTCATCTGTTGATATTTGGATTGAAGGCACTTTTTTTTGGCTATTGTGAGTGACACTGTGAACATTTATGTACGATTTTTTGGTGTGTGAACATATGTTTTCATTTCTCTTGGGTATATACCTAGTAGTGGGATTGCTGAGACCAATGGTAACTTTGTTTAAAGTTTTGAGGAACTGCCAAATGTTTTTCCAGAGTGGCCATACCATTTTACACTCTTACCAGTAGCATATGAGCCTTTCGGTTTCTCCACATCCTCGGTCCACACTTGTTATTATTTAACTTTTTGATTATAGCCATACTCGTGGGTGTAAAGTGATATTTCGTTATGGTTTTGGTTTGCATTTCCCTGATGACTAATGGTGGATATCAAGCATCTTTGCATGTGCTTATTGGCCATTTGTATATCTTCTTTGGCGAAATGTCTATTCAGATCCTCTGCCTATTTTTAAATTGTCTTATTTGTCTTTATTATTGAGTTTTACGAGTTTTTTACATATTCTACAGTTCTTTATATATTCTAGATACAAGCTCCTTATCAGATAAATGATATGCATGGCAGCCTGTGTGTAAAGATGTAAATCCATCAGCTCACCTGTCCTAGTTTTTCTCCCAACTTCTATCAGTATTCATTTTATGTATGTAGTAATTATTAAAGATTTGTTTATCAAAATGATTAGTGGACTTAGAGTGTTTTTTGCACATGGCTTTGCATAATTAGTGAATTTGTCATAGGGTTCTGATATTTCCATCTTTATATTTATCTGAGGTGTCACTAATGAGCAGGGCCTTTTTCTTTTCACTGTAGAGGTTATAATAGAACAACTGTATGGAAAGTGGTGGAGGGTAATTACTGAGATGACAAACGATGCACTGGTTGTGATATAAGTGTTTGTATTTAGCTAAACTTTTGGTCAGGATTTAAATTGTGACAGATACAGTGCTAATTTTTTTTTACATTTTAGAAAAATTGCTCGAAAGATTAAAACTTTGTTTTTGTCTGTAGAATGTAAAGAAAAGAGAGCACATTTTTCTTATAGCATAGTTGAAATACTGGGAAACATAATCTTGGAAAAGAATTAATCTGGTGAAATATAGTTTCGTTTTACTCAAAGTCTGCCCTGTTCTCTGAAATTCAGAGAAGTGGCTTTTCTGTGAACCTGTCCTTGGTGTATTCAGAGATGATGACCTGGGTAGTGCCTATTACATACTGAAATTTTAATGAATGGTACCAATATTGCACCTTTGCCCAAGGATTGTTAAATTTTTTGAGAAATACTAATACTTTGAAGTAGAATTAAAAGCTCATGCATCTATGGTCAGCTAATCTAGGACAAAGGAGGCAAGGATATACAATGGAGAAAAGACAGCCTCTTCAATAAGTGGTGCTGGGAAACCTGGACAGCTACATGTAAAAGAATGAAATTGGAACAACACTCCCTAACATCATACACAAAAATAAACTCAAAATGGATTAAAGACCTAAATGTGAGGCCAGACACTATAAAACTCTTAGAGGAAAAAAATAGGAAGAATACTCTTTGACATAACTCACAGCAAGATCTTTTTTTGACCCACCTCCTAGAGTAATGGAAATAAAAACAAAAATAAATAAGTGGGACCTAGTGAAACTTAAAAGCTTTTGCACAGCAAAGGAAACTATAAGCAAGATGAAAAGACAACCCTCAGAATGGGAGAAAATATTTGCAAACGAATGAATAGACAAAGGATTAATCTCCAAAATATATAAACAGTTCATACAGCTTAATATTAAAACAACCCAATCAAAAAATGGGCAGAAGACCTAGTAGGCATTTCTCCAAAGAAGACATGTGGATGGCCAAGAGGCACATGAAAAGCTGCTCAACATCACTCATTATTAGAGAACTGCAAATCAAAACTACAATGAGGTATCACCTCACACCTGTTAGAATGGGCATCATCAGAAAATCTACAAACAGTAAATGCTGGAGAGGGTGTGGAGAAAAGGGAACGCTCTTCCACTCTTGGTGGGAATGTAAATTGATACAGCCACTATGGAGAACAGTATGGAGGTTCCTTGCAAAACTAAAAATAGAACTACCATACGACCCAGCAATCCCACTGCTGGGCATATATACCCAGAGAACGCCATAATTCAAAAAGACACATGCACTCCAGTGTTCACTGCAGCACTGTTTACAATAGCCAGGACATGGAAGCAACCTAAATGTTCGTCAACAGATGACTGGATAAAGAAGATGTGGTACATATATACAATGGAATACTACTCAGCCATAAAAAGGAACGAAACTGGGACATTTGTAGAGATGTGGATGGACCTAGAGACTGTCATATAGAGTGAAGTGAGTCAGAAAGAGAAAAATATCATATATTAACACATCTGTGGACTATAGAAAAATATGGTACAAATCAACTTGTTTGCAAGGCAGAGATAGAGACAGATGTAGAGAACAAACATATGGGCACCAAATGAGGAAAGCTGGGGGGGGGGGGGCGGGGGTTTGGAGAGGGATGAACTGGGAGATTGGGATTGCCATATATACATTACTAATAAAAAATATCAAATTGTACACTTCAAATATATGCAGTTTATTTTATGTCAATTATATGTCAATAAAAATTCTTAAAAAAAAAAACCCAACTCCGGCATCACTTAAATGAGTGTGAAGAACTTTATTTTCTCTACTTATACGTAAGCATATACAAGTAGAGAGTATATAGCAAATCCCCTGTGCCTGTCCACCAGCTTCTACATTTATTGATTTCCTGCCCTTTGTGTTGGTGTGAAGAGCTTTTGAAGAATCATTTTCCATTCAAGATGGTGGCCGTCTGAGAAATGGCTGGTGTGATGTAATGAGTACGTGCTTCAGAACTGAGGGGATTCCAAAAAAAAAAAAAGAATTGAGGGGGTTCCAAGTCCTGAGTCCCCATGTCCTTGCTGTCTGACTGGGTATATGGCCTTTCCTCTTCAAAGCCCAGTTTTTGCATCTTGCAAACAGGGTTATTGTCGATCTTTGGCGGTTGTCTGGATGATTAAATGTGTTGATGTATGTGAAGAATTGAAAGAGCATTTGGAGGTTAGTCATTGTGTGTACATAGAGCTGCCGGTGACATGGGTTCTCTGTAGCTGTGTTGGATTTCCAAAGTCTGTAATTGTGTGCCAAGTCCTAGTCAAGGTAGAGCGATGAGGCAGAGTCTAATTCTAGCATGGACAGGTAAATGGCCTGTTATAGTAGAGGCAGGACCCAGAGTTAAGTACAGGGTGTTTCCCATGGAGGATGAGGAGTGTGTTTGCTTTATAAAGCTGCCATCATGAAGTCCCACCAGCTGGGAGGAGAAGACAACAGAAACATGAGCTCTCACAGTTGTGGAGGGTAGCAGTCTGAAATGAAGGTGCTGGCGAGCCTCTCTCCGAGCTCCTGGTGGTTGCCAGTACTTGTGGGTGCTCCGTGGCTTGTAATCGCATCACTCCAGTCTCCGCCTAGGTGGTCATGTGCTGCTCCCCTTGTGTGTCTGTGTCCATGTTTCCCTCTTCTTAAAGAGGTGCCAGTCATTGGATTAGAGTCCATTCACAGGTAATGGTGGATAGGAATTTTTAAAGGACACGCCTTAAGCCAGTACAGGGGGTTAACCAAGAGTGGGGGTGATCAGGGATTGCATTCTAGAGGATAATAAGAACCAAAAACGCGTTCCATTTTAAAGATGGTTATTACGGGCTTCCTAGGTGGCGCAGTGGTTAAGAATCTGCCTGCCAATGCAGAGGTCACGGGTTCGATCCCAGCTCCAGGAAGATCCCACATGCCGCGGAGCAACTAAGCAAGCCCGTGTGCCAAAAAAAAAAAAAAAGGTTATTACGGAATTCGTTGGGATTAGATGAGGGATGAGGTTGGAGAGCAATACACGATAATAGTTTTAAATGAACCACATTGCGTGGATTTTCCCCCCTCTGAGAGCCATGGGGAAAGGGTTTTAAATTTAAAATTCACATAGTGTAGTGGGTTTTTGTTGTATTCACGGCTGAACATAAACTTTGAAATAGTGTTTCTGTATTTGAGGAAATCATCAGGTTACAAACCTTCCAACCCATCTTAGAAATTGGTGCTCAAATTTTTAGCACCCCCTGCTACTAGCATGTAGAGAGCTGACCATGGTTTTGCTTCTAAAATATACCCATATAATATTTTGATTTAGTGAGTGATGACAGAGCCGTGGAGTTGCCATGTGGACAGCTAGTATGTGGAGGTATGTTTTGAAATGACCAAGTAGAAGCCACAGAGCATACGGTTTCCAAACCAAGTATATGCTGGGAGTGGTGAGTTGTAGACAGGACTCTGGGAATCTCTGCAGTCAAAGAAGGAAACAGGAAGGGGTAGTTTGAAGATCAGAAAATTGAAGACCCCCCCCCCCACCCGGACCCCCAACATCTTAGAGGGGAAAAAACCTGTGTGCACTTGGGTGGTGAGTAAATAGAGCCTCTAAGAGGTGACCTTGCTATTTCATAGACTTGATTTAGTGAAAAGTTTGCAGTTAACTAAATTGTCTTCCTCTGAGTATAACTTTGCCTTGACTGCTGATGGACCTTTGCTGCTTATTAAAACCTTAACAATTACCTGAGCTTGTCCACTTCCAGTCCCAATTCATCAGTAATAGGTGCTGTCCAAGTTGGTGTTCGGATCTTTTCTAAACAGCATGAAGCAGGATCATGTTATAGTCTGAGTTGTGGAATCTAGGTTGAAAAGCTTGTGCAATAGAATTTGGTACCAAAAGCAGTACTCAAGGGCTTAATTAGCAGTATAGCAAACACTGGGCTCCAAGTAAAGCCCTGATTTTGAACACACACTACCAGAGACTGAGAGCAGTGGGTGAGTGTGGGGACACCCGACCAGTGCATTTCAGAATGGGGAAATGCCAAGGACATTTGTGTGGGCTGCTTTTGTCACTAGTTTGTCAACACCGTGACGACTTGTCCACAATCACTGTTCAAAGACGACTAAATTTAGGACATACGTCTGTCACAGGAAACACGCCGCAGTGGAGGGAAGGGATTTCACTTGCCTTGTCCCCAAGCCACTCTCGTCTAGCACCCTCATCTAGTCTTAGCAGTACCGACTGGGGGCTGCTACCGTGGGGTGCCGTGGTTAACATCTTTCCTTCCTCTGCCCAGTCCCCAAATAGTGTATGCGTCTGGCTTTGCCATTTGTTCAGTTGTTTCTCCAGCTCTCTCCAGCGAGAGCCTTAGGAATAGGAGAGGACACTCATTTCTTGACATTACCTTTTTTGCAAACATTGTAAAGGCCCATATAATCCAATTTAATGATTATTTCATCTTTTTTGTCTTGATTGGGAAATTACTTGTTCATTGTAGAAAATTTGGAAAGTGACCAGGAAAGAAGAAAAAGCCTTTCTCCTAATGGCTACATTGCAGTGTTAGACACGCGATTGGTTCAGTCTAGTATGATAGCCATTTTTCTGCAAGGTTGGGTCATGTCTGTGTAAGTCTATATCCTGTTATGTCTTAAACATTTTCTTCTTTATTGGAAACTTGAGCTATAATTGACATACCATAAAATTCGCCCCTTTAAAGCACACCGTTCAGTGCTTTTTAGTGTAGTCACAAGGTTAGGAACCATCACCACTATCTAATTCTGAGACGTTTTCGTTTTCTCAGAGAGTAGACTCAGAGCATTGACAAGTCCCTGCCCCTGCTCCCATCCAGCCTCTTCCCTGCCGCCGGCAGCCTTTCCTCTTTCTGTCTCTGTGGATATGCCTCTTCTGGGTATTTCATGTAAATGGAATCATATGATACAGGGCCTCTTTCATTTAGCATAATATTCTCAAGGTGCATCTATGTCGTGGTACGTACTTCATTTCTTTTTATGGCTCAGTAATATTCCAGTGTATGAGCACCCACATATTATTTACCCGTTCGTCAGTTCCAGATACGTTGTTATAAGGCCCTACAGAACCCAGTAGAATAACTAGTACACATCTGAAGGACTCATTCTTACGGGAAGTATTTTTATCAATATTTACTTTGGAACCAACCCCTTTCTTTATTTTCCTTCTCCAGATGCTACTGTCTTTATTTTTAAATAAGTTCTAATAGGGTCCGTGGGTAAAATGCCAGCATGTGAGATGGCCTGCTACCACTTTTGGAGGCCATTATAATTTGGGGTATGTTTCATCTCATTTAGGTGAGTCACTTTTTCTTTCTCCACAGGAATTCTGATGTTTTATTTTACTCATCTCCACAAAATAAGAAAAAAATGTTTTTCTTTTTTAACTATGTAAAATGCACCATCTACTAATATTCCTACAGGAGGGGCCTTGGGTTTTTGTTTGTTTGTGTTTTGTTTTTATAATATGTATTTATTTGGCTGCACCAGGTCTAAGTTGCGGCATGTGGGATCTAGTTCCCTGACCAGGGATTGAACCCAGGCCCCCTGCATTGGGAGTGTGGAGTTTTAGCCACTGGACCACCAGGGAAGTCCTAGGCCTTCTGTTTGAATAGACAAAATGGGAACCTAGTTCTCTGCTTACAGTTTAACATTTTTGATGCCTGGAAGAATTTTCCACTGGCTAGTTTCTCATTTCAAACATCCGAAACCTGGTTTCTTCTCCACTTACTACATAATTCTTTTGTTTTGTTTTGTTTTTTGGTTTTTTTGTTTTGTTTTTGTCTTTGGTCATGCCACGCAGCATATGAGATCTTAGTTCCTGCACCAGGGATCGAACCCATGCCCCCTGCAGTGGAAATGCGGAGTCCTAACCACTGGACCGCTAGGGAAGTGCCGACTTACTACATAGTTCTAAGGCAGGGAGCTACAGGTGCGTTTGTGTCATAATCCACAAAGTCCAGCCCTGCACACTTGTGTCAGATGTCTGGTGAGGTGGCACAGGGTGATAGAGTTCTTCTGGAAGCTAGTGATTTTAATTTAACTGTGGGCTATATGATTGCGAACCTTATGATAGCCCTTTAATCTCAGACTCAGTGTCTGTCCAGCTGGTTCCCTCTAACTGGATCCCCCACATGCTTGGCCCCTCTCCAGCACCACCCGCGAGGGGACACATGACAGAGGTGAATTCAGAGTGGAAATAGACAGTGGTCTGTTGTAATTATTTTAATCACCATTTATCTCTTGCAAATTTAAGAAAAAATAACTGTATGATCTATTGCCATGGTCCTTCCTAGGGCCTAGAAGGGGTTTGTGCAAACAAGTACTTAGAAGCTTAAGGAAATTACTGGGAAATTGGCGTTCTGATACTTATCTTAATGAGGACAAAGGCAGAGACTGAGGGAAAGAGAAGATCTGGGCAACTTTTTATTCTAGTGTGCTCTTTTTGCCTTGTTGGAAAAGGTTGGTAAACCACTGCTTAATCACTGCCTTTACCCAGAATTATGTTGGGATCCTCAGTCAGGCCTTTGAACTCCGGTCTTCTCCCTTTCCTCTAGTAATGTGTACCTGTTGGGAGTGGTAATTCCTGCCACACTTTATCCACTTGAGGTGCTTCTACCTTTTGGCGGCTGTGAATAATGCAGCTATGAACAGAAGTGTACAAATATTTCTAAGTCTCTGCTGTCAGTTCTTCTGGGTATATACCCACAAGTGGAATTGTTGGATCATATGGTAATTCTATTTTTATTATTATTTTTTGAGGAACTGCCATACTGTTTTCCGTAGGGGCTGCACTATTTTACATTCCTCCCAGCAACGTATGAAGGTTCTAATTTTTCCACATCCTTGGCAAGACTTGCTATTTTCCTTTTTTTTTTTTTTTAATTATGGCCATTCTAGTGGGTATGAAGTGGTATCTCATTGTGATTTTCATTTGCATTTCCTTAGTGACTAATTGTTTTGAGCACCTTTTCATGTGACACACATACTTCTAAAAACATCTGGAGAGACCCACCAAACTGACAGCGGTTTCTTTTAGTACTTGGTGGAGTAACTTATTTGGAAGTTATTACCTAGTCAAAAGGGACCCTAACTTTGTATTATTAGAGTGTGTGTGTTTTTTTTAAACCAGTATTTCTGTTAGAAGAAGTTAATGCTGATTAATATCTTCATCTGATTGAGGTAAATAAACTGAGTACTTGGAACATGGGTAGGGAAGTTTATTGACCCTAGGAGTTGATAAAGTTCTTTACCTGCCAAAGGATGATTTTGAACTTGCAAAGTAAGGATTTAGATTGCTTTCAGTCTGTACCACTGTATTTTATTCTAATCGTATCGGGGGAAGTGAGGCAGCTTACTTGACCAAGTAGTTAAGAATCTGAGCTCTGAAATCTGGCAGCTGAGGTTTAAATCATTTCTACATCACTTAACTATCTAAGTTCAAATACTGTTTAACTTCCCCATGTCATAATTTACCCTTCTATAAAATGGGATGTTACTTCATGGGATTTGTGTGGATTAACTGAGTTAAACATTTGGGACAGTGCTGCTACTAGAAAGCACTTAAATATTATCACCCATAATTTATTACTAAAGAAAAAAGGCCATTGTCTTGGAGAGGAGAGAGTGGCATTAGATGATGGGCAGGACACACTGGGCCTTCAGGGCACTTGTTAGGGACTTTGGATTCTATCCCAGATACAAAGGGGAAGCTCTTAGAGTTTATTGTAGGATGTGAGTTGATTAGCTCAGCTTTTCAAAATCAGTCTAGCCCAGTACTATCCATTAGAAAGCTAATTCGGGCCACATACACAGTTTAAAATTTTCTAGTAGCCATGTTAAAAAAGCAAAAGAGAAAACAAGTGAAAATTAATTTTGATAATATTTAACCCAATATATCTAAGATATTACAATTTTAGCACGTATTCAAAATGTTTAAACTTGAGGTTTTATATTTTTTGTGCTAACTATTCAAAGTCTGCTGTTTGTTTTACAGTTAAGCATGTCTCAGGTGTGGATTCGCACATTTCAAGTGCTTAATAGCCACATGTAGCCAGTGGCTGTGACCTTGGACGATGCAGGTATGACTGTTATGAGAACAACTGGAAACAGAAATGAATGTGGCAGACAAGTTAGGAGAATGCTGCAGTAGTCCAGAGAGAGATGCTGAAGGCTTGGTCTAGTGTGGTAGCAGAAGAGAAAGCAGCGGGCAGGCCCAGAGCAACAGGTAGGAGGGAGCCTGTGTAGGTGGGCTTTTATTGTTGAGCTTGAGGGAGATGCAGGTGCCGTTACCAAGGCTGAAGGCAAGGTTTCTGGCCTACATAACTGTGGATGGTGTTGCCACTTACTGTAAAATGCAGTAACAGAGGAGAAAGGGACTCAGTGTTGGACTTAGGCACAGGTGTCAGGTCTCAAGCACTACCTGAATAAGGTCCCTGCTGATGCTCCTCTTTCTCTGACTTTGAGGTCTGGGTGAGTGGATGACAACTTGGACTGTTCTCTCTCTCGGTCACTCTGATCACAGGATTTTAAGGAATCCTGAATTATTGTATAGTTTCCTCCCCAGGTTAGAGGATGTAACTTGTGAAAGTTGAGGATGGCTAGAAAGTTGTGAGGTCAGGAAGGTCTGTGTTACATTGGAGGCTGAGATTCTCTCTGGGTGTTCACCCCTGACCCATCACTTGGCTTGTGGGATCTTAGTTCCCCAATCAGGGATTGAACCCGGGCCCTGGCAGTGAAAGTGCGGAGTCCTAACCAAGGGACCACCAGGGAGTTCCCTCCCTCTTGGTTTTATCTGTGACGAAGATGACGTGATGGCTTGTGTTCGTCAGTGATCTGGGCTATGTGTGTTGACCTCCTTGAGCTGAATGTCCTTTTCGAGAGAATGGTTTGAATGTTATCCAGGTAATTATAATGGTAACATTTTAGAGAAATCTACATTAAGGTAGATATTTTTAAAAACTATCTTGTATTTGAAATTTGTACCATTATTAATTAGAAGTGCTACTGGAATGTGCAGTATGGAATTGTTTTTTGTCTATTAATGTAGCTGGTCTTCTGTAGATAGACCTAAAATAACAAAGTTCCTGGGGTGATTTTATCCCTATCTGGCAAACAGCTATGGTTCCTGTTTCTATAAAATGTGTTGAGCTGTATTTGAAGGAAGTTCCCTTCATCTCTGATGGCTTTTGTCGTGTTTCTGTTGAAATGAGGAATAGGCAGAATGGCTTCTTTCTTGTAACCCCTTCTCAAAGTCTGAGTCTGGTTTTGGTGTTTGGGAGGTTATTGGGGTGTGTGTGTGTGTGTGTGTACGTGCGCAAGAGTGAAAGGTGTGCTGGGGCAGGAGAGTGTTAAATATCCTGCTTTTAATTTTAATTTTACAGGTTTTTATAATGCTTGTGACTTTCCACATCTGCATCTTTTTTATACGAATTCATGATAAATTCCTATATGTTTATATCACTGTGGACTTTTAAATGAACCTGGAATTTGTTTCCTTTGCTCTTAGGACAAAAACTATTCTGTGGCTTCTTTTTAACCCCTTCCTTACCTGTTTTTGTTCCTCACTGTTTGGCTCACAGGTAACTAAGACATGGTCCCTTCCCTTATGAAGTTCAGAGGCTCGTGCAGCCCTGTGGGGGAGGAGCCGCACTGAAGGGGACGCAGACTGTAATGCCCAGCACTGTCCCATCAGCTTCGGAAACACAGACGTCCAATGAGGAGGACTTGGAATCTATGATTATACACAGATTAGAAATTATTGGAGTATGAAAGCCAGTATAACTGTGAGGAATAGGTTACTTGTGACACACCTGACAAATAATCACATCACTATGGTTAATAATCTCTAGTCTAGTGGGAGAATAAAGATCAGTGAAGAGATTATAAAATGACATGCTTTTGTTTCCAGGATTAGGTCAGCTCAGGTGCTATGGAAACGGGGATGCTTTACACAGTCTTGAGGGTATGGCTGGAGCACAGGTGTGGGGAAAGTGTATTGAAGATGATGGGAGAGGTCGGTAGTACCAGCTTGTTGATGACCTCATACACCATGTGGAAGTTTGACATTTTGAAGATACTAAAGAGTAGTAACTTCCAGTTGGGGAGCAGTCATGGGGTGGTGGGCTGGAGGCAAGGATGTCAATTAGAGCCTTGGTTCAGATGATTCAGAGGTGATGGGACCTGTGCAGTGGGTGTAAAAAATGAGTAGTCAGTGGTAGATTTACCTGCAGAGCATAAGTTACTCCATGCCCATAGGGGCTCAGCTGACATATAGCTAGTTTTTTTTGGGGGGGGGGGTGCGCAGAAGGGAGGCTGCTGTGGCAGAGGAAATCTGATGATGTGTGAAGTACAAAGATTTTCAGTTCTTTATTGTGGTATCCCTTGTGTGAATAAACTAGGCTACTAGACTGAAGAGGGGCAAGAAGAAACTTCATTATGATGGTTTCACAAGTGTACACATAATGGCAAAACTTATCAAATTTTATGCAGTTCATTGTGCTTCAGTAATACTTCAAGCTTTAAAAAAATGAGGCCATTATCTAGCAATATTGATCTTAGTTATTTTTAACAGCTTTACTGAGATACAATGCACATACCATATAATCCACCCATTGAAAGTGTACAGTTCAGTGGCTTTTAGGATGTTAACGGGTATGTGCAGCCATCACCACCGTCCATTTTAGAATGTTTTCATCACCTCAGAAAGAATCCTTTAGCCGTCGCTCTCCACGCTCCCACTGTCACCAGCCCTAAGCAACCGCTGGTTTACTTTTTGTCTCTGTAGAGTTCTCCATAATGGATGTTTCATATGTGATATGTGGTCTTTTGCGACTGGCTTCTTTCATTTAATGTAAGTTTTCCTAGGTTCATCCACGTCGTAGCGATGTGTCAGTCCTTCATTCCTTTTTCTGGCCGAGTGATAGTCCGTCGTGTGGCTGTGCCACAGTTTGCTTACCCATGCACCTGTCCTTGCATGTTTGTTTGCATTGTTTCCACTTCAGGCCATTATGAATGAGCTTAATTCTTACTGCTCTCTGAAAGAAAGCCATGATCTTTGCATTTATCCTGTGAATCTTTGCTAGTTCTACATTTGGATGAATATTTTTAAAAAGTAGTGTTGAAAGGGCTTCCCTGGTGGCACAGTGGTTAAGAATCCACCTGCCAATGCTGGGGACATGGGTTCAATCCTTGCTCCAGGAAGATCCCACATGCCGCAGAGCAACTAAGCCCGTGTGCCACAACTATTGAGCCTGTGCTTTAGAGCCCGTGAGCCACAACTGTTGAGCCCATGTGCTGCAACTACTGAAGCCCATGTGCCTAGAGCCCGTGCTCCACAACAAGAGAAGCCACAGCAATGAGGAGCCCGCACACTGCAATGAAGAGTAGCCCCCACTCACTGCAACTAAAGAAAGCCCACACACAGCAAAAAAGACCCAACGCAGCCAATAAAATTAATTAATTAATTTAAAAAAAAAGCAGTGTTGAAAAAAAATTAAAAAAAAAAAACCCAAATTAAAAAAAAGCAGTGTTGAACATTTGAGATTTTTAAGTCCTAAATATATAAAAAAGGGGGAATTCCACCAAGACATTTCCTCTGAGGCTTTAATTTGTTTGGATACCTTCTTTCTCCTCCAATTGGAATTTAAACTTTCCGGCGAGAAATGTTTCCTTTTGGGCTTGAGTGAAATACATTCATCTAGGAATAAGAATTTGGGTTTGTTAAGAGATTTGAGAAAATGTTGGAAGTGTGCAGTGAAAATATATACATTTATATATTAACTTCTAAACAAGGCTGTTTAAAGGAAACATTTGTGGCTGAGCTAGATGGGAGAGGTAGAAAACACAAGATGTTCTAGGAACAGAGAGGAGACGAGAACCTGGAGGTGGGTGGTGTATGTGACAGGTAACGGGAATATTTGTCTTGTCTCCCTAGTGAATGCAGGATGAGTCAAAACATGAGAACTTACCAAATGTAGGTTGTATTCACTCTTTGAGAGTCAGTGGGTTGGAGCGGCATGATAGAATTGGGTAGTCCTACTTGACATAGCACATCCAGACAAATGCCTACCTAATAGATTGGAGGAAAACTCATTACTGTAGTATTGCTCAATCATTTGGGGTTGGAAACCCTTTTGGGATTTGGGAATCTTGACTGGGTATTCACAGGAGACAGAATTCTCCTGTCTCTCAGTTGTGATTACCCCCATAAAACTTTGAGATGGCCTCAAAACCCCCGTGAAATCCATTTGTGGTATCTAGGTTAAAACCCCCTAGGTTGTGCTAAATTGTTCTCAACTAGGTACCAAGATTGAGGCTTGACTTGCTTTTTGTTGTTGTTGTTGTTGGTTTTTTGTTTTGTTTTTGTTTTAAGGGTTATAGGTTGTTTGTTTTTTTTGGTTTTAGAGTCAGGTTTGTTGAAGTATAATTTACAGACAATAAAATTCACCATTTCTAGTATATAGGACAGTAGTTTCTAATTTTAGAGATTTTTTCACATGGGATGGTTGACAACCAGTAGCATTTATTATTACTTAGGAATAGAATGTTTAGCTCTTACAAGCCATTTTGTTTTGAACATACTAAACTTTATATAATACATGCAGTGAAAATTTTGATGGACATTTCCTCAGTTTTCTGAGTTAAAAATTTACTTGTATTATTTATGTCTTGTGTATTATATATTCACATATAAATATGTGTCCATACATATCAATGTATATATAATTTATATATCACTTTGCCGATGGGCCTTTTGGAGACATTAGTTTCATTAGCATTATTGTGGGTTTAGTTGACTGTTTATAAATCATTGGTATTTAACTTTTGTAGTGTTTTCTCTGTAGTAGTAAAAGTTAATGTATTAGTATAAGCTAAACTATGTGGAGATGAATGTCTTTAGTGAACAAATTGCTTTTATGCTGAATGAAGGATGATATTTATTTAAATGAAAATATTTTAAATTGGCTCTTACCCCCTACTTCCTACATGCCTCCTCCACCATCTCTAGGCACCTCTGTACCCCCGCCCCTCAAGATGTCCAAGTTGCCATAAAGCTCTACCGTTAATGTGGCTTTCATTCAGAAGCTAAATTTTAAATGGTAGATATACGTTTCCTGCTGCTTTAATTATTTAAGATGGAATGAATTAAATATCTTGTTAGAATTCTGTTAATTTACACAGAAAACATTTATTGGTATTACTTTTTTTGTTTCAAAAATAGATTAAACAGTTTTAAAAACTACTTAATTTAAAATTTTAAATTATTTAACTTAAAAATAAATAGGGGCTTCCTAGGTGGCGCAGTGGTTGGGAGTCTGCCTGCCAGTTCAGGGGACATTGGCTCGAGCCCTGCTCCAAGAAGATCCCACATGCTGCGGAGCGACTAGGCCCATGCGCCACAACTGTTGAGTCTGCGCTTTGGAGCCCGTGAGCCACAACTATTGAGCCCATGTGCTGCAACTGCTGAGGCCTGCAACTGCTGAGGCCCACGTGCCTAGAGCCCATGGTCCGCAACAGGAGAGGCCACGGCAATGAGGAGCCTGCACACCGGCACAAAAGAGTAGCCCCCACTCACTGCAACCAGAGGAAGCCTGCGTGCAGCAACGAAGACCCAATACAGCCAATAAATAAATAAATAAATAAAATAAAAAATAAAATAAAAATTAAATAGTTAAAAAAAAAAGTAGATTGCTGTTGAAAAATTTTAAAGACATTACACGTTGTGTATTATCTGTTTGTATAGCATTGTGGAAAGTTTCCTGTTTTTTGGTCTTTGTAAAATATGTCTCTTATCAACATTGCATGCATGGCAAACTTACCTCTAAAACAGGTGAGCACTGTTGTAAAGAGTACCGTTCCTAATAAGCTATACTAGTATTTCCTCCTGAGAACTATTCACTTCATTCATGAACTATTTGAATGTCTTTTTGTGCCTGTGTATTTTAGGTGCCGGGATAGTGCAGTGAACAGACAATTCCTGTTCATGCTGAGCATGCATTCTAGTGGCTGAGACAGACAAGTGAAATTTTATGCAGTCAGTGAAGTGTTCTGAATTAAAAATAAAAAATTAAGCTTTATGATTTAGACAGTAGCTATAATTTGAGACAAAGATCAGTGTGCTTATAGACCTTACCCACAGGAAATTCACCATGTCAAAACTTACCTATGAAAATACTAACCATTCCATTCACAAATAGGTGTTAAACCACGCCCCCCCACACCCATTTTAAATAAGGTTATCTCCAGACACCTGCTATAGATTTTCTTCTGTACTCAGCAGACAAAATACAAGCCTGAAAGGCACCACATGAGATAAACAGTCCTTTTGAAGAAATTACCTAAAGTTTGGTAGGAAATTACCATAAAAACTTATTTAGTGGGTTTCTTAATGGTTTACTGTGTCCTGGGGGCCAGAAAACATTCTCAAGGGACTGCCCTTCAAATCTTGCAGTTAAATCGATGAGTAAGTGGTTCACTATAAATTAATAGAAGCTTATTTTGTTTTACTTTTCAAGAAAAACTTGTTGCAGTTCTTGGAAGCAAAAGATAATTGAATTTGGTTTATACCGATGAGATGTACACCTGCAGTTTCGAGTACGATAAAATTTAGTTGCTGTTTTAACAGCCTTTCATTAGAGTAACATGCATGTGCAATAATGCAGCTACAAGAAAGACAGGCAGTTTCCAACTGTACTTTTTCCAACCCAGTGTAGGCTTACAAGACTCACAGCACAGAGTGTGAGTACTTTGCATACTTTCTACTGTCTAAGAATTGATAAGCCACTTGAGTAGTCTTCAGTTCAAGACTCCAGGCAGAATATCTTTCTTCATTTTGCTAGCCTGCCTTGAAAGTAGACTGTTCTGATACATCCATTATAGCTGTAAAAGGAAGCTGTTTGAAAAGGAACATCTTAAAGATAAAACTTAACTTGGGCTCGTGACTTGCCCTGCAAGGAGGAAATGTGACGATGTGTTGGTGGTGTGTATATGAGAAATACGTGCTTCTTTGTTCTCCCGCCTTAGGAACCAGCGTCTGTAGCTTTGAACACTTTTGCTGAGCGTCTGTAGCTTTGAACACTTTTGCTGAGCCCCTTTACTTTTTGGTTAAATCAACTTGAAGTCAGGGACCTCGGAAGAGGCTGGAGAGAAAAACTCACCATATGCCTTTTGTAGACCCAGACCCCATTTGGGGGGGGCTCATTTCCATCACAATTACTTTGTGATTTTAAAACCTACTCCTGCCCTTGCTAATAATTTAACATGGGAAACTGAAAACTTGTAATTTTCTCTCCCCCTCCTGATAGGTGCTGGATAGTTTACTAGTCCAGTATGGAGTGGTGGAAAGCTGTGAGCAAGGTACATGTCTTCTCAATTGCTTTCAAATTTGTAAAAGGAAGAAAGTAGAAAGAAAACTAACTTTTTTTTTTCCCTCTTCATTTTTTCCTTCCTCTAGTGAACACTGACTCGGAAACTGCAGTCGTAAATGTAACCTATTCCAGTAAGGAGCAAGCTAGACAGTAAGCAGTTTGAAACTTTTAATCTCTGTATAACAACTAGGTTAAATATAGTACTTATATTTTGGGCTGATGGGTAGCAGACATAAACTTTATTTTGCAAAGTTTGACGTTGTAATTTTTAAGTTTGGAAGTCTAAGAATCTACATTGATTAAAGTTTTATTACATTTTCAGTATCTTTAATGCCAGTAATAGAGTGATATAGTATGAAGCTGAATTACATCTTGTTTGCAAAAAGCTCTGGGCCTGGGTATCATTGCCCAACTACATTAAAGACTTTTCTTCTTATTACTGGTATGATACATACATTGTTGCTGTTTTACCCAAAGCTGGTAAGTTGATCATCTGTTAACTAACAAGTGTTCAATGTTTTCTTGTTCGCTGATTTTTCTAATGATTACTGTGGTCATTTAGGAGTGTGCAGACATGGGATTAATGTAACTTGGTGGAAAAAAAAAATATTCCAATGCAATAGGCAAATTTTCACAGATCACAAAATCTCCCCTAGGAAAACATGATTCTGTAGACTTGGGAATAATTAATGATTGACTGCTAGAGAGAGGAAATGAGGATCCCACAAATACTGCTTTGACTGATCTGCTCAGAACACAAACGTGGAGGGATGGCATGCAAGGTGCTCAGCAGTGCTGAGTGTCAGCAGACCAAGGACGTCTTAACCACCGCCAGCTAATGTGCAGGCGGGAACAGACCGTCTGTCCTCTGTGTGGGAAAGGAAGGACCATACTGGCTGACCCTGAGCCCTAAAGGGGAAAGGCAAAACCAGCAGCAGGAGTGGGAATAGAGCTGGGTTACCCATGCATGGAGGGACTGTGAAAAGGAAGATAGGGCTGGGAAAGAGATGGAAATTTGCATAACACAGGTGGAACTCTACTTTTTAAATTGGTAATATTCACATGGTTCAGAATTTTAAAGATCTAAAGGTGTATGTAGTGCAAGTCTTCCTCCCAGTGCTGTTCCCCAACTATTTTCTTCCCTGCCTCGGAGATAACCGTATGGAAGACTAGTATGTGTGTGTATTCTTCCTCCTTTTTACACAAATGATACCATAGCATTTGAGTGTTTTATACATGTAAATGTGTCTCTTATAGTTGCATAGAATTTGATTGTATGGATATGGAATGACTTATGCCCAAATTGGATTTTTAGTTCTCTTGCAGTTATGAACAATTATGTATAAAATCCCTTTTGCAGTCATTTTGCAAGTGTGCAAGTATAACCATAGGTTAAATTCCTAGAAGTAGGTTTGCTGAGTCAAGATGGATGTGCATTTTTAAAATTTTGTTGGCTTTGATGAGTTATCTTGCCTAAAGCTTGAACTAGTTTAAATTCCTGTCAGCACTGAGTCCATTTCTCCTTAATTCTCCCTAAGGGTGAAAAGTAGTATTTAATTATGTTAATTTCATTTTTTTTTTTTTTTTTTTTTTACTTAGGAGCAAGACTTGAGATTCACTTTGAATGTTTTAATATGAGACTTTTAATATATTTTTTGATTTTTTTAAATTGAAGTATAGTTGATTTACAGTGTTGTACCAACTGCTGTGTAGCAAAGTGACTTGGTTTTATATATATCTACATTTTTAAAAAAATACTCTTTTCCATTATGGTTTATCCCAGGGGATTGGATATAGTTCCCCGTGCTGTACAGTAGGACCTTGTTATGTATCCATTCTAAATGTAATAGTTTGCATCTGCCAACCCCAAACTCCTGGTCCATCCCCCTCTCTCCCTCCCTCCCTCCCCCTTGGTAACCACAAGTCTGATCTGTCTGTGGAGACGCTGAATATATTTTAAAATGTTCAATTTTTACTTCTGTTTGTATCCTTCATTAATTTAAAAAATGTTAGTTTATGTGAGGATGTTGTAGAAGTTGTGGTACGAGTTGTAAAACAAACTGATTTCTTACAGACTTTATTCTTCAATCATGATATAAGAGGGAGAATAAGAAAACGTCACATGTTATACCTGAAGTAGATTGGGGGTAAAAGTGAGCAGTGAGAACACAGGGGCTGCACTCATTTACATGTTTTAGTCTTTACAAAGATCCGTAATAAATACTTGGTAGAGCCAACTCACTGTTAGGCGGAAAAGAAGGGATAACATAAATCCAAGGATATTTGGAGATTGTTAGAGGCCTGTCCCAATTGCCTTACTTGACAATTTATGCAAGGCTAGCTAGGGAGGGAGGGAAATGCTTAATTTAACAGTTGTGTAGCTTTGTGGGAGAGTGCCTGTTGGAGACATGCCGACGCAGCTTTGAAGAGATTTAAAGTGCACTTTAGTAGGGACAGGTTGACATTTAACCACCCCCACCACCCTTTAAAAAAATAGCAAAGCATTAAGACTACAGGCACAGGAAGGGTGGGCTCCTAGCCGAGGCAGAAGATGCTCCTAGCCTGACGGCAAGCTGAATGTGGAGAGATTTCAGTTCCAAAAGTACTTTGTAGTGATTGTGAGAAATTGTCAGGATCCTGTTGACCACCAGGAGGGAGGAAAAGACTGTTGGGAGTTTGTAGTTTAGGTAATTTTATAATCTAAACAAATAAAGTGGGCATTTAAATGAGGGAAATAGTCATCGGGTCCTTTATTCTAGTAGTCAACCCATTAACATTTATTGAGTACCAACTATTTATTGAGTACCAATCAATAAAGGCAAAGTCTCTGTCCTCAAGGATGTGCTTTCTAGTGCCGAAAGAGTATTTGGAGAGGGATTACCTGATTCAATTTCTGTCCCAGTTGGGTTTCCTTCTAAGAATACTGGGTTTTCTCCCCCTTAGGAATTCCAAAGATCAAAGAGAATTAGAAAATAAGTGGCTATTCAGAGAAAGTTAATAAATTTAAAAGAATGGACAAATGAACCTTGTGTACAGTGTTATGAAACTCTCTATTAAAGTTTTCTAGTAAGTTTTAAAAAGAGATGTGAAGTATATTATTCTTTGAGGAGAATTTTATTTGAGAGGCATTCGATATAGTGGAGAAAGCATGGACCCTGAAGTCAGGCATCTCTGACTGTAACCTTGACCTCTCTGAGCTTCACTTTTCTCAGCTACAAAATTAGGGCTGACAAGAAAGGAATATATCCATGCATATATGCTCATATTTATAGACAGTGGTCTTAAACGGGCAGGCACCCAGTAAATAATAATTCTTGTTCAACCCACTGGTTCTGAGTGCCTGTAGAGCAGCTAGAAGTGGCTTGAGCTGGGGAAGGCTGGTCTGTCCAGGACTTGCTCCGCTGAACCCTGTGAGCCTGCTCTCTGAGCTACGCCAAGACTATCTGCTGCCTGAAGACTAATGTGGCATGATTTCTTCTTGCCTTTCCCGTGGCAGCCTTCCAAAGCTCACTCCTTTAGGTGGTAAGGGCTGAGTTGATATTCTCAGTTGACTTCTTGGGCTTTTTTTTAAGCGTATGTTAGGTGGGTGTCTCTGGAAAGTGCTTGTGCAGATGTGAGTAGAGCGTGGAGGTTAAAAGGGTACGCTCCAGAGTCCGATTCTGTGGAGTGGACGCCCTGTACCACTTTTCTAGCTGTGACTCTTGTCAAGTTAATCTGTCTGAATTCAACCCTACCTGTAAAATGGGAAAGTAGAGCTCCTAAATTAGCTCCTAAATTAGCAGCTATTTCACATTTTCCCAACATTTTTCACTGCTGTTGATAACCCTGTAATTGTACAGGACACTTCATTTCAGACAGTGGCTGGCCACTGACTCTCAGGAGTTAGGGATCTAGTTCAAAAGCCTGTTTTTACTTAAAGCTCTATGAATGACACTTTTAAGAGGATTCCTTAATAAGGCTATGTCTCTAAGAATTTAACTTGGAAATTCCTGCCACCTTGTGGCTAAGAAAAAAATCAAAGGTTAACAGTGCCAGTATTACTAGGAAATGCATACTTTGTTCTAACCTCAAGCCTTGAATTATTAATTTATTAAAATAATAAGTAAAAATAATGAAAAATTTAGAGAAGTAAAATATTAAAACCAGGAGTATGTATTTAGTGGGTTTTGTTCCTGGAAGAGAGACTTAAGTGTCTGGAATACCTATTCCTTCCATCTTCTAGGGATGCTCAGATAACAAAGACACTGTTCATTGGAAGATTTGTAATGGGTGACAAAGAAATAACTCTTCCAAATTTGTAGGTATTTAGTTCTTCTTCTTCTTCTTTTTTTTTGGCAACGGGGCAGGGAGCAGTTCTTATTTCTCTTTTTTGTAGTTAGGGCTGGTTATTATCTGAGGAACTTTTTCTGAAGATAAATTTGGCATTTTATTTTTTAAAATTCAAAATATAGTTGATTAACAATGCTGTGTTAATTTCTTCCGTACAGCAAAGTGACTCAGTTATACACATATATACGTTCTTCTTTATATTCTTTTCCATTATGGTTTACCCCAGAACATTGAACATAGTTCCCTGTGCTATACAGTAGGAACTTGTTGTCCAAGCGTTCTTGTTTCTGGTGTGTATTTTTGGTTGGGCAATAGGGAATATAGTTCATATATTAAAGCATTTTATTGCAGATCTTTTTATATTAGCTTGAAGATTTGTGTCAGGTACACACTGAAGTGTTTGAAACAATTTGTCTGGTGGCTAAGGTGAGGGTATTTACCCTTAAACTTTGAAAATTATGTAAACAGAAGATTTATTCTGAAAAAGAAACAATAGATCAAGTAGTGAGACAAAGAAATCCGTTGCCCTTTTTGCCATTCAGAGATGACCACTGTGAAATTTTGCCATCAGGTTTGGTAGACTTTGTCCCATGCATCACAACATTTATTTATTTATTTATTTATTTATTTATTTATTTATTTATTTATTTATTTGCTTGTTTGCTTATTTATAATTTTTATTGATGTGTAGTTGATTTACAATGTTGTGTTAGTTTCTGCTGTACAGCAAAGTGAATCAGTTTTACATACACATATACCCACTCTTAGATCCTTTTTGACCATATTGGTCATCACTACAACTTTTAAAATGCCAGACAGAGGTCATCCTGTAGAGTTGTGCAGTTGTGTTTCCATTAACTGTATTTATACTATTAGTAATCTCTGTGTGGTGTTTCATCCATACCACAATCTATGCAGCTAGTCCTCTCCTGGGCATCTAGGTGGTTTGCAGTTTTTTGCCTTTAGAACTAGTTAAGTAATGAAGTCTTCTGTAGGTAAAGACGTGGTTTGTCCATAACTGTCTCCTTAAGCTGTGTCCCTGCAGTGGTCTTCTCAGGCTTGGGTAATCATTGCTGAGTTGTGTGCCTCAACCTCTTATTCCTGCTACAAGGAGGAAACGGAATGGCATGACTTCAATAACAGCTAAGCCTCATGTTGTTAGGACCTAATGTGATACCCAGCAGTGAGGCCTAGGAATACAAAACGAGATTTTAGACGTGGAATTTAGAGTTGAAAGGGGCCACAAATCTAATCTTTCAGTTTTGTAGGTGAGGAAGCTAATGTCAAACAGCAGAACAACCTTTTTAAGGTTCCATGGCTACTTATTGTTCAAGCTGGGCTAGAATTCGGGTCTCCTTCTCACTGCTCAGGTCTGTATGTGTGTACCATTGGATAAATTTAACTTCTCTGGGTCTCAGTTCTTCTTATTCTCTCATCCTTGGAATAAACTACTTATTCTCTCTCTCTTAAGGCCCTTTCAATCCTACACTGTGATCTCCCCCAGTAAACTTACCAATGCCATTAAGTGCTACCAGCTAGCAAAACGACTCACCATTGAGAATTCCCTGGCGGTCCAGTGGTTAGGACTCCGTGCTTCCACTGCAAGGGCATAGGTTCAGTCCCTGGTTGGAAAACTAAGATCCCGCATGCCGCGTGGTGTGGCCAAAAAGCAAAAACAAAACTACTCACCGTCCTCTGAATGTCTCTTAAAATCTCACCAGAGCAGAGTCAAGTAATGATAGGAAACTGCATCCCAAGTAATTCACATGTGGGATAAACATCCTTGAGTTCTGCTGAACTGAACACATGTTTTGAGTAATTATGATGACAGTTGTTGATCAGACATCTTGCGTGTACAGGAGGGTTGGTGAAAATACTATAATGTTTTCCCCTGAACTCTGCAGACCACCAGATGGTGTGGCTGAATATTAAGCTTTGTGCGTATAACAGGAAGGGTATAGTGGTTGACTTAATTCAGAAATGTACAATCTTCAGTCATGAGAAAGTCATTGCTTGGAGTTAAGTGACTCCTGTACCTTCAGCTGTTTCCAGGTTTGGAGCACTGTGGGTTGAGGGGTTGGGAACCCTGTTTTCTTGGCAGTTAGCAGTTGGATATACAGGGCATGCTGTCTGCTCTCTGATAGGAGCAGCCTGAGTTTGGAGCCTCTGGGACTGAGACGGTGCGCTGTGTCCTGGAGCGCTGTGCTATCTGACCTCCTGAGTGAAAGAATCTTTTCTCTCCCTCTCCAGGAAATCTCGTTAAAGGAGCACAGTGAAGTTTGGAAATTATAGTTTATGCCAAGTTGAGAGAGTTGTTTCTTGGGACACATCCTTATTTGGATAGCCCCAGAATACATAAAAGTGTCTGGTGATTACGTATTTATCTCCGTTTATCCCACGGAGAAGGATATCTGTCTGTCTGTCTGCCTCTCTCTCTCTCTCAAGAAAGAAGCTGATTCCCTTTTTTGGTAACATTACTGACTTAATTCCATAGTCAAACTTTACTTACCCTGTCTTGAAGCTGTCAGTACTCAGTTTTATGGTGGAAAGGGATGGTACCATGAACTGTATTGCCTTTTATGCCTGTAGGTATAGTTGATTTCTACGTTGGGTTTGGCTTTCCTTATCTCTCTGTAAGAACCTTCAATGATCTGTTTCTTCTGGGGTTTGAAAAGGTTTAAAGTTGCTTTGAATGGGGAATTCCTTGGTGGTCCAGGGGTTAGGACTCTGTGCTTTCACTGCGGAGGGTGTGGGTTTGATCCCTGGTTGGGGAACTAGGATGCCACAAGCCACGCAAAGTGCACCCCCCCCCCCCAAAAAAAAGTTACTTTGAGTGAATATCTAATTGGTTGAAATTTTGGTAATCCCAATTTTCTGTAATAAATATACATCATTGATATTAATAAAATTCCTCAGCTGTTGTCTTTCTTTAGAAATAGCCAAAATGTTATATTTTAGGGCCCTTAATCCACATATTCCTTAAGGAAAAAGGGGAGGGGGAAGAAGCAAGGAAAAATGTGTTAACTTGAGGGTCTTCTATCAGGGCATTGGTAGAAGAAGTTTTGCAGTGTGCTTGCTAGCACCTGTGAAGCTTATGGAAAGAATGCTATCTTGAGCTGCTTTTTTTTTTATTGAAGTATAGTTGATTTACAATGTTGTGTTAATTTCTGCTGTACAGCACAGTGATACTGTTTATATATATATATATATGAAAAGAATGCCCTCTGATACAGAAATCATATGGAAATATCCCAAGATATATTGTATTTGGAAAAAAAGCAAGTCACAAGGCTGTGTATATCATGATCTTAGTTATGCTTTTAAAGTAGGTGCTGAACGTGGACACACCTGTGTCCATCTGCAGACGTTATCACAGTTAGCAGTTACTCTGGGAAGGGTCTTGCAGGGCTGGTGATGGTGATAGGAATTTCTTGATACTTCGTTTTTTTGTTTGACTAAGATATTTTATAATAAGCGTTCATTCGTGTGCAGGGCACTGTAGGGCAGTGATGGAACAGGGATTGAAGTGAGAAAAGGGCAAAATTCTGTGTCCTAAGAGCCTTGGTATGCTTTGTCTGGTTGCCTAGGTCTGCCATGAAATTTCATGGTTTTGGTCCCCCTTTTGATGCTGGGGCTACCCCCGCCCCTTCCGTCTAAGTCAAAAATGGAAAGATCTCCAGATAAGAAAGCAGTATGCGAACCAGAAGTGACCATTGTGAGTAACAGGCGAGAGAGAGCATTTTATGCCTGTTTTTCTTTCCCTGCCTGGGTCGAACTCGGGGCCACTGGAACACCATCTGAGCAAAGAATCTGAGTGACCCTAGAGAAAGTGTGAGGGCTTTATTTTGTTTTTTAATTTTGTTGTGCGCTGGGGGTGTGTATTGTTAGGGTTAAGTCTGTGTATGCTTCTGAAAACTTGGTGATATCTTCTATCAACTTTTTTTTGAGTTCGTCACTTATTTTTTTTAACAGATAATAAACTGCATATATTTAGAGTGTACGATTTGGTAATTTTTTTCTAATTAGTAATGTATATATGGCAATCCCAATCTCCCAATTCATTCCCCCCCAACCCTCCCAGCTTTCCCCACTTGGTGTCCATATGTTTGTTCTCTACATCTGTGTGTCTATTTCTGCCTTGCAAACCGGTTGACTTGTACCATTTTTCTATAGTCTGCATATATGTGTTACTATACGATATTTGTTTTTCTCTTTCTGACTCACTTCACTCTGTATGACAGTCTCTAGGTCCATCCATGTCTCTACAAATGTCCCAGTTTCATTGCTTTTTACAGCTGAGTAATATTCCATTGTGTATATGTACCGCATCTTTTTTATCCATTCATCTGTTGATGGGTATTTAGGTTGCTTCCATGTCCTGCCTCTTGTAAATAGTGCTGCAGTGTTGAGTTTGTCACTTTTAGAATGTGTTGGTAAGCTAGAACACAACTGTTAGGATGAGTCTTATAAACATGGTAAGTAAAAGATGCCAGACATGAGAGAGTACATGTCCACTCATATATATTTATATAGAAATTTAAACAGGCAAAGTTAACCTATGGTGTGAGAAGCCTAGGGGAGGGGCAGTTGCTGGAAGGAGGTACTGGTGGGGCTTCTGGGACACTGGTGTGTCCTAGTTCTGGATCTGGATATGCATGTTCACCTTGTGAAAATTCATTGAGATGGATGCTTAACATGGGATACTTTTCCATAAGAAGGTTCAAAAATGAAAACGCAAAAAAAGTAAAGCTTCTCTCAAAATAGATGAATGGATGCATGGATGGTTGGATGAATAGATAGATAAAGTAGAAATCAGCTTCATTTGCTTTTTTTTAAATTAAAAAAATTATTTTTTAGATTTGGTTGCACTGGGTCTTAGTTGTGGCAGGCAGGCTCCTTAGTTGCGGCATGCATGTGGGATCTAGTTCCTTGACCAGGGATTGAACCCAGGCCCCCTGCATTGGGAGCACAGAGTCTTAACCATTGTGCCACCACGGAGGTCCCCTCATTTGCTTTTTTTGGTTCACTACCACCCCTGTCTCTCTGCCCCAAATCAGATCATAAACTCCACAAGGTCCGGGACTGCTTTTTCCCTCGAGGACTGGCTCATAACAGGTATTGAGAATTTATTGTGATTAATTAACCTGAGTATTAAATCCTGCCTATCTCCACTGAGTAGCTTAGAGATTTTTTTGTCCTTTGATTTTTTTGTTTGTTTATTTGGCTGCGCCAGGTCTTAGTTGTGGCATGTAGGCTCTTAGTTGTGGCATGTGGGCTCTTAGTTGTGGCATGTGGGATCTGATTCCCTGACCAGGGATCAGACCTGGGCCCCTTGCATTGGGAATGCAGAGTCTTAGTCACTGGACCACCAGGGAAGTCCCTGTCCATTGATTCCAACCCAACACCCCCCCCCCCCTTTGAAATTTTATTTATTTTTCAGTTGTGAAATGCCTGTTTGTTACACTTTTTAAAAAAATATATATCTTTATTGGAGTATAACTGCTTTATGTCCTTTGATTCTTCAAATGTTTTACATATTTGTATTTAAGAGGAAGTAAGGGAGGTGTGTATTTGTCACCTCTTTTCCATTGTGATTTGGAAACACTGGTCGGGACAAGAACTTCCCACTCTTCTCTTGCTGTGGGGGGAGTCGTAGGCTGGTACTGACCTCGCGGGTAGTAGCTTAGTCACGCGTGGGTTTTTTCTGTTTTTGCTTTTTTTGTTGTTTGATGGGTTTTGGGTTTTTGTATGTTTGCTTGTTTGTTTTTTGGGCCACACCATGTGGCTTGTGGGATCTTAGTTCCCCAACCAGGGATTGAACCCGGGCTCTCAGCCGTGAGAGTGCTGCGTCCTAACCACTGGACTGCCAGGGAGTTCCCTAGTCAGAGTTTGTCAAAATGCTTTTTTTACCTTATTGGTAGATGGCAAATATATTCCCTTTGGAAACTTGTCAGTCTTTCCTATGTGTCCTTCAAAGGAAAAGTGTGTTGGGGGTGTGTTTTGTGTGTTCTGGATTTTCTACTTGTGCAGTGGCTTCACTCAGAAGTTTTAGAGCCAATAATCATGAGTGGAAGAGGCGGGTATTGCTTTGCTGAAAGGTTTGATACCTACTGCTGCTCCTTGTCCACTTTCAGAGCTTTAGACAAACTGAATGGATTCCAGCTGGAGCACTTCGCGCTGAAAGTGGCCTACATCCCTGACGAGACTGCCGCGCAGCAGGACCCCCCGCAGCAGCCCCGGGGGCGCCGCGGGTTTGGGCAGAGGGGCTCGTCGCGGCAGGGGTCCCCAGGATCCGTGTCCAAGCAGAAGCCGTGCGACCTGCCTCTGCGCCTTCTGGTTCCCACCCAGTTTGTTGGAGCCATTATAGGAAAAGAAGGTGCTACCATTCGGAACATCACCAAACAGACCCAGTCCAAGTGAGTATCCCTGAGTGTGTGGTGGGTGTGCGTGTTTTCCCCTTTGAGTCTGAATAACAGAGTAGGTTGTCTTGGTACTTTGTGTCTTTCCCAAGATGGTAACGATCCCTTCTTGTATGGTACGTGGGAGTCCAGAAAAACCTTGGCATTTGAGATGTTAGTATTCATTTTTGTATAAACCTGGGGCTAAACATTTAATCTTAAAGGGAACCTCAAATTTTCACACATGAATGGAAAACAAATGATACCTAATCCACTCCTGATGAGGGAGGCACTGATAAACGAAAGGGCAGCTTCTGGGTTCTCTGCTCTCCCATCTCCACTCTGACCTCGGCCATACCTGCCTTCAGTGCTTTTGGAACTCATTTTTTGGATCCAATACAGAGATAGTTTTTCAGCCTTGCTTTACTACAGTGAAGAATCATTCAGCTTATGGTCCATGGTTATCCCGTGTTTAAGCCATGTGGTTAGGTTGGTTATTTGTTTAGGATGTTGTTGGATAGTTTTAATTTGCAGATTTTGAGGAATTAGAGGATTCTCCGTCAAACCCTGGCGCTAACTTTTTAGGAGTAGAGAGCAGGAGGTATTTGTTTTTATTTACCACTGTAATTGCATTGTGGGCATGTTGCCTGATATGTAGATGGCTCTCATATTTGTCAAATGAATGAAATAACGATACACGAATTATGTTTAAAGCCCTTAAAATGTATCTAAGGTCTAAGGTATTTTCTCAATTTTGAAGCTCCAATGATTATGTATTCATTGTTTTGCTTTAGTAACCATCCTATTAGGCTGTATGTGAAGATTTTGACCCAGAGAAACTTGGTAATGAACTCTGGCCTCACCCTTAGCTCTGTAAATTGCTACTAGGCACATCTCTGGGACAGCTGCTGCCGTATTTCCTGAAGAAATGTGGGTGCATTAGGGAGAAGAGGCTGTGTGTACAAACCTCTCTTGTGTCATTCTATACAAAAGGGTAGGGAAATAGCTTTGGGCCAGCTACAGAGATGACTGTGGGTCATTTTGCTTTTTAAATTTAGTAAGAAAAATTATTTTTGTGTGTGTGGTCCAAGGAGTTAAGCAGAGTCTTTTCCAGAAAGTACGACTGTGGTGCTGTGTATATCTTGCGTATGTGTTTGTTCCAAGAGGCTTAAGAGTTTATCCATGTTCATCACAGGCACTGTGCCTGCTTTGAGCTGGCTGACTCATTTCTCACTCAGAAACAAAATGAACTGTGTCTAGTGGTGGTTGCATACCCACTGCCCCTGCAGAGTGACATCTGTTCCTGCCTTCCCCTGCTTTGAAGCAGGAGATGCTGGGTGCTGGCTACCTTACCTTTGTGCAAAGTCAGTGGCCTTGATTTCATAACGTAGAGGGTGGGGAAGACAATTGAACCATAGTCTGGTTTAATTTTCATCTTAAATTTGCTTGGTTTTAATATTAAAATTTAAGGGCTTCTCGCTTCCTTTGATCCCCCGCTACCTGCAGAAACTAATTATTCAGTGGTTTCCCTTCTTTGTCACGTGGCAGATTAAAGTTGTTCCTTTTAAAAGCTGGTCATTTCCTTGTCAGAGGAAAGAGCTTCTGTGATTTAAATTGAACTGGTTGTTTTATTTAAGCAGGAAGATGAAGGATGGAGAGGGAAGGGAAGCGATTTTTGTTGTATCCGATGATTCACTTGCAGCCCTGCCAGCGGATTTAATTAACTCTTGCCGTTGAAACTAGTCATTATCAGATCCTGTTTCTGGAATGGCCTCCAGGGCTACCCTAATCTGTAAAGCAGCATTCCCTCCTCTCAGAGGATCAGAGTTTAGTAATCCTTAACACGGTGAGCAGGTGGAAATAAACCGGAAGGAGGGAGATTAACAGGTTACCTACTAAAAGAGAGGCAATACTTACAGTGATTGGGGATTGAAACCAGTGACTGGAAAGATGGTTCCTGAGATCAGAACTGTTACCTTAGACACTTTTTTGTTGGTTATTTCTAGATATCCCTTATTTGTTTCACTTTCTACATTGCCCTTGATTTTAGTTATAGGTTTTAATTTAATGTCAATCAGACATTTAGGAAAATGAAATCCAGGTCTTGATTTTATTGGCAGGGTGAAGTGGTCCTTCTCATGACCACGAGTTATGTAGCTTTTCGTCTAGTGTTTGAGTGGCCAAGGGAACTCACAAGTACTTAATTTTCCCTGAACACATTTTTTTTGATAGTTTTTCTTTCTTGTAGTTTTTAAACAGAAGACTTATTTTTGTATTTAATTCAAAATGTACAAGTATTGTACATTAAAAAAAAAAAAAGTTACCCTTCATCTAACCCCCAAGGTGGCTGTTGTTAAGTTGAGGATGTGTCTTTACAGCACTTGTTCCTTGTATCTACTAACATGTGTAGCTTTAAAAGAGAAATCATATCATGGTATATGCATTGTGTGTGTGTGTGTTTTTTTTTTTTTTTTACATAAGATCAAGCACCTCTATGTTGGCACCTGTAATTTTACCACATGTTTTTGAACAGCTGTATAATATGGATATAATGTTATTTAACCATTTCTTCCTGATTGGTATTTCAAAGATAATGCCAGTTTTCTTTCTGTTACAAATAGTGCCACAGTGAACGTGCCTGCACCAGTGGTTTTCAACCAGTGGTGATCTTCTCCCCCAGCAGACGTTTGGCAATGTCTGGAGACATTTTTGATTGTCTCACCTGGATGGAGGGGTGCTACTGGCATCTCGTGGGTAGAGGCCAGGGATGTTGCTAAACATCCTGCAGTGCACAGGACGGCCCCCACAACAAAGCACTGATCTGACTCAAAATGTTAGTTCTGTGGAGGGTGAGAAACACCACTCTTGGCCCATACGTGAGACTACACATGTAGGAGATGTTATGAGCAGTAGAATTCCTAGGTCAGAAGATAATAAGCAGTTGCGCCTTGATGGGTCCTGGCACTGTGCTCTGTACTCCATACCACACCAGGAGTGCGGCTGTGCCCAGATGCCCATCCTCTTGCTAGCACTTAATTTCACCCGTTAAAATATTGGCAGATCTAGAAGAAAATGACACCTTGTTTTAACGACCAGTGAGGTTGAACATCATTTTGTGTTTGTTGGCCATTTGCTTTCCTTTGAAGTAGAATTGCCATCTCTTTGGGTTCCATTCCAATCACTATTTATTATGGACTTTTCCTCTATTAAGGAGGCAAAATGTAGAAAGAGCCCTGCCAGAGGAAACCGAGGAGCGACATCTCCACACGTGACGGATGGTGGACGTAGTGTGTAGAATCAGCAGTTCCACCTGGCTCGTGGGACTCCACCTCCAGTGCTCTTGTCTTGTGTTCCAATCCCACTTGGCTTTATTTTATTTTATTTATTTTAAATTTATTTTTATTTATTGGTTGCATTGGGTCTTTGCTGCACACAGGCTTTCTGTAGTTCTGGCGAGTGAGGGGTACTTTTCATTGTGGTGCACAGGCTCCTCATTGCTGTGGCTTCTCTTGTTGCAGGGCATGGGCGCTAGGCGTGCAGGCTTCAGTAGTTGCGGCATACGGGCTCAGTAGTTGTGGCTCACAGGCTCTAGAGCACAGGCTCAGTAGTTGTGCATGGGCTTATGTCCCGGGGCATGTGGGATCTTCCCGGACCAGAGCTCAAACCCATGTCCCCTGCATTGGCGCCACCTAGGAAGTCCCCCCTTAGCTTTAGAGCAGAAGAAAGCCTTTTGTTTGAACCTAAGCTCTCAGACGTGAGATGTTTGACCAGTGGCACCTGAAAGGAAAATTCAGCACATGCAGCTTGGGCAGAATGGAAAGATGCCCCTGCATGAGCAAAGAGAGGGAAGGATTCCCGGAATTAAAACTGGTCTCATCCATGATGACAGCTTATCAAGACTTGATGTTTTTGAGGGAAGTGAGTCATCCACTCTTTGCTCAGAAGTGCTGTGACTTCAGAGTTGGTGATTACAGACTTTGTTGTGAATACATACTTACAGCTCTCGTTTTCCTCTCCCTTTGTGCCCACTCTCAGAATTGATGTCCATCGCAAAGAGAATGCAGGTGCTGCTGAGAAGTCAATCACTATTCTCTCTACCCCTGAGGGCACCTCTGCGGCTTGTAAGTCTATTCTGGAGATTATGCATAAAGAAGCTCAAGATATAAAATTGTGAGTAAAGAGGATTACCCTGTGAAGAGGTTGATATTTATGCTGTCTTATTTTGGAATTCGGTGACACAGGTCTTGGGAATTGCCTACAAACAGAGGGAAATGCTGTCCTGAAGAGCGACAGAGGGTTGGCACTGCTGATTTGGTTATAAAGCAAAAGTCTTTTAAGTACTTTGTTTTCATTCATGTTTGGATATGTTGTGAGTGGTGTTAATGGGAAAAGTCTAGCTGTAAAAGAAGGCAATCAGGGGTCATAGGAAGCTCACCTAAGGTCCAAGAAGTATCCCTGGGATTTACCCAAAGCAGGGACCCCAAACCTCACTCCTTTGCATGAAGCTCATTGGAGCTCTGTCCATGTCTGCCCAGCAGCAGGGGAGTATGGAGGTGGGGAAATCCCTAATCTTGTGCTGTGGTAAACTGGAGATGGATTTGGGTGTTTCCGGTTGAAATGCTAAAGATCTTTTGCACAGGAACCTTGAGCAGAAGTTGGGTTCTCTGCTGCTTGTGGCATCCAGCACCGTGCTGTAAAGTAGGATCCAGTGTAAGATGCTGGACTTAGCCTGGGGACCTAATGACCAGCGTTTAATTGGTAGGGACCTTTGAAATATATTGCATGTGTCTCAATTATGAGGTATTATATGTTGCTGTATCATAAGATTAAAATTCTTTTTTCATACAGAGAAAAGTAAAGAAAAAGCCCACCATTCAGATAACCCCAATGACATTTTAAAACAATGCTATGTATATGACTTGGAAATTCAGAAAGGTACAAAATGAAAAGTGAAAGCCCCCGCCTCTTCCCGCTCTTATACTGTTCCCCCAAAGTGTAACCATTGTTGAGTTCCTTATGTTTCCCTCTGTAAATTGTGCATGTTACCTCCAGGTGTGTATTTTAAAATTATTCTAAAATCATACTGTTTTGCATTTGTACTTGGTGTTCTGGTATTCGGAGTTTCAGAATATGGGGTTGAGTAAGGTGTTTTCAAAGAGCTAACAGAATCCATTATCGGAAGACATTCCCTGAGATGAATAAAAGAAAACTTTAAAAAATTAGCTCCTATCCAAATATCTGTCAGTGTCCTTTCACCCCCTCTATCCATGCATTGCTAGAACGTAGGCTAATGGTCAGCAAGCTTTAAACTCTACCTAGCAGAATGCTTCCTATATGATAGGTAGGAGGTAAATGTTTAATGAGTATTGTCTTTTTACCCGACAGCAGGTTTACTTACCCTGATTTGGTGGCCTTTTTTTTTCTTTCTTTCTTTCTTTACAGCACAGAAGAGATTCCCTTGAAGATTTTAGCCCATAATAACTTTGTAGGACGTCTTATTGGTAAGGAAGGAAGAAACCTTAAAAAAATTGAGCAAGAAACAGACACTAAAATCACAATATCTCCGTAAGTGCTGCCTTGCTCTCTTTTGAATTAGGAAAATTTCAAACACTGTTTCTGATCTGTAGGTTATATATTAAGCATTTTACAACTCTTGGAGCTGGCCTGTACCACCGTGCTTAGACTTCATTTCTCAAACTCAGTCTACTGCCTGCTATCTGTTTCTAACTCAGAGTAAAAGCATTATCTGTTTCCACTAAAAAGGCAGGATGCACTGAATACGGTACATTCACGTTTCCTAGCTGATGTCTTGGTCAGGTTTTCTGGTGTATACTCCCAAAGCTGGAACATATAAGCCAGTGCGTTATCCACTGCTGTGTACCAAATTATCCCGACACTGGATCCCTGAAGACAAGGGTGAACACTGACTGCTCACCTAGTTTCTGTGGGTCAGGAATTCAGGAACAGCTTGACTGAGTGGTTCTGGTTGGGGGTCTCTTGATGCTGCTGAGAAGCTAATGCTGGCTCTTAGCGTGAGGCCTCAGCTCCTCACCGCCTGGGCCTCTCCACATGGCTGTTTGGGTGTCTTCCAGACGTGGCTGCTCTCTTCTCTCAGAGTGAATGATCTAGGAAAGAACAAGATGGAAGCGGCAGTGTCTTGTAACAAAGCCTCAGAAGTCACACTTTCCCCCATTTTTCTATTGTTGTTGACACAAGTCGGCTCTATTCAGCGTGGGAGGGGACTGCCCATCACTGGAGAGTGGGGATGTTGGAGGCTGGCCCCCACACCTACGGGCTGTGAGTGCTCTGAAATTATGTGGAAAGGCCTTTCTCTTCTGAGGGCGACTTTCCTTCATTTCCTTCAGAATGGCCCAGAAAGTTGAGGTGGAAAGAGATTGATGAACTAACAAAGAATAGTAGAGAAAGCCTGGAGTAACATGTTCATGTAGCAGAGGAGTCTTCAAAGAAAGGGGTGGAAAGGAAGTGGGAGAGTCCTGCTTTGTGGGAAAGAAAGGAAAAACTGCAAAGTGGTAAAAATAACAAATGATCCTACCCTCTCTTGAATTTTGTGCTCAGAAAGGGGAGGGTTTTAATAGAAAATAATCTGAAAAGCTCTTCTGGAAGCAGCTATTTTAAAAACGGAAATAGAAAATGCTTGGCAGAGGAGAGGTGGGTGGAGCCTGGAGATGAGACGTATACTTGTTTAAGTAGTCTAAGACGCATCTTCTTGTGCAGATGTGTATATTTTTAGCAAGTTTAGGAAGAAGTTAAGGAATAATATCCCATTCACCTGGCTCAAGTCTAGCTTGAGACATTTTGCTAGTCGTGAAAATGAGAATTTTAACCCTAGGACTATGAAGGGGCACTGTCCCAATATTCTCCATCCTTTCCATCCACGTGTGTCGTCTTGTTTCCATGGTAAGTATCTCCCATTGGCTTCCCTTCAAGGCTGTTGATGGGCTCAGGCTTAGGTGGTCTCAGATGTCATCTAAATGGATTTTGAAGCTTCACCTAGGAGCTGAGACAAGCAGGGAGCTTCTGAATATTGCTGTCACAGGCTAACTTTTTAGTTGTCTAAATGGTCATCGAGGTACTATTTTTAAAATTTAGTCAAAATTGGATTGATTTGTATTATTTCCTCAAGCCTACATCAATCTAAATTCTAAAATTACCGGCAAGAATAAGTTTAGTAGCATGAAATTCTGGCTTGCCTTTTTGGAATATTTCCATGCTTATTCCTTGCTTGGTGACCCAGAAAATGCAATTGCATGAGAATGCCAATTACACCTCAAATTGGTCAGTGCAGACTAGGAACATACTTAAAGGTTATGTTCCTCTGGTTTTTGGTTTCCACTAAAACAGTAGATTTCTCTGATCATTTTCTTTACATTTCACTGTTAAATTGTGAAAATAGTTCACCTTAAGTGGTCAAGAAATACGCTTTGTTCAAAACATGGACTTAATTGAACTGTGTACACCCAGCGATTTATTGAGAAGGTGGGAGGGGCATTATTCTCTTCTGTAGCTCCACAATTCTTGGATTCATGGCTTTGGGGGCTTACTCATTTCTCATGATGTCTAACCACCCCCTTTTACATATTGCCAGCCTCCACAGTTGGGTTTGAATTGCCATCTGTGGCTGAACTATTATTAACTGTCTTCCTCCTATAATTTCCAGTCTTTTTCTTTCCCCTCTGTTCCAATCTGCAGATTGCAGGAACTGACGCTGTACAATCCGGAGCGCACCATCACGGTTAAAGGCAGCGTGGAAACATGTGCCAAAGCAGAGGAAGAGATCATGAAGAAGATCAGGGAGTCTTATGAAAATGACATTGCTTCCATGAATGTTAGTTTTAATATGAAGGAAATGTCTATATTTTGATGAACAGTTAAAAGATGTTTTCAATTGCATTAACATTGATTACTTCAATGGTGTCATCGTTAGATGTGGTTTCTAATCGATTTTTAGCACCACAGTGAGTGCCCTGGGATAGTTGGGAAGACACAGACTTTGACATCAGGCTTAGCTATCTCTGTGATTTTAGCCAGCTCTGAGCCTTAGCTTCCTTACCTGTGAGGTAAGGCTAATACCTCTTTAAAAAAGGTTAATCTGTACCATACAGTGTGAATTTGAGGGAGATGATAGTATTAAAGGAATGTGGGCATTAGAGGTCTGTGAGCTGGGTTTGAATCCCAGCTCAACCATGTATTAGCTGTAGCTCTGTTCTCTTGGACAACTTATTTGGTGTCTCTGAGCCCTGGTTTCCTCATCTGTAAATTGGGGCTACTGCACACTTATTAGGGTTATAATAGAATACAGTGCCTATAAAAAAGCTGCTCTTATGAGAAGAAATTTAAAACCTCGTTACTCTTAAACCTTGGAGATAAAAGAATTTCCAATGACAAAACAACCTGTATAGTACAACCAAGGCAGTTAAAGCGCATTGCTGACATTCCTTTTAATGGATGGGACGGTGCGGACAGTGCAGCATTTCGAAAGTCCATCTTGAATTTTCAAGTAAATGATTGGAAAAAAGCTCCTCAGTTGGGGCTGTCATCTGAAACATTACACCTAAAAGGAGGGAAAATGTAAAAATGATACTACCTTTGTGAGAAGAGCCTAGAATGCTCATCATTTTACCCCCACATGACTGCCTGCCTGCCTACCTGCCTTCACATTATCGCAGCTTATCCAAATGTTTCAGTCACTTGGGGGTGAATCCAACCCCACAGGCCTTTAAAAAAGACTCTTGAGTACGCTCAAGCCTACACCGTAGTCTCCACTTTATTTTCTCAACCTTATCAAATTAAGCCAAAACAAAATCCCATTTCTGGCTCCTGGATCCATTCCAAAGATAGGTTTAGTTGTAGAAGTGACGTGGGGATGGGACGTGATTTCCAAAGGGCTTGGTTTTGTTTTAGGTCTTTAGACTCATGACTGCCAAGTTTTTCCCACGGAGTAAAGATCTCTTAATATCTGCTTTCTGGTTTGCTTTTCAATGAACAAATCTTGTTTGCTTGCTTCTTCAACTCATGCAGGATTTTCGGTCTCCATTTACTCTATGCCCAGAGTGTACATACATGTCCGAGCACCATGAGCTGGCTGTAAAGGCAAGGAAGGCTGCGTTCCTTGCTTTGAGAAACATAATGTGGCTTCAGATCAAAGAGGAGGCAGACAACACATGGGTTTTAAAATATCAAGAGTTATAAACAGACATAACCTATATACTCAAGTATAATCACACAAAACATCTGCTTTGTTCTAAAATTTGCGTCATAAAATGATTTTTTTTCTTTACCAGACAAGAGGTCACAATCTGGATATTATCACGTATAAATGCTCACTTACATATGATCTTGTAATTGTAAAATGAAGGGACCTTTTTACCATTGCAGCTTCAAGCACATTTAATTCCTGGATTAAATCTGAATGCCTTGGGTCTGTTTCCACCCACTTCAGGGATGCCACCTCCCACCTCAGGGCCCCCTTCAGCTATGACTCCTCCTTACCCACAGTTTGAGGTAAGACAACGTGCCTTGGCTTTCTGTGTGGTTGAGGGGGTTGAAATCAAAGGGACACAGTCAGACTTTGTTGCCCTCTAGTAGTGTGACATTAAATGCTGATTGGGAAAACTCTTAATGTAAAACCCGGTCCCCGCGTGATCTCTCATCAGTTTGGAGCCTGCACAGGCTTTCCAGTTCTTGTCACTAGGACCTTCTTATCTTTGTAGAGTAGACACGTGAGTTACTTCTTTTAAAGTTCTTGGGTGGTAGGGTTGTCAATGTATGTTTTCAGATATCAAAAGAAAAGTTTGAGACTTTGAGGAGGGGGATAGAGGTTAGTTATTTTTAAATGTTGAAGGAAGAGATTTTAAAAAGGCTTCCTTCATCTTGAACTTCACCTGAAAGTTTACTACTTTGAAAGGTCAGTAAAGACCAGACACAGTTTCCATTTTGAATGTCTGTACTAATGTCTGAGCTCAGGTAGTTGTGCCCACAAGTCTGTTGTGAATGTGTGTTTGTGTGCAAATATTAAACAGCTTTTATTTGTTTTATAAGCAAGTGGCTTATAATCCTTATTTTTATATTCACATTTTAAGAGCTGCATTTTTCCTGAGGTCAGAAATAGGAGACCAGTGATAGTATAAAAATAAATGCAGCCTAGCAGACACTCTATACAATAATTTTTTTGAAAGAAGGTCACAATTCAGTTGCATCATCAATAATTGGAGGTGGACAATCGTGAAATAAAATGAACATTCTAGGATCTTCCCTCTTGAATTTGTTTTTACCTCTCCCTTCCTATTTGGCTCTCTTAATCACATAAAGTAGTGAGTAGTACCTGCTGTAGGGAGATGTGGAAATGTCCAAGGGAAAAAGGTGGGGGATTCCATTCTGTCAGTGCCTAGAATACATCTAGAGTAAAATGCCACTGGGATTCTGCAGAGAACACAGATTGCTGAGATTGTTCATATTTTATCCCTGGAAGAATGAGAATTTGCTTTGCCTGTCCTTGAAGCCACCAGGCTGTCAGGGGTGCTGAGCTTTTGCCGTGATCTTGGAGTGTGTGTGTGTTTCTGCCTTTGCTGTCGGCAACATTTGCATCTTCCCTTGCAGCTCATCTGCCACTTCAGACCTCTTTGGGCCTAGAAACCATATAGCAAAGCCCATTAATCTAGGGGTAGGCATCAAAATTTCATATCAAGTGTGAATAGATTGATTATGCGTTTTCTGAAGCTTTGCACCATAGCTGAAGGTGCCGTGAAGTGGCTGATTCATGTGTTTGTACCTTGGTGCTAAAGGGGATGGGTGCGAAAAGCGAAGAGCCCTGGAGGGAGAACCCAGGCCCAGCCAGCTCTGTATGTGTCACTGTAGGTCCGTCTCCTCTTTGCTCTGGGTTTCTTATCTACACAGAGAAGAAACCAAGCTAGATGAATTATATCTAAGGACTATTCTTTCGGGTCAGACATTTCTAGTTTTTATAGAATTCGAATATGTTTCTTACAAATTGAAGGTTTGCAGTAAGTCGAGCAAATCTGTCGGAGCCATTTTTCCTATAGCATTATTTTTAATAAGGTATTTACATTTTTTAGACATAATGCTATTGCACATTTTCCCCTCTTGAGCAGTCTTTATCTATCTATCTATCTTTATTGGAGTATAATTGCTTTATAGTATTGTTAGTTTCTGCTGTACAACAAAGTGAACCAGCTATATGTATACATATATCCCCATATCCCCTCCCTCCTAAGCCTCCCTCCCACCCTCCCTATCCCACCCCTTTAGGTCTTCACAAAGCATCAAGCTGATCTCCCTGTGGCTATTGCACACTTAATAGATGACAGTTATAGTAGAAACATAACTTACATGCACGGGGAAACAAAAAAATCTGTGTGACTCACTTTATTGTGATACTCACTTTAATGCGGTGGTCTGGAACTGAACCTGCAGTGTCTGTGAGGTCTGCCTACATTTAAAAACTGGATTAGAGAATTAGAGGTTGGCAGGTGTCTGCTCTCAGCACTTGACGATACTCCTGCATTGCATCTCCAGCTGCTGCTAAGAAGCTGCCTGTTGTGCAGCAGCTCTCGCAGAGCAGTCAGGTTACTCACTAAGACAAGCTCTTTATCCTTGATGCCTGTAGGTTAGCAGCACATCTCTGCTTTTACTTTAAATATATATTGCCTGGCAAGGAGTAGGGTTTTTTTTTTTTCTTTTCTTTTTCTTTTTTTTTTTTAAGAGCATAGGCTCAGTAGTTGTGGCACACGGGCTTAGTTGCTCCGTGGCATGTGGGATATTCCTGGAGTAGGGATTGAACCTGTGTTCCCTGCATTGGCAGGCGGATTCTCAACCACTGAGCCACCTAGGAAGCTCAAGGAGTAGGTTTTGATGACTAAATCTGACTCTATTTTTATGTACTGCTTCCCCTTTTAGAGTTGTTTCATTTTTCTACTCATGTTTTCTCACTTCTCTTTTGTAGCATGAAAGTAGAATTAGTGCATCTTATCTATGGATCAATCACTTGCCTCTGTTCTATTCCAGAACTTTGCCCATCCATCCCTCTCGCCTCGCCCCCCCGCCAAACATACTCTTCTTCCTGGAACCTGCCAGGTTGATTTTTCCAATAGAGCCAAAGAGTTGGTTCTTCCAACAGACAAAAAGTCTCTAGTTCCTGCCTAGCAGCTGGCTCATGCAGTACTTAATTGGCAAACTTTGAGTTTATAAATGACAGGAAATGCTCCTTTCAGAAATGCTCAAACAGTAGGGAAGAGGCAGTTGGCAGCCAGTGAGCAGAGCAAGAGCTGGAGTTGGCATCGCACACAACAGCATCCATAGCTGGATGGCCCTGGCAGCTTGTGTGGGGGTTGGCACAGTTAGCTCAAGTGCTGTTGTCTTCATAATTTTGATAGCATCTCTAGAGTCTTCCCAAGTCTCTAGAACAATAGTGTAATCTTAAAATTGCTAGCTTTCTGCTTATGGAAGAGGCAAGAAAGGTGAACACTTTCTTAGGTCTTGCCTAGGTTGAAGTGCTCTTTAAGAAACAAAATATCTTATAATTGGAAAGGGATTGTTAAATCAAATGATTCTCATGGAGTCTCTTAGTGCTGCTCTTTAGGAATTCTTACTGTGGGTGCAGCTCTTGTTAATAAACAATTCCAAAGTAAGTAACTCATTGTATATATTTGTTATCTCTTGGTTACTTAGTTATAGAGAGAAGCTTTCTTTGCCTTTTTTTTTTTTTTTTTAAACTTAAATATTCTGTTCAGGTCACGACGTTGAGTACACTCAATTCCAGTTCCAGACCAAAATCCATTAGAACAAAACAAACAAAATACCCTCCCCCCACCTCCCCCAGAGGGAGACACTGGCATTCTCCCAGGTTCCTGGAGGCTGGTCTTGTTGGCTGGCATGCACGTCTCCGTGCCTTTGTGATGTCTTAGGTTCTGTTTCCCACAAAGTATATACACTTAACCTTACTGTTTGCTCCTTCTTGTATCTCCTCATGATAGATGATTGGGAGTTAATCATTGGCAGACTTCACCAGTTACGCAAACTTTCAGTTAAGCAGCTTTGTTCTTCTGTTATTTCAAGCTATAGCATAGAGCCTGCCAAGAAGCCCAAAGGAAGTTTTGCCAATAGGCATCTGGCAGAAACCTATTGGGAAGCAGCTTGTGTCCTGAGTACGTTTCACCTCTGAAGGTTTAGGAAGAGGAGTTCGGGATAACGCAGCTGAACATTAACTTACATGCAGAGAGTGTGTAACACTATAGGTTCGTGCTGAGGAGTTTTTTAAGCTCATCTCAGAGTCTTAGATTCACAGGTGGAAGAGACATCATAACCCATGTTCTGGTTTCTTAGTGTTTGATTGGTTGATTGATTGGCTGCGTTGGGTCTTTGTTGCCCTGCGTGGGCTTTTCTCTAGTAGCGGTGAGCGGGGGCTACTCTTCATTGTGGTGCACGGGCTTCTCGTTGTGGTGGCTTCTCTTGTTGCAGAGCACGGGCTCTAGGCAAGCGGGACTCAGTAGTTGTGGCACGTGGGCTCAATAGTTGTGGCTCGAGGGCTCTAGAGCACAGGCGCAGTAGTTGTGGCTCATGGGCTTAGTTGCTCCACAGCATGTGGGATCTTCCCTGACCAGGGATCGAACTCACGTCCCCTGCGTTGGCAGGCAGATTCTTAACCACTGCGCCACCAGGGAAGTCTGGTATCTTAGTTTTATACGTAAAACTTGTATGCTTACCTGGGTGTTCTAATCCTGAAAACATGGCTTACCATGCAGAATCCCATATGAGAATGTGCCAGGTTAATGCCTGTCCAGTAGGCAGGGTGTTTATGCGAGGTGCCTTGTAGTCCCAGAGGAAATTTTCCTTGAAAAGTAATTTATGGTCAGGGATATGCTTGATGGATGTGGAACTGGAACAAGGGGATTTAGGTGGCATTCAGAAACATCTTCATGAAGCTTCAGACATCTGAAGAGTCACCTCTTCATTCAGGTGCTATGGCCAAGAGTACACACCGCTGTCCGTCAGTCCAGCGCACTGGCTCCTGGCGTGCTTCGTTTGCTTCCCTCTAACCTGCCTTTTAGGTTTCTGTTGCTTCCGTTTTCATCCCAGTGGAGCTTTTTTCTGTCTGCATCCTGATGCTTCCTTTATGTCTTTGCCCCTTCTTTCTGTTATAGTTTGGTCCTTTTAGCCCTTCTCTACTGATCACCATTTCTTTTCCAAAACTTCACTCAGCTTTTAAGTTTACTCTTAGTCTCCGTATTGGATTTATTACCTCTTACTCCACCCCCGAAAAATCCGTTCAACAAAAGCGTCTATAGCCTCTCATCCATCACTGTATCAGAAAGATGATTTTGCTTTTGTTCAGCTTGTGAGAGTGAGACTACAACACAGTTCCTGCCTGTGAGCTTTTCTTGTAGCTGTAGTTGTTGGTATCTTCTAGGCTGAGACATGCTCAGGCCACACTTGTGAGGCTCCAGGACTTGGGCTCTGAGGGTGATGCCTGTTACCTGAGTCTGCTGAGGACATGCAGAAGTTGCTCTCTGGGGTCAGTCCCAGGAAAAGTAGTTTTACTAAACAAACAGTTTTTTTTTCTCTTGAAGATATGGTAAATCATGTAACTAATTTTTTTCTTTAAGTAGCTGCTAGGAAGCTTAGAGCCAAATTTGTATAATAACACCAATTCTGCTTTTATCTTTTCTGTTGAGGTCCCTATCCTCTTATTTCTTCACCTCCTTTGTCTTATCTTTCTACATTTTTTGTGTGTTTTAAGCAGTATAAAATATTTCTGGAACACGGCCCAGAAAGCAAATAATTGTATAGTCATGGCAGAATACAATGCGGCAGGACCTGGGCTAGTTACACGTTAGATTTAGTCTTATCCTTAGAAAGGGTTTTATTACTGCCAGACCCCCAACTCCCCCCCCCCCCCCCCAAAAAAAAAAGTGGATTATTCAGAAGAACATTGCATGGACGTTCTCAGTGAGATAAAATAGTTAGATCCAATCTTTACTTTAAAAAATTGGTTAAGATGAACAAACCAGTTTTAATATAAGGACCACAGTGACAAAATAAGTTGATGTTAACATTGAGCACAGTTTATGGACAAGGTCAGCATTACTTCAGCATTAAAATAAGAGAGGCCTTAAACTGTCCCTCTGAAATAAGTGGTATAAGGTAATTGCATAACACCCTGGCAGGCTGTGAGGTACGGTGCTTTCCAAAGAGAAGCGCTGTTCTTATGACTTGGAAATACTGAAGAATGAGATAATTTTATTTGGTTATTCTTCAGTGATGAATAGCAGAAGTTGACTTGGCCAGGCTCTGCAGGACAGGCCTCTTTCACAAATGTCCAGTCAAGAGTTCAGTGGGAAGGCAAAACCTCTTCTGGTGTGTGTGTTCTAAGAATCTTCATTAGACTGACAGCTCTGTTAGGACCTGCAGTATGTTACAACAACCTGGGCAACATAGGAAATAGCAAAGAAATCCCAAGTTGTAAAGAATATAATATGCACCTCTGTTTATAGAGATGCCGAAGATGCAAAGTGTGTACAATGTTTTTTGTCAAGAATATTTTCTGGAGTTGAATTTTAGGTTAACTTGTATAGGAAATGAGGGAGGTACATGGTGGCAGGGGCGGGGTGGTTACAGAGAAAGGAAGAGACTTAAAAAAGCAGAGTTCGGATGATTTCTATGTGTAGGAAAAGAGGCATGGGGTCTAGAATCACACATTGCTTAGTTTTTGTAAGTGTGAAAGGCATGTTTCAAACCAAAATGACTTCCCTCTTTTACACATTTATTGACCATAAGATAAATTAAATAGCATGAGAATTTGGAAATATCAGTCAATTTTAAATGTTCATCTCCGATCTAGCATTTTTATTACATAAAATCTTAGAAGTATTTGTACAGGGGCACAAAATTTACGTTTAAAGATTTGATTGCAGTGTTAGACAAATTAGGGAAAAATTTGAAACTAAACTTTCTAAAGGTTTTTAAAATAGCATCCTCAGATATAGCAAAATAACTGTCAGGGAGAGATAAAGGAATTGGGGATTTTTTGGGGGGACAATTTTTCTGTGATGTCATTATTTTCTTCTCATAGTGGAAACAAACATTGAAACCCTTACGTTTCAGTTAAAAGTGTCTAACACATGCTTAAGATGGATGTATGCAGATGAGACAACAAATCTGTTGATTTCTTTTCCTTGTTTTAGTAGAGCGTCTTTTCTTTTTCTTTTCGTGATTCAGTTAAACTCATTTTTTATTTTGTAAATTTTAAAGCTGAGGTATAATTGACATACAACATTTTCAGGTGATTCAATGTTTGTATCTACTGCAAAATGATCACCACAGTAAGTATAGTTAGTTAATCACCACACATAGTTACAACAATTTCCTTACTGTGATGAGAACTTTTAAGATCTACTGTTAGCAACTTTCAAATACGTGATACAGTATTAACTGTAGTCACCATGCTGTACGTGACATCCCCAGGACTTATTTATTTTATAACTAGAAGTTTATACCTTTTGCCCTTCCTTCCTTAACATCATTCTTAATCTTTAGTTTTCCTTATTCTTCAAAGTAAAGAAGACTTTTCATGGACTGTCTCTGATGCCCCTTTCAGCATGTGGATGATCAGAGGCTTAAGCTTTTGCCACCCATACATGACACATTTTTTGGACTCATATAAGTCAGACCAACGCAGATGGAGAGAAGAGTGATACAACCAGGGCAAGGAGCACGTCCCTGAGAGCTCTGCTGGGCATTTGTCTTCAGTCACTCCTGCAGCTCTGTGTATATTGCAAAGCACACCCATACCTGTTGCAGTCGGGGTGTATCCTCATTTTCTGCGAACATAGCTTAGGAGATAGAGAAGCCCAGGTTTGAATCTTGACTCCAACACCAGTCAGTATATGACCTTGTGCATGTAACAATCTCTCTAGCTCCGTTTTCTCATCTTTAAAATGGGAATGTTCTTAGTTCTTATCAGCTGGATCAGGTGTGAGGTGTAAATGCACAGCAGCTCAAACGGGAAACTCACACTCTCACCACAAAGGACTTGCCCCTGATCACAGCTGTCTTCCTCTGAAGCCTCACGTCTTGCCTCAGCATGCTTGTTGCCCCTCTTCCACTACTCACAAACAACACAAAGGTAGCCTTCGAGTGCGCCGTGAGTGTCTTAACTGGAATGCCACCATTCTGTGTGGACTGAGTGGAAACCCTTTTTTATGATAATTTGATAATATTAATCAGTTTTAAATGTTCAGGCCCTTTGACTCAGTAGTGCTAGCCTAAGAATTTATGCGCTAGAGGTATTCCTACAAGGGAACAAAATTTTTTGTACAAAGATTTGATTGCAGCATTAGATGCATTAGTTGAAAATTGGAAACTGTACACATGCACATAATAGGGATGAGAGCAATCAGCTGTCAGGAATACAGTTCACAGAAGGAGGTGGAGACATAGGAGGGACACACGACATGGTGTCCAAGGTGTATTGTTAAGGTCAAACAAGCAAACGAAAAAGGCAAGTAAAAAAAGCAAACACTATTATTGGTAGTATGCTCCTATTTTTATTTCATACACTTCCCTTTATGAAACATGTCTGCCTGTTCTTTTCTAGTTTCCTATCCTCCTTTTCACTGGGTTGTTGTCATTCTTCCTGATTGTTTGGCCTGAAAAAAAAAATCAAAGCTATTTGGGCTTGGCACTTAAGGCAGTTAGTTGGTTGTAGAGTCAACAGTTATTTGATCAGTGTAAGTTTTTGATTTTGGTCATTCTAGACAAGTTTTGGACATGTTCAGATTTATTGACAGTGTTGTATCTTAGTTTTTGTCTTGTGTGATATCCTTTCCCTTAACTCAGTTCCATTTTTATAATGGGTAAATTGGCCAAAGGTTTTCCTTTTATTTAAAGAATCAGCCAAGCCTTTTGTTATAACTAGTGTTCTTATTTTTTAAAAAATCTTTGCTTCAGAGGAAGGAACCTAAAGACTTAGGAAAAATTCCTACCCAGTAGTATGAGTACACCACATCTTCGGGACCCGCCTTCTGCTGAGGGCGTGTGGAGCCCCAAGTAAGTGGACGGGCTCCTGCCGCTGAGTGTGAGGGCCCCCCGGAGGTTTGTGGCGCTCCGGGCTCTGTGCTCTCTGCCTCCACGCTGGGCTTACAGGGAGAAGAGGGAGCTGTTACTGCCACTAGAAATTTTTGGCTGGTAAGAGTGGTGATGTCATTTGGTGGACCAACATTAAGTGGCACAAAATTTGTTTTAAATCTGTAAACTTTAAGAAAATTGTACAGAGAAAAGTGGCACCTTAAATGCTAACGCTTTCAGGATGAATATAGAGCTTCTCGACTTGTTAGGTACGCATCATGTCAACTTAGTGTGGTGGTTTTCCTAAAACTGTCCTAGTATTTCTAACAGTATGAGAATGCTCCCATCCCTGTGCCCGCGATACAGCCCGATACGTATGCAGTAAGCATGAGCGTCCTGTCTCTGTCTTCCAGCAGCAGTCAGAGACGGAGACTGTCCACCTGTTCATCCCAGCCCTGTCTGTCGGCGCCATCATCGGCAAGCAGGGCCAGCACATCAAACAGCTTTCTCGCTTTGCAGGAGCTTCTATTAAGGTACTGTTCTGCCAGCTGTGGCTCTCCTGGTGCTTTAAGGACAGCAAGTTACAGAAACGTGAGTCTTCCTGCCACTTTGTAATTTGAGTTGAAAGGGGCATCTATCCTGGGGTTACATGAGGGTGTGACAGAAAACTCCAAGTGACACTAGCTTAAACAAGGTAAGTTAAATTCTCTCTCCAGGAAAAGTAGTCTGTAGACACGCGATCCAGTGCTGCAGTGGTGATTCTGCCCCACCACGTCCCTGGACACACATTCCTTCCAGCTCATCTTCCCCAGGGGTGGCCTTGGTCCCTCACACTCCCAAATGATGGCTGTGGTCCTTTTGTGTTTTAAGGAATGTGCAGATTGACAAAGGCTTGATAGAGTTACAGCTTTCTTCAGGAAAACATCAGTCTACCAGAGGTTTTATTGTTACAAATATTTTACAAAATTTTTTATTAGAATATAAAAAACCCACACTGCACTTAAATGTTTGTAGCATCTTTATTTATAACTGGGAAATGGGGAAGAAGCAAGTGTTTGTCAGCTGGCAAATGCATAAACTGTGGCCCATCTACATAATAAATATTACCTAGCAGTAAAAAGGAGGGGACCATCGATACACGCGACAGCTTGAGTGAATCGCACATGTTATGCTAAGAGGAAGAAGTAACACTCGAAAGGCCACATACTGTGTGATTCCACTTACATGAAAATTCTGGAAAAGACAGAACTGTGGAAATGGAGGGAAAAAAATCAGTGGTTGCTAGGATTGGAGGTGAAGGAGGGGTTGAAAACATAGGCAGTATGAGGGAAATTTTGAGTGATAGGAGCTGTTTTTATGTTGACTGGTGGTATTCGCAACGACGCATTTGTTACCAAGAGTGAGTTTTACTGTATGTAAACTACACAGTTCATAAAAAAAGCGAAACACACAGGAAACCCCTCATGTGCTCTCTTACAGGAAATGATTTAAAAAAAAAATAGGTGAGCAGAAAATGCAGCCAAAATGAATAAGTAGGTAAAGGGAAAGATGATGAAAGACCAAGTGGTGAACTAACTGTACTATCCTGCTAGTTTCCTGATTAACGAGTTGACCTTTAAAACATGCTCACACATGCAAAAAGAACCTAGCAGATTTGTTTTGGAAAAACTGCAACGAACATTTCATGAACAAGAAGAATTGGGTATTTAGAGATTCAGCTCTTTTTCTTTCTGGCTTTCATAGAGGTTTTATGATGAGGTTAAAACGTTTTTGTTTCCAAAAAATCTGAAACATGCATAATCTGAAAGATTCATCGGCACTCTTTAACACTTTTTCTAGATTTCCATGATGTAAATTTCCATATATGTACTTATTTAATAGGCATATATTTGGTGTCACCAAACCATAATTACTTGTGTTAACTTATTAGAGGTTAAGATTGTTCCTAATTGATCCTGCACAGTGATGGACAGAGTTCCTTTGGCCAAATTGTCATATACAACTTTATCCTTTAATGTCAGTCTATAGAAGTAAATTTGGTGAGTCACAGGGTATGTGCTTTCTTCAGGCTTTTGAGAGATTATAGCAATTTGTACTCCTAGCCTCCGTGTGTGAGTGCCTTAGCCCAGCCCTCTACCACCAGTATTGACAACCGTCCTTTTTAAAAAAGAAAACCATAATCAGAAAGATGAAGAATGATACCTTCTTTCTAGGGGTTTCCTGTGAATAATTCTAAGAGTCTGGTCTAAAAAGAAGTAAGTATTGCTTGTTCTACAGACTCAGAATTAGTCTGTAAAACAGACTAAAGTTCTGTAGCCCAGCATAAAGTACAAACAATACCAATTTGGGTCTGATTAACAGAAATGTTAGCTTTATTTTGAGGGAGGGAGAAAGCATGACTGTATTAAAAGTAAAAATATTCTTTTGATTTGTAAACCTGTAGGGAAAGATCTACTAGACTCTAAGTGACAGACAGTGATCATATAGAGTGGTGCTTGGGGTGGATTTAGTTGTGTGTTTTTTGTTTTTGTTGTTGTTTTTGGCTTCCTATTCTTAGGTAATTGCTGCTGCTTTTTTTTAATATTAATTTATTTGGCTGCACCAGGTCTTAGTTGCGGCATGGAGGATCTTTAGTTGTGCCATGTGAACTCCTAGTTGCGGCATGTGGGATCTAGTTCCCTGACCAGGGATTGAACCTGGGCCCCCTGCATTGGAAGTGCAGAGCCTTAAGCATTGGGCCACCAAAAGGGAAGTCCCGGGAGTTGCTTCCTGCACAGCAAATACCTAGCAAATTTTTTTTCTTTTAAAACAATTCCTACCAGCCAACTGCCCAAATCGTTTCTTACTGGGGCAGTGCTGGTTTCTTCTCCCTTCAGCAGTCTCTGCAACATTCCCCAGCCCAGGCTTTTTATGTGATTTCATATGCTCTGCCAAAATAGGAAAGTCTGAGTTTACTTTTCTTGTGCCAAATTAACGTTAGTGTATTCCATACGTTACTCTGAGTGTACTTTGGGGGAATGTAGCCAGTCTTAGAAACTGCTAGGTTCACAAACCTTGCACATACAGGAAGCCCAGGGTGTTGTGATGCGTGTGCGCCAAGGACCACGCTTTGAGCACCACTGGTGGGCGGTAGCCATGAGGAACATGACGGTGGAGCCAGACCCAGCTCTCCCTCCAGCTCTGCGGCCTTTGTGATCACAGGCCACGCGACTCCACTTCTCCAGCCTTCAGGCCCCCCCCATTTGTGAAGCAGACGAAACAGTGAGGATTAGCTAGAGGCTGCATGTGGACTTTTACCTTACGGCCAGGCACAGTGTAAGTACACAGTATAAGTACACAGTATATGGCAGGAGCCATAACTAATGAACCCACATTGATCACTGCCTCTCTGTAACTTCCTTCCAGAAGGCTTTCGTTGTACATTTCAGTAAATCATGTGCAAATGACAGGCTGGTCTGTGTAACATTTCTCGTAGTGGCACCTGAAAGTGTCATAACCCTTCACTGGGTCTGTTACAGATCGCTCCAGCTGAAGCGCCAGATGCTAAAGTGAGGATGGTAATTATCACCGGGCCCCCAGAGGCTCAGTTCAAGGTATGTGCTCTGGAGTGTGTGCACAGGTAACGAATGGATGCTGCCTTCTAGGAAACCCCACAACCTAGCTTTTCCCTTACATAAAGCTAATACCCACTAGAAAGAATCTCTCAATGGAAATTCCCAAGGCTAAGAACAGAGTAGAAACATACCCCAAATTACATTTAAAAATAAACCAACGCCTTTGTTTAATTTTGAGAGTTCTGTCATGGTTGTTGGCTTTGCTATCTCCAAACAAGTCTGGTTTGTATGCCTTATTGTTCTCAAATTTTTCCTCGTTCTCAAGTTTTTCTTGTCCCTGAGAGGCCTCAACCTTGAATTAAAATGTTCCCTTTTCCTCTTACCTTTGGGTTAACTGTTAGACCTTGTCCCGTCTCCTGACAAGTCACTCACCTTGTGAATCTTCGAGGTAGAAATGGCAGGAACTCTTGCGGCATTTGTCCTGCTGTGAAGCATTGGTCTTCCTGGGGATTGGGGCTGTTGGGGCTGGAACGCCTCCCACTGTGTATCGAGAGGTGGTGCAGCAGGGTGAGGGAGAGCAGGGACTCGGCAGCCAGGCTGCTGGTTCAAATCCCAGCTCTACCATCTACCAGCCGTGTGACCTTGGACAAGTTAACCTTTCTCCAGCTAGTTCCTCATTTATAAAATCGGGGTTTAAAACACCCACAAAGTTTAAACAAGGTTATAATGTTTAAATAATATATAAGCGGGGGGGGGGAGGGGCGGGAATGAATTGGGAGATTGGAATTGCCATATATACATTACTAATAAGAAAAAAATATCAAATTGTACACTTTAAATATATGCAGTTTACTGTATGTCAATTGTATCTCAATAAAAGTTCTTGGGAAAAAAAACAATATATAAAGTGCTTGAAAAGTGCCCGACACGTAGGAAGCACAGCATCAGTGTGCTGCTGGTGGTGCTGGGCCAGCTCAGGATGAATCAGACGGAGACCCTGCCAGGCCTGCAGAGGCACAGATACACACCTTCGAGTATGTGATTCCCCCGTAAAACTCAGTAGAGGGTCTGTCTGTCACAGGTAATGAGGAGCTATTCACTTCAGTGTGATTTATCCAAAACCCTTGTCTTGTTCCTACCACTTACCAGCAGTAGTAACAGGACAACTCTTCAACCTTAACCCTTAGTTCTTTTAGCTCTAAAATGTGGCTAAGTACACACCTTGTCCTCCTTTTAAACCATCACTTTTTTTTTTAAGCTCTTCACTGGAATATAATTGCTTTACACTCTTGTACCAGCTTTTGAGGTACCCCAAAGTGAATCAGCTGTGTTTATACATATATCCGCATATCCCCTCCCTCCCGTGACTCCCTCCCACCCTCCCCGTCCAGGCCCTCTAAGGCATCACCCATCATCGAGTTGACCTCCCATCATCGAGTTGACCTCCCTGTGTTATATAGCAGCTTCCCACTAGCTGTCTATTTTACAGTTGGTAGTGTATGTATGTCTTTGCTACTCTCTCACTTCACCCCAGCTTCCCCTTGGCACCCCGCCCCCGCCCCGTGCCCTCCAGTCCACTCTCTGCATCCTTGTTCTTGCCCTGATCACTGGGTTCATCAGTACCATTTTTTTTTTTTTTAAGATTCCGTCATCAATTTCTTTTACCTCTATTTTTCCCTGGGCCATTTTTCACTAAAAATCCGAAGCTTTTTTCACTTCATTTACAGGAAGGACGGGAAACAAAAGGAGGTGCTTTGCAATGTGGGTGCAGTTGGCTACGCTCAAACTTGGCTCGAGAAAGTGACTTCCTCATACCAGCACTGTAGTCCAGGCAGTTGAGATCAAAACTCAGAAAGGCTGAAAACTGCTTTCTATCCCCAAGTTACGAGGCCAGTCACTTTTAGTTTGAAATATTAAAAGATAAATACAAACATCAATTATGCTCTTACTGTTTTATAAATGGAATTACTATCCTGCAAGTTTTATAATGCTTATATGTGGGGGAATGCAGAGTTTGTTTCCATCTATCTTCCAACGCCTGTGTTGTACAGTTGTCTTAAATGGGACATTAAGAAAGGCTGTAATGCTTAAATGTCATTTATGTGATCAGTGATACTTACACAAATAAATGCTTTTATTTTAGAGATCTAAGTAATAGTAAACCTCCTAGCCCATATATGTTCTTCTGAATTCAGGACCTTGTCTTGGAGGACAGTGTATATCCCTTGTGTCCTTTGTTAATAGCTACATCTGTGGCTTGAGGCTTTGAGGGTGAATGGAATATAGGGTATTAAGGTGGATTTTTTTGGGTCTATAACCCGCTAAAATGAGCTTATCATTTCTGCGCCATTGAAAATGTATTGGGTACTTTTTTGTTCTCTGCTGTGGCAGCTTGTTGGATGAAAGCAACTCTGACTTCTTTTTCCTTTGGTATATACCAGAGCAAATTAATGGCTCTACATAATAGGAGAGGTTTATTACATATAACTTCTGTTGTATGCAGCAAGTGAAGGATAGATTTGACTGTAACTATCAGGTGTGTATGTTAACTTGATTTTGTAGCCTTAGTCAAAGCAGAAACCATCTGGCTAAGATGAAGAAATGTTTAAATAAAACTATCGCTTGCTGGCCCATTTAGACACGAGCTTGGCTCCTTGTGAGCCTGGCCTACGTGGCTCTGTAGTTCATCCAGTGTTTCTCTTTCTCTCTTTTTTTTAACCATTAAATATTTATTTACTTATTTCAGTCTTTATTGGAGTATAATAATAGCTTTACACTGTTGTGCCAGTTCACAGTCTCTTTTACTCAAGAAAAATGCAGTTACTATCTTATCGCTAGCCGAGAGTTTCACCGTTCAAGATCAGACAGCAAATGCTCATTTGCAAACATTTATTTTAGTCAGGCTGACTACTGATTTATTGCCTTTAGCTGTTTTCATCAGAAGAATATGGTTTACTCTTCCTTCATCAATCATTCAGTCGCATCATCTGTGATGCACATTCTTGTTGTCTGCCTTCACAGGGCTTCCTTACTTTCCCGTGTCTTGTGCAGTGTTCCACGATCTATCAGATGCAGATGTGTCCCTGCAGAGGGCTGTGCCAGTGCACCCAGCTCATCCTTAAAGCTGATGGACCTTTTTGTGTTTCCTACATGAATGACACTGAGACACTGATAGGATATGTTCTCATCTGTAGGCTCAGGGAAGAATTTATGGAAAAATTAAAGAAGAAAACTTTGTTAGTCCTAAAGAGGAGGTGAAACTTGAAGCTCACATCAGAGTGCCATCCTTTGCTGCTGGCAGAGTTATTGGAAAAGGAGGCAAAACGGCAAGTACTTCAGCAAAACCTGTGCAGTGGTATGAAAGGGAAAGCATTGAAAGGTACTTAGGAGTTCCAAGTCCCTGAATTTTGGCTAACTTATAAAGCAGGACCGTCTGGGCCAAGGTTTGGAGAAGACTGTCTTTTGTTCCTCCTGAGAGTTGGTGTCAGCTGCTTGTGAAAGCAGTTGCCTCTCTTTCAGACCACTTTGTGTGAGAGGACTGTCTCATATTTATAAGGGGCATTTCACATTTTTCTGTTGATATATATATATCAGCTTTTTACTTTTATTGTGTAAACAATGACATGAAAAGAAAACTTAAAATTTCATCTACTTTTATAACTTAAACCTCTGTAACTGAAAAAAGCAAATGGTTTCCAGTTTCTCTTTAACACACGTAACCTCCAAGTCGTTTTCAAAGCTATTCATGATTTTGAAGTGATTGAAAGTGTGTATTTTGGAATCAGATTTTCAGGGTTTGAATCTGGCTTTGTCATTAACTTATGTAACTGTGGGTGAGTCAGTTTCTTTGACTAAGGCTTAGTTTTAATTATCTTGAAATGGGGAAAACACTAATAAGCAGACAGAATTCTTAAGTATATTAGATGAGATTTATAAAACTTTAGCTCAGTATTTTGGTACATAGTAAGTGCTCAGGAAATGGTAGTTTAGTTTTAAAAAAACTCATCAGCTCCACTTAACGTGATTTGTATTTATCTCCTTCAGGTGAATGAGCTCCAGAATTTGTCGAGTGCAGAAGTTGTTGTCCCTCGTGACCAGACACCTGATGAGAATGACCAAGTGGTCGTCAAAATAACTGGTCACTTCTATGCTTGCCAGGCAAGTGGGCTCTCGTGTGACAAACGCTCTCTTCTGCTTCTTTCCCACCTGGAAGCAATCCTTCTGTGGGTGTCCCCATGCCACATAAATATTTAAGGCTGTTTGGTGCTTAACACTTTTAATCTTCCTTTTAGCAGGTGATTTCAGAGACTCTGTTAGAAAACTAAATTAATTAGTATGTATCTTTAATCTTCAAATAAATTTTAATTTGAAGTTGTTGAAATGAAAGAGTAAAATAACTTTTGGTGACATTTGCTCAGGCAGAAATTTCAGAGCTCTCTCCTTTTGCAGGTTGCCCAGAGAAAAATTCAGGAAATTCTGACTCAGGTAAAGCAGCACCAACAGCAGAAAGCTCTGCAAAGTGGACCACCTCAGTCAAGACGGAAGTGAAGGCTCAGGAAACAGCCCACCACAGAGGCAGATGCCAAACCAAAGACAGATTGCTTAACCAACAGATGGGCGCTGAACCCCTATCCAGAATCACATGCACAAGTTTTTACCTAGCCAGTTGTTTCTGAGGACCAGGCAACTTTTGAACTCCTGTCTCTGTGAGAATGTATACTTTATGCTCTCTGAAATGTATGACACCCAGCTTTAAAAAAAAAAAAAAATGGGGAGGAGGGAAAGAGAGGAGCTCTGCACTTCCCTTTTGTTGTATTCTCAGTATAACAAATATTCTAATTTTTCTTAGTATTCATTCCCCCATAACGCCAGAAATTGGCTTAATGGTGCATTCACTAAATTCAAATAAATAAAGATAGATTGCTCCTAAGTCCAATTGTTAAAATTGGATCAGAACAGAATTATTACAAGAACTTAAATGTTAAGCTATTAGCATAGAAAAACTTCTCAGTTTTATCTAACACTAACGCAAATAACCTAAGGGAAGTGCTGAATGGTGTTGGCAGGGGTATTAAACGTGCATTTTTACTCAACTACCTCAGGTATTCAGTAATGCAATGAAAGCAAAATTGTTTTGTTTTTTTCTGAAAATTTTATATACTTTATAAGTCCAACTGTTTTTTAAAAAATAAAATTTAATTAGCTAACAGGCAAACTGAGAAAAAAAATTTACTTCTGGCTGGTGACGGTAAAGCTGGAAACATTAATTTCAGGTGTTTTGAGGCTTTTGACAGTTATGAGTTGGAAAATCCAATAAATGTTCAGTGATAAGGAGCAGTGCCTATATTTGGAGAGCAGCAAATACCATATATTTTTGGTTTATGGTAGGGAAGTTTTTGATGGTACTAGCAGAGCAAAGTGGTTGCAGGAGGTTTTGGAACGGCTAGTTTTAAATGGCTTCAGGAGACTTCAGTTTTTCTGTCTAGCTACGTGATTGAATGCATAAATGCTTTGTGCTTTTGACTATCACTACGTAAAGCAAGTGTATCTATGGAGACATGCAGCCCCTGTGAACTTTACATTGATTGGCAAGAAGAAAGCTTTAGCTTGCCTTACAGGATGCTTAGTTTGCCAATACACTTCAGACCAGTTGGTCTATGCTTGAAGCAGACCCCAAAAGAATTGCTTTGTGAAGATCAATGGGGCAGTCAGATGGTATATGACAGTGTTTAAAGGCAATAAAAAGGCTACATCTCCATGTGCCAGGCACTGTCATGAGCCTCATACTAAGCTATTTTGAAGATTTTAAGCAATGATAAATCAAGAAAATGAAAGGCCACCTAAAATATTACATAAAATGCAGCAGGATTTCTGTATTCTCTGCAACCAGTTATAAGTCAAAAGTAGAAAAATACAGGAACGACTTTTGGAATATAATTTGAGTGTGATACATTTAACCTTCGATACGGAACGCATCTGCCCATTCCTTAACTTGATGGCAAAGCCTGGTGTGTACAATTAGGTGGGTGTGGGTGGTCTCCAAGGCCACACTGCTCTCAGAACCATGTTGCTTTTGTTCATCAAATGATCAGTCATCATATTATACTGATCTGAAGGACATATATTAATAACCCTTAAATCATTTACTTCATTTGTACTTCAAGATGAATTTCTACACAGAGTAGATAAGTTTTTCTGAAGATCACTGTATCAGTTAAACATTTTGAAAGTGACTTGAAATGTTTTCCTAAATGTTTTCAGAAAACCAGTTTATTTTGTAGTTTTAGCCAAAAAGTGCCCTTTTTGTCACTGAATTCATCTAGCATTCATCATTTTTTTTCCATACAATGAATTGCTTGAAAGAAAAAAAAAAAGTAATGGACTGGCTTTCTGGTTGGATTTTGGGTAAAATGTGCTTAAGGCCAGAGCTCTTCCTCAGTATTTGATTTTTCCAACTTTTTTTTAAAAATACAGATAGGTGCTACATTTATATCTGCCTGTTTAAATTCTGCCATATTTCACTTCTAGCCTTCTAGTGTGGCAAATCATGTTTTCCTTTCAATTAAGCATTGGTAATGGAGTATCTGGTACTACTAGGAAGTAATTCTGTAACTGAGTTTTGTACTCACCGCACATGGATCATTCCTCATCTGTAATGTGCCCCAAACGCAGCTTCATTTTCCAGATACCTTGATGCAGAATAAAGTGTTTCATTACTAGGTGCAGCTTGGTAGTATGTTTTATTTTTGGCTTTTCAAATTAATGTGAATGTCCTGAATTTGGTCAAAGTATAAACTTAGATTTTTAGTAATACTATGTCAGTCTCAAGGTAGGCACCAGTATCTACTAGTGTCTTTACTGTGAACCTTGATAATACTGTTGCATATGAACTGAGAACTAAAGGTTTTAAGTCACAGGACCAGTGGGGTGGTTGTGTGTTCTGCTTTATTTTTTTAATTTTTGGTTATTCCATTCTACAGAATGAGATTTAAACTCTGAGCACACAGCTTAAGTGAAACACAGGGGCCAATGCAACTTGCAGGAAATCCTGCTGGGATCTCAGGAATAAAGACAATATATTTTAGTTTGAACATACTGATTTGTGGTGTGAGTATTAGCTCACTTACCTACAATTTCCATGTATCAGTTAGGATTAGTGCCCACAGATAAGACTTGTTTTGACAACAACCAACTAGGTGGGGTTTAGGAGTTGTAAGAAGTGACTCAATCCGAATATGAAATGACTTAAGCAGTTCATATCATTTTATTCACATTTGAACTCCACAGGAGTCAGAGATAAAGTGTCATCTTCTATTCCAAGAATGAAGTCTTCAGGTAAGGTCTCAGGTGGTATCTGAGCTAACTGATCATCATAAGAACGTAGGGTCCATAATTTCTCCAATTCGTAGGTTTCTCTGGTTTCTGGAAGCATCAAATGAATCACCATGCTGCCTATCAAGGACAGAGAAAAATTACAATGACAAAGCAGTTCATTTGCTTTTATCCTTGTGATCTCACATACCTCTGTGACAATTTAGAGCAGTGGTTCTCAAAGTGTGAACCCCAGATTAGCATTACCTGAGAGCTCATTAGAAATGCAAATTGTGGACTCCATCCAGCAAAAATACCGCAGAATTGATACTGTGCTTTTGTCACTACGTAACATTACTCGTGATGGTAACTTTATCTACAGTGACTAAAGGGGAGCTGTCAGGTTTTGCTTGGGAGGCAGTCCTCCAAGCGTTTCGCATTTCTGCACAGCCTGTGAGCAAAGCACTGACAGGCTCTTGTTCTGGACTGTATTTTTAAGGAGGTTGGTGAATATTCTCAGAAATACTGTCTCCCTCCAGAGCAAAGGGCAAGTTTGCTTACAGCAGTGGTTCTCAATCAATCAGGGACACTTGATTTTCACAGTTGGGGGATGAAGAGGAGGAGGGATGCGGCTAAGCATCCAACAAGGCACAGAACATCCCTCCCCACCCGCATTGCCTGGCAGAAAATAGTGACAAGGCTGAGAAACCCTGACTTACAGCCTTGGCAGAAAAAGGGTTTTCCACCAGAGAAGATGCAGGCCTGCTTCTTGCCCATTATAAAAGATGTGGATACTCTAATCTCAGGGCTCTTCTCTTAGAACTTTGTGTGCAGGTGTCATCTGGTCCTATGTTGCTCAGAGAACCTGGTGCAAAAATGCTGCCTGATGCTGGCTACTGCTATTGCTGAGTAACAAACTGTGCTTCATCAAACCCTGATTGCACCAACTTGTTAGCTTAGGAGAAAGACAAAATCTTAGACTCTTCACGTTCTTCACAGTTACTGTTTTTCCTCTTTATAATAAGTATCATGTGGGAAAATACTTTGAAACTATGTATGTATTAATACACAGATTTGTCTTCTCAAAATTCCAGTCCTCTGCTCTTGTCCTTCCCTGTTCCTAATTAAGGCCAAGGTTATGTGTACCCCAAGGCACCTTCCACCACCATTAGGGGATCTCTCCCCTGTTATTCAACCTGTTCTCCACCAGCTTTCTGACCTATATATCTACTTATATACATACCTGGTAAGATAAGGATTTCACATGTGAATAAGACCAATTGGGTCATAATTAAAGAAAACTTGTTAAACATATTTCAAAAATTTTACGTGGAAAAACTCAGATCTCAATCCTTTTACAACAGAAAATGGTTCAAGATTAAGGTACTATCAAATATTTATCTGTACAATGTGCCAAAATAACTTACCAAAGTCCACACAGAGCCAGTCATCAGTGTCCTTCCCTTCGATCTTAACATGAGGCTCACTTTTACATTTCAGGTATTTGTACTGAAAAAAGCCAGGTCATATATTAAAAGGGAAGAGGATGGGGGAAATCTCTGTTCTTATTGAGGATCTGGGGGTATTTTTCTTGGCCTTCATTTGGGAACTGGCCTTTGCATTCCTCACAGCTACACCATACCCCTTAATAACACATGGACACTATTTCCCCCTTAAATCCTAGCTACCTACTACACCTCCCTCCTGAATACTCCTGCCCAAACCCTTCTGACAGGGCCACCTTACTCATTCACAACGGTGCCTACAAGGCAGACAGGCCTAATAAGCTCACTCAGTATCCAGTTCTCACCTATGTGATCCCTTCTGTCCATCCCAGCTTCCCTTCACTCTCAGGCAAGGCAGATGCTGCCTTCTTGTTTTAAGGCTCAGTTCTAATGATTCCATCTCATCTACCTTCATGACAATGTTAATGGGATTTTATCATCCCATAATCTCTATTCCCAGCAGATTCCATGAGTGGTCTAAAACGAAAGACAGACTAATGTTGGAAAAAAATACTTTATTACAAGTCAAGGACATTACATAATGATAAAAAGGTCAACCAACTAAGATGATATAACAATTGTAAACATGCACCAAAAATCGGAGCTCCTAAATATATGAAACAAACATTGACAAAATTGAAGGGAGAAGTAGATGGCAATCCACTAATATAGGAGACTCAATACCCCATGTTCATTAGAGGATAAAACAACCAGACAGAACATCAGTAAGGAAACAGAGAACCTGAACAACACTACAGACCAATTGGACCTAATGGACATTAACAGAACATTCTACCCAACAACAGCAGAATACACATTTTTCTCAAGTGCACATGGAACGTTCTCCAGGATATGCAGGCCACAAAACAAGTCTTAATAAATTTAAAGATTGAGCTCAGAGCATATCTTCTCTTCACAATGAAATGAACTAGAAGTCAACAGAAGGAAAATTAGAAAATCCACAAATATGTGGAAATCAATTGTTTTATTACCTTAAACAATTGGTCAAAAGAAACCACAAAGGAAATTAGAAAAAATCTTGACAAAAATGAACCTACAGAATGCAGTGAGAGCATCACTAAGTAGAAAATTTACAGCTATATATACTTCCATGAAAAAAATCCCCAAATCAACAACATGAATTTATACCTTAAAAAACTAAGAAATGCATTATCAAAAAATCTACAAATAATAAATGCTGGAGAGGGTGTGGAGAAAAGGGAACCCTCCTACACTGTTGGTGGGAATATAAATTGGAACAATCATTACTGAGAACAGTATGGAGGTCCCTTAAAAAACTAAATATAGAATTACCTTATAATCTAGCAATCCCACTCCTGGGTATATATCCAGAGAAAACTATAATTCAAAAAGACACATGCATCCCAATGTTCACTGCAGCACTATTTACAATAGCCAGGACATGGAAGCAACTTAAATGTTGATTGACAGAGGAGTGGATAAAGAAGATGTGCTACATATATACATAATGGAATATTACTCAGCCATAAAAAAAAGAATGAAATAATGCCATTTGCAGCAACGTGGATGGACCTAGAGATTATCATACTGAGTGAAGTCAGACAGAGACAAATACATGTATCACATGTGGAATCTAAAAAAAGTGATACAAGTGAACTTATTTACAAAACAGAAATAGAGTCACAGATGTAGAAAACAAACATTGTTTCCAGGGTGGGGGTGTGTGTGTGTGTGATAAACTAGGAGATCAGGACTGCCATATACACACCACTATATATAAAATTGGTAACTAATAAGGACCTATTGTATAGCACAGGTAACTACACAATACTCTGTAATGACTTTCATGGAAAGAGTGGATACATGTATATGTATAACTGATTCACTTTGCTGCACACCTGAAACTAAGAACACTGTAAATCAACTATACTCCAATTAAAAAAAAAAACTAGGAAATGAAGAATAGATTAAACTTAAAGCTGGCAGAAGGAAGAAATCAATGATCAAAGGAAAAACAAAATAGACAAATCAATGAAACCAAGATTTTGTTTTTCAAAAAAATCAACAAAATTGACAAAATAAGACAAAAAACAAAACCAAAAAACCAAATAACTAAAATCAGAAACAAGGAGATGAGAGAACTAACAAACCAGAAAACCCAGAATAAATGGATAAGTTCCTCGAAACAGACAACCTACCAAGATTGAGTCATGAAAAAAGTATGAATAGGCCTATTCTGTAATAGCATCAGGATTGAGTCATTAACCAAAAACCTCCCAATACAATTATACCTCAAAAGAAAGGGTGGAGGGATGTGTGGGGAAAAGAACACAGAGAGGAAGGAAAGAAAAAACCTCCCAGCAAAGAAAAGCCCTGGACCACACAGCTTCACTGGTGAGTTCTACCAAATACTTAAATATAAGCTGACACAATATTTTCTAAAACTCTTAACAAAAAACTAAAGAGGAGGGAATACTTCCTAAATTATTTTATGGGAGTAGCATTAACCTGATACCAAGGCCAGAAAAAGACACTTAAGAAAAAACTACAGGGGCTTCCCCGGTAGTGCAGTGGTTAAGAATCCGCCTGCCAATGCAGGGGACGTGGGTTCAACCCCTGGGCCAGGAAGATCCCACATGCTGCAGAGCAAGTAAGCCTGTGCACCACTACTGAGCCTGTGCTCTAGAGCCTGTGAGCCACAACTATTGAGCCTGTGCCACAGCTACTGAAGCCCATGCGCCTAGAGCCCATGCTGTGCAGCAAGAGAAGCCACCACAATGAGAAGCCCACACACCACAATGAAGAGTAGCCCCACTCTCCGCAACTGGAAAAAGTCCGTGCGCAGCAACAAAGACCCAATGCAGCCAATAAATAAATGATTTTAAAAAAAGAGAAAAAAAACTACAGACTAATATCCTTGATGAATATTGATGGAAAAATCCTGAATGAAATACTAGCAAACCAAATTCAACACCACATTAAAAGAATTATATACAAGACCACATGGGATTTATTCCTGGAATGTAAGGATGGTTCCACATGAAAATCAATCAATGTAATAAACCACATTCACAAAATGAAGGACAAAACCCATAGGATCATTTTAAATCTGTGCAGAAGCATTTGACAAGATTCACTACCCTTTCATGATAAAAATTCACTAAAGATTAAAAAAAAAAAAAAAAAAACAAGAAACAAAAAATCTACCTCAAGATAATAAAGGCCCTATACAAAAAGCTCACAGCTATTAGCTATCATCATACTCAATGGTAAAAAATCTGAAAGTTTTTCGTCTCAGATCAGGAAGAAGACAAGAATGCCCACTTTGCCACCTTCTATTCAACATAGTATTGGAAGTTCTAGCCATGGCAATTAGAGCAAGGGAAAAGAAAAGAAAAAAGTAACCAAATTGGAAAGGAAGAAATAAAATTATCTCAGTCTGCAGATGACATGATCTTATACATAGAAAACTAAAGATTGCACCCAAAAAACCTGTTAGAAGAAATAAATTTAGCAAAGTTGTAGGATATTAGATCAACACCCCCAAATCAGCTTTGTTTCTGTACACTTAATAAGCAACCTGAAAAAGAAATTAAGAAAGCAATTCCATTTATAACACAATCAAAAAGGATAAAATATTTAGTAATAAACAGAACTGGACTTCCCTGGTGGTGCAGTGGTTAAGAATTTGCCTACCAATGCAGAGGACATGGGTTCGATCCCTGGGCTAGAAAGATCCCACATGCTACAGAGCAACTAAGCCCATGCACCACAACTATTGAGCCTGTGCTCTAGAGCCCGTGTGCCACAACTACTGAAGCCTGCACACCTAGAGCCCATGCTCTGCAACAAGAGAAGCCACCGCATTGAAAAGCCCACACACTGCAACAAAGAGTAGCTCCCACTTGCCACGACTAGAGAAAGCCTAGGCACAGCAACAAAGACCCAAGGCAGACAAAAAAAAATAAAAAAAAAAAAATTTTCTAAAATGGGTGAATTTTATAATTAAATAATAAAAAAAAAAACAAACAGAACCAGGGGATCAAGACTTGTATACTGAAAACTACAGAACCTTGCAAAGATGACACCAATAGACACTCTGTATCCATGAATTGGAATACAATATTGTTAAGACTTTCTCTACAGATTCAATATAATCAATCCCTATCAAAATCCCAATGACTTTTTTTTGTAGAAATAGAAAAATCCATCCTAAAGTTTATACATAATCTAAAGGGACCCCAAATAGCCAAAAACAATCTTGAAAAAGAAGAGCACAGTTGAAGATCTCAAGCTTCCTGATTTAAACACTTACTACAAAGCTACAGTAATCAAAACAGTGATCAAGACAGACTTATAGACCAATGAAATAAAGAGCCCATATGGTCAAATGATTTTTCAACAAGGGTGCCTAGTCCATTCAATAGGGAAAGACAGTCCTTCAAAACAAATGGTGCTAGGAAAACTAGATATCTACATGCAAGAGAAAGAAGTTGCAGTCTTAACTTACACCATCTACAAAAACTAACTCAAAGACCTAAACATGGGGGTTTCCCTGGTGGTGCAGTGGTTAAGAATCCGCCTGCCAATGCAGGGGACACGGGTTTGAGCCCTGGTCTGGGAAGATCCCACATGCTGCTGAGCAACTAAGCTGGTGTGCCACAACTATAGAGCCTGCACTCTAGAGCCTGAGAGCCACAACTATTGAGCCCACGTGCCACAACTACTTAAGCCCATGCATCTAGAGCCCATCCTCCACAACAAAAGAAGCCACTGCACTGAGAAGCCTACGCACTGCAACAAAGAGTAGCCCCTACTCTCTGCAACCAGAGAAAGCCCGCGTGCAGCAACAAAGACCTAATGCAGCCAATAAATAAATAATAAATATATTAAAAAACAAACACCCAGACCTAAACATGAAAGCTAAAACTGTAAAACTCCTCGAAAAAACACAGTGGAGGGATGTCCCTGGCGATCCAGCGGTTAAGACTCTGTGCTTCCACCGTAGGGAGTGCAAGTTCCATCCCTGGTCAGGGAACTAAGATACTGCATGCCGCATGGTGCAGCCAAAAAAGAAAAACACAGTGGAAAAGCTTCATGACATTGGATTTGGCAGTGCTGGCAATGATTTCTTGGATATGAGACCAAAGGCAACAACAGAAAAATTAAAAACTTTTGTGCATCGAAGGACACTATCCAGAAAATAAGAAAGCAACCTACAGAATGGGAGAAAATAACTGCAAATCACATATATGACCTGGGATTTATATCCAGAATATGCAGAGAACTCCTACAACTTCACAATAAAAAAAAAAAAACCCGATTAAAACAGGGCGAAGGGGGACATCTCTGGTGATGCAGTGGGTAAGACTCTGCACTCCCAATGCAGGGGACCTGCGTTCGATCCCTTGTTGGGGAACCAGATTTCGCATGCATGCATGCCACAACGAAAAAGATCCCGAGTTCAGTCCCAGTGCAGCCAAAACAAAACAAAACAAAACATGGGCAAAGGACTGGAATAGGCATTTCTACGTAGATACACAAATGGCTAATAACCACGTGAAAAGATTCTCAACCTCACTAATTATTAGGAAAATGCAAATCAAAACCACAATGAGTACCACTTCATGCCCATTAGGATGGCTACTATCAACAAACCAGAAAATAACAAGTGGTGAGGATGTGGAGAAATTGGAACACTTGAGCATTGCTGGTGGGAATGTAAAGTGGTACAGCTGCTATGTAAAAGACAATGATGGTTCCTCAAAAAATTAAACACAGAATTACCATGATCTGGCAATTCCACTTTTGAAATTAAAAGCAGGGATGTGAACAGCTGTATCTCCACTCATGCTTACAGCAGCATTATTCACAACAGCCAAAATGTGGAAGCAACCCAAATGCCCACCAATGGGTGAATAAGATAAACTGTGGTGTATACATACATTAAAATAAATGTTCAGGGACTTCCTAGGTTTAAGAATCTGCCTGCCAATGCAGGGGACACGTGTTCAATCCCTGCTCCAGGAAGATCCCACATGCCGCAGAGCAACTAAGCCTCTGCACCTAGAGCCTGTGCTCGACAATGAGAGAAGCCAGGGCAATGAGAAGCCCGCGCACCACAACGAAGAGTAGCCCCTGCTCTCCGCAACTAGAGAAAGCCCGTGTGCAGCAACAAAGACCCAGTGCAGCCAATAAATAAATAAATAAATAAAATAAAAAACCTAAAAAATAAAATAAATGTTCAGCCTTAAAAAGGACATTCTGACACACGCTACAACACCTTGGAAAATATTATGCTAAGTGAAACAAGCCAGACACAAAAGAACAAATAAGAGTATGATTCCACTCAGGGAGGTACTTATTACTGTAGTCAAATTCATAGAGACAGAAAGCAGAACGGTGGACGCAAGGGGCTCGGGGAAGGAAGAATGGGAACTTATTTTTTAATGTGTACAAAGTTTTTTGCAAGAGATGAAAGATGAAAAACGTTCTGGAGGTGCACAGTGGTAATGGTTGCATAGCTATGTGAATGTAACTAATGCCACTTAACTGTACACCTAAAAATGGCTAAAATGTTTAGTTTTATGTTATGTATATTTTAAAATAATAAGAACAACAAAACTTTCCCAACCTTGCATTTTTCTCCCCCCTAATCTAAAATTTTTGTAAAAGTAATTTCTAGTCCCCTCCCTTGCTCTTCCACAGAAACATTCTCTGAAAAATCTCTCATTCTTTTTATATCTCCAAGTCCAATGGTCACTTCTAAGTCTTACTTACTCTGCCCTATTATTACATCTGACAGAGACCCTAGGATCCTCTTTTAATTTCTCCAGGTCCTCCTAGTTCTCTCTGTCTCTCCAACTACCCACATTTAAAAAAAAATCTTCCTTTGTTCTGCCATGTTGCACCAGGGTTTTGTTCTCAGTCCCCTTATTTTACCACCCTTCTCTAGGCAATCCCAGCTATTCTTTTGGTCTTAACTGTCCCTTCTATGACCAGTTTTCAGCAGGGTGAGAGAAGTATGTTCCCCTCTAGAGTGGTATCAGCATCAGCTTCCAAGTACATTTTCTTCCTCATCCTGATTCCTATTCAGTCCACTTGGAAAATGAACTGACTTCTGTTTCTTCAACTAGACCTGTGAATTTGAAGGGCAAGAACTAAATCTTTTTCATTTTTGTCTCCTCAATACCCAGCACGGTGCCTGGGAACACTGCACGTGCTCAAACATTTGAACTAAACTCTGGGCCAGCACTATCCAATAAAACTTTCTGCAACTATGGAAATGTTTCATATTTGTGCCATCCAGCACAGTAGCCATCAGCCACATGTGCCCACCAAGCACCTGAAACATGACTAGCACAACTGAAGAACTGGATTTTTAGTTTTAATTTATAATTATGTAGCCACATGGGGCTAGTGGGTGCCACACTGGACGGTTTTACTCTAGAAATCCCTCTGGGTTATAATGTCTTCTAGCCTGCTTCAGGTTATTTTCTTCAGTATTTTTTTTTCTTGTCACAAGAGACAAGAATGTGAAACATCCTGACGCACTATGGCTAGATACTGGTTCCCATAACTCTTTCACTATCAAAGAACATAAAACACTCACGCAAAGGGTTTTGTTTTTAAGTGTTGCACTTCAGCCTGATGCATTTACACTATTCCATTAAGTTAAAGCTTCCAAAGAAAAAGAAAGCATCCTACCATTTTCACAATGTAGTAGGCCATGGCATGTAAGTGTCGAGTGGAAGTTCCACTACCAATCACAAAGTAGTCTGTATATTTCATTTCTGGAGGAACTTTGATGACACAAATGTCTCTTGCATTTTCTTGCCTCAGGAGTGAAACCAGCATATCGATGTCAAACTTGGGACCAGTATGATCTGAAATGCAAAGATTTGCTTGTGTCAGGTGGCCAGGTAAAGACAGACATGATATGCACCCAGAGATGCAGGCAGCTGACAGCGAAACTGCTCCTCCGTGAGGGAGTTTAGGTCTGAGATGTTTTGAAAAACAACAGGGCCCAGGTCTCCTGGAAACTGAACCTGGGCACTGGTTTCATACAGCACTGCTCAACTTTTATGGGAAGGGTGCGCAAGTCACAGAGAGCCACCACATCCTTTCCTATGAGCACATACAAGTAGAACCAAGCATCAGTCAGCAACCATGGCTTTCTGTTCTAGTGCTTGAGTAAATGAGTAACAGCTCAAGCAGAGAACTGCTATACAAAGAGAGGAAAACAGGAGCACAGTTTGGGGAGGTGGTAATACTTTGGGGCGTATTAAACTGAATTCCAGCCATAAAGGGTCACAGAATTAGATCTGTGAACTGGAAGGGCTCTTAGGTAGTATCTGGTCCACAGCCTTCGTTTGAGAGAAACTCAGACTTGTGGCCCCAAATCTACCCATCTAAAATTTTAACAGCAATTCTCATTTTGAACTCTCAAGTTTTTTTTACAATGCCATTTGGGTTATATCACAACTGTTATTTGTGAAAACCTTTTTTTTTCCCCCTCTACAGATCTCCTAAATTCTAAAGCTGACTCCCAAGGCCTTAGTAGCTAACCTCTTCCTCTCATACTTTATCCTTTCACAGGTGTGGCCTGTTTACCACCTCCCAAGTTTCTAAAAACTTACAATAATTAGGGGCCCTTGAATTGGCCCCATCTCCTATGAGCGCTTCTTACGCACCCAGCCCTTGGCCCCCATCCCCTGGCTCTTCCTCGGAATCCTCACTCCCCAACGCTCTAGACAGGTCTATTTCTCGGAACCCCAGGAAGAGTGTGTAGGGGGATGAGGACGGTGAGGTTGTGACGCCAAGAATCCGGCGTGGCCCTTCGGACCGACGCCTGGGGTTTGGGAGTCTTCAGTTCACCTCTTGGTCTCACTGCGAAATGCAAAGTTGCCGCCGCCCACCTTTGCAGTCCCTTCCAGTTGTGCTCTGTAGGAGTTTTGTGACCCCAAGAAAAATGCATAAAGAGGGGAACTCGGCCTCCTCAGCTGGGACCCGGCTCCCTCCTCCTCGCCCGTACCTGCGGCGCCGGACTCCGCGCGCCCCTCGCCGGCTGTCCCCTCCGCCCCCTCCTGCAGGCCCGGGCCGCCGTGCAGGCCGCGCGCTCGCTCGGGGGCCGGGCAGACCCCGCCGGGCGCTGGTCCCGCCGGAAGCCGCCCCAGGGCCAGCGGCAGCCGACGCCGGGGCCCCGAGGCCGCCGCGGGCCACGCTCCGGGGAAAAAGGCCCTGCGCCACAGCAGCGGCCCGAGCCTCAGCGCCACGCAGCCGCCCGGCCCCATCGCCGTCGCCCCGCGTCGACTCACGGGACTCGAACGCGCCTGCGGCTTCCGATAGGCTAGGTCCAGGCGGCAGGGCTTGGAAAATTGACGTCAGGCGTGTGGGCGTGGCCAGGGCCCGGAGGTGGGGCCGTGGTGGGGTAAGAAACCCAGGCGGGAGGAGGATGGTAACCCGACCGTGACCCGGAAGAATTTACGGATTAGCGATTAGGTTTTACAGCAGTCTGAGGACTCCTATTTCATTATTCATCTGGTGCTGCCCTGCGCTGTAGTGGCACGTTGTGTCATCCTTGAATTATTATCTTCCCTTGATGTCTCCATTCACTGGAATGTAGACGGCGTTGAAGGCAGAAATTTTTGTTTTTAACTCTTCTCTCCCCAGCACCTAAAGCGGAAAGTACGGAAGTTGCTTCTGTTGATTAGATTGGAATCAGGACAGAGCCCATTACGGAAGAAGTTATCAAGATTCCCTTGCAAATTTGAAATCCCATGAGGAAAATGTGTTGTCTTGGGCTGGGGTTGGGTGGGAGGCAGAGGTGTAAAGGACCATTTGGAAAACGTTTTTAGTAGGTCAGCCCTTCAGGTACACTCCCCGAATGGAGTTATTTCAGGCCAGTCGACTGCACTGTGGGGCTCGCCTCGGTGAGAATAAGGAATGCTGAGTTGCAGCTGCAGTATTGAATCGTGAGAGCTGAAAGAGACCCAGACAGGAAAAGTGACTTGCCTGTGGCCGAGCTGGAACCAGAAGCTGTTTCTGAACTCCAGCCTGGTAACTTCTGAAAGGAAGAGGCTAGTAGTAGGGGGCAAATATCTCACATGCCTGGAACAGTGCCAAGCACATAGTAGGTACTCCAAGTGCTTGATATGTTACTTAATTTCTTTGAAAGAAATAACACCAAGCATTAATTTTTTAAATTAAAAACTACAAAAACTAAGCACGTGTGTGTACCACCCCAAATATTCACAATTGCTTCAAGTTTTTTCTTTTGAAAATAAGAATAAAGAGGGGACTTCCTAGGTGGTGCAGTGGCTAAGACTCCACCTGCCAATGCAGGGAACATGGGTTCGAGCCCTGTTCCAAGAAGATCCCACATGCTGCAGAGCAGCTAAGCCTGTGCGCCACAACTATTGAGCCTGCTCTCTAGAGCCCGTAAGCCACAACTATTGAGCCTGTGTGCCGCAACTACTAAAGCCCACATGCCTAGAGCCCATGCTCTGCAACAAGTGAAGCTACCTCAATGAGTCCACACACCACAATGAAGAGTAGCCCCTGCTTGCTGCAACTAGAGAAAGCCCGTGTGCAGCAACAAAGACCCAACGCAGCAAAAAAATTAATTAAAAAATAATGTTTAAATCCAAATATTTAAAAAATTTTTTTAAAAAATGAATAAAGTGTTTCAGATACAGTTAAGTATCATCCTCATCACTTCCATTTCCCATAGGCATGGATTTGGTGCTTCTCCCAGCACTTGCCATCAGTTCTGTGTTTCCACTGTTTTTTCTGAACATCCCAAACCTGCTTTCCCATCTGCATTTGCCATCTCATTTAATGGGTCATCATCCCCCACCCCCCAAATCTCCTAAATTCTGGACTGCATTCACTGCAGGATCTTCCTGCAACAACTATTCCATTGTCAAATCCTGCTTAAGCTACCTCTAAAATACTTTTTGAATCCAACTTCTCGTCTTCATTCCCACTGCTCCTTCCTTAGTCTGAGCCCTTGATAGCTTTTGGCGAGTTACTGGGACAGCCTCCTACCTAGCTCTTCCGTCTCCAGTCTGCTTCTATTCTTTCCATACTCCATGCTGCTAACTAAAGTTATTGTAGCGTCATCTGCTTTTTGCTCTATTCCAAACACACCATAACCTTTTCATGCTGAGCTTTGCACATACTATTTTTTCTATTAATTTATTGGCTGTGTTGGGTCTTCATTGCTGTACTTGGGCTTTCTCTAGTTGCGGCGAGCATAGGCTACTCTTCATTGTGGTGCGCAGGTTTCTCATTGCTGTGGCTTGTCTTGTGGTGGACCACGGGCTCTAGGCACGTGGGCTTCAGTAGTTGTGGCTCACAGGCTCTAGAGTGCAGCCTCAATAGTTGTGGCACACAGGCTTAGTTGCTACGCAGCACATGGGATCTTCCCGGACCAGGGTTCGAACCCATGTCCCCTGTGTTAGCAGGTGGATTCTTAACCACTGCACTACCAGGGAAGCCCTGCACATACTAGTACATTCTATTTTTTAGAGTGCCCTTCTTCCACCTTTGCTCATGACAAACTCAGAAATTCCTTCAGAAACCCCTTCAGAAACCCTTCATCCCTTTGTTCATAAATGTCTTTAAAATTTATCATGTTTGATTGGATGATAACCCATTGGAAAGACTTAGATTTATTTCCAGCTCTTGTTTACTAGCAGTGTAAGACCAAAGTTACTTAATGTCCCTGGGCCTTTTATTTATTACCTCCTCTTAGAGCCTTTGCCAGCTCCTACAGAACTGCTGATGTGACCCCATAACATTTTGGACTTTCAAATACAAATATATGATATTGATGACATTTACTCTAATCATCATCTCTCCTTCTGTCTGGAAGCTCCTGGGGGACAGGAACTATTCACCTTTCCCCTCCCCACCTTAGCCCAGCACCTGGCACTGGAATGTTTATTGGCTGAAACCTTGGTGAGAGTCCTTTGGGAGGTAGTGAATCACAAGTCTACTGAGAATGACCCATTGTATGCAAACTGCACATCAGTGTGAGAAGAAAGTACACCCTTCATTGTGAAGATGAGTACAAGACAGGCTGGTAGCCTTTAGGTCCCTACCAATTCCTCTGGGCTGTAGGAGAAGTGATAGCCTGGTTGCCCGCCAGTGGCCAGGAAACCAAGAGAACCACGTGGGTGTCCAAAGGCCCAGCTCTGGAATGAGCAATGGTTCTTAAATCTGAGGAAACCATGCTGCCTAAGGCAAGAGGTGTGAATGTGAGCCTACACTTTGGCCCAACAAACAGGCTCATAGCAGAAAAGGTGGAGGAGGTTCTTCCCACATAGAAGCCTCCTACTTGAGAGACCCCTGGCGGCGCTCTGAGATGCCCTCAAACCACAGCTCCATGCTTCCCGGGACACCAACAATTCATTGCATCGCAGACTTCAAAGTCCCCTCCAGGTTGGACTCCCTGTCCTTACAGCACAGAGGGCATGACTGACAAACCAACAGAAAAATATCTGAGCAGGCAGGCAATGCAGACTCCATGCTCCTCTGGGAGCTTGGGGTAAGGGGAGACAGACAGCGCCTGCTCCTAGGTTTATAAAACAATGAGTCCCTGTTGCTGAACTTCTCCCTAAAAGGATTTTCCCTCTACCAATTAGGAGATTTACAAAGAGGAGGACAAAATAATTTTAAAATAGAAATGCACAAACAGCATATCTAGAATTAATTAGATTTATAAAAGAAGTAATTTTAATCCTAGCCCTACCCTCTGCAAAGTCTCAAGGGCAGAAACAGTACAAAGAGAATGGAAATCTGAGAAAAAGGATGAAACTTAAACGAGGCAGGAATATTCACCAACAGCTGCAACTGCCCAGTTGTGGAATAAGCTGCCCTGTGAGGTTGGGAAGGATCGCTGAGCTGGAGAGAAGTGGTCCCCACCTATTTAGTTATGACGAACAACTAAAAATTGTCGCTCTTTAAATATTAGTCATTGAATACACGCATGACAAAAAGCTGCAATGAGCGAAACAATCCTTTTAAATAAAATTGTATTGAATTGCAGGACATCCTTTGCAACCAAAAGGTCCAGAAATTAGGAAACACAGATGCATAGTAAATTCACGCATGGGGTAAGCAAAGGCTGGACTTGATAAACTTCCTAGTCCCCAAACTATATGAATTCAGTCATTCATTTATTAAACAGTGATGTGCGAGTTGCAGTGTTACCTGCGCCAGGAAAACTTGCTCAGCCTTTCTCTAGTTCAGCCTGCGCTGTTCTTCCTCTCTGTTCTCTTTGAAGCAGGTCCCTTAGGTACCTCTGGTGTCACCTCCCAAACCAGCACCGCTGCCCTCTCCCCAGTCCCTGGGGCTAGCTGCAGAGGACTTTTCTGTGACTGCAGCTTCCTACCTTCCTACCTCCCCACGAAGCTCCAGAAAACAACTTCAGGAACCTCTTGGCTTTGCTGCTAACAGAACAAACAGGAGGTTCCTCAATTAACACACCAAGGATGTTATTAAGATCCACGCACTCAAAAGTCCTTGTAGTCACGGACGCTGGTTAATTTATAATTCCTGACTCCCTCAGGACGCCGCTTCAGCCCTCCATTCTCAGTGCCCCAAAGAGAGAGATTATCAAACCATCCTCCCCTTTTGATTCTGCCTTTAGAAAACAACCGAGGGCTGTAAAGAAACTCCAAGCCCAATAGCAGAAGGCTCTGTTCTCAAGCTGGGGCATTGCGCATTTCTGAGAACTTCTCTAATGGGTAACAGACGTTTCCCCTGAGTCTTTACCAGGTAGGAAGAAAGACCTGTAAAAACTGCTTTTGTTAATTAACTTTAAGGACTTGGTGCTGACGAGCCTGGTCTCTGAACTCACAGATAAGGAGAAACTGCTGTTTTGGAATCATGTCTTTGAGAATTGAAAGTCCCACTCGCGCATGAAGAACTGGAGGCACGTGGTCAGTTCACGCGGAGAAGCGGCTTTGATATCCCTCCTCCTCCAGGAGCAACTCTTCAGATAAAGGGGTTTCAGAGATATTTATCTCAGCTTCACATATCTAATGAGCAAGGCCCCTGAGTCTGCCTCTCAGCCCTGCTGCTATCCAGACTGTGAAGTTCCTCAAGGAACCTGAAACATTATTAATAACAGGACACCTTTCTCCTGAGATTACACAACCCCCCCCCCTTCTTTTTAACACAACCCTTTTGAGTGAGTGACCAACGACATCCCCAGCCCCGTGAACCTCCTTCTGTGGTATTAAATAATGACTCGGAGGCTCTGTGGCCCTCCTGACCCCCAAACCAAATCCGAGCTCCACTCCCTAACCCCACCCCTACAAGACCCTGAGCTGTTCTCCTTAAGCCCAAACCTGATTTCCGATGAGCCTCTGATTTCTTCTGTTCAGATGCGTTGACGATCCAGCAAAGATTCGGCTGCGCTTTTCCTTTCTTTGATCCCAGTTTTATGACTTTCCTCCCTTTCGTAATTACGCAGAGACCTGAGTAATTCGGAAGAGCACACGAGGGTAAGCCCTGACAGCTAACCTCCCAGGGCTGCTTCAGAGCAACCAGGCTCAGCATCCTCACCCGCAGAGCCTTCCTCTGCCTGGACCCCAGCCTCGGGTGCTTTCAGCCTGGCTCAGAGTCCCCGCGGCAGAAGGGTGCCGGGAGGAGCTGAGAGGACACTTCACAGAGTGGCCAGGTTGAACCCTGGGAATCTCACCTTGACAACAGCGCAGCCTTGGGCCACACCTAAGGACAGCAAGTGACAATACACATTCATTCCCACTGTGGCCGCAGATCAATCCTCCTATCACTTCTGTGGCTTCACAAATTCAGGCCACAAAAAATTCTGAGAAGTGTAACCAATGAGTTTAGGAGCGATCCAGGTGGTCCATTCAGGCTTCTTAAAACACAGAGGGGTGGGGCTTCCCTGGTGGCACAGTGGTTAAGAATCTTCCTGCCAATGCAGGGGACAGGGGTTGGACCCCTGTTCCAGGAAGATCCCACATGCCTCAGAGCAACTGAGCCCTGCCACCAAAACTGCTAAGTCTGTGCTCTAGAGCCCCTGAGCCACAACTACTGAGCCCACGTGCCACAACTACTGAAGCCCATGAGCCTAGAGCCTGTGCTTTGCAACAAGAGTAGCCCCTGCTCTTTGCAACTAGAGAAAGCCTACGCGCAGCAACAAAGACCCAATGCAGCCAATAAATTTAAAAATATAAATAAAAATTTAAAAAAAATACAGAGGGGCTTTCTTAGCTCCCTAGGAGTCCTAGGAGTCCAGTCATTGTGTGAGTGGCTTCTGGGGATCCTGCATTCCCTTTTGGCTGTCTTGGTCCTTATTTGCTGCTGATGCAGCTGCTACTGTCAAGATCAAGGTGACAACATCAAGTGCATAGCCTTTTAGGGACCAATAACATTTTTAGCATTTGCATGGCTCTATGATATTCATTTATCCTAAACATACTTTCCAGTACCTGCTATATGCCAGGCACTGTTCCAGGTGCTGCAGACAGGATCCTTGGCCTCGGGGGGTTTCCTTCCTGGTTGAGGAGACAAATAAACAACAACAATAACAACAAAAGCCAGGCAATTACCCTCTCGTGTGATAAGGGCTATGATGGGTTAAATACAGGCTGCCGTGGCAGCAGTTAGTAGAATTACTAACCCAGACTGGGTAGGTGAGGTCAGGGAAAGCTTCCTGTCTTGAAAGCAAAGAAACAAGCAAAAACCTAAGGTTGAATAATTGTTGAAGCTAGATTATATCTTTATAGTGGTTTCTTTCTCCTTCTGTATGCATTTGAAACTTTCTACTTTAAAAAGTAACAGCAAAACAACAGTAACAGAAACTCTGCTCACTGTTTAAGTACTGTGGTTCTCATTTCTAGAGCTTTTAGAAACAAGTCCATTTAGCCAATGTTGATTGTCTCTTATTCCCTCCACATACTTTCAATTTCCTCTTCTATAGCATGCAATGTATGACATACTAAATGTATGTTTTGTATCTGATCATTGTAATATCTTCAGCGGTTGCCAGCCTGGCTCTTTTATCATTTCTGCTGACTCCTTCATGAAGGATTGTTGGCAGAGGTGTTTTGTTTTTTAATCATGATCCCATATTTCTTGAGATTTTATCTGTGGAAATTCTCTAAAGCTTAGAGTTCCTGAAGAGAACGTTTGTTAGTACTTCTGCCAGGTATGTGGAGCCATTACTCACCGAGGGCCACTTTAAATGAAATGTTTAACTATGAGTTTTTTCAGTGTGAATACTAATTCTAAAACCACGTGAGCACAGGCTTGTGGTTAGGAACCCTCAGAGGGAACTGTTCATTTCATTCCTCCCTTCCACCCCCACCACCCGAGTCCCGAGCCAGCTCAGCCAAACATCTCCCTCTCTACCTCAATGGGGTAGATTTTTCTCTATTTCTTTTAGTTTAATTTAATTTAATTTAATTTTATTTTATTTATTTATTTAGTTTTTAGTTTTGGCTGCATTGGGTCTTAGTTGCTGTGAGTGAGCTTTCTCTAGTTGCAGTGATCAGGGGCTACTCTTCGTTGTGGTGCATGGGCTTCTCATTGTGGTGGCTTATCTTGTGGAGCACAGGCTCTAGGCCCCTGGGCTTCAGTATTTGCAGCATGTGGGCTTAGTAGTCGTGGCTCGCAGGCTCAGTAGTTGTGGCACATGGGCTTAGTAGTTCTGAGGCATGTGGGATCTTCCTGGACCAGGACTTGAACCTGTGTGTTCTGCATTGGCAGGTGGGTTCTTAACCACTGCACCACCAAGGAAGCTTGATTTTTCTCTATTTCACCCATCGAGGATATCATTCCAGAATTCTGGCTTTATGCAACAACGGGGGTAGGGGAATGTCCTCCCATCCTGCCCAGTCTTCATTTGTTTACCTTTAACCCAAAGAGCAAGCCTTTAAACTGAGGCTCTAACTCCCTAGGGTGTGTGTGTACCCCCAGAAAGAACTCTGGCTGCATTGTTTGAGTTCTCCTGTTTTCTATAGATCTGTGTGTTTTGAGATAGGTTCTGGTCATGAAAGCATCTCAGTTTTCTGCCAGCTTGATCATACATTAAAAACATGTTTTTATACCTTACTCAATATTTTCAGTTGAGTTGTAATGGGAGGAATTTCTTTGAGCATCTGGTCCATCTTATTGCTGGGAACAGAATCGACAACTGAGATTTTATCTGAGTCCCCCAAAGAGTCATTTTCAGCTAACACTAAAGATCACCTGTTACATGGGGAATATCTGGTAACCCCTCTTGATTTAGCCTGGCTCGATTTCAGCCCAGTGTACTGAGGAGAAGCCTTCTGAAGAAGGAAGTTGGGCTCTGCACCCTCAAATATTCCCAATTGTTCCCTTTGTTGTAGGACCAGTCAGAGGTCTTGGAATCATTTGAAGAGCCATAGTGCACTGAGTTGCTGCTATTGTTCTAACTCTATAAATCATGGGGTATTTTTGCAGAAAGAAAGACTTTCAAATTGCCAAATGTTAATTCCCATTTCCAAGGATAAAGTTGCCTTAATTGCTTGTAAATAGCAAGAACTTAGGAAGGAGTACAGATGCTTTTATGGCTCTAGGCTTCATTCACTATTCTTCTTTCCAATACTTTCCCAACACTTAGAAAAAAAACCTATTTTTTTGGAAAATCAAGTGTATATGGTGTCTGAAGTTTAAAAACAAAAAGGTATATCTAGTTTACATGCATAGTAAACCAGGGATGAGGCAGATGAACTTGACAATGAGGAAATTAGACCATTTTCTACACTTAGAGGGTCATCCAAAGTCTGAAACCAAAACCAATGTATAATAGTCAGGGTATACTTTTTAGCTCTCTTTCTTTAACCCTAAGGAGATGCCAGGCAAACAGGATGATTCTTAAATAATCAAGAAGCATCTTACATAATCTACCTCATGTCAGGATGCAGCAATTTTGTTTAAAAAAATGGGAGGGTTTACTTTGCCCTCTGTTTTCTACAAAATATGCTTCCTATGATTTCTTAAGGAGGCTGGTGCTGCGGGGGGCCTCCTGACTTAAGCCACAGTGGGGATCTTTGCTTTCTCCTTTTTGCTCCCATTTACCCACTTTAAGATTCTAAAATAACATGGTTATGATCAGATTAAGTCCCAAACACTTCTCTCAGGGGGACACATTGCAAAACTGTTAGAGCAGCAATAGCCGTGATGAGACAGCCTCATGTTGGACACGTCAGAGTGGCCTGGACTGACTGTGAAACAATAAATTCAAGGCAAGCCTAAATCGAAAGGGTCCCAGTAGAGGAGCGTTCTAAACCTGTGTTCTCTTTCACAGAGCGCACTCTGCCTCCACTTTTCCTTCTCCGTGAAATGTCCAGGCTCTAGGCTGCACAGGCAATGACCACGGGAAAAACAGCAACACGTGCTCTCAGCTGCCTGAAACGCCCATGCTCTTCACGCTGAAAAGCCACACAAAAGTTCTTCCCTTGCTCAAAGACAAAACGACTTGAACTCTGCTTTTCTTTTGTTTTCACACTGGGTCTGCTCTCCTCTGCCAGATGACAACATCAAAAGTGGTTCCTCTGGGGAAAACAAAGGCACAACACTCTTTGACATAAATTGAAGCAATATCTTTTTGGACTAGTCTCCTAGAGTAATGAAAAAAAAATGAGACCTAATTAAACGTAAAAGCTTATGTTCAGCAAAGGAAACCATAAACAAAATGAAAAGAGAACCTAGAGAATGGGAGAAAGTATTTGCAAACAGTGTGACCAGGAAGGGATTCATCTCCCAAATATACAAACAGCTCAATACAGCTCAATATCAAAAAACCAAACAACCTAATCAAAACATGGGTGGAAGATCTAAACAGACATTTCTCTACAGAAGATATACAGATGACCAAAAAGCACATGAAAAAATGCTAATTATTGCTAATTATTAGAGAAATGAAAATCAAAACTACTATGAGGTATCACCTCACACCAGTCAGAATGGACAACATCAAAAAGTCTACAAATAATAAATGTTGGAGAGGGTATGGAGAAAAGGGAACCCTCCCACACTGTTGGTGGGAATGTAAATTGGTACAACCACTATGGAGGTTCCTGAAAAAACTAGACAGCTACCTTATGATCCAGCAATCCCACTCCTGGGCATATATCCAGAGAGAAACATGGTCTGAAAGGATACATGCACCCCAATGTTCACTGCAGCACTGTTTACAATAGCCAAGACACGGAAGCAACCTAACTGTCCATCGACAGAGGAATGGATAAAGAAGATGTGGTGCATATATACAATGGAATATTACTCAGCCATTAAAAAGAATGAAATAATGTCATTTGCAGCAACATGAATGGAGCTGCAGATCATTACACTAAGGGAAGTACGTCAGACAGAGGAAGACAAATATATGATATCACTTAGATGTGGAATCTAAAAAAATGGTACAAATGAACTTATTTACAAAACAGAAATAGACTCACAGACTTCAAAAAGAAACTTATGGTTACCAAAGGGGAAACGGTGAGGGGAGAGATAAATTGGGAGATAGGGATTGACATAAACACACTACTACATATAAAAATAGGTAAAAACAAGGACCTACTGTGTGGAACAGGTAACTCTATTCAATATTCTGCAATAGCCTGTATGAGAAAAGAATCTGAAAAAAAAAGATAGATACCTGTGTATGTATAACTGAATCACTTTGCTGTACACCTGAAACTAACACAACATTGTAAGTCAACTGTAATCCAATAAACAATTTTTTTTCTCAAAAATTCAAGGGTGGACTTTGCAGGAAAAGGCCTAGAGGTCAGGGCTTCGGGTTTCAAAGCTCTAGACAGTTTTGAATGAAAGAGCTTATATTTCTTTCCTATTGTTGTTCAGACCACACATGAGAAATGAAAAGATTGTTAAGAACTCGTTCTTTTATTTATTTATTTATTTTGGCTGTGCTGCACAGCTTGCGGGATCTTAGTTCCCTGACCAGGGATTGAACCTGAGCTCTTGGCAGTGAGAGAGCAGAGTCCTAACTACTGTACCGCTGGGGAATTCCCAAGAACTCATTCTTTTAAAAAGTTGTAAAAATTTTCAAACATATAATATGGTGGAGAGAAAAACAAATGAAGTGCCAGACTGAGTAAATCTTCATTTTGCTCTATTTGTTTCCGTTCTTTTTTCTTTAGCAATAAAATGTTACAGATTCAGCGAAAACTCCTTTACAGGCCTCCCTAATCCCATGCGTTTCTCTCCACTGTTAGAGATACCCACTACCCTGAATTTGATGTGTACCATTCGCAGGCGTGTTTCTATTCTTTAAGCTCATGCATAAGCATAAACAACTTACAGTATTGTTTTAAATGTTTAAAATTTTTACCTAAATATTATCGTACTGTAACCAATGGCTTAAGGCTGACATATCTTTGTTCTCTTCATTTGCATTCCTCCAATTACTAGTGTGGTTGAACATCTTTTCATCTGTGTACTGGCATTTGGGTTTCCTGTGGATTGTCTGTTCACAAGACTTTGCCAATTTTTTCTACTGAGTTATCTTTATTTTAAAATTCTTTTTAGAAATTATCTTATTCCCCTTAAAAAATAAGTAATATTTTATAAAAAAAGAATGAAATAATGCCCTTTGTGGCAACATGGATGGACCTAGAGATTATCATACTAAGTCAAACAGAGAAAGACAAATATCATATGATATCACTTATATGTGGGATCTTAAAAAATGATACAAATGAACTTATTTACAAACCAGAGACAGACTCACAGACACAGAAAACAAACTTATGGTTACCAAGGGGGGGGATAAATTAGGAATTTGGGATTAACATATACACACTACTATATAGAATAACCAACAAGGACCCACTGTATAGCACAGGAAACTCTACTCAATACTCTATAATAACCTGTATGGGGAAAAAATCCGAAAAAGAATAGATATGTGTATATGTATAACTGAATCAGGTTGCTGTGTACCTAAAACAAACACAGCATTGTAAACCAACTACAGTCGAATATAAAATAAAATTTTTTTAAAGTAATATTTAAAACTGCTAAAGATACATATAGCGTGTAGCTAGAACATAAAGAATAATAATAAAGCAAACCTATCAGTCAACTTAATAAAACATGGCCGGGGCTGTGGAAGACCCCTGAGTGCTGCTCCCCGCCGACTCCATTCCTCCTCCCCAGAGGAAACCACTGTGCTGAGCTTCATAGAGCAGTTCTTTTACCTTCTTTTGCATAGGCTTATTACATATGTTTTTATATATTCCCATATTGTTTAGTTTTCCGTGCTTTTGAAAACTTTATGTAAATGGTATCATATTGCAGGTATACTTTTGCACTTTTCTTTTTTCTGTCAGTATTACATTGGCAAGTCTTCCCTCTGGGTGTTTACAGCTGTAGATTCATTCACTTTCACTGACAATTAGTATTCCATTATATGTCACAACGAATTTAGCCATTTTACCGGGGAGGGACAGGAGCTTGGTCTTCCCATTACGCTGAACCTTCTTGCCCGTGGCGCCTGGAGACAGGTGTGCAACAGTTTCTCTGGGGCATTCGACACCAAGGAGTGAGACTGCTAGATCATAAGTGTGTGCACCTTCAACTTCACCAGATAATGCCAGATTGTCCCCCAAAACAACTGTTCCAATTTAAACTCCCAACAGCAAAGTGTAAGTGTTCTGGTGTTCTCACTTTCGCCAACACTTGATTTTGTCAGATTTTTTTCATTGACGATCTGGTGGGTATAAAATAATGTCTGGTTGTGTGATGATTTGCATTTCCCTAACAATTCTTTCTTTCTTCCTTTCTTTAGGCTGCACCGGGTCTTAGTTCCGGTATGCTGGATCTTCATTGTGGCATGCAAACGCTTAGTGGTGGCACGCAGGATCTAGTTCCCTGACCAGGGATTGAACCCAGGCCTCCCGCATTGGGAGCACGGAGCCTTACCCACTGGGCCACCAGGGAAGTCCCTCCCTAACAGTTCTTTATATAACCTGGGTGCTAATCTTTTATCAGTTACATGTATTGTAAATTTCTTCTTCCAGTCTGTACTTTTCCATTCTCAATCAGCTTTAATGAGGTATATTTCTACAAAATATATTTAACCATTTTAAGCCTACAACGTGATATCTGACAAATGGAAACAATTGTCCAACCACTATAATCATGCCATAAAATTTTTCCTTTGCCCCCAAAGTCCTCTTGTGCCCCTAGTCTCTGTCCCTCCCACACCACTAGTGCGAGGCAAGCACAGATCTGCTCTCAGTCACTATAGTTCTGCTTTTTTACAGAATATCATATAGACTCCTTCAGCATATCTGGCTTATTTCATTTAGCAAAATGCTTTTGAAATTCATCCATGTTCTTCCATCTATCAGTAGTTTATTGCTTTTTATTGTCAAGTAGTATTTCATTATGTGAACATACCACATTTATTTATCCATTCACTAGTTGATGGAAATTTAGGCTGTTTCTAGTTTTGTGGCTATTACAAATAACATTATCATGAACATTTACATACATGTCATTGTATGAACATATGTCTTAATCTCTCAGGTAAATACCTAAGAGTAGAAGGTCCAAGTGATATGGAATATGTATATTTATATTTTTTTAATTTTAAAAAATGTTTATTTATTTATTTATTGGCCGAGTTGGGTCTTTGATGCTTCACACAGCCTTTCTCTAGTTGCGGCGAGCGGGGGCTACTCTTCATTGTGGTGTGCAGGCTCCTCATGGTGGCTTCTCTTGTTGCGGCACATGAGCTCTAGGTGCATGGGCTTCAGTAGTTGCAGCACACAGGCTCAGTAGCTGTGGCTCATGGGCTCTAGAGCACAGGATCAATAGTTGCGACACACAGGCTTAGTTGATCCGTGGCATGTGGGATCTTCCTGGAGCAGGGATCCAACCCGTGTCCCCTGCATTGACAGGCAGATTCTTAACCACTGCACCACCTAGGAAGTCCTGTATATTTATTTTTATAAGAAACTGCCAAACTGTTTCCCAAACTGCTGAATTGTTTCCCACCTTGCACTTTCACTAGAACAGTATGAGAATTCTGTGGGTCTTTAGACAAGAAGTTTGTGGCACGTTTTTCGTACAAAACTTTAAAATTGTGACATTCGATATATCAATCATTTTCTTTATGGTTGGTGCTTTTGGGTTTATGAAATCCTTCATCACTTGGTTCTTCATGTTGTGACTCTACTTGTAATTTGTCCTGCGAGGGTCATTAGATTTTTTTTTCTTCAGAAAGGTCTTTTTTGATGTTTCCCCAGAGCAGTTCATAGGCACTGTACACTCAGCTCACTATGTCTGATAATTACAGCTTTTGTTGTCATCACAGAATAATGTGACGTGAGATTGAGGGTAAGAGCTCAAACTGCTCAATTAAGAAAATTAAATTTCAGGACTTCCCTGGTGGTCCAGTGGTTAAAAATGCTCCTTCCAATGCAGGGGATGTGGGATCGATGCCTGGTCAGGGAACTAAGATCCCACAACCCACAGGGCAACTAAGCCCACGCACCACAACTAGAGAAAGCCTGCGCGCCACAAAGAAGAACCTGAGCGCTGCAGTGAAAGATCCCACATACTGCAACCAAGATCCCGCATGCCACAGCTAAGACCCAACACAGTCAAATAAATAAATTTTTTAAAAAAGAGAAAATTACATTTCAAGGAACTGAAATTCTCTGAGAAATTCTTTCCTCCATTCAATTCAGAATGGAGCTCAAATCAGCAATCTTCTTTGATCAAGAACTAAATAGCACAGATTTGGGGCTGTGGAGACCACACCGCCTCTGTCCCGACTACTCAATGCTGTTGTTGGAGTGCAAAGCCCTCCTCTGACAATATGAGATTCGAACTTCATACAATTTTTATGTGGCACAAAATCCGATTCTCTTTAGTTTTTCAAACATTAAAAGATATAAAAACCAAATTTAGCACTTCCCTGGTAGCATAGTGGTTAAGAATCCGCCTGCCAATGCAGGGGACACGGGTTTGATTCCTGCTCCAGGAAGATCCCACATGCCGCAGAGCAACTAAGCCCATGTGTCACAACTACTGAGCCTGTGAGCCACAACTGTTGAGCCCATGTGCCACAACTACTGAAGCCCACGCACCTAGACCCCGTGCTCCACAAGGGAAGCCACCACACTGAGAAGCCCACGCACCACAATGAAGAGTAGCCCCAGAGAAAACCTGTGTGCAGCAACAAAGACCCAACATAGCTAATAAATTAATTTAAAAAATTAAAAACCAAAAACAAAACAAAACCAAATCTAGCTTGTGAGCCATAGAAAAACAGGCAGGGAGGCAGACTTGGCCCATAAATGGTAGTGTGTCAACCCCTGCTTTAGAATACAGCCTCCTGACATCACTGTCAGGCAACCGGCTAATATCACTCTCCCCATTTTGCACAGTGGAGCGTGAGAACCCAAGGAGAGGTTAGAGTTCATCCAGGTTAGTTTCTCTTTCCTCGTCCTTTCCTCTGTTTTACAGAGGTGGTTTTGGTGCCGGGAGAGAAAATGCCCGACTTCAGGCCACACAGCTCGTGAGTCACAGTGCCTGGCTGGAGCTCAGGTGTCTTGATTTAAGTCCTATTTTCCTCTGCTCAATTCCAAAAAGGAAAATTTCAAATTGTATCCACAGCCACAAAATCCTTCTGCCACTTCTCATCAGCAGTTCAACTTTTTTTTTTCACTCTAAAGGAATTTATTCTAATAAACACCTTAAAATTAAGGATTTGGTAAACTCAAGTCTTGATATTTAATTTGTATTATTAAAACCTGCAACAGCGCAACTAACAGTGACAACTGCATTGTAATTCTGAGAAAAATTTTGATTGGGGAGGTGATGTGATGATATCTGTGGGAAAATTATACAGAGAATTAAAATTGGTTAAATACAAAAATACCATTAAGGCACCTAAATTCCAAAAAGCCTATGAAGATCTCCAAAGCAAATTTTTTTTAATAAAATTATTTATTTATTTTATTGGCTGTGTTGGGTCTTTTTTGCTGTGCGTGGGCTTTCTTTTAGTTGCGGTGAGTGGGGGCTGCTCTTCATTGTGGTGCGCAGGCGCCTCATTGCTGTGGCTTCTCTTGTTGTGGAGCACGGGCTCTAGGCACGTGGGCTTCAGTAGTTGCAGCACATGGGCTCAATAGTTGTGGCTCACGGGCTCTAAAGCACAGGCTCAGTAGTTGCGGCGCACAGGCTTAGTTGCTCCGCGGCATGTGGGATCTTCTTGGAGCAGGGATCGAACCCATGTTCCCTGCATTGGCAGGCGGATTCTCAACCACTGCACCACCTAGGAAGCCCTCCAAAGCAAATTTTATTCCAGAATTTTGAAGGTAAAAGGAATGGCAATTCTAAGTGGCAGAGGAATCACCTCTGCAGGTTAGACTGAGGCCAATGGGGTGGCCAGATGGGGGACTCCGGGCCAGAGGTTAGTTGTCTCACTGCAGTGAACCTCTAGAACCCAAGCTCCAGGAAAGCAGAGCTCTTGTCTCTTCTTCACGACTGTGTCCTCTCCAGAGTGGAGTCTGGGACATACTGGTGCTCAGTAAATGACAGTTGAAGGATCAAAATCAGTCTGTAAGAGGCGATTGCTGGGAAGGGGCCTCTGAATTCCAGCAGCTTTGGGACCACTCTGAAAAAACCTTAAAGGATTTGCCACCCGCCAGGAGCCCCATCAGAAGGTAGTCACCTTCACCCCCTGGATAACTGTCTTCTCACCTGCCCTCAGCCTGTCACGTAGGTTTGGAGGTATTACACATTCCAGATGTAATGAATGCATTCAGAGTATTGCCCTCTAAACTGTTAAACAATTGAAAATTCAACGAGGGCAACAAAAGTTTATGAATGAGTCGGAAGTGTTTAAAATGCAGACATTTATAAAGAGCCCTAGGAATAAGAAATTCCCAGAATAATTTATTACCTGCACATTTCAAATTTGTTTTGGAAGTTCTAATTCTCAGCAAACATTAATCAAGTCATCCCACTATCTTTTAGGTTACTTCCCCCATTTTACAGATAGCAATTCAGCAGAAGCTAAATGACTTGTTGCCAAGGTCACAAGGAGAATATAAATCTAAATAATTCATGATTTCAGCCCTTTCTCCTGCAATTTTTAGGTTGAAACCGACAGAGGTTTTATGAGGATTTCAACCTGCTTCCCCGGTGACTGACTATATTCGCTGCTCTCTGCTACCCCCTGTTGATATGAGAAGGCAAGAGTGGCTCTCTAGACCACAATTTTTCAAAGTTAGGTCTGGGAGCAGCTGTGTCAACATCACATGGGGATTGTTAAGAAACAGAAATGATGGGGCCTCAACCCATCATTTTGGGGTGTTGGGCTCAGAAGCCCGTGGTTAACAAACCTACAAGAGATTCTGCTGCAACTTGCTATTACTTTTCTGCTTTAGGTAGGACTGTTCTGGCCTCCTAATCATAAAAGTGGCAAAGCCCCGCCCACTGCCTCTCATGTGTAGTAGATATACCGTTATGTCATATACGAGGTGCGTTCACATCCATTCATTCTTTCAGAGGGGCTTGCAGTGGGCCTGTGAAGTAAGCTGGGAGGCACTGCATACCCACTTTATAGATGAGGAGACTGAGGCTCAAGAAAGGTCAAACAACTTGCCCAGGGTTATTCAGCTTTAAGTGGCAGGGCTGGATTCAAATCTAAGTCTTCTCTCTTTACATCCACGTCCAGAGATACTTCAGTTACTCCACCATAGGGCTGCTGTCAGTTGGGGTCAGGGACGTCCTATGCACTGCAGGATGTTTAGCAACATCCCTGGCCTCTACTCACGAGATGCCAGCAGCACTCCCTCCATCCAGGTGGGACAATCAAAAATGCCTCCTATCGCCAAGGCCCCCTGAGGGGCAAAGTAACCTGTGGTTGAGAACCACTGACCTTCAGCCAACTCATAAATGTGGATAAATTCCACATTTCATGTTCTGCAAATTTTGTACTCTTTGGGATGATTCCAGAACAAAAAGCTTATTTTTGGCCTCTAGGTCACCTACGAAGTGAATGAACTAGACTAACTCCTAAAGAAAACTGATACGAATTCTGTTACATCATTTGCTATCCAGTGTGTATTTAAATTTCCCTCCGTAGCCACATGGGCTTAGTTGCTCCGTGGCATGTGGGATCTTCCTGGCCCAGGATTGAACCCGTGTCCCCTGCATTGGCAGGCGGATTCCTAACCACTTTGCCACCAGGGAAGTCCCAATTGCTGTTCTTTTTTTAACAATAGGATGCAATCTAGATTCTTAAATTGCTTTTGGTTGCTGTGTCTCTTTAGTCTCTTTTAGTCTAGTATATGGGTCCACAAATTATGACCCATGGGCCAAATCTGGCCTGCTACCTGCTTTTGTAAATATGCCACGGTCTTTCATTTACATATATGATGGCTTTTGTGCTACAATATTGGAGTTGAGTAGTTACAACAGACACTGTATGGCCCATGAAGCCTAAAATACTAACTACCTGCCCCTTTAGTTACACAAAAAGACTGCTGATCTGGGACCTAGAACTATCCTCTTACCTTTATTTTTAATATAATACTGACTGTTCAAAGAATCCAGAACAACTGCTTGTAGAAGATCTTTTTTTAGACTGGCCTGATTATATACTTATATATATATACATGTGTATATATATATATATAATTTATTGAAATTTCACATACTGTATACATATACTTAAAAATACAAAATACTTATAAACTATCAGTGCTCCATGGGGCAGAGTTAAACAACTTTTTATGTGTTAAAACTATAAATGAAATTGAAAGGCAAACAACAAATGAGAAACATAATTCCACAATCTTGTCTCTTTTCATACTTTATTTTCCAGGGAGGAGAAAAAGAATGTCACGACTGGCATATAGTAGTTTCAGTTACAAATGAAAGTAAAATCCTTCATGATTAAATTTCTGTATCATTTGAATAGAGAAACCAGTAGGAAAACCAGGGGCCTCCTTATCTGGAGAATCATAATATACAATTTCAACTATGTGCGCTAGAGTGTACAGAAATTCAGATATACCCACAAGAATGTTAACACTCTGAGTACAGGGCCATGAACCTAGCAACATGCTTGGTATACCAGAAAGTGCTACATAAATGTCCATGGGAAAAATGAATGAGTATCGTTCCTTTACACATCTGGGCTGGGCAGGTGGTCATGAAAACATTTGTACTTATGTATTAGATTGGCTTTTGTTTTTTTTTTTTTAGTATAACAAGCACACACAGCCTACTAAAGGCTTACCTGTTAGTGTTCTGTTAGGAGCTCAAGCATGTTCACTGACATAAGATTCAAGTAGCTTGGAACATGACCTTCAGATCACGAATACACTGGTTTTACGCATATGGTTATATGGAAAGCTAGAACATGTCCAGCCTCTTCTTCCAGTTAACCTAGGTCAGACTTTAATGAACAGTACCTTCTCCTGCTAACCTGGATACAGTGTATCTATCCTACTAATCACCTAAGACATTACAAAGGAAACATAAATCATGAAAGAAAGCGCTGCTAACTGGTTTTATCAGTTATATAACATGGCTGAAGCTGCGTGTAGTTTAATTCCTCTCCACGTCTCTAAAATGTCACTTAACCTACAAAAAAAATTGGACCTCCCTAAACCACACTATATATTTTACAATAATCTTTTTAAAAAGTTAGTCGTCATTCACGCTAAAAGAGCTGACATAAATGGCGCCGAAGAGTGAGCTGTTGGTCAGAAGTAAGGTTGAAGATTTAAAGAATTCCTGGTTGGTTCTTGAGCAGCGCATCTTTTTCCTTATTTCCAGGGAAGAATGTGGTCTTTGAACGACTGAGGAAAACATTCAGGCCTTTGCCTCTGACCACGATCCCAGTGCTGTTTCCTATTGCTTTGTATCCCTTGTGTTTTCTGAAAGCAATGTGTCGGATAGATTAAAAAAAGATCTCCAGCTGGAAAAGTTTGCTTTCTACAATATTTTACACGCCCAATGCAGAATGGTTAGTTCCATTTAACTTATGGTTTCTAAGACACTGATGTCTTATGAAAAACATGTATTTTATTTTCTCTTCTTCATGCAGGAAACGTGCCTGCTTATTACAACTTGAGATTATACGTTAAACATTAAGCTGACACAATTTGGTAAAGTTACTGACATTTGGTAACATTTTCAGGGATTAAAAAAAACACAGCAAAATCAATAGGCTAGTTTGGTATTTGTCATTCAATGAAAGATTTTCCTCCCACACACAAAATGTTTAAAAGCAAAAAAGGGAAGACAGCCCACTTGTGCAGAAATATGCTATTTATTTTTGACAATATACTCTAGTGATTTAAAGTGTTAGAACCAGTAACTTACTTGTACATCAAAAGGGTGATCACAGTGACAAATATGGCCAAGCAGCCAACGGAGACCAGGGTACCACTTGCCATTCTTAAAAGGGAGGCTGAGTCTTAAAACAGAAGCAAGACCGTATTAGTGACAACTTCCACCTAGAGGGCACGCTGCTTGCAATGCAATTAAATCAATGAGGAAGGGAGCTAATAGAAGATAGATGGCTCCCTCTGTGCTCTCAGTAATCTTTCCCGTTACATAATACATCGTCTTTGGGGCTGCTTATCTTCCATGAGTTAGTATGTCTGGAACACTGTGTTAAGGGCTCAGGAGACAGATGTCACGTCCTGGAGACACCTGCTCGGGTCTGAGCTGACCCACCCTTGCCCACGTGGTGAAGGGGCTCACGATTCTCCTGCCTACTCCTCTGGCCTCATCTTCCACTCCTTACCTTCCAGCTGTGCTAAAAATCCACCCCCCCCCCACCCCCAATGCTCTTTCAAACGCCCTCTGCCAGGAACGTCCTTCCCCCAACTCATTTTCAGTGTATGCCCCTTTGGGACACCTTCCAGGTGTGCATGTGGGCACCAGGTCATGGCTTCCTTTGTCACTTCTCCCTTGTCTCTCTTCCTCTGCCTCCATCACACTGTGTTGCAATTACTTCTTTACACATATTTCTCTCCTACTAGATTGTAAGAGCCATGAAGCAGGAATTATATCTTCTCTGTACTCCCAGAACCCAGCAAATCAACTAGTCTTGTCTCTGCCACCAAAGTATAACTGGAGTTGGTCTATGTTCCCTCCATCTCCTCTGCCACCATCACAGTCCCGGCCACCAGCCCTCTCCCCCGAGAGGACCTCTTCGTTGGCTACTTGCCTCCACTGTTACCTTGCAATAATCCTTGCTTCACTCAGCAGTCTGAACAATCACCTAAAAGCGTTAATCAGATCATGCTTCAACCCCACCCCGCCAGTGGTTCCCCTTACGCACAGAATAAAACACAGACCCTACCAGTGGCACAGAAGGATCTAGATGGGCTGCTTGTTCTTGAAACGCAGGTCTCAGGGGAGGAAAAAGAAGCCCTTCTCATTCAGAGGAGGCCCTTCACCAAGTGGGTGCACTGGGTTGGCAGGACACTCCCGACCTCCCAATCTAGAGAGCCAGCCCCTGTCCCCTCTCTCCCCTGCTTGTCACTCTCCATGCCTTGTTTCATTGTCTTAATATCATCTTACTTGTTTATTGTCTGTTTCTGCTCACAAAAGCCGGGACCTTCCCCACTTTGTTCCCATTCTATCTAGAGCTGTCTACCTGGTGCCTGGACTTGTGCTGGGCATGGAGTGGACATCTCAAGAATATTTGTTAAAAGCATCGTAGGTGCTTCATGACTGTTCATTGAATCAATGATTAAAAGTCATTTCAGGGGCTTCCTAGGTGGCGCAGTGGTTAAGAATCTGCCTGCCAATGCAGGGGACACGGGTTTGATCCCTGAGCCTGGAAGATCCCACATGCCATGGAGCAACTAAGCCCATGTGCCACAACTATTAAACCCGAGAGCCAAAACTACTGAAGCCCGAGCACCAAGAGCCCATGCTCCACAACAAGAGAAGCCACCACAATAAGAAGCCCGTGCACCGCAACAAAGAGTAGCCCCTACTTGCCACAACTAGAGGAAACCTGTGTGCAGCAACAAAGACCCAATGCAGCAAATAAATAAATAAATGGCCCCTTCCAATGCTGATAAAATTATATGAATGTGCAAAAGCAAAAAAAACCCCCAAACCCCTGCAAAAAGTCATTTCAGCTAAAAGTCTATGAATTTGCCTTTGAACAATGATCGACTTTTGAAATTCTGACTTTGAAACCCAAGTCATCAAATTACAACTCTCACTACATTAACAGCTCTCTTTCCGAGCTTCCTTTTTTTTTTTTTTTTTTTTAAAGTGGCTCAGGTTACACCTAAAGTTATCACTTACTACAAGAAGAATTAAAGGAACGCCAACATCCAAGCATCTAATCCAGGTAAGAGAACCGTGGTTTGCCAGAACCGAGACAGCCTCGTAGAATCGGTTAGGACTCTAAAAGGCAATTTTAAAAGCAACGGCAGCAGCACAAGAAGAATAACCGCAACAGCTCCCAGAGGTGATGGCATTGAAGGTCCACACTCGCTCGGATCAGAGGCTCTGGCTGCCTTTTCTCACCCTGCTCCTCAGTTCTGCACCCCGGGTCCCATGCTCCCTGCCTGGGAGGAAGCAGTGTAACTTTGCATTCCTTTTTTTTTTTTAACGTACACCTTGGATCTCACCAACAATAAACCCTCATGCAAATAATTATATGCATGATTGTGTATGTTTTTCTTTCAATGAGACTAAAGCTGCCTTTTATATAATTAATGAGTAAATATATGTTTAAGTACATTTCACCTTATAAGATAGACTCCAAGACCAAAAGAGTTATTTGTCAGTTGTTAAATTGTACCTGACAGTACTCAAATTAAGGAGCAAAACACATGCTGTAATGTGTGTATACTTTAATCTGTCCCATCCCACCAAGTAGCACTTCTTCTAAGAGCTAAAGCAGTATTTGACAACATAGACAGTGATAAGTGAAATTCAGTTAGGCTTCCAGGTAGAGTCCTTATGGGCTGGGGAAAATTAGTGGCCACCAGTGAATGGGAATTTCTCAATGAAATTCCTTCATTCCCTTTCACATTTCACCTCTCAGAACAGTTTTCCTGGTGAACATTTAAGGACTAGGGAAATTGGTTTGTTTCTGTCTTCGTGTAATGCTTGGTAGAATTTGGGATGGGAAAGAGAGGGCATGTGGCAAGTTAGAGGGAACCAGGAGTCCACCTGGTTCTCATTTCTCTTCTTGGCTTCACATCTTTGCCCAGGTGGATTCGAATGACAACATGATACCAGCCTCCCCTTTGTTACAGTTTCCTTGGAGAACATGGGACTTCCCTGGTGGCGCAGTGGTTAAGAATCCACCTACTGATGCAGGGGACACGGGTTCGATCTCCAGTCTGGGAAGATCCCACCTGCTGCAGAGCAACTAAGCCCGTGCGCCACAACTACTGAGCCTGCGCTCTAGAGCCCACGAGCCACAACTACTGAAGCCCGTGTGCCTAGAGCCCGCACTCTACAACACGAGAAGCCACCGCAATGAGAAGCCAGCGCACCGCAATAAAGACTGGCCCCCACTCGCCACAGCTAGAGAAAGCCTGCGTGCAGCCACAAAGACCCAATGCAGCCAAAAATTATAAATAAAAAAAAATTATTAATTGGAGAGCATCATTATTTTTTGATGTTGGGCTTTACACTTCCCCTTGAAATACACATCTATTTGAGCATCCAGTGATGATATTCTATTATTACAGGTCTATGATCACAGCTGATTTTTTTCCATCAAAAGGCCTTTCTTTGGCCATTATTTCATGGGTCTCTCTCTCTCATCCCTTCCCTAAGTAGATCTGCTGTTAGATTTTAATGCCATTTCTCAAATCTGCATGAACAATAGTTCAATGAATTTGACACTGAAATAAAACTAAATATTGAGAGTGAGGCCTTGAATAGCTTTAGCGTCGGATGCACACTTTAGCTGCAATATGAAATGTTCGTACCGCGATAAAACAAAACTTACCTCTGCTGGGGATAGAGACGAGGGTGCTCGTGAGGGCCAGACTTGCATCATCACCCAGAGTGAGGTTCATACAGTACATCCCCGACCCACTGAAGGCTCTCCTCACCGTCAGCAAGCACATGTCGCCCAGGTCCGCATCTACTGGGTCGCAGACTATATTCTGGGTGACCTGGCATGTGGGGTCAGAGATGATGGTGCAGACCTCTGTGGGGAAGCTGAGGGCACGAAGGACACCGAGAGGGAGAGAGAGGAACATGGCATCAGTGGAAAAGGAAAAATCATTATACTTCTATAAAACGGAATCCCGCCTTATTCTTACTCAAACCATATGACGTGAAATTGTCACATATAATTTACCCTTAAACAAGCCTGGGGGAGAGCCACTGTTTCCTCTGTATCCTCAGGAAGATGAGGCCCTAGTGCTGGAGGAGGAAGAAATTATGTCCCTCAAGGCCTCAATTTTATGCCAGCCCATTCTCTTGATTAATTTATACATCACATACACGCACATTTTAATCACTTGATTTACTTATATGTAGTTAGTCATTAACATTTTAATGGGTTAATTGATATAGTCTTTATATATTAATGACTTTATGTTCAATCTCTGATCTAGAGTTATAACCAAACCATAGGAAGTCAGACGATATAATGGATTAGAAAGAGCTTTGCACGTTTTAAAGAGGAGGATCAGGCATCGATATTAATTAGCACAAGGACACAGCCCTTCCGCACTGGCCCCCCCCAACTCCAGAGGAACCTCAGGGGGCTTAAGAGGCTCTGAGCCAGACCTCAGCCTGAGAACCTTGCTCTTCCCGGTACCCTCTGTCTCGGGAGATACTGTAATCACCATGTACCTCGGTGGCCCTATGTGTGAAATGAGGACACTTGTACGATTGTGTGAGCATTTGATGTGAAAACAGAAGCAACATGTTAAGGACACAGTAAGTGTTCAATCAGTAATTATTATCCAACAGTTAAAGGTGATCAGCGTTGCTCAAGTCTAGCCAAGCAAGTGCACGCTTGAGAGCACCTGGGAGGGTCCTTCCTCGTGCTGGCTTGCTGAGGAACTAGAATCCAAATCAACTTAAAAGCGGAGAGGGGTGTGAAGGCCCCTTCCTCAGAGACGATGTACTCACCTCCCTTGGCAGGTCACGACAAAATCCAGCAGGGAGTTGTCAGGCTGTGGCACGGGCATCAGGACACCCGTCACCTGGATGATGTTAACCTCCAGAATTCCCTCTAATGAAACAAAACCCCATGGAAAAACACATCAACATAGAACACAAACCAAACCAAACCAAACCACTTCTTAATAAATCAGAAGGCCACGCAAAATGGACAAAGCCTCTCGCGACCCCAGACCCGGGAATCTACCCCAGAGCTTTGAATACGTGTCCAGGCAGCATTTGCAAAGTCAGACTGAACTGTTCTTGAGTCCACCCTCCATCTTTAGTCCTGGAACCTGTGTACGTGTCAGAAGGCAGCACCCACTCTAGGAGGTGTTTCAGGAAAAGGTGACCCTGGAGGGAGGCAGCCCCAGGCTCAGGCCTCGGCCACGGTCTCTCCTGCCCGAGTGGCTCAGCCCCAATGTGCACAGCTTGGTTTCTACTCATCTATTTATTTTGATTTTTTAAAAAATGTGGACCATTTAAAAAATCTTTATTGAATTTGTTACAATATTGCTTCTGTGTTATGTTTTGATTTTTTGGCGGTGAAGCATGTGGGATCTTAGCTCCCCGACCAGGGACCAAACCCACACCTCCTGCATTGGAAGGCGAAGTCAACCCCTGGACCCCCAGGGAAGTCCCACAGTTTGGGTTTTAGCCCCACCTGCCTTCTCTGTTGGCACCTGTGAGCACTGCTCCAAACACACAGCCTTGTGTGGCGGCCCTGTGCAAACCCCTTTCTTACACACAGGTGGTGTGACTTTGTGAAATCATCCAGGGGAAGAAGGTGGGAGCTATGGGAACTTGCAATTAGTTTCCCTTCAGCGCACATTCATTCAGGTTTCTGAGCTGCACAGGGCAGGGGCTCTAGGCCCCGGCAGGATCACTGGTGTGCAGGCCTCGCGGAGGGCTCATTTCCACCAGGACCTCTAAGGAAGGCGGGGAAGGCAGGGGGAGGTCTAGGAACTAGTGGAGTCTTTGCTTGTGCACATGTGCTGGCACCTCAGACGGAGAGCGGGTGCCCTGCCGCTCATCGCCAGCCCTCCAGAAGCAGGGAGGAGCGCAGGTGGCCCAAGGTGGCGTCTAACGTCTTTCCCTCACGGTCTTACCTACAATTGTGATGGTGGCTTTAAAGTAGCCGTATCTGTGAACCTGGCAGCTGTCATCAGGAATCCCCCTCAGCTCCAGGGGACTGTCACCAGCAGGGACTGGAGAGTTTGAATGATAAGATTTTGGATTCGTCGCTGAGAATGTAAAAGATGTATATGATATAACCAAAGATCTAAACACCTGTCTACTTGCTCTTTAGAAAAACAATAAGAATTCTATACTATTAAGTTGCTGCAGGGAGAGAATGGACGGCAGGACATGGGGTTGGGGGGGCGGGGGGTGAAGGGGAAGCTGGGACGAAGTGAGAGAGTAGCATAGACATATATATGCTACCAGCTGTAAAATAGATAGCTAATGGGAAGTTGCTGTATAACAAAGGGAGATCAACTCGATGATGGGTGATGCCTTAGAGGGCCAGGACAGGGAGGGGGGGGAGGGAGTCAAGGGAGGGAGGGGATATGGGGCTATATGTATAAATACAGCTGATTCACTTTGGGGTACCTCAAAAACTGGTACAAGAGTGTAAAGCAAATATATTCTAATAAAGAGCTTTAATTAAAAAAAAGAGTATAAAGCAATTATTTTCCAATAAAGAGCTTAAAAAATTTGCTGCAGGAATTTGAACTAAATGTGTAACAATTCATACAGATGTGAGAGCTATAAGGCATTATAAAATTGTTAAATTATGTTAGTAAACACAATCCCATATCTTGTTCAAACACAAATAGCAAATGAAAGGTAGAAGCCACATTAACATGTGTAACACACAATCATGATGAAATAAAGCAGGCCACAATAGAAAATTATATTGTAATTTCGGAGGAAGGTATTCTGGGCTCAAATTCTAGGCCTCTGGTTTCAACTGTTTGAGACCATTGGCATATCATTAACCTCTCTTTGCCTCAATTTGTTCATCTATAATACAGGAACAATACTTACTGACCTATTAGGGTTGAATTATGAAACTTAAATAAGATAAAGTATATAAAACTTGCTTCTCATGCCTGCCACTTGGGAAGTACTTAATACCCATTTCTTTGTTCCAATACGTACTTCTATACATCTATTTAGATACAGATGTGCTATAACATATGTATGTAATAAGATGTAATTTTAAGTGTTCAGGTGGGTAATTTTAAATGTTGAGAAGCAAACAACATGGAAAAGAAAATTCTTTTCCTGTTTTAATGTCTCATAGATCCCAAGTTTACATTCTAGAAGTCTTACAGCCACTGTGATGGGCAGAGGTGTGGGGAAGGAAAGGAGTGAATACAAGATGCTTTTGAAAAATAACACTTTGAGTGTGATTAGAGCAAAGAATTTAATGATCTATAGTTACAATTTAAAAAGCTCTAATTAAGGTGTGGGTGTTCCATTAACAAGATAAAAATATTGGAAAGAAATATAATACTGAAAATACAACATGATTGTGTCTTAAATTTCCGAAGGCATGAAAATGGAATATAGAATTAGAATTAACTGACATCTATCAATAAGAGAAAGGTTAAATAAACACCCCATTGAAGAAAGTGAATCAGACTTACATGTACTGATAATGGGAAGATGTCTATGATGTTTGTTAAATGAAAAAAGGCAAATTATAGAACCATACACATTGTGTGAGCCCATCTACATAAAAATCAAAACCACAAACCCTATGTGTACTTATAGAATATTTTTGTATATGCACAGAAAAAGATCTGGAAAGAAACACCACCAACTCTTAACTGGGTTTAACTTCCAGGAGGAGAGCACACAGAGGAACTTTCACTTTTATTTGAAGTTTCCATATTTGAATTTTTACTAAGGAACATGCATTAATTTTATAATTTAAAACATTCCAAAAAAGAATTAATCAAAATCACTAGTAAGTTATAGTGTCTTGCTTTAGATATGCTTGACTTAATAAATTTTTTTATTAATAATACATTTATTAGTAACAGTTTATTATTTATATCTAGCAGGTTTGGGTGAAAAAACTAGTTGCAACAAGTCTGGACATCATCAGGGAGTGCTCTGTCTGGAGCTGGTGATGGCACCCTCTTGTGTCCAGTGAAAGGATGTCAGTCTGTTACCATCCCTGGGATGCCGGGATGGTAAGATGTACTCATGGCTGAAGGGGGAAGGATGGTGATGGCTGGGGGGAGGGTGAAGAATCAGATGGAAGCTAATGCTTCTCAGAGTAAATGCTTAAGAACTTCTTGAATGTTCTCATGTACTGTTATTAGAAGGTGGGATTTAATTAACTATGCCTTATATCTAGAATAATTTTAGTGTCTGGAATCTTTCCATCCTGCTAGCCAAGAAACATCCTCAAGGTGCATTCTTTTTCGAGCCTATTTGTAAACTACTTTGAAGCATGGTTGAGTTTTCATGGGATATGGGGAGGATGTGGGCAGGGTGGGGAGGAGAATGGAGGTGGGGAGGAAATGTGGGATGGGAAAGAAGGGCAGTGGGATGGCCTGAATGTTTATAAGGGGCCAATGTGTCTCCTCCTAACTAGAAAAAATGGGAGGCAAACATAAATGTGACAGGCTAGAAGGGGGAAAACATCCGTACATATAACAAGGGCCAGTGAGAATTAGGAAGGTCAGAGCTGTATACGAGTCACCAAGTGACTTTAAATACATCCTCCTTCCTTCCACATTCTAACAATTAAAAATGGTGATAAAGTAGCTAAAGGAAATCAATAGGTAGAAAATGGAATCATTGCAGAGTGTTTACAGAATCTCTTTTAGTATCTAATTATACAACCCACATGAATTTTTTTTTTCTAGCTGTGAAGGAACCCTGCCAACAAAAACTACCTGGAAAACACTTACCCAAAGAAGGGGTGGGTTTTGGAGGTCTGAGTGAAGGCGAAGGACAAGGTCCGGGCACTGTCGCTTGCACGGTGAGGTTGAGGCTGAAGGTTCCGTTGAGAACATAGGTGTGATTCAAAGTGTGATTGTTGGAAACAAACAGACCCGTATTATCCCCGAAGTTCCACTTGTAGTAAATGGCAGACTCATTGAGGAAGTGTCTGGGGTCATGAATCAGGACATCGAACGTAATGGGGAGGTCCTTGAGGAAGGTTTCGTCAGATGAATTTCGATTGTTCTTCTGGGACATAGTCACAAATACAGGAATCTGATCTAAAACATGTATCCAAAAATAAAAAGAAAGAGAAAAGAGAAAAAAGAAAGAGGGTGTGATGGCTTAATTTTAAGTGGATGACTTTAATGTTTTTAGTTTAGAAATTAAAATTAGGGATAATACAGCATCACTTTCCCTTTTCTTATGCAAGTTTTCTAGAGTTTTTCCAGGTTATTCTGGAAAACATAGATGGAATACACTATTAGATATATAAGGTTGGGAAGGAGTCCAGATGATGCGTGATCTAACCCAGAATACGTGGCTCTAATTCTTTCTAACCCACTAACATCAACAGAACTAAGTGCCTCACCTTCAGTTAATTTAGAATTCATACCACTCACCTGTTACCACATACACATCTTTCACTTTTGCGATGGGAATGTATGTCCGTCCATGTCTTCTGAAGACAGTTACTTCCATGATTTGAGGGCCAAGAGTCACATTGGCTGTGTTTATAGAGACAGTCACTGAACAGCGTCCCAATTTCTGGAAATACTGACCTTTGAGAGGATGGAAATGTTTAGTTATTGGCTACATTCTATGATCATTATAGAAAGCTGACGTTTCTTAAAGCATAACAACTGCCATTTAGAGATAGTTCTGGGAAAGGAAAAACAGGATGGGGATGTGGTTCTGGCTCCTTCAGAAAGGAAGATGGTGCTCCTTTTTATATAAAACCTCATAAAACTAACCCACAAACATATAAATGTAATTGTATAGAGTTGATTAAAATGAAAAGAGCTGTTTAGTGGGATAATACCTTGTCCTTAGTTTACAAATAAATAATTTTTATAAGGGTGTGATCTGGCACTTGAAATACATGTGTTTCCCACAGAAAATACATTTAATGTAATAGGTGTCCAAGGGAGTTAAAAAATAGATTCAAAAATCTACCTTAATTTTGTAACAATGTTAGTAGTTCAGCTATATTGTTAAGCAACTTTTTTCTTTTTTTAGGGGACTAGAATCCTCCACCTTCTAGTAGCATTTGTATATAAAAATGCAATAAGTGATGAAAAGAAACACGGTATAAAAAAGAATGGAGCAGTTCCATTAGCATTTCTGGGGCCCTTCATCATCAGAAAATCTACAGACAGTAAACGCTGGAGAGGGTGTGGAGAAAAGGGAACGCTCTTGCACTGCTGGTGGAATGTAAATCAATACAGCCACTACGGAGAACAGTATGGAGGATCCTTGAAAAACTAAAAATAGAACTACCATATGACCCAGTAATCCCACTACTGGGCATATACCCAGAGAAAACCATATTCCAAAAAGAAACATGTACCATAATGTTCATAGCAGCACTATTTACAATAGCCAGGACATGGAAGCAACCTAAATGCCCATCAACAGATGAATGGATAAAGAAGATGTGGGACATATATACAATGGAATATTACTCAGCTGTAAAAAGGAACGAAATTGGGACATTTATAGAGACATAGATGGACCTAGAGACTGTCATACAGAGTGAAGTGAGTCAGAAAAACAAATATCGTATATTAACACACATATGCGGAATATAGAAAAATGGCACAAATCAACCAGTTTGCAAGGTGGAAATAGAAACACAGATATAGAGAACAAACATACGGACACTAAGTAGGGAAAGCTGGGGGTGGGTTGCGGGGGAATGAATTGGGAGATTGGGATTGCCATATATATTACTAATAAGAAAAAAAAATCAAATTGTACACTTTAAATATATGCAGTTTATTGTACGTCAATTATATGTCAATAAAATTTCTTAAAGAAAAAAACAAAAAAACAAAAAAAAAACAAAAACCATTTCTAGGGCCCTTGAGTCCTTCTTTTTCTTTCTTCAACTCTAACCTAAATCTAATTGCCACTGGCTAGCTAGTGAGAGAAATACACTTCCTTCAGGGCTCAAGGATTTTTTCTAACCCTTTTGAGGCACCCGGCACAGATGTGTCATTAGAACAACAAGTATTGTAAGATGGATGCTTGTGAGATGGGGATGTTTAAGGACCATGTTCAGCACATGGTCAAAGGTGTCAGGAAAAGGGAGGACTTCCCTGGCGGTCCAGTGGTTAAGACTCTGAGCTTCCACTGCAGGGGTCGTGGGTTCCATCCCTGGTCAGAGAGCTAAGATCCCACATGCTGCAAGGCACAGCTAAAAAAAAAAAAATGGTCAGGAAAGGTTTGGGATCACCCTTTACCTTGAAATGCAGAGGCAGTTCTGTGAGAAGTTATAGGGGGAAGAGGTGTCTCTTGGAATTAGTGACACTTGAGAAATGTTAGTTCTGGCACCAAGTGACAGACCACAGAGGCAGCACTTAGCTGAGGGAAGTGCCAGTTAACTCTGAAACCTCAGCAGAAGATGGAAATTCAAAGCAATCTCGTTAGGAAAACAGCGGTTTCTGGGCTGGAAGCTGGTGTTAGATAAAGAAACCTTAACTAGTTAAGTTAATGGATGTAAACTAGGCTAAACAGTGTTAGTGAACCTAAGGGACTCCGTGCAAACTGTCAGGTCAAAGAAATCATGACGTTTGGGGAGTTCACTGACAGGGCCAGGAAGGCGCTGAAAAAAGTCGGCTTTAAATCCGTTGATTTAAGTAGACGAGCACAGTATTTGTTATATATTTTGTACTTTGTTCAACTGGAATGTATTGTTCATATGTTGTTTTGATGTATAAATAAGTTAATGGTAGAAAGAGAAGCTCTCTGTAATTTATGAAGACAGATAAGACATTTAGAAATTTGGAGTTTGCATGATTGGTAGCAGATCTGAAATACTCAGAGCCAGGTGGCACCTGGTAAGATTTTTAACTAAGAATTTAGCAGCTTTGCTGATAATAACCTAAATTTAGTCCTCCTAAAAAAATATCACTTCACTAATAATAAAGCAAAGTGGATACTCTCTGTGGTTTATGTCTTTTTTTTTTTTTTTTTTTTTTTTTTTTGGCACACGGGTTTAGTTGCTCCGTGGCATGTGGAATCTTCCTGGAGCAGGGATCGAACCTGTGTCTCTTGCATTGGCAGGCAGATTCTTAACCACTGCGCCACCTAGGAAGTCCCTCTCTGTGGTTTAAAAAAAAAAAAAAGAGGAGGGGTCAAGAAGAAGAGTAGTTAGATTATTTTACTTTCACACAATAGAATATTAGGCAGTCATTAAAATAATGTATATAAAGAATTTTAGAGAATTTCCTGGTGGTCCAGTGGTTAGGACTCGGTGCTTTCACTGCTGGGGCCCAGGTTTGATCCCTGGTCAGGGAATTAAGATCCTGCAAAAGCTGTGCAAGAATTTTAGTCAATGCTTGTGATATTGATCAAAATGTGTATACGTTATGATCTTAGTTGAGAAATACTAAGAAAAAAAGAAAAATACTAGTTGAGAAAACACCATCATGCAAACAATGATAATCTCTGGTATGAATTATGATGACTGAGTTTTCGTTTCTGTTTTTCTGCATTTTCCCCATTTCCTACAAAGAACACACGCTTCATTCTTAAAACTTGTTTAAAAACATGAAAAAATTAAAGAATAAATCAACAAATGCCCACCCATGTACCTTTCAAATAAATCAATATTATGATTTTTCATATTCCCGTTTTAGGCAGAAAAAAATTGAATAGCTTTGTTTTAAAAAAAGAGAGCTGAGGCTGTCTTTTTCTGCTTTTAATTATTTGATGTCCTGGAGATATGGCAAGGCTAACTGAGATTTACTTTTTATCCATCATCCTACACTCCAGCTAAGGAAAGTTAAAGGAGTAACTGTTGTTTAACCCCCAGTGTTGTCATTCTCAATTATAGAGTAAGAAAAGAGAAAAAATTTAAATTTGAAGGAAAGGTAAAGAAGAAGCTAAGGGGGGTTTGTAAAAGTCCAACCTAGCGTGTGGAACACGTAGACGAAATTCCATCTGGGGCGGGGAGGGAAAGGCTTCCCATCAGGGAACACGTTGTGATGGCCTTGGCTGGTGCTGTTTCCGCAGTCACTGTCCTCTGCCCATGCAGTCCAGTTGTAAACATATGGGTCAGGAGATGGACCAGTATCTACAGAGAAAGGAACATGCCATGACTGACTCAGAAAGCTCAATGCTCTTCATTGAATTAAACACATTTTCATATTTTTTCATAACTCGTTTAAAAATACGGCTGGACAACTAAAATCCTAATATTCAGAATTCATCTAATGGTACCTTTATGACCTGTGAATTTTTTCTGCCTACATGTTATAGTGCAATGAGTTTTACATAAAGCAATTTTTCAGGGAAATTTAGAGCTACCACTTAATGTGTTTATCTTCATATTGGGTCTCCAAATCACAAGCATATTCAAACCAAACTGAGGGATGCGTTATCTTTTTACTTTGATACTGTCTGTAGCTTTTTTTCCCCTGACTCATATGACATCATGACTCTCCTCTCCTAAAGACTTCAGCATACATCTCCTAAGAATAAGGATATTCTTTTACATAACCACATCATCACCACCCCTACCACAGTCTAATCAAGGGTTGCATCCTACATTTGGCTATTTTGTTTCTTCAAATGATTCAGAAAAAAGATAGATAAATAAACAGATAAATAGGTGGAAGCAAACTGGAAAACATGTTAAATTTGTTGAATCTCGATGTACCTGCTTTCTACTTTTCTGTGTGTATGACATTTTCCATTTTAAACAAGTCATGATCAATATCTTTTCATCTAGAACAATCCCCTCGCCCTCTTGTTTTTTTTTATGTCACCAACACTGATGGAGAACATTTATTTTTATTTAACATTTTTACTTATCAATCTACGGCAGCCATTTTTGATTTTATTCTTAAATTGTCCCAGACATGGCCAGTAGGAGCCCCTCAAGTCGCCTTCTGTGCCCTGTGACATGTCCCCATTACTCCCTTGTTTTCTGGCACAAGATGTCCCTGGTTCACCTGGTACTTTCCCTGTCCTGCAACTGGAATTGGTCATGTCTTCAAAGATCTCTTGTTTCTTCTAGTGGTGGTAGATACTTTATAAAACTTTTCATAAGTCACAAGGATTCTTTCATATAAAAGTGCTCAGAGGGCTAGATTGTCATCTGAAACATTCATAAGAATCAACATTTTTAGAAAGAAAGAAAAAAATACAACAGACTATTAAAAACAACATTTTTAAATGATCAAACTCTTTCTACACAGAATTTATTGTTTTCTTCATAGGAAGATTATGAATTAATAAGAAATAAATACATTGACCATTTAATAGAAGTTCTAAGTAATAAAATCAGATCATAACTGCACTTACTAGCCTTGTTCCTGACTGAAGAATTACAGCAATTACCTGAGTTTTAAAGACCATACAGTCTAACAAGATAATTCCCCTGGATGCATTTGTAATCATTTGTGCTCTTTAACATAATAAGACAAAGAGCTTATCTGCTTTAACTAAGAGCAAAGCAAACCCAAAATATATACATCTTAGCATTTGTGCTAGCCGCATAGCTTACGGAATTCTTGTGAGCAGAAACTGATCTGATCAACAAAGTTCTGTCAAATTGACTGTTCTTTGAGTGGCCAGAATTCCAAGCAATAAAACCCAAATCTGAGAATCAACAAGGTACTCTCTGTCCAATCAACTGGACACTGAGAGAAGGCCAAGCCTAGGGACTTCCCTGGTGGTTCAGTGGTTAAGGCTCTGAGCTCCCAATGCAGGGGGCACGGGTTCAATCCTGGTTGGGGAACTAAGATCCCACATGCTGCATGGTGCAGCCAAGAAAAACAAAAAAAAAGCCAAGCCTGACAACACAGATTTGAAGAGCGTTCCAAGCAGTGGAGAGCCACCAGTTGGCGAAATGGGTTTGGTTGATGTTGATGAAGGAACACACTCACCTTTCCTGTCAAACAACTTGAGGAGGGGGTGACAAGGGACAATTGCAGCATCTTGCATTTACAGAAGTACCTGTGAGCATTAAGGTTTATGAGGCCGGTCTCTCGTAGTTAGGGGAACTGGTGTGTTGCTGTGATGTAACTAACATTCCTTACCATTTCTGCAGTTCTTCTCGTAGACTATGTTGCCATTGTCATCTTCCTTTTGGCATCTGGGGAATACCAGGTTCACTGCGAAGGTTATAGTTGAGCCCACCAGTGCTGGTGAATCACTGGTCAGAAGTGCCTGCACACGGCCTCCTAGGGCATAGAAAAGTGGAGCTCAATAATCAACTATCTCTTTTCCCTTTCACTGATAAATAAATAAAATTAAATCTACAAATAAGGATCAGAGGATTCTTATGCCTCTTTACAATAAATTAGTGGCGGGATTCCTAACTTTTGCTGTCAGAGTACATTTCAGAAGACGAACTTAAAAAAGTCAGATCAATCGAAGAATTCTCTAACTACAGAAAGGACATTTACTTAAAATAATTAAATCTGTTTAATTGGATTGAGGAGACAAGTATTAAAGGTTTGCAATTTTAAATTTCAAAACCAATGACTGAAGGATTCATTGATTTTTGACGTGAATGGAAAGATATTAACTTTCTGACAAACCATACTTTCGAGATGGTCAAAGTGCTCTGGAGTCTCAGAAGTTCTGAAGATGACCATGCTCATATTAGCTATGTGAGTTTAAGGCTAAATCTGCTTGCTCTCCAAAATCTTCCAAGAGGTACCAATTGTAAATTTCTAAGGAGATTAAAGGTGGCGGGGGTGGGGGAGGGAGGAGGAGAGGGGTTTAGAAAGTGGTGTTATTGAGATGAAGGAAAGATTGCCAAATTCAGGTGCCTCCCACTTGGTAACTAGAGTCCTGTCATTCATGGAAGCAACATGAGCCCTGTGATCTCAGAGCCTACAATCTACAAGACTAACTGAAATAAGAAATTACAGTTGTTTGGCAAATGGGACCTAATCAAACTTACAAGCTTTTGCACAGCAAAGGAAACCATAAAGAGAGCAAAAAGACAGCCTATGGACGGGGAGAAAATAATTGCAAATGATGTGACCAACAAGGGCTTAATTTCCAAAATATACAAACAGTTCATACAACTCAACAGCAACAAAACAATCCAATCAAAAAATGGGCAGAAGACCTAAATAGACATTTCTCCAAAGAAGACATACAGATGGCCAATAGGCCATGAAAAGATGCTCAACATTGCTCATAATTAGAGAAATGCAAATCAAAACTACAATCAGGTATTGCCTCACACCAGTCAGAATGGCCATCATCAAAAAGTCTACAAATAAATGCTGGAGAGGGTGTGGAGAAAAGGGAATCCTCTTAACACTGTTAGTGGGAATGTAAATTGATGCAGCCACTATGGAGAACAGTATGGACGTTCTTAAAAAAACTAAAAATAGAGCTACCATATGATCCAGCAATCCCACTCCTAGGCATATAGCTGGACAAAATTATAATTCAAAATTTACATGCACCCCTGTGTTTATAGCAGCTCTATTCAAAATAGCCAAGAAATGGAAACAACCTAAATGTCCATCAACAGGTGAATGGATAAAGAGGATGTGGTACATATATACAATGGAATATTACTCAGCCATAAAAAAGAATGAAATAATGCCATTTGCAGCAACATGGATGGCACTAGAGATTATCATACTAAGTTAAGTAAGTCAGAAAGAGATAGACAAATACCATGTGATATCACCTATATGTGGAATCTAAAATATGATACAAATGAACATATCTATGAAACAGAAACAGAATCATGGACATAGAGAACAGACTTGTGGTTGCCAAGGGGGAGGAGAAGTGGGGGAGGGATGGACTTGGAGTTTGGGGTCAGCAGATGCAAACTATTACCTACAGAATGGATAAACAACAAGGTCCTACTGTATAGCACAGGGAACTATAGAACTATATTCAATATCCTGACATAAACCATAATGGAAAAGAATATTAAAAAAATAATGTGTATGTATTCCTATATACATACATCTGAATCACTATGCTGTAAGCAGAAATTAACGTAACGTTGTAAATCAACTATACTTCAGTTTTAAAAATTGAATCACTATGTTGCATACTTAAAATTAAAAAAAAAAAAAGGAAGAAGTTACAGTTGTTTCGGTTGAGTCTTTTGATTTACCTTTCCAAGAGTTTTTCCACCTTGAGTCTCCCCTCTTCCACACTGGATAGAGTTTTTCATTCCACTCATTTTCATCTGATGACCAGCCACGTATTTGACTGTGCTCCCGCATGTAACCAGGTCTTTCGCTGCTCAGCACATCATGAAAGCCTATAACAATATTTGAAAAAACATTATTTTGTCTACTTCACCTCTCATTTAGTATTATGTAACAATGGTTAAGGCCACTTTTCACTTCATAAGATTGGAAAGCACGTACATAATATTTCCAATATGTAAAACAGACAGAAAGTGCTTTTTAAAAAAAAAAGTGTACTGGAAATACCTTGAATACAAGTATTCAGACCCTGTCTCTTTATGTACTTTAAATGCATCAAGAAAAATTCTGAATGTCACTATTTCTTAGACATCATTTGGTTTCTCAAAACATGTCCTCTGAATATTTGGATTTGACACAATATCATTAGGAAAACACTGATGTCAATGATCTCCAGACCCGTTTTTTCATCTTTTCCCATTCTGAACTCTCTACTTAGCTAAAGGAATGCCAGGATTCCAAGAGATGCATACCAGTACTGGAGGGCCCATGTTGAACACATCTTTTTTACGGCCAGCATATAGTCTTGGTGAATGTTCCATATACAGCTGTGTAGTCTATAGGTGTTGGGTATTGCGTTTTTTTAATGTCACTTATGCTAAGCTGATTGGTAGTGTTTTTGGTGACTTCTCTGTTCCTATTGATTTTCCATGTGCTTGTTATTTCCATTACGGAAAGAGGAAGGCTGAAATCTTCACCTGTAATTATGGACATGCCAGCTTGCCAATTTTGACTTCCAGTTGTCAATACTTGCTTTATGTGTTTTGAAGCTCTGTTGTTTTGTTTTTGTTTTTTGTTTTTTTTGGGTCTACGTTGCTGCCTGAGGGCTTGTCACTGCGGTGGCTTCTCTTGTTGTGGAGCACGGGCCCTAGAGTGCACGGGCTTCAGTGGTTGAGGTGTGTGGGCTCAGTAGTTGTGGCACACGCACTTAGTTGCTCTGAGGCATGTGGGATCCTCCTGGAGCAGGGATTGAACCCGTGTCCCCTGCATTGGCAGGTGGATTCTTAACCACTGTGCAACCAGGGAATTCCCTGCACTGGGTTTTTTAGTTGTGGCACTCAGGATCTTTGTTGCCGCATGTGGGTTCTCCATTGCAGTGTGCAGGACCTTTAGTTGCAGCATGCAGGCTCTTAGTTGTGCCATCCGGGATATAGTTTCCTGACCAGAGGTCGAACCTGGACCCCCTGCATTGGGAGCACAGACTCTTAACCACTAGACCACCAGGGATGTCCCTTGAAGCTCTGTTTTAAATGGTTAAGTCGTCTTGATGAATTGACCCTTTTATCATTAGAAATTGACTTTCTTTTTCTCTGGCAATATTCCTTGTTCTGAAGAATACTTCGATATCAGTATTTAGTGTTTAACTAGTACATCTTTTTCCATCCTTTTACTTTTAACCTATAAATATTTTTATATTTGAAGTGAGTTTCTTGTAGATAGCATATTATTATTATTTTAAATCTAGTCTAATAATCGCTATCTTTCATTTGGAGTGTTCAGGTAATTTACATTTAATGTAATTGTCAATATTTTGCGATTTGTCTACTCTGTTTTCTATTTATCCATTCTGTTCTTTATTCCTTTTTTCTTCCTATCTTTTCTCTTTTTTTTTTTTTTTTTTTTTTTTTGCGTGCATGGGCTTAGCTGCTCTGTGGCATGCAGGATCTTCCTGGAGCAGGGATCGAACCCGTGTCCTCTGCCTTGGCAGGTGGATTCTTAACCACTGCACCACCTAGGAAGCCCTTTTCTTCCTTTCTTATACCTATTGGGATTGTTTTTGGATTCCATTTTATCTGCATTATTGGCTTATTAGCTATACCTCTCTGTTTTGAGTGGTTGCTCCAGGGTTTACAGTATTCCAGTCCTTTTAAAATTCTTTCCAGTCTTGAGTCGATGTCTTTTTGCCTTTCCTGTCTGGTGGCCACATTGTCTGTCCTTTCTTTGAGGACTGTAGCAGACAGTTCATGCCTGCACCTGTCCTCTTTCTCTTGTTGCAGAGTATTTACCATAATAATTCAAAATTCCAGAGGATCACTTCCCTAGCTTTCCTTACAGTTTGGGCAGGAAGTGATGATTAGATTCTGGCCCATGGGAGCTGAGAGCAAGTCTTCTGAAGGCTTCTGGGAAAGGTGTTCCTCCTTCACTGAAAAAAAAAAAAAAAGGTGGAAAAAAGAACTCCACCTTTTTTCCTCCTGAGAATTGATTTTGGAGACAGTAGTATAATGATGTGATGCCTGGAGCAATGACAGCCATATTTAACCAGGAGGGCACAGATCTGAGGAAGCGAGCCAGCACACCAAGGGTGTCAGCATAGATGGGTGAAAAGAAAGAGTCCTTGATGATATTGTTGAGCTCTTGGTCCAGTCTTGCCTACGTTTGGGTGGACTGAGATAATAAATGTCTTACTCAACCTGAGTATCTGCTACTCACAGGCAAGTGCTCCATTGTCTATAACCCTCAACCAGCCCCTGATCATACACTGCTATAAACTCTTCCCTCATCTAGTCCTATGGTCTCGTGTCTGGGCCTGACTATGGACTCAGAGCCAGAAACACTGTCTTTTCTCTTAAATCCTGAAAGCGGCCTTCCACGAGGTGCAGTATTTAGCAGGTACTCAGAGAAGCCATACTGAATGGACGCCACTAGCCTCTGTCTTCTATTCCTCCTTGCTGGTAGGAGAAGGGAGCAGCACGTAATTCCCTTCTTATCATGGAGGCAGATGGAGTGGGAAAGAACACTGAGCTGGGAGTCACAGGACCTGCTACAAATCAAGCTGTGGAGTTTCAGGCCACGCTTCTTCTCTGGGCCTTCAAATCAGGCAAAAACCCCAAAGTCCTGTGATGCCATAAGATAGTATCTGCTTCTAAAAAGGAACAAAGTGAGGGCAGGAAATCTATGTTTATCAATAAATGTTTATAACCGGAAATTCAGTTGAATTTTGAGTCATAGAATGCTAGAATGTTCAATATGGAAAGAACTAAGATTAGTTAGTTCATATCCTTTCATTTATAGATGAAGAAATTCAGGCCTAGAGAGGGGATAGGATTCACTGAGAGTCATCTTTAATCAAGTAGAAATCAAGATTTGCATCTTTTGAGTCCCGGGATCAGTTTTTTCTACTCTTCCAAAGTCATCCTCTTCCTCAGATCCTGAGGAAGCGTAAGTGTTTCCAGAAGCGTAAACCAAACACAGATTTCTTCTGATTTTAGATGTCAAAAGTCAAGGAAAAACACAAATTTAAAAGTAGAGTGACCAGGAATAGACATACAGCTTCATAGAACAGACAACAGAACCGGAAATAGACTCACACAGATATGCCCTACTGATTTTTGCAAAAATAATCCAATGGAAGAAAGACAGCCTTTCAACACATGGTGCTGTAAAAAGTAAAAGCATAGGAGAAATCTTCAGGTTCTAAGTAGGCAAGAAATCTTAGACTTAACATCAAAACCATAGTCTATAATAGAAGAAATTTATAAACTGGACCTCATTAAAATTAAAAAAAATTGCTCTGTGAAATACCATGTGAAGAGGATAAAAAGGCAAATTACAGATGGGGAGAAAATATTTGCAAACCACATTTCCAACAAAGGAATAATATCTAGAACATATTAAGGATTTTCAAAACGCAGTGTCAAAAAAACAAATAATCCGGTAAAAGACCTGAACAGACATTTCACAGATGTACAGATGGCAAATAAACACATGAAAAGATGTTCAATATCATTAGCCAATGAGTAAATGCAGATTAAAACTGCAATCAGATATCACTGTACACCTATCAGAAAGACTAAAATTAAAAACAATGACATCGCACAACGGTGTAAAGCAATTATATTCCAATAAAGAGCTTAAAAAAATTAATGACATCAGATGTAGGTGAGGATATAGAGAAACTGAATCACTCATACACTGCCGGTGGAAACGGTGCAGCCATTCTGGAAAACAGCGCGGCAGTTTCTTATAAAACTAAACATGCAATTACTATGCAACCAAGCAGTTGTACTTGTGGGCATTTGTCCCAGAAAAATGGAAACTTATGTACACATAAAAGCCTGTACATTAATGTTCATAGCAGTTTTATTCATAGTAGCCCAAGTTGGAACAACCTAGAAATCTTTTAGTGGGTGAACGGATGAACTGTGGTAAATCCATGTAGTATGGTATACTACTCAGTGAAAAAGAACTAATTATTGATATAGGCAACTTCAATAAATTATGTTGCATAAAAAAAGCCAGTTCTGCCAAACTACATACCATATGATTCCATTTCTCTAATATTCTTGAAGTGACAAAATTGTAAACCTGGAGAATGTATTGGTGGTTGCCAGGGGCTGGGGGTGGGGTGGAGTGGGAAAAGGAAGTGGGTTTGGATCTTTGTGGTGATGAAACTGTTCTGTATTTTAACTGTGTCAATGTCAATATCCTGGTTGTGACATTTTACTACAGCTTTGCAAGATTTTACTATTGGGAGAAGCTGGGTAAAGGTATACACAGAGAGATATTTTTGTATTATTTTTTAAATTTATTTATTGGCTGCATTGGGTCTTCGTTACTGCACATGGGCTTTCTCTAGTTGCAGAGAGCAGGGGGCTACTCTTCATTGTGGTGTGTGGGATTCTCATTGCGGTGGCTTCTCTTGTTGTGGAGCATGGGCTCTAGGCGCATGGGCTTCATTAGTTGTGGTACATGGGCTTCAGTAGTTGTGGCACATGGGCTCAACAGTTGTGGTTCACAGGCTCTAGAGCACAGGCTCAGTAGTTGTGGTGCACGGGCTTAGTTGCTCCAAAGCATGTGGGATCTTCCTAGAGCAAGGATCGAACCCGTGTCCCCTGCATTGGCAGGCAGATTCTTAACCACTGTGCCACCTAGCAAGTCCCTGTATTATTATTTCTTAAAAGTGCATGTGAATCTACAATAGCCTCAAAATAAAAAGTTGAATTAAAAAATAGAACAACAACAAAAACCCAACAGTAAGACTTTAAAAAAGAAAGTGGGGAGGGGAATAGATGTGAAAGTAAATGGGGTCACAGCCAGCACCCCTGTGGCTGTACTTTCTACCCTTTGGATGCCCTGCTCTGTCTACTGGCAGAGATATGGTGGCTGGGCCACTTGTGAGCTACTTTGTTAATACTTTCTCCTTCCTTATTTTTATTTTTTTTTAAGCAGGGCTATGATTGAAAAATGGCAAGGAATCCCTTGGTGTCTGACATACCAGTAAATTCTACCCATCCTTATTTTTTGTGGCTAGGCTATTTCATCTTAAGGGAAGGTGAAGCCAGGCACAGGTTTCGTTACATTGCTAATAGCTTGGTCCTCCTCTCAAACTGCCAGCCAACCTCAGGCTAACCTGCCTTACTGAGCAGAGCAAGGGGGTGCTGGTGGGCAGCAGGCTGGAATTAGGTGCAGGAACCTCCCACTGACCTGTCAGCTCTGTCCCTCCATCCCTCAACAGCAGGCTCTGGGGGAGTCTGTCCTGGGGGGAACATGGAGGTAAGACAACTGCTACCATGTACGACTCCTTCTCCAAGCACTTGTTAGCTGATGTCACAAGAACCCTCTTACCCAGCTTTGCAAACAAAGAAACGAAAGCTCAGTGCAGCTAAGTCACTCGTGGTCCAGCCCCAGGGCTGGCAGGAAGGTCAGCGGTCAGCACGAAAGTCTTCTTCCTCTTACCCGCTGTGTGGCCTGGAGCGAGTTCCTTACTTTGTGGCCCAACCCCTCCTCTGGGACAGGGGACAGCACCAGCCTCCCCGGCCAGCTGAGAGGCCCGTGTGGCACAGCCCCCCTCTCCTCCCCCACCAAGTGCCAAACCCCGGGCCGTGCGGCTCGGCTCCAAGGTCAAAGTCACGGGCCGTTTTTATGCCCCTTTCACGGCAGACCGCGGGGCGGGAGTCTCCTCTGGCCGAGGGCATGGCGGGTGAGGGGTGGGAGGGGAGGGAGATCGGCCAGCTTCCGGGCCCCACACTCTCCTCCGCTTCCCCCATCCCAGGTCCCCACCCCGGACACCCCACCACCGCGGGCTCCCGGGTGCCCGCAGCGCCCCCTCCTCAGACCCACCTCCGCCTGCGCCTCTCCAGCCCCGGGAACCGGCCCCCTCTTCCTCCTCCACCCAGCAGCCGCCCAGATGGCACTCTGCAACGACCACTTCACTGTAGGGCTTTTCTCTCCCGCTGGGAGGAGGAGTGAGAGGAGCGTGTGCACGTGGGTCCCGGATCCTCCTCTCTTAGATCTGGGCCCAGCAGGTGAAAAACTGGGCCTGGGCTCCTTGTTTCCTCATCTGTTGAATAGCAGGAGGCCCATCTGCTCCACAAAGGTGGCTGTGGGGACTCCGGGCTGATACAAGGGAAGCAGCCAGCCTACCTCCCCCTGTGGAGTCGGCAGGCAAAAGTCAGGGCTTTTCATCCAGTGAACATTGTGACTCTACTGGAGAGAGGTGGAGTGGACCTTCTGGCTGAGGTCTGATTCACTGCCTTCTCCTACTCCCCGCTACCTCTGCCTGGAGGATGGGGGCTGCCATGGCCGTCCATCCCGTGGACTGGACAAGTGGGCCGCCAGGGAGCTCAGTGGCTCGCAACTCTGGTTTCCGTTCCATTCACAAGAGGAGATTGTTTTAAACAAGGATGCTCCAACCCCACCTCCAAAGATTCTGATCTCACTGATCTGGGCATCAGCCTTGTTAACAAGTCTCCAGCCTCTAGCTAGAAAAGGAACCCAGAGCTGCAGTGCTTTTCTCAGTAACCTCACTACAGTGGCAGCAAACTCCTGCAGGTCTGTGAAAACCTATCAGCAGGAGTTTTTGTTTTTGGAGGGTTTTGTTTGTTTGTTTTTGGCTGAGTGGCTTGTGGGATCTTAGTTCCCTGACCAGGGATCTGAATCCGGGCCGTCGGCAGTGAAAGCGCAGAGTCCTAACCACTGGACCGCCAGGGAATTCCTTCACCATGACTGGCAACAGCTTCTGGGTTGGAATTACTAGAAAGCCTGTTTCCAGATTTTGGGCCCCATTTCATCTGAGGCTCTATCCTGTTAGGTGGAAAGACAAAGTTTAGTGGGTAGCATTGCTGTGTTTTCTAGCCAGAAACTGTGCCCTTCACACCCCACTCTCCCAGTGTCTCTAAGAGAGCGGGTGGTAATTTCGATAGAAAAAACCTCCACATCAGAGAGACTGCGTCTTTCACTTCAAGAGCCTGGAGCAAAGAATGGAACTGAACGCATTTTGCTGTACTTTCAACATCCCCAACGGTTTTCAGAAGAAGAAACAAGTGAATGGGAATGCTTCCTGAAGTCCAACTTTGGGCTCAGGCAATGTGGCTTCAGACAAACCCTATTCCTTCAGCCAGTAGCCAGAGAAAGGGTTAAAAACACAGAAATGGAGAGTTACTCACGTTTGGCAGCATCAAGTGGCAGCCTTGCAGCCAGAAGTAGAAATCCCAGGAAACAGCAAAGATATTCCATGCTGAATTCTCACGCACTCAGGCAAGCAAGGTTTAACTTGCAACTCCACTGGCTCCATCCACTAAGAAAAACAGTGTTCTGGTTTCTGCTGTGTTCCACTCCTTATTTTAATACTGAGCCTCGGGGCAGATCATGTGATGGTATTAAGCAGCACTGCTTGATCTGGTCTCTGGAGTTCAACCACTTACTACTCATGTGCTTCTGACTCACTCGCTGTTCGCATCTATTCATATTTATTCACTTTTCAGATGTACACTGTTTCAGTGTTATTATTCCATAGTTTTAGTTAAAGGGACTTACTTTCCCATGGGCCCTATTTTGATCCTTCCCCAAATAAAATTTCAATCTCCAGCCTCATTGATTATCAACTTGCGGCTGCTCCTTTGCTGATTCACTCACCCAGCTCAAGTTGAAAGGTCAGTTATGCTTCCTTTGCTATAATTTAGATGACCAGCTCTTCTCAGTGCCAGCTAGTGCTTGTACATTTCCCCCAAAAGGAAAACTTAGATGGGGAGTGATCTCTTCCATCACTTGAAATTGTGGATGACATACATGGATAAAAACATGTTGTAAAAAAAAAAATATGTTGTGCCAAAAGGTGATTGAAACAGCTCCACGGCCTCTGGTAGTTGAGAAATCTACTCAAAAGTGCATTTAGGATATCTGTGCAATCCCATATAACTTTTGGAACACGCTGCATCATCTTTGATAACTGCTCTCAAAGCATTTATATGTTGTATCACTTGGGACTAATTGCATTCAACATATAGCATACTTATTTCATGTTACAGAAACCAAGCATTAAATGTAAAAAACAATCTTGCCTAGAACAAAGTTTATCAAATCATTTCTGGTTATAGAATGTGCAGGAAATGTGGCAACATGACTTGACTTTACCCCCTGCCATCCTTCTTTAAGTCACACCCACTTAATCATTTTCAGTGCATATGGAAGCACTGGTCAGGGGTGAGGGCAACATTTGGGGCAGTGATTTATGTTTCAGTTGTGCTAATGAAGACTCGAAATAGTCTGTGAAACTCCCTGCCCTAAGGCCACACACAGCTCTTTAGAGCTGCTTTTACAGCGTTTGAAGCAAGTACCAAGCGAAAAACAGGGAAGGGAACGCATGCACAGCTGAAAGAAAACTGTTTTCCAATACAGTGGAGTAAGTGAATAGTGGAAGTGGTTGTTAGCTTTATGTAATGTGGATAATCTATAGAGCTCTATTTGCTTTTTATAACAAACATGAATAATTTATAATAAAAACAAAAAGCTTTTCAGTTTAGGGGAAACTTACTCTGACTTTTAAAAAGTATGATTTCCCTTTGTTACTTACAATTAATCCTGGCTTCTATTTCTGGCCAGTTTAGCTCCTTCTGTCTCTAAGAAAACTGGACGTGTCAGACTCTTCTGTAACAATCTTATTTAGGGTGACAGACAGAGGGATCAGGTCTTTTTCTGTGTCTTCTCTCCTTTGCTGTCCCATCAACAGGCGATGGCAAGGACTGGGGCAACAGGCAAAAGGTAGGCAGTTGGGTGGAGGCCAAGGCACCAGAAGTTCTTAATTTCAAAGCTCTACAAATTAGCTAATCGGTGCCTTGATCATCAACAGGTGACAAGATATAAAGTCGTTTACTTTGCAGGACTCAGATACTGGGCTGTTTTGGATATGAAATATCTTCAAGCCTTTTTGTCCTTGAGAAATTATACCGTGAAAAAGTTTTGAAATAGTTCCTTCAAAGAAGGGAACCATCTCAGTTACTTGATATTATCGACACGATGATCCTTGTGGGAAATGCTGTTGAGAAAAGTAATAGTCAACTTTTGAGAATGTCCTAAATGGCCTCTCAGTGGCTTGGACTCTGAAACCCCTCGTGTGGCCAACAGTCCCGACTCGAGGAGTAGTCCCTGAGCTGGGATGACGGGGGCAGCCTCCCGACGGGGACGCGTGGAGTGGTAAGAGGCGGCCACACACGGGCATCACAGCAGGCAGTAGGGAGTCCCCTTTAATTTTAGGAATTTCTTAATTCAAAATGATGTTTTTAAGGAAGTTAATAAAAATGAAGGCCCTTTTCTCCCCAACTCCTGTAAACAGCTGTTGGATTAGTTCCCTGTCTCCACTGTTTGCAGAACTTGCAGAAACTTGGAGGTCTGAAACGACAGAAATCTGTCACCTTACGTTCTGGAAGTCAGCCGTCTGCAATGGGTCTCACTGGGCCACAATCAAAGCGGCAGCAGGATAGCTACAGTGAAGCATCTGTTTCCTTGCCTTTTTCAACCTCCTCGTATTTCCTGGCTCGGGGCCCGCGTCCATCTTCAAAGCCAGTCACGGCCGGGCACGTCTTCCTCACACCCAGTCACTCCGGAGGTGACTCCTTCCTCCCTCGCTCACTTATAAGCCCTTGTGATTACATTGGGCTCACCTGGATAATCCAGATTAATTACCTTGTCTTAAAGTAGTTGATTGGCAACCTTAATACCATCTGCAACCTTTAATTCCCTCTTGCCATAGAATAGCTTCACAGTTTCTGGAGTTTAGGATATGGACATCTTTGGGGGCGGGGGCGGGGAGCACATAATTCTGCCTGCCACAGTTATCCAGCAGGTGATCTAGCAAAAAAGTCTATTTATAAGACGCGTGTGTGACAAGAGCAGCGATGGGAAGTAACTCTCCAAGTTTACAAGACGTGTTGAAACAAAGCCTTTGCTATTTGGCAGAGCAGAAAGGCAAGAATAAACTAAAGATAAAGGAATCAGTTGAGAGAGAGAGAAAGCCCATGTGACTGCTTGGTCCTAATGTGGGCTTTTTCACGTGTGATCATCAGAGTCACAGTTTTCAGATTTAAGCATTAACAAATGACTCAGAGGCTTCTGTTCTGTGTTCAGTTCCTCGGCCTCTCCTGTCTGGGTGCTCTCCGCAGGAATCAGTAATTAAAGCCCCTTGTTTCCAGGTTTGTTAAGCTTTGAAATTACTCTTCAACCAAAATACTTTCCCTTGCTTTTCAGGGAAAGGGGAGAAAAGGTCCGTGCATCCTTTTCTGGTCACCTCTGCCATAACAACGTGGCAACGGCTGTTGTATTTTTAGCCTGACTTTCTACCAGAAGGAATTGGACGCTAGATTCGGGGAAAGCAGTTTTCTTCTTGGGGGTGCTGGCTGCAAACATTTTTTGACATGATTCTTCTATGGATTTGATATTAGAAAGAGCAGTAATTGTATGAGTGTGGGTTATCATACTATTTAAGTCTTTGTTTTGTTATTAAAGTACTTTCTCTGAATTATTAGCGTAGAAGGAGAATAAGACATGAAAGTTTAATGTGTGGACGTGGAAGCAACGATGAATGGGCGCCTTTCTTTTCTAACTTTGGTGCCCGTAGGTCAGTGAGACAGAAGGGAGAACGAGGAGGCGATCGATGCAGAGAGAAAGAAGGGAGGGGCCGAAACAGACATCTGAATGGACACTTGGCTTCCAGATTTGTGATAATTGTGGGTTATCCAGAAATGTCTCAGAACCCTGGAGCCAGTGCTCATTTACTGGAGATTAAGTATAAGTCCAAGAAAGAAATTAGAACAAAAATCAAAAGGGATTTTAACTGTAGAAGAAAGGCCAGGAAACTGAAGCTGGAATAGCCTCTTGGATCTTTATCCTCACGTCTAAATTCAGCTGTTTCTCAATGAAATTTTTTTAACACCTCAGATAGAATTGAATTCAGCAAGCACGGTGGAGGTCTGCTTTTGTAGGGTGGCCATCATGAACCAAGGCGTGAATGACAATCTATCTCTGACCTCACAGGAGCATAGGATCTCGTGGGGAGGATGACACTCACAGAACAGGTAATAGCATGAAACACCTTTTGAAATTATTTATGCTGGAAACTTGCCAACATACACAATATGGAGAAGATGACACAATCAACATCTGTGCACCCCTCCCTTACTCCAATGATCATCAATATGTGGTCAACCTTGTCTCATTTATCTCCCTCCCCCCACCCTTATGGGCTGGGTTATTTAAAATCCAATCCTAGGGCCTTCCCTGGTGGCACAGTGGTTAAGAATCCGCCTGCCAATGCAGGAGACGTGGGTTCCATCTCTGGTGCCGGAAGATCCCACGTGCCTCGGAGCAACTAAGCCCGTGCGACGCAACTACTGAGCCTGCACTCTAGAGCCCGAGAGCCACAACTATTGAGCCCATGTGCCACAAGTACTGAAGCTCACGCACCTAGAGGCTGTGCTCTGCAACAAGAGAAGCCACAGCAGTGAGAAGCCCGCGCACCACAAGAAAGAGTAGCTCCCGTTCGCCACAACTAGAGAAAGCCTGCATGCATAGCAACGAAGACCCAATGCAGCCAATAAATAAATAAAACCAATCCTACGCATCAGTGGTATGTGGCATTTAAATTAAATAATGTAGATAGAGCTAAAGGAGTTCACAGAAGAGGGAGGATGTAGAGAAATCTTTATGGAGAACGTATGACTTGACTTAGTTCTTGAGGGAGGAGCTAAGTTGGGTAAGCACAGAGGAGGCACGGGGAGAATACATTCAGGTGGGAGGGAATAATGTGAACAGAAGGAGGAAGATTTGAAAAAAAGGAATGAAGTACAGATGCATGCTACAATGTGGATGAACCTGGAAAACATTATGCTATGTGAAAGAAACCAGAAAAAAAGGTCACATATTGTATGATTCTGTTATATGAAATATCCAGAATAGGCAAATCCAAAGAAAAAAAACAGACTGGTGATTGCCAGGGGCTACCAGGAGGTGAGAATGGGGAGTACTGCTTAAGGAGTATGTGTTTTACTCTGACATGGTGAAAAAGCTTGGGAACGAAATAGAGGTGGTGGTTGCACAGCACTGTGAACGTACTGGATGCCACTGAATTGTTCACTTTAAAGTGGTTAATATTATGTTATGTGAATTTCACCCTGATTACACACACGCAAAAAAAAGAACATTAATGATTAACTCCACAACACCCTTTGTTAGTGTGCCAAGCACGATGCTCGAAACCAAGGATAAAAGGGCCCCAAGCTTTATGGGGCTTGCAGTCCAGCTGGAGACAGCAGCCAGGTGAAGAAGCTTGGTAGAAATATGTCAGGGTGCGCAGTGAGGGCACAAAGAAAGGGGCTGCTCAGGTCCATCTGGCCAGCACTGTCCAATACAAGTATAATGTGAGCCATGTATGTAACTTTAAATTTCCTGGCAGCCACATTTAAAAAAGTGAAGAGTGGGATTTCCCTGGTGGTCCAGTGGTTAAGACTCTGCACTCGTAATGCAGGGGGTCCGGGTTCAATCCCTGCTCAGGGAATTAGATCCTGCACGCTGCAACTAAGACTGGGCACAGCCAAATAAGTAAATTTTTTTTAAATGCTAAAAAAAAAAAAAAAAGTAAAGAGAAACAGTTGAAATTCTAATACTATGCTACATTTAACTTAGTATCTCTAAAACATCATTTCAGCATGTAATCAATGTGTACAGTTATTGAGATAGTTCATATATTTTTTCATGTGACGTCTTTGAAATCCAGTGTGTATTTTATACTTACAGCATGTGTCAGTTCAGACCAGCACATTGCAAGTGCTCACTGGCCACACGTGGCAGTGGCCAGTGTATCACACAGAGCAGCTGCAGAGGGACAAGAAGAGCTTCCCCGGGGGGGTGAGCAGTGGCCTGGAGCTTGTGCTCCTCCAGGCAGACCAAGGCGGGGATGGGGGCCACGGCTCAAGGCTCAGGGGCAGTTGAGGTCTGCAAGCTACGAGGGTGACATGCTTACCCTACAGCCAGGGCAGAGGGTCAAGTCTGATTTTGATGGAAAGTGAGTGTAACAGGGAGGATGTTTTAATGTATATCTGGTATTTTTTTCTCTGACGGATTTCCCAGGAGTGGAGATAAAGAAAAGGAAGCATAGAGGTCGAATTCCCATTACACATGATTGACTTAATGACCACTCCCCACACCCGACTGTCTCCAGCATTCCTTTCAAAGTGGAAATAAGTCTTGCAAAACTTGGTTGTAAACCTTTTTCATCTCAACTTAGTCATCAGTGCCTTGCTAAAAGTAAGGTTTCAGTGCTAGCCAACAGGGAAATCTCTCAAGGCACCTGATTTCAGAAGTATAAGTTACGTTCTCATAACCTTTTTCAACTTTAATGTTATTTTGAAATAATTTGAAACCTACAGGAGAATTTCAAAAGTAGTATGAGAACACCCATATACCCTTTACCCAGATGTACCAAATGTAACATTTTTCTACCTTTGCACACCATCTAGCTTACATATACTTGTGTATATATACATATATACACATACATAGCTATTATTCGTTTTTTTGTGAACCAAAACTGCAGACACCATGCTCCTTTATTCTTATTTTCTTCAACTGATATTGCCTAAGATCAAGGGCATTCTCTTAACATAAGTACAAGTGCAATTATCAAAATCGGGAAGTTTAACATAAGCATAATATTATCTAATCCCTGGACTTCCCTGGTGGTACAGTGGTTAAGAATCTGCCTGCCAGTGCAGGGGACACGGGTTCGATCCCTGCTCTGGGAAGATCCCACATGCCTTGGAGCAACTAAGCCTGTGCACTACAACTACTGAGCCTGCACACTAGAGCCCTTGAGCCACAACTACTGAACCCATGTGCTGCAACTACTGAAGCCCACATGCCTAAAGCCCATGCTCTGCAACAGGAAGAGCCACCGCACTGCAACGAAGAGTAGCCCCTGCTAGCCGCAACTAGAGAAGGCCTGCACAGCAGCAACGAAGACCCAACACAGCCAATAAATAAATAAATAAAATAAAAAATAAAAATAAAAAAAGAAATCTCCTTTAAAAAATACTACCGAATCCCTAGTTTATTTTCAAATTTTTCCTGTTATTCCAATAACATCCATTACAGCAACCCCCTCCCCCTCCCCCTGATTTAGGATACAATCCAAGATCATGCATTGTATTTAGTTGTTGTGTCTCTTTAGTCTTCTTTAATCTGGAACATTCCCTCAGCCTACTTTATCTTTCAAGACATTAACATTTTTGAAGAGTATTGGCCAGTGTTACAGAGAATGCCTCTCATTTTGGAGTTGTCTCATGCTTTCTCATGCTTAGATTCAGGTTCTGCATTTTGAGTACTGCATAAGTAATACTACTTCCTTTTTAGTGCATTGCATCTTCCAATAACTTTTGAACACTTTCTACTCATTAAATTGAAGAGGCTATTACTTAAAAGTAAGTATATACAGGGACTTCCCTGGTGGTGCAGTGGTTAAGAATCCTCCTGCCAATGCGGGGGACATGGGTTCGATCACTGGGCCAGGAAGATTCCACATGTCATGGAGCAAATTACCTCTTTGCCACAACTACTGAGCCTGCACTCTAGAGCCTGTGAGCCACAACTATTGAGCCCACGTGCCACAACTACTGAAGCCTGTGTGCCTAGAGCCTATGCTCAGCAACAAGAGAAGCCACCACAATGAGGAGCCTGTGCACCACAACGAAGAGTAGCCCCCACTCGCCACAACTAGAGAAAGTCCATTTGCAGCAACACAGACCCAACACAGGCAATAAGTAAATAAATAAATTTATTTTTTTTTAAAGTAAGTATATACAAACATAGGACAAGGCATAGAGTAGGCGCTGGACCATTTTTGTTGATTGAGGTTTGGAGGCTTTATGCCAGTAAGAGAGGGCTATTCAAATTCTCACATGAAGTTTATAAAACAAATTGAAGTTTCCTTCATATAAAAAGCAGCAAGCTTCTGATTTAAGTATATATGGGAAAGTTCTGAAAATGTTTAGAATGTGATTTCATTGAAGGCATTTACATAAATGTAATGAAACAAACCTCAGCTCACACACATAATAACACAATCTCCCTTGTTAGAGCAGATCAGTTTTTATAAAGAGGCTACATTCCATCTTGCTCTCTTTACCTTCAGCATTTTCTTAGTTGGGTGGGTTTGGACAATAACTTTCTCGCACATTTATTTACCTTTTCTTATTAATCATGTGAATTCTAAAGCTTATGCAGCTTTATAGCTAAATGGTATATATTCACTGATCCTTTACATGAAACGACTGGAGATGAAACAGGGGTTTTGCGCAATACTTCAAACTAAATACGGAAATGCAAAAGAAATCCAGTTCAGTGAAGAATGCACCCAGCTGCAGACCCTGTCCCAGAGCCCAGACCTATGCGCCTTTAGGGCCCAGTGTCATGGGCCTCAACCGCTGCTGCTCCCAGGGACCAGGGAAAGGAGATACAGCTGGAAGCTGACACCAACTCTCTCGGATCCCTTTCTTTTCACCCATTCGCCACAGAATGCTAATTTTATGACAATTTTTAAATGTGTGTGTGTGTTGGGAGTGTTGATAATAACAGGTCATGAAAAGTGTAATGTTTGAAGCAGAGAGAGCAACTCCATAGCCCTATTTGAATTTCTGGAAGAAGTCTGGATAGACTACGGTTCATGGCAGGTGTCAGTGCTTTAAAGTTGAAATTTTTACATATGTTTCATTGTTGTTCTTTTGACCAATTCCTTACCTTCTTACATTATGAAACTTGTATCTACAAAGTCAAGGCTATGCACTGGGGACTTCCCTGGTAATACAGTGGATAAGACTCTGCGCTCCCAGTGCAGGGGGCCTGGGTTCCATTCCTGGTTAGGGAACTAGATCCCACGTGCATGCTGCAACTAAGAGTTTGCATGCCACAAGGAGCCCATGTGTCGCAACTGAGGAGCCGCTGAACCACAATTAAAGGAGCCCACCTGCCACAACTAAGACGAGGCACAATGGAATAAATAAATAAATAAATAAATATTAAAAGGAAAAAAAAAAAACCTATGCACTGAATTGGTCAAGGAAGTTGCCTTTGTGAAACAAAATGTTTTATTTGCTATGTATAATTCTGTAATTTCTCACCACTGTTCCTATCTCCCCCAAGTTTCTATTGAGGAGGACTGTGTGTATTGGCTCATTTATGTTCATGCCTGGGTCTTAAAGGCTGGTAGGACTGTCAGAACAGGACAGGACAAGAATGTGGGGACAGATCCCACAAAGTCACAGATTGAAAAAAAGTTGGGAAACACTATATGAAACAAGCAGAGCAGCGAAGTTTTAAAAAAAGTATATAAAACCCACCACATCATAACACTCTCTTTAACAGAGCTGGCATTTCGAGACTTCTAGGTTTAAACGTTACATTACTTTCCCTGTTATTACTTGTCCTTGTTTGTGCTTTCATTTGTTCGTCTGCTGAATTGAGTGTGCAGAGGTTCATAAACAGAACGTGAAACATATGAGTCTGCAGAATCAAAGGGGCACCTGTCGTGGCATGTCCCCAGAGCTGGTGGCTCTGACTCACGGGGGCCCAGATCACATGCTGGGCACTGGCTTCACATCTCCTTGAAACCTGTGTGTTCACATCCTGGGCTTGCTTTTCTATACGCAGCAGTGTGCTTTGGTTGTAAGGCATTAGTATCATTCCGTTTGATTGCTTGTGTAACCATTGCCAAAGATCACTCTGTGATCCTGGGGGACCAGCCATTATGCATATAAGAGTTTTGACTATAAGAGGGCAGGCTGTGGGACGCTATTCAGCTCATGGCCTCACACCATGTGACTCTATGCAGCTGTAGAAGGACCCTAACTGTGGACCACTGAATTTCATTAGAAAAGACCACGCAGAACTTGTAAAAGCGACTCAGCTAACTTTGGTGCGTCTATAGTTTGAAAACCATGTGAAACTATTTGAAAAATAGTTATTCTCTTTTAAAATGAATTATCAATCATAGGGAAGGTTGGAATCAAGCTATTGTTTGGTTCCACTCAGAAAAAATAGTTCAAATTTCTGGGTTGCCTTTCCAAGTTTAAACATCAGCTTCATCATTCGTTAACCATTAGGCAGCCACTGTTCACTGCCTACTCCAAAGCCATTTGTGTTTTGGGTGGAGATCTCTAGCTCTCCAGGGAGGGGGGTCCAGCCCCTGGCCTAAGTGAGCATGTGACCCACTTCTGGCGAATACCAAAGGGGAAGTCTACTGGGATGGGGGCGTCTCAGGGAGTATTTTCTTCTCTTATAAGAGGAGGGTATACCAGGTCATTTCTTTGCCCACTTTGCTGCCAGTTTTCTGCCTTTGAACATGGTCACTTGAAGAAACTCTCTGAGGAGCTGTCTCTATTCTCTTGCAACCCTGAGAGGACAGGGGAAGATATGGTGAGCTGCTAAATCAATGCCTGCCTTATCTCTGGATTCCTTGTTATGTTAGCATTAAAAACCCTATCAGCGGGACTTCTTAGGTGGTGCAGTAGGTAAGAATCTGCCTGCCAATGCAGGGGACACGGGTTCGATCCCTGCCCCAGGAAGGTCCCACATGCCGCGGAGCAACTAAGCCCATGAGCCACAACTATTGAGCCTGCGCTCTAGAGCCCGTGAGCCACAACTATTGAGCCCATGTACTGCAACTACTGAAGCCCATGTGCCTAGAGCCGATGCTTTGCAACAAGAGAGGCCACTGCAATGAGAAGCCCACACACCACAGTGAAGAGTATCCCCCACTCGCCGCAACTAGAGAAAGCCCGTGTGCAGCAATGAAGACCCAACACAGCCAATAAAATAAATAAATAAATAAATTTATAAACAAACAAACAAACAAAAAACCCCTCTCAGTGGTGTACCTTCTGTTACTTGAAGCCAAGAGTAGTCGTATGTGTTATAAATAGCACTGGATACCTGTGAGGCCCTGTTCTAAGACATCAGGAAAGTAAAAGATCTATTGGATATGACTCCCATCCTTAAGGGCCATGCAGTCCAGTTGGCAGACTTTTTCAGTCAAGGGCCAGAGAGGCAATACTTCAGGCTTTGTAGGTCGTACAGTCTCACAACTACTCAGCTTTGCAGCTGTGGTGAGAAAGCAGGTGTAGACAAGATGGAAATGAGTGAGTCTGGCTGGGTTCCAAAAGAACTTTATTTATGGACATTGACATTTCGTAGGTTATTCAAGTGTCACAAAATATTCTGTTTTTGCCTCAACCATTTAAGAATGTAAAAACCTTTTTTAGCACACTGTACCAAACTGTGAGGTAGGCTAGACGTGGCTCATGGGCCACAGATTACTGACCCCTATGCTGGACAGAGGAAAAGCCTAGAAAAAAGGCTATCTTTTTGGTTTACAGGAAGAGAGAATGGAAAGTTCTGTTGTTCCACTTTTGTTTTTAAACAGAAGATAACCTCTTGGCAGTTGAGAAGGGCTGACCATGAGGTGAGGGAGGACTGGAAGACCAAGGTGAACAGAAGAAATGTTCAAGGACTTTCATGTTCTCTACTGGGACTTCCCTGGTGACACAGTGGTTAAGAATCCACCTGCCAATGCAGGGGACATGGGTTCGAGCCCTGGTCAGGGAACTAGATCCCACATGCCACAGAATGACTGAGACCGGGAGCCACAACTACTGAGCCCAAGTGCTGCAACTACTGAAGCTCACGCGCCTAAAGCCTGTGCTCCAGAACAAGAGAAGCCACTGAAATGAGAAGCCCACGCACCACAATGAAGAGTAGCCCCCACTCGCCACAACTAGAGAAAGCCCGTGTGCAGCAACAAAGACCCAATGCAACCAAAAAAAAAAAAGTTCTCTACTCCCCCAGGTCTCTGAGGTATTCACCTACACTTACTTCTATTAATCCCACTGTTTCAGGTTTCGCATATTGGTCTTTAATCGATCTAGAGTTCACTTCGTACGTAGTGGTAGGTGGAGACCCAATTTTATTTTCATACACGTAGTAAGTAGCAAGATTTCCCATCTTCTGAGAACCCCTGTTTTCCCTGGTTTGCTGTAGAGGATGGTTGGGGACAAGCTGGATGTCTGTCACCTGGGGACCAGGAGAGTCAGATGTAAGGATGGGTCACTCTGGTACCAGGCAGCAGGGAGAAGAGAAGCCTAGAGGTCCTCCCAGCAGCGTGGACCTTAAGACTGTGGGGGAACATCACATGTAACACACAGGTAACTTAAAGACGTTTATTCACCACCCCCATACTGCCTTTTCACAAAGCCGGAAACCGAGTCACCGTAAACATAAAATGCCGGGGTGGGGAAGATGGGAGGAAAGTGAATAAGAGACTAAGTAAAATATAAAACAAGGGAACAGATGTATGGGGAGACTACTGAGAATGCGCTTCACACGGAAGAATAAAATTAACTCAACGCTTCATCCACGTTAATATATTTTTTTAAGTTAATTAGGATCTTGAAAAACCAGATCTGTTTCATGTTGTGGCCTGAGGTTTCCTGATCGTTCCTGCCTTCTGAGTGAAAGCCTGGTGATTTACCCTGCCTCAGAAAGGAAACTTCCTCGGGGGGGGGGGGGTGAGTGAAAAAATGCCAGAGGTTTTGTCAAGCGTGAGCGAGTGTGAGAAAGGATGGGCAGCGGCGCTGCAGGAAGACCATGCTGGCAGCTGTGAGGCCCGATCGGAGCGTGAACTGCCCTCCACCCAGGGAGACAACAATGGCAATGATGATGACTGTTTTCCATATGTTGGACGGTCATTTAAGTGTTTCACATCCTCACAACCACCTGCCAGGGTGAGGAGGGGAGAGAATAGGTACTCCAATTGTTCTGATTTTCCAGATGAGGGGACTAAGGCACAGACGTAATGTGCCCAAGGTCACACGGTAAGTACTGGAACTGAGATCTGAATCCCTGCAGTCTGGTTCCGGAATCTGCCACCGAAGCCTCTCACTGGACTGAGGGTTTCACTAGGTATGGCCGTACCTGATAAAGCAATATCACCGGGACCACTTAACGTATACTTGTGGGATTAGTGGTTTAACTATAAAAGATTTAACCTCTCAAAAATATGGGGGCATTCAGTATTATAGGGAACAACATATAGATTTTTTTTTGCCTTAAAATCTTCTTTCAGGAATATTTGTTCTGTGGTTTTATTTCTCAGTCAATTCGTGTATCACCTATTTTTAAGTAAAAAGTATTGAGGGCCGTATTCTTTGCTCTTGCCACTAAATATACTGTGACGTGCTCTTCCTGGGTTTGGACACTGAGAATGACACAGGTAAGAAGGGGCCGTTTTGATGGAAGTACGACTGTGACAAATTAACAGGTTAACTAGACCTTTTAATCTCTAATTATATTATGCATAACTTAATCAACAGAAAGGATCTTGGCATGTCTTCCTTAGTCTCAAAAACAAATGATTGCCTTTTACACTACCAAACAGATGAAAAAACACTGTCAGTGAGCAGAATAAATGAAGAGGAAAGAAAACGATTAGAATAATGTCAGTGAGCTGTAAAAAAGGGAAAGTTAAAGATTTTTGTATTCAGGGCTGTCCAGTGTGAAACTGATCTTTCAGCCCAATGTTTTGGAATGTGTTCAAAACCAAGAAAAAAGAGCGACATTCTTCATTAGTCGGAGATAACAGAAGGCATTTTCAGTGGGATTTTATGCTGGGTAGAGACTGCAGCAAGCATGGAAATAACTGAGTCTGAACTCATTGAACTGATCTGTGCTGTTTACTGATGTTCAAAAATAAAAAGACCCCATTGATTCAAGTTTTCTGCCCCTAAATCCTTTCATCAAGTGTGCAAGGAATTGGCACGACACTCAAGGCCACAATGAGCGACCCCATGAAAAAGAGACTCGTAAAGGAAGTGGACTTTTCTGGCAGGAACACGCCACGGCCTGTGAAAGGGAACACTGAATGTCTGTGGGGCCAGGCCAGGGGCCACAGCTGTCAGATGGGGCCTGAGCGGAACACGCGGCTTCTGCTGAAGGAATCGGGTTTCTGAGAAAGAATTAAGGCTCAGCCGAGGTGGCGGAGGAGAGCTCAGAATGGTGAAAAAGACAGCTGGGGCTGGCACCAGGAGGGCACACCAGGCACCCCTGAAAGGCAGCGAATAAGGGCCGTTGTTCCACATTTCAGCCCCCAGGGGCTCAACCAGACCTGCTGAGAGGAGGTGGCTGTCCCACTGTGGTGGCCCACGCTGGACTCCAGGACACACAGAGCTGGTGTGTGAAGGCTTAATCCAACTTTTAAGAGGAGAAGATTATGAAAATATGCTTTAATAGGTACATCTTTCAGAAATACAGCCAGCCCAAAGGGGATACCCTCCTGAGACGCAGGAAAGGGAACATCAACATAAAGAGGAAGAGGAGGAGGAGGAGGAAGAGGAAAAAGAGGCTTTAAGACAGAATTCTCTCTCCATATGTATACATATTTAGATTTTAATATGAAAATTTTCAACATATCTAAAAGCGGAATTGGAACCTCCTTGGTGGTGCAGTGGTTAAGAATCCTCCTGCCAATGCAGGGGACACGGCTTCAAGCCCTGGTCCGGGAAGATCCCACATGCCACGGAGCAACTAAGCCCCTGCGCCAAAACTGCTGAGCCCACATGCCACAACTACTGAAGCCTGGAGCCCGTGCTCCGCAACAAGAGAAGCCATGGCAATGAGAAGCCCGCACACCCACAGCAAAGAGAAGCCCCAGCTTGCCACAGCTAGAGAAAGCCCGTGAGCAGCAATGAGGACCCAATGCAGCCAAAAAATAAAAAAATAAATAAAAAATTAAATTAAAAAATAATAAAAGCAGAATAGCACAATGATGCCCTTATACCCATCACCTGGATTAATAATTACTAACATTTTACCATATTTTCTTCATATAGTTTTATCTACTTATTTCTTTACCATTATTTTAAAATAAATCCCAGACATTCCCTGTATATTTCTGTATACATCACTTTAAAAAAGAACTTTTTTTAAATTTAAGGTTGGAATTGATTTTACTGGGGCGAGTGCCCCAGGCCTGCCATGGTTGGGTTAGTGTTCTGCCCTCAGAGGCAGCCAAAGCCTGGCACCTGCAGCCGCCACCTACCTGGGTTAGCGGACCATGCGAGGCTCAGTCAGAGGGCGGAGGCAGGGGTGGAAGCCACCAGGGCCCAGGGCTGGATGGAACAGGAGCAGGTGGCGCTGGGCCGGGCTGCCTTGGTCAACAGAGACCACCCAGGCAGTGTCCCCAGCCCACCACAGTGGCTGAGGCTCCCTGGGGGAGGCAGGCAGCATCCCAGGGTAAAAAGAACAGTTTTTGTAACTCCAAACTGTAATAATTCTAACTTAATAATTCCTTAATATCACTTCATGCTTAGCCCACTGAATTAGTTTTCTGTTGCTGTGTAACAACACAAACCTAGTGGCTTATCTCCCAGAACCCATGGATATGGAGGGCCAACTGTATTATTAATTAAAACAGTAATTATTAATTAAAACAGTAGTAATTATTACTATAGCAAACACATGCACTTATGTTGTGACAGGTATTATTTTAAACACTTCACAAACCTTAACTCATTTAAGCCCTCATAACAACCTTGCTTAGGTGATCGGTATTACTATTCCCACTGTATAGGTGATAAAATTTGAGGCACAGAGAGGTTAAGTAACTTTTCCAATGTCATACAGCTAGTAAATGATATAGATGTGATATGAGCCCAAGCAGACTAGGTTCAAGACCCAGACTCAACTCAAGACCCAGAATCTGTGTTTGTACCACTATATTATGCTGCATTTTATTCCCCTGCCTACTAGACATCTCTACTAGTATATCTAAAAGATATCTTAAAGTTACCATGCTCAAAACTGAACTCCTGATTTTCTCTCCCAAACCAACACACTCCACAGCGTGATGGGTATTATGAACCTGCTTGCTCAACATCTATCCAAGCTCCTTCTGAAGTGCCTTCTAATATTGCAGAGGCTGGAAAGCTAAAACTACACTTCCCAGACTTTCTTGAAGCTAGAGTTCCAGATGTCAGTTAGGTTTTGACAATCGGATGCAAGACCTGAATTTGGAACTGATTTTATGAGGAGAGGCAGGACATATGCATCTATTTACTAGTGAGGAGCCCAGCAGAAGTGGTAGAGCTCTGAGGCTGGCAGAAGCCGGGGAGGCGTCCTAGCTTAGCAGAGGCAGCTTGCTGACTGTGGCAAGCTTGGTCACGAGACTTGGAGAGTTGTTCCTAGAAGCTCAGTCTAGAGCTAGTATTGTTTGCCCTTGTAATGATCCCATAAGTCATTTACCTTGAAATGTCTTTTTCTGCTTGAACTAGAGTGGATTTTTCTGCTAGAGTGGATTTTGTTCTCTGCAACTGAACCTTGACTGATGATGTAATTTGCCTTCCCTCAGCAGCAACTCCATTCTTCCTGGCTGTGTGTGTGTCAAAATTATGAAACTGTACACGTTAAATATGAACAATATGCTATTTATTATACCTCAATACAGCTATTAAATTAAAATATTAAAATTAAAATATGGTCCATTTGAGTTAATTTTTATTTATGATGTGAGGTATGGCGCCAAGTTCTTCTTCTGCATGTGAATTTCCAACTGTTCCAACATCATTTGTTGAAAGACTACAGTCTCCACTGCATTGCCTTCAGATATTCATCAAAAATCAGTTGTCCATCTCTGCTTAAGGACCTGGTATTAAACAGCCCTGTGAGGCCACCTTGGTGCATCCTAGGGACATTGTTGAGGATGCTATTGAAGGCATCACGTGTAGGCTAGAGACTCCTCTGATCTCAGCACGTGGAATGGTTAGCCTTGTCCTGAGCAGCTGTTTGTGTTTCCTTTTAGGAAAAGAGTCAGGGTCACCGTGGGCTCATCACTCATTGTTGTCCCCGCTGTTTTGCTATGAGCAAGCCGAGAGGCCGCTCCTCCACCACCGCTAGCAAGCGCAAAGCCTGTACTGTGTACATTTTGGTGACAGTCCTCATTCTTGGCTCCATTTTATCTTTCCTTCCCTCACTTTCCTTTCGCCCTGGTTTCCTCATCTACTTGTTTAAAGTTTTATCTCGTGTGTATTTTTGTAAGTCATCTCATATCCTTTCTAGAATAAGGTAACAATAAATACATGACAATTGTTAAAATAAATTAAATCCTACAAGATCAAGCGTCTTCTTCCCATAAAATTCCTATAAAATACGAAGATTCTTCCAGGACCTGCTCACTTGAGCAATGTCATTCACAGGGGCATTCTGGCACAACAGCGAGTGGGGCCAGTCCCGTGGAGTCATGGGATTTGATCTGCAAGGGCCCGAGCCTGGTGTGGAAATGCCTCCAGGCCAGCAGGTCCTGTGATCCTGAGTCAGCTGCCCGGGGCTCCTGGGGAGGAGATCCTTACCTCCCTCTTTGTCTTTCTCAAAAGTGAAACAAATCCAAATGAACTCACTGGCCACTGAACAGATAAATGCCCGGCATCTTCTGTGATGCCCAAATGCAGCACAAGTAGTCCAGCAGCTGGGTTCTGCTTTGCCGCAGCAGCTGTGCAGGAAACAGCGAGCACAGAAAGCCAGCCGCTAAATTAACTTACCTTGCCTGTGGTGGACTCTTTGAAATATTGCAGGAAGAAGGATGACTGAGGGTCAGGACACATGACTGAACTCTGGTGAAGCACCCTAATGTTTCAGGCAGCATGGGGGACAGCACCCTGATACCCCTTTCCTGGTTTTTGTCCTGGTTTTCTATACCGTAGCTATAGAAAAGTAATCTATTGTACAATAAGTATTGGAAACCTACTGACATTTAAAAAGGTGTCCACATACCTCCCAAAGTCATCTCAGGTACCTCCAGTGGTAGACGTGCCACTCTCTGGGACACACCAGAGCAGAAATGACCCTGGATCTCATAGGACAGCAGAAAATTGTTGGCTGCTGTGGGATTTGGGCAATTAGAGAATCTGTCCTTTTAAAGAGTCATATGTACATACATGTATTATTATAGACTGACACATTGACTACCATAAATGTAATTGACCACCCCCCAAATTAATCAAGTCAGTAAACACTCACAAATTGATTCATCTTTTTTTTTTTTGGTCACATCCTGTGGCACGTGAGATCTTAGTTCCCTGACAAGGGATCAAACCTGCGCCCCCTGCATTGGAAGCATGGAGTCTTAACCACTGGACCACCAGGGAAGCCCCTTGATTCACCTTCTTAATTAGGTAATAGAAATAGGCTACCTGGGGTTTCTTCTGCTTCAAGCCTTAGTTCTTTTCTTTTCCTTTCTTCCTTCCTTCCTTCCTTCCTTCCTTCCTTCCTTCCTTCCTTCCTTTCTTTCTTTCTTTCTTTCTTTCTTTCTTTCTTTCTTTCTTTCTTTCTTTCTTTCTTTCTTTCTTTCTTCTTTTTTAATTAGTTAATTTATTTACTGGCTACATTGGGTCCTCCTTGCTGCTCATGGGCTTTACTGTAGTAAAGACTTAGTGGCCCCAAGCCTTAGTTATTTTCTTAGGAGAAATTTTGTTGTAAGTTGAATAACTTTCCTTTTGAGTTCCTCTCTTCTAAATCTCATGAGTAAATGGGAATTACGGAGCTATGCAGAGATAAAGTGCTACTTTCACAGGATAAAGAATCACCCATGTACTCAGATCTAGAAGAAAATTAGGCTTTGGAAAACCAAAATAATCACAAAGTAGGGACTATAACTTGTACATGATTCCTGACTCTGTTTTGAAGCTTCTGATAAAATTGAGTCTTTAAAACAAACGTGTTTACTAATGTCAACAGTGTAGTGTTCGTAATATCCTTTAGAAACAATGCTGGCAGTTGTAAGTTCTCTCTATGTTTTATGAGTAGTACTTGTTCATTCAGTTTACCAAGTGCCAGTAAAATAAAGTTTTGTTTATAAAATATCAGCAAATGGGGTTTCCCTGGTGGCGCAGTGGTTAAGAGTCCGCCTGACAATGCAGGGGACATGGGTTTGAGCCCTGGTCTAGGAAGATCTCACATGCTGTGGAGCAACTAAGCCCACGTGCCACAACTACTGAGCCTGTTCTCTAGAGCCTGCAAGCCACAACTACTGAGCCCGTGAGCTGCAACTACTGAAGCCTGCGTGCCTAAAGCTTGTGCTCCACAACAAGAGAAGCCACCCCAATGAAAAGCCCACACACTGCAATGAAATGTAAGCCCCCTTGAGCCACAACTAGAGAAAGACTGCATGCTGCAATGAGACCCAACACAGCCAATAAATAAATAAATTTATAAAATATCAGCAAATGTTGTGACCCGAGGGAAGACTGTATTCCAAAGTGGGCTGAGAGTTTCACTGGGAACCCCTGTGGAGTTGAGAAAGCTAATGGAGAGAGGGGCAAGGGTCCCATCAGAAAGGGGTAGGAGAGAGAATATTTTTAATCTGTGTTTTCACTCCCTGCTGGGCATGTGGGGAGAAGGAGGAAGAAGAGGACTTTTGTTGTAAGGATGGGAAAATGGGGTTGGTGGTGTTTTGTCACGGCACTGAACACAACAGAAAAAAAAATTTCTGCAAGTCAAGGAAGAGAAAGCTTATTTATCAGCAATAAAAGGACAGGAAGTGTATTCAGGTATTAACTGAAGATCTGGACAGTGTTAGAGCTGAGTTCTAGGGCTTCTGAAGCTAGCCCAGAGAGGTTTGTAAAGACATGTTTTAAAAATCAGGCCTCAGAAACAGAAAGGACACACAACATTCTTCTGAGAGGTGCTGCATTTAGTTAGCCAGAAGGGCTGAGTCATAGCTTCAGAGTGATGGATTGGCAGGATAAAGGCGCGGTGAGACAGGCAAGGCCAGTACCACAAAGCAGGGGACCAAGGCAAGGACTAAGAACTCAGGCATTGGTCTGGGGGTGATGTCACCTCTTTGAGGATGGAGGTTGGAGGGATGTGGTGGAGATGCTTTCTGCAGCTTGGGGTCACAGCAGACCTTAGACTATGGCAAAAGAAGGGAAATTGGAAATGTCAAGGTTTTTATCAGTTCTTGTGAACTGGTAGGGTGGAAACAGAGGCTACAAGGTAGAACAGATTAGGAGAAAGTTACCTTCCCCTGCACCTCTCTGACCCAAACAGATTAGAAGGGAAGTGGGACTGCCATAGAAATTTGAAGCTTTTTTTTTCTTCTAATTTTAGGGTAAATTTCGCAGAGCTTCTTCTGTCTTGATAGCTGGACTACATTTGGTGAATGGAAGACAATGAAGATGAAGTGTAGACATTGCAGCCTCTGTCTCCTCCCCCTTTCTGTTCCTCAAAGTGGTCAGAGGAACATACCACGTGACGTGTTGGTGGTGTGATGGAAAGTTCCTTAAAAACACAAAAAGCACAATTCAGCAGTCATGAGCTTGATGAGTTTGGTAAGGAAAGAACTGTGTGAGTATGAGTGCATATGTTGTTGGCCAAGGTCCAAGAAACGCATCCTGGCATTATTTATGTCAGTAAATTGCTAGGAAAACCCAAATGTCCATCAGCAAAGGAGAGGTTAAGTAAATTACGATACATTCATGCAATGGAATGCTATGCAGCTGTTAAAAAGGAGTAGACCTTTGCATCAGAGTTTGGCCAGGACAGCAGAAGAGCCTCTGTGTATTCCATGACGGATCCGGGATGGGCACATAGCCCTGAGCAGAGCCAGAGAGGCTGTGAGAATTTTGCTGGGAATCTTTTTTGCTTCACCGACTCTCAAAGAAGATGTAGAGTCTGGAGCTGCGGCAGGAATGTTGTCAGATGGAAGGGGAAGGAAAGAAGCCCAACTGGTAGTGAGAGCTTAGGGAGGGCAGTTTCAGTGGCGTGGCGGGTGGGAGACAAATCAGAAGGGGCTGAAGAGTGAGGGGAGACTGGGCGGGGGAGGGCAGCGACCAAGTGAAGCTAACACTTAGAGAAGCATGGCTGTTCCAGGGCGTAGCGGACTGGAGAGGGAGCGAGAGGATGAGCTGGAGGGCGTTCCGCATCCGTTTCCCCACCCTCACCCCCCAAGCAGGCAGATGGTACAGCATGTGTGACATTTATGGGAGACGTGGTGAAGGGGGACTGGATAGCGGGTGGTGTCACGTAGCATGTGTGAAGGGCTAGACTCAGAGGGCAGAAGAGGATGACCAATGTCTTCTTGGATGGCTTCAAGTTTTCTGTGAAGTATGAGGAGGGGCCATTCCTTCTGAGAGAAGATAGGTTAGGAGAACAGCGTAGGTGGGAACAGGTGCCGAGCCCCCTGAGGGAACTGTGTGGATTTCTGGGCACTGTCACCGAGATCACAGGTTGTGGCTCACGGGACAGCTGCCTGGAGCAGCACTCCGCCCTGCGGGTGTGCTGGTCACAGGAGACAGTCTCCCTGGCTTTCAGGTTGGCCAGGCAAGTACCTGGAGGAAAGGGGTGCAGAAGAGTTGCAGTTATGTATCTTTAAGAGTGACTGACGGATGGGCCACGGGATCTCAGCTAGATGAGGAAGCATGTGAGGCCAGGAGGTGGCTCATCACCTGGGGATGGTTCTCTCCTCCCCTAGAGAGTTTCCTTTTCCTCTTCCTTTGGCAGCTTGTTGGAAGCGGCTCAGCCACTTAGAAACCTGGAGCTGTTTCTTAGAGCCACTTCTGTCCACTTCTGCCCACTTCTTCCCCCACTGGTGAGCTGCCTAAGGTGGTACTTTCTGCCAATAAATGTTTTTCTTTTTTCCTTTCTGTTTTGATCAGATTCCACTCTCTGGTCAAGCACAAAAACCGGTCTGCAGGGCAGATGGCATCTTCAGAGCAGTTGGGAATCTGCTCTCTCTGCGTCTCTGGATTGTTTTCTTGGTTTGTTTGTTTTTGAAGGTAAAATAAAAGTTTTATTTTTCTTATTGTTAATTGATCTAACAGTTCTCAATCTGTTCAAAATAATAATACCAACAACATATCTGATTATGTATGCATATGTATATGTTATATATATACATATGCATATATATAGATCTCTGATTTTGATGAAAAAAGCACATAAGACCGAGGCAACATCCGTACAGGACTGGGCTAGGGGCTCACTGGAAGGGACTTACGGAAACGCTGCTGACCAGTCTCCCAGTCCTCATGGCTCTTATTGCTGTATATTTTCAATGACGACAAATTCATCACCTATTATCCTTTGAAATGTGCATAGGTTATGTCTTCTGTTTTCAGGACCTACATGGTGGGGAGGAAAGGGGGGAGGGATAAATCAATAAGACTTTTCAAAGAACAATTTAACAAACTCTATTAAAATGAAAACTTTTCATACTTGAAGCATTTTCGCTTCCTACAAAACACTCCCGCAATGCAAAGATACATGTTCTAGAATGTCCTAGTGAAGGATTGTTGGCCCATAAATAGGGGCCTGGTTAAGTAAGGTAAGCAATGGACACACAATGGAATACTATCTGACCTTTAGAAACAGTGAGGTAAGCCGCTCTCACCTGTCGAGATGGCCCATACTCTGCCTGCAGAACGTGTTTCTCCTGGGGCCACTCTCACCTTTTGATACAGACCGCATTCTGCCCATAGAATGCATATCTCTGTGCTTTCAGTTTACTATGGCTTGCTCTGGAATTCTTTCCTGTGCAAAGCCAAGGACCTTGCCTGGGACATGACCATCCTCTTGTGCCCAATTTTCCTAAGATAATTTTACAAGGGAAGACAAAGAAGGTGGCCTTCTCTCTCCCCACTTTTCCTTTGATTATAAAAATGCAGCCCACTTAGTCCTTGGGGCAGAACCCTGAGAGGGTCTCTGGCCTGCCTTCACAAGCATCCTATATTAAAAAATCTACTTCTGGTCTAAAAAAATAAAAAAACAGAAAACAGTGAGGTAAATCTATATGTACTGACATGGAAGGTTTTTCAAGTCATTCTGTTCAGTGACAAGATGCAAAGTAGTAGGATAACATCGATAGTGATGGTAACTATTAGAATGTGTATAAGGAATAAAAATGGAAGAAAAGAGCACAAAAATGTTAAAGACAATGTTATTGGGAATGTGGAATATAATTTGCATTTTATGTATTTCTATGTGGTCTGAATTCTCTACAGTGAACAAGCATAATTTTAGTTAATAATGGAATTATTGAACATAATTTCTCTCCTAAGCATGTAACATTCATTATTGATCACACAATCACTAGGTGGTGGGTATTACCTATTTTACAGATAAGAGGATTAGAAAAGTTAACCAGCCCAAGTTCACGTTCAGCTTATCTAAAGAGATAATCTTTTCAAACTCTATATCATAAAGTGAATATAGTCTTCCCAGTCTCAGCTTCTCTTTTTAGAAGCTCACTCCTGGCTCTTTGGGCTAGTTCTCCTTCTCATTATGATTTCACTTCCCTCTCGAAACTATTAAAATTCCTTTCCTCAGGGAAGTTACCGCAGGCTCGTGGCCCCCCACGTCTCCGTTAACTTTTCTCTGTAGCATGTGGATGTACTCACTGCAGTGCTGTTGTATGTATGCTACCATTGGAATTTGCATGACCCTATTCTCCTTCACCTTCATCTTTGATGATGAGCTCCTTGAGAGACTTGACATTTTGTCTAGAACTTCCCATAATCCTTCAGAGCCTGTTTCCAAACCTTCTCAGTAAGTAGGTCTTAGGACGGAATCCTTAGTGTAACGTTTGAATTTGGTGGGTCCTTAATATTGAAGATCAACAATTCCTATAAATCAAGCCAGCTTTTTCTTATACAGCACTACATGTTTTCTCTGCTGAATGGTAAACGTCTCTCAGTTGAGTAGCTTCTGAATTAATACATAGTTCCAGTAAAGTCATGTCTTCTTTTGATTTTTTTTTTCCCTTGGTGTAGGGGACATGTGAGTCATACAGAGTCACTAGAAGATTTCCAAACGGAAAAGCCTGACAACCACTGTGATAAAAGGCAATATCAGTGTTAGAGAATTCCTCTATTTCTCTGCTTCAGTGCTGACAGGAGTAAATGGTGTTTACATTATAAATGACCAAGGAAACAAGACTAGACTTCTAGCTGGTTGATAAAATATGCTTGAGAAAAGCGCCTCAAGGTTATTATATTGATTCTAGATCATCTTCCTTGTCTGGTGTAAGTAGAGAGACAAATATAAGCTCTTATCCAAACAAGTGAATCAAATATAATTTCCATCTTGCTCCACAAATATTTGAATGTGTACCTTTAACATTTCATTAGCAGCAAACATAACATGGTCTACATCCACAGTCAGTTGTTCTTTAGAGTAGTTTAACTCCTTGTGTTTCAGTACTTGAATGACAAGTTTCATCAGAGTGGATTATTTAATTCAAGGCTTGGAAACAATCTGACAAACTAGTTGACGCACAGTCATCACTTCAGAAATCTAAAAGCTACTTGATAACACAAAATTTAGGGTGGGAAAGAAGGCATTCCTTTCCCCCCCCCCAAATTAGATTTCTAAAAATGTGTAAGCTTATTTCAAGTATATGGAAAAGTACAGAAAATAATATAATGGGTAACTATGTACTCATCACCCATTCTATAAAATTTTACTATCGTCACAGTAAGTTTACATTTTTAAAAAGTCGCAGATATAAATCCCCCTGTATATGCCTCCTAAATCTCATTCTTCTTTTTCCCCTCCTTGGACAAACTCTTTTCTGAATTTGGTGCTTATTAGTCTCATGCTGTTGTTCCTTTACTATGTTTATAAATTCATAAACAATATATAACATTGTTTTGTATTTTGCACTTTCAGTGGTACATGGTACATATCATTCTGCACCTGTGCTTTTTTGGCTGTTTATACATGTCACTCAAGTTGTTGTACAGATGTATCCCATTATATCAAAGTGTAGGGCTTCCCTGGTGGTGCAGTGGTTAAGAATCTGCCTGCCAATGCACCGGACATGGGTTTGATCCCTGGTCTTGGAAGATCCCACAGGCCACAGAGCAACTAAGCCCATGCGTCACAACTACTGAGCCTGCGCTATAGAGCCCGAGAGTCACAACTGCTGAGCCCATGTGCTGCAACAACTGAAGCTCACTTGCCTAGAGCCTGTGCTCCACAACAAGAGAAACTCCCTCAATGAAAAACCTGTGCACTGCAACAGAGTAGCCCCGCTCACTGCAACTAGAGAAAGCCCGTGGGCAGCAACTAAGACCCAATGCAGCCAAACAAAACAAAATAAAACAAAACAAAAAAACCTCAGAAAACCCACAAAGTGTATCTGTTATCCTGTGCATGGACTTCTGGTTGTTCCAACTGTGAACAATGCTATTTACAGTTGTATACATGTCTCCTTTTCCCACAGGCAGTAGTTTCTCATATATTCATGTGCATATAATCATCCAGTAAATCTTGTTAAAATGCAGGCTCTGATTTGGTAGGTTTGGGATGGGGCCTGAGATTCTGCATATGTTTTAAGTTCCCCGATGGTGTTGATGCTGCTAGTCCTAGGACCACAGTTTGAGGGGCAAGGGCCTTGCAGAGAAGTAAAACTAGGTTGTAGAGGATGATCAGCTCCAGTGTTAACTAGATATTGCCAAATTGCTCTCTGAAGTGCTTGCATCAATCCACACTCCTATCAGCAGCTCACAAGAGTCTCCACAATATTACGTCTTCATTAACACTGTTATTGTAAGACTTTGATTTTTGCCAATTTGATGGCCATGAAGTGGTATTTTGTCATATTAATTTGCCTTCGATGAGTATTACTGAAGTCAGACCTCTTGAGTTTCTTCTTCTGCAATAATTTTTTAACATAAACTAATGTTTTGGGTAAAGAAAATGTTTTTGTTCATCTGTTTCATACTTTAAAGCATCCCTGTGCAGGCATGGCCAAGATTAAGTCTTGAGACTTTCAGGCTAGAAGGGGGAGGAGCTGCTGAAACAGATGGATGACCTGAAGGTGGAGCTGTCCCAACTGCATATCTCCAAAGTGACAGGCAGCACAGCATCCAAACTCTGTAAGATTCCAGTTGTTTGCAAATCTATTGCCTGTATTCTCACTGCCATTAACCACACTCAGAAAGAGAACCTTAGGAAATTCTATAAGGGCAAGAAGTACAAGCCCCTGGAACTGCAGCCCAAGAAAATATGTCCTATGCCCTGCCAGCCCAGCAAGCATGAGGAGAACCTGAAGACCAGGCAGCAGCCCTGGAAGGAATGGCTGTGACCACTGTGGAAGTACCTGGTCAAGACTGAGCATTGTGGTGTCAACAGAAAACAAACTGCTGGAAAACAAAAAACAAAAAACAAGTACTGAAGGGAGCCCTTTAAGTTAAAGCAGAAGGATGATAAAGAGCGACAAGAAACATACAACAATATAAAACTGCTTGTTAAAGGTAAATATATAGATAAATTTAGAATTATGCAGTATTGTAAGTGCATGAATCACTTTTAAATCTGGTACAGAATTAAAAACAAAAAATACACAGTCATAGTGGAGGACTTTAACACCACACTTACACCAATGGACAGATCATCCACACAGAAAATTCATAAGGAAACACAAGCTTTAAATGACACAATAAATCAGCTGGATTTCATAGATATCTATAGGACATTACATCCCAGAACAGCAGATTACACATTCTTCTCAAATGCACATGGGACATTCTCCAGGATAGATCACATTTTGGATCATAAATCAAGCCTTGGTAAATTCAAGAAAATTGAAATCGTATCAAGCATCTTTTCTGACCACAACGCTATGAGATTAGAAGTCAATTACAGGAAAAAAACTGTAAAAAACACAAACACATGGAGGCTAAACAATACGCTACTAAACAACCAACAGATCACTGAAGAAATCAAAGAGGATATCAAAAAATACCTAGAGACAAATTACAATGAAAACACAACGATCCGAAACCTATGGGATGCAGCAAAAGCAGTTCTAAGAGGGAAGTTTATAGCGATACAATCCTACCTCAAGAAACAAGAAACATCCCAAATAAACAATCTCACCTTACACATAAAGAAACTAGAGAAAGAAGAGCAAACAAAACCCAAAGTGAGTAGACAGAGAGAAATCATAAAGATCAGAGCAGAACTAAATGACATAGAGACAAAGAAAACAATAGCAAAAATCAATAAAAGTAAAAGCTGGTTCTTTGAGAAGATAAATAAAATCAATGAACCTCTAGCAAGACTCATCAAGAAAAAGAGGGAGAGGACTCAAATCAATAAAATTAGAAAGGAAACAGGAGAAGTTACAACGGACACCGCAGAAATAAAAAGCACCATAAGAGATTACTACAAGCAACTATAGGCCAATAAAATGGACAACCTGGATAAAATGGACAGATTCTTAGAAAAGTATAACCTTCCAAGACTGAATGAGGAAGACATAGAATATACGAACAGACTAATCACAAGTAATGAAATTGAACATGTGATTAAAAATCTCCCAACAAACAAAAGTCCAGGACCAGATGGATTCACAAGTGAATTTTATCAAATATTGAGAGAAGAGCTAACACCCATCCTTCTCAAACTCTTCCAAAACATTGCAGAGGAAGGAATAATCCCAAGCTCATTTTATGAAGCCTGATACCAAAACCAGGCAAAGATACTACAAAAAAAGAAAACTACAGACCAATATCACTGATGAATGTAGATGCAAAAATCCTCAACAAAATACTAGCCAACAGAATCCAACAACACATTAATAGGATCATCCACCATGATCAAGTAGGGTTTATCCCTGGAATGCAAGGATTCTTCAATATACGCAAATCAATCAATGTGATACACCATATTAACAAACTGAAGGATAAAAACCACATGATCATCTCAAGAGATGCAGAAAAAGCTTTTGACAAAATTCAACACCCATTTATGATAAAAACTCTCCAGAAAGTGGGCATAGAGGGAACCTACCTCAACATAATAAAGGCCATATATGACAAACCCACAGCAAACATCATTCTCAATGGTGAAAAACTGCAAGCATTCCCTCTAAGATCAGGAACAAGACAAGGATGTCCACTCTCACCACTACTATTCAACATAGTTTTGGAAGTCCTTGCCACAGCAATCAGAGAAGAAAAAGAAATAAAAGGAATCCAAATTGGAAAAGAAGAAGTAAAACTGTCACTGTTTGCAGATGACATGATACTATACATAGAAAATCCTAAAGATGCCTACCAGAAAACTATTTGAGCTAATCAATGAATTTAGTAAAGTTGCAGGATACAAAATTAACACACAGAAATCTCTTGCATTTCTATACACCAACAATGAAAGATCAGAAAGAGAAATTAAGGAAACAATCCCATTCACCACTGCAACAAAAAGAATCAAATACCTAGGAATAAACCTAACCAAGGAGGTAAAAGACCTGTACTCAGAAAACTATAAGACACTAATGAAAGAAATCAAAGAAGACACAAACAGATGGAGGGACACACCATGTTCTTGGATTGGAAGAATCAAGATTGTGAAAATGACTATCCTACTCAAAGCAATTTACAGATTCAATACAATCCCCATCAAATTACCAATGGCATTTTTCACAGAACTAGAACAAGAAATTTTATGATTTGTATGGAAACACAAAAGACCCCAAATAGCCAAAGTAATCTTGAGAAGGAAAGATGGAGTTGGAGGAATCAGGTTTCCTGACTTCAGGCTATACTACAAGGCTACATTGATCAAGACAGTATGGTACTGGCACAAAAACAGAAATATAGATCAAAAGAACAGGATAGAAAGCCCAGAGATAAATTACGGTCAACTAATCTATGACAAAGGAGGCAAGGATATACAATGGAGAAAAGGCAGCCTCTTCAATAAGTGGTGCTGGGAAAATTGGACAGCTACATGTAAAAGAATGAAATTAGAATACTTCCTAACACCATACACAAAAATAAACTCAAAATGGATTAAAGACCTAAATGTAAGACCAGACACTATAAAACTCCTAGAGGAACACATAGGAAGAACACTCTTCGACATAAATCACAGCAAGATCTTTTTTGATCCACCTCCTAGAATAATGGAAATAAAAACAAAAATAAATAAGTGGGACCTAATGAAACTTCAAAGCTTCTGCACAGAAAAGGAAACTATAAGCAAGACGAAAAGACAACCCTCAGAATGGGAGAAAATATTTGCAAACGAATCAACAGACAAAGGATTCATCTCCAAAATATATAAACAGTTCATCCAGCTCAATATCAAAAAAAACAAACAACCCAATCAAAAAATGGGCAGAAGACCTAAATAGGCATTTCTCCAAAGAAGACCTTTGGATGGCCAAGAGGCACATGAAAAGCTGCTCAACATCACTAACTATTAGGGAAATGCAAATCAAAACTACAATGAGGTATCACCTCACACCAGTTAGAATGGGCATCATCAGAAAATCTACAAACAGTAAATGTTGGAGAGGGTGTGGAGAAAAAGGAACGCTCTTGCACTGCTGGTGGGAATGTAAATTGATACAGCCACTATGGAGAACAGTGTGGAGGTTCCTTGCAAAACTAAAAATAGAACTACCATATGACCCAGCAATCCCACTACTGGGCATATACCCAAGAGAACACCATAATTCAAAAAGCCACATGCACTCCAATGTTCATTGCAGCACTATTTACAATAGCCAGGACATGGAAGCAACCTAAATGTCCATCAACAGATGAATGGATAAAGAAGATGTGGTACATACATACAACGGAATATTACTCAGCTGTAAAAAGCAAGGAAACTGGGACATTTGTAGAGACATGGATGGACCTAGAGACTGTCATACAGAGTGAAGTGAGTCAGAAAGAGAAAAACAAATATTGTATATTAATACATATATGTGGACTATAGAAAAATGGTACAAATCAACCGGTTTGCAAGGCAGAAACAGAGACCCAGATGTAGAGAACAAACATATGGACACCAAGTGGGGAAAGCGGGGAGGGTTGGGGGGGGAACGAATTGGGAGACTGGAATACCAAATTGTACACTCTAAATATATGCAGTTTATTGTAAAAAATAAAAAAATAAGTTAAAAAAAAAACAAAAAACAAACAAAAAAACAAAAGCAAGCATAAAAAGCAATTATAACTTGGGCTTCCCTGGTGGCACAGTGGTTAAGAATCTGCCTGCTAATGCAGGGGACACGGGTTTGAGCCCTGGTCTGGGAAGATCCCATATGCCGTGGAGCAACTAAGCCCGTGCACCACAATGACTGAGCCTGTGCTCTAGAGCTCGTGAGCCACAACTACTGAGCCCATGAGCTGCAGCTACTGAAGTCTGTGCACCTAGAACCCGTGCTCCACAACAAGAGAAGCCACCGCAATGAGAAACCCTGCTCACCGCAACTAGAGAAAGCCCGTGAGCAGCAATGAAGACCCAACACAGCCAATAAATAAATAAAAAAGTAATTTATTAAAAAAAAATGAAGTTGGATCCTTTTCTTATACCATGGAACAAAATTAAAATAGATTAAAGACCTAAATGTAAGACATAAAAGTACAAAACTACTAGAGGAAAACATAGGAGAAAAGCTTCAGGACAATGGGTTTGGCAATGATTTCTTTTTTTTTTTTCCTTTCTTTAAGAACTTTTATTGACATACAATTGACATACAATAAACTGCACATATCCAAAGTGTACAATTTTATATTTTTCTCCTATTAGTAATGTATATATGGCAATCCCAGTCTCCCAGTTCATCTCCCCCCTCCCCCCACTGCTTTCCCCACTTAGTGTCCATATGTTTGTTCTCCACATCTGTGTCTCTATTTCTGCCTTGCAAATCAGTTGATTTGTACCATTTTTCTATATTCCACATATATGTGTTAATATACATTTGTTTTACTCTTTCTGACTCACTTCACTCTGTATGACAGTTTCTAGGTCCATCCATGTCTACAAATGTCCCAGTTTCCTTGCTTTTTACAGCTGAGTAATATTCCGTTGTATGTATGTACCACATCTTCTTTATCCATTCATCTGTTGATGGACATTTAGGTTGCTTCCATGTCCTGGCTATTGTAAATAGTGCTGCAGTGAACACTGGAGTGCATGCGTCTTTTTGAATTATGGTATTCTCTGGGTATATGCCCAGCAGTGGGATTGCTGGGTCATATGGTAACTCTATTTGTAGTTTTTTAAGGAACCTCCATACTGTTCTCCATAGTGGCTGTATCAATTTACATTCCCACCAATAGTGCAAGAGCGTTCCCTTTTCTCCACACCCTCTCCAGCATTTACTGTTTGTAGATTTTCTGATGATGCCCATTCTAACTGGTGTGAGGTGATACCTCACTGTAGTTTTGATTTGCATTTCCCTAATAGTTAGTGATGTTGAGCAGCTTTTCATGTGCCTCTTGGCCATCCAAAGGTCTTCTTTGGAGAAATGCCTATTTAGGTCTTCTGCCCATTTTTTGATTGGGTTGTTTGTTTTTTTGATATTGAGCTGGATGAACTGTTTATATATTTTGGAGATGAATCCTTTGTCTGTTGATTCGTTTGCAAATATTTTCTCCCATTCTGAGGGTTGTCTTTTCGTCTTGCTTATAGTTTCCTTTTCTGTGCAGAAGCTTTGAAGTTTCATTAGGTCCCACTTATTTATTTTTGTTTTTATTTCCATTATTCTAGGAGGTGGATCAAAAAAGATCTTGCTGTGATTTATGTCGAAGAGTGTTCTTCCTATGTGTTCCTCTAGGAGTTTTATAGTGTCTGGTCTTACATTTAGGTCTTTAATCCATTTTGAGTTTATTTTTATGTGTGGTGTTAGGAAGTATTCTAATTTCATTCTTTTGGCAATGATTTCTTGAATGTGATACCAAAAACACAGAAAACAGAAGCAAAAATAGACAAATGGGACTATATCAAACTTAATAACTTATGTGTGTCAAAGGAAACAATCCAGAGAGTGAAAAGGCAATCTATGGAATGGGTGAAAATATTTGGAAATCATATATGTGATAAAGGGTTAACATTCAGAATACATAGGGAATTTCTAAAACTCAACAAGAAAACAAATAACCGTATTTAAAAATGGGCAAAGGAGCTCAACAGGTAGTTCTCCAAAGAAGATATACAAATGGCCAAAGAGCATATGAAAAGATACTCAACATTACTAATCATAAGAGAAATGCAAATCAAAATCATGAGATATTACCTCACACCCATTAGGAAGGCCATTATCAGAACAAGAAAATAAGTGTTGGGGAGGATGTGGAAAAATTGGAACCCTGCTGGTGGGAATATAAATGGTGCAGCTGCTATGACGGGAAGTGTAAAAGTTTCTCAAAAAACTAAACATGGGACTTCCCTAGTGGCGCAGTGGTTAGGAATCCGCCTGCCAATGCAGGTGACACAGGTTCGATCCCTGGTCTGGGAAGTTTCCCACATGGTATGGAGCAACAAACCCTGTGTGCCACAGCTACTGTGTCTGTACTCTAGAGCCCGCAACCCACAACTACTGAGTCCATGTGCCACAACTACTGAGCCCACGCATTGCAACGACTGAAGCCTGCCTGCCTAGGTCCAGCTCCGCAACAGGAGAAGCCACCGCACCACAGTAAAGAGTAGCACCAATTTGCCACAACTAGAGAAAGCCTGCACGCAGCAACAAAGACCCAATGAAGCCAACAAACCAAAACAAAACGAAATAAACTAAACACACAGTTGCCATATGATCCAGCAAACCCATTTTGGGGTATATATCCAAAAGAATTCAGAGCAGGATCTTGAAGAGATGTTCATCGCAACATTATTTACAGTAGCCGAGAGGTAGAAGCAACCCACATCCCATCAACAGCCGAATGGATAATAAAACGTGGCTCATACAATACATACAATGGAATATTATGCAACCTTAAAAAACGAAATTCTATCACATTCTACAACATGGATGAGCCTCAAGGACATCACACTAAGTGAAATCAGCCAGCAAGAAAGGACAATTACTGTATGATTCCACTCATGTGAGGTCTCTAAAGTAGTCAGACCATAGAAACAAAAGAGAAATGTGATTGCCAAGTATTGGAGAAAGGAGGGAGGGAGAATTAATGTTTAGCGGGTATAGAGTTTCAGTTTGGCAAGATGAAATAGTTCCAGAGATCTGTTGCACAACAATGTGAATGTTACTTCATGCTGCTGAACTTAACAATGTTTAAGATGGTAAATTTAATGTTATGGGTTTCTTTTTTTAACCACAATTAAAAAAAACCAAACAAATTTGAGCTCTTATTAACTTTCAGCTTTTTCCTCCCATTAATACACACTTTCCTCCCAAACTGGACCACATTGTACATGCTATTTTTAACAGCTTTTGCCCATTGACTACAGAGTGAAAACCTTTCCAAGTTTATTCCCTATTCTTCTAGGTCATTTAGAAAAGCTGTTTAGTATTCCAACATATGAATCTACCACATTAACCAGTTTCCTGTTGTTGGACACTGAATTGAATTATGTTACTCTTTTGAACAATACTATGTAGCTAAATCATGCAATGCCTTTTAATAAACTTATTTGTTTATTGGCTGCGTTGGGTCTTCGTTGCTGCACACGGGCTCTTTCTCTAATTGCGACAAGCAGGGGCTACTCTTCGTTGCGGTGCACAGGCTCCTCATTCCAATGGCTTCTCTTGTTGCAGAGCACGGGCTCTAGGAGCATGGGCTTCAGTAGTTGTGGCACATGGGCCCAACAGTTGTGGCTCATGGGCTCTAGAGAGCAGGCTCAATAGTTGTGGCGCACGGGTTTTAGTTGCTCTGTGGCATGTGGGAATCTTCCCAGAGCAGGGCTCGAACCCGTGTCTTCTGCACTTGCAGGCGGGTTCTTAACCACTGTGCCACCTAGGAAGTCCCCGTGTAATGCCTTTTAAATAGTTTTAATAATCTGCTTCTCTCTCCCCTTCTAATCAGCTCTCAGCTGTTACACTTCGCCCCTTCTAATCTGTGGTCAGATCATCAAGCTAGTTAAATCAGTTTACTTGTAATAAAGCCTTATGGACAATTCTGCCCCAGGTAAGTCCAGGTAAAAGCTGCTGCAGGAGCTGTGAAGGGAGGCTGTGCTTACTTTGGGGTATACTTTCAGCGTGACCAGCGCTGCTAGAATTGGTTCTTGCCTCACTGAATAAATCCAGTTGGTGGCACTTGCCCTTGTGCCTTTCCCCTTCCACTTCCCCTTCGGGTCTTGAAACTCAATCTACTTTTATGCCTGGCCACCACCACCTCAGTGTCACCTGTTTCTGATTTTCTGAAGCCCTGCTGCCGCTCAGGGCCTGTCTAGGAGTTCCTGGCCTCCTTGGACTCCTGATATCAGTATGCATGCATACTGCTGACTTCTACTTTGTGGACTTCTTTGCTTTAGTTTCTCACACTTTTAAGTAACTCATAGCACTTATTTGTACTTTTTGACATGTATACTATTTGACAACTTTGATCTCATTTGTGTGTGTGTATGAGCACAGAAAATAGACTTCCAGCAATTACAACTCCCAAATTGCATACTACTAAGTAACCTAAATGCAGTTAGATAGGCTAGTTTCCCAAACTTGCCTGAAGTATCTCATGGGACACTTGGTAAAAAAAACACACTCCCAGGCCTAGTCCAACAGACGTATTATTCTGGATATATTATTTAATCAGTACCCCAGGGGGTCCTTATAATCAGGCAGATTGAGAAACACTGGGTCCTTAATCTGCATCCTCAGAGCTTCCAGGACATTGAGAAGTTCAACTGGGACCCAAGGGAGGCTGCTAAGCCTGTAACCAACCTACAGGTAGCACAGGGTTCATTCCATCAGGGTAGGACAACTCTAGGAGTAAATTGTAAGTTGAAAAAAACATTGGAAAGTTTTTAGAGCTTGAGACCAAAGCAGGAACTTAGGGTCTATTTACCATCTCTACACCAAGGATAGTTTCAAACACACCCCCCCTTGAGTGTATGTTTGAAATAGAGCAGATTCTATTCCAAGAGAGTCATACGGTTCTTCAAAAAGCGTGACAGAGAATCTGGATCTCCCTGAGGACTAAACCCTTTGCATATATGCTAAATCTTCTAATAGTTAAGATTTTATTTTCATTTAAAAATATCAGTTCCATACCATATCTGTGCTAGGAGAGTGTTCTCGCAGTGCTGGCTTGTAATTTTTGAGGCTTGAGAAAGGAACACAGAACTCTGACACATATGCTTCAACTCATGACAGGTCTCTGGGTATTTGGATCAACCATGTACAAGATATACAAACATAACCCCCTCAGCCTGAGGATACAGAGAGATTCAAACACGTCTGAGAATTCTAATAGAAACTCTAGGAACAGCTGGTGAATCCTCACCCCTCTACATATACCATTTGGGGGAAGCGGGGAGAAGATTATTGATAATTTTAATGTCCTTGTTGGAAGTTTCCAAAGTTATTCTAATAAACATATTTTATAAAAAGTGTTTTAAGAAATAGACCATAAAAGAATAAAAGCATACCTTAATAACGTAAATTGAGGTGGAAAAAAGCAGCTTAGATTTGTTCTTCAATAACCTTTTTCCAATGATAAAATCCCTTCACTGTTACTTAAAAAAAAAGCCTAGAGAAGATGCCTCTTGCATAAAGTTATTTCTTTGTTAGTTTTTAAAAAATGCTTTTCAAAAATGGAGTTAGAAAAACTAGCTTGATAAGTATCATTAAACTTGCCAATAGTATTGCTGTTATTTAGTTGAAAAAAAGCTTCCTAATCCCTTTTTGACTTTCCTGATCTTCTTTTAATTAAAAAAACAAAGTAATGCATGTATATGGTAAAATATTCAAACAGTTCAAAATGGTATATAAACTAAGTATTTCTCCTAACCTGGACACCGGTTCTTTTCCCAGAGGTAATCAATGATAGCAAGTTTCTTACATATTCTTCCAGAAATGTCTTATGCATCTACAAAGGATATATACACATACACTATTTATTCACATGAGATCATAATTTCTATTCCTCTTACAATCCATCCACTTGATGGGATAATGTGTCAAAAAAATAGAATTACATAAAAATTAGGCCAAGATAAAAATTAGCCCAAAATTGTTGAAGAAAGCCCAAATGGTCCATGAGAGAGCTAAAAGTGAGGAGGCAAAATTATGAGGGGAAAATGCTTCTTACGTTCTAAAAATAAGTTTTCACCTTTTAAAAATTGTTATTTCTCTCTTTAAGAGAATCTCCTTTACATGCAGTTTACTGTACGTCAATTATATCTCAATAAAAGTTCTAAAAAAAATAAAATGAGAACATATCAGGGAAAAAAAAAAGAGAATCTTGTTTAACATGAAGGAAAGTCATGCTACTGATGTTTATTTGGTAAGTAGGCTAAACATTTAAGCATTTTTTCCCTACTGGTTCTAGAAATTATCTCCTTCCTTAAAAAAAAAAATGTTTAAAGGTAAAATTTTAAATGGTAAGGCAGTAAAGTGGTGTAGAATAAGAAAAGTACTTTATTCAGTGCACCCTGACAGTTTTTTCAGTTCCATTCATAATTACAGCAAAAGAAAAAAAAATCCGTTGCTAAGCATTTTTTATTGTTTTACTTAGTTACACTTAAGAAAAAAATGTTAAATTTAAAAATTCCTAATATTATTGAAAGTTTATACTTCTTATAAATATATATGTATATATCTACATCTATATATCTGCTCTTTCATATGAACCACTCAAAACAATTTTAAAAGCTGTTCTTTTCTGTATTTAAAATTGCCCTTTTAAATATTTAGAAGTTCCACAGGTGGTGGCTTTAATGGAATTTTTCCCAGAGTAAATTTCTTGGATTGAAATTGCTCCAGTTCTGCTGCTGTTAGTTGATCCTTGGGTGTGAATAATACATTATCTGTTGTGGTGCTGCCAACTGAGAATGAGAAAGAGGTGGATATGCTGCTGTTTCCAAAGGTGTCACTGGATGACTTCGAAAAAGCAGCATGAGACTGTGAGCTTGGACCACCAAAACCAGCCGTAGAATTGCAGCTTCCAAAGGCTGGGGCCACTGGAGATCCAACAGGGTCTGCTGCCACAGAAGCTGGAAATCCTGAAAATCCGGACGATCCAAAACCAGAAGCCGCAGGGCTTTTAAATGAAAACAAAGCAGCAGATGTGATTTCGGGTTTCCTGAGTCCAAAAGTTGGAGTAGAAGCAGTGATGGTAGAACTGGCAGAGGGTCCAGCTCCAAATGCTGACGTATTCCCAAACACAGAAGGGCTTCCAGAAGGGGCAGGAGCAAATCCAGAGCTTGTTTTAAAACTAAAATTCTGAGCACTGTTACTGCTGTTGTTATTCACTGGAAAACCTACAATAACCAGAAAAAGAAAAAAAGAGAATCTACTAGTCAGATAATGTAGCTATATTACTAACCCCCACCCTCTCCAATTTTTTCTTTTTTCTGCCATGTTTAGATGATGAGAAACTTATTGGAAGGAAGAAGAGAAAAGCGAAAATAAGAAGCTAGGACAAACCCACTAAACCCTGTTGTCTTGTCCTTATGCTACACTGATCTCATCTGCACAGTTATTTACACTCAAGGAGGCAGCTTTTGAGAAAGCTCAGGGGTTAGGGAGGGAACCTTCACTTCACCTTGTCTCCTCATCTCACTGGAGCGATACTATGCTGCTATATACAGGGACAAGAAAGTCCTCAAAGGTGCTGCTACCCTAGCTATGTATTTCCATGAAAGTCTTGAAAAACCATTCCTAAAATACACTTCCAAAGCCTGAGCCATAGGGCCTTTCGAAGAACATGCCCATTCTGAACCCCATTTTGCAAATGCCTGATGAGCCAGATTCTTTGCAGCTCTATGGTGGAAGGCGGTAGAATTTGCAAGGGTGACTTAAACTGGCATTCAACAAACCTTCAGGCTTTATATTTGAAACCTATAAAATCCTATTTTTCTGAATCAGTGAAGTCCTTCATTACTTTGTCACTTACCTGGTGACCCAAATGTTACTGCCTGCCTATTGCCAAATCCAAATGCAGGCGCTGCTTGATTTGCTCCACCCATTATATTGGAGAGCTATGAAAAGAAGGTAGGCAAGTGAATAATTCTCAAGTACCTTTTCTATACACTTTGTAGCCAAATGCAGTCTTTAAAATGTGTACTTAAATGTCTTCATTTTGTTTAACATAGAAAAATGCCCACAAGTGAATATACATAGAAAAAAATGGGCCAACCTCAATGAGTTGAGTGATTGGCTGATGAATTACGAATGATTTAAATTTTATTTATGCTTTTAAAACATTTTCTAAATTTCTTCAAAGAACACATATTAAAATCAGAAAAATACTTTTTAATTCTCAATTTCAGTGTCTACAGGTTGATCTGCATTTATCAGGAAACCTACAGATTTTAGGTAAGGGACCTTTAGAGGTCTACTTACTCAAATGCTTGAACTTGAAGTTAATTCACAATTCCATTATTAAAAGCTTACCACTAAAATCTATTAAACATTTCCTATTCCCTGAAAATATTTTATGCTCTTGCTATTTTCTGCTCTAGAAATGTCTTTCATCTCTGTTTACTGAAATCCTAATCTCCCTTTCAAGGAACTTTTCCTTAATCTTTACCTCTAAGAAGCCTTTCCCCATCAACCCAAGCATATAAGATTTCTCTCATTTGAAAACCTACTGGCATTTTTTTAAAAAGCAACTTTATTGAGGTATAGTTTACATACAATAAAATGCATCCATTAAAAAAATCTATCTATATTTCAATGAGTTTTAACAAACTTATAACCACCACTATAATCAAGATCTCCCATAAAAGTTTCCTGTGTCCCTTTCCAGTCAACAATCTCCCAACCTTTGGCCCCAGGGAACCACTCACCTACTTTCTATTACTAGAGATGAGGTTTGTCTTTCCTAGAGTTTCATATAAATGGAATCATATAGTATGTACTTCTTTTTTTGATCTAGCTTCTCTCCCTCAGCTTAGAATTCATTCACAGGTATGTGGATAAACAAATTATATTATATCCATATAACGGATTAAAAGAATAAAGAATATACCATAAAGAATTTGGCATAAAGAATTGATACATGGTAAGCCAGTTGCAAGTAGGCTGTCTAAGACTCTCACCTACAGAAGGGCCCCTAGGAAGGTGGCAAAGAACATGGAACTTCCAACCTTGAAGGAAGCTCTGTAGTTCTTAGCTATCCCTCCTATATCAGCAATGGTGATGGTGGGCCACTTCTCATCTAGAGAAAAAATACTTCCAAGAAGTCTTACTGAATTCAAATGGCATTAGGACAGCTGAGAGGTAGAAGAAATTAGTTTGCACAAGAGTCTAGTCATTTGGTGGTGTGCGAGGAATTGGGGGATTGGGATTGACTCATATACACTATTGATACTATGTATAAAACAGACAACTAATGAGAACATACTGTATAGCACAGGGAACTCTACTTAATGCACTGTGGTGACCTAAATGGGAAGGAAATCCAAAAAAGAGGGGATATATGTATATGAATTGCTGATTCATTTTGCTGTACAGTAAACACAACATTGTAAAGCAACTATACTCCAATAAAAATTAATTAAAAAAATGCAATGCAAAAAAAAAAAAAGTCTAGTCACTTAGAAGCACGTATTTAAGAAAGGAGCAGGGTGTCGGGACTTTCTGTTATTCACTATGTTTAGGCAGCCACTATTCTCATAGCCCTTTTCAGAAAGAATAAAGAAAAACCACCTAGGAAACTGGAAATACTAAATTCTAAATGTAAATATCTTATTTAAAAATAATATTCTTAAGAACTTTTTATGAGGGTAGAAAAATAAACTTTATTGACAGAAATAATGATTATGCTGCAGTGGGATCATGCATCTGTGGGGACAAGTGGGTTTATATCTCCTAAAGGCAATTCTGTATAAGACAAGGAACATATGGTATGTGTCCTTCAGTCAAAAAAGTATACATTAGTCTAAATGGGCATTCATACATTTTTCAAATCCATTTCTTTTTAAATGCTGATAACCTAGAATACTTGAATTTATGTAATATTTTCCAGTTTTCAAAACTAGTACTACCAAAGTTAATAACCTTATCCCAAAAGTAGTTTCAGAAAAGCATAATTATCTGTGCTTTTCTGACTAAGGAACAGAGAGAAAGTAATTCCAGGACCTTGACTCTAAATGATAATACAGTTCTTGAGAATGTGCATATCATAATTCTTGACAGAGAATTTTAGCTTTGCTTTCCAAATCCAAAGTGAAATTCTGCAAAAAAGCAATAGATAAGACACTTCCCCGTAGAAAATTCTCCAATACTCACCAAAGCGATTGTAGTTGATGTATTTAGACTTTTCAGTTCATTTACCCTGTTCCTCCACTGATTTATCAACTGTTGGATGGAATTTAGCTAAAGAGAGAAGACAAAAATAATGAGTCAGTATTGAGTATTTAAGGCAATCTCTCCAATTTCATGTCTTCATTTCCAAAAGTCACAATAAATTTATAAAACATTTTTATGGCCCATAACTTGTAAAATTTGTACTGACCTATCCCTACTTGCCAAAGATACTCTAGCTGTAGACCCCTTTTCCTGTTCTCCAACTCCTTGTATCACCTAGTTAAGATCACAAGTACCTGGTAGCATAGAGTTAGTTATATTTGGATGGGAAATGAACATGTGTACTAGTTGAAATACATGCTATTGACTGTAGACAATAGGAAAATACAGAGTTTGTGTCATTTCCTTTAGGCACTGAACATATTCAAGCTCAGCTTTTCAATTTTTGGATATTTGATATATGAGAATGTTAATCTACATATAACACTGCATTTTATTTGTTTGTTCTCCTAGCATTCATCATGGTTTCTGCACTTAAGAGATGCTCCATAAATATCTGTCAAATGATGAAAAGGTATGATTTCTGGGACTGACTGCTGGATAACTGGTAATAAAAGTAATGGCATTCCTAGTTATTACAGTCAAAGTATATTATCACCATTGTAGATAATCAACCAATTTTAAAGAAAGTAATTTAGAATATAAAAATAGCCTTGTTCTGAGAAGAAAATTATAGACCTCATCCACTTTGCCAACACACAAGCAAGCCACTACAGAGAAAATAATTAACAGCTAAGCTGTTAGGTAGATGAATAGGAAACAAACTTACATAACTCTGTAAGTTATTGCTGGTTAAGAAGTTATGGTATTCAAGTCTCAACTCCTCTGGTGAAATGTCTGTAAAACCTGAAGTGAGGAATCAATTGGAATCTTTAAATACCAATACTTTTGATAGCATAGTAAAATGAGAAGTGCTAGACAGGAAAATAGGCTAGTCTTGATCATTAGAAAAATTTCATAATCATAAGGGAAAAATTCAAAGCCTACATTCTATTTTAATAAAGTATAAAATTAGAATAAAATATAGTTGGTTATTTGATCTTTGAAGGGGGAAAATTTTCTAAAGATAAATGGAGTGGAAGGAATAATAAAGAAAAGAGAGTTGACTACACATACATTCAAACTTCTAAAAAAAATATTCTGTAAGTCAGAAACTACAATAGGCAAAATTGAAAGGCAAACAGTAAACTGGGAAAACCATAATTGCAACATATATGACAGGAGAAGAGCTAATGTCAATGTATAAATAGCTATTATAAATCAGTAAGAAAAATAAGTTAATATGGGCAAAGATAATGAACAGGCAATTCACGAGACAATTCAAATAGCCAGTAAATAAATGAAATTTAAAAGTTCACTTTAAAAATAGAACTTAAAATAGAGATACAATGCTTTATTTATCAGACTGGCAAAATTAAAAATGAATGATTATTATTAAGGATGTGGTGAAATGGACATTTTCCTAAGTTGCCATTATGGAAATCAAAAAGGTAAAACTTTTCTGGGAGGAACATTGTCAGTAAATGTCAAATGCCTTAAAAATGCTCCTATCTTTTGATCTTAACAGAATTTCTAGGATTTAACCTCAGGAAATAATAAAACGTGTACACAAAGGGTGTTACATAAAAAGATGTTCATTCTAGTATCTTTAGTACTAGAGACACTGAAAACAACAGCAGAATACAACACTAGGTTGTGATTCCTAGTTATACATATAAGTAAGAAATATGTGTGTGCATGTTTTGAAAGAAATACACTAAAATGTTACAGTTGTCACCTCTGAGATCAGTTCTTTATTTACATAATTCTGTATTTTCCAAGTTTTCCATGGCAACAGCTATAACTTTCATAATTAGGAAAACTTTTTAAGAAAGGGAAAAAAATAGGATATTTTTCTACAGAGAATTACTTATAACCAGATACCATTAACTCCAAAGACCCCTACACCTCAGAATAAAGAAAAGACTAAACATTCAAATCAGAATCCTGGATGTTCTCTAACAACTTGTCTTTATCATCTTTATTAACTGCTCAGGCCACAAGACCCAGAATCACCTTTCATTTCTCTTTTTCCCCATATCTAATTAATAAGCCTCCTATCAGTTCTAGCTCCAAACAACCTGAATTTGACCCATTCTGTCTCCACTGCTAGTAACTCTCCACCATCAGTAGTTGTCTCCTAGCTCATCTCCCTGCCTCTATTTTGTCCCCCAACCCCTGCCCCCAACAGACCATTTCTTTTCACACAGTAGTCTAGGTGAGCTTTTTCTAATCGGATCATATCTCTCCTCCTGCTCAAAGCTCTTTGTGGCTTCCTAGTGCAGTTAGGCCCAACATAACCTGGCCCCTCCCTGGCTGGCTCTCCTGGCCTTATGTCATATTACTCTTTCTCTCCTTTACTCTCCTCTAGCAATTCAGGTCTTACTAGACTACAAACATGCCAACCTCCCTCCCTCCCTCCCTCCCTCTCTATTGTCTGCTTTGGGTCTTTCTCCAGTTGTGATGAGCAGGGGCTACTCTTTGTTGCTGTGCATGGGCTTCTCAGTGCGGTGGCTTCTCTTTTTGCCGAGCACGGGCTCCCGGGCTTCAGTAGTTGTGGTATATGGGCTCAATAGTTGTGGCTTGCGGGCTCTAGAGCGCAGGCTCAGTAGTTGTGGCAGACGGGCTTAGATGCTCTGTGGCATGTGGGATCTTCTGGACCACGGATAGAACCTGTGTCCCCTGCATTGGCACGTGGATTCTTAACCACTGAGCCACCAGGGAAGTCCCCCAACCTTGTTTCCACATGGGCCTCTGCATTAGCTATTGTATTGTCAGGAACACTTTCCCCCAAATCTTCCCATAATGGACATCTTCTGTTCATTCAGGACACAACTCCAATACTGCTTCCTAAGAATAGATAACCACTCTCTGTAAAGAAACACTATCCCTCTGGTAACTTTCTCCTCCTCCCATCTACCACTCATCTGAACCATGAAGACAGAGAATGATTTGAGTGACTATTTCCTCAATTTTTTCATGGGTGGTACAAACGTAGTATCATTTTAGCTGTACAGGAAAAGTTAATTCATTTTAATGGATGCCTACAGACAGTGATACTCCAACTTTCTGGTTTTAGGACCCATTTACATTCTTAAAAATAATTAAGGATGCTAGACCTTTTGCTTACATGGGTTACATAAATCAATGTTTACCATATTTGAAATGAAAACTGAAAAATGTAGAAAATATTAATTCACTTAAAAATAAGAAACCAATATATCAACATAAATGAAAAAACTATTTTCCAAAGCAAAAAATAAAAATTTAGTGATATAAGTGGCATTGTTTTATGTTTGTAAATCTCTTTAATGTATGGCTTCATAGAAGACTGTTGGATTATTATATCTGCTTCTGCTGTTCAATCTGCTTCAATCTGTTTCAACATATTGCCTGGTTCAAGTATATGAAGAAAAACTGTTCTCACACAGATGTGTAGCTAGAAAAAGATGACTTTAAGGGCCTTTTCAGATAATTGTGGATACTCTTCTTTGATACTATACCAAAACTTGACAGACAGTAGTTTCTTAAAGGTTAGCTATAATGTGGACTCAAACCACATTATGGAAATCATATTAATAAACCAAAACTAATGTTACATTAAGTGTGCTTCCTATTTTGTCACATAGAATATTTAAAAGGTGTACACTTAAAGGTCAATATTTAATAAAATTAACAATTTTCGCCTCTTCACCAAGGACATTCTTAAGTGAAAATGGCATTAAAAATTTTTTTTATTGACTACTATAATCTACTAATATGGTCTGTTGCCTGTGCCTTATCAATGCTTTTGTACCAACAGTGCAAATGTCAACACAGTGAAAATGACAATTAATGTCTTAGTATTATTATGAAAATATTTCTAAACTTGTACAACCCCTAAAAGCATCTCAGGAATAGGGTTGCCAGATTTAGCAAAAAAAAAAAAAGAAAGGATGCCCAGTTAAATTTGAATTTTTGGCAAACAACAAATACTTTAAAAGTATGTCCTGGGAATTTCCTGGCAGTCCAGTAGTTAGGACTTGGTGCTCTCACTGCTGTGGGCCCGGGTTCAATTCCTGGCTGGGGAACTAAGATCCCACAAGCTGCTTGGAATGGCCAAAGACACACAAAAAAAGTATAAGTATGTTCCAAATACTACATGGGACATTCATATACTAAAAATATTATTGTTTATCTGAAATTTAAATTTAACTGGATGTCCCAAATTATATCTGACAGCTGTGCTTATGAATCTACATTGCACACTGAGAACCACTGCTTTAGGGCATTACGCATTATGTTCAATTCTGAACTTTAAAAAAAAGGCTTAACACTTATTTTCTTTACAGAAAAATCACTACCTAAAATTTTCTTATTTATTTGTATGACTTACTCCCTCCATCCATCAAGAATATAAACCTAATAAGGGATGGATCTTAGCTATCTTACTCATTGCTATATCCCTAGCACCTAGAATAAGGCCTGGCACGAAAGAAATTCAATAAATATTTGTTGAATGATTAAGTAAACAAACGACTAAGGAGTGATGTGACACAAATGCTCACAGAGAATGAGCAGGTAGAGCACAGACAGACAGAAATCCCAGAGTTCTGAGAGACTAAAAGGGCTGTCATCTTCTAGGTATTTGCTGTTCAACTTAAGAGGGCCCAAGACCACCCAGAGTAGGCTTAGAAAACTGTGGTGGTCTAGCTTTCAGCCCAAAAGGGCTATAGGCAAAAGAAAATGTGAAGAAAAGGAGTATTCTAAAGAAATGCTATCTCTGTAGCCTAGCTAAGGCTCCTTACCTTCAAACATTACCTCCAGAATAGATCTCAACATGCTTTATGAAAAACAACTATTCTTAGAAAAAAGAGAAGAAAGAGAACAGAATCAGGGAGCCAAAGTCTCAATGGCAGGTATAAGGCGATTCTTCTATTCACTGCAGGCAGCTAAAGGGTTCTGAAGTTGTATCTACAGGAAACCAAGGAAGCAGAGCCTCTTCTTGGGTTTACAGAATTGGAAATGTGGTGGGTCCTGATTTTACTACTTTTCCCAAGGGATCTATATATCTTGAACTATATCTTCCAACCTCAACCTGTGAATTATGAAGTTCTGCTGGAATACTCCGATACTTTAAACAATGTCCAAACTCTCCTAACTGTAGCTAAGTTTGTGGTTAATTTGTTTATTTGAAACGGTCTTGGTTTTAGAAAATAATAGTTGAAAACACATTTTAAAAACACATAATTTCTAGTTACCTGAAATATTAGGTTTCTTCTTCACCGGTGAGTAAACAGAAAACTTCCACTGCCCTGATGATTCCCAAACCTCCATGTCTTTTACAATTCCTTCCCTGAAAAAAAAAAAAAGGGCAAAAGATCTTTTTCTTCTGCTTGTTAAAATTTATCATTTATAATTTTCAATGACTGAAATTTTAAATTGTAGTAAATACATAATTTTAGATTTTTCCATTATATTTTCTAAGGAGTGCTCTTTAAAGCAGAAGCTTATAGAAATGAGCTATATTTCATGATTATAAATATTATGATATCAAATAAGTTCATAATTTTGGTTTTCCAGTACACTGAACCATTAACCAATACATGTACTGAGAACTATCGTACCATACATATCTTAAAGAAATGAAATACAATAAAATACACAATACTAACTTTAATCTTTCTTTGTTCATTAACATCAATGATCATTTAACTGGGAAAGAAAAACTAGTAAGTAATAAAGAACCATAACATATTTAAGTGTGTAGGACTTCAGAGATCATTTTGTCCACTTCTCACATTTTGCAAAAAGGGAACTGACCCATGTCCCTGATTAACTTGTTGGCAAAGTCATGGATATATTTGGCTCTAAATTAAACATCTTCCCCAATCCAGAATGGCAGAATTAATAAAATAAGAATGATAACTGATAATAAAATAATAAAATTTAGGATTTTTACAGCAACATCAAATATAAGAAGGAGGGTTTCATTTGGTTATTTATTTTAATCAATTATATATGGTACACGGCTCAAAATGTTTACAACTAGTTTAATTTAGTTATGGGATGTATAAGACTGAGTATATTTAAGTCCTGTCCCAGTTGCTAGGAGCTGAGGGAACAGTTACGTACAGCCAGGCACTGTTTTGGCACCAGTCATAAATTCTACCATGAATGTTCTCCATAAATGAAATCTACTCCACAATAATGAAGGAAATAAAATGAAATATTTGCATGGGGTTACTGAAGTAAAAGTTTTAGAAAGAAAAATATAAGATGCTATAAGTGAACTTCAAGATCACAAGTTGCTTTAAATCACCTCATACCTTGTAAGGAACTCATAATTTAACATAAGCAGGACTACATTAGAAGATATTCACAGTACAGTGCTATCAATAGAAAAGTGGAAGAAGCATAATTATCCCCAAGAAGGCACTGCACTGATATAGAAGAAAGACATTTTTAAGTGAAATAAAGTCTAGTATGATACCTGCAAAATAGTAGTTATATCTGATCATGGATGCTTTTTCTGCTTTTTGCTTATTCTGATTTTTTAATAATTTAATAAAGTAATAATAACATCACTTCTTTTTTAAGGAAAACACTGTAGGTACTTTTGAAAAAAACAAGCAAATGGGCAGGAATTTTTCTGCAGGCTTTCACTTACAGGAGTTTCTTTTCCTCTTTTTGCTCATCAGAGCTAGGGGAAGCAAATGGGTTCTGGGACGATCCAAACCCCCTGTTACTGCTAGCTGACGCTCCAGCATCAAAAGCAGCAAAAGATGGCTTTTCTTGATCTCTGCTGCCCCCCCATGGTGTGGATCTGGAGAAACTGGATGGCTGGATGACACTGGAATATCTCTGGCTGGTAGTATTCCATCCTCGTCTGTTACTACCTGAAATAAACAACAACATAAACAATTTTACTAGCAATTCATTTTTTAAATCTCTTAAAATTTCATTGTAGTTTGTCTTATTATGGGCAGACATTAGGTAAAGATTCAACAAGCACTACATTTCTGCTCACTTTAAATTACAAAACTCTTCATTTTCAATATATATAGTGAAGTGTAATATCAACAAATCACATAATGGTCTAAGTTAACAAGATTGAGAAGACTGTAAGTCCACAGAAAAATAATGTTACTAACTTCAGCTGACATAAGTTTATTAGATAGACAATTGTTTGATAATAGAGTGAATAGAAGGCATGTATCCTAAATCATAAGCTCCTTCATGATAGAAAGCTGTGTCTGTATCATCTTTGCTCCTCAACTGGGCCCTATACAGTAGTAAAATCTGAAAAACGGACGTGTTAAAAAGTTTATTGAATATAAAATATTAGATTCTACCTTCTGTCTTTAAATAGATGGGTAAATCTATTTGACTCAGTATTCTCTCTGAGAAAACAACACCTACCTGCCTATCTTCCATAAGGAGATTATAGAGGTAATTTACATGTGAATAAAGTGCCCTGAGTTCCTCTATTGTGAGCAGATTTCCAGTATTCTATGACTATCAAAATGAGCCAACAGGACTTTCTCCTCCCTGCTTCTATATTTTACAAAATCTTATCACTTCAACTATCTCATTTACTCATCACTTTTTAGTTGGGGCAAAGATAATTCACCCTGTTTCTGACTGAATTAGGAGATATGCCATTAAATACCTATATTAAAAACTGGAGTGATGGGAGATACACTCCTTTATGGAAATTCATCTCTCAAATCTAAAACTACTTAAGAAAACCTAAGAGGAAAGGGGGCAGATTGCTAGACCAGATCCCTCAAGTAGGGGTTAATGATATTTAAGCTCATTTGATTTCACTGATAGGCCACTCAATGTGCTATTACTGGGCTAGGTCTTTTTCTTTTTTTTTAAACTAATTAAGAGTCTTTTTTTAAAAAAGTGGTTTGTTTGTTTGTTTATTTATTTATTTATTTATGGCTGTGTTGAGTCTTCATCGCTGCATGCAGGTTTTTCTCTAGTTGTGGCAAGTGGGGGCTACTCTTCGTTGCGGTGCGTGGGGTTCTCATGGCGGTGGCTCCTCTTATTGCCGAGCACAGGCTCTAGGCACACAGGCTTCAGCAGTTGCCATACGTGGGCTCAGCAGCTGGAGCTCTCGGGCTCTAGAGCGCGGGCTCAGTAGCTGTGGCACACAGGCTTAGTTGTTCCACGGCATGTGGGAATCTTCCCAGACCAGGAATTGATTCTTAACCACTGTGCCATCAGGGAAGCCCACTGGGCTAGGTCTTTTCAATAAAAGTCAAAGGTCTCTGGACCACCTGTATTCCTAGTCTATTTTGGTCTAGGCAAAATTCCCTCTTGCTGCATCTTTCCATATCTAGAGTTACACTGTTACAATCATTGATTGAATACAGAACTATATATTTGATCAACTGCTTCAAGTCACCTAGTCATCATTATTTTTTCTTAGCGGCTCAATCACACATTTGGTAATACAAAAAGCAATAACCTTGTAAAACTGGCAAAATACAAATAATTATAGTCAATAACATTAAAAGAGTCATAAGTACATATTTAAGCCAAGAACTTCCATCAGGTGCAGCCCAGTATATCCTCAGGTTGTCTGACTTAGTCTATTCTGTACCAATCTTTATCTTTTAGGGCAATTATATATTGACACTGTCCATAAGGCTCCCAGCCCAACCAGTGTCACTAGGCTGGTTATCCATAGCATAATTTAATTGTTTCCAAGATAAAGGGGGGGAGGGGCGTTAAAACTTAAATGACCATAGCCTATTGTTAACCCTATAAATCCATCCCATAATTGTGGAAGTTTTTACTCCTTGGTTAAAATATTGCTTGTTGCTCTGACTGAGCTTGAGTAGCTTTAGAGGAAAATTCATTTTTTATGGCCAGCGTCAGAGCAGGTATTATTAATTGCCTTGGTGAGGGGATCCCCTGAACAGGACTATAATTTTTTTCCTCTAGAATACATTTCCTAAGGGCCATCCAATTAGAGCCTTGGAGGGGAGAAATCCACCAAGGTAACCCAAAAGTAGTTGGCTGCAAACCCAACAATTGGATTGATCATTAAAATTACCATAGGATTGTGCCCATGATAGAAAAACATTTGATTTATACGCAGAGGTCCAAGAAGTCAAGAAAACATTATGAATGACCATAAGAGTCAGATCCAGGATCTTGGGCTAGCTGTCTACTTCTGATGTTGGCTTCTCCTCGTCCTAGTGTTAAGTGTAGTTTCTCCTCGGATAAGTGTCCTTCCATCTAGGTTGGAGATGGTCCTTTAAATTATGTCTTTTCCAGTATGCATAACCCCCTGGTTGCAGGTCATGGGGCATCTGTTGGTGAGGCAGCCTTCCTAATTTACCTGATAAAGCTGCTGGAAACCTAAGCGTTTCCAATGTCGAATTCTCCTGGCTGGCTTTGCCAATACATTGCTGGTGAATTTAAGGTTCTTTATTCGTTGTGAAAGCATTCGGAGACGAAGTGACAGGTAAGAATCAGATTTATTTAGAGAAAAACAATCTCCACAGACAAGAATGTGGGCCATCTCACAGAGTGAGAGAGAGCCTGGGAGAAACTCACTCAACAGACAGAGTGTGGGACATCTTGGAATGCAAGAGGTAAGAGCTATTTACACTTTTTAAATCCATTAATCCATCCATTCAACATTTATTCTCTAATTACTGCATTTAGAGTGAGTCTCCACAGAATGTCAAATATTCCATTTTGTTATTCCTGGAAATACACTCACATTTATCAGATCCCGAGTCTTAACTTTTGGTCTGGAATATTTCACTAGACCAATTGTGGGTGATGCAAAAAGACTGTCTTCAAGAAGAGGAATCAGACGTGAAACCACAACGTAACACAAAGTGTAAAGGTCAGATGAATAGCCCTAAAGCAGGAAAGGGAAGGGAGAGGTGGTCAGCACCTTGTGGTACCTTTAAGGACAAAGTTCCAGTCCTAAGAAAACCTATTTATCTGACCTCTAGAACCTTGCATTGTACTATGGTTTCATTTCAGACCCCTCCTCTCCTCAAGACAGTCAATCCTTTTGCATCATTCACAGCTGCTTTAGTGAAATATTCCAAAAGCTTCGACAGTCAGTGACTTAGGCCCAGAAAGCAGATGAACGTAGTCCTACACCCCCTTCCCTCACGGCCCACAGTTCTCAACTGAGCATCCCAATCTCCATTTTACCCCAAATTTTATGAGACTGTGCCTTTATCTGAGGTTTACGGCTCTGTAACTTTTATTAGATTTTCAAATCAGTTTCCCAAAGTGAAGAATCCTGACTCTGACCCCAGCTGCTAGCCTCTCCCTAGGACAAAAGTTTAGAAAAAATTATATTCAAGGCATCAAGGGGAAAACACAAGTACCCAGAAGGGTAGAAAAGTAGTTAAAAAAAAAAAAAAAAGGTGTCTGGGTCGACCTATGCCAATTCTGCGAACGACTGCCGCCCAAAGACAAGGTAGTTTTGACACGTATTCCGACTTAAAAATTAATTTTTTTCCCACTAGTACCCAGGACCAAGCCCACGTCTCCACCCGCTGAACAAAAGCCCACCGAGTTCCTACCAAGCGGATGAGAGGCCGGTGGGCGGGGCGGGCGAGGGGACGACGAGGGCGCATCCGCCTCACCTGATCCCGGCGCCACGGCCCCTGCCCAGCGGCGGGCCCCCCGAGGGTCGCCCATTCCTCGCCCGCCCGGCCGCGCATCAGGCCTTCCCCGACTCGGCTGGCGGCGAAGGATTAAGGAGAACGTCACCTGAGGGCTGCTGCTGCTGCTGCTGCCGTCCGCCGCCCGCACCCCCGGCGCCGGGATGTTCGTTCCAGCACCGATCTCCGAAGCGGCACCGGCCTTGAAGGAAGAACTGACAGACGGTCATGGCGACGGTGTCGCGCACAGAGCGGTCTTCATTCGGCACCCTCGGCTAGCAGAGCCCAAAGCCGCCGGAGGTTGCGGCTCCGCTACTATGACGTCATCTTCCCGCGCCTGGGAAAGGCCCTTTCTCTTGTCCCGCCCACGCCTCTCATCGCACTGCCCTCCCAGTGCGATGAGAGGCGTGGATTTTACCCAATAGGGTTTTAAAAAAGGGCACCGCCTCCCCTCCCTCCCCTCCCACCACGCACTGAGCGTCGCCTGGGAAGGCGGGATGCTTAAAGGGTTATGCGCAGAAAAGGCGCTTAAGACCCTGGTGCGGGGTCTCGTTTTTCAGGGGAGGCTTGAGGTCCAAAATGAGAGGAAAGAAAGTTGGTCAGGCAAACCCAGAACGTCAGCAAGGCCCTGAGAGGAGGATTAGCTGTGGTTTGAGAGACCGAGTCGTATTTTTCATTTGTAACTGCCGAGAAAGTTAAAATCCGCCCAGCCATTCATCAGGATGGATAACAGTGTAAGATAAAGCCAGTTGTAACGTTTACAGGAAACAGTTTCTTTTAAGGACAAACTGCAACTAACAAGTATCATAACAACCCGCGTCTGTGGATGAGGACTACATTCTTACTTGTTCTTTAAAGTCCTTGTAAACGTTGCTATTTGAAATTGTATCAGTAAGAATGAAACATTCCACTCTTGCCAGGAGTATCTGAGACACTTTGACACAGAGGAGCAGCTTCTATTTCTAGCCAGGTGTAGAGCTGCAGATAAGGGGTTCGTGAAAAGAACATTACACATTATCTTAACTCTGCGATTTCCAAGCAAACATGACTCTACATCCAGTTCTCACTCCAGATGTGATGTTGATGCTTTTTTTACACCGCTCTGCTTTGCTTTGAGACTATCAAAACTGTTTCATTTAGATTTTACCTTAACACCACCTTTCCCACAAATCCTACAACTACCTTTTCCATCGTGTGGTGAGACACCCTACACTTCCTCTAGTGTACAGTCTCCTGGGTTGCAATGAGTCAATAAATCTGACTTTGATTACACGTTTGTCCCTGGTGGCTTAAGAGGACTAGCCATTGCTCTTGCTTATACACTTTGGATTCTGACAACAGCAGAGTCTACAGGAGCGCTGGGAATAACTGGTGCAACCTAGTTTTTTATTTTTTTTAATGAGTTTAATGCATTTATTTTGAAAAAAATCATAGAAGAGTTACATGTATATATAGTACAAAGAACTTTTTCCTGAACCATGAGACTATATTGCAGACCTGATACCCCACCACCCAATTAATTATTGTATTTCCTACAAACAAGGACATTCTACCTAACCACAATATAATCACCAAAATCAAGATATTAATATTGCTGCATACTACTATCTAATCCTTAGAATCTATTCATATTTTGCCTAATGTCCCAATAATATTCTTTAAAGGACAAGGATGCAGTTTGGAATCATCGTGGCCTTACTTATACTTCTTCAGGCTTCTTCATTCTGGAACATTTTCTTAGTCTCTCCTTAACTTTCATGACCTTGACACTATTAAAGATTACAGCTAGTTATTTTGTAGAATCCCCTCAATGCAGACTTACCCACTTTCTAGTAATTAGATTTAGATTATGCACCTTTGGCATCCATGGTCTTCACAATGCTCCTGTCAGGCTGTGCACAATTTCTGTTTGTCCCATTTATTGTGATGTTCACTTTGATCACTCAAGATGTTATCTGGTAAGCTGCTCCAATGTAAAATTACTCTTTTCCTCTTTGTTAGTAATAAGGATTTTGTAGGGAGAGACTTTGAAAGTACATAAAAACCTCATTCCTCACCAAACTTTTAGTTCACTCATTTATTTATTCCTATCAGTATGACTTATGGTTTCCAATTTTATTCATTGGGTTATAATTTGTTGCTATCATTTATCTTAATGCTCAAATCATTCCCAGTGGATACATCCCATGGTTCTTTGAGCACTTCGGTTCCTGGCCTAAAAGATGCTCCAGGGTCATCTGACACTTTCCCTGCTCTAGTCCTGGAATCAGCCTGTTCTCTGGGCCCTGGGTCTTTTCTGGTGGCACTTAGAAGCCAAGGTCTGAGCTCTAAGTTTGCTCATTGCTACTGTGATATCTTTGTTCCCAAATCCTTTCATGGGCATTGCTAGAGAATACATACTATAGACAGACACATTTACATCAATACATATTTCTGTATCTATACGTATATTAAAAACTATGACTTCACATTGATAACCTCCAATTTCAAGGCAAGATCACAGAATTCATTTTACTTCCTTTCTGTATTTCTTTTTTCCTTTCATAGTGAGAAACTTGGCTCCCATTATTCTTAACATATCATTTTGAGCAGTCTGCTTGTAGTAACCAGTCTCTCATTGTGGCCACTGACTTTTCATCCATGCAAATGCCAGCATGGGTAAGGACTTTGCTGGCATCAAAGACCTAAAATACTAGTTAGGCTGAAGCTTAAATGAGGGCGTGTACAGTGCTCGGTGAAGGTGGAGAGGTGGGCAAGGCCAGAATCCTGATTGAGATCATCGAGGAAAAGTGCTTATGTGAGATGGTGAGAGCCTAGGTCTGAGGCATGTAGAAGTCAGAAGTGATAGGAGAGGGGTAGGTGGAAATCAGGAATGGGGTCACAGGAAGGAAACGTCTCGTTTCAAGGTGGCAGAGTAAAAATACCTCTGCCTCCCTTTCCTCTTGAAGATATCTCAAAATAAGAGGAAAAACAAGCCAAAACATTGTCTTTGATTATACGAGGCAATATCCATAACTTCAAACCACAATTTACGAAGACTGAATGCACACAGAATACATAGTAAATTACTAAGAGGAAGAGAGTCATATTCCTGTAAGGTGGACAACTGATGTTCCCACAGAAGGCTGAAAAGCCTCAAGAATTAGGAACCACCGGGTATCACAGAACAGTGGACTGTTTGAAAATCTGTATGAGGTTCAGTTAGAACCTAGGTCCATAAATCCACCCAGTGAGGTGAATATCCCTAGCTGATGGGAGATAGGTTTTTTCCTTGAAAAAAGGGGAAGAAGAGAGGCTTCGGAGTCCAGGACATAAATGTAGAGGGGCAAGTTATGGTACTGACAAAAGAGGAACCAAACTATGCTTGTTGAAATGGTGCTTTGCCTGAGCTCCTGAAATCCCACAGCCAGGCTTACAGTCAGTCTCTTCCCAGCTTGCCCTCCCCCACCCAAGGGGCAGGAGTTTGGAAGTTTATTTCCTAGAGAATCAAACACCCCAGAAAAAGATCTGTGGATCTCTTACTTTATGGATCTCCAACAAAAACAGGCAGCCATTTCCTTATCATATGATGAGGTTCCCTTGACAATTCAGCCCATGTTTGTAAACAAAAGTTCACAACTTTTTAATGTCTCATTTTACATATAAATGCACAGCCAGGGACCAGATATTTGAGGAAATACTCCAACAGGAAAGAGCAAAGCAATCGAAAAAGAAGTCAGAGTAAAGAGAAACACAAAAAGAGTGTAAATAATGTTAGGGAAACTAAAATATCCTCAGACAGGACAACATGAAAGAAGAATAGCATTCTATATAAAAGGACAATCATAAAAAGAAAATGCTCTTGGAAATTAAACATGGATAGTGGAAACAAATTCAATGAATGGTTGGAAGGTAAAGTCAGGGAGATCCCCTAAAAGCATTGAATAAAACAGACCTTGAACCCCCCATTTTACAGCTTTGTTATTGGAAGAGGTTTAAAGCTCTGGAAAGTTAAAAAAAAAATAAAAATAAAAAATAAAAATAAAAAAAGCTTTCTAGTTAGTAAGGATGACATTTCAGACAATTTCCCAGCACAGATTTTTATTTTTATTTCTCCCAAAGTAATCTGAATCACCTTGGGAAGGAGGAGAGTTAGGAAGATGAATGTAGATTCAAGCTTTTAAAAGTCTCAAAAGAGGCAACTGTAAAGAGAAAGGGAGTTATTTAAAGGAATGATTTATCAATTGCTGAAAGATGCAATCTGTAAAATATCCTTTCATATTAACAAATTATTGGGACTTAGTGAGAGCTGTTTTGGTGCCATGTTTGAGTGGGATGAATTTTTGGAGTTGTTGATTTGTGTTAATACTACCACCCTTAAAAAGCAAAATTTCCTTCAAATATCTCCTTTACCCTGGCCTATGCCGCAAATCCAAAATATTTGCTGTGAACAGTATATAAGACAAAAGGAATATAGACTTCTGGTTTTTTAAAATGGCTCCTTTTCATGACTAAATTTTCCATGACACTATCTGTCAGGTTTTCTAGGTCACAATTGTAATTAATGACTGTTTTTGATAGCAACAATTTTTTTCAAGACATTAAAATTTCATGTTCACATTGTGATTTTCAAAAATATAAACTAAATTGCTATGTCATCAAAGTAGTGTCACTGCAAAAAAATATAACATTAACAATCACATGTCTACTAAAAAGAAATTAGAGCACTTTACAGGATAGGAATTTTGGGTAGGTAATAGAAAATGCACTCACCAACATACCGTACTTTTACTCATTATACTGATATTGACAATATCATAGACTATTTCCAGGACAGAAAACAGACACTTAATTAGAATTACCAAGATTAGTAAGGAAAAAAAACACACAATGCATTATAACCTACATCAAAGCTGTCTACATACGTATCAGTGTATTCTAGTCAGCAGATACAGCCTAAAGAAAAGGTTAGTCTATTAGAATACCTTAAACAGTTGCACATTCCACACGGGAAATTAAATAATATAACAAAATTGTAATATGACAAATGGATATTCTACCCTCGAAAACATCAGACACATTTTTTCCAATGGAGAGCAAAATTCAAAACCCAACATAAATATGTTCAGAATATGCAAATCTATTGACAGAAAGATTAATGATTACCTAGTGATGGAGTGTTTGGGAGATGTACCTGGGTTGAATAAGGTCCCCCCAAAACTCCAAAATATGACCTTATTTGGAGATGGGGTCTTTTCAGATGTCACTGGTTAAGATAAGGTCACAGTGCATTATCAACTAAATCCAATGACTGTTGGCCTTACAATATCACATGAAGACGCAGAGAGATACACAGGGAAGAAGGCTATATGAAGACAGAGGCAGTGACTGAAGTGATGTAGTTATAAGCCAAGAAACCAATGTTTGCCAGCAGCCACCAGAAGCCACAGAAGAGGTATGGGAAATTTTCGTCTTAGCCTCCGGAAAGAATCAAGCCTACCAACATCTTGATTCAGGATTTCTGGTCTCCTGAATCGTGAAAGAAAAAATTTCTGTTGTTTTAAGCAATGAAGTTTATGGTAATTTGTTACAGGAGCCATAAGAAAGTACTACAGGGAAAATGTATTAATAAGTACGGGGTTTCTTTTTGTGGTGAAGAAGTGTTCCAAAATTACGGCGATGGTTGCATAACTCTGCGAATATATGAAAGACCACTGAAGGGTACACTTTAAACGAGTGAACTGTATGATGTAAATTACATCTTGAAAAAGCTGTTATGTACATAAAAGCTTACATAAACAGAAATATATCTACCATAATCCTTTTATAATTCCTTTTTCATTTAAACATTTTTAGGTTTTTTAAGATTATAACCCCCATACAAAGAAAACAATGAAAATTTAAAAAGAAACACTGCTTCATGAGTTCAAAAACCATTACCTAATGCATTTAAAATGAAGAATGAACTTAGCAGTCTACTTTAAGTTTAAAAATATTTAATATTATCAGGTAAAAACATTGATGGTGACAGCTTTACGCAGCTCATTTCATACACTTCATAATGTAAAAGGGCAAAACATTAATAGGAAAGAAATGAACAGTTGGGTTTGTAAAAGATTTACTGACCAAACATAAGCAATTAATACAAGATGACAAATATTTAACTCAATTACAAAACTTTTAGAGACAACTGGGTCAAATATTGCTGACGTGCTAAGGAAAAGAAATCACGTACCTTTTTAATCTATAAGAAGTTCAAAGTGTATAACTATCAGTGCTATTCTAGTGACCTAGAAACTTGCTACAAGTAGCTTTCTTTTTGCTAGGTAATAATTCTTATAATGATTGGATTTTATTTAACAGAGTGAGCACTGAAAAGGAATGATCCTTTTTTAACTCCTGGTTAAAAAAAGTGATGTAAATTAGTGATGGGTGCTAAGCTTGACATTTTGTGTTAAAAAGATGGAATTATTTAATTGGACTGAATATATTTCATGAGGAGTTGGGTACATTTTTAACTCCCAAAATGTATTTATGAAGTTTTGTGAGATATGTGTCTGCCTTGACTCACCATGGCTTGCTTTTAAAATGGAATACATTTGGCACTAAATGGAACAAATGAAGACAACCAGAACTGTGTGAGACTAAGCTGCTCCACCAGAACTGCCAATCTTTGACTTACAATTCATACTATTTCTTAGTTATTGACTGAACAGAAACAAGCAGACCTAACTACATAGCACTTCTATGACGTATGAAAATAGAATCTAGAGCTACGATGAGATTGCTTCAATGGTGAGTCAGTCCCCCATTCTGCCATAATCAGTTACAAATGTGAAATTCATTTAAGAATTAATATTTTCACCAAGTGCTTATAATTCTGCAAGGTTTTTTTTTGCTAGATATGTTCTTGGTTATGTGGCCAGCTGAAATACGGTCTTTGAATTAAGTAAGGAAATCCATATAAAAGAAAATCTATTTTATAGGGATCTTACGTTACTTGAAACTTCCTTGAAAAAAACAAAACACCAAACTAAAACTTCGTAACCAAACTCTTGGAACAAAGCACTGGTGGCCATATTTTTGAGTCTCCAGTGAGTCTTAAAGTTCACTCATTTATCATGTTTCTAGGGTTTCTTCATTTGCTCCACAAGTATCAACAACACAAATTAAACAACTTGTTACTGGAAAAGCTCGGACTTTGGAGTTGGCGACCCATTTGTCTGTCTCAGTGTTATATTCAAGGATGTGTCCTAATCGACCCACACCTTGAAAACCAGCCAAGACGTAAACTATAGAGCCAACTGCTGCACACTTCACCGTTACACCCTTCCATGGCATTGGTGAGACCATCTTCCATTCATTTAATTTAATGTCATAATATTCCACATTGTCCAGACCACCTTCAAAAGAATAAAACAACATGAACAGCTACAAGAACAATTCTAAGATCTCTTAAAGTAACAATTCTATTTTTCCAAACATTTTATTATGAAAAACTTCAAACATGCAGAAAAGTTGTAAGAATTTTACAATGAATCCCCACATATCTACCATCTAAATTCTTATTTTTACTTTAACACAATAGAAATTTAACTTAATTTTTATTTGTCACTTTAGAATCATAAAATTTATTCTATAAAATTAAAATATTTATTTCATTTATTCTAAAAAATTTATATTTATTCTATAAAATTAAAAATGTTCTATCTGCTCTGGAAAAATTAAAAAGTAGGCCAATCAGTGAAGTTTCCTTCTGATTAAGTTTGATTAATGTCCTTTTTCCTTCTACCATTTATCTGTCAGCAGTTTATGAAAAATTGCAATGGACAGAGACAGAAGAAGGAAAAGAAGTTATTTCTTTGCTATACTTAAGTAATGATTAGAAGTATTGACTAAAATGAGCTTTGTGGAATCTTTATCTATAGATTCAGCCTGAATTCTGCATTATTAAAAGCAATGATTTAAGATTCTTTAGTACAACATTATTTGAGAAAATAAAAAGATCAAATTTACTCATTCCAAAAAGTAATACTGACATTTTCATGCAACGTTTAAAAATGTTTAGGAAACATTGCCATACAGAGCCTGGATACAAGTCCTAAGAGTTAAATCAAAAAGTTTTCAAAGTTGTATTAAAGTTCAAATGTTTCTGTCACTCAATAGTTCCTAAGCTAGTGTGATACCATTCCCCAGAGGGTGCTTGGAAATGTGCGAAAGCTGTCTGAGACTGTTGCAATGACTGGTGGCCATCACCCACATTCATGGACAAGAAAGTTAAACATAGTACAATGTTTCTTAAATTGTTAGTTCCCAGAAACTATAAGTCTAATGATTCATGTGATTAATGCTTGTATCTAGATCTCAAGAAACATTTTTATAATTTAAGATAAGGAAATATGAGCAAATTCATTGGGAATGTTGAACAGTGAATTAACATCACATACCTAAGCCATTCTGACCACCCACAGCAAATATCTTGTCTTTCACAAACACCAATCCATGATTCTTCCTGGCCTCAATCATTGGACACAGCTCAGTCCATCTGAAAAAAATAAAGTTTTTAGTATACTTGTTCACAAGAAGTAAAAGAATTCATATGGCTTTAAAAGAAAGGTCTGTTATCCTAAGTCAGCACTCATTTACCACTCACGTGTGCACACACACAGACATGCACGTGCACATCTGGAAAGCTAGAGAACAAAAGTGTAACAGTGGTTCTGAGTAATTTATAGGTGGGGTAAACAGGTATTCTATTCTTTTCAACTCTAATAAGATATGAGAAATAGAGGCTGTCTGGAGACTATTAAATGTTGTTGGAAGAAATCCACTTCCTATAGTTCACAATAACTTGTAAGGTAACAAACGAGAAGGGGAAGATATGTAAGAAAATATAAGGCACTATTACTATCACATGTGGTTTTTGTTTTATTTATTTATTTATTTATTTATTTATTTATTTATTTATTTATTTAATTTATTGGCTGCGTTGGGTCTTCATTGCTGCACACGGGCTTTCTCTAGCTGCTGTGAGTGGGGGCTACTCTTTATTATGGTGCGGGGGCTCGTCATTGTAGTGGCTTCTCTTGTTGTGAAGCACGGGCCCTAGGCATGTGGGCTTCAACAGTCGCGGCACATGGGCTCAATAGTTGTGGCTCACGGGCTCTAGAGCGCAGGCTCAATAGTTGTGGTGCACAGACTTCGATGCTCTGCCGCATGTGGGATCTTCCCAGAGCAGGGCTCGAACCTGGGTCCCCTGCATTGGAAGGCAGATTCTTAACCACTGCACCACCAGGGACGTCCTATCACATGTGGTTTTAATTAATATTTACATAAGGTAAGTCAAACATTTATTATGGGTCTCTAGCAATCAGCAAATTAGCATATCTGTTACTGTTCACACATCCATCTTTAAATATACACTTGGAACTTTAGGCAGCTCTAGCAACTAAAGTACTACGCTCAGCACGCTGCTGTGTTCACAGGCACTACTATAAAGAATGAGATTGAGAATATAAACGTGGACACAAGGGTTGAAGGATACTAAGGCACAGGCAGGAGCATTAAACACACAGATAGTTTTGTTACTTTTTTCTGTGAGATTCAATCTCTTCTTTTGCATATACTCCCATACACATAACTGACATTTGTGATTGTGAAGGTGGTACTGGCACACAGGCCTGTGCTCTTAACAGCTGATATAAATCAAAAGACTCCAGACAACAACAACAAAAAGGGAAATTTGGCATTAGTAACTCTCTAATATGGTTATTTATAACTTTTAAATAATTTAATAAGTTTAACTTTTCAAAACATAATTAGAGCATAATGATGAACTCTGAAATACCAACAACTCTTGTTGCTTTATATTCACATACTTTTGGTTTGTTTTAAAAATGGTTTCACAGTTACCACTCTCATTTTCCGAGCATTTGGTTAAAGTAAGTCCTCTTGTACCTCAGGATAAACACACATGCTCCTCCTGGTGAAAAGACCAGCATACAGCTCGGAAGCAGGCGAGCCAGACCTCCCCAGCCTCTCTTCAGTGAGCTGTCAACGTGCATTAAACAAAGTATCCGACTTGGAAAAATTCAATATACATACCCTTTCTTCTCTAAATATGTCTATGATATAAGAGAATGTTTTTATGTATATCTAAGTCTCCTTCAGGTTTAGAATTAAGGAACTTCCACAAAGCATACTTCCTTCCTCCTGTAATTCACATGCAGAGTATGCACTAGGGTTTTGCTCTCTCCAACCTGAATTTAGTGTTCAGTAGCTTTTCTTAAAATTCTGACTATGGAAACTGTGTTGTGTTATTTCCATAGGTTTCATTTCTTAGCTTCCAATCAAACATATTCTAGTTAAAAAACACTTTAAAAACCTGACAAAATTGGGAAGAAACAGTCTTACAAAAAATATGTTGGATGGAGATGACATATTAGAAAGAAAATCATATTAGGATATAAGATATCATTTTCAGGGGCTTCCTAGGTGACGCAGTGGTTAAGAATCCACCTGCCAATGCAGAGGACACGGGTTTGATCCCTGTTCCAGGAAGATCCCATATGCCGCGGAGCAACTAAGCCCATGCACCACAACTACTGAGCCTGTGCTTTAGAGCCCGTGAACCACAACAATTGAGCCCATGTGCTGTAACTACTGAAGCCCACGTGCCTAGAGCCTGTGCTCTGCAACAAGAGAAGCCACGGCAATGAGGAGCCCGCGCACCACAACGATGAGTAGCCCCCGCTCACCGCAACTGAAGAAAGCCCATGCACATCAAAAAAAGACCCAACACAACCAATAAAATAGATAGATAAATAAATAAAAAACAAACAAAAACAAAAAAACATATTTTCGGATTGGTTAATTATATTCACACTAGTTTTTCACTTAGGAAAATTTAGAGAATACAGAGAATTCAAATTTAATTCATAAGCTCAATACATATAAAACAAGACAAATGCTAAGTTGTGTAAGTTTTAAAACATTCCCCCTCAAACTGATTATATTCACCTACTTTTAAAAACTACTGAGGTTGTAGAATTCCTTTACACTTTTCCTCTGCTACTATGGACAAGACTATATTTATTGATTTACACTGGCACTGCCTGAATAAAGATGTCAAAATTTAGAAGCCTGGAGTTTATATGGTATGGGTTCTACTTTAAGACATTTTTAAGAAATGAAACAATAAGTAGGCAACAGAATGAATGAGATTACAGTTTTCCAACTAGTATGCTGTAATGCTTTTTTTTTCTTTTTGAAAGATTTTTTTGATGTGGATCATTTTTAAAGTCTTTATTGAATTCGTTACAATATTGCTTCTGTTTTATGTTTTGGTTTTTGGCTGCGAAGCCTGTGGGATCTTAGCTCCCCAACCAGGGATCAAACTTGCGCCCCCTGCATTGGAAGAGGTCTTAATCACTGGACTGTCAGGGAAGTCCCTGTAATGCTTTCTGAGTACAGGATTTACGGGAGGTAAAGTAGAGACTGATATGGGAGGGAGGACAGTTGGCATACACCCTGCTCCTATGGTTTAGGACAAAAGGTGGTGGATAGATGGCTGGATGATGGGATGAGGATAAGGGGCATTCCCAGTGTGCCCTGGCAAGTACAAAGGTACATTTAAAAAAAAAATTAAAAAATATTTTTAAAAAGCATTAAGTTTGATGATCTCAAGAGATTTCCTAGTCTCAACACTTTAGGAAAGTTTCAAGATAAGCTTCTTTCAATTCTATTCCTAACATGGGTGACTAGCTGAGGAAAAAATGAGAAATTTTTTTTGTTTGTTTGGGAAAGGAGTTATTGATTATGCTTCTTTAAATCCTTCAAAAATAGATGGGAAGCATAAATAAATAACTGCAAATTACAATCATATTTTATAACTAAATCTTTACTCTTTAAAAAAAGCAATAGCCGGTGGACTTCCTAGGTGGCGCAGTGGGTAAGAATCCGCTTGCCAATGCAGGGGACACGGGTTCGATCCCTGCCCCAGGAAGATACCACATGCCGCAGAGCAACTAAGCCCGTGCACAACAACTATTGAGCCTGCTCTCTAGAGCCCGTGAGCCACAACTATTGAGCCCATGTGCCGCAACTACTGAAGCCCACGCGCCTGGAGCCCGTGCTCTGCAACAGGAGAGGCCACCTCAATGAGAAGCCCACGAACCACAAGGAAGAGTAGCCCCTACAGGCCACAACTAGAGAAAGCCCGTGTGCAGCAACGAAGACCCAACACAGCCAATAAAATAAATAAATAAATTTATAAAAAAAAAAAAAAAGCAATAGCTGGGGGACTTCCCTAGTGGTCCAGTGGTTAAGACTTTGCCTTCCAATGCAGGGGGTGTGGGTCTGGCTGGCAAGCTAAGATCCCTCATGTCTTGCGGCCAAAAAAAACAAAACATAAAACAGAAGCAATACTGTAACAAATTCAATGAAGACTTTAAAAAATTGTCCACATTAAAAAAAAAATCTTAAAAAACAAAAAACAAAACACCATAGCTGGAGTAGAAGACTTCACAGTCTGGCAATATTTCCTAAATACAAAATTTGAGCACAAGAGTTTTGGTGCAGCTCTTTGGTATAACATTTAAGTTGAACATATTTACCCAATAACTTGTTCTAGTAAAGGAAGAACAATCCTTTCAAATGAGCAAGTGAATTTTCTTGTTGAAGGTCTTTGGATGTTTCTGATTATCAGCAAAAGGTCTGACTGGAATATCACCTGTGTTCATTTTCTCAACAATTAATTACACTATACTTACCACCACCCCCATTATTCAATAACTAGCACATTTCCTTTGGCTGTACTGAATGGGTTTCATCATTAATTACAAAATCAGAGAAACTGCCTAGCCATTTATTTCTTTGTATTTTGCCTTTTTAAAAACAGTTCTTTACTTCTCAGTTGATTTAAGAATAATTTTATTTAATAAATACGAATCCAAACATACTTTAGTAAGCACAAACTCAGAAAAAGACATTATACCTCGGGGTATCATTCATTAATGCCATGAACCAATACATAACATTTCTAATAAAAGGCAAATTTACTACTGATCATAAGTAGTCTCCCCTTCTCTACACTTCCTGATCTCTCAAACAAAAATATTTTGAGTTTGATCAGTCATATGTGCTCATTCACAGGAACTTATTTATTGCACAAGCAGGAACAGAAAGAAAGGGGCTCCCACATGGTAAAAGGTCAAACCATTTCTTAAGTTGTAGAGGAAGGATCCAGGCTGTAAACATGCCCCTGACCCTAGCACATTCAAAAGTGTATGTACATTCTTTTTTTAAAATTAATTAATTAATTGGCCGCGATGGGTCTTTGTTGCTGTGCGTGGGCTTTCTCTAGTTGTGGCGAGTGGGGGCTACTCTTCGTTTCGGTGTGTGGGCTTCTCATTGCAGTGGCTTCTCTTGCTGCGGAGCACGGGCTCTAGGCGTGAGGGCTTCAGTAGCTGTGGTTCGCAGGGTCTAGAGCACAGGCTCAGTAGTTGTGGAGCATGGGCTTAGTTGCTCCGTGGCTTGTGGGATCTTCCTGGACCAGGGCTTGAACCCATGGCCCCTGCATTGGCAGGCAGATTCTTAACCACTGCACCACCAGGGAAGTCCCTGTACATTCTTAATATAAGAATGGAATCCTTCTATCGGGTTCCTTCTGCCTTTTGACATTTTGTTCCATTGAGCCTAGAGAATACAACTAATTGTGAAGTAAGAGTTTTAAATGCATACATACGTTTCTGTGGCAGGATCATAGACTTCACAGGAATTCAGTACGCGCCCAGAAACATTGTTCCCTAAACTTCCACCACAAACATAGATCAGGCCATTGGCTTCCACCATCCCATGGCTGCAGCGCTGAGTCAGCATGCTGGGCTTTGTGTGCCAGCTTTCAGTTCTCGTATCATAGCACTCAAATAAATACAGAGCTGAGTTTCCTGTAAGAGAAAAGGACCCCATCATGCTTAAATGTGTGTATGGACTTGGCGTGAGCTGCCTGTAGAACTGAATCATTAATTACTAGAGGAAAGAATTTAGGGTTGTAGAGTCTTTTCTACACTTAATCAACAACAACAGCAAAACACAGAAATAATTTAAGAAAAAGTTATCCCTGTTTGTACAGACCTTGGAAAATATTCAAAAAAGGGTCTGTTGGAGAGATGTATTTATTGGTAATTAAACTTTAAAAAAAGAAAGTGGTTTGATTTCAAAAGATTTTCACATTAAGAAACATCATGTATGTCTTCCAGCCCCGTTACGTATGACGAGAATTAACTGAACCTCAAATGTTCATATAGAGGGGAAAAACACAGCTATTTACAGATGGTAAACCCATACCTTAAAATATGAAAACTATCTGAGAGCATCATAAGGCTTGTCATTTAATGTTCTACAATCGCCACTGCATCATTAACAAAACTATTCTCCCTGTTTGCTCTCAGTGGTTGTGTGGGTAAGCCCTGAAGTCATGCCGGTCCATCCTTGAGAATACACTCAAAGCCTCACTGTATGTTTCTGATGTACTTTGATTATATATTTTAAGGGCAAAACATACTCATCCTGTTTTGCAACTTCTGCAAATTATAGGAGCTGAATAAAGAGTTCTAGATATGATACTATTAAGGATTATGTGTTTTTTCTTTCCCGCCCCAAAAAAAGAAGTTTGAACTTTATCAAATTATTGCACATCTCTCACTTTTCTGGACTTTTCTAATGTTTAAAAACAACAACGCCCTTATAATTCTCTATCACATCCAAAGCCTATGAAGAGCAAAGATCAAAGAGTAACAAACGGAAGTAGTAATAATCATGACTAACAATAACTTCTTTTTAACTTTTTAAACATTTCCAATTTGGCAGACTCAGTCGGTTGACTGAGGGAACTATACAGTATATAGCAGGTAAAAAAAAAGTTACTATTTAAGTGAGAAAAACTGACTTAGTAGAGTAAATGCTAAAGAAATGAACTTATCTACTACACTTTCTACAAAAAGTTTATAAAATGCTTCCTACTATATTTAGGATTTACTGTATCTGAAATATGCTGTGTTAGACATTGTATGAAGAATGCTTTTAAAGAGGGGGGAAAGGTCACCTCTTAAATCACATTTTTAAAAAACTTTTTATTTTATTTTTATTTTTTAAGCTCTTTATAGGAATATAATTGCTTTACACTCTTGTACCACTTTTTGAGGTACACCAAAGTCAATCAGCTGTATTTATATATATATATTCCTATATCCCCTCCCTCCCGCGACTCCCTCCCACCCTCCCTGTCCTGGCCCTCTAAGGCATCACCCATTATCGAGTTGATCTCCCTTTGTTATACAGCAACTTCCCACTAGCTATCTATTTTATAGTTGGTAGTGTATATATGTCAATGCTACTCTTTCACTTCGTCCCAGCTTCCCCTTCGCCCCCCCCAACCCCCCGTCCTCCACTCCATTCTCTGCATCTGCATCTTTATTCCTGCCCTGTCACTGGGTTCATCAGTACCATTTTTTAAGATTCCATATATATGAGTTAGCATATGGTATTTGTCTTCCTCTTTCTGGCTTACTTCACTCTGTATGACAGTCTCTAGGTCTATCCACCTCATTACAAATAACTCAATTTCATTTCTTTTTATGGCTGAGTAATATTCCACTGTATATATGTGCCACATCTTCTTTATCCATTCATCTGTTGGGTATTTAGGTTGCTTCCATGTCCTGGCTATTGTAAATAGTGCTGCAATGAACATCATGGTACATGTTCCTTTTTGGACTATGGTTTTCTCTGGGTATATGCCCAGGAGTGGGATTACTGGATCATATGGTAGTTCTATTTTTAGTTTTTTTAGGAACCTCCAAACTGTTTTCCATAGTGGCTGTCCCAACTTACATTCCCACCAACAGTGCAGGAGAGTTCCCTTTTCTCCACACCCTCTCCAATATTTATTGTTTCTAGAGTTTTTGATGATGGCCATTCTGACAGATGTGAGGTGATACCTCATTGTGGCTTTGACTTGCATTCCTTTAATGATTAGTGATGCTGAGCATCTTTTCATGTGTTTGTTAGCCATCTGCATGTCTTCTTTGGAGAAATGTCTATTTAGGTCTTCCACCCATTTGTGGATTGGGTTATTTGCTTTTTTGGTATTAAGCTGTATGAGCTGCTTATATATTTTGGAGATTAATCCTTTGTCAGTTGCTTCGTTGGCAAGTATTTTCTCCCATTCTGAGGGTTGTCTTCTTGTCTTGTTTATGGTTTCTTTCAGTGTGCAAAAGCTTTTAAGTTTCATGAGGTCCCATTTGTTTCTTCTTGATTTTATTTCCCTTATTCTAGGAGGTGGGTCAAAAAGGATGTTGCTTTGATGGATGTCATAGAGTGTTCTGCCTATGTTTTCCTCTAGGAGTTTTAGAGTGTCTGGCCTTACATGTAGGTCTTTAATCCATTCTGAGTTTATTTTTGTGTATGGTGTTAGGAAGTGTTCTAATGTCATTCTTTTACATGTAGCTGTCCAGTTTTCCCAGCACCACTTATTGAAGAGGCTGTCTTTTTTCCATTGTATATTCTTGCCTCCTTTGTCAAAGATAAGGTGCGCATATGTGCTTGGGTTTACCTCTGGGTTCTCTATTCTGTTCCACTGATCTTCCTTTCTGTTTTTGTGCCACTACCATACTGTCTTGATCACTGTGGCCTTGTAGTATAGTTTGAAGCCAGGAAGCCTAATTCCACCAACTCCATCTTTCCTTCTCAAGATTGCTTTGGCTATTTGGGGTCTTTTGCCTTTCCAAACAAATCATAAGATTTCTTGTTCTAGTTCTGTGAAAAATGCCATTGGTAATTTGATAGGGATTGTGCTGAATTTGTAAATTGCTTTGGGTAGGATAGTCATTTTCACAATGTTGATTCTTCCAATCCAAGAACATGGTATGTCTCTCCATCTGTTTGTATCATCTTTGATTTCTTTCATCAGCATCTTATAGTTTTCTGCATACCAGTCTTTTGCCTCCTTAGGCAGCTTTATTCCTAGGTATTTTATTCTTTTTGTTGCAATGGTGAATGGGAGAGTTTCCTTAATTTCTCTTTCTGCTCTTTTGTTGTTAGTATATAGGAATGCAAGAGATTTCTGTGTGTTAATTTTGTATCCTGCTACTTTACTAAATTCATTGATTAGTGCTAGCAGTTTTCTGGTAGAGTCTTTAGGGTTTTCTATGTATAATATCATGTCATCTGCAAAGAGTGACAATTTTACTTCTTTTCCAATTTGGTTTCCTTTTATTTCATTTTCTTCTCTGATTGCTGTGGCTAACACTTCCAAAACTATGTTGAATAATAATGGTGAGAGTGGGCACTCTTGTCTTGTTCCTGTTCTTAGAGGGAATGCTTTCAGTTTTTCACCATTTAGAACGATGTTGGCTTTTGGTTTCTCATATATGGCTTTTATTATGTTAAGGTAATTTCCTTCTATGCCCATTTTCTGGAGAGTTTTTATCATAAATGTTAAATCACATTTAGAAAATCATAATCTTTCTTGTATTCATTTTACACCTGGGGTGGGGAGGGTGGAACTTTGGGCTAATATAAAAATCATCAAAGAAAATAAAAAGACAACATTTAAATTCCATACCTTAGGTGTACTTGGTCTTCCTAGTTTTCTTTATAAGCCCATTATTTAGAAAGAAATTACTCAAAAAGATGAAAGCAAATAAAAGCTATTATGTATCTAGTCTGCACCTGGAATATTCATTTAGAAAAATTATTCACTTAGAAAAGGAACACTAGTGGATACTAACAAATTATCTATCAGTGAGAAAGGTTTTTATACCCATACCCACACCCCATCTGATCAACAGGCGTAAGATACCACTACCAGTTATTACATTAAAAGGTTAAAGAATAAAGCAAATGAAAAAGATTATTCTTACTTTTTTTCTGATACAAAGAAAGCAAAGATAACACAGATTTTAAAAGCTTGAATGTAAAGCATCTTAAAGGGTCTATGAGTAAGCCATACTCTGAAATCTTTAAAGCAAATCATATTACGTATATAAAATAACTAATCCAGATGGCAACAACGAAGCTAAAATCCAGGTGACATCAATGGAAGCTTTGTCATGACAAAAAAATGGACAATTAACATAATCTAGGAAGTTGAAGTTCTGGTACATTAATGATTTATGAAGAGTAAGGTAAACCTTCAGGGAAATGTGCTCTAAAATCTGACAGATACATATTTAAAATATGTCAAAAAGTATCTGGACAAATTAACACCAACTCTTTATTTAAATATGAAAGCCAAGATTCTCAACTTTAAAGCACAAACACAAATACTGAGTAAGTCCTTACCAACTTCGGAACCTCCAGATGTATAAATTTTGCCTTCTGCAGCACAGGCAGCAAGGCTGTCCCGAGGTGTTGGAGGGCCCAGTTTGGAATACCAGCTATCTTTAACGACATTATAGCAGTCCATTCGTTTTATGGGGAAAAGCTGAGAGCCACCCAAAATGTAAACTACGTTGTCCCAGAACACGCATGCAGCATCTCTTCGTTTTTCAAAGGGGCAGCGGATGTCTGTCCAGCTATAATCCTGTAACAGGAAAGGACAGGGCGTTTTCAGTAAAGGAAAAATATAACTGAAAAGGATAAAGCAAAGATATAGTTGAGAACATACAAAACTAAAGAATAGGTTAATTTATCAGAGTACATATAAGAATGTCTGGCTTGAGACTATTATGTAACCTTGTGTGATTTCTTCAGAATGTTGGTTAGTTGTGGCAGAAGGCACGAAGAAGACAGTGACAGCTTTGGGTCTTTTCTGGCTCAAAAATAAACTTTAACACATTTGTATGTATCACCACCACTCAGTCTTCTATTCCTTCTGTTACTGAGGATAACAGTACAAGAAAATTCTAAAATAAGTAGTTTTGATATTTACAGATTTTTTTTCAAATGTAAATATGCGCATCCCTTCTTTGCCAGATGTATAGTGATATAAAGAATCAGTGGACGGGGCTTCCCTGGTGGTGCAGTGGTTAAGAACCTGCCTGCCGGGGTTCTGAGAAGTGCTCATTGGTGTGAGCCCTCCCAGAGTTCACCATTAGCCCCACCAAAGAGCCTGTAAGCTCCAGCGTTGAGTCGCCTCAGGCCAAACGACCACCAGGGTGGGAACACAGCCCCATCCATTGGCAGACAAGCAGATTAAAGTGTCACTGAGCTCCACCCACCAAATCGGATTAAAGTTTTACTGAGCTCCGCCCACCCAGCCCAACCCACCATCAGTTGCTCCCTTCAGGAAGCACCCATGAGCCTCCTAGACAGCTTCCTCCACAAAAGGGCAGACAGCAGTATCAAGCAGTATCAGCAGTATTTCATCTTGTGGAACTGAAAATCACAGCCACAGAAAGACAGAGAAAATGAAAAGGCAAAAGACTTTGTACAAGATGAAGGGACAAGATAAAACACCAGAAAAACAACTAAATGAAGAGGAGATAGGCACTATTCCGGAAAAAGAATTCAGAATAATGATGGTGAAGATGATCCAGGACTCTGAAAAAAGATTGGATGCACAGATCGAAAAGTTGCAAGAAAAGTTTACCAAAGACATAGAGGAATTAAAGAACAAACAAACAGAGATATGCAACACAAATACTGAAATGAAAAATACACTAAAAGGAACCAATAGCAGATTAACTGAGGCAGAAGGGCAAATAAGTGAGCTGGAAGACAGAATGGTGATAATCACTGATGTGGAAAAGAATAAAGAAAAAAATAATGAAAAGAACTGAAGACAGTCTAAGAGACCTCTGGGACAATGTTAAATGCACCAACATTCGCATTATAGGGGTCCCAGAAGGAGAAGAGAGAGAGGACCCGAGAAAATATTGGACGAGATTCTAGTTGAAAACTTCCCTAACATGGGAAAGGAAATAGCTACCCAAGTGCAGGAAGCACAGAGAGTCCCAGACAGGATAAACCCAAGGAGAAACACACCAAGACATATAGTAATCAAATTGACAAAAATTAAAGACAGAGAAAAGTTAAGCGAGAGAGTAGCACAGACATATATATACTACCAACTGTAAAATAGATAGTCAGTGGGAAGTTGTTGTATAACAAAGGGAGTCCAACTCGAGGATGGAAGATGCCTTAGAGGACTGGGGCGGGGAGGGTGGGGGGGACTCGAGGGGGGAGGAGTCAAGGAAGGGAGGGAATACGGGGATATGTGTATAAAAACAGTTGATTGAACTTGGTGTACCCCCCCGCCCCCCCCCCCAAAAAAATAAAGCAACAAGGGAAAAACAACAAATAACATACAAGGGAACTCCCATCAGGTTAACAGCTGATTTCTCAGCAGAAACTCTGCAAGCCAGAAGGGAGTGGCATGATATATTTGATGAAAGGGAAGAACCTACAACCAAGAATACTCTACCCAGCAAGGATCTCATTCAGATTCGATGGAGAAATCAAAAGCTTTACAGACAAGCCACAGATAACAGAATTCAGCACCACCAAACCAGCCCTACAACAAATGCTAAAGGAACTTCTCTAAGCAGGAAACAAGAGAAGAAAAAGACCTACAGAAACAAAAACAAAACAATTAAGAAAATGGTAATAGGAACATACATATCGATAATTACCTTGAATGGAAATGGACTAAATGCACCAACCAAAAGACACAGACTGGCTGAATGGATACAAAAACAAGACCCATATATATGCTGTCTACAAGAGACCCACTTCAGACCTAGGGACACATACAGACTGAAAGTGAGGGGATGTAAAAAGATATTCCATGCAAATGAAAATCAAAAGAAAGCTGGAGTAGTGATACTCATGTCAGATAAAATAGACTTTAAAATAAAAAATATTACAAGAGACAAAAAGGACACTATATAAAGATCAAGGGATCCATCCAAGAAGAGATATCAATTATAAATATATATGTACCCAACATAGGAGCACCTCAATACATAAAGCAAATGCTAACAACTATGAAAGAGGAAATTGACAGTAACACAATCATAGTGGGGGACTTTAACACCCCACTTACACCAATGGACAGATCATCCACACAGAAAATTCATAAGGAAACACAAGCTTTAAATGACACAATAAATCAGCTGGATTTCATAGATATCTATAGGACATTACATCCAAAAACAGTAGATTACACATTCTTCTCAAGTGCACATGGGACATTCTCCAGGATAGATCACATTTTGGATCATAAATCAAGCCTTGGTAAATTCAAGAAAATTGAAATCATATCAAGTATCTTTTCTGACCACAACGCTATGAGATTAGAAATCAATTACTGGAAAAAAACTGTAAAAAACACAAACACATGGAGGCTAAATAATACGCTACTAAATAACCAAGAGATCACTGAAGAAATCAAAGAAGATATCAAAAAATACCTAGAGACAAATTACAATGAAAACAGAATGATCCAAAACCTATGGGATGCAGCAAAAGCAGTTCTAAGAGGGAAGTTTATAGCGATACAATCCTACCTCAAGAAACAAGAAACATCCCAAATAAACAATCTCACTTTACACCTAAAGAAACTAGAGAAATAAGAGCAAACAAAACCCAAAGTGAGTAGACAGAGAGAAATCATAAAGATCAGAGCAGAACTAAATGACATAGAAACAAAGAAAACAATAGCAAAAATCAATAAAAGTAAAAGCTGGTTCTTTGAGAAGATAAATAAAATCAATGAACCTCTAGCAAGACTCATCAAGAAAAAGAGGGAGAGGACTCAAATCAATAAAATTAGAAAGGAAACAGGAGAAGTTACAACGGACACCGCAGAAATAAAAAGCACCATAAGAGATTACTACAAGCAACTATAGGCCAATAAAATGGACAACCTGGATGAAATGGACAGATTCTTAGAAAGGTATAACCTTCCAAGACTGAATGAGGAAGACATAGAATATACGAACAGACTAATCACAAGTAATGAAATTGAACGTGTGATTAAAAATCTCCCAACAAACAAAAGTCCAGGACGAGATGGATTCACAGGTGAATTTTATCAAACATTTCGAGAAGAGTTAACACCCATCCTTCTCAAACTCTTCCAAAACATTGCAGAGGAAAACACACTCCCAAATTCATTTTATGAAGCCACTATCACCCTGATACCAAAACCAGGCAAAGATACTACAAAAAAAGAAAACTACAGACCAATATCACTGATGAATGTAGATGCAAAAATCCTCAACAAAATACTAGCCAACAGAATCCAACAACACATTAAAAGGATCATCCACCATGATCAAGTGCGGTTTATCCCTGGAATGCAAGGATTCTTCAACATATGCAAATCAATCAATGTGAAACAGCATATTAACAGACTGAAGGATAAAAACCACATGATCATCTCAATAGATGCAGAAAAAGCTTTTGACAAAATTCAACACCCATTTATGATAAAAACTCTCTAGGAGGTGGGCACAGAGGGAACCTTCCTCAACATAATAAAGGCCATATATGACAAACCCACAGCAAACATCATTCTCAATGATGAAAAACTGCAAGCATTCCCTCTAAGATCAGGAACAAGACAAGGATGTCCACTCTCACCACTACTATTCAACATAGTTTTGGAAGTCCTTGCCACAGCAATCAGAGAAGAAAAAGAAATAAAAGGAATCCAAATTGGAAAAGAAGTAAAACTGTCACTGTTTGCAGATGACATGATACTATACATAGAAAATTCTAAGATGCCACCAGAAAACTACTCGAGCTAATCAATGAATTTAGTAAAGTTGCAGGATACAAAATTAACACACAGAAATCTCTTGCATTTCTATACACCAACAATGAAAGATCAGAAAGAGAAATTAAGGAAACAATCCCATTCACCACTGCAACAAAAAGAATCAAATACCTAGGAATAAACCTAACCAAGGAGGTAAAAGACCTGTACTCAGAAAACTATAAGACACTAATGAAAGAAATCAAAGAAGACACAAACAGATGGAGTGACATACCATGTTCTTGGATTGAAAGAATCAACATTGTGAAAATGACTATACTACCCAAAGCAATTTACAGATTCAATGCAATCCCCATCAAATTACCAATGGCATTTTGCACAGAACTTGAACAAGAAATCTTATGATTTGTATGGAAATGCAAAAGACCCCGAATAGCCAAAGCAATCTTGAGAAGGAAAGATGGAGTTGGTGGAATCAGGCTTCCTGACTTCAGGCTATACTACAAGCCTACATTGATGGAGACAGTATGGTACTGGCACAAAACCAGAAATATAGATCAAAGGAACAGCATAGAAAGCCCAGAGATAAACTATGGTCAGCTAATCTATGACAAAGGAGGCAAGGACATACAATGGAGAAAAGGCAGCCTCTTCAATAAGTGGTGCTGGGAAAATTGGACAGCTACATGTAAAAGAATGAGATTAGAACACTTCCTAACACCATACACAAAAATCAACTCAACATGGATTAAAGACCTAAATGTAAGGCCAGACACTATAAAACTCCTAGAGGAAAACATAGGAAGAACACTTTTTGACGTAAATAACAGCAAGATCTTTTTTGATCCACCTCCTAGAATAATGGAAATAGAAACAAAAATAAATAAGTGGGATCTAATGAAACTTCAAAGCTTCTGCACAGCAAAGGAAACTATAAGCAAGACAAAAAGACAACCCTCAGAATGGGAGAAAATATTTGCAAAGGAATCAACAGACAAAGGATTCATCTCCAAAATATATAAACAGTTTATCCAGCTCAATAACAAAAAAACAAACAACCCAATCAAAAAATGGGCAGAAGACCTAAATACGCATTTCTCCAAAGAAGACCTATGGATGGCCAAGAGGCACATGAAAAGCTGCTCAACATCACTCATTATTAGAGAAATGCAAATCAAAACTAAAATGAGGTATCACCTCACACCAGTTAGAATGGGCATCATCAGAAAATCTACAAACAGTAAATGCTGGAGAGGGTGTGAAGAAAAGGGAACGCTCTTGCACTGCTGGTGGGAATGTAAATTGATATAGCCACTATGGAGAACAGTATGGAGGTCCCTTTCAAAACTAAAAATAGAACTACCATATGACCCAGCAATCCCACTGCTGGGCATATACCCTGAGAACACCATAATTCAAAAAGCCACATGCACTCCAATGTTCACTGCAGCACTATTTACAATAGCCAGGACATGGAAGCAACCTAAATACCCATCAACAGATGAATGGATCAAGAAGATGTGGTACATATATACAATGGAATATGACTCAGCTGTAGAAAGCAATGAAACTGGGACATTTGTAGAGACATGGATAGACCTAGAGACTGTCATACAGAGTGAAGTGAGTCAGAAAGAGAAAAACAAATATCGTATATTAACACATATATGTGGAATGTAGAAAAATGGTACAAATCAAGTGATTTGCAAGGCAGAAACAGAGACCCAGATGTAGAGAACAAACATATGGACACCAAGTGGGGAAAGTGGGGAGGGTTGGGGAGGGAATGAATTGGGAGACTGGGATACCAAATTGTACACTTTAAATATAGGCAGTTTATTGTAAGAAATAAAAAATAAAAAATTTTAAAAAAAGAAAAAAACAAAGAAAAAAGAATCTGCCTGCCAGTATAGGAGACACGGGTTCAAGCCCTAGTCCGGGAAGATCCCACATGCCATGGAGCAACTAAGCTGGTGTGCCACAACTACTGAGCCTGCCCTCTAGAGCCCATGAGCCACAATTACTGAGCCTGCGTGCTGCAACTACTGAAGCCGTGAGACTAGAGCCCGTGCTCCGCAACAAGAGAAGCCACAGCAACGAGAAGCCGGCACACAGCAATGAAGACCCAAGGTAGCCAATAAATAAATAAATAAATAAAATTAAAAAAAAAAAATCAATGGACAATTTGAAGCTTTAACTGCCATTAACCTGCTAATGTCTAAAGCCAGAAGGCATTCTGTAGACTTCTGAGAGATGTTAAGTTTCTGAAAATATTCAGTTGAGCCAGTATAGTCAGCCAGGCTCTTAAAGCTGTGATCCTTATTATGGAATGCTTGAACAATCTGAATAGTCTGGAAACTCAACATTTTTCTTCTCAATGAGAAGACATGAGTACCTATCAGTACTTCACAATAAAGGCTGTTCACAGCACCACTGTTTCCTATGTTTGATGACATCCAAAGTCACCTGTGCCCTTCTATGTAAATATGTGGGGGAATGCTCCCAAAGTTACAGCTTGTTCACAAAGTTACAGCTTGTTGGATCCTCCCCCCTTTAAAGCAAGGAAGCTACAATGTTCCTGCTTTCTGAAAATGGCTGAAAATAATTAGGGTCAGACAGAATCCAAACAATTCCCAATCTCATCAAGCAAAGCACTGTGTATGTGATTTATTAATGGTGAGTTCCCTCTGGGAAAAATTTGATATCTATCATGCTAATGTCCCATATTTCAGGCATTCACTGAATTAGATCAAAGCATCACAGAACATAAGAAATGGTCTCTTAGGAAAAAGAAGAGCCACTGTGTAGAAAATATCTTGACTCCTAGTGATGATAAACATTCTGCTTTTTAGGTGACCAGAGAAACAGAGCCTTAATCCCTTTTTTATTCTCAAAGTATAATCTATGAGTCCCCCTGGGTTACTCAGTGGTATGTTTATTGGTATGCACACAAAACTGTAGGGTAAACATAACATCTTCCTGAAGCTTCAGTTTTACTCAGTGGATTTGAAAAACTGAGGAAGAATCTTTTAAAAATTTGTATTTTTAGGGAAACTGCATACCACAGAACGAAAAAAAGTGACTGATAAAATATTCTACAGGGAGCAGTACCTCAAAAGTAAACAATCGCTTACATATAATGTAACTCTACTCATAATTCCTACCTGACCAGGTTTATTAGCAGAGAAATACAATCTCACTGAGATACATTAACTTAGTGAATCTCAAGTCTCGCCACTCTTACAACCAATTTATTTGATATTATTAGAAAGTAATATATGCAAACTTTTCCATAATTTCTAAAGATATCCTTAAGAACATGATCTATCCAAGCTCTTCCTTAATGTCAGGATGAGAAAGTTTGTTAGCTAGTCTTTGAAATGGTCTCCAAGACCTGATACTCTTCAAATTAAAAAGAACTGCCCATGTAGAAGCTGGAACTAAAAGACAAAAAACAAAACACAATACTACTTCTTTTAGCTAGATGAGCTTAAACATTTAGACACTAGGATATAAGGTTCCAAAGATGGAAATAATTTCAAAGAGCTTGGTAACAGAACAATTTTAACTTTCCAAAATCACTTGAGGGTCTGAGTAGGGAATGGGTGATCATAAGTCATATAGAGCTTGGTTATGCTTCATAATTAAGAATTAAAATAAATTGCTTTCTTAGAACTTCTAAGCCCAATGGAAAATTGATTAGCTTGTGTGTATGTGCTGTGTGTGTGTACACGCACGTGCACACGACACAGGACTAGGCACATGCTTCTATCTACTTGCAGTGTGGGCTCTGATTTCTCTAGAAGTCCACAAGTTTTCAAACCTTTTCCAACTCTCCCAGTACTGTCATTGGTCACTGTACATGTTAAACACTATGCTTGATAAATACTGGCTATATATAATATTCTGCCAGATAGTTCATCTTCTAGGCAGATAAATGATCTTTCTTCGCAAGAATTTCTACCTAGAATGCAAAATAGACTTCATTTCAGATAAAATGTAATATTTTACATTTGGGCTCATTAAATATACCTGTCAGGTGTTAAATGCACCTGTGTTTGAGCATATCTCGCTTTGGCTGTATGCAGGGGAGCTTATGGTCTTTTTTTTTTTTTTTCTTCTTCTTTTCTTTTTCTGTGTGTATATGAGCCAACCTCCCTTGGAAATCTACCCAATTCCCTCAATCTACCCCTCATCCAAAATAGAGTACTGAGAATGTGATTTAACGTTTGCCTTTAATAACTTGTTATACTGCCTAGGAGATGTGCATAGTTGAAGAAGCAAGCAGAGAGGGGAAAAACTAGATGGGAAGTCAGGCTTGTCAGCTCAGTGTATATGAGCTGCAGGTCTTATTCTAGTGATGGGACCACTGCCAACGTGAGGCCTGTAGGTGAAGAATCACTTACGGCTCCCTGCACTCACAGGCTACTGCGCAAGCTCGACAGGCATGGAGCTTTCATGTAGGCAACAGACGGATGAATAGCACGAGAGTCACAGCGTATGTGTGTGGGCAGGAAATTGTTATCCTAAAAATATAATTTAATTCAGTTTTATTGAATATCTATTCCAGGCAAGGTTCTATGCTTGAGAAGATATGAAAATGAGAAATCTGGAACGCCAAGTAAAACACGGGTAGAAGGATGTCCTATGTTTTGACACATCACCTATGTATACATCCACACATACCCACGTATAGAGTTCTATCTTTCCTGACCCCAGTCGGCCTTCTTGCCTCTGCTGTGATACATCACATTCTAGAGTTTTTTCACACTCAAGACTCCTTTTCTTTTTGCAAGCTTCCCCAATTTCCTTTTTCTGAATCCCCACCACACTGAAGTCTGGAGTTAATGACTGAGCACTCTCTATCTGTGTATCTATCATCTATTTTTCCCTTCCTTCCTCCCTTCCTTCCTTTCTTTCTTTCAACTTTGGAAACTGTTCTCCATTACATCTGTCTTGTGTGATTTTTCGGCAGTAGGACACTGCTACAGGAAGTGAAAGGTTTCTTGAGTTGAAGGGCTATAATATTTTTCTCTAAATGCCTTAGGCAAAAACATCAGCCTGCTACTTTCCTTGAGAGTAAGGACTGATTTTATATATTCTGTATTCTGAAAACACATGAAGAGAAACACTACAGATATTTGAATAATAATCAAGACAACCAAAAGGCAAAATGAAAAACTTTTTATTTTTAAGACTTGAGAACTTTATTTTGCACCATTTGGAAGAATATCAAGCAAAACTAGAGGAGAGAGGAGGTTTATGCCAGATGCCATAACATTCCTATAAGAAGTTTCATGAAAAGTACACCAAAACACTTGTGGCTTATAAAAAAGAATGAAATAATGCCACTTGCAGCAACATAGATGGACCTAGAGACTCTCATACTGAGTGAAGTGAGACAGAGAAAGACAAATATTACATATTGCTTATATGTGGAATCCATAAAAATGGTACAAATGAACCTACAAAACAGAAACAGAGGCACAGATATAGAAAACAAACTTACGGTTACTGGTGGGGTTGGGGGAGGGATAAACTGGGAGACTGTGATTAACATATACACACTACTATATATAAAATACATAACTAAAAAGAACCTACTGCAGAGCACAGGGAACTCTACTCAATACTCTAATGGCCTATATGGGAAAGAAATCTAAAAAAAGAGTGGATATATGTATAACTGTTTCACTTTGCTGCACACCTGAAACTAACACAACATTGTAAACCAACTATACTGCGATAAAAATTAAGAAAAACCACCACCACCACCACCACCACCACTTGGGGCTTCATTCATTTCACAAAGTCACAAAAAATATAGCTCTAAGTAGCTGAGAAACTAGAGCACTGAGCTATCTGTATGGAGGAGCTGTGAGTCTCACGTAAGTCACTGAACTTCCCAAGGATATTACATTCCTTATCCGTAAATCAAAAAGACAAGTAGATGATCTTAGGGCCCCTCCCTTTCAGACCTAAAATCCGATGATCTTAGAGTCCAAATGACTTAGAATATACTACTAAACAAAGAACTACTATTTGTTTATTCATTATCGAGCACTTCCCTCTACAGGATGCTGAAACATCTTAAAACATTTTCTTTAATTTCCTCAATAACCCTATCAGGTAATATCATCCTCTAACAGGTGAGAAAACTAAATCTTAGAGATGTTAAGTGTCTTGTGAATCCAAGATTTAAGTCTAAATCTATCAGACTGTGCTTTTAAACTCTACACTGCCCCACTTTTTAAAAAATCTTATGTGGCCTTCTAGAAAGAACAATGGATTGGAAGTGAAGTAATCTGGGTTCTTGTTCCTATTGTGCTTCTAGCTAAGTGACTCGGAGCACTTGACTTGATACTGGAGGACCTCAATAGCCTCAGCTATAAAATCAGGGTGTTGGCAGGATGGCCAGTGAGGTCTCTGCTAAGCCTCTATGTCTAACCACTTATAACCACGATGCTCAACCACTAAAACCACAGCTTCTCTGAAAACAGGGGTTTCCCCCCGTATCTTTGTGTGGTATTAGGGCCCAGGGCTTAGTATATTTGAAGGGAGACACATTTATAGAAAAGTATATCTCATCCAGCTGAGCCCCCTTCATTTCTGACCTTTTAAAACTCAAAGACTGTAGATGCTGCACGTGGCTCCTAGTTTGGACCAGCTCCTCACTGCAGTGCTGTCCTTAAATTACAGTGTGCACCTGGTCACTAGGCTCCTGGTCCTGTGGCAGCTTCACCACAGGGGAACACGGAGACCTGTGACCAACCAACAAACAGCATCTGGGGTTAGGGATGAGGCTTTTGTCTACCTTTTTGCTCTACCTAAATAGCTTCCATTTTTATCTTTTGCTAGAACAATTCTTCTCCTAGGAATTTACCCTAAAGAAAAAATTGGACAGTGTACAAACTTGGCATATACAAGGTTGTTTCACTGCAGGGGTTCTGTAAAAGGGAAAAACAGGAAATAGACCAAATGTGCATGAAGAAGACAGGCGTTAAGCAAATTATGGTATATCCTTAGCATTAAATGATAGTATTATATAACCTTACGATGGAATACTCCTCAGCCATTCATAGTATAAATGCTGAGAAAGTAAAACAAACTTTTTGTAAAATAACATGTATGGCATGACCTCACATACATAAAATGAGGGGACTAAGGACTTCCCTGGCGGTCCAGTGGTTAAGACTCCATGTTTCCACTGTAGAGGGCGCAGGTTTGATCCCTAGTCGGGGAAGCTCCACCTGCTGCCAGGTGCGGCGAAGAAAAAAAAAGAAATTAAAATTTAAAAAGTAAATAATTCTAAATTAAAAAAAAATGAGAGGACTCGAATAACGTTCATTAGCTATTGATGACTGTCTTTTCTGCTGGGAGCACTTTGGCTTTCTCCTTTTTATCTTGCTGTGTTTGAATTTTCTACAATGTGCATATATTATTTTTCTGAAACAGAAAAAAGTAAATACAACAACCAAGCAAGTGATACGAAAAGTATGGTACAAAGAAAACAACTTCTCACACCAGATGCTTATAATAGTGCTAAATGTTTTAACGGAAATGTGAAATTAAAACTAATTTAAGGCTTTAAGAATTTAAACACTTAAATAGCTATTATACTATGGGGCTGAGTTCAACTACAGGACGGATCAGAAACAGTCTCTGCCTTCCTTCCCAGTAGCATACTATTAGGGCACTCTAGTTTCTCAGAAGTGAACACTTGATCGTGCCAGGTAATTTCACAGGCTGTACCCATTTTGAAATGCACTTATTTTCAACAGGGTCACACAGATATTTCTGTAAACATATTAATCTCCCAAAGTCCACAATGGTATTTAATAATCAACCATTAGGAGAAAATACTCTTGTAACTTAAGTTCTTCATAAAATATAGCATCACAGCTAGGAAAAAAGGCTTCCACAGTTGGGGGGGTGGGTGGACAGGGCATGACTGTACTACTGTAAGCTGCTAGATAAACTTAGGAACAGTGAACATATAAATGGGCAGTTCTCAGCTGTTGATTAGTTAAAATTAGCGAGCAGTTTGAAGTGAGGGCAGAGATCAGCTCAAAGGGAATCACTAATTAAGAATCACTGCTGTTTTATAAAGTCACAAAATGTTCTTCCCCTCACTCTCAAACTAAAACCATACCACCAAAACACACAACTCAAACCTACTCAGAAATTTAAGTGAGATGAAACTCAGTTCAAAAGTGAAACCTGATATGAATATTATGCTCAATAACAGCTCTTTTCCTTTCAAGTAGAAAAGAAATAGCAGAGAAGTATCCCTGCGGTAGCACCCTGCCACATATCTCAAAGACAAGATTTGCCTTTAGATGAACTCTGCACATGTGTAAGTTTTAATCTTGGCACAGGAAGGCATATGATACTTGAAATGATTATCTCAAATCTCAAAATGCAGTAACATACTCATTTAATAAAATGTTCTCACCAGTGGGACAAATATCTACTCTGTCTCAGGTGGGTAGAGTATAGATAATGCAGCCAGCCAAGAGGTTTGGAAGAGTAAGGAAGGGAGAAGAAAAAAACAAAGCGGAGAAGATGGTAAGACTTTTTAACATTTAAACATGGGAAAATTAGAAAAACTTAAGGATGGCAGGGAGAAAGTGACTGAGTGAATGAAGATCAAAGAGTCAAATGAACATAACTGATACTCACACAAATCCTAAGATTTAAACCTTTTGTTAATAGACCAGAAAACTGACGTTTAGAAAGCCTGACTTGCCTAAGCTCCTATACCTAGACTTGAAATGCTCTTTCTACAAAACAGCTGCTTTCCTTTAGAAAGGAAGGAAGGGAGGGAGGGAGACAAGACAAAGGACGAAGAAAAGGTCTCACAAAAGAAAAAAAGACCAATGGCCTAGTCCTTCAATTCTTCTACCTGTATCTAAATTCTTTTTGTAAAGCAAAAAGTTAGATTCCCTTCAGTTAAACACTTTGCATGCTTTTTATAAAAAATTTTAATAACCATACTTATCAAACCAAAAAGATATAGTCGTACTTAGGATTCAATATATTCTTTTCTTTCTCTTTCTTCCTATCTAAACTCTACCAATAAGTTTCCCTCAAGAAAACTTCCATGAGGCGTCCATGGACAAATCCAACCCAGGGGAATCTCTTCTTTTCAGACCACCAAAGCTGTCATTATCTATCCTGTATCACGGGAAAAGATATATTCAGTGGCCGCTTCACCAACCTCAGCTTCTGTGTTCTCTAACTGCTTCAAGCTTGTGTACGTACACCTCATACACTTTGAGTCTGTCTGAGGGACGGGTCTGTGATATACGTCTTTCATACATCATATAATCCCTGCTGCTGCCCAACCCCAAACTTTTGAATTCTAGATGAACTGTGATACTGGTAATATATGACAAAGTATTACTTGTTTAAACTGCACTTTATAACCAGCTGACTGTACAATATGCTGTTGTACAATGTGCTGATGTTTATAACAGCTGAGGTTAGTTATCTCATACTGATTAATAATTTTCAAAGAAAAGCATCACAAGAAACCTATCTGAACATGATTTAATGCTTCTAGGATAACAGATCTTACTGTGCCTCTGGGTCATCATATGAACAATCAAGACAGTAGTTTTTGAGTGACGTGGTACAGTAAAAATAGTGATAATTTATTTCACTCCCTGTTGGTTTCCCCCAGCCTGACTCTTACCTCCTAGCTCTGCACTTAGGTACCCACTACCCTCCAGCTAATGTCAGGATGACTAGAGTCCTTCAAAACACAGATTTACCACTCCTAGTTGCCTTATTCCTTCCCACTTACAGCCCTCAGTCAGATGCCTACAGCTTTGTTTCTGCCCTCTGTCTTTTAAGTGGACTGATCTGTTAATTTATAATAATTATGGCTGGCTGTGGCTTACAGAGAGGGAGTCTGAAGTCATCCCTCTCATGGGGAGTTGTATTTTTGTTATTGTTGCAAATGGAAAGATTCCATTCTTATTTTTATTACTTATTTTATTTATTTATTTACTTAGTATTTTCACTGGGGTTTCTTGCAGACACAGTCACTAAACACGGAAGGAAAGTGATCCCTGAAGGCAGGAACTTCAGGTGCTGCTGAAGACTATGAGGATGACTTTTCTATTTTTATTTTTTTTTCCATTTTTTATTTTTTACAATAAACTGCATATATTTAGAGTGTACAATTTGGTATCCCAGTCTCCCAATTCATTCCCCCCTCAACCCTCCATGCTTTCCCCACTTGGTGTCCATATGTTTGTTCTCTACATCTGGGTCTCTATTTCTGCCTTGCAAACCAGTTAATTTGTACCATTTTTCTACATTCCACATATATGTGTTAATATACGATATTTGTTTTTCTCTTTCTGACTCACTTCACTCTGTATGACAGTCTCTAGGTCCATCCATGTCTCTACAAATGTCCCAGTTTCATTGCTTTTTACAGCTGAGTCATATTCCATTGTATATATGTACCACATCTTCTTTATCCATTCATCTGTTGATGGACATTTAGGTTGCTTCCATGTCCTGGCTATTGTAAATAGTGCTGCAATGAACATTGGAGTCCATGTGGCTTTTTGAAATTATGATTTTCTCAGGGTATATGCCCAGCAGTAGGATTGCTGGGTCATATGGTAGATCTGTTTTTAGTTTTGCAAGGAACCTCCAAACTGTTCTCCATAGTGGCTGTATCAATTTACATTCCCACCAGCAGTGCAAGAGCGTTCCCTTTTCTATGAGGTTGACTTTAGAACAAAACTACAAAAGTGTTATGGAGATGCTTGGAAAGAAGAACAAAAAACAAACAAACAAACGCACACCAGAGGCTCTCAGTATCCCTATATTGGAAGACATTCTAGGAAGGCACTCTATTGAGAATTTACCTCAGCATGTGCTCCACTCTCTTCTACCTGAACTTGAGGACCACCTGTCTAACCAAACTGCCTGCAAACAATCAGGCATGAGAAATACTTACTGTGTATAAGCTGCAAAGAACACCGATTTTTACCACTGGCACCTATTATACTGAAAACTAAGGAAGCTTAAGGGATACCCATGTTGACCACACCTGCATTCCAGCAATATCAGTTCCTGGTGGACACAGCTATAGGTCCAATCCACCTAGGATTGCTGTCCATTTTGGATATTTTGTCCTTACAGATGCTCCTGATCATTTTAGCAGCACTCACTCTGACTTCAGTTCACTGCTTCTACAACATTCTTTTCCTAGTGACAAACACTACTGATGCACTCTTACAAAAACATTAATTTTGTAATGCAACATTTTCCTATAAAGTTTATACTTCTTTTACACACATGTCTTTTAAAATCATATGCATTGTATAACTGCCAATTTCCCCCCTGATATTAGTGTAGGACTGTCTCCTTAGTGAATGCCTGTTTAAGAGGGAAGGTAGCTATGATATTGTGAGAAAAGGCACTTTGATACCTTTAGTAAGCAATATTTCCAAGAGAAAAGTATGTTTTGTGTTGAAAGTAACTTCATTTCTTTTGATTTAGGGCTCACCTATATTTAAATCCAGTTCTATAAAACCAACTGACAAAAGAGCCTGTGAAATATTATATGAAGTTATACTGATTCATTCATCCTCACAAACCTGAGTACCCACGTTGGGCCAGACACTAAGCTCAGTGATGAGTCTGCTTCGAAGTTTTAGGTAGGAAAAGGTACTCAGAGGGAATTCCCTGGTGGTCCAGTGGTTGGGACCCTGTGCTCTCACTGCCGAGAGCCTGAGTTCAGCGAAATGCGGCAGCGTGTGGTTTCCTGCCTTTGCAATGTACAGGGTCTGGGCCTCACTCTGCTGGTCTTACTCCTTGTTTGGTTTTGGCAGGAAATATGCAGAATCCCTGTTTCTCTAGGGCACAGTCTCCTATTTCTCAATCATATGAAAGCGGTGAGCCAAGACCCCTACAAAGTTTTAAGCCCTCAAAGCTCATCATTTCACTGACAGGAATAGTTCGAATAATCTGGTCAATTAAGTCAACTTTTATTTTGGCATCAATATCATAAAACATTCCCATGCTACAATTCGAGAACACCAATTCTAAAAGAACAGAGCGCTGGAGTCAGACGAATAACTCTTTTAGTACTCAATAAGCACTTGAAAACTTTAAAAACAGGTACAGGTGGGGAAGGGGAAACTCAGTAGGCTTCATGAGAGGACCATGACAAGAACAATATCATTTCAATTCAGTATAGCAACCCAAGATTTCTATACTACTTTATCTACTTATCCACTAGAAAAAAATGTTAAGATTTTCTTTCTTATTTTTCAGTCAGCAATTAATACAAATATTTGCCACCTCTCACAAGTGATATCCAAGGAATATCTAAAGATCATAGTTTACAGGGATATTGGCTTAATTCTAAATAATTCAATTAAGTAGTCCTGCTTAAACTCTCTCTTTGAAGGAGATCAATACAGTAAAAATAATTCACCAATGGATTCCAATTTAATGGCAATTAAAACCAATTTAACATCTCTGAAAATATTAAGTTCAAGAATTTTAAAACAATTCCTATACAGTACTTATTATTAAGCAGTCTACTTGGACTGAAAAATGAAATAATGTTCGCCTTGGGAGATTCAAGGTAAATAATAATAACTTATAATGAAATCAGCCTCCCCAATTGTTTTAACATTAGAAACAATAAAGACATCCAACTTATGTTAAAATATCATATTTAAAAAATGGTAACTGGTGAGAATTTCCCAGAGGAAGTTTTTAGCAGAAAGAAAGGAGAGGCTGGTACTTCTAATAGAAATATTTAATAAATACTGTAATGGAATTCTAATGCTATTGTGGTAGGGAATAAGTAACAATTGATGGAATGAGGATGTTTTGCTTGGTAGTTATACCCTCAGTTATTTAACATTTTCCACCGGAAGTCTAAAAACCTGTGACTGAGGACACAAAGGAGCGCTCAGTATGCGCCATTCACAACAACAAAGGGCAGACACCAAATGAGTGAGAATCCTGAAGTCAGTCTCACTTCCAGGCTCCTGCAGGGTATCCATCTCTTTTTTTCAACTGTCCAATTAAAAAAAAAAATCAAGGAAAGCATTACAACTACAGACCGAAAACAAAGTGCTAGTAGTCATTCCACATTTGCCTCATTCTAAAAACAATGTTGTCTCCAAAACCAAATAAATTAGGATCTCCCTTGTCCCTCTGTACATCAAAACAGACAGCTACTTTAAGATAAAGTATCTTCTTACCAAAACATACTTTAATTGCTTTCGAACTGTCAAAATCAACACCAAAGTGAGGTTTTGGGAAACAAGACGGGTGTAACTAATATCAACACCTGAAAGCCATTGTTCACAGAATTACAATTTAAGCTCCTATGACTTCAGATTTTCCTTGAAAACAGAATTTATAAATTTCCTGCTCTTGACTCAAAAGGATCCTGAAAAATTAAAAGAACAATGAAATTAAATAGCCACTGAAATGTCAATAGTCTTAACCTTACCTGGTGTGAAATAGATGTGTAGGTGTATCAACCTGTTAAGCACACTGACATTGTGCTTATTGGATTGTACTGCACAGGCCATGAAGCCTCATGGTACCTGCCAGTCATTCAGTCTTCTACTGAGAAAGGAAGCTAGATGTCTTTAGTAAAAAAAAAAAAAAAAAAAAAAATCAGCCTATATCTGGAGATGGAGGAATGGACCAGAGATAGATACATGACCCTAGAGCAGCGCACAGGGACAGTCTGAATGTGATGATACTTAACCAATCTAATCTGACGCTCCTTCCTGGGAGGTATTTTTGATACCTGACAGCATGCACACTCTGTGCGTTATAGGACTCACACTGGTGACTCGAACTGTTGCAGCAGGGCCAGGTGTGGTCTCCTCACTGGACCAGATGGAAGCAACCACTAACACTCTGGCTAATGTGTATTTCTGTTACTGTCTACCCAGATCATTAGATGGAATTTCTTTTCAACTGGCAGGGAAAATAAAATAATTTTATAGTCTGACCTCAAGATCTCTAGACTCTTAACTCTATGCTAAAAGCTCACCTGGAGGAGCTCTGGTCTCTCTCATCTTGCCAAAGGTCTCCTGTATTGATGCCTATGGCCTGCAGGCTTAACCCCACCCACTGACTGCTTCTGTAAATAAAGTCTGATTGGAATACAGCCATGCCCATTTGTTTACGTATCATTTATGATGCTGCTTTCCTGTTACAGCATCAGAGTTGAGCAGTTATGGCAGAGAATGTGTAGCCTGTAAAGCTGAAAATATTTATTATTTGGTCTTTTATAGAAAAAGTTTGCCAAGGCCTGATCTACAGCATGTTGGTATAACCCCTTGGAAATGAAGGATGGCTTGCTGCCCCAAGCATCTTCTAACATTTTAGAGATGACACATACCCTGTGTTTGAGTGTCCTACATTTATTCTTTTACTGGGTAAACCAAGAAGTGGCCAGTTGCGAGTAAAACCTATCAACGGAACAGCTTTCTAAGTGGGACAGGCTACAATAGTAATGCTCAGCTGCTCAGGCTCTCCTGTGATCCTAGGGCATTGGGATGCTGCATGTAACGACACATGTCCCAGTATGACCACCGAGCCCACACCTGGGATTCTGGAGCAAGGCCAGCCTACTTTAAGCAGGTATCATTTTTTTCAGTAAATGGCTCCGGGCTGGCCACTAGGGTCTGATGGATAGCAAATGTCTGACACCAAGGGAATCCAGGTGACCATATCATTAACCTATTTTGAACAGTTTTACCTGACCTACCAAATCTCAAACAGTATGCTTTCAACCCAGGATCTAGTATTTAAACATAAAACTGGGCTTATGGAGGTTCCAAAGGCACAGAATACCCAATGGGATAATCACAATCCTTACTCAGGAGGCCTTCTCCCTCCCCCAGGGTTATGCCTTCATGGAGGTGGTCCCCACAGATGAGCTGACAAATTTGAGAGACCTAAGCTTGGTTCATTTGTGATAGTACTAGCCAAAGATGGACTGCTTAAGCATTCTAGTCCCTTCAGGAATGGTACTGAAGGACAATACAGAAGAGACATATCCTGATACAACAGATTTTCAAGCAGTTCCTTTTAGTGTCCTTTACACCTTTTAGTAGAGAAAGCCTCAGGTCAGTTTTTATCAATTACTGGACGCTGACTACTGGTTTACCCAGATGGATACAGACCTGAAATTAGCGAGAATGAAAGACTGCTGTCAAAGAGATCTGAGGAAGGATAATGCAGAAGGGCCTCCAGAAAGGAAGCAAATTTGGGCCCCACATGAATTGTGGAGTGCCCACAGCTGCAGCAAAGTCTCTTAATAATCATGTGCACAGGCTTGCATCTCTCTCTTTCCTCCCCCATCCGCTGCTTGCTCAATGGGCTTATGAGTGACTCCAGTGGCAGTGACAGATGAGCGTGCAGTAACCGCATAAGGCAGTGGCTATAGAGGCTGAGGGACTTTCCCTCCCTGAGGCCCATGTGGCGCTCCACTGGCCAGCGCCCACTCTGCTGGCAACATTGACTGGTTCTAAGCACTTGATTTATCACACCTTGAGGGAACCAGTTAGTCTCCTAATACCAGGCTAACTATACTGGAACCCTTCCATTGTTGAACGGACAGAACTCTGTCCTCATTGGAATTGATACCGATTCTGATTTGGATTGGTCTTTGCTGTCTTTTGCACTCTTGGCAGCACCACCATATGTTTTTATAAATGCCTGTATATCACCACTACGGTATTACACAGAAAGCCTCCAAGGACCCACTTCTCAGAGAAAGAAGTACCAGAAGTATTCTGATGTAAAAAGGATGCTCTGGACACATCAGGTATCGATCATCAACAAAAAATGGGCCTACAAGATGATGCAAGAGACCATTAAGTGCTGAGATTCAACATTCATTATGAGTACCACCTTGCAAGATCAGGGCGCTTTTAGGATTACGGCAAGTGCTTTGCTTGGGCAATACATGATGTAACAACACAATACGGTATTATCTCTCCCACAGCCAAAAAACACAGGTCTAAGAAACAAGGGGTAGAAATATCAATAGACGTTCTCATAATCTAATTATTTATCTTTATTTTTAAAATCTTTTTAAAATTTATTTTTGGCTGCGTTGGGTCTTCATTGCTGTGTGTGGGCTTTCTCTAGTTGTGGGGAGCGGGAGCTACTCTTCTTTGTGATGCGTGGGCTTCTCATTGCAGTGGCTTCTCTTGTTGCAGAGCACGGGGCTTAGTTACTCTGCAGCACGTGGGATCTTCCGTGTCCAGGGATCGAACCATGTTCTCTGCATTGGCAGGCGGTTTCTTAACCACTGCGCCACCAGGGAAGTCCCTAATTATTTATTTTTAAAAATTGTGTTCCTAGACCTATGACTCAGGCTCTGTTGCCCAACTGGCATGACATAAAATGGAAAACACTAAAATTGGTAATAATCTCCAGATGGTTGGATTAAAGGTAATTTTATCTCTCTTGTTCGTGATGGTCTAGATTTCCCACATTTTCTGGAATGACTGTTATTTTATATTCAAACATATCTACTAAAGGGGAAACAAACAAACAAACCCATATAGCTGCAGAAGCAGATTTTCATTGAAAATGGCATGTAAGGAAAGCAAGGAGTTGTAACAAATGCAAGGAGTTCCTAGCAAAGTGAGACAGAACTGTTCTCCGTTTTCTTTGATGATGATTACTATGCAGCACTCCAGGGCAATCATGGGAACATCTGAAATCTAAGCCTCAGTTTCCTTATTTGTAAAATGAAGGTGATAACTATGTATCTTGTAAGATCTACGAAAGAACACCATAAACTATAACATCTCTAATATGAGTTATTACTACTGGTGGTAGGTGTGTGTCTACATGCTCAGTGCTTTTAAAAACAAAAACAAGAATAAAAATTAGTTACCTTTGGGTTAAAATATCTACAAGACTGTGGTTGGGAGCCTCCAAATAGGGCGATGCGGTAGTCATGTTTCTTTCTTCTGGGCCTTGTGCCCTCTACCAGCTCTTCTCGATCCTCTGGAGATAGGAGATGATACCTCATTCCACCTGCAGAAAAAGACATGGCAACTCTTCAAGAACTTCAGGCACTTTATTACTTTGAAAAGGAAATATCCAAACAAAACTGTTTTTACTTCCGTAACTGTTTTCCTATCACCCCTCTATAGCATTTAAGGAAAGAGTGAGTGGAAAGAGACAGGAAAAATGTATAATAATCTGAATCCTGATCAATTCATTATTCTCAGCAATCACCATTAATGCTAAGACTGTTCCACCCATTTACTAAATACCAGTGAATTATCTGGCTTTCCAAGAGACAGCTGCCATAACACTACTTACTGAAACTCAGATCTCCTAACCCAGCGGTTCTCAGTCTCCACTGTACGTGAGAATCACCTAGAAAATCTCAGAAACTACCTACACCTACATCCTACCACAGACCAGTTAAATCAAAGTCTCTGCTGGTAGAGCTGAGGCACTGGTATTGCCACTTAAATGTGGTTAAAAGATCAACAGCTTCAGTACTTGGAAACTTGTTAGAAATACTGAATCCCAGACCTACTGAATCTGCATATTTAACAAAATCCTAAGGTAACTCAGATGCACATAAAACTTTGAGAAGTACTTACTGCTTAGACGATTCTAAAATGCAATGAGGATTCAGAACTACTGTGATCTAATATGACCCTTCAGCAATTCCTTAATTTTGTCAAGTCAAGGGGCACACAACAATTAAAAAGTTTTAAGATATCATTTCAAAACAGTGTGGGAAAGGTAGATTGTTCAATAAATGATGTTAGACAATGATATGGAGAAAATATTTGCACCCCTACCTCATATTTTACTCTAAAGCAAATTCCAAATCAATAGAATATTTTAAAATATAACAAACCTCATAAGTGAACTAAAAGAAAAACAGGATGGTTTAAAAAAAAAAAAAAAAAAAAAGGCCCAGAATGAGGAAGCCTAAGACAAACAACACAGGAGCTATGAAAAAAAATATTCAAAACTACATAAAATTTTAAGTTAAACTATTGCATGGCAAAAAGAAAAAACAAAATCAAAAGACAATGACAAGTGAGGAAAGTATTTATAAATCATATAAAAGACATAAAAAATATTCTATTAATATTAAGACCATCAACTAAGAGAAAATTAGATTAAGTATCTGAACAAAGTTCACAGAAAAAGAACTAATTACAAATAACTCTTAAACACATGAAAAAATGCTCAAGTGCTCTAGTTAGAGAAACAAATTAAAATCATACTTTCTCACTCATCGGATTGTGCAAGATCAAACTATCTGGAAGAGCACCCTCTCACACTGCCGGTGGGGATGTGGATGGGCACAAATTATCTGGAGGGCAACATAGCATGATCTGTGAGAATCACAAATGCATACACCTTTTAGACAGTAATTCCCCCGTTAGGATTTTATCAACCTGAAGTTCACTGTCAGCGAAGTGGTTAAAAATTATGGTATACCCACACAATGGAATACTGCACGTGGCTGTTGAGAAGAACGAGGAAAGGTAATATGTACATATGGGACGATTTCCAATAATGTGGGATGAAAAAAAGCAAGATGGGAAATTCCCTGGTTGTCCAATGGTTAGGACTCTGCAATTTCAATGCCAAGGGCCACGATTCCATCCCTGATTGGGGAACTAAGATCCCACAAGCCATGCGGTGCAGTCTCCCCCAAAAAAAAAGAAAAAAGAAAGAAAGGAAAAAAAGAAAGAATAAAAGCAAGATGTAGAAGAGTACACAGAGTGTGATAACATTTGTTTTAAAAATATATATTGGGACTTCCCTGGTGGTGCAGTGGTTAAGAATCTGCTTGCCAATGCAGGCGACACGGGTTTGATCCCTGCTCTGGGAAGATCCCACATGCTGTGGGGCAACTAAGCCTGTGCACCACAACTACTGAGCCTGTGAGCCACAACTACTGATGCCCACACGCCTAGAGCCCGTGCTCCACAACAAGAGAAGCCACTGCAATGAGAAGCCTGCATACCGCAACAAAGAGTAAATCCCACTTGCCACTAGAGAAAGCCTATGTGCAACGAACACCCAATACAGCTCCCTGAATAAATAAAATTTAAAAATAAATAGCTACTCAAAAATTTTTAAATAAAAATTTATATCTTCATATATATTTTTATACATAATTTATACAGTATATGTCAGTAAATTACTGTGTACGTGGAGACTCAAGACTACCTCTGGAAGGATATACAAGATAATAATGGTTACCTACAGTGAGACTTACTTTTCACTATATACCCTTTTATACCTTTTTGAATTGTATATGATGTGCAGTATTACTGATCCAAAAATAAAGTAAGCAATTCTCAATACAGGCAGAAAACACTTCTGTTCGTGAGGCTGTGCTGGGCCTTTATGAGAGGGATAGAGAGAGGAAGACAGGTTCGGAGAACAGGTTGTGAAGGAATGAAAATCAGTATCAACATTTCTAGCATTTCGTTCCGTTTCATAGCATGAGCAGAAGCACTGTGCATTACAACAGTGGGAACACTCAGCAGCCAAGGCTCAGATGCCTGCTCTAGGTCAGGAGTGAGCAAACTTTCTCTGTCATGGGCCAGAGAGCAAACATTTTAGGCTCTGTAGGCCACATATGGTTTCTGTCATATATTCTTTGTTTTTTTTTTTTACAATCCTTTACAATTGTAAAAACCACTTTTCCTCATCCCCTGCTCTCCCACTCTAGGTCTAAGACTGTAGTTCTTAAAGCGTAGTTCCCTGACCAGCAGCATCATTTGGAAACTTGTTAGAAATCCAAATTATTGAACACTACACCACAACAGATGTGGGGTTTGAGAGCCGCTGCTCTAGGAGGGCTCCACACAGGGCAGAGGTATACTGTGGAATCTATGAACACAGTACTCCCAACAAGAGCAGAGAACAGGGAAGGAGAGAAACAGGAACTGCTCCAGGGAACAGGCCACTGGGTAAAAGTAGCTGACTGGGGCCAGCTGTGTCGATCCCTGTCAGAAGCACAAACTGTGGTTCCTTCGCTGATGGGCTGTTTCTCCCCCAGGACAGTGGGGCCAAGCTCTCTGGCACCTTTCCCCGAGAAGCACCTTGCTCCTTACGCTTATTCCTTTGGGAGTTATCCCTTTGAGAGTCAGGGACTGTTATTTGCAAGTTTTAAGAACTTGGTCTGAACCTTTGTGGTGGCTTTGACTGTGTTCTTCATTTTGATTTTATGACTCATTTTTTCGTTGTAAATTCTTTCAGTTTAGTTTCATTCTATATTCCTATCATCTTTTTTGTTTTTCTTATACTCTGAAAAGGCAGCCCCTAAGTCAGATGGCAGGAAGGTAACTGATGATCTGAAGACCGGAGGCCGTCTTTCCTCCACTAAGCTCTACCCAGGCTCCAAAGCCTGGAAGAGTCTCAGCTGCTAGAGCCTGTCAAGGAATTTCAGAACTCACTGTTCTTTTTTTAGAACAAGATAAAACAAAAAAAGAAAAGAAAAAACGTAACAAAAAAATAAAGATTCCTGCTCAAGAGCCTAATCCCCACACTTGGTTGGATTTCTGGAATAATCCTGGTATCCTGTTTCTAAATCAATTCAAAATCTACATAAGAACTAAATACTTCATTGAGACTGGCTAATTTATCTTCAACAGCTTACACAATGTATGAAGAAACAGGTGCAGCTCTCTACCTAATAAAATGAGAAATGTAACACACAGTTTGCAAACAGAGGCAAAAAATCTGATATTAGCAAGTATGAAATCCAAAAGATGAAAGTCTTAATCTAAAGTCACCTTGGTCCTGATTTTCTTTCACCTCCCTGTACTTAAAGAAACCAGTGGCAACCTATGCTCTACTTCCTAAAACTCCCCAAACCTTGGTTTTCAAGATACCAACCTGTGGTTCAAGTAGCTTGGTGAACTCTCCTTTCCTGGTTCTTTTCCTACCACTACTTAAATGTAGATATTCACAAGGATATGTCCTTGATTCATACCCTCTTTTTTTTTTCTTGATAACTTAACTGGAACCAAAAGGTATTACACCATGCACTGTTTTATGCTTTTGCCACTCATGAAAAAATTTTATATTATTAGATACTCATCTAAAATACTTTTAGTAAATATAGAGCATTCCATTGTATGGATATATTGTAATACTCTTCCAAACTAGAGGACAGTATTGGGTCAACTTACCTAAAACCACAACAATATTATTAAGTAGTAGCTATGTGATAACTCTAACAGAAATTTTACTTCCAAATTAAAGGGCAAGTGATACTATTTAATAATCAGGACACAAACTTACTGCCACTCTTGAGAAGGATATCTTAGGAATGAAAGTTCTCATTTCTCTTTTATTTCTTTCCCTAATTTTGTGCCTGAAACCAGCTATACCTTAAATGAAAAGTGCAGATGAAGTACCAAAAACAACTTAAAGTTTCAAAGTAGGTTTCTAAACACCTTCTAGGAGAGGCTTTTTTGCTCATCACATATTAATTGAAACCTACACTGCTACCCCATGTGTGGATACTGTCCATGTGGTTTTTGGTTTGATTAAGATGAATGGGAACTCAAGAAGAGCCTGGGAGAGTCAGCAGGAGTGTACTTATCTTAGCATACCACAGTCATTACCCTACACATTTCATGCCTGTTTAAAGAATATGCTAATCTTCTACTTATAGCAGAAGGACAGTTGAGACTTTCAGAGATAACTTCCTGCTACAAAATTACTATAATGCTGGAAAGAATAAAACAAACATTCTTTTAAGTGCATAGCTAATACCAGAGGGCCAAAAATAGAGAGGGAACTAAACACCAGAATGGTGAGCATTAAGAGACCCTGCAGCTACTCTGAGGGCTTTCAATAACACTGGAAACCTAGAAATTGGTATTATTGGCTGTGTGAGGGAAATAAAATGAGGTCTTGGATTTCCACAAGACAAGTCCTGGAACTGAGAGCTCCATCTAAAGCTGGATCACTTGGGTTGGTTATACTTTTTAATGAAGAGAGGCTAAGAAAACGGCCTAATGGCAGCAGGGAAATATAGTAATCTGCCTATTTCAATTTCACCTCCAGGTAGAGGGAAAGTCTCCTGACAATTTATAGCGACAGCTCATGCAGGTTTGAGGTTGAATGTACCTACCTACAAGTCTAGAAACCTATAAGCTGAGGAAAATTCCAAGCAATCCTGGATTGTTGTGCCCCAGGGCACAAGGTAAAAGCAAACACTATTCTCCTCTTAAGGAAAACAGGGAAAACCAGGAGGAATGCAACCCACACCTCCCAATATTCCTGGAGATTAAGGTCAATCAAATATAAGCCCACGGGACTTTCCCAGTGGTCCAGTGACTAAGACTCTGCACTCCCAATGCAGGGGGCCTGGGTTCGAACCCTGGTCAGGGAACTAATCCCACATGCCACAACAAAGACCCGAAGCAGCCAAATAAATAAGTACTAAAAAAAAAAACCCCCAAAACACATACATATATATATAAGTTCACAATCCAAAATTATAAAACACAAAGAATCAAGCCAACAGGAATAAGTCAATGAAAAAATAGCAGCATTTGGTCTTCAAAGACTTCAGATATTGGTATTATCAAATTCAGAACATAAAATAACTATATTTAACTTAATGGGACCTCCTTGGTGGTTCAGTGGTTAAGACTCCATGCTTCCACTACAAGGGACACGGGTTCAATCCCTTGTCGGGGAACGAAGATCCCACAAGCCAAGTGGTGAGGCCAAAAAAAAAAAAAAAAAAAGAAAAGAAAAAAAAAGTGCTGAAGGAAAAATTAAGGATATCTCCAAAAAGATAAAGAGGCAAAGACGGATACAAGAGAGACTTAAGAAAATATTACAGACTCAATCCCTAAAGAATCAGAATATCAATAATAAAGAACTGAGAAATCTGTGGCTGAAAAAATAGAGAATACCCAATATAATAACTTAAAAAAAAAAGATGCACACCAGGGTACATTATGGTAAACTTTCAAAACACCAGGGATTAAAAAAAAATATATATATATATATTTTAAATGCTTACAAGGAGGAATAATAAATAAACTAGCATCAGATTTCTCAAAAGTAACAATGAAAGCTAGTAAATAATGAAGAATGCCTCCAAAATTCTAACTGAAAATGATTTTCAACATAATTCATACTCAGTTTATCCTTCAACATTTTATGATAAAATAAAGATATGAGTTTTGTCAAATATCCAAATATTTACTGATCATATACTTTTTCTCAGGAACCTTTTCAGGATATGTTCAATCAAATAGAATTAAGGGCTGAGGAAGATAGTCTAACTTAGGAAAGGAGTGAAAGAACATCTCAGACGGGCAGGGAAGGGAAGTCCCAGGACCAGAACTGTGCCTTAAGCCTAAAGGGCAAACCCTCTGTACTGGAATAGGCAGAAGGAAGGCTCTATGAAGGGTGTTTCCAAAAAATAAAAGCAACAGATTGTTTAATTGAACAGACAATTTTATTAAGTGGCATTTTACACAGGGTTTGGAACTTAGCCTGCAAGTCAAGAAAAATTAAGTAAATGAAAAAGAAAATGTGCAAAAAATGTGCTGCAGGCACAACAAACAAAACTTTTTCTTTAAGAAAAAAAATGTGATCACAGTACACTGGACTAAATTATTTTAAAAAGGAAACACAAAGTGCATGAAAATTATTGTACACAAAAGGAGACAAAGTGTAAGTAATTTTTTAACTTCTATCACACGTTTCTATAAAATAACGGCTGAGGCTAAGTTCCCTCCAGATAGACAGTTGAGAACCCCAATAGATTAACTACCCGGAAGATTAAAGTCTCGAGTGTTTCTCCTTGGCTACCAAGTCTGATCCATTGTAAAGGGTGTTACGCCCATGAGAAACTGGCTACACGATCAGGTTATAAACAGATATTAAGGCAACTTACTTATCACCATCTTAAGGCATTCAGGATTGTCTTGAATAAGTGGTTCTGCTTGTACTGTTTTACTTAAGAAATTCTTTGATATAAGAGGAAACCTGACTTTAGCAAGGATGTCAACCATAAATGGCTGGCGGTTAGGTTCATCGTATTTCAACCACCTGACGGCAGCGTCATAAACCTAAGGAGAGAAAAACAGCATAGGAAAGTTCTCAGATGACAGCAGCACCTCCCATTATCTATGTTCACTCTCACATTAATGGGGAAGAATCTCATGAAGACACAACCGCTTACTCCCAATATTTTATGCAGGTATTTGCTTTCATCCCCAAACGCCCACCTGTACTTCAGAATAGTTTATACAATGCTCTAGCGATTCTTCTAGGTAATATGTTTTTTAGAACTAATTACTACTAGATAATGTAATGAGAGGGAAGATGTTGAATCTGTAATTGTTCTTCAGCAAAATATAGCTTCCTTTTTGGAAGGAGATATGATGTACATTCCCACTGAAAAACAATCTGTTGGTCAATGATAGTTTCAATATACGTTCGTATGGTACCAGGAAAACAGGTTAACTTCCTCACAAGCCTTCTATCCTAAGAGATATGAAGGTCATATCGTGATTTTATTTCAATCTAATATTCCTGAATTGTGAATTGATAGGTGTATTTGCTTTCCAGAAACTTTGATATAAAAATTCTATATGTAAAAAATAAATTACAGGATATTTACATAAGAATTGCTTTCCAAAATAATATTATAGCATTCATTTAACTGTACCAAACAAGTCCAAGTTTATCAACATAATTTGATTTACAAATTACTAGTTTAAACACACTGAAAACAAACCTATTATTTCACATACACATACATCTGCCACACACGTCTGAGTTAGTTACATTAGTTATTTTGGGTTGGTGTTGGTAAGGCTGATCTCCCTATAAGTTAATTTTTTATGGCAATTGGTCTGTTTTTTAAAATAAACTTCTTATTGGAATAGTTTTTGATTTACAGAAAAGTTGCAAAGATGGTGCAGAGAGTTGCCATGCACCCTGCACTCAGCTGTTAAAATGGTACATTAGTATGAAACTCTGGTCACAACCAATGAACCAATATTGATACATTATTATTAAGTAAGGGGCATACTTTTTTAAAAAAATCCTTTAGTTTTTGTCTAATGTTTTCTTTTTCACAATCCCATAAAAGAAACATTATATTTAGTCATTATGTCACTTTAGGCTCTTGTAGACTATGACAGTTTTTCAAACCCTCCTTGTTTCTGATGACTTTTGACAGTTTTGAGTTCTGATCAGGTATGTTATAGACTGTCTCTCAGTCTGGGTTTGTCTGTTGTTTTTCTCCTGATAAGGAAGGGGTTATAGTTTCTTTGGGAGGCAGACACAGAGGTGACATGCCATCCTCAGTACACAAGGGTACGTGCTATCAACATGGTATCACTGATGATATTAACCCGTAGGTAGTGTTCATCAAGTTTGCCAGGTTTCTTCAGTCTAAAATTACTTTATTCTTCTCTTTCTGTTCTATATATAAGTCAGTCAATTTTGATCATATGAGTTTTTTCTTTATGCCTAGTCAGGGTCTCTGGGTCCAACCTGTCAACCTGCAAACTAATACTCTGGGCCATGAAAGAAAGACAGTGCAAACCTCTTATCTCTAGAACAAGAGTAACTCAAAGCATACGATCTTCCTGTACCTCTATTAGTTTCCTATTGCTGCTGTAACACATTATCACAAACTTATTGACTTAACATACAGAGAAGGATGGGGAACTGAAAACAGGGTTTAAGTGAATGTCTGCATACTAAAGTGTTACCCCACCCAGCTCCCAATGCCTATACCCAGCTGACACCTCTGACAGTTTATCTGACAGTTCTGGAGGTCAGGGTCCAAAATGAGTCACACGCTGGGCAAAAATCAAGGTGTCAGCAGGGCTGCCTGAAGGCCTAGAGGAGAAACCATTTCCTTGTCTTTTCTAACATCTAGCAGCCACCTGCATTCCTTGGCTTGTGGTCCTTCCTCCATCTTTAAAGCCAGCAGTGGCCAACCAAGTCTATCTCATGCCGCATCCCTCTGACATGGACTCTTCTGCGTCCCTCTTCCATATTTAAGGACCCCTGTGACTACAATTACATTCAACCCACCCAATAATCTCCTCCTCTTAAGAGCCTTAACCACACCTACAAAGTTGCAACTGCTATGTAAGGTAACATATTCACAGATTCCAGGGATTAGGATGTGGACAGCTCTGGGGGAGGCATTGTTTTGTACACCCAATAGCATCTCTGCAAGTGGCCTATCTCTGAAATAGCTAGCCCCTACTCGCACCCAAAACTTGCGTTTCCTATGAAACAGAATTTGGAATACTCTATTTTATGTAAAGAACATGTTCTCTCCTAATATGATTCTTTTGTCATGTATCCAAAAATGACGCATAAGAAATCCGTAGGGACATTTTTACTAAAATGTGAAGAGCCTGTTTAGTTACCTGATCCTCTGCCCTTACAGTCAGAGTGTCCTGGTTGAGGAGATGTGTAACTCGCTTGACATCAAGTTGTAGAAATTCATCAGTTTTATAAACTTCAGTAAAATGCTGATGAATGAAGTCATCTGCAGTTGCTTTCAATTCAGGACAGTCTAGACACTCTGCCAGCACACTTATACCTGAACACAGTAAGAAAATAAATGAATAAAAAATACCTTAAAAATATACATTGAAGATAAAGTATGACTCTAGGAACATGAGACAATAAATTTCATAATTCCTTTTCTTTTCCATTGATTTGTCTATTTTTATGCCAATACTACACCATCTTACGTGTGGCTGAATGTGGTACTTTGTAGAACAGGCCCCCTTCAGTGTTTTTTTCAAACTTTTCTTGGCTACTGGTAAAACATTTTCTCTTGCAAATAAATTTTAATATAAGCTTATAATGTTTTACTTTTTAAAAATCCTGATATGACTTCAATTAGGACTGCTGAATTTTTGGATTTTGTTAGGGACAGTTGACTGTTTCTACAACATGGAGGAGCTCCACTTAGGAACATGACACAGATCTCCACTTAAGATTTTTTTAAATGGCCTTCAACGTAAGTAACAGTTTTCCTCATAGAAACCCTATACATTTGCCATTCAGCTGTTTTACTTTCTCTCTAGGAGGGAAGGTCCCCTTAGTTGATTACGGAGGTTCTGTATCAGGAGTCTGCAGAGTACTGTCCACAAGCTAAGTTCATCCCACATCTAGCTGTAGGGTCAGCAGCTAAGAACATTTCTCATATTTTTAAAGGGTTGTGAGAAAAGGGGGAGAGGAAGGAGAGGAGAAGGAGGAAGAGCATCAACAAGGACTGCATGTGACACGTGGCCCACAAAGCCTAAAATATTTGCTATTTGGCCCTCACAGGAAAAGTCTGCCAACCCCTCCTAAATAAAACCACGGATTACTGTATGTGATCTGTGGCACATACAGTAGTGAGTGGTTAAACAAGATTATATCTGCTGTAAACATGTTACTTTAGTGTTCAGTTGTCAATCTGTCTTAAGGAACTTTTTTTGTTACCTTTTTCATTTTCTTGATTGACTGCGTTAATGGAAATCTTCAGCACAAAGTTGAACAGTAGCATGTTTCCATGCAAAGAATATTTGCTTTAGGTTTCAGACACATACAGGTTAACTAGGTATTTTATTTCTAGTTTAAAAGTTTTTTTTTAAACATTAGGAATGGGTACTAAAAATACAAAAGTGCCTTCAGTATCTGTTGCTATGATTTAAAGAATTTTTTTCCTATAGCATGTTAGTATAGTAAATTATGCTTGTTTTTTTAACATTGAATCATTCTATCATTTCTGAAGTAAATCCTTACTCGTTTTCCTAAACACACAAAAACTCATTACTGAGGCTGTTTTTTATTTTGGAAAAGGTTGATACAGTATTTTACGGCTTGTTTCTGTCCAGGTTAATACGTATCTCCCTAACCTCCTCTTAAAATATATTACTGTAAAATTTTGTAGTGGACAACATTTTTAAGATTAAATGAGGGAAAAAAAGATTACATGATGATACTTATAACCATGTTTTTTTCTTTATTAAAATACACATCAAAGGTGTTTCTTGGTTTTTTAAAAAATAGGAATCTCATTTCTTACCAAGACAATTTGAAGCATCAACTTGTTCTTTCAAAAAATCAACACACATTTTCTTCACAGGTTCAATCTGGTACTGGTTTGCTGCATCTAACAAAGACTGAACATTGTTGCTATTCACAGAAATTCTGTAAATAAGTTAAAGTAAATATTAGTTTCCTACAATTTATTATTTAAATAATGCTACTGTTGAATGTATCCTACCAGGTCCTGAAATTAAACCAAAAATTAAGCTTTTCAACCCTTGAGTTAGTATATCACAGGACCCTCAAACCCCACTCTCCCAGCCTCGTGGCTTTTCACTCTGAAGAATCTGGAGCACACCAACTTGTCACAACAACGCTTTGCCAGGGCAGGTCCCGACCTTACTCCTCCACAGCAGGAACGATCCTTCACTCACCTAGCGGTGTAAGCGAATTCCACAAGCTGTTCGATGATGTCAGGCTCAGCGTCTTTGAGCTCCACTTCAAAGGACTTTGATTCAAGCATGTTAGCTAACACAAAGAGGAGAGACATAAACGGCATGAGTGCCACGAGTTCAACTGAAGAACCAGATCACTCTCGGCTATGCTAACTGCTGGAGGAAATAACAGGACAGAGACCTCTCTGAAAGAAAACACCCCAGAGAGCCCAACATGTTCCTATGATAAATGCAAATCAATTATCCATACTTGAGATGTGCCTTAAAATAATTTAAGAAATTTCTGAGTTAGTGTACTTAAGAAAAAAAAAAAAAAGCCCAAGTGAACAGAGACATAAAACTAAATAATACTAAATCTTTAGTATTTCCCCAACTCCTAAATTAATTTGGTAGTAGTCTCTTAAATTGCTATGGGCAAAATACCTCCGCTAGAGCTGGAACAAACCTACAAGAACAATGAGAATTATGTATACATATAGTCAGCTTTCACTGGCAAAACTCTCATTCTTCCCCAAAACCCTGGTAGACAGCCAGAAAACTAAAGAGAAAACTTGAGACAGATATAGTACATAACCTGATCAAGCACATAAGCAGTACTAAGTAGAAGAACCAGGACTTGGACCCAATTCTCAACTCTGAATGAGGGTTCTTTCTACTATATTTCACTTTTCATTTTTATTTAATGAACTTCCTAGATAAAATGCCATAAGTCTTACCTGCTCCTTTGCTGTTTCACCTGAGGTTAAGAAAAAATCCAGTATTCAAGTAGAAGCTATATCTCCATCAACAAAGACTTTGGGCCTTTAGGGCTAACGAAAGGACAGTTTTGCTTTGATCAATCATCACCAAGACCACTCTTCAATCTCTTCACTGTTCTATGCCCTTAACTTAAGTGCTTTTAAAATGGGGGGAAAAGGCATATTTTCAATTAGACCCCACCTAATTCTCATAGAAAAAATATGTTTTATCTTAAGACACTTACTTGTGAACATTAAGTTAAAAAAATGACTGGCTGCAGCAAGGACAACACGATGAGCAGGTATCTTTCTTTCCTGGACCATAAGGATCACATCGCACAATGTTTTCTAATCAAGAGAGAAATAAATAAAATTAAAAGGGGTTCAACGAGCATGGCTTAGCAAAGATATAAAACAGGTGCTTGCCAAATGCTTTATCTCTATTTTCTATTTAAATCCAGTCCTTTTCCAGCACAGATTTTGTTTATAATGTAAATCCTATTTGGGAAGGACTTACAGAGTCTGCTGTCTCAAAATTTGGCACTAAGCTTCCCAACAGTCAGGAAAAAAAAAAGATCTTTATAATCAGAAAAAAGGTGGTCTACTAATCTTTGCGGGAAGCCCAATTTTTTTTTTTTCTGACACAAATCTAAGATATTTCTCATGGTGAGATTTTACGGGGACATTAAATGACATAATGGCAATGTCCTTGATGGTTTTTCAAACATAACAATCTGCTTTTTAACAACTGTCCTTGATAAAATGCAGAGTGCACACTGCATTTTCCAAGAAAGTTGTCTTCATGGATCTACCCTGAAACAGAACAACTCAGAATATACAGAGTAGACGAACCAAATGTCCGTTCAGCACTCTTTCCTTAAATAACAGTTCTCTAAAATGCGCTTCTGATAGGACCTGGATAAATTTTTAAATTGTGATTTCTGACCAAGGCCAAAATATGTCACTCTAGGTTACTGAAAGAAGGCAGATCTAGATTACATACTTAAAATGTTGGGAAAGTGGGGAACGTTAAAGAAAAAGTTTAAGATTTACTGGAACCCTTAAAGATGAATTTCAAGGAAAAATGTTCTTTTTATCAAGTAAAATTTCAATTTCTTAACGAAGTTAAAGATAATGTATAGATTTGACTCAGAAAAAGTTATGTAAAGCACTCTCTTAGGCACTGGGAATATAAGGCAAAGAATATTTTCAGAGTAATATATCACTCACAAATCTAAATAATGGCTCAGTAGCTCAGAGGATATGGCATTTTGCAAATTTTAAGTATTTTACTGAAACTACTGATATAGCTTCTGATAGATAAATCACTGCTATTTCCTACTTTATTACTCCATGAATAAAAACCCAAATAAGATGGTAATGCTTAGAATGAGAAAAGAAATGGGTCCTAATTAGCGGGCTAAGGGATGAACATTTCACTTACAGCTTACTTGAAGATTTTTTATAAGGCCTATAGACTATCGCTGAGAAATTGCATGAAGATTATAGTTAAAGCTACTGTTATTCTAATAGGGTCTTAAATTTTTATTTCCTTTTATTTGGGGAGGGGGTACAGAATAGGCATAGCTCTCAGGTGATTCTGCCACACCAAAAAGTACCAGGTAGCAAAACCAAGCCAATTATTTGGTTACTACCAAAACAAGCTAATGGAGCTGCTTAAGAGAAATAAAGAAAAAAAAGGGAGAAGGGAGGGAGGGAAGAAAGGAAAAAAGGAGGGAGGGGAAGAAAGAATACTGACAGGATAGCAAGCAAATTAGATGGGGGAGGGACCCACGGCTGCTGATGGGAAGTTCTCCGAGACACAAAGCTAAGCTGGAATGTAGCAAAACACCTTTCCAAGGCATGCTCGGGAATGTGGAATGTCAGTGCCGTGAATTTATAGGCACCGAAGTTAGAGAAGTCAGAGGGATCTTTGTACAACAATTTAGTCTTAGTCTAAGATTAATCCCTAGCTGGATATTAATGTTGTGTGTGGCAAGTGGGAGGAAGTGAGATGGGAGCAATCGTTTATATCCAAATGGTACACTTATTTGCCTGGACTACAAGAGATCAATAGGTCCTATTCAACAAGAAATGGGACTGACCTAAAGAGAGAGGTCCCTGCTATCAATCCTCTGGAGAAGAGGTGTATGCACAGACAGGAAACGGGAAGAAACAGAGACTCAGGTGAGCTGGAGAATGAGAGATAACAAGTCCTAGATGAAGTGAACAGAAAGTTAAACAAAACTACCTTTTGAACAATACATCTTCACTCAAACTAAAAAACCTTGCAATTTCTCCGTTTATGTTCTCCCATATTTGTTATATCTTTTTATTTATTATTTTCAGCTTTTGAATCCTTAGTCTCTTATAAACAGCAGCATAGATTTTTGTGTAACTCAGTCTGAAGTTCTCACCATCTAAGATTATTTTAGTAGGACTTAGCTGAATCCCTCCTATTTATTACTGATAACTTATGCTTCATCTTACATATGCCATCTTTTTAAATGCTATTTATTATGTTTCCTGGCTGTCTTCATTTTTTTTAAACTGTAGTTGCTATTTTGATCACATTTTCTTTGCACTTTTTTCTCCTTTAGGTGTCTTATTTATAGATCTGCCAAGTATTTGCAAACTGAATCCACCAGGTACTGTTCTAGGAATGCAAGAAGGGTTTAAGAACAATAATTCTATTAATATAATTCATCATACTGACAGGTTAAAAGAGAAAATTTTCATGTAGAAAAACCTCAGGGAATTCCTTGGCGGTCCAGTGGTTAGGACTCTGTGCTTTTACTGCAGGGGGCACAGGTTCGATCCCTAGTCAGGGATGTACATTAATGAGAATTTGGCATATGATAAAGATACCATTTCAAAAATGTGGTGAGAAGGTGGAGCACAGGTAATGTTGAAGGCAGTGAAATTATTTTGTATGATACTCTAACAGTGGATACATGTCATTTTACATCTGTCAAAACCCACAGAACGCACAACACAAAGAGTGAACTCTAAGGCACAGCATGGTTAATAATGTAACCATGCCTCCACCACTGTAACAAATGCCTCACACTTAACAATAGGGGAAGGGGTGGGGGTGGAAACTGCACTTTCTGTTCAACTCTTCTATTAAACCTAAAACCGCTCTTTAAAAAAAAGTTTAATTTAAAAAATGTGGTGAGAGATTTGATAATTGAAAAAATGGTATTGGGATAACTATTACCAATTTATGAGAAACAACAGATTTCACTCTTATAACGTACTCTTTCTTCCGCTTGTGGAGGGTAAGTACTGGGAAGGAAGTTTCCGTCCTCTTCTCCATCCACCATTTGTGGGAGAGTGACTACAGGATGAGCAAGAGCATGGTCAGGGTCACTGACCACACAGGGCTGGGCCTCCTGGCTCTCTCTTCTTCCACGAATCTGCCCCCAAAGTGGCACACAGTTCAGTGGGACAGGCTTGCTGCTATCTATGGCAGGAGAAGACTGTTCCCATTCCTCAGCTGCTCCGCCTCAGATTGGGTGGGTTAAGGGGAAAAAGAAGAGGAAGCCCATTTTATGCTCAAGTCAAGGCCATGTTCACTAGTCTGTCATCACCATTAATTTATCTGTCTCCTATGTCTACTTCTCAAATATTTAGAACCAAAAGCAGAAGAGGGCCGCTCAAATCCATACGCATAGACACTCAAACAGAGGCAAACTGAAACTTTGGTGCTGCTTTAGTGTTTGCAAGTATTAGGCGCTTTTGTGGGAAGAGTCCTTTGTATAGAAAGACTCACCTCAAAACAGGCAAGCATTTTAGGTATGTGTTAGTGGAATGACTTTTGTTCTCTTTATGTGTTTGCCAGACAGGCCTGCAAAAGGCACTTTAGGTTCCTATAAGCTCCACAGCATTGCATGAGGTTCTAGTTTTCAACAATATGTGCTGGCGTTAGCAGGAGGCATGCAAGCAGCTGTCCCAAGTTCTAATCTTTATTGTATCCCAAGGAGAGGACTGAGGAATGACTAACCTTTGGATTTATGTAGCTTGTCAACAAGGTTTTGCAATCAGTCCCTCTCAGCGTGATTTCAAGTTGACCCTGGGTACAAATCCCTGGGTGGACTGTAGATTCAACTATAGTTGGGTGGTGGATTTAAATCACTGAAAGGATAAACGAAAATGGAACCCTTATTATATAGGGGTAAATCATCATCTTGGATTGAGATACTAGAAAAGCCTCAACAAAGCCATAATAAACCCAAAGGTTAAGAGAAAAAATTTAAAAGGCCTTTTTAGAAATCCTGTTTGTTCAGAAAAGCAAGTAAAACAGCACTGGGCTTAAACACATGTATAACCACAATAAGGCAAGTAGGAAAGTAAAAGAAAAACAAAGGAACACACCTAGATTAATAAAGGAAAAGGGGATTTCCTTCCTTAAGGGAAACATATGACAAGCTGGGCCAAACAGTTTTGAAAGGGAAAGGAGACAAACTTTGATATACTTGTTCTTTAAAAGATGAGATTAGGAAAAAAAACAAGTTATTTTTGTTGTTACTTATTAAATGAAGGCAATATGGACCAAAGAGATATAAAGGGAGAAAGAATTCAGAAACAGACTAAATCATTTCTCTCAGAAAGAAGCTTGATCGAGGAATTTTTTATAAGATTTCTTTTGAAGCTAAAGGTAAGAAATCAAACACATAATTAAAGGACTGTCCTCAAAAGACTGGGGCAGTTATAATAGGTGATTACTGTAAGTTCAGATTGATTTGAAAAGGGAAAAGGAAGCTCAGCAACAGAGTGTTTCATGCATTATTAAGTAATCTGCAAGGTGATCTGCCGGAAAGATAGGAATGGTGCATGCTCTAGCGGAAGGTATCTGGAAGTCGGTGGAGGTAAGACAAAGGGAGAATACCAGGTCACATTAAGGGAAGCCAAATAATTCAGATGCAGTCTAGACCTAAGTTAGATGCTGGGCTTCCCCATAATTAAAATTACCTGACTGAGGGTGGTGAGGGTTGGCAGTAATTCTGAACACACAGACCTCTTATTTTCCACCATAGCAAAGTCTATAGACTTTGAAAGGCACTAGTAGAAGAAGTAGGTTAGCAAAACATCTGTGCCCAAAATGAAAAGGAAAAGAGGCATTTGACCTAAATAATGTTAGCTCTACAGGATAGCAAAGTATTCAACTTAAACAGGTTAACAGCTCAGCTGGGGCTGTCTGGAAGGAAAAAACTGACACAACGACACAGCCCATTTTGACACAAATAGTTAACAGAAAGGAACATGTCTGCTACTAAGTTTCCAAGGCCTGGAAAACAAAAAATGAAGGCAAGGTTTTGAAGAGCACACTGTAAAAGGACCACAGGCCTTAGAGGAATCTGTTAAAGGTCACACTCCAGCTAAGACAAATGGAGGCAGGGAAAAGAAAAGGCCCTTCTGAGAGATAGGATTAATATACATAAGGAATCTGAATCACTGCTCTACACCTGAAACTATCACAACATTGTAAATTAACTCTACTTCGTATTATATACACACGTATATATATGAGGAATTTTACAGGAGGTGAGACTTGTAATGAGGACACAAAGGTGCAGAACAACTAGGAGGATGAGAACGTAGAGATCTCAAGGCCACAGTGTTCTGCACAACCGCCTGTTAGGATTACTCCCCTCCCAAAAGGGAGGGAAGACATTGTCACTAGACAAAATTCAATCATTTATGCACGGAGCAGCCAGGACCACAGGGTTCAAAAAAGAAATGAAAATAAACGTGCAGTATGGGCAACAAGGGGAAAAGAGAAACGCTAAGGGACTCAGCAGCTGAGAAATCCCCCTGGCAAATGTCTAACATTTTGCCCATGAAAAAAATGTGTCCTATGCCAACAAAGCATTATTATGCATAGGTGAAATTCCTTCCCTTTCCAGTAAACAGTGTCCCTATTAGCCTCTTGATAAGTGATTCCTCCCAGCTGAGTTTAGTCTTAGGGTCTATCAATTTCAGACAGCTGACACAGACTGGCAATCTGTCAAAACCAAAAGCCAAGATTTTCTTATGTTTACTCTGAAAACCCTGTTCCTTCAGAAACAAAGTTTCTGTTCTGTTTTTGGCTGGGAACAGTAAGGTGGGTTAGGACTGTACAATGTGTCCACATCTGTACTATTTATGTAGAGATAGGAGGTGTGCTTATATCTTTTCAGGTTTGTGGGGATGGGGGTGACACTGTGCTAATCTTAAAAGTCCTAGAGACCCTTTGACATACTGAAACCATGTGACACAAACTACCATGAAATTGGAGATGTTCAGCTTTAGAGGTGCTAACTTAATCTATTCCAATGGAAGACAGTCTACACTGAAGCTGCTACAGAAGTTACCCTGATTTGACCCAAACACTTAAGTGAATGCCTTCTGGCTGAGACTGAGCAGCGTAAGAAAGCAGGGAGAGCAGACTTTTGCATTTCAACTGCTTTAATTTTAATTGACAGTGAGATTATAGATGTGGGAATTTAATAATAAGAGGGTTCATAACGGAAAAGTTTGGGGATTTTTCTGTTGCTAGTATGGAATCAGATGGAGTGCTGTCATTTCGTTCACTGCAGACAATCCGGAGAGCTATGAATGACACCTTGATTGAGAAAAATCTGAGATGAGAAATGGAAGTGATCTTCCAGTCTAGAGTTAACTTAATAGATATCTACCCATTCCAAAGTTTTCTGGAGTAAAAATTAAATAATCTTCTAAACTGTTCTTCAGAGGCTACACAAAGGAACAGTCGTTGATAGAGGATGCCTTGTCAGCATTTAAGATAGAACAAAGCACTCCCTGTGCCAGTAAGAAAACAGAACACCTAAAAGACAAAGCAAACCTGGGAACATGAACTCACAGGACTTTGTCCAGCTGACTTCTGTGAGGGGATCTGGTGCCTGAATTCTACCATTCAGCTCTCTGAGATTCTCAACTAGGGAGTTTATATAAAGATCAATAGCCAAATGAGACATGATAGAACACCCTACCGACAGATGGGCAACTACCTGGTAATCCCCCACATGCAAGTGCTCTCTAGTAAAATAAAGTTGGAAGGTGAGGCTTTGCTTGAGGAGACCACCTCTGCAAATCCCAATAATCTAAATCTGCATATTCATTTGTCCTGCCAGAAAAAAAAAAAAGATGGCTGGGCCCAAGTCCAGCATAGAGTCCACTGTAAGACACACCTGACCTGTCCTGTTTAGCAGATGGAGACCTTATAAGCAGAAGTACGTGAGCGATCTCATCATTAATAAAACAGCAATGTCTTAACTTCTAACTTAATTAAATTCTCTCTCATTGGGCAAAATTAGCAAGAGAGATGTGAGCTCAAGACACCTCATGCCTTTCCACTGGGAGAGGTGAAAGTCAGAAATATTCTCCCATCCAATTCTCTCAGCCCCTTTGCCCTGTTTTCAACACCACTTAGACACAGACAGACAGACAGACAGACAGACAGATAGACACAGTTTATTCTCTTTTCAGGGAAAAGCCTCAGATCAGTGGTTTTCAAACCTTTTTCTTCAAGCAGCTGAATCCATTTTCAAATGGTCTGATTTCACTTAATTTGTATAGACAGAATGGTTTCTAGCCAGAACCAGCCTGGCAACCAAGGTATGGAAGAGGTTCCCCTCACTAATATGCTTAACGATTCATTTACAAAAATTTTCTTTCTGATCTCAGCAATTAGTCTTTTTTGAGCTAGGTTCTGTACTAGTTTAGAGATTTGAGGACCCAAAAGAAGAATCATTTAATCAAGTGATATAACAACAATTCCATAGAATTCAAAGTTAAGACTGGGACCTGGCCATTTCAGCCTCCTTATGCCACTGGATAAAAAGTTATTACATTTGGGTGTATGCCTGATTCTGGCCATCAGAAAAAAATATGTTGCTCTTCTCTATGGGACAGAAGATGACTGGAACTTGGGGGATCCCCCTGGATACCTTCTGGTTGTTGGGAGAGACAGTCCTCTATGGGTCTCTGAATTCCTGCATATCTTCCTGGACATGCCAAGAATGCAAGGCCCTGCCACTTTTTACCCAGGCCACCATTTCTCAGGGTTTTGCTGGCAGAAAGCGACCCTAAGGGTGAGATAATGTCTCCCTTACAGGATAAAGAGCAAGCTTGCCTATCATTTGCTATGAAAGTGGCAGATTTCTTACCCTCAGTGTTCACTCCTTAGCTGTTCCTTAGCTGCAACACAAACCCACGGTGTGTACGACACCCATCTAGACCCCCTACGTCACCTGCATAGTACTTGTGGGGTGAGGGGAATGGATGCACACATGCTGACGTGGGTGAGGCTGTGCTGTGAGTAATCAAGTCTGTTGTCTCTGACCTAGGAGTCTCATGTTTCCTGCCGGCATCTATTAAACGGCAACAGGCTAACTAATCAGCTTCTAAGTAGCATAAAATCAAATCCCGGACCCAACACTCGTACTGCCAAATGTAGTGGTAAATGTTAATATAAGACTAAAGTAACCCTATATATAGGAAGATCAAAGGTTCAAGATACCTAGGAATAAAAGATCAGGTCACCCATCATATAAAGAACCTTAAGGGGCTGGCTAAAGACAAAGAATAGGAATAGCTAGTGAAGGAAGAAGCCACAAATACAACAATGAATAAGTAGTAATAAACAATGAATGTGGCCTGTACTTTTTTTTTAATTGGCTGCGTTGGGTCTGTTGCTGCGCACGGGCTTTCTCTCATTGCGGTGAGCAAGGGCTACTCTTCATTGTGGTGCACAGACTCCTCGTTTAGGTGGCTTCTCTTGTTGCAGAGCATGGGCTCTAGGTGCGTGGGCTTCAGTAGTTGTGGCACATGGGCTCAAACAGTTGTGGCCCACAGGCTTAGCTGCTCTGCGGCATGTGGGATCTTCCTGGAGCAGGGATCAAAACTGTGTCCCCTGCACTGGCAGGAGGATTCTTAACCACTGCGCAACCTAGGAAGTCCTGGCCTCTACTTTTATTTTCATCTTTGCTTTTATATTCACGTAAGTTTTAACTAGTTTCCTTTCCCCTCCACGATCATATAAAGAATCTATTATTACATGTAACCCTTAGGATCTTAAAATGCCTACAGAAGGAATAGATATCACCAAGTGATCCTGGAGTTAGATATAATACGTGAAAAAAATTAATTGGTGAGATATATATACTTAATTACAGGAAGGAGAATAAAAGCATGCATGTTTGTATTGGACAACCTAAGGCATAGGTCATACTGGGTATTTGTGGATTCTGGCAAACTAGCATCCAATCTCCCCTGCCTATTAGAACCCCAAACTCTCATTTCTGGGAAAAAATCCTCATTATGAACTATCTCGGGGAGACTGCAATTCTCAGAACCCGCCTCTCGTGATGGAATCGGTAAGTCAGATAATTCTTCTATTCACTCCTAATCTGGCAAACAATCAAAGGCCAGCCAATCAGATGCCTACTTCCAGGGTTTTGAATCTTGAGTGAATGACAGAAATATGGGGCAGTGTGTGTGGGACAATGGAATGTCTTTATGGTGGCACCAGCAAGTGGTCAGGACTGTTCCTGCATTGTAACCTTGACTCCAGGGTTTCTGCAGCCTAGCTACCAGAAAATTCCTGAGCTTGTCTGCCATGCCTGCTCATCTTTAGGCCTGTGGTGAACGCTGTAAGCTGCCGATATCCTTGCAATAAATTACTTTTACTTAAGAAAGAATAGGTTTCTGTGGCTGGTAACCCAGAATCCTAGCAGATTCACTGTGATAATAACAATATCAATAATATTTGTATAACACTGAATAATTTATCAAGCGTTTTCATTCTTCTCTCACCGGTCCCAACATTAGTAAGGTAGGTTAGTATGATACCATGATTGTTGTTGTGCAGATAAGAACATAAAAGGCTGAAGAAGCAACTTGCCCAATGTCACAATTAGCAAGAAGACAGAGCAGAATTCAAACTCAGAAATCAAACCCAGAAATCTGTTTGAATCCAACGTCCATGTTATTTCCAGTACAGCATGCTGCTTCCTAAAGCAATGAGTGACTAAAGGCAAAATTACTAAAAGAAGTTTTACAGAAGACACAAAACCACTTTAAAATAATTTTTCACAATAAAAGCTCACAGTATATTAAACTGTAATTCAATTTAATTGCAATTCAAAGAGGTCTAAGAACTCAGTCCCAGCACACCGTTTTCCAGTTAACTAACCTGAAATAAGACGGCATAGTCTTAAGAGTCTCTCTCTCAAATGTTAATCAACCACATTTTTGACAGCTCAAGAGAATGTAACTAAATTATATGCTGTATTATTATTTACTAAAATATGTATCAGTAATTTCACTAACATGAACCTTTGTAGTAGATGCCAACTGGAGCAGCCACCTGACTTACAATTCTTCCTTCTTAGGAAAAGGCCTCAGTGGGCCTTTCAAGATCATGTTTGTGCTACATGGCCCTATTCTGCTTAGCACAGATAATTTATTCACAGGATTAACATTTAACCCAAACTACGTCCATCAGATTCTCTCTCCAGGAGTTGAAATTCTGAAAGAGAAACAGACTGCAAGTAGTCAGAGCTGAGGTGTGATGAAAGCAGTTTCCTAGAAAAAGGCTAGAGGCCTGTGGGGCTACCCTGGTTCTTGCATTTCCCAAATCTTGACTGTCCTCCTCCTCCTCAGAAGGGAATTTTAATATGACCGTGTCTCCCTTAAGATGTGCTCTGTACTCATTCTTTCAGCACACACGTGGTGTCATGATGGCAGTATGCACTAGATACCACAGCGTTCAGCAGAACAGTGATCCCATCTGGGAAAGCTTGGGCCACACAGGGGGCAGTTTTCTCTCTGTGTACTCACCACTCTGTCCCTGCTTTGTCCTCTAAAATTTGCTCCCCCCCCCCACCATTCCATTAAAACTTTACTTGCTAAAACCACAAATTTTCAAATCCACTGGACACGTTATCTTTTTTGACCTTCCTATAGCATTGCATATGTCCAACCATCTCTCCTTCTTTGGATCTTAATCTTGGTTTCAGTGACGTTATTCCCTGCTGTCTTTCTTCCTCTCACTTAATCGCCAATGCACTTTTCTTCCTATTCTTTAAAACACTGATGCCACCCAGAGTTTCATCCTCTGCCCACTCACCCTCTAGGTGTTATCAACCACACATATGGTATCAACTATTAACAGATATTTGAGCACCTATGTGGTAGATGTTGGCAATACAGTTGAACAAGCCAAACACAGTCCCTGCCCTCATGGAGCTTAGAGCCTAGTAGCAAAGATGTGCATTAAACTAGTGTTTGTTGCCTTTATAGAGCTGATAAATGCATGAAAGGAATAGAGTGCTGTAAGAGTTTATGTAACAGAGGGCCCTGACAAAATCTAGGGCATTCAGGGAAGAAGCGGCGTTTACAGTAAGAACTGAAGCATGAGTAGGAAGGAAAGTGAGTCATGGAACCAGGTACAACCTTTTATCCCCTGAAAGGAAGACAAGCTAAAAACGGCTAAAAATGGTTCGAGATCTGACTAGAGGAGAAGGTTGGGATCACATCAGATGGGGCTTTGAAGACCAGGTTAAGGATAAATATTCATTATAAGTTCATGATACTTAACCTCAAAAAACACTGACATCAATCCCTGGCCGGGGAATGAAGATCCCACAAGTCAACTTAGATATTGGGAATTCCCTGGCAGTCCAGTGGTTAGGATTCCTGCAGTGGGCATGGGGCATGGGTTTGATCCCTGCTGGGGGAACTAAGATCCTGCATGTCATGTGGCACAGCCAAAACAGTAACAAAACAACAATGCCAGCCATCATACCATTTCTATTCTTCACAAAAACAACTTTCCCCATCCTCCAGCTTCATCTTCTTCCTCCTTCATTTTAGCACATGATCTCATCTCCTACTTTTCAGAGAAAACAAAAGCCTCTAGATAGAAACTCCTTCATTCTCTAGATTTCAAACACACCCACCTAGGTACCTACCAACGCTCTTCTTCCTGCTCCTGTGCAAGAAGAACCATCCTCCTTCCCATATGAGATTACTCGCCTTTACTTTGGACTTCATCTCAGGAATCATCTATCAATTACCCATTCTGTCTCACATATATTAAACCTCTTCCTACTAGTTTTTTAACACATACACATACATCTCCCATTTAAACAAATAAAACCTAAAGCCTTTATTTGATTCCTTCACTCCCCTCAGGGCCAAATGTTTCAAATGAACTGCCTCAATTTTCTCATACCCTACACACACTAATCTGACTTCAATCTGTCTCCCCATCAAAACAACTCTCATCACAGTCAATAAACTCCTCTTTGTTTCTACATCCTATGAGCATTTTTATTAATAGTTCTAATCTTATGCTAACTTCTCATAGGCTTCAAAATTTGCCATCTTCCTTCTGAAACAATTTCTTCTCTGATTCTCAAAACTCTCATTTTCCTCCTATACTTCTGGCCATTTCTTTTTTGTCTTCTTTATAGGCTTATTCCCTACCCAGCCTTTATTCTTCTAGACTCTTAACTCTCTACAGCTTCAATGAAGTTTTTCTTCTACCTGCAGATAATTCACAAATTTATACTTTTAATCCACAACTCTCCAGGCTTGTCAACTCATCAGATACCTCAATGTCTCAGGGGCACTGTGAACTAAACTATCTAAAACACAAATTATAACCCTTTCCTCAAATCCTTGATCTGTTTCCAGTATCTCCTCTCTGTGAAGAGTGTCATCCGCATTCACCTAGTTATGCATTTAGAACCCTGGAGGTCGTAAATGACATCTTGTACAGAACCCCTCAGCATCCAATAAACCACCACCATCACAACAGCTACAAAAACAGCCAACACTTATTGAGAACTTATCAGTCCTGTTTTATAGGAATCTTTATTTGGTCTTCTAATTTAGTCATCACAACCACATATCCTTATCATCTCTGAGTCCTGTTGATCTTACCTCCTAAATCTCTTGAATATATCATATTTCCTTTATTGATATTGCTGTTGCTGCTATCACCTTAGTGCAAAGGACCATCTCACTGACCTACTGTAACAACATCCTGTTTGGTCTGCCAGCAGCTACTCTGAGAGCTAATTCATTCACCACAGAGCAGTCCATCAGCTTTTTCAAAAGAAAAACTGAAAATACCTATTCCTTCTCTCACATATACACACGTACATTTGAAAGGGTTTTTGAATAAAGGCAACCACCCCCACCCCCAACTAGACTTATGAGGCTATACATGGGCAGGTCTCTAGCTACTTCTCCAATTTCATCTTGCACCATCCGCCCCCTATGTTCTGTGCTCCAGTCACACTGGCCTTTTATCAGTCTCTTGTACCTGTCATTTTATGGGAAGTAGGTCTCACACAGTGAGTTCTCAACAAGTATTCATCTGAACGGATGAGTCAGAAAGCCAAACTGAAATAAGGGAAGAGATAAACAGTGAGCCAAAAGAGGCGGTGACTCTTCCCACCTTTTGGTTTTAACAAGGGGGAGAGAGGTATTATTTGCAGGGAACTATTGAGACTAAGAATAAGTGGATTGGTTTGCTGGTTGGTTTAAATGTTAGAGAGGTTAAAACATGCCTAAATGCTGATGGCTACAATCCAGCAAAGGAGAAGTTAAAGATGCCTAACAGGGACTTCCTAAGCGGCGCAGTGGTTAAGAATCCACCTGCCAATGCAGGGGACACGGGTTTGATACCTGCTTCAGGAAGATCCCACATGCCTCGGAGCGCCCATGTGCCTAGAGCCCGTTGCTCTGCAACAAAAGGGAAGCCACATCAATGAGGAGCCTGCGCACCACAATGAAGAGTAGCCCCCGATCACCGCAACTAGAGAAAGCCCGTGTGCAGCAACGAAGACCCAAGGCAGCCCATAAATAAATAAATAAATAAATAAATAAATAAATAAATAAATAAATATTTATAAAAAGATGCCTAACAAAGATAGAATAACCAACGGTGTAAGTCAAAGTCCAGGTGAAAGTTTTGGCTTTAAATGGCTTTATTCACTGTAGCAGAACAACAACAAAGAAGTGCCAAAACAGGTTTATAGATTTGGTGGTAGAAAGTTAAAAGTTAGATAGCTCCAGGCTAATGACTTCTATTTACTCGTGATGTCAAAAGAGGGATGATCTACTGACAGTGAGGATACAGAGTAAGGGCTCAGGTTAGAGGAAAATAGTAAAATAAATAGCAAGCAGGATTGCTCACCAGTAGTACTGCCAGCTCAGTTGAAGTCAGGACTCACCTGGAAGAGGACTGCCCAGTAACGGCATATTCTTCAGCTGTGCTTAGAAGCCTTGCACAAAGAAGGTGAATGGTCATCAATGCTTTTTGCCCAAAGGATGTGAAAAAAGGACAGAGGGCCAAGAAAGCTTGGGACATTGAAAAGAGAGCAAAGAGAGAGACATATCTCCTAAACTGGACAGACAAAAAGAGAAAACAGAAGAGAGTTAAGAATAGGGAGGTCTGGGGCCTCCCTGGCGGAGCAGTGGTTAAGAATCTGCCTGCCAATGCAGGGGGCATGGGTTCGAGCCCTGGTCCAGGAAGATCCCACATGCTGCGGAGCAACTAAGCCTGTGTGCCACAACTACTGAGCCTGCGTGCTAGAGCCCGCAAGCCACAACTACTGAGCCCATGTGCCACAACTACTAAACCCACGCACCTGGAGCCTGGGCTCTGCAACGAGAGGCCACCGCCATTAGAAGCCTGTGCACTGCAATGAAGGGTAGCCCCCATGCAGCAATGAAGACCCAGCACAGCCAATAAATAACATAAATAAATAAAATTTTTTAAAAAATAGGGAGGTCTGGATAATGGGAGTTGTCACTTGGAATTGTTATGAAAATTAAATGAGACAAGCATGTAAAACACTTTGCAGAATGGCTGGTAGAGAATAAGTGCTTGAGAAGCATTTCTATTACTGAGGATTTAACACAGAAAGTTTAGATTATTCGCAAGAGACCCTAAAGATTAATGATGTAGTAATTGGCAGTCTTGGAGAGGTGAGGTGTACAGAAGCCGAGTCATTTTAGCCCAGGTGACTGCCCAGCATCCAATCCTCAAATCAGCTTTGTGGTTCTCTCACTTAACTCAATGGGGCTTTAACATAAGCTTTTAAATTCTAATTATGCTTTAATCCATTTAACCTGAGGAAACTGTGAACTATGGTGGTACTCAGAAAGTTCTCCAAACCTATCTCTCAACTGTTAAGGGTCTTCTGGACTTCATTTAACACAACAGCAACAGCACTGGTTAAGTGAGATAGTGACTGACCCTGCCCTGCTTTGTAGAGCCCCTTTCTAGGGTAATAGATAACATCAATCTAAACTAAATGAATGAAAAGCTGCTCAACCAAATTAAGTAAGATGCCACTATGCATCCACTAGGATGGCTAACGTCATAAAGACTGACAATATCAAGTGTTGACAAAGATGTAGAACAAAAGCCTCTCTCATACAGAGCTGATCGAAGTATGAACTGGCACAACTTTGGAAACTGTACCACAGTACCTATTAAAGCTGACTGTAGCCTAATCTGACTCAACAACTCCACTTTGGGGTATTTCCCAACAGAAATGCATACATGTACACACCAAAAGACGTACAAAACGCACAAAAATATTCAAAATAGTACTACTTTTAACAGTCCCAAATACCCAGCATGATAGAATGGACAAATTGTGGTGTATTCACATAATGGGATACTACGTACAATGAAGATTGACTGGAGCGACACGCAATATAGATAAATCTCACCAACAAAACGCTAGCTTCAAGAAACCAAGATACACGAGTATACACTGTATGATTCCACGTATACAAGTTCAAAAACAGGAAAAACAAACCTATGGTAGTAGAAATTAGAAGAGTGGTTACCTTTGAGCAGGAAGCAACTGAGAAGGACATAAGGTGGAGACGTCTGGTGTACTAGTCATGTTCTTTTTCTTGGAGGGGGTATGTTCATTTTGCAATAATTCTCTGAGCTGCGCATTTATGATTTGGAACCTTTTCGTGAATCCTATACTTGGTTGTAAAATTTACTTAAAAACAAAAGGCTAGAAATGACTGAAAGGATGATGGAGGAAAAGGCTCCACAGGAACCCTGAGGCTGCTGGCTCAGCAGAAACCCCTTCTGCCACTAGGTACAGATTGGCTGCAATGCTACAGAGAGATGAAATGACCTACGTCATTTTCTAAGGTCACAAAACTAATTAATGATAGAGCAGGGGTAGGGATTCAGTAATTCTAATTTCACAGTGTTCTTAAATTTGTGTAGGGATGTTTCCGGGTGTGTATAGAGGGGCCCTTGTCATCCAGGTCCTCATTATCCTGATCCCCAAATTAATGAGGGCATAAGGGAAAGCAAAATAGTAATAACACAAAAGTATTCACCCTGGAGCAAGAGCACTTAAAACTAGTCCTCACTCAAACATTCCTCCTCTGGCTCAGACCAGCTTCTATTTCTGCCACTTTCCATCAAGTGCTCTTGTCAGTCATCCTTGGTGAGTCTTTTCTGTGTCATGTTAAACAGAACAATACACGTATAATGTAAATCAACTGCAAAGTGAAACTGCACATCTTGCAAAAGACAGGATTCCATGAAGTTTATCCAGTGCTACTGGAGAAAAATTCCTGATGGCTCACCCAGCATCCATTTTCCCCTTCCTACTCAGTAACAGAATCCTGGTATTTCAGTAACTGTGTTTCTATTTTAACTGTAAATAAACAGATGCCAATATTGTTTTAAGCTAAGCCTAAGAAATGGATATGAACCAACTTTTAAACCCCAAAAGCTAAACAGTTTCAGACAATCCCCTCCTTCTCAAGTCAACATTTGATGCTACAACCCAACTGCACCCTATTGTAAGGAATAAGGCAATGCTTTACAATGCTACAGGCTGCGTATGAAAACACGTATTTGGGGGAGTGGGAGGGTTGTTGGAAACAAATTTGGGCACTGGTGAACTGTGGTTCAATTACCTTTTAGAGACAGACACTAGTTAAGTGCATCAGTAATGTAAAGCCAGTGGTGTCATAAATGTAAGAAAGGTTCACGTGAAAGAAACATGAATGTATACATGGAAATAGATACATGAAAAGTAAGTTACATCAAATATTGAATTCAGGCATTCACAGCTACTTCAGCCCAAAGACCAGGGAAGATTTAAAAGCACTCCTACAAATATTGCATTCACGCACAATGTCAGGAGCTGATGAACAAAGACAAGATCCCAGTAAAGTTTGCTTAAAAAAACCCAGAAGTTAATATCTTCATAAAAATCTTAAATCCCTCTACTGTTGTCCATATTCCCATCAGAACTGTAACAGGAGGGAAGGGGGCAGGGCACACCCTTTAAAAGAATGACAGAGCCATGGGACATGACAGAAACTGGTCAGAACCAACTAGGTCCAAGATGGTGGAAGAGCCAACCTGACTCTCATTCCACGCTGACTGTAATGTATTAGCATATGCTAAATGACACACCCACCGTACCCCGACTGTTCCGAGGCTAACCATAAAAGGCCAAAAAGTGGGTGGTGGCCAATTCCTGGAAATCTCCGCCCCTTTCCTGAAGTAGTTGGAATAATCCTCCCACTCATTAGCCTATGAAATTACCCAGCCAGTAAAAACTAACCACCCCATATTTCGGGGCCTCTGGCCTTCTGAGATGGCCCATACTCTGCCTATGGAGTGTGTTTACTCCCAAGGCCGTTCTTGTCTTTTGAGACAGACTGCATTCTGTCTATGCAATATGTATCTCTATAAATAAATCCACTTCTTACGTATCACCTTGTCTCTCACTGAATTCTTCCTGCCATGAGACATAAGAACCTGAGCTTTGGGAATTCCCTGGCGGTTCAGTGGTTAGGACTCCTTGATATCACGGCCGAAGGCACAGGTTCAATCCCTGGCAGGGGAACTAACATCTCACAAGCCACATGGCACAGCCAAAATCATTAAAGTCCTGAGACCAGGTGTGTGAACTCGAAAGACCCTAGGTTCAAGTCCCAATCTGAATTCTGGCTGGGTTCGCGTCGCAGCCCGTAGGTTCAAGTCCCAATCTGGGTTGTGCGGTTTCAGCACCACCAGAGGAGAAAACTAGGTTTTTGCAGCGACTTATACTCACGTCCTGCTTTTGTCATGAAAGAACAGGACCACGGTCACAAAACTGAAATATTCCCACAAATCTCCCTGGATGCATATTTCTAGTAATAAAGCTTCCAGGATGAGAAAACAACCAATGACTTTTCTGAGCTTACTGGTATAAGATGCTGCGGAATTTAAAAACAAAGATTCTCCAGTCTGCATTCTCTACCGTTAAAACCCGTTCTTTTCAAAACCCACCTTTTGCCGTCGTGCTGAAGACTTTCACTAACACGCCACACATCAAAGACAGAACAAAGAACTCGTCTTAAGAACAAGAGGCGCACGGTGCCCCTAATAGATGGCACGGTATTTATCCACGACTGTTTCTGCTCTAAATTAACACGTACAGGAGGATCTGTCTTCCACTAGCTCCACCTGGTAACACAGAAGAGGGGGGGCGGGGAACGGGGATCCTTATTTAAGAGGAGCTGATGGCAGGCCAGCCACGCCGCTCCCTTCCTTGGGGGGCTTCGGTTTGGGCCGTGCCGATGGGATTCTTTGGCACGAGATCTCACGACACCTTACAACGGCCGGCCAGGGGAGGGATCCCCGCCTCACAAAGAGATAACTGGGGCACAGCTGTTACACAACCGGTGCCCGACGCCGATCGCCAGCCCGAGGGGTCCCCGAGGAGTCGGACTTGGGAACCGCAGCATCGGCGGCCAACGAGGCGCCTCTGCTCGAGATGCGTCGGACGCGACCCTGCACCCAGGGCGGCCTCGCGGGAGCGCGGAGAGGCCGGGCAGGGCGAGCACGGAGGAGGAGGGGGTCGCGATCCGCAGGGCGCAGGAGCCTGGGTCCCGGACCCCCACCCCTGCCCCCACCCCCGCCGGCGGGCGCTCCCGCAAACGCGGTACCTGTTTCCGCATGGTATTCATGACGCCCATGAAGCCTGCCAGCAGTTTAGCTTCCTCGCGGGCGGCAAGTTTCTTCTCGGTCTTCTTCTTGCTGCTCTTCTCCACCCCGGAGGCTGCCATCCTCCGTCAGCGCGGTTCACGCCCGGGACTCGCCGGGCCGGGCGAGGGGGCTGCGCGCTGCCGGCACGGGGAGGCTTCGGTGTCCCAAACACCGGGGCCGGGACGGCGGCGGCGTGGCCACTGCGGTAGGACAAGGCCCGGCGGCCCCCTCAGAGGCTCGCAGGGAGGTAACGTCGCCGGCTTGCTGCGGCTCCCACAGAACCAGTGCCCCGCCGCCGAGCCTGCGCACTTCGCTCAAGGGGGCGGGGCGCTATGAGGAAGGGGGGGAGCCGGGGGGCGGGGCCGACGCGTCACAGCGGAGCGTCCCGCTGAGCGGGGCGAGGCAAGGGCGCCCTCTTGCGTTTGGCACTCTAGGTCCTTCCCGTGCAGGTTGAGTTTTGAACTCCAGGCTGGGTTGAGGTTGCGCGTGGTCTTCCCTTTGCCCAAAGCAGATTTTCACAGATTTGGATTACGTGGCGAGATTATCTTTTTTTTGGATAAGTGAGTGGTAGAACACATGGCAGAGCCTCCCATTCGTGTGAGCTCTGTAGGAGCAGGGTTGCTGTTTGCTTCCCTGCTGTATCAGAGGCTGGCTTATTGTAGGCGCTCAGTGAATGTTTATTAAATGAGGAAAGACGCTCAAGTACTGAAAGTTAAAGGCTTATTGCATGGAGTACAAGATTTCTTCGCTTGGGATTCATAAAGCAAGAGCACAGAGCCCGCGTTGGTGTCTGCTTGATGTGGAATGCCTTACTTGTTTAGGCTGGTTTACTCCTCAATGTTTGAGACTAGGATCAGGTGTCAGCTCCATAAATTTTCAATTAGGCTCCCCCAGGTGTCCCACAGGAACGCGGAACTTAGTCATAGCAGTCAGGAGCATGCTTTTTGTAACTATAATAATGTATTCTTTCTAGTAGAGGATAATATACAAGATTATTGGAAATTGTACATTGTTTTACATTTTGAAAACATACATATCCCTTTAATTTTCTACCTAGGTCTGTATGGGAATATTTAGAAACGTGTTTTAAGTAAAATAATTGACACTGTCAAAGCATTATGCTTTCTCTTGATAAGGACAAAATAAGATCGTATAACAGATGAAAGAGCAAGTGGCATATAAGCCTCCGTTTTTACAGAAGACTAAGACATTTATATTTTTGTGTGCTTTATCTTTTTTCTTTAATCTAAAGGTTCCCAGATCTTCTATTTTAACTAGTCGATACAGTCATCCCTGGGTATTTGCAGGGCCTTGGTTCCAGCACCTGTCAGGGATACCAAAATCAGTAAATGCTCAAAGTCCCACAGGGACACCCCCCCCCCCGCCCCCCCATCCATGGTTCTGTATCCAATGATTCAGACAACCATGGGTCATGTAGTACTGAGGTAGGAGATAGACGGGCTCCAGGCTGGTTATTTACAACTGGCCTCCTGTTCACACCTCCTGGGTTGAGAAGATGAGCCCCAGGCCGGACATTCATTACCAGCTCCATGTTTACATATCCTGAGGCAAGAGACAGACAGGCTCCAGGACTCCACATTTATGTGACTGGACTCCTGTCTGTTTCTATATCCGCACTTGGATATAAGAAACAGCAACAGGAATAGGGTAGAACTGGACGCTGGACACTTTTATGGCAGGGACAGAGTGGGGCTAAACCCTGTTAAAGAGATCAAGAGGTCATACACTCCCCATCCTTGGAGCAAAGAAGACATTGCACATGCGCAGAAAGGCTCCTTGGGGGTCAAAAAGGAGGGGGCACCACCCCCTAATATGTGAGGCTAAGGCCTCCCATAGGCCTCTGGACTGAAATCCATCTTGGAAAAAAGCTGTGCACATATGGTGGAGAGGGTCCTAGGGCAGGCCAGGTGTGGAGAAAGAAACCAGATAATTGGTCAAAGGTAAGCAAAAACCCAGAAGAACTGCCCTATATAGATGACTTAACTGCCTCTTTACTGCATTCCTTCTCCTTAGGGAGGATGCCCACACCCTTTCTCTCTGGGTGTGCATCTCTGCCTTGCTTCTATCTTAACTAAACAACCTGCTTCTCTGTGTGCTCTCCTGCTTGTTGTGCTGTGTCTCTAATAATAAACTTTGTACCTGCCTTTACAGTTTTAGCCTCTGTGAGAAATGCATTTTTCAGCGGGAGCAAGAGCCAGGGAAAAATATCTTCTAGCCTCTAGTCCTTGCTGGTCTGGTGGCTAGGCCTCCTGGTTTCATCCAGGCTACCCAGGTTCAATTCCTGGGCTGGGAATTAAGATATCGCTTCATGCCACCGCTCACTGCTGCCTCTCCGCAATCAGTACTGCATGTATTTATTGAAAAAAGGCCATGTGTAAGTGGACTTATGCGGTTCAGACGCCTGCTGTTCAAGAGTCAACTGTAATTTGAGGCTTTAGAGTAGACCCTGGCAATAGGAACCTATTAGAACCTAATAGAATTAGAAATTACAAAAATTTCATTTACTTTATTAAATGACCTAGGCTACTGAAGATTGAGTGTATTTAAACATTTTTTAATTGAAAGGAAGTGGAAACCTGTCTTACTCTACGGCCTTGGGAGACACGGAGGCTCCATGATTCAAAGGCAGAAATGTAGGTGATGAGAAGGAGTGCTGTTCTGTAACACAGCAAAGGAAACAAGGAACAGCATCCTTTCTGCTAGATGCTGGAACAGTCCTTTAACGCGCTGCAGGATATAGAACATCAAAGGTCATGGAAGCGCCTTAGGATTCAGAGCTTACAGAGACTATGAAGGTTATATAGCACAGAGGTCAGGCACCAGGCTTTGCCTGGATACAAAGTCAAGCACACCATCCTCTAGTTGTTCAACTTTGGGCAAGTTGCTTAACTTCTCTTGTCTCGGTCTCCTTATCTGTAAAGATAGAACCTACCATGGAACAGTTGTAAGGTTTCCAAAAATGCTTAGATTGGTGCCAGAGCAAGACAAACTATAGTACTTTATTGAGTTGATAATATTAACTATAATTATTTAATCCAGCATTTCCCAAAATGTGTTCCTCAGAATGCTAGTGCTATGAACAACCCCCCTCTCCTCTCCCCTCTCCTGAAATAGGATCCCTGGGAACACAACTTTGGGGAAAAAGGTAACATGTCATTCTTGGAGAAAATCTCAAATATATTTGCAGGTTAAGCATTTGGAGAAGACTTGTACCTATTGCTTGAACCTTGATTAGGTATACTTTGCTGTAGCAGACTACCTTTTGAGGTTTTTTAGCTCCTCTAAATGTCAGAAGACCTCCTTTAATCCTTTTGTAAGGATAACTAATGAATGGAGGGGTCATTCACCTGGAGGGAAGAGTCCCAAGTAGATAAGGAAACTGGCTGCAAGCTTGGAGACCTTGGGATCACCATTTTAATCTGGGCTTTGGATCTGAATTATGACAGTGGAACCCTAGGTTTTGGAAACCTTTATCAATATGACAGGCAAAAAATGATTTTTTGTGTTATTTAAAAAATTCCTAATGACATCGAACAATTTTTCATATTTATTGGCCATTTACATTTTTTCTTTCATGCATTTTCTATATTGTCTATGTCCTTTGTCCATTTTTCTTTTGGATACTTTTTTCTTATTGATTTGTAAGCATGAAACCAAGCAGGACCCTATGGGACTTCTGGGTACAAAAGTCTTTCAGTGTCCCCCCATTTCTCAGTTTGTAGGAAATAGGTTTCATTTAGCCTCCATGACCTTCCCTGAGTCCCAAAGGGCAGGTTGAAACAGTTGCTAATCAGGGAAGGGAGGGGATGCAGAGACAAGAGAGCAGCAGGCAAGAGACAAGAGTGCAGCCTGGGGGCAGGGTCCTGGTTCCCCCTCAAGGAATACACATAACAATATCTTTGAGCTGTTTTGCAGATACTGACACCCCTACCAGGTAGAAGATGTTAACGGTGTGCTACCCACAAACACGCAGACCCAGTTGGAGCCAGAAGGTTGGTGATGCTGACTCCCAATTACCTCACCACCAACCAGGGAGAAGAATGTCCGTTACGCCCTCCTCTTTGAACCATTACTATAAAACTCATCGTTACCTCCTCCAAGTGGGGACACATAGTTTTGGAACAGGAGGGAAGGGGGCAGGGCCCAACCTTTGAAAGAAGGACATAGCCCGAGGACAGAACATAAACTGAATGGGTCCAAGATGGTGGACAAGTCAACTTGCAGGCGCCATGACAGTTCCAAGGCTGACCACGAGGATCAAAAAGTGGGTGGTGGCCCAATTCTGGAATGCTCCTCCCACTCATTAGCCTATGAAATTACCTACTCTTACAAAAACTGACAACCCCCAGACCCTGGTGCCTTTCTCACCTTCTGAGATGGCCCAGGAGTGTGTAATCTCTAAATAAACTTCTTACCTATCGCTTTGTCTCTCACTGAATTCTTTCTGTGATGAGACATCAAGAACCTGAGCTTCATGAAGTCCTGAAACCAGGTGTACGATCTCAGTTGGAAGATCTTGGGTTTTGGCTGGGTTCGAGTCCTTGCCACGTGGGTTCGAGTCCTGATCTGAGGTGCACGGTTTCAGTTTTGATGGTATTAGTCCACTGTGGCCCCCTTTGCCTGGCAAAGCAATAATGCTATTCTTTTCTACTTCACCCAACACTCTGTCTCTGAGATTCAATTTGATACCAGGGTACAGTGGCTGAATTTCAGCTACGAGCATTCTTCGTTAAGGTGGGTTTTAGGCAAATTGTGAGATAGTATATGTGTAAAACATCCGGTAAGTCATTGATGACACAGGATGAGGCCACCAAGAAAAGAACACAAATGAGGGAACGTAGAATACTGATTTAGAGCTCAAGGAGGAAAAGGATCCAGTGGAGACGAAAAAGAAGTATTCAGAGTGCTCTGGAAAAGCATCCTCCTATGATCCTTACCGGCCATGCTTCCTTTTATTATACAATTTAGTGTGGCAAGCATGACTGCAGGAACGCCAGTCTTTTTTGAGTTTTCCTCCCCAAGTACTGTATATCCAAGAAGACCCAGGGGTGCTGATTCATGTCCAAATGTTTGTCCCTCTAGCTATTATTTTTTCTTTGCAAACCCGAAACTTGGTGTGCCCCCTTGAGGCCAGAGGATTCCACAGAGCAGCCCTGATGCTGTAACTCCAGAATGTGCCGCTGTTGCAATGTCGGCTAAGATGCCTGGTACGCTGCCTTCTGAAACCCAAGCAGGCTGGAGGCATGCCCTCACCAGCCCATGCTGCTGTTGCCCGGTGGCCATCCGCACTGTCACTGCTGTTGCTGACACGGAGCTTTAGGATTGCTGTCTGCGGACCCAGGCCAACCCCAACAGCTGTGGCTCTAATTGTGCCACAGGTCCCAGCTCAGGCTAGGGTTGTTCCTCCTTGTACGAAGAAGAAATGCACAATTTGTTGTCATGTGGGATTGAAACCATAGGGTCAACAGAAGCTGGCGTCTTAGAGATCCTTGAGTGCGTCTTACAGAACAGCAGATAAGGGAACAGCTTGTGAATACCCTGTTTGTAACCTGCCTTTCCTAATTAACCTGCTTTAGTTGTTGGTTTCCTTTAATTGCCTACCCTCCAAGCTTCATGTCGCCTAGATAATATATTACAGGGCTCCTTAACCACCCTCTAGATGAGGCCTCTGATGTGTGGGTCACTATAGCAACCGGTGGGCTTAAGTGGTTTTCCGGGGAACTGGAGTGGACTCTTGCCCAGTTCAAACTGGCCAAGAGTGGTTGGAACTGCCGACCCCCAAACTGGGGCTGCCCAGGTGTCCCGTGAATGACCTTTAGACATCAGAAGGCTAAAAACTGCACCATTTTTGAGCATGTTACCCGGATACGCCTGCAGAACACCCATCACCTCACCTTTTCCCTACCTCCAATCACCTTTCCCCAAGCCTAACACCACTCTGCTTTTTTATCCCATAAATATCTGAAGCCCCTTGCCTTCTGGAAGGCAGATCTGAGATTTGTTCTCCCATCTCCTCACGTGGTTGCTTCACGAATAAACTCTTTCTCTGCTACAAATGGTAACAAGATTGGCACCAAATGTGCCTCAACCTGACAGCCTTTAAATGCTTGTAATTCACACAGGTACTTCCCTGAAAGCCATTGGAAAGTTCAGATCTTTTGAGCAAAAAAACTTTCATGGTCAAGCAGAATCTTTGGAGTTGGTTCCGGCATACAAATCTACCTTCTCCCCAGGTTGCTGGCCTCCTGAATAAAGCAAACTTTCCTTTTCCAACCAACACTTTCCTCTCCACTATTGACTTTAGAGCAGTGAGCAGCCAAAGCTGAGTTTTGTAACAAACATCTTTGTGCAGTTTATCTTGAATATCCATCTGCTACCCCTTTCTCTCAGTTCCCCAGCTGCCACCTCCCCACCCTCACGTTTTTAAGGACAATTGTGTTCTCCTGCACTAATATTTATCTTCATTCTTCTTCACTGCCCTCTCCTCTGTCTTACAAACACACAGATGACAGTGACCCCGTAAAGTCAGTGGGACTTCTGCTCCCACATTCCCTTCTCACTGGGAGACCATACTTTCTAGATAATTCTTTCCAGCTTCTCTAAGCTTCTTTTCTATCATCTTCTCCACATTTCCACCTGCCTTTTCCCGTACTCCACAAGTCTTTCCAACAATAGACTAAACAGAAAAATTACAATTATTTTCTAAATCCCCAAATAGGTTGAACACAATTTCCAAGTATTCCATTGCTGTACCAATGTTTAAAGTCTTTTGGGAAAACCTTTCCAAATTGTGAGGAAATGGTTCAAAAAGACAGGCTTTGATATGGAAAGATAGAACATATTGAAAATACATAGAAAAACTCTCTGGAAACCAAATTATAAACCAAATTGCTAACAGTGCTTATATATAGGGGATGATAGAGATTTGAACAGAAATAAAAAAGGAAAAATTTATTCTCATAATCCCTCAACATAGACTCTTCTTATTTTAAGTTTTACCATTTATTTTAGGGAAACAGATAAGGAGTAACAGAAACAGCAAATATATGGGGGATACAAATACTGCAAAATTCTTTAAGAAAAGGCCCCTGGGTATGTTTCTCTTGGCACAGAGCTTTGGTCTGTGGTCTATTATAGTCAGATGGTTACACTGATGTATCTAAAAGGTCCAGGTCAGGTCCTACATGGTGGCAGTCAGCTGATGAGAGGCTGGGAAGGAAAGGTCTGGGGAGCTGCTGTGAGCTTGGTCCCAACCACAAAGCCATCAAAACTATCAATAAAACACACTCCAGGATGCATGTTTAGATGACTGCCTCCTTCGGTAGTCAGGGTAGTAGCTAAGAAGAAAGCGGCACAGATGAGATGCCTGTGAATTTCTGTCAGTCTTTGAAGGCAGGTAAGTATCTCAGATAATGTGTGGAACAATACAGAGCTTTAAAAGCAAATTCTTGAACGAAGATATTTGTTAGAATATATCTAATTCTTATTAGTGAGGGAATCGGGAATTGGGTAATTAGACAAAAGAGCTGGTTTCCTTGAATGCTTTCACACACATAGATGTGTATACAGTTAGCAAAAGAAAATGTTGCTATTTGAGATACAAAACTGGGTAACATTCTACGGGACAACAGAACCATAACATCTTCTGGATTAATATCTCTAAAGGCTGTAAGACTGTAACATCTTATCAAATCTTTCAAGGTAACCTCCAACTTTATAGGGCTCTGGCACTATTTGCCCGTTTATCAGTTGTGGGTTGTTGGTCAAATATACTTTGAAAACAAAGCTACTAGAATCAGATGATGGTAAACCAGGACTACATGGTTTCACTCTGCCTCTCCACTGAGGAGACTCCATCCAATATTAATTTTGAAAGTTCTCAAAATGTGTCTTTGTAAGGGAGCCAGTATTTTCCTGTACCACCATGGCTAGAATTGTGTATAAAATAGGAATACACGCTCCAGGAGGCATGCCTAGGGATTCAACCTATGACTTTCAGTATTTCAAATGTGTGAAATTGATTTCGGCTGCTCAGAAAAGTCTATTACCCACCAGCTAATTCCCCACTGAGTTCAATATTTAGGCAAAATGACCGTTTCTTTCTAGCTGCCTTCATGACCAACGCTGCTTCTTTTAAATGCAAGAGTCAAAGAACTGCTTGTAAAATCAGGACCGAAAGAACTTCTGGTGTCAGGGACTTGTTTTCCCTCCTTACCTTTGTATCCTTAGTCCTAACACAGGGCCTGGCACATAGTAGACATTCAGTAAATTTAACTAGACTGTAAACACTTCTTGTCCGTAAACTTTACCTAGTAGTGGAATGTGGTAAAATTGGATAAATGGAGTTTGTGAATTGCCTGTTCAAATTTCAGTATCTTTTCAGAAAGTGAGGCAATCAGGTATCCTGTTAACCTCACCCTGGTGTCTTTGATTATGGAAAATCTTTTATACATTTCTTCATCCTCCTCAATTTGCAAGGCTAAGAACCCCAAATTTTGTCTCTTACAAATGATTCAAAGAGATAGTAACTTCAGTGTGTCCCCAAATTTGGTTGATTTGTGACTCTTAAAAGATAACTTCTCTTCTTTGGGGATAATATTAGCTTCAGAAATGATCAGACCACTTTGTTGCTTTGTACTCACTTGGCATTAACTGCTACTTGCTTCAGATGAGCAGAGAGGATGTCATTTTCAAGATCAAAATATAATAATATTAGTTGACAGTGTTCCCACAAACTGTAGAAAAATTATTCAAGTCTATTCTTTACCTGGTAATCTGTGATATAGTTTTTGGAAGAATCTTATTGTAACACAACAGCTTTTAACTATTTGAGTGTGTGTGTGGGGGGGGGGGGGAGGCACTTAAATGTTGATTTGCTTGTCTTTGAGAAACAATTTAGACTTTAAGGGGTGGGGCGGGGGGGGGGTTGGTGCCAGGTCACATGACCTCCGTGCTACGGCACAGCCAGTCTGTGGGACAGGAGCTGCACTCTCTCTCCGCCCTCTGGCTGCCTCACACTGGAACAGAGAGAATGCCTGAGCTCTGTAACTTAGAAGCGACTGTATTTAATGCTTAGATCCAAGAATCTGACATTAGTCATGGTTGCAGTTCTCTGGGTGGGGCAGGATGCAATCTGTTCTGATGGAAAAATGCAACTAAGGGGCGGAAACTCAGTGGGGAATTAGCTGGTAAGAGGAAAACTCTTTAGAATCAAGTGGTACTTGGTTTCCATAGCCAAATTTAAAAACCTCACAGTGGAAAAAAAGATGTATTTCCTGCTTAAGAGGAAGCCCCATGGGATGATAAGCCACACTTACAGTGTCCTTGGAGAACACTGACTCTCTGTCACTACCAAGGGGGAGGTTAAAGTGAGTATTTTACTTCATCCAATTTGGGAACCTAGTTCGAACCCAGAGGAATGGAGATTGTTTAAGACAGAATATTTGACTTCTTGTTCATGGTTCATATCTTGTCCTCATTCTGTCCCTAAGTGATTTACCCAAATCTTTGTTGTTTTCAACCCTCTTCCCTTCTCTGATCATAGGTAAACAACTATCCATACAAGATTAGGGCAAAGAAATATGTTAGAATTAAGATACAGACCTTTGTTTTGCAGCTCTCCCCCAAGCCTTCTTTGCATTTAGAAACCTATGTCTCCGTGTTTTTCTATGGGTTTAGTATGTTTTCTTTAGCAGAAGCATGGTAAAAATTCTCAGAGGTCAGTAAAACCCCAGCCTGTAAGAAAAGTAGGACACAGCACCTTAATATACTTGAGAAAAGGAGTATGAACCCAAAACTTCAAAAAGACACATATTTTCTGACTCTGTGACTTCCCCAGTGCCCCAGCAGCAGGAGCATTCACTCACCACCAATTCTCTTGTGCACTTACAATGCCCATGTTTGGGTCTTTGATACTTTTCTCCACCAAAAGGAGCCTGGACTACTTGGACTGTAGTAGTTTCCAAGATTAGAGACAGGAAAAAAATTGAAATGGGTCAGAAAATATCCTTCTATTAACAGAAGAAAAAGATTTTTTATTTTATTTATTTATTTTTCAAGCTCTTTATTGGAATATAATTGCTTTCCAGTTGTGCCAGTTTTTGCTGTGCAACGAAGTGAATCAGCTGTATTTATACATATATCCCCATATCCCCTCCCTCCTGCGACTCCCTCCCTCCCTCCCTGTCCTGGCCCTCTAAGGCATCACCCATCATCCAGTTGATCTCCCTGTGTTATGCAGCAGCTTCCCACTAGCTATCTGTTTTACATTTGGTAGTGTATATATATCAGTGCTACTCTCTCACTTCATCCTAGTTTCCCCTTTTCCCCCTTCCCAGACAAAGATTTTTAAAATATACATTAGATTTGACATATATACACTATCAAATGTAAAATAGATAGCTAGTGGGAAGTTGTTGCATAACACAGGGAGATCAACTCAATGATGGGTAATGATTTAGAGGGCTGGGATAGGGAGGGTGGGAAGGAGTCACGGGAGGGAGGGGATATGGGGATATATGTATAAAATACAGCTGATTCACTTTGCTTTACAGCAAAACTGGCACAACAGTGTAAAGCAATTATATTCCAATAAAGAGCTTTAAAAAATAAATAAAAACACATTAGATTTTTAAAAAATACATTTTTAAAAATACATCTTTTAAAAATATATGTATTTAAAAAAATACATATTTAAAAAAATACATTAGTGTAAGTGCTGAAAGAGCATAAGTGCAATTAAAGGTGTTCCCATTGTCTAAATTTTGAAAAATTAAGAATCAAATGATTTTTCTTAAGTTCATGATATTCAAAAGAAAAAAGTTAAAATAATAAAATATAAGCAAAAAATGTGGATATAAGACAAAAGAATGCTGAAGATGAATAAATTTGTTAAATTTTTAATTATTAATGATATGAAATGGTAAATAAGACAGTAGGTAGTTTTTTTTCTTTTCCATTTCTATGTCTTGCTAAAGGATAATTTTTAAAAGGGGGCATTATTTCAATATGACATTCTTATGTAGATATAAAATAAATTCATGTGACATTAATTAACGAGCGAACCAGCCCTATGTTACCACTTGGTCAAAAGAGAATCCAAAGAACCAGGTGTATGTACAGGCAATAAGGAATGCCAAAATAAATTTACAAATAGATGAAAATGGGTATATCCACAGGCAATAGTAAATTGCATTCAACTGTTAATTTGCACTTCTATGGACGAGAATCCTTTGTACTATTATTAGTACAACTTACAGAGTTGTAAAATAGTTTATAGTGGAGGAAAAATATGGTTTTATTCTACCTTTCTAAGTTTTTGGCTGGGACCTCTGTAACAAAAGACAGATTTACAGGAGAAAAGCATACAGATTTGTTTAATATAAGTTCTGTGTAATGCGGGATGCTTCATAAGAAAGTGAAGATTGGAAGCTGTTATACCTGAGTGTTTTAATGCTAGGTTTAATGAAGAGTGGAGAGTGGTGGGAAAATGTGATAGGACAAAAAAAGAACATGAGCTAAGTATAGAAACCTGGGCTAAACAGCAAGGTCTGTTCAGATTCCTCTTGGAGTCTTGGAGATAAAGATGTTCCTTTCCTTGAAGTATTGGGAGGGCACCTCTCGCATGAGGGTTTTATAAACTGCCTCAGGGTAAGGTAAAGTCCTTCCTGCTTCAGCTTAATGTATTCAATATGCCAAGGTACTGTATTTTAGAGTAGCATTTCCTGAACCCCATCAATGGACCCTGAAAATTGTGCTAGACAGGACAGTTAATTTTTTTTCCAACTTCAAAGTCTTTAACAATTGTTCCTCAGTCTGTTTATAAAGGATATAAATATCCTTATTTTTATGTTTGTATACAGGAAAGAATAGACATGGGGAACAACCAAAGAAGTAGATATTGTTCCAAGAAGGAGACAACTGGTCAACACCCGCAGCCACATGAAGTAACCAATAGAATGGGGGCTTGACAATTATTCAGTGTACACTAGAAGATGATATATTCCTAGAAAATAAAAGAGTCAGTTATCCCAGAGAAGAGAATTGGCCACATTGACTCAATCCCTCACCACCCAGGAGAAGATATCTCTATATCTTTGCAATGCAAAGTATGGTTCAAGGACCGGTAGCATCAGCATCACTTTGGAGCTTGTTAGAAATGCAGCGTCTCAGGTCCTATTCCAAACCTACTGAACAAAAGTCTGTAGTTTTTAAAAAAAAGTTACCTATTTTATTTTTTATTTATTGGCTGCATTGGGTCTTCATTGCTGCATGTGGGCTTTCTGTAGCTGTGGAGAGCGGGAGCTACTCTTTGTTGTGGTGCACGGGCTTCTTGTTGCAGTGGCTTCTCTTGTTGTAGAGCATGGGCTCTAGGCATTCAGGCTTCAGTAATTGTGGCGCACAGGCTTAGTTGCTCCGCTGCATGTGGGATCTTCCCGGACCAGGGTTGGAACCCATGTCCCCTACATTGGCAGGTGAATTCTTAACCACTGCGCCACCAGGGAAGCCCCAAGTCTGTAGTTTAACAAGATGCACAGGTGATTTGCATGTACCTTAAAGTTGGCAAAACCCTGATTGAGATATTCTGGTGACTATAAAGAGATACTCAAGAAATGGAAGTCTCCAATTAAACCTTCAGATTAGACATTAAATCAGAGTGGTAAGCTATTTGGTTATATACTGCCAGACATAGAAAACATGAAAGAACGTATCATTCTGTAGAGAGAAACCATGTATCGAAAAATTAAAATCTATAGAAAAGACAATTAGTTGAAGGTAAAAGTGAGTATTGACTATAATAGAGGTTGAATTTAGTAACCAATGATTTGGGGTAGAATAAGTGGTTGGGGTAGAAGTGTGTGATTGGATTCCAAATCCAGTTGAGAACCAATCACTTGTCTACCCAACCCCTTCAGAGCTAGTAATCAGTATAGTACTGTATGTGTGTTTTGTCTTTATTATAAGTTGTTTAAAACATTTATAAGAACCTCATATGTTAATTTATGATTTTATGTCATTATTTAGAGACTATAATTAAATAAGTTTATAATCAATGTTTGAATATCTGAGAAATTTTGATGTTAAATCTGTAATTTGATTTATCAGGAGTATGAATGTTGTGTGACTATTTAGAATAATGTTGATTGTTTAGTATTTAAAGAAATGCTAATTGCTTCACGCATCAGTCAGGTTTCTGCTGCAATATTGACATATAAAATACAACCCCCAAATCACTTATTTCATGTTCACGGCCTGTAGGTGGGGGCGAGTGAGGCTCTTCTTCAGACTGTGCATTGAGTTTAGGTATGTTCCCTGTGTTTCTATTACGGGACCAGTGGCTACTCAAGGACCTTTTCAAGGCAGATGGCAGAAGTGGAAGAGAAGAGAGTAGAAACAGCTAACTACCTTAATTCCTTGGCTCAAAACTGACAGGCTCTCTTTTCTACCTACATCCCATTGTCTACATCAAGTCACATGTCCAAGGCCAACATCAAAGATGTAAGGAAGAATGCTCTTCCTGTAGTGAACTATGGCAAAAGAGGAGAGGGAAGGAAGAATCGTGAGAAATAATGTAGTCTACCACGCTTAATACATCTATGAGATTAAAATATTGGATATTAATCAAAGCACAAATAGCAGTGATCATTCTTCATGCACAAAAGCCTCTCACAAAGAAAAACCTTTATTGGGACTTCCCTCGTGGCCCGGTGGCTAAGACTCTGTGCTCCCAGTGCAGGGTGCCAGGGTTTGACCCCTGGTAAGGCAACTAGGTCCCACATGCCTGCTGCAACTAAAGATTCCATGTGCTGCAACTAAGACCTGGCACAGCCTAAATAAGTAAATATTTTTTAAAAAATTAAAAAAAACTTTATCAATAACAAAGCTCTGAGGAATAAAAAACCATTCTTGTGGGGTCAAACGCAGGATCATGTGAGCTTATTATTTGATCTCAGTGTTTTCATGGCAGGATTGCAAAATTACTCATGATACAGAAATTTAGAAAAAATTTAGTTTCTTTATTTTGTCTACAGCTGATCTAGTCTTGTGACCTGGTAGGTAGTAGGAAAGTAAAAACAAAACAAAACTAACTTGATTTGATCTGGTTTCAGTGCATTCCGATCCAGTAATTGAAACAACCTCATTAGATAACTCTCAGGTTTTCAGATTTCCCACATCTTCATTTCTCACTGCTCTCCTATCTGAAAGTACATGGGGGAAGGGTACAGTTTATGGTATTCTTATGGTGTGGGGCGGGGAGATGGGTCTGTGTGGCCTTGTCCTGGTTCTTGACTGTGTACTGGTCAGTTCATCCAAGTTTTGGCTACAGACTTCAGTGACTCCTAAAGTTGTTTATTTTTTCCTGGTTTTGTTGGGCTTGGTCATCCTTCCTTGTTTGTTTGGCCCTCCTTCAGACCTCTCTGGCTGAAGACCCTCCAGGTCTCTTCCCCATCCAGCCCCGCTGCCAGGCTGTCCATCCTGAAAACACTGGGGGATCATCTCTCCCATTGCTTCAACAGGTCCCATGGCAAGCTTCTGGCTGCCACCTCTGTGTCCACATTACATGCGTACCAAGGTAGGCTTTGGAGTGCAAATTAAGTTTTCTCTCTCTCTCTGAGGGACCTCAGCACACAGTCTTCTAATCATACTGGGGCATCACACATTGAGGTGAAGTAACTCACCTAGAATTCCACATGGACAAGATGCCCACCTAGGAGCATGAGTTTCTCACTGTCCACTTTCCCTTCCTGTGACCCTTCTTTTCCTTCTCACCATCCCCCAGACCACAAGAGGAACGTTTGCTTTTTTTTTTTTTTTTTTTTACTTTATTTATTGGCTGCATTGGGACTTCTGTTGTTTTTTTTAAAGAACTTTTATTGAGATACAGTTAACATACAATAAACTGCATATATTTAGAGTGCACTATTTGGTATCCCAATCTCCCAATTCATTCCCCCCCAGCCCTCCCCGCTTTGCACTGGGTCTTCATTGCTGTGCGCAGGCTTTCTCTAGCTGTGGCGAGCGGGGGCTACTATTCCTTGCAGCGCAGGGGCTTCTCATTGCCTTGGCTTCTTGTTGCAGAGCATGGGCTCTAGGCTCGTGGGCTTCAGTAGTGGTGGCATGTGGGCTCAACAGTTGTAGCTTGTGGGCTCTAGAGCACAGGCTCAATAGTTGTGGTGCATGGGCTTAGCTGCTCCGCGGCATGTGGGATCTTCCCAGACCAGGGCTCAAACCCGTGTGCCCTGCACTGGCAGGTGGATTCTTAACTACTGCGCTACCAGGAAAGTCTGAGGAAGGTTTTCTTTTACTTCTCTATCACATCTTCTTTCTACCCACCAACAGAGTTGTAGGTTTCTTGGCATAGTGTTTAAGCAGAAGAGGAAAAGCTCTATGATTTGGTTTGCCAAGTCTAGCTCCTAACATGTTACGTGGGAGTCAAAGAGATGTAGAAAATAACTCTCCTTCACCTTGACTGTTTCTCATTGTAAAATCCTAGTTTACACGTCAGAAGCTGCCTGTTCTTTCTTTCATTCCTAATTACCACCCTTCCCCAAAGATGGGTGCTTTTAGCTCTTTAAAGAGAAGGTCATGACTAGGAAAAGCAAAAGAGAAAAACATGTGAATTTTTCAAAGTTCACCTGCTGTTACACTGACACTTTATATTTGTCAGGGCTCAAGTTGAATAATAGTTCAGAAAGTCAGATTTGTTTCCACTCTTAGGTCTATTATCGTCTTAGGCAACATGGTAGGGCACAATTTAGGACATACACTTCCTGAAGGTTGACATTCGCTTGTAAATAGCCATTAACTTTATGTGTGTGTGTGTGTGTGTGTGTGTTGGGGACTTGGGGGGTGGGGCAGCCAGGAGTGATGAGACATCTAAGAATAGGAAAGAAAAATAGATGAGTCATCTCCAAATTACTTGTTCATTACAGGCTAGGCAATAGGAATCATTCTCATTTATCACCCACCCTTAACCTCTGATCAAAAGAAGTCTCATTTGCATTGTCATGATTCCTGTGCCCCCCTGTGTGGCCAGACTGTGGGATATACATCTTTAGGACAATGAGTCGCTACACTGTGGCGCTTAGCATCTCAGAAGGAGATACTACCCCTTCTCCTAGTTGACATCTAGCTGGGAAGATTAGAAGCCCTGTTCTTTTTTTTTTTCCCTAATAAAATTATTTATTTATTTATTGGTTATATTGGGCCTTTGTTGCTGCGCATGGGCTTTCTCTAGGTGCAGCAAGCAGGGGCTAATCTTCATTGCAGTGCTTCTCATTGCGGTGGCCTCTCTTGTTGTGGAGCACAGGCTCTAGGCACACAGGCTTCAATAGTTGTGGCACGTGGGCTAAGTAGGTGTGGCGCACAGACTTAGTTGCTCCGTGGCATGGCATTGGGATCTTCCGAGACCAGGGACCGAACCCATGAACCCATGTCCCCTGCATTGGCAGGTGGATTCTTAACCGCTGCGCCAGCAGGGAAGTCCCTAGAAGCACTGTTCTAAGAGGAGTCATAACTCATAGAGTTAATGCTGCTCCTGCCCTTCAGGGCTTTTCAGAAATGGGAACCACTTCATACACACTCCTGTCCAGAGGACAGTTTTGCAGAACCTCCTAGAGGAGATTTCAAACCAATTCCCAACTCCCTCAGGACTTGCTAAGATCTGGGAAATGAACTGATTCCTCCAATGAGGAAATACCACATCTACTGTGTCTATTCTATTACCAAGCTGGCACCTGGGGTTAGCAGAGATACCTTGATAACAAAACACTTTGTTATCATTGTGTTAGCATTGTGTCCTGTGGAGTGATATTCTGAGAGTTACAGCCTTCTTGGTAGAAAATTTTCTCCTTCATATATGTCCTTGGGCCTTTAAAATCCTTTTAAAATTCAGAATCATATTGATATAGACTTTATGGGAAAAGCCAGACTCTTAGATTGATAATCTCGTCAAGAGAAGAGCTGCAAATATTTTAGAACCATTCTGGGCAAATGGAGAAACAGCATCCTAGGGACTGCTACTGCATTACTCACTGCTCTCTGCAACATGAGCTCAGTTGCCATGAGCACAGGCCAGTGAAGCTAAAGTTGTGTCTTCAGATCTCCAGGGTGCAGTCATTTTGACTCTATTTGATGGCCTTATATATGCATCCCAACCCCAAGCTGCTCCTGATCATAAGGAAAGCAAACAAGTGGCTGAAATGATGTCTCAAATCTCAGGTCTTACTGATCCCTTAAACAGACAGAGCCTTTCCAGTTCTAACAACCTAGGGGACCCTAACTGTAGCATGGCCGAAGAGTCTCCACATTTTCAGTTTTTGCTGTAAACCTTGTCAAATTCAACCACCAGTTACAGCTCACCAAAGTTAGATATTATATCTGGGCAGAGATCCCTTCTGATCCTTGATCTCAGGTACCAAATTTAGGTGGATTCAAAGATGCCTGGGGCCCCAAGAAAAATCTCAAGAAGATTAAATATTTTTTACCTATAAAACAGTGATCTTTCCCAACTACATGGGGGTTGGGCACTACCCCTGGAGGGGGTATTTAAGAATCTCAGAGAGAAAATATTAATTAATTTATTTATTTATTGGCTGTGTTGGGTCTTCGTTGGTATACACAGGCTTTCTCTAGTTGTGGTGAGCAGAGGCTACTCTTTATTGTGGTGAGAGGTCTTCTCATTGTGGTGGCTTCTCTTGTTGCAGAGCACCGGCTCTAGGTGCGTGGACTTCAGTAGTTGTAGCACGTGGGCTCAATAGTTGTGGCTCGAGGGCTCTAGAGCACAGGCTTAGCAGTTGTGGCGCATGGGCTTAGTTGCTCCGCAGCATGTGGGATCTTCCTGGACCAGGGCTCAAACCCATGTCCCCTGCATTGGCAGGCAGACTTTTAACCACTGTGAAACCAGGGAAGTCCCTATGTGGACCATTTTTCAAAGTCTTTATTGAATTTGTTACAACATTCATTCTGTTTTATGTTTTGGTTTTTTGGCCGAGAGGCATGTGGGATTTTAGCTCCCTGACCAGGGATGGAACCCGCACCGTCTGCCTTGGAAGGTGAAGTCTCAACTGCTGGACTGCCAGGGAAGTCCCAAGATATTCATTTTTTAAAGTTTATTTAATATTTTAACACACCTTGGAAACTGGGTATTAGATGAACTTTTCCTGTTATCTCAAAGTCTCAGCAGAAGGTTTGCAAGGGAGGAAAAGTTTTCCTCTACATTTCGAGGTCCTTTTGGCTGGTCTATTAGTCACATTAATGTAAGAGCTTAGCAGGAGATAAAGTTAATCTCTTAATTATGTACATATGGGAGCCCCACAAAGTCAATGAGAGGCTCCTGACAGTTAGACAACTGAGGCTTAGATGCCTTTCTGAGCTAAGAAGAAGGGGGTAGGGTCCTGGGGCTTCTAAGGGAAGGAACAATTCGCAGGAAGATGGCAAGAGCAAATGTTTGGTAAACAAATATTTGCATCGCTATGCAGAGACAGTGGGGACACGGAGGACTTTGAACAACGGCCCTGCCCAGTTCCCCCCAGCTCATCACACTTAGCCCATGTTCTTTGTAGTTTTCTCTGGTGATAGCTTTCTTCCTAGACCAGGCCCTTCATTTATTGATAAGTTCTTTTAGGCGGTTGAGGGGGAGGAAAAAAGCTCTTCCTAAGTCTTTCAAGCCTCTGTTAACTAATCCATTGGCCAAACTGGCACATTCTGGGGAGGCTTGTTCTGAATCCCTTCAGTTTCAAAGGCCAAAAATAATACAAAAGGGCTAATAGCTCTCACACCCTAAAGAGAAGGCGAGGCTACCTCAGTATGGCCCCATCCTGCTGCCATCACCCATGACCCACTTCCAGACTATCTCAGAAGATAAGGGGCATTCAAGTTTGAAAGTCTTGGAAGGAGGGCAGGGTGCTGTGCATTTCTTCTTCTTGCCTCTGAGAAGGAGGGATGCAGAAGGGAGAGACTGACCCTTCATCTGAAGCCAGGTGCATAGGTTTCAATGGAGTCACTTGGAAAACTTGGCATACATCCCTGGAGTTAGGGGGACACAAAGATTTACATTGGACTCACACCTGAAAATTCTGAAGTTGAGGTATTTCACCTGAATTTGACAGGATAGAAAGTGCTTCAGCAGATCAAGAACACAAGCATATTTCCCCTGGGCTAGAGTGGATCCTGTAGATTAAACCTGGGCATAAGTTGTTGTCTTGAAATTGGCCGTGGCCAAGAGGGCCTCCTGATAAGGGTGAGGGGACCACAGTGGGAAGAAGCTATAGATGAACCTTCAGATGTGGAAGCAGGGTCAGTCGCCTGAGAGGGCATCACCTACATCAAAGGAAGTGGAGACAGCTGATCCCAGAGGTGGGCGAGTGCAGAGGGTGTAAGGGTGGGGTTTCATCAGAGAACCCAAAATGGTGCCCCAGAAGGAAAGAGGATGCATTTGGAAAGTAGCACACCCAGATTAAAACTGTCAAGGACAGTTCCTGCTCCTTATGCTTCTCCTTCACCCCTGCTCCAAACCTGTAAGGAGTTCTAAACTGCATCCAGCAGGTGGAGGGAAGGATAACATGAGACAGAGAGAAGAGACTGAGGCATCACCCTCGCAGGTCTTGATTTCATCCAAGCAGAAAGGAGGGAGGAGAGACGTTTTCAATTGGATGAGAGTTTAGAGTTTTGATATTTCACTGAACTGGATTATTTAAAGACCTGAAAACAAGGAGAACATTGCTTTATAACTGAGAATGGCAAGAAAAGCTATGAGGTCTGCCAAAGATTTCATCCAAGGGACAGAAAAGAATAATCAGAGAGGATTTGCAAGAATAGTGGGGAGAAAAAACTATGTTGTTTTCTACTTGCCCCCTGTGGAGTCTGGATTATTCAATACACCAGTTACAATTTTAAATTTTTATATATTTTTTCTAAAACAGACTACAGAAAGGGTTGAAATACTTATATTAAAGGGGACGTGATATAGTGAACCACTAGACACCCTCCTTATATAGAGAATATATAACGCAAATATGTAATATTCCCTGTGCTATACTATATATCTTTGTTACTTATCTATTTTTTAAAAAATTTAATATAGTTGTTTATTTATTGGCTGTGTTGGGTCTTTGTTGCTGCACACAGGGTTTCTCTAGTTGCAGTGAGTGGGGGCTACTCTTCATTGTGGTGCACGGGCTAATTTTGGTGGCTTCTGTTGTTGTGGAGCACAGGCTCTAGGCACATGGGCTCAATAGTTGTGGCTTGCAGACTCTAGAGTGCAGGCTCAGTAGTTGTGACTCGTGGGTTCAGTTGCTCTGAGGCATGTGGGATCTTCCTGGAGCAGGGATTGAACCTGTGTCCCCTGCATTGGCAGGTGGGTTCTTAACCACTGCGTAACCCAGGAAGTCCTATTTTATATGTAGTAGTTTATATCGTTAATCCCAGACTTCTAATTTGTCCCTCCCCTCTTACCGCTTCCCTTTGGTACCATAAGTTTGTTTTCTATATCTGTGAGTCTGTTTCTGTTCTACATATACATTCATTTTTTTATTTTCTAGATTGCACGTATAAGTGATATCATACACTCTTTGACTTATTTCACTAAGCATAATATTCTCTAGGTCCATCTAGGTTGCTGCAAATGGCAGAATTTCATTCTTTTTTTTATGGTTGAGTAGTATTCCATTGTATATATATGCACCACATTTTCTTTATCCATTTTTCTGTTGATGGACACTTGGGTTGCTTCCATGTCCTGGCTATTGTAAGCAGTGCTGCTATGAACCTTGGGGGTGCATGTATCTTTTCAAATTAGTGTTTTTATTTTTTCTGGATGTACTCAGGAGTGGTCATATGTTTAAAACAAACAAAAAATAATTCAGCTCTAAGCTGCTGGTATTTGGGGATGATAATAGCCATCTGGGGATAGGAAAGATAATGGTAATATAGGTATACATTTCTTGCCTTTTATCTCAAGTCAAAGAATGTTTCTCATTTAGGCAGGTGCTCAAAGGAAAGGACTGTCTTCTAATTCTCTGCATGGACGAGTGTGTTTGCATAGAATTTTATCTTCTCTTCAGAACACTTTCCTATAAGTCATTTTATTTTGCTCCTTAACAATCATGTGAAATCCATCTAAACTGATGCTATTAAAAAGGAAGTGAAGGGACTTCCTAGGTGGCACAGTGGTTTAGAATCTGCCTGCTAATGCAGGGGACACGGGTTCAATCCCTGATCCAGGAAGATCCCACATGCCTCAGAGCAAGTAAGCCTGTGAGCCACAACTATTGAGCCCATGTGCCACAACTACTGAAGCCCATGTGCCTAGAGCCTGTGCTCTGCAACAAGAGAAGCCACCAAGAAGCCAACGCACCACAATGAAGAGAAGCCCCCACTTGCCACAACTAGAGAAAGCCCGTGTGCAGCAATGAAGACCTAAGGCAGCCAATAAATAAATAAGTAAATATACATTAAAAAAAAACTTAAAAAAATAAAAGGAAGTGAATTATAGTGGGTGTTATTACACATATTTTTCAGATGAGAAATCTAGAGTAGAGTGAGTTGTCCAGAATTGACCAGCTGGTTAGTATAAGCTCCTGGAAGGTAGATACAGGGTCTTAAAAATCATTGTAATCTCAGCACATGGCACAGTGCCTGATACAGGAGAGGTTCTCAGTAGAGGTTTGTTGAATGAATAAATGAATGTATAAACTAGGGACAGAGAAGGCACTGGGACCCAGCTCAGCCTACTTCTAGTTTAGTGTTCTTCCTGCTCACCAGTGTCTGGACACACAACTTATATAGAATTTATATAGAAGAGGATCTGGCTGCAGCCGTTAATGTTCTTCTGCACTTTTGGTGACCAGAAGATTGTTTTAGGGCCATGATACATGATGGACATGAGGACAAACAGGGGCTGGTAGATGTTGGGGTCATCTGTCAAGCACTGCCAGGTGGAGAGAGAGAACTTGACCTGGGACTTACTGACCTGGCTGCACCCAAAGGTGCTTGGCCTGCTCAGGGTGGGTAGAACGGTGTTAGGGAAGCTCATGCCTGTGGAGGGCAGAGGGGTCTATGAGCGTGCCTGGCTGAATTCTTGTAGAAGGTGAGTTGGTCAGAATTCTTTCATTAATTACCTACATTCTTCATTTGGTAAAATTGTATTGAGGTTGGACTGTATACCAGACACTGCTTAGGAAAAGGAGAACCACCTACAAATAGTAAGTTTTTCTTCCTCTGGACACCCCATCATCCCCATTGTCTCTAACCTAATTTGGGTCCTTAGAAGATGGGGCTGAAGGTCAGAGACATAGGTCCTGGTCCCATCTCTGTCACCACCTCCCTGTGAGATCTTGGGTAAGCCGGATTTCTTTGAATGTCATCTACAGATTTACTTTCTACTCTCTTCCACTTTTCTCCTTGCCCTGGGAGGCTAGCCTGGGGGAACTGCATCAGCGGGACCTTTTTCCTTCTGGCTTTGGTTGAATTCAGCAGAAGCAGTGCACGGGCTGGAGATAGGAGGGAGGCCAGTGAGGTCAGGGTATTTATTCCTCTAGCCCCCAGCTACCCAGATCCCTTCCCACACGGAGCCCTTGATTTTAGTAACGGCTCCCCTTTCTCTCTCCTTCAGACATGATGGTCAACCTTTTCCACTGATTCTGGCTCTGGCCACAGGCTTATTATAAACAGACCCTTTATTGAATTCTCCTTAATATAGTCACTAAATCTTTCTGAGCCTGTTTCCCAATTTGCAAATCATAATGTAGGGAAATTGTTATAATTTTAGTATTATACAGGTTTTAAGCAGAATTCCTCTTTAAGAGAGAATGATCTTCTCTTGGAAGAACATCAGGCTAGATAATTGGTGTATTGTCTGTTGCTATGTAGCAAATCACTGCAAACTTAGCCACTTAAAATAACACACATTTATTATCTCACAATTTCTGTGGGTTAGGAGTTTGGACACAGCTTAGCTGGGTCCTTTGATTGGGGTCTCACCCAACCACAAACAAGATGGGGTCTCATCTGGAGGACTGGCTGGGGAAGAAGTACTTCCAAGCTCACTTGGATTGTTAAAAGAATGCATTTCCTTGCAGTGGTAGGCCTGAGGGTCCCAGCTTCTTGCTACAACTAGAGGCTGTCCTCAACTCCTAGAGACCATGCAGTTGATAGAAGCTGCCCACAGTTCCTTGCCTGGTGGGTCTCCTGATATGACTGCTTACTTCATCAAATCAGCAAGGAGAGTCTCTAGAGGGAGTGTGCTAGCAAGCGAGGGTCTTACTAATGTAACATGATGACAGACGTGACATCCCATCACCTTGGCCTCATTTTATTGATTAGAAGCATGCCACAGGTCTTGTCCACACTCAACAGGAGGGAATTATACAAGGGCATGAATGCTGGAAGTGGGATTCATGAGGGGAATCCTAGAGCGTCTGTCTGCCACATCTGGGAGAGAAGCTAAGTCCTGCTGAGGACTTGGATGTTGGGGATGGACAAGATTTAAAATGAAGCATTTAAATAAGATATCCCTAAATTGGTGAGGGAGGGAGGGAGGGAGAGTGGGGGTGGGGGGAGAGAGAGAGAGAGGGAGAGAGAGAAGGGAGGGTTGGGTGCAGGGAAGGGAGTGCATTTATGAAGCCTGGGATAACCACATGTCTTGGTTGCCTGCATCTGTCCCGGTTTAAAGAACACATTATCCAATCACCAAATTAAGGGCCTCCTATGTGCCAGGATCTGCAGAGTCAAAAGAGAGACTAAGACGAAGCTTTCTGTGTGTTTCTATATGAGCCTTACCCCAAATGCTGTCAGGTAAGCTTTGCTCTTCCCATTTGACAAATCTCAAAAGTGAGGCTCAGAGATGTTCCATGATTTGGTTAAGATCACACTGCTAGGGGCTTCCCTGGTGGCACAGTGGTTAAGAATCCGCCTGCTAATGCAGGGGACACGGAGCAACTAAGCCCGTGCGCCACAACTATTGGGCCCATGTACCGCAACTACTGAAGCCCATTCACCTAGAGCCCGTGCTCTGCAACAAGAGAAGCGACTGCAATGAGGAACCCTAGCACTACAACGAAGAGTAACCCCCACTCGCCACAACTAGAGAAAGCCTGTGTGCAGCAATGAAGACCCAACACAGCCAATAAATAAATAAATAAATAAATTAATTAATTAATTAAATAGAGTAGGATCACATTAAAAAAAAAAGATCACACTGCTGGTAAGTGGCACAGCCAAGATTCAAGTCCATACCTGTCTCATCCTAAAACTTTTCTCTTCATTCTTTTTTCATCCTAATGTATGAGGGATGTTTGGAATATTTACTATAAGCCAAGTTGAATTCTGAACTGCTTATTTCCCCATAATATATCCCTTTTACAGAAAGCTTTAGGAACTCCCCTAATTTCACACATCAATTTTGGTTTAGAAATGAATGGATTATGGTTTGAATTACTTAGGAAGCTTTTGGTTGCAAGTAACAGAATATCTGACTGAACGCGGCTAAACAATGGGAGTCAGTTATCTTATATAAAAAGACGTCTAGACGTGGGAAGTTCCAGAATGTTTAATGATGCTTGAGCTCTTGGCCAGCTAGACTGCAATTTTCTTGTTTTTCTCCTTACGGTCACAAGATAATTGCTACCATTTTAAACATTATACTCTCATCAGGCAACACCAGCAAAAGGAAAGGATTTTCTTCTCATATGACTCTCTTTTGTCAGGGAATTTTTAAAATAACCCTCAGCTGATTTTCCCTTATAGTTAATCGACCCCCATTGTATCACACTTTTATCCTTAAGCCAATGAAATAAAGGGAAGTGAAAGGCAGAATCGACCTTCCCTGAGCATTTTGCTGCCAGAAGCTTGAACGAGTTTGGCATTCTAGCAGTGATGGAGAAAGGAAGAAAGGCATTTGGATCCACAGTGTCTGTCATACAGGGTTCTATGCCAAAGGCTTGTAACAGTGAAAGCTTCGTAACAGTGGACGTGCGTGGGTAGGATCTCTGTGCTGAGTCACTGTTGCTAATGGGTTGGAGGAGATACTCCTTAATAACTACCGCCTCTCTGTCATCCCTGCCCTGTGGCTTAATGCAAAAAGTTAGGTTCAAGTTTCTGACTTTGCCCTTGTGAGAAATAACTGTCATTCTTTGGTACATGGTGTTTTCCATAAAGCACATTATTGTTCCAAATTCTTACTACCTTGCTTCAAATGTTTTTGAAGAAAGAACAATATGTCATCTTTCCCAGGATTGGAAATGTGGGTACCTTCCTTTGGAAACAGCACACACATATGTAACTGAAAATGGCAAGCAATCTCATCATCATTTTTGTTCCTGGAATAATAGTAACACAGTAATATAATCACAACAGTTATGATTAATAATAATGATAGCTACCATTTATTGCATGGTGCCAGCCACTGGGCTGAGAATATTTATACACACACATTTTTTCTTTTCTTTTTTTTTAATTGAAGTATAGTTGATTTACAATGTTGTGTTAGTTTCAGATATACAGCAAATTGATTTAATTATATATATATTTTTCAGATTATTTTCCATTATAGGTTATTAAAAGATATTGAATATAGTTCTCTGTGCTATACAGTAAATCCTTTTTGCTTATCTATTTTGTATGTAGTGTGTTTCTGTTAATCCCATACTCCTAATTTATCCCTCCGCCCTGCCCTTTCCCCTTTGGTAACCATAAGGTTGTTTTCTATGTCTGTGAGACTGTTTCTGTTTTGTAAATAAATTCATTTGTATTACTTTTTATTTATTTATTTGGCACACGGGCTTAGTTGCTCCGTGGCATGTGGGATCTTCCTGGAGCTGGGATCGAACCCGTGACCTCTGCGTTGTCAGGTGGATTCTTAACCACTGTGCCACCTAGGAAGCCCCTGTATTACTTTTTAGATCCCACATGTAAGTGATATCACAGGTTTTTGTCTTTGTCTGACATACTTCACTCAGTATGATAATCTCTAGGTCCATCCGTGTTGCTGCAAATGGCATCATTTCATTCTTTTTTTATGGCTGAGTAGTATTCCATTGTATATATGTACAATATCTTCTTTATCCATTCCTCTGTTGATGGATACTTAGGTTGCTTCCATGTCTTGGCTATTATAAATAGTGCTGCTATGAACACTGGGGTGCATACACACATACATTTTTAATCCTCCTAACAATTACTTGAGATAGGGTTGAACATCCCCATTTTATAGACAGGAGAACTAAGAGAGAGGTTATGGGACACACCCAATTATACACAGCTGGGAGTTAGGCTTTGAATCCTGTCCACTGACTCAGAGCGAACCTGCTGAGTGTGGTGTGCTGCTCTCACTAAGCTCATGACCTCACCTGCTACAGACGAAGAATGAGGGTATGGAAAGAGTGTGGGAAGAGAGATGTCTTCTAAAGGCTGAAACTGATCACCATGGGGGGAGGAATTCAAAATTCATTTATAAGAAGACAACTCTCAAGTTAGAGTTTTAGAGAAACAGTATTGCATTGTCAAGGCTATCTGGGGTCAAATCCGAGCTTTACCATTTCCTAGCTGCGAAGGAAGCCAGGGCAAATTATTTCTGCTGTCACTGCCTCGGGGTCTTCATGTATAAATAGAGATAATAATAGTCCCTACTTCATAGAACTACAGGGAAAATTAAATGAGTTAATGGGCAGAAAGCGCTTAAAACAGAGGCTGAGATTTAAAGAGTCATTGAGAGGATGTTGAAATAATGGGGGAAATAACGTGAGTCAGATGAGCTTGGGTTTGAATCCTGACTCGGCTGCTTAGCAACTGTGTGGCCTGGACCATAACGTTAGACTCTGCGTACCTAATGCATGGCTTGTGGTAATAAACGGGTTTTAAGAATATGACCTACTTTTGTACCATGCCTACAACATTACCTGTTCCTGTACAATCATTTCTTTCTATTTTGAAAGGTCTGATTGATAACAAGTGACTTACTAAAGTCAGGTTGATGCTGCGTTGAGTATAGCAACTCAGATTCCTCTACCTTAAAGATAAGTAGACCCCAGTAGAGTCTCTCACACTAAGGTCTGGCCAAAGGATTTTCACAGGTAAAACATTTAGTACTGAAAGGAGGGGAAAATGTTTGTGATAACTGTTATCCACTAGGTATTTCTTCCTCTGAATTTCTCAGCAAAGAAATCTGGATACTCAGTAGCAGGCAAACACGTGTGGTTAGTTGCTGTTGCTGCTTGTAGTAAATACCTTTAAGCAGAAGTGCTGCAGCTACTGCTACTACTTTTGGGCAGACCCCCGAGAGCCCCAATAGTTTCTTCTTCCAAAATTATTCCTTCTCCCTATCTTCAACAGATATGTAAGAGTACATGGATTCTTTCTTTTTTAAAAAATTAATTATTTTTGGCTGCACTGGGTCTTTGTTGCTGAACGGGGGCTTTCTCTAGTCGCGGCGAGTGGGGGCTACTCTTCCTTGTGGTGCGCGGGCTTCTCATTGTGGTGGCTTCTCTTGCTGTGGAGCATGGGCTCTAGGTGCACGGACTTCAGTAGTTGTGGTTCATGGGATCGAAATTTGTGGCTCGCGGGCTCCAGAGCTCAGCCTCAGTAGTTGTGGCGCACGGGCTTAGTTGCTCCGTGGCATGTGGGATCTTCCCAGACCAGGGCTCAAACCCGTGTCCCCTGCACTGGCAGGCGGATCCTTAACCACTGTGCCACCAGGGAAGTCCAAGAATGTATGGTTTCTTTAGAGCTCTGTTTTTGGCCAGATGCTACAAAAGAGTGAAATCTGACAAATGAATTTGCTCAAGGGTGTTAGTGACCTCTATTAACTGCAGTGTACAGTGAGTGACTAGAAAGAACTGCAACTTTCAAAGTAAGATAAATGCTTTTATAACAGGAATCTGAGCGGGTAGAGATGTTAGAGTAGGAGACTCTCTAAGGCTCCTCACATCTCATGTGGTCTGTTCTCCATCAAAAACCTGTTGTTGGCCCTGGTGGACTAGACCAGTATATGCACCAATTTACACCCCAAGCAAGCTGAGAGCAAGGTAGGACTCCAGTGGGGGTGCAGATATTCACTTCCTTTGGTTTTCTCTCTTCATTTGGGACAATGTCTTTTCCTTAGACACAAACCAAGCACATTTAGTCACACCAAAATGATATCTTTTAACCTGAATAATATGAACAGTTATAGCTATAATGTTATCTTACAATTATTTACGTTTTTTCTGTTACCCAAGATTATGCCTGCTCCGTGGTGAAGGCAGAAATTTGTTGTTGTGTAAAATGTTTATTATAATAGACTCAAACTCTAAATAACTCAGGTCAGAAGACAAATTGCTGTCTTGAAATTGCTCAAGCTATGGCCCCAAATGTCTACCTCCCTATGAACTTTATGGAGATGGACTAAAAATATTTCTGCTTTGGTAAGCACCAGGGGTTCTGATGAGGACTTACAGGAATCACGATTTGCTGGACTGCCATTCTGCTTTCTGAGATAAAATGGTAATTGATTTTTAAGCTGAAGACTTTTTACAATGCAACTGACAGGCCAAAAGCAATTCTCAGTTTTTCACAATGATCCAGGGAATAGAACTTCCTACCACACCATTAAACATATCTTGGCAGCAGCTTGCTAGATGTGCCTGAGAGCTCTTGGCAGAAGCTATAATAAAATCGTCCTTCCCTCCATCACACCAGCAATTCGTGGTTGATTTACAGTGCTTTCTGAGAAAGGCAATTCTTAGTCCTAAGGGACATCAAAATGAAAAGCACACCAAATGAAGTGTTTAATTTCATCAAGCCAAGAATTAAGTAAAAAGTCTTTTTCTCTGTAGGGTTTATAATAGCAAAATAGCCTTCTGTTAGAGAGACTTGATTACATGAGCACTTATAAAATAAACTTCTGGCATAGATTATGTGTCATTTAAAATTGTAGCAGAGAATAACATTAGAAGGTAAACCTGTTCAATTCATTCCTTATAGGACCACATGCTTTTTTTTTTTTTTCTGCAACAAATAGATCCTATGTCAATATATTTTTTTATAAATTTATTTTTATTTTATTTTATTTATTGGCTGAGTTGGGTCTTCATTGCTGTGCCCGGGCTTTCTCTAGTTGCAGGAGCGGGCTTTTCATTGCAGTGTCTTCTCTTGTTGTGGAGCATGGGCTCTAGGCGCGAGGGCTTCAGTAGTTGTGGCATACAGGCTCAGTAGTTGTGGCACATGGGCTTAGATGCTCCGTGGCATGTGGGACCTTCCCTGAACAGGGATCAAACCTGTGTCCCCTGCATTGGCAGGTGGATTCTTAACCACTGCGCCACCGGGGATGTCCTGATCCTATGTCAATACAATAGAAGTTTATCTCTCTTTTTGTTTGTTTTTTGTTGTTGTTTTATTTTATTTTTTTATTGGGGTATAGTTGTTTTACAACGTTGTGTTAGTTTCTACTGTACAGGAAAGTGAAATGGAGTTCCCTGTGCTCTACAGCAGGTTCTTATTAGTTGTCCATTTTATACATATGAGTGTATAGATGTCAATCCCAATCTCCCAATTAAGCCCACCCCCACCCCACCCCCCAGGTTTCCCCTCTTGGCATCCATATGTTTGTTTTCTACATCTGTGTCTCTATTTCTGCCTTGCAAACCGGTTCATCTGTACCATTTTTCTAGATTCCACATACATGCGTTAATATATGATATTTGTTTTTTTCCTGACTTACTTCACTCTGTATGACAGTGTCTAGGTCCATCCACACCACTACAAATGCCTCAATTTTGTCCTTTTTATGGCTGAGTAAATTCCATTGTATATATGTACCACACATTCTTTATCCATTTGTCTGTTGATGGAAGTTTATTTCTTTTTCTTTTTTAAATTAATAGACTATTTTTTTAGAGTAGTTTTATGTTTATAGAAAAATTGATCAGGAAGTACAGAGTTCCTACACACCTCCTCCATTACCTCTGCTCCCCGCAACCCCTCCCTCCCCCCCCCCCCGCCCCCGGCACTGGCCCGAGTTTCTCCTATTATTAACATCTTGCATTAGTGTGGTACCCTTGTTGCAACTGAGCCAATACTGACCCATTATTACTGACTGAAGTCCATAGTTTACAATAGGGTTCACTCTCTGTGTTGTACATTCTCTGGGTTTGAACAAATGTATAATGGGTGACATATCCACCGCTACAGTATCAGGCAGAAGTTTCACTCTTCCAAAGATCCCTGTTCTCCATCTATTTATCCCTTCCTCTCCCGACCCCAGGCAACCACTGAACGTTTTCTGTTTCAGTTTTCCAGAATGTCATATAGTTGGCATTGTACAGTATGTAGCCTCTTCAGACTGGTTTCTTTCACTTAGCAACATGCATTGGTAGGAGAGCAAAATGTGCCACCCCCAAATGTCTCTTTGGCTTGTGGTTCATGTTGAGCCAAAAATAACCAAGGCCTGAAAGACTCAAGAAGAAACGTTGACCTCTCCCTTAGCTGCCTAAAGAATATAAAGGGCCTGTTCCTGGAATAGAGCTATCACCAGAGATCTACAGAAAGAACATGGGCTAGGTGTGGTGGGGGAAACTTGGCAGGGCCTACGGATCAGAGTCTACTCTGTGTCCTGTTGCCTCTGAGTGGCCCAGCAAACATTTGTTTACCAAACATTTGCTTTTCCAGCTTCATGTGAATTGCCTTCCTCTGCTTTAAAGTCCCAGATTGCTAACCCCAACATCCTCTTTTGTCTTTAGCCGAAGAGGGCATTTAAGGTGAGGTTTTCAGCCATTTTGGTGAGTTACTCAGTTTTCCTGGATGTCTCCAATGTGCACATGTTATTAAAGTTTTGTATGATTTTCTTCTATTAATCTGTCTCATGTCAATTTAATTCTTAGGCCAGCCAGAAAAACCCAGAAGGGTAGGAGAGGGACTTCCCTGGTGGTGCAGTGGTTAAGAATCTGCCTGCCAATGCAGGGGACATGGGTTTGATCCCTGGGCCAGGATGATCCCACATGCCACAGAGCATCTAAGCCCGTGTGCCACAACTATTGAGCACGCGTGCTACAACTACTGAAGCCCGTGTGCCTAGACCCTGTGCTCCGCAGCAAGAGAAGACACCAGAGTGAGAAACCCGTTCACTGCAATGAAGAGTAGCCTCTGCTCTCTGCAACTAGAGAAAGCCTGAATACAGCAACAAAGACCCAACGCAGCCAATATAAATACATACATAAATTAATTAAAAAAAAAAGAAAATAGAAGAGTAGAGGAAAATTTCTTCCTCCTTAAGGTTTATCCAAGTCTTTGTGTGACTTTATTTTTATTGCTAAATAATATTTCATTGCATGGATTACAACCATTTGTTTATCCATTCACTCACTAAAGGACATCTTTGTTGCTTTTGGCAATTATGAATAAAGTTACTATAAAAATTTGTATGCAGATTTTTAAGTGAACATAACTTTTTAACCCATTTAGGTAAATACAAAGGAGCATGAGTGCTTGGTCATACATAGGGTATGTTTAGTTTTATAAGGAACTGCAAAACTGTCTTCCAAAGTGACTGTAAAATTTTATATTGCTGCCAACAAAGAATGAGAGTTCCTGTTGCTTCACGTATTTGCTGGCATTTGGATTTTAGCCTTTCCAATAGGTATATAGTGATATCTCATTGTTGTTTTAATTTGTCCACATGCATTCTGAAGTATCTTAAAACACATTGCTTCTTCCTGATATGGGGTTCTTAACTTGGAGTTGATAGATGGGATTTAGGACCTTGGTGAAATGGTGCGTAAAATTGTGTGTGATTTTTCCGGAACCTGGGACTTATTTTTTTTTTTTTTGAAATTGAATTTTTATTCCAAAGACTAATGGGTAGAAAGACAGCAGGCCAAAACTGAAAACAGTTTGCTTAACTGGAAATTAGAAGCAGTTGCTTTGCAGGAGAGCAAACAGTAGGTGACAGCCTTGGCACTCTGATAAGTTATAACCAAGAAAGCATAAAAATAACCAATGTCCTTCTGATACACAATGCAGATGTGCAGCATTTACAGCAAATAACAGAAAGAAAGGAAGAAAGGAAAGGAAAAAAATCCACAAAATCCCAAGACTCAGAAATTAACATTCACTTAAGAACATAGTGGTGAAGACTTTTGGTAGCAAAATTTTCACAATTCTTAAAATGGGAGACTTCAAAAGTACTTCTTTAAGTTCAAAAGCTAAAAAAAAACTGAAGCGGGAATAGTTACACTGGCTTAGAAGAGCTGCCGCCTGTCACAAAGATGACAATCAGTCCTAGTTCCAAACACAGTGATAACCGGTGAACCTGACGAACCGAAGAGACAGGCCGACTGGCAGGCACTGACGTCACTGATTGAACACGCTGGGAGCACTCATCACTAAGAGCTACTGCTCCTCCTGACTGATGCCAATGTTGGCTTTCTGCACCTCGAGTTCCTCGGCACTGACCATCGATGGGTCAATAGCTGCATATTTGGTTCCATGAAATTGCAGCAAATGAATCTGTACATAGAGATTCACCTCTGCACTTCTGCACAGGTATGGGAAATTGCCTCCTGTCTTAAGGTGAGCCCTTCGGGCATTAGGATACAATTTGTACATTTCTTCTTTAGCTTCAGTTGAAAGTGCACTCTGGTCAAACACATCCATAATGGTTACAGGGATGTCCCGAATTTTATGAGGTTCCACGTAGGAATTTTGACAATTCAGGGTAAGTCTTGAAGCCAGTTCACTCTGACCCAAACTTTCCAGCCTGTCCACCATGAAATCAATGGCATCAGCCATCATAGGGTCCACTGGGCCAGATGAAAAGTTTCCTAAAACTATTTTTTTGAGCATAAATGATGGCATCAGCCAAAAGCTGTTTGCGGTCCATGTTTGGTTAAAGATAGAAGTGTCACTGAAGGAATTGCAGAGGATGAGGGAGTGGACTCTGGGAGATTTGTGAGTGTATTCAGCAAACTTCTGGGCCAAAAAGCCTCCCAAAGAAGCCCCAAAGAGATGAACTTTATCCAGCTGTAAATGGTCTAAAAGTTTTCTGAATCCATCACAGAATTCAAGATGGTCCCAATAAACTGGATACTGCAAAGCTATAACTCGGTAACCCCATCCAGTCAAAGCCAAAATCTGCCGGAAAAATACATCTGCAGTTCCGCTGACGGGAGGGAGGAATATGAGAGGACACCTGATGTTTCTGGGGCCTGCATCATAGAGCGACCAGACCTTGCTATCGTCATCATCCACAATAATCTTTTTAAGGGGGACTGTACTTCTAAACCAGTTATAATCAGGAGAGACTTTAATCTCTCCCATGATTAGCTGAAATGGAGGTTAACCCTGCCGTGGCCGCCCCCAGATCCCTTTCCCTCCTCCCCGAGGCGTCTCTTCCCTCCAGTACGGGTGCGGGCCCGGGAGGCTGCTGGGCGCGGGTCGGGGCCGGAGGCTTGAGCGGGGACTTATTTTTATTGTTAGAATTTAAAAGAGATTTATCAACCACAAAGCTGAAGAGCCACCATTTTAGAACATTTTATTATTTTTTAAAAAATATGAATCACTGTTTCAATAATATTTAGTTTCCATGCTTTTTAAAAGGTTAGACTACAGGCAATTATGTTCACGATCATCCAACACATTTGTGGAAAGTCTTTAATGTGACAAGTGTAATATTAGGCACCAGAGAGTGAAAGCTCAAAAACACATGATCTCTGGGACTTCCCTGGTGCTCCAATGGTTAAGTCTCCATGCTCCCAACGCAGGGGGCCCTGGTTGGATCCCTGGTCAGGGAACTAGAATCCGCATGCACGCCACAACTAAGAGCCCGCATGCTGCAATTGAAAGATCCCGCATGCCTCAATGAAGATCCTGCATGCCACAACTGAAACCCAGCACAGCCAAGCGAATAAATAAATAAATATTAACAAAACCCAAAAAACACGTGATTTCTGTTCTTAAGGAATTCAGGCTGGTGCAACTTATACTATCAGCCAGTAATCAGAAAGGAAAACGTAGAGTGCTGTGTCATATTGGCGATTACCTCTGCGTGCTCAGTCCTGCTTGTGCCAGTAGATGTCTTTGCAGTGTAGGCCAGCTAAGTGATCAGCTACCTCAAAGGCAAGGAATTCAGAAATGTTTTTTTCCCCTTGATGTATGGTGCTCATACATGCTAAGAAGGCATCATGTAGATTTTTTTTTCTCTTACTGATATAGACATAGAGCCACCATAAGTGTAAAATTGTGGATCTTTTGAAAGTTAAAGGAGATTTTGAAGCCTAAGTAAAAAATATTTCTGCAAAACGAATATAAATAACCAGTGATATTATAACTCTTAATATGTAATGTAGCTGGCAACTTGAGACTATTAAGCTTTCAACATGATCTGGAGGTTTATTAAAGCTTGCATTTAAAAAAGCAATAATTACCATCACTTGTATTTAATGCCATCTTGCTTTTCTCCTGTAAAATCCCAAGACAAATTGAATACAGTGAATACGGTAGCAGTGAAAGATTTAAATTTTAGTGTTTATGACATATGTTGTTTCAGAGAGTATTATTCTGTTCTGAAATAAGAATTTTGTACAAAGAAAAGCTGTACAAAGTGTAGCTTTTTAAAGTGCTCATTCATTCATTAAATAAATTATGCTAATGCCCAAGATTTTCCAAGCCTTGTACTAGCATTGCAAATACAAAGATAAATAAATTGCATGTCCTGTCCCTAAGGAGATTATATTCTAGTGAGAGAGAATTTGATTTTTCTTTTGTTTTTTTGAAACAAACATTAGGGTAGAAACTACATAGACACAGACTCAGTTGGAATTACCATGTGTTTTTTGGCTAGTCCCAAGCCAGTAAGAAACCAATGAGGTACACTAATATACAATTGTGCTGAGGCTTAGAATTTTTTCCTTAATACTAAGGGGCTAGGATTCTGGATTCAGCTACTGAACCAATGAGTATGTCTACCTTACTCCTTGTCATCCATGTCCTAAAGAGGCTTTGTTCACACACATATTTTTCATATAGGGAGTCATTCTGAAGAGGCTCTTTTGTTCATCAAGTAAGTGGGTGAAAATTGTACTGGGAGGGTTGACATAGGAAACTCATTCTGCGAGGCCAAGATTACCCTGATACTGAAAGCAGACAAAAGCATTACAAGAGAAGAAAACCTGTATAAACATAGACCCCCCAAATTCCCAACAAAGAATGGGAATCAAATCCAACAATATATAAAAAGGATAATACATCATGATCAAGGGAGTTCATCCCAGGAAGGCAAGTTGTCTTAATATTGAAACGAAACCAATGCAATTCACCATATCAATAGACTAAAGAAGAAAAACTACATGATCATCTCATTGGATGCAGAAAAGCATTAAACAAAATTCAACATTCATTCATGATGTAAACTCTAAGCATACTAGAAATAGAAAGAAACTTCCTCAATTAAATAAAGGACATCTCTGCAAAACTTATAACTAACATTATACTTAATGGTAAAAGACTGAGTGCTTTCCCCTATGATCAGGAACAAGGGAGGATTGCTTACTCTCACCATTGCTATTCACCACCTTATTGGAGGTTGTAGCCAGTGCAATAAGGAAATAAAAAAAATGCAAAGAGATTGAAAAGGAAGAAATAAAACTGTTTCTATTTACAGGTGACATGACTGTCTATGTAAGAAATCCCAAAGAATCTACAAAATAGCTACTGTAACTAATAAGTGAATTTAGCAAGACTGCAGGATACATACTCAATACACGAAAATCATGTAAATATATATGAGCAAAAGTTGGGAGATGAAATAAAAAATATCACTTCACATTAGGACTAAAGCCATTAAATAATTATGCGTAAACCTAACAAAATATGTGTAAGTTTTGTGTGCTGAAAACTATAAAATATTGATAATAGAATCAAAATCTCTAAAGAAAGAAGTATCTGTGTTCGTGGATTGGAAGACTCAATATTGTTAAGATTCTAATTTTTCCCTAATTGTTATAGATTTGGTGTAATCCTAATAAAAATTCCAGCAGAATTTTTTTTCTTTTCTAGAAATTGGAAAGCATATCCTAAACTTAATCAGAAAAGCAAAAAGGATAGTCAAAACAATTCTGCAGAAGAATGGCTAAAACAAATGAATGGTGAAACAATCCTGAAAAAGCATACTACTACCTGATTTTAAAACTTGCAAGCCACAGTAATCAAGACAGTGTGGTACTGGCAAAAGGATAGACACAGCCCCAACTAGAGAAAGCCTGCATACAGCAACAAAGACCCAATGCAGCCAGAAAGAAAGAAAGAAAGAAAGAAAGAGAAAGAAAGAAAGAAAGAAAGAAAGAAAGAAAGAAAGAAAGAAAGAAAGAAAGAAAGAAAGAAAGAAAGGAAGAAAGAAAGAAAGAAAGAAAAAAAAAGAAAGAAAAGGCCATCAAGTAAAATAAAGATTTTGAGTGAAAGTCAAAAGCTGACTTTCGTGCTGGGAGGAAATCCAGGCTTCAAGCTAGAACTTTAATTCAGAAGAAATCCGGAAACCCATATAAACATTTGATACTCAAACTTTTGGATCTGCGAGGTCTCAGGGCATATACGTTATGAATATCAAGGCGTGCTGATATATATTACAAAGTACAAGAGTCTAATAAGAATCTATATTTTCACATAAGAGACTTATGAGCATCCAAGGAAGGAGGCTGGTAACTCTCACTAGAGGCTCAGGACAAGCCTAATAGAGATAATGATGTTACCTCTTAAGTAGCTTCTTAAAGGATGAGCCAAGGATAAAATTAAAGAGAAAGGCATTCTAGATAGAAAGAGGAAGTAAGGTGTATTCTAGGAAAGATGGATATTGTATTCTTGAAAGATTGAAGCACATTGTATTGCATTTTTTTAAAAAACTTTTCTCTTGTTTAATTTGTTCCCTTCATTTATTGCACATATTCCTGAGCACCTACTCTGTGCCAGGTTCTAGGTAAGCTTTAAGGAGTTAAAGATAAATAAGCTGAGATTTCTGTTCTCTAGGCACTCAAGGACTCACACACACACACACACACACACACACACACACAACTTACTACTATAAGATTTCTAAATAGGGGTATGTGAATGCAGTACAAGTTGCTCAGAGAACAGAGGGTCTAACTCAACATGGTGGCTGACAGTGAAAGGGTAAAGAACAACCAAAAGACTATTCAAGCTGCGAGCGGAAGTATGAGCAAGGTTTGTCAAACAGACAGGGAAAGAATATCTTGCAAGGTGGAGGGAATAGCATGTGTGAAAACACAGCAGCAGAAGAGAACATGGCACTTGGAGAAAATGGCAAGTCATTTAGTAAGGCTAGAAAGCAAGGGACAGCGTGCATTTGAATGCACAGATGAAGAGGATGTGATTAGAAACGTGGACAAAGGTGGTGGCCAATCTATGGCATTTGCACTTCTTCTGTAGACAGTTGAGAGCTACTGAAATATTTTACCCAGCGTAATGAAACAATCAGATTTGAGTGTTAAAAGCCATTTTGCCAGCATTTTGCAATGTAATTTGAATAAAGAAAAACTAGAGATAGAGAAATCAATTTGAAGATTGCTGCAGAAATTTAATTGTGGGATGATGAGAAGATGGCCTAAGTCTGAGAGATAAAACTTATGGACTTGGGGATCAGTTGAAAGTGCATGGGGAGAGAAGTGGTGATGGAGCAGCTGAATGGTGAAGCTATTAACTGGGTTAAATTATCATAGAAGGAGCAAATTATAAACATAATTGTCTAATAATCATTTTTTCACATAGGAGATCTATTTGAGTTGAATACACATAATTAAATACACACAATTAAATAATCACTGGTGGCACAGTGATTAAGAATCCACTCGCCAATGCAGGGGACATGGGTTCGAGCCCTGATCAGGGAAGATTCCACATGCCACAGAGCAACTAAGCCCGTGCGCCACAACTACTGAGCCCACGTGTCGCAACTACTGAAGCTTACACTCCTAGAGCTTGAACAACAAGAGAAGTCACCTCAATGAGAAGCCTGCGCACCGCAATAAAGAGTAGCCCCCACTTTCTGCAACTAGAGAAAGCCCATGTGCAGCAACGAAGACCCAAAGCAGCCAATAAATAAATAAATAAATTCATAAAAAAATAATTTTAACTTAAATTTAAACTAGAGAAAGATGTCAATAAAAAAAATTCTGGCTTTTATTCTCCTCTTCCCAGCCAAGGACATTTTTCTTTGCCCCTTCTCATTCAAATACTGAAGTAAAATGGAATCTGAGACCTTATAAACTGTGTACAATTTATCCCTGGACTATTTTACCAGTGATACAATGGTTACCTTAGAAATGAGGTAAATAGAAAGTTGTTTCCTTTTGTGTTTTAGATAATTGTCTTGTTGCCTAGGAAAAGTTCTAACCTCTGGCTCTCTGTGAAGGGGTACCACCTTTTGTTTTGTTAGTTCACTTCATTCTGCTTTGAGATTTCCATTGAAATCTCAAAACATGTTGTTCCAAGTTTCTTTGAAATGCCTATGTCTTCAACATCTTGTACAAATATAACAGTAGTTACTGAGTGTCTACTATGTATCAGGCACTGTGCAAGGTGTATTAGAGATATTTCTTTTAATTCTCAATATTCTTATGAGGTACAATTAATTATTTTAAAGATGAAAAAGAAGCTCCATGAGTTTGAGAATCGTTTCATTAGTGAAAAGAGCCAGTATTTGCACTCTGGTTTACCTGGCTCCAAAACCTATGAAATTTCCATTATGTCACACTGATTAGGTCTATATATAAATGGAAAAACTTTTTAATGGAAAATTTTAAACAGAAACAAAATAATAGGGGATAGTATAATGAACTTCCATTTACTCTCCACTCAGCTTCTCTAATTATTCATTTATAGCCAATCTTGTTTCATCTTTACCCACCTACTTTTTCTCCACTGCTTCCCTCTACCACTGAATTATTTTGTAGCAAATCCTAGGCATCATATCACTTTATCTGTAAATATTTTAAAAATAAATACATTTATTTATTTATTTGCTGTGCTGGGTCTTAGTTGTTGCATACGGGCTTTCTCTAGTTGCAGAAAGTGGGGGCTACTCTTCATTGTGGTGCACAGGCTCCTTCTTTCAGTGGTTTCTCTTGTTGCAGAGCATGGGCTTTAGGCGCTCAGGCTTCAGTAGTTGCGGCACACGGGCTCAATAGTTGTGGGGCATGGGCTTAGTTGCTCTGCGGCATGTGGGATCTTCCCAGAGCCCGTGTCCCCTGCATTGGCAGGCAGACTCTTAACCACTGCACCACCTAGGAATTCTCATCTGTAAATATTTTTGTATGTTGCTTTAAAAGAGAAATATTCTAAAACAACAACAACAACAAAAACTAACCACAATATCATTATTACACCAGAAGAAGTAGGCAATAAATTCCTTAACATCACCAAATATGCAGTCAGTGTTCATATTGCCCTGTCATATATCGCTTTTTATGTCAGTTGTTTGCATTAGGATGATTGAAGCTAAATTTCACTTGAGGTACATTGCTCCTCTGTTGTTGGATACTTAGGTTGCTTCCATGTCTTGACTATTGTAAATAGTGCTGCAGTGAACATTGGGGTGCGTATGTCTTTTTGAATTATGGTTTTCTCTGGATATATGCCCAGGAATGGTATTGCAGGATCATGTGGTAGCTCTATTTTTAGTTAATTGGTATCTCTTTTCTTAGCAACTTTCAAATATACAAGACAGTATTATCAACTATAGTCACCATGCTGTATATCACATCTCCAGGACTTACTTATTTTATAACTGGAGGGTTGTACCTTTTGATCCCCTTTACCTATTTCTGATGTAGACTAAGACAGATACGATCAGAAGTTAATCCCAGAAATGATCTGTGTGAAATGAATCATCATTTTGGCACCTTAACCAATGTAAAAAAGTTTCACAATGTTTTAACTGCCTAGGACAAATCAGAGTATCTTGGATTCCTTTGCTAACTGCCTCAGAAATAAGAGGAAGAATCAAATGAGTGCAGAATTTGCATGTATACCTTCTATCACATTAAAATGTCACACAATAAAAAATGTTAGAGCGGCACAGATTTAGTGTCTCTTTTTTAAAAACTTTATTTATTTAGTTAGTTTTTATTGGCCAAGTTGGGTCTTCGTTGCTGTGCGCAAGCTTTCTCTAGTTGCAGCAAGCAGGGGCTACTTTTTATTGCCATTTGTAGCCTTCTCATTGCGGTGGCTTCCCTTGTTGCGGAGCACGGGCTCTAGGCATGCATGCTTCAATAGCTGCGGCACGTGGGCTCAATAGGTGTGGCTGGAGGGCTCTAGAGCACAGGCTCAATAGTTGTGATGCATGGGCTTAGTTGATCTGCGGCATGTGAGATCTTCCCGGCCCAGGGCTCGAACCTGTGCATCCTGCATTGGCGGGTGGATTCTTAACTACTAGGCCACCAGGGAAGTTCCCAGATTTAGTTTCTACACAATATTTATTAACGCCCAGGTATCAGAATTTGCTTCACAGTGTTAAGTTTTTGGATTAGGTGATGTTTGTCTCTAGTGCCCTCCCTCTCTTTGTCTTTCTTCCCTAACTCCCTTGTGGGTTTATGTTTCCTGTCTTCCTAGAGGCCCCTAACAAAGCACTTACTTAGGCCTGGCCTGAGCCCGATTTCACCTCGTCTGTAAAATTGCCCATCTTTTGCCTCATCCTCCAATCAAACCCCCTTTCCTCAAGGGCAAGAAATCTAGTGGAAAGTCTGTTGGCTTGGGAATCAGACAGGCATGGAGTAGAATCCCACGTCCACCACATTGTGACCTTGGCCAAGTTGGTTAACTTCTCTAAGCATTGGTTTTAAGATGAACCATTGGGTTGTTGGCAGACACAGAACATTTATGCACCCTGTAACTTTCGGGTAGTGTCTTCAACCAAACTCTCTTTCGATGAATCAAAAAAACTAGTCCAGGCCCCAGACCCTGGACGGGGGGCTCAGCGGATACAAAGATTAGTGATAGAGACTCAGAGGTGGCCAGAGAGGGAACATGCTGTCAACCAGCCTTTCTGTGTTTTGTTTTATTTCATTTTTAACAAAGAGCAAATTCATATGCCATCTGCCCACAACTACTTCCTCAAATCACCAAAGCAGGGTGGGTCAAACTGCTGTCCCTAACTCTACACACCTCTTTCAGGCCATATAGTGCCCTTTCATGACTGGCAGTCCTTTTTCGGGTCCCTCGGGGTGTTCCCTGGTTTGCAGGAAGGGGTACAGCAGGGAGGGGAACATGTGGTATTATTTCCTTCTTTCCACCACCCATGAGAAAAGGCCCTGCCTAGAACGACTCATAACAGGAACTGGAGGAGAACAACCTTCTGAATTTCCACAGTTATTGGTGTTTCATAGCATGGCCAAGCAGGTCCAGGACGGCCGGGGTGGAGTCGCTTATCGTACAGTTCAGCAGAGTGTTCTGGGGCTCTTCCTGTCACACTGGAGATGAGTCTTCTTCCAGCAGCCACTAAGCAAGACAGCCAAATTCTCTAGAGTCTGAGAAGCAGATTTTAGAACGGTGCTCTGGGGAGCCCTGGGGTCCTGAGGGTGATGGACAAAGGGGTAGGAAGTCAGAAGGGGCTTGAGGCATTCTACTTTTGTTCTGCACATTATGCTTTATTGTTTTCTTTGTTGAGTTGGAAGGAAAAATCATTTGGAAAAGGAACAAAGAACTTTGCGACTCCTTCTGCTACTGCTGCTACTATACACACACACACACAAATAGGCAAACCCCTTTCTTGGACATTCTCAAGGAGAAGGTAATGAAGGACAATGGGGAGAGGGAGCAGGAATGCTCTTGAACTTGCCTGTACTATGAGACTGTGTTACTAGTAGTGGGTATTCCCAGTGAAGTTAAGAAAATATGTGTTCATGTGCAGTTGGTAGAACCTTTCCGATGACTGCTCCTTAACTCTGCTTGCAGACTGTAAACACTTGGAGGGTTTTAAAAAAAATAATAGTACCTGGTTTTTACCCCACAGAGTCTTAAGATCCTTGTTTGTTAACCCAGCTCTGTTGTCTAATAATTAAAAACATATATCCTTTTTGTCACTTGGAAGCACTTACATATTATATAAATATGCGTATATGTAAAATAAATGTGTTATGTATAAAAAATGTATAAGGAAACCTGGTACAATTATGGAGTTGAATTATTAAGAATGACTACCAAAAATGACATTTTTGGATATTTTCTCAATTTCATATTCTTTTTTGCTCACGAAGACACAAGATATATGGCCATAGGCTTTCGTGGCATTGTGTTGGGTAAAGAGAGGTCATAAAACAGTTTTCATCATTTTGTGTTTTCTATATCAACCAGAGGGATAATAACATACATTCATTTTCATGATCTGTTACTGCCTCCTGGTTACACTAAAGGAAATTTTGGGAAGTTATTCTCTGGATGAATTATCTGATGTCAAACACTTGCTTCAGAATGTAACTATAAGGGGTATTGGTCATGGACTTGGAAAACACAGGCCATAATTTTCCACTCTGCTTAAATCATGTTGCAAGAAAGTATAAGCGTTAAATAACTTCAGAAGCCATTTACTGTAAATTTATTCCAAAAGTTTGTTATTCTTGGGAATTCCCTGGTGATCTCATGGTTAGGACACCGCACTCTCACTGCCGAGGGCCCAGTTCAATCCCTAGTCAGGGAACTAAGATCCCACAAGGCGCATGGCACGACCAAAAAAAACATAAAAATAAAAACAACAAAAGCTTGTTATTCTTCAAGATAGCAAAATTAACAGTAACATTAAAATTTAAAGCAAGCATCGTAACTTCTCATTTTTCAAGTATTTGAAAGGGCTATGTTTTCTAATTTAATGACTTTTCACTATTAAAAATGATATGATGATAGAGCCACAAAACATTTGTCAATCAAACAGTTTTTTAAACACCATGGGAGTGAATCATGAACTATTAACTACACACACACTTCTGAGCTTGGAGGTAAAATTCTTGTCTCCCTGATATAGCTGCTTCAAAGGGAGCAGTTTTTCTTCGGGAGCCATGGCCTTTGTTGTTGTAAGCCAAATAACTTTCCCCAAACTCTGTCTGCAGGTGCTGTTACCCCTCTATCGCAGGGGGACCTGTGAAAGGAAAGAGTGGTCTCCTTACTCCAAAGAGACTGTTCTATTTTGAGGTTAACACAGGTTAAGAGGACTACTTCTCAAATTTGGAAATAATCTTCCAAATTCAAATGTAGATCCACATAGCCCGCTTGAAAAAACTCTAGGAAGAGATTGTTAGGAGAGTGTGGATATGGGGAAACTGATAGGACATCTAGGGTTATTCTTGTCCTGGATGTGGTCTTCTCTCTGGGTTCTTGTATCTAGAAAAGTTTTAGCCAAGCTGGCACAGGCAGTATTTTTCCATTCCTGGTGCAACTTATTAGGACATTTATGAATGGAAATATTAGGGGAAATTAATAAATAAATATTCTAAAATATTTCCTACTCATTCAGCAAATAACATTGCCCACAAAGCAATAGGCAGGGGAGGAAATGAATATTTATTGAATATCAATTATAGTCCAGGCACTGTGCCAAGTACTTTAGATGTATTATCTCCTTTAATCCTTACAAATGCTAGGCAAAATGTTATTTTACAGATTGAAAATTAAAGTTTCAGAGAAGTTAAATAACTTTTCCAAAGTCATAGATCAGGAGAGTGGTGAAGCCAAGATTCCAGTATAGCCTGAATGAAAAGCCCCCATTCTTTTCATTATACTTTCTCAGTCTTTTCAGACTTCCCTGGTGGCATAGTGTTAGGAATCTGCCTGCCAAAGCAGGGCACACGAGTTCAATCCCTGGTCTGGGAAGATCCCCCATGCCACAGAGCAACTAAGCCCCTTGCGCCGCAACAACTGAGCCTGCGTTCTAGAGCCTGTGAGCCACAAGTACTGAGCCCATGTGTCACAACCACTTAAGCCCACATACTTAGAGTCTGTGTTCCAACAAGAGAAGCCACTGCACTGAGAAGCCCATGCGCTGCCACGAAGAGCAGTCCCCGCTCACCGGAGCTAGAGAAAGCCAGTGCGCAGCAATGAAGACCCAACACAGCCAATAAATAAAATAATTAATTAATAAAAAAGGCTCCATATAAAATTATTAAATAAATAAAAATAAATAAAATAAAAAGGCATCTTTCTTAAAGAGCATAGTGAGCTAAATCATAAGAAACCAAATGAATTGCAGAATCACAAAGAGTTAGTTTGATGGAGATTAGGGAGAATGCGCCAGTATATGTGGAGTAGCGGATAGTGGTTTAGCAAATGGACTGTGGGATCAGACACACCTGAATCTCGGATTCTTCACTCAGCAGGCAACTGAGTTGGAGCAAGGCACTCACTTCATAGGGGCTATTTTTTTAAAAAATTTACTCATTTATTTATTCATCCCCTCATGTACCCATCCATCCATCCAACCATCCATCCATCCATCTACCCACTTGCCCATCTATCCACCCATCCACCCATCATTCATAGGGGGTATTCTAAGTATTCAATGATAGCATGCTAAATAAAATCCTTGGCAATGTATAATGCAGAGTAGATGCTCAACAAATGCTGGCTACAATTGTTTTTGTTTTCAAGAATTTAAAAACTCTGTGTTTCAACACTCTTACAGAAGTAAAAGCTGGAGTTCAGAGAGTCTAAGTGAATTTCTCAAGGACATTGGCTTGAACAGTGACACAACCAGAGGTAGACCTCGGCTCTTTTGTGTTCCGATGTATTCTCACTGTTTTTCCAGGACACAATACATTCACCAGAGGATTTCAAGAGAGTTTTTGAAATAGTCATCTTAATGATGACCATGTTTTGCAACCCCAATGGAACAGAATAGTTGAAACCAATGTTGTTATTGAGAAATCCAGCATGTGGACACTGTTAGTAGTTTAATAGGAATAACTTCCTCTTCCACCTTCCTAACATAACCCCAATTTGGTTTGGGTGTCCACCGCTTCCCCATCTCAAGGAGCAGATTCTGTTTAGTTTAAGGCAGTGATCCTCAAACTTTAGAATACATGGCATATTGGTTAAAATTCAGATTGCTGGACGCTACCTCCAGCAACATCTGATTCGGTAGAGCTGGATTGAGGCTTGAGAATTTGCATTTCTAATAGGTTTTCAGCTTCCCAGAAGCTTAAGCTACTGATCTGGGAACTGTACTTGGGAATCATTGGTTTGGGACAATCAGTGTCATTCCTCTGTTCAGAGAATGGGCAAGTGTAGTAAGTTGCTCCAATCAGACTAAAGGCAAAGGTGTGTATTCCTTGGTTGGAAGATTTACTCTTTCCTGTTGTAGATGAACAATGAACAATTATTGGCTGCTGGCACTCATCATGAAGAGAAAACCAGCCTCAGTAAACAGTCAGTGGGGCAGATGGCAGAGCAGGGAGAGGGATAGGGCCCAAGCCTTTGATGAAATCACTGAGCCACTGAATCACCCAAGCCAGAGACTTGATTTTCCTCTGTACCTTCTGGTATGCAAATTTCCTTGTTTAAGCAACTTCAAATCAGAGCTTCTATTACTTTGGCCATGCTTAACTACTTAATGTCAGATAAATTCCTAAAACTCAAGAAAATGAAAATAAATGCATTTGAAATGGGTAACATTTTTATTTAATTCGAGCTTTTCCTCCTCTAAATAACTGACAACTTTATCTTTCATTAATGAGATAATACACATATAAATACAGATCTATTTCTGTGCTTGAAATGGCAGAAAGTGCTCAATAAAAGCACCACCCTATTCTTAATGCTCTCATGATGTATTGTGGGCAGCAAAGACAATTCTCTTTCAAAAGATTCGATGTGATTAGTTAATAGTTGTCAGCGAGAAACAAACCCTGGTACGTTACTAAATTAGGAAATGCTTGAGATTCTTGGACAAGATAAATTCCTTCTAAGGAAGCTGATCCGTATAACCTTAACAATTTCTGTTTGTTAGAGCCTCATTCTGTTTATAAGTGGAGGTAGGAGCAGAAGTGAAATTAATTACTTCCCTTCCTTCTTGTTTTATGTTGTTACTGTAATTGCAACTATGGTAAGGATATTAAAAATAAAAAAGCTAAACTCAACAAATTAACTCTTTTTTCTGGCATCACAGAACCGGAATACATATATATGTATTTACCCAGTTCATTTCTTCTTTGTAGAAACATGCCATTCATTTTTTGTGACTGTAAGCAAATGATATTTCTGTCTGTGATTCTGATAGCTTTCTGCGTAAGACTTCTCTGTGTGAAAGGTCATTTTCTTGTGGCTTAATCATTCGGTTCTCCTTCAGAAAATGCATGTCACCTGATGACAGAGCCCATCTAAGTCCTTGAGTAATTTTGAAGGGGGGCAATGACAAGTTTCGAGTTTCTCTGTTTACTCTAAACTAGAGATCATGATGGATAGTTATAATAGCATTTGTTGCTACTTATTCTGTGTCAGGCATCGTGCATGGTATACAGGGATTAGATCACTCTATTCAATCACGAATTCATTTAACAAACATCTGCAGAACACTTAACATATGCTAATCTGGTGCTATATACTAAATAGACCATTTTTGGCTAGAATACTCATTAGGGTGGAAAAGAGCAGCGGTCAGACTTTGAATCCTAGGGTGAGAGCCCTGTTGCCTAGGAAGTAAGAAAGAGATGGAGAAGATACAAGTCATGTTTTTCTCATTTTAGTCCCTGAGTTTCTGCTCCCAGTATGATAGACTATGTTTTTCAAAGTTTGTTCCTTGATATTTTCACAAGAGAATGATAATAGGTGTCATTTTAAAAGTTCCATGACTAAGAGTTTTGCGGGAAAACATGGGGACTGAACCATTAAACAGAATTCTTTACTCCAGGAGCTCTTAGTACCTTTAGTATGCTTTGGGGCTTTCCAAGCAGGTACCACATTTTACTTTATGTCCCAAACCTATTTGATCAACCCTGCACCCCCCCCAACCTGCACTCCCACAGGAGGTACAGTATTCAGGCTACAAGGCACACACTTCAGGGAAGACTCCTCCAACCTATTTTTGCTTTTAAGAGTGTTTTCATTCCTCCTTCTACTTCAAATCTCTCTAGTGCTCTAAAAGCTCCAGGTTTTATTCTCCACAACTGCAAACTCCCCACCTCCCTGACAATCTTATGAGTCTTCAATACATCTAGTTTTCAGACCTCACAGATGTTTCTAGTCAAGTTTGAGATATCTAGAGAAGACATTTAGCCTCTCAGATCCCTTCATTTCTGGATGATATAGTGGTCTCAGTCCACAACGACTGGGGAAGAAGGGAGGAAGAGGACATAGGGAGAAAGGTTATAACCAGAAAGGGTAAAAAAATGTAATTTCAGTAAATAGATGAAACTTGGCACAGCTCTTCTGAAAAACTGCCAACTCCTGACTGAAACCAAAAATAAAAAATAAAGTCATGGGTCATGTTTATTCTCGATACAAAATGGAAGAGAAAACTTGGAAACTGCCTGCTTCATCTGGTCACATTTCAAAGTCAAGTCCAATAATTGTTGGAGGAGATGTGGAGAGGGAGGGAATGGTCTTTAGAACTTGGATCATGTAATTTGGCATTTATGTTAGCCACATAACTTAACCATTTCCCAACATGGATTTCTTTTGTGTTAAGGGGGTACTGAACATTGTTGTGAGTTGCTGCGTGGATAAAATCCACTTGAAAAACCATAATGTTTGTAAATAATCTATAATGGAAAAGAATCTGCCAAAGAATATATATACGTATGTATAACTGAATCACTTTGCTGTACATCTGAAACTAACACAATATTGTAAACCAGCTACAGTTTAATAAAAAAGGGAAAACAATAGTGTAAGTAATAATAATAAAAAAAAGGAAACTTCTTAATTCTGTGTACCTTTCCCTCCTCCAAGTAAATGCATCCATCAGACCTCATTGTTCCCTGGAAATGAGAAAAAGAGTAATAGCTAGCATCAAGGCAGGAGGGAGGGGACTTAGGGGCTTCTGTAATTCATAGTTTTCTCTTTGAAGGGAAAATTTTTGTATGAGCCAGGATCCTGATAGGAAACGGAATTCTCCACTGAGAATAGTTCGATAGAAGAGGTTTCAGTAAAGGGACTATTTACAGAGATGATGGCAAAGTTAAGGGAGCCAACAAAGATGTGAAGGTACCCAGGGACTAGCCACAGTGGGATGCTGTGACCATCAGTAGTTCTGAGGGTGCAAAGAGAGGAAAGGTGTTACCAGCTGGAGGAAGGGCCGCCCCATGGAAGCTGGACTTGTGGCTGCAGCACATCAAAGCAGGAAGGAAGCAGGAAAGAAATCTTTCTTTTTCCCTCATTCAGCTCTCAGTTCTCCTGCATGTATCTCCTACTGACCAAACCCAGACAGAACCAGAGAGCACAACAGCCCAGGAAATGCAATGCCTGTGAGAGAGAGCCTCTCTGGAACAAGACGCTGGGGAGAAAACGGAGAATAACCAGACCTCTCTTCCCACAATCTAACTTCTGGGTAAAAACTTTGAGCAAAACCCCAGTATGTCAAATAAAGGAACATTTTACTTTCAGGTCAGAGTCCAGTCCCCTCATTTTACAGATGAGAAACTGAGAACTACAGAGCTTGTTCAAAATTACACAAGATCACTGTGAGGTGTCAGCCCAATCCTGCCATCTAGTTCCGCGATGCATCTTTTCCAGGTGGCTATTCTTCATCTATTAGACCCTCTGGGTCTGCTCATTATCTTACTTCTCTCTCAAAATTCAGGTTCTCAGTCCTCCTGTGTCTTCTGAAGAAGGAAAAGAGAGATGAAGATTTCATCTCTGGGCAGACATATGCCACCAAGAGTGGGCTATTCACCTGAATAAGGCGCAAATTGCATACAAATGAAAATGTGATTATATTAAAGCTCAACTATAGCCCTTTGGGCAAGCTGGGTGGATAAGAAAAACCTAGCTCGCCAGGAGAGGTCAGCTTGTCCTTCCAAACACCACAGGTGTGTTCTGGGGAGATCTGGATGAGTAATGAAGGTGGCTAAAATGCTGGGTCTGTTATTAGGTTCAGTTCAGGGAAATCAGGCCACTTAGGTTTCAATACTTCAGGGTCAGCCTTAGGGAAATTGGGAAATGGTTGACCTTTGCTTTAATTTGCCTCATGCCCATTCCTCCTTCCCAGGTTGCTTCCTCTCCTTCACTCTTGGTCACCAAGAGCTAGTTTCTGGCTTAGCCAAGAGCTGGTCTTCCTATCCCCTTGAATGTGCCCAGAGTTTCAGACTGTCTTGGCCCTCTGCTCAGTCAAGGCCAACTGTCCTTTAGGGTTTCTCTTTCAGTGAGACTTCAGCAGATCTGCTAAACAAAGGTGTGTCTAACTGTTTGAGGTTGTTATGTAGCCTGTTAATGTGTTACCCTTCCCAAATACTCTCCCCATGTTCGCATTCCTCTCCACTGTCTGCGCATTGACAGCACCTCAGTCTGATAAATAGACCCTACGGTGGAATATTTACACACTGCAGTCAACCTGTGGCAGACAGCAGGGGGAAGGTCATCTAGCACCACCTCTTGATTGAGGTGCAGAAGAAGGTAATTTGCAGTCTCTTTTTCTAGAGCAGAAAAGAGCTTCTCATTAGCCCCTATTGCCAGCTCTGGAAAAAACTGCCAGTGGGAATTGAGGCCAAGTTAACCTTTCTTTGACCTTCAAAGAATCTCATGTTCACAGAGGTTCAATCACATTTTCAGAGAACCTGTCCCGTGAGTCATTCAAAGATAGATCTATCCAGGAGATTTTTATTTCACAATACGGTCAACACCTGTCTAAGATCACTTTCCCCTTCCTTTTGAAGATTAGTATTATCTGTATCAGTATTCATAATCATTCTGTTTTATGGCTGGTGGATTAAATTATTTCATTGTGGAAACCATCATCAACTATTCTCAAGCTGTTTTCAAGTTTGGAAATCCAGCTGGTTTTCCCTCTTGATACTCAACTCCTTTCTTCTTCCCCTGCCCGTGGCATAGTCTTCTCCCAGTAGTGTTACCCCCGCCATGTCAGTGAAAATATACTGGAACCAAACCAGCAGGTCTGACTGGAAATCACCTAGTCCAGGAAAAATCTCTCACCACCATATTCAGGCTGTGCAACTGGAGGCAGCTAACACATCGTCTCAGATTCACAGTAGGGACTTAATGAATGATTGTTGATCTTGCAACTAGTAGACAAACATGCTAAGTCTAGATCTTAATTATTCCAACTACAAAAACGAAATAACTATGTGACATGATAGAGGTACTAATCATAGCTACGATAGTAATCATATTATAATATAAAGGTGTATCAAATCAACATTATACACCTTAAATTTACAATGTTATACATCAAATATATTTTAGTTAAAAAATATTGTTGATTCTGAATTAAAATGTGACTGAGCAGTGATTTGCAATGAAACAGACATGCAAAGATCCTTTAAACTTGCTGAACACAGGAAGGTCTGCATTAGTCCCCTCTGGGAAATGCAAATAAAAAACACAATGAGATACCATTACCTATCCACCTATCCACTAGAATAGCTAGAATTTAAAAGGCTGGATGTACAAATATTGACAAGGATGTGGAGCAACTGGAACTCTCCTATTCCACTGATAGTATGTAAATGATACAATTACTTAGGAAAATTATTTGATAGTATCATGTAAAGGAGAGCAGAAGCTGACCCTATAACCAGAAATTCCACTGCCAAATATACACCACAAAAGTACACACGCTCATGCGCACTGAGAGCCTCGTAGTATGAGTGCTCCCAACAGCATTATTTGTAACAGCCTTCCTCTAATTGTCAGATACATTGTAACATATTCATTTAGTAGTAGAACACCATATGACAATGAGAATGAATAAACTATAATTACAACAAGAAACATGGATGGAATCCACAAATAATACGCAGAGAAAAAAGCCAGATTCAAGAGTACGTATACTGTATGATTCCACTTACATCAAATTTAATAAGCATAGCTGCATTAAAGCAGTAGGAGTCAAAACAGAGGTCATCTTTGGGAAGGAAGGAGTGAGTGGTGATTGGCAGCAGGCCCAAGGGAGCTGGGTCTGTGGTTGCAGTGTTCACCTGTGACAACCCACTGGGGTCCCTGTATTTTTGCTTTCTCTATTTTTCTATATGTATCTTATACCTCAGTGAAAACACAATCACAATGGCAGAGCTGCCAGGACTGGTCCAAGTCGATATAGCCTGCCCCTCCTAGACCCCTTTAGCATGTCTTATTTCCTTCAATGTTCCCCCTGACTCTTCTCAGCTACCCATAGCATGTTACTGCATATGGTCTCTAGAGGGAGAGAGCTCCCTAGATACGGTCCCAGGCTCAAATATCTACATTCCTTCCATCTGTCCTCCCCTCTGTCTTTCCTAAAGCCCTGCTCTGTCTTAGAGGTATGATCAATTAACCTCTGCTAATTTTTTTTTCTTGGCCATGCTCTGCGGCTTGTGGAATCTTAGTTCCCAGATCAGGGATCGAACCTGGGCCATTGGCAGTGGGCATGTGGAGTCCTAACCACTGAACCACCAGGGAATTCCTGATCTCTGCTAATTTTTTGGTGACCAAGTGTGACTTCTTCTCTTCCTGATGTAATTTGTTTTTGAAAAAAATCCTCGAGAGTGACTTTAAGGATTAGTACCATGGTTCAGCCCATAGAGATAGAGGTTTTGGGGGGGGGGGATGACACCCTTTATAGGACACAGGGGAGCTGAGTCTGGGCATGTGTCTGATGCCTGTGCTGAGAACTTGCCTCAGGTAAATAGAGAAGTCTAGAAAAGGTGTTCCTTGTTCTGCTGACATAAAGGGTATCAAGAGAAACCAGCTTGATGGAAGACTGAGTCATTTCAACATGGTGGTGGAGGAAATGGGTGATGGGCTTGTCCTTACTAAACAGTGGTGATGTTGTTGAATTTGCTCACTGGAACTTTTTTTTTTCTTGCATAAATGTCAGGGTGTGGTGATGCTGACTAAGTAGATGAGAACAAAATTGAAAAATAGTATTATTCATAGTTTGGACTCTCTTAACCCAAGAGTAACAGACCAGAGTGAATGGGTTGGCAAAACGCTTTGGGGATGTGCCTGTTCCTGTCTCTCTTTGTCATCCCGCTCCTTGCAGCTGGGCCTTGAGTTCCCAGACTCATCTACTCTTCAACCAGTGCTTGTGCTTGTTGAATTGCTTTGGGGGTACCCCTCAGCAAGGGAACCAAGGAAGTGTGTGGCCCTATTGCTGCCTGTGTTCTCTGGGTGAGAGGTTAACACATGGGAAAGAATTTTGGAAATATTCAAGGTGATACACAATACAGCTGAAATACTTTGCATCTGATGAATGCAGTGAGTGGGCAGAGAAGGGGAAAAATCATATTTCCACTCGGCCTATGGATGTGGGCATAGGTGCGCAAACCTGAAAAAGATTCATCAACCAAACCGAGATGGAGGACGAAAACTGCCATTTTTTCAGGTTCTCCTGAAAAAAAAAAAAAAAATCTGTGTTCTGAAGTTCTTCTTCACTATGGCAGGGGACCCAAAGAAGGCACAACACTGTCCCACTTTCTCTGGGAGCTCGCTGTTTATCACAGTTATCTATATTTTTTTGTGTGTTTTCTGTCCCCTGGGACCCCATTTGGAAGAGAAAACCTGCATACAAGTTTGTGCTTCTCTACTAAATACTCACTAGTGAGATCTTCTGGTTGTCAGCAATAACAAGAGCTTCTCGGTGGGATTTATGAGAGCACTTTAAAGAATTTTGAATAATACATTGGCTAAAAGTAAAAGGAAGAGTGTTTAACCAAGGTTCACTTGAGCAGAATTAACATTAAGTGATGTCCAGTCTGCTGCCTTTTCATAGTGAAAAAATAATGTACACATTTTTTTTTGGTTGTAAAACTAACACCTGTTTATTATAGAACATTTAGTAAGTTAAAAGCATATGTGAAGAAGAAAATAAAATTCACTCATCATTTCTCCATGCTTACGTGTTACTGATACATCTCCCAGACATGAACATTTACAATATTGTTCATATTGTAAATGAACAATACCTGTCTTTTGTTCCCAACTTTTTCATCTTTTTCCCATGTCAGAAAATATTTTTCAAAAACATGATTTATAAAAACCTGTAAAACAAGACTCTTCCAACAATAATTCTTCTACAAAATATTGGTTAATAAAATGTCTTGGAAGATATATGTGGATATTTTTCATTTCTAATAACTTGAGGGTAGCAGTTAGTCATTAGGCTTTCCACCCCTATCTATATGGCTTCTTTTAAATATGAAAAAGATTGGCTCTGTTGTTAAAGGATAAGAGGAAAAAAAGATTTTTTTCCCTTAAAATATCTGTTACAAAGATATTGAAAATTTAATTTATGATTTTTTTTTTTTAAGATGTAGAGAATGTTGTCTTCTTTCTAGGATATTATTCCTGGAAAAACCTGGAACCAATTTTGAAGGGTAAAATTCTCTTTGTGAAATACAATTGATCCAGCTTCTTTAACTTGGTCCATGATTCTGGAAGTCTACTTATTGTTTTATACAGGCATGAAAGGCACAACAGTTTACTTGGACTATCTTAAGTGATGCAGATGGGACTCTTATAGGACTCTGGAAACAGTTGCAGTTGGACCTCACAGATGTTGAATGCAGACACTGGAAACTGGTGTGACTCAGCGCAGCTGTAGGAAATGGACTGTTTCATTGTCCCCTCAGCAGCAGGGTTTCACTGGCCACCATATTTATTATGGCGACTCATTCCACTCTGTCTTGACTTCTACTGCTCCTTTGTTACCAATTACTTCATCCTTTACTTTTTATCTCTGTTCTCTGCCCAACAGCTTCAGTTTACTCATGACTTGCCCCTCTTAGGGCTTCTCAGGGCTTTTTCCCACGGCCTGAGTTTTTAGCTTCTGAACCCACTGTGTGATTTTCTCTTCCCATTTCCCGTTCACTCTTTTGAAAAAGAACGGGTTTAGGTGTCACCGCCATCCCTGTTTGGGTGGAGTGTTCACATCATTAGGCCTGGCTTTCCTTGGCCTATACGGTTGTAGAGGCCAGAGGAAGAGGGTTGTATGGTACAGATCACGGCTGTTGCTTCTGCCGGGGACACTGGCTGGAGCGGCTCTCTTAGAAGGGGAATCTGGCACAGCAACACAGAATGACCTCTCAGGCACATGCTTTTTGTTTTGATTTTTTTAAAAAAACATGTTTTAACATCTTGCCACTAAAGGAACGTATTCTTCATGTTTTTTTCAAGATAAAATTCTCCTGACTCTGCGATTTAAAATAGTCATGGTACAGAGAAACAAAGAATAGATTGGTGGTTGCCAAGGGTTGCAGGCTGGGGGAAATGGGAAAGTGTTGGTCAAAGGGTACAAATTTCCAGTTATAAGGTGAATAAGTTCTGGGGACATAATGTACAGCGTGCTGACTGCAGTTAACAATACAGTATTGTATACTTGAAAGTTGCTAAGAGAGTAGATCCTGTGAGTGACATTCTCACAACAACAACCACCAAAGAAAAAAAAAGTGATGTGACGTGATGTGTTAACTACTCTTATTATGGTAATTATTTCACAGTCTGTCTGCATATCAAATTGTCACATTGTACACCTTAAACTTACACAATGCTATATGTCAATTGTATCTCAATAAACCTGGAAGAAAATAGTCATGTTACCTAGCTGTTTTATGGTTAACTTTAATAGAAATATATTTGAGTTAAATTTTTCTTAGGTTTCTGAAATTTAATATCATAGGGAAAATGTCCATGCTTTATAATGCTCAACTGGCATTTTAATAAGCTTATTTGCCAGAAGGTAAATGCATTTTAATAGTTAATGTAGAATTACGCCTACGGGTATTGGAGACTGGTGAAGATGGGTAGTTAAGGTCTGGAGTATGATGACTTTCATAAAGTTGGTTAAAAGCATTTCCCTTTTGAAACAGAATGTTATTAGGCATTTTCCTGCTGCTTTGCTGCTGAAATATAAATGGTTATATGTAACTGTCAATTGCAGACTGCTATTGTTGGAAATTATTTTGATATGTACAAATTATGATAGAAAGGAGAGTGGACTGCGAATATAAATTTGTCTTGATTTTACTCTGACTTAGAGGGAAGACAACTTCAGTTGCCTTCTATATCATCTTACCACTGCAAAACAGGAAGTGAAGTCAGGTAATAATGTGCTTCCTGTCTTCTTGCAGAAAGGAAACGAATATATGAATATCTACAGGCAGCCTTCAGTCATTTGCCACTCAGTCCACCCTATGTACGGTCTCGATCTAGCATTAGTAAAATGTTATGATGTCATTCCCCTGTTCTCAACCCTGGGTGTATGTTAGATTCCCTAGGGAAGCTTTTGAAATAAACCCTATATCAGGGCCCATCCCCCAATTTTCTGATTTATTTGATGTGTGTGTGCTTTGGGCATTTATATTTTTGAAAGTCACCCCAAGTAACTCTAAGGAACAGACAGGAAGCTACAAGGCAAGCAGACAGAATCTGAATATTTGAGTTTGCTTTTAAGGCACTCTATTATCTGTCTCCCACCTAGCCTGCCATGGTCTGGCCAGCTCAAATGACTTCCCATGTCCCCTGTACAGTGCTTGTACTTCCCCTCTTCTGTTTCTTTTCCAGGCATTCCAAGAGGTTCCTTCTCACACTTTTCTTCTGATTCAAATTTCGGCCCATTTTTCAAGACCTGGCTCAGTTTTAAACCTCCCCCTTGACACCTTCCCTGACCACCCTCACCTGTAGGGCTTGCTCTCTCTTCTGAACTTGCACAGCAGTTATTGCCTAGAAAATCATCTGAACAATGAATCATTCATGTACTGCTTTGTGTCATCTCTTCTATTGTTGTGATAAATGATTTTTTTTATCTTTGCTTTACTTTTCACCTGTTTGCTATCCAGGAACCCATACTGTGAGCTTCTGGCGTGACTTTGTATCCTTGACAAGCTGAGTGCCTTGTGTAGTGCAGGAAATCAATAAGTATCTGCCTCTTTCTCCCATTTCCGAATGTGTGGTTTGGCCCTTCATCTGTGCTGGAGTCTTGCGCTGGTCCTAGTGGGCCTTCTCGCCAACAGATTCTCTGGCTCTTTAAATCAGGCCAACACATCAGTGGCTCACATGGCTAATTGCAAGTAAAACTGATTATGTGTGTAGTCCTCTGCTCACCCTTGCTCTCTCCCTATTTTCTGATCCAGCGGATCCTTTGGCTTTCTTTCCCTCTCTGACCCTTCACTCTCCTACTCCCTATTCTGTCAGGACTTGATTGCAGAATTCACTTTCTCGGGTTTTGACTGCTTGCGTTCTCTGAGATGTTAGAGTACAACACACTCTCTGGATCTTCCTGTTTTTATTCCTTCATGTATGAATACTTCCCCTGGCCAGGATCTGGCGCAACAGACCTAAGTTATTTTGCCAGTGCTCCACCAGTAAGTACCCTGGTCTGATCTGTCAAGATTCTCGTCAAAGACAACAGGCACTCTCTACACTGTCTTTAAGATTTTTGCCCTTTAAAAGAAAACTGATTGTATTGTCCACATGCTTAAAAGCTTCTATTGGTCCCTCATTGCCTGTAAAATAAAGTCTAAACCTGAGCTATCCAACATGGGAGTTATTAAAATTCAAACAAAAAATCGTGTTTCTCTGCTATGCTATAGTTCAAATGCTGGATCTGTGGCTGGTGGTTATCATATCCGACAACACAAATAGAGAACATTTTCATCCTTGCAGAAAGCTCTGTTGGACAGTGCACATCTACATAACTTAGTATAGTTCACATGATCTCATCTCAATGTTTTGCTCCAGCTTAATTTTTGGTTGCTACTTACCTTTCAGCCCTACTTGCTTTCTCAGTGTTCCCCAGCCACTCAGTGCCCTTTCACAATTCCACGCCTTTGAACTTGCTGTTCCCGCTTCCTGAAATGCCCTTTGACTTTCTTCTCTGGCAAACTCACTTACCTTTTAAGATCCAACTCAAATATCACCTTCCTTGGGAAGTTCCCTGACTTTCCTAAATACAATAATTTCTTCTGTGTTCCTTTGGCTCATTGAACCTAGCTCTGTTGCCCTTATCACCATATTTTGTTATTATTTGCTTATAAACATGTGTATACTCTTGGATGGGGGATCCTGATTGTTCTACAGATCTACCTTAAGGATTACCTGCAGTTGTTTGCTTGATGCCCTTTCAATGTAAGAGTGGCAAGGGAAGATGAAGAAAAACAAAACTAAACAAAACAGCTCATGGAACAGATATTGTGGAATTGTGTTTGACTTTTTCCAAGCTAAGGCCAAAAGCAATGATATAAGGTGAGAAGAGTTTTTATTATCATTTTGCAAAACGTACATTTTTTTCTCCCTTCCCAGGACTTCATAAAATTTTGAGAAATTCTGGTGACTCGAATTACTGGGAAGTAAACCCTCCTGACCAAGAAATTAAAATATCAATTAGTTTTTCTTCTGTGATTATTGTTAACATCCTTCTGAAAGGCTTCCTTTCCTCTGGGAAGGCTGTAAATGCATACAACTGAGTTCGATAGACCTTCCCTGATCAACAGCGCCTAAGGGCCGCCGCAATGTTAACAGTCAATCATCTCCCCTTGGGTGCTCCGACCACGCCTATCGCTCAGACCACGCCCACGAAGTAACCCTCCCCCCCACCTCATGGCTCCACCCCAGGCCTCGCAGAGGAAGATTCTCATTGGTGGAGAAGTTGCTCTGGTTCCGCCCCGGCGAGCGGCGATAGGCCGAGCTGGCGTGGGGCGGTGGTGGTTGGCTGCCTGGGGACGGGTCCTGGGTCTTGCCCGTCAGAGCAGCTGGCGGCCGCGGCGGCTCCCGGGGCTGGGTTGTGAGGCGGTGAGCGGAGGGGGAAGATGGCTCGTCGCGACCCGCTCTGCTAGGAAAAAGCGGGACAGGTGGTGCTGCTTTACCCGGGAGAAAGCAGAGCGGCTGCCGTCGCTGTCGCTGCGAGCCGGACAAGTCGAGGTTCTGGACGTGGAGTCTGGGAAGCCGCTCTGGTGAGTCCCCAGGGCGGCCGGCGACCGATAACTTTTTTGTCAGGGAGGAGCCGGGGCGAGGCGGCGGCGGGGAGGGTACCGGGACTTTGTCCCCGCGGCTGCGGCTTCGTTGGAGGTAACGGCTCCAGCGCGAAGCGCCGCGGGTGGGCGCGAGACGGAGCCGAGCGCCTGGGGGCGTCCGGGGGCCTGGGGGGGCCGGGACGCGGTGCGGGATGGCGGCCGGCGGCTCCTCGCCCAGAAGTTGGGCTCAGCCCGCCCGCTTGCCTGGGCGGCGGCGGCAGCCTTCTGCGCGCGGACTCGGGTCCTTCTCCTTCCCCGACGAGGAGCCCTCGACCTTCGGGCGTGCCCCGGGAGGCAGCCGCCTCGGCCTGCCCGGCCGCCGCTCGGCGGGGTCGGCCTGGGCTGGGACCCCCCCCCACCCCCGCCACCGCCGTCCTCAGCCGGCCGCGCCGCGGCTGATGCTCAGGCCTGACCTCTCGTATCCCTCCCACCGCTCCTACTCCTCCTTCCCGCTTCCGCGAGGCTGTCCGTCCAGTCTCGTGGCCAAGAATGGTCCTGTCGCCCCTCTCGTCTTTGAAAGCAGCATTCGCCTCGGTCCCCGCCCCCCCCCCCCCCCCCCCCGCAGGTCGGAGAGATTCACAAAGCATCCACGGTCCCTCCCTTGGTTATTTACACTGGGAATCTCTTCTTCAACCCTTGCCCTCTTCTTTCTATGGAGTTAGCCTTCTTCCTAGGATGATTCCAATAACATACTCGAGAATCGCCCGGGTTTTGTCTGGAAATTGTTCCATGGAAAGACCCGCCGAAGTTTGCATGCTTTGGCAAAACTGGGTATCCACCCTTCGGGGTGCACATGTGTGCGATGTAACCCTCAGAGTTTAGACATTCCTGAGAATTTTAAATTTTGCCCCGGTGGTTTCGTACTGCACAGAATCGGTTCTCTGATAAATACACTATCGCACTCGGCTCTTCAGGTAGGGGGAGTTTGATTCCGCGGGCAGCTCCTACTTATCTCAGGGACCGTTCTGTCGGCAGTAGGGCCAAGCTGTCCTTTGGCAAATTATTTGTCCTTTGGGTCACGCAGTAGTTTTTGGAGCAGGTATGCCACCTCTTTGGTTCGTGTATCACTTTACAGTTTGAAATATCCAGCTTTTAAAATGCTGTTTGCATAAAGTCATAAATATTTGTGTAAGCTTCAGTCAGTGTGTTAGTTTTACATGAGAGCATTCTCCTAACATGCACAGATCACCGCCCCCGCCCCCTCAATTTCTAAGCATTTTTTCTTTGGGTTAATACATTTTAAGTCCAAAGCACCATATTTTTGAAGTGCAGGCAAGAAAGAAAAAGAAAAAAAAATATGTGGGATCTGCTTGGTTGGCCAATAGTAGCTTCAAAGTCCGTTATTTTAATAATTCATTTCAACAGAGTGGCAAGTGAGAAAATCATCACCTGTTTTAGAAAATAAATTCTGGATTTGGTGCATTTATCCTTTTTGGATTTAGTATAGTTATAACCATAGAGGGATTATAAAGCCTCTTAGTTATCTGCATTAACAGGATGTGGATGCCCAGATGAGGCCCTGGCTAGGTCAGTGTGTCACCCCTGCTGTTCTTCCTTGCTTTGTTGTGTTCCTATTTTATGAAATCTGCTCTCGGTTGCATTTTTAGACTGGTGTTGTTTTGACAGAGTTTAAATATATCTTGTAGTCAACTGTTTTATTCAGGATCCTGTTGCCTGATATTTATTTTATAATGATTATTAAGAAATCTTTTAAAAATGTTAGCATCAAGAGCATTTTGGGGTTATCAAGTTTACATTTTGTAAACAATGGAAATCATGTCAAACATAAATTTGCACTACCCAAGGCTGAATAGGTACTAGGGATACAGAAATGAATGTTATAGCTCTTATCATCAAGGAATTTACTGTATAATATACAAGACAGATAAGTAAAGTAACAGTTATAATACCCTCTGATAAGTGTGAACAGAGGTGTGCCTAGCATAGTAAGGGAGCAGAGTAGGAGGTGGCTAACTCAGCTTGGATGTAGGTAAAGTTGGGCACACATAGTAGAGTTTTAAAGTATGATATAATTTTGCCAAGTGCAGGAGGTAAGTGAATAACTTTCCAAGAAGAGAATATAGTCAGTGAGAAAGCAAGGAGGCATGAGAAACCCTGGCGGTTTAGAGAAGTCATTGTCAGCAACAAGTCCAAAGTCAGTAACACTGACGTGACTTGAATGCAGGGGTTAAATGGGGAGATGGTGGAAGATGAGAACAGTGAGAGTGGTAGAGGGCCAGACTAGGGCATTGTATCCTTGGCTAAGGGGATTGCGTTGAAAGTGATGAATAAGAAACTACTTCATGGATTTGTGTTTTGGATCCTCACTCTGGCAAAATGAGGTAGAATCTGATAGATCCTGTCACCTTGGGAAAGAAAGGAGGAGGAATCAAGACTGCAGATTTGACTTGGTTCCATTGATTGGAAATGAGGAACACATAGTTGGAGGGAAGATGATAAATTCTATTTTGGATTTTTTGAATTTGAGGAAGCTGTGGAATGTTCAGGTGAGTATGTAGATAGACGTTTGGATCAAGGATGTGGAACTTGTAAAGGAAATCAGGAATAGAGGGAAGATTGGGAGTTGAATTGAAGAAGCTGTATTGATTTGGGTATGTTGAAATGACTCATATTGGGACAGTCTTTAGCATAAAATAAAAGCAGCAGTCAGAGAATCGACAAAAAGCAGCTAAGTGAAAGAATACTGTGAAAGAGAGAGAAGAGTAGTAGTTAGAAAGGTAGGCAGAACTTCAAGAGGGACGCCAAGGGTGGAAATATTTTCAAGTAGAGGGAGAATGGGTCGATAATTTTGAATGCTTTTGAAGAGGTTGTCAAGTAAGGAGAGACTACAGGGACCAGTGGATTTGTCAGGAGTCCGTAGGTGCTTTAACAAGTACAGATTTAGCTGAGTGCTGGTTCAGAAACTAGTCTTCAGAAGGTTGAGAAAGAATGGATGATGGTAAAGTAGACATGCTTGAGTGAGGCATTTTAAGGAAACTTTGAGGAAGGGAGAGAATGACAGCTATAGAGCAGTGGTTCTAATCTGGGGGAGCTTTTAAGAATCCTGATTTCAAGGGGGAACCACCATAGCAATTTGGGGAGTGGGACGGGACCCAGACATCAGTGATTATTTCAATATTTTATTGAAGTATAATTGGCGTATAATAAACTACACATATTTGAAGTGTGCAGTTTAATGTTTAATGTGTTTATACTCATTAAACCATCACCACAGTCAACACAATGAACATATCCATCACTTGCAAAAGCTTCCTAGTGCCCCTTTGTCATCTCTCTCTCTCATCCCCACTGATCTACTTTTAGTTACTATAGATTAGTTGCATAGATATTTTAAAGTTCCCTAGGTAATTCCATTGGCATAGCTGAAACTGCTACAGAGGGATATGGGTTGAAGGGATATTGTGCTTGGTTTTTTTATAGGCATAAGGAAAGTGGGAAGTAAGAGATTAGGAAAGATGAGATATCTATTGGAACTAAGTCCCTGAGGAGATTGAAGTAGATGGAGTTCAGAGCTTTGACCAATAAGAAAGGAAGACAATTCTGTAAGTAGTGTCTCTAGCAAAGAATATGATGTTAGAGATAGTATATATGTTTTGTTATCACCATCAAAGTTATCATGTGGTGTCAAGATTGGTTCTCTAAAGTGCTCAAAAACAATTAGCATCCTAATATTATGAAAGTGAATGCCCTTCAGAAAAACCTGTTAAATACAGCATGAGACTCCTGGGCACTACCGTGTAATAACGCTTTGTCATTTCTTTGGAGGGGAGCAGATGGAATTAACAGTTTGACTATTGCTTATTGTTGAGAGCCAAGTACTGCTAGAATCTTTTCGGCCCTCTCTGAGTTAGGCTGCATATCTGCACTGTGGAAAGAGAATGTTTAACATTTACAAATCTCCTGTTTAAAGCGTCTTTGTTCAGGAGAAATCCTGCTTACTTTCCCTTTGGATATATGCCTTTAAATATGTTGGAGGAGAAAATTCTTCTGTTGTGATTAGAAGTTGTCAAAGGCCCATGCTTTGTATCCTGAGAAAGGCATACCTATATTCCACGCCCCCACCTCCCACTGTTCCACTTCTTCTTCTTCTTTTTTTTTTTTAAATTTCTGGCTTAGGTTTTGGGTGTAGGTGAAAGCTGAGCCCCACTGGTTCTGAGGTCCAGGGCTTGTTCTTCACTCTGGATTCTTACCTTTTACCAGCATTTCAGTTGTTAAAAATTTAAGCTCTTTCCAGTAATTTTGAATAAATAGTGTAACAGTCAGCTTCTTGATGGATTAATCATTGCCCATATCTTTATTTACTTAAGATAAATTCTGAAGTCAAAAGATATGCATATTTTAATTATTTTTGTAGGTATTAATAGATTGCCTTCCAGAAGGTTTTAAATAATATTCATTTTTATTAATTGTGCTTGACAATGCCAGGAGCTCTCCATATTAAAAACCTGCCATTTTGATATGAAAAGCTGTATCTTTTTTATATAAATTTCTTTGTTTCATTAGTTATTAGTGACTTTAAATATTTGTATTTTTTTGGTGAATTATCTATTAGTGTCCTTTGTTTATTATGAAATTGGAGATTTTTAAAAACTGAGTTATGAGAGCACTTTGTATATAAACCTTTTAGACATTGGTCAAATTACAATGCAGATAATTTCTCCAGTTTGTCATTTGCATCCTAATTTTGTTTTTGGTGCAAATTTTTTCTTTTTAAACAGATTTTTTAACATTTAGTATAGTTAAATCTATCAAATTTTTCTTTTATGATATCTGCCAGCTTAGAAAGGCCTTCCTGCATTCCCAAATTATATAAGTAGTCACCTCTATTTCCTGATATTACTTTCAGAGTTTTAAAAAACATTTACATCTTTAATCTATTTGGAATGTATTTTAAGGTAGAGTGGCAAGTCAGTTCTTTTAATATTACTTAATGAATAATTATCTCTCCCCAGAGGTTTTAAATGCTTTCATTATTATATGCCAGTTCATGATTTTTTTTTCCCTAGGCTTTCTATTCTGCTTCATTGGGCTATATTTTTCGCTCCAGTAATTCCAAACAGTTCTAATTATTGTAACTTTTTAATGTATCTTACTATATAGTTGTGTGAATTCCTGTTATCTTTTTCAAAACAGTTTCAGCATTTCTCATTATTTCTTTTTTCAGATTACCTTTAATTCAATATATTAAGACCCTGAAGGAATCCAATTGGAATTTCTAAACTAATTTTTTAGAGATGGCTGTGATATCTTTACAATATTTTCATCATTTCTTCAAGTCATCTTTTATGACTCAGTGTTTTGTAGTTTTCTTCATGTGGTTCTGCCTATTTTTAAAGTTGATTTTTGGTATTTTAAAACTTGTTGCTATTGTGAGTGGAATATTTTTTCATTGTATTTTAAAGAGGATTACATCTTCCTGGTGGAACATAGAAAAGTTGGTGACTTGTGTATACTATTTTCTAACTGGTCATCTTATGAAATTCTTAATTCTAATAGTTTTTTTTGGATTTTGTAATAAGGCAGTTGTAATATTTGTAAATGATGATAATTCTGTTTTCTTGCCAATATTTAACTCTTTCTTTTCTTTAAAAGAAATTATACTGATGGGAATGTCTAGAAGATTGTTAAATTTTAGTAGTGAATAGTGAGCATCTTTGGCTTATTTCTCATTTGAATGAATGCCTTTAGGGTTTCACAGTTGTGTATTCTTTTTTGACAATTTTTTTTTTGGTATGTTAAGGAAATAGTTCTATTCTCATTTTTCAGAATTGAGATTAAATTGGAAAATGATATTAAATTTGGTCACATGCTCTTATAATGTATATTGAAATAATTATATGGTTTTTCTTCTTTTACCTATTGGTTGATGAATTAGATTTCCTAGTAGATTTCACCAATTTTTGTCTTTTGGAATAAAGTCAACTTGATAACAGCATACCTCTTTAAAGCTAGATTTGATTCCTCTGTAAGACCTCTAGTGTTCGTTTTGTATTACCTTTTTGAGGTTTTGGTTTCTGAATATGCTAGCTTTGTAAAGTAGAGAGAGAGAGAGAGAAGTATTCCATCTTTTTATAAGCTCTGGCAATCTCTTCCTTGAAGGTCTGAAATAGTTTAGCTATAAAAATGTCTAGGTCTTTTTGGATTGAATACAGTTTGTTGAGATTTTAATATCTGCTGCTTTCTAAGTACTTTGCATAATTAATTTCATTTATCTGTACACAACTTTACAAGATAAGTATTATTTTTTTTAATAAATTTATTTATTTATTTATTTATTTAATTTTATTGGCTGCGTTGCGTCTTTGTTGCTGCACACGAGCCTTCTTTAGTTGCTGCGAGCGGGGGCTACTCTTCATTGTGGTGCGCAGGCTCCTCATTGTAGTGGCTTATCTTGTTGTGGAGCTCGGGCGCTAGGCATGTGGGCTTTAATAGTTGCGGCACATGGGCTCAATAGTTGTGGCTCACAGGCTCTAGAGCACAGGCTCAATAGTTGTGGCACACGGGCTTAGTTGCTCCATGGCATGTGGAATCTTCCCAGAGCAGGGCTTGAACCCGTTTCCCCTGCATTGGCAGGTGGATTCTTTACCACTGCGCCATTTAGGAAGTCCCAAGATAAGTATTATTGTCCTTATTCTACAGATAAAGAAACTGAGACTTGAAGAGATTAAGATACTTGTTCAAGAGCAACAGCTAGTTAGTGGTAGAGAGAGTTTAAACTCAGTTCCTCTCTGATGCCATAACTCATGATTTTTAATTGTACCCTCATTTTTTTCCTAATCAGGACTCTTTCCTTATTCTCTGTTACTGAGAAGTAAACTTAATTATTTTATTTGAGTGTCTTATTACATATTTTACTCTTTGCGCAATTAGTTTCAGTTTTGGTAACTCCATCCTAATTATTACTGGTCTGTTCTGTGTTGATATATCTTCTACTGTTTTAACAAGTACAGCCCAGTATGGTTATGATAGAAGATACCGGAATGGGAATGGGATAATATTTATTTAATGCACTTTATATAATTCACGTTTTAAGTTATTGGGTGTTCAAGATCATTTTGCATTCCTGAATGCTGTTTTTACCTTGTAAAGAATGTTAAGCACAGCACATCAAGGAGCTTTGGAAATAGTACTTTTCCATTCTAGTGTAAATATTTGTCATTGTTGAAGCTTGCATCAGGGTAGCCTTTTAGTAGTAAATGTTAAATGATATTTGTTTGGCGTGTGCTTTGTGGAACAAAGAGTCTTTTGATTAGCAGATGAACATTAGTTGCTTTCTCATATAAATGCATAAGCATTCATTCAGTTATTTGCAGTAGACCTAGTGAAAACATTATATGTGGGTTCTGAAACTGTATAATGAAAATTATTTGAGGTTTCAGGTATGAAGGTATACATTACTCTTCTATAGAGGAACTTAGAGGCTTGGAAATTGAAGAGAATCATGTAAGCCTTAAAGGTGCTTAAGTTGGGCAAGCAATTGTAAATTCTATTTCTATTTTTCTGAGCTCCTCTAGTTTTTTTTCCCCCCTTTGGATATAAGTAACATTTAATTAATTCAGTTAGGGTATTGGTTCTAATCAACGCACACAGACTGTACTCCCCAGCTCCACTATCGAGGAGCATAAAAAGCTGCCAGTCAGACCTGGCACGTATATGCTCTTTTTGATCTAAATGTCAAAGTTCCTGTTGATTTCTTAATCCATAGATATTATTGTGGTGGACAGAGTGACCACATAGTCCTCAAAGCAGTGCACACTGTGGTAGTTTAGCAGAGAAAGAGACTACTTTGGGAAAGTATGAAACTTTGAGTGGGTCCAGAAAAAGGAATGGAGAGGAAGGTGGAAGTATTTTAGAAATGGCTGAGGGGAGATGCATCAGCTAAGTACGAAAGGTAGAAATGTGCAAATTGAATAGGCTGTTAGAAAAGTACAGGAAACCAGAAGAATGGGTTACATGGGTGGGACAGAAGCAGAGTATTGAAGTCAGTGAAGTCTTAGTACAGTTTCAGAGAGGATGATGCTTGTGGCAAGGTTAAAGAGAAAGGATGAGTATTGAGAGAGAACCAATAGAATTGTCATTTTTGAGGTCATGGAGAGTATATGATGTGGGGGTTAAGGAATAAATTGGTGGTGAAATAATTGGAGGCAGCGGCAGTAGATAAGGCTACTAAATCAGAAAGTTAATCAGTGAAGAATAAATAAGGATGAAAGTAACTGAAGGGCATTAGAAGCTAATGAAGCTTCTCTCCCAGTTCCATCCTTCCCTCCCCGCCCACCCCGCCACCCCCCCAGATCCGGAAAAGCATTTTGTCCAGTTGAATGAAATGCAAGTTGTCCAATTGAAAATATTTTGTTAGTGATAATTAGAGCTGTCATTGAGCATCTGTGGTGTGCCAGTGCTTTATTTGTATTATTTTTAATCCCTAAAACATTCCTGTAATACAGACATTATCACCTACTTTTCACAGTGGAGGAAACTGAGAAAGTTAAAGTAACTTGCTGGAAAGTGGGCATGAGTTTTTTTTTGAACTCTTTTCATTATGCCATGTTTCTTCTTCTATGTATTGAGCTGTGTTAAAACACTTAGGGAAGGGGTGGTTGTAAAAGGAATATAAGGTATGATTACTCTTCTTATAGAAAGGAGTGGAAGAGAAATTTTAGTTTGCTGTAATTTGTGTTAACTGTATTTTCTATTTAAAACATTTTATAAAAGGATTCCTTTCAGTAAGTTCCTCTACCATGTGTATAATATTTAAAATTTAACAATTTTATCTGGAGATGAAATGTTCTTTGTATCCATGATAATAATGGGTTGAGGGGAAAGGAAGGACAGTCCAGGAAAGATGATGTCAAGAAAGGAAAGGGTATGGGAATTCCCTGGCGGTCCAGAGGTTAAGACTTCACGCTTTCATTGCAGAGGGTGCGGGTTCAATCTCTGGTGGGGACCTAAGATCCCACAAGCCATGCGGCACAGCCAAAGGGGGAAAAAAGTAAGGGTAAAACTTGTTCTCTTCACTGTGAGAGCTACAAGTGTGTTACACAATTTTACCTGCGAAAGACCAGCTTCTTCATGGAAATCATATTGAGCTGGTCACAAGATGCTAATTAGGGCAGATATTTTTCATGACATCAGATTATAAAGTTCCAGAATTTATTGTAATATAATGTGATTTATTGAATTTTGAACCATCAATATAATATTGAACCATCGGGCAGGAATTGGTTATTGGTGACAGAGACCAAAGAGATGTTTTATTTTTTATGAACCCTTTCTTCAGAAACAATACATAATTGAAAAGAAATACTTAAACTGCTTTAGAGATTAAACACTCTTACAGGACTTTCAAGTATTATACTTTGAGAGGAACCAAGGTAGAAATTTTTGCTGTAAATTTTAGTTTCACATTTAGCTGCAAAGCAACATCGAAGTTACATTTTGTTATACTAGTATAAGACTTAATATTATTAAAATCTTTATTTAAAAAATAATTTTGTAACTCAGCCTCTGCTAAAACAAATTGACTGTTACCCCAATTAGTATGAATCAACATGATCATACTGAACTACAGTATTTATTTCATCTTTGGTTATAATTTTTTAAACCAAGAGAAACGACTATGTTAATAAGATTCACTGAGTTTCTGATGAGACAAATCAAATAGAATTTTGTAGTGCAGCCAAGATTTGTTGCTTATGTTATTATGGCACTATTTTATTATTCTGTTGCTTTTGTTATTATGGCTCTATTATTATGGCTCTATTACATTACCACCATTAACTATGTTTGTTTGCATTTTTTCATTGTACCCTCCCTTTGTCCCACCATTTTCTAATTGAACATCTGAACTTCTGTTGGCAGGCATCATTAATGGGTGAGTGTCTCATTCCAATTTTTGAAAGGGCAGTGACTCATCCTAAGACAACCCAACCCACGAGTCACTTGGAATTTGGTTCTCTTAACATTTCTCTCTTCTTTTGTCTTCAACATTAGAGAAGGGAAAACTGCCACTTAAGAATGCAAAAAAACTTTAAAGAAATTAAAGTAGAGCTGTGCTTTGGAAAGTATATTTCTATTTTATGTATTTATGTATGTATGTATTTCTTTGTTTTTGGCTGCGTTGGGTCTTTGTTGCTGCACGTGGGCTTTGTCTAGTTGGGGTGAGTGGGGGCTACTCTTCGTTTGCGGTGCGTGGGCTTCTCATTGCGGTGGCTTTGCTTGTTGCAGAGCACGGGCTCTAGGCAAGCGGGCTTCAGTAGTTGTGGCTCGAGGGCTCTAGAACACAGGCTCAGTAGTTGTGGTGCACAGGCTTACTTGTTCCGTGACTTGTGGGATCTTCCCGGACCAGGGATCGAACCCATGTCCCCTGTATTGGCAGGTGGATTCTTAACCACTACATCAGCAGGCAAGTCCCTGGGAAGTATATTTGTATATGCTGTTATTGTGAGGAAAGAGAGAGGAAAGAGGGGTGAATGACAGCACAATGATTGCAAGCTAATGTTTACATTGGCCTTTATTTAACATTCAACCTCATTTTCTTCATAGCATTTGTTTTTATTGTTTTCATTTATTTGCTTATACCCTGATTTGCCTTGATTTGTTTCAAAAGGGATTAAAGGACACTCACTTCTGTTGTGTTTTAGGTTTACTTGTTTGCCCTAATAGACTGTGAATCTCTCAAGTCAGGAACTATGTCATATTCATTTTTGTAAATGTAGGATCTAGGACATAGAAGACATTTAATAGTTTATGAATAAATGGATGATATTTCAGCAGTTCTAGTACAAGAAAAGAGATTAATGGCTGTAACCCTAGTTTACTGCACACAGCTTTGATGGCGTTAATGGGCTGAATTGTGTGTCCCCCCAACCTCCCATTTGTATGTTGAAGTCCTAATCCCCAGTGCCTCAGAATGTAACCATGTTTGGAGATAGGGTCTTTATAGAGGTAATTAAGTTAAAATGAGGTAATTAGAGTAGCTCCTAATCCAATGTGACTGGTGTCCTTATAAGAAGAAATTTGGATATGACTTTACATGTGGAAGAAAATGTGAAGGCACAGGAAGAAGATGGCTGCGAACCAAGGAGAAAGGCCTGGAATATATCCTTTCCTTAACAACTCTCAGCAGGAATCAACCCTGCTGACACCTTGATTATTAGACTTCTAACCTCCAGAACTGTGAGAAGATGATTTCTATTGTTTGAGGCACCCATTCTGTGGTACTTGGTTACGGCAACCCCAGTGAATTAATACAGCTGGCTTGTACACTTGGCTGTAGCAAAATCTCAGATACCCTTAATTTGCCTGTCTCCAAGGAATAATTTGCTAAACTCAATGCCAAAACCTTAGAACTTTTTACTCTTCACCCAGGCAAGACCTGGGAGAGAGAAGTTTGCATGGCTTAATGGAGAAAGTAATAACTCTTCATCTCTAAATAAAATAAAGTAAAATAAAATAAAATACTATTCATCTCCTTCCATCTTCCTACCAGTACAGTCAGTGGCAAGCAGCTAGTTAATTCTCTGATTCAACTGAATTTGTTTGGTTTGGCATGGAGAAAGTGTTTATGAGTTATTTGTGTTCTTAAGTGTTCAAGAGCTTCTGCCAATAAACCTGGTTGTTTTTTCAAAGTATGGAGATGGAAGAGGAAGACTGAATCAAATAGTTTTTATTATGACGTTAATTGGAACTAATTGCTTGTGCATAATCTCAGCAACCTTAACTTTGCCTGTGTTATAATCAACAGCGCAGAGCAATGTGTCTTTTATAGTGTTTTGAGACACTTGGAAGAGAAAATTTTGGACACGTGCAAAGAAGAACACTTGCTCTTTCATCATTTGGAAGTAGTTTACCAGAATACTGAGAATAGGGTAAAACTAAATTAACCAGCAAACTGAATAAAGGTCTCAGTCCTAGAGTTAAAAATTGTTTGCCGTAGAGCAAAACACAACAAAACAAACAACAAGAATAAGAGAGTAAATTATTCATGAGACACTATAAACTTTGAACTGTTGTGTGCTGGAGGTAGGAATTGTTGATAGCAGGAAAAGTGATTGAGAATGGGGACTCTAGAGTTGGGCTACTTGGGTGCTAATCCTAACTCAGCCACTTACTAGTGTGTGACCTTGGACAAGTTATTTCTGTAAGCTTCAACTTCCTCTTTTTGTGAAATGAAGATTATATTAATTTACCATTTAGGAAGGCTGTGAGGATTAAATGAAAATTCCCATAAAGCACTTAGCAAAGTGCCAGACACGTGAGTGCTTGAAAAATGTTAGTCGTTATCACAGTATCATCCCTGGAAATCTATTGTTTTTTGTTTTTTATAAATAAATAAATTTATTTATTTATTTACTTTTTGGCTGCATTGGGTCTTCATTGCTGCGTGCGGGCTTTTCTCTAGTTGCGATGAGTCAGGGCTGCTCTTCATTGTGGTGTGCAGCCTCCTCACTGCGGTGGCTTCTCTTGTTGTGGGGCACAGGCTCTAGGCGCATGGGCTTCAATAGTTGTGGCATGTGAGCTTCAATGGTTGTGGCTCGAGGGCTTCAATAGTTGTGGCTTGAGGGCTCTAGAATGCAGGCTCAGTAGTTGTGGTGCATGGGCTTAGCTGCTCCACGGCATGTGGGATCTTTCCAGATCAGGGATTGAACCTGTGTCCTCTGCATTGGCAGGCAGATTCTTAACCACTGCACCACCAGGGAAGTCCCCCTAGACATTTATTGTTGACACATTTAACTCACACTGTTTTCTAGACTGTATTCCCAATGATGCCAGTTGTGTCTGGACCATAAAGGATCTAATGGTCAAATACTCTTGGGAAAATATTTCATTCTAAATACCTTTCTTGGAGATTCATAACACAGATTTAGCATATTAAAAGGCTCTGAGAAGTCCTTTGATTAAAGAGAAAACTTTAACTTTCTTGAATAGTTCAGTTTTCACAGGGAAAGTCTTTTTTTCTTTACTACAACCATTAATATCTTTTTTCTTAATAAAGTTTCTTTTTAAAAAAATTAGTTTTTGGCTGTGTTGGGTCTTTGTTGATGCACTCAGGCTTTCTCTAGTTGTGGTGAGCGGGGACTACTCTGTTGTGATGCGTGGGCTTCTCATTGTGGTGGCTTCTCTTATTGTGGAGCATGGGCTCTAGGCATGAGGTCTGCAGTAGTTGTGGCACATAGGCTCAATAGTTGTGGCTTGCAGGCTGTAGAGTGCAGGCTCAGTAGTTGTGGCGCATGGGCTTAGTTGCTCCACAGCATGTGGGATCTTCCCAGACCAGGGATTGAACCCATGTCCCCTGCATTGGCAGGTGGATTCTTAACCACTGTGGCACCAGGGAAGTCCCACTTTTAGAACAGTTTTAACAACAGTTTAGGAAGCACTACCTAAACTATTTATACTGTTTACCTGGTTTAGTAAATTAATAAGGACAGTAATCTTTCTATTTTCCCCAATTATTTGTACTCTACAATGACAATATGATTTGTAGTTGGAGGGAGCCAGGAGTTTGGGATTCTAGAAGTACTTCTGTAACTACCTAGGTTAGTGATCTTGTATTTAACCAGTATTTATGCCTTGATTTTCTAGTGGGAGATGGGTAGGTTATATCTCCAAAGTTCTTTCTTCTACCTCTGAAATTCTGAATTATTGGGCTTTATCGAGATTTCAAAGAATATATCTTTTTTCCACCTTTTAAAAGTAACAAAATAAATGAGGAAAATGACTATAAACAGCTGTTTGCATGAAAGATTTGTCATTGAAATAATTTGCCTAATAGATTTGACTTTTTTTCAGCCTTAGTACCAACTGTCATACAACCAGCCTTGCAAATAAGTTACAGGAATACAAGCTATGTTCCTGATCAAGTCCCTGATATCAGATTTGTTATAGAAATAGTCATGAACAAAACTATAGAAGCTTTGAGAAATCTGGTTAAAAATAATTCCGTGATAAGTTCAAATTCTGTATATGGTTAAGAAGTTGAGGGTTTTTTTTATTTTAACATACTTAATTTAGATTACTTTGTTATAGTCTGGTAAGTTTGTAGCCTAACTTAAATAAAAAATAGTAAAATCTATCCTCAGTAGAGATCATTTTTAACATACAGAAATCTGTTGCATTTCTTTACAGTAACAATGGAACATCAGAAAGGGAAACAAACAAAAAATTCCTTTTAAAATTGTACACACATGCACACAAAATATTTAGGAATAAACCTGACCAAGGAGGTGAAAGAATTATATGCTGAGAACTCTAAAACATTGATAAAAGAAATTGAAGATGATTCAAAGAAATGAAAAGATATCCCATATTCTTGGATTGGAAGAATTAATATTGTTAAAATGGCCATACTATCCAAAGAAATCTACAGATTTAATATGGTCTGTATCAAATCACCTGTGGCATTTTTTTACAGAACTAGAATAAATAATAATAAAATTTATATGGAACCATAAAAGACCCAGAATTGCCAAGCAATCCTGAGGAACAAAAACAAAGCTGGAGGCATAACCTTTCCAGACTTCAGACAATACTACAAATCTATAGTAATCAAAACAGCATGGTATTGGCACAAAAACAGACATGTGAATTAATGGAATAGAATAGAGAGCTCAGAAATAAACCCACACACCTATGGTCAATTAATCTCTGACAAAGGAGGCAAGAATGTACGATGGAGAAAAGACAGTGTCTTCAGCAAGTGGTGCTGGGAAAGATGTACAGCCGCATGTAAATCAATGGAGTTGGAACACCTCCCTCACACCATACACAAAAACAAACTCAAAATGGCTTAAAGATTTATTTAAGGCATGACACCATAAAACTCCTAGAAGAGAATGTAGGCAAAACATTCTCTGACATAAGTCATAGCAATGTTTTCTTAGGTCAGTCTCCCAAGGCAATAGAAATGAAAGCAAAAGTAAACAAATGGGACCTAATCAAACTTAGAAACTTTTGCACAGCAAAGGAAACCATAAACAAAACAAAAAGACAATCTACAGACTAGGAGAAAATAATTGCAAATGATGTAACCAACAAGGGCTTAATTTCCAAAATATAGAAACAGTTCATACAACTGAACAACAGCAAAAAAACAATCCAATCAAAAAATGCACAGATGGAGACTTCCCTGGTGGTGCAGCGGTTAAGAATCTTCCTGCCGATGCAGGGGACAGGGGTTCGATCCCTGGTCCGGGAAGATCCCACATGCTGCAGAGCAACTAAGCCCGTGCGCCACAACTACTGAGCCCTCATGCCTAGAGCCCGTGCTCCACAACAAAAGAAGCCACCGCACTGAGAAACCCCTGCTCCCAGTAGCTCCTGCTTCTGCAACTAGAGAAAGACCATGCATAGCAATGAAAACCAATACAGCCAATAAATAAATAACTAAATAGATAAATAAATTTTTAAAAAACAAATAAATTATAAAGAAAGAATAATACTGTTATTAAAAAAAAAATGGACAGAAGACCTAAATAGACATTTCTCCAAAGAAGACATAGAGATGGCACATGAGCACATGAAAAGATGTTCAATTTCACTAATTATTAGAGAAATGCAAATCAAAACTACAATGAGGTATCACCTCACACCAGTCAGAACGGCCATCATTAAAAAAAAAAAAAAAAACCACAGCCCTCTAAAAAAGAGACCATTTGTCAAACAGCATTTCCCTAAACCAGTACTAGTAATGATACCCTGTATTCATTTATTCACTTATCATTCTATAATTTAGAGTGTTTTCACATGCTTTGTTTTCTTTATTTTTCTGTTATGTGTAGTAGGTAGAGCATCTATTTATTTTTTTGCATTTCAGTGTCACTTAACAGTCAAATCACTTAAACTTTCTGAGCCTTGGTTTCTATGTTTGCCTGGTCACATTGGAGTAATTGGTGGAAACAGAACTCTGGCCCCAGCTTTGGTTCTAATTTTCCCCTGTGCTGTTCTTCAGCATCCTTAGAATATTGTGTTCTGTTGTGTCACTCATTCACATTCTTTGTCTTAAATATTTCCTGTTAATGCAGCCTGGTGTTTTAAAAATCCTCTGTTTTTTTTAAGCACCTAAATTTCTGTATGTGGTCATGTTGTCACATCCTTGTTTGTCCAGTTCATTTTTTATAGTCAACTATGTGATCTTCATTTAATTACCCTTCAGCTTTACCTTTTGAGATTAAATGCATGAAACCAAGCTGTCACAAGAATATCCTTCGAGTAGGTGTTAGCATGACTGAAATGTTTGTGCCTATTTGTGAGTGTGTGAGGGCTAAGAAGGAATTGGCATAGGTTGTCTGTGGTAGTGATCTCATTTAATTATGAACTAAACAAGCAATCGGTTTTATTACCTATATAGGTTAATATTTTTCTGAATTCAGGAGTCTTTTCATAAAATAACATTTTATGAAACTTTTGTCATCTCAGCTGCACAGCCAACATCTCTTCATGTCATATCTATAGCAGTAAACTTTAACACTTGCGTGTTTAAAATGTTTGAAGTGTAAAATATGATTTGCCAACTGAATGACAAAATTCATATAGATAAAATTAAATTGGAGATTAACATTGAGGTAGAATAAAAAATTTAACTGTCATGTGGGACAGTTATTTATAATTTATATGATTGTCTATCTAGAGTATTTCAGATAATAGATTGAAAATTATTAGGACTTTAGATAAATATTTCAGTTAGGATTATTAGAAATGAAATAAACCATGGGAAAACAATGGTTTTCCTAAAAATACTTGAAATAAGCAAGTATAATTAAAAAGAAAAAAATGTAAGGTGTAAAAAAAAAAATCTCATTTATAATGGCAGTGTAAACTAAACCCTATTAGGTAGCAAAATGCACAAGTAACCTTAGACCCAGCAATGCGCTTTCTTTAGTCTATCCTATAGAAGTACTTGCAGAAATACAAGAAAATTTGTCACAGCATTGTTGAATTGGAAAAAACCATTATAAAGGGCTGGACAATTTCATAAATGGGAAATACCTGCAACTTAATAGATTTAGCTAAGATTGTGATGGTCAGGGTTCCCCCCACCAAAAAAAAAACCTAATTTCTCTAAATGTGTCCTGTGGCATTTTGGTTATCTGTTACTGTATAACAGTAACCAAGTGGCTTAAAAAAAACCAAGATGTGTTTTTCTCCTGACTTCATGGGTTGACTGAGTTCAGCTGGTAGTTTTGCCTTTGCATGGCTAAAAGCAGTCTAGCTGAAATCCCTGTGCAGCTGCATTCATCTGGGAGCCTGGCTGTGGCTGATGACCTCTCATCCTCTGAGGTCTTTCTTCACATGGCTTCTCATTCAGATGTCTATCCCTGAGCTTTTATAGCATGGTGGCTACCTTCTAAGAGGGTATTTCAAGAGGACGTGCCCCAAGTGCAAACTTTTATTAAGCCTCTGCTGGCATCATGTTTGATAAAGGCCACTAGTCAGAACAGGTCACATTGCCAAGCCCAGCATCAGTGTGGGAGAGGACTGCACAAAGGTGTAAATGGTAGGAAGGCTTGTTTGTTGAAGACTATAAATATAGTAGTAATAGCCTACCACACATGAAGAAAATGTCTGGGATACATTAGATGGAAAAAGATCAAGTCTCTGTGGAGAGTGATTCCATTTTAGGGAGAAGAGAGGAAATCAAAACAAAAATTGACCATCATATCATATCAGTTTGAATTCAGAAGCAGTTACAAAGATCCAACTATGTTCTTTTAAGCCATGATATTAAAGAACTTTGCAAAAATGTGAAACAAAACCACTCTTAATAATTTTTTTGTTTAGGGATTATTAAAAATAAAAATATGTTGATATGTGATAGCTTTATCATTATAATAAATATTTTAAATTTTATAATTAAAAATTTCAAATATGATAAGTGTCAGTAGATATTCCACCATAAACAAAAGCTCTTTGGGATTCTCAAGTTTTAAGAGTAAGAAGTTTTGAGAACTGCTGATTATATATTGATAGCATATACATAGAAAAAAGTTTGAAATAATGCAAAATAGTACAACAGTGCTTTCCTTTGAAGACTGGAATAGCAGCAGTGAGAAGGATGAACATTTCTTTTAATTATGTGGAAAAGACTTAAGTGTAGCAATGAAAAAAAAACTCCAATAAAGAAAAATGTTAGTGGAGATGGGAGATTAATGTTCTTTGGAAGTGTTTATAGTTTTTTGGTTTGTTTTCTTTTTTAATGGAAATTTGGTAATTTTTTTGTGGTTTCATAATAAGAGTAACCCTTGCTTTACACTCTACATTGCTGATTTTATGTATTTCTCATAATTTTATCATGAGTCGAACACCTGTAATTATTCTTCTAAAAAATATAGGCTGCTGTCTTGATTCACTTCCCCCTCAGCTATCCTCCTCCCTTCCTTTGCCTTCTGGATGACAGGCTGCAGTGGTCACAGAGCATATGTTACTGTTCTTCTGCTCACAGTGCAAAGTAATAGAAACACTTTGTATTATACTCAGCAGGCACTCAGGGGCTTGTTGAATTATTAATGTTGCAATTTGAATATATAGTAATATTGATTTTTTTTGCATGTATAAAAATATTGAGTGAGTATACACATGATTGATTCTCATCCTATGTCTGTTTTGCCTAGTCTTGTTCTCTTTTTTTTTTGTTCCCACTCTGACCCTGCCTGGCCTATTGTCTGGATAAATTGTATGAGCTAGACAGAGGATGTATAACTAATTTGTCAACTTGAGGTCCTGGTCTAGTGAATATGTAAAAAAACATTACTGATCACTGTACTACTTGCTTATTACTTACACAATAATCATATCAGTGAATGGTATTGAGGTAATTTTTGTGGTTTGAAACCTTTATAATCTGTCAACATAAACTTTACAATTTGTGTCTTAGTTATCAGGGTTTCATGGACTTTGATTCACTGAAATAATACTTGAGTCATTTAGTATATACTGTAATTATATTTTGTAAAAGATGCTACAAACATTTTGGAACATCTTATTTCAGCCAACAGTTGCTCTTGTAGATTTATACCCAATATTAAATTTAAAGTAATTCATTTTCTGATACTTTTATTTTAAAAGAAATGCATCTTATGTTAGTTGACTCTTTAGAATTCTTGTAAAGTTTTAGTAAGATTTTCTAAGTCAAGGTTAATCAGTCAATCTTTAAACCAATCAATCAGGTGACACTGTTGTGGCTCACAGATGCAGTGCCACAGTTCTCTCCTGGCAGTTTCCTTTGCCACCTGTATACCTAATCAACATAGGCTCTGAGTTTCTTCTGGGTAGGTTGTAAAAAAACAAGAGTAAAAGGGAGATATAGTAGAGAGGAAGAGCATAGACAGACTGGGAGGTTAAAATGGCGTGATGCATTTTGGAGAACAGCAGGAAGTAAAATTTAGATTGGTAAATTATGGATGTATTATAAAAGGAGGTTGAGGTAGAAGATCTGATAGGTATTATGTGGAAAAGTGTCATAGTATGTTTCAGTAGAAAAGGAATGTTTCAGGAAGATTAGTTTGGCAGTAATGTGTATGGTGCCCTGGAGAAAAAACAGGAGCAGGAAGCCTGTGTGAACTGAGTCTGCAGAGGCAATAAAGACCCACAACTGAGAGTGTAGCTGTAGAGATGGAGAGCAGATGGCAAATTTGACAGGCATTTGAAGAATGAAATTTATTCCTTTATTCCACAAATATTTATTAAATACTTGACTGTATGTATTTATGGTGCTAATATCTGGACTGAGCTTTACCTATAATTACAATACAATTTTAAACTTTAAAATTATGTACACTGGTGGTGAAGTTCTTAATATTCTCTTTTCAGGTGATCTGTAATTTTAAAAATAATTAATCTTATAGACCTTTCTAAAATGAAGAGCAAACACATCTTAATCTTCCAAAATAATTTGTACTTTATTTGATTAACAAATTGAAACCAGCCACTTAGTTATACACATAAGAAATTCTCTGGAAAGCAAATGGAAGTTCTTAACCAAAGCGGTTTATTTTTTAAGAAAGCTCACATTTATGTTTGTGAACGATTAAGAATGTTCTAGTGCAGGGAATTCCCTGGTGGTCCAGTGGTTAGGACTCTGTGTTCTTACTGTCAAGGACCCAGGTTCAATTCTGGTCAGAGAACCAAGATCCTACAAGCTGCGCAGTGCGGCAAAAGAAAGGAAAAAAAAAAAAAAAAAAGAATGTTCTAGTGCATAAAAAAGTCTTTCATTACAGTCTTGTAATGCCAACTATCATTTTGTGCCATACTTTTACCATCTTGTTAGTATGATTTCTACATCACAGCTTAAAATAGGTTGTTGGTTTAAAACAAACTGAAAAGTACTTTAAGTTCAAGGTCATTTTCTCTGGTTAAAGCCAGTGACAAAAGTAGGTATGAATCCACTCAAAGAGCCCCATTAATCATTCTTATAAGATAAAAAAGATTTTCCTAAAGTAATGTTGATAACGCATAATAGTTAGCATGTTGGAATATAAGTATGAGGGCAGAGTGAGGCAATGGAGGTAAATCTTCATGGTTGTTTTTTTAACATTTATTTATTTATTTATTTGGCTGTGTTGGGTCTTCGTTGCTCTGTGGGCTTTCTCTAGTTGCTATGAGTGGGGGCCATTGCTCCTTACAGTCTGATTGCCGTGGCTTCTCTTGTGGAGCATGGGCTCTAGGCACCTGGGCTTCAGCACTTGCAGTACATGGGCTCAGTTGTTGTGGCTCGAGGGCTCTAAGGCGCAGGCTCAGTAGTTGTGGTGCATGGGCTTAGTTGCTCTGCAGCATGTGGAATATTCCCGGCCCAGGGATTGAACCTGTGTCCCTTGCATTGGCAGGCAGATTCTTAACCACTGAGCCACCAGGGAAGCCCCTAAATCTTCTTGTTATAAATAATTTATACCTTGGTGTGTTGATGAAAAAGACTGTAAAATTTCAATTTTAATGGTATTGACATTGAATGTCATGAATGGCTGACAAGCAAAAGTAATTTTTTCTTCTTGCTGTCATAACTGTAAATATACTGCCCATATCATTGCTTTTATTTTATTTTTTTCTCTGTTAGATCCCAGTGAAAGCCCTGGCTTTCAGTGCTTTCATTCTGTTGAAACTAATATTTTGTTTTCTGTGTTGTCTTCCTGGACAGTCATAAGATTCATTGTTGTAATTCTTGTATTCTTTACTTTTTCCTTGATGTTTCTCCTGTTATCTTTTTCAGAGATTTCTATTTCATTGGCTGATCTGGAACCTTCCTCAGCATAAACCCCTATTCCTTCTCCATTCTAAACATTGAAAATAGGTTTTTATTATGAATGTTAACTTAGTTTGGGGCCTTCTGTAGTTAGCCTGTGTCCACTTTGGGAAAAGTCATTTATTGTTATTGCACTAATAATTGCTTATGCATGGATAGCTTTACAACATATCTCTAGCTCTGTTTCCTTACCTTTTCTTTAGTACAAAATTTCTTGCTTTCAGGATCACTTTTATTGCATGCTATGATGTCAACTACCATGGAGGGCTATTAACAAGGTAAATGTTATATTAAAAACACAAAATGGAATTCAGGGCCCAAGCTAGCAAAGGTTCAAAGGTTTGCTCACTTATTCATTCACTGAGCAAATGTTTTTGTATCTATTATGTGTGAGTCAATTTTAAAAGGCTAAATTGTAACTTAAATTTTTAAGAATTGACTGGGTAAGTATAAAATAGGAGTGATCTTGTTTGGAAGCAGTTTGTATGAAAAAAGTCTTGGGGTTTCGCTGACTTTAAGCATAAAATGAGCTCTTCCTGTGAGACTTGATTACAGAGGAAAGTAAAAAAAAATTTTAGGTTTCCCTGATTGAAATATTGTATCCTGATATTCAGCTTGTTAGATTTCTCCTGGGATATTATATCTGTAATGGATACTAGGTATGGTCACCATTTCTGCCCATGGAAAGCCCCTTCGGAATAAACTTGCATCTGTACTCATCCTCATCTTTGATTCCAACTGTAGGACCAAGGGGAGAGATCTGTCCCAAAGATGGGCAGTCTTCAGGCTGGCCAGTTTCCAGGGTGCCTAGCTGAGTTGCGGTCAGGATCAAAATAAGGAACTGGTACAATGAGAGGTTTATTTGAAGAATTTAGAATTGGGAAATTGAGAAATGCAGATTTGTTGCAGAGGAGAGTGTGTGTCTGGAGCAGAAAGGTCGTGATAGTTAGGAGTAGAATAGCATTATGGGACATAGACAGGATGAGTAAGTTAGAAAGCCATCCAGCAAATAAAGAATGGAACATCAACACTGTGAAAGCAACCTGTATTCATCCTGTGCTTTGAGATTTGGGTATTCGACAGACAGGTTTTGAGGTCTTCTGCATATATCCATTTTGGTAACATTAAGATGGTACATTGTAACATTTGCTAAACTTTCTTTTGAATAATTAATTTTTATATATGGATGTAGGATAGGTAGGGATTTTAAGAATTTTCTAGTTTATTTCTCAATTTTCATGAGATTTTACTTGTAAAATCCTGGACAGGTGAAAAATCTATCATAATGTTAGAGTTTTGGAAGTTGTATGTTTTCTCTCAGTAGCCTATTTTGTATTGAGTTTCCAGAAATAAGGGTTATTAATTATTCTATCAAATCTGAATCCCTTATTGTATCATTTAAATTAAAAATTTGTAAAGATTTGTACTATAAAGAAGAATATCAAGATGAAACTTCATTGTTTTAAACTGAAAATTTAAAGGAAATCATTTGACATCTCAGGAAAATTCTGAAGTGCTAGCATCAGGATATGTACAAAATAAGACTGTTTATATCTAATGAATAAAAGCAACTTTTATATAATATAGTGACAGCTGTGATGGTTACTGTGATAAGTTGACTCCATTGATTCCCTGGTGGCCCAGTGGCTGTGACTCTGCGCTCCCAATGCAGGGGGCCTGGGTTTGATCCCTGGCAGGGAACCAGATCCTGCATGCTGCAACTAGGACCCAGGCAGCCAAATAAATAAACAGATAAATATTAAAAAAAAAAAAAAAGATAGGATAGTTATTAGTGAGTGAATTTTGTTTTGCTTTGTGGCTATGGACTTTTCCAAGCTTTGAATTCTAGCCAACCATGTCACTATGTCTGCCATTATTAACAGTAGGATCAGGCAAAAAGTATACATCAGCAGAATGTAAACACTTTTATTGGACATTCATAGATTATGTCCTGTTTATAATAGGTTTTACTACAAGTTTTCAGAGAAAAAAATCTAATTCCTTGATGGCAAGGATCGATCATGTCTTGAAAAATCTAATATTCTTTGATAGGAGTTATCACACTGCCTTGCACTAAAAAGGTTTGCCTTGGTGCCTAACAAACCATCCCCAAACTTAGTGGCTTCAACCAGCAAATATTTTTGATCTCTCACAAATCCCAGGTTGACTAGATCTAGCACCACAGAGCTTCTGCTTCATGTTGTCACCTGAAGCTACAGTCGTCTGGAGACTTGGCTTGGTTAGAATATCCAAAATGGCTCAGCCTCGTGGCTGGTACTTGGTACTGACTCTCAGCTGGTAGCTCAGCAGGGACCTCAGTTCTTTTCCATGCAACCTTTCATGATGGTTTGGGCCTCTTACAGTATCGCGGCCGGATTCTAAACACATGAAAGTGGAAGCTGCAGACTTACTTCCTAAGGCCTGGCCTCTGAAGTTTCATAGCATTGTGTTCACTGCATTCTTTTGGTAAAAGCAGCTCATGGGGCCAGTCCAGATATCAAAGTGGTTATTAAAAGATAGTTTTTTTCTCACTTCGGTTATTTAAATTCAAATCAGATATCCTTTCCCTGGACAAAAGATTCTTCTGAAGTCCTGGAGGATTTCGGAAGAATAGAAAGATGGAAGTAGGAAATGAGACGAGGGATTGCTACCTTTCTTCTAGTTGTCCTACCTTTTGAAAAAGAAGTACACTGCCCTGCTTGCCATAGTACATTGGTATCCCAATGTGATTTTATTTGTCCTTGGGGTAAGCAAAAGAGTTGAATGCAAAAAAACATTTCCCATAGTAAAAATCTCTGCTCTATTTTTAATAACCAGGTACTTGTTTGTGATTTATGGGGAAAATAGGCCTAGGTTATAGGTCTTTGAAAAGATTTCCCACATCTCTCCTACTGGCCTATCAATTATATTCTTTCTCCCCGTGCCCTGAGAGGAAACTTTATTCACTTGAGGACATGAGTAGGCAGTGGGGCAATCAGCAACACTTCTTTTCAAGCACCAGCACAGGTACCCTCATGTTTCATAGGACTCTAAGCAGTAAAATCAGTAAGATTAAATTAATTTTATTCTGTAATGTTTAATCTGAACATTTCCTTCTGCTCTGTTTTCCTGAAATTCAGCTAAGAATCTTGATAATCTTCTGGTGGCACTTAATTTACTGCAATGGCCCCATTTTGTAGGACTGAAGTTTAAAACTTTGTCACAATCCATTTATAGAAATTTGTTTGTTCTTCAGATTTATAGAAACTTGGTTTTCAAGACATATAAAGCAAATGGTTTTAAAAGATTCAGTAGTAATTTATAGTTAATACTTCATGATGCAAGGGATGATGTGAAATAATAGTAAAAATATTTTTTAGAGATTTACAGTGAAAGTTATAAGTACATTTTTTTTTCTTTTTATGTTCTTCCTTAATTGGATAAGAGTAAAACATTTATAATAAGTTATATGTCTTTCGTGACAACACTTTTATGATATGCTTTGTGGAAAGCTCCTTGAGGAATTCAGGAATCATTATTAGGGTTAAAATTAAAATATAATGTGGGGATTGAAGAATAAGACATTAGGTTTAGAAAGGTTTTATTACATACTGAAAATATAAAAAAGTTAATTTCACACATACTAACTCTGCTTGTGAAATACTGCATAGAATCCTAGGAAGCTTTCTAATATGATTTTATGTACTCTGTTCCAAGATATATTTGAGAAAAATAGGAAGTTAGTTATACAGCAGGAAATATCTATTTTAGTTTTGTTCCTTTTGCCTTTGAGAAGAATAAAGATTTTTTTAATGTGAGAGTATATTTTTGAGATATCTAATTAGGCTTATAAAGTTTTAAAGTTACATAATCAAGACTTTCCATAAATGTTAAAAGATTACATATTAGATATGAAATGTGGGGGTGGGATAGCAACTGTAGAGAGCCTCTTGTTGAGTACTGGTGAAGAGAAATAGTTTTTAAAAACACTCTTTCAATTTTGTGGTCATTTTGCTTCTTGTCCTACCTAGTCTTTAGTGGTACCTGTAGTCATAACTGTTACTCATCATGGAACCCAGGACTAATGGAAAGAAAATTTTTTTACAGTGTTGCAGTGTGTGGTAAGGACAAAGAAAAGCTTCTGTCAACTGGCACACACTATTGTTTTTTTTTTACATTTATTTTTAGGCTGCATTGGGTCTTCGTTGCTGCGCAAGGGCTTTCCCTAGTTGCGGCGAGTGGGGGGCTACTCTTCCTTGTGGTGCACAGGCTTCTCATTTCGGTGGCTTCTCTCGTTGCGGAGCACCGGCTCTAGGCGCTCGGGCTTCAGTAGTTGTGGCTCGCGGGCTCTAGAGCACAGGTTCAGTAGTTGTGGCTAACGGGCTTGGTTGCTCCACAGCATGTGGGATCTTCCTGGACCAGGGATTGAACCCATGTACCCTGCATTGGCAGGCGGATTCTTAACCACTGTGCCACCAGGGAAGTCCCACACTGTTGATTTTTCATGTTGTATTTTTCTGTATACTTATCCTACTTTTATAAAATTCCATTAACCTCTTCCTCATATCATACATTAATATTTCAGGTCCCGTTTTTAATATTTGTACATTTTCTATTTTTCTTAAGATACTTTTACTTTTATGAAATTTTTAAAAACTTGTCATCAGAAAGAATTTTTAAGTTTTACCATATTTAGATTTGTTTTGAACTGGCTTGACTTCGTAATTTAAAACTACATAGGGACTTCCCTGGTGGCAAAGTGTAGCCCCTGCTCTCCGCAACTGGAGAAAACCCTTCGTTGGCAGCAGCGAAGATCCAGTGCAGCCAAAAATAAATTTAAAAAATAAATACATAAAATAAAATTAAAAAAATAAAACATGAATGCCAGTTGAAATTTTCATATTTTATGATTTTATGGTATAGTTTAATACTTCTGTGAAATTACACATTTAATTAAAAATATTTCTACACTGTACTGAAGATTTCTGACTCCATGTAAAAACAACTAAAATGTTTGAGTATATGACTGTTCTTAAAGAAAACACAACTCAGAAGTCAACATTATTTGAATTTTCGTTCATGTTTATAATTCAGTACTATAATTTTCCTTTTTTAACTTACAGCAACAACTAGATAAGAAATCTCTTTATAAATTAGTCTTTTTGTCACTTCAGTTTAGTGCAGAGAATAAGGTATATTGGAAAATAATTTGCCCTTAGGGTTGAGAAGCCTTTGTGTAATAAGTATTATGAAAGATTTGAAATTGAACATTTAATGAAGAATGGTATAGAATGTTGTCAGAAGACATGAATATCTCTGAAGTGGTCTTAATCCCACCGTTGGAAGGTGCTTTCAGATTACACTTGTGGCAAATAATATACTACATTACTTTGTATGTGATAAAATGTTTACCTTTAAAAATTAGAAATGTTTATACTAATTTTCATTTCAAATCTGCTCTTCACAGTGGCTCGATCTTTCTACATTATTGCTTATACATGGATGGCTTTACAACACATCTCTAGCTCTGATTCGTTACTTTTTCTTTAGTACAAAATTCTTTGCTTTCAGGATCACTTTTTTTGCATGCTATGATGTAAGCTACTATGGAGGGCTAATTAATGCGTTGAACATTATATTAAAAACACAGAATGGAATTTAGGGCCCAAACTAGCAAAGATTCTAAGATTTGTTCACTTATTCATTCACTGGGCAAATGTTTGTGTAACTGTTGCTTGTGGGTCAATTTTAAAAGGCAAAATTAAATTGTAACTTAGATTTTAAAGAATAGATTAGATAATATGCACAAGATAGGAGTAACCTGGTTTGGAAGCAGTATGTATGAGAAAAATTTGGGGATTTAGCTGACTCCCAGCATAATATGAGCTCTTTCTGTGAGACTTGGTTTACTGATACGAGAAGCTCAGCTATCCCCAAGCAGGATAAATTCAAAGAAAAATACACCTAGATTTATCATAGACTGTCGAAAACCAGAAATGAAGAGAAATCTTGACATAAGCCTATTTCAGATATCTCATGGCACCCATGCATTAGGTGATTGACTAGAAGAACTCACAGGACTCAGGCAGTTATACTCACAATGCTTTATTACAGTGAAAGCATATAAAGGTGAATCAGTAAAGGAAAAATATGTAACAGGTAGAGTTAGGAGGAAATCAGACACAAGCTTTCAAAGTCCTCCCTCATAGTGATCACACGGGATACACTTTTACTCCTGCAGTGAACTGCAGCAACACATGCAAAGTATTACTGCCCAACTCACTAAAGATGATATGAAAAGAAATAGAAGAATTTTAATAGTTCTACATCTATTAGAGAAATTAAATTCTTTGGGTAGGCAATAATTTCTTAAATTGGGCGCAGAAAATACTAATCATGAAAGAAAAATGATAAATTGGACTTTATCAAAATTAAAACCTTCTGTTATTTAAAAAGTACCATTAAGAAAATAGAGGAGCACATCAGAAACCAGGAGAAAATGTTTGCAAAACAAATATAAATCCAGAATATATTAAAAACACTTAAAACTCAGTAAGACGTATAACCTGATTAAAAATGGGCAAACAATAAAAACAGATGATTGAACTTGGTGTACCCCCCAAAAAATAATAAATAAATAAATAAAATTAAAAAAAAAAGGGCAAACAACTTGTAGAAACACTTCACAAAAGAAGATATGTGAATGGCCAAAGTTGTATGAAGAGATAGTCAATGTTAGTCATCATAGAAATGTTAACTGAAACAGTGAAATGCCACTACACACTCCCTAGAATGGCTAAAATTTAAAAGGTGCTAATATCAAACAAGTGTTGATGAGGTTTAGAGGAACTGAAAAATCTTATAAATTGTTGCTGGAAATGTAAAATTATATATCCATTTTGGAAACAGTTTGGTTGTTGGTGTGTGTGTGTGTGTGTATAAAGTTAAAATATATAGTTATTATATGACTTAGTAACTCTGCTTCTAGGTGTTTTACCAAGATAAATAAAAATGTGCTCACAAGGTTTGTATACATATCGTTCCAGTTACTATTGCTGCATAACCATCCCAAATTTAGTAGCATAAATTAAAGTCATTTTATTATCCTCTTGGATTCTATAGGTAAGGATTTCAGAAAAGGCACATGAAAATGACTTTTCTGTCTTTCACAGTGTCTGTGGCCTCAGCTGAGAAGGTTCAAAGGCTAGCGGTAATCTGACAGCTGGGGGCTAGAATTATCTGAAGACTCCCTCACTCACAAGTCTGCTGGTTGATACTGTTAGCTGGGACTCTGCATGACACCACATGCAGGTGTCACTGGAGAACACCTGCATGCTGTCTTTCCATATTGTTCTCTGGGGATTTTCATAATAGAGTGGATAGGTTCCAGGAATGATGGTCCCACAGAGAATCAGTTACAAGCTATATAACCTTCTGTGATCTAGCCATAGTAACAAGCTTGCCTAGTTTCAAAGAGAGGTTACATTGATTCTACTTCTTCTTTTTTTTTAAATTAATTTATTTATTTTATTGGCTGTGTTGGGTCTTTTTTCATGTGCAGGGGCTTTCTTTAGTTGTGGTGAGTGGGGGCTACTCTTCGTTGTGGTGCGCAGGCTCCTCATTGCCGTGGCTTCTCTTGTTGCTGTGGCTTCTCTTGTTGCGGAGCCCAGGCTCTAGGCGTGTGGGCTTCAGTAGTTTGCAGCACATGGGCTCAATAGTTGTGGCTCACAGGCTCTAAAGCTCAGGCTCAATAGTTGTGGCGCACGGGCTTCGTTGCTCTGCGGCATGTGGGATCTTCCTGGAGCAGGGATTGAACCTGTGTCCCCTGCATTGGCAGGCGGATTCTCAACCACTGCGCCACCTAGGAAGCCCCTTGATTCTACTACTTGAAGAAAGGTGTGTCCAAGTCATCTTGTAAGAAGACCATGTTGTGGTCATCTTCAGATAACATATTCTGCCACGTGAATGTTTATAGCAGCTTGGTTCATAATAGCTCCAAACTTGAAGTAACCCATGTGCCCATCAACAGATGAATAGGTAAACATATTGTGGTATATTCATACAAGTCAGCAATAAAAAAGAATAAGCTGTTGATACACCCAACAGCATGAATAAATCTCAAAAACATTATGCTGACGGACTCCCCTGGTGGTGCAGTGGTTAAGAAACCGCCTGCCAATGCAGGAGACACGGGTTTGATCCCTGGTCTGGGAAGATCCTACTTGCCGCGGAGGAACTAAGCCTGTGCACCACAACTGCTGAGCCTGCGCTCTAGAGCTCACGAGCCACAGCTGCTGAGCGCGTGTGCTGCAACTATTGAAGCCTGCAAGCCCAGAGCCTGTGCTCTGCAGCAAGAGAAGCCACCGCACTGAGAAGCCTGTGCACTGCGACTGCTCCTGGCAACTAGAGAAAGCCCTCACACAGCCACGAAGACCCAGTGCAGCCAATAAATAAATAAATTAATTAATTAAAAAAAACATTATGCTGAGAAAATGAAGCCAGACGCAAGTGTGCATAATGTATGTTTCCATTTATATGAAGTTCTTGAACAGGCTGAAGTAATCTGTAGTGATAGCAACCAAATCAGTAGTTGGCTGGGACAGGAGGTTGAAGGATTGACAGAAAAGGAAGTATGCATAGAACTGTACACTTAAAATGTGTACATTTTATTCCATATAAATTATACCTAAAAGTTGATTTTTCAAAACTAAAAAAAAAGTTGTGAGGGGAGGTAGGAATTAGAAACAAGCATACAACTCTGGAGAAGTTTGAGTATAAAACAGAAGCAGTGAAAATAGCTGAAGAGGAAGTAAGGTTGAGAGTTTTTTGGGGAGAGTGAGTTAGTAGAGAGCGAGAAATTTTATTAGGGAGAGAAGAGACTCGTTGGAGCAATCTCTTTAGGTAGATAAGAAAGGAGAGTTATAGTGTGTAATTCAAAGGGTTGGCCACAGATAGGATCATGGACAATTAGTTTATAAACAACAAAAGGGAAGAAGAAGTCTAAAGATACAGATGCTTTAAGATGGGTAGACATTTGGGAGTTTGTGGAAGTTCTCTTCTGGTTGTTCAGTGAAGTAGGAATTAAAGGCATCTGCTGAGAGTAGGAATGGGAAGATGGTTTTGAAGTTTTGAGGATCAGGTAGGTTGCACGAAATAATTAAATAGGAGAGTAGCAAAGAGAATGGACAATGTGAGGAGGACACTGCATGACTGCCAGGCAGCAGGAAGAGCTTGCGTCAGGTTCTTGGTCATAAATTTTAAGTGTTGTTTTGTTTTCTCCATCTTGTTCAGCTGCATGGGCACTCATGTGGACTAGGTGGAGAGTTGGATTTTACCAAAATTGTATTTTTGCTAAAGGAGTAAAACAAATAAGAGCAAAGGAGTTGAGAGAGCATATTCAAAATGGTGATTATAATTAACTAAAGAATTTGAAATGGGTAAGGAGAGAAAGGAGAAAATTGGGAGATGACATTAGGTTCTGGTATGGTCAAAATGTTTTGGGGTCTGAGTAGGTAAACATGTATGCTGAAAAGATAAGAGGAGCAATCAAAGTGGATAATGACAAGGGCTTGGGTAATGGTTCTCAAAGTGTCATCTTGAGACCTCTTGGAGTTCTGAAGAGCCTCTCATGGGGTCTGTAAGCTCAAAGCTATTTCCATAATAATACTTGGGCTTTTGTCTTTTTCACTCCCATTTATGAGTAGACAGTGGCTGCATGATGTGATGACTAATGAAATGTGTTTGTGTATTCTTGTGTTTTAAAATTTTGTTTTGTTTTTGAGTACAGTAAATATCAATTGGATTGGATCCTAGAATAGAAATACATCAGAGCCTCAATAATTTTTTAAACAATTTTAGATTTGTAGAAAAGTTGCAAAGATAGTACAGAGAATTCCTGTATACCCCACACCCAGTTTCAGTTTCTCCTAATGTCATTTTATATTACCATTGTACATTTGTTATTACTATTGCATTGCTATTAACTAAATTACAGGCTTTATTAGAAATTAACCAGTTTTCTTTTAAATTACTATCTCTTCTGTTCTAGGATACAACCAGGAGACCATATTACATTTAGTTGTCACGTCACCTTAGTCTCTCTGGTCTGTGAGTCTCTCAGCATTTTTTATTTTTCATGACCTTGTTAGTTTTGAGGAACATAGATCAGATATTTTGTAAAACATCCCTCAAATTGAGTTTCTTTTAATGTTTGTATCATGATTATGCTGGGTTTATGGCTTTTTAGAAAGAATATTACAGAGGTAAAGTGCCCTTCTCATCATATCAAGGGTACATGATATTCACATGACATCATGGGTGATGTTAACCTTGATCAAGGCAGTGTTTATCAGATTTCTCCACTATAAAGTTACTGTTTTCCCCTTTCCATACTCTTTTCTTTGGAAGCAGATCACTACGTCCAGCCCATTCTCCGTGGGGAGGCGTAGACTAAACTCCTAGAAGGGGAAATACCTGCATGTATTATTTGGAATTCTTCTGAAGGGAAGATTTGTCTCTTATTCTCTAACACTTTATTTATTTAGTTAGTTAGTTATATCAATATGGACTCATGTATATTTATTTTACACTTTGGGTAATATTTCACTACTATGTTATTAGTTTAGTTGCTCAAATTGTACCAACTTTGACCATTTGGTGTTCTTTCAGGTTGGCTCAATATTTAAAACTGTAAATGTCATAGCACTGAGTTGCTGAGGCAGGGGAGGAGGTATTGTTGGAAGAGATTTTTAGGAATTGAGAGTTCAGGGAGTAAGAAGGAAAAACATTAAGATTTTAAATAAGAGTAGTTTGAAAGCATGACAATGAGCCAGAGCTGAAATCATCTAGAAATGAAGGGGAGGGATTGATGGATAGATGACAGCTACGTTTTGAAACAGCATTGGGGGCATGGTTCGAGGGGAGAGAGGGAGAATGATCTGAAATGGTGATGTTACCTCTAGGGTCAGTGGTTTCTTCCAGGGCTATGAGAGGAAAAGCAGTCACTCTGAGAAGCTTGCAGGGAAAGCAGTGTCTTCAGAGAAGAGCCAGGCTTCTTGTTAGAACAAGAAGAAAGTGACAGTCAGAGAACTGTTGAAAATATAGAGGATTTTGTTGGTAACAGGTTATCAATTCCTGAAGGCACAGTGAAAGAGAACCTCCTTCCAGAATTAGGGTGGAATAGGAGGTGAGACCCGCAAAGAGTTATGAAGAGCAGTGTGCAAGGGCTGAGTGTAACCTGGGAGCTGTAGTTTCTTGTGGTTCCAGACATCAACAGGAGGGGAAGAAAAAATGATTTTTGTCCTGGTGGACCTGAGGCAGGTAGTGGTGGCAAGGCTGTGAAAGTTTCAGGATAGGGGAGATGTTTTGAGGTCTCCCTTTGAGCTCTGCAGAGGAAGGCAAAGAAGTATGGGGAAGGACAGTTTTACTGAGTATTTGTGTGAACTCAGTTATGCAATTGAGGGCTTCCATTTGATCTCTATCAGGTGAATTGATAAGAGGCCTGGGGCTGTCTGGTGTTACTAATGTATAATATACACACAGAAAAATGCACAAATCATGTGTTCAGCTTGATGAATTTTCACTAAATGAATACACCTGTGTAACCAGTACTTAGATCAAGAAACAGAATATTACCAGAATCCAAGAATTAATGCCCTCAAGAGCAACCACTCTCCTGACTTTTAACACAATTGATTAATTTTGCCTATTCTGGCAGTTTATATAAATGTAATTGTATAGTAGTACTCTTTTGTTTGCCTTCCTTTTCCCAATATTGTGACACTGATGTAGTTATAGTTTGCTTTTTGTCATTATTGTGTAGAGCACCATGTATGATATACTATAATTTATCCATTCTACTCTTGACGGACATTTGGTCTCTTTCTAGTTTTTGACTAAAAAATCTGCTGCTGTGAATGTTCCTGAACACATCTTTCAGAGACATATATCCACATTTCTGTAAGGTATATATTTATGCGTGGAGTTGTTGATCTGCATATGTTCAATTAGAGGATATTGCCAAAGTGTTTTCTGAGACACTCTGCTAATTTACATCCATGCTAGCTGTGTGTGAATATTCTGGTTGCTTCATATCTTTTTCAACACTTGGTATTATCTCTTTCATTTTAGCCATACTCGTGTGTGTTATTTTTCTGATGACTAACAAAGTTGAGCGCTATTTAATATGTTTCCATTTGGATAAGTGATGTGCTTGCTTTTCCTAATGAATTTTCTGTCTTTTTCTTAATAATTTATGGGTTCTTTATATGTTCTGGATATGAGACTTTTGTCAGATTTGTGTATTGTAAATATATGCTCCCACTCTTTGGTTTTGCCTTTTCATTCTCTTAGTGGTATCTTTTGATGAATAGAGGTTCTTCCTTTCCCTCCCCCTCAGCTTTATTGAGGCATTAAAGTATACATGCTGTTTTGATATACCATAATCAAGCTAATTAAATCTGTCACCTCACATAGTTACCATTTGTGTGTGTGTGTGTGTGTGTGTGTGTGGTGAGAACACTTAAGATCTACTCTCTTAGCAAATTTCAAGTGTACCTTATTATTAACTATGGTTACCATGCTGCACATTAGGTTACCAGAACTTACTCATCTTAAAACTGAAAGTTTGTACCCTTTGGCCAACATCTTCCCATTCCCCCCCACCCCCACCCAGGTCCTGGAAACCACAGTTTTACTCTCTGTTATCATGAGTTTGACTCTTTTTAGATTCCACGCACAAGTGAGATCTTGCGGTATTTGTCTTCCTGTGTCTGGCTTATTTAACTTAGCAGAGGTTTCCCAAGGTTCATCCATGTTGTTGCAAATGGCAGGATTTCCTTCTTTTTAAGGGTGAATAATATTTCATTCTGTATGTGTGTTTGTGTGTGTGTGTGACACATTTTCTTTATCCATTCATTTGTTGGCAGACAGAAGTTCTTTTAATGAAGTCCAATTTATAAAAAAAAATTTTTTTGCCTACCCCAAAATTATGAAGATTTTCTCTTTTGTTTTCTCCTAAAAGTTTTTACATTTTTTAAAAGTTGATTAAAAAATATTTATTTATTTATTTGACACTGACGGCTCTTAGTTGAGGCATGGGGGATCTAGTTCCCTGATCAAAGATCAAACCCGGGCCCCCGGCATTGGAAGCACGGAGTCTTAGCCACTGCACCACCAGGGAAGTCCCTTGTTTTACTTTTTAAAATTAGATCTGTGATCCAACTGCAGCTGACTTTTGCATGTGATATGAGCTAGTAGGTTGTGGTTCTCTCCCACTCCCTACCCCATGTAGCTGTCCAGTTGACCTAGTCCTATTTTTTTTATAAAGACTACACTCTCCCTACTGAATTACCGTGTCACTTCGGTCATAAATCAGGTGACCATGTATGTGTAGGTCTGTTTCTGGCCATTCTTTTCTGTTCCATTGTTTTTGTTTTTGTTTTTGCTAATGATAATACTTTGTGATAATACCACACTGGCGTAATTAAACTATGGTTTTTATTTATTTATTATTATTTTTTGGGGTACACCAAGTTCAATCATCTGTTTTTATACACATCCCCGTATTCCCTCCCTCCCTCGACTCCCCGCCACCCTACCCGTCCCAGTCCTCTAAGGCATCATCCATCCTCAAGTTACTATGGTTTTGATAAGTTTTATAGTAAGCCTTGGTATTTAGAAGTCCAAGTCCTCAAGCTCTGTTGTTCTTCAAGATTGCTTTGACTATTCTTGATTCTTCTGCATATCCCCCTTGATTCCTTTTAACCTTTTAAAAATTAATTTTAACTAGAGAATTATTTTGAGTTTTTGTAAAAATTTTACCTCCCCAGTTCTCTGTAACTTGATGTAGTGTGGTTCTATCTGTGATTGCTTTCTGTCCTAATTTACTAGACAAACAATGGATAAATACAAAAGAAAACTCATGTACATTTATATTTACCTTGCTTCATTTTGCTTCATGAACATGTATAACGGGATAGAAATAAGTAGATCTAGGTAGAAAGAAAACAAGGGTAAGTGTATAATATAAAATGATAAATAAGGTTAATCTTGGTCTGCTCTTCTGTGGACAGAGTTAGGGCAGAAACTTTGACTCCCATTTTGTTAAAATTAAAGCAATGAGAGGCTGTTATGAGATTCATGGTATCCATAATATAAAAGCAAACCAGTTACTCTAAAGGAGAGTTTTTCCTGGTCTTGAAAACTGAAGAGCTGAATTTTCTCCTCCTTTGGATTTTAAAGGGGATAACAATTGACCTAGCAGGGTTTTCAGTCACATTTTGGGCATAATTCCAGAGCCCAGTTTATCTGAATGGACAGTTGTATAAAATCAATCATATGGTACAAATAGGTGGTTTTCTAACAGTCTGGCTTGATCTAAGGATAAAATTTAGAATAAAAAAGAGCTGTTTTTTATCCTAAAAAAATAAAATGCGTATCTCTCAAGTAATTTTTCATGTATGGATAAATGAATTAATGAATATACATATTTTTATTAACTGTTTCTTTAGTGAAAATTAGACAACAGAAGCATTAGAATGTATTCTTTGCAAGACCCTGTGTTGTTCATTAAGGTGTATCTGTATACTTTGATAGACAGCTGAGCAGAGGCTATACGAGTTGATATTCTTCAATAATAATATTGCATAGTAGTAACACTTTTATTGCCAGGTAACTGTAATAAGTGCTTTTATTTACATTTTTTTCATTTAATTCTCACAATAGTCCATTGAAAGTAGGTACTGTGGTTATCCCTATTTCATGAATGAAAACAGTAAGGCAAATAGCCTGCCCAGGGTTATACTGTAAGTAAGAATAGAATCAAAATTCAGTTTATGTCAATTCTGCCTCGGTTTCTACTACATGATAATTCTGATGAAAATTAAGAAGGCTAGTGCAGGGTTTGTGCCTGATTTAGGAGGTTAGGAAATTCAGATAGAGCTAATAAAGTTTCCCCTCAAGAAACAGTCTTTAAGCTCACTCTCCTAAAGATGGATGGATGAAGAAAACTACATTGTACTTTGACAAAAGTTTTGCTTGAGATGAATTTGTTTTGCGTTTCCTTTAGCTTCCTTTTTTTCTTAATTATACTTAAGTAAATTCCAGTCTTCTGAATGACTGTTGTTGAATATGGTCACTATCTTGGATATTACCACTTTTACTTCTGTTTTATGAATGTTAAGCTTTCAGGGAACCAAGTGGATTGCCTGGGTAGATTGTTACTGTTGTAAAGAACTGAAGTATATGCAAATTAAATTATATTAATGCTTTCTATAAAGTCAATTTTAGAGGCATGTCTTTTTATATTTTCATAGCTTTTAAATGTTTTCTGCAGTTTTCTTAAGATAAATTATCTATTTGGAATTATTTAATTGAAACTAGTGAAAAATGTCCTGTATGTTTTGCAGCTGCTATTACTAAATGCTGAATGAAAATTTGCAGAACCAACTTCATCATGTTATGATATTTATACTTTTGTCAAAATTCTTACATTTTATTGCTTGTTTGTGCACATTGGTTTGAAATGAACCCAGTAATTTATGTTTGAAACTGCTTTAATTTCATAAGTAACAAAGTAGCTAAATTTTATAGGGTTACTTCTATCCTTGGTAATCTGACTATAAAGAAAATATATTCAAAATTTTAACATTTTTCTATGTTAATTTTCAGGTTGAAGGTTTAGAACAGATGTGGAAAGATGTTCACTTCAGAGAAAGGGGTTGTTGAGGAATGGTTGTCAGAGTTTAAGGTAATATTTATTGTTTTAATATAGTAATTATATTCCAAAGAAGTTTTGTCTGGAGCTTAAATTCCAGTGGATTTTTTTTTTTAATGACCTAAAAGTTAAATATCTGTGGAAGCAAAAGAATGTTCCAAAAAATCTTATTAGGGAATTATTTACACATAGTAATCTTCCCTAGGAAATTGACTTCTTTTTTCGCCAAGTGGTTTAAAGGTTTGTTTTCTCCTTTTTTATGGCAAACCACAAAGAATGGTTAAAGTTTCTGAAAATTGATGTCACTCTTTCCAGCCACCATGAAAGATTCACTGTTGAAATGTTTCTCCCAATTTGGGAGGCAGAGGGAGTGGGCAGATCCACGATGAGGGGGGAGATGGGAAGATATTTGCCCAGCTTTTTATTAGAACATCTTTCCCTAGTTGGCTAACCCAGTGCCTCTATAAGGGGTATGTAACTTTTGGTTAGTTGTGTTCTTGTGTCATGAACTCTTCTCTATGATAGCTAAAATTGTGTTCCTTTAACCAGTTAACTATTGATACCTTCTTTTTGTCCTCTGGGTCTCATTGTTATGCATAATTATGTGAGCTTCCTGATCATGAATCACAGGAAGGACGGGTTTGGGCTGAAACTGTCATTTTTTTTTTTGTCCAGCCCAGTTAGCCCAAGGCCTTGGACAAAAGTCAGACTTATTGGCTTGTTTCAGTAAGGAAGACTATGCAATAGGTACCTTGTAGGCATCTCACCAAACGAAGGAAAAAACAAAATTGTTTTAGGACTTGGAGGAAAGGTGGAGTTTAGACGACATTTAAATGAAACAGTACTTTGATAAGCTCAAAATGAAGCAGAGCTATGAGTAATGGGATTAAAATCTGGCCTGGACTGTGAAGTGGACCCAGGGTCATGTTGTCTTGGAAACTACAAAGTTAACAATTTTATGTGGAATGTTGGGTTCAGAAACCCCTTATCTGAAGTCTACTTCTCTGTCTAGGTGACTTAGATCCTCCAGGCAAGAATGGGATGTTTCATTCTTACTGATATATGTTTAAACCACTTTTGATGTCTAAGATTTTAGATTACAAGACTTCTCACTGAGTAAGAATATAGAAGTCATTCAAAAATGGAGGTTGTAATGACACTTTTCAGCTGTAGTGTGTCCTTGAGAGAAGCAATGTTTCCTGTTAATTTTGTAGCTGGCCTTACCCATCACCATCTCATCCTGGTGAATGACAAAGCTTCTCATTTTGTCAGCTTTTATAGTCAGAATTGAATATCCTTCTCTGGATCCCCTAATTTATCATAAAGTGATGTGGTTATACGTACACTTAAGAAGCACTGTATTTAGTGCACTATATATAGTGCCTTCTACATATGTTGATAGTTTGATTAACTCTGGTGTGTGCCTTTTCTCCCCAACGTATGTTGTCTTTGTGTTTTTAAGCTTTTTCTCACCTGTAAGAGTGTTTAATGTGGTTCATTATTATGATTTTTTTGGCAAGTTGATGAAAATTGTCAAGTTTAACAGTTTCTAGGGCATCCTTATGTTTAATGGTGAAGTAAAATTTGCAAAAGCAAGTATAGCCAGTTAGCCAAGCTTTATTATGGGAGTTGTGTCGAGAGGGCATGGTAAAGGATGGGAGGGGGGCATCAGGGGAGAGTCAACTATTCAGGCAAAGTATTGAAAATCATGACTCATTCTTTTCCTTCCCATCTGTTTATTTCCTTCCCTTCGTGGGGAGGAAACTTCTCCATTGAGAGGAGGGGAGTAAAATCCTGGGCCCCATGAAATTAAAAGTTATTTCATTTTCCCCAACCCTCCAAAATTAAATTTACCCAATTTTTAATTAATTTGCTATAACAAATGATTTAAATGATTGTCAATTTATAAGGGAAGGTATTTCCTGTTCCTTGGTTAATTTGATAATTTCTGAAAATTGTTTTGAATTATGTTAATGTGTGTGGAATTCAGCTCTGTTTATGTTTGATAAAGAGATTAAGGTTACCAGGCAAAATCAGCAGCATGCTAAAATAATAGAAGAGGGGAAAGTGCATGAGGACAAATCTCCTAAATATACTTTTAAAACTAAAGTATCTTGTCTTTTGAAATGATTTGTGATGTTAATTACATATTTTGTTTGAAATACTTGAGAAATAAAGTTTAGGGATTATCTATCTACCTACCCACCTACCTAACTACCTACCTAAGCCTCTACTTGGTTGTTTAATAACCAGGGTGCTAATAAGGCCAGGTCATCATGATTGATAAAGTAAGGGGTACAGAGTATATGGGGCTGAGAAGTCAGAAACCCTTTGGTCTAATCATAATTTTTCCTCTAGGTGATTTTACAGTGTTGGACAAATCACGCAACTCCTTTAGGTCTGAAAAGATGGTCTGTGAAAAACTGAAATAGGTGGTCTGTGAAGATGATTTTGGCTCTACACTGTTCAGTGGGTACAGTCTGAACTCTCAGCCTCATAACCTCACTCAGCATTCTCTCAAATGCACAAAGACAGCACAGTTTGCTTTGTGCAATTTTTGTTTTTTTCTTTTTTGCCTTTGGAAAAACTAGTATCTACTCTTGCTGTGGGCCCTCATTAAATACTTTCTTAGCATACCAGCAAAGTGATTAGACTCGGAGTTCATTATTTTAGGAGGTCATGAATAGCCAGTTCAGTCTCTATCTTTTCAAATATCTATTTGTAAAATATTATCTTTCAGATTGGATTGTGCCTTTTTTTTTAATGTTATGTGTAGATTTATCTAGCAGGGTTTTGATTTCCTGGTAGTCACTGAATTGCAGTATGTGACTCAAAATCTAGTCTTATGTGTAATGCTGTTGGTTAGAATTTTGTTTTATTGATTGGTTCTCCACCCGTCTGTCCATCTTCATTAATTCTCATCCACCTAACTCATATTACTTCCTTACATTTTATAAAAGCCATCTCTCAAATGATACTTTAGTATGAAGCATCTGTCTTCTTCAAATTTTGCCAAGACTAATTTCCTACTATAATTTTCCTTTATTACTTCTTTTGTCTCCAGTTCTGCCTTCTGAAAAGTGAGAAAGCTTAGCTGGTATTTAAGAAAGCCAGTATATTTGAATTAGTACAGTGTAAGAAAATTTAAAGGTTTGCTGTAATGGTATTTAAATCCATAGGCTTTTTTAGATCTTAAGGTTTTCAAAGCACTGTTCATAAACACAGCAGTTGTATTTTCTCTCCTTCCTTAAACAAAAGTAACTTTTCCCACATTCACAAAAGGAAATAATGACAGAATTGTGATAAAATGTAATAGTTCACTACACTAATTTTTAGGAGATCCTTCCTCTTATTTAGGTGTAGTAGCCTAGGCCTAGGGTATTTTCTAGAACTTGTCTTTTCAGAAAAGAGCTGTCCTTTTGCCTTTGGCTGTTTCACACAAAATATTTTATTTACCTTATGAGGGTTGATTGGTACATAAACTGAAAATTGTAGTTCACATTTTTAATGACTGTTGTGGTTTTAGCCTAGATAGTATATGTAATAATATTTCTATTCACTAATCATTTTTTAAGATTTATTTTTCAATTCACTTAGTTTAAAATTTTATGTTTAGACGCGTGTGCAGCACACACATACACACATACTAATGTGTTTTACATGTACAGCTTAGGTTCGTTATCATTCAGGCAACTAGAAATCTGTTGTTTATTTGACAGTTATTCCCTTTTATATAAATTCCACCAGTGTTAGGTTACTCTTGATCAAATAACGGAAATGGAATGTTGCCTGGAGATCTTTTGTTACATGCCTTTGAAATACTGAAGGAAGCCCTAATCTCCTCTTTATGTAAGCAGTTGCAGTGAAACTTCCTCCCACCCTCCTGAAGAATGGTGGAAAGTTCCCAGATAGTTCACATTTACTTACCATTCTGGTAAACAAAACTATCTTATTAAATTAAAAAAAGAAACTATTCACTTATATATCCTAAGGTGAAATGTGACCTTTTTTTAAAGAATCTACTGAAGAGTAAACAGTGACGGTATTCATTTCTTATTTTGTTCATCTATAATAAATGTCTTCAGCAAAGATTTGAGTACAGGCTTTGTGCTGAATGCTGTGGATGGAGAGAGAAGATAGTTCTTGCCCTCAGGAGTTTGCAGTAAAGTAAAAATGAATCACATATCCTTATTATAAAAATATATGCTGTTTAATTTTCTGTGTCTATTTATGTACACATACACCTGTATACACTAACCATAACCCATTTTAAATCATGAAATACTAGGATATGGGACATGTAAGAAATAGCGTATATCTTGGAATGGCTGTTAGCAATGTCTTGAGACATTATATCTACTGCAAGATTAACATTGTTGATTAATTGGTTGATTGATAGAAATAATTTTCATGGGAAAAAATAATGACTTTGGGACAGCTGTTAAGGAAGGGGTGTACTCGGGACTTCCTAGGTGGTGCAGTGGTAAAGAATCCGCCTGCCAACGCAGGGGACACAGTTTCAAGCCCTGCCCTGGGAAGATTCCACATGCCACGGAGCAGCTAAGCCCCTGCGCCACAACTATTGAGCCTGTGCTCTAGAGCCTGTGAGCCACAACTACTGAGACCATGTGCCGCTACTATTAAAGCCCACGTGCCTAGGGTCCGTGCTCCACAACAAGAGAAGCCACTACAATGAGGAGTCTGAGCACCACAATGAAGAGTAGCCCCCGCTCTCAGCAACTAGAGAAAGCCCGTGTGCAGCAACGAAGACCCAAGGCAGCCAATTAAATAAATAAATAAATAAATAAATAAATAAATAAATAAATAAATAAATAAAGAAGAACTGAGGTTTAAAAAAAAAAAGGAAGGGGTATACTCTAGAAGGGTAGGTTTTTATCACTTGTTATAATGAAGTGTTTTTTGGTTTTTTGTTTTTTCAGACTTCCCTACTACTTTTACCCCAAACTGTCTGATTTACTACTGGAGTTTTGTCTCTTGCCATTCCTCTCTGGTCATGGTGTCCTTTCTGAAAGGGTTGCTCTGCCAAATTGTGATCAGTTGTTGATATTTTTAATGGCATTAGGAAAACTAGTTTGTTGGTAGGGTGGCTGTATTTTTCTCCAGTTCTGAGAAGTAAAAAATTTCCCCCCAATTCTGTAAAGTAGAACAATCTTACTTAATAGTCATAATAGGTAACTCAGGAGTTACTTTGATACATGATCTATGGCTTTAAGGTTTGAAACATTAGATGCTTATATAACATGTTTATTAAGAAACAGGATAAAATACTGCTAATGAGATTGGTAACCTGTATAATGCTACAAAAAATGTATCTCTGGCTTTACAAATGATTTGTATTCTTATTTCTAACTCCAAACTGTGGTCAAGGATGAAGTGTTGACGTTAATTTATGTCCCTGTTGATGTCGAAGATTAAATACTTGTTTTATTTTTGTTTTATTTTTACAATTTTTTTGTTGAGATATAATTCACATAATGAAAAATTCATTGTTTTATGGTGAGAATACAGTGGTTTTTAGTGGTTTTACAATGTTGTGCCACTAACACTAACATATAATCCTAGGATATTTCCATCATCGCCAAAAGAAACACCATACCTGGTTAGTCACTCCCAATTCTTCCTTCTCCCAATTCCCTCTCCCCCAGTCTCTGGCAACAACTAATCTGCTTTCTGTATTTGGATTTGCCTATTCTAGACATTTCATAAAAATAAAATGTATTTTTTAAAATTTGTTTAGACACTACCAGAAACATCTTTATCAAATTATGCTACAAATTTGAAAGACAAGAGTTCTTTAGTTTCATCTCTCTATAAAGTTATCCAGGAGCCACAAAGTGAGGTAAGTACTCTACCAGCTTATTGTGCCAGTATTATTCATTTGATTGATTTTTAATTTGTTATTGTGAAATATAGCACATATATTAAAAAGGGTAAGAAAAATATGGTTTAAAGAACTGCTCTGGAGTGTTTAGCTGATTACTTTTGAGAAGTGGATAGAGGGTTAAGAGAAGAATACCTTATGTGCAGAAAAATGACAGAATAAAAAAAATTATAATAAAATGAGCTCCAGGGTGCCATCCCCCAGGCCAAGAAATAGAATTCTTACCATATTCCAGAGCCATCTTTGAACATGTTCCTGTTCATCTACCTATGCATTATGCGTGTAGGTATTTGTCTATCTTGCTGGAGATAGCCTTGGAAAGTCTGGGTCACTGCATTCATTTATTCATTCAGCAAATATTTGCGTGCCCATTATGAGCCAGCTGCAGTGCTAGGCAACAGAAAATCAAAGATGAGTAGCACATGGTCTTTATCCCAAAAGAGGAAAGGGAGAAAATAAGTAAATACGTGCTTTCAAGGCAATGCTTAACTGAGTCTAGATGGATTTGCACATATTTTCCAGGTGTGAAAAGTAAAAGGACATTCCAAGCTGTAGCGATAGTATGGGGAGGCCTGAGAAAATGCAAGAAATGTGAGGAGTTAGCATGTAGTTTGGTCCTGCCGGTGCTTTTCCCAGTCCTTTCTTTTTTCCTCTGTGCCCCCCTCCCCCCACATTTCCTCTTCTTTTTTAGATAGCAAATTTAGTTTGAAGGTGATAAAATGTTCTATACTCCAGATCCTGATGCTTATAAATCCTACCATTCATAGTAGAAATATAATAATAGATAAGGACTGGAAATAGCGAGGAAAATCAAAAGGCGTGGCATTCAGTTAAAAGCAAATAGGCTAATGCAGTAGTTAGCAAGAGATGAAAGACTGGTGGGAACTGAAGCTGGAAGGATAGGTTGAGGTTATAACCATGGTGGGCCTTGAATTCCATTGTAAGCAGTTTAGACTTTTTTTTTTTGCGCTGATGACAAGATTATTGTTTTAGGAAGGTGGCTTTGTGGAGGGCAGATTGGAGAATGGAAGAAATGAAAGCAAGAAGACTAGGAGGCAATGACAGCAGTGTAGGAGGAGGCTGTTGAGAACCTAGGCAGTGTCAGTGGGAATGCAAAGAGGTGGAGTAGAGAGGAGGAGTGTGAGGTTCTTTTTGTACTTGAGTTTGGTAGGTGAAATGATAGGCTCTAAGAACACTAATCCTATTACCCAGTGGTAAAGCAACTTGTACCTTGGAGTCTAGTCCTATACAGACCTATGTGCCTTTGGGATGAAATTATGAAAACTAGAGTCTTTTGTTATTTGAGTAGGTAACCTCCTTTGGAGGGGGTCTAGAATAACCCAGCTTCTACTGATTATGCTGTAAAGAAGATGATAAAAATTATGAATTTTAGGTGCTGAAAAAAAGATTAGGGATTATATTGACAAGACAAAAACTTTAACTGGAATAGCTAAATAGAGCAATCATATTTTGCTTGTTCCGTCCTCCTCCCCAAAGCTTCTTAATTTGTATAGTAGCTTGTTTTCTTGAAGGGTTTTAGTTTTTGAAGTATTGGGGTAGAAGATGTTTTACGGTTTTCCATGTTTAATTGAGAATTATTTTACCAAATAGAGTTAAGTATAGCTATGTGCTTTATTATTTTTTTTAACAGATCAAGTCTTATTTTTCATTTACCTCTTAGTAGTTTGAAAGACTTAAAAAAATTATTTCTCTAATGAAGTATATTTTAACCAGGCTGCTTTGGAGAGAGATAAGTTTCCGATAGGCTAGTTTGGTTCATAGCATTTCTTTTATTCGGATGATGGCGAATACATCCCTAATGGCTCAGAGCCGTTCTATCTATTTTTGTCTGTCACAGACCAGTATGTGTATCTAATGTGCATGACAAATACACAACTGACATCACATGTAAGGCACCACATAAATATGAAGACCCCTAACTGATCTATACTCTGTTCAGTAAGTCTGCTGGTCACCCACTTGGATATTGCAGCCATATCAAGTTGCTAGAAAAGTTTTAAAATATTTCCTTTCAATTTCTGTATTTGTATTGCTGAGGACTGGTAACAGTTTGTAGAAGGTCTTCAGTCCATGGACCACACTTTCAGAAGCACTGGTTTAGGAGGTTTTGCATGTAAGTTTTTAAGTTTGTTTTTTTTTAGCCTGACAAATGTTGTGAAGAGAGTGTGTATTCTGTATTCTTAAAAAGACAACTCAGTCTTTAAAAATGTACTTAGAAGTGCTTCTAAAATATAATGGTGTAATCTACTTTAACATCCTAACCTCCCTTTTGCTGTTTAGAATATTTTGTATCTTAACATGGAGATATTCCTAAAAAGTTGATATCATTGAATTTTGGCATTTTTGAAATTTGGAACGTTGATTTTGCTGTTATTTGAAGTCTGGGAAATTTGATATTTGGATTTCATAAATAATACTTTTTCATTATTCAGTTAAATTCATTTAGTAAGTATTTATTGAACACATAATGTGCCAGAAATCACTTAGAAATGTAGCAGTGAACAAAATAGAACAAATTCTTCATCTTATAGATTACAACTTGTATTCTGGTAGATGAGATAAACATTAAACAAATACCTGAATGTATAATAAAATGTCAGTGATAAAACTGTGAAGATAAAGCAAAGTAGGGGAAGTATTTGTTGGGACTGAGGAGGTGATGGTTGAATTAAGGTCTGAATGAATTAGATGAAGAAAATAAAACTAGGGGCAAGAGCTTTCCAGAGAGGGAATAGTAAGTGCAAAGGCCCTGAGGTAGGTATGTGTGATGGGCTCAAGAAACTGTAAAGAGGCAGTTTATGGATATAATGAAATTTCCTTGACCGGTGCTTTTAATTGACTGAGATAGATAGGTATAGGATTAGAGGCTAACAATGCTCAAGTCTGTTATGAAACCAGCTGGGTTTTTTTGTTTGTTTGTTTTGGTTTGTTTTTTTGTTTTTTTTGGAAAAGCCACATAAAATCTTTTTGGTGTTCTAGGCACAGGGAGCCCAGATTGAGGAGATATCAGTTCATTGGCTACTGGCACCTGAATAGTAGTGCCCTCCAACTTTTCTGTATCTTTTTCCTACCTGTATTCTCAGTAATTGTTCAATGCAAAAAAAGTTTGGAAGATTCTCTTGTAAATTTACCCAAACTTAGCTCTTTTCCATCTTCTGTCCCTGCTTTAGTCATTTAAAGGCATTTTTATCATACATTTCTATTACCATTAAAATTCTCTCTTAAGATACAGCTTCTTATGAATAGATTGTTGTAAAAGTTCATTTGTAACTCAGTTGTTTTAGAATTCAGAATGTATTTTAGGATTGAAAGAAGGTACATGATGATTAGACCATAAAAAGGCCATTTAACACATCAAAATACACTTGAAGTGCAGTTCTCTCTTATAGTACTATGAAACCTACTCACCAAGTATAATATAATAATGTTTCCATGAGAAAATACATTAAAAAAAGTTAAGCAAGACACCAGGAATACAGCATGTTCTAAAGCTCCATTGCTTGTCTCAAATATATTCAGGTTACATAAGTTAAACACTGCCTGTATTTCCCATGTTATATATTCTTTTATTCTTTTCTGACTTTTTCAGGTATGTTTATAAGGGAGTTACAAGGCCTTGACTTCAGTCTGACTTTCCTGAGCTGTGTGATATTTTTTGGTTTTAGTTGATAGCTTCTTTGTCTCAATTTCCTTATGTAGCAAGTATACATGAGGGTAATAACATTGTACTGTAAAATATTGTGGCAATTAAATGGGTTCATATATGTGAATGTACTTTGCAAGCTGTAAAACCCTGCGCAGATATTGGTCTTTATCTCTAGCGGTTTGATATACATGTCCTCTAATCTCATCACAATGTATAACTTCTGCATCCCTTGTGAATCTCTCTTCATTTGGTTCTGCTTTCATAAACCAAAACTCCATTTAATTTTAGACTTTAAACCAGTTTGAAAGGCCTTTTGGAGTGTTTTGATTAAAATTATGTGTTCATGCAGACTGTTGAATAAATTTTCAGCATAAAGTTTCACAAGTTTGCACATATTTGTTAGACTATATGAGTTGATTTAATTAAAGTTTTCCCAGGTATTTAGAGATGAGCGATGTCATAACCACAATACAGCATTACCGACACTGGTCCACAGAGAGATTTTTAAAATTCTACCCTGAAAGCTAAACATTCCCCTACCAGTCTTTCTTCCACCACTCCACTGTCCATTCTTCCAGATTCCTACCCTAAAAACTTTTCTTGCTATCTGTGAATGGGGTTATTTTGCCTCTCACCCTCAGTTTCCTGTTGCTTGCCATGCCACAGTGGACACCTGTTGCCCTCTAACGACCATTCTGAGAGTGGAAAAATGTTCCTTAACTGTCAGAAGGTAGTTTTTCAATAGGAAAGAGCAGTTTGATTCAGTCGATGTTTATTGAAGTATAAGTTTTTCTATACCTTGCAGAAATAATACTGACTTTAATTATACCTAGTTTATTTATATTTATTTTGAACTTTTTTGAAATCAAAACATCCACTTTAAATTAGTTTCTGTTCATTCCAGTTATCTGTAGTAGAGAATGTTTCGTAAATTGACGTAAATCTATTGCCTAAGTTAGTGAGATGAATTCCTGTTCACTGAAAATACAGTAATAACCTGTTTATTTGAAAAATAGCCCTGTGAATCTCTTGACACATTTGTTAATGACTTGTGTCTGATTATTATATATGCTTAAAATAATACTTACCTATAAGTGTCTCTTATCTTGACTTTCTGAATTTTTTTTTATTGCTTAGGAGTAGTTTATTCACCTGGGTGATAAATGTATGATTTTTCTTTATAATTATTAAACTATACACATAGATTCTATGCATTTTTTCCATATGTAAATTTCACAAGAAAAAAGGTAAAAATAATGTGATAAGATACATAAAAACACTTTCTAAGAAAAACTGCTATACCCTTGTTAAACATTATTATTAAAAAACAATAAACTTTTTGCTTTACAACAAGCAACCATAAGCAAGAGGGCTTCTGTTATATGGGACATTTACCTGAGATCAATCTTTCAAAAGGTACCTCCTGAGGACCAGTTTTTGAGACTAGCACCATAATAATGTCATCTGATTTTTTCATGAGAGAGTTCTTACACAATCATCTGAATCTTGCTTAATTTGATACTAGATAGTATATTCTTCTAAATAATTCCCACGAGCTGCAATATGATACTCCAACACTCATTTTAGCAGATATACCACTTAAAAATGTATTATAAGAAAACTCTGGATGAAAGTTTTATCATTATTCAAATATCATACAGATTTCATACTGTCCATATATTTTCTATACGTTTTTTCAGTGTCCTTACTAGGATGACACAGTTTTTTTTTTTTTTTACCCCTCAAAGTCAAAGTTATTCAGAGCTTCATGTTTTCAAACTGACTTTTACTATAGTTATATTAGTCTATTTGGTTGTCTTCTGTGTCATCTAAATCAATATCAAAATCTAAATCATCATCACTTTGTTTCTTCTGCACCTTCTGTGGCTGGGAAGTAGATTATTTTCAACATTTTCTGTCTTTTCTGATTCTTTATTTAACGGAATAACAATATCTTCTCTCTTTCCACATTTGGCACAAACTTCAAGTTCACAGGCACATGATCTACACATATAAGAGTCCTTCACTGTCTTTTGTAAACATTTAACACATTTTTTAGGCTTTGATAATGGTTTGTACTTGCTATATTTTACACGCCACTCAAGAACTTCTTTACAACGCGGACATACTCCATCATGAAGTTTTGCATTAATTTTCTTGGTCTGAGCACTCTTATCAAACTTGTCATTTTTGAAGCTAAACATATTCTGGTGCCTCTGAGGCCTGGAACGAGCCACGTTCCCTTTCTGGGAGCTCATCGTTGAAACCACAATCACCTCGAGCTGGGACAAGGAAGATGCAGGGAAGACTAGGATGCCAGGAACTGTTCCTATGGAGTTCACGCTTCTGTCACTGACCCGGAAGGACCTGATTTTTAAAAAAATGTCTATTATAAAGATACAGTCAGCCCTATTAACTGGATAACCGGGGTGGGCGGCGGGGCGTGGGGGGAGGGAGAAAAAAAAGGTTATCAGTAAGTCCAAATCATGTTTAAAACAAAGTGACAGCAATGTTTAGATTATCCAGGGGCAATTAATGATGGTTACAGTAAGAAACTAGATCTAGGGGCTTTATATTATTCAGCTATTCCACACAGTGGTCATTGCTGTCAGAAGCTGCCTAATTATAACTCAGGAAGGCGATGTGACAGTAACTACCTAGGATTCCCATTTCAATTTCTCCAACCTTGTAGCCAGTCATTTATATATTGGCATGTTTTATCTGGAAGAAAGGATATTAAGGAAGAACCTCCTCACAACCTGTCTATTTTAGGAATTTTAAAAGATATGATTAAAAAAAGATATGGTTTTAATAACAATACTAAGAGTTACAGAATGTTTTAGAGCTTATGAAGTGCTGCAGTATACACTTAGTTTGCAGTTTGGCCTTCCACTAGAGTGCATAGGTTTACTCAATAGCTTAGCTGTGAATAGTTTTGCTTCCAAAAAATGGTAACATTTGTATATTTCAGTAATTATCAATCAGGGAAAACCTTTTATATTTCATATAGCGGTGTCATTCAAATACAGTCCAATCCTTGAATGAATATTTTGTCTTTCTTCCAGTTGCTAGAACCTGTCTGTCACCAGCTCTTTGAATTCTATCGCAGTGGAGAGGAGCAGTTACTTCGATTTACCTTGCAGTTTCTTCCAGAACTGATTTGGTGCTACCTTGCCGTCTCAGCCAGCAGAAATGTGCATAGCAGTGGATGCATTGAAGCTCTTCTTCTAGGGGTTTACAATTTGGTTTGTATTTAATGTAGTTAACAAAATGTTTTCTGACAAAAGCCAAATATATAATGCTTTCAACAAAAATGAATACATAATAGCAACTATTTTTCATTTTAGTAAAGCTAATATTTGTTTCTAATACATCACATGACTCATAGCTCATCCTCCCCAGAATAACTTTACAGAGGTTGACGGTTGTGTGGGCATACATACAATTAATTATGTAAATATACATTTTTTGATTGATTAGAAACTAAAAATCAGGCCATTTAAATTCTTTTTTGGAGGTATCTGAAAATATCAGTGTTGAGTTTTAAATTTTTTAAACTTAAAATCCACTGTCTTATAAATTGTCCATTGTGACCTTCACGAAAAGTTTGGGAGAAAAGAGTTAGTCTAATATCTACTACTAATAATTCCATAAAATCTGTACTGTCTCCAGACTTCACACATTGAATTAATATATATATATAGTTTGCATTACTAATAGTGTTTGTATGTTAAATAGTACAATATTCTAGATACATACTTAAGGTTTACACTTTTCAAAGTGGAAAAAAAAATTAAAGGTCATTTTGTAATATATTTCTTAACTGTGTTAATTGATTTAGAAAATAGAACTTTTTACATGAGAAAAATCAATGACTATTAAGACAGTAGATCTGTATTTCATCCTTAAAACTATGTTACTTATGTTTTAAGGAGAAGGTTAGTTCCTAGTATTTGTGAATAATGGGTTATCAGAGTTTAAGATTTTAGTTGACTTTAAAATTCCTTTCTTCTCAGGTCTTTTTTCTTTTTAGACTAATAATTTAAATTAAGCTTTTAAATTTATGTGTACAAAATAAATATTGTAAGATATTTTCTTTCACCTTTGTAGGAAATAGTTGACAAACAGGGACATAGCAAAGTATTGAGTTTTACGATTCCATCTTTATCCAAACCATCTGTATATCATGAAGTAAGTGACATTTTTACCAAAGTAAGTGTATTGATCCTAAGATTTGAAATTGCTATAAATTAGGGTCTGCTAGAAATTGAGGCAAAAAATTTGATGAGTTTATTAATGCCTTAAAAAATACATAATACCACACAAAGTATTTGCTATTCTGAAAGTAAAATGGGAAATCAAAATCATTAAAGTTTGAACTAAAATCTGATTGTAAAAGATCTATTAAAAGTATTCATTTTGAAATATTTCCCCTCCTTCTGACAGATAGGATTAGATTTTTTTGTGTGTGAGGCAATTATGTATTTCTGTGGTAGAATTTTTGAGGTTAAACTATTTTGTATTTCTATTTGTGGTTTGTTTCTAATTATTTGTTAAAACATTGAGCAGAATACTTAGGCAATCTGAGTATTTCTGAGAGATGTGATGTTCATGGCAATCATTCTTATTGGTATATATATTCTAAATACCACATCTTCAACAGAATGGCTTTTTCTTTATTCACATGTCTTTTCTCTAGCCTTCCAGCATTGGGTCCATGGCTCTGACCGAGAGTGCCCTATCCCAGCATGGTTTGTCAAAAGTTGTGTACAGTGGACCTCACCCCCAAAGGGAGATGCTGACAGCACAGAATAGGTATACCGTGGAGACATAACCTACTCTTGTACCACTCTGATTTTTTAAGAAATTATTTCAGTAGATTTATAAATAATGTTTAATGAGTTGTGTGTAACAGTTTTTAAAATGTTGAGTCATTTTACACGAGAGAAAAACACATCTTCCCGATTTATCACTTATACTTTGCTTCAGATGTCTTCTGAAGTGTTGAATTTTTAAGATAATTTTCATATGACTGTTACTTCTTTTTCCTTTCAGTTTTATATTGTTGTTGGTGTGATTATATTGTACAGGTCTGTTCTGTAACATATCTCCGCTTGCTTAATTACAGCTGACGACTTAGAATTCTCAAGATTTATAAATATTCTTTTGGCTTATCTTTAGGTTTGAAGTGTTGACATTCCTTTTGTTGTGTTACAATGCTGCCTTAACCTATATGCCCCGTGTTTCTCTTCAGTCACTGTGTCAAATTTGTTCAAGGTAAATTAACATTCAAATGTTTTTAGTATTGAAATGTATGAATCTAGGATTGCTAGTTTGTTATATATGTAAGTTATTTTTGTTTTGTTTAATCATATGTTGGAAACACTGAATAAGTTAACATGAAGCTCCACCTAGTCAACATACAGAAAGCTCCCTAAAAACACAATGGAGTCACAAAATACGCAATGAAGAGGGTAAAGCTGAATAACATTTCAATGGAACTATTATGATCTTTCAGATTTTGGCATGTGGTTGGTTTCTGTTTTCCTTTTTTTTAAAATCCATCTATCTGTTTATCTATCTAGTTAGTTATTTTTATTGTGCTCTAATTTGGTACCAAGAAATAAGTAAGAGATACTGGTTTTTAAACTTTTCTTATTAAAAAAAATTTAGCCAGGAGCTTGGTTGAGTAAATTATGATAATCCTGTGTATACTGTGCAAATATTTAAAATTCTGATTTAAAAGAGTATTTAATGATTGTATAATATCTATGGTGTCATTCCAGCATTGACTGAATATGAACAGAATAGTAACAATAGTTATGTCTACTTGATGGAATTATAGTTTATTTTCCTGTGTGATTTTCTGTTATTCTCTAAATTTTCCATGTTGAACATGTTTTTTTTTTTGGCCATGCCATGCGTCTTGGTGGATCTTAGTTCCCTGACCAGGGATCAAACCTGCACCCTTGGCAATGAAAGCACAGATTCCTTGTTACCTTTTTAAAAAAGAAACAAAAACAAAAGAAAACAAAACAAAGACAGAGCAAATGCCTTTGGTAATTCAAGTAAATAAGGGAAAATATAGAATTAAGGAACTTGTAAAATAATTTAGATTTGGGAAACTTATTTAGAAAATGTAGCTTTGAAAAGTTAATAAAAGGGAGGGTGCATAGAGAAATACTTAGTATCAAGTCAAAACAAAGCAAACAAAAAACCATAATTTGATTCTGTTGAATAGGATAGAAAACCATGCAGGCCCAGAGGGAGAGCAAGGTAGCAAGGCAAGGGGCTTATTAGAGAAGGTAGAGAAGTGGGGAGTCATTCAGATGTTTCCTGAATTGAAGCGTAATTACATTTCCTGTACCTTGGAAGATGGTACCAGTGTGCCGTCTCTCTCACTTACTCACTCTTTCTAATATGTTTCTTGTTTAAAATATTTTAAAGGCAGAAGTGCCTGGAGTTTTGAATTTCACAGATCTGTAAAATTTCAAAAAAGCGGGAGTGGGTAAGGTATTTACATGGTGTTGCCGATTTTTTATTTTGTCAAATCATTGTATTATAAATATCTACCATCAACATATTTGATAAAAGGAGACTACTTTTAACACCTAAAAGGGGTAGAGCAGAAGGGAAGGACAACAGTTTATAAGTTAAAAGTGAAATGTTTGGCATTCCTTTTCTCATTTCAGTATGGTCCAGTGAAAATGTTGTTATGCAATGAGTGTAAGAACCAACACTTCAGAGACATTGGTTTAAGGAGTAACTTGATGCAGGAACTTTCACCTGTAAAACTTAAAACACACTACTCTAAAGCAGTGTCTTAGATGGTAGGAGCCAGGATTATGTGTGTATACACACACACACACACACACACAAACACACACACACACACATACATATATATATATATATACACACATACATATATGAATAAATAAAATATTCTACTATACTATGCTCTAATGTTCTAATATATACAGTTGTTTTGATACAGCCTCCTAAATAAGAACCACTGTTGATGTTTTCCTGAAACTACTGATGGAAAAGTTAGGAAAGAATATGTGTCACTGGTTTCTGTCCTGTGTAACTCCAATGGACTGTCTTCTAATATAATTACTTTTATGCTCTGAATAGAAAAGTGCTAATATACCAATTTTACCTAAGTGGAGAACTAGATAATCCTTTAAGAACTCAAGTAAGAGCTGGTTTTGAAAACAAAGAGAAACAGATTACTTAAAAACTAGCCTTTAGGATTTGGGCTAAGGAAAATTTTAGTAGAAACATTTTAGATTAATTCTGTGCCACAAGAAAAACTCATCATGTATAAGTATTCACCACCTATAAGAAAATGAGAAAGGAAAGAGATCTATGTAATTCAAAAGACTTAACCTATTTAATAATGCTAACTCTTAAGCCACAGAACATGATATAATAGGAACTCCATCAAATCTCTCATTCCCATCTTTTTTAGTTTGCTTTTGTTTTTGTTTTAGATTCTCTATTACTGTATTCTCTGTGGTTTAAAATCTAGTTATTTATTTCTCTTAACTCCTGGTTCCCTTAATCATTTATCAGATACTCTAAGATGTACATTTTAAAGATGTGTAGAAAAGAATTAGAAAGCACTTTTGTCTAATCAAGCAAAGCCTAGCCCATAGCTATGGAAGGAAAATTGGTTATAGAACTGCGGTGATGGGTTATAAATGATTATGATAGTTAAAGTACAAAAGCTTCCTGATGATCTTAGTCCTGGTGCAGGTTTTCCTGAAGAGTAAAGTGAAGTGATCACACTGTGTAATGGCTAACCACATCCTCTTGGCCATGTGGCAGTTGTTTCAGATTGCTGCTCAGTTTGGTTGTTGATGATGATGATGCCAAAATGATTGACTGGGTTATTTCAGAGAAAGGGTACGTAAATACAACCAGAAAAATTTTGTGGAATATCTGAGCTGGGTTCAGTGACAAATGTGTTCCATTCTTTTTGTAACCTTTTGATTATAATGAATTATGGAATTAAAACAATCCTGGACACTTCCCACCCTCCACCCATACATACAGATCTTTCTACTGGGCAAAAATCTGTTCAGTTAACTCTAAGCTTTGCTTCCGGACTGAGGCTGATGGCCAGCTTGATAGCCTGTGTTTTCTTCCTACACAGTGTGCAGGGACCACTTGAAGGAGAGATCTGAAAGGAGGCAAGAGCTAGACTGAATGTTTTAGTCAACGAGTTTTTATTTTCTGCTAGTACTAAATTTTACATATGACCCTCCTAAAAGCAACATACCCACCAGTACTGCAAATAAGTTTTATTAGTATTCCTAAGTCCTCTAAATTTGGGGAAATATTTTCTTTCTTTTTCTTTCTTTCTATTTTTTTTTTTTTTTTACTATTGAGCATCTCTTTTAATACAAGTGTGTTTAATAAATGGCGTATCTTGCCTTTTGATGTAGAATGTAAATATTAAAGATGAAACTATACCAAGCTGTAAGTTAAATTCTCTCCCATTGTCTAAGGGACTGTCCTGATTTTGTTCACTTGGTGAGTCACCTCACTGACTGACTTCAATACATACTGCTAGGGATTCTTGACCAGTGTATTTGTTCCTGTAAATCTATAGGAAACCCTGCCCCACTCCTCTTTCCTAAATCAGCCTTCCTGACCACCTAGAAGATTTCTTCTTGTTTTCTGTCCATTAAGGATTCCTTTGTGCAAATAAACCATCCTGTGGATTAATTTTCCCAACTGATGAGAGAGAGAGAGGGAGAGAACAAGCTCTTAGCACAGTGATGCCACTTTGTTATCATTCAGTAAATGACAGCTACTATGTGTTGTACCCCAATGATGATGAAGACACATGTTCACTATAGATACACAGCCGCTGTTCCTTTTTTCCCACCTGTTTGCAGTTACCAGCTGTTCTAGAGTGTATCTTATACTAGGTCATTCCTTGCTGAAAGAACCTACAGTTGACTTTTCATTGCTTATTATTTAATTTGTAAGCCTTTCTACCTTTGTAAATCTTCTCCATCCTTCCTTTACCACCCATTTGAAATAATCTTTTCTCCAACAACTGGAGCACTGTTTTTGTACATGGTATTCTCTTGAGGGAAGTGATAGAAGATGCAGCCTTTATTAGGCTCCTGACGTCAAAGAGCAGAAGCATGAGAACAGAGAAGTGCTCGTCACTGTTACAGGCACTTCTTCCATTTTCTCTTTTCTCCCTTATCCCCCCACTTTTTCTGCTCTCCTGGCCTTCTCACCTCCCCTCTCCTCAGTACTTAAAAAGCAGAGCAGAAAAGAAAGAGGTTTTGAAATTGGTTAGTTTTATTTCATAGTCTGTGTATTTTATCCAGATGGATAGGAAATAGAACTGAACCAAACTTTAAATATTTCTCAAGTTGAAAAACAGAAAAATCATTGTTTCCCTTTTTTCTGGCTAGTTTCTGCTCACTGGTCTGATGATCTAATGATAGTAGTTAGTTAATCTGTTTTCCTTTCGACTTTAAGTTCTAAATAAATACTCTCTCCAGTCAGCCTCACTGGAGTTGGGCTTTCTAATTGTTCTGTGGTTTGTAACTCAATATATTGACAACTATCTCACAAGTTTTCTTTCGGTCTAAGAATGAGATAATGTCTCTTAACAGAGAATGAGAATCATGGCAGTAGTTTCCCTCACTTACAGATTGATACTTAGAACTTCTCCCAGAAATGTATTGATGAAATATGCCTTCCAAAAGGAATTTTATCTTATCATGGTTTATGAATTTGGGAGATATCTGTATGTGACCACAGAGTAAGTTTAGTACAGCAGTGAAGGTTATGCCACTCAGCTGCCCTTCCATAAGATTAAGTTCTTATGTTTTGGATTTGTAAAGGGAAATCATATACCTTCAGGATACCCCTCTGGTGAACAGAGGAGTCAGGCATTCATGTGACATGTTATATATATTGATTGGTTTTGCTTTGTTCTGCCTTTTATGTAAATTCGGTGAAGGATCTATGTGAAAAGAGTATCTTTGAATAGAGCAATCAGAGTACTGAAGAGTAAGTCAGAATTCTTAATTATTAAAAGAAAGGAATGGAGAGAACAGGGTAAAGAGAAGCCATTGTCAGTTAATGCTGCAGCTGGCTAGGACTAGCTTATTTGGGGGCTTATTTGTTACCTCCTTGGAGAGGTCTTCCGTTATCATCTTTTCTATAGTAGCACCTTCCCACCCCAGTTTATTTCCTTTTAGCACTTATAACACTGTTATTACTTTGTTTGTTCACTTGATATAGCCTGTCAACTGCTGGAATATCATGAGGTCAGGAACTTTGATTTTTTTTTCACTGCTTTCTCCTCAGAGTTCAAGAGGAATGCCTGGCATACAATAAAAAACGTAATAACTGTTTGTTCAGTGAATATATGATATATAATCTCTTCCACTTCAGATTTGTGATCCGTTAAGTACAATTATGATTAAAGGAGATAATTCACTTTTTACTTTTTAAAAATCTTTCATTGATAAATGCAGAATTCCTGAAGTCACTTGCTACACTTTGGGTAAAGTTTTAGTAGTTATTAAAAACTAACTGCTAAAAAACAAACAAACAAAACCCCCTAACTGCTATGATCTGAATGTTTATGTTCCCCCCACCCCCAGATTCTTATGTTGAAATATTAATGCCCAATGTGGTGGGGCCTTTGAGAGGTACTTAGGTCGTTAGGATGGAGCCCTCATGAATGGGATTAGCGTTCTTAGCCAAGAGACACCCCCTCTCCCCTTCTGCCACGTGAGGATATAGCAAGAAGGCTCCAACCTTGAAGAGGGCCCTCGCCCGACCGTGCTGACACCCTGACCTTGTGAGTCCAGTCTTCAGAACTATGAGAAATAAATTTCTGTTGTTTATAAGCTACTTAGTCTACTGTATTTTGTTATAACGGTCCAGATGGACTAAGACACTAATGCTTTGCATTTCTGAATAAAGAAGTAAATAAAGCCTCTAATAGATAACTGCTTATTTCCTTATAGGTAGCTAGTAGAGAAAATGAGAACCTGGAATCCTATTTCGCTTGTGAATTGAGAGAACTATCTCTTTAGTTCTCACCTAAAGTAAATTTAAAAGTTGATTGACCATCCTAGAGCTATGGCAAGGTTATTTTTAAAAAATTGTGTAATAACAGTAATAACTTATTTTTCTGACCGTATTCTCTTTCCTAAACCCATAGATACCTTGTAAGAGTTAGAATTCTTTCTGTTGCAACTGACTGATATCTACATAAAACTATGTTATATCAAAGGGAAGGTTTTTGGCTCTTAGTACTTGGGAAGAGCAGGGATGAAACTGGCCTGAGGGTCAGCGTAGATCCAGAGGCTCAGCTATTATCAGGCTATTCTCCCTTTCACCTTTTGGCATTGTGCTTTTTATTCTGAAGATAGGCTTCTTCCACGTGGTAAGAGCAGTGACCACAGGCAGCTAAAAGCTTACATTGTCTATCTTTAGTGAACTCAGGGAAAAATAACATCTCTCCCAGGTTTACTGTGAAAAAAAATCCAGCAAAAGTTTCTGATCATGCTGTCTGAAGCTTGTACACACCCCTCTAGGGCCAAGTTGCATAGTATTATTATTGGAAGAGTACTTACTGTATCAGTTTAAATATTGGTTTGGCTCTTTTAACAGAAATAACAGTAACTTAAATAAAGTGGCTATTTATTTTTCTCTCACATTAGAAGTCCAAGCTGATAGGTGGTCTGAGGGCAGATTGGCTCTGTTTCTAAAGTGTGGAAGCTCCTTCTTTCTTGGGATTCTGCCACTCCCTAGGGTGTTACTCTTGTCTGTATGCTGATGGATCTCTACTACTACTACATCTGCCTTCTATCCTGAAAGTAGGGAGAAAGAGAGAGTGGAAGGCAAGCAGCTGCTTTTTAGAGGTACAACCTAGGAGTTGTACCCCTTCAGTTAACAGACCATTTCCAGAACAGTCACATGGTCATACTTAGATGTGAGGAAGGCTAGGAGCTATGGTCTCTAGCAGGTGGCCATAGTTCTAGCTAAAACTGGTTGGGGAGTGTGGAGGGGAGTGTGCCATTATATGTTATTAAAAGGAAGAAGGGAAAAATAGACCTTAAGAGTAGTGATCTCTTATCACAGGCAGTTTTATTGGCAGCCTCCCCATAATCACATGGTTATACTTGATTTTATAGGGGAAGACTAGTTCCTAAAGCTAAGAGCGATAGAGGTACTATTAGTGGTGGGAGAGAGGACATGACAGACAGAAGTGACACATATATCATATACCTAAAAATAAACATATCTGAAACTTGGCATCTTCCAGAACAGTATGTCTTATTTGTCCAAATTGATTTAATGGCACTACCAGTCAGCCAGCTATCCAGATTAAATGTGGGATCATTGTATATTCCTCCTATTCTTTCCTTCTTACTCCCTGATGATACTCTGTTTTTTTAGTAAATTTATTTATTTATTGGCTACATTGGGTCTTCAGTGCTGCATGCAGGCTTCCTCTAGTTGCGGCCAGTAGGTCTGTTCTTCATTGTGGTGCACGGGCTCCTCATTGCGGTGGCTTCTCTTGTTGTGGAGCACGGGCTCTGGAGCGCAGGCTCAGTAGTTGTGGTGCATGGGCTTAGCTGCTCCGAGGCATGTGGGATCTTCCTGGAGCAGGGATGGAACCTGTGTCCCCCGCATTGGCAGGCAGATTCTTAACCACTGTGCCACCTAGGAAGTCCCTCTGATGATACTTTCTTGATGTCACTCCAGTCCCACCATTTCTCCTTCTCCCCACAATTACTTCTTTAGTTCAGGCTCCCTTCCTCTCACTCATGGGATATTTGGACACTCTCCTCTCTAATTTCATTGAATTCTTCCAACACAGCCTGAGTGATATTATCAAAATACCAGCCTGATCACGTCCCTTCCTTACTTAAAATAACAAAACAAAAATCTTTATTTAGTTGCTTCCTGTTGCCTTCATGATAAAGCATAACAAGTTATAAGATACCCTGACTCCTAACTAGCTTGCTTCTCTGTTGTTTTCTAGTGTCCTAGCCTTCTATTTCTGCTAAAATTTCCCCAGTCTTCTTGATATCACACTGTTTCTTCCTTCTCTGCTTTTGCCCTTTACTGTATTTTCACCTGGAAAATGCCACTTTTTCCTCTAGGCTCAGTTCAAAGGAATCTCTTTCTAGGAAGCTTTCTCTGACCCTCTACTACTGCCACCAGCATTTACTATGCTCTCCTTTTGCCACCTCTGTAACTTATTCATTGCAAATATTTGTTTACTATCGTCTTCCTGAGTAGATTGTGAATCCCTATGGGAACTGCATCTTTTATCTGTATCCCTAGTGTCTAACACAGTATAAATCCTTGATAAGTATTTATTAATGAATAAATGAATTAATTGAAAAAATCCTTTCATATATTGGTTCTCAGTTATTTACTACTATCCCTGTCATAAAGGTGTAAGGTGTAAGAAGATAAAATTTGTCTAAGTTTCTTTAGGTAATAAGAGAGGAGTCTCTTTTCTAATTTGGATATAAGTTTTTATACTATCAAGCAAAATTGAGTTGGTTTTATTTTATGTAGAGCTAATTTTTCTCAGGCTGCTATAACAAAGTATCATAGCTTGGGTGGCTTAAACTATAGTTCTGGAGGCTGGGAAATCCAAGGTCAAGATGCCAGGAGATTTAGTTCCAGGTGAAGGTCCTGTTCCTACCTTGCAGGCAACCTTCATGTGGTAGAGCATGTTCTGGTCTCTCTTCCTCTTCATAAGGTCACTAATCCAATCATGGGCCCCACCCCTCATGATGTCATCTAAACCTGGTTACTCCCAGGGCGGGTCCCACCTCCAAATGCCATCATATTGGGGAATTAGGACTTCAACACATGAATTTGGTGGGGGGGGGTGGAAATATTCAGTTTATAAGTATTCCTGCTCCTTTTTACTCTTGGTTCTAAAGAGTTTTAAGATACTCTTGATATGAAATGAATTTATATTTATTCTTTAAAGTTGCTTTGAATAAATAATCTCCTCAAGTTGCTTTGAATATTTTTGAAATGGCCTGTGGTATACTCAGGAATATTTAAGTAAAGATTAATTAGATTAATCTAATTGATTAATTAGATTCATTAAGTAGAGGAAATATTAAGTCCCAGGTAGTAATTGCATGAAGGGATGGGGTGAATAATTAGATCTGTTGATTAGTACTGTGTTAAGTGAGGGTTGTGTTAGATCAACCACACCATATTATGAGAAAACAGCTGTTTTCCAATTTTATTAAAACTACAAACTTACTGTTTATGTTTAAAGCAGTGCATGTGGATCATAGAAAATTTAGAAAATACATATAAAGAAAATAAGCCTATAATCCCATAGCTCTGAGATAACTCTGTGACCTTGTATATGGGTTTTTTTTTTTTTGCAGTGACATGCCATTCACCTATTTTTTTTAATTACAAGATGGAATAGGATGTATGTGTTGTTCTTAGTTTTTTTCCCTGTCATTTAAATTGACTTTCAAAACATCATGTTTGTTCATATTATTCTCTGAATGATATATGTAATTGGTCCCCTGTGTTAGACTTCTGGTGGTTTCCTATTCACTAAACTAAATACTCCTTAAATATTCTTTACTATGATTAATACTTCTTTACATTTCGATTTTGTTTATTGTAGTTTCTTTTAAAAATTTTAGTAAAACCTATTGGTCTTTAGGATGTTTGGGCATGTGAAGACTATGTAACTATTTGGTCATGTTTTATTCTCTTATGGTATTTTAACATTAAAATTTTCATTCAGTCTGTCTGAAATTTATCAAGATATAGAATGAAGTTTGAGTCTAATTTTAAACTACTTTTTTGGAGCCTGCAGTTTTCGTCAAGGACTTTGTCAGGAATAGAGGATCATACCACAGATCTATTCATGATAAATAGTTCTCAGTATCATGTTTTATGGTTTTATGATAACCAAAAATCATTAATAATTTAGTCAGTAATAATGATTGATCAAAATTAGTGAACCAACTCTTGAGAATCTGGTTCACTTACTATGTATTAACATACCCCTAGCTTTCTACATTTTTTTCCCAGTCTAACTTACTCGGGAAAATGTTACAGACAAATGTTCTGTTTTGAAAGATTCTTTGTTTCATGCTATTTGGTTTGTTATGAGAGCGTACCACGTACATTGTTGGCTTATAAATGTTAAAAAATAAATTACCTAAGTTTTTTACTAATTTAATGAATATATTTATTTTGGTCTTTCTAGAATCTGTGTTTGTGGATATCCTCGACAGCATGTAAGAAAATACAAAGGTATAAGTAGCAGGGTACCGGTTTCTTCAGGATTCATGGTTCAGATGTTAACAGGAATTTATTTTGCTTTGTAAGTTTATTTCATATACAAAGTTAACATTTGATCTCTTTGGAAAATTATAGTCTGTTATTTTATTGTTACTATACTATAATCTCAATAAACAATCAGCATAGTTCTGTGAAAAAATATGAATGAATATCTTGATAACAGTTTTATCATTTAAAACATATCTTTTAATATTCCAAAGAATTTGTAACCAACTAAAACACTTCATCATCTTTCTTTAATTTGGGTACAGGATGAAATTTTGTGACACCTGAATACACTCGCAGTTATTTTCTTCATTATTCATTTTTTTTTGCTGTAATTTCCAAATAGCATTTTTTTCTCTAATGACTATATTTTTTCCATTTCCAGAAATTTTAATTCTTGAAAAAATCTTATAGCTTCTTTCATCACAAAGTTTATTATGAATTTGCTATTAATTTCTAATAGTGATGCTCAGTCTTACTTGATGCTTTACATATTAGTATTTTTCTTTGAACCCTATCTTTTACTTTGTAACTCTCTTACTATACATACCTTACTATACTTTGTATTATACTCACTTGATACCTTAACTTTCCCCAGTAAATTATGAGCCTCTTAACTGAAGGCAGAATTTATGATCTTTGGGCCAAATCTGGCGTGTTCCCTTTTTTTAAAAAAGTTTTATTGAAACACCCTGACATCCGTTTGTCTCTGTATTATCTGTGGCTGCTTTTGTGCTACAGGGACAGAGCTGACTAGTTGCCATGGAGACTGTGTGACCCACATGCATAAAATATTATCTGGTCCTTTAAGAAAAAGTTTGTTGACCCCTGTGTTAGACCATTAATATTGCCCCACAGCTCTTGCAGGCTGTAATCTATTTTATTTTCTCTCTTTTTTGCTTTGTGTTGCTGAGTAATTTCTGTTGATCTGTCTTCATGTTCACTGATTCTTTCCTTGACTATGTTGAGTCTACTGATGAGCCCGCTGAGGCCTTCTTCGTCTCTGTTACTGTGTTTATATCTAGGCTTTCCATTTGGCTTTTTCTTATAGTTCCTATCTCTCTGATAAACTATCCATCTGTTCATACATGTTGTCCCTGTTCTCCATGAGAGCCTTTAATATATTAATCTTAGTTATTTGAATTTCCCTGATAATGACATCTGGCTCATCTCTGAATCTGGTTCTATTGTTTTTTGTCTCTTGACAGTGGGTTGTTTTCTTCTTGCTTTTTGTGTGCTTTGTATTACTTGATTGATCATCATGTTGTTCCTGGGTAGGACAGTGGAGACTGAGGTAAATATTATTAATGCTGGAAATGGATATGCCTCTTTCCTAGGATGCTAGTAGAGTTGTTATAGGCAGGAGTGAGCTGGGACTGGATTTCGTTGTTGCTATGGTTACCTATATTGCACCACCTACTTCAAATTCCTTTTATGTTACCTGGTACTTATTGCTGGAGGGCTTTTCCTCAATATTCTTGGTCCTGCCCCTCCTCCAGTGGTAAGAGACCTCTGGCCTTACTTCTTCCTGGCATAGGGTGATTTCCTGATCCTCCCCTACAGGCAGAGATCTTTATTTTTTCTCTCCCTCACATCTAGAGTTGGTCTTCACTCTGCCCTCAGAGTGAAAGAGTTTGCTGCTCTTTCCTCAAAGGCTTTAAACTTTTGTTCCACTGAAAGGGTCTGGCTGGATTTTGGTGCCATTCCTGCTCTGGTGGCCACTCTTCTCCTTCAGGCTTGCACTAGCAAGAGCAGCTTTCTTTGGTCCCCTCCCTTGCACTTAGTTTTTCGTATGAGTGCCCAAAGGTGGTTTGTGGAGAAGAGCTGATGAGTCGGTATGACGTGCCCTTGTATCTGCTTCCAGATTTTTATACTCTTGTACTGGCCCACACCTGGCTTTTAGGAATTTGTTGAAAAGTTAAGCTGAATTCTCCTTACTACCTACCTGCATTGTGGCCTGACTCTCCTCAGGGGCACCTAGCTGCTGTTGGGTTTCAGGCTACTTGGTTGCCCTGTGACCTTAGCTCTTGTTGGATTCATGAGAAGTTATGATTTGGTAGATTATCTGGCTTTATCTTGTTTTTAGGGTGAGAGCATTCTCATTCCATTTTTTTTAGGCCTCCCTTGCACTCTTTATGTAATTCACATTTCTTTATTTTGTTATCAGATGAGCGAGCCATTATTTCTCTGTCCCTTCCATCATTTAGCCAGTTTTAAGAAGAGTTTGGGCATATCTTTGAAAATTAATGTAACCACACACTTTTTCCCCATTATCTCTGTGATATTTGAGGCATATATTACATACACTTCTAAATGACTGTGTGAATGCAAAGAAGTAACTACTTAGGATGCTGCAAGCCACAGTAGTTGTAGATTTTCATTAAAAACTGCGGCAGTTACCGAGTAATTAGACCATGAAATGTTTTGAACGTTATTCTGAGGTATATAATTTATTATCCTCTGACTTGCTTCGAAAGTGTAAAATGCTTTGAGATTGCCTAGCTTTTTGGATATCTGTTCTATAAATAGACATGTTCTTTAGAGATGAAATGTACATCTGTAAAATTTTCTTTGCTATTAATAAGCTTTCAGATACAATTGAAAGGAATTCAAAGATTTAATAGTACATTTTTAATGAGGGTGAAAGGCTAAGCAGTGTGCTAATATGATACATTATTTCCCTCATTAAAGAAAACAGTTTTTCATTTTATCTTATTCAGTTATATAGAATTAAAATAATTATACTTCATTTAATTTTATAGTTATAATGGAGAATGGGATCTAGCTAAAAAAGCATTGGATGATATCATATACAGAGCCCAGCTAGAATTATATCCAGAGCCATTGCTGGTAGGTGCCTCACTTACTTTTGTAAATTTTGTAATTTAAAATTTCTCAGTTTAGAGCTATAAATTGAGAAGTAGCCATTCGTAGTGCCTTAGTATGTTATTAATACTCAGTGATTCATGCTCTTGTTATAGTAGAAAAATTGTATACTTGAAAAAGGTATACATGATTTGAAAATTTCATTAGGCTAACTTCTTGGCCTGATAAATAGTCATTTTCACTTATGAGAATGTTCTCATTAACATGTTAGCACTGTGTTTATTAATTAGCATTAGGCATTTGGAAATATAATTTAATATTTTTGGAATTTTAAATTTCACCACATATATCCTTAAACATAAGTTTCCTTCTGCATTCTTACTTCTTATTTTAGAGGACTTATATATCATCTTGTGAATATCTTGGAGAAATTATTCTTTTTAAAAATCTGTTAAAATTTAGCATCTTGTTTTATCTAAAGGTATAATAATACATCTGTTTAATGCTAATCTTAGACTATATTTTTCCTTCTTAGGTTGCCAATGCAATACAGGCTTCATTGCCTCATGGTGCCATGAAATCTAGTAAGGAGGGTACAAGGTGTATTCAAGTTGAAATCACACCAACTTCCTCTAGAATATCAAGAAATGCAGTAACCAGCATGTCAATAAGAGGTCATAGGTGGAAAAGACACGGTAAGAAATAAAACACTCTTCAAATTAGAGGATTGTTAATGCTGTCCCTGTCTTCTCTGTACTTAAGGTGCTGTAACTTCTAAATTTAGTAAATGCTATCAAAGTGGCATGGAATAAAGAGCTGTTGGATCACCTTTAACCTGTCATTGATTACCTGTGAGTGGCAGGAAATAAGAAAACAGAGCCCCTTATATATGAATGAAAATTTATTTAAACATTGTATTGGTTTTTAAATTTTCTTTCAACACAGTAGGAGAGTAGGAAATGCATTTTTCAATTATGAATACATTTTAGGTTTCTATTCACAACTATTTACAAATATTCCTTAATGTTTCTAATTTTTCAACTCTAGCAGGTAAACTTCCATATTGAAATAGAACAACTAATAGGGACTTTAACATTTTCTTCTGGACATCTTGGTAAAGAATCCTATAGTATCGATACAACTCTAGGCATTTCTATTTTCTAGAAGTTAATTTTCTTATTTGTTTGTTTTAGTATTCCTTCTTGACTGCTTCATTTTATTATTTTAAAAATCTACTGGAAGTTAATTTTATTTACCATGACCTTCTCAGTGCTTTCCATCTCTCTTTCTCTTATAACATATTATTTTTTTATTTAGTTTCTTCTTCTTTTTATAACTCGCCTCCTACATAGAAGTTGTTGTAGTGGGCAAAAACCAGTGTAAGAAGAAGACTGTTGTCACCTTCTAGAAGTTAACCACAGAATGGGAAGCAAAAAGCCACTTCTTTGCCCCAAGCAAACATATATACTGGAATAAAACAAAATTCATTCTCTGTTTTCTTCTTCCTATAAACTGCAATGAAAATGGTAGTTCCTTTTGGTATATTTGGTTCCAGTTGTCTCTATGGTATCTATAGGAAAAATGCAAAAGTGAAAAGAGTGAGATTATTCACTGTGAAAAAGAAAGTTGATGAAGAGAACAGTTGCCATTGTTCCTCCTTAGGGACTCTAGGAGACAGTGTGTCAAAAAAAAAGGATGATGAAATTCTCTAGCTTTACCAATGATCATTTTCAATCTTTTCCTCTTTAAAAGTAATGTGACCAATTCTTTTTTTGTTTGTTTTTGTTTTTTTCTATCCATGTAGTTTTTTTTTTTTTTTAAGAACTTTTATTGAGATACAGTTAACAGACAATAAACAGCATATATTTAGAGTGTACAATTTGGTATCCCAATCTCCCAATTCATCCCCCCCCAACCCTCCCTGCTTTCCCCACTTGGTGTCCATGTGTTTGTTCTCTACATCTGTATCTCTATTTCTGTCTTGCATTTCCTCTTTCAGTTGTTAGCATTTGCCTTGTGTATTGAGGTGCTCCTGTATTGGGCGCATATATATTTATAATTGTTTTCTCCTCTTCTTGGATGGATCCCTTGATCTTTATGTAATGTCCTTTCTTGTCTCTTGTAACATTTTTTATTTTAAAGTCTATTTTATCTGATGTGACTATTGCTACTTCAGCTTTCTTTTGATTTTCATTTGCATGGAATATCTTTTTCCATCCCCTCACTTTCCATCTGTATGTGTCCCTAGGTCTGAAGTGGGTCTCTTGGGGACAGCATGTATATGGGTCTTGTTTTTATATCCATTCAGCCAGTCTGTGTCTTTTGGTTGGGGCATTTAGTCCATTTATGTTCAAGGTAATTATCGATATGTATGTTCCTATTACCATGTTCTTAATTGTTTTGTTTTTGTTTTTGTAGGTCCTTTTCTTCTCTTATGTTTCCCACTTAGAGAAGTTCCTTTAGCATTTGTTGTAGGGCTGGATTGGTGGTGCTGAATTCTCTTAGCTGTTGCTTGTCTGTAAAGCTTTTGATTTCTCCTTTGAATCTGAATGAGATCCTTGCTGGGTAGAGTATTCTTGGTTGTAGGTTCTTCCCTTTCATCACTTGAAATGTATCATGCCACTCCCTTCTGGCTTGCAGAGTTTCTGCTGAGAAATCAGCTGTTACCCTTATGGGAGTTCCCTTGTATGTTATTCATTGTTTTTCCCTTGTTGCTTTTAATAACATTTCTCTGTCTTTAATTTTTGTCATTTTGACTACTATATGTCTTGGTGTGTTTCTCCTTGGGTTTATCCTGCCTGGGACTCTCTGTGCTTCCTGGACTTGGGTAGCTATTTCCTTTCCCATGTTAGGGAAGTTTTCAACTATAATCTCTTCCAATATTTTCTTGGGTCCTTTCTCTCTCTCTTCTCCTTCTGGGACCCCTATAATGTGAATGTTGATGCGTTTAACATCATCCCAGAGGTCTCTTAGGCTGTCTTCAGTTCTTTTCATTCTTTTTTCCTTATTCTTTTCTGCATCAGTGATTATCACCATTCTGTCTTCCAGGTCACTTATTCACCCTTCTTGCTCAGTTAATCTGCTATTGTTTCCTTCTAGTGTATTTTTCATTTCAGTTATTGTGTTGCATATCTCTGTTTGTTTGTTCTTTAATTCTTCTAGGTCTTTGGTAAACTTTTCGATCTTTGCATCCAGTCTTTTTTCAAAGTCCTGGATCATCTTCACCATCATTATTCTGAATTCTTTTTCTGTAAGGGTGCCTATCTCCTCTTCATTTAGTTGTTTTTCTGGGGTTTTATCCTGTCCCTCCATCTGGTACAAAGTCCTCTGCTTTTTCATCTTCTCTATCTTTCTGTGGCTGTGGTTTTCAGTTCCACAAGACGAAATACTGCTGATACTGCTTGATACTGCTGTCTGCCCTCTTGTTGTGACCAATTCTTGAAAGTCCTTTAGGGAGGCACAAAAAAGAGGTGGTAAATGTTTGCCATTAGCAAGGCAAATTATGCTACTGTTTAAAACATAGTCAGAGTCTAAACATACATCAGTTTCTTCAGTGACAATTATGTTACAGTTTGGGACTAGATTAGAGGTAGAAAGTCATTTAATTAGATATCACCATGTTAACCTAGAGATTAGTTTTCTGTTTGGGCATTAATAGGTGAAAATAGGCACAGAGGCAATGAACCAGATAATATGGGTCCACTGTGGCCGTAAGTGCTTCAAAACTGCTACTACAGGAAATGCAAGAATGAATTTTAATTCCTTTTCCACTTTCCCTTCTTTCTATTTAGGTGGACATATTGGCAACCAGGGGAAAAAAATATAGGTCCTGCAGTTAAAAATATGAGATATTGAGGTTTAATTGTATTTGTTTGTATGTATGTGTGAAAGAGAAGATTTGTGTATGCATCCATAAGTGCATTCAATGGAGTAAGATGTGTACCCAGCAATAAAATAGAAACCATTTCCCAGAAATATTGTATAGCAGTAGGTTACCAAAATGAGAAAAGACTACCTGAATATATTGTGTGTACTAGGTTCTTACATGTCTTCCAGATTTTGTTTTGGCTTCCACTTGAAGGGTTGGCAGTGTCTTAAGGCTACAGCCTCATTACAGTAACTTCCATGTCACCTGTCTCCCTACACTTATTCAATCTTCACAACTCTAACACTTGGGCAACTCCTGTTTATGATAACAAAAAAGTCAAGGATGAGGACTTAGAGGAGAATGAACTATGAAAAGCAAGTCAGGTGCATGTAGCAGAAACAGAATGTAGCTTAGTCTTGTGTACCACTCTTCTGCAGTGTGAATTCTCTTTATCCAGTGGACTCTAAAGTATTCCTAGTCCAAGGTCCTTATTTATCTCTACAGGTAGGTTGCATTCTCCATTTCAGAGTAGTCTTGGCTTTCCTTCCTGGACCAGTATTTTTCATTGTTAATCTGTTTTGCAGAACTGAAAGCGTTTCTGTTTTTCATCTCCATGGTCCTGATTCCTATTCGAACACCTTATCATTGTTCTGGGATCTAGCTGCACTGGCTTCTTGTGGGGGAGATAGGTATCTTTACTATAGTTCTTAAATATATAGATCATTCTCAACTTGTAAAATGGATTTTTAAATTTGTATAAATTTTGTTTATTATATTACATTCACATATAAATTATGTATAAATTATAACAAAATTTAATTTATTTGTACATTAATTTTTGCAGAAACATTATTAAAGGGCTTGTGGATTCCAGGGTGATCCACAAGTCTTATCATCTTATCATGTTTCTGAAGTATAGCACTGTGGAATGTAAGCTTAGTTTATGACTGTGTGAAAACACGGAGTTTCTTTGTTTGGTGGAATGCTAAATGTGTTTCGTGTTCCACCTATATCCCTATCCCTACCATTCCCTTCCCATACCAACCCTCCCAGGAGGGTTTCTTCCCAGACCCTGAACTGTATCACATGGTAGGAACATGGAGTATGCTGCTTTAAGTCACTGATGATGAGAGTTGGAGAAGGAGAAGGGGCAAGAAACATGAACTCTAAGGAATATTTTTTTTTTTTTACTGCTTGTCTCTTTCCTTGTTATTGCTAGTTCTGGGAAAGAAGAAAGCAAATGCCGCCCCCTCCTTTTTTTTTTTTTTTCCTCTTTTCTTGGATCTCTTCCCTTTTTCTTCTCTTTTCTTTTATCTGTGTCTTTTTTTTTTTTTTAAAGAAATTGAGATATAATTAATGTATAACATTAGTTTCAGGTATACAACATAATGATTCAGTAGATGGATATATGGTGAAATGATCAGTACAATAAGTCTAGTTAACATGCATTTCCACATAGTTACCTTTTTTCCCCCTTATGATGGAAACTTGTAAGATCTACTCTCTAAGCAACTTTCAGATACACCATACAGTATTAGTCACCATACTGTATGTTACATCCCCAGGACTTATGTTTTTATAACTGGAAGTTTGTACCTGTTGATCACCTTCACCCGTATCACACTCTCCCACTTCCCACCTCTGTTTTCTGTATCTAGGAGTTTTTTTTAATTCCACATATGAGGAAGCTCGTATGGTATTTGTCTTTCTCTGTCTGACATTTCTTAGCATAGTGCCCTCAAGGTCCATCCATGTTGTTGCATATGACAGGAGTTCCTTCTTTTATGGATAGATAATATTCCATTTTATATATATCACATTTTCCTATTCATTCGTCGATGGACATTTAGGTTGCTTTGATGTTTATATCTTTATTTATTGCCCTTCTCCTTTTTTTCTGCATTTTCCATACAACCTGGGAGAAGAGGGGCGGGAGTAAATGAGGTTGTCCCACAGAAGCAGCCAAGCAGAACTTTTTCTTTTCTCTTCTTTCCTTTTCTTTTCTTTTCTTTTCTTTTCTTTTCTTTTCTTTTCTTTTCTTTTTTCTTTCCTTTCCTTTTTTTTTTGCTGCTTTTTTCTTTCCATCTCCCTTTTTCATTAAGGAATGTAGATAAGTAAGCCATTTGAACATATTAGTGTGTTTGCATATCTGAGTCACCAAAAATTGCACACGTAAGCAAATACATTAAATTGAAGCAGTTAATCACAAGTATTCTTTTTCTTATTTGTAACAGAAAAAAATCTCTTTATCTTTACAGCCAAAACCAATTCATATTTTAGTCTTTCAAAAATTAATTTGGAACAGTTTTAGTCATTTGCATTCAAAAATGTTTTCCTGAGCTCTTTTAGCATATACCAATATTTCAGGATTCTCTGAAGCTTCACGGATCTGCCATTTATTTCCTTAAAGTTAAGAATTTATCTATAGTTTATATTTTAATGGAAAATGTTCTTTTGGAAGTTAAAAAATTACTTTAGCTTTAGCATTTCCACACATTTCAGAATATATATCCCTTGCCATCATCTTATTATTGTTAAATAACAACCCAAATTTCTAGAATTATATTTTGGCTGGTTCATTTTTTAAATTATTATTATTAATAAAGTTTATTTTCAAGAGCAGTTTTAGGCTCACAACAAAACTGAGTGGAAAGTACAGAGTTCCCATATACCCTCTGACCACTACCCTCTGTCAGCATCCTTTATCTTCCCTATCAGCATCCCAAGCCAGAGAGATGTTGCAAGGCTCTGTAATTTTAATTTTGATCAGACAGTGACTAAATAGGGTGATTTTTAAAAAAATTTACTTATTTAGTTTTTTATTTATTGGCTGCATTGGGTCTTTGTTGTTACACCTGAGCTTTCTGTAGTTGCAGAGAGCAGGGGCTGCTCTTCATTGCAATGCACGGCCTTCTCCTTGCAGTGGCTTTTCTTATTGCAGAGCATGAGCTGTAGGCTCGTGGGCTTCAGTAGTTGTGGCACGTGGCCTCAATAGTTGTGGCTCCTGGGCTCTAGAGCGCAGGCTCGGTAATTGTGGTGCATGGGCTTAGTTGCTCCATGGCATGTGGAATCTTCCCAGACACAGGGCTCAAACCCGTGTCCCCTGTATTGGCAGACGAATTCATAACCACTGTGCCACCGGGGAAGCCCTAAATAGGGTGATTTTTAAAGAAAGCTTGGTTTTAGCTGAAGTATTATTTTGGAGAGACATGTTTGACAATTAGTGTGTTTGCCTGATTTCCCCCACTTTTCACTTAATTATTTTAATATTGTACTGACGTTGCTTAACTTAATGTTGTGTTTTCAGACTTTTTAAACTTTTGTATACATTTTTGGGAAAGTTTTAACAAAGTCTTAATTCCATGTCAATACATATGTTTGGAAAGTAAAATTACAATGTAGAATTGCTGCTTGTGACTTTCAAGGGTCATGGTTTCAGAATCAATAGCCTTGTTTATATATGTTAATTATTTTAAGCATATTGTGTTTCACTTAGTGTGTATTTTTTTAAACCTATATTTTTGAGCCACCTACAGATTTTTTTTTATTTTTTTTATTTTTTTGGGGGTACACCAAGTTCAATCATCTGTTTTTATACACATATCCCCATATTCCCTCCCTTCTTTGACTCCCCTCCCTCGAGTCCCCCCCACCCTCCCTGCCCCAGTCCTCTAAGGCATGTTCCATCCTCGAGTTGGACTCCCTTTGTTATACAACAACTTCCCACTGACTATCTATTTTACAGTTGGTAGTATATATATGTCTGTGCTACTCTCTTGCTTTGTCTCAGTTTCCCCTTCACCCCCGCCCCCTCCCATACCTCGAGTTCTCCAGTCCATTCTCTGTATCTGCGTCCTTGTTCTTGTCACTGAGTTCATCAGTACCATTTTTAGATTCTGTATATGTGAGTTAGCATACAATATTTGTCCTTCTCTTTCTGACTTACTTCACTCTGTATGACAGATTGTAGTTCTACCCACCTCATTATATATAGCTCCATCTCATCCCTTTTTATAGCTGAGTAATATTCCATTGTATATATATGCCGCATTTTCTGTATCCATTCATTTGTTGATGGGCATTTAGGTTGCTTCCATGTCCTGGCTATTGTAAATAGTGCTGCAATAAACATTATGGTACAAGTTTCTTTTGGGATGATGGTTTTCTTTGGGTATATGCCCAGGAGTGGGATTACTGGATCATATGGTAGTTCTGTTTGTAGTTTTTTAAGGAACCTCCAAATTGTTTTCCATAGTGGCTGTACCAACTTACAGTCCCACCAACAGTGCAGGAGAGTTCTCTTTTCTCCACACCCTCTCCAACATTTGTTGTTTCCAGATTTTGTGATGATGGCCATTCTGATCGGTGTGAGGTGATACCTCATTGAGCCACCTACAGATTTGAGGACTATTTAGAAGCCATAATTTGAAAGTAAAATGCAATTAGAGAAGGATAATAATAGAATAAAGATTTTAAAAAGCATTAAGGTAAGAGAAGAGTGTGAGTAGATTATGACTGTTACAAGAATCAAAATAAAAATTTCAATAAGAAAAATAAGATAAAATAGTGAAATAATTTCTTAAATTAATAATAAAAATGCAGTTTTATTTTCTTAAATATTTATTACCTTTAAAAAATAAACAGAGCTAAAAGGAAAACAGAAGGTATTTCTTTATAATTATGCTTCTATAGTTATTCTTAAATGCGGCTTCTAAAGCTATTTTCATTATCTACCGTATCAGTTGTAAGAGCCCTTTTTCTTAAATCCCTGAATGGTTCTCTAACAAGATTCTATTATACAATCTATACTTATTTATTTCCTTGTACTTTTCCATTCCTTCTCCTTTCCCAGTGCAAATTTAATTGTTATTTTTTTTGTCTGTTTCCCCACCACCATTATGACTCACTCTTCTTCCAGTTTTTAAAAAATTATCTATACTTGGAACAATGTAATCAACTTTTCCCCTTTTAAAATGGTTGTTGAAATACCCGTTCCATAAAAGTCCCCTAATTAAGTTATGGTTGCAAATAATGAATGTTTATAATTTTTGCCAACTAGTTATCTGATAAAAGTCTTATCTAGTGAAATCCTGATTCTTTATTACTGCCCACCATTCTTCCGCTTGTGCATTTGTGAAATAATGGGACAAGTCAGTGAAAAGCATTTTGGTATGCTTTAAAGCGCTACTTGAAGGCTGATGGTTTATTAACTAAAAACTACTTACTTTTTTTTATTAACTACACAATAATTGTATTCCTTTTTTAAGAACTTTTATTGAGATATAATTGACATACAATAAACCGCATATATTTAAGGGGTAAAATTTGATATTTTTTTTCTTATTAGTAATGTATATATGGCAATCCCAATCTTCCACTTCATCCCACCCCAACCCCCACAATAATTGTATTCTTGATAAGCTTTTATCAGCCAGCTTGCTTTTCAGATGGTCCTGTGATTGATTAACCCTTTCGTTGGCTTTCCTCAATTTGAGACAAACATGTTTAGTTTGAGTGTAATATCAAACAAAAAAGTATACGTATGTGGTGTAAGAGTAACAATCAGTTACGCTATTATCTGACATTTATATCACCATTACAGTCAGGATTTTTTAGAATGTTGTTTTAATACTTGTTGTCTGAATCCCAAATTGACATGTAAATAGAATAGATTGAACTTGTATTCTCTTTTATGTATGGTTACAACTGTTTGCAACAAACAGGTAGGTATAACAATAAGAGCAATATTTATAATCTAGATTCTTTGAGTTTTGCCCTACTTTTAGTCCTGACATATATTTCATACTATTGCATTTCATTATTTTGACTTAGGAGATCCAAGAGTACAGAATTTTAAGTAGTGAAAAAGAATTGAAAATAAGTACTATACATATTTTTAAGTCTTCTAACTTAGTAATACCAAATCAGTACCCTGAGAATTTTAGAGTGTTTAATTAATTATATGGAATGTTTAAGTGAAAAATGAAACAAAATATAGTTTACATAGATTGAATCTAAAGAAAGTGAAGTTTCATGTTGCTAAAGCTATTTTATCGCATTTTCAGCATCAAGATATTTAAAGAAATTTAAGTGATTGTAATAAAATTCAAAGATACCTGTGATTATGTTTTTTAAAAAATCCCCCAAAATGTGATTTGTTTCAATTTGCCCAGTGGTTTAGTACTAACCTATTAGATGAGAAAAGAAATGGAACAATAAAAAGATGCAATTCATGTTGGAAAATAGTTTATTTAAAACTGATTATTTTAAAAAACTGGTTATTGATTTAGAAAATGTTAATAAATTTCTATCATATAGTAACATATTGATAAAATAGGACATTAATAACTTTATAACTGTTAAATCTGAATAATTACGAGGTATATTTTAGTTAAATGTTTTAAAAATAATTATTTATAAATATTTCAAAACATTTAAACTAATCTTTCTAGATACAGCAGAAGGTAAATGCCATAAATCTTGAAATGGAACATTTATTTTGTGAATCAGATTTTATGACTTTATGAATAAAGCATTTGAGGAAGAACAAAGTTGCTTGTAATTATAAAAGCATTTTGAAAAATCTAGAAATGGTAATTTTAAACTCAAAAGTAGCAGACTTTAAAGAATTGACTATTGGAATTCTACATTTGCAATTAGAAATTTATAATGCTTATGTTTTTATTTTAAAAGTTGTTTATACTTACTAAAGAAATTCAGAAAAAATCATTTTGAGAAGCTCCATTATTTTTAGATTCTAAAATGCTATTTGAGGAGTAAATTTTCCTTTCCCAATATAGATAGTAAAACATTTGGACCAAAAATAAGCATATCCTTCTGACCCAAACTTAGCATTGCATGAATTTTAACTGACATTTTTTGATATTGACCTTTTACCTGTGGAAGTCAAAATAATATATTAGTGAATATTAGATGACAAAAAGAAAAAGGACATATTAACCAAAGAGCGAAAATACAGTAGACACCTGTGAACATTAGGCTTAAAGAGGAAGACAGTAGTCTTAGAATCCTGGCCAACTTTGGGGAAAAAAAAAATCTTAGTTTATTTCTAGATAAAATAAAATAATTTTCTATACAGAGAAGCAAGATATTTAAAATTATTGATCTTATGAGGCAAAAACGGTTGTTTGTAAATGACTGTGTTCTACCTTCTTTTTTCTTTCTTTTTTTTTAATAAGGAGGCCTTATATAATTCTTGCTGTAGTTAAGGAACTTGTTACTTATTATTATCGTTGAGCTCTGCCCCTTCCCCACACCTTTTAAGGAGCATTTGTTGAATGCGCATGGAGGAAGAAATAAGCTTTTACACATAGTTTTTGGTAAATGTTGCTTCCCTGTTTTTGGTCTGTCTGCTCATGAGAATTTTTAATCATGGAGGAGTCACTTCATCCAGCAGCAGTGTTGCAGTTCTCAAAGAGATTTTTTTTTATGCTTGAGACTTAATAAAGATGACAGAAGTTACTGCGAGCGACTGAATTCTCCTCAATAAGGAGAATTATGTCATTTACTATATAGACAACAGAAGCTAAAGACTTGACTGTTCTTTGCTTAAGGAATCTGGTAATATTTCCTAACCAGTGTATCTATAAATAAATTATTCTGGTCCAGACTGTGCTTTTCTGTGTGACCCAGGCTGCTCTTTTCTTATCCAGAAATTCTTCTGGCTTCCGGATTAAGATCACTAAATCTTAGTCTTCGTTTGTGTCCTTGCGCAGAGTGTAGCCCCTTAACTGCTGGGACCTTATTCTGTGTTTCTGTGGCAGCTTTGCTTTACTCTTATCTGCCTTGCAGATTACTGGCCCAGGCTGTGGACAGTTACAGTGCTGTTCTTTCTAACCCAGGACATACTTCATGCTCAGTATTTTGTGTTATACAAATGTGACTTCTGTTCATAAAGAATGCTAATAAAATACCCAAATAATTTATCTGTATACTTGTCAATGGCTGCCCATTGCAACCAGAACAAAGTCTAAGCTCTGTACTATACCCTGGTGATATCTTGCCTACCGCGGCAACCTCATCTGAAGACCACTCTCACCTTTCCTTCAACATACTAAGCCATTTCTGCCTTATGGGCTTTGTACTAGCAATTGGGGATATTTGAGCTGAGATAGGAATGAATAAGAAGTGCCAGCTTGAACTCTCTTCCTCCACATTATTGTGTAGCCAGTGCTTTTTCATCATTCAGATCTCAGCTCAAATATCCCTTCCTCAGAGAGGACTTCCCAGGCTACCCATCTAAAGTAGACTTTCTTCCTCACCACCGTGCTTACTCTTTCTCATTATTCTTTTCTTCATTGCATTTTCCACTATCTAAAATTCTCTTGTTTACTTAATTCCTATACTACAGTGCAAGCTCTGTGAGGGCAGTGTCTTTGTCTGTCTAGCTGGCCATTGTATCCCCAGAGTCCCCAGAGTCTAAAACAAAGTCTGGCATGTAATAGGTGCTCAGTAAATAGTTGAATGCATGAATGAGTGAATAAATGATAAGTTTATAATATAGACTGAGCAATTTGCTACTTTTCCTCTTATTTTATAGAAAAACAATGTAACAACATGATGGTAAACTGGGTAGAGGAATATTCACTTACAATCCCAGTACTGAAAGAGTTACCATTTTATAGTTTTTTTTCCACATGTATATCTATTTTTCATAGTTGTGCTCTATTTAACTTTTTAAATATATATTTTGCTTTTGTTCAGTTAACATTGTTAAACATTTTCCCAAGTTCTCCAGTTAAGTCCCATTATTTTAATTGCTACATAATACCACAGTGAGTTGATATACCATCATTTATTTAACCATTTCCAGAATATGCTAAATAATTTGTTTCCAACTTTTTGCTGTTATAGGTAACACTGCAATGAATAGCTTAATGAATATAGAAAACATGTGTCTTCCATTGAATAGAATAAATTGTAAACATTAAACTGACTGGGTAATATGAAATTGTTAAGGTATTTTATGCCACTTAAAATATATCTTATAAATTGTAAAGGAATGTGTATGACTTTCTCCTGGGGTCTACTCTAAAATACTGTTAATAATTAATGTCAAAATTGTATGATATAGACATTTGAGGGACAGATTAATTTTTTAATGTCAGCTTATTTTATTGATTTTGCAAATAAATTTGCAAGTGCCTTAGGTCATAACCAGATTCTCCCCACCTTTCTTTTTTTTAGATTCACCTTGTCTTTTTTTTTTCCTTCCCAGATTCCTTTAGACTTATGAATCAGTCTGAGTAAGAGTTGTTTAAATTCTGTTAATAATAAATTGTTCCTTTATTTAAATTGTTGCTTTTAGTAAATAGGGCAGCTGTGAAAAAATAAAAGCTAAAGCTAAGGTAAAGAGTTTCATGAGTGACAAAATGGAATAGATATTTGGGATTATAAAATTACATATGAGAGAAATTTCAACTTTTCATGATCAGTTTTAATGATGTTTGTGATTTGTTTCACCTTTTTTCTCTGCCCCCCGCAAAGCCAGAAGGAATTTTGTAGGGAGAACTGATTTGAGTGCCTTTGAGAACCAATTTGGAAATGTTATTAAAAATATTCTTTAACTCTCCTCATTTCTGTATATGGAGAGAAGGGTCTATTCATAGAGGTTATACAAATAAAATATTCTCTGAGAAGTTTCTCTTTGGATCTTTTTTGAACTTTTCGAATTATTTGAAATCAAGTGTAAGTATTGTTTTTTATAGGTATAGAACAATCGTGACACATTTTGCATAAAATTTTAAGTTCTGGGTTTTTAAGCAGATTCTATTTTCTTATGCATTTATATTCCCTTAAAACATCTCCTTTATAGTCTTTTTAAAGAAAGAATAACTTCCTTTTCTTAACTATGTATGTTATCCTCTGGATAACATAATAAAAGAATTATAGACTTAAAAATAAAAAGTCTTTCTGATGTTAATAAGCATTTTACTAAACCTGCATTTAGAGGCAGTTTCTACACTTTTCTAAAACAAAAAGCCTTTCCTTTTCTTTGCCATCTAAAAATTCTTTTTTTTTTTTTGGCCGCACCACGTGGCGTGTAGGATCTTAGTTCCCCTACCAGGGACTGAACCCAAACCCCCTGCATTAGAAGTTCGGAGTTTTAGCCACTGGACCTCTAGGAAAGTCCCTAAAAATTATTTTATGCTGTATATTATTTTTTTGTTTTATCAAGTCAAGTAACACATTCCCAGCTTACCTTTCTCATGCCTTTTTTATGTTCTTTCAACTTTATTTGTTCTAATAATAATGTCATCTCATAACTGAAGATTCATTCAGTTTATCAAAGATATGTTTATTAGGCACATGACCAGATAAAAATCCCTGGCTTCATGTAACTTACATCTGATAGACAAGATAAATAAGTAATTGTAGGTTAGAAAGTAATGAAGTGCTAAGAAGAAAAAGAAACAAAGTAGGGAAGAGGGCCCTATGAAATATGGAGAATGTTGCAACTTGATGGGATGATCAGGGAAGACTTAACTGAGAAGGAAAGTTTTGAGAAAAAACCTGAAGGAAGTAAGGAGGTGAGCTATAGCTATGTAGCTATGTGGGGAAGAGCATTCCAGGCCTAGAGAGTAGGGAGACCAATAAGAAGTTGTGTGTAGGAGGATTGGGTCACAGAATTTATAGGGGAAGAAGTTGGAGAAATAATAGAGAGCAAGATCACGTAACAGATGTTTGTTTGTTGTGTAATTATCTTTCTTTATCCTGTAGTTTTCCTGAGAATTATATTTGTCATCTTTCTAGCTCTGTGAAGAATTACATGCTTTTTTCTATGAATTTACTTTAATAAGCAGTTTAAAAATTTTGTGGTTTTTATCATTTTTGAGTGATAACATACATAAATGAATTAAAGATTTTGCTTGTGGAAAAACATATCTCATTTTTCCACATGCCAGCTCATTTCATGATTAAAAAAAATTAATATTATTGTTTCTTGAGCTGCAGATCTTTACCCTTATCCCATTAAATGTGATTAGCAATCCAATTGCCTATTGCTATTTTATATAATATTTTTGTCATTTTCTAGTTTTTCTTGCAAAATTCTAAATTTTCACCATTGCAGCACCATTTTCATTTTAATTGACATATTTTTAAAAATAAACCCAATTAAGCAAATAACTTTTGAGAGTTATGACTTATTTAGGTTTTCTTAGAGATTTATTTGCTCTTGCTCTGTGTTCAGGCAAAGTAAATTATTTACTTTCTATGAAATGACCAGGAATCTAAGCAAATAAGTTAAACCTAATTGAAAAATGTCTAGCAGAGGCTATTTAACTCAAATTGACTTTAATGAATTGAAGAGTTAGAATTTATAGCATGTCATACTGTTTAGGTACCCCACGCAGTAGTTGTTTTAGCTCTTTCTGAACTTCAGTTTCCTTGTCTGTAAATGGGAGTCAAATTGCCTACTTCAGAGGCACACCAACACATTGTTTTGAGAATATAATTGAATAATATATGTGAATGCTCTCAAGAAAACCATTTAGTGCCAGTCAGTATAGTAGTATTGTTTTCTATTCTGTTAGGGCACGTATGCTTATCTTTTAAAATTTTGTTAAATTTTAGTAATCATTGGCTTTGTTATGTCTGGATAATTTCAGTAGTTTATAATTTTTTTGGATTAATGATCCCATTAATAGATCTTTTGTGAAACTGCTTCTACAGTGTAAATGGACAAGTCTTTGGTTGTCACCAACAGGGCCATGCTGATTTTACTCTCAGTTGCAGTGGCCTCTGGCATTTATCTCGGTTATATTTTACTTGCCCGCACTATTTTTTTTAATTAATTTTTTTTGGAGTATAGTTGCTTTACAGTGTTGTTACTTGCTCTCACTTTAAAGACAACTATTAGCAATGGGGAGTGAGCTTGTTTGGCACTTTTTAGTCTCATTAAACCTCTATTAATAGGGAAGCAGAAGCGGCAGTGAGATACTACCTTACCAACAGGCGTTGGCCTGTCTAAGAAATAAAAATTTCATTTAGAGTATATTCACTTAAAAGACATAGATGGACCTAGAGTTTGTCATACAGTGTTAAGTAAGTAGAAAGAGAAAAACAAATATATTAATGCATATGTGTGGAATCTAGAAAAATGGTACAGATGAACCTATTTGCAGGGCAGGAATAGAGACACAGACGTAGAGAATGGACCTGTGGACGTGGGGGTGGGAGTGGGGGATGAATTGGACGATTGGGATTGACATATACACACTACCATATGTAAAATAGGTGGCTAGTGGGAACCTACTGTATAGCACAGGGAGATCAGCTCGGTGCTCTGTGGTGACTTAGATGGGTGGGATGAGAGGGAGGTCCCAGAGGGAGGATATAGATGTATACATATAGCTGATTCACTTTGTTGTACAACAGAAACTAACACACATTGTAAAACAACTATACCCCAATTTAAAAAAGAGTTTATGAAGCCCTAGGTAACCAGCACGTTGGCCTACCAGCCCAGGGCAACGTGAAGCTTTGAGGACCTGCCAGGGTGCACATTGCTGCTGAGTGAGGAGTGCCCAGGGCATCCATGATAACTGTCATTTTAAGTTCTCAGAATTTGAAAGGATCAGAATAGAGCAGTGGTTCCTAAACTTTGCTGCACATTGGTCATGTGGGAGCTTTTAAAAATCCCAGTGCCCCGGTCATACTCATACTATTTAAATCAGCATGTCTAGGGTGAGAGCCAGGCATTAGTGGTACTTAAAGACACACAGCAAAGTGGGGAACCACAGGAATACATGGCTCTGGCCTCCATTCTTTTACCTGTTGCTGTTTTACATGCTGTAGCACCATTCGTGAGACCTTGATGTCCTATCATGAAAAATATTTGAAGGTAGTGGGTAATGTCCCTCACACAGGTTTGTGTTCTACGTTTTAAAAGCGTACATACTGTTTTACGTAGTCTTATGTTGTTTTGAACTTTAACTTTCATTACTGGTCCATGGTAGATATATTCATGTTATTTTTTTCCATCTGCTACAGATGTTTCCTTGACAACTTTAAATTAAGCATGGCTTTGTGATTTGAGACACAATAAAATGTCTACAAGTATTAACTTGTTAGGAGTTTCATTCCTTTGTTTCGATTCCAGATGACCATTTTCAGAATAAAGGACCAACAGCCAATTTGTTTTTCCAAATCCATTTTATTTTTCTACAGTTTAGTAATGAACTGTCACAAGTTAGCCTAAATTTATGAAATTAGTATGAATCTGAAGGAATGGACTGTTTAATTATGTCACAGCTGCATTAATATTTACTAATATACTAGATGATTCGTGTGTGAAACCAAAACTATACCTGTAGCATTAGTAACCATTATATAAGTGCATAATCATTTTTCTAATATCATGGTTTATTAAGGCAGCCTCAGTGTAATCTAATAAAAAAAAATTGTGCAAGGGGAATTCCCAAGTGGCTTGGTTCCTCATGTTGACAAGAGCTAGAGTTTTGGCTGTAAAATCCTTGAAAATTTGCCTAAGCATTGATATAAGTTCAAGTGGTCACAATATTATCTTAAAAATAATAGAAATTCTACTTTAAATTATAAAAAAATTTCTGTTTCATAATCCATGTCAAATATGTGTGTGAAAAAATACAGAACATTATTTGATGCTCTGAGTTTTTTCATTGTCATTTGAAATAAAAGAACATGACCCCATTGTCTCCAGTGCTGTCAGAGTATTGTAAGTTACGGGAATTTCTACAGTGCAAGTATTTGGCTTAATACCTAACATTCAGTTGTCCAGTTTTTGTTTTGAATTTTTTGCTTTCCTTGTTTTGCATTTTTATTTTGTTTTGTTTTCAGCCATCATTTTGTCTTATCATCTTCAATTCTAGAGCAACCTGACAACAATAATGATACTACTGAATTGGGCATCCTTGTCATTCCTGAGATTAGTGTCACAAATGTGGCCGGAGAGAGAACCGGGAATGGGGAGAAAGGCAGAGCACTAGGAGAGATTGATGCTCAGCATATACAGGGTGTACAGGAAACAGCCACAGATCCTAGAACTGAGAGCAAAGGCTTGCCAGAGATCAGGAGGCAAAAATCTGTGAGAAAAATGATGGAGGATGGAATAAACTCACCTGGCAGAGTGCAGTTTTAGCAGAGCACTTTATAGCTGCACTCCAAGGTATCTCATGGCAGAGGGTCACTGCTGCATGTTTTAAGCAACAGTTGCACAGTCACAAAAAATTTGCATGTCATCTAATCAAAATGCATGAATTATGTACCACAGTTTCTCAATGACTCAGTGCTCTTTGAAATGGTCATATCTATACTGTCTCTGACTAAATTGTTATGAAAATGAGACAGAAAATTGCTTCTAAAATAATTTTCTGCTTATGTTTTGAGATCTAAAATTACTTTTTTATCTTTGTATTTTTGCCATCTTTGATGTGAAGAATAATGTATAAAGAATTCTAACAAGTTTGAGCTTGCGATACTTATGGTCTGTATGGTTTTCTCTCAGTAAGATAATCTAGAATGTGGAGTGCAACCTTTAAAAAACTCTTTAAATATTTTAATATCATTTTTTAAAAAGTTCTTTGGTATGATCTTTGATTTTTTCACTCCTTTGCAACTTGGGGAAAGTTTACCCCTAGTTTTACTGTGTGGTATTTTTCCTAATTGTTTCTGATCTTTTGCATGAATAGTAAGAGAACTTTTTCTAAAAACACAGTGAGATGTGGTTTATGGCATGCTTTTTGTTTAATACACTCTAAATTACTGTAATTATGATGAACTGTTGACATTTTATAGAATGTTTTGATTTATGCTTTGATTTTGGTCTATAATCTGTTGCTTTACATATTATGCTAAATTTTAATTTATTTAACATATTCTTGATTTGGTATGAATCATGAAAAAAGAATTATCTAAAATGCTTAATGTTAATTAGTCTTTGTTATTTCTTTGTTTAGGAAATACAGAATTAACGGGGCGAGAAGAACTGATGGAGATATCTGAAGTTGACGAGGGATTTTATTCCAGGGCTGCGTCTAGTACCAGCCAGTCGGGTTTATCAAACACTAGTCAAAACTGTAGTAACAAGACAAGTGTGGGAAAGACTCAGAGACGGTCAGGAGGAAACAAAGCTGGAGGAAAAGAGAAAGAAACTACAGGGGAGTCTTGCAAAGATCACTTTGTTCGAAAACAAACTCAGAGAGCCCAAAGTGAGAATCTCGAGCTTCTCTCCTTGAAGAGACTTACATTAACAACCAGCCAATCTCTCCCTAAACCTAGTAGTCATGCTTTGGCTAAGACCGCCGCGACCGTATTTAGTAAATCCTTTGAACAAGTCAGTGGTGTCACAGTCCCACATAACCCATCGTCTGTTGTCTGTGGGACTGGGACAGATGCCAATAGGTTTTCTGCTTGTAGTCTCCAAGAAGAAAAGCTTATTTATGTTTCTGAAAGGACTGAACTTCCAATGAAGCATCAAGCAGGTCAGCAGAGACCTCCTAGTATTAGCATTACTTTGTCCACAGATTAACTTGTCAGGGTTTTCTTACGAAACCAGTGAATCTGGAAATGTGACTTTGCTTCTTTATGAAAGTTCCCAGGGTCATCTTTCATCCCCGTTCCTGACAGGAGCCCTGATGTCTTAAATTCTGAAGGCTACCTTGACTTTATGAAGGGAATAATTTCTAGGTTGCATTAAGTTGAAATATGGTTTTGTTATTTCTTGGTTGTGTGTTTTCCCCTTGGCTTGAGTCTTTTTTTCTTTCTTTTTGCTTTTTCTTTCTTACTTGTTTCTGTTGCCCTAATATAGTCAGTGTGACAATACAGTTTGGCAGGTTGTCTGATCAGATTGGTTACATCTCATGTAAGGTTGTGTCTTTTTCTTTAATAACTCCTATCTTGGTAGCTGTATGTTTGGCCTTCAGTATAAAAGCGAATCTCCATGCATGGGAACTGTTTTTTCAATGATGAGGCTGAGGTACAACTCCAGAAATTCTACAGCTGGCTGTTCAGCAAGCCAGTCTGAAAAACAGGCATATGAAAAAACAAAAATGAAATGTATGAAAAGTGCCTGATAAAAATGTTTGTAACCAGATCATCTTTAAGATTAGCCGAACAGGTTATATAAAGTACTGGAAAATGCCTGGTAACTCAGTACCCTAAAATATATGATTCCAGGGGTTGGGAAGAGGGATTTCCATCGTTATCTTTGGCACATTTTTATATCAAAAATCAGATTGCTAGTAGATGTGTTGGTTTGAAGTGTTTGATCTGGATTTAGCAGGTGAAAATCCCTTTCAATTCCTAAGATGTAATAGGCCATAAAGCTGACTTAACCTGCTGCTGGACTTCGGAAATCCTACTTAGTTTGGATTCCCATAATTCAGAGCACACATCATTGAAGACTTCCTGGAAATCACTGTAAATTTTGCAACCCAGCTCTCAAGACACCAGTATTCTCCATATTGAATTGTTTTTCTGCAAATGAAGGAAATTAGGTAAATTTTTCATCTGTAAAATATCACTGAAAGAAAATAAAAATAGTGAAATGTGGACAAAGGACATTTATATATTAACTAATTTAGGGTTATTTATATTTGTGTTCTTAAATTTAAAATTTTAAATATGAATCAAAATATTAAATATGTTTCTTGTTTTGTGAATAAGCCTATTTTAAGTGTTCTTATTATGATAGAAAGAATAATCAATGTAGTTGCCCCCAACCAAACAATAAAAATAAAAAGGCAGTATGGAAGAAGCTAAACAAACTTGTATGTAGCTGTAGAGAATCATGTGACCTCCAGGTTCATGTAAAAATTTGGTGTTTGCTAGTGGTGATCATTTCAGCTATGATTGAGGTTCCTTATAAATCAAGTATACTTAAGTAATAATCTAAGGTAAGAGAGAGAAAGCAGGTTGAGGATGAGAGAGTAAGCTGACTGGGGAGGAAGATCTAGGGAGCTGTCCCCTTATTGGTGGTGAGAACACAGTGGTTTCCTTATTCACAGTCCTTCGCCATGCTCACACAGAGAAAATGCTCGTTTTCCCCATGTACCTGCGTATGCAGAGCTCAAATATGTGAAAAGTTTGTATGTCTTGAAGACTGCTAAAGCATTTACACTATGACTGAGCTTTGACCATAGCTGCTCTGGCTATCATTTTAACTCTAATATTTCAAAAAGCACCAACTAGTTTCCATTCAGTAACCCTAAATAGAATATGGTTTTTAACATAACTGAATTCAGTTTTTTTAGTTCCAGTGATAGAAATGGAATAAGATCTATTGGCATACATTGTACTTAAAAAAAAAAAAAAAAAAAAAAAGCAAAGCAACCAAAGTTGATCAAGTGTTAATTTAATAGGAATCCTATGTACAATTTAAATCCTGTGTACGATCACTGAATTTCCTATTGTCTTTTTGTAACATTAGCAAAGAATTTCCCCTAGGCATAGCTATTAACAATATTAATAGTCTTAAGAGCTAATTTAAAAGACTGGCATTGGAAGCAAGTTAAGGTGCTTAGGAAGCATTGTAGAATAAGTTTGAGGAAACATTAGCTGGCACAAATAAGAGATCAGATTTTCAAAAAAAAAAAAAAAAGAGATCAGATTTTCATGATCAGCTGTTGTAACGGAACCTCATTTTGGTATTATTCTAGATCACTGCTATTCTAGATCATTGTGGTCTGAGGCCCAGTAAGGAGCATTGGCATCACCTAGCATCTTATTAAAAACACAGAATTTCAGAGCCACCTTAGATCAACTGAATCATAATCTGCCTTTTAATAAGATCTCAGGTGATTATTATACACATTAAAATTTGAGAAGACAGTATCAAAGTACAAACAGATCACTTACCTACTATTCAGAATTCTCAGTGGTCTCACAACCCTAGATCGAATATGTTGGATACTAGATCATTATAATCTTCATTGTTTTTAATGGATAATTAATTTTTGAGTGTCCACTGACTTAAGTCCCCTAATTCTAAATTTTTAATGAATAGCATTTATTTTTACAATAAAAATGTTAACATTTTGTATTTTTTGGTTATTTGAAAATGGAATCAGGGCTGTAGATGCCTACAATTTTAAGTATGAATGGGGTCCCACCCTTTTATACAATGCACAACAAATCTGCATGTGTTTAGTCTTTTACAAACCCTGAAGGCTTACTCAAAGGAGTGATTCTGAATTTTTGCTCCAGGTAATTTGTACCTGTTGATTTTCTGGAATGTGAAATTATGTTAACAGTAAAATTCTTCTGTAGTACCTTTGATACTATTTCAAATGAGGATTATACATTTCAAAATTTTCATAGCAAGTATAAATACTGGATAATGCTAACTATGGTAACAGTTGTAATTATCCCTACTATTCTTGTCCCACTCACTTTTCCAAATTTGAAAGTTGGGGTGGCTTTTGTAGGTCATTTTCTTATGAAGATGCTGATGTGACCATTTGGTCACAGACCTCCTATATATCCAGAGTAAGACCTTTTATCACAAGAAGGATTCTGCACAAAATTGGGTGGGGACTTGCACCCCATAGCTCAGAGGATCTGAGCAGACATTCTAGTCCCATTCCACATTTTAAACCTCTAAAAGATTCTTGAAATTACTCAACCTCTCACTCTTCAAATACCCCAACTACCTGGGATATTCTAGTGAAGCTGGGTGCCAGCTTTTGCCTCTTGGAATCCAAGTGGAGAGAGAAACAAAGACTTCAGGGGAGTGTCCCAGGGCAGGTGAGCACCTGGGAATCCCTTGTTACACCACCATAGAACTTTTAAAGGCAGCTCTGTAGATTTGCAGAGTAGAAATTCTCAGCCCTTAAATGATTTCAGTGTGTTTTGAAAAAGCCATATTACATTGCTCTTTTCAGTTATGAAGTATCTGCTTAGCAAACATTATTCATTTAAAGACAAAAAAGTTGAAATAAAGGGAAATAAAAATTTTAAACCAAAATAGATAAAAATGATCCCATTTTTAAGGGATTTTGTCTCTTTTGGAAGAATAAAATTAAAGTGTCGAAACCTTTAAATTTAAATTATAAAGAAAAATATACTCTGAGATCTAAGTTTCAGCAGATATTTAAAATAAGGCTATTTAACATTTGAATCTATAGGCACAATAAGTCTACACTTTATTAAAGGGAAGCACATCAAGGAAATATATATGTTAAAGTAACTGAAAAAATATTTTTTAAAAAGCCATTAAAAAATAATTTGATGAGTACTTAAGCATTGTAGATAGAAATTAATGTATAATAGTGTTTTCCCAGTCTTTGGATAAAAAATAAACTCTCTAGTCCTTTAATTAGCATGAACTTATACTTTTAGATTAATTGCTTAGTAAAATTATACTCAATGCTTTGAGTTACGTTTATGTTTAATATTGTTAAATTCATCAGAGAACATAAATATGTTGTCTTCTGTTTTTTGTAACTTGTGCATATCTAAAGAGACTAGCAGTGAACATTTTAGAAGATGCTTTTGTGGTTTTTAATAGTACAGTTCTAGAGTAGTTATGTCTTGATATGAAGTTTCTACTAGTAAACTCAAGGTCCTATTTCACATACTGTTATTTTCTCTTATGTGGAGTTTATTGTGTACCTCTTATCTTTAGTTCTAATCACATAGTGGTACTAATATTTTCATAGTAAGTAGACTTGTTTCTAATTGTATTCCTAGAGTTTACATTCCTAAAGAATAAATTACAACTTTGGATATTTTTATGTGCACGCTACCTTTTTAAGTCTATGGAAATAAACTGGAGTTTAATTTTTTGAAGTTTTGTATACTTGTGTAAATGTTCTCCATATGCAATACTTTATACAACAGTGTTGCCTCTTGTTTTATTAAAATAAAAACTGAAAAAATATTTTTTTCAGATCACTTTACTCATTAAAATATCGTCATAAAATTTTGCAAAAGTCATGATGTGGAGGAAGAAATTAAAGGAGGAAGACTTAGGTGAGTTGAGCCATTGAGAGCTTTTGGGAGTAAGTCATAGGACAGTGACATCTCATTCCTGGCTTCGTGTTTTACCTGGCCTGTGGATGAGATGTGTGACGAGTTCGTTAATATCCATCCAGAAGAAGATGAGCTCCATGGGTCATACACCATTGACTGATTATTTGTCATACCAGAAGTACAGGCAGATTTAGATAGCAATGCTTTGCCATTTTATCTTTCACATACGTCTTTATCTCTAGAGTGCAGAGACTCTATGCTCCTAGTACCTAGCATAGGACTTTGTGCATGGTCGGTATTGAGACATTTAATGAATATGTGAGTTAGGTTGACGTTAGTTTGGGGAAAGAATCAAGAATATGGTCTCCAATAAATTACACTAAAATTTTAAAATTTCATTTACTGACTTGAGGAAACCTCCATGACATTACTTGAATAGGATTACTATGTGTGCCTAGAAACAAAACTCTCTTAGAAGCTTGAAAAAAATCTTCTTGTATAGTTGATTATATATTTGGATAATTCCATTTCATCTAAGGAACTAAGTAACTTAGGAAGTATTTTCTGAGCTACTATCAGAGGAGCATTCATAGAGAACAAGAGAAGTGATTTTGTAAGCAGCGTGTTAGCCCTGTGGAATAGAAACTCTTCTAGTGACTTTAGCAGTCCCAATAAATAGTTGACTCACCTCATAGAATCTGTAATACCAGCATAATTATTTTATAATTATTAAGAAAGACTTTTACAAATAATTCTAGTCACTTGGTAATTTCCCTTGCGTTGTTACTGTGTTGGTAGTAATATCTAACATTTGTAATTCAAATTATGATCTCATTTAATCTTCAAAACTCCTATAAAATGATTGGAATTCCCATTTTACAAAAGAGGAAACTGAAGCCCTCAAAAGGGCAGGTGACTTGCCCAAGGTCACTTAGCTGCTGGGTGGAAAGCTAAGGCTTAAACACAGTTCTTGTGACTCTCACTTTTCTATCACTTGATAAAAGAAGATAGTGAATACTACATAACAGACATATATTTGATATTCACCCATTCCATCTGTCTTATAGGTGATGGAGTTAAGTTTTAAGGTAAAAATAAAAGTTTTCCAAAAATATGATAAAGTTTTGTAGGTAATTGTGTTTCAGTGGTAAACTGAATGCTAGTTACTCTGATATTAAAAACATAGTAAAATATAACAAGATTTTGTTTATTTTTTTTTTACCTGCCAGATAAGGATTAAAAAGATTGATACTAGTATTGGTGTAGGTGTGGGGAAATCGTTAGTTAAGAAGCCATTGGCAGTACCCAGATCGGTGCAGTTAAAATGATGAGCGATTCAGCAGGATCTGTCAGACCTTTAAAGTGCATACACCTTCTGACCTAGCAATCCTACTCTTCTGTGTTTATTCCACTCTCTATACTTTGCAGAAATTTTAGCATAAATGTGTAAAGATATTCATTGCAGCATTGCTTGTAATAGCAAAAAGAAAAAAGGAAAAAAGAAAAAAAAAAAAAGAGGCAGTGTAAATGACCAATAATAGAGGACTGGGTAAATTCTGGTGCACACATATAGTGGAATGTGATGGAGCTGTGAAAATCAGCACAGATGTGTATGTGGTGATTCAGAAAGGTTATTATTTTTATTTATTTATTTATTTTTTTGGGGGGGTACACCAAGTTCAATCATCTGTTTTTATACACATATCCCCATGTTCCCTCCCTTCCTTGACTCCCCCCACCTGGAGTCCAGAAAGATTATTTAATATAATGTTCCCTGAAAAAAAAGTGTCATAGAGCAATCCTATTTTTATAAGACTTGTATAGAACATTTAATATGGGTGTGTATGTATTTATATATACATATATGTACATATGTACAGCACACATATGTTTGCTGGTATGCAGGGAGGAAAGCGTTATTTCTCTAAGTATGATCTAAGGACAGCCTGCATTAGGGAAAAAATGGTGCTTTTTAAAATAGAGATTCCTAGGCGTTGTGCTGATCCCTCTAATCAGAATCACTGAGTGAGCATGGAAACCTTTATTTCTAACAACTTTCTCCATTGATTCTTATACAAACTTAACATTTGGTCTAGTAGCTGACAGCAATGAATTGGTTATCCTTATGTCTCCGGTAGTGGTTTGTAGTTAGGAAAAGACAAAAGTTTTTTAAAATTAATTGTTAAAAAAATAAAATTAATTGTTAAATTGAGGTATAGGTGACACCTGTTGTTATATTAGTTTCAGGTGTACAACATAATGGTTCAATATTTGTATATATTGCAAAATGATCACCACAGTAAGTCTAGTCAATAGTTAACATCCATCACCATACAGAGTTACAAAATTTTTTTCTTTTGTGATAAGACCTTTTAAGATTTACTCTCTTAGCTATTCTCAGGTAAGCAATACAGTATTGTTAGCTGTGGTGATCAAGCTGTACATTACATCCTCATGACATAGTTATTTTATAACTGGAAGTTTGTACCTTTTGACTGTCTTCACCTATTTTGCCCACCTTTCCACCCCTGCTTCTAACTTATTTCACTTAGCATAATGCCCCCAGCATCCATCCACGCTATCACAGAAGGCAAGATTTTCTTCTTTTTTATGGCTGTATGATATTCCTGTGTGTGTGCGTGCATGTGCGTGCCACATTTTCTTTATCCATTCATCTGTCGATGGACACTTAGGTTGTTTCAGAAAGGACAGATTTCTTGAACAGATCTTGTGTTCTAAGATAAAGCCAATTAACACTGATTAACATCATCAACATAGACCTGTTAGTGAAAGGTAAATTGGCCTGACATAGAAAAATGATTCTACTGTATAGAACATGCCAATTAAATGAGCAGTCCTTAAGAAAAACCTTTGTTATTGTTGAACTCTCTCAAATATCATCCGATGACCTGCTAATAAAGCAAAATTAAATACTAAAACTTACTGCACTAAGACAGTGCACCACCTTGATATGCTTACCTGTGTCTCAGGACCAGAAAATTAGCTATCTGTTGAGTTTGGGGACCTGTATCCAAATGGTTTAAGGCATGTCTGTCAAGACAGGGAACTGATTGGATTTGGCAAAGTTAACAAAATGGTTTAGGATTGGTGGACACAGCCAGCAAGGACCTTGAAGAGTCTCCATGAGTAAACTGTTGTTTGATGAGCCAGCTGTTTGCCCAGGTAAGCAGATCATTGTCTCCATCCTCTAGGAACTTCCTTCCACAAACAAAAAATTAGAGATTGTTTCTGTTTGTCTTTTGTTTTGGTTTGTTTTGTTTACCATCTTATCTTTCCTGGGCAAAGGTTTACTGCAATAAACAGCTAACTCATGTAGAGCGACTACAGTCTTATCTCAGCCGTATTGACACTGATGGTCTCAGGTCTCTTTATCTCTCCCCGTTCAAAGATTGTAAGTCAATACTATAGATACTGCATATTGGTTAGTGACTTCTTAGGGTTCTACAGAAGATCTCAGAGATTTCTTCTGAAGCTTCTTGACCCCATCGCACTTGACTGATACTCATAAAGTGCTGTGATATAATAACCCGCATCACATTATGCTGTGATTACCTTTTCACGTGTCTATCTCCCCCTGTAGAGCATTGCCCTGTGGGAGTTTAGTATAACACCTAATACGTAGTAGTGAAAAAGACTTGTTTTATTAAGTAGAATGTAGATCCAACCCAGGAAATGAGTGGTCACATAGGGACACTGTGTTGCTCCTCTTCCATTTGAGAGAAGTCTGTGAAACTCCTTTGATTCTCTAATGTACATCTGTATGGAGATGAAGATGAAGGTTGTAAAACTTTACACTTTGGTTCTTTAAAGAGTATCTACATAAAGTTTTTTGGGAAGTAAATTATGATACACCATGTTTCTTTTTACTTAAACTAATGAATAGCCCAAAGATTTTTCTGGGCTAATATTTGACCTTTTTTCCTCTGTCATATTCTCTTCATTATTTCTATGGCTCACATAAGTGATATCTAGACTCTTCCGAAAATAAAATGGGAAAGACTTAACTTCAAGACTACAACTTCTCACTTCTTGCTTCACTTGCTTCCTTTTACACAAGCTGCATGTTTGACTTTTGCACCTCGGGTGCATTACTACCTGATGAAGGCCTATAGTGCATTTATCTTAAAACTTGTATTCTCTGCACTAGCCAGGATGCTTCTACTTCTGTCTTGCCCCATGTGCTATGTAATTTTTACTAACATTTTCTTCTCCAAATGTCTTGAAATGTAACCCTCTGGAACAACATGTCACCACTTTCTCTTCTGTTCTGATTCTACTTTAGTGTGGAATCTTGTTTCAATATTCATGTACATTTACATTCAGTATTCATTTCATCGAGTTGAATTTAATGGGCAGCATTATGTTTGAAAGGAGAAAACAAGCAAGCAAGCAAACCCATGAACTATACTTATAATAGGAGAGAATATTACAGTTCACCAAGCAGGAGAAAATTTAGCCGGGTTATACAAGCACTACTGCACAGTATGCTAGTACTAGTTAGAGGTAAACTGTGGCACTACAACCGCACTAAGCAATGGTGGTGGAGGACAGTTAGGAGAGAAGCTCTTTACAGTGAGAACAAATAGGAGCAGTATTTCTTGTCTGCTCTGCACAGAAGGAAAAGATATCTCAAGGTACAGATCTGCCCCATTTTATGACTCATAGTTGGCCAGTGGAGGACAAGGGTGGAGGATGAGTGATAAAACTCAGGCACTAAATGTATGGCTGGACTTATCAAAATGGGCTCAGATTATAAGAATAATTGTTTTCTACATAGATACTAAACAAAGCCTCCATTTGAAGGAGATGCTTAATAATCAGATGGTCAAGATGATTCTGATGATGTCAGAAGATCTTTCTTTTCATATCCCAGTCCTTGTTCAATCAGCTAATGAATGAAGTGGCTATACTGGAAGCATGAGGGCTATATGTGGACTTCAACAACAAGGACCTTCTTTTGTCAAGGCTACCCTGATTCCTGCCACTGCTAAGAGCCCAGTCTGCCAGCAGGAGTGACAGACCCTAAGATTTCATGCCCTAGGGTAATCAAATAGTTGCCTAGTGGCAGATCAATTATATCAAATCTCTTTTCTCATGGAGACACAACTATTTGTCTTCATAGAATAGACACTGTTAATCTGCATTTAGATTTGCCTTCCGTGTATGCCATAATTCTGTGTGCAACACTAAGTGCCCTATTGACCATCATGATTTTCCTCAAATATTGCATCTAAGGAACTTATTTTCTAGTGTAAGAAGCAAGGTAGAGGGGGAATTCCACTTCCATTAATGGCAGACTAGATAATAACATCAAGATTTCCATGGACATCTAATCTGAACAAATTCTTTTTGAAATATGAAAATCTAAAGAGGTGAGCCCAGCACTGGGGCCACGTTTTACCTGGAGGTATTGGCTGATTCTAGAAGAAGCGCTTAAGAGGATAAGCAGTGCTTTTATTAACCCCAGAAGGCTAGGAGGACAAAAATTGGATACTAGTGCCTGCCAACTCATGGGGAGGGGCTTGGAGAAATTCCATTCTTTGTTTTGGGGTCCCAAAAACTCCACCAGAGAAGGAAAAGTGGATTGAAGGTACACTCCCTCCTTGCCCCCTGGCATACACAGGGAATTCAGCACAGCATCAAATCATCTCAGTTCGTAAAGTTGAAGTAATCCCTTAGGTGCCTGGTAAGAAACAAACAAACAAACACTCTGTGGAGGAAAGAAATCCCATCATCTCAAGTTTCAAGTTCCATAATTTTTCAAGTTAAATATCCAGCAGAGAAGAAGAAATAACCAGACACTACTACAGCAGAGCAACACTCACTGAGGACAACTAGCAATGTTGGATAAATCATTTAAAACCTCCGTTTAAAGCCGCTGAAGAAATCTTAGGCAAATAGGACTTCAAGAGCCAACATCCCATAGAGAAGGTGTGCAGAGAAGTTATCAGAGCAGGCCTGACATACTATCCTTAGAAAGCCCTACTTGCAGCATTGGCCTTTGGCTGGCATCTGGGAATTTGGATTACAGGAATGTTCCACCATTTCCTAACCGATAAGGTAGTTTACTATGTATGAACTGTTTATATAAACAACATGGTTTATGCTGAATATCTGCTTTCCTCTGGGTGTCTGTAATTGTGATACATGCTAGGCAGAAGGTGCCTGTATGACCAGCTTCTAATACAAACCCTGGGCAATAGGTCTCTAAAGAGTGTCCCTGGCAGACAACATATCACGTAAGTTGTCACAATTCAATACTGGGGGAATTAAGCACATCTTGTAGGATTCCACAGGGGAAAGATTCTTGGAAGCTTGTGCCTGGTTGCCTATGGATTTCAGGCACGTGTTCCCTTGGCTGATGTTGCTTTGTATTGTTTTGCTGTAATACATCGTGGTCATGAGTATGACTGTATGCTGAGTCCTGTGAGTCTTTCTACTGAATCACTGAATCTGAGGGTTGTCTTGTGGACTCTCAACACAGAAGGTAACCAGAGAACTTGTGAGCAAACCTTGTGCAGCTACTTCTTCCTTTATAGAATTTGCCAGTTCAGGACACAAATCTGGGGAGAAGGCCCAGGAAGAGAATTACAGCTAAGAATCAGAGAAGCAAGCAAATTACAGCAACTCCAAGGGACCAGAGAGATAAAAAGCTTAGGGTTATCAAGGCACCCAGCAGTTGAGAGACCTAGGGTGCCAATAAAGTAGAAAGGTTCAGCGAAGTGAGCCTGATACTCTGCTGGTTTTCCCCTTGAGTATTTGCTGAATTCTGGGACTGATCAGAGCAGAAAGATTTAAAAAACAAAAACAAAACCAAAAAAAGACAGAAACTTGCTGAAAGCCAAAGCAAAGATATCTGTCTATCTCATCATTGTATTCAGGAAACAAAAATTGGAACAGGAGAGAATCAAGCTTGTAAAAACTGCAACCTAGTTTCCCATCCAGTGGATTATAAATTGGATTAATGTGATCTGCCTGCCACCACTCTATCTTCCTACCAGGGAATAGGGTGATCCCTCCCTGTATGAAAATAACATCCAGAGACAGTACTGTGTATCATATACAATATCTAGCATTAAGTCAAAAGTTACGAAGAGTACCAAAGAGTAGAAAAAGACACTGAAAGCAGATCTACAGATGGCCCAGTTGTTAGTGTTATCTAATATGGACTTAAAAATAGCTCTGATTAATAACTCGAGATAGCAAATTTAATAAGAACAAGAATCTTTTTTTTTTTTTATTCTAACCCACTACTGGGCATATAGCCTGAGAAAATCATAATTCAAAAAGACACATGTACCCCAATGTTCATTGCAGCACTATTTACAATAGCCAGGACTTGAAAGCAACCTAAATGTCCATCGACAGATGAGTGGATAAAGAAGTTGTGGTACATATATATGATGGAATATCACTGAGCCATAAAAAAGGAACAAAATTGAGTCATTTGTAATGATGTGGATGGACCTAGAGTCTGTCATACAGAGTGAAATAAGTCAAAAAGAGAAAAACAAATACTGTATATTAACACACATATATGGTATCTAGAAAAATGGTACTGATGAACCTAGTGCCAAGGCAGGAATAGAGACACAGGTGTAGAGAATGGACTTGTGCACACGGTGGGGGGGGGGGGGTAGAAATGAGAGAGTAGCATTGACATATATACACTACCATATGTAAAATAGCTAGCTAGTGGCAAGCTGCTGCATAGCACAGGAAGATCAGCTCGGTGCTTTGTGACTACCTAGAGGGGTGGAATGGGGAGGGTGGGAGGGAGGGGATATATGTGTACATATAGCTGGTTCACTTTGTTGTACAGCAGAAACTAACACAACATTGTAAAGCAATTATAACCCAATAAAGATATTTTAAAAACCAAAATTCTAGAATTGAAAAATGCAAACCTAAAATTAAGAACTAAACAGAAAACCTAAAATTTAAGAACTCAATACATACATTTAAACAGATTAGAGAATGGATTAAACAATCAAAGAGATTGTTAGACTGGATTTTTAAAAAAGATCAGACTATACGGTGACTACAGAAGATATGCTTTAGATTCAGACACACATAGACTGAAAATAAAAGGATTCAAAGAGGTACCATGCAAAGAGAAACCAGAAGAGAGCCAGAATGGTTATACTAATATCAAACCATCAGACTTTAAAACAAACAAAAATATGTAACTAGAGATAGAGACATTTTATAATGTTAAAAGGGTCAATCCATTGTGAAGATGAAACAATTATAAACATGCACTAACAACAGAGCCCCAAAATACATAAAGCAAAAATTGACAGAATCAAAGGGAGAAATTGACAATTCAATAACAGTTGGAGCCTTCAATACCCCACTTTCAATAATGGATATAGCCATGAGGCAGAAGATCAACAAGAATGTATCCTGGCAATTCAAGGTTGATGTATTAATTTCATGGAGCTGCTGTAACAAATTACCACAAATTATACAGCTTAAAAGAACAGAAATTTATTGTCTTACATTTCTGGAGTCAAAATGAAGGTGTCAGTAGGACTGTGTTCCCTCTGAAGACAATCTAGGCTTTTTTTTTTTTTTTTTTTTAACAGTTTTTAAAATTGAAGTATAGGGCTTCCTTGGTGGCACAGTGGTTAAGAATTTGCCTGCCAATGCAGGGGACACAGGTTCGATCCCTGCTCCAGGAGGATCCCACATGCCACGGAGCAACTAAGCCTGTGTGCCACAACTATTGAGCCTGTGCTTTGGAGCCAGTAAGTCACAACTATTGAGCCCATGTGCCGCAACTAATGAAGCCCACACACCTAGAGCCCATGACCCGCAACAAGAGAAGCCACAGCAGTGAGGAGCTCCTGCTCTCAACAACTAGAGAAAGCCTGCGTGCAGCAATGAAGACCCAATGCAGCCAGTAAATAAATAAATAAATAAATTTACTTTTTAAAAAATTGAAGTATAGTTTATTTACAATGTTTCAGGTATACAGAAAAGTTATTCAGTTACATATGTATATTCATATATGTATTCTTTTTTGGATTCTTTTCTATTATAGGTTGTTACAAGATACTGAATATAGTTCCCTGTGCTATACAGTACAGGGAACTTATTGTTTATTTACTTTATATATAGCGGTGTATATCTGTTAATCCCAAATTCCTAATTTATCCCTTCCCCTGCTTTCTCATTTGGTAACTAAATTTGTTTTCTATGTCTGTGACTCTGTTTCTATTTTGTAAATAAGTTCATTTGTATTGTTTTTTTAAGATTCCACATATAGGTGGTATCATATGATATTTGTCTTTCTCTATCTGACTGACTTAGTATGATAATCTATAGGTCCATTCATGTTGCTGCAAATGGCATTATTTCATTCGTTTTTATGGCTGAGTAATATTCCATTTTATATGTACACCACATCTTCTTTAACCATTCATCTGTTGTTGGACATGTCATGGTTCTTGTAAATAGTGCTGCTGTGAACACTGGGGTGCATGTGTCTTTTCAAATTAGAGTTTTTGACCTTTCCGGATATATGCCCAGGGGTGGGATTGCTGGGTCATATGGTAATTCTATTTTTAGTTTTTTAAGGAACTGCCACACCGTTCTCCATATTGGCTGTACCAATTTACATTCCCACCAACAATGTAGGAGGGTTCCCTTTTCTTTACACTGTCTCCAGCATTTATTATTTGTAGACATTTTGATGATGGCCATTCTGACTGGGGTGAAGTCATACCTAATTGTAGTTTTGATTTGCATTTCTCTAATAATTAGCAGTGTTTAGCATCCTTTCACGTGCCTATTGGCCATCTGTATGTCTTTGGAGAAATGTCTATGTCTTCTGCCCACTTTTTGATTGGGTAGTCTAGGCTTTTTTTTTTTTTTATCATGCACCCCAAGATTGCTCCATCATATTACATATTACATAATTCCAAAGCCATTTCCACAATTTTAGATATTTGTTGTGACAACACTCCACTTCCTGGTACCAAAATCTGTTTTAGTTCCCCAGGACTGCTCTAACAAATTACCACAAATTGTGTAGCTTAAAACAACAGAAATTTATTCTCTTACAGTTCTGGAGGATGAAAGTCTGAAATTAAGGTGTTGGGAGGGCGATGCTCTCTTTGAAGGATCTGGAGGAGACTCATTCCTCGCTTCCACCAAACTTCTGTGGCTCTAAGCAGTTCCTGCCATTTCTTGTCTTCCAGCTGCATTACTTCAGTCTCTGGCTCTCTCATCATATAGTCTTGTTGCTTGTGTATCTTCATATGACCTTCTTGTAAGGACATTGGATTTAGGGCCCATCCTGATCCAATATGACCTCATGTTAACTAACTACATCTGCAAAGACCCTATTTCTAAATAAGGTCACATTCTGAATTTCAGCATTTCATTATTTCGATGCTAGCTGGGGGATTTTAATACCTACTCTTTATCAGATTGAGAATATTCATAGTTTGTTGAGTGTTTTTATCATGAAATGTGTTGGGTTTTGTTGTATTCTTTTTCTTTCTTTTTTTGAGGGGGGTGGGGACATTCTTTTTTATTTATTTACTGTGGTATGATTAACATACCAAAAACAGCTGTACATATTTAATGTATCTTGATAATTTTGAAGGTAAGTGTACACTCATGAAACTGACACCATATACAATGCCCAAAACTTAACCATCACCTCCAAAAGCTTCCTTCCTCTCTCTTTTTTTTTATTAATTAATTAATTTATTTTATTTTATTTATTTATTGGCTGTGTTGGGTCTTCATTGCTGCACACGGACTTTCTCAAGTTGTTGCAAGCAGGAGCTACTCTTCGTTGTGGTGTGTGGGCTCCTCATTGCCGTGGCTTCTCTTGTTGTGGAGCACGGGCTCTAGGCACATGGGTTTCAATAGTTGCAGCACATGGGCTCAACAGCTGTGGCTCACAGGCTCTAGAGCGCAGGCGCACAGGCTTAGTTGCTCCACAGCAGGTAGGATCTTCCTGGAGCAGGGTTTGAACCTGTGTTCCCTGCATTGGCAGATGGATTCTCAACCACTGCACCACCTAGCAAGTCCCCCTCCCTCTTTTTTTAAATATAAGAACATTTAATATAAGGTCAACCCTATTAACGAATTTTTAAGTATACAATACAATATTGTCAACTGTGTGTACAATGCTGTACAGATCTTGAGGGCTTATTTATCTTGCTTAAGTGAAATTATGTGTGTTTTGTCCAACACCTCCATTCCCCTTCCCCCCATCAGATGCTTCTTCTACATTTAATGAGATGATCAGGTAATTTTTGTCCTTTATTCTATTAATATGGTGTCTTACATTAATTTATTTTTGAATGTCAAAACAACCTTGCATTCCTGGGATAAAGCCCACTTGTTAAAGCTGTAGTATTCTTTCTATAGGATTTGTTATATTATTAACAAGCATGTTATGCTTGATTTATGCCCTAACATAAGATGTATCTTTGAGATTATTCCACGTGCATTTGAGAAGAAAGCATTTTCTACTGTTGTTGGATGGAGTGTTTTACAGACATGTGTTAAGTCAAATTTATGTGAGGTATTGTGTAAGTCTTTTCTGCCAGTTGTTCCATTCATTATTGAAAGTGGGGTATCGAAGTCTTCAACTTTTATTGTTGAACTGTATATTTCCTCTTTCAATTCTGTTAGTTTTCACTTCACCTATTTTGGGGGTTCTGTTATCATATACATATATGTTTATAATTGTTATAGCTTCCTGAAGGATTGATCTTCTTCTAATTATAAAGTGTCCCAACACACAAAAGCCCAGGACCAGAAGGGTTCACGGGCGAATTCTATCAAACATTTCTAGAAGAGCTAACACCTATCCTTCTCAAACTCTTCCAAAATATTGCAGAAGGCGGAACACTCCCAAACTCATTCTACGAGGCTACCATCACCCTGATACCAAAACCAGGCAAAGATGTCACAAAAAAAGAAAACTACAGACCAATATCACTGATGAATATAGATGCAAAAATCCTCAACAAAATACTAGCTAACAGACTCCAACAACACATTAAAAAAATCATACACCATGATCAAGTGGGGTTTATCCCTGGGATGCAAGGATTCTTCAATATATGCAAATCAATCAACGTGATACATCATATCAACAACTTGAAGGATAAAAACCATATGATCATCTCAATAGATGCAGAAAAAGCTTTTGACAAAGTTCAACATCCATTTATGATAAAAGCTCTCCAGAAAATGGGCATAGAAGGAAATTACCTCAACATAATAAAAGCCATGTATGACAAACCAAAAGCCAACATTGTTCTCAATGGAGAAAAACTGGAAGAATTCCCTCTAAGAACAGGAACAAGACAAGGGTGTCCACTCTCACCACTGTTATTCAACATAGTTTTGGAAGTGTTAGCCACAGCAATCAGAGAAGAAAAAGAAATTAAAGGAATCCAAATTGGAAAAGAAGAAGTAAAATTGTCACTCTTTGCAGATGACATGATATTATATATAGAAAACCCTAAAGACTCTACCAGAACACTGCTAGCACTCATTGATGAGTTTAGTAAAGTAGCAGGATACAAAGTTAATGCACAGAAATCTCTTGCATTCCTATACACTAACAATGGAAGAGCAGAAAGAGAAATTAAGGAAACTCTCCCATTCACCATTGCAACCAAAAGAATAAAATACCTAGGAATAAACCTGCCTAAGGAGGCAAAAGATCTGTATGCAGAAAACTTTAAGACATTGATGAAAGAAATCAAAGATGACACAAATAGATGGAGAGACATACCATGTTCCTGGATTGGAAGAATCAACATTGTGAAAATGACTGTACTACCCAAAGCAATTTACAGATTCAATTCAATCCCGATCAAATTACCAATGGCATTTTTCACAGAACTAGAACACGAAATCTTACGATTTGTATGGAAACGCAAAAGACCCCGAATAGCCAAAGCAATCTTGAGAAGGAAAAATGGAGTTGGTGGAATCAGGCTTCCTGACTTCAAACTATACTACAAGGCCATAGTGATCAAGACAGTATGGTACTGGCACAAAAATAGAAAGGAAGATCAATGGAATAGAATAGAGAACTCAGAAGTAAGCCCAAACACATATGGGCACCTTATCTTTGACAAAGGAGGCACGAGTATACAATGGAAAAAAGACAGCCTCTTCAATAAGTGGTGCTGGGAAAATTGGACAGCAACATGTCAAAGAATGAAATTAGAACACTTCCTAACACCATACACAAAAATAAACTCCAAATGGATTAAAGACCTACATGTAAGGCCAGACACTCTAAAACTCCTAGAGGAAAACATAGGCAGAACACTCTATGACATCCATCAAAGCAACATCCTTTTTGACCCACCTCCTAGAATCATGGAAATAAAATCAAGAATAAACAAATGGGACCTCATGAAACTTAAAAGCTTTTGCACAGCGAAAGAAACCATAAACAAGACTAAAAAGCAACCCTCAGAATGGGAAAAAATAATTGCCTATGAGACAACGGACAAAGGATTAACCTCCAAAATATACAAGCAGCTCATGAAGCTTCATACCAAAAAAGCAAATAACCCAATCCACAAATGGGCAGAAGACCTAAATAGACATTTCTCCAAAGAAGACATACAGATGGCCAACAAACACATGAAAAGCTGCTCAACATCACTGATCATCAGAGAAATGCAAGTCAAAGCCACAATGAGGTATCACCTCACGCCGATCAGAATGGCCATCATCACAAAATCTGGAAACAATAAATGCTGGAGAGGGTGTGGAGAAAAGGGAACTCTCCTGCACTGTTGGTGGGAATGTAATTTGGTACAGCCACTATGGAAAACAATTTGGAGGTTCCTTAAAAAACTGCAAATAGAGGGCTTCCTAGGTGGCGCAGTGGTTAAGAATCTGCCTGCCAATGCAGGGAACACAGGTTCGATCCCTGCTCCAGGAAGATCCCACATGCCACGGAGCAACTAAGCCCGTGTGCCAAAAAAACAAAAAACAAAAAACAAAACAAAACAAAAAAACTACAAATAGAACTACCATATGATCCAGTAATCCCACTCCTGGGCATATACCCAAAGAAAACCATCATCCCAAAAGAAACTTGTACCATAATGTTTATTGCAGCACTATTTACAATAGCCAGGACATGGAAGCAACCTAAATGCCCATCAACAAATGAATGGATACAGAAAATGTGGCATATATATACAATGGAATATTACTCAGCTATAAAAAGGGATGAGATGGAGCTATATATAATGAGGTGGGTAGAACTACAATCTGTCATACAGAGTGAAGTAAGTCAGAAAGAGAAGGACAAATATTGTATGCTAACTCACATATACAGAATCTAAAAATGGTACTGATGAACTCAGTGACAAGAACAAGAGTGCAGATACAGAGAATGGACTGGAGAACTCGAGGTTTGGGAGAGGGCGGGGGGTGAAGGGGAAGCTGAGACGAAGCGAGAGAGTAGCACAGACATATATATACTACCAACTGTAAAATAGATAGTCAGTGGGAAGTTGTTGTATAACAAAGGGAGTCCAACTCGAGGATGGAACATGCCTTAGAGGACTGGGGTGGGGAGGGTGGGGGGGACTCGAGAGGGGAGGAGTCAAGGAAGGGAGGGAATATGGGGATATGTGTATAAAAACAGATGATTGAACTTGGTGTACCCCCAAAAAATAATAAATAAAAAAAATAAATAAATAAATAAAAAGAAAAAAAAATAAAAATAGAGTGTCCTTGTTTATCTCTAGCAATTTTTTTGCTGTTGCTTGAAGTCTGTTTTATCTGATATTAATGTAGCCACTTCGGCTTTCTTATCATTGCTGTTTACAAGATACACATTTTCTCATACTTTTACCTTTAACCTTTCAGTCATGTCTTTGAATCTAAAGTGTCTCCTGTAGACGATATGTAGTTGGATCTTGTGCTTTCTGACAATCTCTGCCTTTTGATTGGATTGTTTAATCATTCACATTTAATGTTATTATTGGGTTAGTTGGATTTGTCTGCCATTTTATTTTTGGTTTTCCATGTCTCATGACTTTTTTCTCTTTTCCGCCTTTACTGCTTTTTTTTTCCCCATTAAATGAACATTTCCAGCATCATGTTTTAACTTATTTTTTTCAATATAGGCTTTGAGTTTTTCTGTTGGTTGCTCTAGAACTCACCATATTCATATTAACATATCAAAGTCAATTTCAGATTTATACTAACTTAATTCCATTGAGAAACAGAAGTGTTACTTCATTCCTTCTTCCCCCTTTTGTGCTATTATTGTTGTACATACTAAATCCTTATATGCTACGAACCCAAGAATACATTGTTATAATTATTATTATTTATAGATTTATGTCTACAAAAGAAGTTGAGAAAAGAAAGGAGAGAAAGTATCTATGTATAGCATTTGTTATTTTTAACCTTCTTACCATTCTGGTATTCTTCATTAGTTCCTGTTGGTTTGATTTACCATCTGGTATCATTTCTTTACTCGAATACTGTGATCCAGCTTACCTCCTTTGTACTGTTATTGCCAAAATATTACATTTCTGTATGTGGTAGGCCAAATACAATCACATACATATTGTTTTATATAATTGCTTTGCAAATCAGAGAAACAAGAAGAAACATGCATTTTTACTGCAATATACTTTCATAATTACATTATTGCCCTTACCCATGTCTTTGTTTTTGTCATGTGCATGCAAGTTTCCATCTAGGTTTATTTGCTTTCATCATGAAGAATTTTGGACATTGTGCTATGAATACTGATTCTCTTCCCTTTCCTCTGGGGCTTATTTCTGTTGTTGTTTCTGTGTGTGTGTGTGTGTGTGTGTGTGTGTGTGTGTGTGTGTGAGAGAGAGAGAGAGAGAGAGAGAGAGAAACTTGGCTGGATTATTTTAGTGAAGTCTGTTTTCTCCCACTGTGTGATATCCATTCTTGGAAGGCACTGCCTTGAGCGTGCATACAGTCACATTGGGGTGACAGTAGTTTTAACAGGGCTTTCTTTGACTGCCTTTTCCTTGATCTCTGTTAAGCTGTCAGCCTTACTTGATATCACACCCAACTGTTACGCTCCTGAGTTACTGGATTATTCCTCTATTGTTTTCAACAATGCCCTGGGCATAAATTGTCCTTCAGTCTGATCCAGTTAAATTCAGGCAAGAGCAATTTTTAAGGCTGGAATTTTTTTTTTCCTGACCCCAGGGATACCCATCTTAGCTGTCATTTTCTTTCCTTCTTTCTTTCTTTTTTTTTTTTTTTGCCTTAATAGAGAAATACTTTATTGCTAAAAAATGCTAACCATTATCTAAGCTTTATTAGCTGCCATTTTCCTTGATTCTCTCTGATGAACTAGCTGGCCTGTGGTTTCACTACTGCTCTTAATTAAGAGAGCTGTTGTTTCCTAGAGCACCTAGGCTTGAATTTCCCCACACTCTTTTTCAAGTAAAGCCAGTTACTTTGGGGAAGACTTTGGAGCTCTCTTTCCACATGGATTACTTCTCCCCCTAGAAGAAAGTCTCTGAAGCACTTCTCTGAGTGCTGAGTGGGGCAGTAGCCTGTCATTTTGACTTGCCTGTCCTGGCATGGAATCACTGCCTTTTGAGGGAGCTGGAACAAGGGTAATTGGGGCCCCAGTGTTCTTGGCCTGTCACACCTGGGTAGAATCTCTATGCTATAGATGTGTGCCGAGTGGTGGAATGGAGCCTCCAGCCTCTTGGCTGCACTCTCCAGGAAGTTTTCCTCTTGAACTTGGAGTTGGAGGAGATGAGAAATGCTAGGGGCCTGTCCTCCTGGTAAGATATGCTAACCTTTGATTGGGAGCTTAGGAAAGAGGAGCCCCCATATTCTTGGCCATATCTACTTAGAATGGAGCTTCTGTTAAGCTAATCTGGGAGGTACAAGGGAGGGAGAGTGTCATAACTCAAATTCTACACAGTCTCTCTGTTTTTTCTGAGTTTTAGTAGATTTTCTTAAACAAATGTTTCTTCACTTGCTATATGCACTTAGGGCAATTTCCAGAGACTTGAACTGGTTGTTTGTTTAAATAGTTTTCACCAGCTGTGCTTGTACACTGGGGAGTAGTAGGTCCTCAGAACTCCTCATGATACCATCCCAGAAGTGGAACCTTTACTTAAGTTTAGATGGCAAAATGCCGACAACATTGCCATCAACTTGTAAATGTTCTGTGCTCTCCTATGAAACCAATCACTATACTTTTATAAAATCACCAGCCAATCTTTAAATACATTTGTCTTTTCTTACTCACTGTTTTTTTCTTTTGAAGAACGGATGGATATCTTGATTTACTGAGTTGGGGCTATTTAGTTAGAGTACACTTCAAAGATATAATACATGGATTAGAAACATTTCAAAAATGTTGAACTTCAATGTAGATATGAAAACAATAAGTAATTTCTCTCTAGGGACTATTTTAGGAGTAAATTATATTGCTGCCAAAGACACTGCTAAAGTGTTGTTTTAAAACATCAGGACTAAAAAAAAAAAAACAAAAACATCAAGACTGATTATCAAAGATTGGTTGTGCTTAAAAATTAACAAATGAGCTAAGAAGGAAACAAACAGAAACAAAACAAACCAACCTACACACTGCTGCTCTCATTTACAAGGACCCTGTTTACCTGATACCTTCTAGGGCTAAGAGTCTCTAAGCAGCCACCAAATTGATGGCAACCACTAGGATAAAATTCCAGTAATTGTCCCCTTATGCTATCATAAAAAGCCAAAAGGTCATGAAATTCTCCCTTTCTTTTAGTGAAGCCCAAACCCATGTAAATGAGCACTTTGCATGGTTACTAGTTTAGCCTTTCCATGAAATGTTATCAGGTGTAGGCTTTGATTAAACTAAAACCCAGGTCCTGAAAATGTAGATGTCTAAACAGGTAAGCCCTAATTGAGTAGCTACTTTAACATAATAAAGCATAAACACTAATGTGAAATAATGAGAGCAACATAATTTCTGTGGATTTTTGCAGATTTTTTTCTCAGTGAACATACTTCAAAGAGAGTAAGCATATTCCTGAAATATTTTGTTACAGTAACTCGCTAGAAGTTAACTAAAAGTAGTTGGCCAGGAAAGCAACAGGAAAATGTAATGATATAGTTTATTTCCCAAAGTAATTTGATTGCTAAAACAAATCTGCTTATGAATTTAAAATATGAAAATCTATCCATTTTTGTAACATTTTACACTTCATATTTTAGAGCTCCTAATTCTGCAATTATACATGTGCTTCCTTGTTAAATAGTTTTTATCATAGCAGTCCTACCCTTATTTTGCATATTAAAAGAAAACTAGCCTTTTCAGGGTGCTAAAGATAATCAATAGTAAATGTTGAATAGACTTTATTTGACATTTCTTGTGTGTGCTTATTAATGGCCTTACATAGTTTTCACTGAGTTGTACCTCATTTGTGCATATTTTCTAGTCTGTTTCTTCCCCCTTATTTCGAATACTCGTGTCCATATGTAGCTCATTCAATCCATACACGTGTACTAAAGACCTGCTATGTGCCAGGTACTCTGCTGAGTACGGGTAATGCAGAGGTGAGAAGGACATGGTTATTTGTGCTTGGTGTCCTGGTAGATCTATGAGAGCACAGTGAGCAGGGTGGGGGGGTGGGGACTGATTTTGTGGGAAAGAGTGATGTGGTGAGGACGCAACAAAAAAGATACCGTTTAATTATCCTAAATACAAGAACAGGATTTTGCCAGATGAGTAGGCAAGATAAGGCTAATGGGGAAGGGAATACTGGATAGAGGGAAGTGTGGGAGGAAAGGCATGGAAAAACCAGAGACCTCAGTGTGTTGAGAGTGGTACAGTCACGCAACGTTGAGTCCTCAGGCCACTCGTAGGTTCAGCAATTCAGTGGAAGGACTTAAAGAACTCATTAGAAGCTTTTCAACTCATGGTTATAGTTTATTATAGCAAAAGGGTACAGACTAACTTCAGACAGCAGAAGAAGTGCATGGGGCCGAGTCCGGGAGAATTCCACGCGTGGAATTTTCAGTGTCCTCTCCCAGTGGAGTCTTGCATAGCACTAACCTCTGCCAGTGATGATGTGGGACAACACACATGAGGTATTGCCAACCAGGGAGGCTCCCTTGAGGCTTGGTACATCATGGTTTTATTAGGGCTCAGTCATAGATATATTTGACCCCTTGCATGGCTGACTTCTAGTCTCTAGTCCCTCTGGAAGTGAAGCTGATAATGCATGGCCTGAAGCTCCCACCAAAAATCACCTTGTTAGACTATCCAGCGTGGTCCAAGGCGCACAGGTAGACAAAGACGCTCTTACTAGGCAGGGCATTCCAGCGGCTTAGAGATCACCTCCCAGGAGCTCAGGGCAAAAACCAGACCTCTCTTTGGGTAAAGTCAATTCTTTACTACCCAAGGCGTGAAGATTCCATTCTGCCTGGAGTACAAAATGTAGTAGAGGCTGGAAAGGTGGACACTGGCAGAATAGAGAATCACTGAGAGGGGGACAAATGGAGAAGGAGTAAAAGTCAACAGAAGACATAGATCAAAGACACGCATATTTAGGGAATGTGGTTTTTATCATTACTTCCCTTCACATAGTGCCAGAAGGACCACAATAAACTGTAATAAAACCAAAATCAGAAGAAAAAGAAGAGCCAAGTTGTGTCTGTGTGCTGGAGTGCTGGGGTATGTGTTTCACAGCAGTGCCGCGTCAGAACACCTAACCAAGGAAAGCTACTTAAACTGAGTTCACGATGGACGTCACAGCAAAAAGGAAACTTACAGTTATCAAGGCTCTTGTTATCTCATAAAGTAAAGAAAACCAAATCCTCCAGAAGAAATTTGTCAAGTGGACCTTTCTGCTACTCCATTGTACACCAATACACCTTACTCATCTCCCCATTTTTAATCACTTAGGCTATTTTAAATTATTAAAGTATAAAATTATTTAAGTATTAAATTATTAAAAGCAAAATTATAGACTCAGAAAATTTGGGAGCAAGAAAGACCTTAAAATTCCTTTAAGTCCACTTTTTTATTTTAATGGCAGCCCTCAAACTGCCTGCCTGAGAATTGTCTGGGCAGATTTATCAGCCTCATGCACAGAGATTTTGGCTCAGTGGGTGAGGCGTGTGGAGCACAGAAATCTGCATGTTAACAGGCACGTCCATCTGGATCTACCTTGTGTCCTTTAGAATGTTTTGCACACTCACAATCATTTCCTTATGATGGTTTGTTTAGATTAGCTCCAGGAAAACATTTGTTCCGGTGGAGTGTCTGACACCTAGAAAGCCCTTAATGAATGTTGTGCAAATAGTGTTTGACTCTTCCTTTCCAATAGAACTCCTAGATTCAAGGGTTTAGATGGAGGGTCTGAGGGATTCTGTACTGCGGTCACCTGGAGGGATTAAGCAGCGTGCCAGCCTCAGCCACTCACCAGCTAAATGTCACTAGGTGATACCATTTTTGTTGTTTTTAACATGCGTTTTATAATAAAAGTTTATTTTTTAAAAATCCAACTGTATAGCACAGGGAACTACTTAATGCACTGTGGTGACCTAAATGGGAAGGAAATCCAAAAAAGAGTGGATATATGTATATGTATAGCTGATTCATTTTGCTGTACAGTAGAAACTAACATAACATTGTAAAGCAACTATACTCCAATAAAAATTAATTAAAAAAAATAAAATCCAGGCATATATCTGAACGAAGGAGAAAAGGAAAATTTCCCCAGCTCTCCTAAACATCTTATTCTTTGATGGGAGCCTGGACCCGTCTTGGTCAGGTGATTTACTTGCACACAGAATGTGAGAACCATTGCTTTAGCCCAACCATCACATGTAATTAGAGCAACAAAACCAAGACCACTTAAATGATTTTTCCAGGATAGCATCAAAACTTTGAACATACTGGTTCAAATTATTGCTTGTATAGTCCCCTAAGTGGAATTACCAATTTAAAGACATTATATCTTTTTTTTAAGTCCTTTATTGAAATATAATTGCTTTACACTGTTGTGCCAGTTTTTGCTGTACAACAAAGTAAATCAGCTATATTTATACATATATCCCCATATCCCCTCCCTCCCACAACTCCTTCCCGCCTTCCCTATCCCAGCCCTCTAAGTCATCACCCATCACAGAGTTGATCTCCCTGTGCTATGCAGCAGCTTCCTACTAGCTATCTATTTTACATTTGGTAGTGTATATATGTCAATGCTACTCTCTCACTTTGTCCCAGCTTCCCCTTCACGCCCTCCGCCCCCACCCCCTTGTGTCCTCAAGTCTGTTCTCTATGTCTGCATCTTTATTCTTGCCCTGTCACTGGATTCATCAGTACCATTTTTTTTTAGATTGCATATATGTGAGTTAGCATACGGTATCTGTTTTTCTCTTTCTGGCTTACTTCACTCTGTATGACAGACTCTAGGTCCATCCACCTCCCTACAAATAACTCAATTTCATTCCTTTTTATGGCTGAGTGATATTCCATTGTATATATGTGCCACATCTTCTTTACCCATTCATCTGTTGATGGGCATTTAGGTTGCTTCCATGCCGGACTATTGTAAATAGTGCTGCAGTGAACATTGTGGTACATGTTTCTTTTTGAATTATGGTTTTCTCAGGGTATATGCCCAGGAGTGGGATTGCTGGGTCATATGGTAGTTCTATTTTTAGTTTTTTAAGGAACCTCCATACTGTTTTAAAGATATTAATTCTTTTATGACTCATTGCTAGGTAGATTTTCTGAACAATAGAAAAAATTTACACTGCTGCAAATTATGCATTATATCTGTGCATTCGTCTCCCTGCCCTCCAACCCCAACTTGCACCAACCAGAGCTTCCAATCTTGAGCTTTAATTTATTTAAAAATTTTAATTGATGTATAATTGTGCCCGAGAATGTTCATTTTCTTATTAAAGAAGCCCAGCAAGGCTGTGCATTTTTCATTTTGGTAATTTGACATCTGCAAGTCTCTATGTGTAAATACTTTGTTGAGGTTAACCAGAGATCAGTAGAATTAGGCACTAATCTTAGACCTTTAAAACTGTTGTTTGATAATTTGGGTAGTAAACTTTTATTAACAGTTTATTACATCTTTCTCTCTTCAGTTGCTTTTCTTTTAATATTTTACATGCTTACAACAGTTTTGTATTTTATGTGTATCTGGAAATGGCCTCCATTTTGTCATGTTTCATCCTATAGCTGAGATAAACATGCCAGTCCAGTTTCTTCTAGCTTTTAAAATAGCGTTCAATATTTATTTGGAATTACAATTGACCCTTGAACAACATGGGTCCACTTACAAGCAGATTTTTTTCAGTAAATATGTACTACAGTACTGCATGACCTGAGGTAGGTTGACTCTGTGGGTGTGGAACTACAGATGCGGGAGATGGACTGTAAAATTATACGTGGATTCTCAGCTTAGCAGGGGTTGGCGCCTCAACCTCCACGTTGTTCAAGGATCAACTGTACTTTCAGAGTTGATGTATCAGATTCTGACGTAGTAAAAAATCTCCCATCCCTCCTCTTGACGGATTCCTGCCCCACACTGCGGTTTCGTTTGCACTGGTATGTGAACTTTCTCTTCTTGACTCAGGAGTCAGTGGAGATGAAAACATTAACTAAGCAGAGTCAGTGAGATTAATGTCATGCTGGAAAAATGATGATTAAGATTATGATGATGATATTACTATTACTACTACTATCCCTCATCGTGATAAGCAAATAATAACAAAGGCACTGCGAGATAGTCTAGCGCACTAATCTTTCCAAATATTGCTGGTAATTTATCAAGGGAGTGGGCTGGAGACTGTAACTAGTATTTATATTTAATTTAATCTAACTTTGTGTCTGTGTTAATGTTTTACTTGTCTTCTCAGACAGAAACAAGGTATATGTCTTCATAAATGTATACTTCCCCCCTCTATTAGAGTTTTAATTTCCCCACAAATAAATTCCTTCTATTAGGTGATGAAATTATCAGTCACGTCAAAGAAATTCTCCATAACTAATTTAATTTTTATTAAGTAACATGTAGAAATGAAACATATTTGATATCCTGTGTGAAAAACCAGAATGCATAATGCCATGTAAAAATATATCTACATCTGAGAAAAGATTAGAAAGAATTATATGAAATAAAGACATGAGATTGTATTACTTTTTTCCTTTTTGGCAAATTTTCTTTAAAGATATTTAATTCTTATGAGAAGAAATTAAAGATGGCAACTTATACAAAATATTTCCTTTTAAGATGTGGATTATTCCTTTTCCTCTTGAAAGCGTGATGAATATGCCCTATTTTACTCTGCGGTCCAGCAGTAAGCACTATGGGATCCCAAAGACAAATTCTTTTAAAGTTTCAATTACTAAGTTTTCTTTAGGATTTTATAATTTTTACTTTTTGTATCTTATTAGTCTTACTACATTATCAATATTTATTTTCTTGCTTTTGTTTTATCAGTTTTAATATTGTATTTTCAGTATTTTTTATAGCTGTTTCCTTCCAGGTAGTAATAAAATTTGTTAGAACAGAAGAAAATTATATTCCTCTAATTTTTCTTCCAAGATTTTAAAATAAAAAATTTGAAATATTACAGAAATGTTGATTTGCAGAATCAACAATTGTTAATGTTTTGCCATGTTCACTTTATGTGTATTACACATCTAAATTACTGTTCTCCTATTTTGAACTCTCTTTTATATTTGTTTTCTCTTTTCTCATTAATTTGTTCTTCAACAAATACCTATTGTGCATCAGTTAATTCTACTAATTGGTATTTTCTTTTTCCCTTTCCTTTATTTGTGCTAATAGCTTTTTCGTTAAAATTTTTTTTTTGCAGAATCAACTATTGGTGTTATTAATTTTATTTTTTCTTCTCCTTAGCATGTTTACTCTTTTTTAAAAAATAAATTTATTTATTTATTTATTCTTATTGGCTGCATTGGGTCTTCGTTGCTGCATGCAGGCTTTCTCTCTCGTTTCAGAGAGCAGGGGTGACTCTTCATTGCTGTGTGCAGGCTTCTCTTGCTGTGGAGCACAGGCTCTGGAGCACAGGCTCTAGAATGCAGGTTCAGTAGTTGTGGCGCATGGGCTTAGTTGCCCCTTGGCATGTGGTATCTTCCTGGACCAGGGATGGAACCTGTGTCCCCTGCATTGGCAGGCGGATTCCTAACTGTTGCACCATCAGGGAAGTTCCAGCATATGTTTACTCAGTTTTATTATTTCCATTTTCTTAGTTTCTCTTGGCTTGCTAGTTAGTTTGTTTTTTCTCAAACTAAAGTAGGAACCCACTTGATGTTTCTTTTTATTTCTTAGGACTAGAAATCTCTGGAACAATACAATTTTCTGCTTTTTTTTCCCCCTCTTCTATGTATTTTGCTCCTTGAAAGCATCAGACTTGTTGGAATTTTTTTCAATCCAGATATTTATCTTTTCTAAAGGGGGTTTAGCCAAATCATATTTCTTATTTTAATCAATTCCTCTGCATTCACATTGTTCCATCCCTATATAAGCTTAAATATTGTCACTATGTTGTTATACTTTGTCTTTTCCTTGAAGGAAAACTAAACAAGTTTTCTTGTGCCTCTTTAGAATCTATTCCTCCCTCCAATTTCATTCTTAGGCAATCACTGATGGGCTTTCTGTCACTGAAGATTATTTTTTCCATTTTCTAGTATTATATAAATGGGATAATAATACTTTTTTTTTTTTTTGCTTGGCATCTTTCATTCAGTGTAATTATTTTTTTTCTTTTTTTTTTAAGCTCTTTATTGGAATATAATTGCTTTACACTCTTGTACCAGTTTTTGAGGTACACCAAAGTAAATCAGCTATATTTATACATATGTCCCCATATCCCCTCCGTCCCACCCTCTCTGTCCTGGCCCTCTAAGGCATCACCCGTCATCGAGTTGATCTCCCTTTGTTATACAGCAACTTCCCACTAGCTATCTGTTTTACAGTTGGTAGTGTATATATGTCAATGCCACTCTCTCACTTCATCCCAGCTTCCCCTTCGCCCCCCACCCCCCCAACCCCGTGTCCTCCAGTCCATTCTCTGCATCTGCATCCTTATTCTTGCCCTGTCACTGGGTTCATAGTACCATTTTTTTTTTGATTCCGTATATATGCAGTGTAATTATTTTGAGGTTTATCCATGTTACAATGTGAATCAATAGTTTGTCCCTTCTGTAGCTAAATAGTATTCCAGTGTATGGATATACCACAGTGTTTTTATCCATTCACCTGTTGATAGACATTTGGGTTGTTTCCTGTTTTTGAATATTACAAATAAAGCTGATATGAACATTTGTGTACAAGTTTTTATGTGGACGTATGTTTTCATTTCTCTTGAATGTAGACCTAAGAGTGTATCTTTGTTTGGGCCGCTATAACAAAATACTACAGATTGAGTAATTTATAAACAACAGAAATTTATTTCCTACTGTAGTGGAGGCTGGAAGTCTCTAAGGGCACTGGCATGGTCAGGTGAGGGGCCTCTTCAGGATCTCATAATTCTCTTTGTGTCCTCACAGGGTGGAAGGGGCTGGGGAGCTCTGTGGGGTCTCTTTTATAAGAACATTAATCCCATTCATGAGGGCTCCACCCTCATGAACTAAGTATCTCCCAAAGGCTCCGCCTTCTAACACCATCACATTGGGCATTAAGATTTCAACAGATGACTTAGGGAGGGAGGACACAAACATTCAGACCATAGCAGAGTGTTGTTGCTGGGTTGTATGGTAACTCTATGTTTAATCTTTTGAGAAATCACCAAACGCTTTGCTAAGTGGCTGCACTATTTTAAACACACGCCAGTTGTCCATAGGGTTGCAATTCCGTTACCTCCTTACCAATACTTGTTATTGTCTGTTTTGTTTTCCTTCTAGCAATTCTAGTATGTGTGAAATGGTATCTTATTATAGTTTTTATTTGCCTTTCCCTAATGACTAATGATATTGAGCATCTTTTTATGTGCTTATTGACCACTTATATAAGAGGGTGAGTTAAAAAAGTATCTGCACTCTGGCTGTAGAATTTACAGAAGTTTTAATATAACTGGAGTGCTGATAATTTTTGACTCACCCTCGTATCTTTGGTTGTTGAAGTACGGTTTATCATTTTTTTCCCTTTATGATTCATGTTTTAGTATTCTTATGTAAGAAATTTTGTTTTATCCCAAGATTACAAAGATTGTCTCCTTTGTTTTCTTCTAGACGCTTTATAGTTTTAGGTTTTACATTTATGTCTATGATACAGTTTCACTTAATTTTTGTGTATGATTTGAAAAAAGAGCTGATGTTTATTTCTCCCCATAGAGATATATATCATTGTTCTAGCACCATTTGTTGAAAAAACATTTCTTTTCCCATTGAATTGCCTTGGGACTTAAAAAAAATTAGTTAACCATATATGTATTGATCTATTTCTAGACTGTATTCCCTTCTATTGGTCTATATGTCTGTCTTTTTACCAGTACCATTCTGTCTTGATTACTGTAGCCTAGGACTTCTCAACCTCAGCACTATTGAAATTTTGGCCTCAGTAATTCTTTGTTGGATAGGTGAAAGCTATCCTGTGCATCGTAGGATGTTTAGCAGCATTCCTGGCCTTTATCTGGTAGACAGTGTTTTCTATTAGTTCCCTATGGGTTTTTTTGTTTGTTTTTCTTTTTTCTGACTTTGTCTGGGTTTCTTAAACATTGTTTCAGAATTCATGGTGTTTTTTTTTTTTTTTTTTGGGGGGGTACACCAAGTTCATGGTGTATTTTTAAATTTCATTTTCTTTCAAACCCGTGCATGTCTTTTTGTTTAAAATATGCCTTTGGGGTAATTCCCTGGTGGTCCATTGGTTAGGACTTGGTGCTTTCACTGCTGAAGGCCCGGGTTCAGTCCCTGGTCAGGGAACTAAGATCCCATAAGCCATGCAGAATGGCCAAAAAATAAATAAAATAAAATAAAATATACCTTTTGTAGAGAGCATATAGTTAGTTGGGTCTTGCTTTCTTATCCACTCTGACAATCTTTGCCTTTTAAATAATGTGTTTAGATCAGTAACCTGGTATAATTATTGATATGGCTAGATTTTGGTCTACCATTTCACCTCGTCATTTGTACCTTGTTTTTTTTGTTCTTCTGTTCACACTTTTGCTTTAAAATTTTTTTCTTACTATTCTATTTTAATTTATTTGTTGGCATTTTAGCCATCTCTTTGTGTTATTATTATTTTTAGTGGTTGCTTTAGGAATTACAAAATATATTCCTAATCACAGCTTGTCTTTTTAATTCAGCACATCAAAAGCTATCCTGGAAGCACACCTAGCAGATGTTTATTACCATCTTGTTGGCCAAAACTGGGTCTCATCACCACCTTTATGGCAATCATTGTCCACAGGCAGCAACTGAGTTAGACAAATTAAGATTTATATTCTGGAAATGAAGGAGAAGTCCATCTACAGTGAAACAGGGGGGCTCTGCTTGCTACCTAAATAAACTGGTGTTTGTTAGCAGGAAGAAAGGGGTTTGAATATAGGGTAAACAACAATCAGTGTCTGTCACAGTAATTAATCTAATCTAATATACTTTGCCAAAATTTTAACTTCAGTACATTTTAACATAATTATTTTTATTTTTTGTCTTTAATAATTTATTTTACTAACAAAGGAAAACTATCCCCTTCAAACAATCAAATGAAGTCTAGCTTTTAGTGTTTGTTGCCCTATACCTCTTATTTCCATTTTATTATTTATTTGGGCTAGAGGTGCCCTTTATAATAAATTTTGAAAGTTTGTACAAATGGGTCTATGGTAGATAATAATTATAATCTTTTAGTGAGTGAGTAATTAATGAATGCATAGAAGTTGCTATTTTCTGACTACAAAAATGAAGAGTTCAATTTTATTCTAGCAGAAAAAAATTTCTCTCAGTGAGATTATTTTGTCATAAAAGAGACAATTATAATACAACATTGTAAGTCAACTATACTCCAATAAAAATGAATTAAAAAAAGAGGCAACCATAATTAAAATAAAAAACAAAGCAAAACAGAAAAAAAAAAGCTTAATTTGTGCTATTGGACTGTTTCCTTTTCCATTTTTAAAAGAAGGTAAGTGTCATAAAAAAATTGTTACTTGTAATTTTTTTTATAAAAGCCAAAGTAGCATTTGAGTATGTTTTACTTAATACGTTTTAGTAGAATATGGGTATTCTTGGGAAAACATGCTTAATTAGGGGGAAAATAATTGGCATTTGTGAAGTTTAATTACATTTAAAATGTTTGGCTTGTGAAAACCAGGCCTGTGATTTTGAAAGCACATTTCCTACTTTCTTCTCTAATGGGAGCTTATAGCCCTCCACTAACGATGATTGGATTATAAACTCTCCAGGGCAGAGACTGTGTTAGCAGCCTGTGTATGCAGAGACAGGCTGTTTAGCCTCATGATGACTTACAATTTAATACATGCTTACACGGGCATTATCTTACTGAATTTTCTTAACTTTCCAAGGAGGTAGTGAACATTCGCCCAGTTTATGGTTAAGGAAGCTGAGGGTCAACAACAGTGAATGAAGGATCTAAATTCACACGACTTGTACTGTTGGAGCTGAGACTGAGAGCCGCCTCTCAACCGGAGCCCCAGCATCCCCAGGTCTCCCCTCCCCCGCTGTACCACCTCCTTGGAGTATCCAACTTGCATGGAGACTTTCCTGCCCCATAGATGTTTCCCAGAGGGCCAGCATGGGTAGTTTGGGTAGGAAATCATTTATTGTGCAGGGCTGTCCCATTTAGCATCCCGGACCTCACCCACTAAGTACTGGCACTTGCCCTCTGTCATTGTGACATCAAGAAACGCACCCCCCTTTTACCAGATGCCCCCTGGGAAGAGGTGCTATTCCAGTGCTCTCTGCCATGCTGCCCCTCTGCTGTCATAAACAGCAGGACTTACAAGCACAAAGAATAAATATAGCCTTGACAAAGCATTTTGAATGTCTTTGACCGGACACAAAAACCCTTTCGTATGCAAGGCTGCTCTAGGACACAGGAAGAGATGTTTAGAGGGGATAAAGGAGCAGGTGGAAGCCCTGAGCAAGGGGAGTACCAAAGCTCAGCAAAGGAGCTACCAGTTGGGGTAGAAGAATCACCTCAAAATCATCGTGATGGTAACAGTAACACTGGTAACACTCAGTTATCGCTAGGCACTAGGTTAAGCCACCTGCACGAATTGTCCCATTTCATTCTCAACGCAGCGCCGTGCAGGTGTTGCTGCCGTTATCCTCGTGGGGCAGCTTAGTGAACTACCATCATCTCTTGCCACAGCCATTACTATAACTTCCTTTCTGGTCTTTCTGCTTCCATGGTCACCCCCATATAGTCCATTCTTCTTAAAACAACTAGAGTCATTTTTATAACATGAAATCAGATCGTGTCACTCCTCTGCTAAAACTCTCCAACTACTTCCTGGCACGGGATAAAATCTGAAGTCCCACAGTGGCCAAGGGCCCCTACCTCCCGGGCCTCATCTCCTTCTACTCTGCCCAACACGGGCACCGCTCCAGCCACACCGGCTCCTTGCTGGCTGCCATCTGCAGTCACCGTTCTCTCCCCCAGATCAGACTCACTCCCTTACTTCATTTACCCTCTGATCCAACCTCACACTCCAGACAGCCCTTCTGGATGGCTCTGTCCAAGATAACTTCCCTTCCTCCCTCTTCCCTTCACCATGCCTTACTTTCCTGCACAGTACTTAGTGCCACGTGACATTATTAAATGCCTTTTTATCCATCTGTTCATTATTTCTCCTTTCATAATAGTGGGAGCTTAGTGAGTGAGGACTTCTTCTTCCTCATCCTTTAGAAAGCGGCTTGGCACATACTGACTCAATATCTGCTGAATACGTGTGGCATAGAGAAGTTAAGTCATTTGCCTAATGTTCAGAGCTAACAAATGGTGGATTTGTACTCTGAATTCCCAGACTGTCAGAGAAGACACCTCTTGGGGAAGGAAAAAAAAATACAGATGGCAGAGAAGCTTAGGAAGGGAGATGGGAGTGAGACAGGACTTTCTTCTCCTTTCTGCCGAGAAATGCTCAGTGGAATTTTTTTTTTTAATCTATCCAATAACCAAAGAGAATTTTACAAAAGCCAAAGCTAAGGTGCAGATATGTTTAGAGACTTCAATTGACGAGTCTGCAGGTAAACTGGAATCAAAGCCCATGTGCTCACATGCTTTAGCCTTGCTGCTTAATTTTTGTATGAAAGGAATTCATACAACCTTAAACTATGTGACCTTAAAATAGCTCTGTAGGGGTCATTTTGAACAAACTAATTCAGGGATAGTTAGTTCATTTATAACGGCAGGGAGCAAACAAGAATAAATCGGTGTATTTTGCATTTAATACCATTCCTCAAGATCTTGAGAAAATCAGTGTGTCCTCTATGGGTACTTCTTTATCAGGAAAGAAATTATCCATTCACACTAGAGACTGCAGAAGGCAGTGAACTTCCTCCTACAATTGTAGAACAAACTTCACAATAAGGTTAAGTTTTCATCGTGTGGGAAAAAATGAAAGAAAATCGTTGACAGTGTTTCTCAAACGTGGCTACTTTCATGAACATATTCTTGGGAGGAGGGACTGCACGTTTTCTTTGATCACATTTAGAATTTTATGCTTTACTTTTGTTCATAATCTACACCAATGAATACACACGAGGTGGGAACAACGTGCACAAGCATCTTCTGTAACGGAGAGCTGCCGCCACAGGAAGTCTGCCGCCGAGCCAGCGCTGCAGACTGCCCGCTGAGGCTTGCTTTGTTCCTTTGCTCTACAGGCATGACATTCAATTTAGAAACTGTCCTCTTCCAGCTCTTGGTATTGTCTCCTTTCGTCCATTTCTCCTTCTGTACCATAACCCTCAGGGAGCCTAGCTAGCTATATGTTGAATTCTTAAGATATTTTTAGAGTAATTATATCAAATTTTTAAACTGTTTATCTTTCTGGCTAGGGGGAAGCAAGGGAAGTCAACAGAATAGATCCTCCGGTGATGTGGACTCAGTTTCTTGCTGGAATTTGCAAAGCCGATTTAAGTATGATGTTAGTTGTCAGAAGACTGTTTTCAAAATGTAGAAATTCAAGAAGACAGCCTTTGAGAATGCAAATTTTGAAGAACTTGGAATCTTTTTTCATTTCAAATATAATACTAACCACAGAGCTCAGCTAGCGAATATCACAGCGTGTGCAACGTGAGGAAATCACAATAATAAAAACAGCCTCTCTGCCTTGCCAGTGTTTGGTGTTGTCTTTGCCCTACACCATTTCCTGTGTGTTATTGTTTAGAGAAATAACAGGGTGCAGAAGAGCTCTACGGGGGGGGGGGGGGGGGGAAGTTAAATCATGGCGACTAAGTAGCAATGAATGGATTTCAGCAGATGAAATATGATGATATGATAACTTACAATATGGAAATGATGCTTTCAGAACTTTTCAGGGTTGTTTGCCTCAATACTGGGGGCAAGATAAGGCTGATGTGAGAACAAAAAAAGGTGATAAGAATGCCTGAAATTCACATAGTGATTAAGACAAAAATGAGGGCAAGGCAGTTCACAGGGAAGGATAAGGATGGAAGAAAGGCCTTTAACTTGAGATGGCCCTCATGCCTGTGGGATTCAGGGGTGAGGGCTCCCCCAGGGGATGACCTGGTGAGTTTCAGCACTTGATCTAGTCCAATACCTCTTGGAGACGTCTGGGCGATGCGAGCATTTACATGTAAACACCTCTAATAGCACTACACTTTAACAGAGCCTGCTGCTGGAAAGGGTTGCAAATGAAAGAAAGTGAGGAAGAACGAAGGTCAGACCTTCTATTCAATTTCACATATTCATCTTTCCACCACACATAGGAGGCTCTTAGTCACAATGGAAACAAATTATAATTCTAAAGAAATGACTTCGTTAAATTCACACCCATATACTAAATACACATACATTTTTATCTTTATCCAGAATGAAACTGAGAACAACGTTTTTGATAATTCAAATATCTGCACTTAAAAGGGAAGTTTCAAGATTCTAGTGTCAAAGATTTTTCTGACATGAAATTAGTGTATATGGAATGATTTGTCAGAAAAGGAGTGTATTGGCCACCCGGGAAGAGAGGACGTCCCTCAGAGCAGCGGCCTGCCTGCGACTGTGGGAGCCAGCGGGATGTGAGGAGGGCCACTCCGCAGGAGGGTGGCCAAGGCCAAGCTGCCAGGGGATGCATCCTTGTGGGGTGAGGCCCTACCTCAGGCGCTAGGCCCAGGTGGGGTGGGGGCGGCGTGGGTGCAAAGGAGGGGTCCCAGAGGTAACGCATTAAAATTACAAGTTCGAGGAGACCCGGCATCCTTGCAAATTGATTTTTATAGTCCAAAAATAGTATAACTCTCCATTTATTAAAATCTTTTACATCCCTAAAAATAAACAGCAACAATGAAACAACAACAAGCAAACAAACATACAAAACCAATGCCCCATGCCCAGGCACTCCATCACGGTGACCTGCTTTATTTGGCGGGAGACACTCATCATCATATGAAATCTTCTTGTTTACTTGCTTACCTATTCTTTCTCTCTCTTCAAAGATAATGTCAGCAACCTGAAAGCAGGAAGTGGGCTCTCTCTAGCTCAAGGCTGTATCCCCAGTGCCTGGAATGGTCCTAGATTAGGGTAAGCATTCAATGAAAGTTTGTTGAATGAAAAAAAAAAGAAAGAAAAGGAGTGTATGTACACATAAACAGCCTACATGGGATATTTTTGAGAATTTCAGCCCAACACAGATATAGCAGTTTTAATGACTGCTTTTTAAAGTCCAAAGTATTTTTGCCAAAGTGCCCAAATTATCCAATTTTAATTTACTGATAATTTAACGTGTGTTCAGTTTACACAAAAGATAATTTATAGCTTGCAGTCTGTGCTATCTCACTGAATTGGAGGCATATGGCAATTTCATTTCCTGATTTCAGCCCTCAAATGTTGAGAATGAAAAGAGATATTAAGCAAACTCATAGAATAACGATATTAGCAGGGTAATGCGAGGAGATGGGTGTACTTCAGAAAAAACTGACCCCCTGAAAAACTCCAACCTACTTTCACCTGATAGTGTTTCAAATATACCATTAAAAGCAAATTTTTAAAAACATCATTGCCTCCAGGGACCCTCTTACACAACAGCACTTCCTTGGGTGGTATAGGGCAGGCATCTGGTCCCAGGGCTTAGAGATGAAGATGCGTGTGTCCTTTTCTTTGTGGTCTAGACCATGAACAAGGACCGCCGTGATGAGTGGTGAAACTGAGGTGGTTCTCCTGCCGCAGGGAGCCCTAGACCCTTGGCATCAGGGGCAGTGGGAAGGCACAGAGGGAAGTTGCTCCCAGGGAAAAGGGGCTACAAGAAAACCAACGGTACTGCCTTACAGTTGTACTCAGGACCACTAGTCCTGATTCCTCTAGGCTCTAAACTGTTGTGATTCATATAGAAAGGCTGGGGGAAGGTGGTGGGAGATGGGGGAGGGGAAGATCTGCTTAGCCCTTCATGGATTTATGTTCAACATTCTATGAAAGAAAACTAGGGTCTTCCAATGCCCACTGTTCTATAACCGTGTTTGACGCAGGCAGGCAGGGAGGATAAGAATTGGCTTCTTTAGTCAACTGGAGAGCCAGATGAGGTAGGGAGATTCTGTGCTTATATTTCTAACTCCACAAACAAGGCTGGTCCTGGGGGTGAATGAGAAATCAGTTCCAGAGCGCTTCAACCTTGGAGCCCTGGGACTGCATCTAGGGAGCGGGGATGTGGTTGGGGGTGTGACCTGGTCCAACAGAATGTGGGGGTGTGGGGCAGAGGGGCAGAGCTTACCTTCCCCGAGGGCAGTCACGCTGTGGACTGCCCAGGTCTTTGCCACCTACTGCAGTTCAGAGGGTAAAGGAGAGAAGGTAGGTGACAGTTTGCTGGGGTCTTCCCCTCCCCCTCATCCCACATGGCAAACTTCACATTCAACCTCCCCACACACTCCTAATCTTATCACTGCTCATCCACACCATAATAGGTCCCTGTTTTCTGTTTTCCGGTGAAAGAATATTTCTTTTCGGTGTCAGTAGTGATAATTTTAGAATATATTCCAGATAAAGTAATAAAGAGTAATAAATAAGAGCCCTGAAAAGGTTAGTCTCAACCACCCCCTCTCTCCTTTACTGATTAAAACATTAATGGTAGGGTTGGGGCGTCCTTGGTGGTGCAGTGGTTAAGAATCCGCCCGCCAATGCAGGGGACACAGGTTCAAGCCCTGCTCTGGGAAGATCCCACATGCCACAGAGCAGCTAAGCCCATGCACCACAACTACTGAGCCCACTTGCCACAACTACTGAAGCCTGCGTACCTAGAGCCCATGCTCCATGACAAGAGAAGCCACCGCAGTGAGAAGCCTGCGCACCACAATGAAGAGTAGCCCCCACTTGCCACAACTAGAGAAAGCCCACGCAGAGCAACAAAGACCCAACACAGCCAAAAATTAATTAATAATTAATTAATTAAAAAGACATTAATGGTAGGGTTGAAGGGAACCTCATTAAAAAGACATGCTGACAAAATTACCAATGGCATTTTTCACAGAACTAGAACACGAAATCTTACGATTTGTATGGAAACGCAAAAGACCCCGAATAGCCAAAGCAATCTTGAGAAGGAAAAATGGAGTTGGTGGAATCAGGCTTCCTGACTTCAAACTATACTACAAGGCCATAGTGATCAAGACAGTATGGTACTGGCACAAAAACAGAAAGGAAGATCAATGGAATAGAATAGAGAACTCAGAAGTAAGCCCAAACACATATGGGCACCTTATCTTTGACAAAGGAGGCACGAGTATACAATGGAAAAAAGACAGCCTCTTCAATAAGTGGTGCTGGGAAAATTGGACAGCAACATGTAAAAGAATGAAATTAGAACACTTCCTAACACCATACACAAAAATAAACCCCAAATGGATTAAAGACCTACATGTAAGGCCAGACACTATAAAACTCCTAGAGGAAAACATAGGCAGAACACTCTATGACATACATCAAAGCAAGATCCTTTTTGACCCACCTCCTAGAATCAGGGAAATCAAATCAAGAATAAACGAATGGGACTTCATGAAACTTAAAAGCTTTTGCACAGCAAAAGAAACCATAAACAAGACTAAAAGGCAACCCTCAGAATGGGAAAAAATAATTGCCTATGAAACAACAGACAAAGGATTAACTTCCAAAATATACAAGCAGCTCATGAAGCTTAATACCAAAAAAGCAAATAACCCAATCCACAAATGGGCAGAAGACCTAAATAGACATTTCCCCAAAGAAGACATACAGATGGCCAACAAACACATGAAAAGATGCTCAACATCACTGATCATCAGAGAAATGCAAGTCAAAGCCACAATGAGGTATCACCTCACACCAATCAGAATGGCCATCATCACAAAGTCTGGAAACCACAAATGTTGGAGAGGGTGTGGAGAAAAGGGAACTCTCCTGCACTGTTGGTGGGAATGTAAGTTGGTACAGCCACTATGGAAAACAATTTGGAGGTTCCTTAAAATACTACAAATAGAACTACCATATGATCCAGTCATCCCACTCCTGGGCATATACCCAAAGAAAACCATAATCCCAAAAGAAACTTGTACCATAATGTTTATTGCAGCACTATTTACAATAGCCAGGACATGGAAGCAACCTAAATGCCCATCAACAAATGAATGGATACAGAAAATGTGGCATATATATACAATGGAATATTACTCAGCTATAAAAAGGGATGAGATGGAGCTATACGTAATGAGGTGGATAGAACTACAATCTGTCATACATAGTGAAGTAAGTCAGAAAGAGAAGGGCAAATATTGTATGCTAACTCACATATATGGAATCTAAAAATGGTACTGATGAACTCAGTGACAAGAATAAGGATGCAGATACAGAGAATGGACTGGAGAACTCGAGGTATGGGAGGGGGTGGGGGGTGAAGGGGAAGCTGAGACGAAGCGAGAGAGTAGCACAGACATATATATACTACCAAGTGTAAAATAGTCAGTGGGAAGTTGTTGTATAACAAAGGGAGTCCAACTCGAGGATGGAAGATGCCTTAAAGGACTGGGGCAGGGAGGGTGGGGGGGACTCGGCGGGGGGGAGTCAAGGAAGGGAGGGAATATGGGGATATGTGTATAAAAACAGATGATTGAACCTGGTGTACCCCCCCCCAAAAGAAAAAAAAAAAAAAGACATGCTGACAAATAGTTCCTCAAGGTTCCCTCTGAAATCTCCAGTAGCAAAGTACCTGCGTGATGGACTAGGGGAAGAGAACTTCTCCAGAATGCAGACATCTTTTGGCTGGAGAACAGACAATGGTGATGATTTTGGAAGTACAGAAGCTAACGGTCTTGGTTCTTTATTTTAGTATCCTCGCCACTGGACATAGTGGGTGTTCATTCAGTTGAATGCAACTTTTTAGGGCATTGAAATCTCTCCCTTTTAGCATTCACCCAAATCTGCCCTCTAACATCCTAATTCCCTACCCAGTAAACAGCCCTGACGCAGTTATTTTCAACTGAATTCTACCAGAAGAATTTCTGTATCTGTGACTACTTAAAAATATCTTGACTCTTGTGATTTTCAAATAAAGCCCACGTACTATTGAATAGTTTGCGAACATTGAAAGAATGAGGTAAACCAGACTTTAGTTTATAAATGGGCTGGACTTTGTGCAAAGCATATACCTCTTTGCAGGAAGAATCTGTTCAGAAATCATCAGTTTTTGCCCACTCCCACAGCTTCCCTTATTCTGATAGCTGGGAGAAAGCTTTTCTGTCTCAATACCCAAAACACTGATTATTGTGGCTGGATCAGAACTTAGAAACTGTGTAATCCAGTTCTCTTATTTAATAGATAAGGGAACTGAGTTCTCTAGGTCTACTTCTAGTTAGAAGTAGTAGAACCACAGAACACATCACCAAACTCAAGCTAGTGACGTTTCCTCCCACAAGGTAACTGCTTCTGCCAAAGACAGAAGGGGGCAAGAGATGGACCCTCCTCAGACGTATGGAAGCTCTCCACTCAGTTACTGGGAACAGACACACATTGAAAAGAATGAATAAGGTAGAGCTAGTTCTACATACAAATATGGCAACATTCCAGACACTCATGAATTAAAACGGCAGGTGCCAAATAGCAACAGGAGAGAGTCCATTTACGTGAACCAAAATGAATCACGTATACTTACTCTGGACAAAGTCTGAAGGATGAGTTCCACCCTGATAACAGGGCCTACCACTGGGGAGGGCTCTAGAACTGGGGACAGTGGTCAAAGGAGAGTTTGTCCTTATTTGCATTGTTTGTGTTTTTATGAGGCGAATCTACTATGCGTTAATTATTTAAGAATTCGTTTAAAGGAGTGAAACTACCTTTTTATTGTGCTCTCCATCACTCTGATGGCTTTGTTTCCATCACTGTGGATCATGTACGGAAGAACTCAGTTTGTTACCTTAACCCCAGGGTAATGCCTAGATTACTCCCAGAGCTGTGGGGGAGACAGTCTGGCACAGAGGGAAAGGAGTGAGAGTGTGTTTGTGGGTTTAATTTTTATCTTCCCCCAAGCTACTCATCGCCTTTATAACTAAGCAGGACGCTACAGGGTCTTCTTGGGACAGCCCCCATCCCCTCCAAATGTCCTCTGCCTGCCTCTTGTTTGTAGAAAAACTTTAGCCTCCTAGGCCTTCCCGGAGTTCCAAAGAATACATTTAATTAGAGAAGTGAGAAAATGCAGACGCAAAGGAAAACAGTCAACAAAGGCAAAATAATAATAATTTAGCCATTAAACAAAGTCAAGGACCTTTAGTCCCTCTTCAAATGCTACAGATAATATTCTGAGCCAAATCCTTTGAGCTGTTTTGCAAATACTAAACCCCCCACCAGATGGAAGACATTAACTGCATGCTGTCCACAGGCACCTGCAGCCCAGAAGGGTTGGAACGGGAAGGCTGATGGTGTTGACGTCTGATTATCTCTCCACCAACCAATCAGAAGCCCGTCCACGAGCTGATCACGCACCCTGCATCCCTCTCCCTCTTCATGTCTTGCCCTGAAAGCCTTCGGGGGGGTCTGGGCCTTTTAAGCACTAGCTGCTTGGACTGCTTGCTTGGCGCCGTATGATAAACGCTGCACTTCCATCATGCAGCCCAGTGTCAGTAGATTAACTTTACTGCCCACGCGGGCGAGTGGACCCAAGTTTTGGTTCAGTTCCACCTTCTCCCTCAGGTCGATCGCTGTTTCACATTTTCACCATAGGTCACACCAAACTCCTTGGGTATAACAGTGCTGCAGCCGCTGAAAAACATCAACTGAATATGCAATACTGCCCATAACACGACAATAGCTGTGCTTTTTTGAGCACTAACTGCGCCCCAGACCCTCTTCGAAGCCCCTTCCTGTGTGATCATCCTTGTGTCATTTTCCTAAGCACTCTGTGTGGTGAGTACTACTGTTATGCCCATGTTAGCGCTGAGAAACCCAGGCTTGAAGAAGTCAGCGCCCCTAACTGCAGCCACACGGGTGGTGGTGGAGCCTGGATTTGAGCGCTGGCTGTGTGGCTCCCGCAGCGGTGCTTGTGCGCAGGTGTCAGCCTTTCCTGCGCTTGGAAGGATGCTCACCGCTAGAGTCTGCAGGAGTGCTTCCGGGTTGGAAAATACCACTGGTCTATACTGAACGAGTGTATCTTTGGAGAGACCTTCTGTCTAATTTGGTTTCCCATCGCTTCCTCCTTGAACTCCTTTGAGCCTTTAATTTAAGGCTTCAGTCGCCACTGGGGCACTAAATCAAGCGCATCCTTCTACCCGTAATGTGCGGTGAGGGGGAAAATAGTCTCCTCTGGAGAGTACAAACCCATCTCACAACGATTTCCCCATTACCTACTCCTCTTACTTAAACCAACAACAACAAGAAGCATCTTTTAAAAGAGAGAAGGGCTGCTTCCCCGGAGGTGAGTAAATAATCCCTTTTCTCTTCTGTTATGGACTGTGGATATGTCAGTTTTGTTAAAGATGTGGAAAAGCATAAAGTGGTAAATTTTGAAATGATTTTTGTAGTTTATGTAGAGAAAGATACTTTTTAGGAAGCTGGTCGTCTTATGCTAAATAAGGAACAGCTTTCTCCCCACCCTCTGCTTCTCCCCAGACTTTGGGAATTATTTTTATTATTTCTCTGTTGATAACCAAAGCATCTCATTTCATCATGGAAACTTTGAGGTAGATCATAGGGGTCTTTGTTGGAAATATACGAACATATACTTGTGTATATACTATGTTTATTTATGTGTATATACACATTGATAATATGGTACATGTGTATATACCATTTGATGAAGTGCTATAAAACTCTCCTCCCATTCCAAGCACCATCAAGTTTCTGCCTAGAATGCTACATTGGCTGTTTTGACTCCTGCCGAATCCTGCTTAGGGAAATCACCTGTGGTCTCAAAGTTGTGTTACTATTTCCATATACTTTGAGAATATTTTCCTTTTGAAAAGAACAACTCCACCTGCTACTTTTACATTCATGTGATATCATACGTGTGCATCAAAGATGAAGTGGTGACATGTCCTTTTCATTCTTTGCCCTACAAGCTCAGGGCCTCGTGCTAGTGCCATTCTCTTACACTTGTAAATACAGCAAATGGGCTCATTTCTCGAGTGTCACTCTGTGCCTGGCCCTGTGTCTGGGACCTGAGAGAGGGCGTGGTGAACATGATGGACGTGAGCCCTGCCTTCATGGGGTTTATGTCACCCCTGCCGCCAGCAGGGTCTCTCAGTTCTGTCAAGCTCTCCAGTTACCAGGGCAACAGCACTTTGGGATGGGGAAGGAGCTCTGACAAATGTGCGGTATCATACACAGTTCTGCAAACAAAGCCATTTATTTTAGGCTGAAGCATTTGCAGCAAACTTTGAATAATTTATCTAGAATGTGTCAGATTGAATGCTTTATGATATCTTTTTGGTTTTCTCTGGTAGAACATTTATACAGTAAAAGCTTTGTTATGTTAGATTTCTCAACTAACTCTCCGTCAGTCACTGCAAACAAGATGTATGGACGAAACAGGGAAACGGTCCCTAGAATCTGAGCCTGTCTGAGAGAAGGTTGTTACTGAAGTGAATCAGGACTCTCAACAATTTTTTCACTCCATGCTCTAAGGTCTTGGGACAGAAATAACAAAAAAGAGGTTTTGCTGGGCCACAGCTGCTACTAAATGTTACCCATTCTGAACCAAAGAACTGGAAACATCCCTGATCCCACCCTCCTCCACCCAAGAAAAAATACTGAGTCCTGAAATTCCCATTAAAAAATGGAATCCTTTCGGTTAGATTGGCATTGCTCTTGGAAAGAGAGCCAGTCAATCTAGGAGGACCAGCCCTAAACTTGGGCTTGGCATTAACCTTTCGTAGGAGTCACGTGTGCAGTGCCTGGCCATCAAAGCTTGCTGAGGGAATGAGGCATCACAGGTGAGTATCATTGTTTCAAAGCCTGGAGGGAGAAAGGGAAAGATGCTGGGCAGCCTTGCCTGGAAAGGCCTGGAGAGCCTCAGCCCCAAGAGAGCACTTGAAGCGTGGAGGCAACTGGAGACGGGTTGCCGCTCAACTCTGCAGAGGGCCAGCTCTTGTTTGCCTCTAAGTCACTTCTGGTATATTTCAAAGCACAAAATCAAACTTTCTTCTTTAAGACTCTTAACGGAGGAATTACTAATTACCTGGCGGTCCCGTGGTTAGGACTCCGTGCTTCCAGGGCAGGGGGCACGGGTTCTATGCTTGGTTGGGGAACTAAGATCCTGAATGCCACTCGCAGCCACAAAAACAAAACAAAACAAAAAAAGAAACAAAGCAAAAAAGAATCTTAACGTATGTTCCTGCAGGTGTCCCAGGTTTTTCTAAGACAGGGATGTTTTGGACATCTCTTGTCCTTGCCCAAGCTGAGGCAGGAGAGGCGAGGTACAGCACTCGACAGGCCCAGAGGGCCTCATCAGAGCACATTATGCTGGGAGGTCACAGGTGGCAGGAACTGCTGGCCTCTCTTTCCACAGCCCACAGGAAACATTTGCGTGTGTAGCACTTTCTGCACGAAGCGACCCACAGTAGCAATGCCCGGATGTGGTTTCCAAGCTGTTCGCGGCCCTGCTCTGTGACTCATCTTTCTACGCGGCCTCTGGGAGTCCAGTGAGGGAGCCACACCTTCCTGCTGTCTATGTTTGGTAAGCAGAATGTTAAAGTTTGAGCAATTCCTTCCTTTCACTCCATTTAGAGGTCAAATAGTCATTAGCAGAAGCAAGCAGTTGTTTCTTGGGGATATGTTTGTGAAAACATAACAAAGCTTTTATGTATGACTTGCGTTAGGTATTTCACGCTTAAGAAATGTGCCCTTTTGAAAAAGTTGGAAAAAATAACAAGTTAAAGAAGGAGAAATTACTTACACCATTGTTCCTGGGTTGAATGGTGACACAGATAATTTAGTCAAAGCATATTTTTAACCGTTTTGTGTGTGTGATAAATGTGTGAGTCTCTGAGGATAGCTGGCTGAATGTTTCCCCCCAAAAGTGTGGGTTTTGAGCATTAATAATAAACCTCTAACTTTCAACAGCAATTGCTATGACTTTATTCCTGTGTAATAAAGCCCTTCTAATAGATGACAGATTAACTTTCTGCAGTTGAATGAAATATTCACGGTTTTTGAGGAATCCAATTGGAATTAAATTAAACCACATTGACGTCTTCCACTTTATGACCATACAATAGTAGTTTAAATATATCTTTCATTATTGGAAATCTTTTTCTCCCAACATGTAGTAACAGTGGGAGAATTAAATGACATTGAAAATACTGGAAATGAGGAGAGACAGACTAGAACTGGAGGCACCAGGCAAATGAAGAGAGGAGAGTCATTTAGGTAGGTCTCCAGTTAGACATTATTCTAGTCAGCTCTACTTGGGAAAGGGGTCACATTGCCCCGGGAGGCAATGCTGCCGCACTGATGTCAGCAATGTGAAATTGTCAAGTTCCCCTGAGCACAATGGTTTCAATTAAGTAAAATGGGAGCTTAAAAAAATCAGCAAAGATAATCAAGCGACATTTGTCCTACATGCAACAATGTTCTACAAAAATCTCAATTGATTTCATTAATTTAAATGTCACAAAACAATGAGCTTTGTTTACCCATCTCAGAGTGTGGGTACATCTGAATTTTTTCCTAATTATGTTTATAAAGAGTGTCAACTATAAAGGGTGTTGACTATTTCAAATACACAATTAGTGTTGTGATTACTACAATTGTGGGTAGAAAAAAAATGTTATCTCCTATTCATTTTGTCTCAGTGTCATGTGTAAATTGTAGAGTGGGATGTGGCTATGGTTTTGGGAGGGGGAATAAAGGTAGATCTCCAAGTCAGAGCAGCCTGCCTCACAGACAGCTTTACTCCAGACTCTGTGTCCGCACTCCTTTGCTTCGATGTCTGATTGAGAAGAGCGTCAGGGCACCGGGAGCCCAAGCCCAAATACGTTTCCAAATGGGAATTCTTACAGCGCTTTTGAAAGATGTATGGCTGACGTGACTTGTTACAGTCTCAACTCCAAAGCGTTATTCAAGTCTTGCCAGGCTCTCCTGGGCTCAGAAGCCATCGTGGGCTGGAGAATGAAACTCTGTTGTTGCAGGAGGAGCGAGTGGTGAATCTTCCTTTTTGACTCAAAGGAGGGGCAAAAAAGTTAGAAAAAAAAAAGTGAAACAAAACCCCAAGTCGCATTTGTACCATTTAAATGGGAGTTTTCACCAACTACAACCTTTATTATTGGGGGATAATAAAGGAAATGGAATATAGACTAGCTCTCGGATGCTATCAGAGAATAAGTAATATTTTTAGGTGAGAGGATGGCATTGTCATGAAGGGAAATGAGCTTACTTTTGGGAGCTCGGTGCTGAAGGGGTAGGCTATGATATCGACAACTCAATTTCAACATGTATTGAAAGTACCCATACACACAGAGGATAAGCAAATATGGTAAGTATTAGCAATAGTTAGAATTAGATACTGGGTATATGGGCAGTCACTGAACCAGTCATTAAAGGTCCGTGCATCAATTGGAAATGTTTCTGGCTGCAAGCAAAAGAAAACGCAGCTGACAAGGGCTGACTCTCAATGAACCTTCCTTCCTTACTAAACAAGAAGTGCACAAGCTCTCCAGTCAGGGCTGGCTCAGCAGTTCAGCGATGCCTCCGAGGCCCTGGCTGTCCTGCCCATCTGCCTTGTCGCCCTCAGCCCAGGGGCTCCTGACAGTGTCCGTTGAGGGTTGCAAGGCCGCCACTGCAGCTCTAGGCATCACGGCCATGTTCAAAGACAAAGGGGTGGGGGTGGGGGGACAGCAAACCAAATTCTGCTCTTGCACTTGCTTCTTTTATGGGAAAGCCAAATCTTGGGGATGGGGGAGGGATATATTTGGAATTTGAGATGAACAGATACACATTACTATAGATAAAGTAGATAAATAACAAGGACCTACTGTACAGCACAGGGAACTATATTCCATATCTTATAATAACCTATAATGGAAAAGAATCTGAAAAAGAATATATATACATATATGTGTATATATATATAGCTGAATCACTTTGCTGTATACCTGAAACACTGTAAATCAAATATACAAAAAAAAAAAAATGAGATATCACCTCACACCTGTTAGTATGTATATAATTTTTAAATACTAATAATAATAGTAGATGTTGGCAAAAAAGGAAAAAGGAAGCAAAATCTTTCCCAGAAGCCCCCAAGAGATGTCTGCTTCCACCTCAGTGGCTGGAAGAGTCAGAGGCCCGTCCTAACTATGGGGGTCTGGGAAATGCTGTCACAACAAATGACTTGCATCCCCTGGGGCTAGGGATGCATTGTCGCCCAGAACAAGACTGATGGTCTGTTAACAAGAAAAAGGGAAAATGGCAGCTACTTTCCCCGTGCTAAACAGATGCTCTTTTCTCTAGAGGATATGGTTCTGTTTTACTGGGTAACAGAAATGATTTTAAGTGAAAGGAGAACTAAAACTCATTCTTCACTGTATCCTGTTGCTGTTTAACAGGAGGGTAAATGGTGCCCAAAAGAGATTAGGTTTCTTGTCTTCCTGGACAGGGTCTCTTTAGACCAGAGAAATAGAAACTCTAACCATCTGTGAAAACTATGTTTTGTTTCACTTTCAAGTTTGGTAATACATTTCAGCATACAGTTTACTTTTAGAGATTGTTCTCACTGTGATGGGCATTATGCAACAGAATAGCCTATATACAATTGCTCATCGCATTTTTTTAAGCTCTTTATTGGATTATAATTGCTTTACACTCTTGTACCAGTTTTTGCGGTACACCAAAGTGAATCAGCTGTATTTATACATACATCCCCATATCCCCTCCCTCCCGCGACTCCCTCCCACCCTCCCTGTCCTGGCCCTCTAAAGCAGTTGATCTACTGTCCTCTGTGTGCCAGGCTCTGTCATAGGTGAGTTACACATTCTCTCATTTGTGTAGGAAGGATGTGCCTGCCTATTACAAAAAGCCCCAATTCAGTCTGTCATCAGACTTAATAAAGAAAGAGAAAAACGAAAGCTTTCAGCAATTATTCCAATGTCTACTTTTTTTCCCCAACACGTGTGAGGCCAATATAAGATAATCTCGACATCTGGACTGTTTCAATGGAAGTCCATTTCTCGATCATAGCAAGTAAGAGTCACACCTAGCGTTCCCTCCTGTCGCCTTCCCTAGCCCTTGGTCCAAGAGTAGCCTTTCTTTTAGAAAGAATGCTGCACGCTCATCGTAGATTGATTGAAATGGATTCCCAGACCCATAACGGCCACCGTACCCGTCACCGGGAGCCGCAGTCGTGTGTCGCTGGGAGGCAGGCACAGAAGTGCACGGCCTGGGCCAGAGGGTCTGTGAGGGGCCAGCAGTGCCTCACCGCCACGGCGGCACGGCTGCCTGGTGACGGAGCCTTTGGTGTTGGTGGCTGGCGCTGTGCTCACGTGTATCATGGCTGGCTGACTCATTTCTGGGTAGCTTCTGGGATGTGGCTGATGGTGACATTCACGGCTACACGGAGGCTCTGCGGTAGGGCTGGCTTGGAGCAGGCCCAGGAGCCCCTCTTCTCTACTATGTCAGCCAGCAATGCCCACCCCGCCTCCAGGCTTCCCAACCCAGGGATCTTAGTGGGGCTGCACTGTAGCCTGTGGCTTGCCCGTCTCCCTGCAGGGACCCCTGGGAGATGTCCCATAGCTGGTAGAAACATGTGACTACTCCACCTAGATTTAACCCTTAGGATAAATATTTTGAGGGATTCTCTCCAGTGCTTTTTTTTTTGGTTGTTTTTGTGTGTTTTTTTGGCCATACCACTCGGCTTGTGGGGTCTTAGTTCCCCGACCAGGGATTGAACCTGCGTCCCCTGCAGTGGAAGCGCAGAGTCTTAACCACTGGACCGCCAGGGAAGTCCCTCCCCAGTGTTTTATATGAGACATTTCTTTTTAACTTTACTATACCGAGGACATCGCACTTAAAAAAAAAAACAGAAAAAAAGGATCGGCGTCCTGGAGGGTGGGAGAGAGAGGTGTGGTGAGGAGCCGGCTGTGCTGGAGGTAAAGGTGGAGCCACAGGTGTGGGCGGGTGGGAAGGCGGGGTGGTGGGAACCAAAGCAAGTCCCCTTCCACTGCTTTTGCATCTTTAAGACGTAGCAAACAAGGCTACCAGCTCAGAGGGAGGGTGGGAAATGTTTCAAGAGAGAAGAGAAATCAGGAGAATCAGAAAGTAAATGGACAAGAAAAACACAGCGTGAGGGTGGGCAGCCTACGACCCCGCTTACGGGCACTGATACACATTTGAAGGGAGACCAGCCAGCGGCGGGTGGTGTGCCGCTGGCCAGACCTCTCCCCTGGCTGGGCCAGATGGAAGATCCAGTAACGTTCCAGGGAATTCCTGATGTGAGGGCCCAGCTCCCAACAAGTTCTTGCTCATAGCTGGGGGCTAGTGGGGCCGGCCTGGAGCAGACTGTGCTACCAGCCAAAGACCCTGTTCTTCAATGCAGTGACCGTCACTGGAAGATGTGTCCAGTGCTGGGCTGTGACGCGGACAGCAACACGCGGACACGCCAGGCATTGCTGAGGTGGCGAAGAATGGGGGTGCACCCGGGGAAAGGCCACAGGGTTGGTGACCTCTACATGTTTGAGGGACCCAAGGCACTAGTCTTCCAGCACTGAGGTGGGTGGCTGGGTGGCACTCCTGCGTCAGGAGATGGTGTGTCCAACTTTGATGTCCTTCCTGCTGCCCTTTGGGTTCCAGATAGCCTCCTAAGTTATCTGCTGTAGTTCCTCCATGACTGGCTTGTGGGGTGACTGGGTGACACCCATCCCCATCTAAGAGGAAACTCATCATGCTAGGTTATAAGTCTTTGTCTATTGTCTGTTATCCCTGGATAACAGAAGAGCGAGAACCCTGTCCTTTTTTTTTTTTTTTTTTTTTTTTTTAACCACTTTATCTCCAGTGCCTGGCAAAATACCTGAAAGATAGTGGATGCTCATTAAATTTTTTTTTTTGGAATTTTATTTTATTTTTTTTTAAGCTCTTTATTGGAATATAATTGCTTTACACTGTTGTGCCAGTTTTTGAGGTACACCAAAGTGAGTCAGCTGTATTTATACATAGATCCCCATAGCCCCTCCCTCCCGTGTCTCCCTCCCACCCTCCCTGTCCCAGCCCTCTAAGTCATCACCAGTTATCAAGTTGATCTCCCTGTGCTATGCAGCAACTTTGCTCGTTAAATTTTGAATTCATGGATATGTAAAAGAGGAGTGGCAGGAAGGAGGGACGGAAGGGAGGGAGGGAGGGAAGGAGAGAAGGAAGGAGGGACAAAGGTGGGTCTGAATTGGCAGTAGCCTCTATAGAAGACAGAGCAGAGCAGGTAAGGTGGAAGGTGGTGGCAGCTGCTGAAAAGGGCTTCCAACAGCACTCTCTAAAATGAGAAGGACACACTGGAGACTGCGCAGGGAGACCAGGAAGACGGGGCGTCGGTGGCTGGCACAGATGGGGACCGGGTGCTATTTTGGTGAGGGTGTCAGAAAGGTGAGAATGAGGAACGATGGTCAGGGTGGGCAGGAGGGAAGCAGGAGAGGGTTCCCGGGTGCAGAGAGGAGACGGGCCCACAGCTCCGTGGTGTAGTGTGTTTGAAAGGCCAGAGATGAGGCCCCTGCAGTTGGGAACCCACAGAGAAGCCCGGTGGCTTTCATGACTCACCTCTCCTTCCTGTTCTTTCTGGAAAAAAGGAATCTCCCCTAGACTTGCTTCATCCTCCCCACCTCCAACTTTGGTACTTTACACCCCAACCTCTGGATTGTCTTGTTTGCAGTTTGCTCTCTGTTTTCTCCAGAACCTTCAAACCCGTGGTTCTCCCGACCTAGAAAGCTAGCTCCACCTTCAAATCTCCTTCCTAGTTCAACTCCCTCTTGGCCCTTAGATTTTGCCGTTGGGTAACGTCCCATCGAAGCCCCTGATCTGCTTTCCCGGGTTGAGCGGCTGCCAGTTATGTGCTCCTTACCACACTCTGGGCTGCTTCCTTTAAAGCACGTATCGCAGAGCAATGGCTTGCTTACTTCTTTGTCTCCATCTCTAGGCTTGAGAAAAGGGATAGGGTTGAGTATTTCCCTAGTGGTGACTCAATCGCAAATGAATCAAAGGAAAACAAAGCAGAAGCCCTGAGAATCCTCTCACTTGTTGAACAAAACCATGTGATTTTCTGTTGCCTGTGTTTTTATTTCACACCAGGCTACTCTCTAAAAGCAAACTCATGCTAAACAGAATTTCACTTTCTCTGAGTTAACTGGCAAAATTTGCTTTAAAGAATTGTGTGTGTGTGTGTGTGTATATATGTATATATATATAAAAAACTATTTCACAATGTTTATCTTTTGGGTATATGAGTTTTAGGAGCAACTTTGACCTACCTCATCAGTCCAAGATTTTTGATTTAGGTAAGCTGTGCCTTATCAATATGGGTAAGATGAATCAAAATGAAATTAATGTATTTTGAATCATTAAGAGAACCGTAATAGACAATTAGAATGTTTTGAGGGACTTCCCTGGTGGCGCAGTGGTTAAGAATCCACTTGCCAGTGCAGGAACACGAGTTCAAGCCCTGATCCAGGAAGATCCCACATGCCGTGGAGCAACTAAGCCCGTGAGCCACAACTACTGAGCCTGTCCTCTAGAGCCCCAAGCCATAACTACTGAACTTCCGTGCCGCAACTACTGAAGCCCGAGTGCCTAGAGCCTATGCTCCGCAAGAGAAGCCATCACACCGAGAAGCCCGCACACAGCAACAAAGAGTAGCTGCTGCTCTCTGCAACTAGAGAAAGCCCACACACAGCAATGAACACCCAACACAGCCAATAAATAAATAAATAAATAAATAAAAATTTATTTAAAAAAATGTCTTGAAATAACTGATACAAAATGTGTGCATATTTTTGTTAAAAAATGTTTTGAATTACAAACTCTAGCACAAATAGAGAAAAGTACGTAGTGTATATATATATTTATATATGGTATAATCTCTATCTATCATCTATCTATCTATATATGGAACGATTATAATAAATAGTTACAAAGTGAATACATGAGACTACCACTCAAGTCAAAAGCTAGGATGTAGCCAGCACCCAAAAAGTCCCTCAAGGGGTCCTTTGCAATCATACCCCTTCCTCACCAACGTTAGTAGCTGGGAGCCTCACTTCTGGCATTCGCTTCCTTGCTTTTCTTTATAGTTTCACCACTGGTGTAGGCATCCCCAAATGATACAGTTGAGTTGATCTCAAGTTTAGTTTGAACTTTCCGTAAATGAAATTCTACCATATATATTCTACTGTATCTTGCTTCTTTCGCTCAACATTATGTATATAATCCCATGTTTTTGCAAGCAGCCCTGAGCTGCTACTTTTCATTCCTGTAGAGTATTTCATTTCATAATAAACCACAGTTTATTTTATTAGTTTTTCCAAAGAGCCAGATTTTGGCATTACTAAGCTTTTCTATTGTATGTTCGTTTTCCTAGTTCATTGATTTCTTCTCTTACCTTTGTTATTGCTTTTCTCCTATTTTCTTTGGGTTTAATTGGCTGTTCCTTTTCTAGCTTTTTAATATAGATACTTAACTTATTAAACTCAGCCTTTCTTTTCTAATATATGCATTTACAACTATAAATTTCTCTTTAAGCAGTATATCAATAGCATTTGAAATAGTTTATAATGTCCTTTCTGATGGCCAGCTTGATCTATGGATTATTTAGAAATGTATTCCTTAATTTATAAACATATGAGGAATTTCTGATTTTCTTTCTTATTGATTTTAGCTTAATTGCCTTGCGGTCAGAGAACATTCTCTGTATAGTTCAGTATTTTGAAATTAAGATTTGCTCTGAGATCCATTATCTGGTCATGTTGTTGATTTCTGCAAATGTTTCATGTGCTTAAAAAGCGTGTGTATTTTGAAGTTGTCAAATACACTGATTTTTACGTAACCTTTACGTAGAACACACACACGTATATAATATATAAGATACATATAAATGTGTATTCTTAGTATATATTTATATTTTCTGTTTATTCTATCAATTACCAAGAGGGAGGTGGTGAATTAAAATCTCCCACAATGATTGTCTATTTCTTCTTTTAATTCTACACATTTTTCAGTCATGTATTTTGAGCCCTTATTATTAGGTACATACAGATTTAGAATTTTTATATCTTCCTGATTAATTAGGCCTTTATGATTATGAAGTGATTCTCTTTATTTCAAGTAATGCTTTTTTTCACCTTAAAGTCTACTTTGGTATCAATTTAGTGACATGGATTCTTTTTGGCTAGTGTTTGCATAGTATATCATTATCTGTCTTTTCTTCAATCTTTCTTATTATTTTGTTTTAATGTGTCTCTTGTAAATAGCATCGAGTTGTAATTTTGAATCCAATTTGTCATTCTTTATCCTTTAATTTGAACATTTAGTTTATTTATACTTATTGGTAGCTTATGATATATTAAATCTACATCTACCATGTTATTTTGTGTTTTCTATTTGTCTGGCCTGTTATATATTTCTTTTTCTCTTTTTTCATTTTTGTTCTTACCGTGTTTCCCTAAATTTGTCTTTCTCTGTTTTATTATGGGTTTTTCTTCATACATATCTACAGTTAACTGATTTTTCTTTAATTATAACCTCCTATCGAACCTATCAATTGAATTTTTAATTTTAATTTCTGTTGCTATATTTTTCAGTCCTAGAACTTCTATTTAGCTCTTTTTCAAACTGATTACATCATTTTTTAGTTTCTAATTTCCTGCTCAGATTGTCAGAATTGGCATTTATTTCTTTAAATAGAGTAAGCATTATTATTTTACAGGCTGTGTCTGATAATTTAAGTAACTAAAGTCTCAGTAGATCTGTTTCTATCATATGTTATTTATTGTAGATTTTGCTCATGGTGTTTCATTTCCTTATATGACTGGTTATTTTTGACTCTGTTCTGGGCATTGTATTCAAAAATTATTGTAGAAGTATTTTGAAGCCTAAGATGATTGTTTATTTATTTATTTATTTAGAACTTTATTTATTTATTGGCTGCATTGGGTCTTTGTTGCTGTGCACGGTGCTTTCTCTAGTTGCGGAGAGCAGGGACTACTCTTTGTTGTGCGTGGGCTTCTCATTGCAGTGTCTTCTCTTGTTACAGAGCACAGGCTCTAGGTGCACAGGCTTCAGTAGTTGCAGCACGTGGGCTCAGTAGTTGTGGCTCGTGGGCTATAGAGCACAGTCTCAGTAGTTGTGGTGCATGGGCTTAGCTGCCCCGCCATGTGTGGGATCTTCCCGGACTAGGGATTGAACCTGTGTCCCCTGTGTTGGCAGGTGGGTTCTTAACCACTGCGCCCCAGGGAAGTCCCGATAGTATCTTCTTTTAGAGAGGATTTTAATGCTTCTACCAGATGCATAGGGGCACTAGGCATTTGGAATCAGTTTAATCCAAGCTCAAGCCTTGAGATTTTCTGGACCATCAGATAAGGTAAAGCCAGACTACAAGTCCAGGCAAGGATTAGTTTACTTATAGTTTACTCTAACTTACCCTAAGGGTGGAGTTATAGCTCAGCTTAAAGTAAGAACTATTTTATCTTTGTCTTTGGTGAGCATAGACTTCCATTATCTGACTTTCTGAGGCCACTAACCTGCAGTTCTGTTTCACAGTTTTCTTCTGAATCAGCAGATACCTCAGGGTAACCTGGGCTTAATTCTTGGGCTTCTCATGTTTCCAAGTGTTCATCTGACATTCTCTTCTGGGCTTCTTGGTTCTTTGGTGTTTTAAGATTTTAAAATAATATTCTGTCCATTTTTTAAAAGTATAACTATATTGCATTTAAAATGTTATACTTGTGCTATATAAAAGTATCACTTTGGGCATTCTGGTTTTAAACCCTGCATAATACATGTCCTTTGGGAGAAATGCATCTTTCTGGATTTTAACTTCGTTCCATCTTTTAGGTCAATGATTATAACATGCTTTGCTTCTGCTGCCTTGCAGGGAGACCCAATGTGGCACTTTGCCATGTCTGTGTTCCTGACAGAGTTACATGGACACAATCTTCTACTAATAGCAGTGTTTGGCTTAGTGGTGGCTGGATCTGTATTTACTATTTGGGGTCTTAATTGGTGATTGGATCAATAGGAAACCAAGAAAAAAAGGTAATACATATATAATGATATGGTTAAATTATGACCTCACTAGCTTTTTCAGTTTACTTAGTGGAATAAAATACAGATATGAACTTAATAGCAATATGGCATAAGTTTTCAAAACTAGAAAAAGCATTATGCATGTTTCCGTCATTCTCTGGCACTATATTTAAAGTATTTTATTGTAGTTTTTAGATTTTTATCCATCACAGACTTTTAATATTAAATTCCTAAAAACATGTTTTCATTTTAATACTCTGGTATTACTTATGTATAATATACTCATGTAATTTTTATTAAAGACGATTTCTATGTATAAAAGATACCTTTTATACCAAGTAATTTGTCTAAACTGGGAATTACTATCTGGAGACTTATTCGCTTAAATGTCAATCTATTTTTAGCTTTTCCCTCTAATGTCTCTTTAATCTTCCTTTACCCAAGAAGAATATAAGATTTCCTAAGTTTTTCCAAATCTTTTGATTACCAGTCAGCCTGATTGTTCTCATTTTACCTAGGAGGCTTGGTAAAGCATTCTGTGAAACCACAGCACTGAAAAGGCTAACTTATTTAAAATCTTAGACCATATTGATAACTTCAGTCACAAATTAAATCCAAAAGAGTGTGATATATCAGTAAAAATTTTAAGTGCTTTGATTTATCTAATGTCCTGCTTTTTCATATCATCTTACTCTCAAAGCATGTTTTCATTTGCTTGCAAAACCCAGCTTTTTCTTCTTCTTTTGGTTGTAAAGGCTTTGCTTTTAGTGAGCACACAAGCCTGCGCTTTGCTTCCTGCTAAGCCTGTAATTGCTGATGGGAATGATAACCCTGGTTGGCACAGGGATTTGGTCAAATGCAGTTACTCTGCATTAACCGATGATGTAATTGTAACCTGTCTCTTTAAACTGAGAGTAAATATCATCTCTCTTTGCAGTTGTGTGTGTCTTGGTCTTCACTCAGAATGCCTCTGTCACCACCTGCTGTGTGGCCCTGATGCTTGTGTTCTCACACAGAAGGGAGCTGGAGCAAGTCTGGCATGGCTGGTTCACCATGAGTGTCTGCCATCTCCCCCCGTGCCGTGAGAGTGAATGTCACGGACAAGACCAGAAGGCCCTTCAGTGAGTCATCTCTGCTCACTAATTTGGGATCTGGCTAATCTTTAACCAGTGTTCTCCTCACCCCTAATTTGTGAATCAGAGTCTAAATCCCACAGTCATAAAGGCAATAGAACAGCAGAGTCTGCAAGGTACAAATTAGCACCGGATCTGGTGCTACCGGGGTGGGAAGAAGAAAATGCTTAGAATAAATACAACAATGTCTGGCTTCAAACCTGCATCGAGCCTCTTTCTCTCAAAAATCTTTGGGTTCATTTAGATGTTCTTCAAGCTGTCAGATAAATAACTGTATGTATCACAGTGGGCTGAGAAGGTCTATCCTTGGGTTCCAAACTCCTTTCACCCTCCTGTAGGTGGCCTGCTTTGCAGCTGTGGTCACCCTGGTGGCCTTGGCAAACCCGGCCAGCACAGCACTGACCGTCACCCTTCAGAGGAACTGGATTGTGAGCCTCACAGGGACAACAGAGGCCAGCTGGCAGGAGAGCTGTGCCACCCCAGGACATACGGGGCATCACAGGTTCTCTAATCTGCTGAGAAGCTGGCCTGGCTTAGTGAACAGAGTTGATGGAGACAACTGGGGCTCTGAGAGAGGCAGTAATAAAGTAGTTTTTAAGAGAAGGTATTTGGAGTCAAAGAGACCTGGATTTGAATGCAGCTAAAACCAGCTCTTATCAGCCACAAATTACTTAACTTCTCTAGACTTTACTTTCCTCATCTGTAGAATGGGAGAAATTGTGACAACCCCCCACCTTGCTGCCAGCTCAGTTTTGGGAAGGATTCTGTGAGATACAGGATTTGTAAAGCACTTAGCACTATATCTGCACATAGGAATCAGGTAAGAAATAGATGAGACAGTTATTATCTAAAGGATCACACTTTCGGGAGACAAACTCCTCCGAATATATTACAGAGGTTCTTCGGTCATTTTAGACTTGAAAAATAAGTAAATTAAAAGATTTCTTAATTCTGGTCAGCGATAAGCTTCTACTTTCCCCAGAAACTTCATCCTCAAATGTGACTTAATTATCACCTAACCACTAATAGTGAGAGGTAGAGTTTTTCTTTTCAATAATGGAGCTAAATGGAAGAATCTGGCATCTTCTTTATTTTTTCTTCCATTTATAAAACTTGGATCATTTTCATCGTGAGATATTCAAATTGCCAACCTAAAGCTGGAGATCTTGTCCTACCCTACATTTGTGCAATTGGTACTCTCAGCTAGAAAACGTTTCATGAGTGTTGATAGCCAAGACAAAGGAAGCTCTTACAGAGGAATCTGTTAAAATATACTCCTTACAAAGTGTAGAAGCCCCTTATAATCATGTTTTCTTCTAAACTACACTTACTTGGATGTACTGTAGCTTAAATTACAACACTCAAAATAAAACAGCTCTGCGGGTACAAGCCGGCTGACGTGGTGTTGAAAGTGTCCTGTCTCCGGGTAAAAGAAAATCTTCCTACTTACTGTTAATTAATTTTAAAGAAATCTAAAATAAAGCACAGATTCAGATTTGAGGTTTAGTCTAATTTTAACAATCATCTTGTAAGTATGTTCTTCAATGATGGTGGTATGGTTAAGAGAATAAGCGTTGGGGTCAGACTGCCTGGGTTTGAATCTCAGCTCCACCTTCTCTGTGACCTTAAATAATTTCACTTCTTTATGTCTCAGTTTCCTAATTCGTGAAAGGGAGATACTATGGACCCCTTAGAGTTGTTATGAGGATTAAGTGAGATGAATATGCGTAGAAAGGGGCTTCCCTGGTGGCGCAGTGGTTAAGAATCCGCCTGCCAATGCAGGGGACACGGGAAGATCCCACATGCTGCGGAGCAACTAAACCCATGTGCCACAACTACTGAGCCTGTGCTCTAGAGCCTGTGAGCCACAACTATTGAGCCCATGTGCCACAAATACTGAAGCCCACTTGCCTACGGCCCGTGTTCTGTAGCAAGAGAAGCCACCGCAAAGAGAAGCCTGCACATCGCATCGAAGAGTAGCCCCCTCTCCCTGCAACTACAGAAAGCCTGCACACAGCAGCGAAGACCCAACGCAGCCATTAGATTAATTAATTAATTAATTAATTAATTTAAAAAATATGCATAGAAGGCTTAGAACTATGTGTCTGGCACAGAGTAAGTATTCAACTATTTCCGTCCTTTGTCCTCTGTTTTTTCCCTCTCTTCCCTGTCAACGTGTTAGTCGTAATAATGGCTGTTAATATTGTTGTTGTTTGGATAGTGGGATGTGATGGAACGACTGCTGAGACATGAGTTAGAATAATTAGCTCCGAGCAACCGAATCTCTCTCGTCCTCAAGTCACTCATGGTTAATTGTTCAAGTTCCAACAGAGGAAAGGTCAAAGGTCCTTTCCAGGTTGAACATCCTATGATTAATCTATAGTCAGACTAAAAGAGATCTTTCCTGTTTTTACTGCCGTTCATCCAGTGCGGGCTCACAAATCTAGCAAATACACGGCATTAAATTCACCAGGAGGAGAGACTCATCCACTGAGTTGCAGTGTTTGCCTCTGCTCACAGTGATGAATGCAGCTGTCCGGCGGCTGGACCAGCTCATCAATATGTTTGCTCCCCTTTCCGTGGGCCAGGTGACGACATGGGCATCTCATGTGATCGGTTGTAGTTTCATTCTTGGATGGAACTTGGTTTCACTTCTTGTTGAGTTTCTATTTCTATCCAAGGCTTTTCAACTAGTTCCCCAATTGGCTGTAAACCCCTAGCAACAAATAGGGAGGCACTTCCTAGAAAGGCAACGGGAGGCTGTGAACTTCAAGGTAATGTAAACTCAGAGACAGCTCTTGTTTTTGTTTCCCCTCCTCCTTTATGTCAATGTTTTGTTTCTTCTTTCCAGAGTTTGTGTCTAACTATAATCTCAATATTCTGTCTGCAAGTGTGCTTGGAAACAGTGAGAAACGAGAAGTCTTCAATAGCGCCATTGGTCATTCAGTTCATGTGGTTGATCTCATTGGTGGGAGCAGGTGGGTCTGCCATGTACAGTTACACAGGTTGTACACTGCACAACTCCAGGGGCTCCATTCAGAGAGTTTCCACTGTGAGTAGCACTCCCTTGGGACTGTGCAGTTTACAGCCTGCAAAACCAATTCCATAGTCCTTGGGGAAATTACTCCTTCCTATCTTACTCATAAGCCTCTTTCCTAAAGATGCTAAGCTAGAAAGACAACTGTGTCAGGGAACATGGGTTGGTTTTCAGTCAAGACAATAGATAAACTGGCCATCCCTGCTGTCAGCAGTGTTTTTTAAATCAGAAATTGCTTATTATTAAGATAAGGATGACAGGAAAGTGAACCTGCCAATAAATATGACCTCATTCTCTGCAGGTAAGAGCCATACCTGCCTCCTGTCGATGTCACCCATCTGCCTGGGCAACACAGCCCAGGCATTGCTTCTGACCTCAGTTTCTCTTTCTGAACTTCTTATAATTATCTCTCCTCTCAAGTTGTTTTCCAACTAAAGCTCACCAGATCTCACTGTGTGGATAAAACATAAGTATGTATAGAGATAGGTAAATAGATAGATACACACATTTAAATGATGGATGGATAGATAGGTAAGTAGGTAGGTAGATAGGTAGATAGAGCTATATCTTCCCATCTATCACTTTTAGTTGTGTGACTATGTGTGGCTAACTTATTCAAACTCACTGCTTCTCACTATCTGTAAAGTAAGGATGACAGTAACAGAACTGATGGCAGGGATGTGATTAGATAAGATAGTCTACATAAAGCCCTATTTCCTTCTGCATGGAGTAGAACTTAAGTCAATGTTAGCTGCTTTTTTCATCATTATTTTTATTGTTATCTTTGAAAAAAAACTTGCTATGGCAATAAATTCTTTTCTATAACCAAATTCACCCTTCCCACCGTTCTTGGGCTAGAGTGGATTTAGCCCACCCTACCTGCTCGGCTTCCTTCATAGCCTTACTTGGCTCTTCTAGTCCTTTTGGGAGTTTGCCTTAATTTGTGCTTAATACTTCTTAGAAATGATTAGGTACTTAAAAAAATCTGTTTGCAATCATTGCCCTTCTGTCCTGGAAGACAGAAAGGTATTTGTCATTTTCTTTTCATGGATATCTGCTTCTTCAGAAAAACAACCAAAGGAAATATCCACCTCTATTTCCAAGAGTTCATTACCACATCTCAAGCATGTGCACTTTTGTCTTTTACTGTCTCCTGTGTCTTCCCTCTCCTGTCAGCAACCACCTTCCTGACTTCACTGTATGTCTTAGTCTGGGTTCCCTCAAGTGCAATCCTAGAGACAAGGCTTTGAGGTGAAAAGTAATCTGTTTGGAAGGTGAATCCTGGAAGCATGGCGAGGAAATGGGAAGTGAGACTAGGAAGGGAGAAGAGCTAATAAAGGAGGCGTTAATATATGGATTACTGCTGTGGGAAATTAGGGCTCAGCCCCCCACCCCCACCCTGGGCCCTCTAAGAGACAGTGCAGGACATACCTCAGAACCGTGCCACCAAGGGCCAAGGAACTGGAGAGAAACACCAAGTGTTGTCGCTCAACTATCAAGGGTTGTTCCCAGGGGTGCTGACTTCTGGGCACTTGCAGCCAGCAGTCATGCCTTCATGTTCCTACTGCTGGAGGGAGACCCTCTGAGAGACATAGTGCTTGAAGGTAGGAAGCCATCAATGCCTCCAGGAACCGTCCGCCAAAGAAGCAGACAAGGTTGGGGATGGGCTGAGGGCATTTGGGCAGGCGCTGACATGCAGCTTACTTGGATTTTATTTCAGGTGAAATGGACTCTTGGGAAACCACTGATGGATTCATCAACAAGCCCAAAATTTTGGAAAAGCCAAAGGACCACAAGTCTAACCTTGAAGGACAACAGGCCACAGACACAGGGTTTTCTCTCTGCCTTCAAAACACTCGAAGGCTGGTGCACACGTGCCGTGAGGGGTGGGAAGCGTACTGCAGGCAGACTGTCTTCTTGGCTGGCTTGGGCTTGGCTTTCCTCTACATGGCCATGCTGGGATTCGACTGCATCTCTACCGGCTACACCTGCGCCTAAGGGATCCCTGCTCAACATTCTCACGGCCCTTTCAGCTTTGTCTGGCCTGATGGGCACAGTTGTCTTCACCAGGCTCAGGGGACACTATGGCTTGGTCACCACAGAAATCGTACCCAGCTGGCTGCAGGGGGCTTGTCTGACCTTCTGCGTGTTTTCTGTCTTTGCTCCTGGAAGTCCTTTGGATCTGGCTGTTTTCTCACTTCCATTAAGCAAAAACTCTTCTTCAAACCATGAGTTGCTCAAAGAAGACCAGGTCCGTCTTTCTTCCTTTGAAAGAAACATGAATCGACCTACCCTTCTGGACTGTTCCTCCATCCTCTGGACCAATAGCATGGTTCTGTTTGAAGGCGGGCAGGGCCCTGAGCATCCTGAGTCTGACATCTCCATCACCTTGCTCTTCTTGGGTGTGATCCTGGCAAAAATTGGTGAGCAATGGATCACACTTGGCATCGGATTCTGTAGCCTATGATGTTGCTAAGTAATCGCAGAAGCATTTCGTGGTCTCACCACTGTGTCATTGTAAGTCTTCCTCATTCATTCACCAAGAACCCATTATGTGACAAGAACTGTCCTGGACACTGGGGATACATATGTGGTTTAATCCAACAAGGTCTTAGCCCCACTGAGTGTACAGTTTGGATGGAGACCAATGAGTAAGTAGCAACAGCCAAAAGCAGAAAGTGCCAGGAGCTGTGTTCAGGAAGGACAGGGGATTGGAGACACATAGGAGGGTCACCAAATTTGGTCTTGGGAGCTGGGGAAGCCTTCCTAGTGGGAGGCACAATCAAGAGATCCCTGAAGGGCAAGCTAGGCGGGCGACATGGAGAGGGAAGAGTGCTCCAGGCAGGGCGGGCAGTTGTGCAGAAGCCGAAATGTGGAGATGTGGAGATTTGGGGAAATGAAAGAGGTTATCTCCAGGGCATCAAGCATGTAAATGCTACAAAAGGCATCTACAGGATGAAGGAGTATTTTGACCTGGATTCTTTCTCTTGTGGAAGTGGGATGGGGAGGGGGAAAGAGGACAGCTTGGTGGGGCCAGAGCTTCCCTTAGCTGCCTGGGGAAGGGGAGGGAGACCCTTTCCCAGAGACCAGGTGCCTGACGCGGAACATCTACATGCTTGTCTCCCCTGAGAACTTGGCCTTGGAACTCTGCCACCAACCACATGTCGTTCACACTTGGCGGTGAGGACATATATGATTTGGTTACGGTGTGTAAAATTGTTTTGGTCATTTTATGCCTGATGAGTTCGGCAGTGACATGTTGGGTGTCAACACTGATGAGGATGAACGGCGTCTTGGCCCCGAGTGATTCAAGCTGAAGATGCCCAGTCTGGGAAGAGTCTGGACCTTGCTCTTAGACGTGGACCCTCTGGGATCCAGTTGCCACCCAGGGAGCATCATTTCTTTGCCCAAGCCCTGTTCCCTCCCCCTAATCCAAGTCACCACCTTCAAAGCCCCTCCTTGAGGCCCACAGGGGATTCCCCACCCCCAGGGCAAAAGTGAGGGAGCGGAGAGTGTTATGGTGGGTGGTGGAAGGAGTAGATCAAAGGCTGAACTGACTGTGTCTTCCTCACTCGTTCACCACCTCCCTGCCTGTGGCTGCTGTGAAGCTCAGCCCCGACTCCGGGCACTGGGCTTCAGCAAGGTCCCTGCCCTCCTTGGGCTCAGAGCTTCCCTTTCTCACCTCTGGGGCCACGGTGGGGTGGAGGCAGGGGTTTGGGGATATCTTCCTGATTTCTGTCATGGAGACCCAGAACCCCTCGGTGCACAGAATCTTGGGGATATTGGGAGAGGGGAAATGAGAGTTTTGTTGGTCCAGTTCCAGAGATTGTAAAACCACGGGCTAGCTTGGGGACATCATTCCTCTGATGTAAAGTGCATGCATGAGAAAGGAACTGTTTTTAATTCCAAATAGCTCATTTAGAAACCTGTTCTTTCGTCTGGAGATGACCTAATCTCTAAAATATTTTAAGTGAAGGATCCAACGGTTGAGTTATCTTTTATTAGGCTATTTGGCTCGTGCTTCCCAGCCTTTAACTGCATGAACGACTGAGAGCAGGTTGGCCATTCAAGATTTACACAATTCACATTGTATTATAATAAACTAGTTCTAAAGGGGAAAAAAAAAAAGTCCAACTGACTCTTCCTGACACAAAGGAAACATCACATTTAGAGAATGTGAAATCTCATTGGCCATGCCTGCAATCTGGAGAAGCATTCGATAGGAGAGAAATTTCGGGCTTTTCTCTATGGCCATAGCAGTTCTTTTTGCTGACCCTTGATAATGATGCCAGAGACACTGAAACACCCTTGACACTGACAAGGGAGACAGCTCAGGATGTGGGCCAGGCTGCCCAAGGATGTTGGCACGTGACCTAAGCTCCCCGTGCCCCTGTTTCCTTGTTTGTAAGACGGCACAGTAATGATGGTACCTACCTGTCGGGGAAGTGCTGAGGATACCTTGAAATAACTCTTGTAGGGATCGTGTCTAGCACAGAACTTTCACAGGTATCGGAGCTACTTGTTAAAAATGGACAGTAACTCTCATCTTCAGTCGTCATCATTATTTTTATATTTTGGCTGTGATTGTGGTGCTTTCATGAGCGCGGCTGCGTGAGTGTGGAGCATGGGGTGGGCAGTGAGATGGAGAACCATCATGCTGAGTGATGTGGATGCATGGGGACTCCCGTGCACCCACTGCCGGCAAATGCCAGCCATGTTCATTCCTAGCAGGTTACAAATAACTTCAGGGTTGGTGGTGTGGTCAGAACTGCACATGTTAAAAGCACCAGTGCCTCAAAGGATATAGTATCGTGCCTGGGTTAGCGTGGTTCACATGGTCACGCCCGGTGGCTGTGATGATGGGTGTCTCAACGGAACCAGTGGCCTGGGGCTGTCTTGCTACCTACCATGGGTCCCCAGGCGCAGAGCTCACCCGAGCCACTTGTTCAGTAAAGACTTGTTTCCATTCTTAGTGGAAACTAAGTTGCAGACCTCTGGCTACAACAGGATTTGGAACATTGCCCCAAAGTCACTTTGCTTTTTTAAAATCTAAGAACGGTGACTCTGTATGTCCTCAATTTATAAATAGTTCTGTCAGTGCAGAATCAGCTCTCACGTCCAGAGCTCACATTGTGCGGCTGCAGCATTTTATAAATACCTCTGACTTGTCAGCACTGCTTGTTAGGGGCCAGGTGCAGGGGTTTCACAGGTGAGCTCCAGGTCACAGTCCTTTGGCAGCCACGCCCTGAGGCTTCAAGGCCGTGCTGGGTGGTCCGGACAGGCAGGAGCATGGGCCTGGGTCCCAGCTGGGGGCAGGGTGACAAGCGCAGCCTAGGAGGACAGAGGGCCTGGCCAGTGCTCTGCAGAGGCAGACACTGGAGGACCCAGCGTATTCAATCCAAATAATTCTTGAGTTCAGAGTGGAGTCCAGAGATCAGGACAGAGGCAAGCAAGAGGCCCTCTGCACGGCCAGAGTTGGGTCTCAGGGAAAATCCAGAAGGAAAGCAACTCTAGGCAGAAGCTGGGAGCAGGCACCAGAGACCCCAGGACTGTCCTCGAGGCCAGCATTGGCACCTGGTTCCTGACTTATTTGGTGCTTGTATGGCAGGTCCCAAGGCTGCTTTTGAAGTGTAATCAAATGTAGCCTCTTAATGTGATTGAAGGTGGGGGAGGGGAGAGTAAGCTAATTCCTTCTCTGCCAAATCAGGAGGCAAGAATAAACACTCGGAATTGGAGCTGGATGTCACGCTTAAGACTTTGCTCTCTGTCCGAACCATTTTTGGAATGAAATGGAGACATAAATAGATACATCCAAAATGAAGTTATATCGCTACCTAGCGATAATGGTGGTGGGTGGTGATTCAAAGATATAATTGATACTACCACAAATTATTGACCATACTACCGTGATGGTGCACACTTCACAGTACTGTCTCGTGTAATCCTTCAGCAAGGTGGGATCTAAAGATTCCCATTTCACAGATGACGAAACTGAGCCACTGAAAGCTTCATTTACCCAGCACGGCTGTGCCAGTCAGTGCGAGAGCCGGAATTCTCATTGAGCTCTCTGACATCTCTTTCCATTTCTTATCTCCTCACACTGCTGTCTGTAGGTCTTTGGTCCTTTGACCTCACCGTGACCCAGCTTCTTCAGGAGAACATTCTGGAAGCAGAGCAAGGGGCTGTGAACGGTGTGCAGTGTTCCCTGAACTACCTCATGGACCTCATCCACTTTGTCCTGATCATGCTGGCCCTGCGTGGCAGCAGTTGGCATGCTGGTCTACACCTCCATCCTGTTTGTAACCACGCGACACGTGCTATTTTTTTTTATGCAAGAAAGTGTAAGATTATAAATGCCCATGCTCAGAAGACAGCAAAGAACAGCACTTCAACCTGAGAGGTAGGCCACACCTCTGACCACTAACACTGGCCCCATCTCACTGTTTCCAGTGATTTCCCCGGGTTGCTACTGGGTGCCGCCTACCTTGTTGCACTGCTACCTTTGAGAGCAGTTTTGTCATCCATACCTTTGCCAATAACATCAACTGCTTTAAATGCATCTTTGGGGTGATGGCCACTAGCCTGACTTGTGGCATACCCATTAACAACTCAGATTCCACTCTGGACAACTTGAAGGGGCTTGTTTTAATCTTGACAACATAAGTCAGTGTTTCCAGGTTTTTATTGTTCTTTGGGTTCTAAAATTAGGCAGGATCTTCCGGTCAATGTATTTTTAAAATTTATTTATTTTTGGCTGCCTTGAGTCTTCGTTGCTGTGCAGAGGCTTTCTCTAGTTGCGGTGAGTGGGGGGCTACTCTTCATTTTGGTGCAAGGGCTTCTCATTGCAGTGGCTTCTCTTGTTGTGGAGTGCAGGCTCTAGGCACGTGGGCTTCAGTAGTTGTGGCATATGGGCTCAGTAGTTGTGGCACATGGGCTTAGTTGCTCTGCTGCATGTGGGATTTTCCCAGCCCAGGGATTGAACCCATGTCCCCTGCATTGGCAGGTGGATTCTTAACCACCGCGCCACCAGGGAGGTCCCTTGCGGTCAGTATTAAAATTAGAGTTAGATCACAGTCAATGATATTTGGTCTCCGTTCCTCAGGGTTTTGTTCTACAGCTGCTTTGTGAATGTTCTTTTGACGGGCTACATGCCCCTCATGAGGGCTGAAGCTCTTTGTGGAATTAGATCATGTTAACAACCTTTGGGTGGTTTCTGGGGTCCAGGGACAGGCCAGGTGATCCCTCAGCCGACTTGGGCAAGCTTCGTCTCAGTAATGAAGCTAAGACGTCCAGTCTGACCAACTCTGATACGAAAACCGCTGGTTTGCGATGAGCAGAGCTGGAGCCTCTGACCGCTCATATGCAGCCAACGCTAAACGTCGCTTCTGGGGAACCTGGAAGGAAACCCGTATAGCTCTGTGCTTAAAATAATGAACTGCTGTTTTGTAAATGTTGTGGACTATAAATGCACTTAGAAGTGAGAACAGTGAGGCTAGCCGTGAAGGGCCCTCGGGCCTCAAAGTACAGAGACCCTTTCTTCTGCGGGGGAGGGGGGTCCCATCTGGGGAAGAGCCTGTAGCACACTCAGGACCACCTTAGCAGGCTGCTGCTGTTGGGAACAAGCTTTTCTAAGACAGGGTGTCTCAACCTCCGCACTACTGGACATTTCGGATCAGAGAATCCTTTGATGTTGAGGCTGTCCGGTGCATTGTAGGACGTTCTGCAGCATCTCTGGGCTCTACACACTAGATGCGGGGAGCGGCCCCCACCCAGACACTTGTGAGACTTGCAAGGGTCTCCAGACATGACCGATGTTGGGGTGAGATACTACCTGCCCCCTCCCCCCTGCTGCCATACTCCCTCTTAAGAATCACTGCTTAAGGGAAATGTGAAAGCTAAAGGAAAAATCCACCTATTGTTAGAAGACAAAAATGACCAAAAGTCCTGCACAGGAAGGAAATTACAAAGGGGAATGTTACCCAGACCTGTTTCTTAGAGCTGAGTTGAATGAAAACAAGGGAAGGAGAGAATTTGGGGAACATTTTGCTCAGCATAAGGTAGTTTGAAAAAAACGGTACTGTATATAAGCTCCGCTACTATTTATGGTGCCACCTCCCCCAATCTTTCCTTTTCCATGAAAAAACCTGAAAGGCTATGTTACTACACACACACAAAACCAACTAGGTCAGGAAACCACAACTATTCCTCACATAGATTCTTCGCTAAGGAGGTTGTTTCAAGATGTGGCACATCACGTCCCCCGGCCCTTGGTTATCCTCGTGAACACACAAGCACGTGCACAGGGGAGTCTCAGAACAAGTGTTTAATAAATCCATTCTGAAGTCTTTTATTTAAAACATCCAGGGCTCCCTAGGTGGTGCAGTGGTTGAGAATCTGCCTGCCAATGCAGAGGACACGGGTTTGATCCCTGCTCCAGGAAGATCCCACATGCCGCAGAGCAACTAAGCCCATGCACCACAACTATTGGGCCTGCACTTTAGAGTCTGTGAGCCACAACTATTGAGCCCATGTACTGCAACTACTGAAGCCCACGCACCTAGAGCCCGTGCTCCGCAACAAGAGAAGACACGGCAATGAGGAGCCTGTGCACCATGACGAAGAGCAGCCCCCACTCACTGGAACTAAAAGAAAGCCCGCCCACAGCAAAAAAGACCCAACACAGCCAATTAAGTAAATAAATAAATAAATTTATTAAGAATAAAAATAAAAAATAAAACCTCCAGAAGTGCTAGCAGCTTGAGTGTAGAATTTATGTCGTCTTCTAAGTACCACTGGCTCCCTATACCTGCACCTCCTGCCCTTGAAAAGTTAGCTCCTTACCTGCATTTTAAGTGCTAATTTTACTCTTGCTTTTTCCTCCAGACCCTGTATAGTAGGACAGCAACATCTTTCTAACCACTATCTCCATGTTTCCATATTTCCTATTTTAGAACAGTACTGCCCAACAGAAATATAATGCAAATCTCATTTATATAATTTTAATATTTCCAAAATCATTTAACTTGTAATCAATATAAAATTGAGATTTTATATTTTTTTAATTGAAGCACAGTTGATTTATAGTATTGTGTTATTTCCAGTTACAGAGCATAGTGATTCAGTGCTTTTGCAGTTTTTTTCCACTCTGGGTTATTCTAAGATAACAGGTATAATTCGCTGTGCTATACAGTATATCCTTGTTGCTTATCTATTTTATATACGTCAGCTTGTATCTGTTAATCCCATAACCCTAATTTGTCCCTCCCCACTTTGGTAACCACAGGCTTTTTTTTTTTTTTCTATATCTGTGGAATCTAAAAAATAATACAAATGACTAGATGCATTTTTTTAAATATTAATTCTTCCAAAGCTGATGTCTCTTACACTTCAGCATGTCAATTTGCATTTCAAGTGCTCAATAGCCACATGTGCTTAGTGGCTACTGTACTGGAGTAGTTTAGACTCTATGATGATTCCCAAGGTTCCACATATTTCTCCACTCTAGGAGATCTACAGATGATACAATGGGCTCTATTTTGCCAGATAGTGGGGGTAATTTGTCAGAGCATTTGTCCAACTGGAAAATCATTCCATCAACTACAACATTCTTCTCTGTTCCCAGAAACAAATCAGGGTGACATACATCAACCTGCATGGACTGGATTTTACCTCTTTAATCTCTGAAACAGGTTGATGTGTAGCTGTTCTGGAAATGCAGGTGGCAACAGGGGAAGGTACCGCAAGATAATTGGCCCTTGCAGTACAGATAAACTCCTCCAGGGGGCTCTCTAGCCATGGTTGCATAGTTCCAGATAAGTCACAATTTTATAACAAAATGTTAGAATCAGAACTTTTCAGCTTATGAACACAAGGTAATTTCTGGAAAGGCAATCTTTATGAGTACAAAGTTATGTTCTTTAGCTGATGAGGGAGAAGAAGCACTTGGATTCCAGGGAGTCTAGAATGCAAATAACCCCACCCCCTCCACCTTGTCCATTTAAAATTTATATTCAAGCTGAGACGAAGCAAGAGAGTAGCACAGACATATATATACTACCAACTGTAAAATAGTCAGTGGGAAGTTGTTGTATAACAAAGGGAGTCCAACTCGAGGACGGAAGATGCCTTAGAGGACTGGGGCGGGGAGGGTGGGGGGGACTCGAGGGCAGGGGGAGTCAAGGAAGGGAGGGAATACGAGGATACGTGTATAAAAACAGATGATTGAACTTGGTGTACTCCCCAAAAAATAATAAATAAATAAATAAAAAATAAAATTTATATTCAAGTGCCAAACGACAAATTTGCCAACCAGATTTCCTCTGGTTCCTAGGAAGCTCAGAGCCAAATTGGTGGAAGCCTACAGCATGTGGTCTAGTGGTGTGATTTTATATCCTGCTGTCTTGTTGCTGAGCTTTTCTTCCCTCCTCTAATTATTACTGTCTGCTGTTTGTTTATAAGCCACCCCCAAATCATTCTGGGAATGTGGTGGGGGTGTAAACAGATATAATAGTCTCCACACAGTTTGTCCTAACAATTGAATTTTTCAGATATTGACTCAGATACTGAGTGAAGGTATTCCTTAAAAGAGGTTGAATGAGGCACATTCTAGCCAGCTTCATCTTACCAAGTGACACAGATAAACCACACCATGTAAGTTCCATAAAGGCAGGAATCATCTTATCACAGGATTTAACACACAAGAGAAACACAGTAAATATTTACCAAATTATATAAATATTTAAGGTTTGTGGAACCTCAAAAAAAATACATACTTTAGTTTGGAATATTCACTTGAACTACAAAGACCTGCTTGCTTTTAAGAAACAAAAACTACTTGTACCCAAGAGCTTAGAAACACTTAAGAGTACCTCAGTCAAAAATGGAATACGCACATTCTTGAATCTATGTGACAATCTACCTGAACTGACATAGCAATGGCATTGCTGCCAATACCAGGCAAGTCACATCTGGGAGATTAGCGACTGGAGTTCCTACATAAGATTTGACATTTTCAATGAAACCATAACCATTGAACAGAATTGTATTCCAATCACATTTTCTTTTATAGTCATAAAGATTCTCTTCATGATTATAGTTCCTCCCTTGGAACTAATAAATCCTCTGAAAACATTTCATTCAGCTTCAGATTTGCTTCATTTCTCCTCAGAGCACAGAAGGATGGCCTGGTAGTTTAACAGTCCATCTTTTCACTCGTGCTTTAGCTCTTCTCAACATGCAGGCATGTGCTAGGCCAAGGAGGGCAAGGTGATTTGCAGAATAGTGGGACTGGCTGCAACTCACTTTCTCGGGTGATCCTAGACCTTAATCAAGGAACGGGGTTGGGAGGAGATGGAGCAGGTCATGTACCACACCCGGAAGCACAAGGAGGCATCTGAAGGGACCACTTCCTTCTACAGGCAAGATGGCACAACACATCTGCCAGTGCCCATGGTTAAGAGGGGGCTCGGGCTCAACAGGCTCTGTGGCTAGACCTATCACCCACAGGAAAGAACAGTGACTCACAGCCAATACTTGGCCCATTCCCCACCCCCGTTAAAGGAAATAACAAACCTGTTTATTGCTTGAACTATATATTTCTTGGGGAGGGGGCACATTGCCTGGTATGTGGAACTTCCCCATCCAGGGATCAAATCCATGCCCCCTACAGTGAAAGCGCAGAGCCTCAACCACTGGACCAGTGAGTCCCCATCCCTTTTCAAAAGCACCATTGAATATCCCCAGAGAAAAAGTAATCCACGTGGTTTATGCATCAAGCTTTGAGATTAACCCAAACCCAATTACTCAGCACCTAGAACCTCATTTATCCCCTAATTCTCTCACTTCATTCCCTGGTTTAGCCAATATTGGCCAAAGCCATTCTAAATTTTGTTGGGTAACAACGTTCACACTTCATTTTCCGCTACCATGTGGCTACTAGTATATATCGTCAAGAGATGGAGAGAGGGCTTCCCTGGTGGTGCAGTGGTTAAGAATCCTTCTGCTAATGCAGGGGACACAGGTTTGAGCCCTTGGCCCGCAAGGCCCCAAACATCGCAACTACTGAAACTTGCACACGGCTCTCGCCACAACTAGAGAAAGCCTGCACAAAGCAACGAAAACCCAATGCAGCTGAAGATAAATAATAAAATAAATCTTAAGGAAGAAAAAGATAAAGAGAAAAGTGCTATACTGCTCACATCCTGCCAAGAGACTGAAAATGCAGCTGTTAAGGACAGTGAGTGTGTGATGTGTGAAACGCCCACAAAGAAAACCTGTACACCCTCGATGGGTGAGCACATATCTTTTGATTGTTTCTAGTATTTACTTATGCACGAGTCACTTACATGACCCAAGGTGATTTTGATGTTAATCTTAGTAAATCATTCAATTACTGACCAAAGACCGTCTTCCCACAGATTTCATTGAAAATGTCATTAAGATGCCAGAAAGGGTAAGTTTTTAAAGTCATGTTTATTGAAGTTGAATTTACATTCAGTAAAACTCACTCCAAAATTTGACAAATGCAATCACCACCATAATCAAAGTGTAGAACAGTTCTTCAACCTGCTCTCCCCACACTAAAATCCTATGCAACAAACTCCTCCCTGATCTTTAGAAATCCACTGTCAAAGGGGTCACATTTAATCATCGAAATAATCTATTATAGAAAAAATTCTAAGCACAAAAACCAAGTTTTTAAAAGGATATTTTGAAGCATACAATGTTTAGAATAGTCAAAACAATGGGATTTAAAAATAACCTCTGTAAATTAAAGCAGCTGACAAAGTTGTCTTAAGATAGTTGTACTGATACAATAGCTAGTCTAGTTACTATGTCAAGCTTCAGGCTGGGGCTGGTTGGCAGAAAAACTACTTTAAATAGTTTAAATGGAATTGCATTCTACAGAAATTCTCTTTAGGGCAGATATATGTTCTTATAGATATCTGGCACCTTTTCACCACCATGAAAGGGACAGTAAGTGAAAGCCTCTATTCTGTATATATCAATTGTCACGTGTTCAAATATACCTTATCTCCTCCTCCAACAGCTTCTTTCAAGTATCAGTTCTGTAAGAGAAGTATCACAGTAGGTAATTAGAACAATTACTAAATAAGATGCTATTAAGAAAATAGTGTCTAGACCATGTTCACAAAAGCAGTGCAGGTAAGGAAAATGAATCCCCCAATCTACTACACATTGTCAACTCAGGCACAGTAATATTCTGACAAAATTTTCAACTCAAAATCCTATTTTAATAATGCTAGCAATTCACCTCAGCTTCTGGAAGATTCTAACTCCAAATGGCAACTGTTGCCAAAGATAAACACCTTGAAAGATTAGATGCCAATCACTTAAAAAGCTCCCTGCCCCCTCCATTTTATTTAAAACATACTTTTTAAAGGGGGGGAGGGGTGTGATTGCCTGTAATAAATTCCTACCTATCAAAATTGGCCTCAGGTAAATCCTTTAACCCATCAGAGCAGGATAACCAATCAGATTAGAGTTCTCATCCTTGGCCAAGAATTGAACTATTTAATAACTCAAGCCAGATTCTCTCCATTTGGTCCATACCTGAAGTTTGTCAGCATCTTGAACCGGACTGAGCCTGCTAAGAAATTGAGAAGAACATAAGAACATTGTTAAGAATATGACACTCTAACTTTTTATGGTTGTGTTTGTGTGTGTTTGTCAGTCTTTTATTGGGCTATCTACCAGCTACCTTTGATGAATAAGATTCCTGTAAAACAGCTACAGTCTCCAAACTTCCTGACACTGGGAATCTCCTGTAATTCCCAGCCAGGAGTAAAACAAGTATCGAACTAAGTTCCTATACTCTGGGAATCCAATGCACACAAAGTCAGCAGTCACCATCTTTCCAACTATCTCCTTGTTAGCTTGCATGCAACACTATCAATCTGGAAAAAATAAACATTCCTGGCAACAGTATTTATCTAGGAAAGTCGGAAACAGACTTTTAACATTTAAAAAAAAACCAAAGGAAGCCTGAAACTTGTTTTAGCCAGAGGCCTAGGCAGAGCCAGCAAGTGGCAACAGTCCTCCGCACTTGATCAGTTTCCACAGTCCTTAAATAGACACTGGCTCAGCTCAGGCTGCTGCTTCCTTGACCTGCTGCCTGCCTCTCTCAGCCCAAGTCCCTCTCCCAGAGGCAACTGTTTGGCTCAACAGGAATCCCCACCATCTAAGCCAATTGTAAAACAAAGCCTGACCACTGCATTTCTCTCTGTTGTAGTGCCATTCACCAGAGAACGACGTAGTTGGGGCAGGAAAAACCATGTGCCTCCCACCCATATATACGGCTGGAAAGGGGGTGCCTAGGACACAGCTTGCAACGCTACACCTTGTTTCCTCTTTAAAAGCATGATAAAACTGATGTCCCATTCGGCTTCCTAATCAGTAAAATTCGTAAAAGGGTCTTTTCACCACTGAGGCAAGCATGTAAACAGCCCACAAGCCTCACATGTCAAGATAAGATTTCTAAGAGGTACCAGTGATAGCGATGATTCCTTCATTCACTCAACTCTAAATTTGGATGTTTACAAATTTTATTAAATTCGGAGAGTAACCCTTTCTATAGGGATGTACACCAGTAAAACACAGTAAAAATGCCCACTGATGCCGAAGAGAGCCACACCGAAACTTCGAAACGCTTCCTTGAGACAAACGTTCTCTAGGGCAACCCTGCCTGTTTATCTTGGCGGACAAACGTCGGAACCCCAAAGGTTTCCGGCTTTTTCCCAGGACGGGCCTCCCACCCTGAAAATGTTGGAAGAGGGTCCCATGCTGCGTAATGCACTGTCACTCCTGCAACGCTGGGGGAGAAACCCGCTCCCTCCTTAAGGCTCACAGCAGGTAACCGCTCCCGCAAGACTCAAGATCTTTGAAAATAAACCCAACCACCGCGCGAGGTGGCAACGGGAAGGCATTTGTGGCGGGGGAGTGTCTGTGTGGGCGAAATTACCTCCCCTTCTTGCTCACACCGGAATTAACACGGCTCCGCACTGCAGCTTTCGGAGTTTCAGGCCAGTGCTCTTACCCACGTCCTCACCCGGCCGGGCCCGGGTGCTCAGAGCCGCCGGGCCGCGGGGGAGATCCCCGCGTGCGCCTGGAACGCGGACAGCGTCCCGGGCTCTGAGCCTCCGTCCTGGGTCAGTTTCGCTCTCGAAGTTTTTTGTGTTTTGTTTTTTCATTGCAAAAGGAGCCTGAAGCTCCATGTGGCCCGGATCCCTTACGCGTCGGGGGTCACAGGCACAGAAGGTGCCGGGCGCCTCGGCCCCTGGTGGGGGGGGGAAAGGGGGCCCTTAGGCTCCAGGAGGGTCCCTCCCGGGGAGGAAGGGTCCCCGCCTCAGAGGGGCCCTCACGGCGGCTGCCCCGGGGGCTGGGAGGCCTCTCCCGAGGGGGCGGCGCGCTGAGGCCGAACCCGAGTCCCGGCCGCCCAGACGGGGCGCGCACGGGGACCGGAGGGGCGTGCCTGGTAAGCGCCACTGCAGGGACCCCCAGGCCACGTGGCGGGCGCTGGCGTCGAGCCTGTGGGAGGCCACTTACCTAGCCGCGCGCCGAGGCCGAAAGGGGAGGGGGGAGGGAGAGACCCAGTTTAAAAGGGGCCCGGGCGGTGAGCACCCGGCGGCAGCCAACCAAAAGCTCGCCCCGCCCGGCCGGGCGCCCGGCCCCGCACCCGCCCCAGCACCCGCCCCGCCGGCGGCGCCCGGGGCCCTCGCGCACCCCCTGCCGGCGGCCTGGGGAAGCGGGGCGGGGCTGGCGGCCACCGCCCCGCCCCCTTCCCGCCTCCCCCAGCTCCGGCCTCGGGTCCGACCCACCCAACACCCGCCTCAAAGCCCTTCCCAAGTGCGGTGTCCACTTACCTCGCGGCAGGTTCGACAGAGCTCCAGGCACTCAGTGTTAGGTATTTCTGCCCCATCTCCCCTCTCCCCACCTCAACTCTCCTATCCCATGCCCTCCCCCAGGGGGGTCCGCAAGCCCCCAGAAGTCCTCAGCCTTGCTTTTATATTTGGTTTTATCCTTAATCTGTCCCTGGAATTTTGAGATTTGAGGCTTCTAGGTACTGGAGCACTTGAGGTCATTTTGGTTGGAGGGACTGTTTAGGGCTACAAATATTTCCTGAGTGCCCACCCAGCGGTAAGGCACCCGTGATCCCTGCTGTGACGTAGAACGAGAAACTGCCCCGTCCCTCAAGGAACATGAAGTGAGAGAAGCCTACGCAGTGTGCCAAGGGCCTAGCACCAAGCCACCGCGCCGGGCCTGCTAAGGGAATCAGGGACGGCTTCCTGGAGGAGGGGTGTACCTAGGCTGAGTCTAGCCTTACTAGCAGGAAGTGCCTTCACGATGTGGGAGAAGCCAGGAGAGTTAAAGAAGGATCATAGAGTTAGAGGGACTTTTAGATCATAGAGTTTCTGGTGGGGTAGAGCCCACCTTGGGGTATTCTCCAAAAGCAGGCTTGTCGTGATGATGGAATGTAAGCTCCTTGAGGACTCGGTTTCCTGCTCTACTGCATCCTCTGAGTTCAGCTTAGTGCCTGGAGCTTATTCAGGTAAGCGGGAAATGACTCCAGGGAAAGAGATTCGCCATCGATCCCCCACGGTGGTTGAGTATTGATACTATAAAACTCTTCAAGGCTCATAGTGGTGATCATGGTGGGGTCTTATCCCTGAAGGTAGCTTTTCCGGGTCACCTTGAGTATGAATGCATCCCTGCGTTCCCAGTACGTGGCCTAGAGCGTGGTGCACGGTCAAAGTTTGATAAAACCTCCTGCATTTCCTTTCTTGGTGTGTATTTGGCCTGCCTTTCACACACATGATGAACTACCTGCAGAACAGGCATCCTGAGCCCCCGGGAGGTGTAGGGCCCTTCTCTGGCTAGTTTTGCTCCTGCTAGAGAGGAGCCCCCACCCCCACCCCGGCTCCCCATGCCATGTTTCTTTGTGGAGGAACTTCGGTGGGATTATACCCTGAGCCTCTGTCCACCCTTTCTTCATTCCCTTCCAGAAGAGGAAGGAATTTCAATAAAATCCTGTTCTAATGTGAATTCTGAGAGCATGCACACTGGGGTAGGCTTTTTGGCATCCATCCTCCACCTGTTCCCTGTTTTCAAGATTCTAATCTTCTCTGATGAGAGGGGGAGACTGGGGGTAAGAAGTGACCATTTGGAATCCATTGAGGGTTTTCTTGGTTCAGTGTGCAGTCAGTTGGGTATAAGTGCCACTCCCTTAACCTTTGTGCTTTTTCAATAGTCCAAACGGAATAAAAGATAGTGTTTCTTACTAACCCTGCCGTAACGTGATCCTGCATTTTATTCCCTTGAAATTTTTGGCCCCCATGTATGTTATGGCAGGTGACGTCCAATGCTCACCTTTCTCAAAGGGGGGCAAATCCATCAGAAGGCCGTGAGCTGTGAAGATTCGTGTTCTTTTTCTTCTCTTGCTGTCCAGGATCAGTATAAGGTAATGGTGACCCAAGGAGTGGACTGGCACGGGGAGTAGAACAGACTCAGCTCTGAAGTCACGATCTTGTCAGGAGTAAGGCTAACACTGTCATTTCCCGTCTGTGTCTTATTTTGAATTGGTTCTGGAGGTGGAAAGGGAAGAAAGCAGTTGTCTGATCCGTATTCCCAGGAGATCCTGAGACTCATTTGTTCTCACTGGAGTAACATCAGACACAGATCTGGGACATTTGCTTTCGCAAATTAATTGGCCCATTCATTTTCTTTTGTCTCTGTGTTTAGTGCGCATTTTATTGTGTTGTTGTAGTGTAGCGTCAGGAGATAAAACAGCTGCAGACATTATTTATGATTTAAATGATCACCCCAGTTGGGTAACACTTTAATTGGCCTCATTGGGTCATTTGTCACATGCAGGTCTCTGCCCAGCAGCCTGCCTTTTCCAAGCAGCTGTAGGCTTGTTTTCAAGCCAAGAGAGAATGTCTGCTCTCATGGAGGCCTGCTGGTTTCATCTGCCTAAACAGAAGCGGATGATTGCTGAAGTGTGGCTGATTTCAGCAATTGGGCGGGGCGGGGGGGGCGGATACAGGTAAGCTTCCTGGAAGCACTGGGATACAGGTGCGCTTGTTTCTGGCTCCCAACATGGGTACAAAACAGACTATTAAAAAAATGTCCTCTCGATTGACATGTATACACTGCTATATTTAAAATGGATAACCAACAAGGACCTACTATATAGCACAGGGAACTCTGTTCAATATTATGTAACAACTTAAATGGGAAAAGAATTTGTAAAAGAATAGATACATGTGTATGTATAAGGGATTCACTTTGCTGTACACCTGAAACTAACACAACATTGTTAATCAGCTATACTCCAAAATAAAATAAAAAGTTAAAAAAAATGCCATCTCAGGTTTGTTGCTTACAAGCCTGAGCACTGTTGCTCATAAGACCTCTAGGAAATATAGGAATAAAGGTATAAAATGCATTTCTATTTTGTATTTATATTCAATATATCAAATATATCACTTCTGTTGATATGCATGATCTAGTTGTAAAACAAATAAAAACATCCTTTAACTCTGCATCCTTCTGCAACTAACCCCTCATTTCTTTTTCTCTTGATAGCAAGACTCCTCAAAAGCACTGTCTTTATTTGTTTCCAATTCCTCTCCTCCATTCTTCTCCGAATCTAGTTATGTTGGGCAGCCTCTGAGACGGTCCCCAATGGCCCCATCTCCTGCTAGTCATGCCCTTGTGTAACTTTCCCCCCTTGAGTGTGGGCTGGACCTGTTGAATTTCTTCCAATGAATAGAATACAACAAAAGTGATGGGGTGGCATGTGAAAAGATGCTCCCTGTCATATGTCACTAGGGAATTGCAAATTAAAGCAACAGTGAGGTACAATTATCTATCTATTAGAATAGCTAAATTCCAAAACACGGGCAACACCAATGCTAGTGAGGATACAGAACAACAGGAACTCTCATTCGTTGCTGGTGGGAATGCAAAATGGTACAGCCACTTTGGAAGACAGTTTGGCAGTTCCTTACCAAACTAAACATGCTCTTACCACATAATCCAGCAATCATGTTCCTTGGTATTTACCCAAATGAGCTGAAAACTTACGTCCACACAAAATTTTGCATGCAGATGTTTACTGTGGTTTTATGTATCCATAGTTGCCAAAGCTTGGAAACGACCAAGCTTCAACAGGTGAATGGATAAGTAAATTATAGTACATGCAGATGGTGGAATACTACTCCATGCTAAAAAGAAGTGTGCTATCAAGCCATGAAAAGACATGGAGGACACTTAAATGGATATTAATAAGTGAAAGAAGCCAATCTAAAAAGTTTACCAAAAAAAAAAATTTTACCTATTGTATGACTCCGACCAACTGTATGGCATTTTGGAAAAGGCAAAGCTATGGGAGCAATTAAAAAAATCAATGGTTGCCAGAGATTTGGGGAGAGGGAGGATGAAGAGGTGGAGCACAGGGAATTTTTAGGGCAGTGAAACTACTCTGTAGTTTCCAGCAGTGAGAATTGCTAAGTGGTCGTAAGAAAGAGCTTCTCCGTGACTGGATCTCAGTGGAGGCATGGGGGACAGAGAATAATTGCAGATGAGCTTTGTTCAGTTGTATATTTATGTGATTGTTGAAATCAACATTGCCAAGTTTAAATTTCAAGAGGGTAGGAATTGTGACTGCTTATTTTCTGCATATAAATTCCAGGCTGCCTGAACCTTATGCAGGAGGTTGCTAATAAATGCCTTTCATAGAAAGGATGATAAATATATGAAGCCACTTGATTGCAATGTCCTTTCTGATTAACACATATTTATGACCCACATTTGGAAGCCTGGAAATTGCTGCCAGGCCCATCCAAATCTGTGCTGGGTAACTGAATGCAGCAATGCCGCAAACGGCTTCTCCTAAACCATGCTTTAAGCTTTAGAAAAATTATAATGGATCAGTGCATAATACTTTCGGTCTCTCCAGCGATATAGTTAAACATGTGTTTCCTTCCCACCCCTTGCCAGGGCTAAACATCTGTGCAACCATGACCATTCCACCTTAAAGGAAGACAACAGACGCATTTAGCTTCTCTTGCTGGTCATCCCGTGCCCTCTCTTCTCTCCTTCCCAAAGTAGCCTTCGTTTGGGGGCAGCGGCATCGCAAATGTTGTATCGCGAGCAGGGTTAGTCTAGATGTTTTCCATTACGGATCTGCACTCCTTAAGAGCCTGTGTTCTGCTAGATAGGGCTCCAGGTGCCTCGGGGGCTTTACATTTTAGTCGAGTCGAGTAAACTTACTCAGATTCAATAATTTAAACAGGCATTTGGGGTGAATGTTGAGTCTATTTTTATAAAAAGCCCCATCTTTCTGGCTGCTGCTCCCCTTCCCTTCTCTCCTTGGCATCTGGTGAACGCACATAGGGATGTGCTTATGGCCCAGGAAGGGAGGCAGATGACACGATGGACCTTCTGCACTGCAGCTGGACTTTGCTGCAGTGGACGCTGCCCTCGGACAGTGAGCGCTGTAATGGAACTGTTTCCAACCCTGGGTCTTCTCTGGGGTTTGCTTTTGAAGACCTTGGACCTGGTCACTCATGATCACACTTGCTTGTGGCTTGGCCAGGCCTTGGGGATATGCCCTGGTCAATTCCACTGGCACCTGCCCTGGCCACCCTAACCAAATGCCGCACCACCACCATTGCTTTCTATTTTTTCTTTTTTTTTACACTGCTTTCTTTATAGCGTGTATTTATTTATCTATCCATCTATCCCTCTCTCAGCTGGCTTCCTCTACTGAAACTTTGTCTCCTTCAGGATGATTGACTTAGCGCTCTCCTGTCCTCTTCTCTGTCTCTGTCTCTATCTCCCTCTCCATCCTCACACCCACACCCAAACCCATACCCACACCTACACCAATCTATGTGGATTAAAAACATGGACTCTAAAATTCAACTTCCTGGGTTCAAATCCTTATTCTGTTACTTATTAGCCGTTTGTGCTTGGCCAAGTTACATAGCCTGCCTATGCCTCAGTTTCCTTATTTGTAAAATGGAGATAATAATAGCACCTACCGGGGAGCTTGCAATAAAAGTAAAATGAGTTACTATATGGAAAGGGTTTAGAAATGGGTCTGACACATGGAAAGCACCATCTAAGTATTTGCTGCTTTTTAAATATTTATTTATTTATTTTAAAATAATGTGCAGCATGTTTGTTTTTTTTAAATACATTTATTTATTTATCGGCTGCATTGGGTCTTCGTTGCTGCACGCGGGCTTTTCTCTAGTTGTGGCAAGTGGGGGCTACTCTTTGTTGTGGTGCGCAGGCTTCTCATTGCAGTGGCTTCTTTTGTTGCAGAGCACGGGCTCTAGGTGTGTGGGCTTCAATAGTTGTGGCACGTGGGTTCAATAGTTGTGGTTCACGGAGTCTAGAGCACAGGCTCAGTAGTTGTGGCACATGGACTTAGTTGCTTCTCGGCATGTGGGATCTTCCCGGATCAGGGCTTGAACCCGTGTGCCCTGCATTGGTAGGTGGATTCTTAACCACTGCGCCACCAGAGAAGTCCCTTTGCAGCTTTTTAAAAAATTATTGACTGCCTTCCCTACCAGAATATAAAGTCCATGAAGGCAGAAAGTTTGTCATCTTTTTTATCGTTATGTGTCCTTTGTCTTTCAGCAATGTCTGACCCACAGCAGGCACTTAGTAACTATTTGCTGGATGAATGAATAAATGAACGTATGGAGAAACAAAAAAGAGAACAACACAATCTATTTCCAAAATCGTTACCACCCTTTTACACTCCTCTATCAAAAGTTGATGTCCTTCTCAAGATGATTTCCTCCTCTTTAGAGTTCTCCTATCCTCTAGGAAGCTGAGAACTAGGTTTTAGGGTTTTTTTTGACTGTACCATGTGGGTTATGGAATTTTAGTCCCCTGACCAGGGATCAAACCCAGGCCCTTAGCAGTGAGAGCAGAGTCCTAACCACTGGACCACAAGGGAATTCCCTAGGTTTTAGTCTTTAACTGAATTTTCTATCACCAAACTACCTTATCCCAGGGCTTCCAAGCTTGTTGGGTGACCTGGTTCCGGGGAAAGTCTCGCCTCTTGATCCTCAGAGGTTCCTCCTCTTTCTTCACAAAGTTTTGGCTACTTCCTCACTTTGGCACTAACACTATCCTTTCCTGCTCCAGGTAGAATGGAGGGTACTTGGAGTGTCACAGCTTGCATGTGTGTGTGTGCTGGTGCGGGAAGGCAGGTGACGAGCGGCTCTCACAGCTTAAAAGCAGCCATCTCCCCACTATGCCTCCCTCCTTCCTCCTGCGATGGCATCTTTCTAGTTTCTGGCCTTACCTTGTCTGGCTTGAGAGAGCATTGGAGCCAGTTCTCCCCAGGGTCCTGTGGCATTAACCACCTACCTCTCCTGATGCCCCAGCTCCTGCATTACTAGCTGGAGGCGTTCATTCCAAATAAGCCCCAGGTCATTCCGTTAGTGTGGGAGTTGGCGCTGATGTAAGTGAGCTTTCTTTTTGGATTAGAGGCTCAGAATCCAACTGAACTTGAATTGTGATGAATTCTGCTCTCACTGCTCTGTCTTTCTTCTGCTGGCTTTCCTCTCTCTGCCTTGGCAAGACACGTCCCTTTGCAGGACTGGGTTCAAGATGACTTGGCTATTTCATTTTTAAACTGGGAGTTTGTAATCCATTCACAGGACATGGAAGTGAGCCCCACATGTAGTAGGGGAGGGTTTGACTACTGTCTGGTCCCACCCTAGTGAAGCATTAGGGCTCTATCTTCTTGGACATTCAGGGTCCTGATTCTGTTCAGAGGTGTCCTGGGGCACCAAAGGTGAACTTGCACATGACAGTTTGGAAAGGCTCAGCAAGGTCCTGGTACGAGTGGGTTTTCTTTTACTGGAAAAACCATAGGCACCATGCAAGCCCCTGCTGACAGAGGCCCTCTCCCTATAGCCAAGAGAGGAATGATTACATCGACTTTTTCATGCATGTGCTCCCAAGGGTGTAGGCTGGTTTGCAGATGTTGGCCTGCTGTTTGGGTTCATGTGGCCTGAGCTGGAGAGACCCCGCTCTTCTCCTTGCCAGAGTTTTTTGTTTTTGTTTTTTTCAATAAATTTATTTATTTATTTATTGGCTACGTTGGGTCTTTGTTGCTGCACACGGGCTTTCTCTAGTTGCAGCGAGCGGGGGCTACTGCTTCATTGTGGTGCGCGGGCTCCTCACTGTGGTGGTTTCTCTTGTTGTGGAGCACGGGCTCCAGGTGCCCGGGCTTCAGTAGTTGAGGCACACGGGCTCAACTGTTGTGGCTCATGGGCTCTAGAGCGCAGGCTCAGTGGTTGTGGTGCACAGGCTTAGTTGCTCCATGGCATGTGGGATCTTCCTGGGGCAGGGATCAAACCAGGGTTCCCTGCATTGGCAGGTGGATTCTTAAACACCGAGCCACCTAAGAAGTCCCCAGAGTTTTATATTATTAATTAATTGGTTCTTTTTAAGGCAGAGAGAGAAGGATTCTCTCTGGGAGAAAGACGTATAAAATTTTCTACCGTTAAAAAACCATTTTTCTCTTCTAATAGATTATACATGCTTGTTACTGGGAGAGATTTCTATTAGAAGACAGAGTAATGGTTATTTAATAAGGTTTTACTCATGCCAGCTTCTTAGCTCTCTGCGGGGTCACTTATGTTTCAGAAGTCTGAGTGGTGGAGAATCCCTGCTGTCTATCAGAACCCTGTCTTAGGAGGGCAAACAGAGGGTCTTCTGTGGTGGGGTTCTGTGGATGTGACCTGGCCACTGCTTCCCAAGGGATGAGGTGACCCAACCTTTTCTTTTAAAACCAAAATTGCTGACTGTGTTGACATCTAATTTCAACATTTCTTTCTTCATTTGGGATCCTGATACGGGAACTTCTGCCTTCTACCTTCCAGTAGAAATGTTATCATGTGGCAGACATGCATTAGAAGAGAGAGAAATGTATTAGTGATGTTGAAGAACCTTCTATATTTTTGTTCACCTCCCTTATTTTTATTAGAAATAGAAAATAGGATCTTAGGAAATCTGGTGGCCACGTATGCCCTGATGCATATTGTGTGTGTTAGGGAAGTAAGTAAAATCAGGGAAATGGACTAGAGAGAGATGGGGAGGGGGGTTCTGTGTTAGACAGATGGTCAGGGGATGCCCTTCTGAGAGAGAGTATTTCTGGAGAGACCCGAAGGCAACGAGGGGCTGAGCCGTGGGAAGAGCATTCCCGGCAGAGGGCACCTAAGTGCGAAAGCCCCGAGCTGGGAAGGTAGGAGCATGGTGATGTCCTGATATAATCCCCGCAACCCTGTGCCCCACGCAGGCCCTCTTTCCACCAGGTCAGGGTTCCTGGCCCCCGTCTCCGACCTCCTTCAACACCCCACAGGCCTCCCCCAGGTCTCCTGGAAGCAGGGCCTCTTGCTCTTCTTCTGTCTCCCAGACTCCGCTGCTTTGCTGTTAGCTCTGTACCCCGCTCCCCAGCTTCTCCCCACACCTGATTTCACTAAACCACTCGTGGAAATTTTTTCTAAAAACCTAAAGTTGACTGTTTCCATTTCTTTTCTCTTCTGCCGTAACAATCCTGCTTCTCTTCAAAGCCATGTGACTTTCCACACCCACAAGGCATGGGGTGGGGGGAGGGACATAAAGAATAATAGTTATCACCTTGGCTTCCCCCCCGACCCCCCACCCTTTGTCCCTGAAGGTCTGGTGCGCATACCTTCAAGTCAACAAAACCATCTTCTGGAACTGTGACCTGTGACTTCCCAATTTCCACAAGCAGTGAGCTTGTTCTCCCTCCTCATCTTATGTGCTTTATCTGCAGCGTCTGACACTGTGGGCCACGTAAGCCTTCCAGAAGCTGTCTACCTCACCAACTAACTCATTAATGCACTAATTCATAGCATATGCGTTGCGTGCCAACCATGAGAGGTGCTGCTGCAGACGCTGGGTGTGGAGCTGAAACTCACGCCCCCCTGCGCCAGGAGGAGTTACAATCCCGCGAGGGTGAGAGCCAACTATGGGGCAGTGGAGCAGACAGGGGCTGGGTTGGGAGGGTCCCCCTAGACCTCTGAGCGCAGGTGTGCTTTGACTGATTTTACACAGCCCTGGTTCTCCCCCTGCCTCAACTGTCTGCTCCACCTGGCCGCCTCTGTGTCCCTGTCCTAGTTCTCAGTTGGGCTTTTGTGTGTGTGTGTGTCGCTTTTGTATGTGTGTGTGCGTCTGCGTAGGGTCTTTGTTGCAGCAAGTGGGATCATTCATTGCAGGGAGGGCGGGCTCTTCCTTGCAGTGTGCGGGCTTCTCTCTGGTTGTGGTGTGCGGGTTTTCTTTTCTTTTCTACTTATTTATTAGCTGTGTTGGGTCCTCTCTAGTTGTGATGAACTTTCTCTAGTTGTGGTGAGTGGGGGCTGCTCTTCATTGCAGTGCTTGGGCTTCTCATTGCGGTGGCTTCTCTTGTTGCGGAGCATGGACTCTAGGTGCGTGGGCTTCAGTAGTTGTGGCACATGGGCTCAGTAGTTGTGGTGCGTGGGCTTAGCAGCTCTGCAGCACGTGGGATCTTCCTGGACCAGGGCTTGAACCTGTGTCCCCTGCATTGGCAGGTGGATTCTTAACACTGTGCCACCAGGGAAGTCCGTTGTGTGGGTTTTCTCTCTCTCTAGTTGTGGCTTGCAGGCTCCAGGGTGCACAGGCTCAGTAGTTGTGGTGCATGGGCTTAGTTGCTCCATGGCATGTGGGATCTTCCTGGACCAGGGGTCGAACCCACGTCCCCTGCATTGGAAGGCGGATTCTTTACCACTGGACCACCAGGGAAGTCCCAACCTTACCTTTTTTTATGACTTCTACCCTGGATAAGGCCTATGTCCCTGTCTGGGGTCTCTCCTTGTCTCCAGAACTAGATCCTGACTCACTTGCTCTCCCCAGCGCCTCGCTTTTGCACCTCTACAGTCTCCTTTCTTTTGACTTAATTCAGCCTCATTTTTGAATTCACCCTGACTAAAGTTTCCATCCTGGTTTAAAAGGGTTGTTGCAAGAGAGAATCTGCCGGGCGCTGGGCCCCCTGCCTGTTCTTTCTGAGTATGCCAAGAATGCAAGGCCCTAACAGCTCTTTGCAAAGGCCATTTTTCGGGCTTGTGGCTGCAGCAGGCGACCTTCAGGGAACAGGCAATGCCTCTTCCCAGACAAAGGTTTGCTTCTGCTCACTATAAAAACAGCAACTCCCTCCAGGTCAGTGTTCCCCTCCCATGACAACCCTCTGCATATGCAGGCATCCCGGATGGGTCCTTCGTGTCGTCACTGTGGGATTTGGGGGACAGGGAGCCACTGCAAGCCCACGCAAAGCTCTGGCTCCTTCTTTTGCTGTGTATAACAAGATCCTTACTCTCAACCCAAGAGGCTCATGCCTTTTACCAGTGTCCATGAAAGAGTAACTTGCAAGCTTGTAAGTAGGGTAAAACTTTAGACCCCACACAGTTTTTATCGAGTGTTACCTCTAAGCCTCTAACTCCAACCTACCTTCAGAAGCTAGGTAACCAGATTTCTTCCTATGCCCTGAATGGCGCTGAGCACTCTTTTTCCTATCATCTCCTTTCCCACCCCCCAACCAGCACCATTGTTGGCTTGCTTCAGTTCTCTTCTAGGGTTAAGCGAAGTATTCTCCAATTATTTCCTGTCCTGGCATCCTGCCCCTTTAACTCAGCCTTGAACCTTCTCTTGGAAACCCCATGTGAGCTGTTGCTCAGGTTTCATCTTGCCTACCTACGTTTCCAGGCCCTGGTGTGTCTTAGTCTGCCTAACCGGACTCTTCCATGCTTGCCCCAAAGGTCCCTAAGTCATTCCTAATGCCTTGACCTGGAACTAGCAGTCATGGAAAGTAGTCCTGCATTTCAATAAGGGCTGACATTTACAGAGCACTTACTGGATACCACTTAAGACTCATCCAATACTGCATAGCTAGTGAGAGCTGCAAAGCTAAGGTTTGCAAAGTAAGGTCTGATTCCATGTGCTATAGCACCTCCTGCTGGGAGGAACTTTCATTCATATGTCTTGCCCTCATTTCTAACTCTTGACCTATCTTTGTTAGAAAGGAAATAGTTTAAAAATGCTATTTGTTCAGTTACCTGAACAACTTGTCGACCTCCATAATCACTTATGAAATCAATATCTTTAAATAGCAGTGCCTCTCAGGGAAGTATTTGACAATGAAATGAGCACTTAATTTAGCAATAGGTCAATGAGAAAGGTTTGCAAATCAAACCCATTATATCTTGGCTTTAATACAGTTTTTTATATTTTTATGAAACAATGGACAGTGTGGTGTATATATGAAGTACACTGGACTTCAATTTTAAGGGCCTGGATCTGTTAAGTCTTAGCTAGATGGCCTTTACCTCTGGGGACCTCAAGTTTTCCATTTGTAGAATGAAAACCAGAAGATCTTCAGATTTGTGTTCAGATATGATTCTATGTCTAACATGTTAACTCCCCCACAATAGCAGAGCCCTTGTTCCAGGACTGTTATATTCCTCTTTTCCCTCTTTCTTTTCTTTTTCCCTCCCTTCCCTTCCTGCCCCTTTCTTTTCTATTTGTGTTCATATCACCAAATACTCACAATCACTCAAACTTGAAATCTCATAGCTGATTTGAGTTGCTGCCTTTCCAGTCAACATTTCATTCAATAAGCCATTCACATCCTTACTTTCATTTCCATTCCCAGTGCCATGGTCAGTTTTCGGTATTTATCACCGCATGTTTCCACATCTACCTTTTCTGGTCTGTTTTCTCTTCCAGCCTTTTTCCATCTTTAGGCATATTTTTATATAGTTGTAATCCAAGCGCTCATAAAATTTTGCTTTGTCCTTGTTTCAGCTAACAACCCTTTAACCCTGTAGCTATACGGTGTATGTAAGTGTGTTTTAAAAGGTCGCACAGGGACTTCCTTGGTGGCGCGGTGGTTAAGAATCTGCCTGCCAATGCAGGGGACATGAGTTTGAGCCCTGGTCTGGGAAGATCCCACATGCCATGGAGCAACTAAGCCCATGCGCCACAACTACTGAGCCTGCACTCTAGAACCCATGAGCCACAACTACTGAGCCCACATGCCACAACTACTGAAGCCTGCACACCGAGAACCTGTGCTCCACAACAAGAGAAGCCATCTCAATGAGAAGTCCACTCACTGCAATGAAGAGTAGCCCCCACTCACCACAGCTAGGGAAAGCCCATGTGCAGCAACGAAGACCCAACAAGGCCAAATAATAATCATAATAAAATAAATAAAATAAAATAATTAAAAAGTCTGCACACCTGTGTATGCCAGCACCGATTACGATTCTTCTGCTGCTGAGGTTGCTTCCAAGCAGAAAATCACGCTGCCGTGAGTATTTTGGTCAGCTATTTTCCAGTTAAATTCTTTAGTTGCAAGAAACCAATTCAAGTTATCTTCACCCATTTTTTTTCCCCTTGGCTGCACCGCATGGCTTGTGGGATTTCCCAACCAGGGATTGAACCCGGGCCCTTGACAGTGAAATCACGGCGTCTTAACCACTGGACTGCCAGGGAATTCCCTATCATCATCCAGTGGACGGACTTTTGGTGATGACAGAGGGAATGTCACAGAGAGGGAGGAAAGGAGAGGGGCCCTGGGAAAGGACTGGACTCTAGCCAGGTGAGCCCCTTCTGGGTGGGCTTCCTTTTTCTCCCATTGCCACCCGTTTTCTGTGTTACTCACGCCCCATGAGAGAAGATGGCTCCCTTCCCTCTTTCGGCATTACATCTCTGTCTTTCAAGAGCCTATTTTTGACTGAAGTAGAATCTCTTTGTCTCATTTCCAAATTCTGGAAGAAAGACTCCGATTGGCTCTTTTTGAGTTGGGAATCTGTGCTTTGTCCAGTCAGCTGGGCCGGGGTGGGGGGTGGGGTCAGACTGGAGAGAGCTGCTGGCTGCTGGGGACCCACCCCTACAGGTGAGGAGCGCAGTTAGGATGTGCACAGTGAGCTGACACCTCCCTTAAAGCGTCCATCCTTTCCTTAGTGTAAATTCCGAGAAGCAGAACTCCTGGATCCCAGGGCGAACCATTCACCTGGTTAATGTCATTAATTTCAGCCCAGTGACCAGCAGGCCATGAAAATGTCAACAAGCTGGTGTTGCCACGGGGATAAGGGGCACCTGCTCTGAGCAAGCTGTGTGCAGCCAACGCGTCTGCACGCGAGGAGCCACGCGTTTCCTGAGAAAAGAGGGTGCTGAATCTTTCCCATTCCTGCACCGCAGACTACTGAAGACCAAATGTTTAGCTTGAAAAAATTTCAAGGTAGGTGTTGGCTGCATTGTCTTGTTCTTGGGGAAATTCAACATGAAGTTCCCTTTCAGGGAAAACAAGAAACAAAAATAAAACCTGCACTCTGCTTTGCAGTCCAGATGAACCAGTGTGGGTGTGACTTTTGGTGCCATTCTGATGGGTGGAAGCCAATATTTTGAATATCACCCTTGAGTGAAACCCCTTTAGAATGTCTGGGTTTGAACTAAAATTGCCTCTTGATGTATCCAACAGGATGATTTACCTGAAAAATGTGCTAATACCAAGGAGTCAACCTGTGAGATGGGTTATGAAACCGTGCATTGAAGTGGGGCAGAACAGCTGTTAAATACAAGTGTTTTGTCCATCATTATTACTTTTATTATTACATTATTACTGTCATGGTAATCATTATTATCGTTATTACTGTGGCACCCCTTCTGACAGTCATTAGTGACTGGATTAGAAAACTGAAGGGCTCAGAAAATAATTTTATTTTAAATCATAAATAATATGGGCTAAGATGCAGCCTTCTTTGGCACGCAAATGGAGATTGAATCAGCCGTGAGATAACTCCTATTTCTTTTTTTTTTATTGAAGTATAGTTGATTTGCAACGTGTGTTAATTTCTGCTGTACAGCAAAGTGATTCAATTTTACTTAAGTACATTCTCTTTTATATTCTTTTTGTCTTTTTAAAAAATTAATTTATTGTTTATTGAAGTATAGTTGATTTACAATGTTGTGTTAGTTTCAGGTGTACAGCAAAGTGATTCAGCTTTATATATATTATATATTATATATATATAATATATGTGTGTGTGTATTCTTTTTCAAATTCTTTTCCCATATAGGTTATTACAAAATATTGAGTATGGTTCTCTGTGCTCTACATTGTTGTTTATCCATTCTATGTATAACAGTTTACATCCGCTAACCCCAAACTCCCACTCCATCCCTCCCCCACCCCACCCCTTCTTCTTGACAACCGTAAGTCTGTTCTTTATGTCTGTGGAGATAACTCCTATTTCTGATTGTAGGTAGAGGATTCTGATAGAGGTGATAGTCATATTTGCCAAACCTTTTATTTTTATAGTGGATTCAACTTAAGTAAGTAATGTTCCATCTATCATCTTGTTTAACTCTCAAGATAATTGAAAGGTAACCCAGGCAGGTAATCCCAATGCCGCAGGTGAGAGAACTGAAAAAGGAGGGTTAAGAGACCTACTTCAATCAAACATCAGCGAGCAGAAGACTAGGACGAGAACTGGGTGCTGCTGACTCTCCAGCCCCTGATTTCCCGCTAGAATCTTTATCGTGGTTTCATGGTTTGGTACCTAGACCATTCTTAACCATGGAGTCAAAGTCTGAGTACACACAGATGGATACTGTTATTAATTTTCAGGAATTTAAAGGAAATCTGAAATACTTGTCTTCACAGGGGACAAGTTAAATACTAAGTTAAATATTTTACTTATGAAAGGTGTGACTATGCATCTATAAAAAATGGAAGCTATTTATGTACTGATCTGAAGTCTCTGCTAAGAAATATTCTTAATACTTTTTATTTTGACGTATTTTAAGACTTCCAAGAGGTTCCAAAAGTTGTACAGAGAGTTTCTGTGGGTCAGGAACTCTCTCTTCACACAGCTTCCCCCAGTGATAAGTTATACATGACCATAAGACATTGCTAAAACCAGGAAGTTGAGATTGGTACAATACCATTCATTCAAATAAAGACTTTATTTGGGTTTCTAAGAAATATTTTAAAATAAAGGTGAGATAGCATATAGTATGCATCCTATTTGTATATTTTTAAAGGGATGAGGAGTGTTTATTTGTGTTTATGTTTCTTTCCATATGCCTAGACTATCTCTGGAAGGATGTGTGTGAAACTAGACACATTGGGTTGCCTCCAAGGAGAAGAACTGAGTAGCAAAGTGTAAAAGAAATAGAATTATACTCTTTTGTACCAATCCATCTATTTTTAAAAAAGGTAATGAGAAATCTTTTTATGTATTCATATAAAATAATCCCTAAATTACATTTTTAAGGTAAGTAAATCTGACTGTATTCCATTTGCAAAACAAGGGTGAGGAGGAATGTGTGTCTTTGCTTCCATATGCAGAGATATCTTTGAAAGAATATATAGGAAATCCGTAACATTGATTTGCTTCCAGGGATAAAAATGGGCAGCAGGGGACAGAAACAGAGGGAGACCTTTCATTATGTACCTTTTGCACCTTTTACATTTACACTATGTGAATTTATTTCCTTTTCAATGAAATTAAGAAAACTGAAAAAATTAAACCCTAAAAATACATTGCTTTTACCTTGTAATTTTTTTTCCGCTAAAATATTCAGCAGCTTTCCAGCTGGCTAAAATCCAAATTTCTTAACATGACATTTAGATTCTTTTTATAACTTGGTCTCATTATTTCCTGCCTGGAGCTTTCTGTTCCACCTAAAGCATTTCACTCTCTCTTCTTCTCATCCTGCACTTTCTGGCTTTTCTTAATTCCTGTCTCCCTCTTCCTCAGCCATCAGAAACCAGCTCAGGCTCACTTCTGTGATGTTCTTCCCCAAAACAATCCAGCCCTCTGTGCTTTGTCTCTCACCCAAATTTCTATAACAGAATATTGTCTGCCCTACACATTGGCTCTTATCCCATACTCTCTTGTCTTTCAAGGGTATGTGCACTGTGTCGCCAAAGAAGATTCCCAAATCCTTATGGGCAGGAGCTAAGAAGGACAGTTTTCTAAAAGTCCCTTTTCCTGGCAGAACCTTACACTTGGTTGATGTCCCAGTGATGCTTTCTGACTCATCTTTTCTTTGCGGAAATTGTATTCCATGCATAGGCTCGCTTGATATACTTAAGAATCCCAAGCTGTATCATGGCAGTAAGAAATTATCTATCCACCCACAACACCCTAGCAGAAAATAAAGAGGACAAAGTAGGAGTTAAAAACTCAAGAAAGCACATGGTGTTTGAATATTGGTATATTTTTATTTTTTATTTTTAATAGATTTATTTATTTATTGGCTGTGTTGGGTCTTCATCTCTGCACGCAGGCTTCTCTAGTTGTGGCGAGCGGGGGCTACTCTTCGTTGCAGTGCGCAGACTTCTCATTGTGCTGGCTTTTCTTATGGCGGAGCATGGGCTCTAGGTGTGCAGGCATCAGTAGTTGTGGCTCATGGGCACTAAAGTGCAGGCTCAGTAGTTGCGATGCACGGGCTTAGTTGCTCCGTACCATGTGGGATCTTCCCGGACCAGGGATCAAACCCGTGTCCCCTGGACTGGCAGTTGGATTCTTAATCACTGCACCACCAGGGAAGTCCTTAACATATTTTTAAATGTACCATTTCTGGAAAACAAGATGCATGCTACATTTTGTTTTTCCTCTTTTTCATTTTGGTGCATATATTTGGCTGCATTTTGGAAATTAGGCCCTGTTTTCCTGGTAACCATGGTGAATTGATTAGTTTTTCTGATGTATTATCAACCAGTTCCTGAGGTTCTTGTGTGCGGGAAATGGCAGAGATGGATTCAAACCTCGGCAAGTGTGCTTTCAGAGCCACGTGACTTCTAACTTTGTGTCCTTTTCTCGGTAGCGGTGGCTATCTGCTAGGCTCCCTCCGCGGCACCGCATTGCATTCAGACCTAACAGACACAGGATATAAACTCTATTCCTTGAGGAACTTACGCTCCATGGCACGTTAGTAGTCTGTCCCCTGACCACTCTGCACTTCTGTATAGAGCAGGTGCAGCCCGTTTCTGGACAGCTAATTAGAACTAGAGAAAAAACTTCTGAAAAAGGTTGATCTTTGAAACAGAAACTGGTAAGAATGAAGACGCAAAGAACAAACAATAATAGACATAGCTTACCTTTGCTTAAGTCTTTTGATTAGGCCCCGTATTTCAGGTGTATTATCTCTTCATCTTTACAGTAACTGATTGAGGTGGATATTATTATTATTATTGTTGTTATTATTACTTAGAGTTAATAGCTTTATTTCCATGGATAGAGGAAAATCCATAAGAAATCATGATAAAATGCTGACTGGCATACTTGAAAAATCAATAAAAAACATTTAATTTTCAGGAGTAGGGGATATTTGGATGATATCGACTTTATTATTTCCACAGAATTAAATGTGCAAGACTTTTAGGAAGAAATGACATTTCATTATGACAAAGTTTCCCTTTCTTTGCTCCAACAATATGCTGAATGCCATGATATATAGACACTGAGGGCTTATGGAGGGTTACAAGGATATTATTTTTTAAAAAATAAATATTTATTTATTTTGGCTGTGCCAGGTCTTAGTTGTGGCATGCGGGACCCTTTATTGCAACATGTGGACTTCTTAGTTGTGGCATGCATGCAGGATCCAGTTCCCTGACCCGGGGCCCCTGCATTGGGAGCGCAGAGTCTTACCCACTGGACCACCAGGGAAGTCCCATGAGGTGGATATTATTATCTTCTTTCGCAGATGAGAAAAGAGGCTCAGAGAGGTTAAATAACTTGACCATGATCACACAGCTAAGTGACCGAGCCAGGAATCAAACACAGAGCTTCTGCCCCTGGGTCCCTGTGTTTAGTCTTGGTGTGATGTTATTGTTGGGTTAGTCACGTGGACAGGTAACTTATGAATATGCTTGTCTTACTCTAAGTAGATCATGAGGTCTCGAAGTGGAAGACTGCACCTCATTTTCTTATGGGTCCCCACACGTGATGACCCACGGCACAGGGATCTGCACGTTGTCCGTACTCAAGAATGAGAGAATGCAGAAAGACAATTATGGCTTATAAATGTGGTGTTAATAAGACCGTGATGTTCACATTCAAAGTGCAACAAACCGACCACATACCAAGCAGTGTGAGGGGTCCAAAGAGCGTGAGGTTTCGGAGGAGATGATGTCCACTAAGGGCCTGGCACAGGGAGGTGCCAAATACGTGGTGCTTTTATTGATACATTACCGTGATCTGATTTAATTTTCCTTACACGCACCCCCAGACTATTAGTCTGCTCAGACTGCCATTAACACACCACCACAGACTGGGTGGCTGAAACAACAGACGTTTGTTTTCTTACAGCACCAGAGGCTCAAAGTCCTAGAGCAGAGTGCAGGCAGGGGAAGGCTCTCTTCTCATTGTGTCCTCATACGGGCTTTCCTCTGTGTGCATGTGGACAGAGAGCTCTGGTGTCTCTCTTCTTATAAGAACCGGCCCTATCAGATTAGGGTCGCACTCTTAAGACTTCATTTAATTATTTTATTTTATTTTGGCTGTGTTGGGTCTTTGTTGCTGTGTGTGGGCTTTCTCTAGTTGGCGAGTGGGCTTCTCATTGCAGTGGCTTCTCTTGTTGCGGAGCACGGGCTCTAGAGGGCAGGCTCAGTAGTTGTGGCACATGGGCTTAGTTGCTCCGTGGCATGTGGGATCTTCCCGGAACAGGGCATGAATCCGTGTCCCCTGCATTGGCAGGCGGATTCTCTTTTTTTTTAACTTTTTATTTTACATTGGAGTATAGTTGATTAACAATGTTGTGTTAGTTTTAGGTATGCAGCAAAGTGATTCAGTTATACATATACATGTATCTATTCTTTTTCAAGTTTTTTTCCCATTTTAGATTATTATAGAACATAGAGCAGAGTTCCCTGAGCTATACAGTAGGTCCTTGTTGGTTATCCATTTTATTTATTTATTTTTCCTTTTTTTTAAGCTCTTTATTGGAATATAGTTGCTTTACACTGTTGTGCCAGTTTTTTTCTGTACACCAAAGTGAATCAGCTGTATTTATACATATATCCCCCGTATGCCCTCCCTCCCATGACTCCTTCCCGCCTTCCCTATCCCAGCCCTCTAAGTCATCACCCATCATTGAGCTGATCTCCCTGTGTTATGCAACAGCTTCCCACTAGCTATCTATTTTACATTTGGTAGTGTATACATGTCGCTGCTACTCTCTTGCTTTGTCCCAGCTTCCCCTTCAGGCCCCCCACCCCACCCTCGCCCCCCATATCCTCAGGTCTGTTCTCTACATCTGCATCTTTATTCTTGCCCTTTCACTGGGTTCATCAGTACCATTTTTTTAGATTCTGTAAATATGAGTTAGCATACGGTATTTGTTTTTCTCTTTCTGGCTTACTTCACTCTGTATCATAGACTCTAGGTCCATCCACCTCACTACATATAACTCAAGTTCATTCCTTTTTATGGCTGAGTAATATTCCATTGTATATATGTGCCACATCTTCTTTATCCATTCATCTGTTGATGGGCATTTAGGTTGCTTCCATGTCTGGGCTATTGTAAATAGTGCTGCAGTGAACAATGTGGTACGTGTTTCTGTTTGATTAATGGTTTTCTTTGGGTATATGCCCAGGAGTGGGATTGCTGGGTCATATGGTAGTTCCATTTTTAGTTTTTTAAGGAACCTCCATACTGTTTTCCATAGTGGCTGTACCAATTTACATTCCCACCAGCAGTGCAGGAGGGTTCTGGAAGGCAGATTCCTAACCACTGCACCACTGGGGAAGCCCAATTTAATCTGAATTACTTCCTTAAAGGCCCTTTCTCCAAACCCCTCCACAGGGGTTGAGGCTTCAACATATGAATTTGGGGGCGGGGGACAAAATTCAGTCCATAACAAGTAGTTTTTCCCTTTCCATTTTACAGATGTGGAAATAGACATTTAAAGGCGTGGTTCCTGTTTTTCTGTGAAGCCTGGCTGTGCTGTCAGAAATGTCCACCACCCATATTTCTGTAGGTTTCTTTCCTCTTAGCAACCTTAAAGAGCTCAACCATGTAATCTTCTCTAGTTATTTTTTTTTCTAAGAAAACAGAGTTAGCAGGACTTCCCTGGTGGTGCAATGGTTAAGAATCTGCCTGCCAATGCAGGTGACATTGGCTGGATACCTGGTCTGGGAAGATCCGACATGCCACGGAGCAACTAAGCCTGTGCACCACAACTACTGAGCCTTTGCTGTAGAGCCTGTGAGCCACAACTACTGAGCCCGTGTGACACGACTACTGAAGCCCGTGTGCCTAGAGCCCGTGCTCCGAAACAAGAGAAGCCACTGCACCGAGAAGCCCGTGCACTGCAACGAAAAGTAGCCCCCTCTTGCCACAATTAGAGAAAGCCTGAGTGTAGCAACAAAGACCCAATGCAGGGCTTCCCTGGTGGCACAGTGGTTAAGAATCTGCCTGCCAATGCAGGGCACACGGGTTCAAGCCCTGGTCCGGGAAGATCCCACATGCCACAGAGCAACCAAGCCCGTGTGCCACAACTACTGAGCCTGTGCTCTAGAGGCCACGAGCCGCAACTATTGTGCCTGTGTGCCGCAACTACTGAAGCCTGCGAGCCTAGAGACCGTGCTTCATAACAAGGAAGCAACTGCAATGAGAAGCCTGCTCACTACAATGAAGAACAGCCCTGCTCACCAAAACTGGAGAAAGCCCGCGTGCAGCAACGAAGACCCAATGCAGCCAATACATACATACATACATACATAAATACATAAAATTAAAAAAAAGACCCAATGCAGCCAAATAAATGAACAAATAAATAAATAAAATTAAGTATAAACAGATCATAATAAAAAATAAAATGCCTTAAAGGAAAAAAGGAAAACAGAGTTAGCATTCTCTCTTCTCTGGATGTTGCTGGTGAAATCCTGACAGTTGATTTTTTCCCCTGAGTTTCTCACCTTCAAGCCTTCACCTCTCTTCTGTTACTTTTAATTGGCTGAGACCATAGGAGTTATAATGTAACTGATTAGTTCCACTTTCCTCTGTGTTACAGAACAGGAACTATGATATAGCCAAGCTTACCAACTCTGGAATAAAGCTGGGGAGTGGAAGGTTGTTCAGCCTGCAGCAAACTCTAGGAGGGACTGTCTTATTGCCCTATCACCAGAAAACATGTGGGACTTCTCTGGCAGTCCAGTGGTTAGGTCTCCTCGCTTCCAGCCCAGGGGGCACGGGTTCCATCCCTGGTCAGGGAACCAAGATCCCACAAGCCACGAGGCACGGTCAGAGAAACAAACAAAAACAAAACGAAACGCCCCAGAAAGCATGTTCTTTATCTGAGGGCTTTAATGTCATTATAACTCAATATTCTCTACTTCACGGATTCTGCCTACTTGTGCCTTCTGCTGCTTCATGTCTTCCATTCTCTCTCTTGCCAGCTTCAGTTAAATTTATTTCTTTCTGTCAAGTTCAAATCTCATTTAGAGAGGGTCTGATTGGTTCAGCCAGTCAGCATCCCTCCGGGTCACTGGCCAGCGTTTGGTCTAGCTGTATGTATTGCTCCAGTACAATGGAAAGAGTTTTTTTTTATTGATCACAGCATGAGGAAAGTACTTTTTGAGGATATACGATTTCTTTTCTTCTGGTCCTGTGTTTACTTCTCTAGCATCGTGGTTAACATTCAAGTTCTGGAGTAAGAGCGTCTGGATTTAGACCTTGCTTCCACTACTTACCAGCTCTGTGAACTTGGGCAAATTTATTTCACTTCCCCGTGCCTCAGTTTCCTCAAAATGAGATTGTTAATGCGGTCCCCATCTCACAGAGTTGCGAGGATTCAGTGAGTTAAGGCATGTGAACAAGTGCAGTGAATGCATATAGTAAGTGCCCAGAAAGCATTAGTTATTTCTAATTGGTTGTCTGAGTGGAGTTGCCCATCAGGAAGGAGAATGTCAGTTCTTTTGCCAAGGATATCTCTAATCATAAATTTACAAACAAGCATTTTAGAGACCTGTTCTGTGGCTAAGTAGAGTAATTAACCAAGACCATTAGTTCCTGATGAAAGTCATTCAACAAGTCCATAAGTGGTTTATATGCAGTAATTGAGGATATGAGATTTGTGAGGGTCTCTGCCTGTAGTCTACTTGGGGAAATACTCATGTTAATAAATAATGAGAAATCAACCTGAGAGTCGGGGTACCACAGAGGAAGTGTTCAACTTGTCCTGGACAGGGGCAAGAGCAGGTCAGAGGAGATTACATCTTGGAGTAGATATTTGAATGGACCTTAAAAAAGAAGAGGATGTGGGAAGGCATTTCTGGCAGGTAAGAGGTAAGAGAAGAGATGAGAGACAATCTTGTGCCTTCAAGGACCATGTAGGTTGTGCAATATATCTTTATGTTTAACGTTTTATCCTAAAGGCAATGGGGACTCCCTGAGAGTTTTATTTTGTCTTAAAATCTACCTTTAAAAAAAAAAAGTCATATATGCTCATCATGAAAAATAATCAACACATTACAGAGACACATGGAAAGTGAAGATTTCCAATAATTTCTTCCCTCATCCCCTGAGATAATTACTACCACAAAGAATTTGAAGTATATTTCTCTATATTTCTTTCTAGGCACATAGTAACAAATATATCATGATTATTACTATAATAGGAGAAGACTCTCTTGTGTGTGCATTTTATATATTTAAAAAATATGGACTTCCCTGGTGGTTCAGTGGTTAAGACTTCACCTTTCAATGCAGGGGGTACAGGTTCCATCCCTGGTCAGGGAGCTAAGATCCCACATGCCTCGTGGACAAAAAACCAAAACATAAAATAGAAGCAATATTTTAATAAATTCAATAGAAACTTTCCACATCAAAAAGAAATCTTAAAAAAAAATTTAGTTTGGAAGTTTTGTGGCACTTCCAGCGATTACAATGTTGCCTGAGGCCCCAACCTAAGTATAGGAATCGCTGTGAAGGTGAATCTATGTGATTTAGACTTTGTGGAGACTGAGAAGTGAGACTACTAAGTTAGCTGCACAAATTCCTAACTGGACAGTCATCTTTGACCACCTTTTTCAAATTTGCCCTCCACATTCATTTGGCCAACAAGTCCTGTTGATTTTACTTCCTTGAGAGTTTCCTTATCTGTAAAATGAGGCCTATAATATATATAGTTTACTCCTTACAAGAATTAGCAAAATAAGCTTTAGTGCAACGCAAGCTTAAATTCTTTTAAAAATTAAAACGAACTTTTGTATTGAAATACTTAGAATAAGAGTTGGGACTAAAACCCAGTCCTTTTGAATTTAGTTAATGTTTCTTCTATGTTAGGTAAGAAACACTTGGATATACACTTTAAAAAATAGGTAAGGCTGTGGGATTCTTTCCGGGCTGAAAGAATCCCAAGAGGAGCGGCCTTAAGCATCCCTCAATCCGCGAAACTGGGCGGTTCCCAAATAGAGGAAAGCGAACTTGGGCCTCCGAACGAGGGAAATCAACCACGCATGCGCTTTCTACAGGCCGGGGGCCGCGGAGGGGCGAGGCCGCTTAAGGGCGATGAATTACGACCTCCGCTGGCGACGCTCACGACTCCTGCCGTAAAGGCCGTGCGCGGCGCTTGCGCATCGCCTTTCTTTTCGGATTCCCGGCGAGGCTGCTACTGTGGTCCTGAGCGTGTCGCCCGGGCCGTCGCCATGGTGAAGCTGAGCAAAGAGGCGAAGCAGAGGCTGCAGCAGCTTTTCAAGGGAGGCCAGTTTGCCATCCGCTGGGGCTTTATTCCTCTCGTGATTTACCTGGGTCAGTGTCAGTGGGAGAAGAGCCTGGGAGGAGACGGGAGGGGTGGGGGTGCGAAGGCTGGGACTCCATTTTTAGCTTGGGGCGGGGGAGAGAAACGCGACCACCCCGCGCGCCTTCTCTGAGGCTGTCTGGTCAGGTGGGGTCGGTCTAAGCCGAGTTTAGAGTTCTTGTTCTATCCTTTTTTAATTTTTATTTATTTATTTATTTTAGTCTTTAACAAGTCATGTAGTGTCTCCCGTGCTGTGTTTACCTCTGTAAGCTAGAGGTGACCTACTTTTCTGGGAGCGTTAGGAGGACCTGATGCATGTGAAAGCAGCTAATTCACTGTTTGGCACTAGGAGGGTTTTCAGGGCGTTTATCTCACCTCTCCAGGTGGGCCTGAGTGGAAAGAGGCCCGTAAACCTCGTGGGTATGCCTCTGCCTCGAGGCGTGGTTATGACAACAGTTGTTGGATGTCTGCGTGCTCACCAGTAGGAACGGGTTTACTGGTGAGGAAACGGAGGCCTAGAGAAGTTCTGTTCCTTTTTGAAGGCCACACAGCTGTCAGATGGGGGAACACCTGGGCTTCAAGCCCTGGGGCATCAAGGCCCATACTCTTAACCATTATGCTCAGGCAAATGTTTTTACCTAGGGCCGCACATTGGGACTTTATCCTGTTTCTAGCCCTGAGTAGTTTTTTATTTTTAATCTGATGGCCCTGTCCAGGCAGTTTGATGAAAAGGGAAGAGTCTCAGCTCTTGTCAGTTTGAGCATAAAGTTTGACGTTTTCTAAAACTCAGGTTCACGTTTCAGAATTCTATGATTTTAACTAGGTGCTGCTGCTTGTTTTTGTGTTTTTTTTTAGGTGTCATGCATTGTGTAAAAGTACATTCACTCAGACCTGACAGAGCGTTTGACTATGGTGGACTTTGTCTAGGCAGCTTTAGCTCCCATTTCCCCATGAGTTGCAAGGCAACTGATAACATGGAAATACTTAAGTATGTAGGACTTCAAAAGGCCCTTTTCCTCCCTTATTTTGAATGCATTTTAAAAAGAAGCGTTACTTTCCCAGATTCTAGTGACTTTGTATAGGTATCAAAGATTAGACCAAGTAATTAGGACACCCTGCTCTTACAGCCTGTTATTCCCCTCTTTCTCCCAAACTCCCCCTCCCCATCTCTCACACACCCCCCCCCCCCCCCCCCCCCAGCTTTCACTTAAGGGTAGAAGGGCCCAGTTTGGCTAGTCAAACACTGGGAGGAGCTCTCCTTTTAGCTACTGGAGGTATGGCGGCTTTGATTCTTCCCCTTCATTGTGCCATCTCCTTTTTCCATTGTTGTGTATGTTGGGTCCTGTTTTAGTCTGCTTTTGCTTTTTTTCCCCTGTGGTTTCTTTGCTGCTCTGTAAGTCTTTTCTTGTACCTTTTCCTCCTCCCCTTTTTTGAAATTCCTTTCTTACTGCCAGAAAGCTGTAGCTGGTGTTTTAATCTGTGTATCAGGGGTTTTGGTCTGAAGAGTAGATAATGCTATCCTTTTACACCCTAGAGTTTCTTTTTTGTGCACACTGGCTATATTCTCTCTACTAGGACTACCATTATGGTGATTTTTGGTACCCTAGTGTCCAACACAGGTGGAGATTGATGTTAAGGCTATCTTTTTGGTACTTCTTCCTTGTTAATCGTCGTCTTTTTCCTTGCACTGTATCTAAATTTAATTTTGTGTCCAACCTAGTTCCCATGCTTTACTTCTCCACGTTAGCTGTCATTAAAATCTGCAACTGCAGAGTGAATTTCTTGTGTAATTTAGGTTCAAACATACCTTTTAGGGCTTCAGGGAGTATAATGGGAATATAGTGCTATAAAATAGGACAAGTAGTGACATGATGGTAAAGAATCTGAACATTTACCAACAAAAGGATTTTAGTGAGTTATCTGGTGGAAGACAGTATCTCCGTAGTATCTTGAATTTCCACAAATCTTGTTAGCAGAGGCAGTGACCACCCTTTGTTCCATATTTTTAAGGATGTTTTTAGGGTGAACCCTGGAAAATAGTACCAGGATTAAGGGGAGACATGCTCACTACCCATTATAAAAGATTCTGGTTCCCTAAACTCAGGGTTCATCTCCTAAATGTTGATACTCTGACTACAGCTATTGCTGGGAGTAAGAAACGGTACTTGTTTCTGACTTGGAATCTTGTATCTTCTACCAGCATCTGTGAAACTGGTGGGCCTGTTTGTTTTCTTGAAAATGGGGTAAAATTTCATACTCCACAGTTCTTGATGCCAAGTCTAATTTTAATATTTTTTAGCAGATTAGCTTATGTGTTGTTTAGTTAATTAATAGATATATTTTAAAAGGTAAAAGGTTTATTTAATCGTATTTGTAATAAGAGTCTTGATTTAATTCATAACCTGAAATTTTTTTCCCCTCTTTCTATCCCTAGTCTTTGGTTGCTTTATAAAAAGAGAGGTTCATAGGGGATAGAGTAAGATATCTTCAGTTATTTCTTTAAAAAAGTATAGTTTTAAAAAAAAATCTTTGTGCTCTTTGTGGTTCATCCAGTATTTTGTCGTTGTGATGTCTTTTTTGTGGGTAATGACTGATAATGAAAGATAGTGCATGCTAAGGGCTACTGTGCTAATTGTGTGTATTATAGGAATAAGGTAGTTTGTCTTCCCTGCTGATTAGTTCTGCACATAATTACATACTGTAGTGAAGATTCAAGACTGTTCTGTTGCACAGGTAAGTCTAGGTAATTCTGATAGATCTGGATATCAGTATAGCTACCCTAGATTGATTTAAAAAGAAAAAGTCTTTGATAGTAAATTTTTTGTCTGCTAGGGTTTTAATTAGTGTTTATTCTCTTTCTCTTTCTTCCCTCCCTCTCTCCGCCAGGATTTAAGAGGGGTGCAGATCCTGGAATGCCTGAACCAACTGTTCTGAGGTACTGCTCTTACAAATAAGCATTGCAAGGCAAATGTTCATATATTAGTACTAAATCATGGCAAGCAAAAGAGAAGTAGTGGTAGGTATGGTAACGGAGCTTTATCAGTCAGTGTAGTTTTGGGATGTTGGAAAACTGCAGCACTTTGCAGACCAGTCTAACTTATGTTATCAGATATCTACTTTCTCTCCCCTTCCTAATTTTTATTGACCAAGAACTTTTTGGCCAACCCAGTATTTACTGTGCCGTGTTATAACCATAATAAAATATATTTTAAAAGGAAAAGAACTAACATATCCTACCACTTTAAAAGCTGAACTGTTTGTAATTCCTGTATTCCCATCTTATCCTTATTCAGGTAAATAGTCTTTCCAAGAGTACAGAGAATTTGTTTTTTTTCACCCAGAAGTAGAGTTGATAGCCCATATATTTTCCAGTTGTTGATCACTTAGGTTTTTCAGTTTTTTAGTATTTTAAATAACAATATAACGAACATTTTTATGTGCATAGGCTTTATAGGTTTTGATTTATTTGATTTATTTCCTTGTGATAAATTCTCCTGGTCAAAGTGTACAAACGTTTGTGGCTCTGAAAATGCATTGTCAAATTCCTTTCTCCGAAACAACCTTGCAGGTGTTGGATGAGCACTTGTGGAAACTTAACACACACACACACACACACACAGAGTATATATGTTCATATACTCACACGTGTGTGTGCATACTTGTGAGAACCATATGTATGCATGTGTGTGTGTATATATGTACGAAGGCAGAATCTGGAACAGGCAGGATTGTTCTGTAGAAAGGACTGGCACTATGATGACTAGGACTCCTGCACGGGTGCTGGGGGATTTCAGCCTGACCCTCTGTCTTACAGACATTTCTCGATTATCCTAACAGACTTTTCACTGACCATTCTAGGTCTTCAGCTTCTTCAGGCTCCTGATCTAAGCCACTGTTTTCTAGAATGGGCAGAAATAATAACAGTCATGTTACTAACAGTCATTTACAGTGTATCAGCCACTGTTTTAAGTGCTTTATGTACAGTATCTCTAATTGTCACTTTAGTCCTTCAGAGCTGATCACACAGTCAGTAGGTGGTAGAATGTGTCTGTCTCCAAGGCTTATGCACTTTCCACTGAGTCATATGGCCTCCCCCAGATAATATAACCTGTCACTTAGCACAGTGCCATCTGATATGAATTTCCTCTGCCTTCTCTGACTTGCCAGTCTCTCCTTTCTCAAAGCAAGGGTTTTTCCTTCTTAAGGGTTACTGCCATATGTGCCCTCTTCATGCCCTTTTATGCTGTTACTCTCTTTTCCCTGATAAAATTCTTCAATAATGGTCTTTATTCACTGCCTCCTTTCTTCACTTTTCTCTCTTTTTTTAGCCTTTTATGGTACAGCTTCTTAAAACTGCTTTCAAAGGTCCCCACCAAGCTCCTTTTTTTTAGCCTTTACTTTTGGAACTCTCAGTTTTCTTTTTTGTGAAATGGGGGACTCAGGTTATGTATTTGCTACTGCGTAGCTGATTAACCTTGGATCAGTTATTTCCATAGGGAAACAGTACCTTAGAAAACACTATCAGAGATGGGACTACCTGGTCAAGCTGTGTGAACATTTTCCAAGCACTGAAAGTTATCGTCAAATACTTCTTCCCAAGAGGCCATTAACCTTTCTAAGATGAAACGTTTCCTCTTTTATAAGTTGGGCATAATACCTGCTTTATAAAGTTGCCATGAGGATTGAATAAGAATGTTGAATGTAAAATATTAACAGTCCTTGACAAGTAATGTATGAGCAATAAACTATTAATAAAATTTTTTAATCCTTTTCTCTGTCGTCTCCTTTAACCCACTTCTTTCTCCTGTGAGAACTCTGCTCTAGCTACACGATACTGCACACTAATCCCAGAATAAACTGTTTTTTTCATGCCTTTGTTTGCTTATTCTCCCTCAGCCTGGAATGCTTCTTCCTCTCAGTTTCCACTAGTCTAGAAAAGCCCAATCTCAAATGTCATCTCTTCCCTGAATCTTCTCCCACTTCTCCTAACTGAAATTGCTCCATTTTTTGTGTTCCTGTAGTAGTCTTTTTTTTTTTTTTTTTTTTTTTGGCACACGGGCTTAGTTGCTCTGCCGCATGTGGGATCTTCCTGGAGCTGGGATCGAACCCGTGACCTCTGCATTGGCAGGCGGATTCTTAACCACTGCGCCACCTAGGAAGCCCCCTGTGGTATTCTTTTGTGTCCGTCATTCTCTGCCTTGTTGCTTATTTGCGTTCTGTTTTGCCCTGTAAGTACCTAAAGTAGCTGCCAACTACTTTGGCAACATGTTTTAAGTGTTGAATGAACTTAATTGAATGATCCTAACCTCTTGGTGATCTTGGTACAGGAATTGATACAGCATTTCCTCCTGTACAGTGTTTAGACTGGATCTGCCTGCTGAGAAATAGCATTTTTTTGTGCCCCAGGTGATCCAGGGTCCAGAGGTGGGGATAGGTGTGCCCTTTTGTAATATTGGCCTCAGTTATCCCACCAAGAGGTGACCCTTCAAAGTTGCAGACTATTTGAAGCAGCCACCCCCTGCTTTTCTTTCTTCACCTTATGTCATCTCAGTGCTCCTGTCATTACTGGTGCTGGTGATCATTCTGTTCTGTCATTGGGGACATTTTCTGGTTTCTCTCCAGGGGTATTTGTGATTTAGGAAGGAACTGAGGAGTGTTGATGAGAGTTATCCCATTATAGAATTTCACATACTGTGCTGCTTGCACTGGAGAGACTTGACTAAGAGGTCTTCCTGGGTTGCCTAGTCTATACCCTGAAAGGAATAGACTTGTATCTGCCAGGGTTTTTAGTAATATAAATGTGTTATTAATACAAAACTTACTCAGCAATATAAAGTTTATTGTTTATGTATAAATTTATTTGTGTATTCCTTATGGAGGTAATATGGTTCACGGTTTACTGGTCTGTTTCCCCTTGTTAAGTTGTTGGATTCCTTGGGATCAGGTCCCCATTCGTCTTAGTGTTCTCCTCTTTCACCAAGGATGGTGCGCTGTATGTGGTTGGTTGATGTGAATGCCTTATTCAAAATGCAGAATTTAGTGAATAAGGGGCAATATCTTAGTAAAACATTATTGAGGCAAAATATATGAATACTAAGTAACTGAGAGAATGATTGTTCCCATTATCTATATAAGGCCGAGGAAGATTTTCTTTTCTCTTTATCTTAGATGCTGATTACCAGTGAGGAAGAGACCTTGATAAATGAATAATCTGTTTTCATATCTTAGCAAAAATACTTGGGGTTTTAATACACTTTTGAAAATTGGAAATAGATGTATGTTGGTTTGTTTTACATGCAAAGGAAAAATACTTTCTAAAAATAAACTTAGGATGCTCAGATTGTCATTTTGTAATGCAGTTTTATTTGACATACTACTAGAAACTACATTTTTAATCAGCAGGACTTAGAAATAAAACACCTTTTGTCTCCTTCCTGGCTTTAATAATGATATAGCTTTATTTTCTGGGTTCATCAGTCCTTGTTAATCTTTTGATTGACCTCAATGTATGTTTTCCTTTTTGTTTATAATAGGTAACTACAATAAAAAGTAATAAAACTGTGTTTCTTTAAATAGGTCTCTGATTTTTTTTGCTCAATGAGACTGATCCTTCTGCTAACTCTGAATTTGATAGATGAGTAAACACAAACATAAATGTATAAAATCTCCTAGTTCTTAAGCTATGTTTAAGAAGTTTTTGCTTTGGGGTTTAATTTGTTTTTCCTCTTCACAAACATTTTAGCTTACTTTGGGGATAAAGGACTGTTTGGTCATCTGGTTTTGGAAGCAGTCAATGCAGAGGAACAGCATGGAAGGTGTGCACTCTGGCTGGGATAAGAGATGGGACATCGTTCAGACGTTCACCAGTTGGATGGCACAGGGCTCTTACTTCTCACATGCGTCTGTGGCAGAGTGGAACCTCTACTGACTTATTTATGATAGACTGTATTAAAATAAATGCTTTTAACAATGTTACGTCTTGAGTCCTTTTTGAATTGTATGTAATAGGAATGTTAGGTAAAAATTTAGATTTTTGGTACTTTTTCAAAACAGGGAATCTGTGTATGTGCCTAGATGCTACTTTAAAAAATAAGAAAATTTCCAAGTTAATTCTTGTCCATTCACTTAACAGATGGATTCCAGTTTCCCTTTGTAGTGAATTAATAACTCCTTCTGAGATGTTCTGAAGTAGTAAAAATAGAGACAGCTCTCTGTGACACACTGGGCCCTTACTTCTGTACTGCATTGGAGTAATGTTCTGATTAAAAGAAATAGGGTTCTTTGGCTGTGTTGGTAAGGGATGGGAATGGCGTTGGGGAGTTGTGTGTCTGATTTGTGAGTTAAACGTGAGCCTGAGATTCTCCTCAGTAGTGTTAGGAAGCTAGAGGGGGCTGGGCAGGAGCCACGGTGAGCTGCACAGAATAGTAATACTTCCTGTTTTCTGGTAGAAGAAAAGGCATTTAATTAATGGGAACTAGTTTTCAGCTCTACGTCCTGGTTTTCTGGGACCTTTATCTGTATGTGATGCCCCCCTCCCACCCCCTCTTTTTTTAAACTTAGCTTTTTCTGTAATTCTAACAAAATAGATCTATTTACTTAGTTTTGGGAATTGTAATTATTTATAGGAAAGTAGGCCTGAAACAAGATATGACATAGTTTGGGAGGAGCCCGTTGGACTGAATGTTTTAAATATCCCCAGTGTTAAATAGAGAATGGTCATGAATGTAATCTCAGGTAACTGGAGCCATCATTACCAGAATTTTCTTCCTTATTTCTAATGTAAAACCCTCTTAGCTATTTAAGCCTGTTTCCTCAAGTTTTGTTAGCTTTGCCATGGAGACGTAGAAGACTATTGTGGAGGCTTATTGCATAAGGGGGTTTTAAAGTGGAATTCTTGAGAGCTAACTGCAGGGAAATTGTTTTTGGTATGCACTTAATGTAATTGCTTTAACATTTCCGTGAATCTGGCACGTATGATTTTGGTAAAAGCTCTTGAGTAGCTTTTAAAAATCCCCATAGAATTGCTTAAGATTGTGGCCTTTCCCCCCCACGTCCCCATCCTTTCTACTAAACGTGTTGTCATGTTGTCAGTGAGTTTTTATTGACTTAGTAATTTGGTGTATACATTTTTCTTCCCTTTTTCACTTAGGGTTTCCAGAAATTGAGGAAATAAAGTTATTGGCAGGTGTCCATTTTGATAAAATACTAACATGGATAGGAAATGTAGCTGGTTTTGTCCTTTTAGGAGCTAACTGATAGCTGTTTATAAAACCTCAGAAGATTTTAAAGTAAGAAATCCAGAGTTAAGTAGAAAGGGACCAGTTCCTTGTTCTCACATCTGAGGCAGCTAAGGAGCAGAGTTTAAGCATTTGTTCAAGGTATAGGATAAGAGCTGAGACTAGTACACGCTTTAATGTCTGTATTTCTCAAGTTTTGTGAAATGTTTATAACTAAGCTTCTACATTTTATTGAATTTTGGATTTTAGGGCAGTGCAGTCCGGTTTAGCCAGAATTGGTCTCTGTTCTGTGCTAGACACTAGAGAGTCCTTACAAATAAGATTATTTCTGACTTTGATTTTGCTTAGGCAAACACTGAGCTGATAGGACCTCATTTGAGTCCTGGCCCTGCCACTTAGTTCCTACTGCCCTTGGTAGAGAAGTCACTCTTCAGACTTGAGTTTCTTCCACAAAATAGGAATGATAATACTTGCCCCAATGTGTTACTCTCTAAACCAGTGGCTGTCATAGCAGATCGCAGACTAGCATCACCTAGAAACTTGTTAGCAATGTACATTTTGAGGTCTTCCTGAATCAGAAACGGGATGAGCCCCAGTGATCTGTGTGTGTGTTTTAATTACTTCAACCATTGTTTTAAATTAAACTTGTTATTTTGAGATAATTGTAGAGTTGAATGCAGTGTAAGAACCCATACAGAAAGATCCCTGTAACTTTCACCTAGTTTCCTCCAATGGTGACATCTGGTAAGGCTGTATACAATGTCGGGATATTGACATTGATACAATCCCAACTTTTCCATCACCACAAGGATGATACAATCCCAACTTTTCCATCACCACAAGGGTCCCTCAGGTTGCCCTTTTAATAGTCAACCTGTCTCTCTCACACCCTATCCCTGTCCCTAACCCCTGGAGACTAGTAATCTGCTGTCCATCTATGATTTTCTCATTTCAAGGAAGTTATATAAATGGAATCACACAGTAAGTAACCGTTTGGGATTGGCTTTTTTCACTCACCGTAATTCTCTGTAGATTGATTGAAGTTGTGTGTTTATCCAGTTTAATTCCTTTTTATTGCTGAGGAGTCTGTGGTATGGATGTATGCAGGGGACATTTGAGTTGTTCCCAGTTTTTAGCTGTTATGAATAAAGCTGTTATGAACACTTGTGAACATCTTTTGTGTGATCAATCTGTGTTTTAAAAAGGTGATGGATACAACTGAGATTTGAGAATACTGTCCTAGAATTGCAGTAGCCCTCTTGCTTCCCCAAAGGCATGAAAATCTTTTCCATATCATATCCAGAGTGATCCTTTAGTGTATTTTTAATTATTTTATTATATTTATTTACTTTTATTTTTGTCTGCATTGGGTCTTTGTTGCTGTGCACGGGCTTTCTCTAGTTGTGGCAAGTGGGGGCTACTCTTCATTGTGGTGCTTGGGCTTCTCAGTGCGGTGGCTTCTCTTTTTGGGGAGCACAGGCTCTAGGCCTGTGGGCTTCAGTAGTTGCAGCACGTGGGCTCAGTACTTGTGGCATGCAGACCCTACAATGTGTGGGCTTCATCAGTTGTGGTGTGCAGGCTCTGTAGTTGTGGCTCATGGGCTCTAGGGTGCAGACTCAATAGTTGTGGTGCACAGGCTTAGTTGCTCTGCTGCATATGGGATCTTCCCAGACCAGGGATCAAACCCATGTCCCTTGCATTGGCAGGAGGATTGTTAACCACTGCTCCACCAGGGAAGTCACCAGAGTTATCCTTTTAAAAGTAAGATCACATCACACCCTGATCAAAACTTTCCAGTGGTTTCCTATCTCTCTGAGGATAAATGCCCAAATCCTTGCCATGACCTACAAAACTGTAATCTGGTTTTATGTGCCTTTAATCTCTTCCTCGCCTAGGATTCTTCATGTTCACTTTGCCCTCTTGCTGTTTTGATCTCTTGTCCTTCAGAAAGGCCAGGCATGTTCTCACTTTGGAGTCTGAGTTAGCTATTCTCTCTGCTGGAACTCTTTTTCCCAGATATCCACATGCCTGACTTTATTCTGTCCTCTGCCCAAACACTGTCTTGGTAGAGGGGGGGCTTCTCTGATCCTTATGTAGAATAGCAAACCCTACACAAGTCTTCTTCCTTCTTTCTTTCTTTCTCTTTCTTTCTTCCTTTTTCTTTCTTTTTTTCTCTTTCTTTCTTTTTTCTTTCTTTCTTTCTTTCTTTCTTTCTTTCTTTCTTTCTTTCTTTCTTTCTTTCTCTTTCTTTCTCTCTTTCTTTCTCTCTCTCTTTCTTTTTCTTTCTCTCTTTCATCTTTCTTTCTTTTATAAAATATTTTTATTCAGTTTTTGGCTGTGTTGGATCTTAGTTGTGGCATGTAGGATCTTCCATTGCAGTGTGCAGCCTTCTCTGGTTGTGGCATGTGGGCTCATTAGTTGCAGTGCTTGGGCTCTCTAGTTGTGGCGAGTGGGCTCCAGAGAGCGTGGGCTCAGTAGCTGTGGCATGCGGGCTCTCTAATTGTGGCGTGTGGGCCTAGTAGTTGTGGCACGTGGGCTTAGTTGCCCTGCAGCACATGGGATCTTAGTTCCCCCACCAGGGATCGAACCAGTGTCCCTGCATTGCAAGATGGATTCTTAACCACTGGACCACCAAGGAAGTCCCCCTACACCAGTCTTATCTCTCCATTCTTTTTTAATTTTATTTTTTAAAAATCGAAGTATTGTGTTAGTTTCAGGTGTACAGCAAAGTGATTCAGTATACATACATACATATATATTTTTTTGAATTCTTTTCCATTATAGGTTATAACAAAATATTGAATATAGTTCTCTGTGCTATACAGTAGGTCCTTATTTATTTTATATATAGTAGTGTGTATCTGTTAATCCCAAACTCCTAATTTATCCCTTCCCCCCACTTTCCTCTTTGGTAACCATAAGTTTGTTTTCTATGTCTGTGAGTCTCTGTTTTGTAAATAAATTTATTTTTATCTTTTGTTTTTTAGATTCCACATGTAAGTGATATCAATTTGTCTTTGACTCACTTCACTTAGTATGATCATCTCTAGGTCCATCCATGTTACTGCAAGTGGTATTATTTCATTTTATGGCTGAATAGTATTCCATATATATATATATATATACATACAGACACACATACACCCCATTTTCCTTATCCAGTCATCTGTTAGTGGACGTTTTGGTTGCTTCCATGTCTTGGCTACTGTAAATAATAGTGTTCCTGTGAACATTGGGTGCATGTATCTTTTTGAATTAGAGCTTTCATCTTTTCCAAGTATATGCTTGGGAGTGAGAGTGCTGGATCATATGGTAGCTCTGTTTTTATTTTTTAAGGAACCTCCATACTATTCTCCACCTATCCAATTTACATTCCCATCAACAGTATAGGAGGCTTCCCTTTTCGCCACACCCTCTCCAGCATTTATTATTTGTAAACTTTTTGATGATGGACCTTCTGACTGGTGTGAGGTGATACCTCATTGTAGTTTTGATTTGCATTTCCCTGATGGTGAGTGATGTTGAGCATGTTTTCTTGTGCCTGTTGGCCATCTGTATGTCTTCTTCGGCCCATTATTCTCTCTTTTGACCTTGTCTTACTTTTCTTCAAGGAACTTTTACCCATCTGATTTTCTGTATGTGTGTGAATAAACTTATCTCACCTCTAGAATGCAAACTCCATAGATGTTCAATAAGAATGAATAGGTGAATTATATGATTGTATGTGTTAAGTATAAAATGCTTTGAGAACTGGAAACTTTCATAACATGAATCATTGTAAAGGGCCAGTATTTTTCTCTGTGTTAGTCATAATTGGTAATAAATCCTGGCTGAAAGATGACATCAAAAGATGTTGGGAGCGGATAGTGTGGGAAAGGAAATGTTTACTCTGATTTGGCACTTTTTTCATTTTGTCACCACAATGATGCTATGAAGTAGGACATTATCTCCATTTTACAGATGAAACAGAGGCTTGGGTCATTTTCCCCGAAATCACAGAGAAAACTTGGATTTGAACCCGTGTCTGCCAACTAAAAGCTTATGATGTTATTACTGATACATGCCACACTTAAAAGTAATTTATACAACTAATGAAACGGTAGACATTTACAACAACTACAAACTATTAACATTTCAGGTTCCATAGAGAGGGCTCATCTACTTTATCCAATATCCAGGGCTCTACACACAATAGCACATAAAGTAGTCAAATTCACATCATAAATTTAACTTACTGGAAATTATTATGCCAGCTATAGTAAACTGTGGACATTTCTTTTTGTTATCTTTCCTTGAATAGCCTATGTTTCTATCGCAGTATGTTTTACATACAGTGAAATTAACAGATCTTAAGTATACAGTTTGATGAGTGCTGCCAGTTGTGTACACCCTGTAACCAGGGTCTCCTCAAACCAGAGATCCTTAGTGCATCACACATGGCAGGCGCTCAACAAATGCTTTGAAATTAAATGTAGAAAACCTTTGAGGTCGACATAGAAACTGTATAGGGAAGTTTGAATCGATATTCTCTTTCTTTCCTGTAACAAGCAAAGATATTAAAAGTTAAATAATAATAATCTTAGAGTTTTACTCAACACTGGGATGATGAAAAAGAATTACTGTAGCATTTTCTTTCCTGTCACATCAAGGACAGTCCAGAAGAGGAAGTAAGGAAAGGGGTATAGAGACAGAGGGAGAAATAAATTTTTTTCTGAAGAAAACTGTGCCACTAACAGGAAGTGAGCTAAGAAATGGCAACAGCTCCCTGCTGTCCCCTAATGCCTACTGAGGATGAGGCCACGGACAAGAAACTCCTGGAGAGCCCTCCTAGAGAAGGGCCAGAGGAGTTTCCATGAAAGCAGGAAAGTAAGTCTCTGTTCCTGCCCCATGTAATTCCATATTGCTACGGACCAGTGACCTCTGCAGGTTTTCCTCTCCCCTTTTCTGAATGGCAGTTTCAGTGTAGTTATCTTGCTCCTCTTCTACCACAAAGGTAAAATATTTGGGTAAGTTGGAGGCGGTTAACTATTGCTGGACCCTGGAGAGCCGTCCAGTCCAGATGGGAGGTTCGTGTTTCCCAGAATTCCCAAACTATGACCTGGATGCATCATTTAGATGAGACTTGAGAATTAGTGTGTATGAATATTTAGTTCGCAAAAAGTCGGCATGTCAGAGAATGTTAGTTGCCTCTCAAAAACCCATTTTCTATTTTTCAAATTGTGATATTTAGCTGCTCAATTACAGTCAAGCTAAAAGGCTTCCAAACTGCTTGGCAGTTAGGTGTGGCTCCATGACTAAAAATTTGATAATTGAGATGTAAGAAGTGTTGGGTGGTACTTCTGGGAAGTCTCCCTAAAAGGGAAGTATGTTTCTTGGATCTGAAATAACTGAATCACAGCTGTTCTGGACCATGAAGATAAGGCCATGCCCTAAGAATGGTTGAGTGGTGTGCTATTAGGAGTTCAGGTCTCTGAAGGCTATTGAGAAGCCCCTGTTTGTCAAAGTTCACTGGCTTGTGTGTTATCAACTTTTCCAGTCTTTCCAAACAGATAAAATACAGTGCATTGTTCTTTAAATTAGCATTTTTCTTATGAGTGAGGTAAAGCATCTTTTCATATTTTAAAGAACCACTTGTATTTCCTTTAGTCCATTTTTCTGTTGGAGTACTGATCTTTTCCATATTGACTTATAGGCACTTTATATTTTAGGGAAATTTTACCTGTGATATTAGTTGTAGATATTTTCCTCCAAGTTTTCATTTATCATTTGACTTTGCTTATGACCATCCTTGTCATGCAGATGTTTTGAATTTTATTAATCAAATCATTGACTTTTAAAAATGCCTTTTGAGTTTTATTTCATACTTACACAAAGTTTCTTTCTCTCTTGAGATTGGAAAAAAATATGTTCCTAAGATTTCCTTTGGCATATGTATTTTTTAAATAAATTTATGTATTTATTAATTTATTTATTGGGTGTGTTGGGTCTTTGTTGCTGCACTAGGGTTTTCTCTAGTTGTGGTTAGTGGGGGCTACTCTTCATTGTGGTGTGGGGGCTACTCTTCATTGTGGTGTGCGGGCTTATTGTGGTGGCTTCTCTTGTTGCGGAGCATGGGCTCTAGGCAAGTAGACTTCAGTAGCTGTGGCACGCGGGCTTAGTAGTTGTGGTGCACGGGCTTAGTTGCTTCATGGCATATGGGATCTTCCCAGACCAGGCATCAAACCCGTGACCCCTGCATTGGCAGGCAGATTCTTAACTACTGAGCCAGCAGGGATGTCCCTGGTGTATGTTTTTTTGATTCTTATTTATTTGTTTGTTAGAAAAAATAGTTTTTATTTTTTAATTAAAAAAAACTGTTTTTATACAGTTTTAAAGATTACACTGCATTTACCGTTATTACAAAATATTGGTATATTCCCTGTATTGTACAATACATCCTTGTAACTCATAGTCAGTAATTTGTACTTCCCACTCTCCCATCCCTATATTTCCACTCCCGCCAACTGGCAACCGCTAGTTTTTTCTCTGTATCTGTGAGTCTGCTTTTTGTTGTTGTTACATTCACTATTTTGTTGTATTTTTTAGATTTCACCTATAAATGATACCATATAGTATTTGTCTTTCTCTGTGTGACTTATTTCACTTAGAATCATGCCCTCCAAGTCTGTTCATGTTGCTGCAGATGGCAAAATTTCGTTCTTTTTTATGGCTGAGTGGTGTTCCATTGTGTGTGTGTGTTTATATGTATGTATGTATATATACCACATCTTATATATCTTTTGGTATATTTTGGTTTACATTTTTATATTTTGTTCCATTTGTAATTTATAACTAAGACAGTTTCTCATTTTACTTCACCACTTCTCTTAATGATCTTATTTACTGCCCTGACTTCAGCTTCCAGGAAGGAGATAAGATCAAATTGATCTTATCTAGGATAGATGGGATCAACTAGAGAAGGTGAAGATGAAGTGAAATGAGAAGAGGTTTAGTAAGAAATTCTAGAAGGATCACATTAGTTTCTTGCAGTCCAAAGACCTCAACGAATGCCCATTAATCCTCCCCCACTATTCCTGCTCCCTTTCCCAGTTGTCCCCATTTTCCTGTCTTTCTTACAATAAGGGCCAGTACCTAGTTGATTTGTTTGCTGCTATATTCCTAACACCTAGAATAGTTCATGGCACATAGTGGGGTCTCAATATTTGGTAAGCAGAGAGGTAGAAATGGCATAGAATGTTAGTTGCCTACCAGAAATCCGTTTTTGTGCAACCTCTGACTTTCTGCTCAGCTCAGTTCTCCAGTCTCTCAGTAACTGTTCTGTGCTGGGTTTGCTGCAGTCTCTCTTGCCCTGTGCTCATACAGTTCAGGACCAAGGATCTGAGAGGAGTTTCTATACAGACTCATTACTGGATGCATTTTTAATGAGAGACATACGCAGGAAACAGGCACTGCTGTGATGTGAGGAGAGCTGTAGATGGGGGCTGTAGTTAGATGTGGTGGGTAAGTTTGACGGAAGCAATAATAGAGGGTTAGAATGTTAGAAGCAAGAGGTCAGGTGACAGTGGAGAGCTGTTATTTAGTTGAAAACTAAACTTTACAGAGGAGCTACAAGTGCATTTTTTTTTTACAAGTGCATTTTAAGAAGTAGAATAAGAGAGTTTATGACCCTTTGTCCAACAAGTTTATGATGATAAGTTCTACAAGAGTATGTATTTACTGTCTTGAAGAACTCCCTCCTCTGAGATATCCTTTGTGATATATCTAATACTATCTTTTAACAGGATCATTTTCCAAAATTTAATTTTTTTTTCTTTTACTTTTTGGGTCTGCTAAGTAATAGATTGAAGGAAGGTAAATAAAACACCTAAGATTATGCACTTATATTATTTCTGATATTGATGAATTGTTTAAATGCCATGTGGATCAGGAGTGTATATGCAGTTAGAGCAAATAGTAAAGGTATTGTCATTTTTATTATCATCCTTCTCTTCCTCCTCATTAGCGTTATTTAAAGTGTCTGTATTCTAAAGTACTGCCATTCTTCATGTGCATGTCTTAGAGTACCAAATTCCAACCTCAGTGATTTACTTCTCTGCATTATGTACTGTATTTCCAGGATTGTCAGGGGAATGGTAATCTATAAGGGCTAATAGATAAATTGCATTATGTTAATTAACTTATCCATTTGCTCAATATCCAGAGCTTGAGGCAGTGAGACACAGGGTGAGCACTTTTTCATTGGAGGGTCTGAGACCGAATTTGGGGAGAGTGGGCAGTCCAGTAGAGGTCCTGAATTTGTTGAAGGAGAGTGCAGTGGTTTGGCTCCTGGACTCTGGATGTAGAGAGGGTGGGGGCTTTGAAAGGGGGAGATTTAAATTGTCCAGACATTCTTTCTGCTTAATTTTTGTGGCCAAGCCTAAATCTTAATTACAGACTGTCTTCAACACCCTAATAAACCCATTGTACATTGAAAATAAGTAAAAAAATGCATTTAATACACCTCACCTACCAAACATCACAGCTTAGCCTAGCCTACCTTGAATGTGTTCAGAACACTTACATTAGCCTACAGTGGGGCAAAATCATTTAACACAAAGCCTGTTTTATAACAAAATGTTGAATACTTCATGCAATTTGTTGAATATGGCATTGAAAGTGAAAAACAGAATGGTTGTGTGGATTCCAAATGGTTGTAAGTGTATTAGCGGTTCATCGTCACGATCCAGTGGCTGAGGGCCTGTGGCTCCCTGCCGCTATCCAGCATCATGGGAAGGTATCGTACCGCATTTCAGCAGCCCAAGAAAAGATCAAAATTCAAAATTCTAGATGTGGTTTCTACTGGATGCATCTCGCTTTCACACCATTGTAAAGTCAAAAAATTGTTAAGTGGAACCGTTAAGTCCAAGACTGTCTTTATTATGTAGATGTTTCTCACCGGATGAGTATTCTTTTAAACCTCACTCTTACCCTACTTTTTCTCTTATTAGAAAAATAACTTGTTTGGGAAAAAGGAGAAGAAAAAGAAAGGTAAATAAGAGTATCTTTCCAAAAATGGATTTTAGATAACTCATTTTTTCTATTTTTTTCTCTTTCCTTCCTTCAGTGTGGATATATTTTATTGGCCTGTCTTCAGATTCATTAATTGTGTTTTCTCTTGTGCTGTTGTTAACCCATCTGATAAATTCTTAATCTCTGATATTAAATTTTGCAATTATTGGGTATCTACTTGATTTCTTGAAAAAATAAAGATTCTAATTCTCTGTTGGTGTACTCCCTCTTGTTCTCTTCACTGTCAGTCAACTTCTGTTTTACTTAAGGTATTAATTATAGTTATTTTGAAGTCATCTCTGCTAACTCCAATATCTGGATCATTTCATCATTCTAACTTTTGGCTATTAGTCTCTTTACCTTGATTCTTCTCACCTGGGAAATTTTTATTTCATGTGTGAAAATAAAGGAAATGGAATTTAAAGCGCAATCAGGAAGCCCTGAAGGGAAAACTTTCATCCACATATCATTTACCACAGCTTACAGATCCCAGTAGGAAGAAAGATTTCCTTCTGATCCATCAACAAGAAGCTGCCCACCACCTGCAGCCAGTGAAGAACCACCACAGCCCTCCCCAGCTTCCTCCTAAAATCCTAATAAAAGCCCACCTTCCCACCTCAGACTTGCCTGTGGCATGCTGCAGTTTGCATGTCCTGGACTGCAATTCCTCTGTTTTTCCTAAAATAAACTCATTTTTCCTGGTAAAGTAAGTGGCTGTTTTTTTTTGTTTGTTTTTGTTTTTGTTTTTTTTTGTTTTTTTAAGGTCAACACAAGCTAGATATTGTGGGTGATACTTTGTAGAAGCTCTGGATTATATTATCTTCTAAAAAGTGTTGGATTTTGTTCTAACTGCCAGTTAAGTTACTGGCAAATCACCTTAATTCTGATGAGGATTGGATTTAGACTGTTATGGTGGGTTTATTTCAGTTTTGACCTTTCTCCCAGGGTAAAGTCCTTATACCTAGAGCATGGTCTTTTGTTTTGTTTTGTTTTGTTTTGTTTTGTTTTGTTTTGTTTTGTTTTGTTTTGTTTGTGACTCATCCAAAAGTCTAGGATCCAATATCCCGTCTATTCTGGCTGCTTAGATGGCTAGAACTCCACCATCTTCCCAGCACTGTGCTGCCTCTGAAATTTCTTCCCAGCTCTCCAGTATTCCAGCAGTTATTCTCTGCTAGGACTCTGGGAGTCTCACCCTGTGCTCCTACGGCTTGGGGCCAAGGATGTGGGAAGAATTTCTATAGAATTTCAGGACTTCTTTCTCTGATGTTCTCTCCTGTGCAGTTCCCTCCTCTCCAGCCCCGATCTCTGAATCCCAGCCACCATGGCAATCTCGAACTCCAGTCTGTTTCCTTTGTCCTTTGAAATGCAACTTTCTTCTTGGACTCAACTTCCCAAGCAGGGTAAATGTGAAGCTCATTTTGCTTTCCTCCTTTCAAGTATCATAGTTCTGTTTTGATTGCTGTCCAATCCTGAAAATTGTTTTCATGTATTTTGTCCAGGATATGTCAGTAAGAACTAAGTCTAATATCAGCTATTCTGTCATGGCTGGAACTGGAAGTCCCAGACTTTACTTTTTAAATTGACACAGTAGTCAGTGAGAGATGGAGTTGGCATATATGCTTGGCTTAACCTTTCTTTCTTTTTTCTTTTCTTTTTTTTTTTCTGTTGTACTCCCTTTTATGTACAAAGAGGCTGTAATTAACAGTATTGATGTGGGTAGGTAGCTAGATTATTAGGATTTTCAAATGCTTTGAAGAAAACTCCCACGAGTTATTTTACATTGAAAAGGTCCTCATAGAACTATTAGTTTACTTTCTTTTTCTTAAAGAGCAAAATTCTCTCTGAAAGGCTATAGCTATAGGAAATTCAACATATATCAATCCTTTTTAAAGAACTTGGTTGGAAAAAAGTATATTACTGTAGCTTTGCTTTCTAATTGGGTCAGAAAATGCCTAGGGTATGCATAGATATAAAAATGGTGGCAAATGAAATAGGTCTAATCTCAAAACAAGTTTTTGAACTACAACAAACTAGGACACATTGGGATGAATCTAAAAGTCTTTTTAATGTTCTGTAATCTGAGATTTCTTAAGTTTTGAAGGTTTAGGAATGTTAATTCTAGCACTTGACATCTTTGCAGGTGACAGTGTAAATCATAGAGCTTAAAATTTCCTGTATACAGATTTATTTAAGATTGCTTAATGGCTATCAGGCTACTTTTGCCAGGTGGAGAATGCCAACAGTATTCTTTTCTGGAAGAGCAGAGGTTCCTCTTAAAAGATTATTGCATAAAAGGGCCTTGACAATAAGCTAGTCCAGTGTCTTCTGTGGCAGCTTCTAAAATGGCTTCCATTGATTCCTGGCTTCCTGGTATCTATGCCTGTGTTAGTTTGCTAGGGCTGCCATGACAAAATACCACGCACTGGGCAACTTAAACATAGAAATGTATTTTTTTCACGGTTCTGGAGGCTGGAAGCCCAAGATCACAGTCTTGACAGGTTTGGTATCTCTCTTAGGGCTTTCCCCTTGCCTTGTAGATGGCTGTCTTCTTACTGTGTCTTCACAGGGCCTTTCCTCTGCCTGTGCATCCCTGGTATCTCTTCCTCTTCTCATAATGATACCAGTCATATTGGATTAGGGCCATGCCCATATGACCTCATTTAATCTTAGTACTTCTGTAAAGGCCCTATCTCCTAATATAGTAATGTTCTACTGGGGGTTAGGACTTCAGCATATGGATTTTATGGTGACTCAGTTCTATAACAATGACCTTGTGTCATCCCTTCCCCTTGAGTGTGGGATGGACCTAGGGACTTGCTTCTAATGATTCAAATATGGAAAAATGATCACAGGTTACTTTTGATACTAGGCTAAACAGACTGTGACTTCTGTCTTGTTCAGTCTCTCTCTCTGGTTCTTGTTGCTTGCTTGTTCTAATGGAAACAAGTTGCCATGTTGGGAGTTGCCCTGTGGAGAGAGGCCCATTTGGCAAGGAGCAGAGGGTCTTACAGCCAGCAGCCCCAAGGAACTGAGGCCTTCTTCCAACAACCCAGTAGGAACTGAATCCTGACATTAGCCACATGAGTGAGATTGGAAGCAGATTCTTTTCCTCTTGAGTCTTGAGATGACCGCAGTCTCAGCTGACATCTTGACTGGTAAGAGACTGAGCCAAGGGCCCAATTACGCTGTACCTAGGTTTCTGACCCATAGAAATTGTGAGATAATAAATGTTGTCTTAAGCCACTGCGTTTTGGGGTGATTTGTTACACAGCAATAAGTATACTCTCTATAAACTCTACAAAAGTGAGGGCAGCTAATATATTCTCGTTTTGTCATTGTTAAGAAAACAGTTACCACTTATAGACTATGTGTAGTAAGTACAATGCTGTTTCTTTCCATATATTATCTCCTTTAATTCTCACACCAACCTGTTTTTTATCCTCAATTTACAGAAAAGAAAATAGGTTTAAACTGGGTTTGATAATATGTCCTAGGTCATACTCCTAAAAAGTGGTAACTGGGGATTTGAACCCACAGGCCCACTCCAGTCCTGACACCAGGGCTGACTCCATAATTTGGCCCTGTGAGAAACAAAAATGTTGGGCTTCTTGTTTGAAAATTGTTAGGAATTTCATGATGGTAAGGGCAGAGCATGAAATGAAGTTCGTGGCTCTTTTGAGTGTAGGGCTGTGTGTGCCCACACAGCGCATTGCCCATTAAGCCTGCCCTGGCTGGCACTCCTACCTACTGTGCAAATAATGCCTTCTATCTCTAAGTAGGGAAAGTATTACAGATGAGGGCCCTGAAGCCATTAGACAGATGTCATAGTTAGATCAGTTGTCCTCATTCTGAGCCTACAGTTCCTTTCTCTATATCACACTGCCTTCCTATGGCAGTAATCCTATGTTCTACCTAACAGAAGCTTCTGCAAAGTCCTCTTCCCATTGATGGACTCTTCAGCAAGGATCACAGGAACACTGTTGCCCTTCCTGCTTGACTGGCCATATCCTGGTATATGTTCTACTAAGGGCACAATGCCCGTGTGGGAAAGGGGCACACAGAACCAAGGAGCTCTGCATCCAATTCCATTACCATCTGGTGAGCTTTTTCCTATCTAGGCAACTGTGTCCTGTATGGCTTTTCCTATAGTAAATGGTCACCTCATCAGGCCTGTTTTGTCCAAACCCCATACATTCCAAAGAAAGGTCTTTAGGACTGGTCCTTGACCATTGCCTTGACCACCCCTGAGCCCTTGGAATCTCCTGCCTGATAAAAGTGTGTCTGTATATCTGGTGTCTTGGACCATGCCAGATAGTTTACACCAACAATGTGATTTATGGTGAGCATTTGATTTTGTTTACTTGGGACCTTGAGCCAGACTGTATCAGCTTGACCTCTGGGGAGGACTGGAGACTCAATAGCTATTATCAGTCTTGTGGGCACTGTATAAAAACCCTGGATATCAACCCTTGGGCAAGCTTCCCTAGTAGGCAACAACACTTCACACATGTCACAGATCATTTCTAAGAGAATTAAGTACTGTTTGTGTGACTCCACCAGGGAGGACAGCTGGAAGCTGGTATCTTGTTTCTCTTGGACTCTGCCGTATGTACCTTTTCCTTTGCTGATCTTAATCTGTAAACTTTCATTGTAAGAAATTATAACCATGAGTATAATAGCTTTTCTGAATCCTGTGAGTCCCTCTAGTGAGTCTTGGAACATGGAGGTGGTGTTAGGGACCTCTAAACACTTCCCCATTACGTTGCTTTCAATAATTTAAATAGTTCACTCTATTCTTTTTGCTTGCGTGGTTTCTGAAGAGATATCTGATATAATTCTCATTTTTCTGTATAGGTAAGTTGCTCTTTTTCTCTGGCTTCTTTCAAGATTTTCTCTTTGTCTTTTATTTTCTGTAGTCTGGATGTGATGTGTCTAGGTGTAGGACTTTTGGTATTTATCTTATCATTCTCTGAGCTTCTTGGATCTGGGGTTTGTTGTCTGTCATCAATTTTGAAAAATGTCTCAGTCATTATTAATTCAAATATTTACCTTCTCTTTCTTCTAGTATTCTCATTACATGTAATGTTACAACTTTTGTAATTGTTTCACAGTCCTTAGATAATTTGCTTCACTTTCCTTTCCTTTTTCTCTTTGATTTTCAGTGTGAGTGGTTTCTGTTGATGTGTCTTCAAGCTCTATGATTCTTTCATCAGCCACACCCAGTCTGTTGATGAGCCCATCAAAGGCATTCTTCACTTCTCCTACAGCATATTTGATTTATAGCTTCTTAGAGTGTTCATCTTCTGATTACATTACCCATCTGTAATGTACATTATGCAATCTGTACTCTTGCATATTGTCCTTTTTTTTTCCATTAGAGCCCTTAGTATGTAATTGTAGTTATCTAAAATTTCCTGTCAGATAATTACAAAATCTCTGTCGTATATCCTGATGCTTACTTTGTTGTTTGACTTTTTTTTCCTTTTTTTGCTTTTTAGCATGTTTTGTAATTATTTGTTCAGGGCTGGACATGATGTATTGGATAAAGGGAAATGAGGTTAATAGGGTTTTAGTGTGAGGTTTTATGTTTATCTGGCTGGGAGTTAGGCTGTGTTTACCTACCGTTGCTATAGCTGTGGCAGGGGCTAGAATTTCTTCTAACATCTTTGTCTTTGTCTCCCTTGTCTTTTGGTTTCTTAAAAGACTCCTTCTCAAATAGGGTCTGAGGCTGGCAGTTCTTTCAAGCTGTAATCCCTTGTTATTATACAGGAGCCCTGTTCTGTGTTGGTAAGCTGGGGACATGGGAAAGGGAGGCATTCTACAGTCCTGTGGTTAGGTATCAGTCTTTTAGCAAGCCCGTGCTCCTGGGCCGTGACCTTCAAAAGTGCTTCTCAGCTTTCTTCCCTCCCCCACCTCCCCACCCCCAGGTGAGACAGGAAGGCTAGAGAGGGCTGAAATTGGGTATTTTCCTTTCCCCAGATTGGTTAGGCTCTTGGAAATCCCACATTTGTTAGGTTCAGGTAAAACAGTTTCCCTTGAGGGCAGGCTTTTGTTAAGGAGAACAGAATTCTCTGTATGTATTTCAAAATAATTTTATTTCTCCTCCCCTTGCCAGAAACACTAGGAATTTTCCTCCAATCTTCACACAGAGAACCTAGTGGGGCTCTTAGAGATAAAACTCATGAAAGTATGGGAGCTTTCCTAAGACATGGCCCCTCAGTTTCTAACTTTCAAGTCTCTCTACACTGAGACTCAGCAATTCATTGATTATAGTTTGTGTGTTCCTGCTGTTACTGGCTCTAGCAGTGGGCTTTCTGCTCCTGGGCTTCTGTTCCTGGTAAGTGGTGATTCTCTATATTTGTTTGTCTTTCCAATTTGGGAGGCAGAGATTTGCCCTGTGACCTCAATTCTCTGATGGATCTAGGAAGGGTGGTTGATTATCAGTTTGTTCAGCTTTTTTCTTGTGATAACGTCTAAGCTTTTAAGTGTTGGACTGCAAACTGGAAATCTCCATTGCACTTCTAAATTAATATACATTAGTTTCTCAGGTGGTCTTAAGGCAATATGGATTCTAAGTGAAGTCTTCCAGTTTTTAACAATGGGAAAATAGTTATAATGATAAGCAAAATAAAACAGCAGAATGATACACACACACACACACACACACACATATTCTAATCTTAATATACCTCTTTAAGAAGCACAGAAAGGGACTTCTCTGGTGGTGCATGGTTAAGAGTCCACCTGCCAATGCAGGGGACACGTGTTCGATCCCTGCCCTGGGAAGATCCCACAGGCCACAGAGCAACTAAGTCCGTGCACCACAACTACTGAGCTTGCACTCTAGAGCCCGCAAGCCACAACTACTGAGGCTGCATGCCTCAACTACTGAAGCCTGCATGCTTAGAGCCCATGCTCCACAACAAGAAGCCACAGCAATGAGAAGCCCGCACACCACAACGAAGAGTAGCCTCCACTCGCCACAACTAGAGGAAGCCCGCACACCACAACGAAGAGTAGCCTCCACTCACCACAACTAGAGAAAGCCCGCATGCAGCAACGAAGACCCGACACAGCCAATACATAAATTAATTAATTAATTAATTTAAAAAAGAAGTGAGACTGAATATATATTAAAAATAAAAAATATATATATATATATATATATATATATATAAAATAAAATAAAAAGCACAGAAAGGGGAATTCCCTGGTGGTCCAGTGGTTAGGACTCTGCACTTTCATGGTCGAGGGCCTGGCTTCAACCCTTGGACAGGAAACTAAGATCCCACAAGCCATGCTGGCCAAAGAAAAAAAGAAGCACAGAAAAAAGGCTAAAAGGAAGTATACCCAAAGTTAATGATAAATGCATATCAATCATGGTACATTAGATCAAGCTTGCTATTTCTGTTTTCTTATTTTCTACATTGAACACATATGCCTTTAAAGAAAAACTTGCAAAAGCTGAAAAGCATGTTTTTGTGTGAAGGTGTTATGTAATAAGCATCTTAATTTAGGGCATATGCGTAATGAGATCGCTTATTTTAGTATCTGTTAGTTATCGCTAGCAAATTAGTGTGCTGCAGGCAGAAGGGCCCCATCCTTGCTGTTACGAGGTGACCATTCCATATTGTGTTTGTCTTTGTTTTCTCAGTTTAGTCAGTGGGGTGAATAATATTTGATGAAATGAAAAGGTTGGATTTGCATTGGTTGATTTCCAATCTACTTTGAAAAAGCAGCAAGGTAAACTCCTCATTGTGCAGGATGATAGTAGAACTACAGGCAGATAAGCTTCTGCTCTCAAGTAAACATATGTTAAAATAATGTAAGGGGCGGAGTCAAGATGGCAGCGTGGGAAGATGTGGCGATCACATCTCCCCACATCTCTCCTGGGATGTTCCAGGATCAGTTGCCAGAGGCCAGTGGGGGACCCGAGGCTCAAGGAGACCGCAGGAACCCCAGAGAAACCAGGTGGGACGTGGGGGAAGTCAGGGGGGTGGGGAAGGGGAAGCCAGATGGGACCAGCACCCCTGGGGGGGTGGTTAGGTGAGGGGGGAGGTTCCCGCCTGGAGGGACCATTGGGGGCTGGGGAGATTGTGAAACCGCAATTGGGTTTCTCCTGCCCAGGAGGTCAGGAGGCCTGCTGAGCTCCCCAGCTTGGGGGCCTGCTAAGCTCCCCAGTGGAGTCCTCCACCCTCCAAGGCCCCCTCCAGACTGCCTGGGTCCTGGGGGTGTGGGAAGGAGGGAGGAGGGGTGAGGAGGTGGAGAGGCAGACAGGTGGGGGTGGCGGCTTTGAGATTGGGGGATGGGGAGGCCTGAGGGCATTTCGCCTGCCCTCTTGGCCAGGGAGGCTGACTGGACTCCCGGGCCTGGTCCTTCACTCTCCAGGCCCCCCTCCAGCATGAGGGTCCTGGGGGTGTGGGGAGGAAGGGGATGGGGGGAGAGAGAGAGGAAGACAGTGGGGGTGGGAAGGGATCTCTGTAGGTCAGAAGAATAGGGGAGATGCCGCCGGATATTTCTTCTGGGTGGGTCCTCCACCTTCCAAGGCTTCTCTGGGCCGTTGATCCTAGAAGTACAGGAGGGAAGCGGTGAGGGGAAAAGAAGAGAGGCGGAAGGGGGGAGGACCCTCTGTGATCAGAGGATGGGGGAGGAGCAGAAGGCATTTCCGCTGCCCACTGGCCCAGGGAAGCCTGCTGGGCTCCCAGGCCTGCTCTCCAACCCTCCAGGGTCCCCTCCCAGATGCGTTGGTCCCGAGGACTTTGGAGCATGGCAGGGAAAGAGGAAGAGAGGCAGACTGGTGGTGGGATGTTCCAGGATCAGAGGACCAGGGGAGGTGTGGAGGACCTTTCCCCTGCCCACTTGGGCCCAGTGGGCCTGCTGGGCTCCCAAGTCTGGTCCCTCGGTCTCTCCGGCTGAGTGGGTCATATAGGCATGGGAGGGAGGGAGGAGAGCAGAAGTGGAAGAGAGGCAGACAGTGGTGGGGGGGATCTTTCAGGACCAGAGGATGAGGGGAGATGCTGCAGGAATTCTCTCTACCCATTTGGCACTGGGAGGCCTGTTGCGCCCCCAGGCCTGGTCTTCAGTCCTCCAGGGCCCCTCTAGGTCTCACTGGTCCTAGGGGTGTAGAAGGAAAACGGGGGAGAAGTGGAGAGGAGGGCAGAGGAGGGGGCCTTCTGGGATTGGAGGATCAAGGGAGGTGGAGAAGGTATTTCCCCTGCCCACTAGCTCTGGGAAGCCTGCTAGGCTCACAGACCTGGCCTTTCACGCTCCAGGCCCCCCCCCCCCCCCCCAAGCTGCTTTGGACCTAGGAGAGTGGGGGGTGGGGGAGAGGAAGAGAGGCTGACAGGGACCGTACAAGACTGGGAGATCTGGGGAATTGCCGCAGGTGTTACCCTAGCCCAGTTGGCCCTGGGAAGCCTGTTGGGCATCAGAGTCTGGTCTCCTGCCTTCCAGTGCCCCCTGCAGCTGTGAGGCGCCTAGGGGAATAGAAGAGAGGGGGTGAGGAAGAAGAGAACCCAAGGGAGAGCGACCCTCTGAGATTGGAGGACATGGGGAGGTGCCTAGCATTTCTCCCACCAACTTGGGCCCAGGGAGCCTGCTGGGTACCTTGACCTGGTCCTTTGCCCCCAGTACCAGAGGCATTCCTGGGCCCCTCTGCCTCAATGGGCCTAAGCCCCATTCCCCACCACCCCCATGGCCTTTTCTAAGCGTAGGCCCTTCCCATTGCCTAACCTCCTCCATGCCCCTGTCTAAGCCCTGCCCCACAGCCAAGGCCTTTTCTGGCTCTTTTTTTTTCTTTCTGTTTTTCTTTTTTTTTCCTATTGCAGTTGTTTTACCTTCCAGTTGTTGCTCCATCTTTTTTTAAAAAATTTTTTTCTAATACATCTGTTAGTTTCCTATTATCATATTTTTTTATCTTGTTGTTGCTCTGCTGTTCCCCTTTTTTTTTTGTTTTATTAATTTTTTTCATTCCTGCTCCACACAGCTTGTGGGATCTTGATTCACAAGCCCAGGGTCAGGCCTGAGCTCCTGATGTGGGAGCTGTGAGTCCAAAACATTGGACTAACAGGGAAACCCGGTCCCTAGGGAATAGTCATCAGAGCGAGGTCTCCCAGAGGTTCTCACTTCAGCAACAAGACCCAGCTGTACTCAACAGCCTAGAAACTCCAGAGCTTGAAACCTCAGGCCAAACACCCAGTGGGACAGGAACACAATCCTGTGCATCCAAAGTGGGGGGAAAGTGACAAAAAAATATGTCACAGATGAAGGAACAAGGTAAAAATACACAAGGCCAAATAAATGAAGAGGAAATAGGAAAATTGCCTGAAAAACTATTCAGAGTAATGATAGTAAAGATGATCCAAAATCTGGATAACAGAATAGAGAAAATACAAGAAACAGTTAATAAGGACACAGAAGAACTAAAGAGCAAACAAACAGTAATAGATAACAAAATAACCACAATTAAAAATACTCTAGATGGTATAAAAAGCAGAATAAATGAGGCAGAAGAACAAATAAGTGAGTTGGAAGATAGAATGGGGGAAATAACTGCCACAGAGCAGCAAAGAGAAAAAAGAATAAAAAGAATGGAAGACAGTCTCGGAGACCTTGGTGACAACATTAAGCACACCAACATTTGAATCATAGGCATCCCAGAAGAAGAAGAAAAAAAAGAAAGGGTCTGAGAAAATATTTCAAGAGGTTATAGTGGAAAACTTCCCCAACATGGAAAAGGAAATAATTAATCAAGTCCAAGAAGCACAGAGAGTCCCATACAGAACAAACCCAAGGAGAAATACACTGAGGCACATATTAATCAAACTGATGAAAAGTAAACACAAAAAATATTAAAAGCAGCAAGAGAAAAGCAACAAATAATATATAAGGGAAAATCCATAAGGATAACAGCTGATCTTTCTGCGGAAACTCTGCAGGCCAGAAGGGAATGGCAGGATATACGGAAAATCCTGAAAGAGAAAAACCTACAGCCAAGAATACTCTACCCAGCAAGAATCTCATTCAGATTCGATGGAGAAATCAGAAGCTTTACAGACAAGCAAAAGTTAAGAGAATTCAGCACCACCAAACCAGCCTTACAACAATTGCTAAAGGAACTTTTCTAAGCAGGAAACACAAGAGAAGAAAAAGACCTACAAAAACAAACCCCAAACAATTAAGAAAATGGTAATAGGAACATACATGTCAATAATCACCTTAAATGTAAATGAATTAAATTCTCCAGCCAAAAGACACAGACTGGCTGAATGGATACAAAAACAAGACCTGCACGTATGTTGTCTACAAGAGACCCACTTCAGACCAAGGGACACATATAGACTGAAAGTAAGGGGATGGAAAAAGATATTCCATGCATATGGAAATCAAAAGAAAGCTGGAGTAGCAATACTCATATGAGACAAATTAGACTTTAAAGACTATTAAAAGAGACAAGGAAGGACAATACATAATGATCAAGGGATGCATCCAAGAAGAACATATAACAATTGTAGATATCTATGCACCCTACATAGGCGCACCAAATACATAAGGCAAATGCTAACAGCCATAAAAGGGGAAATCGACAGTAACACAATAATAGTAGGAGACTTTAACACCCCACTTACATCAATGGACAGATCATCCAAACAGAAAATAAATAAGGACACACAAGCTTTAAATGACACATTAGACCATTTCCACTTAATTGATATTTATAGGACATTCCATCCAAAAACTACAGAATGCACTTTCTTCTCAAGTGCACACGGAACATTCTCCAGGATAGATCACATCTTGGGTCACAAATCAAGCCTCGGTCAATTCAAAAAAATTGAAATCATATCAAGCATTTTCTCTGAGCACAATGCTATGAGACTAGATATCAATTACGTGAAAAAAACTGTAAAAAATACAACTACATGGAGACTAAATAATATGCTATTAAACAACCAAGAAATCACCAAAGAAATCAAAGAGAAAATCAAAAAATACCTAGAAACAAATGACAATGAAAACACAATGACCCAAAACCTATGGGACACAGCAAAAGCAGTTCTAAGGGGGAAATTTATAGCAATACAGTCCTACCTTAAGAAACAAGAAAAATATAGAATAAACAACCTAACCTTGCACCTAAAACAATTAGAGAAAGAAGAACAACAACAACAAAAAAAAACCCCAAAGTGAGCAGAAGGAAAGAAATCATAAAGATCAGAAATAAATGAAAAAGAAAGGAAGGAAACAGTAGCAAAGATCAATGAAACTCAAAGCTGGTTCTTTGAGAAGATAAACAAAATTGATAAACCATTAGCCAGACTCATCAGGAAACAAAGGGAGAAGATGCAAATCAACAGAATTAGAAATGAAAAAGGAGAAGTAACAACTGACACCGCAGAAATACAAAAGATCATGAGCGACTGCTACAAGCAACTATATGCCAATAAATTGGATAACCTGGAAGAAATGGATAAATTCTTAGTAAAGTACAATCTCCAAGACTGAACCAGGAAGAAACAGAAAATATGAACAGACCAATCACAAGCACTGAAATTGAGGCAGTGATTAAAAATCTCCCAACACACAAAAGCCCAGGGCCAGATGGCTTCACAGGCAAATTCTATCAACATTTAGAGAGAAGCTAACACCTATCCTTCTCAAGCTCTTCCAGAATATAGCAGAATGAAGAACACTCCCAAACTCATTTGATGAGGCCACCATCACCCTGATACCAAAACCAGGCAAAGAGGTCACAAAAAAAGAAAATTACAGACCAATATCGCTGATGAATATAGATGCAAAAATCCTCAACAAAATACTAGCTAACAGAATCCAACAGCACATTAAAAAGATCATACACCATGATTAAGTGGGGTTTATCCCTGGAATGCAAGGATTCTGCAAAATATGCAAATCAATCAATGTGATAGATCATATTAACAAACTGAAGGATTAAAAACCATATGATAATCTCAATAGATGCAGAAAAAGCTTTTGACAAAATTCAACATCCATTTACGATAAAAACTCTCCAGAAAATGGGCATAGAAGGAAATTATCTCAACATAATAAAAGCCAACAGCCAATATCATTCTAAATGATGAAAAACTGAAAGCATTCCCTCTAAGAACAGGGACAACACAAGGGTGCCCACTCTCACCATTATTATTCAACATAGTTTTAGAAGTTTTATCCACAGCAATCAGGGAATAAAATGAAATAAAAGGAATCCAAATTGGAGAAGAAGAAGTAAAATTGTCACTCTTTGCAGGTGACATGATATCACACATAGAAAACCCTAAAGATTCTACCAGAAAACTGCTAGCACTAATTGATGAATTTATTAAAGTAGCAGGATATAAAATTAATGCACAGAAATCTCTTGCATTCCTATACACTAGCAACAAAAGAGCAGAAAGAGAAATTAAGGAAACTCTCCCATTTACCATTGCAACAAAAAGAATAAAATACCTAGGAATAAATCTGCCTAAGGAGGCAAAAGACACTGATGAAAGAAATCAAAGATGATACAAACAGTTGGAGGGACATACCATGTTCTTAGATTGGAAGAATCAATATTGTGAAAATGACTATCATACCCAAAGCAATGTACAGGTTCAACGCAATCCCTATCAAATTACCAACGGCATTTTTCACAGAACTAGAACACGAAATCTTATGATTTGTATGGAAATGCAAAAGACCCCAAATAGCCAAAGCAATCTTGAGAAGGAAAGACGGAGTTGGTGGAATTAGGCTTCCTGACTTCAAACTATACTACAAGGCCATAGTAATCAGGACAGTACGATACTGGCACAAAAACAGAAAAGAAGATCAATGGAACAGAATAGAGAACTCAGAGGTAAACCCAAGCACATGTGGGCAGCTTATCTTTGACAAAGGAGGCAAGAATATACCATGGAAAAAAGACAGCCTCTTCAATAAGTGCTGCTTGGAAAACTGCACAGCAACATGCAAAAGAATGAAATTAGAACACTTCCTAACACCATATACAAAAATAAACTCAAAATGGATTAAAGACCTAAAAGTAAGGCCAGACAGTATAAAACTCCTAGAGGAAAACATAGGCAGAACACTCTATGACATCCATCAAAGCAAGATCCTTTTGGACCCACCTCCTATAATAATGGAAATAAAATCAAGAATAAACAAATGGGACCTAATGAAACTTAAAAGCGTTTGCACACTGAAAGAAACCATAAACAAGAAAAGAAGGCAACCCTCAGAATGGGAGAAAATACTTGCCAACGAAGCAACTGACAAAGGATTAATCTCCAAAATATACAAGCAGCTCATGCAGCTTAATACCAAAAAAGCAAATAACCCAATCCACAAATGGGTGGATGACCTAAATAGACATTTCTCCAAAGAAGACATGCAGATGGCTAACAAACACATGAAAAGATGCTCAACATCATTAATCATTAGAGAAATGTAAGTCAAAGCCACAATGAGGTATCACCTCACACTGGTCAGAATAGCCATCATCAAAAACTCTAGAAACAGTAAATGTTGGAGAAGGTGTGGAGAAAAGGGAACTGTCCTGCACTGTTGGTGGGAATGTAAGTTGGTACAGCTACTATGGAAAACAGTTTGGAGATTTCTTAAAAAGCTAAAAATGGAACTACTATATGACCCAGTAATCCCACTCCTGGGTATATACCCAGAGAAAACCATAATCCAAAAAGAAACATGTACCATAATGTTCATTGCAGCACTATTTACAATAGCCAGGACATGGAAGCAACCTAAATGCCCATCAACAGATGAATGGATAAAGAAGATGTGGCATATATATACAATGGAATATTACTCAGCCATAAAAATGAACGAAATTGAACTGCATGTAATGAGGTGGATAGACCTAGAGACTGTCATACAGAGTGAAGTAAGCCAGAAAGAAAAAAACAAATACTGTATGCTAACTCATACATATGGAATCTGAAGAAATGGTCCTGATGAACCCAGTGACAGGGCAAGAGTAGAGATGCAGATGTAGAGAATGGACTTGAGGACACAGAGCTGGGGTAGGGGGTGGGGGGCGAAGGGGAAGCTGGGATTAAGTGAGAGAGTAGCATAGACATAGATACACTACCAACTGTAAAATAGATAGCCAGTGGGAAGTTGCTGTATAACAAAGGGAGATCAACTTGGTGATGGGTGATGCTTTAGAGGGCCAGGAAAGGGAGGGTGGGAGGGAGTCACGGGAGGGAGGGGGTATGGGGATATACATACAAATACAGCTGATTCACTTTGGTGTACTTCAAAAACTGGTAGAAGAGTGTAAAGCAATTATATTCCAATAAAGTGCTAAAAAAAAAAAAAAAGAAACTAGCACAATATCGTAAAGCAATTATACTCCAATTTAAAAATCTGGAATAAATCATATTAAAGGTATCTTTAAAATAAAGTTGAATTCTAGCTACAATGTAAAAAGTCACACTTAAAATGAAAATAAACTGTGAAAATGAATAAAAATAATGTAATTTGTAAGATATTATGGAATTTTAATTCAAAAGCAGATATCAAAAAAAAGGATATGTTTACTGAATGAATATTGCTGAGACATTTCTGAAACTACTCAGATGCTAATTCCACCACACCTCCTACTTTTGCCCTATTAATTCTAGAAGTCTGTAAAAAGAAGCACTTTACAACTTCATCTCATTGCTTCTGTCTTTTTGGAGATTACTTAAGTACAGGACCAGTTTGAGCTTTTGACATTCTTCTGATATTTTTTCCTCTGGTATGTGTAAAACAGTGACAATATGTGGCCCTCTTTCTTCAGTACTTTGATTGTAATGCTTGCCATTTATATTTCCCCCTTCCTTTAAGTCCTTTCTCTCCCCCTGTCCTTGCCAAATCATTTCAGGCCATTGTCTCTCTTTGGCAATCCATTCTTTCCTGTATTCATTTTCATTCTTCCCATCTCTTTCCATCCTTCACATTGTCTTCAGCAAAACTCCTCATACAGGCAGCTCACAAACCTTAAATGGCTCATCATTGCCTGGCTATAAAGTTCTATCCAACAGAACCCTATAGTGTCCCAAGCTCTCTTTCTAACCCTCTTCTCTACTCTGGCACCTCATCCCATGCTGCAGCCAAACTGGAGTCCTTAGTGTCCCCAGAACCTCCATTCCTCTGCATCTTTGCCCTCTTCTTTCCAGAGTCTGGGAGACCCTCTCATCATTTTTGGTGCCCCAAATCATACTTGTTTCTAGAGCCTGGTTTGGTGTGAACACACTCAGGGAGTCATCTGTGATTCTTGTCCCACTCTCCACCTCAGACAAAAACCAACTTTTCTTTCCTCTATGATCCCATTGTTTTTCTTTCTGTAAAACTAAATATGCCACTTAGCCTCTGCTTTGAAGCATAGTTATTCTCACGCAGCCTTATTTCATCCACAAATTTATAAAATTCTGCAAGGATCGAAACTAGCATTGCCATCTTTGTCTCTTCCAAGTGCCAGGCAGGTGTTGTCACTGATGAATTAATTAGCATAGCACCTCATGGTTTACAAAGTGCTTTGACACATCTGCTCTCTCATTTGACACAGCCAACTCTCACAAGTCGACTGTGCAGGTATTATCACCATTTCATAGATAAAGTCACTAGGGTGCCAAGAGGTTAGGTGCCGCTTGGAGGACGCTAGAGAGACAAAACTGTTGGACGCCTGCTGGGGCCAGGCACTGTTGCAAGTACTAGCTCATATAATCCTTACGGCAACCATGTGGGGTGAATGTTATCATCATATCCTATTGATGAGGAAACTGAAGCCCAGGGAAACTCAGAATAATTTTCCTAATAGCAAATAACTTTTTCCACTGAGGGGTGCTCCCTTTCTCTAGTATGGCATTGAAGTTAATGAAATGTGATTAGCAAGTGTGGCCTCTCTTTAATGTTTATTCTATACATTCTGAGGTGTAAATGGATGTCAGACCAGCCAGCCTGGGGCTGTGGACTTTGGAAGAGTTGCAGCAGCACCTAGATATCCAGCAGGGGGTGTGGGAGAGCAGCACTTGGTTGGTAAAAAGTTCTGAGCTGTAGACACAGCAAGATCAGTATTGTAGCCTCTGCTGTCTTAGTATTTTACTTGGCTTCTAGCTTGTAGTTCAAGGTCAGGGTCTTATCTTTGTTTTCCTTTTGGGAAAAGAATTACCTCTCATACTATCCTCTTAGAAGGGGCAAGAACTGATATCTGTTTTTGGATCCCAATATACTTCATAGGGCAGGCAGAAGCCCTATGAAAAGCCACATGGGTTAAGGATCCCATCTTAAAAGGAGTGGCCAAGGTGGCAGAGTAGGAAGACTCTGAGCTCACCTCCTCCCATAGGTACACCAAAATTACAACTATTGCGTTGGGCAAAAATTTCATTCGAGTTTTTCCATACCGTCTTACGGAAAAACCCAAATGAACTTTTTGGCCAACACAACACTTACAGAGAAACTATGAGAACAATCGGAAGACTAGCAGAAAAGATTTTCTACAACTAAAGATATAAAAAAGGAACCACAACAATATAGGTAGGAAGAGCAGAAATGCTGTATGCTCAAGACCTACACTGCCAACAGGTGGTAGGTGACCCATAAGTGAGGGTAAAATCACAATTGCAGAGGTTCTCCCCCAGAAGTGAGGATCAGAGCCCTGTAGCAGATTCGCCAGCTTGAGAATCCTGTACCAGGAAGACAAGCCCCTAGAATGTCTGGCTTTGAAGGCCAGCAAGCCTTATGTACAGGAGAGCCAGAGGGCTGTAGTAAACAGATACTCTCCTCTTAAAAGGCACATGCAAAAATCTCACATGCTCCGAGTCCCAGCACAGAGCCAGTAATTTCAAAGAAGCCCGGGTCAGGCCAACTTGCTGATCCTGGAGAGCCTCTCAAGAGATGAAGGAAGCAACTGGAATTCCCCCTGAGGACATAGACATTAGCGACAGGCACTTTTGGTAGCTCTTTCTGTCACAAGGACACTGGTGCTGGCAAGGGTCATTTTGGAATCTTCCCTCCGGCCTGTTAGTGCTGGGGGCTTACCTGCTAACAGTGGGCTGGAACCAGCCTAGGACACTCTGGGCAGCGCAGACAGTTATGCTGGGATCTGACATCACCCACCAGTGGGCCATCAGCCACCACATGAGGCAGAGCCTGGCAGCCAACAGTGCTGGGGTCAGCCCTGCCTACCAGTACAATCATGGTAGTCAACCTCACCACAGCAGAAGGGCCCACACAGCCCACATATGGGACACCCCAAGAGCATATAGCTCTGGTAACTAGAGCGAGTATGCTACTGGGTCCCATAGGATGTTTCCACTGTAGGGGAAGTGTGATGATATGCCTAATACCTAGAAATAAACACAGAGAATTAGGCAAAGTGAGGAGAGAGAGGAGTATGTTCCAAATGAAGGAAAAAGACAAAGCTTCAGAAAAAGAGTGAAATGGAGGTAAGCAGTCTACCCCATGAAGAGTTCAAGGTAATGGCCATAAAGGTGCTCAATGAACTCAGGAGAAGAATAGATGAACAGAGTGAGAATTTTCACAAAGGGTTAGAAAATATCAAGAAGAATCAAAGAGCTGGAGAATACAATAACTGAAATAAAAAATAAACCAGAAGGAATAAATAGGAGATTATTTGATACAGAGGAAAGTGTTAGTGAACTAGAGGACAGAGTAGTGGAAATTATCCAAGCAGAACAGAAAAAATAAAAAAGAATTTTAAAAAATGAGGATAGTTTAAGTGATCTCTCAGACAACATCCAGTGCACTAACATTTGCATTATAGGGTTCTCAGAGGAAGAAGAGAGAGAAAAAGGGGTAGAGAACTTATCTGAAGTAATAATAGCTGAAAATTCCCCTAACCTGGGAAAGGAAACAGACATCCAGTTCCGGGAAGCACAGAGTCCTGAAAAAGATGAGCTCAAAGAGGTCTACGCTGAAGACATATTATAATTGAATTGGCAAAAATTAAAGATGAAGAGATAATCTTAAAAGCAGCAAGAGAAAATCAACTAGATATGTGCAAGGGAACTTCCATAAGATACTCAGCTGCTCAGCAGAAGCTCTGCAGGCTAGAAGGGATTGGCATGATACATTCAAAATAATGAAAGGAAAAAACCTACAACCAAGAATACACTACCTGGCAAGGCTATCATTCAGATATGAATGAGAAATAAAGAGTCTTACAGACAAGCAAACGCTAAAAGCGTTCAGACCTTCTAAACCAGCTTGACAAGAAGTGTTAAAGGACTTTTTTAAGTGGAAAAAAAAAGACAACAACTAGAAATATGAAATTTGTGAAAGGAAAAGTCTCACTGGTAAAGGCAATCATACAGTAAAGGTAGTAGGTCAATCACTAATAAAGCTAGTAGGGAGATTAAAGACAAAAGTAGTAAAATCATCTATAGCCATAAGAACTAGTTGGATAAATTCCTAGAAATGTACAATCTTTAAATACTGAATCAGGAAGAAATAGGAAATACTGACAGACAAATTACCAGTAATGAAATTGAATCAGTAATCAAAAAACTCCCAATAAACAAATGTTTAGGACTCACTGGCTTCACAGGTGAATTTTACCAAATGTTTAAAGAAGAGTTAACACCTGTCCTTAAACTATTCCAAAAAACTGAGAAGGAAGAAACAATTTCAAACATTTTATGAGGCCAGCATCACCCTGATACCAAAACCAGACAAAGACATCACAAAAAAAGAAAGATACAGGCCAGTATCACTGATAAATATAGATGCAAAAAATCTTCAACAAATTATTAACAAATTGAATTCAACAGTACATTAAATGGATCATGATTAAGTGGGATTTATCTCAGGGATGCAAGGATGATTCAAATCCACAAATCAATCAGTGTGATACATCACATTAATAACTGAAGACTAAAAATCATATGATCATCTCAATAGATACAGAAAAAGCTTTGGACAAAATTCAACATCCATTGATAATAAAAACTCTCAACAAAATAGGTGTAGAGGAAACATACCTCAACATGTCAATAATAAAGGCCATATATACAAACCCACAGCCGACACTCATACTCAATGAGGAAAAAACTGAAAGCATTTCCTTTAAGCTCAGGGACAAGACAAGGATGCCAACTCTCCCCACTTTTATTCAACATTGTATTGGAAGTCCTTGCTGCAGCAATCAGACAAGAAAAAGAAATGAAAGGAATCCAAATTGGAAATGAAGAAGTAAAACTTGTCATTTTTTTGCAGACAACATGATACTATATATAGAAAATCCTAAAAATGCCACCAAAAACTATTAGAACTAATAAATGAATTCAGTAAAGTTGCAGGATACAAAATTAATGTACAGAAATCTGTTTTGTTTCTATGCACTAAACACAAACCATCAGACAGAGAATTAAGAAAACAGTCCCATTTACAGTTTCAGCAAAAAGAATAAGATACCTAGGAATAAACCTAACCAAAGAGGTAAAAGATTTGTACTCTGAAAACTATAAGACATTGATGAAAGAAATTGAAGACAATACAAACAAATGGAAAGCTCTACTGTGCTCATGGATTGAAAGAATTAATATTATTAAAATGACCATATTACCCAACAACCTACAGATTCAAATCAATGCCCATTTTTACCAGTGACATATTTCACAGAACTAGAACAAATGATTCTAAAATTTCTATGGAAACACCAAAGGCACCGAAAGCCAAAGCAAACAAAGCTGGAGGCATCACTCCCTGATTTAAAATTATACTACAAAGCTACAGTCCTCAAAACAGTATGGTGCTGGCACAAAAACAGACACATAGATCAATGAAACAGAATAGGGAGCCCAGAAATAAGCCCATGCTTATTTGGTCCATAAACCTACAACAAAGGAGGCAAAAATAATACAATGGGGAAAAGACATCTTCAATAAATGGTGTTGGAAAAACTGGACAACTACATGCAAAAGAATGAAACTGGGCCACTTTCTCACACCATACAAAAAATAAGCTCAAAATGGATTTAATTGTAAGACCTGAAACCATAAAGCTCCTAGAAGAAAACATAGGCAATAAACTCTTTGACATTGGTCTCAGCAATATTTTTCTTGATCTTGTCTCCTCGGAAACAAAACCAAAAATGAACAAATAGGACTACATCAAACTAAAAAGCTTTTGCACAGGGAAGGAAACTCAAAAATACAAAAGGCTGCCTACTGGATGGGAGATCTTTCAAACAATATATATGATAAGAGATTAATACCCAAAACATACAAAGAACTGATACAACTCAACATAAATAAAACAAGCAAACTGACTTTAAAATGGTCAGAGGGCCTGAATAGATATTTTTCTAAAGAAGACACACAGATGGCCAACAGATACATGAAAAGATACTCAGATCACTAGCTGTGAGAAATGCAAATCAAAACCACAATAAGATACCACCTCACACCTGTCAGAGTGGCTATCATCAAAAAGACAACAAAAAACAATTGTTGGCAAGGACGTGGAATAAAGGGAACCCTCATACACTGTTGGCAGAACTGTAAATAATTGCAGCCACTATGGAAAACAGTATGGAGGTTGCTCAGAAAATTAAAACTAGAACTGCCATATTACCTAGCAATTACACCTCTGGGTATTTACCCAAAGAAAGCAAAAACACTAATGCAAGAAGATATATGCACATCAATGTTCATTGCAGCATTATTTATAATAGCCAAGATATGGAAGCAACCTAAGTGTTCGTAGATAGTTTAATGGATAAAGAAGATGAAATGTAATGAAAAATTAGTCAGCTGTTAAAAAAATGAAATCTTGCCATTTGGTACAACATAGATGGATCTAGAGGGGATTATACTAAGTAAAATAAATAAGAAGGGAAAGACAAATACCTCATGATTTCACTTTATATGTGAAATTTAAAAAACAAAACAATTGAAATAAAACAAATGAAACAAAACAAAATGAAAACAGACTCGTGGATACAGAGAACAGGTGGTTGCCAGATGGGAGGGGTGTTGGAGGGCTGGGTGAAATAGGTGAAAGGGATTAAGAGGTACAAACCTACAGTTATATAGTAAATAAGTCATGGGAATATAATATACAGCATAAGGAATATGGTCAATAATGTTGTCGTAACTTTATATTGGGACAGATGGTTACTAGACTTATTGTGGTACATCATTTCATAATGTATGCAAATGTCAAGTCACTATGTAGTATACCTGAAACTAGCATAATATTGTACATCAACTATACTTCAATAAATTATAGAATCGGACTATATGTTATATTAAGTCCTTTCTGGAATAAGGACAGTAATAAATTAAAAAAAACCCAAAATAGGAGACTGTGTAAATCAGTCTTTTCCTGGCATGTTGCATGTGGGGAGACTGGGCCCCCAGGAGGCAAAGTGTAGAAAGCAGATGATGGAGATGGTCCAGGGGAGCTGTACTGAAGTGTGGCAGGCTGATGAAGCCATGGGGGTCCAGGAGGGTAACAATGGGCTGAATGACTAAGCAGTTGGCACTGCATGCCTTGGGAGCTTTGTAGATCAGTTTTGATGTGCAGAGATGAGATTGGAACACAGTTGGTACTGATGCAGTTATGACTGAAAGAAAGCTAAGACTAGCTGTGTGAGGATGCAAAGGTGAACCAAGCTCAGAATTGTGACTGGGGTTTGCTGTGAGGTAGGGAGTGGGGAGTTTGGAGACATGAGTGGGGGCCTGGTCTTAAGCTTGTTAGGGTAGGAATGGGGGAATATTTATGGAGTATATTTAGGGGACTATTATGGGATATTAGGGGATATAAATATTTATCCAGGCAGTGCCTGGATGGAGGGAGCAGACACGTGTATAACAATCATATACATTATCTCATAGACGAGGTATTTTGGGATAGGGAGCCATGCTTTATCCCTCTTCAGCTGTGTATTGTTAAATATCCTATTACTTGGAAGGCTGTCATATGGAGCAAGGGGTGTTCAAGACATTTGGTAGCCACCTTGAATTGTCTCCCAGCAAGATCTGATTTCTTTTTTATTTCCCAGTTTCTGGCACAAATGCATTCTTACCTGGGCTCATGGCAGGCTAAAAAGAAATGATTGAGATTCAGGCATAGCATACATTAAAAAAAACATCAAATTGGTGAATTTTTGTGTAGCCATTTTAATATTGAAGATGGAAGAAAAAAAGCAACATTTTTTGTTGTGGGGCAAGAGAAATGAACCACCAGAAACCACACCAAAGGCTGGTCTTCATCCAAAGAAGGTGATGTCGTGTATATGGTGGGATTGGAAGCCCCGTACTATGAGCTCCTTCTGGAAAACCAAATGATTAATTCCAACACGTACTGCTCCCAATTAGACCAACTGAAAGCAGCACTCAATGAAAAGCTTCTGGAATTAGTCAACAGAAAATGCATAATCTTCCAGTAGGATAAAGCAAGACCGCACATTTCTTTGATGACCAGGCAAAAACTGCTACAGTTTGGCTGGGAAGTTCTGATTCATCTGCTGTATTCACCAGACGTTGCATCTTTGGATTTCCATTGATTTCAGTCTTTACAAAATTCTCTTAATGGAAAAATTTCAATTCCCTGGAAGACTGTAAAAGGCATCTGGAACAGTTCTTTGCTCAAAAAGATAAAAAGTTTTGGGAAGATGGAATTATGAAGTTGCCTGAAAAATGGCAGAAGGTAGTGGAACAAAAGGGTGTATACATTGTTCAATAAAGTTGTTGGTGAAAATAGAAAATGTGTCTTTTATTTTTACTTAAAAACCAAAGGAACCTCTTGTTTTTTAATGCATTCAGCCACTCTATGTCTTTTGATTGGAGCATTTATTTTATTTGCTTTTAAAGTAATTATTGATAGCTCATTGAAGAAAAAATTGCCATTTTGTTTATTTGTTTATTTTGGCCACATCACGGCATGTGGGACCTTAGTTCCCTGCCCAGGGATTGAACCCATGTCCGCAGTACTGGAAGCACGGACTCCTGACCACTGGACGGCCAGGGGATTCCCTGTATACATGTATTTTTAAAAATTTTATTGAAGTATAGTTGATTTACAATGCTGTGTTAATTTCTGGTGTACAGCAAAGTGATTCAGTTTTATAGTTATGTCTATATATATATCTATATCTATGTATCGATCTATATAAACACATATATATATTCTTTTTCATATTCTTTTCCATTATGGTTTATTACAGGATATTGAATATAGTTCCCCTATGCTATAAAGTAGGACCTTATTTATTTTATATATAATAGTTTGTATCTGCTAATCTCAAACTCTTAATGTATCCCTCCCTTCTTTCCCCTTTGGTAACCATAAATTTGTTTTCTATGTCTATGAGTCTGTTTCTGTTTTGTAAATAAATTCCTTTGTATCTGAATGTACACATGTTTATCAGCATTAAAGATTGTAATTGACAAACCCAGGTTGGATTGCTCATAATGTTACTTGTAGGAAATAACATAAGTCTAAGTTGTGTCTATGTTTTGTTTTAATAACTTTACATGTTACATCAGTGCATATCAATTTGCAACGAAAAATACTTTGCTAGCTTTATTTATTCATTAAGTTAGTCTTTCATATCATTAGCCAGTTTCTGAAAACATCCACCTATAGTACCACTAGAAAAAGTGGTATCTGAGCTACATTTTTTGCTCTACATTCATTAAAAAATTTGAAGCACATACGTATATTTTTAATAAATTTATTTCTTTATTTGTTGGCTGTGTTGGGTCTTCATTGACTTCTTGCAGTGCTTCTCTTGTTGTGGAGCATGGACTCTAGGCGCCCGAGCTTCAGTAGTTGCGGCACGTGGGCTTAGTAGTTGCAGCTCTCAGGCTCTAGAGTTCAGGCTCAGTAGTTGTGGCACACCGGCTTAGTTGCTCCACAGCATGTGGGATCTTCCCAGACCAGGGATCGAATCAGTGTCCCCTGCGTTGGCAGATGGATTCTTAACCACTGTGCCACCAGGCAAGTCCCTGAAGCAAATATTTTGATTTGGTCTTTCACTAATGTCCTTGACTAATGTCAAGTGTATATGGTTTGTTAGTTTTAGCAACCTGAAGCGCTGTTTTATAAGAAGCTCTCAAATCACAGATGTTTTGTTAAAGAAATAAATTTGTCTGTCATCTTTTTAATGCAGTATTTTTTCTTCCATAAGTTTTTTTGTTTGTTTTGAACTTTTTTTTTTAATGCAAAAACTTATCACTTAAGTTTAGGAGTTAAGGTGGTCTCATTTCTTCATTAGCTATACGTTTCTACAAATAACACACTGTGGTTTCAGCACTTGACCATCACTTATGGCTACAAAACCGAGGGATCATACTCTGAATAAAACAAGTAGAAACTCTTTTAACCTTTCTTTCTTTGGAATCACTCCTATTGTCATCATTTGGTTAATGCTATATTCAGAATATTGCATTACAGCCTATAAGCATTGTCACATGCACTATCTCCTTATCACAGTAACTCAAAATGAGTAATATTATTCTCATTCTGCTGTCAAATCTCCCACAGCTAGGAAGTTGCAGGAGGGACTTGACTCCCCCAGTCCAATATGCTCTCTCATCTACAATTCCCAAATACCTACACAATACCTAAGTACCTAAATTACACATACTTGTTATTTCTTCTTCCCAGCTATTTGTTGTGACAACTCAGTTCTGAGTGGATAAATAGTTTCTTTTGATGACTCATCTTCTAAATAGATTTGATTTTATTTGTGATCCTATAAAAAGTCTTTTTGTTCTTTAAATTTATTATTATCCTAAGATACAATTAGGAAAGTAAATTCACTATCACACATAAAATGTCACTTTATAAGAAATAAAATTTTTACTAACCTTTCTCAATATACCTTAAATGTAGTATAGTCCACCCCCATCATTTGAATGAATGAAAAATGGGAAGTTAAAAACAGGTATCCCAGGATTACTATATTCCCAGTAGCTATAGATGAACTTATTCATTTCTATTTTTTGACTCCCTCTTATTAAAGAGGTTGAAAACTAAAATGCCCACAGGGCCAGGCAAGTAATATCAGGAGGAAAGTAGGTTGGGTGGGACTATGGTGAATTGCCTAGGGCACTGTGATTTAATAGGGCAGCTGCTGGCTCTTACCTTCAGTTCATTGTGACCATGCATGACCTGAGCCCAGGGTCACTAGCTCTTCTAATTTTTAAGAGTTGGGTGTCTAGATTTTTATTAGTTTCTTTTTTTTTCATTTTAAAAGTTGGCAGCAAATTGAAGTATTTCGAAACACTGTGCAGCTCAGTGAAGCCCAGCCGCAAGCTGACTGCCAGCTAATGATTTATTGCTAGCTTGTGCAGAGATTGCTGGCATTCAGCTGAAGGTTCTCAGCCACTCAGGCTCATTAGGAGGAAAGTGATGTCATAGGTTAAGAAAGATTTTCAACAAGAGGTGAAACAAAAGGTTTTCTGCTCAATTCTAACTTTGCCAGAAAATGTAGTCAGCAGAGTACCCTCATGCTGATCAATCTGGTATGTGTCCAATTAAATATTGTTTTATTGTGGTCAAAACATACAATTTATCATTTTAACCATTTTTAAGTGTAAAATTCAGTGACATTAAGTATTTTCAAAATGTGCAGCCCTCCATTTTCTAGAACTTTTCATCATCCCTAACAGGAGCTCTGTACTCATTAAACACTAACTCTCCATTCTCTTACCTCAACCTCTGGTAACCTCTTTCCTACTTTCTGTGCTGATTTTCCCATTCTATGTATGTCATTTAAGTGGAATCATGCAATAGTTGTCCTTTGTGTCTGGCTTATTTTACTTGGCAAGTTTTTATGGTTCATCCATATTGTAGCATGTATCAGAGTTTGATTCCTTTTTAAGGAAGAATAATATTCCATTGTATGTATGTGTGTGCATGTGTATATATATATATATATGTATTTTATATATATATTATTTATTTATTTATATATACACACATACATACAATGGAATATTCTTATATTTTATTTATCTATTGCTCTGCTGATGGACATAAGTTGTTTCCACTTTTTGGCTATTGTGAATAATGCTGCAGTGAGTGACAACTACCTGTTTGAGTCCCTGCTTTCATTTCTTTTAAGTACGTACCTAGGAGTGGAATTACTGGATCATATGGTAATTCTATGTTTAACTTTTTGAGGAGCTGACAAACTGTTTTCCACAGTGGCTGTGCCATTTTACATTTCCACAAGCAATGCACAGGGTTCCACATCCTCACCAATACTTGCTGTTTTCCGTTTCTTGATAATAGCTAATGAATGTGAAGTGGTATCTCAATGTGGGTTTGATTTGCATTTCCCTAATGACTAGTGATGTTGAGCATATTTTCATGTACTTATTGGTCATTTATATATCTGCCTTGGAGAAATGTCCATTCTGGTCCTTTGTTCATTTTTAAATTGGATTGTTTGTTAGTTGTTGTAGGAGTTCTTTGCATGGTATCATTTTATTTTATTTTATTTTAATTTATTTATTTTTTATTTTTTAAATCTTTATTGGAGTATAATTGCTTTATACTATTGTGTTAGTTTCTGCTGTACAACAAAGTGAAAGAGCCACGTGTATACATATATCTCCATATCCCCTCCCTCTTAAGCCTCTCTCCCAACCTCCCTATCCTATCTCTTTAAGTCTTTACAAAGCATCAAGCTGATCTCCTTGTGCATTGTATTAGTTTCCCACTAGCCATCTATTTTACATTTGGTAGTGTGTATATGTTGATGCTACTCTCTCACTATGTCTCAGCTTCCCGTCCCCCCGGTGTCTTCAAGTGCGTTCTCTACATCTGCATCTCTATTCCTACCCTGCCATTAGGTTCACCAGTACCATTTTTCTAGATTCCGTAAATATGTTAGCATATGGTATTTGTTTTTCTCTTTCTGGCTTACTTCACTCTGTATGACAGACTCTAGGTCCACCCAGCTCACTACGAATGGCTCGATTTCATCTCTTTTTATGGCTGAGTAATATTCCATTGTATATATGTGCCACATCTTCTTTATCCATTCGTCTGTTGATGGACATTTAGGTTGCTTCCATGTCCTGGCTATTGTAAGTAGTGCTGCAATGAACATTGTGAAACATGTATCTTTTTGAATTATGGCTTTCTCTGAGTATATGCCCAGTAGTGGGATTGCTGGGTCATATGGTAGTTCTATTTTTAGTTTTTTGAGGAACTCCATACTGTTTTCCATAGTAGCTGTATCAATTTACATTCCCACCAACAGTGCAGGAGGGCTCCCTTTTCTCCACACCCTCTCCAGCATTTATTGTTTCTAGGTTTTTTGATGATGGCCATTCTGTCTGGTGTGAGGTGATACCTCGCTGTGGTTTTGATTTGCATTTCTCTAATGATTAATGATGTTGAGCATCTTTTCATGTGTCTATTGGCTATCTGTATGTCTTCCTTGGAGAAATGTCTATTTAGGTCTTCTGCCCATTTTTGGATTGGGTTGTTTGTTTTTTTGATGTTGAGCTGCATGAGCTGCTTGTGTATTTTGGAGGTTAATCCTTTGTCAGTTTCTTCACTGGCAAGTATTTTCTCCCATTCTGAGGGTTGTCTTTTTGTCTTGTTTATGGTTTCCTTTGCTGTGCAAAAGCTTTTAAGTTTCATTAGGTCCCATTTGTTTATTTTTGTGTTTATTTCCATTATTCTGGGAGGTGGGTCAAGAAGGATCTTGCTATGATTTATGTCATAGAGTGTTCTGCCTATATTTTCCTCTAAGAGTTTTATAGTGTCCAATCTTACATTTAGGTCTTTAATCCATTTTGAGTTTATTTTTGTGTATGGTGTTAGGTAGGGTTCTAGTTTCATTCTTTTACATGTAGCTGTGCAGTTTTCCCCGCACCACTTATTGAAGAGGCTGTCTTTTCTCCATTGTATGTGCTTGTCTCCTTGATCATATATTAGGTGACCATATGTGTATGGGTTTATCTCTGGGCTTGTGTTCCATTGATCTAGATTTCTGTTTTTGTGCCAGTACCATACTGTCTTGATTACTGTAGCTTTGTAGTATAGCCTGAAATTGGGAAACCTGATTCCTGCAGCTCCATTTTTCTTTCTCAAGATTGCTTTAGCTATTTGGGGTCTTTTGTGTTTCCACACAAATTGTAAAATTTTTTTGTTCTAATTCTGTGAAGAATGCCATTGGTAATTTGATAGGGATTGCATTGAATCTGTAGGTTGCTTTGGGTAGTATAGTCATTTTCACAATGTTGATTCTTCCAATCCAAGAACATGGAATATTTCTCCAACTGTTCATGTCATCTTTGATTTCTTTCATCAGTGTTTTATAGTTTTCTGAATACAAGTCTCTTGTATCCTCAGGTAGGTTTATGCTTAGGTATTTTATTCTTTTTGTTGCGATGGTAAAGGGGATTGCTTCCTTAATTTCTTTTTCTGATTTTTCATTGTTAGTGTATAGGAATGCAAGAGATTTCTGTGCATTAATTTTGTATCCTGCAACTTTTCCAAACTCATTGATTCGTTCTAGTAGTTTTCTGGTGGCATCTTTAGGATTTTCTGTGTATAGTATCATATCATCTGCAAACAGTGACAGTTTTACTTCTTCTCCAATTCGTATCCCTTTTATTTCTTTTTCTTCTCTGATTGCCATGGCTAGGAATTCCAAAACTATGTTGAATAAGAGTGGCAAGAGTGGACATCCTTGTCTTATTTCTGACCTTAGCAGAAATGCTTTCAGTTTTTCACCATTGAGAATAATGTTTGCTATGGGTTTATCATATATGGCCTTTATTATGTTGAGGTAGGTTCCCTCTATGCCCATTTTCTGGAGAGTTTTTATCATAAATGGGTGTTGAATTTTGTCAAAAGCTTTTTCTGCATCTATTGAGATGATCATACGGTTTTTATCCTTCAATTTGTTAATATGGTGTATCACATTGATTGATTTGCGTGTATTGAAGAATCCTTGCATTCCAGGGATAAACCCCACTTGATCATGGTGTATGATCCTTTTACTATACTGTTGGATTCTGTTTGCTAGTATTTTGTTGAGGATTTTTGCATCTATGTTCATCAGTGATATTGGTCTATAATTTTCTTTTTTTGTGATATCTTTGTCTGGTTTTGGTATCAGGGTGATGGTGGCCTCGTTGAACGAATTTGGGAGTGTTCCTCCCTCTGCAATTTTTTGGAAGAGTTTGAGAAGAATAGGTGTTAGCTCTTCTCTAAATGTTTGATAGAATTCACCTGTGAAGCCATCTGGTCCTGGACTTTTGTTTGTTGGAAGATTTTTTATTACAGTTTCAATTTCATTACTTGTCATTGGTCTGTTTATATTTTCTAATTCTTCCTGATTTAGTCTTGGAAAATTGTACCTTTCCAAGAATTTGTCCATTTCTTCGAGGCTCATTTTATTGGCATATAGTTGTTTATAGTAGTCTCTTGTAATCCTTTGTATTTCTGCGGTGTCTGTTGTGATTTCTCCTTTTTCATTTCTAATTTTATTGATTTGTGTCCTCTCCCTTCTTTTCTTGATGAGTCTGGCTAAAGGTTTATCAGTTTTGTTTATCTTCTCAAAGAACCAACTTTTAGTTTTATTGATCTTTGCTATTGTTTTCTTCGTTTCTATTTCATTTATTTCTTCTCTGATCTTTATGATTTCTTTCCTTCAACTGATTTTGGGTTTTCTTTGTTCTTCTTTCTCTAGTTGTTTCAGGTGTATGGCTAAATTGTTTACCTGAGATTTTTCTTGTTTCTTGAGGTGAGATTGAATTGCTATAAACTTCCCTCTTAGAACTGCTTTTGCTGCATCCCATAGGTTTTGGGTTGTTGTGTTTTCATTGTCATTTATTTCTATGTATTTTTTAATTTCTTCTTTGATTTCTTCAGTGATCACTTGGTTATTTAGTAGTGCATTGTTTAGCCCCCATGTATTTGTGTTTTTTACATTCTTTTCCCCTGTAGTTGATTTCTAATCTCATAGCATTTTGGTCAGAAAAGATGCTTGATATGATTTCCATTTTCTTGAATTTTCCAAGACTTGATTTGTGACCCAAGATGTGATCTATCCTGGAGAATATTCCATGTGCACTTGAGAAGAAAGTGTATTCTGCCACTTTGGGGTGGAATGTCCTACAAATATCAATTAAATCTATCTGGTCTGTTGTGTCATTGAAAGCTTGTGTTTCCTTGTTTATTTTCTGTTTGGATGATCTGTCCATTGGTGTAAGTGGGGTATTAAAGTCCCCTACTATTATTGTGTTACTGTTGATTTCTGCTTTTATGGCTGTTAGCCTTTGCCTTATGTATTCAGGTGCTCTTCTGTTGGGTGCATAAATATTTACAAGTGTTATATCTTCTTCTTGGATTGCTCCTTTGATCACTATGTAGTGTCCTTCCTTATCTCTTGTAACAGTCTTTATTTTAAAGTCTATTTTATCTGATAGGAGTATTGCTACTGGAGCTTTCTTTTGATTTCCATTTGCATGTAATACCTTTTTCCATCCCTTCACTTTCAGTCTGTATGTGTCCCTAGGTCTGAAGTGGGTCTCTTGTAGACAACATATGTGTGGGTCTTGTTTTTGTATCCATTCAGCCAGTCTGTGTCTTTTGTTTGGAGCATTTAATCCATTTACATTCAAAGTTACTATCGATATGTATGTTCCTATCACCATTTTCTTAATTGTGTTGGGTTTCTTTTTTGCGGGTCTTTTTCTTCTTTTGTGTTTCTCTCCTAGAAAATTTCCTTTAGCATTTGTTGTAAGGCTGGTTTGGTGGTGCTGAATTCTCTTAGCTTTTGCTTGTCTGTAAAACTTTTGATTTCTCCATCAGATCTGAATGAGATCCTTTCTGGGTGGAATAATCTTGGTTGTAGGTTTTTCTCTTTCATCACTTTAAGTATATCCTGCCACTCCCTACTGGCCTGTAGAGTTTCTGCAGAAAAATCAGCTGATAACCTTATAGGGTTTCCTTTATACGTTATTTTTTGCTTTTCCCTTGCTGCTTTTAATATTTTTTCTTGAATTTAACTTTTTTAAATTTGACTAATATGTGTCTTGGTGTCTTTCTTCCAGGGTTAATCCTGTATGGGAATCTCTGTGTTTCCTGGACTTGGGAAATGATTTCTTTTCCCATGTTAGGGAAGTTTTCTATTATAATCTCTTTGAATATTTTCTCAGACCCTTTGTTTTTCTCTTCTTCTTCTGGGACCCTTATAATTCGAATGTTAGTGCATTTAGTGTTGTCCCAGAGGTCTCTAAGACTGTCCTCAATTCTTTTCATTCTTTTTCCTTTATTCTCTTCCTTGGCATTTATTTCCACCATTCTATCTTCCATCTCACTTATTTGTTCTTCTGCCTCAGTTATTCTGTTATTGATACTTTCCAGTGTATTTTTCATTTCAGTTATTGTGTTGTTTATCTTTGATTGTTTGTTCTTTAGTTCTTCTAGATCTTTGTTAAACATTTCTTATATTTTATCAATTCTATTTCTGAGATTCAGGATCATCTTTACTATCATTACTCTGAATTCTTTTTCAGCTAGATTGCCTATTTCCTCTTCATTTGTTTGGTCTTGTGTGTTTTTACCTTGTTCCTTTATCTGTGACATATTTTTCTGTTGTCTCATTTTCCCCCCTCCTTTGGATGGGTGGGATTGTGTCCCTGTCCCAATGGGTGTTCGGCCTGAGGTTTCAAGCACTGGAGTTGATAGGCTGTTGAGTAGAGCTGGGTCTTGTTGCTGAGAGGTTTCTGGGAGACCTCACTCTGATGAATATTCCCTGGGGACTGGGGTTCCCCGTTAGTCCAATATTTTGGACTCAGAGCTCCCACATCAGGAGCTCAGGCCTGACCCTTGGCTTGTGAATCAAGATCCCACAAGCCGTGTGGAGCAGGAAAATGAAAAAAAAAAAAAAAAAAAAAGTAGGAGAACAGCAGGACAATAGCAAGATAAAAAATATGAGAAGAATAGGAAACTAACAGATGTGCTAGAAAAAATTTTTTAAAAATAGATGGAGCAACAACTGGAAGGTAAAACAACTGCAATAGCCAAAGTGTGGTGGTGGGAAAAAGAAAAAAGGAAGAAAGAAAAAAAAGAAGAAAAAGGGGGAAAAAAAGCCAGAGAAGGCCTTGGCTGTGCAGGCGGGGCTTAGGCAAAGGTGAGGTTTAGGTAGTGGGCAGGGCCTCTGCTTAGAAAAGGCCCTGGGGGTGGTGGGGAATGGGGCTTAGGCCCAATGAGGCAGAGGGACCCAGGAATGCCTCTGGTCCTGGGGGCAAAGGACGAAGTCCAGGTACCCAGCAGGCTCCCTGGGCCCGAGTTGGTGGGAGAAATGCTAGGCACTTCCCCCAGTCCTCTGATCTCGGAGGGTCCCTCCCCCTTGGGCTCTCTTCTTCCCCACCCCCTCCCTCCTAGGACCCTCACAGCTGGAGGGGGCAGTGGAAGGCAGGAGACAAGACTCTTGATGCCCTTGAGGCTTCCCAGGGCCAACTGGGCTAGGGAAGTGCCTGCAGCACTTCCCCAGATCTGCCAGTCTTAGAGGGTCCCTGTCTGCTTCTCTTCCTCTTCCCCTCCCCCTCCCTCCCACTCACCTAGGTCCCCTGTGGCTGGAGGGGGTCCTGGAGTGTGAAGGACCAGGTCCATGAGTCCAACAGGCTTCCCAGGGCTAGTGGGTAGGGGAAATACCTTCTCCGCCTCCCTTGATCCTCCAATCCCAGAGGGTCCCCTTCCCTGCCTGCCTCTCCTCTTCTCCCCTGCTTTCCTCCTACACCCCTAGGACCAGTGAGACCTAGATGGGCCCTTGGAGGACCGAAGATCAGGCCTGGGAGCACAACAGGCTTTGGGTAGGGAGATTTTCTGCAGTGTCTCCCCTGATCCTCCGGTCCTGCAAGGTCCCCCCCACCACTGTCTGCCTCTCTTCCTCTTCCCCTCTCCTCCCTCCCTCCCACACCTGTAGGACCCAAGCAGCCAGAGAGGGCCCCAGAGGATGAGGAACCAGACTCGGGAGCCCAGCAGGCCCACCGGGCCCAAGTGGGCAGGGGAAAGGCCCTCCACACCTCCCCTGGTCCTCTGATCCTGGAACATCCCACCACCAGTCTGCCTCTCTTCCTCTTCCCCTGCCATGCCCCTATGCCCCCAGGACCAGTGCATCTCAGAGGGGACCCTGGAGAGTTGGAGACCAGGCCCGGGAGCCTAGCAGGCTTCCTGGGCCAGTGGGCAGCAGAAATGCCTTCCGCTCCTCCCCTGATCCTCTGATCCCAGAGGGTCCCTCCCCCCTTCCGCCTCTCTTCTTCTCTCCCCACCGCTTCCCTCCTATACCCCTAGGACCAACGGCCCAGAGGGGCCCTTGGAAGGTGGAGGACCTGCCTGGAAGGGATACCGGCAGTGCCTCCCCTATTCTTCTGGTCTTGAGAAATCTCTCCCCACCCCCACTGTTTGCTACTCTTCCTCTTCCCCCTTCCCCCTCCCTCCCACGCCCCTAGGACCCACACGCCAGAGGGGGACCCAGAGAGTGAAGAACCAGGCCCAGGAGCCCAGGTGGCTTCCCTGGCCTAGTGGGCAGGGGAAACACCCTCTCACCTCCCCATCCTGCAATCTTGAAGGCCCCCCCAACCAGTCCACCTCTCCACCTCTTCGCCCCTCCTCCCTCCCTCCTACACTCCTAGGACCCAGGCGGCCGGGAGGGGGCTTTGGAGGGTGGAGGACCCCGCTGGGGAGCCCAGCAGGCTCCCAGACCCGGGAGCCCAACAGGCCTTCTGGCCACCTGTGCAGGAGAAACCCAGATGCGGTCTCCCGATCCCCTTAGACCCCGAGGGTCTCCAGGTGGGGGGAGCCTCCCCCCTCACCCAGCCACCCCCCAGGGGCGCCGGTCCTCTCTGGCTTCCACTTCTCCGCCCCCTGACTTGCCCCACATCCTACTCGGTTGCTCAGGGGTTCCTCTGGTCTCCTTGGGCCTCAGGTCCCCCACCAGCCTCTGGCAACTGGTCTAGTTGTGGGGAGAGGTGAACTCTGCGTCTTCCCACACGGCCATCTTAACTCCGCCCCCTCACATGGTATCATTTTAAAATGGCTTTATTTTATGTGAAAAAAAAAAAAAAAAAAGGAATGAACATTTCAGAGTTAAGATGGCAGTTTTAATACATCTATTGAACTTTTCTCCCACCTAAAACATCACCAAACCTATTGTAAATGAATTAAAAATAGTCATAGACCCACAAGGGCAGGAAGAACAGGGAAAGAGAAAACAGTGATCCTAGTTTGGAAGCTGGACTGTGAGTAGATGAGTGGTAACTGAATGTGTAACTCAAAACAGTGGAATTCTGAGCTGGCAGTGAGGAAAGTTGCTAAGATCCCTGAGGTACTAGGTGGTAACCAGCAGCACCAAGATGCCTCTGGATCTTGGGGTGAGTTGTGGAGAAGGAGTTGGGAGACAGGTCTGAAAAGCTGGATTCCCTTTCTCACTCCGCGCTGCTGGGCAGCCTCCCTGCCCCACCCCAGCAGGAGGTTAGGGGTTAAAGGCTGGGTCTGCAGAAGGATCACTTCCTTTGCGGTGTTCACAGTGATGCTGGTGTGTGGCTGAGACTGACTGATGAGACACTAAAGAGGTATGTTCTTATATATGATTCCCCTGCAGCCTGGTGCCTTTTGCTTAGCACCTGAGCAAGACCCTCACATATCAACATAGAGAAAAAAGACAAATCCACCCCAACGAAGGGGAATGCTTTTATCAATCCATGCATGCTGCTGTGTATGTGGACTATCTCTGGGGGGATGTGTGAGAAGCTGCCAGCAGTGGATGCATCTGGGGGGGGGGGGTGAATTTATGACTTGGGGCCTTGATGAGAGGGAGGCTTTTCAGTCTTGACCCTTTTGTGCCTTGACTTTTGTACCATGTGCATCTGTTAATTTTCCAAAAAAGTGAATAAAATAAAATAACTTCCTCCAGCCCTAAAGTAATACATACCAAAAAAAATTGAGATAATTTAGAGCTATCATTTGCTGTGTGGCTCAAGGTAAGTTTTCAATAAATATTTTTTAGTAAATGAGTAAAATAGAGAAAATATATCCCCATCCACATTCCTCAGAGGTAACCATAGTTGGCGTATAGCTATATACTTGGCATACAGCTTTAAAATTTATGTATATAAAAATAAATTTTATATTTATATTTATTTTATATTTATATTATATATGTAAAATAGCATACACGTTTTTAACAAAAGTGGCATCGTGCAATACATATTATTCTGCAGTTTAACCTTTTCACTTACTCTTATTTGGTACATCTGACCAAATGAGAATATGTAGTAGCACAGGATTTCATTGAGTAGATGTGCTGCAACTTATTTAATATTCCCCTAATTAGTAGACCTTATTTTTGCTAAAGAATTTTGCAGTGTATGTTTTTCTTTTGCTCTGTGTCTTTGTAAATGCATGTAAATATTACTAGAGAACAATTTCATGATAATAGATTCATCAAGCAAATGATATGTCAGTTTTAAATGCTGATAGTGTCTGCCAAATTGCCCTTTTAAAAGGTTAAATCATTTTTTTGGTGTTGCTGAAAAATGACATTAAAGGTAAGTCAATTTTTTTTCTATTTTATAATTTCTTAAGGGTTTCTCTCTCTCTTTTTTTCAAGAATGAATGTTGAACTTTATCAAAAGCCTTTTTGGAAATCTATCAAGATGATCATATGATGTTTCTTTCCTCGATTAATGAAAGGAGTTTTATTGATAGATTTTTTTAACATTTCATCATCTCTGCATTCTTGGAATAAATACTACTTGTTTATAAGGTATTACTATTTATAATAATCTGCTAAATTCATTTTGTTAATGTTTAATTTTTATTATGTGAAAATGTATTTTTCTTTTTTATGCTATCTTTGACAAGCATTGCTATCAAGATTATTCTAGCCGCCATATTTTTGTTTTTTGAAATAAGTTAACTAACTTAGGAACTATATGTTCTTTCAGTTTTAGTAAACAGTCTTTGGCTTTAAGAGAACCTTGTCTTGGTGTTTTTAGAGACACATGTCTTTAATAGCCATTCAATGACTGTTGAGCTGTTCCTTTTTTCCCCTTTCCTTGAGTTAATTTTGGTAATACATAATTTCCTAAAATATAGTCTATTTTATTGATAAAAATATTATTGGCCCGAAGTTGTACATGACATATTTTCTTACAATTTTTAAATCTTTAGAACTAAAGTCTTCCAAATTTTAGTTCCAGTTTTTAAATCTTTGGAACTAAAGATGAACTAAAGATATTCGCTTTCTCAACACTAATTGTATGTGTAGGTGTGTGTGTGTGTGTGTGTAGGGGTGTGTGTAGGGGGGTGTGTGTGTGTTTTCTGCTTCTTGTTCTGTCTTGCCAGAGACTTCTGTCCTTGTTTATTGGTCTTTTTTACAGAACTAGATCTTGGAATTATGTATTCTAGGGTTGTAGGATTTTTTTTTCCTTTTTGATTAGTTAATTTATAATTTTGGAAAAACAATTTTCCCCATTTAAAATTTTTTATTTTTTCTAGCTTCTTAAGCTGGATATTTGTTTTTAATTTTTCTCTGAAATAAAAGTTTTTAGGTTACATTTCTCTTAGAACACTCCAAACCTCCCTATTGTTAACTCAGTGCAGTAGCATTTCTCAGACTGCCCTGCTAGAGCTTCCAGCAGCTTTCGGCTCAGCTGATCCCTCCTTCCTCCTTGTAGCGTTTTCTCCTGTTGGCTTCTGGGCACCACCATGTTTTTATCCTGTCATGCTCACTGCTCCATCACAGTCTTCTTTGCTGGTTCCTTCTTTTCTCCTCTGTCTCTTAAGTGTTAGGGAGCCCAAGAGCCCAGTCCTTGGTTCTCTTTGATTCTTTGTCTCTATTGGTGACCTCTCTCAGCCTCATGGCTTTGCATACCATCTATGGTGCTTCCAATGCTTGCATTTATTTCTTCAACCTAGTCTGCTACATTGAGCTACAGACTTACATGTCAGTTAGCTCATCAGCATCGCCTCGTGGGCATCTGATGGAAGTCTCAAATTTATCATGTTCAAGACTGAGCTCCTCATCTTTTCCTGAAAACTGTTTCTCCTGTTGGCTCCCCATCTCATTCAACGGCAGCCTCATCCTTCCAGTTGCTCACACCCAAAACTTTGGAGTCATCCTTGACTTCTCTCTTTATCCTACATCTGTTTGTCAGCAAATACTGATGACTCTCCTTGAAAAACATATCAAGAATCCAGCCACTTCTCACCTCCTCCACTGCTATCACCATGGTGCAAGCTACCATCATCTTTCACTTTGTGTGGTTGTTTTTTAAATGTGACAATTTATTTATTTATTATTTATTATTTATTTATTCATTGGCTGCATTGGGTCTTCGTTGCTGTGTGAGTTTTCTCTAGTTGCAGCGAGCAGGGGCTACTTTTCGTTGCCGTGTACAGGCTTCTCATTGCAGTGGCTTCTCTTGTTGCAGAGCCCGGGCTCTAGGCACGTGGGCTTCAGTAGTTGCAGCACACGGGCTCAATAGTTGTGGCGCATGGACTTAGTTGCTCCACAGCAGGTGGGATCTTCCCAGACCAGGGATTAGAACCCATGTCTCCTGCACTGGCAGGCAGATTCTTAACCACTGTGCCACCGGGGAAGTCCCTCACTTTGTTTATTAGATTAACCTCCACAGTGGTCTTCCTGCTTTCACCCTTGCCACCCCTACAAACTCTCACAATTTATTCTTAACACAGAAGCTAGAGTGGTCCTCTTAAAACATACATCAGATGTCTTTCCTTTGCTCAAAAAACTTCATGCTCTTTGACCCACTTCTTCCAAGGGTCAGTCCTTGCCATACCTGTCTTCTTGTGAATTAGAAGAAAGGGTCTCCTTTCGCCAGAAGGACACAACTTGGACCAGGTGTATGGCTTGGCAAATAGACATGGGCTTGATTTTAGCACCTACTTACCCTCTTGGCTTGGTACCTTTGTACAGTGAACAACTTGTGCAACCATATGTAGTGGTCATGCTAGAATGATACAGGCAGAACTTTAGCTTGAGTGGAGATATAAGTGGGTAGAGAAGACAGATTCATTAGATAAACGTAGGGACCTGGGCAAAGACACCAAGACTGACATTCCTGGATCTAAACAAGGGTGGATCCTGGAGCTATTGTATGTACTTGTTTTCACTCATGTATATTTCATTTCTGTGTTTATAAGTTTCTAAGCCAGACAATGTAGCTTTGGATCATGAATGGTAGTGAGAGTGTAGATTATCCCAGCCATTCTGATTTATGCTCCATTTCCTAGATAGGGCAACAGGAATGATGCAAGCCTCCCAGATCCTAGGTGACATTGAACATCATGTGGCAAGTGCCCTTGCTGAGGTGGTTTCAGTTTGGAAGGAGGCACTACATCAATCTCTTTCTTTCTCTGTCTACTTATATGTTATATATGTGTGTGTGTGTGTGTGTGTGTGTGTGTGTGTGTGTAAAATATAATTATAAATTATATACATATATAATTATAAATATATGTGTATATATAATATAAATGGTAAATTTTATATTTTTATAAAATCACATGAAAAGCTATAGGATGGCACTATGAGGTGAGGGTTGTTCCTCCACCTGAAATAAACAACATGTTAGGTCTTCACATCTATTCGCTGTCTCTACAGATGTTCTGGGTGGCACAGCCATGAACCAGCCCCCAGTGGGTAGTTCTGAGTATGTAGATCTGCTGAGCTGGCTACACAGGACGTGGGGAGTTGAAAAAACTGACAAAAGCCCTTGTATGTGTAAAATTTTTTATCTCTTCTAAGAGAATGTAGGCCTTTCTAATTCTTTCTGAAAAATAACATTATTATAATTTTCTAACATCAAGAATGAGGATTTTTAACTTGAAAGACAAGAAAGGGATTTGGGTGGGTTTTTAAAATGGTGTGGGGGGGGTGGTGTTTTCTCTAAAGGCAGCTGTGGTTCTCTCTGTCATCCTGGGAATTGTTAGTCCTATGGCAGGGAAAGAGGGGACTATAGAACTAGGACAAAGACAGACTTTCAGTTCTGAGGCTTACTAGTTCTGGGGACCGGGCTTTGAGGTCCAGCTCTACCACTGAAAAACTGGGTGACCCTGGGCAAGTTACTAAAGTTTGGGCAAATTTGTAAGCTGTGAGGTAAATATTAATACCAACATTTCATGGGCAAGAAAAACTGAAACTTAAAGAGGGTCAGTAACCTGCCCAAGGTCACCCAGTTTCTCAGTGGTAGAGCTGGACCTCAAAGTCCAGGCCCCAGAGCTAGTAAGTCTCAGAACTGAAAGTCTGTCTGACTTTGTCCTAGTTCTACTGTCCCCTCTTTCCCTGCCATAGGACTAAAAATTCCCAGGATGACTGAGAGAGAACCACAGCTGCCTTCAGAGAAAACGCCACCCCCATCATTGAAAAAACCCACCCAAATCCCTTTCTTATCTTTCATGTTAAAAATCCGCAGGCTTCTTAGCAATAAGATAGAAAATTGAGCAAGTTTATACCATAATTTTGTAGAAAAAGGAATCTGCTCAGTTCTGTATTTCATCCATAAGAAACCTGCAATATGGGCAGTTTCAAGAAATAAATAAAAAGGAAATGTAAACCACAAAAAAAAAATGTTCACCTCGTAGAGCGTTGGAAGGATTAAAGGGAGTAACACATGAGAAACGCCTAGCAGGGCGCTGGACTTTAGAATGAACACTCAGGAAGCACATCGTTATTACCGTTGGAGCCTATATCGTCCTCCTCTTCCTCTCATGGGCTCCCATTGTGGGAGGTGTGACACTAAGAAGAGTGAGTTGCTAAAGAGGCTTATGTGTATAAAGTTTTTTCCCCAGATATGTTTTATTTATTTGTTTATTTTGGCTGTGTTGGGTCTTCGTTGCTGTGCCTGGGCTTTCTCTAGTTGCTGTGAGCGGGGGCTGTTTATTTTTATCAGATATTTTTGAAATAGTGAGTTTTTTATTTCTATTTTATTTATAAAGTTATTTATTTATTGATTGGCTGTGTTGGGTCTTTGTTGCTGGGCATGGGCTTTCTCTAGTTGCAGAGAGCAGGGGCTACTCTTCGTTGTGGTGCACGGGCTTCTTGTGGTGGCTTCAGTTGTTGCGGAGCACCGGCTCTAGGTGCACAGGCCTCAGTAGTTGTGGCACGAGGGCTCAATAGTTGTGACTCATGGATCAGCCTGGCTTGAGCCCTTGTTTGAGTTTATCTTTGGCCAGCTGAGCAGCTGAGCACCCAACACGCACGACCCTGGCAGCTCCTGGAGAGGTGAGGCAGGCTGCCACCCAGGAGGTGTCTGCCACAGAGTATTTTACCTTTGAGCTACTTTCTTTTTTCTCCTGCCCTTAAAGAACCTGGTGACATTTTTATTCATTTTTCATTCAGGGAAGTTAAATGAATTCCTGCCCCTGTCCCTGGACACTTGATCACCGATTTTTGAGAAGTTCTGTGAATGTCAGCAAGTTTACTTAATCAGTCCAATAACAGCAGTCTTTGGCTAGTTCCTCTGGTGATAATTGTTCTTCACCATTTCTTTGCTTACATTTTTTTTTTCTTCTCTTGCTGTTTTTTGCAATTGTTACGTGTAGGTTCTGCAGTGATTGCCATCTGATGATTGCACCTCTTTGAGTGGGCTGGCCATCAGGTGAAGGGAGTGGGTGGGGCAGTCAGAACCCTGACTGGGGTTGATTGTCTCAGACACCTTCTCAGCACGTCTGTTACTGCCTTTGTCCTGGAGGAACATCTTCTCTCAGTTGTCTTCTCTCCCCTCTGATCCTTTTTTTTTTTTTTTTTGAGAAGGACTGTTCAATAAGAAGGCGTTATTTCCTCTTTCTTAAAAATTATGAACTGTAGAATTCATACCGAGGAATAAATATGTCTCATTAGACTTTAAAGACTCATCATAAAAAAAAGTTCATATGTAAATAGAACATTGATGGGTCCTAGAAATCCTCTGTGTGCCCTGCCCTGATTACACCATTACCCGCCCGGTGGGAACCATTTGCTGACTTTTGTGTTCATAATTTCCTCACTTAAAATCAATTTTAAAATATCACCGATGCATGTATGTATGTATGCCTAAGCATACATAAAAACACTGTTAGTCAGTACAAACCTGGCTAAGCAGGGAAAGAGCTATAACGACATTGTTAGAAGAATCTCCCAGGAGAAAATAAGCTGAACAGTCTCTTGGAAGTGGTTTACAAGAGACTCCTCTGCAGAAGTCTTTGGGCGAAGGCTTGCATGAGTCTTGGGACAGTCAAAACATCTGGTAGGCCAGGAGTGTGGGCCAGGGATATCCAGAGGAAAAATGGGTGAAGGAAATAGGATTCTCTGTTGCTTCCCAGCTCACCATGACCAACCTCAGAGCTAGAAGGTAAAAAGCAGTGGTTCTCAAGATCTGGTTCCTAAGCCAGCAGCATCAGTATCATCTGGGAACTTGTTAGAAATCCCTATTCCCAGTCCAGACCTACTAAATAGGCATCTCTGGGGTTGGGGCCCAATAATCTGTGTTTTAAAAATTTGCCAGTGATTTTGATGCATGCTGAAGACTTGAGATACACTGGATAAAGCATATACTCTGTATATCCCCTTGATCCCAGTTGCAGCATGGAGGGAAAGCAGAGCTCAGTTAATTAGTATTTGGTCAAGATAGGCTGAGTATAGATGATAACATGAATCAGGGTCGCTAGGTGTTCACTCCTCCGCTGAAAAGGCAGTACAAGGGAGCAGGTATCTGAGGGATGACATCTCTCAACATGGCTGTCTTTTGGTGACACTGCATCTACCTGGACTGTTGTCCTCTGAACCTGGTGCACAGCCATTAACCCAGGATCTTCCTTGATCATCCCACCTTGAGATTAGCTTCAGTCCTCTCCTCTTTCCTTTACTCTCTTGCTTTGGTAAAGAAACATTCCATAGTTTCCTCCAAAAGAGTGAATGGGATATAAATTTTTGGAATCCTGGAGTTTCTCAAAATATCTTCATTCTTTTTTCATGCTTGATTGTCTGAATTTAGAGGAATGCTGAAGACATTCTTTTTTAAAAAATTAATTAATTAATGTATTGGCTGTGTTGGGTGTTCATTGCTGTGCCTGGGCTTTCTCTAGTTGTGGTGAGCAGGGGCTACTCTTTGTTGCGGTGCGCTGGCTTCTCATTATGGTGGCTTCTCATTGAGGAGCATGCGCTCTAGGCATGCGGGCTTCAGTAGCTGTGGCACACAGGCACAGTAGTTGTGCCTCTTACGCTCTAAAGTGCAAGGTGAGTAGTTGTGGCTCACGGGCTTAGCTGCTCCGAGGCATGTGGGATCTTCCTGGACCAGGGATCAAGGCTGTGTCCCCTGCATTGGCAGGCAGATTCTTAACCACTGCGCCACCAGGGAAGTCCTCCATTGCTTCTTATTCTTTAGTCATCTTGCTTCTAGTATTGCTGCTGAAGAGTCTAAAGCCATCTGATTCCTGTTCCTTTTTTCTTTTCTTTTTTCTTTTTGTTTGTTTGTTTGTTTTTTTGTATGTAACTTGGTTTTTCCTCTTCAAAGCGTGCAGAATCTTCTATTGGTCTCCAGAGCTCGGAAGTTTCCCAAGAATATGCCTTCATGTGTGTTTTTTTGTTTTGTTTTTTTTTGATGTGGGACATTTTTAAAATAAATTGTGCTGTGACCCTTTCAGTTTGAAAATGTATACCTTTTCATCCTGGGAAATGTTCTTGAATTATTTTGTTGATTTCCATATCTTCATTTTCTCTGTCCTCTCTTTCTGTAATTCCTGTTTGTCTTTTTGTTTGTTTTGGATGTTGTAGCTCTTAAGCTGATTGCCATTTAAAATTTTTCAAGTTTTAGCTCCTTGTTCTTGGACTCTTCCCTTTTTGATAGCCTCCCATTCTTGTTTCATGAATGCAATGCTCTCTCATCTCTCTGAGGATATTGATGGTATTTTTGAAGTTTTCTTCACTGCACAGTATCTGTTTCCTGGAAATTGTGTTTTTTTTGGGGGGGGCGAGGGTCTCTGTCTTCTATATTAGAATTTAAAAAATTTAATTAACAGAACCTCAGTCAAATAGAGTCAGGAGACCAGAAGAGGGAGCTCTTATGCCCTGCAACAGTAGTGGAGCCCAACAGGAAGAAGAAAGTTTCCTCTTTTTTCCTGAAAGGGACTCAGCCAGTGAAAAGCCATAGACTCTTTGTTTACTCTAGTCCTCTCAACTACCTTTCCCCTCTATAAAAGTGTTCTCTTTCCCTGGGCTTGCGGGGACTTGCACGTGGCTCACCTTTGTTGCAGACCCCAAACTGCAATTCTCTGCTGATTCCAAAGAAACCCATCTTTGTTGGAGGGATATCTGGCTCTCTATCTAAAGTCAACAGAAGTTTCCTTAGATATCTGACTTAGTTGTTGGCTCATGTTAAAGAGTTAAGAATGAAAAAGCTAATTGGAAGCTCTAAGCATGTGTCTGTAGGGCTTTTCACAAAATAATGGGGGGATCATTTGTTGGAGAGCTCCTGATGTTAGTATTTTCACATGTTTACTCTTTTATCAAATTTCTCAGAGAAGATTCTTCCAATATCCTGACAGCTCCCAGTATTCTGGAACATGAGTGGGGGATGTGAGACTTACAATTCAGCTTCTCAGACCTTGTTCATCCACCTGCCTTACTTGGAGGTCCCCCACCCCTAGTTCCCTTGTCTGGGATGCATAGGGTCAAACAATGCACATGATTTCTCCTTTAGCCCTTTCTTCTCTGCCGTTCAGTGGAGTTGAATTGGGACTTTCCATAGGCCTAAAGGCATTTCTGCTCTAACACTGTTTACACATTACTGAAAAACCTTGTGTTCTGTGAAAGTCATGCTCTGAAAATAAGCCTTCTGGCGATAATAGGGTTAAGAGAACACTACTCAAAATTTTGTACTTTTGTAATTGGTACAATGCAAAACCAATGCTAATTCTAATAAGAAAGACAGTAGCACAATTAAATCTCCATGTGCATTTGCATCCAGAATCACTCAGTAGATCCTTTGCAGCCTTAAACTGAGGTATAGTTTGAGAGTGTTTGCTTCTAACAGAGATTAGTATCAAAATAATGCCTTTGCAGTTTCAACACCTGGACTCTCAGTTCCCTCAAATGGTTAACATAGTAGAAAATGTAGAGGTTCTTGAAGTCACTTTTGGCCTTTTTTTTTTTTTTTAAGGATTTCATATACCGTTAAGGCTTTATCTTTAAGTGTGAGAAATCTTGCCCCTGATAGCTTCAAAAGTCACTGAGAAAGGTCATTTATGAACCTATACAATTTCTGAATTATACCGTATCATCCCCCTAATTACCAATTGTGTTTGAATTAGTTTTCATTAAAAAAAAAGAAAACATGTGTTATGTCTGAAAAGACTGAACACCTCACTTCTGTGGGCATTTCTGCCTGCAGGACTTGTTTCTCTAACCTAGAGATCCTTGCATAGGCCTCTCCGCACACTGACAGTTCCTTTAGGGGAAGCACGTATGTACTTATGCATTCCTCCCACATCTCCATCCAGACTCCCCAGATTTGGGGTGGTGTACTTATGGACTGGAGCTATGTTTGTTTCCTTGTTTCACTGATGATATTATCGCTTTTCTTTTTCCCCTCAGATTTTCATCTTCAGGAAAATATTTTCAGGAAACTTTGAGAGAGGACAGTGGAGTAGAATATATTACTCCACTGCTTTACCCAGAAGTCCCCCAGGCACAGAGGTCTTTGAGGTAGGTGAACTCAAAGTTAGCTGGAATTTCACAGGTTGAGAAGTTTGCTTTGGCCCCGGAGGCTTATGCAGAAAAAAAGGCTGTGAGTCTGGGGTGAGAGAGAGAGAGGTTGAAGGAGGCATTCCGGAAAAAACAGGGGCTGTGTCTACTGATCTAATTCAACTGAGCCTGATTCAGGGTCCGTTAAGAGTACTCTCTTGTTTCCTCTCTCTTGAATCTTAGAATTGCCTAGGAACTTAAGAAAAAGCAGATTCCTCAGTGCCTTTCACGAGGACCCACTTTGGGATATGCTGGCTGGCGAAAGAAGGGGAAGGAAAGCCAGTGTATGGCTGTGATGTTGGCATTTCACATATAAAGGTGCATGCAGTTCCGTTTCTAGTTCTGTTGCATTTCAAAGAGATGCAGCCCTGTGACCTGTAACCCTGTATCCTGTGATGACTTTGCAGTTGCCCAATCTAATTAAATTGAATCAGTGGCTTTAAGCACAAAAATGAATTGAGTCTTGGGCCCTTAACAGTTATTACTGCTTTCTAAACAGAATATTTGACTCTCACAGAAAACTCTCAATTTTTGTTTTCCTTTGTGCCTCTTCTTCAAAAAGTGGAGATTTCTAAAACCTGACTTGTCCGCCACATGCAAAACTATCTATTATCGCTCTTAGCCTTTATGGCAGTCCATAGTTAATTATTATTGTACTGGAATAGAACTTCATTTAAACATTTAAAAGTTTGTGGATATGTTAAGGAAAAGTTTAATTTATTTGGCAAAATGTACTTATTCTACCAACTCTACTGGAAAAGCAAACTCTCTTATTTGAATATCTCTGGTCATTGGCTAACATATCTGTATTATTTCGTTATTTCTGTAGTGGCATGCAACTTAGGCTCTCAACAGAGGTATGTAAAATGTGTATTTTTTTTTTAATTGAACATAAGTTCTTTGTCAAGCCCTCATTGTATAGATGTTTAACTCCAGCCAAATCAGGGTTTATTCAGTCAATTCAGGCTCTTGTCTTCCCCTGCTATCCACACACCTTTGGATTGAGAGTCAGTCCCAGAAGTGCCAAGATTTCCTAAGTGTGGGCTTGCGGGGGGGGGGTGGCGGTGGGATCAGCTGACTGCCTTCAAGTGGCTGTTGTCTGTTCCCAAGGTATCGAATGTAAATCAGGTCTCCATTCATCAGTGTTGCTCTTGTGTGTGCCCTGTCCTATTCTAAGGCTTCTCCAGGCTAGTCTTACTTGTAACTTTCAGACATGCATACAACATCTGGATGCTTTACTCAACGATATTTGTTCATGAGGAATTCTTACTGGTTTTTCCATCTTATGACTGTATCTTCCACAGCTAAGGGAATCTGTATTTCATCTAGGAGAGGAAAAACTAGATTTTATATAATCATGCATTCTCTCTACTCTATTTGGTAATATATACTTTTTGCCATATACAGTAAGTCCCCTACATACGAACGAGTTCCGTTCCAAGAGCGGGGTCATGAGTCCAATTTTGTTTGTAAGTCCAACAAAGTTAGCCTAGGTATCCAACTAACACAATTGGCTATGTAGTGCTGTACTGTAATAGGTTTATAATACTTTTCACACATATAATACATAAAAAACAAACACAAAAAATAAAGAAAACATTTTTAATCTTACAGTACAGTACCTCGAAAAGTACAGTAGTACCAGCTACATCACCACTGCTTTTACGCTTGCTTCTGGACATCCTGGGCTTGCGATAAAGATACGGTACTGCTCTACTCCGTACAGTACTGTACAGTAAAGTACACAAAAGCACAACCACTCGCAGAGGATGCACGCACGTGACAATGTACACCAGACATGTGAGCTAACTTACGTGACTGGACGTGTGAATGCACATTTGCATCTTTGAAAATTCGCAACTTGAGTGTTCGTACGTAGGGGACTTACCATACCCCAAAATCAGGCTATTGCAACTGAAAAAATGATCTGCTTTTCTACAGAAGCATCCCTCTTTGGAGGTAGCAGATGCCTTAATGTTCAGTTTGAGTGGGGGAAGGGTTGTGGTGCAAAAAGGAATTACTAGAAATGAAAAGAACACCAGTTTAATATATGAAAATATTAGCCACAAAAATTACATTGGAGGGACTTCCTGGGTGGCACAGTGGTTAAGAATCCGTCTGCCAATGCAAGGGACACGGGTTCGATCCCTGCTCCGGGAAGATGCCACATGCCGCAGAGCAACTAAGCCCATCGCCACAACTATTGATCTTGTGTGCTGCAACTACTGAAGCCCATGTGCCTAGAGCCCGTGCTCCACAGCAAGACAAGCCACCGCAGTGAGGAGCCCATGCACCACAATGAAGAGTAGCCCCCGCTCGCCGCAACTAGAGAAAGCCTGTACGCAGCATTGAAGACCCAATGCAGCCATAAATAAATAAATAAATTTATTTTAAAAAATTACATTGGAATTTGGAATATATGATTAATATCCATTGTGCATTCTAGAGTCTTAATTTTAGTTTGGTATTCTATTTTTCCTTTATGAATATTATTTCTGTGTGTCCCTGTGGGGAAATGGGCAGCTGGTGGCAGTGAGAGATGGATCGCTGACATGGACTTTGCATGATGAAGATGTGGCCTTGCACATTTGATTTGGGGTGAAGAACTGGGAGTACCTTATATTAGTATATATATTCTGCTTCCAGGAAGATGGGCTAGACATATTTTCCTGTATGCTTTCTCCTAAATAAAATTAAGACCCTGCATATTATGTATAAAACAAACATGAGAAGACTCTGTAAATTAGAGAGACGAGGCAGACCAACCATGGACCTGAGGATGTGAGGAATGACACAGTGGTGAGTTCCCTGGGTTTCTTTTTGCCTCATATATTTCAGACTCAGTACTGGGGAAGACAGCAACCCAGAAAGTGCCAATGGGTACAGATAAAAAAAGTCCCGAGAAAAGCTTGGGTTCTCTAGCCAAAGGACAAGGGAAGGGACTGTCTTGTAAGGCAGAAAAGTTTTAGATGATAACCACTAGACTCCAGTCAAATGTCACAGAGAAAAATAACACCCTGCTAGCCCTCCTCCAGCTGAGACCAAGTGAGGAACCTAGACTTCCAGCATCGTGAGGCTATAATGAGGCATCCCAGCACCGCTAGTGGAGTGGTGTCAGAGGAAGCTGAGTGGGGATCTGGGACTTCCATCTCTGCCAGGCCCTGAGGAACTGCCTTCCCCCGCTCCCATCACTCTAGCCCTTGTGGAGTCAGTGGACCACATGGGGAGCCTGGATCTCCACTCCCACCTGATGTTGCAAGGAAATGGCTCTTCCTTTCCCCACTAGGATGATGTCAGAGGGGGCCGAATGGAGAATCAGCACTTTCGCTGACACTCAGTGGCCACACGGCTACTTCCATTCCTCACCATGTCAGTGTTGTCCAGATGGGCATCAGTAATGAGGCACCCCTCGCTAGCCAGCGTGGTATCTGTGGAGGCCTACTGGGGAGCCTGAGCTCCCACCCCTGCCTGGTAGTAACAAGAGGGGCCTCCCACCCTGGGTGTCAGCCAGGGTCAAATGGAGGACCTAGACTTCTTCCCCACTTGAAAAATAATGACAAAAAAAAATCCGTAAAAACAGCTAGAGAGAAATGACATGTCACCTATGGAAAAAAAGCCAATTCGAATGACAAGCAGATTTCTCATTGGAAACCATAGACAATAGAAGGGAGTGACACAACATTTTTCAAGGGCTGAAAGAAAAGAACTGTCAACCCAGAATCTATATCCAGTGAAAATATCCTTCAGGAATGAAGAGGAAATCAAGACCTTCCCAGATGATGGAAAACTAAGAAAATCTGTGGCCAACATACCTATCCTAAAAGAATGGCTAAAGGATGTTCTCTAAACCAAACAAAAATGACAAAAGAGGAGTCATGGAATGTTAGGAAGGAAGAAAGAACATGGCAAAAAGCAAAAAAAAAAAAAGGGATGAATACAAATAGATTTTCCTTCTACCCTTGAGTTTTTAAAATTACATTTGATTGTTGAAGCAAAAATTATAACTCTTTAATGTGGTTCTGAAGGTATGAAGAGGAAATAAGATAATTATATTATAGATGGGGAAGAGTAAAGAGATGTAAAGAGATGTAAAGAGAGAGAAAGTTTCTGTACTTCACTTAAACTGATTAAGTGCTGACACCAGTGGACCCTGGTAAGCTGTGTGTGTATAACACAGTGAATGCCTGGAGGAAACACTAAAAGAGCTCTACAAAGAGAAACACTCAAAAATTCTATAGGTAAATCAAAATGGAATCTGAAGAAATGTTCAAGTAACCTACCAGTAGGCAGGAAAAGGAAAACAGAGAAACAAAACTGCAGAGAGATTAAACATAAAGTAAGATAAAATGGCAGATTTAAGGCTTAACATATCAACAATCATATTAAACATAAACGGTTTAAGCATACCAATTCAAAGATGGACATTTGCACAGTGGATTTTAAAAAGCCAGAAAGAGAAAAACAAATACCATATGCTAACACATGTATATGGAATCTAGAAAAATGGCAGGGCAGGAATAGAGATACAGACGTAGAGAACGGACTTGAGGACACCAAGGGGAGGGGAAGCTGGGATGTAGTGACAGAGTAGCATCGACATATACACACTACCAAATGTAAAATAGATGGTTAGTGGGAAGCTACTATAGAGCACAGGGAGATCAGCTTGATGCTTTGTGAAGACCTAAAAGGGTGGGACAGGGAGGTTGGGAGGGAGGCTCAGGAGGGAGCGGATATGAAGATATATGCATACCTGTAGCTGATTCACTTTGTTGTACAGCAGAAACTGAGACAATACTATAAAACAATTATACTCCAATAGATAAAAAAAAAGCAACCCAACTATATGTTGTATAACTTTAAGTAGTTCAAATAATATATGTAGGTTAAAAATAAAAGGATGGAAAAATATAAGCCATTCAAACCTTAAACGAAAGAAAGCGAACTGGCTGTGTTAATATTAGATAAAGTAGACTTAGAGCAAAGAAAATTAGCAAGGACAGAGAGGGACATTATATAAAGATAAAAGGGTCAATTCACCAAGAAAACATAGTTATCCCAAGTGTATGTTCACCATGTAACGAAACTGCAAAATATATGAAGCAAAAACTAATGAAACTGGGGCTTCCCTGGTGGCGCAGTGATTAAGAATCTGCCTGCCAATGCAGGGGACATGGGTTCGATCCCTGATCCAGGAAGATCCCACATGCCGAGGAGCAGCTAAGCCTGTGTGTCACAGCTACTGAGCCCATGTGCCACAACTACTGAAGCCCACACGCCCAGAGCCCATGCTCCGCAACAAGAGAAGCCACTGCAATGAGAAGCCCTCGCACCACAATGAAGAGCAGCCCCCGCTTGCTGCAACTAGAGAAAGCCCATGTGCAGCAATGAAGACTCAATGCAGCCAATAAATAAATAAATACATTTATTTAAAAAAAAAAGAAATACATAGATTGTTTGTGGGAAGTTCATCCTTTATGGTGATATGAAAGGGCAGTGGTAGAGTGAGAATTGAGCTTTTACGACCCTGGGAGACCCTACCCCATATGGACAGTATCACCAACTGACATGTTCTCTGATTAAAGACCTGAGCATCAAAAGTAGCTGTGCTCCTTAGGTATTCTGAATCTGCTCCTATCTTGCATGCTTACTTTGTTTTCTGCATGTTTATTTTTCACCCCTTGGTTAAGAATAAATTGGGAGTTATGTTTGTTAAAGTATCAGGTAAGATTCTGTGACAGATATCCCCAAATATAGTTGAATAAGATAGAAGTATATTTCTTTATCATCTAACAATCCATTGATTGTTGTTGACCCAGGATGGTGAGTCTATTCATCTCCATGAGGTTATTTAGTGATCAAGGTTCCATTCATCTCTGCTCCACTAACCTCTAGGTTGTTAGAGGGGTGTTCAGTAGAAATTTCTTCAATGATGGAAATGTACTGTATCTGCACCACCCAGTATGATAACCACCAGCATGAATGAAATTGGGAGCCTTACTTTTATTTATTTATTTATTTACTGGCTACATTGGGTCTTCGTTGCTGTGTGCGGGCTTTCTCTACTTGTGGCAAGCAGGGGCTACTCTTCATTGCAGGCTTCTCATTGTGGTGGCTTCTCTTGTTGCAGAGCACAGGGTCTAGGCAGGTGGGTTTCAGTAGTTGTGGCACGGGCTCAGTAGTTGTGGCACACTGGCTCTAGAGCGCACGCTCAGTAGTTGTGGTGCACAGCCTAGTTGCTCCGCAGCATGTGGGATCTTCCTGGACCAGGGCTTGAACCCGTGTCCCCTGCATTGGCAGGCGGATTCTTAACCACTGTGCCACCAGGGAAGTCCGGGAGCCTTGCTTTTTAATGTTATGTAATTCTAATGAGTTTAAACTTAAAATTAAGTGCAGACAAGTGACCGCTGTGTGCCGTATCGGACATTGCAGCTGTGGTTACTGCTCTGTTCTGCATGATTAAAGCTGATTCACCACAGCATTTTTTCCTCTAATCCACAGAAAGGTGAAAGACAACAGAGGGCAAGTAATATCTTTTTAGTCAAGTGAAAGTAAAATTACGACATCAATTTTACTCACGTTTCATTGGTGAAAACTCAGCCACTGTGTCAGGAGTTGCCAACACCACTCTGAGGTATGGTGATTTACTAGGAGGGCTCCCAGGACTCAGCATGTGAGTCACAGGACTCATACTCATGGCTATGGTTTATTACAGCAAAGGGTACAAAGCAAACTCCGCGAAGGAGAAAGACACATAGGGTGGATTATGAAGAAATCAAGCACAGGCTTCCAATAGTCCTCTCCCAGCAGAGCCACAGAGAATGTGCTCCGTCTGCAGCAGTGCGTTGTGACAGTGTGTGCCTACCAGGGAAATTCATTAGCAACTCAGTGCCCACAGTTTTTAGTGGGGTCTCCTCTGCTTAGCACGAATTGAAAATTCAGATTCTCAAAAGGAAAGCAAGTGGTTTGTATAAACCATATGGGTTTGGTTTGTACAGGTTAGGCACGTGAATCATTTGCAGGAAAGTTTTATATCAGTGTAGGGAACTGTTTACCAGTCAAGTTCCCAGAAGCCAGCCAAGGGCCATGCCTATAGGCAGGCTCTTCTAAAGGCTTGGGCCTGCCATGTTCTTTTCTCAGCACAGTCATAGCTACCTGCAAAGGGGAATGGGAAATGTAGCCTCTAGAAAGGTAAGCACATGGCTAATTCAAACACTATTACTATGGACGAAATGGAGAATGGATTTGAAAGGATAATTGGCAGTCTCTTACGGAATTTACACACTGGTGACTTTGCACAAGTTGCTTAGACTCTCTTCTTTGGTTGATACCTGTGCCGCTGAAAGAATACGTGCATGGAACTGTGCTTGGTGCACAGCAAGTGCTCAAGGACAGTTAGATTACCATCATCATTACTAGTCGTCTATTCTTAGACTTTTTTTTTGGCTGTGCTGCGCGGTTTGCAGGATCCTGTTTCCCAGACCAGGGATCGAACCCAAGCCCCTGCAGTGAAAGTGCTCAGTCCTAACCCTGGACCACCAGGGAATTCCCAGTCTATTCTTAGTGTGATTGTTAGTCTATTTATATAGGTTCATTTATCTCTTCCTTTCAAAATCTTAACCCAACAGAAACTCAGCATTTTATAAGTAGTGGAATCTGGACTGCTGCCTTCCTACCAGCTTTCTCTCTTGTAGATTTTGGGGTCATTTTCATAGTATAACCTACATGTCTCAAGCCCCTAGTCCTTGGAGATCATCCTTTCCTTTAGCATCCAAATATTATAACCAGTATCCCCATCCCAAGCCAACTACAGGGAATTCAAACTTCTCCCAAATCTTCCTGAGTACTCTTGATTTTCTTCTTAAAAATTATTATTTTTTATTCTAGATTTTCTTGGTGGGGTCTTAGCTGTCCTGATTGCTACCTGTCACTTCTTGTTTTGAACTCTTTGGTTTCTCCTTGGTCACTTCTCTGAATCTCCGTGTGTTCTCAGCCTTCCATTGTCCATTTTACCCCCATAGATGGACAGGAGCCTCCCTTCATTCTTTTTTTTTTTAAATGTCTTTATTTATTTATTATTGGCTTCATTGGGTCTTCGGTGCTGCATGGGCTTTCTCTAGTTGTGGCAAGCGAGGGCTACTCTTCACTGCGGTGCACAGGCTTCTTACTGCAATGGCTTCTCTTGTTGCAGAGCATGGGCTCTAGGAGCGTGGGCTTCAGTAGTTGTGGCACGTGGGCTCAGTAGTTGTGGCTCGAGGGCTCTAGAGCGCAGGCTCAGTGGTTGTAGTGCACGGGCTTAATTGCTCCAGGGCATGTGGGATCTTCCTGGACCAGGGTCAAACCCGTGTCCCCTGCATTGGCAGGCGGATTCTTAACCACTGAGCTACCAGGAAAGTCCCTCCCTTCATTCTTCAGAGCTGGGCTAACACAAGGCTGCCATATATTTGCTTCATGTTGGTGAATAAAGCTCATGGAAGGTTTATGAGTAAGGGAGAAAGTAAATGAAAATTTGATATTAGACATCACAGTGTCTAAAGTCATACCTTGGGGTGCTCCCTCTCATCTTCTCTCTTTCTTGCCTCTCACCTCTCTAGTACTTTTTGCCCTGTTGCTGGAACCCACTACAGAAAACTAGATCTCTTCTAGGTATTCTCTATACTACCTCTGGATCCAAACCTCCTTACTCCATGTCACCGGAAGATGATGAACAATCCCTCAACATTTACAAAACCAAAGCAGGGACTGCTCTAGTGGTCCAGTGGTTAAGACTCCAAGCTCCGAATGCAGGGGGCCTGGGTTTGACCCGTGGTCAGGGAACTGACCCCGCATGCTGCAACTGAAAAGATCCCGCATGCCACAATGAAGATCCTGCACATGGCAACAAAGATCCTGCGAGCCACAGCTAAGACCCAGCACAGCCAAATCAATCAATCAATCAATCAATCAATCAATAAAATAACCAACGCAAACAAACAAAAACCCAAATCAAAAACTTTCTAAGAAAATTACTCTTTATCTTTCTGTTAACATTTTTATTTAATCCATCCTTCGTGCTCTTTCATAGCTTAGACCCTATTGCTTCAGCTTCGCTTCTACGACTCCTCTCTTTAAGCTTCAGCTATTCACAATTCCTTCAGATCCTCCAACATGTTCTCTCTGACCTCTGAGCCTTTTCACATGCTGTGCTCACTGCTTGAAACACATTTCCTGCCTCTCCAACTGGCTGAATCCTGTACATTCGTTTGGCATAAGCTTACTTGTCTTTTATTCTGGGAAGCTTTTCCTCAACCCTCTGTTTTAGATTAGATTCTTCTATTGTGACTCTCATAATAGCTGTATTAGTTTCCTAGGGCTTCTGTAACAACTTTTCACAAACTGTGTGGCTTAAAACAACAGGAATGTATTCTCTCACAGTTTTGGAGGATAGTTGTCTGCAGTCAAGCTGTGAGCAGGCCATGCTCTTTCTGAAGCCTCTAGGGGAGGATCCTTTCTTGCCTCTTCTGGTGGTTGCCAACAATCCTTGGTGATCCTTGGTTTATAGATGCATCTCTCCAATGTCTGCCTCCCTCTTCACATGGACTCCTTCCTGTGTGTCTCTCTCTGTCTCTTTTATTGTTATAAGGCCCGCCCAAATGACTTCATCTTGTCTTGATCACATCCGCAAAGGTCTTATTTGTGAGTAAGGTCACATTTACAGGTACAAGAGTTAGGACTTCAATATATCTTTTGAAGCAGGGGGTTACATACTTATAATGGTAGCACGTGTACTTAGCATACAGCATAGTGGTTATTTATTTTATTTTTTGTTGTTATGGGTTTTATAAAAATTTTATCACCAACAATTTTTCCAGTTTTATTGAAATATAATTGACATATAACGTTTTGTAAGTTTAAGGTGTACAACATGGTGATTTAATACACATATATATTGCAAAATGATTATCAAGATAAAGTTAGTTAACACATACATCATCTCACACTAACTACAATTGTGTGTGTGGTAAGAAAATTTAAGATCTACTCTCTTAGCAACTTTCAAGTGTGTAATACAGTATTGTAACTATGGTCTCTAAGCTGTATGTTAGATTCCCCAGTGTACCACAGTTTATTTATCCATTTGCCTACTGAAAAATATCTCGGTTGCTTCCAAGTTTTGGCAACTATAAAGTATCTGTAAACATCCATATGCAGATTTTTGTGTGGACATAAATTTTCAATTCATTTGAGTAAATGCCATGAAGCATGACTGCTGAATTGTTCGGTATATCTAGTTTTCTAAGAAACTGCTGAGTTGTCTTTCAAAGTGGCAGTAAAGCGTAGCCGTTATTTCTTTAAATTGTTTTCCCTAGACTGTAAGCTCCTGAGAGTGGAGCCCTAGTCTGTTTTATCCACCATTACATCCCCAGGGCCTGGCAGAGAATCTGGCCCATGGCAGAAGCTTAGAGAATATTTGAATAAATGAATAAATGAAAACTCTCACATCTGAAATTCTCTGGATTCTCCATTCATCTCCTATTTCTTCCCTCTCTCAACGCCTCAGCTTCCTCTAGAATTCCTGAATCTTCGTCAGCAATCACCAAGTCCTCCTGAACTAGCCCCTAGCTGTCTTTTGCCGATGACTGCCACCGCCTTCTCTCCTCTGGCCCTTATCACCATCCTGATCATCTCCTCCCTGGACTACAATGCAGGCCTCTGGCACATTCCTCCAACATCGTCTTCCAGCCTCTTTCCCATCCATTCCCCAGGCTGCACCTTGAGAGATCATGTTAAAATGTAAATCACAGATGTCATTCCACTGCTGAAAATCTGTCATTGCCTTCTCGCCACATATGGGATAAATTCCAAATTTATATGGCTTTTATAAATAATTATATTTTGACATTAATGTGACTTTATATTCATGTAGATTCTGATGTTGTCATTGATCTGGTCCCAGGCTCCCTCTCCATCCATTCTCAGCTACCCTGCTTCTCCTTCTATATGCCCTGGACATAATGTACTTTTCGTGGTTTCAAGCAGAGTGTGCTTTTTTTTTTTTAATATTTTATTTTATTTTATTTGGGCTGCATTGGGTCTTTGTTGCTGCTCACAGGCTTTTTTTTGTTGCTGCGAGTGGGGGCTACTCTTCATTGTGGTACGTGGGCCTCTCATTGCCGTGTCTTCTCTTGTTGTGGAGCACGGGCTCTAGGCACATAGACTTCAGTAGTTGTAGCCTGTGGGCTCAGTAGTTGTGGCTTGCGGGCTCCAGAGCCCAGGCTCAGTAGTTGTGGTGCATGGGCTTAGTTGCCCCGTGGCATTTGGGATCTTCCCAGACCAGGGCTCAAACCCGTGCCCCTTGCATTGGCAGCTGGATACTTTTTTTTTTTTTTATAAATTTACTTATTTATTTTATTGGCTGTGTTGGGTCTTTTTTTTTTTAGCTGTGCGCGGGCTTTCTTTAGTTGCAGTGAGTGGGGGCTACTCTTCTTTGTGATGCGTGGGCTCCTCGTTGCCGTGGCTTCTCTTGTTGCAGAGCACAGGCTCTAGGCGCGTGGGCTTCAGTAATTGCAGCACATGGGCTCAATAGTTGTGGCTCATTGGCTCTAAAACACAGGCTCAATAGTTGTGGCACACGGGCTTAGTTGTTCTGCAGCACGTGGGATCTTCCTGGAGCAGGGATCGAATTCGTTTCCCCTGCATTGGCAGGCGGATTCTTAACCACTGCCCCACCAGGGAAGTCCCCATAGTGTGCTCTTTGTTGATTCAAACCATTGCACATGCTGTTCCCTCAAACTCCACCCCCTGCACCTTGGCCTGGCTAACTCCTACATATCTTTTATATCTCAGCCCAAACCTCTCTTCCTCTATTAAGCCTCCATGACTGCCCTCCCCAGGCTTAGTTAGGTTCCTCTGCTGTTGGAGCCCCTAGTATAGATTCTCGGTGTGCCTCACATTTCTCTTTTGTAAACTTATTACATTTACATCCTTTGTTCAATGTCTGTCTTCCTGCCATAGTGTAAACAACATGAACATACATGTCTGCTTGTTCACCCTTGCATCCCCAGTATCACCTGATTTGTATATGGTGCTCCACACGTTCTCATTTGAAGAATGGATGTGTTGGTTCACTGCTATTTCTCTTTGCTCTTTGATTTGGCTCTAATTTTGGGAAGCCCGCTTGTAATGCGTGGTTTCTAAAAATCAGAGTATGTGGCTCTTCTCTTGCTTGACTCCGCCCAGGTTTTGACCCCTGTGGACTTTCCCTTGCTCAGCAGAACTCCTCCCCTAGAGGAAGACATCCGTGGTGGTTACGGTGGGGAAAGCTTTATTAGAAGACAGAACTTTTATATGACTGGGGTTTAAAAGGGGAAATCTTTGCCAAATTCCCAACATAGTGTTGATGTGGGATGGAGGGGCCACGAGCACTTACCCCGGTTGTTTCTCTTATCACCACTCTCAGTGGGGGCGAGAGGAGAAGGTGGATGGAGAATATTGCTGGTGGGAAAGAAAATGGAGACAGATATACATGTGCTGACTCTTCTTCATTGCCTCCTCTAGTCTTCGAGTGTTTCTTCCTAAGTCTTGCTATTTTTTCCTTAAGATAAAGATTCATAAGTGCATAGTACTTGTAATTTCCCACTCATTGACCAACAGCATGTATCCCTAAGAACTAAGGTGTCTTAGATTTGATCATCTATGTGTGGTTTTTTCATTCAGCAAATGTTTTTTAAAATTTTTATTTATTTATTTATTTATTTATTTATTTATTTATTTATTTATTGACTGTGTTGGGTCTTTGTTGCTGTGTATGGGCTTTTTCCAGTTGCAGTGAGCTGGGGCTACTCTTCATTGGGGTGCTCGGGCTTCTCATTGCAGTGGCTTCTCTTGTTGCAGAGCACAGGCTCTAGGTGCACGGGCTTCAGTAGTTGCGGCACGTGAGCTCAGTAGTTACGGCTCATGGGCTCTAGAGCACAGGCTCAGTAGTTGTGGTGCACAGGCTTAGCTGCTCCATGGCATGTGTGATCTTCCCGGCCCAGGGATTGAACCCATGTCCCCTGCATTGGCAGGCGGATTCTTAACCACTCCGCCATCAGGGAAGTCCTCATTCAGCAAATGTTTATTGGAGCCTCCTATGTTCGGGTTCTGGGTCATGGGCTCAGGATGCAAAGATGAATACAATAGAGTCTGCCTTCTTGAGGAACCCACATGCCGGCTGGGAAGAAAAATCAGTCCATTTTAAGATGTGATACAGTGTGGTCAGTACTGTGATGGACAAGTCTGTGCAGTATTTGCGGAGCCCAGAGGAGGAAGGTGGAAATTTTGGAAGCTTGCACATCACTGTGTCTTCTACAAGTGGTTATACTATTTTTGATTGAATCTTTAAATGCATTCCCCATTGTCTTGGGATTTTCTGTATCATCTGTCAGTTTCCCTGGGAGGTAGTATGACCTAAAAGGCTAAGAGTAGGGAGCCTGGAGGCAGGTAGATCTGGATTTCAAATCTGGGCCTGTGGTTTACCTTCCAGCTGGGTGACTGAGGGAATCATTCTCCCACATCCAGAGAAAAGTATGCGAACGCAAGGATTAAATATGATGCGTGCAACACATTTAGCTTGGTGCCTGGCATGCAGCAGCTGCTCAATTATATCTTTCTCCAAGTGACTGCAACTTTATTTTCAATGGTGGTGGTAGTGACGGAAACTTGTTTATACTAATCTTCAGGGGACACACAGAGGTTTAGTTGCTATTTTTTTTTTAGAAAGGTGTTTATTGGTATAAAAAAACTTAAACATTACATAAATACAATATAAATATTTCTTTTAAAAATATGTATAAGTTAGCATTTTTTTTGAGGTAAGCCTCCACATTCCAAGAAATGATCCGGCTCCGAAACGATGACATTCAAGCTGCATAGCCATTTTTACATTACTTTTGCAAAACAAATACATAAAATATTTCAAGTGGCACTTCATAAAAATATAAATATCTATCACTTATATAAATTAACTCAAAATCACATATTTAAATAGCAATAAATTAAAATAATTAAAATAGTGTCCTAATGTTCATACTTTTAGTTCTTCACAGAGAACAACATAAATTATGTGCCCACTGGACAGGTTCTGATCAGAGGAGGGAATGCCCATGAACTACAGCAATCTCAGGTGCCCCAGCTACTTCATCCGAATAGCCCTCAGGCTGAACTGCAGGAAATTCTCAAAGCTCCGCAGGATGAAGATAATCCTTTTGTGTTTCATCCACTCGTTGTGTGTCTGCAGATTATTCAGCAGGCTGGTGTTTGCAGTTGGGTCCGGGGTGGTTACTTCACCTGGATTCTTCAGCTGAAGGGAACAGAAAACAAAAGGAATTGTTTACATACCGAACAAACCTTTTACAGTGGAGAGACCCTCTGGCCTGGGGGCAGATGTTCACACTTTAGGGGAAGGAGCGGATTGGGACCACCTGCCTTGACTCGCCCAGACAGGGAAAGGTGACTCTCCTCTGTGCCCACCCAGCATGGGACCCACTCATAGCAACTGAGCTCCAATCCTTTGGCTGCCCTGTCTCCGTTAGACCATAAGCATCCTGTGGGCAGCCACAGTATCTTACTTGTCTTCTGTTACCCTAAACAGTGTGCGGCACATAGTTGGAATTCAATAGATAAATGAAGAACTTTTAGTTAAAGGCATTTTAATGGGTTCTTCAGGGACCTCTAACTCTAAAACTTTTCTCTGGTTTTGCTCTCACCCATTCATCCTGCATCTATTAAGAATCCACTGCTCTGATGGGGTAAAGAGAACTGGGAAACAGCTTTCCATAGCCCCACTGACATGGAGTTAAGTCACTGTGGAAGGCCTGGCACCTCCACGTGTCACCCTGGGGCACTGCAGCCTCAGCATCACCAGAAGCTTGTTAGAAATGTGAGGCTCAGGTCTCATCCCAGACCTGCCGACTCAGACTCTGCATTTTAACAAGATCGTCTGGGAAGCTCGTGCACACCTTAAAGTGGGAGAAGTCGCGGTTTAGGGCAAACAGCTAGAAAAGGCTGAGGCAGGATTAGCACCCATGTGCCTAATTCTCCATCTAGGGCCCTTCTCTTTGTTCTTTGGCTCATCCACAAATTGTGCCATCAAGCCTCCACCGTGTGGCATTTGAGTGACCAGCTGGTAGTGACCAAAGCTCTTGGTACCTGCTCTTCCAGCCTTTAGCCATTTCTCTGCATTAACTCTTTGGCAAAAGAGTAAGAGAAAGGCATTGAAACTACCATAATAACAGGAATGTCGACTGGCAACCTTAAAATAATTTTTGTGCTCTCTGTTATTATGGGCCACTATGCGAGGTTGGATGTGCTTCCTCTGCCTCTACCGATATTTTTTTTTTCTTATTTCTTAAGCTTTTTAGAAATTGATGTTAAAACCCTCCCCATTTTACAGAGTTTGAAAGACAGTCATCGATGTCTTTTGCAGAAGAGAGCAAAAAGAAAAAGTTTTAACTATCAGGAAATATTTCTCAGATTCTTTCCTTTGCCCAAGGCCGTCTCTTTTGAATTGGCTTTGCACTGCCGAATTGTCTAGGCTGCTTGCTTTGAAGCAAGTGAGGGGATGAGAAGACACTTACCTTTTGCCTCAGGATCTGGACCAGTGCTCTGATAACGATCTGCATAGTCTCGATGTTTCCCTTATCGCCCTCGTACCCATGCTGGAGGTAGTCCAGGTACATCTGGTATATCAGAAGACCAGTGGTGGTTCTCGTCAAGCAAATCTCCTAAGAGGAAAGGTGGTGGGAAAATGGGTTATTGCTAGGAAGACATCATCGATTTTAAAAGTTAAAATTGCTATAATTCAACAACTTCTCCCTCTGCCCCTCTAGGGAACTTCAGGTACTTCTTAAGCATCATGCTTTGAGACAGGATGCTTAAGGACAGCATCCGCTGCCCCATTTATAACATCTGGACAATGAGAGGCACTGCTTCATTTTCCCCAAAGCCCAGTAGGTGCTAGATTGTGGCAAGGGGCCTTCCTCTCGTTCTCTCCATAATGCTCTTCCCTCTGGCTGCATTCCTGCCCTTGTCAATGTTGGGCTGAAACCTCCTTTTATGAAATACTCAGAAGTCAGTGGAGGTTATCTCACTGTCTGGCAGGAGAAGGGTATAGAGAATGACCTCAGCAGGGAGGGCAGGCCTGGATCCTGCTAAGGGCAGCCAAAGAGGAGAGAGGTTCCTGGACCACCTTACCCAGGATGAATTAGCTAAACCTGTGGGGTTTCCTAACATTTGACAGCTGTGAAAAATCCCAGCAAAGAGGGGCTATTTCTGACCAAGTTGTTCAAAAATAAGTTGCCTTTAATAGCATTTAAGTTGGCCTCCTCGTGAAATTTACATGAAGCTGTTCACATTTATCCCCCCTCTTTGTCGCCTGCCTGGTCTGTATGTATACAGACACTGCATGCAAGAGGGAGAACTTCTGACTAGGGAGTAGCTAAAGTGAATGTAATGCGTTCGTACCTGATTGAACTTAGTTTGGAAGCATCCGTCTTTTTCTGTCATTTTTGGAAGATTCAGGTTGTTTTCTATGATTGCCTCCTTGCTGTTTTCACACCTGTCATACTTCTCACACAGCTGGGAAAGAATATCAGAACCATTATCACATAAATGCCCCTAAAACAAACACCACTAGAGGGCTGATGCCCTCTGGCCCCCATGGCCAGGAAGTTCTCTAAGAAAAGTGAGGTCATGATCCATTAGCATCCAGGCAAGCAAGGTCTGCAGGAGATGGGCACACTTGGGTTCAGTTCTAGCCTCGCCTGTGACCTCACGTTTATTACCTATCCCAAGTCTCAGTGTTCCTATCTCTCCAAGTTGGGGATAAAGAAATACCTCCCCTGTAAGTTTATTGTGAGGATAAGACATAATATTTATGTAAAGTGCCTGGCACATAGTAGGTACTTAATAAATGACAGGAATTTTGATGACAATTGGGTGAATATAACTTGAGCCATAGAATGTCCCAGCTGGAAGGACCTTTCAGATCATCTAGTCCAATTCCATAATTTTACAGATGGGGCCCAGAGGTGGTAGAGAATTTGCCCAAGATCACAAAGCTGGTTCAGCAGAACCAGAACTAGATTTGGGGCTCCCAATCCCCTCTCCTGTATTCTTTCCGTTCTACCAAAGCAGAGCCAAACGACCTTACATTTAAAGCTTGGGAGCTGCTTTAATGCACCTACAACTTTGCCACTTCGGTGGGCTATCAGGTATGCATCTTATGTGCCGGAATGACTCTGGGGAGTCCCTAACCACTGAGCTGGCGTAACCTAAAAGTACTGTGACTTATCTGAGAAGCTGAACAGTCATTTTAGGTGCTGATTTTTAATCCTCCCAAAGTTCAAAGCACAAAAAAGATCGACAGACCTTACTTTTGGGTTACAGAAAAGGAAATCCTGAGAGGCAGTGTGACCCTCAGCTCATGCCAAGTATGGAGCTGAGAATGGGCCAGGGGGGCACAGATCCCAGCGCCGCTGTATATTTTCCAAGAGGAAAAGGAACTACCTGAGACCCACAGCAGAGGAGAAATTAAAGGATACAGTCTGCCCCTTTGGCTTCAAATCTAAATTGCCTCCAAACCCAGCAAAGACCTCCCGATGCAGGAACCCCCATCCACATCCAAGGGCAAGAAAATAGATGCCCACATGAGCCCTCCATCACCCGGAGGCGAGCCTACCCACCTCCTTTCTCACTGCAGAGATTTTGCTGAGGATGTACTTAATGAGAGCTTCAGTTTTGTCCGGAGAGGTGAGGACTGGTCTGTCTGAGGTGGTATCACCTTTGAAATCTTCTCCAAGAGGTCCCGGGGTAGGGAAAGCAGTAGCCATCGCCAGAAGCAGCCCCAGGGAGAAGGCGACGGGACTGAAGGCGCCTGTGCCGGAGGGAAGGGAGAGCAGCCAGTGAGCAGACTGCACCGCTGGGGGAGCTGTGCTTCTGGCTGCTGGCCGCCAGCCAGCCCTCAGAGCAGCGGATACACACCCCCTCCCTCACCCGGCACGGCTGCCAGGCAGTTCCAGGGCTAGGAATTTCCTTCACTTACTTGTGGAGAGGGAGTTCATAGCTGGGTTCCTGGAGGGCAAATGGAGCTCTCTTTCGTTCCTGGTGGGCTCGAGGACAGACTGAGCCTCAGACATCCCTGGTCTTATATTTATTGGGGGTTGAGACTCTAATATTGAGACTCATGGGAAAATCCCACATTTGATAAATCTTTGTTGGAGGGTGGGGGTGGGGCCAGAGTGGGTGGGGCTGATTGGAAAACATTGAGATTGTGCAATGTGACGTCCTTTAGCATCATAGGAATCACAACTGGGGGGAAAAGTCATTACCAAGGCTAGTCCTCAGAAGCTAGATCACTCTTTACTTTCTTTTTTTTTTCTTTTTTCTTTTTCTTGGTTTTTTTTTTTTTCTGACTCAGCACATTGGCATGTCTTGAGAAGGAAAGTGAAGTTGAAATCACGCACAAGGGTGGAGGTGGGGAAAAGCTAAGGCTGACTGTGCTTAAAAAAATACTTTAATTAGCAGATTAACTGGCTAGGATTTAGTATTCCAGTTTATTCGCATTTGTAAAAACTTAAGATGCTCTGACTTGAGTTTCCTCAGACTACCCCATAGCCTATCAATCTGGGGTTACAAATAAGATACTAACGAGTCCTCTGCAGTACTTTTCTGTCCTGGCTCTCACTGTGACCAGCTGTTGCAGAACTGCATGACTGCCTCCAAATCTCGTGCACTTGTCTCTAGGCATCTCCAGGTGCAGTGTGGGTTCACACACAAATGACTCCTTTTTGCCACCACGTGGCATCTGCCGTCCTCCTCCTCACCGGCTCTAGCTCACTTTGGTCAGGTCAGCCCTGCTCACTCCCTAGCAGCCTTTGAGGGATCCTCCCTGTGAAGACTTTGATCTCTGTGCCAAGGGGGTTGTCTTGTGCTGCTGGTGTTGACCCTACCACTGGCTATGGGGTGCTCCTGCTCCCATGGGCAGCCCTGAGGACACTGGGCAGGTGCTGGGTCTGCTGGAGTCCTCAATTTACTGACACACACTGGGTTCAGGACAGAATAGGGAGAATACTACTCACCTCTTTGATGGGATGTCAAAGGAGGACCTTGTGGCATTTTCTGGGGCTTGCGTTCATAGCTCCCCACTGATGTATGACTTGATTTGAATCCAGAAGCGGCTGAGAAGAAATCTACTGGTAGAACAGGGCTCTAGGTTTGGAATCAGGCTTCCCTTCCAATGCCTCAGGCTTCCATATTGGGTTGAACTTGTACAGGCTTCCTGGGTCCTTACAACATCTCTTGCAAGAGAGTCCTTGGTTTCATGCAAATGGACTCTGTCCCAGGCTGCCCCACCAGTCTCCCAAACACCCAGACAGCTCAGAGGATTGGTTCCAGGCTGAAACTAGGATCCTTGTATGGCACCAAAAAAAAAAAAAAATTTTTTTTCTTTGTTTGTTTACAAAACACAATGTTAACATCACAATCAGCTTCTTTGCTTTGCAAAGAGGATCTTGTCGGGATTGCTAAAACAAGGGCCTAGGGTATTTAAAATATGAATTGATTTACTCAAGTTTTGTTTTGTCCACAACATGTTGGGACCCGCCTGTTGGGGAAAGTGAGGTCATTCATTCTTTCACTAACTTTCTAAACAGAGAGGCAGGTCCTGCGGTGGTGGTAGCAGGGTTTTTTTGAGTTTGAAAATGAGAATGGGAGAGGATGGCTGAATGATTTCACTTTTAGTGCTGTTGGGTCTTCCTTGGAGGGGGAGCCTTACTCCAAACTCAGACACCCCCAGCCAAGTCTCCTGCACTGAAAGAAGCCGCCTCTCCTGGCTCCCCTGCGATGCATGTGCTAGGCCTCTGTAGTGTGGGATTGCTTCTTCTCACATTTCTACTTTTTAGAAGATACGACTCAGTAAATTTCAAATACTTAGTGACTTAACGACATACAGATGTTTCTTTTTGATTAAAAGTTTTAAAAATAAGAAATACGTGTGCCTGATAAAATGTTCAAACAGAACATCAGGGTATACAGGGAAAAGTAAGTCTCCTTCCTTTCCAGCTCCTCTTCCCAGAGGTAGCACCTGACCCACAGTGTTTTCAACTAAATCCTCTGTTACCCTAATCTGGGTGAGGTTTTCTTGGCTATCTAGGTGCTCACCTCTGTATTTACATTATTGGTTTATATATTGCACACACACACAGGCACACACACACACTTGTGCACAAATATACACACACTGTAATTTCCCGTTGTCTGGATGCCACCGAGGTGATTCCCTATGGGAGGGCACATGGGCAGAGCACAGGCTCTTGAGTTCACACAGCTTGGGTTTAAAGCCCAGCTCTGCCACTTGCTGTTTGACCCTGGCTAGGAAACACCAAGGATCTGTGCCCTTGATTGCTCATCTATAAAACCTGGGATAATAACAGTTCTTCCCATATTGCTGTGGTGAAGACTGAAAGAGATGACGTGTGAAAAATCCCTGGAGCACAGTAATCCTGCAATTAACACTTACTCTTTGTAACCTTCCTTGGCTCTGGGTCTCTGCCTTGGAGAACTCTTCCAGCTCAGCTCTGTCTGGCCATCCACAAGGAGTCTTGCTTATGGATGAAGCAGACTACTGTGCCTGTGGTCAGCTGATCTCCCAGTCTTTTTTCCTCTGAAGAAAGAACACACCATGTTTTGTTGAAAGTTAAGGGGAAGATGAAGAAAAGGTGATTTTCTCCCCCCCACCTTTTTTTAAAAAGAACATTAATCCCCAAACCTGCTCTCTCAATGTAGATAAGGAGCCCAGCTTGTGTCTTGCTGTTACACTGTTTTCAAGGCTTTCTGCTAAGTGTTTTTATGACAGAAGCTCCCAGCCTTCCCTGTCCGTGGTCATCATCGTTATTCAGAATCTTGAAAGTGGCCCTCGAGAGTGAGGGGGCCTGACTTAATCCCAGATCTTGTGCCCGTGGCAGCCAGGAAAGGGCAAATTGTGTGAGTGTGGGAATGCATGTGTGTGGGGAGATTGGAAGACACTGTCTGCCACCACCTTGCACGTTCCTAGCATCTAGAGTCTTTAGTATCCTGAACTTGGGCTGGCATTCGCTTGTGGGAGAAAAGGACCCTGCTTTGCTCTAAAGCATTAATGCAACATCTCTAACTCCACCATGATAGCGTCCTTCCTTTGGAGCTCAGTGGATTTTCCCCTTGGAGAGCTCATCCCTCATATTTCAATATGTACAAATGACCAGGAAAGGCCACGCTGTCAGCATTGATTAACTAATAACCTCAACTACTGGATTGCACCATCAGTAATTTGAAGTGACTACCAGCTGAGACCAAGAGAGGCCTGAAAAGTGGGAGAATCTGGGGAGGAAGAAAGAAAACTGAGGTAGCTTTGCTTCTTCTACCCTTATCTAGGGCTGGCTGGTCCTGTCTGTGCCCTTTAGAATTACTGCCCTCCTACAAGTTGGTGGAATCCAGTTCAGAGAGTCCGTCAGTGCATTGGAGGTGAAGGGGAAAAAGTAACTTCCATTTAGTGTTAAGCTCTTAGGAGAAGAGCTGATGTCCACATCTCACAGGTTAAAATGTGGGGTTGCGCTCGTCTGTCTATATTCCGATGGGTAGGAGTGGGTTGGTTCTGCGATTTAGTGGGAGGGAGTATCCAAAGGAAAAAGAGAAGTCACCGGGTACTAGGGAACTTTCAGTTGCTGTCAGAATGTAGTTTCACTTGTCACTAAGTCATAAGAAGTCTATAAACTGAAACAGTGGGTTATTTTTTTTTTTCCCTTTAGGAGCTTTTATTGACATACAATTGACATACAATAAACTCCATATATCCAAAGTGTACAGTTCCCAGGCTGGCCTGGTCTCGCAGTCCTGTCCCTTACAACCTCAGCTCTGATGTCCTGTTGTAGCTCCCAGAGACTTCTTGGTCTGGTCTCAGCTTTTTGGAGGGCAAAGGTGTGTTGGGGTGGGATCGAGCTCTCCCTCTGTTAGGAAGGGTCATGACTGCTGTGCTGGGTTTCTGATCCACAACTGTGCAGGGAGGTCATCTGTTCTGTGCCCTTGTTGTTTTGCTATGTGTTGAATTACTGTCCTCTGCTGAAGTGGAAAATCCCAGGCACTTTAGGAGGGAAGTGGCTTCTCCTGGGGCAACAGTGTAGACTCCCCAGCCCCCTCCCCACGTCCCCTTTCCTCTGGTCTCCTGGCCTGGAAGAGAGTGCCCAGGAAGCTGGGTTGGTGATATCTTACTTTGCTGATCTTGAAGGAGCCCTGCAGCACAGGGCTGGGGAGGGTCCCTCAGGCTGAGTTTCACCGCTTTATCTCTTTTCCATCTGTGGGGGTAGGCCTTCTGTGTTGGCTGCTGCAGCTTTTTTTTTTTTTTTTTTTAATAAATTTATTTAAAAAAAATTACACTTGAAAATTCCTTACTTACCCCATCTATTAGGTACAGTTTCAGGTAAAATACAATATATAAAGCAGTACACATACAATGATGTACAGAATAAAATCTTACATTATTTTAAAAAGAAAGAAGAAAGCATATTAAAAAGAAAGAAGAAATCATATTAAAAAGAAAGATGTGGGGACTTGCTGGTGGTCCAGTGGTTAAGACTTCATGCTTCCACTGCAGTGGGCATGGCTTCAATCCCTGGTGCAGGAACTAAGATCCCAGGTGTTGCTGGGACTTCCCTGGAAAGTCTCTCTAGTCTTCGTGGTGGAATAATTTCCATGATATGCATTGGACATGTTGAGCACTCTATAACTGAGCCATTGCGGTTTATTATTCCTGAAGGAAGGTCCACCTGGATTGGTTAAAAATATCACAGGAGAAGTCAGATCCAGGTAAGCAGGTCAAAGAATCAGGTAATTTCTTCAAGCTATTGAGTTCTGTGTACCTACATATGTCCCTTCGAGCTATTGAGTTCTAGGTACCTATGTATCTATGTATCTACCAGGTAAGCAGGTCAAAGAATCATAGGTAATTTCTTCCAGCCATTGAGTTCTGTGTACCTACATGTGGGTGTGAGTATCTATAGCGCAGAGTCCTTGACCTGCAGACTATAGCCACAGCTCCAGGGGGCCCTCACTGTGGCCTTAGAGGCCTTGGGACTCAGGAAGCTGGGCTTGTGTTGTGCTCTCCCTTTGGTCTGCCGGGCCTGTAGCTCCCCCTGTGCTGTGGGGCCTCTATAGTGGTCTGGGTCTGAGCACAACTATTGTGTCTCTCAAGGCCTCTGTGGGGTGATGGGCCTGTAACTCCCACTCTGGAGGTCGTGTTTCTTATATGCTACTTTCCTATGGGTGAGAGGCGGTGACAGGAGGAAGGGCATGACCTACTATACGTATTTGCTTGGCAAGTGATCGGAATGCGTGGAAATGGTGTCTTCCACTGCGGCATTTGAAACTGTATTTTGGTGATACTTTTCGTGGGAGGCGATGAACTTTTAGAAGGGAGGACTGTATCCCCAGAGGTTTGTTTGGATCCTTGGTACTTAAGCAATTGCTACTAACTGCCTCAGATCCTCTTGTCTGAGGACAATCAACAAAGAGGCTGTAATATACATTCCTTTCTCTGTGTTAATTTTGTTCATTGTGGAGTCAGGGATGGAGTCTGGGGCAGGTTAGGTATCAGAAGAGATTTAGGTTTTATAACCTGCTTTTCTTTCTTTCTTTCTTTTTTTAGGTTCTGGACTTTTTCTATCAGATTTTGCATGGCCACTCTGTTGGCCAGGTATGTAAGGCCTTCTTGGCTTGTCTTAAATTGAAGGATTCAGAAGGAGCTTGGGGCTTTTTGCTACCAGCAAAATTCTTTGGCTAACTCGAGGATTTGGGGCAAAGTACTCTCCCATCTCAGGGCTCCATTAGAGAGATTTCTATAAAAATCCCTCCCCACTCCACCATTCTGTGATTCCATGGATGTACATTAGCTATGGTTAATAATCCAGAGCTTACTCTTTTTGTTTTTTAAAAATATTTATTTATTTAGGCTGCGCTTGGTCTTAGTTGCGGTGCACGGGATCTTCGTTACAGCATGTGGGATCTTTAGTTGCAACATGTGAACTTCTTAGTTGTGGCATGCGGACTCTTAGTTGCAGCATGCATGTGGGATCTAGTTCCCTGACCAGGTATTGAACCCGGGCCCCCTGCATTGGGAGCATGGAGTCTTACCCACTGGACCACCAGGGAAGTCCCCAGAGCCTACTCTTAGTGGAACTGTAGGAGCAGGAGACTCTAAATTAAGAAATAGTTCTTGAAAATCCAAAAGTCTGAGGCTGTCTTCTAGTTCACACCCAAAGAGCTGTTGTGGCTGGTTGAGGTGCCACCCATTGTGACATGCCCTGGACCTTGGTGGCCTCAGGCAGACTAAACTGATCTGGAATATGCCAAAGCCCAGACATATCAATGCAAGGAGGTAGCAGATGTCTTAGTTATCATACAAGCAGGAACAGATCAATATTTAAAAATTTAATTGTTTTTAACTTAAAAAATTATACAACTAATACATGTTCAATGTGGAAAATTGAGGAAATAGAGATAGACCCCCCAAAACTGCACAATAATCTTATCACACAGTGGTAATCATTAATCATGCTATAATCATTCTTATTTTTCTATGTAGTTATACATCTATCAACGTATGGGAAATAGAAAAATATTATACATAGCATTTTATAACCTGCTTTTCTTTCTTTTTTTTTTTAAACAAGTAGGAGGTGATTTTATTTTTATTTTATTTTTTAATTAATTAATTAATTTAATTTGTTTCTGTGCTCGGGCTTTCTTTAGTTGCGGTGAGCGGGGGCTACTCTTCATTGTGGTGCGCGGCTTCCTCATTGCTGTGGCTTCTCTTGTTGTGGAGCATGGGCTCTAGGCGCATGGGCTTCAGTAGTTGCAGCACATGGACTCTAAAGCACAGGCTCAGCAGTTGTGGTGCATGGGCTTACTTGCTCTGCAGCATGTGGGATCTTCCTGGAGCAGGGATTGAACCTGTGTCCCCTGCATTGGCAGGTGGATTCTTAACCACTGTGCCATCTAGGAAGCCCCTAACTTGCTTTTCTTTATGCTGCTTTGTATGCTTAACATTCTGGGTAATTCTCTGAGTAGAGGTGATGTAATTAATGGCTACAGCGAAACCAGTCAGCGTGGAGAAGGGAAACATCGAGTGAGGTTTATTGAAGACTGCCACAGATGCACAGTATTCTCTGTTCCCTGGGGAAAGAGTTAGTATCCTAAGGGGGATAAGATGCATTTAAAACTTTCACTGAGTTTCACAGGGGGTTAACTTATCTGTTGTTTGTGGAGTAGCGTAATCCCTAAATCAGTAAGTTGTGCTGATTGGCATCATGAAAGTGAAATTTGCATTTGACTGATGCCTGCTCTTTAGCTGGTGCTGGTCACGTGATATTGCCAAGCTCCGGTTGGCTCCTGTGCAGGGCATCAATCGGTAGCTCATTGCTCTTGGTTTCAGTGTGCATGGGGGGTTGTCACAGGGGATGGTGTCATCCTCTCTTCTTGCCTTGTGTGGCTCATTTCCCCAAGTACCTTGAGATTCCTTATAGGGGCCTGTTCTACAAAGAAAAAAAAAAAAAACGTACATCCTGATAAGGAGTTTATAGTCTTGCAGCATTTATCACCTTTCCAACTCCAGTTCTGACTATATTTTCACCTATTGGGATTGTGTTGCTTGTGCAGGAAACCGCACATCCTATGGGAGCTGAAAGTAGACCCACCACAAAGAAGATGCCTTCCCTTGGTGGTGGTTGGGGGATATGTTTAGGTAAGAGGTAGACAGCCCTGGTCTCTCTTGAGGACTCTGAGATGCTGGAGTGGGCTACTACTGGGTATTTCAGCATGCCCTCACCCCAACCTCTGCTGCTGATTTCTTTAGAAATACAATCAGAAGCACCTATTTGGGAGTGTTTGATCATACAGGCTGATGTCATAGGAGGACTCCTGGCGCTTGGATTTCATAACCACAATATAGTTTTCTTTGTAAGGTATTTCAAGTAATTGAGTACTGACATGGTGGGTCTGGGTCAATCAGGTATTTGCTGAATGCTAAGTACTGGACTAGATGCTTTACACACCTTAGTTTGTGTAAATTCCACTCTACAGAAGTGGCAGTTATTAGCTTCATTTTATGGATGAGAAAACTAAAGCTCAAAGAGTTAAATGACTTACCTGAGGTCATGCAGGCTCCTGGAACTGTGAAGAAGCTTGCTGGTGTTTGGGAGGAGAGGTGATGTGGTGGATAGATTAGGGGTAGGGTTGCCCGATAAAATACAGGCTGCCCAGATAAATTTCAGATATACGGCAAATAATTTTTAAGTATGAGTATATTCCAAACATTGCATGGAACATACTTATGTTATAAATGTATTCCTTGTTCATTTGGAATTCAGATTTAGCTGGGCATCTTGTATTTTTATTGCTTAAACCTACAATCCTTGTTTGGTAGACAAGATTATGGAGGGTGGTTCTAAAAGCTAGGCAAAAGTGAAGGGAATAGGGAGCCAAGGAAGATAGTTTGAGGAGGGCAGCGACATGATGAAAGTGCTTGATCTGAATGAACAGGAAGAAGCCCCATGGGATTGGAGAGGGAAGGCGGCTTTGGCGGCTGTTGAGGCGCCATCTCAGCATACGAACAGGATGAGGGCTGGGCAGAGGTGTGGTGGGGCTGGCTGGTTCAGGCTCAGAGGAGCCAACTGTGTTCACCTCCTCCCAACTCTGCCTTCAGGGATTCCCGTTGGCAGCTTTATATTAGACAGGGCAGGAGTGGTTGCACTATGGAAACTGGCAAATGCTAGAAACCAGGGACCCCAGAAAGCTAGTTATTAAATGTCTTCCAGCACACCTGGGCCTAAGGGGATGGGAGGATATTTTAAAGGCCCAAATCAATAGTCTATAGGTTGGTTTTTATATGCGTACTATGCAGGGAGTATAGCGAAAGCATGTATCAACATCAAAGGTTATTTAAGTTTACGTTTCAAAGGCAATTGGCCATAAAGCTTTTTAAGGAAAGACATTGTTCTGGTCAAAGCATGTTGCTCCCACATCCCCAGATGAAGGCTGTTGTTTCTGTAAACAAGTTAGCACAGACTGCAAGCTGAGTCTGGGAGAGTAAGGACGTGCACAGAGCAGAATTTTTGTTCTACAGAGTTAGATGCCCTTGAGTTTCCCCAGCCAGGTACTGGCTCATGCCTTAGCGGATCAGGGCAGACACCAAGCCAGGCTCTTGAGCCATGGCCAAGCTGGGGACCAGAGACTGGTCACGGTGAGAAAATCAGACATAACAAGGCGGCCGCCCATGGGCTTAGGGGTTTCTGCTTTGTCACTGTCCCATCACAACCGGAGCATGTGAATCAAGAGTCTTGCTTTGGGGCATTTAGTGGACAGGATGAAGAAAGCCCTGAAGCATTCTTAGGGTCCCCAGAGATCGCTGCTTGTGTCATGAGTTTTGCTCTTAACTACCAGAATCACAAGGAATCACTTCTCCTGTTATTCTTGGCATTGCATCTTATTGTACTGCATCCTTTTTTTTTGATTCATCTCCGCTACAGTTCTCGTTGCATATTTCTAGGACATTGTGTTAGGAAAACAAACAGTGCCATTAAATCCAACCCTGCCTCCTAATAGAACCCGTCTGGTGACAGGAACGTGTTGATACTTGACTGTGTCATAGCCAAACTACAGAATGTTGAGTAAAACATAAAATTCCCTGACAGAAACTTGGTTCCGCTACATGGCACAGCTCCCGGACAGATCACATTAGGCTCTAGGCTACAATTTTCCCCTCTCTCCAAAGGATGTAAGTCTTTTCATAACAGTTTCAGCACAGGGTAGGATGACATCTTGCGGATGCTGTGACGTCTCTCTGTTCTGAACCTCCGCTAGGACTCAGACTGTGCCTTGATCCTCCGGGAAGCCTTTGCTGACCAATTTCCAGGAATGGTGAGGGTTCTCCTCCGGGTTCTCCTGCAGTGTCATGTGCTGTACTAATCAGTTTCCAGGCAGCATCGTGATGGCACAGGCTCTGGAGCCAAACTGCCTGGGTTCAAATTACTGTTCTATACTCTGCAAGCTGTGGTCACCTGGGAAGTTACTGACCATCCAGGCTTCATTTTTCTCATTTACAAGATGGGGGGTAGAAATTGTACGTTCTCTCATACAGTTGGAACTTATGTAAAGTGCTTCTCACCCTGCCTGGCACATTGGAGGGGCCCAGTGAACATTACTATTGCTTTCTCTGCTATTGACTGAGAATCTTCCTCCCTCTCTCCCTCTCTCTTCCTTCCTTCCTTCCTTCCTTCCTTCCTTCCTCGCTTTCTCTCTTTCCTTCTTTCCATCTTTCTTTTTTTACTGCACCATGTGGTTTGCAGAATCTTGGTTCCCTGACCAGGGATGGCTGAGAATTCCTTGAGGGCTCCATCTTTCAGTGCCAATGAATAGAATAGTTTTAAACACTAGGTGCTCAGGGCTGATAAGTGAATGAAAGGTGAGTTCTCCTTTCAACTGACTTGTCAAAAATAATCATCAAGAGTTTAGAAATAAAAAATAGTTTAATTCATGAAATTTTCTTTGTATGTGTGCTTTTTAAAAGTCATATAAAATATTATGCTCCCTTGATTTTTAAATCAAAGACTAGAATACTTTATCCAACAATTTAAAAATATATATGGATGAATATTTGTTCCAAATTGCAGGCAGTACTGTTTACTAAAAGAAGCATGGATTTCACAGGCGGACTTGGTTTAAATCCCAACCCCATCATTTACTGCTCATATGGCTTTGGGCAAAGTGCTTTAGTCCCCTGTCTCTGAGTTTCCTCATTTGTAAATTGTGGCAAAGATAACTTCCCTTCTCACGGTGGTTGTGAGAATTAAATGAAATCACACCCATAAAGCAGAGTTGTTGTATATACAAAATTGTCAGAAGATGCTAAATTTTTTTTTTTTTAGTTGTATTTAACAGAGGTGGGGCAAGGGAAAGGCAGAAAGAGAAGGGAAACAGAAAAGGATCAAGGTAGACAAAACAAAAAAAGAAGAAAGACAGTGAAAAAAATAAAAATGGCCACCAGAAAATAGACAAATAAAATGGCTTATAGATGTCATTTTGTTTTAAAATATTATATTTTTATTTTTTATGTTTCGCATGGGTAACACACAGCTATGGTATGAAATTCAAAAGGTTCCAAAGGATACTTAGTGAAAAAAGAAGATACTTCTACACCACTTGAGTCAACTAGTTTACCTCTTTAGGGGTAACTACTTCTACTAGTTTTTTCCTAGTGATTCCTTCCAGAAATACTTCAAACATACACTGATAAGCAAAATGTTCGTATTTCCTATGACTTTTTTTTTTTTGGCCCCGCCATGGTCTATGCAGGATCTTAGTTCCTGGACCAGGCATCGAACCCGCACCCTGTGCAGTGGAAGCACAGAGTCTTAACCACTGGACTGTCAGGGAAGTCCCAGTATTTCCCATGATTTAATTTAATATTTCTACGTAAGCGGTGGTGTACAGATGACAGTGTTCTGCACCTTGCTTTCTTTATCGAGTGTGTTTTAGCAATCGTTCCTTTGTGGGAGGTACAGGGCTGCCTCCTTCCTCTTGACTCTTGTATTCCATCTATTAACCAGTTCCCCACGGATGGAATTTTAGGTTGTTTCCAATCTTTGGTTATTACCAAAGATTTGGTTCATGTGTGATTTCACACATATGAGTGTATCAGTGGGATAGTTTCCTAGAAATGGAGTTGGTTACTCAAAGGATACGGGCGATTTTGCCAGAGACAGATAGAGGTTGTACCCATTTAATGCTCCCTCCAGCAAGGTATGAGAACACCTGGTTCAGCATACTTTTATCAGTTGCTCTTTGCCAGACTGATGAGGGAAAAATATCTCAATGTAGTTTTAATTTGCATCTATCTTATTGTAAGTAAGATGGACCATCTGGCAAGATATTTGAGAACCATTTTTATGTCATGTTCCACGAACTCTATATTTATATCCTTTGTTTGATTTTCTGTTGGTTTTTGATCCTTTTCATATTGATTTGAAGGGGCTCTTGATATACTCCAGAAGGTAAACTTTTGTTCTTCATGTGTATTTTTATTTTATGATTCATCTTTATATTCGTTTATAGTGTGTGTTTTTTTTTGCCATGCAGAAAATTCAGATTTATATAAAGCAGGCTTTATATCCTTTCTTTCTATATTTTGTGACATATATAAAAAGGTTTAGTATACTCTGATTTCATAAGAACATCCTTCTAAATTTTTCTTGAGTATCTGTAAGTAATAGGTTTTCTTTTCTTTCATTTATTTATTTATTTATTTATTAGCTGCATTGGGTCTTTGTTGCTACGCACAGGCTTTCTCTAGTTGCAGTGAGAGGGGCTACTCTTCACTGTGCTGCGTAGGCTTCTCACTGCAGTGGTTTCTCTCATTGTGGAACATGGGCTCTAGGCGGTTGGGCTTCAGTAGTTGTGGCACGTGGGCTCAATAGTTGTGACTCGAGGGCTCTAGAGCGCAGGCTCAGTAGTTGTGGCGCACGGGCTTAGTTGCTCCGTGGCATGTGGGATCTTCCCAGCCCAGGGATCGAACCTGTGTCCTCTGTATTGGCAGGCAGATTCTTAACCACTGTGCCACCAGGGAAGTTCCAGTAATAGGTTTTCAAAGTATTGAGCCGGTACAGACTATGCTCGTCACAGACGAGCTATTCTTGTCCATACCCTGATTGTAAATACAAATACACAGGAAACATGTAGGTCTCTCTGGAAGGTGGAATAAGTAGTACTTTTTTCCCTCTTTGTACTTTGTTTTCCAGGTTTTCTGCATGGGTCATGTACTACTTTGATACTCAGAAAGATATTAATTCAGTGAATTTTACTTTTCCTTTCTTTAAACTTCATTGAAGACACCCCCTGGGTCCTGGGTCTTTCGGAATGCTGGCGGTGCTGCCTACTTTGCTTTGGAAAGAGTCTGTCAGCTTCCACCCTGAACAGCTTCAGCCCCTAGAGACATTCTTGTTGCCAGATCCGGTGGAAGCATTTTCGTCCTAATCTGGCTTTCCCGCCGGCATATCTGAACTCCTGACCGTGCCTTCCCCTCCCTGCTCTTCCTCACTCCTTCCTCCTTGTGTGGCTTTACTTTCCCTTTCTGGCTTTTTCATGCAGATGACTCCCAAGTGTACGTCCATGACTTCAATCCCCTGCATTCTGGACGCAGTCTAGACCTAGGCAGTGTTCAGTGGACATTTCCACGTAGATCTCCCACAGACACCTTAAATTCAGCATGTCAGTATCTCCTGAGATGGCGTGTCTGGAAAGATGGGGGATGTTATTTTTCATAGTGCCTCATGGAAATGGCTGGCAAATGAGAACATGGAGAATTTGAACTCAGGTATACTATATCTGAGGTTAGTGCTTTGCTTTAATTTAGATTCAGTTTTTCAGCGCCTACCAGGGCCTTGGCCTTAGCCCTCGAAGGACTTTCAGTGATTCAGCTTGATTTGCATGTTCTTGGTTTTTCAAGGCCAATAAATCTTTTGGCAGGTTGATTACCTTTTTCCCACAGCCCAAAGTGATTTGCTTATCCTGATGGGAGGCCTCATTTATTTCCTAAAAGTGAACAGGGCTTCCTCTCATGGAGTAATTAGCATTGAAGGTCTGGATCCGTTTCAATCCCCTGAGAATCTGAGTCCAATCCACTGGAATTAGTAATGGCAGAGAACTCAAGGTACAGCATTCAATTTAAAAACAAAATCATTCCAGTGGAAGAGGAAACTTCAACCAGAAGAGGGTGGCTTGGTTTTCTGACTGGAAAATCAGTTTTTCTGCCCTGCAGTTGCTAACAATCAATACAGGAAGAGCACTACCAGTTTCAGTTCTCCAGGACAGGGTCTTTCTTTTCATTTCTCTATTAATTAAAAGATAAATTATGAGTAAAGTAACAAACATTAATCGTAACTACAAGGGGAAAGTTATTTCCACCTGGAGTACACTTAGATGTTAGGTTGGCCTCTGACGTACAGAATTGTCAATTTATTAATGAAGTATGGCTTGTGTTGAACAAGACAAGCTGGGTCAAGCATTTGAAGGTGCTTTTGAAGGATTGAGGCAACATTCCACTGGAAATCTTCAGTACTCCTCAGATTACAAAAATTAACTGGCTTTGATCAACTGCCCTTCTCATGTCAGAGGAAATTCCAACAGTTATGGTGTGCTGCCCACAGAGAACAGTAATAAACAGTGCTGCAGACCACTATCCTGAAGGAAATATTCATCAGTGTCTGCAGAACATCCCTGCAAATCAGCTGGTACAACCTACTTTTCTCCAGAAAAAGGGAGGAAAAGGCAGGAAGAAGCTCCAACTGTTTGAATACCTTCATGAATCTCTGTGTAATCCCGAGATGGTATCATGTATTCAGTGGATAGATCAAACCAAAGGCATCTTTCAATTTTTATCAAAAAACAAAGAATAACTTGCCCGACTTTGGGGGAAAAGAAAAGGCAACCGGAAGACCATGACTTACCAGAAAATGGCCAGAGCACTGAGGAATTATGGAAGAACTGGGGAAATCATCAAATTCTGGAGAAAGTTAACTTACCAGTTCAGTGAGGTCGTTCTCCAAAGACTATCTCCATCTTATTTTTTGGAGAAAGATATCTTCTACTCACAATTTGTTCAACCTGATCAAGGATATCTCAGTTTAAATAACTGGAATGCAAGTTGTAATTATACATATTCCAGTTACCATGAGATAAGTCACCCTGGTTACTAAATATGCTCTTCCATTTTATAATTTTCTGGCATCAGAAATCCCTACAATTTTTAGGATTTTTCTCTGAAAGTAAATACTGAAAAACAAAACAAAATAAAAAACCCAAACTTCATTATTGCTATCTTTTATGAAGTAGCACGTAATCTATACTAACTTGGTGAGAAATTTTGCCAGTGAACAATTTGAAAACGACCAAGTCCCATTTGAAAGTATAGACTAAATTTCCTTCCTCTTAGTATTGTCTACGTAATACTTCCTTCTAGATTAATAATGCCAGTGAAGATGATTTGATTTATATATTGATTTAAACATTATTTTTCTGTCATACACTCAGACAAAAAAGAGAAATCACTGTAACATATATCCAACAGCTTTAGTAACAAAACAGAAAATGATTGCCTGTGGTAGTGTTCCTGCTAAATTACATTCATGGCTTTAAAAATTTCAGTGGCTAAAACTAGAACTATCACATGATCCAGCAATTCTACTCCTGGGCATATATCCAAAGAAAATGAAAACACTAATTTGGAAAAGATATATGCACCCCAACGTTCACAGCATTTTTTTTTTCTTTTTGGCCACACCATGTAGCTTGAGGGATCTCAGTTCCCTGACCAGGGATTGAACCTGGGCCTCTGCAGTGAAAGCGCTGAATCCTAACCACTAGACTGCTAGGGAACTCCCATAGCAGCATTGTTTATAACAGCCAAGATATGGAAGCAACCTAAATGTTCACCAACAGATGAATGGATAAGGAAGATGTGATATATATACACAATGGAATACTACTCAGCCATAAAAAAAAAAAACAGTGAAATTTTGCCATTTGCAACAACATTGATGGACCTGGAGGGTATTAAGCTTAGTGAAATGTCAGGCAGAGAAAGACAAATACTGTATATCATTTATATGTGGAATCTAAAAATTGAAATAAACAAATGAATACAACAAAATAGAAACAGAATTAAAGGCATAGAGAACGAACTAGTTACCAGTAGGGGGAGGGAAGGGGGATAAGGGGCAAGGTAGGGGTAGAGGATTAAAAGATACAGAATTCTATGCATAAAGCAAGTAAGATACAGAGCTGTAAGCGACAGCACAGAGAATATAGGGAATATTTTGTAATAGCTTTGAATAGAGTATAATCTAGAGAAATATTGAATCACTATGTATTACACCTAAAACTAATATATTATACATCTGAAACTAATATTGTAAATCAACTATATTTCTATAAAATAAATAAAAATTAAAAAATAAAAAAAAACTGTAACTGCAGCAAGACGGCCAGCCTCCTGAGACGACCACTGTTAACAGCCGTGTGGCCTTCCACACCCTGCCACGGACACACATGAATGGATACAAACAGGCACCCGAGTTACACATACAGGGTTGAGTGACCTATTCATTTATATTTTAAAGTGATGAAATCATGCAATGCATATTACCCTGCAAATTGCTTTTCCTCACTTCACTCTCTGTCGTGCATACCCTATCCAGGTCAGTTAATATAGCTTTTATTCTTTTTAATAATAGGTACTATAGCATGTTTCATGATTTATTCAACCAATTTATGTTTCTTTTTACATTTTCTTGAAGTGTAGTTGATTTACCATGTTGTGTTAATTTCTTCTGTACAGCAAAGTGACTCAGTTATACATACGTGTGAGTGTGTGTGTGTATGTGTGTATGTGTGTGTATTCTTTTTCATATTCTTTTCTGTTATGGTTTGTCACAGGATATTGGATATAGTTTCATGTGCTCTACAGTAGGACCTTGTTGTTTATCCATCCTATATGTAATAGTTTGCCTCTGCTAACCCCAAACTCCCTTTTCTTCCCTCCCTCCACCCACCTTGGCAACCACAATTCTGTTCTCTATATCTGTGAATCTGTTTTTATTTTGTAGGTATATTGATTTGTATCATATTTTAGATTCCACATATAAGTGATATCATATGGTATTTGTCTTTCTCTTTCTGACTTCACATAGTATGATAATTGCTAGTTTCAACCAATTTCTTCTTAACAAACATCTTGATGAACACCCTAACTCTATGGGCAAGGCTGTAGGAGACATCCTCATACATACATTCTTACAGAATGAAGCATTTATTTCTGAAATGTCCTAAAAGTAAGATTGCTTAGCTATAGGGTTGGCTAGTTTCTAAAACTACATTAATATATGAGCAGGGGAAGGGAAAAGGGAAGTGCTGTACTTCTGTCTGGCAGGTACCACAGTAGGTACTTTCCATAAGTTGTTTAGTTTCATCTTGGTCTCCCGCATCTAAGTCCTGCCCTGATCCCTCCCCTGCATAACCACAGACGAGCATGTCACTTCTTTGCTTGGAAGCCCTGTGTGGCTCTCATCTCCTCCAGTTTAAGGCCGAGCTACTAACATGGGCCGTGAGGCCCTCCACAGTTTGGTCTTGCCTACTTCCTCTGTCTCTCGCTTGCCCTCTCCTTCTCACTTTGCATTCTAACACCCCCGGACAATTTGCTGTCACCCCCCTTCCCAGGCCACTGCAACCCTCCAAGCCTTTGCTCTGCCTTCCTGTCTGGTCTGCTGATTCTTTCTCACCTCTTCCCCTGGCTCTGCACTCACTCATCAGTTAGCACTCAGTCAGTCTCGGGCTCTTTCAGAATACCTTTTGCAGGTTGATTGATGGATTAGTGAGGCTAGATCATGCCACAGTGACTTTATAACCCGCAGTCTCAGTGGCTTGACACAAGTTTATTGTTTTGTCAGTCGAAGTCTGCTTTAGGTCTGGGTCATTCTCTTGGGAGCTCCCCTCAGTAACCTGCTGACGGAGGCTCCACCATCCTGTAATTGTACCATCCAGAACACTTGGCTTCTGTGGCTGATGTGGCAGGAGAAGAGAATACTGAGTGCATCATGCCGGCAGTTAAATGTGTTGGCCTAGAGGTAGCCATGTTACTCCCATTCTCAGCCCACTGGCAAGCCCTGTTACATAGCCCTGACTAGCTGCAAGGAGGCAGAAGTGTCCTCCTCTCGTGGGGCTGCAAGGAAGGAGAATTGAACACAGGTGAGCACTAGAAGCCTGTAGTACAGGTGAGATGCCGCCACTCTTGTGTGTCTATTTGAATTATTATATGGTATTAGAATGATGTGTGTCTCCCTACTAGAGTGGGCACTTCTGCAGAGCAGAGGACTTCATCTTGTTCCTTTTCATATCTCTGGCATCTGGCACATAGAAAATGGCCAAGAAATATTTGTTGAACAAATCCATTCATACAAATCAATAATCTACATTATACAGATGGGGCAGTAAAGTTCAGAGAGGTCAGTTGACTCACCTATGATCACACAACTAGGAGGTAGCAAAGCTAGATTCAAGTCTGTCAGATTCCAAAGCTCATGCCTTTAGGAAACGTTCTAAATTCCAGTCTGAGGGCAGGAGAAGACCAGTGTTCCAGCTCAAGCATTCAAGCAGAAAGGGAGAGTGAATTCTGCCGTACTCAGCCTTTTTGTTGTATTCAGGCCTTCCATGCGTTGGATGGGCCTACCACTTTGGGGAGGATACTCTTCATTAACTCTATAATAATTTGTACTATTTGTTAATCTTCTACATGAATCCTTTGTTCACATGCCTTCTATATTTAGTGTTGTTAATAAACATTAAAAGACAAAGTACTTTAATTTTGTGGAAGCAATTTTACCTTCTGAAAACTTTTTAAAATAAAAATTATTTGCTGAGTCCAATGAGAATTCAGTTCAAAATAATTCCTACCCCTTTTCACTGTTTTCCCTTACTTGATTTTTTTCTTTTCTCTCTATTAGAGTATAATTGTTTTACACTGTTGTGCCAGTTTCTGCTGTTCAACAAAGTGAATCAGCTGTATTTATACATATATCCCCATATCCCCTCCCTCCTGTGGCTCTTTCCCACCCTCCCTGTCCCACCGCTCTAAGTCATCACCCATCAGTTTGGTTGTTTTTTAACTTAAAAAAAATAGACTTCAGTTTTCAGAGCAGTTGTAGGTTCACAGCAAAATTTGTGGAATATAATCTCTAGTCCCCACCCCTCAACCTCCCCCATTATCAACATCCTGCACCAGTGGTAAATTTGTTACAATCAATGAACCTACAGAGACACAATTACTATCACCTGAAATCCAGAGTTTACGTTAGGGTTCACTCTTGGTATTGTATATTCTATGGGTTTTGACAGATGTATGACATGTATCTGCCATTATAGTATACAGAGTAGTTTCACTGCCCTAAAAAATCCTCTGTATTCCACCTATTCATCCCTTTCTTCTCCCAACCCCTGGCAACCACTGATGCTTTTACTGTTTCCTCAGGTTTGTATTTTCTCGAATGTCATGTTTCTGGGATCATATAGTATATAGCCTTTTCACATGGTCTCCTTTCACTTAGGAATATGCATTTAAGCTTCCTCCATGTCTTTTCATGGGTTGATAGCTCATGCCAGATTTTTTTATATAATATAAAAAATAAATTTATAAATTTAGCACTTAGCACTAGCTGATATAATTTATCTATCTGCATGTGTGTTTGTTGACCATCTCTCCCATTAAGATGGAAGCTTCTGGAAGGTGGGAACTTTGTTTTATTTACCACTGTATCCCAGTCCCTGTAAAAGGATTTAGTACATGATCAGCTTGCAAAAAAAAAATTTGTTGAATGAATGAATCAGATGAATCTTTTATTTTTATTTATTTAAAAAAAATTTTTTGGTGGACCATTTTTAAAGTCTTTATTGAATTTGTTACAATATTGCTTCTGTTTTATATTTTGGGTTTTTGACCACCAGACACGTGGAATCTTAGCTCCCCTACCAGGGATCAAATCTGCACGCCCTGCATTGGAAGGCAAAGTCTTAACCACTGGACCACCAGGGAAGTCCCCAGATGAATCTTTTATGATTATAATCCTCTCATTTAGGAAATTGTTTCTGATGTGTGCAATGTAAGAGTTAATCCAAAATTATTGTTTCAATGGAATTTAAACTCAAAGAGTTTGAGTCCTTTTTGATTTGAATATGGGACTGGAGAGCTCATCAGTGACTGATAAAATCGAAGAAATTATTAGTTTCCAGCAAAGTGTTATTTTATTTTATTTTATGTAGAAATAGAGTACGAATGGAAAGGGGGTATTTAATTTTCTATCACCAGAAGTGTTTCCCACCATCCCACCATCTGGGACTTTAGTTTGGGAGGCAGGATTTCCGTAACACACATGTGTGACACTCTGCTTCTCTTCTCTGTCTCTCTTCTTCTCACAGCCCACTGAGCCTGAAGGTGGGGCTTTTATTTTATGTCTCCTTCTTGTCTTCTGGGGACTTCTCCTATGGCATGTCCTCCTCCATCCCAATTCCAGTGCTCTGCCTTCATCCGAATGCTCAGTGCAGAGTTCAGGGAGAAAAATAAGTTTGCCAATGAGGGAAATGCATACATTAGGAACTACTTCAAAAATGACACCCTGTTACATGTGTATATCTTTATGTATTTTAATAGAAGTTGAGGTCATAGTACGTATAATGCTCTGCTTCTTTGGTTTCAGTTTAATGTTTCTCAAAGATCTTTCCATATTCACACAGACACATCTACCTTATTCTTTTTTAAAGGCTACATAATATTCCATAAAAACTAATATCATGTATTTAGCCAGTCTCTTACTGAAGGATGTTTAGGTCATTTCTAGTCATTTTTTATATAAATAATGTTGTACTGAACATTACTCTATAGTTTTGGTTTTCTTGCATATTTGTGTGAGTAGATCCTTTGGCTATATCTCCAGCACTGGAATTGCTACACCAGCTGGTGTTTGCTTTTAAGACTGTCTAAAAAAGATCTAGCACTTTTTTTGTCTCATCTACTGATAGGAAAGTCATAGTTTCCCCTTAAGATTATGGCTTTTATAACTATGCTGGTGATGAAGACAGCATGAGATACATTTGGAAGAAAGAGAGGAAGAAACAGGAAGGGAAGAGGTGAGTCCTTTGTTAAGTGTAAAGTGTACTATGGGGGAATAGGTTCATGGAGGTGGGGAATCATATAGCCCTGGACGGGAAATTCAGCTCTGCCGTTTATTACCTGTGTGACCTCAGTTTCCCCATTCCTATGGGTTGCTGTGAAGACCAAATCAGATGATACATGTGAAGTATTTAGTATTCAATCAATGCTTATTCTTAGTACTATCATTATGTGCTATGGTACACAGAATATGGTACAGTGGTATGATGCTAAATGTTTAGCATGTACTAGGCACTGAAGGAAATGCAAAAGGAAGTACTAGACTTTATTCCAGACCACTTAGGAAAACATTATAAGCCCGGAGGAAATCGTCAGGAAGTAATGAAGACCTTCAAAAGCTCCCAGTGTCCTAAAAACTCAGATCTACTTTAGAAATTATTTATGTGGATAATTTACGGGGATCATTTTAAAAAATCAGTTCTAATGAAATAATTTCTTTTGGGGAATTTGATGCTTTTGGAATTTGAAGGATTCTCTTTAATTTCACATGACTCTTGAAAGCATCACATAAGTTATATGACAGTTTGCTATGTCAATGTCATTTTTCAGAAGTTCAGTTACATGCTTCTCATGGTTTCTGTAGAGTCAACATTCTGAAATTCTTTAAGAAACATTATGGGTATCTGGGTTGAATATTTGCTTTAGGGTAGAGCTGAGGTAGATTTCGTTCTCCAGTGGGTTTCAAAGGGAAATTTTAGGCTTTTTTAAAGGATTGTTTTGTGAAATGTCAGAGTCTTGTGTGTGTCTCTGGTTGAGAGTGCGGTGGTGCCTGCCCTAGGTCAATAGAGGAAATGATGAAATCATGAAACTTAGCTGCAGCGCTGTCCCACCAGGGCACGGAAGGACAGCTGCAGCTTCCCCCCAGACCCGGCCCTATTCCATCAGGCCGGCTCACTAGTGACCCTGTGGTGCGGCACCTTCTCCCTTCTCTCCTCCATTACTCATCTCTTACAGTTTTGGGGTGAGTCAGACCTGATGTGAGCACCCATTCTGGCTCTTAATACCTGTGTGACCTTAGGGCACTCTTTCTCTCTGTGCTTGCTCATAGACCAGTGGAGATAAGTGTCTATAAATGTGCATTTTAATAAGCACTTCCAGACATTCTGATATGGGAGGAGGGGGAGAGGACTTTTCAGGGAATTGAAATCTGGAGAGGTGGAGTGAATTGCCTGAGATCATACAACTGATCAGTGGCAAAGTCCAAAATGGATCCAGAGCTTTCTGACTCCTGGTCAAGCATTTTGTCTATAAAAGCAGTGGCCAACTGGGGGTGAGGGGACAGGGGAGGGACCCGCTTGTTGTCTCCTACCATAAAGCAGCTTGAATGTTCCTCTTCAGAAAGACAGACCCACCCATTCAGCTCCAAGCTGCGCCTCCTTACCTTTTCTTCTTCCTCCCAGCTCTTCCCAGTGTTACTCCCTTCTTCAAGCTCCAGGTAAAAACCTGGGATTCACTGCAGATACTTTTTTTTCCCCCTATCATCCCATATGTGATCTTTTGGACGTCCTGTCAGTTTTCCTTTGTAAGTAACTTTCAGATTTATTTACTACTGTCTCTCTTTACTGCTACCACACCAGTCCAAATTTCCACCATCTTTCACCTGGACCACAACTTTCTGTCTGTTCTCAGACTGAACTTTTCACAATGTGATTCTGTCCTCTCTCTACCACTTGGTTAAAAACCTTCAATGGCTCCCTAGGGCTGTTAGGTTGGAGGTACAACATAACATGACCTCCAGTGCCCTGCAAGTTCTGGCTATCCAGACTCACCTTGTACCATTCTCCTCTGGGATCCTTCCAGTTTCCTGAACATGTCAGCTCCTCCCTACCATAGGGCCTTTGCACATGCTGCTCTTTTGCCAGGGACACTTTTTTGTTTGTTTGTTTTAAATCTCTTCTTCTTTTGCTCAGTCAGTTCCTACTCACTCTTCAGATCTTAGCTCAAGGCTCACTTTCCTAAGAAAACCTTTCCTAACTGCTTCCAGTTACAGGCACTCCTGGAACCACTCCTTGCCACCCCCCCTCCCATGTTTGTTTATCAGTCTGTAATTCATACACTGATTTGTAGAATTACTTAATTAATTTCAGTCTTTCCTCCCCTTATTGTATGTTCTACCACAGCAGATAAAATGACTGATTTTGTTCACTATTGTTCCCCCAGTGTCTAGCACAGTGCCTGGCACATAGTAGGTCCTTAATAAAAATGTGTTTAATGAATGAATAAACTTACGTTTAACTCTTCCTTAAATTTCCTCTTGATGTGCCTCATCTGGCTGTCATCATCCAAGGCCTATCTTTCATATACTTACATTTATTTGGGTACACGTATGCCTTTTATGTTCTCTTTATCATAGGTAACTTCTACATTCAATCTCAGCCATCTTCATCGATACTTTATAATCTGAGTGTCTCAGATAGGAAATAGCAGGGGCCTCGTGACTGTAGGGAAGGGAAGTACTTTGTAAATTACCCTTCCTCTCTCTCTTTTACTGAGCTGCTGGGGAAGTCCCTTTGACCATGAAAGTCAGGGACAGAGTCAGACTGGAGGCCACAGACTATCATGGTTAGCATTAAGGCTTGAACCCTAGATTACTCAGGAAAATAAGAAGGAGAGCTATAGCTATTCATACTCCATTGAATTCCTTTACCTGTGGGAATAATAGTATTAAGCTGCTCTCTGAGACATTTTGGTTGATCATCTCAAGGGTTTTATACTATTATAAATCGTGATTGCAAATTGCTTCAACTATACCTTAGACCCAGAGAAGATCTAAGATTGGTAGGTGGTTGGGTTCTGAGGTATAGGGCACCTCATCAAGTATTTGTGCAATAGGCCAAAGTATTGGCTTGAGGCAGAGATAGGGCAGGAGGTCCTGAGATCTTCCCTGGGGCATCTGGGAGTGTCCCCAAGAACTAGAAAGTTGACATTGTAAAGATAGGGATTATCTGAGATAAGGCATGTGGCGCCTTTGCGCTCGTGCTTAGTAAATGTTAACCATTCTTTTATTCCTGTAGAGAACAGATAGGCACTTGTGCTTTAGTTGGGGGAAGACACACACGCATAGCTCTTCTTTTCTCCAAGGCACAGGCACCTTGGAATCTGTCTACTTGTTTACTAAGAAACTCCAATTGTCTGTCACACTTCTAAAAAATGAGCCCTTTCTTTTAAAAATGCAATCCTAGATAGGAGAGTCTGTAACATGCTTCAAGTGTTGTCAAAGAGGAAGCTCTTTCTGAGTACCTTCTGTTGTGTAACCACTGAACTCCAGCCTGAGCTATGAGAATTAGTCGTCAAACAGGTCCCCTATTGTAACTTTTCCCATACTTTTACTCTTACCTTAAGGGTCTTATCACGTGTTATTATTTGTTATTTGTGTCTTTTTTTTTTTTTTTTTAACTGAATTGTATCATTCCTACTAGACCTCTGTGGAAGCAGGAATCTCTGTTTTGATGATTTCTGTCTCTATCCATAGGACCTAGAACCTTCTAGTCTCTGGTATAGCGTAGGTACTCAATAACCATTTACAAGTATCAGTTCACTTCATCCTCCTAGGAGCCTGGAAGGCTGATACCACTATTATTCCCATTTTAGACATGAGGAAGCTGTGACACAGAGATGTTGAGTGGTTGGCTAGTTGATCATAGAGTCCAAATAGTATATAGATAGTAGAACCAAATCAGTCTAGATAGGTTAATCATTGTTGCCTTCTGCCACAAATGAATGTTTGTGAAAAGAATGAAGACTCCATGGGAATAGACTTGGAGCAGCTTTGGCTATGTGATACATGACTCACTCAGACATATTCAGGTTTCAGTTAGCTGGGAAGGCCTAGCTAGTGTGTCCCTGAGCCAGGGGGAAGGGGTGGAGGAGGGGATCTGGTGAGGATGTGTTAAGGGGAGTAGGCAAGTCTAGGCAGAAGTACTCGAGGAGGCAATGTGGTCTGGCCTGGCCTGTTTTATAATACTCCTCTTATTCTGGGTTAGGAGTTAAGATCTGGGTTGTTTCTATACTTGGAAGCAGAATGGCTTAAGCAGGAGAAGTATTTTTCCAAGATTCCTGAAACCAAACATAGAGCTTGTATGCATACGAGTTGTATAACTGGTTCTAACCCTCTCTGATACTAGTGACAAGCTAGAGCAGGTAACAGATTCAGGGAGGTTTGTGCTAGCCTGTGACATACTCTCCTTCTTAAAGCTGGCTTTATTTTTTTTTTCAGGTCTTTAAAATGTAATTTTAAACAAGTTCTTTACAAATTATTTATGCTTATGGTTTTAAAAATGAAATCAACCAATACAGAAGGGCAGAAAGTGGAAAGTAAGAGTACCCTCATCCAGAAGTCTTTTGTGTATCTATCAGCCTGAATATAGTCTCATTTTTTTTTCTTTCACATAAATGGGAACATACTGTATTATGTGTTTCAAATTTTTTTTTAAGTGGATTTATTTTGGAGACATCTGGATTAGTATGGTAGATTGAACACATAATTTTTCTGCCTTCCAAAACTCCACTAAAACTATGGAAAGGGATTTGCTTTTAAGGCAAAAAGTTATAAAGATGGAGCAAATAAAAGAAGAATCAAAAACTCTTAACATTTTGGAAGCAGAAATGCAGGTGGAAGAGTGGCAACTGATGTAGTAGACCCAGGAAAGCTAAACCCTAACTGGCCATGGAGAAAGCTGAGAGCCACCTGATCTAACTGGGATGCCCAAAGGCTCAGCATCTGACAACTGGAACCATGAGTATTAGGGTTGTGAGGAGGGGGGAGGAAGAGATGTGAGGATCAGGGTATCTGGGCTGGGAATGCAAGACACAGGTGAAGGCACGGATTCTGTACCGAAAATAGCAACTATACACATAATAATGCATTCTGTACTGAAAATAACAATTATACACGTAATAATGCATATGCATGCATACTGAAGATTTTTTTTCCACTTGGCTCTCTGAGCTCAGCAGTCAGGCCTTCATCCTCCAGATAGGAGCTGGAAGAATATACTGAAGGGAAGCATATCTGTGCAAGCAGAAAGACATAAAAATATACTGTATTGCCCAGATCACTCTGCAATGAAGATCAAAGTCAGTAAGCCCCATCCTCAAGCTTGAAGCTTCTAATCAGCCCTTTCTTCCCTGCTTTAAACATGAGCAGACAAGCAGGTATGTGAGGACAGCATCTAACATGAGAATGTCCAAAATAAACAGAAAAGCTTCTTATAAGAAACAGATTGCAGTTAGGAGAAAACATGACATTAATATCCTCAGGGAAAATATTCCTTCCATGAAAGAAGAACAGGATGCTATAAAAAGTAATGTTGGGAAACAAAAATAATCCTTGGATATTGGAAACATATTAGAAGTGAAAAACTCAAAAGAAGAGTTGAATAGAAAATTGAGGAAACTCCTAGAAAGTAGAGCAGAAAGGAATGAGCTGAAAATAAAACTGAGAAGAAATTAGAGGATAAGTCCAGGAGATCCAACAACCCAACAATAAAAGTTCCAGAAAGAAAGAGGGAGCAGAGAATGGGGGTGGGGGGAGGGGGCGCATTTTTCAGAACTAAAGGACATGAATTTTGAGATTAAAGGGGCCTAATGATTGCCCAGCACAATGGGTGAAAAAATACCTCCAGCATAATTGTGAAATTTCATTACCTTGGGGATATGGAAGATTCTACAAGCTCCCAGAGAGAAAAAACAAATGAAACAAACAAACAAACAAAACAAACAAAAACGAAAACCCCCAAAACAGGTCACTTACAAGTGGTCAGCAATCAAAAGGGCTTTGAGCTGCTCAACATCAGCACTGGAAGCTAGAAGCCCATGGGCAATACTTTCAAAAACATGAACGACATTTCCAACCTAGATTTCTATAGGAAGCCAAACTATGAGTCAAGTGAAAAGGTGAGAAAAAGATACTTTCAGAGAGGCAAATGTTAAAAAATTGCTAAAAGTCCCCCTTCTCAGGAAGCTTCTCGAGGATCACCCTATATCGATGAGTAAATAAGCCAAGAAAGAGGAAGACATGGAATACAGAAGATCCATCGCTGCGGAGAAGGGAAGGGAATCTCCTGGAGAGTGGCAAAGGGAGATCCCAGGATGACAGTTATGCATCAGTTGTAGAGGGCAACCAGTACAGATTGGAAGAGCATGACTCAGGAGGTGGGTTGAGAGCTGTCATCACCAAGTCTCTGTTACTGTACCACTCCTTAAAATAAAAAAAAATTATTGTGGTAAAAAACATGTAACAAAAATTTACCATCTTGGTCATTTTAAAGTATACAATTCAGTAATGTTAAGTATTTCACACTATTGTGAAATAGAGCTCCACAATGTTTTCATCTTACAAAACTGAGAGCCCGTACCCATTAAACAGCAACTCCCCTTACTCCCTTCCCCCACCATTCTACTTTCTGTTTCGACAAATTCAACTCCTTTAGAGACTTCATTAAGTGGAATCATGCAGTATTTGTATTTTGTCACTGACTTTGGTTACTTAGCTTAATGTCCTCAAGATTCATCCATGTGGTAGCATGTGACAAGATTTCCTTCTTTAAGACTGAATAATATTCCGTTGCATGTTTATACCACATTTGGTTTACTCATTCATTGATTGATGTACATTTGGGTTGCTTCCATTTCTTGACTATTATGAATAATGTTGCTATAAACACAAATACAAATATCTCTTTGAGACTCTGCTTTCAATTCTTTGTGATAAATGCTCACAAGTGGGATTGCTGGATCGTATAGTAGTTCTAGATTTTTAATTTTTGAGGAAGTGCCATATTATTTTCCATGACATTTTACAATCCCAAATAGTGCACAAGGGTTCTAATTTCTCCATATCCTTGCTAACACTTGTTATTTCCTTCCTTCCTTCCTTCCTACCTTCCTTTCCTTCTTTCCTTCTTTCTTCCTTCCTTTCTCTCTCTCTCTCTCTCTCGTAGCCATCCTAATGGGTATGAAGTGATATCTCAATGTGGTTTTGATTTGCATTTCTCTGGTGATTAGTGATGTTGAGCATCTTTTCATCTTGGTCATTTGTATATCATCTTTGGAAAATGTCTATTCATGTCCTTTGCCATATGGTGTATGTATAAGGATCCAATTCACTTTTTAAAATGTGGATATTGAGTTTTACCAGCACTGTTTGTAAAAGAGACTGTCCTTTCCTTATTGAGTGGTCTGGGTATGTTGTAGAAGATCATTTGAAATTTGTTTCTGGGCTCTCTATTCTATTTCATTGATTTGTATGTCTATGTCAGCACCATATTGTTTTGATTACTGTAGTTTTATAATATGTTTTGAAATCAGAAAGTGTGAGTCCTCCATATTTGTTCTTTTAAAAAAAATTATTTTGGCTATTCAAAGTCCCTTGAGATTCCATATGAATTTTGGATAAATGTTTCTATTTTTTTCAAAAAATGCTGTTGGGAGTTGATAGGGATTACATTGACTCCATAGATTCCTTTGGGTAGTCTTAACATTGTACTAGTTTTTTTTTTTAACTGTATAAAACTAGTAGAAGATGAGTTATCGGCCAAAATGAAGTGTAAGTGGGAGACCAGTGTGAACTGATAGATTGCCTGATGGGATTGACTGGTAGAGCATTGTACTGAAAGGTCATTGGACAGTGTGGAAGAGTTAATATAATAGTTATAAAGATAGTCAAGCTAATAAAATAACAAGGTGGTTATTAAATTAAGGAAAAAGAAAAAAAGGGGGGGGGAAGTATTATCACAGCACATTACCTTGCTTGGCTGTGATTAATATTTGCATGGGTATATAATGTAAATATTGAATATTTAGTTAATCAAAAAGTATGATGTAAGTGAATTTGTGAGAGAATGTACAGTGTTAGGAGACCTAGGCCTTCATCTGCCCATAATAGGACATCGATAATGGATCAAAATACACCAATATCTTTGATTGTATAGAACCATGCTGTCCAATACGATGGTCACTAGCCACATGTGGCTGTTGAGCATTGGAAATGTGACTGATCCAGATTGAAATGTGCTGTTAGTGTGAGCTACAGGCTGAATTCTGAAGACTTAGTACAAAAGAAGAGTAAAATATCTCATTAAGAATTTTTATAGTGATTACATGTTTCCATGATAATATTTTGAATATATTGAGTTAAATAAAAGAAGTTTTTAAAATTCATTTCACTTTTTTTAACCTTTTTTAAATGTGGCTACAGGGAATTTAAAATTACACATGTGGCTTGCATTAAATTTGTGATGGGCAGCACTGGTTTAGAAATAAGGTGATGTATAAATGTCAGAAGAAACATCTAAGATAGTGAGAAGTGATTTTCTCTGGGGAAGGAACTGGGAGGACTGGGGAGGTGTGGAACAGAGAATTACTGTTTTTTGTTGTAAGCCTTTTATTATAATTTGGTTTTTAAAATGAGTGCACATAGGACTGTTAAATACAATTTAATTAAAACATTTATTTGGCCAGTTTCCCTGTTAGATATGGGTTTATCTGATATTTTAGGAATTGCATAATAGTCCACTATAAGAAGTTACTGTAATTGCTATAATTAGTCTTTTTTACAGATACTTGTTATTAGATTTTTTTGTTTTTGCTATTCCAAACATCACTTTAATGAATATTTCTGAACATAGATCTTTGCCATATTATATCTGCAAGGTGTATATCCAGAAGTGGGCTTCCTGGGCAACAGGTATGTGCATTTGAAGTTTTGATAGACCTATCAAAACTTCACGTGTTTTTTTTATCGACTGGTGTCTTCACTCAATGACAAAGATTATGTCCTTTGCTCATTTTTGTTTGGGCTTGCTGTCTTTTTCCACATGATTTATGAGTGGATAGATCCTTTCTAGACAGATTCTGAGGGCTATTGTAGATAGGAAAGTTGTTTGTCCCCCTAAAAGAAGACCAACCCAGAAGTATCTGTTGAGGGAACAGGTGAGAATGTCTCTGTCGGTGACATTTCATATCTGGCAAAAAAGTCATTTAAATAAATAGAACCACATGTGTCCCAGAAACAAAAACCAACCCTGCTAAAATTGTGGTTAATTATTAGGGTAATAAACCCTGTTAAACCAACCAACCCTGCTAAATTGTGGTTAATTATTAGGGCAATAAAAGGTTGTTTTGAGGGGGAAAGTAATTTTGTGGCAAGAATAAGATTGGTTTTTTTGTTAGATCTGTACTCTTTCCTGACTCCTTTATTTAACCTCGTTCTATGTTTCCACAATTTGTCTTCAACCCTAACCCTATAAAAATACTGTATCATACAGTCTGAATATTTACACACACACCCTGCTTTAAAAAGAAATACAAACTATGAAGTGGTTTTCCCCTTTCATATTATTCTACCCCTTTACTCCCCAGAAGACAGCTCTCAAGAGCAGAGACTGCTGTGAAGACAGGGTTCCAACCCTTGGAGATACGTGTGGTCTGCTGAGTTCAATTAGAAGGACGCACACAGGTGTTAATAGTCATCATTAAATAATTTTTCCCCCTCAATGTAATAGTAAAATATTTGCATAAGAATGAAGAAGAAAAATGTGTTGAGGGCGGAGAGGTATGTGATGCAAGTATGTAAGGTGTGAATCAACAGAGAGAGGTAATAGCTTAACATCGAACAATAAGTTCTGTCTCCACTTTTCTTCTTTTTGGTTCTCTCCACACAGCCCCAGATCACGTCAGAAAGTATATGTCTTTATCACTAGGGAGGTTTCTCCTCAACCACCCCAGGCTGTAGGTTTGCATCCTCTTGCTCTTAAACATCTCTAGGGAGGGAGGGCTCCATGATCATCCTCAGAAAACTGTGTGAGTATCAAACTCTCCTATAAGTCAGAGGGTCTTGCATCACTTCGCTAGGATCATTTCCTCTTCCATCCCTTATGGATATGCAGAGATCAGACTACTGTTCATAACCCAACAGCCTTCCACAGTCTATCCTGGCTTCTTCACACCGAAAGCATGATCCTCTGTGATACATTTTTTTTTCTCTCTACATGCTGGAATCCTTGAATAATTTCAAAGCTCCTTTCTGACTTCTCTCTCCATATGACACCAAAATTATTCTCCTGTACGGATGATATTTGCAACTGAGCATTCATTTATTTTAACATAACTCATATGGTAGAAATTGAAAGTGATAGTGTTGTTTTGCCTTTGCTGAAAGACTTTTTTTCTCTCCTGCTTCCATCCTCCAAACTTCAGCTCCACCTACCAGTAAGTAACAACCTGTCTCTAGGGCTTGCAATATAAATTCAACAAAATTGATAAGTTCCTGCATTGTTCCAGAAGCCTTTTTCTTAGGAAACACCCCCAACTAGAATATTCATTGTCACAACAGCATTCTCTGAAGGTCTGCCAAAAATCTAGGCACCAGAATTTTTGGAAGGAAGTCTGGTAGAGCCCACAGTGGCACACGGAGGAACCTCTATCTCTAACCTCTGAAGACAGACAAAAGGTCTATTGATTGAAGAAGCATATACCTCGGAATTAGAGCTTGATGTAATTTACTATGCAGTTAGCTCCAGCATAATTACGTACAACACATTGTCACAGATTTGCAGTAGGGCACTGATCCCAGCTGTCCCTTCCTCCTGCCTTAAGGCATTGGTGAACCTAGTTCTTACCTGGGGATAGATATGGGAAGCTCCTTCCTTCCATTCTGGCTTAGATCTCTGTGTTCTTGTGCTATGCTAGTCGGGGTAGGGATGGCCAGGATCTTAAATGAAGAATCTTCTTCTCATCCTGTGTTTCTGTGCTCTTTCAAAGTTTGTTCTGCAGTTTTTGCCAACCATCAAAGGAGTGTGCAGCAAACCTAGTGCTTGTCACTTATTACTGGGAAATAACTTCTCCTTCTTTCTTTACAGATAGCCTTGTTCTGCTCTATGCTTTTTTCCTCTGGTGATCTGACACTGCATTCTGTCCATTCTCCTTGGCTGGAAAAGTTACTTCAGGTTTCTTCCCCCTTTTTCTTAAGAATAAGTGCTGTCTCTCCTGTTTACAGAACATGTTCAATAGAGAAAATCTGGAAAACACCAAAAAGCACAAGGGAAAAAAGATTCATAATTTTCCTATCCAGAAATCATCACTATTACTATTCAGAATATATACACATACACATATATATGCATTTTGATTTATATTACAGCTATCATACTGTGCTTCCTATGCACAGTTTTTTTATTAATCGATTTTAGTAGTGCAATTTTATGGACATAGATTATTTCTGTTTTCCTCCCACATATAATATTGCCAGTGCATATGACTGCACAGATCTCTTTATGCTCACTTGACATTTCCTTCAGAATAAAATCCTAGGAATGAAACTGTAGCGTCAAATGGCATGTGCATTTTAAGTCTTTTGATAAATATTGCTGCATTGCCCTTCATAAAGGTGGTAATCAGTTTGCTCTCCCACCAGTAGTATACAGAAATGTTCATTGCTCAAGACTGTGGTCAACAGCAGGTACTTAACGTTTTTAATCTTTTTCAATTTGTACCTCAGGGTTTAATATGACTTTGATTATGAGTCTGAATATATTTATGTGTGTTTCATGGTTAACTATACCTTTTTTTTGTGATTTGCTTTGGTCCTTTGTTTTGTTCATCTTTTTATTATTTCTTTGTGTTGATAAATAAACTTCACTAACTCCTTGGCAACATGGGAGAGTGGCTATTAGCCTGGAGCCAGACTGCCTGAGCCTGAATTCCATTCTACTTCTCACTGGCTGTGTAACCCTGGGTAAGTTACTTAGCCTCTCTGAGCATCAGTTTTCTTATCCATAAAATGAAGAAGATTCGTGCCAACCTCAGATGGTTGTTGTGAGGAAAATAAATTAATATATGGAAAGAACTTAAAACACTGGCACATAATAATTGGTAAATAAGTATGTTATTATAAATACTTAAGATACTCTCTGTATTGTAAGAATATTGACCCTTTGTTATATATGTTGCAAATAGTGTCCCTTACTTTTTTTTCTTTGGGTCACACTGCATGACATGTGGGACCTTACTTCCCCAACCAGAGGTCGAACCCACACTCCCTGCATTGGAAGTGCTGAGTCTTAACCAGTGGACAGCCAGGGAAGTGCCAGTGTCCCCTATTTTTAAAAATGTTATATATGTTTTTTTAATCTGTGAAATTCTGTAAATCAAATTTATCAATTTTTTTCCTTTATAATAGCTTCTACCATGGTATAATGCATAGAAAGTCTTTTCTTATTCCAGTATTATGTAAATATTACCATATTTTCATTTAGGGTTTTGTTTGCTCTCTCTTTCATTTAAAAATTTTAAATTATGTAACCTACATGAAATTAATTTTGGTAGAGTGAGGTAAGATACTAATATTATTACTTTTTAATATCCTGATCTCTTATCTTCCTATTTATTTGAAACATCACCTTTATGATGAATCATCATGTATGGTGATTACTCCTATATACTTGTTAGTTTCTAGGCTTTCTATTCCATTTCACTGAGCTTGCTATCTCTCCTATTACCAATGCCACATTGCTCAAATTATCATGGCTTTAAATATATCTTATTTTCTGGCAGTGAAGTTGCCGCCTTTGTTATTTCTCCTTTTTATTTTCTTTTCCTTTTTTTAAAAATAAATTTATTTATTTATTTGTTTGTTTATTTATTGGCTGTGTTGGGTCTTCGTTGCTGCGCACGGGCTTTCTCTAGCTGCGGAGAGCAGGAGCTACCCTTCTTTGCGGTGTGCGGGCTCCTCATTGCCGTGGCTTCTCTTGTTGCAGGGCACAGTCTCTAGGCATGTGGGCTTCAGTAGTTGTGGCACGTGGGCGCAACAGTTGTGGCTCACGGGCTCTAAAGCACAGGCTTACAGTAGTTGTGGCGCTCGGGCTTATTTGCTCTGCGGTATGTGGGATCTTCCTGGAGCAGGGATCGAACCCGTGTCCCCTGCATTGTCAGGCGGACTCTTAACCACTGAGCCACCTAGGAAGCCCTCCTTTTTATTTTCTTAGCTAACACATTTCATTAACTTTGGAATAATTTTTTCAAATTTCATAAAAACCTTTTTATAATTGAAATTTGAATTAAATATATAAATTATTGTGGAAAGAGTTGACATCTTTACAATGCTGACTTTTCTCATTCAATAAGCTAATTTATGTCTATTTAGCAAATATTTTACATATTTCAGTAACATTTTGTTTTGTTTTTCCAAGCCTGATTTTTAAAAATATTGTGGAAAAAACACATAAAAATTTTTTTGATTTAAAAAAAATATAGGTCCTATATATTTTCTCTTTAGATTAATTCCTGTGTATTTTATGTTTTTGTTGTGCTTTGGGAATATAATATTTTTCCATTATATATAAAATTTGTTATTAAAATTTGCATCATATATGGAGAAAAGTCTTTGTATACTGTACAACTGGTTGTCTTACCAAACTGTCCTATTTATACTAATAGATGTTGTTACTTGATACAGTTTTTACTAGGAATCATGTCATTCAAATAGTATTTTTGTGGCTTCTTTTGTGACACTTATTCTTTCTTTTCTTGTCATTACTAGCCAAACTTCTAGAATATTAAACGCTTCTATGGTTCTGAGCATTCTTGTCTAAATTCACTTTTTACTGGGAATATTGGCTGTTGACTGGAGCTAAGAATGCCATGTTTGAAGTTACAACTAAGAACAGATTTTTCACAGAGCAAAGTCACAAAGGCCTTTCACATTTGTGATAGAACCATTCTACATCCCTTGTGGTTGTAATCACTCAAGGGTGAAACTGTTTACTTTTTTGTGCCCAAGATGACTTAATCTGCATGTATTATATGATTTAATTCTCCTAACAGACCTATGAAGTAGATATTGTTATCCATATTTTCATATGAGGAAGCCAGACTTCAAACGAATGCACAAGTTGCTTAATCCTCAGCCACACAGCCACCAGGTGACAATGGTGCATTTGAGCTAATTCTACTTGTTTTTTTCCCTGGTGTTTCACAAAGTGATAGAAATGGTGGGCACATTTCATTACTTTGTGAAATCCAAACGGGATATCAAGAAATATATATATATAGTCTTAACTTCATAGCTCTCAAATTTTAATATTCATAAGACCCACCTGGAGTGCCTTTAAAGGTACAAATTCTGGGCCCTGCTTTCAGAAATTCCAATTCCTACAGCTTGGGCTGGGCTAGGGCCCAGGAATCTGTAGTTTTGAAAGAGGAGGTTCACACATCTCTCTTTAAGAAGCAACATTTTAACTGTATATCTAAGGATATTATGTCAACCTGTCGTATATCATTACTATTTGGGATGTAGAAATTCTGGTCAGAGCTAATGTAACAAGGCATTCCCTGACAGTTACTCTAAGGTTCTGTTTTCTCTGTTTTTTTTTTTTTTTAATATTTATTTATTTGGCTGCTCAGGGTCTTAGTTGCTGCACATGGGGTCTTTAGTTGTGGCATGTGAACTCTTAGTTGTGGCCTGTGGGATCTAGTTCCCTGACCAGGGATGGAACCCAGGCCTCTTGCATTGGGAGTGCAGAGTCTTAGCCACTGGGCCACCAAGGAAGTCCCTAAGGTTCTGCTCTTACACAGTGCAGTCCTCCTGGATCAATCATCAAGTCTGTTCAGTTGTTTTTTTTTTAAGTCGAGGAAGAAGGAACTAGTGTTCTGGCTGAGTTGTGTGAAAAGTAATTATTTTATTGAATAAGATTTTGCTGATAGTGTCTACTATGTTGAGGAAATGTTTCCTTAAAACTCTTTTGCTAGGACCATCATTTTACCCAAAAGTAATTAAGAAGTTTCTCCAATGTGTTTGTTCTTCACCCACTGCTGTTTCAACCAAGTTCTTATCTGGAATTCTCTCTTTTATACCTGGTTTAAGCCTATAAATTTGGGAGCTTTTAAAAGAAATAAAGTAATTTTTCATTATCAGACTATATTATAAAGATTAACCACTGTATCTTCAGTTTAATCAGAAAGAAAAATGCTTTGCATTTACACCCGGGTCACATTTACTCTAGTGGCATTAAACAGATACAGACTGGGTACATGCGAAGTTATTAACCACTTAATTACTTAATCTTACCACTGCTATTTGGGACTACAATTTTCCTATTTTGGACTACAATTTTCCCAATTTCCATGTAGGTCAGATTTATCTTCTCCATACATATTCCATATATTCAAACATTAACTGAAAGCTTTCACAATTTCTATGATTATGGATAGGAACTGATTTTATTACAGCTTTTGGAAAGCAGCCCTGAGCAGAAGTATCACCTTAGTGGTGCTTCATGAAAGGACAGTTTCATTTACTTCAAAGGACATCTTATTTAAAAAAATCTCCAAACACAGTGTATCTTAATTCACACAAGTTGAAAAGCAGGATATACCTGGTAGAAAAGAGGCTGTGAAATCAACCCCTTGCACAGTTCCCAGCTGTCAAGGGGCTGGAACAACGGTGACTGAGCTGTTTACTAGACCTTTGGATACTGACGGATTGATCAAGATACTCTAACATGTAGATGCCTAGATGGTGCAACTCTAGGTTGCCAAATAGCTCTTGGGTCTGGGTGACTTGGAGTCTAAAATTTGCCACTAGAGATGATTTTCCTTATTAGATAGTCCTCTTTTCACCTTTCCCTGGGGAGATGGTTTAATTACTCTCTAATTCCTTGCTTTATCAGAATGGCTTTTGCCCTGATGAGACAACCAGAGAGAAAGGTAGGGAAACATGAGGAGCTGAAGAGGGGAAAGAGTCTGGAAAAAGTGTGAGCAGACCATGCTGGGCCCTGGCTAGTTTCTACCAGCCAGCCTCTTGGGAACCGCTGTCTCCCCTGCTTGCTTACTTGGCTCCGCCATTCTGTGTTCCCTGAACGAGAAGAGATGGGTATTTTTGAGAGATTATCTGAAGTCACAGAAAAAACCCTTACAGGTCGGTTAAGCTTCTGCTTCCTTCTTGGGCATGTGCAGATTAAAATTTCCACCAGGGCTCACTTGGGAACTTAGAGGAATATTCTCTGCAAAGGGAGCAAGAGTGATGTTGCTGCTGCTTTTGGGGTCACACTCTAATACAGTAAAATTTGAGGACACTCCACCCAGGATAACATGACATTGAATATTAATGTGATTGCCAACGGGCTCTCATCCTCCTTTCCACCCTGCTTCCTAGGGATGGGCTTATTCTAGTACTTACCTTTTGTGGAGGGGCTAGGAAGCGACTTCCTTCTGATCATTTAAAAAAAATTTTATTTATTGGCTGTGTTGGGTCTTCGTTGCTGGGTACGGGCTTTCTCTAGTTGCAGAGAGCGGGGGCTACTCTTTGTTGTGGTGTGTGGGTTTCTCATTGCAGTGGCTTCTCTTGTTGTAGAGCACGGGCTCTAGGCGTGTGGGCTCCAGTAGTTGGGGCACACAGCCTCAACAGTTGTGGCTTGTGGGCTCTAGGGCGCAGGCTCAGCAGTTGCAGTTCCTGGACTTAGTTGTTCCGTGGCATGTGGGATCTTCCTGGACCAGGGCTCGAACCCGTGTCCCTTGCACTGGCAGGTGGATTCTTAACCACCGCACCACCTGGGAACTCCCCTTCTGATCATTTGACACTCGATCAGTTTATTAATTAGTTGCCTATACCTTGAATAAATACAAATGCTTTTCTATTTTAAAATATTTTTAAAGTTTAATATATTATTTTTCAGTAACCTTTCAGTATCATCTCTAACTGCAATTTATAGCATTAAAATGTTTGAACCCTGTTTATCCCACTGTGGTGTGGTTCATTACACCTAAAAAAATTGTAACCTGAGGATTTCTTTAGAATTTAGATCCTCCCCTGCTATCCTCCTTCCTTCCCTCTTTTGTTTCCTTTCTTTTTTTTCATTCACTGAACATTCATTGCACCCCAGACGTTTCACAGTCATTGTCCTTTGGGAACTTATAGTTGGGGTGGGGATTTGAGGGGAGAGTCTTAGCTGATTTATTAGGGTTGCATAGCACAGAGGGCCGCTGAAGCAAAGAGAAGGTGACCAAAAACCAACAATTCTTCCTTCCCTCCCAAGAACATAACACTAATCTTCAACTTCTCATTTTCACTTAAAAACTCTATTTCTCAAGGAGTACCTTGCCCTAAACTGGTTACTTATTTTTTCCCCTTTACCATCATAATCAGAAAACATTAATGAATCATTTGAGTGATTTGCTGTCATCTCAAGCTGTTATCTACTCATCTTCTTGGCCACTTCCCCAAATACTTTGAGGTCTTTGATACCTGGAATTCCTACTCCTGCCATCTTCGTTGGGGAGCATTAGTGCCCACATAGCTGATCCTTCTAATGTTTCTTCTCTTAGAGACTTCCTCACTTCCAATGATCTTCACTTCTTTTCCAGCTCATCTTTCCACACCATTGGCCCCACCTTTTTTGCCATCCAGCAGGGCTGCTTCACCCATGAAGTTGTGTGTTTTGTTTTTAATTGGAGTATTATTGCTTTACGCTGTTGTGCCAGTTTCTGCTGTACAACAAAGTGAATCAGCTGTATTTATATATATACCCCCATATCTCCTCCCTCTTGAGTCTCCCTCCCACCTTCCCTATCCCACCCCTCTAGGTCATCACTGGTCATCAAGGTGATCTCCCTGTGTTATGCAACAGCTTCCTACTAGCTATCTATTTTACATTTCGTAGTATATATATGTCAATGCTACTCTCTCACCTCATCCCAGCTTCCCCCCCACTCCCATGTCCTCAAGTCTGTTCTTTGCATCTGCATCTTTATTCTTGTCCTGTCACTGGGTTCATCAGTACCATTTTTTTTAATTCCATATATATGTGTTAGAATAAGGTATTTGTTTTTCCTCTTTCTGGCTTACTTTACTCTGTATGACAGACTCGATGTCCATCCACCTCACTACAAATAACTCAATTTCATTCCTTTTTATGGCTGAGTAATATTCCATTGTATATATGTGCCACATCTTCTTTATCCATTCATCTGTTGCTGGGCATTTAGGTTGCTTCCATATCCTGGCTATTGTAAATAGTGCTGCAATGAACATTGTGGTACATGTTTCTTTTTGGATTATGGTTTTCTCAGGGTATATGCTCATGAGTGGGATTGCTGGGTCATATGGTTGTTCTATTTTTAGTTTTTTAAGGAACCTCCATACCGTTTTCCATGGTGGCTGTACCAATTTACATTCCCATCAACAGTGCAAGAGGATTCCCTTTTCTCCACACCCTCTCCAACATTTATTGTTTCTAGACTTTTTGATGATGGCCATTCTGACCAGTGTGAGGTGATACCTCATTGTGGCTTTGATCTGCATTTCTCTAATGATTAGTGATGTTGGGCATCTTTTCACGTGTTTGTTGGCCATCTGTATGTCTTCTTTGGAGAAATGTGTATTTAGGTCTTCTGCCCATTTCTGGAGTGGGTTGTTTGTTTGTTTGTTTTTTGTATTAAGCTGCATGAGCTGCTTGTATACTTCAGCAATTAATCCTTTGTCAGTTGCTTCATTGGCAAATATTTTCTCCCATTCTGAGGATTGTCTTCTTGACTTGTTTATGGTTTCTTTTGCTGTGCAAAAGGTTTTAAGTTTCACTAGGTCACCCATGAGGTCTTAAAGGCCAACACTCCACCCCGATAACAGCTTCAGATTTCCCTACCCTGTCACTCCCTTTTTCATCATGTCAGTTCTTGGATCTCACAGGGTCCTTTTATTCCTTCCAGTTCAACTGGATCAGTCCTCTTTTGATTTCATTTTCTTTCCTGGGCATCATAGACCTCATTGTGTATCTCTCTGGGGGGTGTGTGTGTGTGTGTGTGTGTGTGTGTGTGTGTGTGTGAATGTATGCTTCATCTCTTCTGTTTCAGGTTATCTATTTTTACTGATAGAATTTATATGTAGTATGCTATAGGCAGTAAAATGCACAAGTCTTAGATGTATAGCCTGAAGAATTTTTACATATGTATCTCCTATGTAACTACCACCCAGATCAAGATCTAGAACATTTCCATTACCCCATAAAATTCTGTCCAGCTCCTTTTCCAGTTAATAACCACCCTCTACACATAGCCACTATCATGACTTCTAATCAGCAGAGATCAGATCTGCCTATTCTTGAGATTCCTATAAATGGAAAAGTTTCTACTTCATAGAAATCAAGATTTAAATAAATTGTTACTGGTCACCACATGGTGGGAACTGAGGTTTTAAATGTGTTCCATTATCTACACACACACACACACACACATACACACACACAGAGCTATTCTAATAAAGGGGAAAAAATCCTTTTATTCATATGTTACTAAGATTTTTGTCCTTTCTTCAGTCACTTGTCACTGGAGACTCTATCATTCTTGGCATCTTGTGTCATTTAGCTCAGAGTCTTGTTGTTCAGGTGTCATCCCCATATCCAAGTCTAGGAAGCGAAAATGGTCCTTCTGTGTCTTTCTCTCTCTGAGTCCAGTCTTACTCACAGAGGAATGCAACTGAGCTCAAGCAGACTGCTTTGGTTGGGAACCAAAGATGCTTTTGGAGAGCCAAGCCCCTGTGCAAACAGGGCCACATAGCTGTAGGGCAAGCATGTTATACCTTGATCTGAGTGGAGAGGGAAGCACAGTTTGCTATAATTTCGGTTGTGTATATTCCTTTTAGTCTTTCAGTATAATAACATACAAAGTATTATTGGTCCAATTTGTCCAGGACCTTTGTTGTATGAAAGAGAAGATACAGTGTCAGGATCCAGAGGAGTCAACCACATTTATTGTTTGTTTCAATCTCTTTGTAGTCTCTAGGTGACTTTTTAAGTGTTCCCAGAAATCCACCCTAGGTCCTCTTTTTTCATCCCTCCACACACTCTCCCTGGGGAATTTCATCATCATCAGCTATGGCTCCCGCCATCATCTCTATGGGTGTGACTTCCACATATGTTCATCTCAATGCAAGCTAGGACTGAGACCTTTACCGTGGTTCACCCTTCCTGGATATCTCACACGCATGTTCCACAGGCATCAGCAAGTCAGTAAGTCTCTAACTGGACTCAATTCGCCTCTCCTCCAAATCTGCTCACCCTCCTGTACTCTATGTATTGATGAGGTGAGTCTCCCTTATCCTCACCTAGGAGTTCTACCTTACCACATTCTCCTTGACATGTCTCTTCCTCTCCACTTGCACTGTCACTGCTCACCATCTTCTGCCAGATCTTGCTTTAAAACCTCCCCGTTCTGTTCCCCATCACCCGTTCTACTCCTGCTGCCAGGGGGAATCTTTCTGACACAATATCTGATCATATTACTCTCTGATTCAGAATGCTTCTGTGACTTCCTATTTCAGCTCCTTAATCTGTCATGCAAGCCTTTTGTGGTCTGGCCGCTGCCTACTTGTCCAGACTTATCACCTTGCCACTCTCCCTTCACACTTTGAGCTTCAATAATGCTGAACTATTAGACATTCTCGGAACATACTCTATGCTGTGTCTTTGTGCTGCTGTTCACTCGTCCTGAAATGCCCTCTTTCTCTTGTCTACCTGGGAAGAGTAGGGCAGCCTTGATGCCACCTAGTTTGTGAAGTCTTCCCTAATTCTCTGTCCCTTCAGCACAGGGCCCTCGGTCCTACAGACGCAAGGAAATGAATTATGCAGACAACAATAGCGAGCCTGAAAGCAGCTCCATGGAGGCAAGCATCTTCCTGTATTGTAATTATCTGTATTCTCCATCTGCTACTCATCTACAGGTTCCTAAACGTCAGAGTCTCTTGTTCATCTTTGCACAGAAATGAGGTTCACTCTCATTTGTTAAATGAATGGAGTGAATAAAGAGTGTAGCACCATGTTGGGTACTTTGCAAATAAATTGGACACCACTTCTACCCTCTTTAGCCTTATCTGTGGGAAAAATATGCTGAAGACTGGAAAGGTAAAAGACCAAGCAATAAATGGCTATTCTTTGGAAAATACTTATCTTGGGTTTTTGAACAATAGGTTAAGGGGCATTTTACGTGTGTGGTGGGAGAGAGACTCCAGGAAATTACCTTCTTTTTCTAATTTATCACTGGCACCTTGACAGCTGAGGAGGCTGAGACTTCAGGACCTGGGTCTGGGGTGGTAGCGAAGGAGGCTCTCGAGAGAGTGGGGAAGGGTTTTCCAGGTTTTGGGTGTGTTTGTTCCTAGGAAGACACTTGGAGCGGACTTGCCTAAGCAGTGGCAGGGTGGGCAGCCCAGGAGTGAGATAAGCAAGGGATGGTGAGAGAATTCAGGGCAGAGTCCAGATTGCTTGGGTCTAGTTCTTTTCAAGGGTGCTCAGCTAGTCCTCCCTGGGGGATCGTATCTAATTCATCTGTCAGTCGGAAGGGCTGATTGGTCATAATTGCCAATTGAGTACTGTCCTTTCCCCAGGGCAACGGAGGACAGATATTAAGCCAGGAAAATCTTTCTTTGTCCACCCACATATACAAACATACACACACTCACTCACTCTTTCATGAACTCACAGTATTTCAACTAAGGAGAAAAATGTGAGATCACAATATTTGAGACAATTTTGGAAGATGTCATTTAATGTCACCTCTAAGATTTTCATTGTTCCCTTCTGGAGTGGAGCCAGGTTCACATGTAAGGGAACACCCATGTTCATGCTTGTATGTGTTCAGCTTACATGAAGCACAAAGTTTGTAAACTTTCTGATGGCGGTATTACCTTCTTATAGTAGAAGAAGTAGTTGAGCATGGGAGAGGCTAAGTGACTTGCTTTTGATCACAGTAACTTTGGACAAGTTACTTAAAATTCCTAAGCCTGAGTTTTTCACTTTTACAACAGAGATGATAGTATTGCACTGGATATTACAGTTATTGCTGCAAATTCTATTCAGCTTCTCCTGCATTGTGTATCAATACCTTTTTATTTATTATTTATTTATTTAAAAAATATTTATTTATTTGTTGGCTGTGTTGGGTCTTTGTTGCTGTGTGCAGGCTTTCTCTAGTTGTGGCAAACGGAGGCTACTCTTTGTTGTGGTGCGCAGGCTTCTCATTGTTGCAGAGCACGGGCTCTAGGCATGCAGGCTTCAGTAGTTGTGGCACATGGTTCAATAGTTGTGACTTGCAGGCTCTAGAGCACAGGCTCAGTAGTTGTGGTGCATGGGCTTAGATTCTCCGTGGCATGTGGGATCTTCCTGGACCGGGGATCGAACCTGTGTCTCCTTCATTGGCAGGTGGATTCTTAACCACCAAGCCACCAGACAAGTCCTGCAATACCTTTTTAAAAAGAGAGTCAGAGCAGTTCTCAACCTTGAGTAGTTATTCCCCAGAGATATTTAAAAATGTGTGCAGACATTCTTGATTGTCACAATAACTACAGGAGACACTACTGACATTTAGTGAGATAGACTCACTCCTGACCATAGACTGGTCCTGATGGGTCCAGGTCAGTCAGGATAAGCTTTCCCTTTTGCCACAGTGAGGGATGGATATACTCATTACCCTTAATGGACTGCCTTCCAAGATGGGAAATTGTAAAGGAGCCATAGGGACAGTTATAAAGGAACATTAATAGGTGGCATCACTAGTAGCAGAAGTGTGGCCCGTAACCGTACCCTGACTTGTATTGTTTCCTCCTGTTTCTGGTGGGTACATCTTGTCCACTCCCACTGTACTGGGAACTCTCTGAGGACAGAGACCACATCTTCTGACGCTCTTTTATTCCCCATAGCATCAAATCCAATGCTTTGTGCATAAAGTATTCTCAGTAAATTGTAGCTGAGTTCAATGAAATAGATTTGGGGAGTAAGATCTAGCCTAGAAATGTGGGTTTAGGAGAAAGTTTCTAGTGCTTACAGGCACTGCTGACTGAGATCAGCCAAGGTACAGTCGGGATGGGTCTACAATTTCTTAGAATCTCAGGGTTAGGAGGGCTCTTAAAGGTTATGCGACAGCACACCTTTCCAGCTGTACAGCAGTTCTGGGTACCACCTTTTGAAAGTTCATGGTGATTTTCAACAGTAAACTTCTGCATTTCCCCATAGGTGTTTGGAAATGGGGGGGTGGGCACTGGGGCATTTTGGGTTGTCATATGAATTAGGGGCATCTTTGGGCAGGGGCCACGGATTCTAAATGATCTCAAAGCACAGGAAGGTCCTATGCAGTGAATAACTGTCCTGTTTCAAATGCCGATGGTTGTCGCTTTGATAAACACTTTGAAAACTGGAGCTCAATCAAGGAAGGGCAACCAAGTGATGAGCACCGATGGATAATTTTCACATGAGACATATTTCAATTCAATATAGAGAAGCTCTTTCTCTTTTCCTTCTTGTAGTCTTATTTTAGCCCCATAAACATTAACAGTTAACCATTTCCCTATATGTGTAAGAATATATACATTTGTATGTTTTAAAATTTTAAACAAAAGAGATCATATTGTCCATTGTTCTGCCAATTGCTTTTTTGCTTTATAGTATTCCTTAAGTATATTTTCATATAATCAGATATAGTAACAATAATAATTGTTAATATTTGATGCTAAATATAAACCAAGCACTGCCAAATTATTTTACATGTTATAACTCATTTAATACCACAACCCTTTGAGATGGGTACTGCTGTTAACCCCTGTGGCAGACTGACCACTGAATGCTTCCCCGCCACATGATCTCTGCCTCTTGGTGCTCTCACTCGTGTATAATCCCCTCCCCTTGAGTGTGGGTGGGATCTGTGATTTGCTTCTAACCGATAGAACATAGAAAAGGTGATGGATGCCACTCTCACGATTGCATAACATTATGTGAGGCTCCATCTTGCTTTGGAGACTCTTTGGGGACTTGATGAAGTAAGCAGCTGTATTACATGAAACTGAAGCTGCTTTCTAGAAGCTGAGGACAACCTCTAGGATCTGAGGGTGGCCTCTATCTGACAACAGTAAGAAGCAGGGGTCCTCAGTTCTACAGACGTAAGGAAATGAATTCTGCAAACAACTCGAGTGAGCTTGAAATCAGATGCTTCCCCAGTTAAGCTTCCAGAAGAGAACCCACCCCAGCTGAAACCTTGATTGCAATGGTGTGGGGCCCTGAGCGGAAGGCCCAGCTAAGTTGTGCCTGGACCTTTTACCCGTGGAAACTGTATGATAATAAATATGTATTGTTTTAAGCCTCCATGTGGTAATTTGTTATAGAGCACAGGAAACTAATCCAACCCCATTTTGCACCTGAGGAAACAGAGGCACAGAGGAGCTAAATAACTTTCCTGAAGTCATGCAGTAGTAAAGCTGGTATATGAACCCTGGCTTCAGAGTTCATGCCCTTAGTCACTCTGCTTGTCTGCCTCTATACAGACCTACCTCATTCTTTCTTTCTTTTTTTTTTTTTAATATTTATTTATCTGGCTGCGCCAGGTCTTAGTTGTGGCATGTGGTATCTAGTTCCCTGACCAGGGATGGAACCTGAGCCCCCTGCATTGCTAGCACAGCGTCTTAACCACTGGACCACCAGGGAAGTCCCTACCTCATCCTTTTAAACAACTGGAAGGTCTCACATTACATGGATAACATGTCATTTATTTCTCCATATTCCTACCAACAGGCAGATTGTTTCCTGTTTGCTCATTCATTTATGTATTTGAATGAAAGATGTGCTGTAATAGACATTTATATTTCTTTGCTCACGTTCACAAGTATTTCTCTTAAGTAACTCTTAGCAATAGAGTTGCTGGAATAAAGGTTATTTGTATTTGAAATTTTGATGTTATGACCAGTTTTCCTTAAAGAGATCATACCAATGGGGGGAACTTTCTGTCAGAACTGCCCCAAAATGGGAAGATTTCTGGGCAAAGATGACAAATTGAACACACATTTCCAGTTCTTTCTTCTCCCCCAAACCACTAAAACTAAACTAAAGTTTTTTGTTCTGTTTTGTTTTGTTTGTTTGTTTAAGTCACAAACCCACAAGCATGGGAGAATAAGAGAGGGGGCCAAACAAAAATATTTTAAACGTGGAAAGCATATGGACAAGTGGTAACCAACTTAACAGACCTGGAGAAGGTGAATCCTAGGCCAGTAATGGGGAAAGTTGAGAATTCCCTGATCTAAATTTCATAATCCCCCGAAGACTTTGGAATTGGCAGCACCAGGTATTTATGACACTAGAATGAAGGGGGAAGCCTAAAATTACCTGACTGATGTTGAGAAGTAATTAAGAGTCCTGGACCCTTCCAACAGTTCAGTGATGCTAGATCCCATCCCCACTCCAACCTTAACAGGAGCCTGGAGTTTTTACCTCTGGAGATGATAAACCACAGAGTGTTTGTACTGAGGACACAAGCATAGTTGAGGGCAGTGGCAGAAATATTGTCCAAAAACACCCCTGAGATCTTGAAATTCTATCAGCCAGGACTCTAATTTTCAAACAGGAATGTAGAAAAGTATACTGTGGCATATCTGGTCAACTCAAGAAGAAATACCTGATATTTCTGATGTAGGTGTTTCCTTAACAAACAACCCAGCTAGATTACCCTAAAATTGAAACCAAAATTGGACAAACCTAATTCAAAGGCAAGAGCTTCCAGTCAGTTTTTAAATTCCTATTTAATTTGAGCAGACAACCAAGGAATACCAGACCTCTGAGAAGAGCCTCAAATGAAAGATAGAAACCAAAAAGTCAAACAAACAACTAGAAAAAGTTAATTCAGAGGGGAAAAAACTAGATTATGCAATAAGAAACCTTCAAGGAAAAAATGATTATTAATATTTTTAGAGATATAAAAAAATTAACCATAAAATAAAAATAGGATGCTAGAAAGAACAAATAATAGAACACAAAAAGCTCTTAGAAATTGATAAAATGACATCAGAAATGAATATTTCAGTAGAAGGGTTGGAGGAAAATGTTGAGAAAACATCTCAGAAATTAGAATACAAAGAAATGAGATAGAAAACCGGAAGAAAAGTAAAGATAAAATAATTAGAGGATCAGTCCACGAAGTGCAGTTTCTGAATAAGAGTGTCCAAAAGAGGGAACAGAACAAACTAAGGGAAGGAAATCAAACACATTTCCCAGAATTGAAAGACATGAGTTTCCTGACTGAAATTGTCTATTGACTGCCCAGCACAATGCAAGAAAATAGATCCACACCCAAGGCACAGCATTGTGAAACTGAATGTCCATCACTCAAGACAAGGAGATAATCTTAAAAGCTTCAAGGGAGACAAAATAGGTCACATACGAAGAACAACTATCAAAATGACTCTAGACTTCTCTATAACAACACTAAAATACTGTTTAGAACCAAGGGCAAGCTAAAGATATATTTGAAAACATTCAAAAATTTTGCCTCCCACACAGTCTTTCTCAAGAAGCTACTGTGGAATGAGCACCACTGGAACAATGGAGAAAACCAAATAAGAGAGAGACAGGAGATACAGGAAATAGGAGAAAGGTGAAGGGACTCTCCACGTGATGGTAAAGGACATCCCAGATGCCAACTGTGCAACTGTGCGTGTGTGAGTGTCTTGAGAGGAAATTTAGACATTTGACAGAAAATTGAGGGCTTGAAATATGGATAAATACATAAGAAGTTAAAGGCAAGAAGTGAGACTTTTTATTCCTTCCAGAGGAAATACAAAGATGTGTAGGAAAGGAAAAATAATCATAGTTTACATCAGGACCTCAACTGTAAATAGTGTTTAGTTATAGTAATGTAAACACTAAATGCTGATCTAACCACAATCACTGCATAAAGTATGTTGGAATAATAAGAAGGGAAGTGTATATGCGTATACTGGGGGTGAGCAATGACAGACAACAGAATTATCTAATATTATGGGAAGTTAATGGAAAATGCCTACTATTGAAAAATCAAGACATAGCAATATAATGAGGTTATTTAGAGATACAGATGTAAAATTTTCCAAAAGAATTATCTTTAAAAAAATGGAAAGTGGATACCTCCAGTGAGGAGCTTCTGTTTTTCCTCAGCGAATCTTGTAGAACTCCTTAAATTGTGTGCATGCGTAACTTTGATTTAAAGAATTTTTTTTAAATGTGCTGCCTCTGATGTGTTTTTTTTTAAAAAACTCTTTATTTATTTATTTATTGGCTGTGTTGGGTCTTTGTTGCTGCACACAGGCTTTCTCTAGTTGTGGCTAGCGGGGGCTACTCTTCATTGTGGTGCATGGGCTTCTCATTGCGGTGGCTTCTCTTGTTGCAGAGACAGGCTATAGGCACACAGGCTTCAGTAGTTGCAGCACATGGGCTCAGTAGTTGTGACTCTCAGCTCTACAGCACAGGCTCAGTAGTTGTGGCACACGCGCTTAGTTGCTCTGTGACATGTGGGATCTTCCAGGAACAGGGATCGAACCTGTGTCCCCTGCAGTGGCAGGCAGATTCTTGATCACTGCTCCACCAGGGAAGTCCCTCTGGTGTGTTCTTTATCCCTGAAATATTTGAGAATACTTTTTAGGAGGGTGATGTAAAGGTGATCCAAGCATCCTGAAGTTGATTGGATGAAATTCCTTCAGATTTTCTTCCAAACCTGGAGTTTGATGAACTAATGATTTTCAGTAATGGGACCGTCTATATATTTCCCAGAGTAATTGATTTCCCATTGAACTGCAGAAAAGTTCTTCCTTAAACTGACATATAGCTTTGGATAATCCCTACTGTTGGGTCTAATTTTACTACTTGGGGCACACAGAACAAGTCCAATCTCTTTTCTTTATCAGCCCCCTTGAAACACAATTAGACTGTCATCATTGACAGACTATTCCTATTTCCCACACCCACTTGCATGGTTTTTGATCTTCTCACATCCTGTTCAACTTCCTGTGATTACATTCCACCTCTGTAAAGACTGTGTGTGTGTATGTGTGTGTGTGTGTTCAGAACAGAATGGAATATTCCAATTGTTGCCTGACCACAAAACACCTCCTCCCTGGATATAAAGCTTGGTAGTTAAGAGCAGAGACTCCAAAGCCTGCCGGTCTGGGTTTAAGTCCAGCTTTGACATCTCCTAGTTGTGTGACTTGGAGAGTCGTATAACCTCCTCTGTCCTTCAGTTTCCTCGTCTATAAAATGGGGAGAACATCAGCATTTTCCTCAATGGCTTGTGAAAATTAAACAACGTGACATATGCCCAGAACTTAGAACAAAGACTGACACAAAGTAGGTGTTCAATGAATGTTAGCTATTAACTTTTTCCAGAGAATTGTTCTATTACTGTAGCCCAAAACACCCATTAATAGAGCAATCAATCAAACAACAAATATTTATTGAGTTCCTGCTCTGTGCTAGATGCTGGGAATGAGGAGAATAAGACCAGCCCCTTATCTGGAGGAGTCAATAGTCCCTCACTATGTGGATTCATTATGCTAATTAAGAACTGAAGTCCTTTACATTTATTTTTGCATTTTGAAAAAAGCATAACATACTTTTTAAAAATTATCCAAAGGTATATACGCCCTTCATTTAGAAATTTAAATAGTATTGAAAATTTATAACAACAGTGGTTCCCTGCAACATTCCTCACACTCCTTCAGTGCCCCTTTCCAGCGGCAAACAATGTTATTTTTTTTTTTGGCCATTTCTTCTGGAGCATACATCTTGGTGCTTCCAAATAATATGCCTAAATTATACGATTTTAAATTGTGACGTTTAGACATTTTCTATCACTTATTATGGGTAGATAAGCATCCAACTCTCTAACACTCTGTTCCCCTCTCTTCCTGAGCCCCATGCTCTTAAGATAATACACTTTCCTTAAATCAACTTCTGTGCTTACATACCTCGTATACAATTGACAGTTCGCCATTGTGGACAATGGTTGTTTCTTTTCTTCTTATTTTTCCTGAAATTAACTGTTGCCTTTCCTCCCATTTGTGTAGTTTTCTTTGTACTGACCTTCTAATAGACACATCTGCTAATAGACACCGGTCAACCACCATTAGGTGACCCACCAGTGTCTTTCTTTCTCTTGAATAGAGCCCCCCACTCCTCCAACCTTGTCCTAGCTGGGCTGAGTGCTCTCTACAGTTGCAGAGCTGTTATCGTGGACGTCCCTTCCCTTCGCTATCAGCCTTGGAATTCCCTATGCTTTTCTCCTGAGTTCTATTTCTTATCTCTTCCTCCTTCTCGGTTTACTCTTTTGTTTTGATGGAAAACATCCTCTAGGAGTCAAGGCAAAAAAGGATCTTCTTTTTGTCCCAGTGTTGTGAAATTTCACAATTATGTTCCTAGGCGTGGGCCTATTTTCATCCGTTTTACTGGACCCTCAGTTGGTCCTTTCAGGAAATCAGGAAACTCAGATCTTTCCCTTCTGAGAAATTTTCTTGAATTATTTTATTGATAATTTCCTCCCCTTGGTTTTCTGTTCCCTCTTTCTGAAACACTTGTTAATCAGATTTCCTTCTTTTGAGTTTATCATTATTACCATCACGTTTATTAATTTCTAATGCCTCTTTTTTGGTAAACTGAATGTTCCTTTTTAAGATTCCCATTCTTGTTTTAAGGGTATAACATTGCTGCATATTTCCCTGAGAGTATTAGTAATACTTTTAAATTTGTTTTAATTCCTGTGTATTTTTTTTTCTTCCAAGTTGCTTTTATCTATTTGTTTTGTTCTCTAGTTTTCTTGTTCTAGGCCTTCCTTAAATACATGGTAACCCTTGGATGTCTGCTCACAATTAGAGTAGAGGACTGAAAAGCTAATTGGAAGCTCTGAGTTTATAGTTGGGGCTTATTGACTTTGAGATTCCTACTGTAGTGTGATCTGGAAGCACTATTTTAGGAAACCTCTGATTCAATTTTTTTCTGGACTGTTTTTGGGGGCTGCTCATATTCGCCAAAAAGAAACTTCTCTTAATCTCCTGTCAAGATTACAGGTATGCTGTCAGTGTTCTGATACTCAATTGAGGAAACAGGGCTGGGGAAGGAGAGCTGGGAGTTTCAGCATTTTAGGATCAGTAAATGCCCTAGTGTGGTATGGTTCCTAAACCTACAACCGGGCCTGTGGACCTCCAATCCGGAGTTTCTTTGAAGAATAAACCTGCTATCTTCCAGGGCTGCAGGGAAGAGCAGGGTGTAGACCCAGTGGTGCAGAGCAGGGAGGGGACAGAGGGCTCTAATCGCTTCTCAAATGGTCTTCACTCAGCCCTTCTCGGGTCTGATTGCTTCATCGTAACCCCCAGTTTCTGAAGTCTCTGGGACTGCTCGTTCCAGACTCTTCTGAGGACTCTGCCCTATAAATTCCACTGGCTTTCAGGTGTTGCCATTGTTCATTTAGAACTCAGCGTTCTAGGATGTGCTATGTGACTTCAGCCCTAACTACATAAGAGCTGCATTGTTTGCCAGGATGATGTTTCTTTTTTCCTCCCTCCTTCTCTTTTGCCTTCGCTCCCCACCTGCCCCTCTTTCTTTATTTTCTTTATTCTCCCTTTCTGGATTTTGGCCCTTTGGGATTGATCCTCTATTTTTTAAAGACAACGTTTTTTTCCCTCTTGGCAATCTCTTTCTCTTTCTCCTATTCTTCCTGGGAGATTTCCTCAGCTTTATTATTTAACTCTTCCATGGAGCTTTTCATCGCTGCTATCATAGTTAGAATACCCAAGAACTCTCTTTTTAAAAAATAGTATCTTGTTGCATGAATATGATATCATCTTTTATGTCTCTGAGGAAGTGAATATTAGCTTTAAACCTTTTTTCTACTCCTTGTATTTTTATTTCTCCTGAACTTCTTCCTGTTAGTTTTAGTCTGTTTCTTTCAAAGGTGTGTCTTTTCTCAAATGTCTTGGTCACATTTTTAAAGGAGGCACTGCAATGCTGGCTGGAGGTTTTATGTAGGTGGAGCTTATCAGCTGGTGGGCAGGGCTCTCAATTTTGCCATTAGAGGACCTTAAAATGTCAGTATATGCAGGGAGTGGGGACAGGTTTCTCTCGGGGTATTCAGTTTCCCCAGAGAGGAGTCATCCAATCTGTTGCCTGGAGAACATAAGCCTGCCTTGCAAGTATTCTGATACCTGAGCCGTGAAAACGTTGGCAAAGGGGGTGATGTCGGGGAGCGTGTGCGTGTACCTGCATGAGTGCCTCATCATCCTGTGTAACCTTTCCATTTAATCTCCCTGTTTCTGTTGGCATTTCATTCTGCCCACACCTGTGGCTGAAGTCCCATAGGCAGATTTCTTTGGCTGCTTAGGGGTTTTTTTTTCCTTAACAATTTTTTTTTTTTGTAATGCCATTTTAACGGGCTTTGGGAGAATAAACAGAAACATTTAATTCCTTAACTGAAACTAGAAGTTCCACCTTTATATTTATTCTCACCTGCTCTGGATAAGTCATGTCTTCTTCCTGAACTTGTTTACGTAATTGTTTATGTGGAACCCTACTCCCCTGAATCTTGTTTCATCTGAAAGGGCATATTGGGATTTTGATTCTGGGTTTAATATAAAAGTAAGAGTACTTGGATGTTGGGCTAGGCTCCCTCAGGATTCTGGACTATGGGTCAGTGTACCACCTTCTGCAGGAGAGCTACGGGCAGGAGACTGCTATGAGGAACAAGCACGCATGCTCCGTGTGCATGTAGGTACTGCCTACACGGGTGTGGCGGGGCCCGAACTGCTGGGTCTGTTGAACTCACACAGCACATGCTCCTCTTTAGCACGGGGCCCCTGGCACTGCTTGTGCACCCCTTGGAAGCTATGTTGAGGCCCTTGTTTTATGAGTCACTCTGCAATTCCTCCTTCAGATTGCCAGTCGCTCTGCCGTCCTGGAGCAGGGTTTCTTAAGAGATCTGGGGTGGTGCAGCTCTTCCTTTTTTAAAATCTTGCCTGCGACTGATGCTCTAACAAAAGCTCACAACCTAATTAATATAGAGTGGACAATAGTAAATCTGACAATTCAAACTGGGCAAAAGTCACTGCTATGAAAAAGCTTAAAAACAGACAAACAAAAAACTGAAAGAACAAATGGCTTCCAAGCTCTATTTGGACATTTTAGAACTTAATGAATGACTCCATTGAAAAATGTTTCCTACCTAGTCACCAAGCAAGAGATACCCATAAAACAGTTCTTTGTTAGCCTACCTTAGAGTTACACCATAATTTTGAAAGTAATGAAACTACTTTAAAAGATTGTCCTATAAATTGCATTAAAGCATAAAGGAGGTTTTCACTAATTCAGACTGGCCATCATCTTGTTAGTTCAAAACAACCCATGTTATCAAGCAGATTCTAAGGTTTTCTTTGGAAGAACACGTGGGTGCTTCCGTGGAGCATGAGGAATTTGCTTCCTGTTATCATCCAGAGCCCAAGTTTGACGTCAGGGTCAAGCTGGGGTATTATGGGGCAGGGCGGGGCCAGCGCTCTGGTCAAAGTTGGCATCGAGTCCTCAGCCCTCTGCCCCACCTCCTTCGTGTGTTCACCAGTCTCCATCTACAGGGCAGGAGGAGATGGAACACCAACTGGCCGTGACCTTGGGTGTATTCAAAAACATCTTCCGAGAGAATGATTTTCAACTGGGAGTAGAATGCTTGTGACCCAAAGGTTGTATAGGTGGAATGTGGAGTGTTTACAACAGTTCCTAAGAAGCCAGCATATTTCCACCCACATGATTATATGGAAGCAAGCTGGGCATTACTATGAACTTTGTAAATGTCCGATGGATTTTTTTTTTAACTTGTGTCAGTGACATTTATAGAATTCATTTTCAGTATTTTACTTATCTGCGTTGTGCTTTAGCCTTAAGGTAGAGTTGTACTGCAGAATTTAACTACTGTAACATAATGGTTTGCTAATATGTTTTCTAGACATAGAAATAAAATTTGCTCCCAATGATAGTATAGCAATGATTAATGTCCTTAAAACATTTACCTTTTAAGTAAAAGATAAGAATAACATCAAAATGCCTGTTAATATGTAATTTCCTTCTCTGAAGAAGTGAATCTTTAATTTTAATCACAGTGAGACAGAGTTTCTTTATGGAAGTATTGGTGGAATGTAAGATACAAAAAAAATTGAGCTCCACTTTTTTTAAAAATAAATTTATTTATTTATTCTCTGGCTACGTTGGGTCTTCGTTGCTCCATGAGGGCTTCCTCTAGTTGCAGTGAATGGGGGCTACTCTTCCTCATGGTGCGTGGGCTTCTCATTGCAGTGGCTTCTCTTGTTGTGGATCACCGGCTCTAGGCGCACCGGCTTCAGTAGTTGTGGCAGGTGGGCTGAATAGTTGTGGCTCGAGAGCTCTAGAGTGCAGGCTCAGTAGTTGTGGCTCACGGGCTTAGTTGCTCTGAGGCATGTGGGATCTTCCCGACCTAGGGCTCGAACCTGTGTCCCCTGCATTGGCAGGCGGTTTCCCAACCACTGCACCACCAGGGAAGCCCCTGAGCTCCACTTCTAAGCAACCGAGCATAATGGGATTTAGGGCTAACTCACACAACTTGAAGTTCAGCTTTGCTAGTTGTGGATGTCTTTGGTGGTGCTGTAGAGGAGAAAGTAAAGCAGCAAGGATCCTATAGCATGGGAAATGCTGTGCTTATTTATTTTTCTTTTTGTAACCATTTATCATGGAAAATTTTAAGGATACACAAAAGTAGAGACTCATATAATGAACCACCATTGCAACAATTTATTTTTAATCTAATGTCTTTGACCTCATTTGGGAAAAAATAAAGTGGTAAATATAGGAAGTCCTTACAAACATAGTGGAATGTAAAAACCATGACAAGGACATATTTCCTTGGCTGTCCAGGTCTACTACTTCTCCAGTGAACACCAGCATAATATGTCATTTTTAACAACAAAAATACTTTCTGAGCTTGTGACATCTTTCTTAGGAGTCACATGGATTTGGGGCAGGCTCATGGGAACAGATCTGGGCATCTGTCCTAAGTCAGGTATAAATGGAGTCAATAGTAATAGGCACAGCAAGAGGCAAGTGCGGAAAAGGCATGATCACGCGTCTGCAGTGGCCTGGGGAAAGCTATCAGGTGAGAAACATGCTTGATTCGTGAGGTTTAAAAATGCAGCTGACCTGTGGTACCCGAGGGCAAGTTGGGATGCAGTTGGAAACTGCACTTGAGCCCTCCTTTAGTCCAGCAGCGGGACTTTTAGTTCCAGCTGCTGCAGGTGAGTGCTCCAGGGAGCATAGGCAGCACATTCCTTTTTCAGAGGAATGGCACTGTTCAATTTACCGCTTAGAAAGCCCTAAAACCCCCCAGGGCCTTCTAAAAATAGATGGGGTTAGTCAGTAGTGACATTTACAGGTTTTCTTTTCCCCTCGCTCCCCCCTTCTGAGGAATGACAAAAGTTTTTCTTCTGTCTACTTAGTAAACTTATCTCCCTTGAGGATTTTCAGCTTGCGAAAGAAAAACATGGTTAAATTCTGTACTAGATTTACTGGATCTTATTGCAAAATGAAAATATCTAAATTGCTGTAGCCAGTTTGGGGAGGTGTTTAAACTATATTGATAATGGAAAGGGCTGAAATGGAGCTATGAATTGGGGAAAACTCGTGAATTAGTGAAGAGTTGAAAGGAGTTAATCCTCTGAAGTAGTAAAAGTATGAAATTTCTCAGCCCTCCATGACTGCTTTCCCACACAGTAGAAACCAAGGAGATGTTTGTATAAATACTGGAAAATTCTTTTCTAACCACAGTGGTAGGTGTCCAGGACTCACACCTGCTTTGTAGACTGATGAAATGTAACCACACATATTTGGCAACAGGGATGTGTTAATTGAAAACGGAACCCAGTGAGAGGTACCAGTTACCAAGGGTAAGGCCTGGCTGCCCATTCATTGGTTTGTTTCTTCATTCACTCGTTCACCCACTCGTCTTCCTTCTTTCCCACTGCAGGGCCTTTGGTCTCATGAATGCTTCTAGCAGAATTACCTCCTACTCTTCCTTCAAATCTCAGTCAAACTTCACTTCCTCAGGGACACCTCCTGAGCCTCCTTACCTTCACCTCCACGGAACAGATGGGTCAGGTTCTTACTGAACTGCTCTCTGTGGTACGTAGCAGACACTCAGTAAATATTTGTTGGGTGAATGAACAAGCTAGTCCTTCATCCAAGCATTCTTTCCTTTGTCTCTTCACTAAGCAAGAATTTACTAAACAACAGCTGTGTGAGAATGCTGGCCAGGTGAGCCAGGCAGGCAGGAGAGCAAAGTTTCATACCTGAGAACTCAGACATGTCAGGACCTACCTTCTTCAAAACCAGAGGGAGCTGAGAGTGAGATGGATTTCAGCCTGGGTCTAGGGGTGGAAGTTTATGGAATTAGCCAGCACGGACAGAGAGATAAGAAACAGTGAATAGTAACTTGACACTTGTGCCAAGCTCATGTGAATCTGAAATATAATTTTCCTGGTAAGGAAGCTGTGGCCTGGAGAGATTAACTGACTTGCTCTGATCTGGTGAACTTGGTTCTCTGAGATTTCTTTGAACTGATTAAAAGTTGTTGTGGATTGAACTAAGGAACCTGCAGCATGTTTTGGTGCCTTGGATTTGAAGGAACATGTTATTTCCAGAGAAGTGGAAGGATTCAGAGTGTGGACACAGAGGAAACATCTGGAAGAGAAAGGGAACCTCTCAGAGTCTCGGGCTCTTCTACCCTGGGAGGGGTGACCAAGCGGGTACTAGCAGCCCTACCAGGAGGGCGTTCTGGGAAGAGGCTATTTCTTCAGCACTTGGTTGAACCATACAGCGTTTTACCAGAAAGAAAACTTCTCTCATGGCAGTGTAGAAACTTGCGGGTGGTTCCAGTTCCTGGACATTTGTTCTATTTAACTCAGCTGTTCTATTTAATAGGTCATCACTGTGTGTTTTCTAAATAACCACAGCTCATTTGCAGAGTTCTGGTGGCTACAAAGCCCTTTCACATACACTAGGTTCCTGGCTCCCATGACACTCCTGTGAGGAAACTAATGAGACTAGAGACCTTGCGGTTTGCCTCAGATGCACATGGCAGGTTAGTGGAGGAACAGGGGCTTGAACAGAGGTCCCTGACTCAGGTCCTCTCGTGTGTACCACAGCAGGCTCACACGAAAGGAAGTGTTTCTCCAGCCGGCTGGAGACATGTAGCAAAGTGTGACAGGGGTTTTGAAAGCGCTCAGATTTCATTTTAAGTAACTCATGTGCCGTTCTTCTCAGAGGCATGTTTACTTAGTTTTCTTCTTGCCACACTCGGTAGCACAAGGTGACAGAGGTGGGCAGCCACGTAGGGTAATGCCTGTTAGCAGTTGATGAGATGGCATTTACTACCCGGAGGACACCAAATACTACACATGTCAATACAGTCGTTCATTTTGTCTCACAGCAAGTCTGTGGGATGGGTACTATAATTATCCCAAATTTACAAACGTGGTTACCGAGGCACAGAGAGGGAAAGAAACTTAATTAAGGTCTCACAGCGGATTTAGTGTCTGACCTGTGTCTTCTTAATCACCTTTTCTTTTTTTAACCTACTGACTTTTTAACCTATAAGATTATTAAGCCATTTGAGTACCAAGGAAAGGCCTCAGTATTGCATTCTAGAAAATACTCTGAAAACTCTGGGTTTCCAAAAATTTACTTTTCTTTCTAAAGTAATTTTCTAGAAAATTACACTCCTTAAACAGGCAATCCATAAGCAAGCACAACACTCACAACAACTAAGGAGGGTATAAAGAAGTCAGTCTCCTTCCGTCCTGTACCCCATCTGCTCTGTTCCCCTCTCTGGAGGCGCCTGCTGCTAACACTTTCTGGTGTTGAAAATGATGCTTGGAGATTTACTGTCTCATCTGTGATCAAAGCAGAGAGAAATGATGTAGCAGGGCCCCAGCCGTGGCCTCAGCCATGGCCTCTGTCAGGATTGAGGTGTCTCCAGGCTGTCTGGCAAACTGGCAAGGCAGCCGGCCAGACGTGAGAGGGCGGGTGAAGTGAGGACCCATCCGGGAAAGATGCGTGCCTACAGGGAGGAGCCTGGCCCCGCATCCAAGCTCCTAGGCTTCGTGGGGAGAGGGGGATTCTGAGGAAGCATTGGTGATTTCCTCGGCTCCCGTGGCAGATCCCCTCGTGGAGTCATTTCTGAGTCCTTAGGTTTGGAGGGAACCCAGCGGGCTGAGGGAGAGCTTGCGAGAGCTGTTTCTTTGAATATTCTGGAAGACACTGAGCACTGCATGGGGACCCCTCCATCAGAGCAAGCCTTGATAAGAAGGAGAGCCTTCTTCCTCAGCTCAGCGTAGATCACTGGAGAGTGTTGGCACCTCCGTGTTTCCTGGGAGTGGTGATGGAGGGTCCCTGAGGCAGGAGAGCCTCGAGGCTGCACAGTGGGTGTCAGAGGTAGTCTGGCTTTACAGACCAGTCTCTCCCGGGGGCTCCAGAACAAGAGAGGAACGAAATGGCAGGCTCAACTCCACAAATCGGTAGCTGTATGTAATAAACACATGTGGGATAAAAATGTTTGCTGATTCTCCCGATGCTTTGTTATTCTCCTTGCCTGAACTGGCCCTTTTTCTTCCCCTTTCCTGTCCAGTTCCTCCTTTAAGATGTGGTCAGGCAACTCCTTCTCTCTACCCCTGCCCCATCCCCAGCCCCTGGCCCTGTGTATCTGTCGTTACGTGACTTGTATTAAAGTGATCTGCTAATGGGTCAGTGTGAGGTCATGAACTTCTTCTGTGTAGGGCTGGTTTGGATCAGTTTTGGAGTTCCAGTGCCTGGATTCCAATAAATATATAGAGGAAGTGCAGAGTTCGTGCAGCATGTCTGAACTATACCAGGGGTACCAATCGTCCTTCCAAAAGATCCCTGGAGGATAGTTTGGGCCAGCTAATGGTGTACTTTTTGCTAGCTTGGCAGACAAGAGAATTTACCTTTAGGTTGAGACTGGGGCTAAGATGTTTGCTAAACTGTAGGTGAGTTTGATTTAAGAATGAACATATTTGGAGCAGACTACACTGGACAATGGGCCACATTAACACGTCACCATAACCATTTAATTATCATAGATAGTCATCAAAGTACTGACTGTATTACTCAAGTTTGGGTCACTGAAAAAAAAAAAAACCCACTTGAGAAATCTCATCCTGTTTCTGTGTCCGTGAGATAGTCCGAAGAAAGACTGCATATCATGTTTGTTCCCCACCTTGTGGTTTTCTTTTCTCCAGTGTCTTTCTGTGTTCCAGATGTGCTGCTTTAAATAATTTGACTTGGAGGCAAGATTGGGATACAGAATATGGACCAATGTGGAGGTTGATAAGTAAATGCCTAATCATTTCTAAGTGACCTGGAAATAGACCGTAACTAGGACACTTCTGCCATGTAGCCCTTTCTGTCTTTTAGAAGATTGTCAGGGACATAGGAAAAAAAGAAGTCTCAATTCTCTGAGTAGGTTCTGCTTCGTATAGTTTCAAGTAAATGAACTGAATCTGTGCTAAAAGATTGCAAGCCTACATGTAATGGTGCAAGCTGAAGGTTTTACACTCTAAAAATGATAATTTCCCCCTTCGGAAGGCAAAAAGACAGGAATGGGAGGGGTGGGTGGGGGAATCAATGTGTAGGTCAAAAATTTGAATTTTAAGTGCAGTCTTCTTAGTCATCACTTTCATTTCTGTCTTCTAGGGAAATCTGACACAGCTAGAAAGCAATGGAAAACACTAAGGGTTGCATCAGATGCTGAAGAGGAACTGATCACATTATGGAGATAAAAATGATCAGGGGGCTTAAAAAAAAAGCTGATCACTTAAAGGTAAGCTTTTCTCTTTTGGGGGAGAAGCTGACGAAGGTTCCAGAGGCCAGTTAGCCCCTTGTGAGCCATGTTGGCCCCATTTATAATCAGGAATGGAAGCTATTTGATGCCTCTTCCTGTCAGCATAGATTTGCAAGGTGGACTGCTAATAAATTTTCAGTCCCTTTCAGGGTGTTTCCCTGTAGAGAAAGTTCTAGCTTCACTCAATGGGATAACATCTACAAGAAGATTTAATATGGTTACTGTTTTGCCTTCTTTCTGTTGGACAAGTGGTTGTCTTTTATTCATTCTTAACTCTACGTCTAATATTAGCCTTCGATGTTCCCGGCACTGTGTATGACCCAGGGAAGGGTGAGGAAGGAAGTAAAAGATGTGGTCTCAGAGGATAAAAACGGCACAATAATGATAAGGTAACATTTGTATAACGCTTGAAAATGTAAAGGTCACATCCCATTACTTTACCCCATTAGTTCTCTCCACAAACACGCTGCATGGCTTGACTCTCTCCACTTTACAAATGAGGATAGTGAAGGTGGGAGAAGACTTGTCGAGGGTCACACTCCCATAAATGACAGAGTTAGAACTTAGAAACAATATTCTGGCTCTAAAATTGTATCAGATTCCATAGAAAATTGGCAGTTATCGTCCAATTTCTGTACAAGTGCACGCAGATAAGGTGTCTCGGGTGCTCGGAGTGGAACGAGGCTCCTCGGGGACGGGATCCTGGGGAGGACACGGTGTGTGTGGATTACTGAAGGAGCCAAGGAGATCCTCCCATGGGGAGGAAGGTGGAAATGGCATGAGAGGAGTGGACGTGTGGGCCGGGGGAGGGAGACCGACTTTCCTAGACAGAAGAACCTTGGCCAGGAAAAATGGGAGACAAGTGCAGGGAACATTGGGGCTGTAGGTAGAAGGGGTAGGGGAAAAGCAATACCTGGAGTTTTCTTTCCATGGCCTCAGGGAGCCCATGGCAGAAGGACTGTGGGCTCTCCTAAGAACATGTTTGGCACTGGTGCCTTAATGGGTAGAAAAGGGGGTTGCCAAAGGGAGTTATATATAGAAGTTGTGCAAGGGAAGTTCTTATGCAAAATGACTAAACACGCTTCATTGCCCTGCCTGGTTACTTATAAATGTTGCATACGTGCAGCACTGATGGGAAGTTGATGTGAGCCCAGATGTTGTCTAAGAGACTACCCAGAAAATATAATTAGAATAAACTTGCAGAAGCTGATGACAATCTGCCCCTCTGTCATAGTGGAGACAGTTTTAGCCACATTCCCATTAAAGACTTCCTCTATCCAGCACCGTCACCTTGGAACTTGGGGGAGACTGGACAATGGAGCCTTACTCAAGGGAGGCACTGAGAGCTTGGGGGCAGGGAGAGAAGAGACTGAAGCTGACCTAGATGAGCTTTGCTGTTATGTAACTTTCTAGCCGTACATCACTTTGTAAATCACTGAAGTCGTAGGCCCAACATCACTGTGCATGGGGGTCACTCCAGTTACCTTGAAATCTGGGACCCACAGGGCTGGGGGTGGCAGCTGGTCACGCCGGAGACTCCTCTTCACAGCATCACAAGCACAAGAGAGAGCTTCGAACGCGTAAGAGGCGACAGGGGAACCCACAGCAATAGAGTGGGGAGGCTTCGGGAGCCTGGAGAGGGGAACTGGGTTACAGAAGCACCCTCCCTCCTTCCTCTGCAACTTGCCGAGGTCCCAGGATCACATGATGGAAAGAGACATTCTAAGAGGTAGGGTTTGACTGGCTGCACCCAGAGTCTCACTCAGGGGGGTATCTGCCTGATTCTAGGACAGGGGTTAGGGTTAGGGTTAGGGCTTGCTTATCCATTTCGGTTAAGAACGTAGGCTCTAGAACAAGGGAGGGTGCAAATTTACTAAAATCCTTAGAGCATGAGTTTCCTCTGTAAAATAGGGATAATAGTAAAGATAATAGTAAAACAAATACAGTCACAGTCGTGCTGAGGAACAGATGAGACAGTGCATGTATTGCAGCCCGGGTTCCTTGGGACACAGATTATGAGGTGGAAGTTTGCGTGCAGGAAGGTTACTGGGGAATCCTCTTGGGATCAATACCTTTGGGAAAGTGAAGATAACACTATTGGGTGAGAGAGAAGGTGAACTGTGATGCAGTTTAAGGAAGCCCTCACTAATCCTGCAGGTGGATGTGCAGCTGCAGTAGCCCTTCAGTTACCCTGAATTGAGACAAAGATGTGGGTCTTATATCTGCACATTGACCAGTCATTGGATGTTCTGTCCCCGGGCAAAGGGTGTGATCTTAGGCAAAGAAACTCTTCAGCAGAAGGTCAGGCCTGGAGAGGGGTTCAACAGCTAGCAGGTGAGGGTTCACTCTTAGCAGGTGAGGGGAACGGAGTGCTTGAGCCCCGAAGGAGGTGGTAAATCTGGGTAATGCACCACAGACCCACTGCAGCCCACTCTTTGTGCCTCTGCTTTGCTTGCTTCATAAATAACTTCTGCAAACAGGTCCTCTGGGAATGGGGGGCACTTCTTTTCCTGGGGAAACTTGCAAGAGGAGTGGACTAGAGCCTTCGTCACAGCAGCTGCTCTGGAGGCTGCAACTGATACTCACTGTCTTTCTTCTCTACGACCCGTTCTAGCTCCTCCTGCCCCTTATCTGGACCACGTGCTTACTCGGTGGGTACAAAGTGGGCTGAGGCTTATCCACACTTACCCATTTTCCATTAAGAGACAGCAAGAGTCTTACCTCGGTGCCAGACACAGTCTTCTTTGTTTCCCAGTTGTAAAAGCAGCCCTAGCACTTCCTGATTCTCAGGGTCAATTATTCATGCCAGAATGGTGACTCCTTTCCCTGTCTGCTGTTCTCCTGGTATGAGAAACATGAGGTGACCGGCTGTCAGCCACACCTTATCCTTTAATGAGAAACTTACTGAATCTTTGTAGCATTTTTCTCCTTCCATCTGAAGGGCGGGAGCGTTACTAAGGCCTCCAACATATTTGCCACTTCTCGCTCCTCAGGTCCAAGTAACATATTGTCACCAGCAGAGTGGACCAATGCGACGTTCTGCCGGATGTCCAGGGGGCCTGGTTTCTTTGGATTGTATTTTGACAGAGGCTGGAGGAGTTAACACACCCCGGAGCAAGGCTATCAATGTATACTGTTGTCTGTCCCAAGTGAAGGAGAACTGTTTTTGACCGTTCTTTCTGATAGAGGTTGAAAATAATGCTTTTTTCTGATTCATGACTGCAAACTGTGAACCTGAGGCAATGTTAATTGGCTCCAGCCAAGGTATCACATCTGGCATAGCGGCTGCAGTAGGGGCTACTGCTTAACTGAGTTTGCACTGGTGCACAGTCATTCTGCACGTTCCACCTGACTTTTGTAGAGGCCAGACTGGGGAATTAAATGGCAATGTGGTGCAATGTGGTAGGGATACCCCGCTGCATCTTTGAGATTTGCCATTCCCCTAGGGACTGGATACTGTTTTCAATTTACTCCCTTGGCCGGAGGAGGGAAGGGCAGTTTCAGAGGCTTCCACTTGGCTTTCCCAGTGTAACGTGCGGGGGCTCTGCCGACAGCCGAGTATGTCCATTCTAGGTGTATATCCAGGTACAGGGAAAAGGACTCCGGTATGGGTCAGAGGAACCAGCATACACACTGTGCATCGAACCTGAGACAGGATCCCAGTTACTAATTGGTCCCCATGAGCCCCCACCCTAATGGGGGTTGGGCATCACGTTGCTTTGGATCTTTAGGTCCTATGTCCTGTGTCTAACAGTCCACAAAATGTTTGGGATTTCTCCTTTTCCAGGTATACAGTTACCTGGGCAAATGACCATAGATCCCTTTAGAGAAGAACTGAGGTAATCATTACTGTACATACTTACCGTGCTGTTAAAGGTCCTCCCTCCTAGGGACCTTGTCTCTCTTTCAGTCAGTTTTCCAGATCAGAACACTGACTCTAGATCCAGAAACTTACCCAAGGATCATGACTTTTCATTGGGTTGCCCCTAGTCTCTTGATCACCCATCCTTGATTTCTTTTGTATACTGAATATTACCCTTATACCTCCCCTTAGAAATCCTGTGTTCCATTACCATCTGCATGGATTATGGTGATCGTGACCTACTTGCTTTTCGTGGTTAAGGGCAGCTAGCTGGCCTCCTCAAAATCCTACCATCCCCGTCGGCATCAGTGAGTCCAGTTCTATAATAACATCTCCTACCATCAGACTGGCCCTACAGAGGGTGGCCACTATTAGTTCTCAGTGATGTTGGTACCCATCTCAGCAGGGCATTCCTTGTCACTTTGATAAACAGAGTGTGTTCTGTGCCTTCCCATGGAACAAAGCCATCTGGTGCATTTTCTCGTCTTGCTTAGTGTGTCTGCATCAGCATGCTTCCTTCTCTGAACGCTTCGATCCCCTTTCCTGCTGTCTGCCATGGCAGCTCTGGCATTTCTACTTCACTGCTTTCTCCAGACTTCCAAGATTCTCCCTACATGTGTCTTCGCACTGTCTCCTGAGGTGTTCAATCCTCTGTCACAAATCTAGTATCCTGGTTCCTGCTGCCGTGTGCTAGCTGGGTCCTGCAGTTTATCTGAGGGGTGCAAGCCCATTCTTTTATTAGAAGATGCAGTGCTCCCTCAGTTTGGTTATGTTGTACGTTAACCCTAGTTATTGACATGATGGCCACGGTGGGAGGTGGAAGTGGACCCTGAGAGAGCATATTAATCGTGTGCTGGTGTCTGACAATTACCCCCAAATCTAAGAGCTTGAAACAATACACTTTATTATCTCATAATTCCCGTGGGTCAAGAATTTGGGCATGGCCTAGCTCTGTGTTTCTGGTGCAAGGTCTCGCATGAGGCTGCAGTCAAGATGTTGGCTGGGGCAGCGGTCATTTGAAGACATGACTGGGGATGGATGATGTGCTTCTGAGATGCTTCCTAACATGACTGCTGGCAGGAGGTCTTAGTTATTTGCTGGCTGCTGGCAGGAAGCCTCAGTTCCTCTCCATAACACCGCTGAAGTACTGTTACAACACAGCAGCTGGCTTCCCCACTAAGTGGGTGATCCAAAAAAGAACAAGTGGGAAGCCACGCTGTCTTTTATGGCCTAGCCTCAAAAGTCACATTTGGTATTTCTGCAATATCCTATTGGTCACAAAATTCAGCCTCCTTCAAAGTAAAATGTGCCTACAGAAGAGTGGGAATATCAGGAAGCAGGGGCCCTTGGAGCCATCTTTGGGGCTGCCTATCACAGAGCAGTGTGTGTTGTTCTGCAAGAAGAGGCCTCGGCGTTATCTTAGGGTAAGGGTTGTGTGCTAGCCTCTGATAGAAGGAGTGAGCCAATTTTGCAGATCCAGAGCATTCAGGGAAATCTGGGGATTTGAGATTTTTGAGTACATCAGCTTATAGGTCCCCTTCCCAAGTGTCAGAGTCTTGCCTCTTCCTAATCAGAGACCAGATGTTGATGTGGAACAACTTGTGGGCTGAGAATTCAATCTCTTCTGGGGCTCTGCTATTCTTATCATTAAGTCCTGGGTCTGATGCCCTCTCGCTGCAGGATATGAGAGTTTCTTTATATGTTTCCAAGGAGGCCTTCTGGTATTAACGTTTAGCCTTCATTGGTTTGGACTAATCACACTCAGTCTTTCATTGTTTTCTCCAGTGCATCTCTTCACCCAACAATAGTCATCCAATCCCATAGGCCTTATGATCAGTATTACCCCATCTCTCAAATGCTTGAAGAATTGCACCTGCCAACTCATTCCCTTCTGTTTCCCACTCTAGTTTGCCCTAGAGAAAGTTTTAATAATTGCACCACTAATACGTTTGAGGATCTATTAGTGCTTCATCTTATCACTGGGGATGAGGACCTCATTGGAGCCTGTTTTAATGTCTGTTTTTTCAGGCAACAACCGTTGCCAGCCAAGTTCACTAAGAAACAGGCTCTGAGAAGGAGATTTGTATGCTGAAAGGTAGCTGGGGAACACTTTTGTGAGTGAAGGAAATAAGATGGGACAGGAAGAGAAGCTGAACGGCAATGTAGTTACAATCCCATGGGCTCCGTCAGTCCCATGGGCTGCTTGGGATATGGGATGACCCTGCAGAGTTTACCCAAGCTGAAGCAAAAATGCTGGGCCTTCATGTCTCTGCTCTTCAGCTGCCTCAAGAAGGGATGAGACTCTGGGGAAGGCAGCTCCCTTCAGCAGAGGGAAATTCCAAGAGGGATTCATCCGAGAGCTCCCAGCCACCCACAGTCCCAACATCTGGGAGAATAGGTGCCTTAATTCTGAAAGGAATTGTGGATCCGGGGGGCACAACACAGCATCAGGGCTGAAACTAGGTTAGGTAAGGCAAGTGAGGTCCCCAAGGCACAAAATTTAAGGAGGCACACGCTCTCAAGTGCCAACACGCATGTGCACAGCCCTGAGAGTGAGTGCCTCCTTAAATTCTGTGCCTAGCTTGTCTCACCTCACCCAGTCCTGGCCCTGCCCAGCATCCCATATACCACGTGGAATAGGGCCTGGCATATGGTGAGTGCTCAGAATTACTTTTAAGTTGCCATTGCTCTTACTGCACGGTTCAGCACAGGTGTTTTGTCCACACAGCTGGAACAGGGCAGCTGGCTGAGTGAAATCAGCTTTTTAATCCTGGCTCTATCTTTGTTTGATAAGGAAGGCATCCTCTTTTTAGTGCCAGAAATGCCTTTCTGGAAGTGGGGACTATGTTAGGCACTGGTGGTTCCCTACCCATAGCTCTTGCTAGTGGAAGTCCAGATTTGGGGGTATCAGATAGTGGGATGCTTCACAGGAGAGGGATGCCTCCTTAGCCCTGGGAGTGAATTGTAACTGGCCTAAGGCAATCATGGTTTTCCTTTTCATCTTGCCTGTGATTGATTTAAGCATGGGCACTAGATACAGTCCTGACCAGTAAGATAAGGGGAAGTCTGCCTGAGGCTTCTGAGTCATATTTTCCTCATTGATAAAAAAGAAATTCTCCCAAAGAACTATTCTGTGGGTGTTGCCTGTACTTGACTCTTAGGACTATGGCAGCCATCGTGGGGCCATGAGGGGAGCCAGCTAACAGGTTGTATTAGGCAGGGTTATCTAGAGAAGCAGACCAATAGGATATACACATAGAAAGAGATTTAATATAAGGTGTTAGCTCCCACAATTATGGAGGCTGAGAAGTCCCCAAAACTGTTATCTGTAAACTGGAGACCCAGGGAAGCCAGTGGTATAATTCAGTCTGAGTCCAAAGACTTGGGAGCCAGGGGGACCATTGATGTAGATTCCAGTCCAGGTTTCAAGGTCTGAGTACCAGGAGTGCAGAGGGCAGGAGGAGATCAACATTGCAGCTCAAGCAGTCAGGCTTGAGGGTTGAATTTTTCCTTCCTGGACCTTTCGGTTCTATTCAGGCCCTTAACGGACTGGACGGTGCCTGCCACGTTGCAGAAGACATACAGAGTCTGCTGATTCAAATGCTAATTTCATCTGGAACCACCCTCACAGACACATCCAGCGATAATATGTAGCCAAGTATCTGGGTAATCCAGTCACGTTCACACATAAAACTAACCACCACAAGTCCACCCCTTGTCAAGCTGGCACCCATGTGCCTCTCCTTAAACCGTATTTAATTTTCAAATAAAGACAGTAACAAGGTTATAATGCTTTCTAACATAATAACTATCCTACAAGTGACCAAAAATGCACTAATCCCTTCCCCAGAAGAGGAGGAAAAGTCCTTGGATGATGTTCCTTGATATTCCGTAACTTAAATACTATGATGTAAAATTAGCAATACTGAAATAATAATATAAAGTCAGAACATCTTATTTTAATAACGAGAGGAAAGAGAACAAAGACACATGTATTCACAGCAAAATGTGGAGGAACTACTGGTGACAATTATAGTCCTTTTTTCTGTAACTGGTCATACAGTCCTGGCTGGTATTTATAACTACCTTCTTCCGCTACCTACTCTGTGCTCTCTTTCCCTTTAGCAAGCACCTCAGCTGGTTGTGACTCTTTACCTGGTGGGGTGACCCAGTCCTTCATTCCTGAAGAGTCTTGGCCATTCGTAGTCTTGGGGTGTTGTGGTTTTTGATTGACCTTAATCACGGTGTATGGTAGTGCTAGAAGATGCCCTGAGGGACCTCTTGTAGACATCTCTGACAGTGAGGTCCATTCAACTCAGACTGCCAATCCTGACCTTGGTACTACTATTGGCTGACACTTGTAATTGTCACCGTACATCTCTACTTCACAGGTGAACACTCTTGGGGGTATCTGTCCAACTCACAAGCCAATACATCCCCTTTTCTAGGAATTGATCCCTTTTCTTCTATGGTCCACGGGCAGTCAGGGATTGCTGATGGGTCCTGGCCATAATTGACTGGTGCAGAGGTGGACTGCTGATCTAAACCAGGCTGGTCACTTTCTCTGTTGTGATTTTGTAGTCATGACCATGAGAAACAGGCATTCTCTATGGTTCTATCTATAATGTGTAAACTTGAGAACTGTGGAGTGGCCATCTTCTGCCCACCATGAAAATGGATAAAGAAAAAAGAAGTCTGCCGAGAGAGAAGGACAATTTTCTCCTTGCCTCCAGTCTTTGGCCTTTCCCGTGAGCATGTGTTACACATTTCATCTTTGTCCCTCATTCGGTTACTCTGTCACATCCTGGCTTGCATTGACATCATGGTTTTGTACATGTATTGCTTTTCTCCTCAAGTGTATTTATTCTGAAATCTTTCATTTTCATAAGTGAGGACTCGATCTTACTTGCAATCGGCAGTCAATTTAGAATCATCAGCTAGAATGTTACAAATGCTGTTATTTGAGTACACGAAGATAGTACTAGAGCAGAAAGCAGAGGCGCCGTGATGCCTGAAGTTTGATATCCTCACTGCCTTTGTTCCGTTACAGTCTTTGTGTACACCCTGGCCTTTGCACTTCCTCTGAAAGCTCTGTTGCCAAGAAACAAGGAAAGGCAAAGCTCTTGATGTGAAACTCAGTGTTAATGAGAGAAGGGAAAGGAAAGTTGGCAGACATCAAGTGTGCTTTGGGTCTGCTTACACCCACACCAGAGATGAGCTTTTGGCAATGCCAGGAAAATTGGAAGGGTTCAAGAATAACGAAGACAGTAAAGTTATTCTGTGCCAGGAGCTTTACAATAATGAGAATGGAACTGGTGCTCAGGCCTTGGCTTGAATGCCGCCAACCCTACACTGTAGTGGTTTTGATTCAAGCGAAGGCTTTGGATAGCAATGAAGAGTGGTTTGGAAACACTGGAAATCGACACAGGTACTTGACACCAGGATGATGGTAGTTTAGATTTTAATTTTTATCTTGTTATTATAACATCAATTCTAAAATTATTTTGATATGGAAATCAGGCTATCATATCCGCATGTATCAATGCTATCCAACTAAATACATTAATTTGCTGTTATCTCTAAAATTTTTAAAATAATTAAAACAAATTCTTTTTTTTTTTCTGGTAGTATTGCCTTCTAAATGCCTAACATCCTGCTTTACACAATGCATGCTAAATAAATACTCACATCTATGCACGGGTAGACATCCTAATGGTAATTTAGAAAAATGCTTCTTGAATTTTAACGTGCATGAGAATCGCCCAAGGATCTTATTAAAATGCAGATTCTGATTCATTTAGTAGGTCTAAGTGGGGCTTGAGAGTCTGCATTTCTAACAAGTTCCTAGATGATGCCTACACTGCTGGGCCAAGGTCTATATTTTGAACAGCAAAGATCCAGAAGACTAGAAGGAAAGATCTCCATATGGGTCAACACCCTTTGGTGTTTTTCCTCCTGTGTCTGAGTCAACAGTAGGGTGAGTTAAGCAGTGAATGCAGTGGGAGGTTTGGAAACGTGGGTCCTCATCCTCATCTCATCGCTAAGTAGCCCCATGACTTTGGGCAGATCCCTCACTCAACTCTCTTTGGACCTCAACTTCCAGTCCTGTAAAATGGAGGAGTAGGGCTTGGATCCCATTTCAAGCTGTCCTGAGGAACCCTATATACTTCTACAGAGATGCTTCAGGGACCCCCCACCCCACCCAAGAAAAAGTGTGAGGAGGAAGAGGAGCAGGGAAGGCAATGAAGAAGGGCTCATTCTTGTGAAAGGTGGGAAAACAACCAGGAAAGTGTCCTGTCACCAAGAAGGTGGGTTTGAGAAGGTGCAGTGGTGGATTGTGCCTAATGCTCTCATTCAGCTGTCATCCAGCACAGTATTTAAGGCCAGCATGTTTCCTGGTCCTGGGATTTTAACACGTGTGTATTTTAAAGAAGTCTGAAAATGAATTCTGGACCTGACTCCTTGGTATCTAGATCACTCTTTAAGGCAAAGGAAGAAGGACGGGAAATACCAACGGAATGAGTCAGCAGTTGCAAACACGGTCCTGCTGTCCCTGGCGTCTGACCTGCTCTCCCTCCTTCCCTCTGGTTTCTCCACTGGACCTCCCCCCACACCCCACCCCCTGCCAATGGGTGTTTGGGAACAGGGGGACTGATTCATTCAGTTGCCATTCTTGGGCAGAGCTCCAGGAGGAAACAATGGCCAAATTCTGGCCATGGGTAGAGACATACATGCTGAGATTGCCTTTATGTCCTCTATTAATTTCCAGGAAAGAGAGAAGGGGAAGGAGAAAGGAGAAGTTTCCAGTGACACATTTCTATAGTTTCGAACCATTTTTTCTCATCCTATACATTAGAATCACCTGTAGTGCTTTAGGAAAATACTGATGTCCAAGTTCCAGCCCCAGAATTATGAAGTGGGACTCAAGCTGTGTGTGTGTGTGTGTGTAAGTTTCCTAGGTGATTCTACTGTGCAACCAGGGATAAGAACTGGTTTAGCACTTACACTTAGCAGCTCCCCTCTTCTTTCAGTGTGACTGTGGAATTTGCACTGAGTCTGAAACTGCTCAGTTAGAAGCCAGTGATGGATATAGATTATTTAAAGGCCATCTCGATCTGAACAGGGCTGTTATGTTAACCTTCTGTTCAAAAGTGATCGTTCCCAGGCTCCTGCAATGTTTCAGCCTCTGTAGCCTCAGGTGACACCAGTGGGTGCCTACGAGGCAGAACAGTTGGTTTTAGGTACAGGGGATTCAAGCTGGGGTTACAAGGACCCAGCAGTGCTTCGCCTAAACTGGGCTTACACGGAATGCTTTAGCTAAGCATAAACTCTCTAGATGGTAGGGATTGTGTCTGCCTCGTTTTGCCAGACAAATGTGCTGGAATCTCGCTATTGTATTTTTCTGTTTGGGAGTGAAATTTAGAGCCACATCTCAAGGACCCTAGCGTAGGCTCCACAGTGGGGCCCAAACATTGCACACCATGACCTCATTCAAGCCGTGATGCTCTCTCTCTCTTCTACTATCCTATCTCTTCTCATGGTTTTGAAGGGGATCAGAATATGCCACCCCCAAGTATGCCAATTTGGCATAAGGATTATTTTGAGCTAAAGATATTTATTTGAGATTCAGCAGAAGCAGAAGGAGGCCTTCTCAGAGCTTCCTTTATCTGACTAAAAGCAGAAACTCCTGAGAAATAAGGACTGTCATAAATCCCCTCTGCTGGGGAAGTTTTATGGCCGTGAAGAAGACGGCGAGTTGGCACTAAGGTAGACCTGCACAAGCACAGCTTGCTGAGATAACCCTTGTCTTCCATTAGTTTCTCTCATGTACTTAACATCCCATAGTTTACAGCCACTAGAAGCCTGAAGACCCTTCTCCTTTATCTTGTTACATCTCTACAACTTATCTTTCTATGTTATAATTGATATATAAGCTCTCAGGCCAATCCACTTCTTTGGGTATTCGCTTCTTTTCTAGGAAGTCCTTTGTGTCACATAAAAATTAACATCAAATAAAATTTGTATGCTTTTTCTCTTGTAAACCTGTCTTTATGAGTCTAATTTGTAGGGTCCCAGTCAGTGAATCTAAGAGAGTAAAGGAAAAAGTTTTTCTTCTCGAGCAGATTTAAATCAGCTCTCAGATCTATAGATCTGTCCCAGTTTTTGCCTCATGACCTGTTGGAAGCCTCTACTTGGAGCTCTCATGGGCTCCCTCAAAAATCAACATTTACAAAACTGAACTCATTATTTATTTCTCAAAACATTCTCCTTTTCTTACCATGCCTGTCTTAGCTAACAGTAGCAGCTCTGTATCACTTGGGCTGAACACATCAGAGCCCATTTAGTTTTCTTCACAAGCCATTCATTTATTGAGTTTATTGAGTGCCTACTATGTGCCACCCATTGTTCCAGCCATTGTGTACACAGTGACGGATAAGCCAAAGAAGGGCCTGCTGTCGTGGAAATTGTAGTCTCATGGAGAGAGAGAGAATAGACAATAAAGACATTGCTTTCAACTAGTGAGACGTGCCATGAAGAAAGTAGAGGAAGGGAGAGAAAGTAATGGGGGACGTGTGGTTAGGAAGTGTGGTTAGAGAGAGCCTTTCCGGAGGCTCAGGGGGCTTCCTGAGGGATGAGAAGGGTCATGGAAAGATGGGGGATGATTGTTTAAGATAAAGAGAACTGCAAGTGTTTGGGCTCTGAGGCTGAAAAACACCTGAGAGACCACTGTCTGAAGAATGGTGGGTCAAGGGGGGATGAAGGGAACCATCTCACGTTGGACTTGTAGGACATGCTAAAGATGTTGGATTTAATTGTGTTTCATTTAGTCCATCTCTTTTATCCACACCTTCCTTTCCACTCTCCTGGCCACATTCTTTGTCAAGATCCTGTTACATTTCATCAGAACTATTTACCTTCTCAGGTTTTCTAATTCTTCCTGCTCCTTAGGCTCCTTAGCTGGTTTTTCTCTTTCTCCTTCTTACCTTTTTTCCCCCTTTTATTCTGTAAATTAATTAATTAATTGTTTTTTATTTAAATATACTTTCCATACAATATTATGTTAATTTCAGATGCATTACATAGTTATTTGACATTTAAGTACATTATGAAACGATCACAAGTCTAGTAACCATCTATCTCCATATAAAGTTATTACGATATTATCAGTTTTAGGGACCATATTGCTTATGCTATATATTACATCTCTGTGATTTATTTATTATATAACTGGAGGTTTGTACCTCTTCATCTCCTTTGCCTATTTCACCCGCCCCCCCACACACCCATTCCTTCAGGCAACCACTGGTTTGGTCTCTGTATCTATGGGTCTGTTTTTGTTTTGTTTTGTTTGTTTTTTAGATTCCACATATAAGTGAGATCATGTAGGATTTGTGTTATTCTGTCTGACATTTCACTTAGCATAATACCCTCTAGATCCATCCATGCTGTCCCAAATGCAAGATTTCATTTTTTTAAATGGCTGAGTAATATTTCATTTATATATATATACACACATATATATGTATACATACACACACACACGTACACACACTCACCTATACACACACACCCCTCCACACCCCCCCCCCCACATCTTCTTTATCCATTCATCTGTTGATGGACATTTAGGTTGCTTCCATCTCTTGACTATTGTAATTAGTGCTGCTATGAATATTGGGGTGTGTGTATCTTTTCGAATTAGTGTTTTTGATTCTTCCGGGTATATATCCGGGAGTGGAATTGCTGGATCATATGGTAGATCTATTTCTAGGTTTTAGAAGAACTTCCATATTGGAAAACTCCTACTGTTTCTATCATGGCTGCACAAATTTATATTCCCACCAACAATGTACAAGTGTTCCCTTTTCTGCACATCCTTGCCAGCACTTGTTATTTGTAGACTTTTTGATGAGAGCCATTGTGAGAGGTGTGAGGTGATATCTCACTGCTTTGATTTGAATTTCTCTAATAATTATTGATGTTGAGCATCTTTTTATGTGCCTGTTGGCCATCTGTATGTCTCCTTTCGAAAAATATCTAGTCAGGTCTTCTGCCCATTTTTTGATTGAGTTGTTTGTTTTTACTGATATTGAGTTGTATGAGCTATTTATATATTTTGGACATTAATGCCTTGTCAGTCATATTTGCCAATATTTTCTTCCATTCCATAGATTGTCTTCATATTTTGCTGATGGTTTCCTTTGCTGCACGAAAGCTTTTAAGTTTAATTAGGTCCCAATTATTTATTTTTGCTTTTATTTCTTTTGCCTTAGAAGACAGACCTAAAAAATATTACTACAATTTATGTCAAGGAATATTCTGCCTGTGCTGTCTTCTAGGAGTTTTGTGGGTTCAGGTCTTACATTTATGTCTTTAACCTATTTTGAGGTTGATTTTTTTTTGTTTGTTTTATTGTTTTTTTGTTTTTTTTTTTTGCATTAGGTCTTTGTTACTGTGCACGGGCTTTCTCTAGTTGTGGTGAGTGGGGGCTGCTCTTTGTTGTGGTATGCAGGCTTCTCAGTGCAGTGGCTTCTCTTGTTGCAGACCACAGGCTTTAGATGCATGGGCTTCAGGAGTTGCAGTGTGTGGGCTCAGTAGATGTGGCTTGCAGGCTCTAGAGCACAGGCTCAGTAGTTGTGGCACATCGGCTTAGTTGCTCTACAGCATGTGGGGTCTTCCTGGACCAGGGCTTGAACCCGTGTCACCTGCATTGGCAGGTGGATTCTTAACCACTGCACCCTCAGAGAAGTCCCCTTGAGTTTATTTTTGTATGTAGTGTTAGGGAATATTCTAATCTCATTGTTTTACATGCAGCTGTCCAGTTTTCCCAGCATCACTTGTTGAAGAGACTGTCTTTTCTGCATTGTATGTTCTTGCCTCCTTTGCCTTAGATTAATTGAGCATAGCTGCATGGGTTTATTTCTGGGCTCTCTATTCTGCTCCATTGATCTGTGTGTCTTTTTGTGCCAGTACCACTCTCTTTTGATTACTATAGCTTCGTAGTGTAGTCTGAAGTCTGGGAGGGTATGATGTCAGAACATTTAACGTGGTGGGGGTGGGGAGTAAAAATGCAGGGTTGTTAAAATGCATTAAAACTTAAGATATCATCAACTTAAAATAATCATACACAGAGAGAGGTTGCTGTATATGAACCTTATGGTAACCACAAACCAAACATCTGTACTAGATACACACAAGCAAAGAGAAAAGGATCCAAACATTACACTAAAGATAGTCATCATATCACAAAGGAAGAGCTCCAGCTTTGTTTTTTTTTTTTTTTTTTTTTTTCCTTCTTTCTCAAGATTGCTTTGGCTTTGGGGTCTTTTGTGGTTCCATATGAATTTCAGGATTATTTGTTCTAGTTCTGTGAAAAATGCCATGGGTATTTTGATACATCTGTAGATTACTTTGGGCCACATGGCAGTTCTATTTTTAATTTTTGGAAGAATATCATACTGTTTTCCATAGTGGCTGCACCAACTTACATTCCCACCAACAGTGCACAAGGGTTCCCTTTTCTCCACATCCTCACCGACACTTGTTATTTCTTGTCTTTTTCAAGATAGCCATTCTGACAGGTGTGAGGTGGCATTTCACTGTGGTTTTGATTTTGTTTCCCTGATGATTAGTGATGCTGAGCATCTTTTCATGTGTCTGTTGGCCGTCTTTATGTCTTCTTTAGAAAAATGTCTATTCAGATCCTCTGCCCGTTTTTTAATTGAGATGTTTGGGTTTTTTGATGGTAAGTTGTATGAATTCTTTGTATATTCTGGATATTAACTTCTTATCAGATGTATAATTTGCAAATATCTTATCCCATTTAGTAGGCTGCCGTTTTGTTTTGTTGACAGTTTCCTTCACTGTGCAAAAGCACTTTAGTTTGATATAGTCCCATTTATTTATTTCCTTTGCCTGATTACTGTTTTTAATTTCCATTTGCTTGGAATACTTTTTTCCATCCCCTCACTTTCAGTCTCTGTCTCTACATCTAAAGTGAGTCTCTCATAAGCAAGATATATATGGGTCTTGAAGAGGGCAAACAGCAGTATCAAGCAGTATCAGCAGTATTTCATCTTGTGGAACTGAACACCACAGCCACAGAAAGATAGAGAAAATGAAAAAGCAGAGGACTTTGTACCAGATGAAGGGACAGGATAAAACCCCAGAAAAACAACTAAATGAAGAGGAGACAGGCACCCTTACAGAAAAAGAATTCAGAATAATGATGGTGAAGATGATCCAGGACTTTGAAAAAAGACTGGATGCAAAGATTGAAAAGTTTACCAAAGACCTAGAAGAATTAAAGAGCAAACAAACAGAGATATGCAACACAATAACTGAAATGAAAAATACACCAGAAGGAACCAACAACAGATTAACTGAGGCAGAAGGACGAATAAGTGACCTGGAAGAGAGAATGGTGAAAATCACTGATGCGGAAAAGAATAAGGAAAAAGGAATGAAAAGAACTGAAGACAGCCTAAGATACATCTGGGACAATGTTAAACACACCAACATTCACATTATAGGGGTCCCAGAAGGAGAAGAGAGAGAGAAAGGACCTGAGAAAATATTGGAAGAGATTATAGTTGAAAACTTCCCTAACATGGGAAAGGAAATGGCTACCCAAGTCCAGGAAGCGCAGAGAGTCCCAGGCAGGATAAACCCAAGGAGAAACACACCAAGACATATAGTAGTCAAATTGATGAAAATTAAAGACAGAGAAATGTTATTAAAAGCAACAAGGGAAAAATGACAAATAATATACAAGGGAACTCCCATAAGGTTAACAGCTGATTTCTCAGCAGAAACTCTGCAAGCCAGAAGGGAGTGGCATGATACATTTCAAGTGATGAAAGGGAAGAACCTACAACCAAGAATACTCTACCCAGCAAGGATCTCATTCAGATTCAAAGGAGAAATCAAAAGCTTTACAGACAAGCAACAGCTAAGAGAATTCAGCACCACCAATCCAGCCCTACAACAAATGCTAAAGGAACTTCTCTAAGCAGGAAACATAAGAGAAGAAAAGGACCTACAAAAACAAAAACAAAACAATTAAGAACATGGTAATAGGAACATACATATCAATAACTACCTTGAATGTAAATGGACTAAATGCACCAGCCAAAAGACACAGACTGGCTGAATGGATACAAAAACAAGACCCATATATATGCTGTCTACAAGAGACCCACTTCAGACCTAGGCACACATACAGACGGAAAGTGAGGGGATGGAAAAAGATATTCCATGCAAATGAAAATCAAAAGAAAGCTGGAGTAGCAATAGTCATATCAGATAAAATAGACTTTAAAATAAAAAATGTTACAAGAGACAAGAAAAGACATTACATAAAGATCAAGGGATCCATCCAAGAAGAGGAGATAACAATTGTAAATACATATGCACCCGATATAGGAGGACCTCAATACATAAGGTAAATGCTAACAACTATGAAAGTGGAAATGCAAGGCAGAAATAGAGACACAGATGTAGAGAACAAACACATGGACACCAAGTGGGGAAAGTGGGGAGGGTTGGGGGGGAAATAAAAAAAAAAAGATATATATGGGTCTTATTTTCTTATCCATTCAGCTACTCTTTGTCTTCTGATTGGAATGTTTAGTCCATTTACAGTTAAAGTAATTATTGATAGCTATGTACTTACTGCCATTTTGTTAATTGTTTTCTGGTGTTTTTTAGTTCTATTTTTGTTCCTTTCTTCTTTTGCTCTCTTCCTTTGTGATTTAATGACTATCTTTAGTGTAATGTTTGGATTCTTTTTCTCTTTGCTTGTGTGTATCTAGTACAGGCTTTTGGTTTGTGGTTACCATAAGGTTAAGGTTCACATATAAATACCTCTCTCTATGTATGGTTATTTTAAGATGATGATATCTTAAGTTTTAATGCATTTTAACAACCCTGAAGTTTTACTCCCCATCCCCGCCAGCTTTAATGTCTGACATCATACTTTACATCTTTTTGTTTGTTTGTGTGTGTATCCCTTAACTACTCATGGGTATAAAATGATTTTTACTACTTTTGTCTTTTAACTTTACTACTGGTTCATAAGTGATTGATCTACTGCCATTACTGTATGTTTGCCTTTACCAATGTGATTTTTCCTTTTGTAATTTTCGTATGTCTGGTTGTGGCCTTTTATTTTCTGCTTAGAAAAGCCCCTTTGACATTTCTTATCAAGCTGGTTTAGTGGTGCTGAACGCTTGTTTTTGTTTGTCTGTAAAACTCTTTATCTCTCCTTCAAATCTGGCTGATAGATTTGCTGGGTAGAGTATTCTTCTTTGTAGTTTTTCACCTTTCATCACTTTGAATATATCGTGCCACTCTCTTCTAACCTACAAAGTTTCTGCTGAAAAATCAGCTCATGGAATTATGGGAGTTCCCTTGTTTGTAACTAGTTGCTTTTCCCTGGTGGCTTTTAAGATTCTTTATTTTTAAGAGTTGCCATTTTAATCATAATGTGTCTTCGTGTGGACCTCTTTGAGTTCATTTTGCTCAGGAATCTCTGCACTTACTGGACCTGAATGTCTAGTCCCAGGTCAGGGACGTTTTTAGCTATTATTTCTTCAGTTAAGTTCTCTGCCCCTTTCTCCCTCTCTTTGCCTTCTGGGAACCCTGTAATGCAAATGTTAGTATGCTTGATGTTGTACCAGAGGTCTCCTGAAGTAGCCGCATTTTTTAAAATTCTTGTAAAATTAAAAATTCTTTTAAATTGTTTTCTCTGTTTAATTTGGGTGATTTCCACTACACTGTTTTGCAGTTCACTGAGGATCTCTGTATCATCTAATCTCCTGTTGATTCCTTCTAGTGAATTTTTTATTTCAGTTATTTTTTTTCCCAGCTCTGTTTGGTTCCCCTTTATATTTTCTACTCTCTGTTAAAGTTCTCACTGTGTACATTTATTCTTCTCCCAAGTTAGTTGAGCTTATTCATTATTATTACCTTGAACTCTTTATGGAGTAGATTGTGTATCTCCACTTTGTTTAGTTCTTTTTCTGAGGTTTTGTCTTGTTCCTTCAGGGATATGATCCAAACATATTTCTCTGTCTCTTCATTTTGCCTAATCCTGCATTTATTTCTATGTATTTGATAAGATGTTTACATTTCCCAATCATTGAAAAGAGGCCTCATGTAGGCGATGTCCTGTGAAGTCCAGCAACATGCTTCCCTCTGGTCACCAGAGCTCTGTGCTCTAGAGGTGCCCCTGTGTGGGCTGTGGGGTCCTTCTGTGGTTATGGGGACTGACTGGGCATGCTGGTAGGTGGAGTTGGCATTGGCCCAGCTGGTGCCAGCCCATGGATGGGCAGGGCTGGGTCCCAGGGCCATTGACTGTGTGGCCCAGGGGTACGGGGCTGGTGCCAGGTTGCTGTTGGGCAGGGACAGTCCCCTCATGGTTGGCTGTGTAGCCGGGGGGGTCCCAGGACTGCTGCCAGCCTGCTAGTGGAAAGGGAAGCCCCTGGTGCTAATAGGCTGGAGGGAGGACTCCAAAACGGTACATGCCAGCACCAGTGTCCTCATGGTAGAACAGTCTCCCCAAATGGCTGCTGCCAGCGTCTCTGTCCCCAAGGGGAGTCCCAGTTGCCTCCCGCCTCTCTAGGAGGCTCTCCAAGATAAGCAAGTGGATCTGACCCAGAATCCTCTCAAATTACTGCCTCTGTTCTTGGACTCGGAGCATGTGAGATTTTGTGTATTCTTTCTAGGAGCGGTGTCTCTCTTTCCTGCAGCCCTCCAGCTCTCTGGTACACAAGCCCTGCTGGCCTTCAAAACCAGGTGTTCTGAGGGCTTGTCTTCCTGGCGCAGGACCTCCAGACTGGGGAGCCTGATGTGGGACTCAGATCTCTTGCTTCTTGGAGAGAACTGCTTCTCCCCAGTTGTGATTATCCTTCCACTTGTGGGTTGCCTACCCAGGGGTGTGGGTCTTGACTGTACTGACCTCCTGTCTTGTCCTGGTTCCTTCTTTATATATTTAGTTGTGGAAAATCTTCACTGCTAGTCTTCATGTTGTTCTGATAGATAGTTGCTCTGTAAATAGTTGTAATTTGGTGTGCCTGTGGGAGGAGGGCAGCTCAGAGTCTTCCTACTCCACACCCATCTGCTCCTCATCTCTTAATGTTCAGCACACCCCAGCTTCTCTCTTGTCTCTGCCAGAGTTCCACCCTCGACCAGTGTACCCCAGCTTCCCTTGTGACCCTGTGGAGCAGAGCATCTGATTAATCATCTTCTTGGGTCCTGGCACATTTTTTAAATTAGAACTGGTGAGTCCCTCACTTGATGAAATTGATTTCCCTCCTCCCCCATCCTTCTCTGCCACCCCTGTGTGTATAGATATATATATATATTTTTAACTTGGGTGTTTTCTTATGAAATGTGCATTTTTATTTGTGTGCATTTATTTTAGCATAAATGGTATTACGTTATCTATCCCATTCTCTTTCCTGATTTTTCATTAAGCATTATTCTTTTAAGACCTGTCCTCGGGGGTGTGTATTTATAATATGTTGCTTTTAACAGATGTTAGTGTTTCATGGTAGGCACAATATTCAAGGTAGGCTGGGCTATGTATGCTGAAATAACAAACAATCCCCAAATCATAGTGGCTTAACACACATAAGTTTATTTCTCATTCATGCAGAATCCTTTGCAGGTCAAGCAATTCTTCAGGGCAGCTCCTTTCTAAGCTGTAATTCAGGGACCTTCACCACTTGTATTTCATGGCGATGACTTTCAGGATTGCTGAGACAGGGAAGGAGAGAGCACGGAGAATTTATACCTACTCTTGCATTCTTCAAACTTGTAACACATGTCACTGCCTCTCACAGCACACTGACCAAAATTGTTATATGGCCCTGATCAATTGTGCAGTGGCCAGGAAATGTAGGGAGCACAGGGGTGATCTGTGAACTGTAAATATCTCTGATACAGTGATCATCTACCATATTTTATGTACATACCGTCCAAGGAGTGGGCATCTGACTCCCAGCCACCACATACGATGCTGCAGCGAATAGCTTTGGCTTATACCCATGTAAACCTAAGTGAGGATTTCTCTGAGATGTGGTAGTGGGTTGAATGTGGGCTCTCCGAAAGATATGCCCACATCCTAAGCACCAGAACCTGTGAATGTGACCTCATTCGGAAAAGGGGTCTTTGCAAATGTAATTATTAAAGATCTCAAGATGACATCATCCTGGATTATATAGGGGAGTTCTAAATCCAATGACAAGGGTCTTTATAAGAGACAGAAGAGGAGAAGACAACGAATGAGGAAAATGCCATGTGAAAATGGAGACAGATATTGGAGCTGTTCAGCCACAGCCGAGGAATACCTGGAGCCACCAGAAGCTGCAAAAGACAGGAAGGAGTCTCTCCCAGAACCTTCAGAGGAACACAACCTTGATTTCAGTGGCCTCCAGAATTGTGAGAGAATAAATTTCATTGTTTTAAGTCACCAGTTTTGTGTTACTTTGTTAAGGCAGCCATAGGAAACTAACACAGATTTTGCTACCTGGAAGTGCAGTGCTGCTAAAAGTGTGGGAATAGCTGAGGAATTGGGTAATGCGCAGAGGCTAGAAGAATTTGGGGGCTCATTATATAGAAAAAGTCTAGATTCTGGTGAGAACTCATGAGGAAGTGAGGCGAAAGCTTCTGCCGTCTGAGAGAATACATATATTGCCATGTAGAGAATGCCATTAGAAAACTGAACATTAAAGGCAAGAACTCAGAAAGAAATGAGAAACGTGTTACTGGAAACTGAAGGAAAGGTTATCTTTGTTATATAGTGATAGAAAACTTGGCTGAATTGTGTTTTCTGGAAAGTGGAATTTATAAGCTATGAGCTTGGGTATTTAGCTGAGGAGATTTCTAAACAGAGTGTTGAAGGTGCAGCCTGGTTTCTCTTTGCTTACGGCAAAGTGTGAAAGGAAAGATAAATGGAGGAAGGAAGTATTAAATAAAAAGGAACCAGCACTTTAATTAGGGAGGTTCTCATTTTACCCAGACTACAAAGGATGCTACAGTTAGAAAATTTGCTGTTGGGAAGCGTCCCCTAGACAGAAGCCTGAGAGTGTGGATGAACAACCTTTTGCTGAAGAAATGTGACCCATGGATCCACTCAACTGCCTCAGCAGAAGCTAGGACTATAGACTCACGCAGGAAAGCTCTGTGGAGGACCTTCTTCTCTAACAGTGTACGAACCCCTGTGACATACGCATAAGACCTACAATGTTTCTGAGAATATATCAGCAGAAGCACTGCCAGCTTGTACTGAAAAGGACAGAGACAGGATGGAAGAGAGAAAGCTATCAGACTTCCAAAATTCTACAGACAAGAAGTGAGCTGCTAGAACTACTTGACAGCAAACATTTGCTACCCTTCAAGGAAAAGGAGGAATGGCTCTGAAGGGCTGCCATAGGCCCAAAGGACAGGGTCACCATGGGCCTAGAGGGTGGGACCACTGCAGGCCCAGAAGGCGGGGCTGCCACGGGCCCCTCAAGTCTCAGAGGATTATTCTTAGGCTTTCAAACCTATGACATTTTCCCTATTAGGTTCTGACTCTCTTGGGACTAGTGGCCCCGTTATTCCTCTGATTTTTTCTTTCCCTTTTGGAATGGGAATGTCTGTCTTATAACTGTCCCACCATTGTATTTTGGAAGCAGATAACCCATTTTGTAATTTCACAGATCCACACATGGAGAGAAATTTTGTCCCAGGGTGGACCATACCTCAAGTCTCATCCATATACCTGATTTGGGTGATTTATATGATGAGATTTGGAACTTTGTGAGCTGATACTTAGATGAAATTTTGAACTCAGAGTTGACACTGCAACAGGTTAAAATTTGAGATGTTGGGATTGGGTAGATATATTTTGCATGTGAGAAGGACATAAATTTGGAGGCACCAGAGGGTAAACTGTACTGGGTTGAATAATGCCCACCCCCGGAAATAGAGTCTTTGCAAATGTAATCAAATTAAGATGAGGTCGTTCTGGATTCGAGTGGGCTTTAAAGCCAATAACTGGTGTCTTTAGAAGTGGACAGAAGAGGACACAAAGAAGCCCATGTGAAGACAGAAACAGAAATTGGAATTACACAGCCTAGGAACACCTGGAGCTACCAGCATCTGAAGGAGACAAGGAAGGATTCTCCCCTAGAGCCTTTGGGGGGAATGAGGCCCTGCCAATTTCTTGATTTCAAACTTCTGACCTCCAGGACTGTGAGAGAATAAATTCGTATTTATTTTAAGCTACCAAATTTGTGGTACTTTGCTAAGGTAGTCCTAAGGAACTGGTACAGGTGTTTGCCCAGGGAAGGCCATAGGTCTGAGTGTATTTTGCTTGACTAATTGTCTGCCAGATTTCTTTCCATGCTGGCTGTACCGGTTTATATTTCCATCAACAGAATATATAAGTTCCTACATTTCTGCCAACATTTGGCGTTAGCCAGCTTCCTAATTTTAACTAGCCTCATATGTATAAGCAGTAGCTCATCATTCCTTTAGTTCTCTACTTCCCTATTTTGAGTGTCTCGTGGTATGCTTATTAGCTTTTTGAATTTTCTCTTTTGGAAATTGTCTTTTCATAGCCTTTGTTGATTTTCCTGTTGAGACCACTTTCTTTTTCTTACTGACCTTCAGGAATTCCATATATATTCTACTTACTAATGCCTCAGTGACTTTAAACATTGCAAATGACTTTCCCCATTTTTTTTTTCAGCTGTCTTTGAACATTTTCTGTAGGGTCCCTCATTGAACAGAGTCCTTAATTTGTTCTGTTTTCTCTTTGTTTGCCCTCATCCATGCTAAACAACACTAACCCCTTTCACTAGCTTTATCAGAGTTTACTAAATGATATGTCACTGTCATGTTAGATAACTTGTTCTGTTTACTTGCCCTTCAGCTGTTGTACATTATTTTTTTTTGAACCCAGTCAAGTATGCTATCATGCATTTGCAAAAGTCAGGGCCAGAAATTGCAGGCCTTATTCTGTTAACAGAAAACATTGCAACTAATCAGGAACATTTGGGACTTCAGCACATTTCCTTGCAGCCAGGCTGTTTGCATGTGAATGTGATGTTTGTGGTTAGGCCAGGAGTTTTACCTCCCTCACCTCAAGACCCCCTGGGGACCTGCTGAGACATGTGAGGACATGTGACAAACAGCCCTTTGGCCTGTAGTATAAGTGAGATCAGGTGTGTCTTATCTCATGGGTTTTTAGGAGTATGTGTTCACTGAATCACACAGTGGGAGAGCTGGAAGTGACCTCGGGGATCATCCAGTTCGACCCCCTCATTTTATAGATGCAGGTACTGAGACCAAGGGAAATGAAGGAGCTTGTCCAAGTTATTCAGCTGTCAGTGAATTGCCGCAACTAGCACCTAGATCTCTTAACTCCCATTTTGTGTGTTTCTATTTTTCCGCCTTTCCCTAGAGGATATCAGACATCATTTTTTTGGAGGGCTCTGGGTCTGAGCTAGAACTTAATCTAGGAAACCAAGGGCCTCCAGAATCTAGACCCACTCAGCCTGTCCAACTTTATCTCCTGCCATTCTAGCTTAGTCCCTGCCTCGTTTCTCTAATGTTCCATGCTCTGCTTTTACTCTCAAGCCTCTGCTCATGCTGTGGACATCCTAGCATCACCTTCCCTCTTCTTCTTGCCTGTCTCATCCTTCAAGTGTGAATCCTTTGAGACTCAGTCCTACTCCTCCATGCCACTGCTAACCAACATTATTCTCTCCCTTCTTCAGGTTTTCATAACATCTGCAGCCTATACAAATTCAATCTAGGCTTGATTATTTGCTGCTTTTTTTCTGGAATGTTTCTGTTGTACAACTGACTAAGTCATTTAATGTCTCTGTGCCTCACTCAGTTTATTAAAAAGAAAACAAAAAAATCTTGAGATATGATTTCTAAGGATACTTCTAAATCTAACAGTCTTTGTCTCCATAAGATTTTAAATTCCTCAAGGAAAGGGACTCTGTCTTATATTCCTCTTGTAATTCCCTTACTTTAGTGGTTCTCAGCAGTTTTACCCCCCAGGGGACATTTAACAACATTTGGAGGTATTTTTTGTTGTCATACCAAGGGAGCAGGGTGCTACTTGTATCCGGTGTATAGAGACCAGGGATGGTGCTGAACCTACAATGTACAGAATGGCCCTGCACAACAATAGATTATCTAACTCAAAATTTCAGGCAAGGTTGTGATACCCTACCTTAACCTCTGACTTAACACCATAGACACATAGTAGACACTGATAAGCACTTTCATTTTTTCTGTCAAAGAGAATTGCCCTCTTAAAAGGGATCTTATCAGATATGGAGCTGTCATGGGAGACAGAAAAAAAGGAGCATTCATGCAAAACTAATGTGAAGTCAGAAAAGAGAGTCTAATTTTCCTTAGTCAAAAGCAGGAGGAGAGAGTACCATAAAGAAGGAACTGTCGCATGGATGAAGACAGGAGCTGAGAAGTTATTTACTTTGCAGGAGGTGTTGATTTAAGCTGCTTATCTTCTAGATATCTCTGGGGGAACTGCTTGTGATTGTGGTAAGCAACAGTAATGATAACACTGGAACATACAAAGGAAACTTCTGGGAACTATAATTTCTGTTGTCAAGAGCCCTTGTGTTTACAGTATCCTCCTTCTTACCTTCCCTTGAAATAAAGTCTTGGTGATGAAAGTGGCCTTAATTTATTTATAGATGAAGCAAGAAAATTGGTTCCATGGGCTATGAGCACTGGTAACCAAAAAAATCACAGGCTGTCTTTTCAGACCCCTACTCAGGGTGGTCTGGGGATAGGGTGATGGATGGCTAAATGCTTCCGGTAACTTCTCCCAGCCTTGGCCTCAGCTGTGTTCCCAGAACTGTGTTATGTCTGTCTTTCTCTTTAGGCCACAACATGCAAGAAAGCCAAATTGTTATTTCTTTGTCACCCTCCCCTCTCTTCTCCATCATGAAATGAATATAATAAAAAGTATCCTAGATGTACAAAATATAAAGCTCCCTAAAACATTGGGATCGGGGGGAAACTCCATGATCTAAAAAGTCTCTTGATATGGACACCATTATTCTCAACCTCTCTAAGCACTTGGCAGGAGACTGCATCGTGAATTCTCCTGGGTACCAGAGGTATTTGGCAAAGCTTCTGTTTAGATTTCGTTTGGGGAAGAAATGCTTAAGTTAAACATTAAAATTCATGAGAATATTTCAGTTCCTTTTAAACTCTTTTAATCAGTTACTTCAAGTGAGGTATCATTTATGGCTCCTCACGGAGGAAAAGCTCTTCTGATGGGGACTTCCAACAGTTCATTCCAGAAGATCGCTGAGTCCATGGTCTATGTGCATTTTAAAACAGGCTGAAATACATACAATAGCGATATTCGTGAACTCTTTTTTATGGTTTAGGTTCTTCTCTGTTGCCTAAAATTATAAACTGGGTCCATAGGAAAATGGGTGCTTCTTACCTTATGCCTGGGTTTTTCTTCCAGGTCTTCCAGTAAAAGAAAAATCAAATAAGGGAATTGAAGCACCTCTTTCTCTCTTTTTAAATTTTCCTGTAAAGGTTTTTGGGAAAATATTCTGGGACAAGGACCATCCCAGAGATGTATAACCAGTGCAGAGATGTACGTATAACAGAAATTTGACAAATGTGTATTTCTGCTGCTGTATTTTTTGGCAGATGAATACATGGCTTCTTTTTATAGAATGATCTGGAAAAAAACTCTGGAAAGAGTTATTAAAAAAATAAAGCCTATAAATGTGACAGCACATTTTGTGGCTTGATGAACATTTCTGTTTGTTTGGAATTTTGTTTTTGCATCCATCTTCAGGGTTGCCTTTTTCACTTTTCAACTTGCTTCACCTATACACCAAATAGCAACATACAAGGAACTGGTACGAAACTCAATTTACCACCTTAAGCTCCTTTGAGATCACTGCATGCATGAGTGGGTCCTTTTTGGGATTTTCCCCTCTTTTCCCTTTTGTGATCATTTTTCAAATGTGATGCCAAAAGAGCCTGGGTAGCTCTTTGTTTGGTTTTGCTTTCATAGTCTTTTATGCCTGCTTGCTAGGGTGCGACTGAGACTCGTTTTACAAGAAGCCATCAAGAAAGCTCAGAGTGGGAAAAGATGAGTGAACTCTTACTTTGAGAACAGAACTTGTGGAGAGGGAGAAAGGGAGATCCCCTTTACTCTTTATGGGAATGCACAGTTTAGCAAGGCTTTATTTAAAAGTTCTCCTGGTCCTCTCTGGAAAGGACCGGCCCCGCCACCAGCCACCTCCTTGTACTCATTAGGAAATTGTGCTCACTGGTTGATTTCTTAGCATCTCACTGTATTTTTGTCCTTTCTCTGAACATGGAGAATAATAATTTTGCAAGTGACTTGAAGAGGCCTGCAGCAGGCAGAATTCTGTGATGGTCCCCAAGAATCGACACCTCTCCCTTCCACGCAGGTGCTCTGCATGGCGAATACACAAGACTCTGACTATGGTAGATTTTACTCCTGTGATTAGGTTATGCTACACGGCATGGTTGACCTGAAGGGAAATTATCTGGTGGGCCTTGACCTCGTCCCGTGAGCCTTTTAAAAGCAAAGAGTTTTCTCCAGCTGATCACAGAAGAAGCAGAAGCGTGTGGTTTCCAGTTGAGAGGCCTCAACCCTGAGGTCTCTGTAAGAAAATGAATTCTGCCAAAAAGCAGGGAGCTTGCAGTAGGGCCCCGAGCCCTAGATGAGAATGCAGCCTCCCCTGACCTCTTGACTGCAGTCAGGTGAGACCCTGAGAAGAGAATCTAGACCCACCGCGTTCAGAGTCCTGACCTACAGAAACTGTGAGGTAACGCATTTGTTTTCTTTGGAGCCATTAAGTTGGTGGCTTAAACTTTCCATTCCACATAGCAATGGAAAACTAATGTGAAGGAGGAGAAGGCCTTTGAGAGGAGAAAGCGAAGTAAAACCAACATTCCTATGTTCGGTTTCGGGACAAAGTTGTGGTCACAGCTAATTACATGTTTCACCTTGACTAGACCGTGGTGCCCAGTTAGCTGTTTGGTCAAACCTTAGTCTAGATGTTGCTGTGAAGTGATGTGTAGGTGAGATGAACATTTACAACCAATTGACTTTGGGTAAAAGAGATGACCCTCCGTAACGTGAGTGAGCCTCACATGAAGGCCTTAAGAGCAAAAGCGGAGGCTTCCTGGAGAAGAGGGAATCCTACAAGACTGTCGCATCAAAATCCTGCATGAATTACGGATTTCACACTGCAAGGGGCCAGTTCCTTAAAGTAAATCTCTTCGTATGTATCCTATGGGCTGTGTTTCTCTGGAGAACCTTCGCTCCTGCAGTCATGAGCTCAGGTGCCTTAGGGACAGCACAGCTGTCTGAGGTGTGGTGCGGCTGCCTGGAAGGCAGCATGGGGGCCTGCGCAAAGGCAGCAGCTCATACCTGGGGCCACAAATGGTACAGGTCTTTTGATGTTTCCCAAAAGAAGCCAGAAATCCAGAATTTTGTATAAAATGGCCCAAGTTCTAAGCATCGGTTACTAATTCAAAAACATATTTTAAAAAAAAAAAAACCTTGAGCATACTGCAAGGACACAATCAGACATATCCAGAATACGGTTGTCCTATAGGACACAGCATCCTGGTTCCTTCAATAAATCAAAGTCAAAGAAAAGAAAAGAAAAAAAAAAGAAAAGAAAAGAAAAGGACCAGGGCCAGGGCACTGTTGTCAATGAGAAAAATTATACCAGATGTAATAACCAAATGCAAAGAGTGACTGTGGTGCCTGGTTTGGAAAAAAATCACCTATAATAGATATCTTGGGGACAGTTGTGGAAATTTGAGTATGACAAAGGATTAGATAATATTAGTAGTTTCTAGTTAACTTACTTGGGTGTGATAATGGTATTATGGTATATAATGATATATGAGAAGTCCTTAAATTTTCTTAGAGATACATGTTGAGATATTTAGTCATGATGCATAATAATGTCTTGAAATTCCTTTTCCTTTCTCTCTGTGTGTGCGTGTACACACACACACACACACACACACACACACGCGCGCGCGCGCGCGTGCATGCGCACACACACACACTATGTATGCATAGTAAAAGGTAAGCAATGATTTAACCTAGATACTGGATATACGTGTGCTTATTGTACTATTCCTTTTTTTCTGTAGGTTTTAAACATTTATTTTTTTAAAATTTTTTTATTATTATTTTTTAATAAATTTATTTATTTATTGGCTGCACTGGGTCTTTGTTTCTGCGCACGGGCTTTCTCTAGCTGCGGTGAGCGGGGACTACTCCTCATTGCGGTGCGTGGGCTTCTCTTTGCCATGGCTTCTCTTGTTGTGCAGCACAGGCTCTTGGAGCGTGGGCTTCAGTAGTTGTGGCACGTGGGCTCAGTAGTTGTGGAGCACGGGCTCTAGAGCACAGGCTCAGTAATTGTGGCACACGGGCTTATTTGCTCCACAGCATGTGGCATCTTCCCAGACCAGGACTCGAACCCGTGTCCCCTGCATTGGCAGGCCGATTCTTAACCACTGTGCCACCAGGAAAGTCCTAAACATTTCATAATAAGTAAAAAATTTTTAAAGCCACTGAGTATGAGTAGATCACACATAGTATGTCAGTGTCTCAGTTTGGAATTGTGATCCATAGGTTGGATCAAAGAACTGTGAGTAATTGCAGTTAGACTTCCTTTTCCGTGCTTCTGTGACGGAGGTATGCCCAGTCTATCATCACTGTGTATTTGTATACATCTCTCCTGCTAAATCTGAGTTCTTCTTGGAAAGGAAGAATTTACTCACCTACATGTTCCTGGTGTCTGTGCATGAGTGAGCATTCACTACATTTCTGCTGAATGGATAAGGAAAAGCCCAGGAAAGCCTTACCAAGAACAGTAACGATGACAATAATGATAGCAGCTAATGTTAACTGAGCCCTTCAAAGTTCCAGTCTGAGAGCCTCACAACAGCCATAGGAATTAGATCAAATTAGACGCTGATATAGGAGTTGCCGGCCCCCTTCTGCAATGAAGAAGATGAGACCCTCAGATGATCGGAAATTTGCAAGAAGTTGAGGCCAAGCAGTCTGGCACTAGTCCCCTTTCAAAACAACTCCCATAATGCCTTGGAAGTCTCCTTAGCTGTCTAACACACAAAATTTCACTAAAATAAGTTTTACCACATTCTGTGTGGCAAACAAGGGAATTTTGGGAAAGACCAGCCGTGGGGGAAAGGAGGCTGGCCTGTGGCACCCTGTGCACCTGGGCTGAGCCTGGAATGCCAGGAGCTGGCCACCCGGAGGTCTGAGCGACCTCAGTGGGCATGTGGAGGTAAGAGCAGCCGAGATCAGATGGCCCTGGATTCCTGCATGCTGGGGCAGCCCGACCAGAACACAGGAGGGGGAGACACCTCCCTCCTCAAAGCCCCAGACAGCTGCCATCCTGCTCTTCTTTAATGGCCCTGGGTCCTGTCTGGGCCCAGGTGGTAGCACTGGTCCTCACTGAGTGTTAAATAACTTCCAGGGGTGACAGCTCTACTCTCTGCCAGGCCTCCCTTGGGGACCCACCATAGGTCATCTCACTAGGACGTGGGAGAAAGACTTAATTGTGCTTGTCTTATCCCCCAGAAAACCACCCTCAGGCACATTTTTTAATCATGCGGTACATGATTCTAGAGATATTTGTGAAGTGGGGCAAAGCTGTTTAATTTTTTTTGCTCTTGGCTGGTCAGGAAAGAGGAAAAAATTTAAAATGAGTTTCCAGGGTCCGGGTCTCCACCAAGCTGTCTGCTGGAGTTGGCCTTCTTCACCTTGAAACCTACATTGCGGGAGGCGCTGATACCTACTGGTGACCTCCGCCCCCTCACCCTGGGTCTCTTTGACTATAAATATGGTCCCTTATGCCCATCAGTTCCTCCCTCGCTCTTTTCCCTACACACCTATTCCAGGCTGCTTTGTATTGACCTGTTCAAAATACGGTTACACAAAACTTCTCACACAGAGAGGGGAAGCCCATATAGAGATCTCTTTTTTATTTGTATTTTTTAAAAAGTCTTTATTGAATTTGTTACATTGCTTATTAAATTTGTTACATTTATGTTTTGGTTTTTTTGGCCCCCAGGCATGTGGGATCTTAGCTCCCCCACCAGGGATTGAACCCTCACCCACTGCAATGGGTGGCGGAGTCTTAACCACTGGACCACAAGGGAAGTACCGAGATCTCCTTTTTATTTATTTTATTTTTAAATTTTTAAAAAAGATGTATGTTTATTTTATTTATTTATTTTTATATAAATTTATTTATTTTTAAATTTTTTGGGCTGCATTGGGCCTTCTTTGCTGGGTGCAGTCTTTCTCTAGTTGCAGAGAGTGGGAGCTACTCTTCATTGCGGTGCGCAGGCTTCTCATTGCAATATCTTCCCTTGGTGCAGAGCATGGGCTCTAGGCACATGGGCTTCAATAATTGTAGCACACAGGCTCAGTAGTTGTGGTGCACGGGCTTGGTTGCTCTGGGCCATGTGGGATCTTCCTGGACCAGGACTTGAACCCATGTCTCCTGCATTGGTAGGTGGATTTTTAACCACTGCGCCACCAGGGAAATCTTGAGATCTTCTTTTCAAATGAGTGAAAACTTAACACATTTCACACTTGATTTGGGCTAGACTACTGTATCAGTTTCCTACTGCTGCCATAAAAAATTATCACAAATTCAGTGGCTTGAAACAACCCAAATGTATTATCTGGAGGTCTGAAATCCAAAATCAGTTTCATTGCGCTAAAATCAAAGGTGTTGGCAGGACTGTGTTCCCTGTGGAGGCTCCAGGGGAAAGTCTGGTTCTTTGCCTCTTCAGCTTCTGAGGCCACCTGCATTCCTTGCTCATGGCCCTTCCTCCATCTTCAAAGCCGGTAGAGTAGCAACTTCAAATTTCCTCTGACTCTATAGCTTTCTGCTCTGTCATCACTAACTTTCCTCTCTAACTTGGACCCTCCTGCCTCCTTCATATAAGAACCCTTGTGATTACACTGGGCTCACCATGTTAATCCAGGATAATCTTGAACATCTCAAAATCCTCAATTTAATCACGTCTGCAAAGTTCATTTCGCCATGGAAAGTAGCATATTCACAAGCCCCAGGGAGTGGGACCGGGACACCTTTGGCAAGCCATTATTCTGCCTAACCCAACTAACATTTGGAATAGGTAATAACTCCAGATAAAGGGATTTTGTTCTTTTGTTGGTTTTGGTTTTGGGGTGGTTTTTGTTTTTTTTTTTTGCATTTTAAATATTTTTTTTTATTTTTAAAAATCACATGGGTAACATGTTTTATAAGAAAATACCAAAAAATGTATTAAAAATAAAGCAGAACTCCTTTAATGCTAAAGCCAGAGATAATCATCATTAACATTTGGTGTGTGACTTTCAATCTTTTATCTATTCAGATTTGGGGGGTTTTGTTCTTTTGCTTGGAACCTATTTTCAGATGGTGACAAGTCCAGCTGATTTGTAAAGTTATAGCCCAAACAGGCCTTTTCATTCAGCATCGCAATGCCCCTATTGCAGCTGCTTGATAACTTTAAAGGTTTTTTGCTTTTCCACATCTGTAACTGTATTTCTGTTTTGTAAACTTGTACCATTTTTTCTGATTCCACATATAAGCAGTATCATATGATATTTGTCTTTCTGTGTCTGACTTACTTCACTCAGTATGACAGTCTCTAGGTCCATCCATGTTGCTGCAAATGGCATTATTTTGTTCCTTTTTATGGCTGAGTAACATTCTGTTGTATATATGTACCACATGTTCTTTATCCATTCCTCCATTGATGGACATTTAGGTTGCTTCCATGTCTTGGCTGTTGGAAATAGTACTGAATGAACATTGGGGGTACATGTATCTTTTCGAATTATAGTTTTCTGTGAATATATGCCCAGGAGTGGGATTGCTGGATCATATGGTAGCTCTATTTTTTAGTTTTTCGAGGAACTTCCATACCGTTCTCCATAGTGGCTGTACCAATTTACATTCCCACCAACAGTGTAGGAGGGTTCCCATTTCTAAACAACCTCTCTAGCATTTATTATTTGTAGATTTTTAAAAATAAATTTATTTATTTATTTATGTATTCATTTATTGGCTGCATTGGGTCTTTGCTGCTGCTTGTGGGCTTTCTCTAGTTGCAGCGAGCGGGGATTACTCTTCGTTGCGGTGTGTGGGCTTCTCATTGCAGTGGCTTCTCATTGCAGTGGCTTCTCTTGTTGTGGAGCACGGGATCTAGGCACACGGGCTTCAGTAGTTGTAGCACATGGGCTCAACAGTTGTGGCTCACGTGCTCTAGAGCACAGGCTCAGTAGTTGTGGTGCATGGGCTTAGTTGCTCCACAGTGTGTGGGATCTTCCCGGACCAGGGCTGGAACCCATGTCCCCTGCATTGGCAGGCAGATTCTTAACCACTGTGCTATCAGGGAAGTCCATCTGTAGATTTTTTGATAGTTTGACTATCAAAAAATAGTTAAATAGGCCATTTTGACTGGTGTGAGGCGATACCTCTTTATGGTTTTGATTTGCGTTTCTCTGATAATTACTGAAGTTGAGCATCTTTTTATGTGCTTTTGCTTGTCTTACCAGAACTGCTCTTTCCGATTTCTAAGCTTTAGGCTGCTCCCACACCCCAACCCCATCATAAACTATCTTTTCATTTTTATCCTTTTTACAAATTTAGGGCATGAAATTCATTAAGAATTCAACTGCTTGAATGAAATGAGTGAGAATTTTAAAAGCATATGTAATCTTGGGTGAAAGACCTATGTCTGATAAAATCTGTCAAAGTGCGTGTTTGCCATTATGTTTTAAAGTAGCCATTTTTTTTCTGTGAGTAAAAGAACAAAGGAGCTTTAATTTCTCACCACAGTGAACAACAAAATAATATCCTTACAAAAGTAAAAGCTGACTTGATGTTCTGACATTTTCCAAATAGATTAGAATTTTGGAATTTTCAATCTGAGGCCTAACTCCAGATCAGTCCCAGCAGAGTTTAGTGACACACGTATCTCTTTTTTTTAACCTCATAAATAATGTCTACATGGGAAAAAGTAAAAAATACCTCTTTTAATAAGTAAAGGGACTCTTTGGTATGATATTTATTTCTTTTTACAGAATATCTTACCTATTTTTGGAAGTGAAATGCAAGTTCTTCCATTTACAGTAAGCAGCGGAGTCCATATGAACAGGCTGGCTATTTGTATCTTGGGGGAGAGAAGGGAAATTCCTATGAGAGTTGCTTTTCCCAAATTGAGTATCGACATAAAATCATCTTCAGTTTATAAATTACTATTGACTATGTTTTTAGTTCAAATATCTTGTTTCCTTTCCACAACTCACTTCAGTGTTCTCCTTGGAATTTGAATTAATCCAGGTGACCTTTATCAGAACATTTGGCAGAAATTCAGGAAATGACCCTTGAGCACTTCGGTATGGGTAAATCCAAGAGGGCTACAGTCAGATAGAGAGTTTGGGGGCACGTGGGCAAAATATTTCTGTGATTTTTCAGCTATCTTAAAACAGTACTAGGAATCTGCAGCCATTGAAATGTGTCCTCTTTTTAAACAATATAATTCTTATTATGGCTTGCCTTCTTGTGAATTGCCCCAAATATACCCGTGCTCAATAGACCCTCAACCAAACACAGCCAGGAATGGAATGCTAGTTTATTTCTTCTGGAGCAGATTGCCAAAATCCAAATCATCTATCTGGAATCCAGAATGGGAAGAAACTTGCCCCTTAAGAAAATTATGATAAGAATTTAATCAGTACATACTTGAGAAAGTATTGCAAATCTCTGAGAGATGCCATTTTTTTTTTCCAGTTTGGCTCTTTTGCTAACTAATTATTACTTAGAAGATATGACAAAATTAGGCGGGGGCATGTAGCCTCTGCAATCCCGTCTTTGCTCTGCAGCCAGAGCAAAGGTAAACAAGAAGAGACCATTTGGCAAACTGCCAACCTTATTTTCATTCACTCATTTAGTCATTTAGATTGGAGAAGGGATATGTGGGAGCTCTTTTCGAACATTTGAAAAGGAAGAAATTAGGTCCCTATACTAACTCTTTACTGTGGTAAATAAATTCTAGGTGAATGAAAGATTTACACAAAGTTAACAACAAAAACCCAGAAGGATGAACATTTCTATCACGGTGAGACAGAAAAGGCCTTTCTAAGCATAAAATAACAGCAAGAAGTTCTAAAACAGAAGAACAACATATCTGATCACATGGAAATTTAAAATGTCTACATGGCAAAATATTTGCCCTGAACAAAGTTAAAGGACAAACGAAAAGTAGAGAAAAAAATGTGCCGCCTATGTAGCAGATCAAAGGTTGATATTTCCAATATATAAAAAAAAAAGAAGAAAGAAAACCCAATTAGAGGAGAAATACTAATAAGCAAGAATAAACATGGTAATATAAAAATGCAAATTAAAACACAAATTTTATCTACATGGATATAGATAATAACAATATTGTTCAAAAGTAATAACACACTTTCCCTTCTACCCAGCAATTCTCCGCTACCACTAGGCAGAACTTGTCAGGGATGTCGTGGGGGAACTCTCACAGCAGGCAAGGAGCGCAACTTCTTCACGTTTTTTTGCCCCTGCAGTGCCAAGAATCTGTGTCTTGGGTGGAGAGTCACATCTGTTTCTGGTTGCAAGGCAGATCCCTCCCCCTGTCATAGCCCATTTAGGGCTCCACTGCTGGAATGCATTTTTAGGAACAAGCCTGTCAAGTGTGAATCTGCTGAGAGCCTCACTGTCTGGTTTTGTCCTCAGTTGTCAGGCTCCCGTGTGGATAGGGAATAGGAGGAAACCTGGGGTGGAAAAACCTGTCCCCTGTATATTGGAATTGAGGCAGCACCTCCCTGCCTCTGCTAACAGGGGAGGGGTTCTGAGAAAGCTGAGCACTTCCTGGTAATGGTTAATACCCAGATGCCACTGGAGAACTTTGTAAATAAAGGGCCAAATGAAACAGTAGATGCCTTGTGAGCTCCAGGGAGGATGCACCTATCTTCATAGCTACTTTTACCCTCTAGTAAATAAGGTAATTAACCTTAGTGTTTCATTCTGTACTCTTATGATTACTTTATTTTGCTCATAGAATTTTTAAAATTCTATGTTTGTGATAGAGGTGTCAGCTAATGCTACAATGGTAATCATGTTGTAATACATAAATGTATCAGATCAACACATTGTACACCTTTACATATACAACGTTATATGTCATATCTCAATTTTAAAAATTTAAACTGAGAATTTAAAAAAATCTATGTTCACTTGGGATAACAGCTTGTTTTGTGTTATATCCAAGAGAAGACAACACTGTGGCTGAGAATTTTCAGGTGACTAAATGCCATCACAGCTCCCGTCTCCTCCCATCCTCTTTCCTCCCATCCTCCCCAGCTCCTTGCCTTTTCTCTCCTCTCCTCTCCTTTCCTCTCCTCTCCTTTCTTCCTCTCCCCCATCTCTCTCCCTCCCTCCTCACCCCCTCTCCTCCTCTCCCCTCCCCCCTCCCCTCCCCTCCCCCCCTCCCCTCCCCTTTTTCCCCCTCTCTCTCTCACCAGTTCAGGCTCACTTAGGAAGCATATAAGCATAGTCGTAGACCATTACTACCACCAGAAGCCCTCTTCCTAGATTTATATTCCTTTCCGAGTATTAACCTGAGGGCGTTGCAAACAACCATTACCCACCACTCACGTAGACACAGAAGTCAGCCATAGCGGAGCACTTCCTGAGCCAGGTCTTTGGCTGAGCCCAGAGGCAAAGGAGAGGGATGGAGCTGTACTCAGACGGCATGGCTAAACCTGTGGGCAGGGTCTTGAATCCTGTGAGTGCAAACGAGCTTGGAAGCATGTCTGTAGCATACTGAAACGTTTAGGAAAACAGAGCAAGCCAAAGTAGTATTTCAAAGTGAGAGAAAATTTTAGATGGCTTGTCTTCTCCATTTGAATTAAATTGACTGCAACTAATTAAAGCTTTAACACAGTTCCAAGATTACTCATTCCTTCTTATTAGACCCTGTCTTTGCTTGCCACTTGTCCTCAGTCTTCACTCACTGTTGCTCCTGGATTTTCTCTATTAGGTCCCATCATCATGCTGAATAAAGATAAAAATTATACTGCTGTGGTACTTCTCTCTCTTCTACTCCAGAGTCACTGTAATTCTTTTTGTACTGGTGATTACTCCTAGGCTTTTGTAGCTTCTTCCAGGGCCTCTGCTAACATACAAGGCAGCTTTCTGCAAATTAAATAAAACAAGTGCCCCTTAAGGATAACACAGCCCCAAGCTGGGGGCCATCATGGAATATGGGCTATATTTCATTCCTGACTTGCCCCTCAGCCTGGTGCCTTTGTACAGTGAACAGCCTTTGCAACGGTATATTGTCGCCTGCTTCCTCCTACCCCTCTTGCTCTGAAGTACAAAGAAAGATGAATGGTAGGAAGAGGAATATGTATGGTGCTGAAAGGAAGAATTAACGGAACTCAAATGCAATATTAGCTGAATCTGACCTCACAGCTGGCCACACTGACTCTTTACGCACTCCTGCTTCTTTTTATGTATTTCCTATAGAATGTTAAAACGGGACTCTTTTGCTCTCAGAGTTTTGGCCAAGGCCCTAAGTCTGAGAACCAAATATTCCGGCATCTTAAAGAGAGGTATTAGGCCACCTATGCATAATATGCTTAGAGACTGACTTCTGCTAGCATTAGTCCATGGCTCACCTCCAAGTGATAGAATAAAAGGGATAAAAGATTAAGAGTATCTCAGAGATACTCTTTGGAGGGAGTTGTTGGGGAGGGATGGGGGAAGTGGATGGATGAGGGAATGTTTCTGCCATTTCAAACCAACTAAGGGGGTCTTTAAGAGACATGGAGAAGTTGTCATGAGTCCCCTGGAGTGCAAGGGAACACCTAAAAAGTGTGAAGAGGAGAGATTGTCTCTAGCTGGCTGGTCTGGAGCCGTGGAGTAGAGTTTGGTTGGTCATGAGCTATACTTTCAGAGGTCAGTGGGGCAAGGGCATTTCTCCTCGGTCAGATGAGGAGCCCATGGACCAGACTTGGTCATTTAGTAACGGACTCTGTCCAAGAAGACTGCTTGGAAGGGGAAGGTGACCCTCAACAGATGCGGGTGGCATCAAAAAATCACACGCAGCATATATACAATGGAATATTACTCAGCCATAAAAAGGAATGAAATTGAGTTATTTGTAGTGAGGTGGAAGGACCTAGAGTCTCATACAGAGCGAAGTAAGCCAGAAAGAGAAAAACAAATACCGTATGCTAACTCATATATATGGAATCTAAAAAAATGGTACTGATGAACCCAGTGACAAGGCAAGAATGAAGATGCAGATGTAGAGAAGAGACTTGAGGACACGGGATGTGGGGTGAAGGGGAAGCTGGGATGCAGTGAGAGAGTAGCATTGACATGTATACACTACCAAATGTAAAATAGATAGCTAGTGGGAAGCTGCTGCATAACACAGGGAGATCAACTAGATGACTTAGAGGGCTGGGATAGGGAGGGTGGGAAGGAGTCATGGGAGGGAGGGGAATTATATTCCAATGAAGAGCTTAAAAAAAAAAAAAGAAACACATGAGTGAGATCATACGACTAAAAAACAACAACAACAACAAAAACCACGTGCAGGAGTCCAGCTGTTGTCTTTGGGATACCCTTACCTATGGGGAGTCTTTGAAGAATCCATACAAATGCTTCAGAAGAGAGAGAAGTGGCATTTCAATTCTGTACCTTGAAAGGGCATTGATGCCAAATTATAACTCACTGATCAAATAAGGCCTTTCTTCCCCTTTCCTTTCCTCACTACCAGGCTGCAGCCTGGGAAACACCAAACATCTGTGGGTCAGACTAACAGATGAGGTAGAACAAGCAAGAAGGGAGAAACACCCTCTCCGTCCCCTTCCCTCACTGATAATTTCCTGGTGTGGGGTAGACCAGAGCTGGCAGATGGGAGAACCTGAAATAAATTTTGTAGTTTCGATAATGTCCTGGGTGCTTAAACACAATCTATGTGATTTTTGGTGGTGTTGGTTGTTGTCAGGAGTAACTGGAAAAGCCATGAGATGTTCTGCAGGTTTCACCCAGGAGCAGGAAGTACAAGCTGAGAGGACTAGTTTCGCAGGATGGTGATGGGAACGAACAACGTTGCTTTCTGTTTCTGCCTTTTCAAGTTTCAGTTTCTTTACTGAGCCAGTTCTGTATGGAATACAAAGGGTCTTTCTTGTGGAGAAGCACGTGTATGATCCCATCCACTCTCACCTGCTCCAGGCTGTCAATCCCGCAGCTGTCTCCTTCCTCTTATGACTTCCCCCTCTCTACTGGATCTTTCCTACAAGCATATAAAAAGGACTAAATATCACCTATCTTAAAAAAAAAAAAAATTCCACATCCCCTTTAGCAACTGCTGTATGCCCTGTTCCCCTTCACTGAAAAAATTTGAAGGTGTTAGCTAACTCCATGGTCTGTGTTTCTCCATCTCTCATTCTCTCTTCAGCTCACTCCAATGGGCTCTCATCTCCACCACACCACTGAACAGGCTCTTACCAGGATCAGTGGTTCTCTATCTGCCTCTCATTTGATTTCTCAGCCGCGCTTGACAACCAGCTCCTCCCTCTTGAGCCACGTTCTTCTTTGGGCTTCTGTGTTAAGCATTTATCTAGGCTCTTCGCACTCTATTGGCCATTCATCTGCTACCCCTTCCTCCCCTGCCAGCCCCTGTCCTTGGCCTTCTCATCTCTGTCCAGATTCTCTTCCTAAACCATTGTGTCCAATCCTAGGGGCTTTATTTGGACAGAGCAAAGATAAAACTTTCCATCCCCATAGAAAGTTTAACTAGCCAATGGTGGTCTGAAAGAAGAAAACAAAAATGCTGTGCTTCGTAAAGCAGACTTTTATCAGACCCAACAAAAATAAAGAGAAAAAACAAGAGCGTGTGTGTGTGTGTGTGTATGTGTTCATTTAGGAAAACATTCTTTGGTTCTGTGACAGAAAACCCAATCCAAATCATCATAAGAGGAGAGGAAAGTATTGGCTGACACAAGCTGAAAAGTTGAAAGGTTCAGGACAGCTCTCAGCCTACATGAGGACTTAGTCAATGTCCCCAGGATCCCTCTCTCTGCTCTCCATCCTCTGAGCTGGCTCCGCTTTTAGCTCTTCCTGTTGACTTCTCATTTCCACGCCAGCAGCATTAAGTGTACATCGTCATAAAACATGGTCAGGTTAGCTTGTTTCCTTCATAACTACCCACCCCGCCCCCATCCTGAAATGCAGTCTTATCAGCCTCCATAATTGCCTGGGCCAATTCCTTATAATAAATCTCTCTAAGGAACTGACTCACTTGATCATAGAGGCTGATAAGTCCAACGGTCTGCAGGGTGAGTCAGCAAACTGGGGACCTGGAAGAATAGATGGTGTCCTTCCAGTCATAAGGCCAGCAGTTCTCGGGACCCAGGAAGCACTGATGTTTTGGTTTGAAGGCCTTCAGGCTGGAGGAATTCGCTCTCATTTAGGGGAGAGTCAGCCTTTTTGCGCCATTCAGGATGTCATTTGACTGGATGAGAACCACCCACGTTAGGGAGGACTGCCTGCTTTACTCAGTCTGCTGATTTAAATGTTAGAATCTCATCCAAAAATACCATCACAGAAACACCCAGAATAATATTTGACCAAATATATCTGGGCAGCCCTTGGCCCAGTCAAGTTGACACAAAATTAACCATCACAGTCTCAGGGGCCTTCATTGGTCCATGTTGCCTTTTCCACCTCTGAGACCCAAGTATAGGGTTATCTATCAATACATATGGGTTATGAATGGGGTAAAATAATTCTTTCGTAGGAAAATTGTAGAACAATTGTCCAAGAAGATAGAGGGGAAGCTGGAGGGGGAAAGAAGTGTCTACTGTAAGTCACTAATATATGCATTTGAAAGCTAAAATGAGAAGGAACTAAAGAAGCAATAAATGATTGCTACATACTAGGTATTTTCCTAAGCACTGAGCTGATGAATTTATTGAAAAAGGTCACTTGTATCTTTTAATTCCTTCAGCTTCAGATTTACAATGAACAAAAATGCATTTGTTTCTCTTCACCCTTTGATCCCAACCCACAAGAAGGAAAACTAGAATTATAAATGAACGCACTCTCCTTGCTCTCATGGGAATACATCTTCTTTTAAATGTAGTATTTCTGATCTAGAGAGGAATTTTCCTGGAAGGTTGTAGGTCACTTTGGAAATAGCCCTAGGATATTTGTCCTCATTATTTTTCTTTTAGACTAAATTCCTGAATTATCTAGCTTAGGATAAAGAAACATATTAAAGTGAGGTGGAAGAGTTTGCGTAAGACTGATATTATTTCTTCCTTAAATATTTGTAAAGAGTCACACTTGTAAACTTTGAGACAAAGATTTTAAAATTCTTTCAATCTTTTTAGCAGGTATAGAACTATTCTATTTCTTAGAATAATTTCAATATATAAAGGATTTAATTTCTTTAATAGATACAGAACGGTTGAGATTTTAAATGCTTTCTAGTGTCCATTTTGGTAATGAAGAAATATTTTACCCATTTCATCTAAATTTTAAAAACAAAGTTACATAAGGATGTTTATAATATTCTCTTGTCTATTAAATGTCTATAGTGATGGTCTCCTTTTTATCCCTGATATTGGCCATTTATGTTTTCCCTCTCTTTTTTTCCTTGATCAGTTTTATCAAGGGTATTAAGAACTTGTATTAAGAACCAAATTTTGGCTTTGTTTATTTCCTCTATTATATGTTTCTTATTGATTCATTGATTTCTGCTCATAATATTTCCTTTTTTTCTATTTTCTCTGGTTTTAATTTGCCTGAAATGAGAATTAGGTTTATTGCTTTTCAATATTTCTCCTCTCTCCCCTTCCCTGACCTCCCTTCAGTTTACCCAATATGCACTATGCATTTGAACCTAGATGTTTCCTTTTTGGCATCACTGTTTAATGTCATGTTCATTATCATTCAGTTCATAATATTTTCTAATTTTATTTGATTTTTTGATTTTTGAGTTATTTAGAAGTGCATTACATAATTTCCAAGTATTTGGGGGATTTTCTAATTATCTTCTGTTATTGATTTATATTTCAGTTCTTCTGTAATCAGAGAACATATTCCACATGATTTGATTTTTTGAAAAGAAAAAGAAGTCAAGACTTCCCTTAGGGCCAGCATAGTACGTATTTTGTAACTGACTACTGTTAACATAAGGACAGCAGCTCTTTTTGTTAGTGTGTGCGTGATATATTTTAGCATCCTTTCACTCTCACCCTTTCTGGATCTCTGTATTTAAAGTGATTCTATTGTTGATGGCACATAGTTGTGGGTTCTTAATTTATTCGATCTAATAATCTATTTTTTAAAACTCATTTGGCTCATTTACATTAAATGGAATAACTTGTATAGTTGGGTTTAAGTCCACCATTTTCCTATTTATTTTGTTCATCCGTTCTTAGTTCTTCTTTCCTCCTTTTGGATTAACTGCGTGTATTTCACGACTTCAGTTCTCTATTCCATTAACAGATGGATAGTTATAAATTACTGTGTTTTTCTTTTGGGTTTTCTCTAGAGATTATAGTATGCATCCTTGATTTAATACAGTCCATCCTAACCTTTGTGCTATTATTGTCATATATTTTATTTATATGTTATAAACCCCACAAGACATTATTATTATTGTTACATGAAGTAGTCAATAGTATTTCATGTTTGTCCACATATTTACACCTTCTGATGCTCTTCATTCCTTCTTTCAATCCCAGGCTTTCGTGAGATGGTTTCCTCTCAGTGTTTCCGTAGTATGGGTCTGCTGGTGAAAATGTCTCCCACTTTGATTTTTCTGAAAATTTCTTTATTTTGCTTTCACTTTTGATGATATTTTAAATGAACATAGAATTCTAGGTTGACAATTTTATTTTAGCACTTTGAAAATATTATTCCACTATCTTCTGGCTTCTATAACTTATGCTAAAACGTCAACCATTAGTTTTACTGTAGTTCGTTGGAAGGTAATGTATTTTTTTCTCTGGCTGCTTTTAAGATATTCTCTCAATCCTTGATTATTAGACGTTGACAAAAATATGTCTATGTATGGTTTGTTTGTTTGTTTGCTTAATCCTGCCTAGAATTTGCTGATCTTCTTGAATCTGTGGGATGATGTCTTATCAACTTTGGAAAAGTTTTGGCCGTTATTTCTTCAAATATTATTTCTGCTTCAGTTTATTTCTCCCCTTCTTCTAGTATTTTATCAAAATATGGCAGACCTTTAACTTTGCTCCATGTACCTCTAATGCTCTGTTTTATTTCTGTACGTGCTTGATATTTGTGCTTGAATTTGTATATTTTCTATTATACTATCTTAGGGTCTAATCAATCTTTTCCTCTCTGTCAAGTCTGCTGTTAAATGTGTTCTCACCTTCAGTCTTGTGTTTTTTAGAGAATGTCCATCTGATTTTTTACACAGATTTCATACCTCTGTTAATATTCCTTATCTTTTCATCCATTTCCCCTCTTTTCTTCTATTTCCTGTAATATGTTAATCCGTTAAAATCCTTGTCTGTTAGCTTCACTGTCTGGATTATCAGTAGGTCTGATTCTATCATTTATCTTTTCTCTCGATAATGATTATCAGTCACGTTTTCCTGCTTCTTTGCTTGTCTAGTAATTTTTTATTATTTATCAGACATTGTATGCAAAAGCACCGCAGAGGCTCTAGATGACGCCCTACACTGGAGAGGGTTTCCCCTTTCCCTCTTAGGCAATAGAATGAGGGGTTTATCTTTGAGAGGGGTAGGGCTTACATTGCTGCTTTCATAAGACTTAATCCACTTCTCGTTTCTCCCCTGTTCATCAAACATAGCCTTTCTGGGCATTTGATTAGAGCCTACAGGGTCTCTGCCTTCTCCGTCCTGAAAGACTGGGAAATTTAGTACTGTACTTTGAGGTTTTGAACTTAGCTCTTTACCTTTCACTCTGTGCCCCATCCCAGCTTCAAAATGGAAGACATCCCAAGGGGTGCCTGCCTATGTGTTTGAATGGAAGGACCACTTTGTCTCTGGTTAGACTTTTTCCCTTTAGCACTATGAAACTAGAGGAGATTGTATTATGCCTTTGGAAATCTTTGGCCAAACTTTCCAGCCTTCTTTGCATAGCCCCTGAACTCAGATGTCCCATGGGGAAAACCAGTTGTGTTTAGCACCTCTCAAGTTTTTAGTTTCTCTCACCAGCCCCATGTAATTACCAAAAACCTCTCTGGTTTCTCTTTCCTCAAGAAAATGCTTTACAAGCCAAGTTTAGTTCTCAGTCCATGCCCAGAATTGTTGAATATCCCCAAAGAAGAAAGGAACTGTAGTTTATGTAGCCCTTGTTGCTTCCTCATTTCCTGAGGCTCTTAAAAATGTAACTTTTGTAATCCAGCTGGCTCCTTCTAGCCCTTGCAATGGGAATTATAGCCTCCCATGACCTCCTACATTTTTTTAAAGGTAGAACATCTTTAAAAAAAATATTTATTTATTCATTTATTTATTTGGTTGCACAGTCTCCTTAGTTGCAGCTCACGAGCTCAGTAGTTTCAGCTCCAGGTCTCCTTAGTTGTGGCTCACCTGTTCCTTAGTTGTGGCACGTGGGCTCTTTAGTTGTGGCATGCAAACTCTTGCTTGTGACATGCATGTGGGATCTCATTTCCTGACCAGGGATCGAAACCAGGCCCCCTGAATTGGGAGAGTGGAGTCTTATTCACTGTGCCACCAGGGAAGTCCTTGACCTGCTACATTTAACTTAGGGACAGAAGTCCCCTGGTCCTTATGTTTTGAGGATAAAGGCCCATCAATATGGTTACAACTTCAAGACTTGAAAAGGGCCACAGCCTGCCCATAGTACTTGGATTCCAGGAAGTAGAAGGTGACACTGGTTACCCAGACTTAAACTCTCAATGGCAGAGGTCCTGAGCAAATACGTAGCATGGCCTTGGGAGCTATTGCTACACTCAACGTGGGGAGGAAAGTGGTCAGAATGAATGGTGGCTCTTGAATAGGCCATATAAGTTTGCAGCAATAACTGTAGCTAGCAGCAGTCAACACTGACTTTCTATTTCACAGAAGGAAACATAGTGATAATGCTGTGTTTTCTAGTAGTATGACCAAGCAACTGGGTGGAAAATTTACTCAGAGGTGTGAGACTTTGAGGAAGTTTTGTAAATGCCTTAATAATTTTATTTTGCTTAAGTTGTATTTTTCATGTGTATATATAGATGCACAAACACACATATGTATGTTTGTATGTATATATGTATGTGTATGTATGTGTATAATACACATTTTTTACTCTATCCTCACTTTTCAGTCATTATTAATATAAAATGGGGACATTATTTTTTTAATTCTGCTTTTAAATTTTATCATTCTTTTTCAAGAACAATATTGATATTGTAAACTAGATCCATACCTTTTATACTGTGACTTTACTATTTTTCAGTTCCCTTTTTGCTTCATGTTTTGGTCAGTTGAGGATGCCTTCAAGTTATTTCTTCTGGAAGATATATTGGTATTTTGTAAGTACTTGCATGCCTGATTATGTCTCTTCTTGTCTTCATGAATGAAAAATAACTGAAATCCTCAGGCTACAGATTTTGCTCCCAAACCTCCAGAACACTCGTTCTTAACCTTGAATGCACGTTGTCACCTCCTGGGAGCTTTAAAAAATCCTGATGCCTCGGTCCCACCCCCCGCAATTCTGATTTAATTGGTCTGAGACGTGGCCTGGGTATCAGGATTAAAAATGAAATAAAGCAACAACAATAAAAAACACACCTGCCCTGCACTCTGGGTCAATTAAACTCTAACGTTCAGGAATGGGGTTTGGGTATCAGCACACTTTTTCTGCTTTGTGTGAAAAATTCTCAGGCTCGCCAACCCCACTGCCAGTTTCCAATGGTGTCGATTTTGTTCTTTGCTGCCATCAATGTGGATTAGAATTTTGCTTTTACCTCTTCAGATTTTTTTGCGATCCTTTCTTACCCTTTTAACTTGTTCTGTAGTCCTTTATGCCAGATGATCTCAGCTTTCCCCTCTTTCACTATGGAGGTGAGTCATTTTATATCTAATAAAAGAATTTTCTGAAATTTTCTTTTGTATTTTGCATTTTTGGGGAGGCTTGCTTTTCTTCTCTATTTCCAAAATGATGACCCCTTGCCCTTTTTTCCCCTAGTAGTTTTTGGTCAGACCTCTGTTTTTGTTGTTTTTGTGCTTTGGGTTTACATGCTTTCTTCTTTTTTCTCATTTCAAATATGGCAAAACTGATCTCATTGGGCTCACTCTCAGGTAATATAGATCATAGGTGATTACTTTTCTTAAATCCCCCTCTGTGGTAGAGTTGTATACATTCCCATCTCCCAGTCCAATCCCAAAAGTCAAGGAGGTTTTCTCGTCACAAGGTTTTGTTTTATAAGGAAACATTTTCTCCTTCTATTTGCCTGGCTGTCTCATATTCCCATGGGCCACAATGTACTTTATTTATTTATTTTTAAAATATTTATTTGGTTGCACTGGGTCTTTAGTTGCAGCGGGCGAGCTCCACAGTTGCGGCTCGCGGGCTCCTTAGTGGCAGCACACAGGCCCCTTAGTTGTGGCATGCGAACTTTTAGTTGCGGCATGCATGTGGGATCTAGTTCCCTGACCAGGGATCGAACCCAGGCCCCCTGCATTGGGAGCACAGAGTCTTAACTACTGTGCTACCAGGGAAGTCCCCACAATGTACTTTAAAGAACTTTTCCCAGCATCACTCTTACCATGCAGTTTGGCATCATCATTCTACTTGTAGAACTTTCCTCATGGGGACCTCTTTTCTTAGGGAGCTATGTACTAACTCCAGAACACACCTCCCACTTTACTTCTGGCCCAGTTGTTTTTGGGGATTTTCCATGTCTGCCAGATGGTGACGTGGTCCGAGGAACAATAGCTACTCCAGAGAGCGACAGCAGTGGGCCAGGGAGTAGCTGATGTGCTTCCTTGTGGGTACGTGGCTGGCTCTCTGAGTCAGTGGCCTATCAAGAGGGACAGATTTGAAGTATCTTCCTATACCTTTTATTCAGATAGATGAAGTCAATTGGGGTAAAAACTGGATAGGCTATTCTCAATCCACCTGTGTCTGGTTTATAACTGGTATAACCTACAAAGCGCCACAGGTGATTGATTCAAGGATATATAAGGTGGAGAACCACTGTTTTGATCAGTGGTTGGAAGAAGCTGCAGAAGGGACTAGTGAGGCCCCATCTCAACTTGGAAACACAGGCTGAATTTGAGCAGAATAACTCCAAGGAGGTGCGATTCAAGGAAGGACCAGGCAATAAGTGAATAGGTTTTGCAGTGGTCCGTGTGATGGTGTTCCTGGGACAGGGACCCTGAGAGGGGAGTGAAGGGGGCAGATGTGAGACATGGTAGAGAAGCAGCATTGACAGGACCTGGATCCTGAGTGGATGCAGCAGGAAGGAAGGGGAAGAGCAGCGACCACACCAAGGATGCCAACTTCCTGAGTGTTCTTGGCCAGAATAAATGCCTGTCTGGTCTTCATAGAAATGGCACACTGAGGTTAAAAGGTAACAGCAATTACTTAGCTTTAACCAGTCACTAACTTTAACACCTACTATGTGCCATGCATTTTGCTAGGGATGCAATTTAGTGAAAAAGGACACAGTCCTTGCCTTTAGTCTAGATGCTTTAGAGACAGCATTGATCAAAAAAGTCACACCAATGAACAGAATTCATTAGGGAATGCTCTGAAGGAAGGGAATTCCCTCGCTGTGAAAATGTGTCATAAGGGAAGCTGAGGAAGGAGGGGGTAGGGGTCTGGCAGACAGCATGCCAGGCAGAGAGAGCAGGTGACAGGTTTTCTAAGGGAGACAGAAGAGCCCCAGGGTGGCAGGAACTCAGAGTGTAATGAGAGCAGTTTCAAGACGAGGCAGGGCAGTGCCTCATAGGGGAGAAGAAACCTGTCGTCTGTGAGCATGGCACTGCTCAGTTCTATCCATATCTCACACTTGTAAGGTGTTGCCGATTGAGTCGGTCTAAGTAAGCAAGAAGGATTTTTTATGCACTACCCATGAAATGCTATAGTGTATGAAGATTAATAAAATAATACAAAACTTTATTCTTTTAATAAAGCTGCTTTAAATATTTAATCTGGCTTGGAAGGTCAAAAGTGGTCCAATAAATCTACATTGTAAACTTGACCAGAGCTATCTCTTCTTGCAAAAGCCGGTGGATTTTCAAGTGCGGAAATCATTAGTCTAGACGTCATCTTTATCTGAAAAGGAGCAAATGAGCACTTGCATGCCTGCACTGTACTTCTCTGGATTTACTAAGCCTCTGTCATCCTAGCCTTCAAACAAATTTATTCTGATCTATGGTCACAAAGGTGATTCCTCCTTTACCTGGTCTTTTTTTCCCCCATTCCTCTGCAAGTCCTATCATAAACTTGGTTAAACCGAAGTGGAGAAAAAATATAAAATCCCATCAGAAAAAATAAATCCTAAGCCCTCAAGAAGCACATCTGATGTTCTCCCATTCATAGTTCCTTGAGTGTGGTGGATCACTCTGTCAGAATTACGGCAGGCTGATTTCTTCCTCCATTTTTTAAAAATTGAGGTATAGTTGATTTACAATGTTGTGTTAGTTTCAGGTGTATAGCAAAGTGATTTAGTTATATATGTATTGTAACTAAACTAAATAAATTTATTAGGAGGCTGTGTGTGTGTGTGTGTGTGTGTATTCTTTTTCAGGTTCTTTTCTTTTATAGGTTATTACAAAATACTTAGTAGAGTTCCCTGTGCTATACAGTAGGTCCTTGTTGATTATCTATTTTATATACACTAGTGTGTATATGTTAATCCCAAACTCCTAATTCATCCCTCCCCCCAACCTTTCCCCTTTGGTCACCTTAAGTTTGTTTTCTATGTCTGTGGGTCTATTTCTGTCTTATAAGTAAGTTCATTTGTATCATTTTTTAGACTCCACATATAAGTGATATCATATGATTTTTGGCTTATTTCACTTAGAATGCCTCCATTTTTAAATTGATTTTTTCCATACTAAATGTTTTATCTATCATCTATCTATCTATCTATCTATCTATCTATCTATCTATCTATCTATCATCTATCTATCATCTACCTATCCTGGCTCATTTCCTAAGTTAGGGCCTTTATGTAACTTTAGCCCCGATGGAACTTCACGTTTCAGTCTACACCCTTCCTACTGGGATGTCCAGATCCCAGTACCTTTTTCTTACTCTAATCTTCCAACACTCCCCCCTCCTCCCCCTCATGTCTCTGTCTCTGTCTGGCTCTCACTTGCTCTTCACACTTTCCACACTCCAGCTCTGGCTCTCGTCTTGCCCTAACCCCTACTCTCTTTCTTACTCACACTTTCTCCCTGTTTCTTTCTTTCGCTCTCACTCTCTCACCTCAGTCTCCCTTTCTCCCTCTTCTCCCTCCTGTAATTTGTAAAATGATCTCCCCACATTTGTAGTTTCAGCTACCACCTGCACAGAGATATCTTCTCTATATATGTAGTTACAGGGCTCTTTGAGCGGCTAATAACAGAAACCAGCTTTGACTGGCTGCAAAAAAAGGAGGGGAAATTTATTAGAAGGTTATAGAGACATCTCACAGAATCAAGAGTTGAACAATCATGAACAGAAATGGCCCTGGGGTCCACTGCTAATACATCAGCTTAATATTAGTCATTCCCAGTCTCCTTGATTTTCTATTCCTGCTTTCAGATTCCTGGGAGAGAGAATTGGACTAACTCAGATCTAACTGTGGCTCAGTCAGCTCTGGATGGAGGAGCAGGATTGCCATACACAGATGAGATCAGTTTGGGTTCGCCCATGTCTATTGCACTGTTCCCAGTGTTCACAAATCAGGCAGCAGCCCAAATGGCTGTACCCTGAAATATCAATCTGGTCCCAGTTTTCTGACTTTTGGATGATAGATCCGCCTGGATGAACCATAGTAGTGACTGAAATCCTCCTCTTCTCTCTAACGCCCACTGTCCAGTGGGATTTGCTCTCACCAAGTGCCTGGTCCTCCAGCCTGGCAGTTGTCACCAATTCCTCTGAATCCTCGCCCACACTACACATCCAGTAACAGTCACACAAACTCAAGTCTGTGTGTGAGAAATAAAGAACCCAATAAATAAGAAAATATAAAGCTCAGGGTATAATTACAGATAATTCACACGTGTTTTCAACTGGAATTGGGCTTTGGTCACAGTAAGTAGAACACTTTAAAATATGAATTGCCTAGTGATTCATGTATTTATCCATTTAAAATATTTTCTGAACACTGATTCTGTCCTGGTAATTAGACAAGTCCCAGATCTTGAATCCTCTGGTCTAATGAGGGTGATCAGGAACTAAGGAGCCTCACAGAGCTGTATGTAATTTACAACCATTTTAAGTACTCCAGAGGAGAGCTATGAAGGTCTTTGAGCACAGTTAATGGGAGGCCAGGGGAGTCTTTTTTTTTTTTTTAATATTTATTTATTTATTTTGGCTGCACTGGGTCTTAGTTGCAGCATGCGATCTCTTAGTTGCGACATGCACACTGGATCTAGTTCCCTGATAGGGGATGAAACCCAGGCCCCCTGCATTGGGAGCACAAAGTCTTACCCACTGGACCACCAGGGAAGTCCCCAGGGGAGTCTTTCCATGAGGAACCGATGCTTGCTCTGAGATCAGAGGCTAGGAGTGGGGGTGTCAGGGAGGAGAAATCGAGAAGAAACTTCCAGGCAGGGAGAGCAGGATGTGGTGGGTTCTGGTGCATTTGAGGAACTGGGAATCCAGAGTGCAATGGGAGAGCAGAGATGGGTGAGGAGTGGGGTGAGAGGCAGATGGGGCAGCAGGCAGGGCCAGCCCTCATGAGCGGGTTAGAGATTTTGGCTGAAGAGCCATCAAGGTCTTGTTAAGCAGTAGTGTAATAGAATCAAATTCAAGTTTGAAAACGGTCATCCTGGCTGATGTGTGGAGGATGAATTGGAAGTGATTTGAGAGGATATGGGCAAAGTAAGCAACGCATTGAGTGAAATCTGGAAATAATTATTGTGAAATATCTGCACATCCATCAAATTGGCAGAAAGCCAAAATTCTCTGATAATTTTATGGCTATTTTCATTTCGAACCTGCCAGTCATCACAGTTCAGAGGTTGTGTGAACAAAGTAATAACAACGTCAAGACAGGAAAGTTAAGTGACTAGGATTTGCCCCAGATGATGAAATAAAAATATCATGTATGAATCAAGGATAACTCCTAGGTTTCTGGCTTGAGAAATTAGGTAAGTGTTTGTTTTACTGTCTGCACTGTCTCCTTAACTTCTCTTTGAGTGTAGGTTATCCAACGAGAAGGGGCCATCCTGGTGATGCTTTTTCTTCAGTTGGTCACGTTCCTAACTCAGCGTACATATTTAATCGATTCCTTTTGTCATCCACCATATTGGAAATAATGTACCTTTTTTTCTTTTTTTAAATGCTTGTATTTATTTTCTCTCCAGGTCTGCAAATATTGTATTTTGGGGATTGCAGGAAATACCGAATTTAGGTTCTTAAGTTATTATAAACGATATCCTTTAAAATTCTCTGGTAGCTTATGACTCACTCAAACTCAGGCATATTAGGAGCATATTGAGACATTTCAAAGTATCCTTTTAAGCATTGACAATTGTTTATGATGATGGGAAACTTCAGGCGATCTGAGTATCCATTGCTGGAGAATGGGAAGGCAGAATGTGGTGGACACCAAGGCTTAAACGAACAGAGGAGACGTCCACACCGCAAGGGCTGTGTTCAGAACATACGTATCTCAGCGGAGAAGGTGGGGCTGAGGCTAGAGTATTTCGGACTCACATTTTCCCTGCAAGATTCTAATAATTAATTTCTTCTTTCTTCTCCCTTTCCTCCCCTTCAGTCGTTCAGTTAATGTTTTTAGAGTCTCGGACACTGCGCGCGGCACCACGCGTGCTGTGAAGAGCTGCTTAGCCGTTCCTGCCCCAGTGGGGTGAGCAAGCAGACAAGAACAAATGGTCACGTAGATAAAGAGGTGGGTGCAGCCTGTGATGCGTTCCTTGAAGAAGGAACACATGTTGCTAAACTGCAAAGAGGTAGACCGCGGTTGGCTTTTTGACAAAGAGACATTTGAGTTGAGACCTAAAGAACGGTATTTCTTCAGAAGCTGGGAGAAGAGCGTTTCAGTCCACAGGAATAGCATGTGCAACAGACCCAAAGAGAAAGAGGGCCTGGTCTCTGTAAGAAAACGAGAGGACGTTGGTGTGCGTGCACACGTGAGCAAAGGGACCAGGGTACGAAATGCAGCCAGAGAAGCATGTGGAGGCCAGGCCATTACACGCCCTCTCAGTCTTGTTACTAATCTTAGGTATTAGGCCACAGACAGCCAGCACCTGTTGAAGAGTTTTGTGCTGGGGAGTCAGATGATTTCATTGACATTAGAAGACCATGTCTTTGGCTATTATCAGGAGAAAGGATTGGAATAGGAACAAGAATGGGTGCCAGAAGGATGATTAGGAGGTTTTTCAGGAGTTCAGGTGAGAAGTGGCTTGGAGGAGGAAGGAGTAGTGGAGATGGAGAGAAGTGGGTGGATTTGAGAGCTATTCTAATGGTAGAATAAATAGAACTTGGTGTTTCGTTAGATATAATGAGACAAAGGTGAAATCTAGGAAAACTCCTAGGTTTCTTGCTTGAGGAATTAGGTGGGTGTTGGTACCATTGCTGAGTAGGACAGGCTGGCAGAAAATCACGTTTTTAAGAAAAGATCAGGAGTTCCATGTTGAATATGTAAAGGTTCCTGTGTAGTTGTGTACAAGTTGGTTATATGGGTCTAGAATTGAAAGAAAGCAATGTGGGAGGATAAAGAACAGAAAACATTTAAATTTATTAGAATTCATAATTAACCAAGAAGGAGCATATACAGTGAGAAGAGGCCTCAGGGCGAAGCCCTGAGGACATCCAGTATTAGGAAAGGAAGAAGCCTGGAAAGAGAAGGCGAGCCTAGGAGAAAATCCTAGAAGCGTAGTGGCATTAAAATCAAGAGAGGAGACTGTCTGGAGAAGAAAGTGGTTGCTCACTGTGTCGAATGATGCTGAGATATTGAGTAAAATAAGACTGAAAAATGTCCACTGGATTTGGCAACATGGAGACAACATTTGGCAACATTCAGGACCTTGAGAAGAACAGTGTGGGAGGGAAAGGAGGAGACAAAGCCAGTTTACAGTAGAATTAATTGTGAGTAGAAGGTGAAAGAGTGGAGGTAACGTATGGACACAAATCTTCCTAGAAGTGTGACTATGAGGGGACATGAGGAGATAAACTACAGAGAGGGGGACTGTATTGGACACCTCTTATATGTCGCTTCAAATCTTGGCTCCTCTTTTTACCCCAGCCACTGCCTTGGTAAGCTCTAAGCAGCAGTCAACCAGCTTCCCATAGGTTTCACTTGACGGTGTCTTGCCTTGGACCCCCCCGACTCTGGGGCTTCTTTGCTTCATGGCTGGGAACTCTTGAGGGAAACTTGTTGGCATTCATGCCTATGCAACCCATAATCCATGGGAGATAACTTTGATCCAAGGATCAACTTTGACCAGAGGGCACTGGGAGCTGATGAATAAATGCTTTTATTCCCTCTCATCCCTTGGGTTGATAATTTTGAGACATATTTCGTAAATCTATGGGGAAGGACCTAAGGTTGAACATCTGGTACCTTTAAAGGTGGTACAGAAAATAGCATCTATGTAATAGCTTTACTTCTTTCCATGTTTTGCCCCTCTGTCCCCAGTCCTAGGATCACTTCTAGATAAACCGCCTACCTGTATGCAGGCTTTCAACTCATAGTAGAGCATAATGGGAAGGATCCAGTAGAAAAGGAAAAAAATGAAGACACAGAAGAGGGAAGGGGTAATTAATGGATCAAGGCCTTTGAGAAGGTGAAAGGAGGTGGGACCCCGAGTGCTATGGAGAAACTGTTTAAAGGAGGAAGGATATTTCCTCTGCTGTGAGACAGGAGAGCACGTGAAGATCAATTTGGGGCAGGTATGTTTGTGGGTTTGAGATTGTGCTGATGAGAGAGTTCCTATTTGTATGAGTCAGGGTTCAACCAGAGACACAGACCCAGTAGGAGGTGGGTAGGTAGGTAGGTATGTAGGTAGGTAGATAGGTAGACAGATGATAGATAGATAGATGATGATAGATAGATAGATAGATAGATAGATAGATAGATAATGATGATAGAGATAGATAGATGATAGATAGATGGATGATAGATAGATAGATATAGATAGATGATAGATAGATATAGATAGATGATAGATAGGTAGATATAGATAGATAGATGATAGATAGATAGATAGATGATAGATAGATAGATAGATAGATAGATAGATAGATAGATAGATAGATAGATAGATAGATAGTGGAAAGAGAGAGCGAGAGAGCAAGGAATTGACTTGTATGATTATAGGGCAACTCCAAAATCTTTAGGGCAGGCTGTGAGGAAGGGCACAATGGCTGGAGCATCCACAGGTAGAATTTCTTCTCAATCAGGAAAGCTTCAGTTCTGTTCTTAAGGCCTTGCCACTGATTAGAATCAGGCCCACCCAGAACATCTAGGATAAGCTCTCTCACTAAAAGCCAACTGATTATGGTTGTTAATTACATCTACTAAATACTTTCACAGCAACACCTAGATTTGTGTTTGAGTAGCTGAGGACTGCAGCCTAGCCAAGCGGACACATCAAAAGACCATCACACTGTCTATTTCTACCTCTAAAACTGTGCCATCTAACAGAAAATTTTGCATTGATGGAAATGTTTTATTTCTGCCTCATCCAATACTACAGCCACTGGCCACATATGGCTATTGAACACAATGCTTAGTGTAACTGAGGAACTGAATTTTGAATTTTAGTTAATTTTAGTTAATTTAAATACCCTTGTGTGTCTGTTGGCATGAAGTTCTAGAGTATAAGGCAGAGTCATCAGTTGAGCATATTATTGCTAGCTAAAAGTAACAAATTGGTTGATCAAAACTGGCCCCCAAACCATAGCATGTTCTCATTTACCCTTCAGTCTACACAGCGGAATTTTTTCAGTCGCATCTATCACCTCTGATACCGACCTTGCAGTTTGCCAGTATCAGTTTGAGAACATTAACAGTAAACATGAGGTTGCGATTCCAGCATGGAGCAAGCAGTGCTTCGTTTCCTGTGTGCACAGAGGCAAGCTCGTTACAGACAACAGCAGTCGTGTACCGCATCATGTTCTCTGATTAATAGTTTGTGTTATCTTACCAGCACAATGAGAACACATGTGGTAGGAGAAATGCCTATTCTGACAATGAAAAACTCAATGATTTCTTAAAAATAGAAGGCATACCTGCCACATTCCCAAACAGAATGCAGTCAAACTTGAACTTAGCAACAACAACACAACTATCTATGTTTGGAAATGTAGAAACATTATTCTAGAAAAATGGTACAAATCAACCAGTTTGCAAGGCAGAAATAGAGACACAGATGTACAGAACAAACATATGGACACCAAGGGGGGAAATCGGGGAGGGTTGGGGGGGAGTGACTTGGGAGATTGGGATACCAAATTGTACACTCTAAATACATGCAATAAACATTGTCTGTTAAAAAAGAAAAAGAAAAAAAAGAAAAAATGTATTACCTACTTAAAAAAAAACATTATTCAAAATAATTCTTGGATCAAAAGGAACTGAAAACTGAAATTAAGACATTTAAATAAACTGATAGATGAGATGAAGCGAGAGAGTAGCACAGACATATACATACTACCAACTGTAAAATAGCCAGTGGGAAGTTGTTGTATAACAAAGGGAGTTCAACTCAAGGATGGAAGATGCCTTAGAGGACTGGGATGGGGAGGATGGGGGCGACTCGAGGGAGGGTGGGGGGGGAGTTGAGGGAGGGAGGGAATACGGGGATATGTGTATAAAACCAGATGATTGAACTTGGTGTACCCCCCAAAAAATAATAAATAAATAAAATAAAATAAAAAAATAAACTGATAATGAGACTACTATATATTAAAATAGTAGTTGCAGCCAAACCATGTTAAAATACTTTTCTTAGATAGCTTTAAAATACCTTTTCAGAAAACAGGATAAAAATATAAACATAACCACACATTTAATTTCTGGAGGCTGGAAGAAAAGCATCAACATTCACCCAAAGAAAATACAACATAGTAATGAAGACAAAAATAAAAATGTTGACTTGATAAATGAAAGCTAGAGTTTACTCCTTCAAATACATATAATTCTAGACATTTTTACATTAAAATAAGAAAACAAAATTTTAGGAAAAAGAAAGTATAAATTAGGAAATATAGAAATATTTTTATGTTTATAAATAATAATAGCAAGTACTTGTTGAAGGCTTTGTATATTTCAGGCACTGTTGTTGAAATATACTATGATTAAATAAACTATTCATACAATAGAATACTGTGCAACTATTAAGTGAAAGAAGGTAAATCTACACACATGACATTGAAAGTTGTCTATAACATACTGACAGAGTGAAAAAGCCAAGTCATAAAATCAGATGAACATATGACCTCATTTGAAAAAATACATCTACTCATATGTATCTATATCGATATCTGTATTTTAAAATTCAAAACAGTCTGGGGATGGAATTGAATCAGGGAAGAGAACTTCATTCTACTTTATCCACTTCTGTATTGCTTAATTTTATTTATTTTACTTTTTTTTACAACGGGCATGTTTAATAAGTCCATGGGTGATACTTTTAAAAAGCACGAAATATGTTAAACATAGTATCAGTTCCTGAGGGACTGCAGGTTGAATATTATTTCACTTAGAGGGTATCCAAAGCCAAGTCTGCTAGAACAATTTCCCTTCTGCTGCATACTAGTCACCGCCCACACTTCAATAAGCTATGCTTTGCCATGTGCCTAGCATAATTTTGTGGCAGTGTTCTTCAAGCATGGTCATGAACTAATGAATCTTCATAGTGGCATGTGTTATACGAGAAAGGAAAATGTGAATTTCCGGATGCCAGAAGGTGTCAAGTTGAAATACACAAGGACCGCAGGGCTGTGTCAGAGAACTCCAGCTGACAAAGACCTTTTGGTAGCTGTGCAGGAGAGAGCAAGGCTTTCAGTAGGTCGGGGATGGGGCCCCAGGATTTCCATTTCTAACAAATTCCCTGGTGCTACTGCTGCTGTTTCAGAGAATCATTGCTCTAGAGTGGCACTGTGCAATAGAAATTTAATGAAAAAGTTTCATAGAATCCATATTAAGAAAGTGAAAACAAACAGGTGGAATCAATTTTAATCACTTTATTTGACCTAATCCAAAATCTTATCATCTCAACATGTAATCAATATTACGAAATTTATTTTTTAAACATGATAATTATTTATTTGTTGACTCTGTTGGGTCTTTGTTGCTGTGTACGGGCTTTCTCTAGTTGCGGTGAGTGGGGGCTACACTTCCTCGCTCTGTGCGGGCTTCTCAGTGTGGTGCCTTGTTGCGGAGCACAGGCTCTAGGCACGAGGACTTCGGTAGTTGTGGCTGGCAGGCTCTAAAGCACAGGCTCAGTAGTTGTGGCATGCGGGCTTAGTAGCTCTGTGGCATGTGGGATCTTCCTGGACCAGGGATTGAACTGGTGTCCCCTGCATTGGCAGGCAGATTCTTAACCTCTGCGCCACCAGGGAAGCCCACAAAAGTTAACTTTACTTTTTTGGGGGTGGGGTGGGGAATTAAGTCCTCAAAATCCAATGTGTATTTTGTTCTCACAGCACATCTCAGTTGGAACCAGCCACACTTTAAGTGCTCAGTAGCCATATGTGGCCAGTAACCCCATGTTGGACAGTATGGTTCATATTAACTAGTGTCTCTCTTTTTTTTTTAATTTATTTATTTATTCTATTTATTTATTGGCTGTTCTGGGTCTTCATTGCTGCACACGGGCTTTCTCTAGTTGCTGAGAGCGGGGGCTACTCTTCATTGTGGTGCACAGGCTCCTCATTGTAGTGGTTTCTCTTGTTGTGGAGCACGGGCCCTAGGCACATGGGCTTCAATAGTTGCTGCACATGGGCTCAGTAGTTGCGGCTCACGGGCTCTAGAGCACAGCCTCAATAGTTGTGGCACACGGGCTTAGTTGCTCTGTGGCATGTGGAATCTTCCCAGGGCAGGGCTTGAACCCGTGTCCCCTGCATTGGCAGGCGGATTATTTACCACTGCACCACCTAGGAAGTCCTAACTAGTGTCTCTTAAACATTTTTCTTCCCCAATATACCTGAGGGATATGATACATTCCCAGCAATAACAGGGACTCATTAAGCCTACATTTTCTGGAAGATATATGAGCTGGCCACCCTTCATCCATTTGTATTAGGGGCTCATGGAGCTGGAGCAGGTGTAACATACTTAACCTGACGAGAATTGCTGTAGTTTTGGCAGGGAGGTTAATTCCAAGTATAGCACAATGTCCTGTCCATATTTACGTAATATGGATTCATAGGAGACATTGGGGTGGGGGAAGGGAGCAGAAAGAACTGTTTCGTGGTGCCTCAAAGACAATCAGGCATCACGAGCATTCTGGGGGAGGCGGGGGGAGGCTCTCTAACAGAGTGGCTTCCAAGTCCTCTGTAAGGAGAAGTTACATGTTCTTTCTTCAACTTAACACAGAATGGTGTTCACCTTCATTATGGTAGGGGCTGCAGTCCCCCAGCTGTGACAGGAGCAGCAGTGCCTAGCAGACGGGGAAAGATGGCAGAGCAATGGGATGGCTTGGAAGAAGTGTCCTTGCTCAGGGAGCACATGTGAGGCGCTCTGGGAATGTCCAGAAATACTGGTAGAATGGAACTTAGAAGGGGAGGCTGAGGTCCAAACAAGCACATGGGACAGAGCCAGCAGCTCTCGTTTATTATTGTCAGGGTGACCTCATTATGTGGATAAGTCGCACAGGGGTTCAGAAGATTGGCTAGGGATATCAGGGAAGGCTACCTAGACCAGATCAAGCGTACACTCGGCCTGTGACTTTGGATGTGTAAAGGTGGAGGAACAGGGTGATGGGGTAGGGAGTTGTTTCAGGAGAAAAGACCCAAGGGGGCAAGAGGCATTTTGGCAGAAGCAGTGTCTGCCTGAAGCAAGACAGGGAGCGCTACAGCTGCAGAAGACGGGCAGGACCGGACAGTGTTGGGCCTCGAATATCAGGGTTAGAACTTTGGATTTTGCTTCGTAGGGTATGCGGAACCCTTGAGAGTTTTTTTAGCATGGTTTTATGATTAGATCGTTTGTTATAGAGAAAATAATTTACCCGCTGCATGTAGAATAAAATATTTTGAGAAGAGACTAGAAGCCAAGACTAGCTTTGATGTTCTCAGGAAGGGTGAGGCGCTACCTGGACTAGAATGAGGATTGGGGATGGAGGTAAAGATTTGAGAGATGGCACTTCCTGGGGGATGGTTGCAGGGGTAGGAATGAAGAAGGGAAAGAGAAAGTGTGAAAAACAGATGTTGAAAGGGACTAACGCTTAGGGAAGCAACAAAGTAGTGGAGAGAGACTGGGGGAAAAGGAGAGAGAAGTGGGAGAGAGAAAGAGAGACAGAGACAGATAGACAGATATCGGATAAAGGAGAGGGAAGAAAGACACAGATGATACCAAAGTTTTGAAGCCAGTAGCTGATGCAATCAATGGTGACACCTTTAACAGAACTAGGGAAACACTCAGGAAAATCTGGGTACCTCAGTTTAGTTAATCCAGGTCTTGGCATCATCACCCCATTAGGACTATGCATTGAAACCCAAGGCCAATGGCTAAGTTTGTTCTGGTTGTGACCCTTCTCTGGTACTGACTGGGAGAACTGTGGGCAGCAGAACAAGTGTCCTTGATGAGGCAGTCCTGCTATAAAATGGTAAACTATCCCTGTTGCTAGGAGACATATTCCACCATCTTCTGCTGAAAGAAGGAGAGATGTCTAACTCCTAATCAGGTCAGCTAATGTTCAGAAAAGATTTTTAATTCAACGCAAGACAGATTTTGCTCAATTTTAGATTGTCCTTGGAGAGACAGCAGTTCCCTGACTCCCTCCTCAGCCCCTCAGGGCAGCAATATCCACCTTTTGTTGCCCACAGCCATCCCAAGTGGGTCTTTGCCGTGCTGCCTGGGCACCATTGGTTGTGTCCCAGAGGCAGCTGTGTAAGCAGCTGGTCCGTTTGTTTGATGCTCTCAGCCTCACATACCACCATGTCAGACAGACATCCTACAGCACTCCCAAGAGATAGATTCAAAGCCCAGATTTAGAGAAATGGCTAGAAGTGATAGTAAAAATTATCTGCAGGGAAAAATCCAAGCCCTTCCTTCATATTATTGAGCCAAAAAAAGGTGGGGGAGGGGGTGGAGAGAGGGGGGGGGGGTGGGGGAGAGGGAGAGGGGGAGAGAAAGTACCCTATGGTAAAATGAATGGGAGAAAAGAAATGTCCACTTAAGCTTTATTTTATCTGTGGGTCACATTTTGATCGTCTCATAATCATTCTTTGGTAAGCTTTGCGGAAGAAAGACGTTAAGGCGTTTGAAAAACTCATTTCAAACCCTGACATTCCCTTGATAAGAAATTTACCCTTTTGTTTCCCCTGGAAGAAATCTAACAACTCTGGACTGTTGACAAACATTCCCTTTCCGTGTCCCAACTCTTCTTGAAGCCAAAATGAGGTAACCGAAATTTTCTAAGTTAATATGTAATTACCCTATTTTGCATATTATTTGCATAACTAGGGATGCAGGGATTTTTCTCCTCCTTCTGTGGGAGAAACCCAACCACAGGACCTTCTTGGATTTCATCTTGTATCTAATTTCCTGCCTTAGACACACAGTGCTAAGAGAATTTTTCCGGACATATAATCTGACTCCTGCCCCCAAATCTCTCAGTCTTCCTTTTATAACAAAACTAAATTACTCAAGCTTCATCCTGCACAACAGCAGGAAACTCATTCTCTTCCAGAATATTCCAGATGACTCTAGAGAGTGATTTCTTACTACCTAGTGACAGCTTCTGTAGGCTTCTGCTTCTGCTTCTGTCTCCTGGGTTTGCTCTAAGAATTCAGGTCCTCCTTCATTTCCTAAGGCATTGCTAATATAATCTAAATTGCAGTGTTTAATTAAGTTTCCTAAAGATGAAGATAGCAAAGAGAATTACAAGGCACAAAAGAAAAGCGTGAAACTCTCAGATATCACAATCCTACCCAGCTATTCCACTATCTGAAGTCCTCCTTTACCTCTCCTTGTTGGGTTCAGCCTTGTTGCTGGAACCCGTTGTTTCACTCACATCTTTGCTCTTTCCCTCAAATCCCCAGCTCCCAAACTGCAGAGGAACATGAAAACCCATTAATTAAAGCAACTAACAAAAGCCTAACACGTCTCTTCTCCAGAAATCAATCCGTAATTCTCTACTTAAGACTACGTTTTACTTTATTAAAATGTTCACCTTCTTTTTAAACAATTTTCCCATTTCCAATTAGTCTAGGCCTTATCTTAGACAATCAAAAATTCCTTTAAAGTCTTCCTAAACAAAGAGGTATTTTCCCTCTAAATATGAATCCACCACTCCCCCCTAGCAACGGCCATGGTCTGTAGGCAGATTTTTGTTCTGCAAACAAAGCCATTCTGAGATATTTACTTCCCTGCTGCTTACAACATCCTTATTTCTATTCAGTAGAACGGGGAGGGGGGGGGGCGGGGGGTGGGGAGCAGGGAGAATGGCTGTCTCTGGAATTAGATAATCTATGAAGGAGAAAAGAGCCAACAAAGAAATTCATTATAAATACTATTCAAGCTCTTTAAACCCCGTGAAGGAAGATGGTGTAGTGGAAAAACTACATGCTTGCTGTTTAGGTAGGTGAGAGACCTGCATTCAAATCCAAGTCTAAGAACCATTTACTCTGCGTCCTTGGGCAAATTACTAACTTTTGTAAAACAGGAGTAAACATGCCTACAACACAGGTTGTTGTGAAAACTGAGAAAATGTATGAGGCACTTGGTATCTAATAGTCGGGTGCTCAAGAAATAGTCCTTCCCGTCCCGCTCCTCAGACTAGTAAATGGCTGTGTTTAGTCAGTATAAACCAGTATCTTAAAGGCCTTGGGATTAACCAATGGAATAAGTAAATGTTCCTTTAGGCAGTTTAGAAGCCACGCCCATTGAAACTCTCACCTGTTCTCCTGTCTTCTTGTCCCTTTTAGCCTCTCTCCTGTCTTGCCTCTATTCTTTCTACCTTTCACCCCTCTTTCTCCTCAGTCTCACTCCTTGCTGTGTAATGGGAAACTGTCTATTGCACAGGCCAAAACAGAACTAGCGCTTATTCTAATTATTGAATAACATTTTATAAATTTATTTATTTATTTATTTGCTGTGTTGGGTCTTGGTTGCTGCACACAGGCTTTGTCTGGTCGCGGCAAGCAAGGGCTACTCTTCATTGTGGTGCAGGGGCTTCTCATTGCTGTGGCTTCTCTTGTTGCGGAGCACAGGGCCTAGGTGCGTAGGCTTCAGTAGTTGCGGCACATGGGCTACATAGTGGTGGCTCATGGGCTCTAAAGCGCAGGCTCAGGAGTTGTGGTGCATGGGCTTAGTTGCTCCGCGGCATGTGGGATCTTCCTGGAGCAGGGATCGAACCCGTGTCCCCTACATTGGCAGGCAGATCCTTAACCACTGTGCCACCTAGAAAGTCCTGAATAACATTTTATGTTCTCTCTTTTTCTTAATTCAAGTAAAAAATTTAAAGTTGTCTAAAAACACAGAGCATAAATGAATTGGCTTTAAATATACTGATCTCAATTGATTTGGGGAGGTGGGGATGGAAGATTCTTGGTTCTCAATAACGAAGAGGTTCCTTACCCTTGCTTTCAATGACTTTTCTTCTTATTTTGTTTCATTATTATATACTCAGTAGTCACACATCTGCAGACGTTGTAGAACAAACAAAGAAAATCATAATTACTCTGCCATTTTCCATCCAGGTGCTGAAAACCTAGGAGTTGTCCTTGACGCCTCACTTTTCTTCCTACCCCATAGCATTTTGGCTCTACCTCCAAGATAGATTCTGTAACCACTCACTTTCCCTCATGTCCAGGGCCACTGCTCTAGCTTCCTGGACTTTTCAAAAAGCCTCTTAAGGATTGCTTTGTGCCTACCTCCCAACCCCCACAAAAGTCTCCACACCAGCCAGAATAGGGTTGCTAGATTCAGCAAATAAAAACACAGGACACCCAAATAAAAGGGAATTTCAGATATATAAGTACTTTTCAGTTGTGTAAATTATTATTAAAAATTATTTTTTTATACTGAGAAATTATTCATTGTTTGCCTGAAACAAATTTAACTGGGTATCCTGTATTTTTTTTTCTTCTGACAATCCTAAATTAGAATCATTTCTTAAAAAATGTAGATCAGATCAGATCAATCCACCAATGATGTCCATTGTTTTCTAAATAAAGGCTAAACTGTCTGCCATGGCTTTTCTAGACTGACACTGTCTACCTCTCTGGCCTCAGCCCTGCCATTTGCTCTCTTCTCATCAAGCTGGCCCTCTTCCTGTTCCTACATCCAGTCAAGTCCATTGGACCTGCCACTTCCTTTGCCTGAAATTCTCTTCCTTAGACCGGCTCCTTCTTTTAATCAGACCTTGACTCATGTGTCTTGTCTTTAGTGGAACTTCTCTGTCCCCTCAATCTAAAGCAGCTTCCCCATCAATTCCTGTCGCATCACTTGGTTTCATTTTCTTCATAACACATGTCCTGCTCTGAGATTCTCTTGCCTGTTATTTTTCTCCTTCACTGAGCTGCATGAAGTCAGGGAACTTGTCTAGCCTTTTCCCTGTTACATTCCCAGCATCTAGAATAGATTCCCAGCTGATACACAGTAGGTTCTCAATAAATACTTGTCGAACAAATGACTCTATCACCTTAGCTGAACAAAGAGGTAGGGGTCCATCCAGCTTGGTAACACTACTGGCAATCCACGTCGCCAGTTCAATCAGCACCTCTATCAAGACAGGCAGACACAGCGGCCCAGAGATGATGGGAGAAACTGCATGATTGCTTGTTGAATTATATTCTATACTTTGTTGACTCAACTGTCTGCACTTACAGGCTATGAAATTTCCGTGATCTATCTTTAGGTGAAAAAAGCAAGTTACAAAATAGTATATGTAGTCTGACCCTTGTAATACTCATACACAATAAATATTTGTTGAATGAATCATGTTTTTCTAAAAACGTGTCTATATACAAATGTCTGGAAAATGGCCTGAAAAAATAAATGCCCAAATGTAAAAAAAGTAGATATTCTTGGGAATGAGATTCTGAGTAATATTTTTTTCCTTTGTATTTTTAAAAGAATTTTTATACCATGAGAACATAATTATAATCATTTTTGTAATTAGAAACAACAATAAAATTTTTTCCATTTTTAAGAGAAGAAAAAGGATTTACCTACAAGAAAGTTGATATTTGAAATGAAGTGCATGAAAAGATATGAATGGATGGTTGACAGAAAAGGAACTATAAATGGCTTTTAAACAAATGAAGGTCTGCTCATTCTCAAAGAAGCATGAATTAAAGCTACTCTGTGATATTCTTTTCACCTATTTGACCAAAATCCCAAAGTTCAGTTATACACACTGAATCAAAGCTCAGTAATACATTGATTGTGGCTTGTCGATCTTTTATTCTTCTTTTCTTATATCTCTAGGGCATTGCCCAAATAGTTATTTCATCGCTACTTTCTCTTTTAACTCTAGAGAAGTGGTTCCCAAACGTTGTGTTTTAGAATCACCTGGGAGGCATTTAGAAGTCCTGGTGCCTTTATGAAAAGCTGCTCAACATCACTAATGATTAGAGAAATGCAAATCAAAACTACAGTGAGGTACCACCTCACACTAGTCAGAATGGCCATCATTAAAAGTCTACAAATAACACATGTTGGAGAGGGTGTGGAGAAAAGGGAACCCTCCTACACTGTTGGTAGGAATGTAAGTTGGTGCAGCCACTATGGAAAACAGTATGGTTGTTGCTCAGAAAACTAAAAACAGAATTACCATATGATCCAGTAATTCCACTCCTGGGCATATACCCAGACAAATCTATAATTCAAAAAGATACATGCTCCCCTAGGTGCACAGCAGCACTCTTCACAATAGCCAAAACATGGAAATGATCTAAATGTCCATAGGCAGATGAATGGATAAAGAACATGTGGTGTGTGTGTATATATATATATATATACATACACGCATATATAATGGAATACTTCTCAGCCACACACACAAAAAAAATCAAAATAATGCCATTTGCAGCAACGTGGATGCAACCAGAGATTACCACACTAAATGAAGTAAGTCAGAAAGAGAAAGACAAATATCATATGATATCACATATATGGAATCTGCAATATGCCACAAATGAACCTATCTGCAAAACAGAAACAGACTCAGAGACATAGAGAACAGATTCATGGTTGCCAAGGGAGAGGAGGGGAGGGAAGGACTGGGAGTGTGAGATTAGCCAATGTAAACTATTATATATATGGATGGATAAACAACAAGGTCCTACTGTATAGCACAGGGAAATATATTCAATACCCTATGATAATGGAAAAGAATATTAAAAAAATGTCTATATGTATATAACCAAGTCACTTTGCTGTACAGCAGAGATTGGCACAACATTGTAAATCAACTATACTTCAATAAAAAAAAATTTTTTTTAAAGTTTGGCACTGATGCTACAGTGTTTCTAGTCCACGCTCACTCAGTGTTGAACAGCAAGTCCACTTGCATCCACAGAGCTTACACCCATCTTTGTTCACATGACAGCTATTCTTTCCAGGAAATTCTTACCTTGGAAGAAAAGGCTGTAAACCAATAAATAACTTTCCTATTTGCTTTTGTCTGGGCAAATAGTTTGCTCATCTGGTCAAACAGCTCTCTTCTCAGGATAATAGACTGTTTAGCTGGTCAGACAGTTCGCTTGTCAAACAACTATATACTTACGCAAGATTTGACCTTCACCTTGCTGCATCCTCCAATACTAAACTATCATGTCATGAATTTTGCCCAATCCCAATCAGATCCCCCCTTAGAACTGCTTTAAACCACTTGAACCCAGACCCCCAAACTCTGTAAATATCCTTTCCTTAGCATTGCTTGATTAAGGGGTTTTTCTTTGGTCTTCACAGGACTTGGCTTCTGATCATGTAACTTCCCTGCCCTTTATCTTCACCCTTTCACTCCTGTGGGCTGGGAGGAAGGGCTTTCTGACCTCAGTCATGGGAATCCCATCCTTTCCTATAAACCCCACCCCCCAATCATTCTCTTCTTTGGATCTTTCCCCTCTTTCTAGGAAAACCGCTCTGTGTTCCTTCACTCACACAACTGCAGTACTTCTAACACCAGATGTGCGGGTTTTCCACACATCAAGCAATTCTCTGCAACACCAGCTGGTTGTCCAATAATTCAATTCAGTTCTGACGCTGTCTACGTGTGAGCATCAGATCCCACAGGTTAAGGGCTCAGTTCTATGAGACTTCCCTCGCTTCAGACACCAGTCATAAATCCCAGGTGGTCACCCAATTTCTGACCAACAGGCCATAAATCAGGATTCCCACATTTGGTAATTTGCTAGAGTGGATCACACAATTCAGGGGAACGCTTAGTGTTACAAGCCTATTTTAAAGGACATCATAAAGGATGCAGATGAACAGCCAGATGAAGAGACACATAGGGCAAGGGGCATGGGAAGGTGCAAACCACTCTCCAAGCACTTCCCCACCTGGAAGCTCCCTGAAGCCCCCACCCCTGGGATTTTTATGGAGCTATCATCACATAAGCACGATCCATCTTTAACTCACTCTCCAGTCCCTCTCCCCTTCCTAGAGGATAGAGGGTGGGTGGAAAGTTCCAAGTTCTCATCATGGCTTGGTCTTTCTGGTGATCAGCCCCAATCCTGAAGCTACCCAGGAGCCCACCAAGGATCGCCTTATTGGGACAAAAGACATTCCCAGCACCCAGGAAATTCCAAGGGATTGAGGAGCTCCGTGTCAAGAACTGGGGTCAAAGACCAATTACTAGAACAAAGGATGTTCCTAGTGTTCTTATCACTTAGGAAATTTCAAGGATTTTAGAAGTTCTATGCCAGGAACCAGGGCAGAGACAAATATATATATATATATATATATATTTAAAAATTATTTCCACAACCTCCCTTCCGACTCTTTTCTTCCTGTCATCAAGTGTGCTGAAATTTGCCCAAATTGAAAAGTCATTTGATCCTGGTACCTCTTCTCACTCTAGGTTAACAATTCTTTTCTGTCCAAATTCTTGAATATGTGAGGTATCACCACATCATCACCTTCTTGGGCAGCTACGTCCCTCCTAGTTTTCTTCACCTGACTCACCACACAGCTGAAACTTTTTCTCCCATATCTTACTAATGACCTCTTTATTGCCACATCAATAGTCATTCATCAGAATTCCTTTTGATGGCCCCACTGGGCATGGCACTGTTACCTCATCTCTCCCTATTTTTTTTCTTTTTTTGGCCTTCATGACATGTTACTTTCCCAGTGTCGCTCCCTCACTTTCCTTCTCTCATTTTCTCTCTCTTCCCCTTTTGGTTCCTCTTCCTTGTCCCACTTACCATCTGCGAGTATCCTCCAACACTCCACTCAACTCACACGCCCTCTCTGAAGGCATAAATGCTCACGACTTCAACTCTCACCTTCGAGAACAGCTTCTATATCAGTAATTCAAGCACAGGATGGAGCAGGTGTTTCGCAAACACCCCTGAATTAATTAATCAAATAGCTGATGAGGACAAGCACATCATTTCCAGGGAGGGTCTCATGCATGTGCCCGCTGGGACTGCCAGCTGTATCTGCATCTGGCCTAAGCAGGGCTCTGCGCCCCACGCTGGATCTGTCACCTGGAGCAGACTGTCCCAGGGGCTCTGTCACATCTTGGAGACCTCATGGCTCCATTCTCATGACTGTCAATCCATCCCAGCTGCACTTCCTACAGGACACCTGCCTATGGTCTTTGGCCAACCCTCAACATAATTGAGATGGCGTTTACAAAAGGAAAATGAGACAACCCCTCTTGGGGGTGAGATCTCAGAAAGGCAAGTCTTCACTCTCCCCTTCCTTCATGCTATAGTGGGAAACACGTGTGATCTTTCCGGTGTAGTGGGGACGTGGTAACTGTCTTGCCCTATTGTCGTTCCCTCACAGGCACTGAATTAAAGATGGAAGAGGGTGTATTCATGCGTTACCCCTGACGTTGCTCCGGAGACATGCAGACATGCTGTTGAGCAAGTTACATTTATGACTTACCAACCAACTGATAATCATTGTCTAACAAATACGTGTAAAGCAGCGTTTTAGCAGACACCATGCTAAGTGCTGGTGATACGAATTTTAGTACAACTTGTCTCCTACCTCCAAAGAGCTCACACTGTGCGGTCCCCGCACAACCACATTTAAGCGAAGTGTAACATCGAGTTAGACAGACCTGAAGAGCTATCATATTTGTTATCGTGTTTAATGTTTCACAAGATGTTTTCACATCCTTTGCTTCATTTAATGTTCACAGCAGCCCAAGAAGGGGGGCAGAGAAAATAGTGTTGGTTCCATGTTACGGAAGAGGATGTCAAGGCATAAAGGGGTCATGTGCAGGGTAGTGTGTCTAGCTGAAGGCTGAGAGCTGGGACAGCAGCCCAGGTGGCCAAGTGCAATCCCCCGCCTTTGTTACTGCCCCGTGCTGCCTTCCTACCGCGGTCTCCTCGTCTGCATAGAGAAGGTGCGAGGCTGAGTGTCGTTCTTCTGTGGTCCCTTCAACTCTGAGACGCTCTGATTCTATAACCAGGGCCCTCCCCCAGGGAGCTCCCAGTCCAAGTGGGACAGATGGACCAAAAAACTGAAAACGTTGTTCCCCTGCTACCTCCTAGGGTTACTGTGAAGATTACAGTATACGACGCACTAAGCCAGTGCTTTTTGTGTGTGATTCAATAAAACTAGATGCAGTGACCTTAGCACTTTGCAGGTACTGCCTTGTAGTAGGTATTTCTCCCGGTTCTCATTAGTTTTCCAGGTATCTCCCTCCCCTGGGAGACTTTGGGGGCAGGGATCACGTTCTGCCCACCATCACTCAGAGTGCATTCAGCAGGGATTGTTGAGGAAACAAGGGGTAAGTTGAGGCAGGCTGATCTTAGAGAGGGAGGTGGCTCTATCCATGTGCTGAATGCGTCTCACCTCAACGCACGTTTTCCTGTTTCTCAAAATACCTAGTTTAGTATGTTGGTAGGAGCTCACTGTGGAAGTTCAATGACTATGAAATGGGGCAGTGGGCAGATTCTGAGCGGAAAGGAGGATGAAGAGGCAGAAGGAGGAAGAAAAAAGGAAAAGGAAAGGAAGGAGCTAGAGCACTACAATGTGTAAAACTGCTCCTATCTCCATGGATATGACGCGCCGGGAATTAATTTGTCTTGCCATCCTCGTATTTTTCCAGTACTCGAACCGGTAACCCCAGGTCTGCCGTGCAGAGATGCATGGGCAATATCACGGCAGCATCACATTCCAGGAACCCTCGCTGAAGTCACAGCGGCGGCAGCAAGAGCTCCCCTGACATTCCTCCGGAAGGCTGGAGTTTGCTTTGTGTTGTTTTAGGCTCTCTGGCCCCGGACGTGTTATTAGATGGAAACGCTCCACCTCCCCGCCCCATCTCCCAGTGCCGTCTTGTGGTCAGTGAAGTAAACTAGGATTTTATGCATCTTAAGAAATGTGGGACGGGAGGTTGCGTGGAGGGCTGCCAGCATGACAGTGGAGGTGCGTCAGAGGCCTGGTGACAGGTGGCAGAGGCCAAGGGCCTGGGGAATCACTTACAGTCATGGAGATTTCTTTCTCTTTCAGCCTGTGTCCTCTGATGGGAATGAGGTAGCGGGCAGCCAAGCCACACCGCGGGAGGCTGGAGGAGGTGGCTTGGGCAATTCGCACACGAGTTTCCGTCTTTAAAGAACGACACAGCCAGTCACATTCCCTGGGGGCATTTGCTTATTGGCTGCCTTATTAGTCTTCTCTTTCTTTTTTTTTTTTTTTAAAGGAAATCTGTTAAAGACACTTTTCTTGATCTTACATGCACTTGCCCAGATTTGTCTTATTCTTGTAGAACTGACATTCTAATGTTCAACAGTTAGGACGAAGGTGACTTTCAACTGGAACCAAGGGCAGCAGAAGGTTGAGACAGTGGGCTTGTTTTGTGCAGGAGTGCCAAAGAGAGAGAGAGTGCCAGCCATTGTGGGGGAGGTTTCAGGGACTGGATTTGCAAAATGGGGTCTAGCTGGCAGACCCAGGGCAGTCAGCTAACAGTGGGGGTGGGAATGGCAATGACTGGAAAACACTGCAAACCGGGGTTGCTTCTCATCTGAAATATGGCATCTACATTGGTTGTAAATTTTCCCCACATGGAGCTAGGCACCAGCGTGCTGGTAAACTGGCTCTTTGGAAAGATAAAAAGAAGGGCTAGTTTGTAACCTTAATAAATACTCTGACTGTGGCACATTTCCAGCTACCTTGGCTGACCTGCTTGCCAAATTCCTGAATATTTAACACTCCACTCTCTGGAGCTGGTACCAGTAGCTCCAGGCTGCCACTGGCTAAGAAACAAATTTCTACTTGCTACTTGCAGGCCAGGTTTGGGTCCTCATGCAACCCCCTCCCCGCCAAAAAAAAAAACAAACTGGTTTGAGCTTTGCCACTTATTAGATGTGTGCTCCTTGGCAAGGAGTTTACTTTTTCCAAACACAGTTCTCTCTTGAGAAATAAGAGTGTAGGTGAGGAGGTGGATGCCATTTAGAATCTCTGCCAAGCCCACACCACTCTTCTCTGAGCACCGCACCCTCTCCCTCATGGAGCCATGCTTGGATTAAGAGACGCTGCACCTGTGGGCTGAGCTGATTAAACAAGTCCTAGGGGAGTCAGATCCCTCCCTTGATGATTTGCTGAGAGCGATCCCAACCTTGGATTTGGGAGTGGAGAGAAAGACACACACACACATACACACACACACACACACACACACACACACATACACACAGGAAGTCCCTGTCCTCCCACTGTGTCCCTCAATCTGCCTGCTCTTCGCCCTAATTGTTCAGCTTTGTCTTGGAGTCTTAGAGACATCCCAGCTGCTTCCAATAAATTTTCTTCTGCACTCAGGCCAGTCGGCGTAGGATTTTATAAATTGCAACTAATTGAGTTTTAAATAAGGCAAAATGATCTCCAAGGCTTTTTTAAATTTTTATTTTATTTTTGATTCTCCAAATGTGGTCTTCCCACAGCAGCATCAGCTTCATCTGGGAAATTGTCAGAGATGCTGGTTCCTAGGCCCCACCCTGGCCCCTTTTTTTTTTAAGCTCTTTATTGGAATATAATTGCTTTACACTGTTGTGCCAGTTTTTGAGGTACACCAAAGTGAATCAGCTGTATTTATACATATATCCCCATATCCCCTCCCTCCGCATGACTCCCTCCCACCCTCCCTGTCCTGGCCCTCTAAGGCATCACCCATCATCAAGTTGATCTCCTTTTGTTATACAGCAACTTCCCACGAGCTATCTATTTTACATTTGCTAGTGTATATATATCAATGCTACTCTCTCACTTCGTCCCAGCTTCCCCTTTGCCCCACCCCCCGATTCCGTGTCCTCAAGTCCGTTCTCTACATCTGCATCTTTATTCTTGTCCTGTCACTGGGTTCATCAGTACCATTTTTTTTTTAAGATTCCATATATGTGAGTTAGCATTTGTTTTTCTCTTTCTGGCTTACTTCGCTCTTTATGACAGACTCTAGGTCTACCCACCTCATTACAAATAACTCAGTTTCATTCTTTTTTATGCACCCCAGCCCTTTTAAATCAGAAACTCTAAGGGTGGGGCCCAGCAACTTGTGTTTTTACAATCCTTCCAGGTAATTCTGATGTGTGCTCAAGTTTGCGAACTGCTGTATTACTATTCTAAAGGGGTTATGTTTTATGTAAGAAAGGCGTTTTCATAACAAGTGATACGATTTTCTTTTCTAATTAAGTTCCTGGATTGAAGGTCAAAAGATGATTTTTATTGGTAAAAAAAGTTAATTTTTATAATTAACATGTATAACGTTTACGACTTGAAAGAAACTACAACAAATTTTGCTTTTCTTTTTTTTTTTTAATTTTCTTTTCAGTGGACTAAGACTGACATTTCAAGGATTAGCCTAAAAGAACTGAAGCAAAGTGTGAACAAGGTAAATGCTGCCAATAAAGAACAGAAAGTAAGCACCAGAGAATTTCAAAATGATGACAGGCTGAAAGGAAATATAGAACAGATAACCCAGATGCTGTGTGGTTTTGCATTGGACAGGATTTCGCAAAATGTGCCATTAAACACTGAAATGACTAATAATTTCTGGCATTGGGAAACTGTGAAGTAATGATCGATTTACATAAGTACAGTAAAAAGTGAAACAGGAAACTGACTTAACTTCATCCTGACAGTTTTCACTGTTAGGTTTGGAGGGAGAACGTTGGGTGGGAATTTTCACTGTAATGGGATCTTTAAACAGGCATTGCAATGGATAGGGCCTCATTTGTAGGCTGGTTGTTTGAAACTAATATATTGTTTTCCTATGGAAAATCACACTGTTGGAGAGCAGAGTGCAGGTAGGACAACGGAATCCTTCACGGAAGGACATTGCAGTGCCAGGAGGGTGGGGCGCATGGGATGCCCTGCACTGTGACAGTTCCCTCAGCAGCCCCTAGGGGACAACTTCTGGGCTGGGGTTCGAGAAAGCGGAGTGATGGAGGAGGGGAATCAGTGAAGGGTGGGGAGAGCTCTGGGGGAAGGAATGGGGACGCGCTTTGCAGAAGTGTCAATAGTAGAGGGACTAAGTGTGGAGGGGTCTGCAGTTGGGTGTCCAAATATGGGTATGATTAGTAAATTGGATAATCAAAAGTTGGAAACGGCTCCTATTTGCTGTTGGGTGAGGTGTCTATTGTGGTGTTACCCTCTGAAATAAGTCTAAAGAGCGTAGTGGTTAGATGCGCTGGCTCTGCCGTCAGATGGATCCTGGTTGAGTCCCAATTCTGTGTGACCTTGGGCTAGTTATGAAGACACGCTGTCTTCGTGTCCTCACCTGTAAAATGGAGGTGATGATGGTGGTGGTGGTGGCGGCGGCGGCGGTGGTGTTTATTTGACAAGGTTGTTGTGAGAATTCAATGAGATAATTTATGTAAAGCACTTACACTAAGCATTTAATATCTGTTAGATATTGTTATATTAATCCCTGAGATGCTTTAGTTAAATGATTCTCATTCTTTTTGACAAAGAAAATGGTAGATGGGAGTTCAGAGAGGTTGATTAGTTAACACACATAAGAAGTGTAAAGAGGACTTTAATAGTTGTGGGAAATTGCATCTACTCTATTATGTGAGCTGGGGACGCCCATAGCTGAGTCTTCACAGAAGATTCCACCCATTGAAAATCTCGTTAGGAAGGTGTTCCATAGGAATTTAGGAATTCTAGAGAAAATAAATACAGGGGAAAATTCCAGAATAATTCATGATGAAAAGATGTTTTTTTATCATAGCGCTCATTTCCTTCAATATGATTGCTGTTTGAAGGTAATAGGATTTAAAAACAAAAACAGAACAAAGCCAAAACAAGCCCTGCCTAATAGTGCAGGGAGACTGGCCTGGGTATATTTAGTCATGTGTCTTGCTTTTCTGACGGCCCCAACTGCTGAAAATATTCATGAGTGTGGTTTTGCCTTCATGGCCTTGGGTAAAAACAGATAATACATTGCCCTTCCGGGCTTTAGAAATTTTTTGCAAGGCCTGAAGGTTTACAGCTGTTTGGCTCTGACACAGGATTTCCCAGGGCTCTTGCGGTGTGTGGGCAGAGCATCTTGGTTGTGTGGAACGTGGCAAGTGTGCTGGCTACAGCCAATGTCCATCTAGAGAAGACTGCCGAGGGACTTCCCTGGTGGCACAGTGGTTAAGAATCAGCCTGCTAATGCAGGGGACGTGGGTTCGATCCCTGATCCAGAAGATCCCACCTGCCGCGGAGCAACTAAGCCCGTGAGCCACAACTAATGAAGCCGTCGTGCCTAGAGCCCGTGCTCCACAACAAGAGAAGCCACCTGAGAAGGCTGTGCACGGCTTCTCAGAATAGCCCCTGTTCGTCGCAACTAGAGAAAGCCCGCACACAGCAACAAAGACCCAACGCAGCCAATAAATAAATATTAAAAAAAAAAAACCCACAATGTATTGTTCTTTCATGCTTCTAAAGGTTGACTAGGCTCAGCTGGGTGATTCTTGGTTGTTTTTCTCTGGCACTTGCAGTAAAACATCTTGGGGCTCCTCCCTATGGTTGGCAGGCGATGCTGGCCATTGCTGGGAGTGTAGCTGGATGAGCTGCTGCAGCTGACAGCACTGCTCAGTGGCAGTGCCAACACGTGCTGCTTGGCCTTCTTACAATAGGGCAGCTGGGTTCCAGGAGTGCGTATCCCAGGTAGTTGCATTCCAAGAGAGCCAGGCAGAAGTTCCACCATGGATTCTTAATGACCTAGCTCTACAAGTGCCAAACTGTTACTTCTGGTCTATTTTACTGGTCAGGTAAACCACTAAGGCCAGCCTGTGTTCAAGGGAAGAGGAGTAGGTCTTCACCTCTCGATGCAAGGAGCAGCATCCGTGTACAGGGAGGGAAAGAGCGGTTGGCAGTCAACTCGGGACACCATCTATCAATGATGCTCTAAGTTTGAGATGTGTACGGATATTCAAGTCTAAAACTTAGAAAGAGATTGGGTCTCTGGAAATTGGGCAGGAAATTTTCTTCAAGATCTTTAGATTCTTAGATCTCATATGTTAAATTAGAAACAAATTACTCTCCCCCCACTTTCTTTTTTTTTAAAGTTACCTAATCGGAACTATGTGATTCTATTGGATATGTCTGTGGTAGCTAATAAATGAACTGCATTTTAAAATCATCATTAATATTTATTAATTACTTAACATAATGCCTGATCCTGTAGACGTATAATAAGTATTAATCATTATTTTTAGCTTGTACATTTTTTTACGCGTCATTTTTCCGCATTCTTTCTAAACTGCTTAAATATCCCAAGCTGTCTCTGTGGCGTGCTTTAGTCTGGCTGTAATCACATTGCAATGATTGCTCCTGATCTTGTAAAACAGTTCAGATGACCTTTTCTTTCATTTAACCCCATTATTAATATGCACACCATTTCTCAACCTGACATACTGGAATCTTCTGACATTTCCTGAGTCCACAAAATCTATGGGAATTAAACATTTTTGGATTTCCATATTTATGATCACCTTAAAGTAACAGCCTATTCTAGAACTCTCAGACTACTCCTTTTATTGCAGTACTCCATGCAATGTCATGGGGCCATTTGCATTGTACATACGGTCATGTTAATACCAAGTAAAGCCAAATCACATTACGTTATGCACTCTAAGCTTCTGCAGTCATTGCACAGAGAAAGGTGGTGCGAGAGTGGGAAGGCCCCATCACTGACATGTGAAACTGGAAGGACCCCAGAGCTGGCCATCAGTACATAGTCACTAAGTCAGCGGCTATATTGTGAAATCTCATCTTTTAATATACAAATTAGCAATGGTTAGATAGCAGTACATGTAGTGAAAAACAGACTTTTTTGGTTAACTAGTATTTTTTAATTTCAATATTGTATTTTGGAGTGTGTGCATCGGCCTTTCAAGATAATGGTTCCTTTGTTAAAAGAAAGCTTGTTTTTTAAAAAGATGAGCAATGAGGGCGGTAACAGTAAAAGTTCAAACGATGGTCCAAGTTTGCAACAAGTTATACGAAACTCTAGTAACCGAACATCGGCCATTCGGTGGCAGTAAATGACATAACCCACTACTCTCAATTAATGTCAATAATTTGCATTCTGTTGGTTTTGTAGCTTAGTTTGTATTTAATTTGTGAACTTGAGTTATAGATTTGCATAAGAGCTGTGAGCATACGGCATTTACACTTCATTCATCTTAAAGAAACATTATAATTAAAATGATTTAAGTGAACACTGACAACTTAAAATATTTTTCCTTCATTACTGATATTTAAGAAACACTGACTTAGTAAAGAAACTTCTATAAATCCAATTAACAGTCTCATCATAGTCTAAGAAGGAAAAGAACAAAACAACTCGGGGCCTATTTTTTCCTCCCAGAGACGTTTATAGGCTTGTAAAATTCTGGATCCAGTGGTTTTTATTGTTGTTTTGTTTTTTAAAGACTTTTTTGTTTGTTCTGCTTGTGTAGAACATAAGGAAAAATTTGAACATGCATTTTTTGGGTGTGTTTTATGGTCTTTAGAGACATTTTCTCCTTGTACTCCAATTATATCAATCTACTTTCAGCTCCAAGAACATACCAAGCTCTTTGCCACCTCAGCACCTTTATACTTGCTGTGTCTTCTATCTGGTCGAGAACACCTTCCCTTGGTTTTTTGTATAGCTCAGCCTTTTTATTAGGTCTCTGCTTAAGTGTCCCTTCCTCAGAATTGTCCTGCACGATCACTTCTGTCTGAAAGAGGTTCCTCTTATTTTCCCTCTTTGCCTTTTTTATTTCCCTCATAGGACTTACAGGACCTCTCATGGTTTAAGGTTTTTTAAAAAATTTTATTTATTTATTTTTTATTGGCTGAGTTGGGTCTTTGTTGCTGCGCGAGGGCTTCCTCTAGTTGTGGAGAGCGGGAGCTACTCTGTTGTGGTGTGCAGGCTTCTCATTGCAATGGCTTCTCTTGTTGTGGAGCACGGGCTCTAGGCACGTGGGCTTCAGTACTTGTGGCTTAGTTGCTCCGCAGCATGTGGGACCTTCCCAGAACAGGGCTCGAGCCCGCGTCCCCTGCGCTGGCAGGCAGATTCTTAACCACTGCACCACCAGGGAAGTCCCAATTTAACGCGTTTATTTCACTTTTCCACTGTCTGCCTTCCTCTTTGGCCAGTGAGTTATCAGAGGGAAGGCTGGGTGTCTGTGGTTTTGACCACTGCAGCATCTAGCACACTGTACGGCACACGATAAGGACCCAATAAGCATTGAGTAAATTCAGAAATATGGTAATCACTGCTTTTATGACTTAGTGTATAGCATCTATGATGCCGTTGTGAAAGTAATGAGCGCTTATTCAATGGTGAAAAACATTCCATTAATTCAGAAAATTATAAGGTCTAGGCGTATCGGTTGAGCCGAGTGGTACAAAGCAACCGAAAGTAGGAATCGGCTTCCCAATAGAGTGTAGCTTTGCTCTCTGAGCTGCAAATACTCAATTATTCTCCTGATTCCTATGGGCGGTCATGCCCCACAGTTTGATGAGGAGGTAAGAGGTAAATAAGGATCCCTTACGGCCCTCTTCTGTCAGACTGTGGCCAGGATGGGTGCCTTAATCAGGATGAGAACTATGGAAGTCGATACTCAATTGATGGAGTCAGAGAGAAAAAATAATGACTCGTTTTTAAACCTTGGCTTCTTATCCATTCATCTCAGAACTCTGTTGAGATATATATCAGATATGTACCACTTTTCAATGACTCTCACATGCACATTTTCCCTACCTTTTAATATCTCTGAAATTGAGATGCATCACAACTTATGTCATGTCATGGTTTACTTGGTGGCCTTTTTCTTTGTAAAAAAATATATAAAACAGTGTTCATCTTAAAGTTGGTGGCATTTTACAGTCAATAAAATAAAGCAACTCTTTTTTTGAGGCAATTGTCTAATATTCATTTGTTAAGTGAAGGAATTTGAAGCAGCTTGCTAGGAGTCAGCCACTGTAGCAAACAAATGGCCATCAACATTTCTTGGACAGTCACGATGCTCTTTCATCAGGGAGTGGAGTCTGTTTTTCACTTGAACTTAGCTTGACCCTGTGATTTACTTTGATCAGTAGAACATGGGAGACATGACACTGCGACTTCTGGGCTGTAAGAGGACTTCTAGTTCTTTCGGAGAGCCAGCAACCTCCATGTAACTAAGACTGGTGAATTATGAGAGACCACATGGAGAGAGAGGCATTTGGAGGAGAAGGGAGGTCCCCCAGCCATCACTTAGCACCAATGCCTTGTGCACGTGAGTGAAGCCATCTTGTATCTTCCAGCCCCAGTCTATCTGCCTCAAATAACGCCATGTGAAGCAGGGGTGAACCATCCCCACTGAGCCCGATCTGAATTCCTGACCCCTGGAATCATAAACAATAACCTGAGTTTTGTTTGAAGCCACTAAATTTTAGGGTGGTTTGTTAGGTGGTAATAGAAAACTGAGACAGCAATTGAGTTAGGACTTAAACCCTGCAATTTTCCCCAATTTGGAGCACTCTCCCCCTCAGATAAAGAAATATCCTTCAGTGGTATGATCCTCAGAAGAACTGCCCACGCGTATCCCTAATCAGATTTCCTGGCACTAACAAAACACTCCGGGCGGTACTATGAGAAGGCACAGTCCAAAAAGAAATCCTGCTGGGATCATCATTTCCTCAAATCACCTCCCCACTTAGAATTGTTTCTATTCAATGTGATGCTACGTAATCACCAGAGAACCGCCTCTAAAAACGTCCAGTGCTTCTCCACAAGAGGTGGTTACCTAGCCATGGCAATACTGTAAGAGGACAAATGTCCAATGACAGCTGTTGTTCAGGACCATGATTACTCGGAGAAATGGAACGGGATCCGACAAACCTCAGAACTGCTGGGGCACCAGGTGTGTTTGCCAAAGCAACAGTCACAGTGGAGGCATGTCCCCTGAGAACGGCCAGTCAGAACAGCTGAGCAAGCAGGATATCCTCGGAGTGTGCAGCAATTTCTCAATAGGAAGCATGAGAATTAGGAACATTGCAAAAGGGAGGGCAAGAACTCTGAGAGATTAATGTCCCGTAAGGTGTGAGAGGGAAACTTCAGTTACTTACTCTGCAGTAACAACCTCAGAACGGAAGGCTATTTTGGTAGCCAAATGTGGAAAATTAATGTTAACTGGGTAAAATCACGGGGTCATAAAGCCAGAGATGTGCGTGAATTCATGAGTCTGGTTTTCCTAAGCTTATTTGCTCTTTCAGAAGAAAATTTCCTCTATTGCTCCATGAAATATGAGTGTATATGTGTTTACACTTGAAAGTAAACCACATTATCTCTTAAGGTCCTTTTATTCCTATTCTGCAGCTTAATCCAGGTATGCAGGCCAATAATTCTAATTGCCTTAACGTTTCTTTAAAAGTAAACACACTACTTTTTCCTTTGTGTCTGACTAGCCTTCTCAATGGGACAATAAAATTGAGAATGAACTATCTCACGCAGCCTTTGACTGGCACCTGAGACCTTCCTCATGGTCCAGCTGGGGTTATAAAACCTTCCAGCCTTCCATGAGTCCAAATCAATCTGTCGACCCAGAAAACCCATCCATATGAAATCTGTGCACGTCAATCTACTGATGGATGCAATCAAGGTGCAGATTAGTACCATCTTTATTATGATTTAGTAGGGTCATACTTGACTTTGGATTGCTACATAATGTCCGGGAGAGATGTTAACCCAGAAAGAAAACTATGGAACAGAATCACCAAGAAAAAGCAAACCACAAAGAAAGGAGAGAGTGGTGTCAGAAGAGTTTAGCCTGACAGATACTGCCATGAATTCAATGATTTTATTTAAAATGAGGCAGAAAGAAAGTACCCTTCCCCTACCAAATACAAAAAGCACGTTGTCATTTTGTCATTGTGGCAAAGACACATTGGTTGACATTCAGTTGGCAACACCCTATGGAGGCCTCCTTGCCTTTTCTCTAGACAGCCACCGCAATCCTGGTGTAACGATGCCAGATATCATAGGCCGTGCATTAAAAATCCTCAAACGGAGCTAAAAAGAACCACTGTTGGCTTTTCTTCAAATAAATCTAGAAAAAGATATTTCACTTTCTCTTTTAGCAAAGGAAGTAGGGGAATTCACACCAAATCAGAGACCCAAAGTTGAGTTCCCTGGGGTATGACCCTTCTCTCTTGACAGGAATAGCTTTATGTAACTTTGGGGGTAACAGTGCAAGATGTCCTCATGACCTTTCCCCAGTCCTCAACATTTCCCTCGCAGCACGTGAGTGTTTTCACTTCTCTTTGTGACACCACCAATCAAGCCTACTTCTAAAGATGCAAAATAGGTAGGATGGCAGGAACACTAATTTCACCTCAGGGCTGAGCACAGAGAATGGGACAAGGCAGGGATCAGGAAATGTGAAACCTTGAAGGTTGAATGTACGTGGGACACTGATCTCGTGAGGTCTCCCAGGTGGGGCACCAGAGGTTGCATAGTGAGGCCGAGGAGAAGGGCAGCTGGGGGAGGGGGAAGATGACACTGCAGAAATCATGACCTCCATGACACAGGACGAGGGCAGTGGGAAGCACTGGGCATTCAGGAGAGGGACCTGCCAAGATGGCACAGGGCACAAAAAGGTTGGTGGGAGGGGGCCTTTCAAGGTGCATGGGGTCTTCCGATTTTCTGGAAGGGGATGAGGGACTGCTTCTCTTCCTTCTCTTCCTGCCTCCTTCTGTGCCCAGTGGCTAAGACTCTAGAGGGAATTGTTGGCATCAAGACAACTTCATGCTGGGCTTCTTTGACCTCTTCAGCATCTGTGGACAGGTCTTTTCTCAGTCTCCCTTGTTAACCACATTACATAACGCGTGATATACTGCAAACCACTGGCTTAGGAAAAAAGACTGTCTATACCTCACTAAGATGTTTGGAGGTCACTCTCTTGTGGCTACACCCAGAGTCTTGCTAAGGTCGAGCCCCCTCGGTCAGCATCGAGAGCCACAATTTGCTAATCAGGGTTGCGCTTGAAACAGTTGGGCAATGAACCAGTTTCCTTTATCTTCCTTCGCATTGTCAGTGGTCATCATGATTCATATGACATAGTTCCTCGAAAGATCAAGAAAAAAAGACAACACAAAAAAATTCACAAAATACTTCCTACTGCCTATGGCTTATACATACACGTTTTAATATTATTTATAATAATACTAATAATAAAAATATGTACTATTTATAAGTACATAGTTAAGAGTGTTTGGATCTTAGAGTTGGAAGCATAAAATAAAACTATGGTTATTAAATATAGGTATTGGGTAATTGTTTCTAATCTATTTTTTTCACTGACTTACTGCAAACAAAGTAAAAGAGAGCGCCTATTAGCACAAAGCTGATTCCTCCCATGTGGAGGTAGAAGGAATTAAGGCTTTACAGGTATGTACGAGACACAGGCGAATTAAAAGGCTTTCGATCTTTTTTTTGGATTAAATATTATGGATTAAAATCCTGACGTCTGAATCTTCTTATAACAGTATAGTTAGAAGAGAAGGTCCAATCAGGATGTAACAAGATGTCCATTGGCAGATGAATGGATAAAGAAGATGTGGCACATATATACAATGGAATACTACTCAGCCATAAAAAAAGGAATGGAATTGAGTTATTTATAGTGAGGTGGATGGACCTAGAGTCTGTCATACAGAGTGAAGTAAGTCAGAAAGAGAAAAACAAATACCATATGCTAACACACATATATGGAATCTAGAAAAATGGTACTGATGAACCTAGTGGCAGGGCAGGAATAAAGACACAGATGTAGAAAATGGACTTGAGGACACAGAAGGGCAAGGGGAGGCTGGGACATAGTGAGAGAGTAGCATTGACATATACACTACCAAATGTAAAATAGATGGCTAGTGGGAAGCTGCTGCAGAGCACGGGGAGATCAGCTCAGTGCTTTGTGATGACCTAGAGGGGTGGGATGGGGAGGGTGGGAAGGAGTCGCAGGAGGGAGGGGATATGGGGATATATGTATACATACAGCTGATTCACTCTGTTGTACAGTGGAAACCAACACAACATTGTAAAGCAATTATACTCCAATAAAGTTTTTTTTTAAATGAAAAGATGTAACAAGATTATAAGTCCACTAGTTTGGTAGTTCTCAAAGTGGGGCCCGAGGACCCCTGGGGACCCCCTGATTCTTTTCAGGAGATTCACAAAACGCTGCCTTTTCCAGCTACATATCTGTGTGAGGCTGAATTTTCTTCATGTCCTTCAGTTAAAATAGCACAACTAACAGATTGAAATGTGGAAGGAGGTGGGAGATTCTAGCTGTCCTCCCTGAGGCCAGATATTAAATAAATTTCCCCAAATACAACACATGACAGTCTTTTTTTTTTTTTTTTTTTTTTATTTATTTTTTGGGGGGGTACACCAGGTTCAATCATCCGTTTTTATACACATATCCCCATCTTCCCTCCCTTCCTTGACGCCCCCCCAAGCCCCCCCCACCCTCCCCACCCCAGTCCTCAAAGGCATCTTCCATCCTCGAGTTGGACTCCCTTTGTTATACAACAACTTCCCACTGACTATTTTACAGTTGGTAGTATATATATGTCTGTGTTACTCTCTCGCTTCGTCTCAGTTTCCCCTTCACCCCCCGCCCCCTCCCATACCTCGACAACACATGACAGTCTTATCACTACATTTTGGGGGAGGAAATATAGTTTTCATGAAAAGTATGTTATTTATGTTAACATGTAAAGGGTTAGTTATGATATTAAATGAATAAACAGAAATTACAAAAATTCCTCGGTTTCAATTTTTAACATGGTAAATATTAATAAATAGAAACCACATAAATTTTAAGAGTGGAAAAGAGTCCTGATACTGATACGTTTACGAATTGCTACATGAACCTGGCTCATTTTCCCCAAGCGAATTCTCTAAACTCTAGCCATTTAAAGCCTATTTCGTCAGCTTAAGCTGGTTTCCACCTCCACCCCCTTTTCAATGTCTCTCCGATTGAGTGCTTGTGCCCAGGGGTAATAAAAAAATTTTAGCACCTGGCATGGTATAGACGTCCACCAATCAAAACACTTGTACAACCAGTAAGCTCAGATTGTGGCTGAAAGCAGCGGGCTTAGTCCTACTCTCTGAGCTTCCAGACCCACCCACTGTAAATTCCACCTGCCTACGGGAAAGTGAGAATTCCCTCTCCCACCCAGCAAACTGCTGCGCTCACAGGCGAATTCTCAGGCTTAGCATGGTACCTGGTACATCATCAGGGTCTGAGCCCTGGGTGGCTGAGCCCGTATTTACTTGTCCTGAGTGCAAATCCTTTGCCTCACTAGCAGTGGCCCTCCCACCAGTTTGGAGAGACACAAGGTAGGGTTTCTCTGCAGTGACAAGAATGGTCACCCATCATTTTCATCACCATCCTAATTTGCCCCGAGGAGATGAAGCTTCAGGTGGTCTAATGCTGTGCAGTGTCTTGAACACCGGGGTCAGATTTGTTTAGGCTTAAGGAATAGGTGAAATTCTTCAGAGATCTTCATTGAAGCAAACCACTTCGACCACTTCAGTTAAAACCTAGTTAGCACATTGCACACAGTGAGCAGGGTGAGCGTTTCACCAAAAATGCATGGAATGTACTTAAATGTCTCTTTTGGTGGGATGAACTTACGAGAATTGGGAAAACCAGATGCAGGGGATTTCCGAAGGTCTGAGGCCGAGCCAGTGACTGCCAAGCCTGCACACTTAGCCGGAGTCCTCCTGCAACGTGAACTTCCCCACGCACTCGCTCTTTCCCTCTGACTTGCTGCTCTGGGTTGACTGGCGTCCTTCAAAGTTCATATGTTGACATGCTAACTGCCGGGACCTCAGAAGGTGACCTCGTTTGGAGACAGGGTCTTTACAGAGGTAATCCAGTTCAAGTGAGGTCATTAGGGTGGGCGCAAACCCAATATGCCCAGTGTCCTTAGAAGAAGGGGAAGTGTGGACACACGGACGCATACAGAGAGCAGACAGTGTGAAGATACAGGAAGAAGGCCATGTGAATATGAAGACAGGCATCTGTAAGCCAAGCAGAGAGGCCTGGGGCAGAGCCTTCCCTCACAGCCCTCAGAAGGAAGTGACCTTGCTTTCAGACTTCTCACCTCCAGAACTGTAAGAAAATCAATACCCGTGGCTTTAAGTCACCCAGTTCTCTGTTACAGCAGCCCCAGCACACTTGCTGTCAAGTTTCCAACTCACAGCCCCACCTTCTCTCAGGGGAAGAATCCCAAGGAGTTCTTCATTTGAATAAGTGAGGTATGGGGAGAAAAATGAGCATCTCCCTCCGGGTAAGCTCTGACAATTCCCTCGGCCACACATGGCTTATGAGACTGGCCTCTCCCTCCACCTGTGGATAGACTGGGACTTCGATAACAGATGAGTGGAAGCAAGTGTTTGGTGCCGTCAGCGGTGCGAACCGGGGAGTGTGGCCTGGAAGATGGCCCCCGCAGCCTGGACACAGCCCTCATTTGGGGACCTCCTTCTCAGGGACCCCCTGCTCCTCAGCCCTGCCAGAACCTGACCTCCCACGTATGGGTTCCACGCACCTCGCACCATCTGTGCCGTCTCTAATCTGCAACAGTGCAAAGCCATGCAGGCTTTGATGTTGCTACTGACCTTGGCACGCCCCAGCCCAGCTCATCCTCTCCCGCTGTTCTCATACCGTCTCCTGCTCGGTACCAATCAGGCGCTGAGCAGACAGCCCTCTTTAGCCACTTCCTACATCTCTTCTGCTACTTTGCTGCTAAATTTTGTGGATCATTCTCTCCGATTTTCTCTCACTCTGCCTCTCCTATGTCCACCACCAGAGTCCTTGGTCAGGCCATTAGTGGCCCATGTGTGGACACTGGGTGACACTGTTTAAACAACAAGGCTATTTTGACTTGGGGTCACCCGGAAGTGTGGAGTAAAAGATATAGGGAGTTCAGAGAGGGATGAGGTGAGGGTCAAGGATGGGCTTGTGAGTTAGGGACCAGGAAAGCCCAATTTGTTGGTGGGGGGGTGGAGTGGGGAGGAGAGGGGAGGGTATCTAGTGCACAGATTTCACGGTCATTAAAAAAGTTGAAAGTTCAATGGTTTGTTTTTACGGAATTAAAAACTGGTATAAATGTCAAGAAATCGACAACTGCCACAGAACAGCAACGCTAGCCTGTCATGCCTCATCGTAGAAACCTCCTCCTGGTTGCTTGAATTTCCTGCCTTGAATCTGGTACACACTACACCATATTTAAATATGCAATTTTGGTTAAATCCACCATTTCATTTATCCATATAGTCAACATATATTTGCTGAGTATACTTCTCAGTGTTGAGATTTGGTGGCAAACAAGATTGACTGAATCCTTGTTACTTTGCTACCATCCTCTCCAACAACTCCTGCTCCAAATAATATTTTATAGTGTTTTAAAGTTGATTCTCAAAGAGTCAACAAATATGTGTATACACACACTCATACTTACATATGTACATGTGTGACAAATATTGATATATTACTGAAGCCCAGATATAGAGTTTTAATTCATTTATTGTAATCAAAATGAAGATATTCAAGAGTAAAGATACTCAGTGGTCACTGAGGTGATGGGCTCTGTGAAAACTTTATTATTTTCCTTTGATGGCTTTTTGTTTATAGGATGAAATGGAGAAAATATGGGGACATTTTCAAAACTGTAAAAATTATTCCTTCCATCATTCCATACTTTGGTTTTCATGTTTTCTTCTTTCAGATTTTATGTTTGAGAACTTTTAAGTTTGCTTTTCAAAGTTCATGGGAGGAGAACAAACTTAGTTGCCTATTGCTACTTGATATTGTTCTAACTCCTTAAAGTCGTAATATAAATAGCGTTCTTTTTTTTCTTTTTTTTTTGGCTCCATTGGGTCTCTGTTGCAGTGCGTGAGCTTCTCAGTGTGGTGGCTTCTCTTGTTGTGGAGCACAGGCTCTAGGTGCACAGGCTTTAGTAGTTGCAGCACACAGGCTCAGTAGTTGTGACGCACGGGTTTAGTTGCTCCATGGCCTGTGGGATCTTCCCTGACCAGGGATCAAACCGGTGTCCCCTGCATTGGCAGGCAGATTCTTAATCACTGCACCACCACCAGGGAATTCCCTGTCTCTCATTTTTTAATTTTGAAAGGCAAAGCAAGCTGTTGCCTCTATCCTTCCCCAAATTCCTCTTGTTCAGATAGTCCAAAGCACCAGGAAGGCAGGCAGTTCTCTCCTCTCATCCAAGGGCAAAACAAGTTTTCCTCAATTTTTTTCTCTCAAACAATAACCATAAGTTTTCAGAGAAGTCCATCAGTTCAAAATATTATATGGCATTTGAAAAAAAAAGGAATCACACAGACCTCACAGAGTAGTTAGAGATAATAGACTATAAATTGTTGGATATTTCTGGATTTAAACTAAGGCAGAAGCTTGGTCCATACTGGGCAAGCGTGAAGATGAATGCCATCTGTGATTAAGTGCTGGATTCGTCATGCTTGGGTCTCATTTCGACCATCCGCTCACTTACGTAGACTTGGCAAGGGCCAGGGGAGGAAGTGGGGGGAGAGGAAACCAGTGGAAAATGCCCAGTTTTTGTACTCAGGTTTCCTGAAGGGCTGAGACTTGTCTGTAATTGTTTGAAAAGTTTTGGAGAAATACCTTGCACATGACAAATAGAGAAGTTCTGGTTATAGAAGTGGGAACTTATTTAGCTTGTCCCTGGGGTCGTGGGCAGGAGGGGACAAAAAAAGAGGCACCTTTGGTGACAGTGTCTATATTACACAAATATGAAGAGACATGATAGAAAGATGGGTCCCTGGAGACTTAGCTCTTATCCCTTAAATCCAGGCACCTTGATTTCCCTTTGGGCCCCTGGGCCTTATCTGCAGGGGTGCATGTGTCAGCCCCTCTTGCCATGTGGTTTTAAAGTCAGCATATATTGAATGAGCTTTACCAGATGCAGGCTCTGAACTGTGCATTTTGCAGGCGTGTCTGGTGGACTCTTCTTAGCACACAGGGACTACTCAATCCTAGTTGGTAGAGAATAACACTGAGACCCAGCAAAGTTTAAAAAATTTGCCTGAAGTCACAGACTTGGTCTATTCATCTCCCAGACTTGGTCTATTCATTTAAGTACGAAATGCCTCGATGCTTTCACTAGTTTTGTTTTTTTATACTCTTTCAAAATTTTCTCATCCTCATTCATTCATTCATTCATTCAGCTATCTAGCAAACTTTTCCAAGCACATCGCATGTCCCGGGCAGTATACCAGGTGCTGGAAATAAAAAGCCAAATAAGATAAGTGTGTTTAATGTTAATAAAGAGAGTAAAAAGGATGATAATAACAGCTAACATTTACCGAGAACTTGCTGTGCGCCCTGCCCCGTTCTAAGTACTTTGTATCTATCCACTCAATCAGTCCTCACCACAAGTGACGCAGGTACCATTTTCATAATCTTCATTTCACAGATGAGGAAACGGACAGAGAGAGAGATGAAGAAACAATCTTGCCGGAGTCAAGATAGAAACACAGTGTGTATGTTGTGCATCCTTGTGGGAAGCTAGTGCCAAATATATGTACACATATTTGCAATGCAGTGAAATTCTTGAGAACTGAGGTCAGTCCATGGTCATTCGAGCCACGGGGAGTCAGTGCTCAAATGTGCCTGCCCAAGAGTTCAAGATGGGTGTCTGGTCCTCAAGTGGGCACGAGGCTCTTGGCAAAGCCAGGTTAGGAGAGCTGCTACAGTGTGGAGAGCTGGGTATGGAGGAGGCAGAAGTGAAATTACTACACTTCCTTTCAGCTTGATTTCAGACAGATGGAGCTGTTTTTGCAGCAGCAGAGTTCAGGGTTACATGGAAGAGTGGCTTGGTTGTGTTTGTATGGTCAGCCCATCCCGGTAAGAATCCCGAGATGGTTACTTCCCTTATTAAGATTCACATGTAAGGTGTGTGTAGTGTTCATTCATTCATTCCACAGGTATTTATTAAGCACCTACTATGTACCTAGAAACTGTTCCAGGCCTTTGGAATACACAGTGAACAAAACAGAAAAATATACCTTTACTTTCATGGAAGTTACATTGTTGTGCATGAGATAGGCAACAGACGATAAGTATAAGACCTGTGAAAAGGTCTTGCCAATAGGAAACTGGGAGTGTGGGTATGGGGACCTGCAGCTTGGATTTCAGTAGGGTGGCCAGGCAGAACTCACTGAGCAGATGACATTTGAACAAAGTCCTCAAGGAGGAGGGAATAACCAGTGCCAAGGCTCCAGGGTGGGAGATGCCCTGTGTTCTTCAAGAGCAGCCAGGAGCCCAGCGTGGCTGCAGACAAGCAGGAGGTGAGGTCAGAGTGGGAAAGCGTGATAGGGCCCTGTAGACAACTCTGAAACCTTGGCTTTCCCTTCGAAGGCAACAGGGAGGGCAGTGTAATAGAGAGACTGAGGAAGAGTTTGATTCTGGATACAGTTTGAGGTCAACAGATGTTCTCATAGGAGTTTGGGTATCAGAGAAGGAAAGGCTTCAAGGACCATGCCATGGTCTTTGGCTGGAGCACCTGGGAGGATGGAGATGCTCTTAACCGTGGTGGGAGGACTTTTTATGGAATCGCGGGGGGTGGTGGTGGGGGTGGGTGGGTGGAGACCAGGCATTCCTTTTTAGGGGATGCTGTGAAGCTTCATGGGGAGGGGCGAAGCCGGGACTTGGGGATGTGGGCCGGGATGCAAAAGAGAGGTCTGGGCAGGAGATGCCAGCTGGGGAGTTCTCAGCATACAGGTGCTATGGAAGGCCAGAAGATGGATGAAATCACCAAGGGAGTGAGGTAAGGAGAAGAGGACCAAGACCTGAGTGTTAAGATGTTGGGGAGAAGCAGCCAAGGAGACAGATGGAAGAGCCATACCGGAGGAGGCGGAGAGCGTGTAGGGTCCCAGAGGCCAGCGGAGCATCCTGGCCTGTCTTCTTGTCCACAGGGACAGGCGCACCCCAAGTGAAAGTCATGTTTGAGCCTTACTCAGGGCAGGAGTCAGGAGTTAGTCAAACAGTTTTAAGAGAGAGGAACAGCTTCTCCTTTCCTGCCAAAAGGAGGAAAAAGACTAAGCAATTTTCATAATAGGGTCCTGTGAGATGGACCAATGTGAGTTCAGTGATGAATGAAGGAAATTAGCAACATCAATTAGTCATTAAGCGACTTCTTCATTTGCTGTGGGCATGTGCTTTCTAACCAGGCAGGAATTTGCTAAACAAAACAATCATGGTCTCCATTTTCCCCAAATCCTTGAATCTAAATTTTTGAAATGTTAGGTCATGCTGTGCTGCACCCCTAGAGATGTCTTATTTTTATTTTCCTAATTTTATAGGGAAATATATAGAGAGATAGATGGGGCCTCAATGAACACATTTGAAATGAAAACCAAGTTCTCCTTGAGTTCACCAACATCTTCACCTTTTTATGCCTTCAAAATGCATTTTCCAGCCATCTGCAGTCCTCCGTGCCCCTGACCTAAAACGGTCCGTTCTTCAGATGGTTTCAATACTTTTTCATGTATTCTGTCCACACTCTCTGGTTTGGACTGGATTCCAGAGGAGCCGGGTTTGGCTACATCATGACACAGGCTTGAGACAGAGGGAAACCAAAGTCTGAGATCTGGGGAAACATTGGCAGGAGACACAAACCACCAGAAGCCTTAATTCTACAGGGTCCAGTGAGGTCAGGCAGCAGGCAAGGCGGTTTGGAAAGGGGAGTCTGGAGTCATCCCTGAGGTCATGAGCTCCAGGCCTGGGCTTCGGAGGCCCTTGTGGCTGAGCCTGTGGGCAGAGAAGGAGCTGATACGAGCTTGGCCCACTCACCCACTCAGCGTTCATTTGCTGAGTGATCCCCACGTCTCATGCACTTTTTTTCTTCATGAATTTATCACATTGAAGAAGCCAGACATAGCCTAAGAATGAGAGGTGTGGAGACAGAATATGGTTTAGTGTGGGAGAAATAGCACTAACTGTTGAGTCAGGCTGGCATGGGTTCAAATCCTGGCCCCGGCCGGTGTTGCTTTGAAGCGTTGCTTTTGCTCGTTGGCTCGTGGCCGTCTCCTCCAAAGGGAACATTGTGATGTGCTCCTGGAGGAGCTGTTGTGAAGATCACAGACGATATGGGGACACTACCTGAGAGAGTGACTCTCGCAGCGCAGGGACTCAGTATATGGTAACGATTGTCATTATTTTGTGGCAAGGTGTGGGTGAAGTAAGAAGTCTAAAGGAGACTTGCTGTGCAGAGGCCAAGAGGCTGAAGAATTTTTGTTCTAGAAGAGAGGCAGCAAATGTTCGATATTAAGGCTATTTTCCATCCCATTTTGCCTTTGGCAGACATTGGCCATCTGTCACTACCCTCCTTCTGCTCCACCCTGGATGGCTTCAGAGTCACAGATGTAGGCCAATACCAACTCCCTGGAGTTTGCTGGTGAGATGTAACCTTTTACCACAGTCATCCCAAGCAGGAAACCAAGAGAGGCATTTCTGAGAGTTTATGTGTTGACAGCTTTTTGCATGAGGTGAAGGGATTTGCCTCAAAGACAGTCCCAAGCAGTGAAAATCAAGAAGAGTCTGTAAGCCTCCCAGGAAGCCTATAGGCAGCCACAGAAGAGGGCCCTCCGTCAAGAACACATTTAAAAAGTCGTTCAAAAGTCCTTGACTCTCTCCCTCTCCTTTTTCTAAGTTTTATTGGAGCATAGTTGATCTACAATGTTGTGTTAGTTTCAGGTATACAGCAAAGTGATTCAGTTATACATATACATATATTTATTATTTTTCAGATTCTTTTCTCATATAGATTATCGCAGAACATTGAGTAGACTTCCTTGGGCTATACACTAGATCCTTGCTGGTTATATATAGTACATATACTATCTCATATATAGTATCTTTGGGCAGCCCCACTTGCTGAAATCGCATGGTTTAAGTACATGTTCAGGTTTTCTCAGGGCCAGTAACTTCCCAGAAAGAGGGAGCTTGCCCCACCCCACCCCCAACCTCCCCCCTAGCCACCACCCCCCCCCGCCCCCCAAACTGCAGTCGTCACCTTCCTTCCCTCGTGGTTCACCTGAAGTCTAGCCGCCAGGAAGACAGAAAGGGACCTGGGTCCTCAGCTTCCTCCCCCAACCACAGCCCTGTGGCAGTCAGAGCTGGCAGTGAGGAACTGGGAAGTCATTTTCTCCCCCTTCTAAAGGTGACGTCCACTGCTCACTTGAGATCCCCACAGGAGGAAAAGTTTTAGCACCACTGATATCCCTACGCACGGGTTACTGAAAGTGGATCGTTGATGATAAAAAAGCCCCCACTACCTGAGAGAGGAAAGCTGTGGGAGGAGACAGCCAGGAGATTCTTGGTTTCAGCTTCCTAATTTGGCCTGATGGGGCATTTCTGCTGCCTGTTAGACAAATCGGGGATGCTGCCCAAACTGGTGTGCATGCTGGGGAAAGCCGCTGTGGTGCGGCTTCGCTGATGACTCAGCCCATCTCAGATCCTTTGAAAATGATATTTCCCTAGACATGACCTCTTCCCTGCCAGTCTTCTCTTCAAAGATCCGGGGGAAAAAAAACCTAAAAAACAAAAAAAAAAAACCCCAAAACAACCTATGAGGAAAACCTGCTGCTTCTAAACCCTGGACGGATCCTTCTGTGTTCCAGTGTCACAGCCATGTCAGCAAACATCCATTCTATCTCTGATGTACGTGTTTCATGAGATCAACTTAGGAAAGCAGAAAACCTGGGAATCAGCATCCAGCTCCCAGTATATAAATAATAGCAAACTGGTTCCACTGGAGCAAACCAGCCTCTGAAGCCATATTGTCAGAAGGCAAAGAAAGTGGGAACCCTTGAAAACCACATGGGGAGTTCATTGGGGTGAAACCTGAGTCAATAAAACCAAGGAGGTAAAACTTTGAGTCATTTAAGCAAGAGCGAGATTAGGTAAAATCATCCTTGTAGATTCAATGAATAATCATGGAAAATAGGTAATTTCCATGAAAGGATCAAGCACTGTGTGGGCACAGATAAGATACTACTGGTGAAAACAGATAGGGTGAGACCTTGGAGGCTCTTGGGGTTGTTTTTCCTAGAGTGATGGATGTCTTACAGTCACATAGCAGTAAGAATCCTTCTTACGGTAAGATTCCGCTGTCCTGTACCAAGAACCCCATCCAGCTTTTGCCACACATTAGCTCATTTAGTCCCAATAACAATTATACGTAAGATGTATTATTTTCCTCCTCTTTCACGTGGTAGAACAGGCTCAGAAGAGCTTAGTAACTACCCCAAGCCACACTGTAGGAAATGGACCTACAGTAAACCCAGTAGTCCTGACTCCAAAATGTGGGCTCTTCACTGGCTCACAGCACAGCCTCCCAACGACAGCAGCAGAGAGCAACTTCCAGGGGCTTGTTTCAGTGCCCCCGGGGCTTCTCTCAGTGTGCCCCCTCTTCCTCTAGATCCGTGGTTCTCTGTCTTAGGGTGCATCCTCCCCGTCACCTGGGTGGCTGGTCAGAGCCCAGACTGCCGGGCCCCACCTCCAGTGTTTCTGATTCTTTAGGTGTGGGGTAGAGCGTGTGGATTTGCATCTCTAACACGTACCCAGGTGCTGCTGGTGCAGCGGGCCTGGAGGACCACAGTGAAGGACCAGAGAGGGGTTTTAGCTATTGTACAGATTAAAGAGGTCCCCATGGGTTGGCCTGCCCACCAACATTCAATTGTAGTAACCACTCTTCTTTTCTACATGAAACTGCCCTCTGAATTCTGGCAAGTCTGTTCCAGACTCAACCTATCTGGGGAGTGGCTGTTTCCTGAGTATTTGCAGTTGGCTTGGGTTCAAGCTGCAAACTCAAGCATGGACAGGCTTCTAGCACTGCAGTGGCTGCAGGCTGAGGACTTTTTTTCCCAGGCCCAGATGCCAGGGTGTGAGGCCTTGGTCCAGAAATGCTGTTAGAACACTGGCCGGTGAAGACTTCTTCCCCTGAGCCTGTTATGCTCTGCCTCCCTGCTTTCCACTACCCACCCCCCAGCCCCCCCATTCTTGTCAAAGTCACTTACTTCCTCTAACTAGTGTCCAAAAGAAATAGATGCGGGCCACATAAGTAACATCATTTTTCTAGTAGCGATGTGAAAAATATCTTACATTCTTTTGTTTTTTCCCTTCAAGGCTTTGAAATCTGGTGCTGTTTCACCCTGTTGCACACCTCAGTTCAGGCCAGCCATACTGGAGGTGCCCAGCAGCGACGTGTGGCCGGTAACTGCCATGCTGGGGACGTGGAGTGTCCTGCATCGGAATTATTGCGAGGTCTGAACCTACAAAGAACCGCTCTATGAAAGGCAGAAATACCCACATATGCATACCTTTGCATTGGTTTATGTCTATTAAACCTACAGGTGCAGGTAACCAAAGCCTGGCTGTGCCTCAGAAACGACTGGGACACCTGTCCCAAACGTGACAGCCCGTGCCTAACCGCAGAGCTACCGAATTAGAATGCGGGTGAAGGGGGACGGCGCTGCATTTTGAATGGGCCCCTAGGGTAATTTTGCAGCATCCAGACTAGGACTTTCCACAGAGGGACATTTCCAAGTCACCAGACAGCGAAGTACAAAACCCCATCCAGGGGTGTCAGCCTGGAGGCCAGAAGCCAGAGTCCAGCTTCTTTTCTTGTCTGTCAAACAGTCTATTTTACTCATACCTGAAGCCTGATTTGCATGGGTATTAACAGATCAACATTTTGATCATTTAGCGGAAATAGCTTAGCACCCAGTTTGTAGAAAAAACACTGTTCACCAGGCTCTCTTATCTTGCTTTTGAGACTGGGTTTTTTAATGGCTGGGAGACCTGTATGTAGAGATTGGTAGGCACGTGCTGCCACCTAGTGATGGAAGAGGCTATTGACATATGTTGGAATAAATGTGTGCTTGCCCTCTGCTGGTAGAGACGAGTACAGCTTGTATACAGGGTGCTCAAATGTGGTCCACGGCAGCCGCATCTCCTGGGTGCTTGTTAGAAATGCAAAATCCTTCAGCCTTACTCCAGATCTACTGAATTAGAAACTCTGAGGGTGGGTCCAGTTATCTATGGTTTAATAAGCCCTCCATGTGATTATAATGCATGCTGAAGTGTGAGAAATGTGGCTGCAGCCTAAAATCATAGTTCTTGATCTCTTTGCAGTGTGGGCAGTTGCCTTAGGGGCAAAGGTACAAATACACATACATCCAGACTTTTACAACCACTTTAGGAGAGTTCATAGACCATACGAAATTAGAACTTGTTCCAAATCCTTTGGTGGTGCGGGGTGAAGGAGGGGAATGAGGTAAAGAATGGTCCAACCTTCTCCTATATGGCGTCGTACGTGCTCTGGTTTAAGGGTCTATGTCCTGGTTAGGCTTGGTGGGTTTTAGAACACTGGTAGCCTATACAGTGGCTTTGTCTAGATTAGAAGAATGTACCTTTTCTCAAGTAAAATCATGTTTTTAAAATTAGCGTATTTAAAATTTTTCAATAATAAAACTATTTCAACAATATTACAATAAACAAAGTTTATATTAATTCTGGATAAGAGAAACAAATCAAGTTATTAATGATCCGATGATAGGAAACCTGCAATTTTCATCAGGATAACTAGGAATTCAATATCACTAGGATGTAATACTTTGTTTCAAAATTGTTACTTATCTTGCTTTCACAGAAACGTGAAGCTCCAGTATCTTCTGGGGAGTGTCAATGCTTACTTGCTCCAATATCTCATTTTCTGTAGGGATGAGTGCTATATTTGACAGGTTTTCTATGATATTATGATCCTTAGATATAGTACAAACTTAGGTAGTTTTAAAAAATAAAATAAAAGTTTGTGAGGCTATATTTCCCACTGACTATATTCCTCACTGGCCAAGTTAACTATATTCTGAAATTTCCGAAAGTATTTGGAAGTTCCTGGTAAGTTATTGCTCTACGTATACTGCAATCCCTAAAAGAGACTCACATTAGAATTTGGAAAGCAATTTAAAGTTTTCAGTTTCTCAGACTTGATGACCCATCAATTTCATATCTCTTACTATGTTTATAGATTAATTTCAGTAGCACATTTGACATTCTAAAGAAGTGGTGTATAATTAAAAGTAGCTTATCTCTACCTTAATTTTTCCAATTATGTCATCCAGAAAACTGGGATGTCCATGATATTCTTTTAGTATTGTAAGCCTTTCTTTTAATCATGAAATTACTAAAATTATTGTAGAAAAAAGAAATTGATTTTAAAATTAAATTTGGGGTCATGGAAGGCCCGAGTACAAGATTTTCAGCTGAAGATCTTCTTCCTCCTTTTTATGCTTTTTAAAAAATTGTGGGAGAAGTTGGTGTCAAAATCAAGAGATCCTGCAATTTGTTTAGCACCACTAACAGATGCTTGATAAACATAATCACTGGTTTTCTTCAAAGAGTTTCTTGGTTCCTTTGATACTGTCAAGAGTGTGATGCACATTGAGTTTGGTTCTTGCATCATGTAGCTTGTATCCTTGATTTTACTCATACATCATATAAAATTAGTACCAAGTAAATAAAATCTAAAGTTGATATTTTCAGAAGTGTACTTTTGGCTCACATTCTAAAGTCTTTGTCAATAAAATCATCAATGATTTTTACATGAGTGTTGCATACCACTCTTTTAACTCAGCCTTTCCATTGTGCCTTTGAAAATGGCCTCAAATTTAGGTTTGTTGAATATGTTAATGCAATTCTATATTTCATGTAGGTGTAAAGGTAATATTTTTAAAACTAAAAGTGCCAAAAGATCTTTGCTTCACTGTTCACTAATAAGTGAGTGCAGAGTAAGACATGTAGAATGTATAGAAGTGCTTTAGAGGGTTCTCTGTTGCAATTCACTTTGTTTCCTACATATATTTATACTATTATGGTATTCTTGGACTTCAAAGTTTGTTTTGTTTAGATGTAGTTTTTTGTAAGTGATCTGCTGAAAACATGCAATATTCACTCTTCTATTAGACGAATATTTGAGAGGTCAGATGTGTATAGAGGTTGCATTTGAGAAATGAACAACCTAACAATAATTATTATCTGTTCTTCAAATTTTATATCAGGACTGGTATCCAGTATAACTGGTTGTTTTTAAAAACCACTTCGTCGCTTATTCAAAATGATTTAATTCATCACATCTGTTATTTTCTTAAATTCTTGAGTTCTATGCTTTGTCTCCCACAGAAAGAGAAGTATTATTTGGAGTTGATGTTTATATTCTGCATAAATATGGGGCCATGATATCAATGTTTGCTGTGGTTTCTGCCAAAGGAAGACAATACACATTATCACAGCCATGCAGCATTGGGGCTGATTGTTAGATGTTGCTTCAAATTGAATTATGCCTGTTATATGTTCAACAGACGCTCCCTGGTATGTTTTCTGATTTTTATGTGTCATTGTTCTGCAACAGTGACAGTTAGGTATACATTTCAAAGTAAGATTTCACTTTTAAATATGTAGTCTTACCATTGGTGTGCATTTCCTTTTTGTTGTGTTTACTGAAATCTGTGTTGCCTTCTGCCAGTCTTTCATGCATCCTCATGCTTCAGTTTTCTTATTCATCCAAGAAGAGTTTATAATAGAGACAAAACAGACTATTTCAAGGTAGAATAAAATCACAAGAATCTAGAGACTTTTTTTTTTCACTATTTGGAAAAATCTGAGTGTAATAGGTTGCTCAAAACTTCCTACCTTAGAAAGTGGAAATTACTTTTCACAGGTGAATAATTTTCCTTTTTTATTTATTATTTTTTTAAATTGAAGTGTAGTTAATTTACAATGTTGTGTTAGTTTCTGGTATACAGCAAAGCGATTCAGATCTATCTATCTATCTACTTTGTAGGTTCTTTTCCATTATAGTTTATTACAAGATATTTTTTAATTAATTAATTTATTTATTTATTGGCTGCATTGGGTCTTCATTGCTGCACACGGGCTTTCTCTAGTTGTGGCGAATGGGGGATACTCTTCATTGTGGTGCACGGGCTCCTCATTGTGGTGGTTTCTCTTGTTGTGGAGCAAGGGCTCCAGGCACGTGGGCTTCAGTAGTTGTGGCACATGGGCTCAATAGTTGTGGCTCACGGGCTTCAGAGCACAGGCTCAATAGTTGTGGTGCATGGGCTTAGTTGCTCCTTGGCATGCGGGATCTTCCTGGAGCAGGGGTCGAACCTGTGTCCCCTGCATTGGCAGGAGGATTCTTAACCACTGCACCACCTAGGAAGTCCCTATTACAAGATATTGAATATAGTTCCCTATGCTATACAGTAGGACCTTGTTGTTTACTTTATATATAGTAGTTTGTATCTGCTAATCCCAAACTCCTAATTTATCCCTCCCCCCAAGAATAATTTTCAATAAGTGTGTTCCATTGTGTTATACTTAAATTACACAATGATGTACCTGGATTAAAGAAAGTATATTCAATGTAATGGCTTTATGAGTCATCCCTTCCTGCCTTTCTTATTATTCTTCAGTATGACTGTCAGAGGTAGAGGGTGCCCATCCATGACTTAATGCCTTCCATAATCTATTAAAACAAGGGTCTCTCAAGTTCCTTTCCTGTCCCTCTGGGCATTTCTTGTATTTTCTCCAAAAATATATTCAGGTATACAAATAATTGTCCTTTTTCTTCCTTAATTGTTTTCATTTTCTGTTTTGTAATCAAATTTTTAAAATGTATCTGACATCTAGGGGAAAATACTGTGCTTAGTATTTTATCTAGGTATCTATAGTATCTTAATATATCCATATATTAATAAAAGTTAATATTTGTACTGGTGAAATTTCCATAACAAAAATTGCTGTGACATAACTAGTGGATCACTATATAATCATCCCTAGGAAATATCTTTGGAACACTTAGTAGATTATTAATGAAAAATTACTGATCATTATCCAGTAATTTATCCCACAAGGAAACTGCTTAGATTTAAGCTGAAAGCTCAATAGTACCATTTAAGTAGAGTAACAAATATCAGGCAACATAAGTTGTAAGATGGAGAGTAAATTTAGCAGGGATCTAATATCAAAGAGCTTAAAAAAAATTTTTTTTAACATTCTCACCAGTCATTATTATCTGTTAGCTCCTTGTTCGGAAGAACAAGTACAATAAAACACCATAAAAATAATATGATGTTAAAGCAACAAGGTCCTTCAGTGATGAAGCTTATCAACTGTAAGTTGAAGCAGAACAACATGAAACAGCCCTGGTAGCACAAGACACGGGCTGGATCCCGGCCTCAGGGCAACCATCTTGAGCATCTCCTGGGTTCCCAGGAGTGCCTTGGCTTTTATGGTCAGGGTATTTGGGGGGACCTTGCTGCAGCTGACGAAGCTTGCCAGAGTCATTCCCTTGCCTCCCCAGGCCCCTAGGAAGGGTGCCGTCTAAGGCACGGATGCAGCAGAGAGGGCATGAGACATCGATGCGGCAGGAGAGTGTGATTTCACCTTGTTCGACTTTCACCAAAGGTTGGAGCTGTCCTCGGCAACTTACTCTTGACTGATGGACACAGACTCCCAGGGTGGCAGGGCTGAGAGAGCCCACAGGAGCAAGCTCCCTGACTGACACATGAAATGAGGAAAAAAGCCCAGACAGGCCAATGATCGGATCAGAGGCAAATAGGTTCTGAAGATTTTCTCGGAGCTTCTTACAACTCATAGGAGATTCTGATAATGAAAGCCAAATATCGTTGGAAATTTGGAAAAATCAAAAGAAAAGGAATGTTCCTGAAAACACCTTTTATTTTTCTCTTCCTGAGCAAAGAAAGTCCACAGCCTATCCACTTTTCCTGACTTCCCAGCATCCAGTTCAGCACATTCTGAAGTTCAGTCTCCAGCTTCCTAGAGGTCGTGACACAACACAAGTAGTAACAGAGCCCAGGGGCTGCAGGACCCTTCTTCTTCTCCCCACCTGCCTTCAGGTGAGACTTGTCCTACCAGCGAGTCTTTACTCCTTTGCCTTGACCGTCATGGGACTTCCTAATATTCTGTTCACAGATAATAACTGAGAGTTGGGGTTTTCCTAGTAAACTTGATGGAGTACGCCTACCTGGAATCCTGAAGTAAATGAATTAAAGCCTATATTTCATTGCTGTGACCAAAGAATTTAATCAGTCTTCCTCTCTTATTGCCTGCAGCCCTCTGTGTAAGAGAAGAGAATGAAGGGGATGAAATCCATCATGTACCCATGTGTCTGCAGCTCGGACAAGGAAACCTCCTGAGGACTATGGAAACTGTTGCCTAAATGACATGTGGGAGGTTATGTATGGATTTCAATTTGCCAAGAGGGCTGGTTGTACAGAATCAAGCTGCTACAGGTAAAACTTCTCACTTTCCCTCATCTCAAAAAGGTCAGAATTGATGCTGTTGTTCTAACTACAAAATCACTTAGGACAGGAGAGCAGGGTGAAGGCAGTGATGTGTGTTCTGTGGTTCATCTGGAGAAATGAGAGGCTCACCCTCTCCCAACATCCTCTTTTCCATGACAGTGATTTTTGCCACTATCAAAATGAGGTCATAGCAACATGTTCCAGTTGCTCTCCTGGGGACATTAGAAGAATGGGGGAATTGGTTAAATGTATGAATTAGGCGAGACTAAGCTGTGCTATAGTAACCCCCTAAATCCCGAGATTTCAGTTACTTAACACAGAAAAAGATATATTTCTTATTAAGCTAAAATCTAGCAGAGTCAGACATCCCTGCTTCATCTTGGAAGTGTACTTTCTGGGGCATGTGTCCTATAATGTCCCCTTGGCAGGGGAATGGGAGATGGAGGACCCCAGGGAATATTTGTAAGGGCCTGGCCTGGAGCTTCACTGCTTATCAGCTGTTGACCATAACTTCATCACACGGCCCCAACCTAACTGCAAGGGAGGCCAGGACACATAGACGTACAGATCATATAGGCACCACTTATACAAAATTATGTGTTTGGCAGGCTGTAAATAATTTCTGAGGTTTATCAATTCTAAGTAAAACACTTCCATATGCATCTCTGCAAGGCCAAGCCCACTGTCAGTTGACAGCTCTCCTTTGGCACAAAAATATCCAGTGCATTCAGAAGCTGTTGGGATATAGCTGGTGTTCAGTCTCTGCTTCTCTGCATGAGGACATCCCCTCTAGCCTGTGTATAAGAACTTTGTTTTACAACGACTGCTGGTGCTCAGAAGCTTTGGGAGGCCTGAAAGAAAGTTTACAGCCCATAGGACCTGGCCTTTTTGGGCTCACAGCCTCCTCAGCATCCCTTGTGCTATAAGACAATGTGATGGGAGCATCTTGACATTGCTGTGTCCCCAGGTCCCCAGGACATAATGGGAGAAAAACCAAAACTGATGGTCAGACATACCCAAGAGAATGGCTCATGTTAAAGGCTGACCATACCAAGGGTCGGTGAGGATGCGGGGCCACTAGAACCCTCGTAACATCACTCGTGGGGATGTGCAACGCTAGAACCCGTGGGGAAGCCACTCTGACAGTCCTCAAAGTTCACCAGACACTTCCACTTGCCCCAGCAACTTTACTTCTAAGAGAAATAAAGACCTATGTTCAGAAAAATGTGTACAATGTTGTTCATAGCAGCTTTACTCAAAAAACCCCAAACTGGAAACAACTCAAATGTCCACCAAGTGGTAAGTGGATAAACAAATTGTATGCCCCTGTCCGGTGAACCATGACCAGCAATAAAAAGGAGCAAAGTATGGAGACACACACCGACGTGATTGAATTTCAAAGTCTGCTAACTGAAGGAAGCCAGGCTTAAAAGCCTGATTTCCTTTATAAGACATTCTGGAAAAGGGAAGACTAGTCATGGAAAGCAGCTGATGGTTGCCTGGTCAGGGAGACAATGAAGAGTGATGGGGCACAGGGAACTTTTTGGATGTTGGAACTGTTCTATGGTCCTGGTGGTGATGGTGGTTGAATGCCTCTATACACTTACCAAAAGTTACCAAACTGTACACTTAAAATTGGTGAATTTTATTCTATGTAACACCATAAACCAATTAAGGGAAAAAAAGAGAAAGCAAAAAAGAAGGGTGAAAGATAAGGGGACAGCTGGCAAAATGCTGACAAAAATCAAATTAACAAACCGAGCCCCCACTTAAGCTCAGGGCGTGGATTCCTACCAGCCGAGGGGCCAGAGCCCAGCCTCCGCCAGCCACTTCCGCGCGGAGTCGGGCAAAGCCACCCGAGCAGCTGTGCCCTCCTCAAGCCAAAGCTGGTACACCATCCGAGGCGAGGCACGGTGCTGCTTGGCGGCCTGCGGCTCTGCCCCTAGCTTCCACCTTATCACTGCCGTTTCCCGGGAGCCGCAGCACCGGCCCGCACGTCAGGCCAGGGCGGGGGACCACTTCTGCCGGATTTGCAAGGGGGCCGCGCTCTTTTGTGGGGTGCAGGTCTCCCTCCTCCTGCCTGCCGCTTGGGTGCCTCCCTGGGTGCTGCACTTCCGCTCAGGGACCAGGTACTGCCGCCCATAGCGCGGGTGCCCTCAGATGCCTTCCCTCCTCGTCCTCGCAGGAAAGTCAGGGCGTGAAAGTAAACTGGGGGCAACCAGAGTTTTGGCTCAGGCCTTGCCGCCCCGCTCACTTCCTCCCTCCCCGCACTAGCCACACACCTCCCCTCCCCCCCAGACCCCCGCCCCGCAGCCCCTGCGACGTCCCGGACGTCCCCGCAGTCACCGAGGCGTCACAGAAGCATCGCCCTCTCCTTCCCCCAGCCCGAGGCCGGAGACGGCTTGTCTTCCTTCCATAACTGGGCGAAGGGTGGCCACTATCCCGTCCCCTCTCCCGGGCAGGCTTGCTGATTCCCGCCCCCACGGAAGCAGGCGAGCCAGCTCCATCGCCTGCCACCCCTTTGGCTAGTTTCTTCCCGCCTCCCACAGCTCTCCAGGATGAGAAACGAACCGGCTACAGCCGTGCATATTTACCTGTAGTTTCATCCACACGTCCAGCCAAGGCACCACTTGACCATCCAGGGGATGTAAACCTGGGATGCCCTGCTTGGCCTCCAATCTCTGCAAGGGGGTGCGATGCGTTCGATAGAGACGCTGAGCAAGTGCCAGACTCAACTGTTTCTTTTATTAACTTTGGTTTTAAACATTGTTATTTTAATTTTCTTTAATCGAACACATGCACGTGGTAAACCGAAGCAGTATAAAGATATACGATATAGGTCAGTCTCTCTCCCACCTTTACCTGCTGCCCCCAAGAAACAGTCCCCAACCTCATATTTCCTTCCAGCCATTTCCCAAGCATAGGTAAGTCCATTTGTCTACATAAGCAAATGTGACATACCTATCAGTCTTTTGTTTGTTCTTTTAATCTATTGTGTCTTGAGGACTCTTTCTACATCAGTGTATAGACAGCTACTTCATGACTTTGAAGCAGTGGTTCTCTAAGTGTGGTCTCCAGCCAACTACACCTGGCATCATCAGGGAACTTGTTAGAAATGCACATTCTTAGGCCCCATTCCTCACCAAGTGCATCAGAAACTCCAGCTGGGGCTTGATGGTAGGTGTTTATCAAACCCTCTGTGCTCAGATTTGAGAATCACTGCAGTTTTTCTCTATTCCTTGGTTCAGTGTTTTGGTATCCCATAATTTAACTAATTTAAAAGGATAAACTTTTGAATTGTGTTTTGAATAATGAATCTGATATTAACACCATTTAAAGATTGTTTTACTTTCATAAACCAATGAAAGGACAAAGCCCAAATGAACCTATGTTCTTTACTCCAAGAGAAACTTCACCATTTTCATGTGGGTTTGTTTATTATTTTAAGAAGCATGAGGTCATAGTGAGTGCTTAAGTGTCTGGGGTTGATAAGCAGTTAAGTCTGTTATGCAAACAGAGTTTGCCAGAGAACAAAACTCAGTCCTCTGAAATAAGCATTTATGTGCAGTTTCCAGTAACAAATGTGTGGTTTCAGAGTTACAGGTAAACGGTCTTGACAGATAACTATGGAAACAAACCTCTAAATATTAGGAAAGATTGTTGCTCTTTTTAGAAAACTGACTTGGACAGAAACTCAGCTTCATCTGCACAAGATACTGAATAAGTACCAACTATTTTAATGTTACAGTAATCAGTTGGAACAGTTCTCTCTTTTTTTAAATTTTTTAAGCAAAAGATCACAGTTAACCAGGTACTTCACTTATCAAAAATGTATTAACGTCTTCATTCAGAGTTTTCATAATATCATGAGAACTTGCAGTTCACAGTTTCAAACTACAATTTTAACCAAGACAGCATCCAAGTATTCAGGATTTCACTTTTCTATTTCACACAGCCCTCTAAGTAATGACCACTTAGAGAGCTTTCCAGCTAACCAGGCATTGCTTCAGTGGCATCTTCCTCCACATACACAGTTATAATGGAGAATAGATTCTTTGAAGTGGAACTGTCGTGTTGAAGATGATGTGCATTTTACATTTGATGGAGTCTTGCCAAATTATCATTTTAAAAGGATGTTGCAATTTACATAATATAGTAAAATGTTTATTTTCCATATCCTTGCTAACATTTTATACCTTTAAAAAATTTCTTAAATTTGAAAATATTTTGCTAGTGCACAAGGCAAAGAAGAATGGTTTCTCACTGTTGTAATTCCATCTATTTAATTATGAGCCTTTGGGATTTCTTTTTCTATTTGTGCTTCTTTCCCAATTTTCTACGGGATGGTAAGTTTCCTTAGTAGTTTGCAAGTGTTCTTTATATGTTAAGTAAATGAGTCCTTTGTTATCTGTGTGGCAAATACCTTTTTTTCTAGTTGTTTTATGTTCTCACCTAATTCTTTCATACAGAAAACTTTAACCTTTATATATTCGATTGACCCATCTTTGTCATAATGGATTCTGGGTTTTAGGTCTTCTTTTGAAAAACTTTTCTTACCCCCAAGGAAACCAAGTATTCATATTAAAAATCCCAAAGTACCTAATTAGTGAAACTAGAGTCATTCTCTATGACCCATTGA